>NC_138077.1:134579620-136979620 GCF_964212035.1 Myotis nattereri | reverse complement strand
TGCTCTAGGCTGGCTAAATGTCACTGCAAAATTTAAAACGAAAGTTGACATCTCGTAAATGCCAGAATCCTCCACCCAGTCTGTTTCATGCATTTACATCAACTACTTGGCCCTAGTAGCATTTGAATCTGCAACTCCTGATCATGTTGTCATAGTTCACCATAATTCGCCATACGCTGGGGCAGAAAGAGCAACTCCTCTGCTCACTTCTGAGTGGAGAAGCTGCCCGGGCTGGTGGGGACTGGAGGAGGGGCCCTGACAAAGAGCGGAGGGGGCTGCATCTTTTATTCTCCAGTTTCTGACCACATGGCTTCGTTTCAGTCATCGCGACACACCACAGACTGTCAGAGTTTTTCATTAGGAATCTCCACTCCATCAAGAACCTTCTTTCTTGCCGAGACCGGTTTGGCTCAGTGGATAGAGCGTCGGCCTGCGGACTGAGGGGTCCCGGGTTCGATTCCGGTCAAGGGCATGTACCTGGGTTGCGGGCACATCCCCAGTGGGGGATGTGCAGGAGGCAGCTGGTCGATGTTTCTCTCTCATCGATGTTTCTAACTCTCTATCTCTCTCCCTTCCTCTCTGTAAAAAATCAATAAAATATATTTAAAAAAAAAAAAAAAAAGAACCTTCTTTCTTCCCGTTAATTTGTGCTATTCTCCCGTCTCAGAACATCCTCCGTCTTCATCTGAAGTCCATTTGTTCTTCCAGGCTCAGCCTCCTGGATGACTCTGATCCGTGTGGTTCTCTCCCTTCTCAGAAATTCCTATGACATCAAGTCAGTAGAGAAACCATATGCTCTTTTGATTTCTCCAGAACAGAGAACACGCTCCTTCAGTTTGCCTGCTTGTAATGTTTGAATCTCCCTAACACCCAGGATGATGCTGAACGAACAGGATCATCTCAACAGACCCTGTACTTTAAAAAAAAAATTATTGTTGATACTATTACAGATGCTTCTCATCACTCCCCCACCCTTTGCCCCCACTCTTCTGGCCTTCACCACGCTGTTGTCTGTGACCATGGCTATGCATACATGTTCTTTGGCTAATCTCCTCCCCTTCTTTATTGCAGCCCCTCCTCACGCCCTCCCTCTGACATCTGGCAGTCTGTTCCATGTATCCATGCCTCTGTTTCCATTTTGTCCATCAGTTTCTTTTGTTCATTAGATTCCACATATAAGTGAGATCATATGGTATTTGTCTTTCACGGTCTGGCTTATTTCGCTTGGCATAATAATCTCCAGGTCCATCCATGCTTCCGCAAAGGATAAGATCCTATGCTTTGACTCAGCGTTCCCTCTGCCTTCCTCTGCCTATCAGAGCAGGTGATGCAGATCCTGCTTTCAGCCACTAGAGGGCGATCGTCCACACGCATCTTGCCCTGCCCACGTTCCCAGCTGCACAGATTACTAGAGCCTCTGGAAGTAGGGCAGGCTCATTTATTTCCTCTCCAACACAGCCTCAGGCCGCTAGAGCCTCTGACGCCAGGGTCCCTGCCGTGCAAACAGCAGAATGAAAACACTGCAAATAAGAAAGGTCACTGCATCTGCTCTGCACATTTATTTCTCACCTGAAATCTCCGCTTCACTAGCAACGTCCCAGCTCAGGCTCCGAATATTTTCCCCAGCTCAATATTCCAGCAGGAGGGAAAATACATTTGTGACTACTGCGCACATGTGTGTGTATGTGTTTACAGATTATTACATCAGATTCATGGTCCAGGATTGTGTCAAGGAAGGTTTCCGTCCATCCTCCTGGCCCTCAGTCCCTGGGAAGTTCCTGATTAGGGCCCTGATGCTCCAACTCTGCTCTGCTTTGGCTGCTGTTGTTTTCCACAAATAACAAGACTGACCTTTTGAAACAGGCCCTATCAAATTGCAGCAGTCTTAAGGCAGAGGCAGCGGTCAGGTTTTATCTGGAGATTTGATAAAACCCAAAAGTAACAACATGAAGTGAGCACTGTAGGTCTGGAAATGGAACCGATGCCACGAGGGTAGGAAGCGCAGAAGGGCAGGTAGGTACCTAAGGTAAGACTAATCACGCATGCCCATGGGCCCAGCATGGTGTCACGTTGGTACTGCGGACGATGATGCTGGCATTGGTTGAGTCAGAGGGACAGCAAGGGCTTGGCAAGTGCATATGTTTGTCAGAGATTCACACGGATTTCCAGGCACTGGGAAGAAAGCTTGCCTAGAGCTCAGCTTGGACTAGTGAAGACCTGGACTCAAAAGCCCTAAGCACAAGCTTCCTGGCCCGGACTAATATGTTGCAAGGTCATCTCACTGGCAGCTTCTAAGAAGCATTCAGATCTACTGGCAAACTTTATGTGTCTATTTCATCCATCACCAACACCACCATCAAAAGGATGCACTTATTAATAGAGGCGGCATAGCATCTCTGAAGCCAGACTCCCTGAGTGGGGATTACAGTTCTGACATTTATTAGCCAGAACTTAAACTCGCTACCTCAGTTTTTCACCTGTAAAATAGGACTAATAATAGTACCCACCTCAGTGGATTACTCTGAAGATTAAATGAGTTAATCTATATATATAAAAGGCTAATATGCAAAGCGTCCCCTAGGGCGGGAGTTCCACCAACTGGGCTTGCTATGACAAGCACTGACCACCAGGGGGTGGCGCAGAATGAAGGAAAGCCCCAGCTGGGGGCTGGCAGCCAGGGAAGGGAGGTGGGGAAGGGAGGCCCCAGCCGGCAACCGGCAGCCAGCAGCCGCTAGGGAGCCTACCAGTACAGAACTCAATAGCAGAGTTAGCATTGTTAAAATGGCAATATTGCCCAAAGTGGGCTACAGGGTCAGTGCAATCCCTATAAAATTGCAATGAGTTGTTTGTTAATCCTCACCCTGGGGATATTTTTCCATTGAATTTTAGAGAGAGTGGAAGGGAGGAGGAAGAGACAGAGAGAAACATTGATGTGAGAGAGACACAATGATTGGTTGCCTCCCACACACACACAGATAAGGGTCAGAGATTGAGCCTGCAACCGAGGTACATGCCCTTGACCAGGAATTGAACCTGGGACCCTTCACTCTATACACTGAGCCAAACTGGCTAGGTCTCTCTCTCTCTCTCTCTCTCTCTCTCTCTCTCTCTCTCTCTCTCTCTCTCTCTCTCCTTTCCTTCCTTCCTTCCTTCCTTCCTTCCTTCCTTCCTTCCTTCCTTTCTTCCTTCTTCCTTTCTTTTTAATTTTTTTCCTTTTTAATCCTCACCCAATGATATTTTTCCATTGATTTTTAAGGAGAGTGGAAGAGAGAGTGAAAGACAGAGAGAAACATCAATGTGAGAGAAACACATCAATTGTTTGTCTACTGCATGAGCCCTGACCAGGGCCTGGGCTGGGGAGGAGCCTGCAACCAAGGTACGTGTCCTTGACAGGAATCAAACCGGGGGAACCTTTGGTTCATAGGCTGATGCTCTATCCACTAAGCCAAACTGGCAAGGGCTTTTTTTTTTTTTTTTTAGAAGTAGTAGAAAAATATATTCTAAAATTCATATGGGATCTCAAGGTACCGTGAATAGCCAAAACAATCTTGAAACAACAAAGTTGGAGAGCTCATCCTTCCTGATTCCAAAACTTAGTTCAAAACCATAGTAATCAAAACACTATTGTACTGACATATAGAGCATCAATGAAATAGAATAGAAAGCCCAGAATAAACTCTCACATTATGTTCAAGTGCTTTTGGACAAGATGGCAAGACTATTCAATGGGGAAAGGGCAGTCTTTTCAACAAATGGTGTGGGAAAACTAGATATCCACATGCTGAAGAGTGAAGTTGAAGCCTTATCTTATACCATATACCAAAATTAATTTAAAACAGATCGAAGAACTAAGCATAAGAGCTAAAATTTAAGGTAAAAGCTTCATTACATTGGATTTGGTGATGATTTCTTGGATATGACACCAAAAGTCCAAGCAACAAAAGAAAAAACAGATAAATTAGACTACATCAAAATAAAAAACTGTGCATCCAAGGAGACAGCCCACAGAATTAGAGGAAATATTTCAAATCATATATCTGATAAGGGTATAATATGCAGAATATATAAGGAACTCCTACAACTCAGCAATAACAACAACAAACCTGATTTAAAAGTGGGCAAATAACTTGAATAGACATTTATCCAAAGATGATACAATAGCCAACAAGCACATGAGAAGATGTTCAACATTGCAATCATTAGGAAAATGTAAATCAAGACCATAATGAGATAATTCGCACCCATTAAGATGGCTACTGTAAAAAATAATGATAACAAGTGTTGGTGAGGATGTGGAGAAATTGGAACTTTCATGTGATGCTGGTGGGAATGTAAAAATGATGCAGCCACTATAGAAAACAGAATGGCAGTTCCTCAAACAATTAAAAGTAAAATTACAGTATAAACCAGCAATTGCATTTCTGGGTATGTATACCCAAAAGAATTGAAAGCAGGGTCTCGAAGAAATATTTGTACACTTATGTTCATAGCAACATTATTCAAGATAGTCAAAACCTAGAAGGAAGCAACCGAAGTATTCATAGATAAATGGATAAACAAAATGTTATATGTACATACATGGAATATTATTCAGGCTTTAAAAAGAAGGAAATTCTGACACATGCTCCAGCACGGATAAACCTTAAAAGCATTGTGCAAAGTGAAATAAAACAGTCACAAAAATACAAATACTGTATGACTACACTTATATGAGGAACCTAGAGTAGTCATGTTCCTAAAGGAAGAAAGTAGAACAGTGGTTTCCAGGGGTTGGAGAGAAGGAAGAACAGGGAGTTCTTGTTTAATGGGTAGAGAGTTTCCATTTTGCAAAATGACGGGTTCTGGTGATGAATGGTGGCGATGATGGCACAACGCTACGAATGTGACTTAATGTCGCTAACTGAACACTTAAAAATAGTTAAGATAGTAAATTTTATGTTATATATATTTTACCACAAGTTAAAAAAAACATGGATAAGAAACTATTCAAGTATTCATTCATTCAACAACTATTCCTGGAAGACTGACATGTGCCAAGCGCTGTGTGGAATGCAATGGTGAGAAAAATAGATAGTCCTGCCCTAACGAGGGTTACATTCCAGTGGGGACAGAGGCAATAAAAATATAAACAGAGAAATGGACAAAGTAGTTTAGATACTACAGAGAGCTAAGGGAAGTTAGCAGGGTGATGTGATAGTGAATGACTTAAAGGCTGGGGTTTACCTAAGATGGAATGATCAAAGAAAGACTGACATGTGAGCTAAGATCTGAAAGACAAAAAGAAGAAACATGCAAAGAGCCAGATTACAGGTGCAAAGGCCTCGAGTTAGCAAAGAGCTTAAAAAATTCAGGTAACAGAAAGAGGACCTGGGACTGGAGCATAAAGAATAAGGGGAGAATGGGAAAGGATGGGCTTGGAGAGCCAGGCCACAGCTACTTCATGTGAGGCTTTGTTCACTGGACTAAGTTGTGTAGATTTTACTCTGCATGATCCAATCGATTTTTTAAAATGTGTGTGTGTGGGCGGGGGGGGGGGGCTGGTTAGGGGGGTGGTTGGAGAGTGAAAGCAGTGAGACCAGAAAGGAAATGAGAGGTGATGGCAGCTTTCAGACATGTTTTGCTTGATCATTCCATCTTAGGTAAACCCCAGCCTTTAAGTCATTCACTATCACATCACCCTGTTAACTTCCCTTAGGTCTCTGTAGTATCTAAACTACCTTGTCTATTTCTCTGTTTTTATTTTTATTGCCTGTGTTCCCACTAGAATGTAGCCCTCATTAGGGCAGGAGTATCTATTTTTCTCACTATTGCATTCCACACAGCGCTTGGTGATGGCAACTAAAGTGGAAGCAGCAGACATGGAGTGAAGTGGATGGATTTTAGATAGATTTTTGAGTTAAAACACAGGATTGCTGATAGTCTGATCTGACAGTGGAGGTTGAGGGAAAGGAAGAAATTAATCATTATTTCTAGGTTTTCTTGACATGAGTGGGTGGTGGTGGTATTTACCAAGACAGTGAAAGAAGCAGACTGGGCCAGAAGAGTTCGATTTTGTACATGTTACATTTAATGTGACTATTAAATGTGCGAATGGAAATGTCAGATAGGCATTTGTATATACAAAGGAGAGGTCAGGCCTGGGAACATAAACCTGGGAGTCATCAGCGAATACATATCTAGAGCCAAAAGCCTGGTTGCTATTCTAGGGAGAGATCGTGTTCTGGATGTTTTACGTGGCCGTTTGCCTGGAACAGAGAGTGTGTTTGAGCCCCTTAGTAAGGAGGCCTCGCAGCAGCTTCCCACTGGAGTAGTTCCTCTCTCCGGGCTCACATGTGCAGGGCCAGGTTCTATCAGACATTGAAGAAGAGGGAGAATTGCAGGGGTCTAGGGGTTTTTCTCTTTCCACTTCTTCCAAGTTTTTATTCAGGGAGCAAGTTTTTCAGTGAAGGCCAAACACAAGTTAATTGGCTTGCTTTCTTCGTTCCCACTTGGAGCATAGCACGGGATAGAAATTGTGGGAAGCAGATGAGAGAAGTAAGTGTGATTCCTCGCTGTTAGAAACTTAACTACCGTGGTTCCCTCCTTATCCGTGGGGGCTATGTTCCAAGACCCCAGCGGATGCCTGAAACCTCGCAGAGTACTGAACTCTACATATACTATGTTTTTTCCTATACATACATATATAGGATAAACTTTAATATCTTTTTTAATTAAACCTTTATTATTGAACTATTACACATGTCCCCTTTTCCCTCCATTGACCCCTTCTAGCTAGCCCCCGCCCCCTGCCCCAGGTCTTCACCAATCTAGTTTTTTGGTTGATCTCTTCCCATCCTAATTTCTAAAGTAGGCAATTTCATGGATAAAATGTTCTTTCTTACCATAGAGCTTAGTAACTTTATCATATGATTTTTTCCTTTTCTTATTAAGTCAAGAACTTTCACTTTTCCACTTAAAGGAAGCACTTTATGGCTTCTCTTTGGCATATTTAAATCATAGATAACACTACTCTTGCACTTTCAGGCCATTATGAAGTAAAATAAGGGTTACTTGAACATAAGCACTGCGATACCGCCACCATCTATCTAATCACCAAGATGGTTACCAAGTGACTAACAGGTGGGAAGTGTGTAGTGTGAAGACACTGGACAAAGGGATGATTCACGTCTTGGGTGGAACAGAGTGGGATGGTGCAAGATTTCATCATGTTACCCAGAATGACATGCAATTTAAAACTTATGGATTGTTTCTTTCTGGAATTTTCCATTTAATGTTTTTGAATCACAGTTGACCATGGATAACTGAAACATCAGAAAGTAAAACTGTAGATAAGGGTCGACTATTATATTCAGAAAAAAGAAAATGAATGAAAAAGTTAAATAATCATAGGTAAGGCATTATATGGGTTCAGTGCAGGAAAGGGGAACCACCCATTTTGAGAGAGAGAGAGAGAGAGAGAGAGAGAGAGAGAGAGAGAGAGAGAACTAGGTACATAAGAAACTGTGGAAGGATTCAACAGTTGACTCTGAACTGGCTCTCATGACCGACTCCAATTACATTTCAGAACTGACCACCAGGGAACTGGCAACTCTGAAGGCACCACCAGATCTGCTGAGCTCAAGAACTCACTTTGACAAGCTTCCAAAGACAACCTAGAATCAGGAAGCTGCCAGCATTGTGCCACTAAGGACATTGCCTCTCAACACTCATAAAATAATGGGATCTGGACCACAGGCCAGCCATGCCTTACCCTACACCACGCCTCCTGCACACAACTCTCAGTACTCAGGAACGGACATGGACTATTGTAGATGAAATATTTAGCATCTCCACAAGCCTTCTGCCATTTGAAAACAGCCCAGGTCAAGGAGATGGTCTCTATCTCACTGTTGCCTTTCAAGTCCAGCTCAGGTTCACCCACTTGTCAGAACTTATTGCCTGTCCTGAATCCTAGTGGCAGCAGAGTCAGGGAAATGTACTGTTCCACTCTCTCACCTCTGAGGTTCAGGGAGGGGCCTTAGGAGAGCTTCTCAACTTGGGGTGAGTTTGCTCTCCCTTTCCTGGCCTTGAGACATTTGGCAATGCCTGGAGACACTGCTGGTTGTCACAACTGGGAGGCGGGTACTACTGGTGTCTAGTGAGTAGAGGCCAGAGTTATTGCTAAACATCTTATGATACACAAGCCAGCCCCCACAACAAAGAATCATCTGGCTTAAAATGGCTGAGGTTGAGAAACTGTGCTACAGAAAGAGAGTGAAAGAGAGACTGACTAAACAAAACCACCATGTCCAGCAACGGAGAAGGGCCCAGATTCATTATACAAATCATTAGTCTCAAAGTGGTTTCTATGTTTTTTGTTTGTTTGTTTGTTTGTTTTTAAAGAAAGTCAATTAGAAGCTGGAGTAGTTAGAGAATTTTTCACAAATGATGTGAGGCTGGAATTGCATTCTAAAGATGGTTAAGAATTGTATATGCTGAGACAGTAGCAAAGATGATGAGTGTGAGGAAGGGAAAGTAACCTAAGGCTTGAAGTTAGGAATGAAAAGGCATGTTTATAAGGAAAAGGGAAGATCAGCCTGATGTTATGAAGTTTCAAAGTAGGTGTTTAAACAGGTGGTGTCAGATTGTGAAGAGCTTTGAACATCTGGCTGAAAAGTTTGAACTGTAGCGTGGTGGAGCGGAAAGGCTTAGGAAGCCGGCAAAAGCAAGTTTGGTCCTGACTCCTCCACATCCTAGAGTGAAATCCTGGAAACATTTCTTAGCTTTTCCAGGGTGCAGTCTCCTCTGCCAGAGATACTATTACAGCCTTCGGTGGTTTACGTAAGCTCAGTATGTACAGGACACTGTTCCTTTTTTGTCCTTTTGATAATAGGGACCTGTTGGGCCTTGCATTCACCAACTTAAAAAGAAATCAGACAATTCTGTAGCCTACAAGCCAATCTCTCAATGCAACCACAGCCTTGTAGTCAAAAGCCGAGTAAAATAGTGAGTGGAACCATGTGGCATTTTGTTATGTTTGGTGAACTACTTTTATTAATTTACTAGAGGCCCGGTGCACAAAAATTTGTGCACTGGCCCAGGAGGGGAGGTGGTGTTCCTTAGCCCCACTTGTGCCCTCTCACAGTCTGGGACCCCTCGGGAGATAACGACATGCTGGCTTAGGCCCGCTCCCGGGTGGCAGAGGGCAGGCCCAATCCCTAGGTACAGTCCCTGGTCAGGCTCAGAAGCAGGGCCAATTGGGGAGTTGGGGCACTGCCCCTTGTCATGCACAGAGCAGGGCAGATTGGGAGGTTGCAATGCCACCCTCAGTCACGCTCAGGGTAGGGCCGATTGGGGAGTTGGGGTGCTGCCCCCTGTCACACTCAAGGCAGGGTCAATGGGGAGGTTGTGGCGCCACCCCCTGTCATGCACAGAGCAGGGCCCATCAGGGGGGTTGGGGGGCCGCACCCTGTCACACACAGAGCAGGGCCGGTTAGGGGGTTGGGGAGCTCCCCCCTATCAGGCACAGAGCAGGGCCGATCAGGGGGTTGGGGCGCCTTCCCCTGTCACGAACAGAGCAGGGCGGATAGGGAGGTTGTGGCCCCGCCCCTGTCACACACAGAGCCACAGGGCGATCAGGGGGTTTGGGCGCTGCCCCCTGTCACACTGCTCCAGGGGCCAGGAAGCCTCGCAGCTCTGCTGATCCCAGTGCTGGGAGACCGCACGGCTCCGCTTGTCACAGGGGCAGTGAGGCCTCACTGCTCCGCTGATCCCCTTGCTGGGAGGCATATTACCCTTTTACTATATAGGATAGAGGCCTGGTGCACAGGTGGGGGCCGGCTGGTTTGCCCTGAAGGGTGTCCTGGATCAGGGTGGGGGTCCCGCTTGGGTGCCTGGCCAGCCTGGATGAGGGGATGATGGCTGTTTGCAGCTGGTCACACCCCCTTCAGGGTGGGGGTCCCCACTGGGGTGCCTGGCCAGTCTGGGTGAGGGGCTGAGGGCCATTTTCAGGCTGGTGGGTGACTGAAGCTCCCAACCTCTCCTTTTTTTATTTTTATTTTTTTAATTCTGGGATTTATTTACCTTCTATGGCTGTCACTGGAGCTGAGAGCTGGCTTTAGCTCTGAGGCTCGGCTCCAGCTCTGAGGCTTTGGCTGCTGAAAGCAGGTGTCTGGGGTTGTTTGGGTTCTATAATTGAAACACTGTTGCAACTCCAGCTCGGCTGGCTGAAAGCATGGGGTTTGTTTAGCTTCTATAACTGCAACATAGTTGCTTAGAGTGCAAGCTCAGAGCCCAGCAGCGGCAGGCAGGGAACCTTGGCTTCCTCCTTCACTGGAGCAAGCAAGCCTCCTGTTCGCTTCCGCTGCCTGGCTGCCGGCCGCCATCTTGGTTGGCAGTTAATTTGCATATCACCCTGATTAGCCAATAGGAAACATGTCGGAGGTATGCTTAATTACCATGTTTGTCTATTATTAGATAGGATAAAGCATAACTTAAATAATTTGTATATGTAGGATCATACAAGTATTACACTTTGGTTAAGACTATATGTACAAGTATTATGCTGTATTCTAGACTGTCCATGTACAAAGTGATGTAGTGACGCGATCATGATAACCAGTGCTCCCAACAGCTGTCTCAATTTATTGATTTATTTTGTTCGTGGAGACATTGCTTGATTCTACTCTGTTTGACAAGTTAACTTTTTAAAATTGTGGTAAAATAGACAACATAAAATTCACAATTTTAACCGTTTTAAGGTGTAAAATTCAGTGGTATTTAGTACATTCATAATGCTGTGCAGCCATGACTACAGTCAAGTTTCAGAACGTTTTTATCACCAAACCCACACCCATACTCATTAATCAGTTGCTCCCCATTTCCACCTATCCTCTAGCCCAGCCGTGGGCAAACTATGGCCCGCGGGCCGGATCTGGCCCGTTCGAAATGAATAAAACTAAAAAAAAAAAAGACCTTACCCTTTTATGTAATGATGTTTACTTTGAATTTATATTAGTTCACACAAACACTCCATCCATGCTTTTGTTCTGGCCCTCCGGTCCAGTTTAAGAACCCATTGTGGCCCTGGAGTCAAAAAGTTTGCCCACCCCTGCTCTAGCCCTTGGCAACCACTAATATGCTTTTGTCTCTTTGCACTTGCCTATTCTGTATATTTCAAGTAAATGGAATTATATATGTGTGGCCCTTTGTGTCTGGCTTTCTCACTCAGCATAATGTCTTCAAGGTTCATCCATGTTCTGGCATGATCAGTACTTCACTCCTTTCATGGCTAAAGGGAGTCCATTGCATGGATCTACCACATGGTGTTTACTGATTCATCAGCTGGTGGACATTTGGGTTGTTCCCACTGTTTGGCTATTGTGGATAGTACTGCTATGGACATTCGCTTCAGGTTTTGTTTGAACAACTGTTCTATGTTTAACTTATTGATGAGACACAGAAATTTTTCCACAGCATCTGTACCATTTTACATCCCCACCAGTAATGTATTAAGGGTTCTAAATTCTCCATATTTTTGTTAACAATTGTTATTTTCCTTTTTTTTTTTTTTTTTTTTTTTTTGGTCATAGCCATCTTAATGGGTATGCAGTGGTATATCTTGTGGCTTTCATTCACATTTTCCTAATGACTAACGACATTGAACATATTTCCATGTGTTTCTTGGCCTTAGTGTACTACTTTTAGGGGATGTGTCTATTCAAGTCCTTTATTCATTTTTGAGTGGTTTGTTTGTTGTGGCATTGTAAGAGTCCTTTATATGCCCTGGATATTAACCCTTGTCAGATATATGATTCGTTGGAATTTTCTCCCATCTTGTAGGTTGTCTTTTCACTCTGTCAATGTTATATTTTTATGCACATAAGTTTTTCATTTTAACAAAGTCCAATTTATCTATTCTTATTGTTGTTTCTTGTGCTTTTTGTGTCATATCTAAGAAACCATTGCCAAATCCAAAGTCATAAAATTTTACCCCTGTGTTTCCTTCCAAGGGATTTATAGTTTTAGCTCTTATAGTTTGGTCTTTGATCCATTTTGAATCACAGTGTCTTTTGAGCCACCTGCCTTCTATGGAATCCTAATCCACATGTTGCCCCACCAACCTCCTATCTCAGCCTCTTCAAACAAATGTCTGCTCACCATTTTCCTACCATGATCTACTTAGGCCTTCTTCTCTGGTCATGCTCCATTCTTCTGAGATATCTTTCTAAAAGTTCCCCCACCAAAATCTTCTTTCATCAAAGCCCCTTCAAATATCCAGCTCTGTGCTATTAGCAGTGGGAAAGCATTGAATAAATTGACGGACACTTAGAATTCAGAACAGCTGATCAATGAAAGTTTTTGCCTTGTCTAAGAATAGTAAATTTTACTAGGGGGGATTTTAAAAAATGGACTTTATTTTTTTAGAGTTTTATGTTCACGGCAAAATTGAGAGGCAGATGTAGAGATTTCCCATAGTAGATATTCCCTGCTTCTACACATGCATAGCCTCCTCCATCATCAATATCCCCCCACCAGAGTGGTACATTTGTTACAATTGATGAAACTATACTGACACATAAAAATCACTTAAAATCCATAATTCACTTTAGGGTTCACTCTTGGCAACTCTTGGCCTTCTAGATTCTATAGGTTTGGAAAAAGGTATAATGATATGTATCCACCACTATAGTATATGCAGAGTTTCACTAAATAGCCTCCATGCTCTACCTATTCTTCCATCCCTGCCTTCTGACCTCTAAGAACCACTGATTTTTTTTTTACTGTCTCCATAGTTTTGTCTTTTCTAGAATGTCATGTAGTTGGAATCATACAGTATGTAGCCTGCTGTTGGACTTTTTTTTTTTTAATCTTCACTCGAGGATATTTTTACATTGATTTTTAGAGAGAGGGAAAGACAGAGAAATATCGATGTGAGAGAAACACATCAACTGGTAGCCTCCTGCACAAGCCCCTACCAAGGCTCAGACTAAGGAGAAGCTTGCAACCAAGGTACGTGCCCTTGACCTGAATTGAACCCAGGACCATACAGTCTGCAGGCCGACACTCCATCCACTGAGCCAAACCGGCTAGGGCTGGACTTTTAAAATAACTTATTGCCATAGTTCAGACAATGATTCTGCAAACTCTTTGAAGAAAGAATTTGTGATTTGTCTTCTCATGTGCCCAGGGGCAGTCAGTTACTATAGAATGTGTGAATAAATGACCAGTAATGACATTTTAACATGTTAGCAATCAGAAATAGGCAATACCTTTGGAAAGAAGGGCCCTCTCTGAAGCATTAATTTATAATGAATGTCTAATGGGAAACTGAATCAGCAGTGAGAAAGAATCTAGAACCAGGGTTGAGGACTTCCAACGAAGTCTTGGACCATCTTCCATTCTAAGACACAGTGACACTTTCAGCAACAGGGGCGCAAGTAGTAACTGCAGCTGCAAACTAGATAATCATTGTGGTTTATAAAATTTCTACACGATTTCTTGTGATATTGTTTATTCATCCTTAGGTTACCAGGGAAAATTAGAATGAGGGAATAAATAACCATCCTTACCTTCATAGGAAAATTAATAATTATTTCAAAGGACTTCAAAATTTCCTATACTATAATTGTAAGATACATACATTATTCATTTCCCTCAAAGAATTGCCTGAATTCTGTAACATTCCTTCAAAATATTGTTTTGCCAAATGTATATTTAGTATTCTGGTAACTAAGTTTTATCTTAGACTTGTTTATTATCAGAATCTTGAAAGAGCTAAACATGTGTTTGGTTAGTCAAACACATTTTTCTTTGGTGATGTAAACACAACAAATTAGAAAAGGCCTTTCATGTTGAAATTATGGGAGATCAAATATGTAATGTTCAACAGTCAAACAGCAGAGCAATTAGTCTGCCAGGAATTTTTACATGAGATAACTAACTCCCCAAGGCCTTCATTCATGACTAAAAGAAAAAACACACACACACTATTATTTCTAATGTCGGTCAGCGTGGCTAACAAGCTAATTATTGGAGTGTGTGTTTGTGCATGTATGTGTGTGAAGGGAGGTATGTATAAAATTAACAACCGTTTTTCTCCTCAGAACTGAAAATTACAGAAAAGCAATAACAATATTGCAAAAAATAAGAGAAAAGGATATTTAGCTTGGTACCTGCACACAGTTTTCTGGCTTCTCCTTAGCTGGCTTCTCTGTGTGTGTTTATTTGGAAGAGTGTAAGTAGGAGGAAGACAGGGCCTGTGTCATCCTAGTTTATTCCACTAAGGGAAATAGGATTGTTGGTGGCTTTGGAGGAGAGTGGGACAAAGGGCGGCTGCTTAGCAAATAATCTCTCTATATAAAACCCTAATATGCAAACAGACCAAACAGCAGAACAACCACACAACCCAACAACTGGTTGTTATGAGGTGTGCTGACCACCAGGAGGCATGCACAAAACATGGTGGGCATTGGCAGCAGGCGGCAGAACACAGAACATGGCGGGCGTCAGCCACAGCGAAATGGTGGGGCTGGTGATCAGGGCGCCAGACCAAGGCAGGGCACTGGTCCCTGTCATTGGGGTGAGCCTCTAGTGGTTACTGAAAGTTCTTTGCTCCCACATGCCACAGTCCCACCTGGCACTCGCACCTGCTGCCGGCGCTGAAGCCACTGCTCGTACCCACTGCTGGCGCTTGGCACTGGCCCCAATCACCCCTCAGGGCTTCTCCACCTCCCCCTGCTTCTGAGGGGCAATCGGGGCCAGCAGCCACCACTTGCACCCACTGCTGGTGCCAGAGCCACCCCTTGTACCCACTGCCAACACTGGCCTCACTTGCACCCGCAGCCGGCACCAGAGCCACCACTCGCACCTGCTGCCAGAGCCCAGCGCCAGTTCCAATAGCTCGGCGCTATCAGCAGGTGCGAGCAGCGGCTGCTGGCCCAGATCAGCCCTGAGGGCTTCTCCACCTCCCCCTGCTCCTGAGGGGCAATTGGGGCAGCAGCCACCAATCACACCCACTGATGGCGCTGGCCTTTCACACCTGTTGCTGGCACCGACCCCAATACTCCTGCACTGTCAGCGGGTGCGCCATCAGTGCATGGGAGTGGTGGTGGCAGGAGCGGAGCTGCAGGCAGAGAGGGGACTGGGGGCTGCAGTGGGAGGGGCCAGGCGGGGGCGCAGAGGATGTGCTGAAACCCGTCCCTGTGTCCACTGCAGCCTCGTGGCCCACAGTTCCTTTCAATGTGCATGAATTCATGCACTGGGCCCCTAGTTAAGGAATAAAGCCTGCAGGAAGAAAGTATGGTACTGGATGGTGAGTTTGGTCTTCATCTGTCCTCTGGCCTTCTCTTCTTTTCATGCACAAACACTCTCTCTTTGTATTTCCCTTCTTCTTCCTCTTTCAGTCTCCTTTTCTTGGGCAAATCTTATTTCCTTGGATAGCATCTACTTGAAGCCTGTTAATATTTTTGTATTTATTAATTAAAGTTGTATTATTTTCCTCAAAAATTTAAAGTAAACCCAAATCACTGATTTGAAAGAATATATGCACCGTATCTTCATTGCAGCATTATTTACAATTGCCAAACTATGGAAGCAGCCCAAGTGCCCATCAGTAGATGAGTGAATAAAAAAACTGTGGTACATTTACACAGTGGAATACTAGTTGTCCATAAAAAGGAAATCTTACCTTTTGTGAGCCCATGGATGGACCTGGAGAGAATTATGCTAAGTGAAATACACCAGTCAGAGAAAGACAAATACCATATGATTTCACTTATGTGTGGCATCAAATGAACAAAATAAACTAACAAAATAGAAACAGACTCATAGATACAAAGAACAGACTGTCAGATAGGAGGGGGTTTAGGGGATTGGATGAAAAATGTGAAGAGATTAAGAAAAAAACCCCACCCCAAACCTCATAGAAAACAGTATGGTGATTACCAGAGGGAAAGGGGGATGGGGGAGGTAGAAGAGCATAAAGGGGGGATAAATGGTGATGAGAGGAGAATTGACTTTGGGTGGTGAACACACAATACAATGTATGGATGACGTATTATAGAATTGTACACTTGAAACCTATATCATTCTATTAACCAACTAGAGGCCCAATGCATGAAATTTGTGCAAGAGTGGGCCTTCCTTCCACTGGCTGCACTGGCTTCCCTGTAGCACCTGGGACCCGGGCTTCCCTCGCAGCCTTGACTTTATCTGGAAGGTTGTCCGGAAGGTCGTCTGGAAGGATGTCCAGTCTAATTAGCATATTACAGTTTTATTATTACAGATAAATTCAATAAAAATTAAAAATAAAGTAAATCAAATATCTTTTATTATATTCCACCCTGGTCTTCCTCCCCATCCCTTCCTACAACTCCCTTCTACACAAATAGGTTGATTGTTTCTTACATTTTTGTAGTTTTATACACTAGGTTAGTGATTCTTAATGGAAAAAAACAATGGCATAACCCTGCCTAAAAAACATTGGTGAGGAAAATGAAAATGTCTGAGAAATGCTGCATCAGACTACTTCTCCTTGTTATTTAATTTATTTGTTTATTCCCTGCTTTCTGCAGAAATTATTAAGGATCACTCACAAATATATGAATAGTTTGGTAAAATAAAATAAGTTAAAAGCAGGACAGAATGGGAGTAAAAGGAAAACTAAAGATGGAAAGTTAAAAAGTATCAGGAACAAATCATGTTTTCAACTTGTTGAGGTTGGCTCCTCTTCTCATTTTGGCTGACTGATCAGTTCAAAGAGGTTGTTTTAGCAAAATTCCTTTTGTGGAGGTAGCAGGCAGAGACGTTCTTCTCTGGAGAAAAGATTGCCTAGATTTCTCTCTGGTTTTCAGTTTAGTTGTTGTATCATTGGAGCACAGTCACCTCTTCTGGAAAAAGGTTCTTCAACCACAAAAGGAAAAATGAGAAATATGAAGGAATGATGTTAAAGGACAGAATCAGAAAAAGATTGAAAGCTTTCAATTCCTGATAGCTAGATAGAGTTTGCACGAAGCATTATGTCCTAGGAGATAGTTCAGCATGTGCATTCATTTCTTCATTTATTTTATTCATTTACCTAAATCAGGATTACTCAGCCTCAGCACTATTGACATTTTGGGCCAGATAATTCTTTGTTGCAGGGCAATGTCCTGCAGGATGTTTAACAGCGTCCCTGGCCTGTACGCACTAGCTGCCATGGCTCCTCCCATTTGTGACAAGTAAAAATGTCTGGACATTGCCAAATGTCCCTTCAGGAGCACCATTGCCCCTTGCTGAGAACTACTGTTCTACATTCATACCAGGTATTCTGGTTAGCAGAATGTGTTCTTCCCTCAGGGAGCCTGAAGTCTTTATTTGCAAAATTTATGCATGAGTTTGGACACTGATTTTTAAAGGAAATAAGAACGAATCGTTAAACCCAGTTAACCTGTTTTCTACTCTGAAAATCCTTTAAACAATACTTATTGCCCTGGCTGGGTGGCTCGGTTGGCTGGAGCATTGTCCATTACACCAAAGGAGAGGGTTGGATTCCCAGTCAGGGCACACATCCAGGTTGTGGGTTCAATCCCCCATCACGGCAAGTACGGGAGACAACTGATCGATGTTTTTCTCTCTATGTCCCCTTCCCTCTCTCTCTCTCTCTCCAATCAATAAAAATCATATCTTCAAGTGAGGATTTTTAAAAAAATTTTAAACAATATTTATTAAGTCCTTTATTGTGCCAAGTACTGTTTCTTTGGCTGCTGTGAGGATTAAGTGAGAAGATTCACAGAAAGTGTTCAGTGCAGTCCCTGGTGCATTACATGCGTTCAATAAATGTTTACCATTATATATGTGTATTATTACCATTGCTATTATCAGCATTTCTTTAAAGCTTCATGGTTGTCAAAGTTATTTTTATCTGCAATCTCTCATCATCATCATAGTAACTTAGTGGGTTATTACTGTGTTTGCTTCTCTTTTATAGATGAGGAAACTGAGGCTCAGAGAAGAGATATGGTCCATTGATAACTGGTAAATACCAAGCCCAAGATGTGGTCTAGTGAAATCCCATTTTTTTCACCTCCTCCATATTGTCTACTGAAAAGAGAAGAAATGGCAGGAACAGCCCAGCCGGTGTGGCTCAGTGGTTGAGCATCGACCTCTGAACGAGGAAATCATGGTTCAATTCCCAGTCAGGGCACTTGTCCGGATTGTAGGCTTGATCCCCAGTAGGGGGCATGAAGGAGGCAGCTGATCAATGATTCTCTCTCATCATTGATGTTTCTCTCTCTCTCCCCCTCTCCCTTCCTCTCTCTGAAATCAATAAAAACATTTAGTAATAATAATAGAAAAAATGGCAGGAACATGCCACAGAGTGGGGCATCCACAGGAATATGGTTGTGATCAGTTATGAACAACTGTCTTTTCTTCACACACAATTACTCCTAGAGCACCATGTTAAACTGGTAGAAAATGAAAATCAAAAGCCCAGCTTGACACATTTGTATTTTTTTCTAAAACAATCTAGTACTCATATAAGCCTGTGCCTTAAAACCATCTGCCCTTTGTGTCCACATAATAAGCACACTTAACAGCCAAGGATTCCCATCTTGCTTCATAGACAGACACTCAACCTTTTCCAAGAAAACGTTTGGCTCACTGTAGCCGTGTCATGGATCATTTCTATGATCCCCCATTCTAGGTATTGTCATCTGTGCATATGCTAGTTTCTGCACAAGAAAGGGAGATTTACTAGGTGATGCTGCCAACAACTCCTTGTTCCCATGTCCTATGACTTTAGAAAAATGCAGTTGGTAATGTGAGACCCTTGCCTGTCAGAGCTGAATCCTCAGGATTGAGTTACCAGGGAGAGCTGACAAGGAAGCAAATGATGCTATTAGAAGGTTGAGAAATAGAAATCATGAAGTAAAGAACTTGGCATTGTTCCATGAAGTTAGATTTGTTCTGAATGTCAAATTTGGGTTTGGGAAAATATTGACCTTTATTATCAGAGAATCAACAGAGTCATTTCCCGTCTACACTGAGCAGCTCTTCACTGGCCTCCAAGTTTATTGCCACCACTCAGCCTCTCTCTACCTGCACATACGGACCAAGGAAACATTTACAGCTTGTGAATATTTCAACACTGTGGTTTTAAAAGGTACATTAAATTTATTCTATGTGCTGTGCTGCTGAAGTGAACAATGTTATGTGATGGAATAATGATCTCCAAAGAGCTGTTTCTATATTAATAAACTGGCAGATAAAATGTAAGAGTGAGCCACCACTCCCAATTCTCAAGCAGGGAATCATGTTATAACAATAGGACGTCTCGTAGGAGAGTGCCAGGACCTTGTCTGCCTAGAAGAAAAATGCTTTTTTTCTGTTTTAAAAAAGGAAGAACTAGAAAGAAAAATTAAAATTCAATATACATTTTGAGAAGCAAATAAGTTAAAATATCACTTGACATCTTTAATTTAGAAAACCTGGGAGATGCTCTGTGTTAATTTAAAATTCACTAGATAATAAAATTCTACACATAAATTACGAATATTGTATGGCACTGTATATTATGCATACACATGGAGTATATGTCTAGCAATCATTTATCTGATGCTTCTGAACACAACTCTAAATTTGTATGCATCCTAAGAACTTACAAAAATCATTGTGCAATAGAGTAGTGAAGACCTGGAGCCAATGGGTAGGTGCTGGGAGGAGGGGGGAGGGAAGGGGAGTAAAAGGAAGATATCTGTAATAGTATCAACAATAAAATATATATTTAAAAATGCAAAGTATATTTTTAGTAAAATAAATAAATAAATCATTGTGCCTGGGCTCGAAGTGGCAAAAGAAGAAATTAAAGGTCTGGGATTTCCTTGTTCTCTATACCATGCAAGCATAGGCATTCGCATATGTGGAAGGAAGAAGTCACTGAAGATTTTAGAAAAACATTGCTCTCCACTTGTGATACTGCCCACTTGTTATTATAGCTTGGGCTTCCTGGAAAAAGCTACTTCTTCTTAATTGTCACTATGAACATTTTAGGTGAATTGGACAAACTTCTTTTTCAAAAAAGCAAACCTATATCTGAACCATCTCAATCATTACAGAGAGCCCCAACACATATTTTCGCATCTGGTTGATGTAACTTTGAAAACATTAGAAAGAAACTTTGGATGAGTCTCTTAATCTGTTTGATTTTGAAATTTCTCGCCTATAAAATGTGAGCGGTACTAATAGCGAATATATATTGAATATTTGTTATGTCCCAGGCACTATGCTCTGTGCTCTACATTCATTATCCCATTTAATCCTTCCAACAAAGCAGGTTTTATTGTTATCCCCATTTCCCAGGTGCAAAACTGAGGTTTAGAGGTTAATCAAATGTTGGAAATCACACAAGTAATGTGTGTCCCAGTAGAAATTCAAGACCAGGTACAACCCATTTCAGAATATGAACTCTTAATAGTATTCTATAAAGTTAAATAGCCCTTAAAATATCCAACAGGGTGTCTGGCAGAGGTAGTAGTAAAATATAGCTATGACTTTTAAAATAAAATCTGCCCTTAGGAATATTTATTTATGACAGAGTTTCTCAACTTTGATGTATATTCAAGTCACAAAGACTATCATAAAAACAAACAAAAACAACCTTCGATCCACATCCCACCCCATATAAATTAAATCAGAATCTTTGGGGTGGAGATCTAAGTATCTATCTTATTTTGTATTTTTAAATAGACTCAAGGCACTTTTAAAACCCAGAGGTGACCATTGGCACAGGCAGAAGATCTTCAGAGAAGCTCCATAGTTCTAGAACAGGGAGGAATAAAAGGGGTTTCTAATATACAGAGAGAGTGGGGGAAATCCCTGTTTTTATCATTTTTTTCTGTTCTATTGTTTCCAGGGCCCCAGTGGCCAATAGGCAACTAAAACTCTGAGAGAAGGGCTCTTTCTTTCAGATGAGAAGAACTGGGGTATTAAGAGGGTGAGGGAACCCTGCTATTAATTTTTCTCTCTGTGTCCTCCTATACTTCTTGGCCCTGGACTTGGCACATTGTAGGAAGCATGTGTCAGAGTGAACAAATAAAGGCCCAGTTTTCTGGCTCCTATCATAGAGATAGCATAAAGAAAGGAGGCTAAGAAAGTGATTATGGACTTCTAGTCCCATGAACTGATCTGATCAGTATAGATCAGATCAGTATAGATCTGATCCCAACCAGCATCCGATAGGCTTTGAGAGCTGAACACTGGGGTCTGTATAGCCAAGTCCCAGAATGACCACTGGGTGGTGCAAATTGTGGGACTGATCTAAACAGCAAAACAAAGCTTTGAACATGGAGTAGACATGGAAATACAGAAGGCTGTTTAGAACTTGGACTGAATCTAGCCAAGTCATTTGGAAGGTGAAACACATACTTCAAAATCCTCCATAGATTTAAATAAGGCCCAGAGTCTCATAACACAATTCAAAGTGTCCAAGATAAAACCAAAAATTACTCAGTATATTTTGAAGAACCAGTAAGATCTTAACTTGCATAGGAAAAAAAGCAATCAGCAAATGTTAATAGTGAGTTGATACAGATGCTAGAATTATTTGACAAAGACTTTAAAGCAGCTATTACAAATATGGTTCAAAATGTAAGAGTAAATCCTCTTGAAGTGGCTGGAATGATAGAATGATGGATGGATTTCTCATCAAAGAAACAGAAACTATAAAGAAGAACCAAATATAATTTTTAGACCTAGAAATAGAATTACCAAAATGCAAACTCATTAGATGAGCTTAGTAACAGAATGAAAATGAGAAAGAGACAGTAATTTGAAGATATGTAAATAGAAATGATCTAATCTGAACAACTAAATGAAAAAAATATTGGAAAAATCATAGAGTCAGGGACTTATTGACAATTTCAAAATATCTAATATTTATCTTACTGGAGTCTCAGAAGAAGAGGAGAAAATGGAATACAGAAAAAATACTTGAGAGACAATTGTATGAAAAGCATAAACCTACAGATTCAAGAAGCTCAAGGAACTAAAAACATTTGTGAGGAGAAACTCACAGAGAAACTAGGCCAAGACTGCTGAAAACTAAAGACAAAATATTAAAAGCAGCCAAAGCAAAAGTGACATATTGTTATAGGGCACAACGTTTCAATCGACCATGGGTCCTCCCCTAAGAAACCGTGAAGGCAGGGGAAGTGGCATGATCTTTTTTAAATGGCTGCGAATTTCTCATAAAAAAGCATGGAGGCCAGAGGAAGTGGCATGATATTTAAGTGCCAAAAGAAAAGGACTATCGATCCAGAATTTTATACTTAACAAAAATAATCTTGAGGAATGAAGGAACACCAAAGGTGTTCCCTGAAGAAGGAGAACTAAGAGAACCAGCAGACCTATCCAAAAGCAAACTTCTGACAGGAGGTTCAGACAGAAGAGAAATGATATCAGATAGAATTTCATAATACTAAGAATGAAGGAGGAGCCACAGAAATGCTAGATATACAGGTAAATATAGTAGACTACTCTTCCATACTTCTTTAAAATATGTAGGATAATTGAAAGTAAAAGTTATAAGTGTCTGATTGGGTTTTCAAAATATACAGATATATCACATAAGGCAACTATAACATTAATGGGAGAAGGCAAAGGAATCTATATGTGGTAAAGTAAGGTTTCTATATTCCACTTGAAGTGGTAAAATATTGGCCCCAAGTAGACTGTAAAATGTTAACTGTGTTTATTGTAATTCCTAGAGAAACCACTAAGAAAAAGCTATATAATGAGGTATAAATACACAATAGAAAAATTAAAATGGAATACTAAAAAACATTTTTTTTTAAAGTGGCTTAGAGAGGCAGAGAGCTTTTATTTATTAATTTATTTTTAAATATATTTTATTGATTTTTACAGAGAGGAAGGGGAGAGGGATAGAGACTTAGAAACATCGATGAGAGAGAAACATCGACCAGCTGCCTCTTGCACATCCCCTACTGGGTATGTGCCCGCAACCAAGGTACATTCCCCTGACCGGAATCGAACCCGGGACCCTTCAGTCCCCAGGCCGATGCTCTATCCACTGAGCCAAACCGGCCAGGGCTCTAAAAAACATTTTTAAAAGACAGGGATAGGGAAGCAGAGGGATAAAACAGAAGCAAATAATGAAATCTGGACCTACATTCAAACACAGCAAAGGCTATCAACTGTAAATAGTGCACCAATTAAAAGACTGAGATTTTTAGATTAAAAAAAAAACACCCAATGACCCAGCTATATGCTGTCTATAAAAACTCACTTTTAATATAACAAAAAGGGTAGGTTAAAAGTAAGAGGATGGAAAAAGATAAATCATGAAAGCCCTAATCAAAAGAAAGTGGAGTAGCTACATTAATAATCAAGCAAGTAGACTTCAGAGAAAAGAAAATTGTTAGGGCTAAAAGAGGACATTACATACATCATTACATCTTCATGACTGAAGGACCAATTCATGAAGAAGACATTAACAATCTTAAATGTGTGTGCACCTTACAGCAGATTTCAAAATACATGAAGCAACAACAGGCAAAATTGGAAGGAAAACTAGACACATCCACAGTCATAGCTGGAAACTTCACATATCCCTCCATAACTGACAGAATGTGTATACCCTAAACAATCAACAAGGGGAAGTTGGAAAAAAGGCAACAGAGTAATGTTAAAATGAGGAATGAGCCCTAACTGGTTTGGCTCAGTGGATAGAGCGTCGGCCTGCAGACTGAAGGGTCCCAGGTTCGATTCGGGTCAAGGAAATGTACCTTGGTTGCGGGCACATCCCCAGTGGGCGGCGTGCAGGAGGCAGCTGATTGATGTTTCTCTCTCATCGATGTTTCTAACTCTCTATCTTTCTCCCTTCCTCTCTGTAAAAAATCAATAAAATATATTTTTTAAAAATGAGGAATGGAAGAAGAAAGGAGTTTGGAATATTGCAAGCAAATAGCACAGGTCATTGTATATACCTGGGTTATGAAGATGGTAATCCACATAGTGCTTTCACTACAGAAACTTTTGTTGTTGTTGTTAATCCTCACCCTCGGATATTTTTTAAAATTAATGTTTAGAGAGAGTGGATGGGAGGGGGAGAGGCTGAGAGAGAGAGAGAAACATCGATGAGTTCACATCGATTGGTTGCCTCCCAAATACGCCACCACGGGGGCTGGGGATTGAACCTGCAATCTAGGTATGCACCCTTGAGTGTAATGGAACCTGGGACCCTTCAGTCTGGGCTCACTACAGACACTTTATACAAAACCCAAGACTTTCCTCTAAAAGCATTTCCACTTGTTTCCCTAAAATATGATTGATGTCAGGCAATCATTTCTCCCTGCTGAGTCTCCTTTCCTTCATGGGCACAGTGGGTGGGCGGGGCTGCCAACAGGCACCCCACCCTCCTTCCCATAGGAGGAAACTTATCCAAGACTTTTTCCAGCTCTGTGATTTTTCCCTATGATTTTATTTTCCAGCAATTCCCCCCCCCGCCAGGCTGGTGTTTTCAAATCATTCTGATGGAGCTGGAATATCTTTCCATCCTTCTAATTGTTTCATTTGCAAAGAAAGTATTAAAGATATGATAGGGTGGAGTCCTGGCTCACTGTCACTCAACCCAAAAGCAGTAATCTGGAAATCTCCCCTCAGACACAATAATTTTGAAACAAAGGTAGAAACCAATATGGAAAAAAACAAAAGTAGAACAAGTTCCAACCAAACATATTGCTTTATTTTCTGCTGAAATCTTTTTTCCTCTGTCATGTAGATACAGCTTAGGCAATATTTAACCAAATATTACTTGTGTGTAATGAGAAATATGGTTATATTGCATTTGGAAAGTTATATGTTACAAACAAAGCCTGACAAACTGTTCCAATTTCGATAATACGAGAAGAAACAGAATAAATTAAAAGGTAAACCATGTTCTTCTCAGCTTCCTGATGGGGTTTTGTCCAAACAGCTTGAACAATTGCAAAATATTATTCAGGTAATTTCCTGGCATTCTGCTATTATAGTTTGAATTTTAGTAAAGTTTATTGAACATTTACCATATTGTTCTCGTTCTTCTAGACACGTTGGAAGACACAGAGGTGTAAGAGATATGCTCTCTATTTTCTAGTTATTGTGAGAACTTCTTATTGGACTGTAAATTCCAGGAGGGCAGAAAGCGTGGGTGTTTTGCTCGTTACTACGTAAGCAGTTCCTGGAACAGCGCTGCAAATCAGGAGTGCTCCAGGCCAGTTTTTGGATGATCCTCGAAATGGATTACTTATTTAGCTGCTTGCTGAGAGAATGCGTTTACATATACATACATAAATGTAAAGTACATACACATACGCACACAGTTTGTCTGTTTGTGGTATGTAAATATATAACAAACAACAAACAGAGTTTCTAGTTTGTGTTTACCTGCACAGAATTGATGGGTCTCACAGCTGGCTTTCTGCGAGTCCATTAGAATAAAGATCCTAAAACCAATCCCCTGGGGATCTTGCTAAAATGCAGAGTCCGGTTCAGTGAGTCTGGGGCCGTGTGAGAGTTGCGTTTCTTACAGCCTTCCCCTGACTGAGGTCCATGGACCACACCTTTAGTAACAAGACAGAGCACGCAGTGCCGCACAGAGGTGTTCAGGTCCAGGTGGAAGAAGTTATAATGACTGCAGCGTGCAGCCTTGACAGGGTAAGAAATGCAGAATTTTAAACTGGGAAATGACCGCAGAGATCATTTTGAAGCCTTAGACATAAAGAGGCCCTATAGCCAGTGACGTTTGCTTCCCACTGGGAGTGGGCCTTGGGACTCCTGATTTTAAAACTTTTGTTCTTTTCACAGGTTGATGTGTATGTCGGTTAAAAAAGAAGTTTAAGAGCAGCCACTGGGGTATCCTGGATGGAACGAAGGGTACTGCCACCTGAGGTAAGAGGTGTTCTAGGCGGGCAACCTAAGTAATGAATGAGTCTTGGGTCTTGCTTGGTCTTGCCGAGCTACCTTCTTTTCCGGAGCCACCGCCCAGGCGGCTTGTGTCTGGTAGAGATGAGGCACAGTGCTCCGAGCACCCCCCAAAACACGGCCTGCAGCCTGAATCAGGATATTTGCCTCACCTCCGCAGCCTGGCTGGTAGCTGTATTTGGGACAGACTAGTTCAATTCCATGCTGCTGGGCCCTATGACTACACTTCTAGTGTCTGGCTTTCCTAGCCCTGACTTGGAAAATGTCTGATTGCTCATTCTGATTTCACAGCCCTGGGGAATGCTATTTCCTAATTAACATCTGAGAAACAGTTTTTACCTGGTTTTGTCCTAGTGGGGTAGACCCATGTTGATAAGAGCAAATGCATACGGTATGTAGGAGAGAGGGTGGTCAGTGAAAACATAAATAAAACCCGCATTTTCCAAGTTGCCTGGAAGTCGCCAGTAGTTTTCATAAAGCATTCCTTTAGAAATTGTTTTCAAGGGAAAATTCTCAGAAATCTAAAGGCACCTACAGATTCTTTACCATATTTGCAACATGCCCATTGTAATCAGACCATGCGCTTTGTGTGTTGGCTCTTTGGGGAGAGATTGCACAGGCAGGAAACACCAAAAACAGTCTCTGCTTTACACTCAAGGAAGCCACAGGTCTGGCATCATTGCTAAATATTGGAAGGTCTTGGGAGTCTTTAAACGCCTGGAGTCCTGTTAGGAGTGAGTGTTTATCCTTTATCACAGGCTTTTCCTTAAGCGAGTGAAGATCTTATAACACAATAGTATCACCCATGTTTAAGCCATCCCTTTCTGAGAAATGGATTCCTTTGGGGACGTTCTCTCTGTAACCTCTTCCCTTCCTCTCACACCCCACTACCTTCAACTCCCCAATTGAAAGAGATAGCAAAAGCAGCAAAACAAGCATAAATCTTCATGGTACAATGGAAAGGACTTAGGGAGTAAATATACATGTGTCTGAATTTTGGCTGCATCAGTAACCAGCTGTGTGACCTTCAGCAAGCTGCTTAACCTCTCTTATGTTTCAATTTCTGGTTATGAAATAAAGCTGGACTAGGTGATTAAAAAAATACTTTTTTAGTCTTCAATATCTTGGAGTCTACTGCTTAGTTTTTTCCTAGAGCTCATAAACCCATCCATGGGATTCTGACTTATGAGACAAAAACTCATTAATGAGAATAGTGTCCTATTTAGTTTGACAATGGAAGTCACTTTAAAAAATCAAGATTACCTGGGTAATTGAAACATATATTAAATCCCCACCAAAGTCAAGAGGAGATCATCGCTCAGCATATTATTAATTTTGAACTAATCAACTTGGCAGTTGGTGGTTGATAGTCCATTTCCATGTCATTTTTCATCCTCTAAAGCAGTCTTCTCCTTCCTCTGTCAGCTCCATCTGAGACCACTTTAAACTGACACTCTCGGCAAATCCTTCCTCAGCACCCACCCTTGGATGCGTACCCCAGCCAGGGACTCACATAGAAGCATAACACCCCATCCTTGAACAACAAAACATCGATTCTCACAGGAAGTAGATCTGGCTTTGTTTTAATAAAAACAGTCTTAGAACTCACGCACACGCACAAACCACCCATGGAAAAAATGTGTCATTTGTGCCTTTGCCTGAAGGAAAATGTTGATACTGTACCGTGGTTCATAGAAATTGAATCAACGTTAAATCTCTAAATGACTTTTCTCTGCCAGTGGGAGAGCCACACGGTCCAGTACTCAGAAGACAAAGACAGAGGAAACCTGATCAAAAGTGACTTGGCATTTTGGTTCACCAAGAATGAGAGGGCTGGGAGTCGGGTTTCAGGAAATAGAAGGGAGGAATCCGAACTGCATGAAAGCGATTACAAGAGACATAATGGACAATTACATCAGAACTAACTCCAACCTGCCATGAGGCTCAGTCGCTCTTCATTAACAATGATCATGCTGGCAAACAATGAAATAGATGAGTGAGAGGCCTCCAGTGAACATTGCTTCAGCACACACTCTGCCAAACAAGTGTGCATGTGGCATGTTGTAACTTTACTACTCAGAATCATAAAAGAGCTGGGCACCATTCCCAGAACATTGCTAACTTTTCTTCTTTCTTCTGTGGTCCACATATTATAATGGAATGATTTTTTTCCCAAAGCCATTCTCAACGCTAGAAATGAAGAGAATATGCGATGCACATGCTACCCAGGGCTCGCCCTAGTTCTTTTCCTGGCAGGGTCCGCCCCGACATTCAGCTCCCCCGGGAACAGTGGTGGTTTGAGGGTGTAATAAAGATGAGCTGCCTCAGTCAGAGATGAAATGGTGCTAGCACAGCAGTGGGATTCAAGTGCCTTAAGCTTCACGAGGTTTTGATTTGCAAAGGGCTTCTTCCTCCCAGTCCCCTGTCTTGGCAAGTGATCTCTGCAGGATGTAACATATCAGCCAACTCAACTCCATTTCTCTTCACCCCAAAAGTCCTGGGAATTATCAACCATCCTCACCTCCCTTCTTCCAACTCAGAAAGAAATCTCCTCCCTCCCCTCCCATACCCACCATGAAGGTCCTAACTCTGTCTCCCCCTTGACTTGGCAGTCTGACCCGTGCATGCACTGTGTGGGTTCCCAAGCAGAGTCCTGGGTCCCCTTTATTGCTCCCTCCGCTCCACACCCTCTGACCCACAAGGACCCCTCTACCCAGCTCCTCAGTTCAGAAAAATGAGTTAGTATTTGTGTTTGCAGCCTGCACCTTAGATCCCGCTCCCCAGCTCTGCGCTTGACGTGGCTCAGAGTTCTCTTCTGTGAAAAAGGGGGGAAAAGAAACTTGAGAAATTCATTCCTTTACAGGTCACTTCTCCGAGTTTCAAATCCCCTCCCCCAACGTGCCTGCGTGCACCCAGTTTTCAGAGTCCTTTCACGTTGTTTCATCTTTAAGGCAGGTCATCCTCATTACTTTACCTTTCCGTCGTGTTTTGCTCTTGGCCTTCAAACCAAACTCTCCTTTAAAAAGCATTCCTCTCTTCGCCCTGCCTCCCTATCAATGCTCCATCCTGTTTACTTTTTTTTCTCTCCAAGCTCCTTGGAACTGTACTTTCCCAGGCGAATAGATTCCATTTCCGGCATGGCAGGGCAAGCCCACCTCGGCCTCCCGCTTCCTAACTGCAACTGAAAACTCTGGACAAAATACAAAAAGCAACTACCCGAGGACTCTGAAAGTTAAGCCAAAGCAGGCAGATTGGAGAGCAGAGTAGAAAGAAGTGAGCTGTAAAGGAATGAATTTCCCAGGCTTTTTTTCTCCTCTTCATTCAGCTTTGCCCCGAGGGCGGCCCCAAGCACAGAGCAGGGAAGGGGGCAAAACTGTAAGCTGTAAAACTGAGATGATGTTTCTCAGTTTGTGGACTGGGAGCTGGGAAAAGGGGTCTCTGTGGGCCCGAGAGTGTGGAGGCAAGAGAGCTACCAAAGGGGAGCAATAATTTTGTTTCTGGACCCACACAAATGTACACATGGGTCAGACCCAACCTACACAGCAAAAGCTTTGAGAGCTGAACTGATATTTAAACCACAGGTTAGCTTTCAGCTTTAATCCTTGGGTGGCATAATGCATGGGGCGTACTCACAGCAGCATACTGAAGGCCTTGTAAACTGAACTGGGATTAGAACTGCCACCCACAGAAAGCAAAGCAGAACTTCCCATCTGAACCTAACTAGGCTGATTGCCTGATGAATCAAACAAACAAACAAAAAAAACAAAAACAAAAAAAATCACTTTCCAGGGAAGTATAACAAGAATCTGCCTAGCCTGATATTGGTGATGGCTAGAATACAATCCAAAATTGCTCAGACATACATAGAACCAGGAAAAGGTGACCGATTATCAAAGGAAAAGACAAGCAACAGAGGCCAACCCTGAGAAAACCCAGTTGTTGACATTCTCAGGCAGAGATTTTTAAGTAGCTATTATAACTATGATCTATGAGATAAAGGTAATGAATGGGAAAAAGAAGTTCTCAGCAGAGAAACTGAAACTATAAAAAGGAACTAATTAGAAAGTGTAGAATTGAAACACAAAATTGCCTTGTCCTTCCTAAGGGTCTAAGGCTAAATACAACGGCCACTCCCTCCTCACCAGCGAGTCATTCTGCTCATAGTTTAAAACCCCATCACCTAAAGTGCCGGCAAGTTCAAAGGGAGTCAGTTTTGACATAAGGGGGACAGCAGAGTTGGACAGAAAACCTGCATCTGGTCTCAATTCCCTCAAAAACTGAGCTGAGGATTGCACAACCCTTCATTGCCTTTGGTGCCTCTGTGCCCCTACGTGTGAAAGGCTGCTGAAGGTGCCAGTGCCTTTGAAAACAGAAATGGAATGAACACCACTGGCCACCAAATAAAACAGATTTCTGATGCAAATAGAAACAAAAAGCTGGGGAAGGATGAAGAGTTTTGATAATAAAAGCAAAAAAAAAAAAAAAGAAGAAGAAGAAGAAGAAGTAATCTTTTTAAGAAGCTGATATTTATTTTCTTAGAAATTCCCAAAGTGAGAGGGCCAGGGTAACACTGCCAATGCTCAACTCCAAAATAGATAGAAAGTTTTGTGTGTTTTTTAAGAGGCAGCTCTATTGAGGAGGAAAGTCCTGAAATAACTTATCGCTGGTGTTCAGAAGTCACTAGGTCATCATTCATCTTTATAAAAAGAGACACTGAACAATGACAAACAAGGTAAAAGGTTTAGTTTTACGTAACTCCAGGGCAGGTGAAAGAAATAGCTATAATTCTGCAGGCCTTGAGCATGACAGAGAAATTTGAAACTGTAAGAAACACCCTATGAAATGCTATACTTCTGATTTCAACAAATGCTTGGAGACATCATGAAAGTTCTTTTGATATGGACAGAAAATTCTGTTCAACATTTCCTTTAAAGTCTTCATTTATACATTTTTTTTTCAAAGTCCTAGAGTCTACTCTTTCTCTGGACTTAAGATCAGTCAGGGTCAAACAATCCACAACGTTAGAAGCTTACATTTAATGTTACTATACCAGACCTTAATATTTATTAACGTCATTGTAGAACAATGCATTACTCTTATAATAGTGAGCATTACCCATTCCACAAACTCTCCATTTGGCACTTGAATACAACTGCTTTTATAATGTTCTTTTAGATATGACTATGCAAGCCCTGGCTGGGTAGCTCAGCTGGTTAGAGCATCATCCCAATATGCTCTAGATTGCAGGTTCCATTCCTGGTCAGGGCACATATAAGAATCAACCAATGAATGAACCAATTTTAAATAAGTGGAACCATAAATCTCTCTCTCTCTCTCTCTCTCTCTCTCTCTCTCTCTCTCTCTCTCATCAATTTTTAAAAATATGTCTATGCACACACAATAACATGTTCTTACACAATGAGGGACGGAAGGAAGAATTAGTATTTATCCAGTGAAATACTGACATGGATGTACCCTCATCACAGAGGTAAATGCACTGGGGACCAGGGTCAAAGACTAAACTGCAGTGAGCATAAAATTTCTTCAACATCTTCTGTTCATATATTTTAAAAAAGTAATGTAAATTTGAAATTGTGCATCATAATATATACAGGTTTCTTTTACTAGTAAAAGAAACCCCCCGCCCCCCAATAGAGTTACATCCTTCAGTTTAGTAAAACACAGGGGGAAAGCCCATAACATGTTTGGTCTAATCTTCTGGCTATTTTTAGGCAAAGTGTTTTGTTTTGTTTTCTCTTGAAATGTTCATCTCTCCATGCCCAGTAATGCTCTGTACTTTGCAAAAGTATAATTCTCAGAAATCTTATAATTTTTTATTAACTTGTGATTTTTTTTTTCTAGGGCAAGAATATCCTTTAAATGTTTTCTAAGGAGAAATCATAAGAGGGGAATTTTCCTCTGAGTTTTCAATCGAAGCTTCAAGTGAATGGGAAAATCAGTCTCACTTAGGTCTAGATGGCTATTTGTGAGCAGAAAATAGTTCTAATTATTCTGCCTAGGCAACCACGATTTTCTGGGACAATCCCAATTTTATTCTTTTCAATAAATGTGAATTTTTATTACACGTGTAGGAGACTGTCCAACACACATCCTCACGCAGGTGATTAAAGTCCATTGTGGAAAGCTCTTCACTGCAGCATTGTGGGTAATGGTAAACAACTGGAAGCAAGTTAAATTGCCTTTCAGTAGGGGAATCATTTAAGAATTTTGAATACATCTTCTAATATAACACCAAGCAGAATCAGGTAGATATCTGTACTGGTATTAGAAAATATTTTTTTTAATTAATTTTTTTATTTTTTAAATTTTTATTGTTGAAAGTATTACATATGTTCCCCTTTCCCCTCCATTAGCCTCTTCTAGCCACCCCCCCCCTCTTCCCCAGGCCTTCACCACTGAATAAATATTTAAGATATATTGTTCATTGAAAAATATCACTTTACAGAGCAGATGTTTAATATACTTCCATTTGTGTCACACAGAAGAATTATATCATATATGTTTGTAAAAGGTTAGAAAATTTCTGGCAGGATATATCAGAAACAAACCAACCAAAAAATTGCCTCTGGGGTTGGGATGCAGAATTAAGAAAAAGGGGAGGCCCTGGCTGGGTAGCTCATTGGTTAGAAGGTCATTCCAATGCACCAAGGTTGCAGGTTAGATCCTGGGTCAGGAAACATAGAAGAATCGATCAGTGAATGCATACATAAGTGGAACAACAAATCAGTGTTTCTCTGTCCCTCTTCCTCCCTCCTCTCTAGAATCAATAAATAAACATTAAAAATAAAAGAAAAAAGGGAGATTCTTATGCGTCACTCATATTTCCTAACCGCCAGTATTTTTTTTTTAAATATATTTTATTGATTTTTTACAGAGAGGAAGGGAGAGAGATAGAGAGTTAGAAACATCGATGAGAGAGAAACATCGATCAGCCGCCTCCTGCACATCTCCCACTGGGGATGTGCCCGCAACCCAGGTACATGCCCTTGACCGGAATCGAACCTGGGACCTTTCAGTCCGCAAGCCGACGCTCTATCCACGGAGCCAAACCGGTTTTGGCACCGCCAGTATTTCTATGTCACCTTCTATGAGTTAAACCCTGATTCCTCCAATCCTCATTGCTTTCTACCATGATTGAGACCTAGTATTTTCATAGCTCATGCAGTCCTGGTCACAAGAGGCACACTTTTATGAGACTGACATGAGACGGTTGGAAAAGAAAAGAAGGTAGAAGTAACAGAACTTAACTATGAGGTTGGCTGCCATCAGCAGGCCAACAGCAGTGTCTGTATGGATGAGTATTCCAGTCACCAGCAACATCAAGAAACCCCTGATCAGAGTACTTAGGAGCATCATCATTTCAAGTTGCCCAACTTTTTCCTTGAACTTGCTTTGCGGTGGACATGGCTGGTTCCCTAATATCTATTCTCTCTGCCTTCCTTACAACAGAATCCTAATTTTGTTGGGGCTGCAAAGTGCCCAGTCAACATTGCTCCCTTCCCCGGACTCTTTTAATATAGAGGCGGTTGTTGCTCAGTAGTGGCCAACAGGTTGAAAGCAAAAGTCTTTTGGGTGACACTTTCTGAAAATTATTCCTTTCTTAATAAAATAAACAGGACAGACCCGGGTGACTTATGCATTTAGCCCAGCTGCCATCTTTTAACTGGCCTATAAGTAGATTTGCGGTTTGAGGGGTAGAAAAGCCATCCTGAGACTACAAGGATGAAAATCAAATAATAAGAATGGTAGAGCAGGTTATCCTTGATGCGCTCAGGCAGTTCCAGAGTCCTAGACTTCTGCCCATCGGAGCTCCAGTTATATGAGGTAAATAGTCCTCCATTTGGCTAGGCTGCTGTCATTAGATTTCTATGGCCAAGGGTAATCCTAACCAATTCTGGGATCTCCTACCGACATTTGGAGTAGAAGAAACAGAGGGCTATCAGGGTTCTGGGTGGTCCATGAGAACTCCGGACCAGTGGGCTGTGATCCTGCAGAGTGGGGGAGTCTGAAAAATAGACCAGGAAACTTCAGGAGAAGCCAGGCAGTGACCTGGGGAAACATAGGAGGCTGCATCCTGGCACGTGCTCAGGTGCCCAGATGCACCTGAAAATCATTGGCCTGTTTGTAGTGCAGGATCCTGCAGGGAACAGAAGGCAGGTGGCTCTGGCATAAAATGTGGTGTGAAGGTCCCACACGCATCCACAGTCCGCTGCTTTTTGGTCCGTCCTCAGCCTGTGGGATTGATCCTGTTTCCCAGGTGCTCAGCCAGGCCATGCTGATGAAATCTGTGCATGATTTCCTTCGTTTCTCTGCCAGCCTCTAACCCAGCTTCAGGCCCCAGTTGCATCCAGCTGCCTAGGGGTATCAGTAGCTATCAGAGCCTGGAGCTGGGTGGGAAGGGGAGAAGGGGAAAATGCACTCCATTCACCATGCCCCTAGAATGGCGCACCATGGCCTGCTCACTTCTATTACTTTCACTAAATTTAAAAAGAAATCTCCACAGTTAAGGAAAGGTGACTAAAAAGGATACATAAATAAATAAATAAATAAATAAATAAATAAATAAATAAATATTAACTGGAAGACTTGTTTCCTTTTTTAAAAAATTTACTCGGAAGAATGCATTATCTGTTAGTAAGTAGTGTGATTATCTTTAGCGTGGAACTGGTATATTTTAGGCAACCCCCCTGAAATGGTATAAACAACATTTCCTGTGTCAAAAGCAGATCTCCAAGTCTGTTTTAGAATGGTCCTAATCTCCATCTATTATAATTTCCACCAATAACTTGTCTTTTTATATATGCTGGCATCTGTGTGAAAGGCAGCATCCCACATTGACCAGTCTCCCTCCATCTGGTGGCAGGCGGGGGAGCAGGAACGTAGACTGTCACTTTATGCAGATGGATTTCTATTAATACAAACAAGTGACCCTAAAAGAGAAATCGGCTAGCTCCAGCATAACTTTAAGAAGATTGTTCTGAATTTCCTGAAAGCAGGTTATTTCTAAATGCATGGTGTTGCCTTTTGCACAAGGATCAGGCATGGTGCCCTTCCCAGAGCTGGTTTGCCAGGGGGCTCCCTGTTCTGAGCCCATTTGCTTGGGGAGGGGTCCGAAGGGAGTGATAGCACTGAGAGAGAGAGGTCACGTGTGGAAAGAGCCCCAAGTTTCACTGGTCACTGTTTCAGGACCCATCGGGATAGGATTCCTAGAGAAGGCAGGGCGAGGAGAAGGGGAGGTGTAACCCCTCATGGCTACTTGCCATCCTTCTTTTTCCCTGCCTTCCTCTGAGAATATGCAGTTTCAAATATAGTTTAGTGAATCCATCAGGTAAATTTACATTCTGAACTTACATAAGTAAATCTTTGCCAAGGGAGTCTGCTTTCGAGGATTGCTAGAAAGGCTTCGCTGGCTGCTTCCTCTTCCTTAGTGACCCAGCCCTGGCCAGCCACGGCTAGGACAGGAGGGAACCAACAGGACAGGGAGAGACTCACCACAAAAACAAGTCCTAATTGTAAGCGCCCAGTTGGCTCATCAGTGGAGACTGAGCAATGGTGTAAGTTTGGGGCAAAACACTCTGATGTACTTAAAAATAATATTTTGGAATAGTTTCTTTCCCCCCAAAAAACTACAGTTATTTCAGTGCCACTTCAGGGCTTTTGCCCTGTCTACGTCCTGCTCTACTGTTTCATACTGAATATATTTCTTTAAATGGACTCAGTTTTTTTAAAACACCTGTTTCCAACTTATCCTCATCCTAAGCAATGATATCTGTGAGACGTGTTTGATGTGATAATTATATTTTTCAGTACAAGTTACCATAAACAGATAACTATTGAAATAAACAATGTTCAACAGCATCTCAGCTAGAATCTTCCTGAGTACCCTCAGTGATCCTCTGCCTGCCTTGGGGGAGATTCTGATTTCGAAGAGTATCCAGGCTTCCTGGGGGGAAGGCCATGCTGTTGCCTGAAAGAAACACAAGGCAATGTTTGATCAAAACTTTGTGGAATGTGTATGAAATGTGTGTGTGTGTATCAAAAAGGTACATGTGTACCCCAATATGTTAATAACAATGAGCTCTATTAATATGTAGTATGGTCTCAGATTGAGTTATGTATTGTTTTATACAAGTGACACCTTTATTTAAAAGTGATGATGAACTCAGTAGGTGGGGAGGGGGGGTTGTGTGTTGTTGTTTTAATTTAGTAGTCAAATTTATTAATCTTTCCCTGGCTTCTTAGAATATATACTCTTTAAAAGATGAATACATGAAAGAATAAACAAACATCTATAGCACTTATTATATGTACCATATTATAGAATTGACACACGTTTAAAAATATATTTTTTTAAGTTAATTTCAGAGAGGAAGGGAGATGGACAGAGAGGGAGAGAAATAGAAACATCAATGATGAGAGAGAATCATGGATCAGCTGCCTCCTGCATGCCCTCTTGACCCCTGCATGGGCCCTGATCAGGAATCGAACTGTGACCTCCTGGTTCATAGGTTTATGTTCAACCACTGAGCCACATCAGCTGGGTGACACATTTTTTAATACATGGTAATATTACCTCCCCATTTACATTGAAAGCAGGACTTGTGATTTATATTTCTGTTTCCCTTACAGCACACAGTACACTAACACTATGTTCTTCAGGTGCCAGTCTCCCAATAGCCCTCCACACACCCACATGGCCTCCTCTGGGTGAGCTGGGCCACAGCCGCTGGGACCGCAGGGGCCAGTTGGTCGGGCTCCCTGTGGGTTCGCAAAGGAGCCAGTCTGCAAGGCCAACCAGGAGAGAGCTTGCTGCCTGCCAGCCCGGCTTCTGTGTGGCACCACTGGGCGGCCCAGAGGCCCATGCTATGCCCTTGCCCATGGCGCCCTGGCTGCGCTCACCACATCTTCCTATGGGGACTTGGGCGCTGTGACTCGGGCGGAGGGGGGTGCGCAGGGGCCTGGGGACCCAGGCGCTGCCCAGGGCCCAGAGGTCATCTGGGACCTGCCCTTCTATGCCAGACATTCACCCCTCAATAACCAGTCAGGCCTAGGGACCACACTGGTGTACAAATTTTGTGCACTGGGTCTCTAGTTATGTATAAGAGCATATTGTAAAAATTAAGTTACGAAATTTTTATTAAAATGTTTCTTACATACCATTATATTGGCTGGATTGCAAAAATATTCATTGTGGGCCGCATGCAGCCTGCGGGCTGAGAGTTTGACATGCTTGCCATACAGGTTTCGCAAATGCTTTCTTTTCTTTTTTTTTATTGAGTTTATTGGGGTGATATTAGTTAATAAAATTATATAGGTTTCAGGTGTACAATTCTATAATATATCATTTGCATATTGTATTATGTGTTCACCACCCTAAGTCAAGCCTCCTTCTATCACCATTTATGCCCCCTATACTCTCTTCTACCTCCTTCCATTTCCCTTTCAAAACTCTAGTCATTAGCATTTTTTAATAACAACTTTATTGAGATAGAATTTACATACTATAAAATTCACCCTTTTAAAGAATAAAATTCAGTGTGTTTTAGTATACTCACAGGGTTGTATATCATTAACAATATATAATATTAGAATATTTTCATTACCCCCAAAAGAAACTGTACCCATTTGCAGTCATTCCTCCATTTCTCCTACACTCAGCTCCTGGCAATCACTAATCTACTTGTTGTCTCCATGGATTTGCCTGTTCTGGAAATTACATATAAATGGAATCAAAGGATACATGGCCTTCTCTGACTGGCTTCTTTCATTCAGCATAATGTTTTCAAGATGCTTCTTATATTGTAGCATGTTTTAGTACTTCAATCATTTTACTGCCATATACAGTAAAATCCACTGTCTGGATATACCTCATTTTTGTTTATCCATTCACTAGTCCATGGACATTTCTGCTATTTCTACTTTTTGGCTATTATAAGTAATTCTGCTATGAACAGTGGTGTTCAAGTTTTATGTGGAAACATGTTTTCAATTTTCTTGGGTAACCCAGGAGTAGAATTGCTGTAATAACTTTATGGTTAATAGTTTAAGGAACTACTATCACCTGTTTTCCAAAGTGGCTATATCATTTTATAATCCGACCAGCAGTGCATTAGGATTCCAATTATTCCACCTCCTCGCCAACACCTGTTAGTGTCATTTTTATCTTAGTCTAGTGGATGTGATAAAATACCTCCTTGTGGTTTTGATTTACATTTCCCAGAAACTAAGAATGTCTAGCATCTTTTTATGTGTCTAATTTAGCCATTTGTATATCTTCTTAGGATAAATGTCAATTTAAATCTTTAACCTATTTTCCAATTGGGTTATTTATCTTTCTTTGCATTGATTTATAGGAATTCTTAATATATTCTCTATATAAGTTCCTTATCAGATATATGATTTCAAATATGTTCTCTCATTGTTTGAGTTATCTTTCCATTTTCTTGATACTGTCCTTTGAAGCAAAGAAGTTTTAAATTTTGATTAAATTCAGTTATATTTTCTTTTGTTGCTTGTGATTTGGGTGTCATATCTAAGACATCCACTGCCTAATCTAATGTCACAAAGATTTATGCCTATTTTTTCTTTAAGGAGATTTATAGTTTAAGCTCTTATATTTAGGTCTCTGGTCCATTTTGAATTAATTTTTGTATATTGTGTGGGTAAAAGGTCCATTTTCATTCTTTTTCATGTAGCTATCCAGTTGTCCAAGTACCATTTGCTGAAAAGACTATTTTCTGCACTGAATCATCTTGGCACCCATGTTGAAAATCAGTCGATCATAAATATAAGGATTTAGTTCTGTACTCTCAACTTTATTCCATTAAGCTCTATGTTCAGGCTTATATCAGTACTCCACTGTCTTGATTATTGTAGATTTGTAGTACATTTTGAAATTGGGAAGTACAAATCTTTTATCTTGATTCTTCTTTGTCAATATTGTTTGGCTATTCTGGGTCCCTTGAATTTCCGTATGAAGTTTAGGATCAGGTTATCAGTTCCTGCCCGATAAAAGGCATCTGGCATTCTGATACAGATTCTGACAGAGAATATGTAGATCATAGTGGATTATTACCATGTTATAATACTAAGCCATGATCCACGAACATGGGATATTTTTTCATTTAGTTAAGTCTCCTTAAATTTCTTTGAATAATATTTTGTAGTTTTCAGTACACATGTCTTATACTTATTTGTGTTAAATTAATCTTCAGTACTTTATTCTTTTTTTTTTTATTCTTTACCAAGTTTTTTTTTTATTATTAGTTAAGGTATTACAAATGTGTCCTCATCCCCCCTTTAACCCCCAACCTCCCCCCCACACACAAACTCATGCTCCCATCCCCCCATTGTCCATGTCCATTGGTTTGGCTTATATACATGTATACAAGTCCTTCTGTTGATCTCTTCCCCTTACCCCCGCCCTCCCCTACTTTCCTTCTGGGGATTGATAGCCTGATCGCTGTTTCTCAGTCTTTGGGTCTGTCCCTTTTCATCAGTCTATGTTGTTCTCTATAATCCACAAATGAGTGAGATCATGTGGTATTTATCTTTCGCTGACTGGCTTATTTCACTTAGCATAATGCTCTCCAGTTCCATCCATGCTGTTGCAAAAGGCAAGAGTTCCTTTTTTTTTTTTTACCGCAGCATAGTATTCCATTGTGTATATGTACCACAGTTTTCTAATCCACTCATCTGCTGATGGGCACTTAGGCTGTTTCCAAATCTTAGCTATGGTGAATTGTGCTGCTATGAAAATAGGGGTGCATATATCCTTTCTAATTGGCGTTTCTGGTTTCTTGGGATATATTCCTAGGAGTGGGATCACTGGGTAAAATGGGAGTTCCATTTTTAGTCTTCTGAGGTAGCTCCATACTGTTCTCCACAGTGGCTGCACCAGTCTGCATTCCCACCAGCAGTGCAGAAGGGTTCCTTTTTCTCCACATCCTCTCCAACACTTGTTGTTTGTTGATTTGTTGATGATAGCCATTCTGACAGGTGTGAGATGATAACGCATTGTCGTTTTGATTTGCATCTCTCGTATAATTAGTGACTTTGAGCAGGTTTTCATATGTCTTTCTGCCTTCTGTATGTCCTCTTTCGAAAAGTGTCTATCTAGGTCCGTTGCCCATTTTTTTATTGGATTGTTTATCTTCCTTTTGTTAAGTTTCATGAGATCCCTGTATATGTTGGAAATTAAACCGTTATCGGTGGTATCATTGGTAAATATGTTCTCCCATGTAGTGGGTCTTCTTGTTGTTTTTTTGATGGTTTCCTTTGCTGTGCAAAAGCTTTTTATTTTGATGTAGTCCCATTTGTTTATTTTCTCTTTAGTTTCCATTGCCCTAGGAGCATTATCAGAGAAGAAATTTCTTCGGCATATGTTTGCGATTTCGCTGCCTGTGGATTCCTCTAGTATTTTTATGGTTTCCCGTCTTACGTTTAAGTCTTTTATCCATTTTGAGTTTATTTTTGTGTATGGTGAGAGTTGGTGATCTAGTTTCATCCTTTTGCATGTATCTGTCCAATTTTCCCAACACCATTTATTGAAAAGACTGTCTTGACTCCATTGTATGCTCTTGCCTCCTTTGTCGAATATTAATTGGGCATAGTGGTTTGGGTCGATTTCTGGGGTCTCTATTCTATTCCATTGATCTATATGTCTGTTCTTGTGCCAGTACCAAGCTGTTTTAAGAACAGTGGCTTTGTAATACAGCTTGATATCTGGTATTGAGATCCCACCTACTTTGTTCTTCTTTCTCAGGATTGCTGCAGCTATTCGGGGTCTTTTTTTATTCCAGATGAATTTTTGGAACGTTCATTCTAGATTTGTGAAATATGCCGTTGGTAATTTAATGGGGATTGCATTGAATCTATAAATTGCTTTGGGTAGTATGGACATTTTGATGATGTTGATTCTACCAATCCATGAACACGGTTTGTTCTTCCATCTGTTTATGTCTTCCTCTATCTCTTCTTTCAGTGTCCTGTAGTTTTCAGCATATAAGTCTTTTACCTCCTTAGTTAAGTTTATTCCTAGGTATTTTAATTTTTTTGGTGCAATGGTAAATGGGATTGCTTCTGTAGTTTCACTTTCTGTAAGTTCACTATTGGTGTAAAGAAATGCCATGGATTTCTTAGCATTAATTTTGTATCCTGCTACATTGCCAAATTCATTTATTAAGTCTAATAATTTTTTGATGGAGTCTTTAGGGTTCTGTATGTACAGTATCATGTCATCTGCAAATAAGGACAGTTTTACTTCTTCTTTTCCAATCTGGATGCCTTTTATTTCTTCTTCGTGTCTGATCGCAATGGCTAGTACTTCCAGTACTATGTTGAACAGGAGTGGTGAGAGGGGGCATCCCTGTCTTGTTCCTGTTTTTAGGGGGAATGGTTTTAGTTTTTGCCCATTGATTATGATGTTGGCTGTGGGTTTGTCATATATGGCTTTTATTATGTTGAGGTATGATCCCTCAATTCCTATCTTGCTGAGAGTTTTTATCAAGAAAGGGTGTTGGATTTTGTCAAATGCTTTTTCCGCATCAATTGATATGACTATGTGGTTTTTTTCTCTCAATTTGTTTATGTGATGTATCACGTTTATTGATTTGCGGATAGTGTACCATCCTTGCATCCCTGGGATAAATCCTACTTGGTCATGGTGTATGATCTTTTTGATGTACTGCTGGATCCGATTTGCTAGGATTTTGTTGAGGATTTTGGCATCTATGTTCATGAGGGATATTGGCCTATAATTCTCTTTCATTGTATTGTCTTTATCTGGTTTTGGGATTAGGGTGATGTTGGCTTCATAGAATGAGCTGGGAAGTGTTCCTTCCTCTTGGATCTTTTGACATAGTCTGAGGAGGATAGGTTTCAGGTCTTCCTTGAATGTTTGGTAAAACTCCCCTGTGAAGCCATCTGGCCCCGGGCTTTTGTTTGCTGGAAGCTTTTTGATTACTGCTTCGATTTCCTCCATAGTTATTGGCCTATTGAGATTTTTAGATTCTTCCTGGTTAAGTTTTGGAAGGTTGTATTTATCTAGGAATATGTCCATTTCCTCCAGGTTGTCTAGTGTGTTGGAGTAGAGTTGTTCATAGTATTTTCTAACAATCCTTTGAATTTCTATGGGGTCTGTTGTTATTTCTCCTCTTTCATTTCTGATTTTGTTTATTTGGGTCCTCTCTCTTTGTTTCTTGGTGAGCCTGGCTAGAGGTGTATCAATCTTGTTTATCCTTTCAAAGAACCAGCTCTTGGTTTTGTTGATCTTTTGTATTGTTTTTTTGGTCTCTATGTCGTTTATCTCCGCTCTGATCTTTGTTATTTCCTTCCTTCTGCTTACAGTGGGCTTTTTTTGTTGCTCTCTTTCTAGCTCTTCGAGTTGTAGAGTTAGGTCATTTATTCTCATTGTTTCTTGTTTCTTGCAGTAGGCTTGTAGAGCTATGAACTTCCCTCTCAGGACTGCTTTTGCTGTGTCCCATAGGTTTTGGATTGTTGTGTTTTCATTGTCATTCGTTGCCATGATGTTTTTTATTTCTTCTTTGATCTTACTGGTGACCCAGTCGTTGTTTAATAGCATGCTATTTAGTCTCCATGTGTTTGATTTTTTTGGATTGTTTTTGTTGTAGTTGATTTCCAGTTTTATGCCTTTGTGGTCTGAGAAGATACTTGATATGATTTCAATTTTCTTGAATTTGAAGAGACTTTGTCTGTGACCCAATATATGGTCTATCTTTGAAGATGACAAATGTGCACCTGAGGAGAATGTATATTCTGTGGCATTGGGGTGAAATGTTCTGAAGATGTCAATTAATTCCATTTGATCTAGTGAGTCATTTAGGATTGATGTTTCTTTGCTGAGTTTCTGTTTAGAGGATTTGTCCAGTGGCGATAATGGGGTGTTAAGGTCCCCTACTATGATTGTATTGCTGTCAATCTCTCCCTTGATCTTCTCCAGAAGATTTCTGACGTATTTGGGTGCTCCTATATTGGGTGCATATATATTTACCAGAGTTATTTCTTCTTGTTGGACTGCTCCCTTTAGTATTATGAAGTGGCCTTCTTGATCTCTTTTTATGTCCTTCACTTTGAGATCTAATTTGTCAGATATAAGTATTGCTACCCCGGCTTTTTTTTCACTTCCATTGGCCTGAAAAACCTTTTTCCATCCCTTCACCATCAGTCTGTGTGTGTCTTTTTTTCTGAGGTGGGTTTCCTGTAGACAGCAGATATATGGGTCATGTTTTCTTATCCACTCATTTACCCTATGCCTTTTGACTGGGGAATTTAATCCATTTACATTTAAAGTTATTATTGATAGAAACTTGTTAGTCGCCATTTTTGTTCTTTACCGCTGCATTCCTTCTTTGTTTCCTGTTTTTTCTATTTACAGCAGACCCTTTAGCATTTCTTGCATTGCTGGTTTGGTCGTAATAAACTCCCGTAGACCATTTTTGTCTGTGAAGCTCCTGATTTGACCCTCAATTTTGATTGATAGCCTCGCTGGGTATAGTATTCTTGGATTCAGACCCTTTCTTTGCATGACTTTGTATATTTCATTCCATTCCCTTCTTGCCTGATGTGTTTCTGTTGAGAAATTGGTCGCTAGTCTGATGGGGGATCCTTTGTAGGTAACTTTCTGTCTCTCTCTGGCTGCTTTTAAGAGTCTTGCTTTGTCGTTGGTGTTTGCCAATTTAATTATTATGTGCCTTGGTGTCGGTCTTTTCGGGTTCATTTTGTTTGGGACTCTGTGAGCTTCTTGGATTTGTGTGAGTTTTTTCCTCCCTATATCAGGGAAATTTTCTGTTACTATTTTTTCAAACAGGTTTTCTATTCCTTGCTCAGTTTCCTCTCCTTCTGGCACCCCTATTATTCGGATGTTGTTTCGTTTAGCATTGTCCCAGAGTTCTCTTAGGCTCTCTTCCTGCTTTTTAATTTTTTTTTCTAGAAGCTGTTCTGCTTGGGTATTTTTTTCTACCTTGTCTTCTAGCTCGCTGATACGGTCCTCTGCTTCTTCTAGTCTACTGTTGATGCTTTCTATTGAGTTCTTTATGGCAGTGATGTCGTTTTTCATTTCTTCTTGGTTTCTCTTCATTTCCTCTTGGTTCTTCTTCATTTCCTCTTGGTTCCTACACATATTGTTGAATTGGTCTTCCATTCTTTTCATCCACCTTATGACAATTACTCTGAATTCTTTTTCTGACAGGTTGCTTGCCTCCATTGCCTCTATTTCGTTTACTTCCTTTTCTGATGATGCCTGTTTTTCTTTCATATTTGGGTTGGTTCTTTGTTTCACCATGATTTCTCTTCTCAAGGTGTTTGGTTATGTAGATCTCTCTCTGTTGCGCTGATTCAAAGGCACAAAATACAACACAACAAGGCACAACGTACAAGGCACCGAACTAAATGCATTCACGATATTAATAACCCCAAATAAAGGTGACCCCCCCCCCAAGCGAAGATAATTAGGGGATAAAGAAGAAAAAAGAGAAAAATATTAGAGAGAAAAATAAAAAACAAAAAGGAGTGCCGAAATGAGATTGGGAAAAGGGAGGGAAAAAAAAACACAAAAAGACCAAAAAAAACACCAACAACAACAAAAACAAAAAAAAAATTAAGAGAATGAAATAGAGGTGGGGAAGAGGCTATTTGTATGGGGAGAGCGAGGGATTGGAAATTAGATATATAAGTAGGGTGAAATTTAGACAGTGGGTAGAAAGAAGGAATAGGTAAAATCCAAAGCAGGAATAGGGTAAGAGAAACAGGACAACAAAAGGGGAAAAGTGAGGAAGAGAGTTTTGGCTTAAGGGTAAATGTGAGATAGAGAGAAATGATGCTAAAGGAACGATGAAAATAGAGTGTAGAACACTAATCCCAAAATAAAATAAAGAAAAATAAAAAAATAATAAAAAATAAAATGACCCTTGAAAAAATGGTAAAAGGATAGCAATAATACTGGTTAAAAAATGTAGTAATTAAAAAGGTAAAATCAGGTGATGAAAAAAATAAAAAATAAAAAAATAAATAAAATAGGTTCTTAATGAAATGGTGAAAAAAGAATTAAAAAAATATATATATAAAAATATTCGGAAGTGAAGGTGCTTCAGATCTTCCACTCTTCTTTTTGGCACACCTCAGTCCTGCCAGGCACTCAGGGGAGTGTTGAACTTCCCTGCGATACACTGTCCCTCCGTGCAGTAAACCACAGACCTGATTTTAAGGCAGGTTGTATTTTTTTACCAGACTGCCTTTATTTGTGATCGCAAAAGAGACAGTTCGTGGCTCTGCCTCTGGGTGGCAGTGTGTCTGGATTTACCTCCGAGGCTCTAAGTCCTCTCTATCAGTAGGGTTTTGTCCTCTATGGCATTTGGAACTGATTCGGGAAAGACCACTGCCCAGAGCTGGTTCCTTGCCACTATCCGCTGTTTCCCAGGCTCCCCAAAAAGAACTTTCCCCTAAAGGCTCTGCGAATGACCCCAACTGGGGAATCCCATGCGCTGGGTTTAATAATCAAATGCACGGATCTAAGGGGAACTGTAACAAGAGCCTGATAGTTGTGCGAATTCGCAAGCCTCCACCTTCCAGGTCTGCGCACAGTCTCCGCGCGCACTCTCCGCGCGCCCACTCGCCCCTGGCACCAAGCAGCCAGCAGATTGGCAAAGTCCAAGGCTGCTCCTTTACATCCAGTCCAGCTATGGGCTCATTTTTCGCGTTCCCTTCTGCCAGCAGCCCTGTGGGGCCCCTTCCCCTCTCGCGGGTCACGCTGGTCCCAATGGCTGCGGACTCTGTGGGGCGCAGATTCCACCCCGCGCGCGCGAGCTCGGTCCTCCCTCCAACCCGAACTGCAAACCGCACCTTTAGGGGATGTCCAACCTTTCCGTGAGAAGAAGCAGTGCTCGTCTGAGTTCACGCAGTCACGCTGCTTGAGATCCCTTGTTTCCAGGTTAGTAGCTGGTCTCTGGATGCCGGCAACACCCACCCAAGATGGCGCAGTCTCCGCTGCTTAGCTGGCGCACCAGGAGAGGCTTCAGCTGCAGTCTCCAACCGTCCTTTTTTTCCCCTGGGGGGTTCTCAGTCTTTCCTAGCTGCAGACAATCTCTCAGCTGAAAATCCTCTACCTATTCGGGCTGAATGTTACCCGTTTCAGCTGCTCACCCTTATCTGCTCCAGGACAAGGCACAGGACACGTCCCCTTATACCTCCGCCATTTTCCGAAGTACTTTATTCTTTTTATGCATTGTAAATGGATTCAGATTGAGCTTTACTTTCTCCTTTTTAAGAATTTTAAATTATTTATAATGATGACATGATACCCTTATAGTCAGAAAGAATATGAAAAATAGCAAGATATTTCATATGAAGATTTGTGAATTCTAGACATGAATTTTCTAGGGATTTTTTAAAATGTAGATTTGGGAATTCTAGATATGAATTTTCCAGGGATTCTTTAAAATGTATGAATTTGTCTTATAGTTTGACTTAAATAATTTATGTAGCCTCTAATGGAGCTTGAGAAGTTGACTTCATTCTTAACTGCATGTTTAACATATTGTAAAGATGCAAAGTACAAATTTATTACTGTGACATAACAGATTTTAGGCATATCACTTAATGAAAATGAAAGATGTTTTGTTGGAAGTAAGATCAATAAATTCTCACTTTGTAACCTTGAGTCTAGAAAGCAATTTAAAATAGAGAAGTAGAGAGGGAAGGGGATGACAGTCTCAGTGAGAAGAAAAAAAAATCCTGTTTGATTGTCCAAATTTTGAATGCAGCTGATCTGGCAGAGATTACCTGATTCAGCGCCCCATGCCCTGACCTCACGCCAGACTTGAACTTACCTTTCCCTTGCAGGTTTATTACATTCTAGTTTCAATCATATCCATCAGCTGGGTGCCTTGGAGATCTCTACTGATAACTTCAGCCAAAGACTTAAGTTTATGTCTTAAACCTGTTCTTTTCAGAATTGTTTGGTTGGTTTTGGTTTTAAATCAAATGAAACTTATTTGCATTAGTGGTAGAGCCCATTTGTTGTTAGTTCTTAGCTGTTTTAGTGAATATATAGGACTTATTTGGTTGTGTAGCAGCTCCAAGGAGTCAAGTCATTTATAACAGATCAAAAAGACCTCTCTGATCATAGAGATAGTGTCCTGGGGAAGGCTAATTCCTCCACACCTAAAATCATAGCTCCTGGAAAGAAAACTTAGAACCAAAAATATTATATAAGAAGACCAAGAGCCCAGCTGCAATGGCTGTTCAGATGAGCTCTTGGAAAAATATTGCTTTTATAATTTAGGACTGTCTATCCTTACCTGAAGAAAGTGTACACTGAAACTCAAAATGCTACATACACCGAGTGGCCAGATTATTATGATCACCCCATCAGTACTTCATTGGGCCACCTTTTGCCTTCAATAATGCAGCAATTCTTCTTGGCATTGACTCCACGAGATGTTGAAAGGTGATGCGAGGAATCTGACAGGATGCCTGATGAATAGCGCTGTCCAGGTCAGTACAATTTGATGGTTGTGGAACCAGCTGCCTAATGGCTCTTTTAACTTCGTCCCACAAATGCTCAATTGGATTGAGATCTGGTGATGGTGGGGGCCACCTAAGCAAGGTAAAGTCTCCCTCATGTTCTTGAAACCACTCCTGCACAATACGAGCACCGTGTCATGGAGCATTGTCTTGTTGGAAGAAGCCATCTCCATTGGGATACGCCATCAACATGATAGGATGAACTTGTTCACCAATGATACTTAGGCATGTTGTGCCATTCAGACATTGTTCCACATGAATTAAAGGGCCCACATCATGCCAGGAAAACATGCCCCAAACCATAACAATGCCCCCACCAGCTTGAAGGGTTGTACTCATGCATGTGGGGTGCATGTTTTCTTTCATGCTGTTTCCGCCAAATTCTCACTCTGCCATCTGCATGATGCAACTGGAAACGTGATTCATCGGACCACATGACTTTTTTCCAATGCTCGACTGTCCAGTCCTTGTGTTCCTGTGAGAATTGGAGACGTTTTATCTTGGTAACTGCAGACAGCAAAGGTGTTCGAACAGGCCTTTGGCTTCCATATCCCATATGATGCAGTGTACAGCTAATTTGCCTACAAATGTCAGGTGGTCATAATAATCTGGCCACTCACGTTCAAATATATCCCACATTCAAATGCTCTTAAATTGCATCGTTTACCCATATCTTCAGAAAAAAAATTACTTCTACTGTCATGGTAAACAACCTGCTTCCCTGTTTATAATGGTCTGGCCCTCTAGCAACTTCAGCGCGAAATTATAGCAAATTTGCCTACAAAAGTCAGGTGGTCATAATAATCTGGCCACTCTGTATATGTAGCATTGCTTTAGAACAAACCTGTGGTCCCCAGCTTCAGAGAAACAATAGCAGACAATTCACAATTCCATTGGAATCCTTTTAACAAGTGCCTTTAAAACAAGAACCTGGGTAAATTTCATCCCTTCTCCCAAAACCTAGACTTAAATTTTCTTGTGCACTAATTTCTCTACCCCCTCCTGTGATCATATAAAGCATGAGAAACTAGCTAGAAATGTAGTCAGACCCCATAGTGTCTGCTGATATACCCCTCTTTGCAAAAGACCCATAACTTCCTTTCACAACTAGAGCCTGACTAGAATTCTGCAGTCCTTCAAGACTGAGGCTCTTTACACATCCAAATAATGCCTGAGTTCACCTCCCAAGAACGGAAATTGAGTCATTGAGTCAAGGAGGTCAGGTAAGAAAGGTTAAGATCTTCTACATGTCTTCTTAAGGACGAGCAAAAGGCAACCACCCTGTTGGAAAGCAAACTGAATAAAAGGGTCAAGGCTTTAACCAATGTTTGCCTCATGAGGTAGAATTTTGTGTGATAACATTTCCATCAGTAGCAACTCTCGGGCAAATTTTTCTACTCATCTCTCCCCAGGAAGCTTAACCCTAACCCTCAACCAATCTCTTTCTCAGCAGTCACAGAATAATATCATGTTTGGTATCAGCATGACGCCTTTGCAAGATCTTCCTTCTGCAGAGGGACTAATGGGCCCAAATCCTTCCCTTTACTGCTATGCTTGGCCCTGTTAAGTTACATCTAGCCAACCACAGGTCAGTAACTACAGAGCCATTTAAGGTCAAGTCCTCACAGAGAATTTGCTTTTTATTTTCTGACACTGAAAGTTACAATTCATCTTTCCCCTAAATGAGGCAAAGTGGGAGAGCAAGCACAAACATTCTGACTTTATAATGTTTCTTTTAGACTTTATATCAACCATTTACAGAAGGCACCATGTTGCAGAAAATTCTTCCTTATCTGAATCTTCACTTCCTTCCTCCTTGTATTCTTCTCAAGCTTCAAAGCAGAGGAATTCTAGTGGAAGCAAAGGCTCTGGCTACATTGATTTTCACTCTCATTAGAAGGTCAGCTTGTGGAATATTAGGTGAACGTGACTTATTTTATTCAGATAACAAGAATGAACTCCTCCTAATTCTGGCCCAGCTTTCTGATGGGATCAGCCTGCTCTCTTATCATACGTCAGTCCTACCTACTAATGGGCACACAAATTCCCTGGATGTGTAAAATCACTTCAACAGTTTTTAGCATACATTGGTCTCCTGAAGATTTGTTGGAAAATTGAATGTCAGGTTTGGCAATGGTTCTTTAAAATGCCATCTACAGAAAATAAGAATAGTGTATATTTATCCATATTGATCACATCAGCAGGGATGTTTGCATGAATCAACAGGACTAACTGAATATTATGGTGACTCACTAATGGCATATTGGGTAAGTTTGTTATGACCTTTGCTTGTATTTCTAATTGAGGTTGAATATTACTGTCAATTAAGTAATCTTCACATTTTAGTTTTTCTCTATTTTCAAAATAAATCTTTTAAGCTGGGTTAAAAGACATTAGTTCCCCCTCAAACCTACCCTGACCTCAGTGACAGTTGTTTATTACTAATTAAAAATATTAACTGAATAAATAAAAGATGAATGAATGAATACATGAAACAAAAAAGAAAAATTCTAAGTAAAAATGAATCATTTGAAATTATAGCTATAATATTGCTGCAAATTTCAAAAATTGAATATACATATTGACAGATTTAAAAGATAACTTGGACAAATGAAAACATTGATTTTGTTCTGTAATCAAATTGAAGGAGTTTTCAACTAACACAAGTAACAAAACAACACTAAAAATTATGAATCTGATTATACACAAAACTAGGTGTGTAAGATTATGAAATAAGAAAGCTAATAGTATCACAAAAATTATCAAAAGATTTAAAGTATGCTCTCAAGATATCTACCTCAAGAGACCTAACCAAAAATTATGGATAAGCTGAAACCCATCTTGACTGCCTTCTTTGGATAGGCAGACCATCCTATATTTAGTTTAATAAAGACTTTTAATAAGGAAAAGAAAAAACTGGCAAAGTAAAAAGTAAAACATCATTTTGCAAAATGATTTTATACAGACCTCAAGAGTAAGTATTAAGTTTAACTGTCAGGTCCAACAATAAATGGAAACATGAAGAGTAGCTGCCTCTGGTGTGGCTTCTGCAAAAAGGTTGCCAGGAGCATCAGACCTTCTTGACTCCACGAATTCTTCTTTCGACTTTAAACCTCCCACAATCTCTTAATAATAGTATTTGGTTCCCAATTTCAACTCTGGGAACTATATTCATTTTAAGCATCTGCTCCATTATCTAAAGCTAAGAAAGCTCCCAGAAGTATCATCAGAATTGCTTTAGTCCCATCTTAATTTGATGGGACTCAAATTTCTGGTGACCTTGACAGTTTTGATGAGCAATTTCAAGATTGTCTAGGAATTTTATTGAGATTACTAGTGGCCCGGTGCACACGGAGGGGGTGGGTGTTGTCCCTCAGCCCAGAATGCACCCTCTCCAATCTGGAACCCCTCGAAGGATGTCCTACTGCAGGTTTACACGGATCAGGCCTAAACTGGAAGTCAGACAACCCTCTCACAATCCGGGACTGCTGGCTCCTAACCACTCACCTGCCTGCCTGATTGCCCCTAACCATTCTGCCTGACAGCCTGCTTGCCCCCAACTGTCCCCTCTGCTAGCCTGCTCGCTCCAAATTGCCCCCCCCCCCACTATCCTGATCACCTCCAACTGACCCCCACTGATGGCCTGCTTGCCCCCACCTGGCCCCCCTGCTGGTCTACTTACCCCCAACAGCCCCACCCCCATCAGCCTGATCACCCACAACTCCCCTCCCCTCTTGGCCTCTAACCGCCTCTACCTTGGCCCCGCCACCATGGCTTTGTCCAGAAGAATGTCTGGAAGGTCTCCTAGAAGGTCTCCCAGTCTAATTAGCATATTACCCTTTTATTAGTATAGATAGAGGCCTGGTGCACCGGTGGGGGCTGGCTGGTTTGCCCTGAAGGGTGTCCCAGATCAGGGTGGGGGTCCCGCTGGGGTGCCTGGCCAGCCTTGGTGAGGGGCTGATGGCTGTTTTCAGGCTGGCCACCCTCCCACCCCCCCAGTGACCCAAGCTCCCAGCCTCTCCTTTTTTTCTTTCTTTTTCTTTTTTTCAGTGCCTCCTTGAGTGGAGGCCAGGACAGCAGGAAGCTTGGCTTCCTCCATCGCCGGGGGCAACCCAAGCCTCCTGCTTGCTCCAGCTCTGTGGCTGCTGCCATCTTAGTTGGGTTAATTTGCATACTCACTCCTGATTGGCTGGTGTCTGTAGCGGAGTGATGGTTAATTTGCATGTTTCTCTTTTATTAGTGTAGATTGTAGGTGTGCATGGAGTTGTAAGAAATGATATAGAGATTTCTCATACATTTTGACCAATTTCCTCCAACTGGTGACATTTTGCAAAACTATCATGAGTATATATTAAGTTCTATAGCATTTTATTAAGGACATCCAACATTTGCCAAGTTATTTGCCCTAATTTTTGCCTTAGATGTAATTCACTTAGGATATTTTCAAAGTGCAATCCATCCCACACTTAACCTGTAATGTTTTTCATCTGCCCCAAATTAGAGACTCATTGGTTTACTATTCATCCCTTCAATGGTCTACATCAGCTTTCTCCTTAACCTTACGAAAGACTAACTTTCTTGGACATAGATGAACATGAGTCGTCTCTGGGTTAATCTGTTCCATTTGGGTATAGATTCCAGATTTTTCATGGTTTATTTGTTCATTCAAAAAATATTTACTGTTTGGTGACTGAGTCCTTAAAGTAGTATCTGAGGAGGTTAGTGTGCAGTGGGAAAAACAAACATGATCTCTGCTCTCAGAAGATTTACAATCTACTAGACATTCAAAATTGTGCCAACAATAAACTGCTGGAATCAAGTAGGTAAGTATTACCTGAAAGGATGGTTACATGTTTTAAAATTTCAGTGCATTTTCCTCCCTTGCCTTAACAAATAAGTGACTTCCATCTAGCCTCTCTAGAAATTCATGTACCAGAAGAAAGAGGAAACTATCTTATAAATGGAATTCCAAGGGAAATATTGCAGTGATATTTAGCTTCTGATGTTCAAAGGGATTATGAGCCAAGTATGAGCCAAGCAATTCAAGATTTTTCATACTCATTTTCTTGCCCTGGTATGGCATTGGCTAAGCTTGAAGGATCAAGTTCACAGAGCTCTTCTAAGTGGAGAGAAGATACCATTGCCATCCTTTGAACCAGGCCGGAAGTCTTATGATAGGATGATACCACAGGTTGAGACTTGGAAAAAACCAAGAAGAAACAAACAAACAAAAAGAGTTAAATTTATACCACACATCCAAATTATAGTGTGAGTTAAATGTTTTATCAGGCTCTTGCACATTAAACAAAAATTATAATCCCTGTAGATATTAGACATTAGACATATTTTGTCTCAGAGTTCAAAGAGAAAAAACCCTTAGCCTTGAGTTGACTTACTCAAAATCTTGGAATATATTTTGCAGCTTTCTCTTTAGGGTCCACCCTTCTAAAATTCATTCTTCTACCCAGACTAGGCTTAGGTCATTTTATGTTTTAAACTGCCAAATTGTTCCAGCTGCTGTTTCCCAGTCCAAAATTCTCATCCACTCTTTGAGCAAGTTTTCAACTGAATTCCTGTTCAGGTGCTAAAATTGATTCCAAGGTCTTTTTTTTTTTTTTTTTTGAGTAAAATCTGGCTTTGCACAGATACCCTGTTATCAAGTGTTGTGCACAAATAGGGTAGCCGCCCCCCCCCCCCCTTCCCAATCTGGACTAACATATAAGTCAGGATACTAAAATTGCACAATAGAATGTCGGCTTTGCCACCTGCACACCTGTTATCTAGAGCATATGGCTTCCCCGTTTATCAACAACACAAAACATAGGCACTCCTCAGAGATTTCAGTCCTGCCTCTGATCCAGCCCTTGGCAAAAGCTTGCTTGAAACATCTGCTATTTTAAGGGAAGACTATAAGGCATGTTACCTACACATTTCTTTAGGTTCCTAAGTTAAAACATTTTCTTCTTAAATGTAAATATTACAAAAACGCTGTATATGGACCCTCTCAATAAGCATCCCACAGCTCTTGCACTCAGATTAATTGTAATGGAGGTAAATTCATATTTACTTGTTTATTTTTGCATCATTTGCAATTCTATATTTGATGAGCATATTTAAAAGCAAAGATGGGGTGCAGAAGCTGAAGGAGCCTATGTGTCTCATGGATTTGTGGATCCACACCACAGCCCTCAGTTGCCTATCTCTGGGCTTACTTTTTGTGAGAAATAAACTTCTAAATTATTCAAACCACTTGAGGTTTTTCTGTTATCTACAGTGAGAGTCCTTACCAATAGCAATCCTAATAATCACTGTTTTGTTCATTGCTTCATTAAACAAATAATTTAACACCTCAGATATGCTAGACACAATGCTAATTCTAGCTAAAGAAATGGATAAATACAGCCCCCAAACTGAAGCAACAAGAAATCAATAAAAATATAAAGCAAGTCACATAAGTAACTTTTAATTTTCCAGTGACCACATTTAACAAAAAGTAACAGGTAACATAGATTTTAACTGTTAATTTTACTTAACTCAATATATCACAAGGATTATCATTAACATTAAATCAATATAAAAATATAGTATTGCCCTAGCTGGTTGGGCTCAGTGGATAGAGCATCAGCCTGTGGACTGAAGGATCCCGGGTTCGATTCCGGTCAAGGGCACATGCCCAGGATTGTGGGCTCGATCCCCAGTGGGGGGCGGGGGGTGCAGGAGGTAGCCAATCAATGATCCTCTGTCATCATTGATGTTTCTATCTCCCTTTCCCTCTCCCATCCTCTCTGAATTCAATAAAATATACATATTCATGCACCAGTGGGGTCCCTCAGCCTGATCTGCAGGATTGGGCTGAAACCAGCTCTCCAACATCCCCTGATGGGTCCCGGATTGCAAGAGGGTGCAGCCCAGGCCGAGGGACCCACCGGTGCATGATTAGGGCTGGGGAGGGATGTGGGAGGTTGGCCAGCTGGGGAGGGACTAAAGGAGGGCTCCAGGGCATGTCCCGCCCATCTGGCTCAGTCCTAATGGGCCGGACCCCAGCAGCAAGCTACCCTACCAGTTGGAACCCCCTGGTGGTCAGTGCATGTCATAGTGAGCAGTTGAGCGGCCTTAGCATATCATTAGCATATTATACTTTGATTGTTTGAATGGACGACTGGATGACTGGACACTTAGCATAGTAGGCTTTTATTATATAGGACTAGAGGCCCAGTGCACAAAAACTCGTGCACTCGGGGTGGGGGGATCCCTCAGCCCAGCCTGTGCCCATTCACAGTTTAGGACCCCTTGGGGGATGTCCACCTGTCGACTTAGGCCCACTCTCCGGGGGATCAGGCCTAAGCTTGCAGTCAGACATCTTTCTGGCAGCCAGGGAACCCTCGGGGGATGTCCGACTAAAGGCTTAGGCCCCCAAGGGATCGGGTCTAAACCATTAGTTGGACATTCTTAGTGCTGCCACGGAGGTGGGAGAGGCTCCTGCCACCACCACTGCGCTGGCCAGCCATGAGCCAGTTTCTGGCTGAGTGGCACTCCCCATATGGAAGTGCACTGACCACCAGGGGGCAGCTCCTGCATTGAACTTCTGCCCCCTGGTGGCCAGTGCACATCATAGCAACCGGTCATTCTGCCGTTCAGTCAATGTGCATATTAGCCTTTTATTATTATTATATAGGATGTCCCTATTTCCCCCCTTTTGCCCCCTCTACCCAGCTCTTGCCCCCCACTTCTCTCTGGCCATCACCATACTGTTGTCTGTGTCCATGGGTTATGCATATATTTTCTTTGGCTAATCCCTTCTTTAAATTCACTTCTTTAAATTTTTATTTTCAGATAAGTGCTTATAACTGCACTATTATATATTTTCTATTATATCATTTAGAATTAAGATATTTTTTAATTGAACCCTTGTAAATTTTAGCACAATTTAACAAATTATGCTAGAAGCAATTAGGAGATTTTTCATGCAATGCATACACATTTCAATTAATATTTTATTAATTTTTAATTTTTTAATATTTTAATTTGAAATAATCTCACACATGTAAAAAAATCCTATAAAATGCTACAGCATATTATATGTACCCTTCACCCAATTTATTAGGTGTTAATAATTTAAACATAACCATTATACAACTAACAAAATTTAGAATATATTTTTATTATAATCTCTTTAATGTTACTTAATCCATTTACTTTGTTTTTGTTAATCTTCACCCAAGGATATTTTTCCATTGAATAGAGAGAGTGAATGGAAAGGGAGAGACACATTGATTGGTTGCCTCCTGCACATGCTTTCATAGGGACTGGAGATCAAGCCAGCAACTGAGGTACCTGCCCTTGACTGGAATCGAACCTGGGACCCTTCAGTCCATGGGCTAATGTTCTATCCACTGAGCAAAACAGGCTGCAGCTTAATAAATTTACTTTTAATATATATGTGTCTTTATATTTAAAGTGGGTTTTGTTTTTGATTCACCCTCATAATCTGTCTTTTAATTGGTGCATTTATGCCACTGACTTTCAGAGTGCTTACTGATAGAGTTACTACCATATTAGGCGGCTTCTGGGGTTTCTGGGGCGGGTGTGCCTTGCCACCCCAGGACCTGCCAATGGGGTCCCAGGCGGCCGGCCTGCCCTGGATGGCAGCATGCTGGTGGTTCGTGCAGTCCTGCCCTGCCTGCAGTATGCAAATTAGCCCCCATCTTTGTTGGCAGTTAATTTGCATATCATGCTTATTAGCCCAGGGGAGGCGTAGCGAAGGTATGGTCAATTACCATGTTTGTCTATTATTAGATAGGATAGTATTGATATTAACCCCTTATCAGATATAAGGTTTGCAAAAATGAGAGAACCATCCTGTAGGTTGCCTTTTCATTTTGTTGATGGTTTCTTTTGCTTTGTAAAAGCTTTTTAGTTTGCTGTAGTCTCACTTGTCTATTTTTGCTTTTGTTGCTCATACTTGGTGTTATACCTAAGAAATCATTGCCAAGAGCAATGTCAAAAAGATTTCCCTCTCTATTTCTTTCTAAGAGTTTTATGTGTAAGTCTTTAATCCATTCTGTATTGATTTTTATGTGTGGAGTAAAACAAGAGTCCAAGTTTCATTCTTTTGCATGGGGATATCCTGTTTTCCCAACACCATGTGTTGAAGAGACTATCCTTTTCCCATTGTGTATTCTTGTTAAATATCAGTCATACTTAAGTTTACTTCTAGGCTCGCTATTCTATTCTATTAGTCTACATGTCTGCCTCAAGGTCAATCTTTACATTTTAGTAACTATACCAGTGATGGCGAACCTTTTGAGCTCGGCGTGTCAGCATTTTGAAAAACCTTAACTCTGGTGCCGTGTCACATGTAGAAATTTTTTGATATTTGCAACCAGAGTAAAACAAAGATTTATATTTTTGATATTTATTTGATATATTTAAATGCCATTTAACAAAAAAAATCAACCAAAAAAATGAGTTCGTGTGTCACCTTTGACACACATGTCATAGGTTCGCCATCACTGAACTATACCATATTTTAATTACTGTAGCTTTGTAATATATATTTTGAAATAAAGGAGTGTTATCCCTCCAGCTTTGTTCTTCTTTGTCAAGATTTCTTTGACTATTTGGTTTCGGGTCTTTTTTGGTTCCATGTGAATTTTAGGATTTTTTTATACTTATATAAAAAATAACAGAAATTTTGATAGGGATAGCACTGAATCTGTACATTGCTTTGGGTTAGTATGGATATTTTAACAATATTAAGTTTTCTAATTGATAAACATGGAATATCTTCCTATTTATTTGTGTCTTCTTTAGCTGCTATAAAAAACAGTATAGAGCCCTAACCGGTTTGGCTCAGTGGATAGAGCATCAGCCTGTGGACTGAAAGGTCCCAGGTGTGATTCTGGTCAAGGGCATGTACCTTGGTTGCGGGCACATGTACATAAAAACACACGCACACACAATCCAACTGGTAACAAAACATGCAACATCTAACTCTACCTGGAAGTAAAGAGGAAAAGGTGATAAAGTAGAATTCATCAGGAGTGTAAAGAAAGATTAGATATTTGACAGCTCAATAAAAAATATATATATATATAGGCAAGAGAAATATAGTCTATTTTGAGAACTATAGTTTTTTATTGATTAAAGAGGCTCTTTATATATTCTGGAGATAAATTATTTATTTATTATTGCAAAAACAACTTCTATGGCTTTTCTTTTCTGTGTCCACAAGAGTTTTGTTATTTTTGGTCTTTGTTGTTTTCATGTTTTATTATCTTGTCAAGTTTACACATAAGAAAATAATGTGAATAAAGAAAAAAAGTGGTCTTAAGATTTTTATTGTCATTGTATTGCCTTCTAGATTGATGCAAGGAAAATTGATATTTTTACAATATATAGTACACGTTTCCCATTGATGCACATTGTAAATATTTCAATTTATTTGTCCTTCTTAGAGTATATCAATAATTTTTTGAAATTTTATTCACAGAGGTGTTTTATGAAGTATATTTTTAAGTAACAGATTTTTCTGATGATGACATAAGTGGTATATTTTCTTTAATTTCATTGTCTGTTGCTTGTACAGAGAAATATAGTTGATGTTATATCCTCCAATCTAAGTACACTTATTAATCCCAATAATTTATTTGTAGATTATCTTGAATATTCTGCATGTAAAATTAATTATGTCATCTATTCAAAACAATAGTTTGTTTTTCCTTTTCTTAATGTTATAGCACTTTTTCCTTATTGGTTGGCCAGGACCTTTAATGTAACATTGAATAGTATAGGTAGTAACTGTCTTCCTTGTCTCATCCTCAATCTTAAAAGGAAAACTTTCCATATAACACTATTAAGTGTGATGCTTTCTCTATATGTATCTATAATTTTACATGCCTAAGTATACATTTAAAATTATTACATCTTCCTAATGAACTGAAGCTCTTTATTTCTTGTGCTGATTTTTGCCTTAAGGTCTACTCTGTCTAATATCATGTAATTAATGCTTGCATAGTAACTTTCCCATACATTTGTATTCTGCTTTTTTATACCTTTTTGTTTTATGCATATCTCTTATAAATATTGTACATAATTGGATTGTATACTCATATGTGGGGTTTAATTCTGTCTGACAAATTTTAATGTTTTAATTAAAGCACTTAGTTCATTTACATTTAATGTAATACTCATATACATTGGGTTTGAGTATAAATTTATCATCTTTCATAGTTTACTAGTGGCCTGGTGCACGAAATTCATGCACTCAGGGCTGGGAAGGGGGGAAGTTCCCCAGCCTGGCCTGTGCCCTCATAGTGTGGGAGCCCCTCGATCCATCACCCCAAAGAGGTAGGCCCGCCCACCCATTCGGGGCTCCTTGATGGACTGCCATAAAGAGGTAGGCCGGAGGCCTGTGGGCCCCTGGGCTGGGCCGCGACAGAGGCCTGCAGACCTCTGTGCGCCTGCAGACCCCCGGCTGGGGCTGCACGGAGAGGTCTCTCTGCTACGGCCCTGCCCCCATCCCTGACACTGCATGCCCCCACCCACCCGCACCTGCTGGACATGCAGCCTGCTGATCGGTCGTTACTGTGACGGCATCCCGACCAATTTGCACATTACCCTATCATTAGTATAGATTTGTCTTAACTATTTTTTGTTTTATTTTCTCTCTTTCTGCTTACTTTTGGAATGATTGGATCTATTTATTAATTCCACTTCCTTTCTACTAGTAGTTTCTATTATTTTAATGGTTTCCTTAGAAATTATATTAAGGACCTATGATATATCAAAATCAAATATTAATTACTACATTTAACTTCTCTCTAAGAAGTGCAAGAATCCTAGAACAATTTAGGTTTATTTCACTCTCAATATACGTATATGTTATTTTTGTTGCATATTTAGGTGTGTGTGAAGCTTCCACAAAAAAATTTACATGCATTTTTTTCTAAATCACCTACTGCCTTCAGATCTTAAATATCTTTAACTCTTAGGCTTACCTCTCTACATTTCTAGGTTCTTGCCTTTTTCTGGATTTGATCTGAAACTTTCTGATTCTCTCCTTAATTCTTCAATATCTTTGAATATTTTCTGAATCAACAAATGAAATCCAATTAGGAGGGACATCAACTTATTTTAAATTGAAGATGATAAGATAGGATAGGGTGATAAAAAATATTTTTTAAAAAATTAATGAAGAACTGGTTTAGGTTCTACAGTTTATGTGAAAGTTGTGTCCTTTAAAAAGCAAGAAAGCAAGAAAGCAAGAAAGCAAGAAAGCAAGAAAGCAAGAAAGCAAGAAAGCAAGAAAGCAAGAAAGCAAGAAAGAAAGAAAGAAAGAAAGAAAGAAAGAAAGAAAGAAAGAAAGAAAGAAAGAAAGAGAAAGAAGGGGCCTATTCATGTGCTTTATTGATTTTTTAGCAAGAGAGGGAGAAGGAGAGAGAGAAACATTGAAGTGAGAGCAAAATATCAGTTGGCTGCCTCCTCCATGCCTCCTACCTGGGATCAAGCCCCACAACCCGGCATATGCCCTGACCTCAAAATTGAACTTGTAACCCTTTGGTGCACAGGACATCGCCCAACCAACTGAGCTACACCAGCCAAGGCAAGTGTTCTTTTTATAATGATCTATACCTTACATAGTTCCAATACTTTAATGTCAGGAAGAATTTGTCTTCCTATCCTAATGTGTCTGGTTCTTTTCCTCCATTTAAAAAACATAATTTTCACTTTCTATGAGTAATAGGAGCACAATTTAATCCTCAGTTATAGCACTTAGGTTCTGTGTCTTACTTAACTACTTTGTATTTCAAAATGTACTTTTTAAGGTTTAAACTTTCTCCGTAACTTTTGAAAATAAACAGAAAAATAATAAATAGCAAATAAATTTAAAGTAGATTAGATGATTGAAATAAGATACCAATTTCAAATATTTCTGTTAAGCTTTGTAATTTAGCAGCACATTAAAACAGTATATACATAATAGGAATATAATTGCATGAATTTGGGGGAATCATGATGTAATTTTTAATTTAATTTTTATTTTATTCTCAGCTCCACTATTCCTCACTTGTGAGTTCTGTTCACCTGAGGAGATAATTACTTTCCACTCTTCTATTTCTTTTTATATGTACCACTCTATTTTAAAAATAATAGGCTTATACTACTATTTTATGGTTTTGTATTTACTTACTAATTCTTGTCTTTATAGAGATGAAAACCTAGCTCTCTTATACTCTCTTTATAAAATATATATATATATATATATATATATATACATATATATATATATATATTTTATCTTCCTTCCTGTTTCCAGTAATAGTTATTATGACTGTGTTAAAACTATTCAAAATGAGATACAAAATGTGATATAAGTATATTTTTCTTACATAAGTTTTTTGTTTTCTCTGGAGTTTATAATTACCTTAGTATTTTTATGTACTTTTCTATATAGTATGACTTTTTCCCTTGGGTACTCCTATACAGATGTAAAATAAATCATCTTATCATCAGCAAGCCATAACAGATTTTCTATTTGTTCCTCATCAATATCTCTCCTGGAGCTCTCTAATTTCTCTAATTTAATTTAATCTGAACTCTGGGGCTCTGGATCTGATATGCAGCTTTTTAGAAAAGATACATTTTTATTGATTTCAGAGAAGAAGGAAGAGGGAGAGAGAGATAGAAACATCAATGATGAGAGAGAATCATTGATTGACTGCCTCCTGCATGCCCCCTATTGGGGGTCCAGCCTGTTACCCATACATGTACCCTGATCAGGAATGGAACAATGACCTTCTAGTTCATAGGTCCACACTCAGCCACTGAGTCTTGCTGGCCGATCCTGACACATAGCTTTCATCCTGGACCTTCTCTTCATCACAAAGAGAGGGAAGTCCCTGTGATTCTGTACTGATCACATGTTGCCTGGATCTACTGTCTTCCTCTTTACTGGTTTACTCTCTTGATTGGGTGGAACACCTTTCATCACTACAGGAGAAAGGATGTGTGGAAATTAGATCTCTGAGAATTTGTATGCCCTCCCCCCCGCCATTTTTAAATTTTCTTCTGATACTCAATTAATAATAGCTTTGTTTTGTAGAATTCTAGGTTGGACTAATTTTTCCTCAGAATTTTCAAAGTACCATTTTATTGTCTTATAGCTACCTATTGTTCTGTTCAAAAACCAAGCTTTAGTCCTGGCCCAGTAGCTCAGTTGGTTATAGGATCATCCCAACATGCAAGGTTGAGGGATCAATCCCAAGTCATGGCACATACAAGAATCAACCAATGAATGCATAAATAAGTGGAACAACAAATCAATATTTTGATGTTACTCTCTTTCTCTCTCTCACCCTTTCTCCAGAAATAGATAAGTAAAATTTTTTTTTAAAACCCCAGCTTTAAGTGATTACTGATCATCGGTCTTTGATGTTCTCTCTTGCCTAGCAGCCTTTAACCTTGCTCCTTATTCCAGGTTCTAAAATTTTAAAATTATGTGAGTTCTTTTCTTAATTCATTTTAGTGCTCATTAGGCCCTTTAAATATGTAAATACATAGTTTTCAGTTTTTTAAATTTTTCTTGTTTAATTTATTTGATAATATTATCTTTTCATTTTCTATTTTTCTCTTATTAGAACTTTTATTAATCTATTTAGATTTCCTAATTTTTTCTCTTGTATTTTCATATCAATGTTTTACTTATTATACTTTGTGAGAGATTTCCTCAAATTTATCTTACAAGCCTTCTAGTGAATATTTTATTTTCATTCTTGCATATTATCATTTCAAAAATCATATTGATTAAATTCCACAAACATTTGTGGAATATTTATTATATGTAAGTTACTGTATTTGGGGCTGGTTGTAGGGGAATGGAAAACAAATATAGAAATATCTCTCAATTCAAACAGTTTGGTATAATCTATAAACATACACAAGTATTATAAAATAAGTGGTACATTAAGTAACTTGAGTCAACAACTCTGAAAGTAGAGAATAACAAATGTCATCAACATTATTCTCATTTCTAAACCAGAAGTGCACCTTATGAGAATATCAGCAAATCAATAAAAAATATTGCTATGATCATATAAGAAATCTGATAAATTTTCCATTCAGATTGACACTACTCAAGACAAAACTTCGATAACATGAGTTCAGTAATTCTAATATATGTCTCAGAGTTCAGATAGATATAACGAACAGAAAGTTAAAATCTGGAGAAAATATATTCCATCTTGTTCCAGAATATTTTGAGATCAAATAATAGAGCTCTTAAAAAGTATGTAGGATATTCAATTACTGGCATACCCTACATGAGAGTTCACTCGGTTTTGTCTTGGTTAAAAAAGAATCTGCTACCAAGGTCACATATAGGATTATTCACAAATCTTAAATCTAGCAATAGGTTGGAGAATGAAGGACAAGAAGGGATGTTTTGCAATTTTGACTCAAAATGTTTAAGCAGCATTTATAATAGAGCAACATAAAAGGATTGCTATTTGACACAAACAGCAGGGGCCTCTGATCCACTTTCCCAGCATTTTGGAAGCAAGACATGGTTCTGGGAAGGAATCTGAAGACAGGCAGTGTTGCTCTGAGAACCTACTCAAGTAAACATTGGCTTTCCCCCCCCCCCAAAGCCCCCCAGTTTATTGAGATATAGTTGGCATATAACATTGTGTAAATTTAAGGTTACAATGTGTTGATTTTATATACTTATATATTGCAAAATGATTACCACAATAGAGTTAGCTAGCAGCTCTATCATGTTACATAATTATCATTTCTTTTTCCAAGAACGTTTAAGATCTACTCTCTCAGTAAATTTCCAGTACATAATATAATATTAACTATAGCCACTATGCTGTACATTAGATCCTCAGAACTTACTCATCTTATGACTGAAAGTTTGTACTCTTTGACCAACATCTCCCTATTTCTCCCACCCCAGCCCCTGATAACCTTCATTCTACTCTCTGGTTCTATGAGTCCTGTTTTTTTTGTGTGTGTGTTTTGTGTTCTTTTAGATTCCATATATAAGTGGTATCACACAGTATTTGTCTTTCTCTGTCTGACATATTCCGCTTAGCATAATAACATCATAGTCCACTCATGTTTTCACAAATGGACAGATTTCCTTCTTTCTCAGGCTGCATAATATTCCACTGTATATACACTGAGTGGCCAGATTATTATGACCACCCCATCAGTACTTCATTGACACTTCCAAAAATACTGAATATTGAAAATTTCCTAAGCAAATACTCTCAAGATTTTATTATTATTATTATTATTATTATTATTTGCATAACTAATTCACTTCATTTTACTGATGAGGTGGTCATAATAATCTGGCCACTCAGTGTGTGTATCACACCTTCCTTATCCTTTCATCCTTTGACAGACAGGCTGTTTCCAGATCTTGTCTATTGTGAATAATGCTGCACTGAACAAGCAGATATCTCTTCAATATCCTGTTTTCATTTTATTTTTTATGTTTTATTTTTGTGTGATTTTGAGAGTCCATTTATTAAAGCTGGGAATAGCGAGACAAGGAAGAGCTTAGGATAGAAAAAGCAACAGGAGAGAACCTAAATGGGACTGCTTTGGCTCTCTAGGTATGCAAGCCAGTCAAACTCACGGCCCTCAGGCTGCATGCGGCCCACAACGAATATTTTTGTGGCCCAGTCAATATAACGGTATATAAGAAATGTTTTAATAAAAATTTCATAACTTAATTTTTATAATATCCTGTAAATTATTAATAATTTACGTAATTATTAATAATGAACTACAACGTTTGCTAATAATTGATTATTATGATCGTGTTGCACTCATTTCCCTAATGAGCAGACGCACCATTTCTCTCCACTAATACTAGCAGCGAATATTTTAGCAGCCGATTGCCACATCATTAGTCTTGGACTGACTTGTTTGGTGTGAGCAACAGGAAATATTTCGCTTTCGGAGAACAAGAAAAATAGGTTCATTTGCGTAACGCTTATTAATTTGTGAAGTTATTCAGTGTCTGGTAAGTTAATGTTCAAGAAAAAATATTAATTTTTAATAAAATGTTCTATTATTTTGTTAACGATTACTCATTTATATCAGCTCTTTGTATTCAGCATGTCTCTATGGAAATAAACCTTTGTTTTTATGAAAATTGAAGCTTTTGCATTTTGTGGCCCACATAAACTTAAACCTTGTTTATTTGGCTCGTGTTAGCCTTTGAGTTTGACATGCTTGTGCTACAGGGAAGAAATGAGCCTTGGTGGGTGCTTTGGCTCACTAGGACATCAGAGAAAAGGGAGCTTTGGAAACAGGTTCAGGGGGTTAACCCGGATAAGCTGCCGCTGCCCATTTCTCCCCTGGTTGCAAGTCTCGTGGGGACCCAAAGAGTTTAGGAGATGCATGCCTGAGAGGGAATAAAACTTATTCACGGTTTTTCTTTCCATGGTTTCAGTTACCTGCAGTCAATTGTGGTCTGAAAATCTTAAATGAAAAATTCCAGAAATAAACAATTCATAAGTTTTAAACTCTATGCCGTTTTGAATAGGTTTGTGAAATCTTGCATCATCCCCCTTCATCCCACTTGGGAGGTGAATCATCCCTCTGTCCAGAGTGTTTATGCTGTGTATACCACCTACCTGTGTTTTAGTATTTTTATAAGTTTTATTTTATATTTATATATGTTTTAGTACTATCCATAGTTCAGGCATACACGGTGGATTTTGGAACATAGCTCCAGTGAATTATGGTGGACTACTGTAGTTGTAGTTTCAATTTTTTGAGGGACATCCATACTGTTTTCTGTAGTGTCTATACCAATCTACATTCCCAACAGTGCACAAGGATTACCTTTCCTTCAAATCCTCTCTAACACTTATTATTTCTTGTGTTTTTTTTTATGATAACCATTCTGGCATGTGTGAGGTGATATCTCATTATGGTTTTGATTGTCATTTTCCTGATAATTAGTGATATTGATCACTTTTTCATTAACGTGTCGGCCATTTGTATGTCTTCTTTGGAAAAATGTCTACTCGGGTCTTTTGCCCATTTTGTAATTGGATTATTGGTTTTGGTTTGTGTTTGTATTATGTTTTTTTGTTTGTTTTTTGTTATTGAGTTGCATTAGCTATATATATATACTAGAGGCCTGGTGCACAAAAATTTGTGCACTTGGGGGGGAAGGGGGGGTCCCTCAGCCTGGCCTGTGCCCTCTCACAGTCTGGGACACCTCGGGAGATAATGCCCTGCTGGCTTAGGCCTGCTCCCGGGTGGCAGAGGGAGGCCCAATCCCTAGGTGCAGCCCCTGGTCGGGCTCAGAGCCGGGTCGATGGGGAGGTTGCAGCGCCACCCCCTGTCACGCACAGAGCAGGGCCCATCAGGGGGGTTGGGGCTCCGTACCCTGTCACACTCAGGGCAGGGCGGATCAGGGGGTTGGGGCACTGCCCTCTATCACCCACAGAGCAGGGCCCGTGGGGGGCAGGGGGGTTGGGGTGCCGCACCCTGTCACACACAGAACAGGGTGGATAGGGAGGTTGTGGCCCCACCCCCTGTCACACACAGAGCCACAGAGCAATCAGGGGGTTTGGACGCTGCCCCCTGTCACGCTGATCCCGGTGCCGGTGCCGGGAGGCCTCTCAGCTCCGCTGATCCCAGTGTTGGGAGGCATATTACCCTTTTACTATATAGAATAGAGGCCTGGTGCACTGGTGGGTGCCGGCTGGTTTGTGTATACACACACACACATATCCTATCTAATAAAAGAGAAACATGGTAATTGGCGTATGACCGCTACCCTTCCCATTGGCTAATCAGCGAGATACGCAAATTAACTGCCAGCCAAGATGGCGGCTGGCAGCCAGGCAGCTTGAAACTAACATGAGGCTTGCTTGCTTCAGTGACGGAGGACTCCCAACGTTCCCTGCCTGCCGCTGCCTGCCTCTGAGCCTGCAGTTTGAAACATTGTAACAAATATAGACGCTAAACAAAACCCCAGAAACCAGCTTTCAGCCTCTGGGATCTCAGAGCTGGAGTTGATACAGAGTTTCAATTATAGAACCGAAACAAACCAGATACCTGCTTTCAGGAGTGGAGGCCTAAGAGCTGGAGCCTCAGAGCTAAAGCTGGCCCAGAATAAAAAGAAAAAAAGAAGCAGTTGGGAGCTTCAGTCCCAGCCTGAAAACAGCCCTCAGTCCCTCACCCAGACTGGCCAGGCACCCCAGTGGGGACCCCCACCGTGAAGGGTGTGTGACCAGCTGCAAACAGCCATCATCCCCTCATCCAGGCTGGCCAGGAACCACAGTGGGGACCCCCACCCTGATCCAGGACACCCTTCAGAGCAAACCAGCCGGCACGCACTCGTGCACCAGGCCTCTACCCTATATAGTAAAAGGGTAATATGCCTCCTAGCACCGGGATCAGTGGAGCCGAGAGGCCTCCTGCCACCAGGATCAGCCTGACAGGGGCAGCGCCCAAACCCCCTGATTGCCCTGCGGCTCTGTGTGTGACAGGGGGCGGGGCCACAACCTCCCTATCCACCCTGCTCTGTTCATGACAGGGGAAGGCACCCCAACCCCCTGATCAGCCCTGCTCTGTGCCTGATAGGGGGGAGCTCCCCAACCCCCTGCTCGGCCCTGCTCTGTGTGTAACAGGGTAGGGCTCCCCCCCGCCCCCCACGGGCCCTGCTCTGTGTGTGACAGGGTAGATCGATAACCTCCCCATCGGCCCTGCCCTGAGTGTGACAGTGGTGGCGCCCCAACCCCCTGATGGGCCCTGCTCTGTGTGTGACAGGGGGCAGTGCCCCAACCCCCTGATTGGCCCTGCTCTGTGCGTGATAGGGGGTGGCGCCGCAACCTCCCCATCGACCCTGCCTTGAGTGTGACAGGGGACGGTGCCCCAACCCCCCAATCGGCCCTACCCTGAGCATGACTGAGGGTGGCATCACAACCTCCCGATCCACCCTGCTCTGTGCATGACAGGGGGTGGTTCCCCAACTCCCCAATTGGCCCTGCTCTGAGCCCGACCAGGAGCTGCACCTAGGGATTGGGCCTGCCCTCTGCCACCCGGGAGCAGGCCTAAGCCAGCAGGTCGTTATCTCCCGAGAGGTCCCAGACTGTGAGAGGGCACAGGCCGGGCTGAGGGACCCACCCTACCCCCTGAGTGCACAAATTTTTGTGCACCGAGCCTCTAGTATATATATATATATATATATATATATATATATATATGTATGGTATGAACCCCTTTTCAGATATATGATTTGCAAACACTTTCTCGCATTCCATATGTTACCTTTTCACTTTGTTGATTGTTTCTTTTGTTGTATAGAGCATTTTAGTTTGATTTAGTGCCACTTATTAATTTTGCTTTTTGTGTGTGCTTTTAATATCATATCCAAAAAATTATTGCCAAGACCCATGTCAGGGAATTTCTTCCTATGTTTTCTTCTAGGGGTTTACAGTTTTGATTCTTATGTTTCAGTCTTTCCAAAGTAGGTGTGTGTGTGTTTTGTGTTTTTTTTTTTTTTCATCACCAGGAAATTCTCTGACACCAGTTGGGTGTTGTACAATTCAACTAAATTCAATTCTGGCACTGCCTATTTGGAGATATCTGATACTCCAAGCAGATAGTGTCAGTTCTCACAGGTTAAGGGCACAGTTCTTCAAGACTACCCCTCCCCACGCTCCCCACTTCAGATGCCAATTGCAATTCCAGGTTGTCACCTGTGATTCTGACCAAGTGGCTACAGGTAAGAGCTTCCAACAATTCCCCAATAATTAACTTACTAGAGCGGTTTACAGAAACCAGAGAAATATTTTACTTACTAGATTACTGGTTTATTATATAAAAATATAATCCAGAAACTGCCAGATGGATGAGATACACAGAGCAAGGTATGGGGAAGGGTCTAAAGCTTCCATGGCTTTTCCAGGCACACCACTCTCCCAGCACTGTCATGGGTTCACCAACCTGGAAGTTCCTTTTGGGTTTTTATGGAGGCTTGGTTACGGAGGCATGGTTGATGACATCATTGACTATTCCAGATTAAACTCAGGCTAAAGCCTCTCCCTTCTCCAGAGGTCTAGGGTGGGACTAAAATTTTCAACCCTGAGTCTAACCATAGAGTTGGTTTCCCTGGGAAAGAGGCCCATCCTAAACTAAGGGCTTTCTGGAAGTGACCTAATTAACATAACATAAGACCAGCGGTTCTCAACCTGTGGGTCGCGATCCCGTTGGGGGTCGAACGACCCTTTCACAGGGGTCGCCTAAGACCATCGGAAAACGCATATATAACTACATATTGTTTTTGTGATTAATCACTATGCTTTAATTACGTTCAATTTGTAACAATGAAATTGGGGGGTCACCACAACATGAGGAACTGTATTAAAGGGTTGTGGCATTAGGAAGGTTGAGAACCACTGACATAAGACACCTTTCTAGCTCTCATCACTTAGGAAATTCCAAGGGTTTTAGGAGCTCTGTGGACAAAGACCAAATATATATTTCTTTTATAAATCACAATATCACAGTCTTTAATCCATTTCAAGTTAATTTTTGTGAGTGGTGTAAGATGGGGTGTCTAATTTCATTCTTCTGTATGTAGTTATCCAGGTTTTTCAACACCATTTATTAAAAAGACTACCCTTTCCTACTGAGTATTCATGGCTCCTAAACAATAGCTTTTCATGCCTCAGGGTGCAGAAAGGAAAGCATCTGAAATTGGTGGATAGGACATTGTTTTATCTGCAGATATAAAAGATGCTCTCCCAAGGGAAGTGCTGGCATTTGACGTTATTAAAGTAAGCCTAATGGTGTGATTACAATTGTTACTTGGACTCTTCAATTTCAAAGACCCCCTCATCCCCAGGCCCAAGTCTTGGAAGTATCTGTGAGTAAGTGGTACAGCACATACCTTTATTCAGCTTGTATGATCATGATCAATAGCACTGTTTCTGTGTCACAACAAACCCAAGTTCTGTCAGGGAGTAAACCTGCAATAGGGCTGTGGATAGAAAAATGAGGCGTGTTTCTGCTTGCATAAAATCAATGCATCTTAGCAACCCATTCCATTGGCTTAACTGATTCAGACCTGCGTAAGGTTGATCCAGTCAGTTGTGTGTAATTAGCTGCTTCATGCCAAAACAAAACAAACAAACAAACAAAAAACAAAAAAGAAAACCCTGAGTGGTTCATGTGTTTAATACATTTCTTCCTTAAAAACATTATCTTTGTATCTTAAGAGTCTAACACAGTGTCTGGCACAGCATGGGTGCGCCATTAATGTTTGTTGAATAAGTGAGCTCTAAGAAGTCTCAGACACTAAGAACCTTAGTTCTATCCTTACTACCAGCTGTGCTAAAAATCTCTTTGACTGATTTCATATGGCACTTAGGGAACTTTCCTTGTTTTCTATATTTCATTTCACCAGTTCCTATTGGGCTCAAAGAAAAGAAGTTGAAATAGTACCTCAGCAAATATTTATGGGACACCTACTATGTTCAAGGCACTGTTGGGAAATAAAACTCTAAGGCAATCTTTTCTCTACAATGGTTTACAAAACCTCAAAGAGAAGAAAAAATATGTGCACACAAATACATTCTTAGAATTACAGATCTCTAACTAATAATGTATCCATATGTAATCAGTAGGCTGCAAATATTATATATGTGGTACAAAGTAAGTCCCCTTTTTGTTCAATGCTAAATGTTGTTTAATTGAACCTGGGACCTTTCAGTCCTCAGGCCGACGCTCCATCCACTGAGCCAAACCAGTCAGGGCAGAGTGACAATATTTTCCCCAGGACTTTCCTTACTAAGTACTTCCAAAAATTCTCCGGGGTTGCTGTTTCCACTTGCCCCTCCCCCAAACTATTCTCTTTTGTCTTCCTGCTCTGAGCCCCAGAAGCTGACCTCTCCCCATACCACTGACTGCATCACTCAGGCTCCATAGTCCACTGGCTTTTGGTTGGGTTGGGCCAATGGGAGGTACTGGCAAAAGTTGGGGTTAGAGAAAAAATGGTGTTTATTCACTCCCTTCTTCCCTGCCTGGGAACTCTTCTGATAGCAGCCGCATCTCTCAACCACAGATCCTTTCTCCAGACCCACTACTCCAGCTCACACAATAGTTCAATCAACTTGACCAGGCCATGGATGCCCGAACACTTGGTTAAACATTATTTCTGAGTGTGTCTGTGAGGATGTTTCTGGATAAGATGAACAATTAATCAGTAGACTGAGTAAAGTAGACTGCTGTCCCTGATGTGGGTGGGCCTTATCCAATCTGTTGAAGGCCTGAATAAAATAAAAGCCTGAATAAGAAAGAACTCTCTCTACCAGACAGTCTCCAAGCTGGGACATCAGCCTTCTCCTGCTTTTGGACTCAGACTAGGATTAGAACTTACACTATCCACGGTATTACTTCTCAGGACTCTCAGCTGCTGCAACTCAGACCCATCTACTCTTCTGGGCCTCCAGCTCGCCAACTGCAAATCTTGGGACTTGTCAGCCTCCATAGCTGCATGAGCCAATTTCTTATTATACATACATACACACATATCCTGGTGGTTCTTTTTCTCTAGACAACACTGATTAACACTCCCCTTCAGACCTAGAGGTATAACAGCTTCCCATTGCTGTCAGCCTCAGGGCCTGAACACTGCTTGTTGGTTGCTTCAGCCCTGCCTACACCTCTGTAAAGTCTCCCTTCAATAAAGTTTCCCCAAGACCCATTTGAGTGTGCCATCTGTTTCCTGCCAGAAACAGTTGCTTGTAACCATTTTCTCATTCACTGTACCAGCTGGGAGAACACTGCCACTCAGATCCCCTAAGCTTAGAGGTACCTTAAGGACCACTTCCAAAACCGTCAGCCTGCAGACACTCCCACACACTGATCTGGGTTTGCTAAACATCTCCTTCACTCAAGCAAATGCTTGGTGTCACCTAGAAAATGAAGAATCTGGATAGTGCATGTGGATAGTTACAATGGAATTCTCCAGTGTGGGAGTTCTGGAAAAGCAACTGATGTGTAAAGATTTTACTTTATTTAAGTACAGAATAATAACAGGTTACTCATACACAGAACTGCCTATTCTGTCTTAATCTTTTACAAAAATAGGACAGTAAGGTGAATTAGCAAGATGTAGCTGAATAATCCTTTTTTACTATGTTTTATGTACCTTATGGATCAAACAGGCTTTGGTCCATTGATTTTATATTCGAGCCATTTTTATTAAAATTTATTCATGAAAGAAAACATATTCTTTGTTCCAAACAAATGACTTTTTGTTATGAGATTTCTCTTATATCACAATTATTTGTTTGTATATCCAGAATAGTATCCTTGTTCTCACAACAAGATCTTTATCTTATCATTTTATCTCCAAAGCTATAACCCTGCCTGTACATAAAATACTATATGTATATGTTAAATGAATGGGAAAAAAATGAATAAATGACAACAAACCTTGAGATGTATCTCATTTATAAATTGATAAATACTGAAGGTACTGGTGCCCCCGGAATGGCCCAGAATAATGCCATTGGACTTCTGTTTCCTTACTATAAAAAGTCCTGTCACTCACCTCTTTTCAGGCTCTGTCCTTTCAATTGTATCTTGCACTCTTTTGAAATTGATTAGCAGCCAGTGAAATTACCCCCAAATAGCTTTAGTAAACTATGTTTTCCCTTCCGATGGCTTGCAAACTGCTTTTTATCAACATGAGTAAAGTGTTGCAGTTTTCAAATCCTCATTTATGAGTATAGGAATCACAATATATCCCCTCTATTCTTCAAACTCACATGTTTGCACAGAAGAATTATCAGATCCTGTGCCACAGAAAAAAAAATTATCACTGTGATTATTACACAGAAAATTGATGATTCAGTGATAAACCTAAGAATTTTAGGCTCCCGAGAAATTTAAATCGTCCCCCTTATCCCCCTTGCAATGCAGGATTACTTTTAAAAAAATATTTCTCCCCCCCCCCCCGACTTTTGTATTTTCCCCAGGAAAAAAGTATCAGAATAATTAACCCTTAGAAGGCCGAACAACCTATACATGGCACTCCTTTGGCTTATGAAGTTCAGCAGAAGTTGATGTTTGCTAAGTCTTAGGTGGAACATGGAGATGGAGATAATTCTTAATTCTCTGGAACTATCTCTTGTTGAATTAGAAATATTTTCAAGTAATAGTAGACATAAATAAACTGTAAAATGTCAGTGGCTTCACATAGGAGTTAATTTCTACTCATTTAAGTTTGGTGAAGGTTTCCTGGTGAGCAGGCAGATTTTCTCCAGTGTAATTCAGGGACCCAGGCTCCTTCCATATCATGGCTCTTCCACCCGCACTACAAATGCCTTTAAAAAAAAAAGGATACACTTAGATCAGGTATAGGTCCTTTTTCAGATAATTCTCTATATTAGCCAACAATAACTATTGTTTTTTTTAACTTCCCAACAAAATTTCCCCTCATCTTTTCAGAGCCTGCCTCCTGACCACAAGGATAGGTACGTAGTCTACCAAACTTGGCTACAGCCTGTCCCAGGACTGATATGCTGACACTGGAATTGCTGAAAGTGACAAATACCCAACCTGGGGCTGTCTTTCTACCATATTGGTTGAGACTGTCCTTAGAATGACACTAAGCAGAGACGCGTGTAAATGAGAAAAAAAAAAAACAGAATGGGACAACACTGAGACATAGCAAGTGTTAGCCCAAGTATTAACCCTACATTCTTGTCTTATAGATTTCTCTTCAACCTTGTGAGCTATCTCAAAGTTCTAATCAATTGTATAGGCCAATTCACTCCCTTTTGGCTTCAGTTAGTTTAAATTGTGTTTTTAATTCTTTTGTCAACTAATTCAGCACTTTTGGGTATATTAAAAAATATGTCAGTGTATAAAGGTTAAATCCTATTTCAATGAATTCCAGAGAACCTTTTTTGTATGATTCATATTTTGTATGAATCTAATCCTTTTAAATTTTATTAAGACTTATGTGATGGTCCAAGATATGATGTATCTCAAATGTTCCAAGTGCACTTGAAATGAATGTTGGATTTGATGGTGCTGTAGGATGGCATGTTCTGTGTCAGTTAGTTCAAGATGGTTAATAGTGTTGTTCAAGTATTCTGAACTCTTACAGATTTTCTGCCTACTTCTTCTAGCAATTGTTGAGAGAGAGTTGTTGGAATTGCTGACTATATTTGTGGACTTGCCTATTTCTCTTTGTAATTGTATCAGTTTCACTTTGTGTGTTTTGCTCAATTATGAAGTGCCTACACATTCAGGATTCTTATGTCTTGCTAGATGAAATGGTCTCTTTGTCCTTGTTCTATAGCCTACTATATGTTAGATATTAGTATAGCCCCATAAAAGATTGTCTAACAATCTCTGCATTTTAATTGGAGTATTTAGGCTATTTAAACTCAGTGTAATTTTTATATTATTGGGTTTAAATCTACCACTTTATTATTTTCTACTTGTCTCATACGTTCTTGTTAAACTTTTTCCTTTTCATGACTTTTTTGGAATTAACTGAGTATTTTACAAGTTTTTATTTTATTTTCACTACTGCTGTCCTCTTTTGTTTTATTTTTCAGTGCTTGCTCCAAGGTATCTTTAACTTATTACAGCCTATATTCAAGTAATATATCATTTCGTGTATAACATAAGAGCCTCACAATAGTCTATTTATATTTCTACCCTCCTGTCCTTTATACTACTGTCATCATACATTTGACTTCTATATAGTCATTTAGGTCAACAAGGGACTGCAGATATGCCAGTAGTTCCATCCTATATAATAAAAGCCTAATATGCAAATCAACTGAATGGTGGAATGACCAGTCGCTATGATGTGCACTGACCACCAGGGGGCAGATGCTCAATGCAAGAGCTGATCCTTGGTGGTTAGTGTGCTCCCACAGGGGGAGCACTGATCAGCCAGAAGCTGGACTCATGGCTGGCAAGTGCAGCAGCGGTAGTGGGAGCCTCTCCTGCCTCTGCTGCAGGCAGGCAGTAAGGAGCGAGGAGTCCCAGACTGCAAGAACCCCGGACTGCGAGAGGGATGTCCAACTGCCAGCTTAGGCCCGATCCCTTGGGGAGCAGGCCTAAGCTGTCAGTCAAACATCCCCCGAGGGTTCCCAGACTGCGAGAGGGCACAGACCGGGGTTGAGGGACGCCCCTGAGTGCACAAATTTTCGTGTACCAGGCCTCTAGTAAGATTATAATGGATTGTAAGCAAAATATTTGTTTGTGATGTTAAAAGAAAAGGTTGGACCTGGCTACGATGTTGAATTTATTGCTAGCTCTGAGTGGTTTAAATAGGCAAGGAGGCTCAACATGCTATCAACCTGCCCTGCACCTGCCTATGGCTGGGGACAGAATTTGGAGAGGGCTCAGAAGGAGGGGGCTCAGGAGCCTGCCCTGCCCTCACTCCTGCCAACCCATGACCACCTCTTCTGCACACACACACACACACACACACACACACACACTTTCTTACCCTTTTTCTTTTTATATCTTTTTTCTCCCAGGCCCATTCCCTTTTCTCTGTGTGTGTCTCTGTCTCTCTTTTTCACTTCTCCCTTTTATTATTTCTTGTCCCAGGCTTTATCTTTCTGGATCGCTTTCTATCCCTGCTCTCTGTTTACCTCCTATTCTCTTCCTTCCCTTTCTCCCTTCTCCACTCCCTCCTCCTGACAACAGCACCTCCCTCCATTGCCCTCCCTTTGTTCCCCCACATGTGTGTGTGAAATGCTTGCCATTGTATTGCAATTGCCTCCAGTGTTCAGCAGAGTTACATGCTATGCGGGTTTGTAGCTCGGACAATAGGTCATACACATAGCTTAGATGTGTAGCAGACTGTATCATCTACATTTGTGTAAGTGCACTATATGATGTTCATACAACAACAAAATAGCCTAATGATGCATTTCTCAAAATGTATCCTATTCTTAAGTGACACCTGACTATATCTGTTATTGAGTCCAAAATATATTTGTATTAATATAGCTTTCAAACATCTATTATCTCTTAAAGATACTTTAAAATAATAAGGCATTGTTCTTCATAATTACCCACTTAGTTTTCACTTCTCACACTCTTCATTCTTCACTTTTGTGTATAGATCTAAATTTCTATCTGTTATTTACCTCTCCCTATAAAGAACATTATTTAAAATTCTTGCAGTGCAGTTCTGCTGACAACAAAAGTCCCTCAGCTTTTAATCATCTGGAAAGTCTTATTTTGCCTTCATTTTGGGAAGATATTTTTCTGATTACAGAATTCTAGGTTGACAGGTTTTTTAAAGTAATTTAAAGATATTGCTCCACTATTGTCTACCTTGCATTGCAAGAAGTCTGTTATCATCCTTATTTTGTTCTTCTGCACTTAAGGTGTTTTTATTTTTCCCTTTCTGCTTCTTTTAGGGTTTTCTCTCTATCACTGATGTCAAGCGACTTGCTTACAATGTTCCCTAGCATAGTTGTCAGGTTCATGAGGCTTCTTAGACCTGTACATTTATACTTTTCATCAAGTTGCGAAAAGATTTAGTCAGCATTTATTCAAATATTCCCTTATTTCGTCTTTCTTTTCTCTCTTCTGGGACTCCAATTATCTGTATGTCAAATTTCTTGATATTTACCACAGTTCACTTACTCTCTGTTCCACTTTCTTTTAGATTTTAAAAATATGTTTTATTTTAGAAGTTTCTATTCTGTTTCCAAGATCACTACAATGTCCCTCTGTTGTTAATCCTATTCACTATAATTTTCATTTCAAGTATAGTGTTTTCCATGTTTAGAATTTCCATTTCATTCTTTTCTAATATTAATATTATTGACAATATTTGTAAGATTTGTAATAGCTGCTTTGATGTCATTGTCTGCTTATTCCATCATCTCTGTTATTCCTGGGCTGGTTTCTGCTGATTAATTTTTTTCCTTTTTGTAATGAGTCATATTTTTCTGCTACTTTGCATGCCTGTTAAGACTTTTATTGGATGCTGGACATTGTGAACTTCCCATTGTGGGGTGCTGGACTGTGTTGTATTCATTGAGTGTGGGACTTTGTTCTGGTATGCAGTTAAGTAATTTCAGGTCAGTTTGATCTTTTTCAGGCTTGCTTTATAACTTTGCCAGCACAAAGCCAGAGAAGACTTTAGTCTAGGGCTAACAGTCCCATTGTTAGGGAGAGCACTTTTTGAGCTTTAGCCCCAAAGCCCATTTATTATGAGGTCTCTCCCTCTGACTCATGGGATTATGATCTATTTTCAGTCCTATGTGAACTGGGGATTTTCAGCCTTCTTTCTGATTTTTCTTTCCCAAATTTTTTTTGCCAAAAATTAATGGGATCACTCAACACATCTCTGGCTCTCTCTCTCTCTCTCTCTCTCTCTCTCTCTCTCTCTCTCTCTCTATATATATATATATATATATATATATATATATATATATATATATATATTTCCCTTTCCTCTGGTATTAGTCCCACAAATTTTAGTCACTTACCCTTCCTGAACTTTTAGCTCTGGCTTTCTTAATTCAAGATTTCAGGGTTGCTTTTGATTTTCCTGTTCTTGTGCTATGGTCTGGAAATTGCCTGTAATAATCATATAACTCATTCATTTTTCTCCTGCTTTACAGGTCACACCCCTGCACACCCTGTTGTCCAATGCTGAAAACAGTTGTTTTATATAATCACTGTGGTTTTCTAGTTGTCACAGCAGGAGGGAATATTTTGTTAATCTTTCTTAAGGGGAAGTGCAGTTCTGCTACTATAAATTGGTTGTGTTGTTTATTAAGCTTTGTTATTGTGATGGTTTTCCTTTTGCAAACTGCATCTCATTACACTCAGATGTGCAATGACATTGGTCTGTAGTTCCTCTGATTTTGGATGACTCTCCCTATTTTTAACCTTTTTAAATCTTAGATGCATTTCTTGAGGATAGTGGTTTTTTATTTTCTTTTTTTTTTTTTTAGAAACTTTGTCTTTCTATGAGTTTTTGTCCTTATATATTTGCATAATTGATATTTATGCATATTTCTGTTGTTATATTTCTGTTGTTAATATTAAGTTTTCTATTTTTTTAGGGCTCCTTGCTATAGTTACGAGTATCTTAAAACCTTTTTCTAGTATTATGAATATTTTTATTGGTTGTGATTTGTAAAGCATAGATCATACTCAAGTCTGTTACTTTCTCAAGGGTTCACGGGGTATTGAGTTGTTTATTCATAAGTTAGGAATTCTGTTGTTAAGTAATTTGGGAAATTCAGGGTGAAATAAAGTTAAAAATGCTTTTTACTGCAGTTCTTATAACATTTAATATGCCCTAATATTTTGAATATGTTAACATCTAAAAGTAGAATACAGGATATGCCACATTTATTTGACCTTTTTTCAATAACCTTTAGTGTAACAATTGACTGATAAAAACTATTTGAGAAATGCTATGCTGGTGGTTACCTAATATTTAAAATGTTGTACCTATACTTATGTAAATATTAATGAAGTCAAATTATCTCGTGTCATCTGTGCTAAGCATTCTTTGTTTGATCCCCTGGCCCATTTTCCATTTCTCTCCAAACTGCTGGAGAGCTCAGAGGCGATCCGCTCTGGACTCCTCCCAGGTTCCCACATAGTCAGTCTCTCGGGTGGGTTCAGCCACCAAAAGGCTCTGGCAGGAGACAGGAGGCTGTGAGGAAAGAAACCATGGTTTTTATTCTGCCGGTTCCTTCCTGCAGGGCTACGGGGTGACACTGCTGTGTTCTTCCCTTGAGGCAGCAGCTCCGGGTGGAAAGCCAGTTCTATGGTGATGCTACAGCGACAGCTCTCGCTACGTTCCAATAGCCACTCCTCTCCCTTCCCTCTTAGGACTAGGAGTTGGTTACAGTTACCTGCTGTTAACTCTGTCCAGGTGATTAGCCATCTCTGGCTGGTTCCAATAACCTGCATGGGATTATGAGAAATTGTTTTCTCATTAAACTCTCCTCATATATGCCACTTGAGTGAGTTATGTTTCCGGTCAGTTCCTTAATTCATATAACGTCCACAGTGCATAATACTGAAATTAATTCTCACTATCTCATCCCCTCTCTCCCATTGACCTCAATTTTTTGTTAGTTAATATGGAATTTAGATGTAATATCATACTTTTAAATTGTTGTTATTATCATTTATTTTATGTTGAGCATTCTGTCTGTAGAAAATGTCAATGCATTCCTTTTCTTCAGTCATACTTATCAATGTTATTTAGAATAACTTTTTCTTTTAATGGTGTTAAGGCTCACTTTTAGTGCTTTTATACCAAGAGTTCTGTGCTCTTGAATACTTTACTTTGGTTAATCACTCAGTTACCTAGAGTAGTTGTCAAAAAGAATATATGATTTGTGTATCTTAAAAGTCATTGCATAGCTTAAAATATCTTTCTGTTTTCTTCTTAGAAGACTGATTTGGCTTGGTATCCTATATAATAAAAGGCTAATATGCAAATAGACTGAATGGCATAACAACCAAACAACCGAACAACCAGTCGCTATTATGTGCACTGACCACTAGGGGATGCACACGGAACATGGCAGGCATTGGTGGTGGCAGGATGGTGGAGCAGGTGAGCAGGGGCGCCAGACCAAGGCGTGGCGCTGGTTGCTGTCATCGGGGCAAGACTCTGGTGGTTACTGAAAATTCTTTGCTCCCACATGCCGCGGTCCCACCCAGCACTCACACCTGATGCCGGCACTGGCCCCACTCACACCCATTGCTGCCACCTGGCGCAGGCCCCAATCGCTAGGTGTCGTCAGCAGATGCGAGTGGAGACTGCCAGCAGACAGGGGACTGGGGCTGCAGTGGGAGGGGCCAGGTGGGGGCACAGAGGATGGGCCGAGACCAGCCCTTATGCCCACCAGAGCCTTGTGGCCCACAGTTCCTTTCAAGGTGCACAAATTCATGCACTGGCCCCTAGTAGAATTTATAAATTACTATTCCTTCAAATTTTCTAGATGTTTCCAATATCTACTATATTTTGAGATCATTAAGATGTAGCCTAAGGCCAACCCAATCAAAAAATTTTTGAGGCCTAATATGTTTGCTTCATGTTTCATCCTTTCATTGCTGCCAGTCAAACTTTCTGGAAAGAGTTCCTGTATTTCAGAAAACCCCATCTCCCTTCTCTCTCTCTCTCTCTCTCTCTCTCTCTCTCTCTCTCTCACACACACACACACACACACACACACACACACACACACACACAACCTCTGTTCAACCTTCTAACTGTTACCATTACTATGATGGTGGATTTTGTGCATCAACTTGACTGGGTCACAGGGAGCCAGGATAATTGGTCAGGCATTATTCTTGGTGTCTCTATGAGGATGTTTCTGGATGAAATGAACATTTGGGTCAGTAGACTGAGTAAAGCAGGTTGCCCTCCCTGATGGGGATGGGCCTCATCCAGTCAGTTGGGGGCCTGAATAGAGCAAAAAGGCTAAGGGGGAATCTCCTTCTAACTAACTGCCTTCCGCTAGGACATCAGTTTTGTCCTGTCTTCAGAGGGGAACTGAAGTATTGGCTCATCTTAGGTCTCAAGCCTGCCAGCTAGTGGACTGGAACTTACATCATTAGCTCTCTTGGGTCTCCAGGTTGCTGACTGCGTATCTTGGGACTTTTCTGCTCCCATGATTGCATGAGGCAATTTCTTATAGTAAATCTATAGGTGAGAGAGAGAGAGAGAGAGAGAGAGAGAGAGAGAGAGAGAGAGAGAGAGAGATGGCTTTTTGAGAACTCTGGCTACTATAATCTTCTTAAGAGCTTTTACAGTTTTTATATTGATTGAGAGGCTCTCACAGAATATTCATATTCTTAGAAGGATCTACAAAGACCAGAATAAGGACCCTGGGACATAGCATGAAGCAAACAAACAAAAAAGATGGCAATTCCCTTTTTACCCCTCCGTGAGCGCTGCAGCTGGCTTCCAGGCTATCGTGTGCAGCATGTGACTGTCTCAGAGGGCTATGAGCCCACAAACTCATATTTTATCCCCTCCTGCCACTCAGTTTGGGACTCGCAGCAGTCTGCTGGAGACAGCACCCAGAGATCCACCGTTCTCCCTTCCCAACGAGGCGGCCACATGTCACCAAGCACTGCAGTTCTCTCTCCCACATTTTGCATAATAAGTTTCTATTCTGTCGTGTTCTCTCACACATGGTGCTTGGAGATTTTTCTGCAAAACAGAGAATAATTTTTCAGATGAGTAGCATGATTTTACGTTGTACTCAGACTGTTGGGTAAATGAAGTCAATTACTCATATATCTGTCAGATGAAGAGAAAATGACCTGGATGATTATAACCAGTTTTTAGATCTAGAGCCCACCCCTGTGCCTCCATCCTCCTGAGAATAGCAGCAGTCCCCATCGTGGCCCTGAGAGCTGATGCTTGCACTCAGATTTCTAACTTAAAGAATCCACTGCGTGGATTTCTGCAATAGCTCCTAACTGATTCCCTCCTTTTAATATGTTCTACATTCTACAAGCCACTTCCTGATCAAACTTCTAAAAGCACTGTTTACTATTTAACTTAGAGACCCAGTTTTATCACTGACTGAGCTTCAAATTCCTGAAAAGTAACAATGGGATAATAATGTTGTATCTTCCCTGAAGAATTGTTAAGATCACTCACTGAAAGATTGTATGTGAAAAAGCCTTTGTAAATTATATAGTCTTAGCAGGTGCTCATTAATTCTCAAAGTCTTTCGATTGCTTCTCATTACCTAAAGTTCAAACTCTACCATGGCATTTAAACAACTCTAAGACTGAAATTCATCCAAATAACTTCTTGTTGTTTTTACTTTCATTATTCCTACATACGAACTTTCTTTTCCAGCTAGATGCATGCCCAAGTTCTCACTGGGTGTGCCTGACGGGAATAGCAGAGTCCAGAGAGATTTGGGGCATTGAGGAAACATGGCAGGGACACTAGTTGAGTTGGCAAAAATAAGATTTAAATAAAAATTTTAGATATAGATTTTTTTATTCAACTCAGAATGGTTGAGAGTACTAACTCAGCATCCTTATCTTTGCAAAAAAGACCAGGGTTAGATTTCTGGTAATGGCATTTGCCAAGTATGCGACCATAGGATGCTCACTGTAACTTCCTAAGATTTCCTTTCTTTCCCTTAAAAAGTTTGAACCTTACCAGGTTGTTCGGAGGAGCTGATGAGGCAATGTATGTTTTTTTTAAAAAAAAGAAGTTTCAAAATGTTAAAGGATTATTCAAATGCTAGTTTATCATGAATGGATCATTTTTGAGATCTGATGAATTCCTCGTACTTGATTGATACCTGCAGAGCTGTTATTGTGATCATCAAATTCTTGTGTAATCTCTACGGCAGGTAATTCCATTATTCTCTCAATAGGCCTGTCCTCAACTTTCATAAGTAGTGCCATTCTAAGGGCAGAGAGAAAACAGTTAAACAATCTAAAACCACTAATCTCCCCTATATTTAGAGAAGTAGATGTTAGCCGCGCAGGCAGTCACCTTGCCTCAGAGCACTCATGGGCAATTCAAACCTCTTTCCATCCACAACCAGTTTTGATCACTCAGGGACAGTTCCCTCAGTTTGGGCTCTGTTTTTCCTCCTCTTCCTGCCCACTGCTTCCTCGTCTATTATGCCCCACCTATTCACACAACTCCTCATGCAAGAACCAGGAAACAAACCATTGATTAATTCAAGTAAGTCAATATAAGTACTTTTATCAACTTAAGCTGTTGAAAGAGCAGGCCAAATGAATGTGGTTTGTGAGCGCTCTGTGAAATTCACTCATCTATGACCATGATCACCCTTTCCCCTTTAACATAACCACAAAAACTAGCAGTGGAGCCCATCTCATATAAACTCAGCTCCCTTGGCAAAGAGCCACAAAGTGAAGGGTTGGTCTTTTGTTGTTGTCACCCTCCACCCTTTACATGTAATTAAACACTACTCAGCTACACAGAATCCTTTGGACATTCAGGACATCAAGCCAGGGAACAGGAGCCACCCAGAGTTGTTCTGCCCTCATAACAGAAGCGAGCAAGTCAGAAGGGAAAAGGTGAGTCCCTTTTAGCCAAATCCTAATAGTGACAGTGTATTCTTTACCTGAATTGCATTCAGTAAACATACTTCCAAGACACATCCGCTCCCCTGAAAACAAGCTGCCTGGACATCTGTGGGGAGACAAAGGAAACACGGGGAACGAACCCAGAGATGAATATTTCAGCAGAAACGTGGGAAGAAGTACACTGCAACTTGCAAACAGCCTTCTGTACCGCATGCCATAAATTAACACAATACAAATTTATACATATTTACACCACAGAGTCTCTAACTATATAAATCCTCAATACTCAGACTGTGGGTTAGGTGTAAGAGAACAGTCCATATGTTTATTCATGTTCTGTGGAGCTCTAGGGAATTCAGTGATTTTACACACACACACACACACACACACACACACACACACACACACACATGATCTATATATATTAGAGGCCTGGCACACAAATTCATGCACCAGTGGGGACCCTTGGCCTGGCCTGCACTTTTCACAATACAGGATCCCTCAGGGGATGTCAGATCGCAAGTTTCGGCCCGATTCCCACAGGCCTGATCCAGACAAGAGGGACCCCGATCACCACAGTCCCAATACCTACAGGCCCGATCCCCTCAGGCCAAATCTAGACAGGAGGTAACCCCAATCCTGTGCATTGAACATCTGTCCCCTGGTGGTCAGTGCGCATCATAGTGACCAGTTGATCGGTTGTTCGATCATCTGGTTGTTCAGTCGCTTAGGCATTTATATATACATATACATATATATCCTATCTAATAAAAGAGAAACATGGTAATTAGCTGTACATCTGCTACCATTCCCATTGGCTAATCAGGGCGATATGCAAATTAACTGCCAACCAAGATGGCGACCGGCAGCCAGGCAGCTTGAAGCGAACATGAGGCTTGCTTGCTTCAGTGACGGAGGACTCCAACGTTCCCCGCCTGCTGCAGCCGGCCTCTGAGCTTGCAGTTTGAAACATTGTAACAAATATAGAAGCTAAACAAAACCCCAGAAACCTGCTTTCAGCGAGCCGGGATCTCAGAGCTGGAGTTGAAACAGTGTTTCAATTATAGAACCCAAACAAACCAGATACCTGCTTTCAGCAGCTGAGGCCTCAGAAATGGAGCCAAGCCTCAGAGCTAAAGCTGGCCCAGAATAAAAAAGAAAAAAAGGAGCAGTTGGGAGATTCAGTCATCTGCCAGCCTGAAAACAACCCTCAGCCCCTCACCCAAGCTGGCCAGACACCCCAGTGGGGATCCCCACCCTGAAGGGGGTGTGACCAGCTGCAAACAGCCATCATCCCCTCATCCAGGCTGGCCAGGCACCTCAGTGGGGACCCCCACCCTGATCCAGGACACCCTTCAGGGCAAACCAGCCGGCCCCCACACGTGCACCAGGCCTCTATCCTATATAGTAAAAGGGTAATATGCCTCCCAGCACCGGGATCAGCAGAGCCACGAGGCCTCCCAGCACAGGGATCAGAGTGACAGGGGGCAGCGCCCAAACCCCCTAATCGCCCTGAGGCTCTGTGTGTGACAGGGGGCGGGGCCAAAACCCCCTGATCAGACCTGCTCTGTGTGTGACAGGGTGCGGCGCCCCAACCCCCTGATTGGCCCTGCTCTGTGTGTGACAGGTTGCAGCACCCCAACCCCCCCCATGGGCCCTGCTCTGTGTGTGACTGGGTAGAGCCATAACCTCCCCATCGGCCCTGCCCTGAGTGTGACAGGGTGCAGCGCCCAACTCCCTGATCCACCCTGCTCTGTGTGTGAGAGGGGGCGGGGCCACAACCTCCCTATCCGCCCTGCTCTGTTCGTGACAGGGGAAGGCCCCCCAACACCGTGATCAGCCCTGCTCTGTGCCTGATAGGGGGGAGCTCCCCAACCCCCTGATCGCCCTGTGGCTCTGTGTGTGACAGGCTGCGGTGCCCTAACCCCCTGATTGGCCCTGTTCTGTGTGTGGCAGGGTGTGGCGCCCCCACCCCCTCCCCACCACGGGCCCTGCTCTGTGTGTGACGGGGTAGAGACATAACCTCCCCATCGGCCCTGCCCTGAGTATGACAGGGTGCAGCGCCCCAACCCCCTGATCTGCCCTGCTCTGTGTGTGACAGGGGGCAGTGCCCCAACTCCCCTATTGGCCCTACTCTGTGAGTGACAGGGGGGAGCTCTCCAACCCCCTGATCAACCCTGCTCTGTGCGTGACAGGGTACAGAGCCCCAAACCCCCTGATGGGCCCTGCTCTGTGAGTCACAGGGTGCAGTGCCCCAACCCCCTGATTGGCCCTGCTCTGTGCATGATAGGGGGTGGCACCGCAACCTCCCCATCGACCCTGCCTTGAGTGTGACAGGGGGCAGCGCCCCAACTCCCCAATCAGCCCTGCTCTGAGCCTGACGAGGGGCTGCACCTAGGGATTGGGCCTGCCCTCTGCCACCTGGGAGCAGGCCTAAGCCAGCAGGTCGTTATCTCCAGAGGGGTCCCAGACTGTGAGAGGGCACAGGCCGTGCTGAGGGACCCCTCTCCCTGCCCCCTCCCCCCGAGTGCACAAATTTTTGTGCACTGGGCCTCTAGTATACACACACACACACACACACACACACACACACACACAAACGAGGCCTGATGCACTAAGATTCGTGCAAGAATAGGCCTTCCTTCCCCTGGCTGCCGGCACCAGCTTCCCTTTGGGTCTTCCCAAAGACCCGGGCTGCTTTGCTCCGGCCGCCGCCTGGCACCCCGGACCTGGGCTGCTTCGCTCTGGCCACTGCCACCACCCACTGGGACCTGGGCTGCTTCACTCCAGCTGCTGCCAGGCACCCAGGACCTTGGCTGCTTTGCTCAGGCCACTGCTGCCACCCACAAGGACCCGAGTTGCTTTGCTCTGGCTGCCTCCAGGCACCCGGGACCTGGGCTGCTTCTCTCTGGCCGCCACCACCACCCATTGGGGGATGCTCTGAGCCCTGACACAGCCACTTGGAGCATGTCCCAACCCCTGGTGTGTGTCTGCTGGGGCTGGAGGTAACATGCAGTCTTCTCCCGCCCATCTGCGCATGCAGCTCCTCCTGAGCCATCGTGATGCAGCCTCCTCCTGAGCTGGTCGTGACCATTACAGCATCCCAGCCTAATTTGCATATTCCTCTTTTATATACACTGAGTGGCCAGATTATTATGACCACCTGACATTTGTAGGCAGATTAGCTATAATTTTGCGCTGAAGTTGCTAGAGGGCCAGACCATTATATATAGGGAAGCAGGTTGTTTACCACAACAGTAGGAGTGATTTTTTTCTGAAGATATGGGTAAACAACACTATTTAACAGCCTTTGAACGTGGGATATATATATATATATATATATATATATATATATATATATATATATATATTGAGTGGCCAGATTATTATGACCACCTGACGTTTGTAGGCAAATTAGCCTTACACTGCATCGTATGGGATATGAAAGCCAAAGGCCTGTTCGAACACCTTTGCTGTCTGCAGTTACCAAGATAAAGTATCTCCAATTCACACAGGAACACAAGGATTGGACAGTCGAGCATTGGAAAAAAGTCATGTGGTCCGATGAATCACGTTTCCAGTTGCATCATGCAGATGGCAGAGTGAGAATTTGGCTGAAACAGCATGAAAACATGCATGAGTACAACCCTTCAAGATGGTGGGGGCAGTGTTATGGTTTGGGGCATGTTTTCCTGGCATGATTTGGGCCCTTTAATTTGTGTGGAACAACGTCTGACTAGCACAACATACCTAAGTATCGTTGCTGATCAAGTTCATCCTATCATGTTGATGGCGTATGCCAATGGAGATGGCTTCTTCCAACAAGACAATGCGCCATGCCATGGTGCTCCTATTGTGCAGGAGTGGTTTCAAGAACATGAGGGGGACTTTACCTTGCTTATGTGGCCCCCCCAATCACCAGATCTCAATCCAATTGAGCATTTGTGGGAAGAAGTGAAAAGAGCCATCAGGCAGCTGGTTCCACAACCATCAAATCTCACAGAACTGGACAATGTTATTCATCAGGCATGGTGTCAGATTCCTTGCATCACCTTTCAACATCTCATGGAGTCAATACCAGGAAGAATTGCCGCAGTATTAAAGGCAAAAAGCGGCCCAATGAAGTACTGATGGGATTGTCATAATAATCTGGCCACTCAATATATATATATATATATATATATATATATATATATATATATATATATGTATCCCACATTCAAAGGCTGTTAAATCGTGTTGTTTATCCATATCTTCAGAAAAATATCACTTCTACTGTCATGATAAACAACCTGCTTCCCTATTTATAATGGTCTGGCCCTCTAGCAACTTCAGGGTGAAATTATAGCTAATTTGCCTACAAATGTCAGGTGGTCATAATAATCTGGACACTCAGTGTATATACATATAGAGATATAGATATAGATATAGATATAGATATAACTAAAGGTGATTCTAAATATTTTAAGTTAAATTAATGCCTAAGAGCACACCTCTATTTTTTTAAATGTACCTTTCAAAGATACAGCCGAAGGGAATTTTAATTCTATTTACTCAGTTGCCTAATGTATTCCAAAACTTCAGTAAATAGTTACTGATGTATACATAAAAATTGTGTAGAGTAAACTTTTTACTGATGGAACAGATAATTTAAATGACTTTTCTATAGGTTATCCTATTGTATGAAAGAAAGCAGTAGTAAAATACAAGATTTCATAATTAGTTGATGAGAGACACTGTGATATCGGGGGGATTGTGGGAGGGATCACTGAAATCAGAGTCCGAAGAGCTGGGCTTGGGTCCTGGCTCTGCCATTTGCGGGTGCATTCTCTTTGGCCAAGTCCCTTAACCTCAGAGACCCATCCCCTTGGAAAGACACTAACATCTAGCCTGAGTGCCTCAAAACATGGCAAGAATCAATGGCACAGAGTCAATGTGAAAGTCCTTGGCAGCTGTAATGTTTTGCATGTACTGTCAAGTTATTGTGATGGGTTCTTTCATAATTCACTGCTAAGCAAACAAAATGCATTCAGTGCCCTTTACAGCTTTCTTGGAAGAAAGCTACAGCTGAATAGCTGTTGACACTCTTTGTTTCAGAAGAATGCCATCCACAATGGTCAGAGAAGCACAGCGCAGTGCCAGTTGCCAACGTGCTTTGGCATGTGTGTGTGTGGGCAGGGATTGTCGATGTGTCTTGGACATTTCCCAATACCCAGTAGGCATTTATTAAATATGGAATAACAGTAAGTATTTTAGGAGGAAATTGCTGTCTGACACAAACAAGACAGCAATTTCCCCACATGTCACTACTTAAAGGTGTGGCGGATGTAAAGTGAGCGGAGCCTTTATGTCCTGGCAGGCACCAAAGAATCACAATGAAACAGAATTACAGTCCTATGGCCAAAGGAACAACTGCTACACAATGAAGACTAGAAGCTTCCTTTCTGCTATGTTTTACATTGACAGTAAAAGTATTATCCTTTTTAGATAATACCTTGTCTCTATTGCAAAATGACCTGTTCCTACCACTTAGTGTATGAGAGTATGTTAGTAATACATCATTTGAGGTCTAGACAGGAGAAACCCTTTCTTCTGCTCCCTGCCCACATCCTCACAGGCCTGGGAAAGAGCTACACATCGCAGAGATGCCCTTAGACTCCATGTAATAGCTAAGACATCGATCGGAGATCACGTAGAATCATTGAGTGATGCTATGCCCATATTGAAACCCTTGTCCACATCTCCACCATTACCAATGCCACAAAGCTTAGCAGAACAATGGGGGGGGGGCACAGTAGAATTACCCAACCCAGGCTCAGTGAAATCTTTGGTGGCTAGGGCTCCTTCTGAGGGATGGGGTTGGCCTGTGTAAGAAACAAGAGTGGCACCTAAGGGACACATGGCAGCACCATCTCAGAGCAAGACCCAGCCCTGGGAGTGGAGGAAGGACCACTTACGAGGGAACAAATATATTTTAAAAGTTCTCTTTCTCACCCTTTTCCTTTTCCTCCACCTGTAGCCTGCTGGGGGTTAAGATGTGAAATTGAGAATGCCCAATCAAGAGTAACACTTTAAATTTTGAGATCACAGATTGCTTTGCTAATCTGATAAAATCTATGGATTCCTTTTTCAGAAAATGTATGTGACACAAAATTTGCATACAGTTTTAGAAGGCCAATTGCCATTTCTAACCCAATGCCCTGAAGAATCAAGGGAAAGCCAGCAGAGAACAATAACTTATTAGGTTTATTCTTTCTATAGAACTAAAATAGGAAAGGAGTGTGTATTAGTTTCCTATTGCTGCTGTAACAAATTATCACAAACTTGGTGCCTTAAAACAACACAAATGACTTGTCTTACAGATCTGCAACTCAGAGTACTACAATGATTCGGCAAGACTGTGTTCCTTCTGGAAGCTGTAGAGGAGAATCCATGTCCTTGACTATTTCAGCTTTTACAGACTGCTTATGTTCTTTGATTCACAGGCCCACTTTACTCTTACTTCTGCTTTCATCGTTATATCTCCTCTGACTCTTACCCCTTCTACTCCCTCTTATAAGGACCCTGGGATAGCAGAGGACCTACTGGATAATAAAAGATAATGTCCTTATCTCAAGATCCTTAACTGAATAACAATTGCAAAGTTCCTTTAATCATGTAAGGTAACACATTCATGGGTTCCAGGGTTTAGGAGATGGGCATCATTGGGGGCCATTATTTAACCTACCACTGGGTGCTTGAAGAATTTTACTTTACACAGGACCATTTGATAGAATAGACAGGGGTTAGAGGCAGAAGAAGTCAGCAGAAATTGAAAGTGGGGATTTAATTGTCATGTCCTCCAAGCTTCATCCCTTGGAAAAATTACTGAATGGGGGCCAAATCTGGACAATGGGAAGAAATTCTTGTACTGCAGTGCTTGAGAAAGCATGATTCTCCTTCAACCATGGCTCCAGAAACAGTCCCTTGGGCTCACTATATCTTGAATGGAACTATGCAGACTAGGTTATTGATCATTTTAAATGATAACAGCACAAAAAGAAAAGAGAAAATGCTCAAGCTAATTGAGATTGTGTGCTTAGTCAAAATACTTTGCATCACTGTCCCCTCGATTTGCTGGATCTTTGAAAGTCATTTTTCTTTAACTTTCTAAATTACCTAGATAATCTCTTCAACTCTCCCTTTCATTTTGTCTAGATAGATAGGATAGCATATGAACATGACTATAATATGTTAGGACTTTACAATTACCTAGATAAACTCTTGCAGATTTCATATAACACTGAGTGCTATTCTTAGCAAAATTCACACTTGGTATGCTCAATTTCAATATGAGCTCAATATTTGAGGAAAATGAAATTAAATCAGCATTTGGGTGGTTGTTTTCTTTTTGATCTACACCAGACTGGTGTGTCTGGATCCTGTGATTGAGATAGAACGTCATTATCCTGGTTTTTGTCTGTGACCTGTCAGAGCGGACGATTGGGTTTGAACTGAAAGGCAGCACATATGCTCCTGAAATGCTTAATTGTAGCAACACAGAAACATTAAATAAGCTTCACGTTGAAAACGTTGTCAGTTCTCTTCATAAGCCCTTCAGTGCTTAAACTGGGCAAAAAATAGATGGTTAAGCAAAGGCTCATTTCTCTGATGCTCTCAGAAGCCATTCCCAGTTTTGGCTCAGCTGTACTGCCGACTTTGCACTGAGGCTGATGAGCAGATACGCGCTCTACAATCTCCCACAGTGAAAATAAATTGTTGGCTTTGCACCTTTGTAGAGCATTACACTAGAATATTGTTGATCTGGTTCTGTTTCTTTAAATGGAAAACCCTCCAGGGAAGTTTTGTGTACTCTAAACAAGATCTCAGTAGGATCAGATAATAGGATATGCGTGAATGGAAGGAAAGAGAGAGAGAGACATGCTAATGCAGATTAGAAATTATTCAGCTGAGACTTTCATTTACTGAGGCACATAATATAAAAACACCACGCTCTCAACTGCCATTTTAGTGTGATTTCTCAAAAGCTACGGGGAAGATTTATTTTAAAAACAAAACTATTTAACTCTCGAGAAGTCAGTTGAAACAAAATGTAATATCTGTTTCCCACAATAGTTGTCTATATTATTTACATTTTTACATGCACATGCTTTGAAGGTAGCACTCAAAATAAACAACAGTTGATATGATTATCACTGATTTTATTTGGCTAATCAAGGAGTAATTAATTTTAAAGGAGTCTTTTTAAAAAAAGAAATAGGAGATGTTTAGATAGCCCAACTTAATGATCCAAGGGAGACAATGCATATAGTGAGGATGCTACTTTTAGTACAATGATAACCAAAAAAGACTGTGTCATGAAATGCCATACATGCCAAGAATGTTAATCTTGACATATCCAAATATGTCAAGGATGTTAGTTCTTGGCATGTTTCTTCCTGTGTTGATCACATTCTCCAGAAAAATAGAACCAATAGGAGGTAGACGATAGATGACAGATAGATAGATGGATGGATAGATTGATAGATAGATAGATAGATAGATAGATAGATAGATAGATAGAGGAATTAGCTCGTATAATTATGGAGGCTGACAAGTCCCAATATCTACAGTCAGCAAGCTGGAGATTCAGGAAAGCCAACAGTGTGGTTCTAGTTTGGATCTGAAATCCTGAGAACCAGAGGAGCTGATGGTATAATTCCAGTCTGAAGATTGGTAGGTTCAAGACCAAGGAAGAGCTGATGTTTCAGTTTGTGTCTGAAGGAAGGGAGCGGGGAGGGGAGTCTCAGCGCAAAGGAATCCAGGCAAAAGGACTTCCTCTTTATAGAGGAAGTGTCAGCTTTTTTGTTTTATTCAGGTCTTCAACTTATTAGGCGAGGCCCACCCACATTAGCTAGAGCAATCTGCTTTACTCAGTTTACTGATTAAAATGTTAATCACAATGCCAAACATTTTCTTTATAGCATTTTAGTCTCTGTTTAGGATGTTTTGCCCAGAGTAATTTAGTGCTTCAACTGTGTTCAGTTTTATTATGATGTTTAATACTATATTGTCTAGGTCAGTGGTCGGCAAACTCATTAGTCAACAGAGCCAAATATCAACAGTACAACGATTGAAATTTCTTTTAAGAGCCAAATTTTTTAAACTTAAACTATATAAGTAGGGTCCTCCTAAGGCTTAGGAAGAGCCATGCTCAAGGGGCCGAAAAGCCGCATGTGGCTCGCGAGCCGCAGTTTGCCGACCATGGGTCTAGGTGATGAAGCAGAGGAACGGGAATTTGATTCAGTCCCTAGAGCAGTGATGGCGAACCTTTTGAGCTCGGCATGTCAGCATTTTGAAAAACCCTAACTTAACTCTGGTGCCGTGTCATATATAGAAATTTTTTGATATTTGCAACCATAGTAAAACAAAGACTTATATTTTTGATATTTATTTTATATATTTAAATGCCATTTAACAAAGAAAAGTCAACCAAAAAGATGAGTTCACGTGTCACCTCTGACACGCATGTCATAGGTTCGCCATCACTGCCCTAGAGACTTTTCATTCCATCTTTATAGCCTGCGTGGAATGATTGGCATCTATTAAGATGACTAGTTCAAGATGACTAGCTGAGAAAACTTTGGCACAAATAAAGGGAAATGTGAGCTAGGGCACTCAGTGGCCAGTGAGTAGATTGGTCCCACTGCATTCTCATAGTTCATGAAATCCTGACTCCTAAGGCTGGATGTGGGCATTCTCTCCTGTGACTCCCTGTGCAGTATTCACCTAACCAGAACCTAGGCTATGGTCTAAGAAGCCCCCAGGAAAGAGCTGGTGTGTGCTCATTGACAGCAAGCATGGCCTGGGAGAACTCAGCTATGCATGGCCTCTAAGCAGCAAGAAGGGGCCCTGCTATCTCCTGAGGAAGACGAGGTCTCAGAGGTAAAGTAGGTGAAGAAAATCCCAAGGAGATATAATGAACAGGGAAGAAACATCAAGGTCTGAAGGAGCAGTTCCCAGGACTTGTTTGGATTCATTGAAAGGGTCAAGGAGCTCACTGGCAGCTTTTGTTGAAATTCCCTCTCTTTTCTCCTTCCTGAACTTATTCTAATCTCTGACTGGAACATGTAAACATCTGTCTAGAATGGATGAAATGACCCCATTTGGTTCTCAATTAGCTCAGCAACAGAGATTGTCATGCTTAGGAGCTGAGTATCACTGATGTAAGGTAAAAATTAACAAATAAAGTGTTGTAGAGGGAAACACTCACAAGCTTTATACCTCTAAAGATTCCCTTTACACATAGTGAGACTTTAGGAGAGAAATGTTAAAGGAATATAATTACTAGAATAATAACTTATACATGTGATGAACACACTCGATGTACTGAAAGTAGGGAGCTTTCTTCAAATATTAGTTTAAAATATAATGTGCCAGAGGCTCCCCCTAAGTGTCCTCAAGCCTGCCTGCTCCCTCTCTCCCTCCTTAAAGGGTAGAATTTGCTCTAACTTATTACCTCACCCTTTGTACTTCTGCAGAAATTCCTTCATCCAGATATTTCAGTGTTTTTTATGAATGCCAATTAGCAAGCCTCATCATCACTTCTATCCACAGATAGAAGTTCAAGTAACAGAAAAATTCACCTAAATGACCTGGTCAGGGTCACCTGAGAAGTCCTTTGTGTCATCTGGAAATGGATAGTCAAAGTGTAAAGATACCTTGAAGCCTCATTATGGATCCAAATTTATTGCATCCTTAGCAAGTACCACTGGAAGGACAAATCATCTTCTCCAATCTTTACAGCAAGGCTCCAATCAGTTGGCCTTTCCTCAGCCTCACCGAGTGCCACATAGCTGGAAAAATGACTTCAGCCCTCCTCTTTCCTAGCCGATCTGCCCCAAAAGCTGAGTGAGGACAGAACATGACTTTTTTTAAGATGTTTTAGGAATCACTTTGATTAAACAAATAAGGATTCTTTGCCAAGGTAAGGCTGGCCCAGCACATTGTCACCAGCACAGGGTAGAAATAACAAAAAAGAACCAAACAGAAATCATGGAAGTTGAAAAGTATAATAACTGAAGTAAAAATTTCACTGGAGGAACTCAAGAATAGATTTGAACTGACAGAAGAAAAAAATTATCAAACTTTAAAATAGATCAATAGACAGTATCCAACTCAAAGAACAGAGGGCGGGGGGGAATGAAGAAAAATGAACAGTCTCTAAGAAATAAGGGACACTGCTAAGTGCAACAAAATACATACAATAGCTGTACTAGAGAGAGATAGGAAGAAAAAGAAGAATAAAAATATCCAAAGACATAATGGTGAAAAACTCCTCAAATTTATTGAAAAACATTACTCTCTACATCCAGAAAGCTCAATGAACTCCAGGTTCATTGCAGCGATTTACAGACACATTGTAGTAGAAATGCTGAAAACCAAGACAAGAAGACTCTTGAGAGCAGCAAGAGAAAAATGACTTGTCACTTACAAGGGAACCTTAATAAGATTACTAACTAACTTCTCCTTAGAAACAAAAGAGGCCAGAGGTAGTGAGATAATATATTCAAAGTGCTCAAAGAAAAATTAGTCAACCAAGAACCCAATATCAAAAAAGCTATCTTTAAAAAATGATGTGAGATAAAGAAATTCACAGATAAATGAAAACTCAGAGAAATTTTTGCTAGAATATAATATGCCAGAGAACATTTGGTATTTATTTAATACTAAATAAAAAAATACTAAAACAAATTTTTCATGCTGAAAGCAAGTAACACTAGAAGGTAATTTGAATCACACAAATAAAGAACATCAATAAAGGTAATTATCCTATATAATAAAAGCCCAGTGACCCTTATAGCGTAATGACCAGAACGACCAATGACCATATCACCAGTCGGTAGCTATGATGAGCACTGACCCAGACCTTGCTGTTGGTGCCCTGAGAGTCCTGAATCCCATTCACCCACACCTCTGACCCTGACAGGAGGGAGGAGGGAGCCAGATACCCGCACCCCAGACCCTGACAGCAGGGAGGAGGGACCCCCATTCCTTGAGGAATCGGCCTTGGTCAGCAGATCAAAGGACTCTGCTTATAGTTAATGGTTAGTAAAACTTGGAGATGACAAACTTGATAGCAGTTTTCATTTAGGAATGGATATTATTGAAATCCCCCATGAAATGATTTATAATGGGTCTACTAGTGAAGCTACCTTTGGAAATACTGTATCTATAGATAATATTAAAAATATCTAAACGTGCAATTCTTTGTCCTAAAAATGAGCATGTTCATAAATTAAGTGAAGAAATTTTGGATATACTCGATGGAGATTTTCACACCTATTTGAGTGATGATTCCATTGATTCAACAGATGATGCTGAAAAGGAAATTTTCCCATCGAATTTTTTAATAGTATTACTCCTTCCGGAATGCTGTGTCATAAATTAAAATTGAAAGTAGGTGCAATCATCATGCTACTGAGAAATCTCAATAGTAAATGGGGTCTTTGTAATGGTACCAGATTTATTATCAAAAGATTGCAACCTAACATAATCGAAGCTGAAGTATTAACAGGATCTGCAGAAGGAGAGGTTGCTCTGATTCCAAGAATTGATTTGTCCCGTCTGACACTGGCCTCCCTTAAATTAATTTGAAGATAGTTTCCCATGATACCAGCATTTGTGATGACAATTAATAAATCACAAGGACAAACTCTAGACAGAGTAGGAATATTCCTGCTTGAACCTGTTTTCGAACATGGTCAGTTAGTTATATGTTGCTTTCTCTCAAGTTCAAAGAGCATGCGACTTTAAAGTTAAAGTTGTAAATACTTCATCACAAAGAAAATTAAGTCAAGCACTCTGAAAGTGTTTTTACTCTTAATATGGTATACAGGGAGATATTAGAATAAGTTTAATCAATTTATTAGTCAATGTTGTTTTTGTATCATATCTTTGTTGTTATATCATGTTGTTATTGTTTATTTATTAGTAAATTTATATATTATTTTCATATACATTTTACTACTTTTCTTTAATCTCTGACACTTCCATTATAGAGAAAGGGCAAATAATGATATTAAAATATTTCTTCCAATTAAATCCCTTTTAATATTCACAAATTCATGCACTGGGCCACTAATTATAAAAGACAATATAAATGTAATTTCTTCTCCTTACTTTTCTCTACTAATCTAAAAAGCAATTTTTGATTTTTACATACTATATGTATATAATGTATTATTGGCCCAATAATATATGTATAATATATAAATAATATTATATATGTATATATATAAACACACACACACATATATGAGGCTGTTAAATCGCATTGTTTACCCATATCTTCAGAAAAATATCACTTCTACTGTTGTGGTAAACAACCTGCTTCCCTATTTATAATGGTCTGGCCCTCTAGCAACTTCAGCACAAAATTATAGCTAAGTTGCCTACAAATGTCAGGTGGTCATAATAATCTGGCCACTCAGTGTGTGTGTGTGTGTGTGTGTGTGTGTGTGTGTGTGTGTATATATATATATATATATATATATATATATAATATTTGCCAATAAAAGAACAGAGGTGAGTAGAAACAAATTCCTTGAAGATACAAACTATCAAAACTGACTCAAGAAGAAATAGATAATCTGAATAGACCTATAAAAAGTAAAGAGATTTATTCTTTTATTTAATTTTTAATATGCTTTTTAATGGATTTTTTTTAGAGAGAGAGAGAGGAGGGAGAGGGATAGAGTGATAGAAACAGTGATGAGAGAGAAACATTATTGATCATCTGCCTCCTGCACACCCGCTACTGGGGATCAAGCCCATAACCCAGGTATGTGCCCTGACTGAGATTCAAACCAGCAACCTCTTGGTTCATGGGTCAACATTCAATCATTGAGCCACACTGGCTGGGCAAAAGTGAAGAGATTTAAATTAGTAATTTTTAAAAACAACCCACAAAGGAAAGTCCAGGCCTAGATGACTTCACTGCTGAATTCTACACACATCAAAACAATTCTTTTTTGAACATTAAAGGAGGAGAAAACACTTTCTAATTCATTCTATGAGAATTACCCACATACCAAAACTAGACAAAGATACACAAGAAAACTAGCACTACCTCTTATGTCTATGGACTAAAGATCCTCAACCAAATACTAGCAAATAGAATCCAGTAAAACGATAAAAAGAATTATACACAACAATGTGGGATTTATCCCAGGAATGCAAGGGTAGCTTAACATCCGAAAATCAATAATGTAATGCACCGTATTCATAAAATTAAAAAACAAAATCACATGATCAATAGAGGTAGATGCCATGGCCAGTGCTTCTCAGTGGTTAGAACACCGACACACACACCAAAGGGTTGTGGATTTGATATCTGGCCAAGGGAACATACCTGGGTGCCCTGCCCTGGTCAGAGCACATGTGGGAGGCAACCAATCAATGTGTCTCTCTCACATCGATGTTACTCTCTCTCTCTCCTCCCCCCACTTTCTCTAAAAACCAATGGAGGAAATATTCTCTGGTCAGGATTAACTAAGAAAAAAAAATATGTAGAAAAACCCAATACCTTTTCATGATAAAAACACTCAGCGGGACCTCTGGTTTCTGAGCCAGCACATAAGGAGCTTTGCTGTCATCACTGTCTTAAAAACAAAAAAGTTGAACAAACTGAAAAGCCAACAGCTCTTCTCAGATCTGTCAGATAAGTAAAACCACAGGGAAAACCAATGTCCCCCAAATTAGAGAGACATAAAGGTGGATACAGATATTTAAAATTTACCAAAGCAGAAACCCACAAGCTGAAACTGTGCAGGATACAAGATCAACTAATAAAAATCAATATTATTTCTCTCTACTTGCAATGAACAATCCAAAACTGAAATTAAGAAAACAATTCAAATTTACAATAGCATAAAAATAAACTACTTAGGATAATTTTAACAAGAGAAATGTAAAACCTACACTTTGAAAATTACAAAAAACTGTTGACAGAAATCAAAGAACAAAAGAAATGGAAAACCTAGCCCATGTTCTTGGGCAAGAAAATTATAATATTTTTAAGATGGCAATGCTCCCCAAATTTATCTGTAATATCCAATGCAATCTCAATAGAATCTCAGCTGATTTCTATGTAGAAACTGACAAATTAATGTAAGAATTGCAAGTGACTCAGAATAGCCAAAGCAATCTTATAAAAGAACAAAGTTAGAGGATTTATACTTCCTGATTGCAAAACTCACTCCAAAGAAACAGTTTGAAGATTGAAGTATTGTCATAAGGATAGGTATACAGGTCAATGAAATAGAACTAAGAGTACAGAATAAAACTGTCATGCAAGATAAAAAAAAACAAAAATCAATATTATTCCTCTCTACTTGCAATGTCAATATAGTTTAAGGAGAAAAGAATAACTTTTCAAAAGTTGGTGCTGTGACAATTGGATATCAACATGTAAAAGAATGAAGTCAGACTCGTACCTCATACCATACACAACTGTAAACTCAAGATGGATCAAAAACTAAGTGCAAGGGCTAAAATTACAAAACTCTTAGAAGAAAATATGGTGGTAAATCTTCATGACTTTGGATATAGCATTGGATTCTTAGATCTAACACCAAAAGCAGAAGCAACAACAACAAAATGGATAAATTGTACTTAAAAATTCAAAATGTTTGTGCTTCATAGGCTACTATAAAAAAAAGTGAAAACACAACCCACAGAATGGAAAAAAATATTTGCAAATCATATATCCCATAGAGACTTTTGTGGAGAAATTTTTAAGAATCCTTAAAACTCGATAATAAAAAGACAACTCAATTAAAAATGTAAAGTACTGAATGGAAATTTTTCAAAAGAAGATGACCAGCAAACTCATGAAAAACAGCTCAACATGATTAGTCATCAGAAAAAATGCAAATCATTTCACACTCACTAAGATGGCTAGAATCCAATAGTGAAAGTAACAAGTAGTAGGAAGGATGTGAAGAAATCAGAACTCTCATACACTGCTGATGGTCCAGCCACTTTGCACTTTGGTAAACAGTCTTACAGTTTCTCAAATGGTCAAAGATGGTTACCATATGTTCCAGAAATTCTACTCCCAAGAGAATTGAGTGTACATAAGTATACACAGCAGCATTATACATAACTAGTGGCCTGGTGCATGAATTCGTGCACCAGTGGGGTCCCTCGGCCTGGCCTGCGGGATCAGGCCAAAACTGGCTCTCCAAAATCCCCTGAGGGGGTCCTAGATTGCGAGAGGGCACAGGCCAGGCTGAGGGACACCACCAGTGCACAATCGGGGCTGGGGAGGGATGTGGGAAGTTGGCCAGCCAGGGAGGGACTGCTGTAGGGCCTCCAGGATGTGTCCAGCCTATCTTGCTCAGTCCCAATGAGCCGAACCCCAGCAGCAAGTGTCTGCCCCCTGTGGTCAGTGCATGTCATAGCTAGTGGTTGAGTAGCCTTAGCATATCATTAGCATATTATGCTTTGATTGGTTGAACGGCCGATCAAACAACCAGACACTTAGCATATTAGGCTTTTATTATATAGGATAGTGAAAAAGTAGAAACACCCCAAATTTCTATTAACTGATGAATCTACACTAATAAAAGAGAAACATGCAAATTGGTGTCACTCTGCTATGCCCACTAACCAATCTGATGAGTATGCAAATTAACCCAACAAAGATTGCAGTTAATTTGCATACATAGGTGCCCAGTGGCCTGGGTCCCAGGAACATCATCGGGCACCCAGGTCACACCGGAATAGGCCCCCTGTGGGCCGTGAGCAGCCTAGGAAGGGCCTGAGCCAGGGGGCTCCTGGGCAGGGCCAAGCCTGCGATCAGAGCAGAGGGGGCCCCTGCCCAAGTCTAAAGCCTTGGCCAGAGGCTTTAGGCCTGGGCAGGGGTGGAGCCGGCGATCAGAGGGTGATGGGGGGGAGGGCCTGCCCAGGGCTTTAGGCCTGGGAAGGGGCAGAGCCAGCAATCGGAGGGTCTGGGAGTCACCTACCCAGGCCTAAAGCCTGGGCCAGAGGCTTTAGGCCTAGGCAGGGGTGAAGGCAGCAATCGGAGGGAGTTGGGGGTCCCCTGCCCAGGCCTAAAGCCTTGGCCAGAGGCTTTAGGCCTGGGCAGGGGCCAAATCGGTGATTGGTGTGAACTACAGAGGAAGCACCTTTTCTGACCACTCATTGACTAAGCTCCCTGTATGCCACTGGTAATATTCTTAGTAATTTGGGTAATAAGAATTCAAAAAGGTGATCTAGTGTTTTTCCACCACACTCCTGGAGAAAAAAATGAAGGTCCACAGCTGGAGGGCTAAGAAATGTCATATCCTGCCCTAGCTGGTTTGACTCAGTGGATAATGCCTTGGCCTGCCGATGGCAGGGTCTGAGTTCAATTCTGACCAAGGGCATGTACCTAGGTTGCAGGTTCCTCCCTGTCTGGGACCCAGGTCAAGGCTCATGCAGGAGGCAACCAATCAAAGTGTTCCTCTCACTTTGATGTTTCTCTTTGTCTTTCCCTTTATCTTCCACATTCTCTAAAAATCAATGGAAACATATCCTCAGGTGAGGATATAAAAAAAAAAAAGAAAGAAAGAAATGTCATATTCTATGAAAGACACATCTTGAAAATGCCTAAAGAAAGTTGTCATTTTTTCATGGTGAAGGGACTGGAGTCCATGTTGATGGAAAAAACCTTGCTGGCTGCGGTGACTGGCAGTGACTGCAGCAGCAGGGTGATGGGGCTGGTGCCTTCCCCTGATCAGCCAGGTCACCTCCCACAAAGGGAGGCCAGGCTGCGGCTTAGGCCTGCTCCCCAAGGTAAGCAGGGAGAGGGCCTATGCCATCAGTAGGACATCCCCTAGGGCTCCCAGTATGTGAGACGGGGCAGGCTGGGCTGAGGGCTCCCCCCCCCCCCCAGTGCATGAATTTTGTGCACTGGGCCCCTAGTGGATAAATAAATATCGTATATCATATATTCATACAGGGGTATTATTCAGCAATAAAAAAGTAATGAAATACTGATACATGCTACAACATGATGATAAGTGAAGGAAGCCAGTCACAATATTCTATTATTTCATTTGTAAGAAATGTCCACAGGAGGCAAATCTATACAGACAGAAAAGAGATCAGTGTTCCTTATGGCTCAAAGAGTAGTTTGGGAGTATAGGGGGAATGATAGCTAAAGGGTAGGAGGGGTTCTTCTTGAGGTGAACAAAGTGGTCTAAAATGGATGGTGGTGATGGTTGCACATATCCTTGAATATACTAAAATCCATTGAATTGTACTTACATACTTGCTGTACTAGAAATCAGCACAGGATGCTCTGGGAGCTGATGAGAAAGTTAAGAAAAGCTTTGTGGAGGAAGTGATCTTGAGCTGGATCCTGAAATATAAGTAGACATTGGCCTGTTGAAGAGAGAGAGAATAGACAATATAAAAGGACAAAAGAAAGATGGTGTTAACACCCAAGAGGAACACATGAGAAGACTTGGGGGAAGGTAGTAATAATGGAAATTTGGATTTCTGAGCATGGGACTGGAAAGTTTGGGGAAGTCTGGAACTGGAGAGTTTTGGGACTGGAGAGTTTGGGAAAGTCTGGAATAAAAGCATGTTGTGATGCATATGGACTTCACACTGTAGGTTAGTAGCATACTGGGACACGGCAAACACTGCTGCATTTTTATTCTTAAGCAACATCCAAGTGTGTTTTAACAAAAAATGTATGCTATTATAGCTATATATGTTGCATGTGTGTAATGAAGGACATGAAGCTAGAGGCTGGGAGACCTCTGCCTGGGACTGGCAATAGGTCAGTAACATTGTGGGAGTGTAGCACACACAAGATGGGTGAGTAGCATGTGGCAGGAATGCACTTTTACTTGAACTTAACTGAAATTTTAGTCTTCTTTGAAATATTTAACATACTCTAGCAATGTGAATGAAGTCATTAGCTAGAATTCAGAACAGTTCTCTTTATACCCGATGGATTACACGGTAGACTATCAAGAGTGACAAGTGGATCCGTGACCCACTGGGGCCTTTTTGCAATGGGGACACATGTTTCCTAAAGTCTAATATGAAGGAAATAGCTCCCTGTTTCTGGTCCTGCCATTACCCATTTTCTCCCATAAGTGTCTGTGCTTCTCGAGCTAAAGGATTGGTCATAGGCAAATTTGCACCTCCAGTATCTGTTTCTGTCAGAAGCACAAAGCAGATTACACGTCTGATCTTGGCTTGTCAGATGCACCATAAATTTTATCAAATGAATGAATGAATGGGTTTAGAGGTTAAAAGTTTATGAGTAGTCCCCGTACTCAAGGAGATTAAAATTTTGTCAATGAAACAGACTACCATAGAAGTCATGAAACAATAATATAGGAGAGTAAAACTAACTGTGTATGACATAGCTAATTAAATATGAAAATGCAAAAAAAATTATGAAAGGGAGAACAGTGGTTTGGAATGATTGAGGAAAGTTGTATTGATAATATGAAATTTAACTAGAATACGGTAGTGCCTTGGAAAAAAAGAAGGATGATCTACCAGGTAAAGGAAAAACACCACTAGGGGAGTATCAGAGGACAGGTGATAGAAATTCACATGAGGAGCATAAGCAGATAGAGGAATAGTGAGAAAGGATTGGAGGAATAAAGTTGGATCAAACCATGGAAGAGCTTTTGGAGTATATTACAGAAAAGAGGAGCCCCTTGAGGCTGTGAACATGGAAATGATAGAATTCCCCTCTTACCTATCTGTACATATTAAAGGTCTTTGAAGAAGAAGAGCAGAAGATTGGCTCCTCACTATATCTCTAGCACCATCAATAACCATTCCTTAACTCATATATTATTATCCAATGCAGGTAAGTGTCTGTACTGATACACATTGTATTATTTCCTACCTCCATGTCATTGCTAAAATTATCCCCTCTGTCTGAGAGGCCCTCTTTCCCTCCTACCTCTTCCCACCCTCGCCCCCCGCCCATGCCCCCGCCGACACACACACATTCCCTCATATTCCTCTCTTGTTTGTCCAGATCTCCTCATTCATCCATTTGTTAATTCAACCAAGAGTTTTTAACTATCTACTGGGCATCAAATACTCTTCTAAGAATTAAGATGTGAGAACCTAGACACAGAACCTAGACACAGAACCTAGAACAGAACCTAGAGACAGAACATGGCAAAAGATCCTGGACAGAAACTGACAACAGAACCTGGAGACAGAAACTAGCGAGAGAACCTGGCTGAAGATCCTAGAGACAGAACCTGGCTACAGAGCCTGGCTGGAGAACCTAGCGAGGGAACATGGCTACAGAACCTGGCTGGAGAACCTATATAGAACTTGGCTGGAGATTGTGGCAAGAGATCCTGGCAAGGCTGCTGATCAACTGAACGCTGTCTCGTGTCATTCCTTCTTCGCCGACTCCGTCCACACCTTTGGGGACCCCTGGACCTGCTGGGGTTGGACCCCAGCACCTGTTTGCTTTTTTATTTGTCTTTCATTTTATGGGTGTGATTTTAGCATGTAATATACTTATAGTTAGGTCTTTATTTTTTCAGAAGAACCTAAAATTTATCTCTAAAAAAAAAAAAAAGAATTAAGATATGACATTAAACTACACAGGCAAGATCCCTACCTTCATAAAACTCAGATTTTGGTAGAGGGAGCCAACATAACAAGAAAGTAAATCAATAAACAAGATGACAGCAGGTCTGTAATAAGTGACACAAAGGGAATACATAGGATGATGTGAGGTAGATTAATGGGAAAGGGGGTATGATAGAGTTCAAACAAATGCGTCAGCAGATCTTCAAATATCTCTTTCATCTTTTTTTGGAGGGAAGCACATAACTAAATTACTTACTTTTTTTTCTTTTTGCATCCAGATATGGCCATTCTCGTCAGTGGAATGTGAATGGAAGTGCTATGTGCCATTTCTGGGTCAAAATTTATAAGATGTGAGTATATCCCCTCCATTCTATTAGGTGTGTATAGGCAATAAACCCAAGTGGATGGTCACAAGATAGATCTTTGACTTCTTGCATCAAGAGAGCCACTTGCCAACTAGGAACAATTATCCTGGACTATTCCATGAGTGACAAGTAAACTTCATTGTACTTAAGCCACTGCACACATTGGATTTTATCTGTGACCACAGCCTAGCCTACCTGAACTAAAGAACACTTTAGCAGGGTGGTCAGGAAAGGCCTCTCCAAGCAGGTGGTGCTGGATCGGGATAAAGAATGAAAAGGAACCAGCCACGCCAAGAGCAGGAACACTGCTGTCAGAAGAAACAGCAAGAGTAAACACTCTGAGCCAAAGAGAAACATAGCATTTTAGAACAACAACAACAACAACAAAGAATCCAGAAAGGCTAGAGTGTAGTGGATAGGGGGAGAGTGGAATTAGATGAGGTTGAGGAAATAGACAGGAGCCAGATCATTCTCAGCCATCATCTCCCCCTGGAAGCCACCATCTCAAACATTCACTATGTTCACCTCCAGCTCGGTTCAGTGACCATTTTTGGAGTGCCCAAAAGGACCTGAGTCTGCATGTATAACTACTTTTTTATTTTATTTTATCATCTTTGATGATCTATTTGTGTGTTGGTTACACTCCAAACAATTATCTTTCTGAAAAAATAATCCATTCATCTTTGTATCTCCAGCATGCCTGTCAACATGTATAGGTGGTCAATCAAAATTTCTGGTATAAATGGATGAAACAAAAGGCGGTGTTGCATGTCTCCCTGTGACAATGGCCGGGACTAGCATGGTGACAGTTGTGTTAGGGAGCAAAGAAGGACTCTAAGACACAACCCCTTTCTGTAAACATTGCCACTTTCACCGATGTGGTTTGACCTCCTTTTAAGAAGCCTTCGCCTCCGCCCACCCACCTCTCCTTCAGGCTCTTTTTAAGGGTGACCCATTTCTAACTAAGTTTTCTTCCAGATAACAGGTATTCGGGAGCCTTCATTAAAGAGGAAGGTTTCCCCTTCCATGAAATGACTAGAAACAGTGAAAAGACACAATTTGAAGATGAAGGCCCCCTGCCAATACAATGACCCAGTTAGGAGCCAAAACAAAGAACAGATAAATCAGGGGAATAAAAGTCTCCCCATCACCCCCCTTTCATCTACTCACTGTAGTGGTTGCTATGAAGTTTTAAAATTGAGGAGCTAATTTAATTCCCCAGAATTGGAAAATACAAACCCTTACCTCAAAAGTTCTTCCCAGAGAAGAGGAGATGTAATTTTATTCACTCTAATGATGTGAATTGTGGAGTGGATTGGGCGTTGGAGGGTACAACAGAGTACTAATGTGGTGGGGGAAAGAAAATTATATCATTCAGGCAAGTGGTTTTTAAATATTTCTACCGAATTGTCCCCTGATGGCAAAAGAATAAAAGAATACATCTTAGTTTCTGAGGTCAGAGCTTAAAGCAGGCACAGGCAAGTTTGAACATTTTTTAAGTTTTAGCTTTAACACTACTGCAAAAATTTTATGACACACACACAGCTCCATGTTTGTATTAAAATTTAATGCTCTGTCTACCAAATCTGTGAGTAAAATCAACAAGGCAAACACCGTGAAGTTTATTAGTGCCTCAGGTACTAACTAATATCACCCAAGATTGTTATGACCCCTGAAAGCACTAGTACCCCTATTTTAGAGTCTTGCGCCAGGACACCCAGCCTTGCAAATTCCAAATAGGCATGTGTACGGGTTCAGGCCACCTGCCATAAGTTTCTATGAGACAGTGGAAGAATCGATTCCCAATCACCCATGGTTTAACACAGTCTCACTTGAGTATCTTCTGAAATGTGTTAGGAAAGACGCTGGAGATAGGAGAGGACAGAATTTACCATTATGCCACTGTTCGTGGCCATTGACGGTTAAGCAAAAGTTTACAGAGGTATTGTGGTTTATTTCTTTATATTCCATTGGTAAGACATGAGAACAGAGCATTTGGAAAGATTGGCAGAGGTAACTCAGAGTGGCTCTTAGCTCACAGGCTTTAGTTTCGTGTGGGCCTCATTCATTCCCTCTGTCCTGCTGCCTCATTTATCTTTTCCTCTGGCCCTCAGGACTCCAGAATGGGACACAACTAGTTATTTTTTTACCTCATGTGAAATTTCTGGGTGTGCCAGACCACAAGATAATTGTAGGTTTTAATACTTTTTGTCCAACTAAAATGTTATTTTGCTTTTCTGTTACTCTAGCAAATTATCATTTCCATTGCAAACAAATACTGCTCAACACATATTTTTGCTGTATTGCCAATGCATTAAGGAAAGCTCATAGTACAGTATAGTATTACACACTATAGGAAAGTACCTTATAGTTTCCATACTTCCTTTGTTTTAATTTTTCTTCCAATATTTTTACCTGAAGACCTGACAACTGTTGACATTCAGCTCCAAGTTCAATGATTTTTCTTTTCTAGGAAACACAGTAGAGTGTTCCCTCTATGTTCCATACTGTGACAGGTGCTGAAGATAATGCTGCTGCCCAAGAAATACTAGTACATGCCCTTGTGTTAATAAATGACAGCAAACTTGGTTTTTATTTCTCAGTGGTATCACATGAATTTTATTCTGAGAATCACCACTTGACAACTCTCTACTTTGTTTTTACTTTACATAGAGAAAGACTGAGGTTCCTACAGTTTATAGAGTTTTAGTGAGCCAAAGAACACAATTATTGGTCCAATATCTTATCCACAGAAAAGTTGCCAAATGCAACTGACAAAACTCTGATGTTTTAGAACCATTTGCTTTGAAATCTCTTAACAAGTGTCCATTTCTGATCCATCTTTATGTCTTCATAACAGAAGGTGGAAAGTAATGTGGTATATTTCTGGTGAATGCAAAACTAAAACTCAATCACTACAGGATAACGTTAGCCTTGTCATATTGTCACAAAATGACGGTGAAATCACAGAGATAGCATTGTGAGGAATGTGAGAAAAACATTACAACTTTATTTTTAATCTCCAAGGTTGATGTTTCAGAAAACATTCCTTAGTAACCTATTTTTTTTCTTCAGTGAATCCAGCTAAATCTTTTTAAGTCGTATTTATTCTATATTTTCTCTTTTTTTGTTGTGAATCCTCACCTGCGGACATTTTTTCCATTGATTTTCAGAGAGATTAGAAGGGAAGGGGAGAGACACAGAGAGAGAAACATTGATGTGAGAGAGACGCATGAACTGGTTGCCTCCTGCAGGTGCCCAGACCTGGGCTGGGGATCAAGCCTGCAACTGAGGTGCATGCCCTTGACCGGAATCTAGCCCAGGATCCTTCAGTTCATGGGCTGACACTCCAGCCACAGAGCCAAACTGGCTAAGGTTGTATTTTCTCTTGAATGAAACTGTTACCATAATTGTAGCATTTCCTATGTAGATGTAACCCAAGTCAAGATCAGTGTGCATCTCTCTCAGAAACTATGGCTATTCCTGGGAGGTGATCTATATGCATGTCTATGTTTCCTTTGGAGATAAGGACTATGAAGAAGACTTGGAAAGAGTTCCCCAATACATTAAAAAGACATGTTGCAGAAGGAATGGAGGTGTTACCCAAGTTTGCTTTCCCACTCCACACCTGCAGCGGTTCTCAACCTGTGGGTCGCGACCCCTGAAAATACATCCTGCATATCAGATATTTACATTACGATTCATAACAGTAGCAAAATTACAGTTATGAAGTAGTAACAAAAATAATTTTATGGTTGGGGTCACCACAATATGAGGAACTGTATTAAAAGGTTGCAGCATTAGGAAGGTTGAGAACCACTGTGGCTTAGGGTGTTTTAATGGGTTCTTCAGAAGATGTATTTCTTTTACATACATACTATATACATATTAATTATGTTAGAGGTAGAAAAAGGGAGAGAAAGAGAGAAACATTAATTGGTTGCCTCCTGTACGTGCCCTGACTGAGGATCGAACCCATAACCTGGGTATGTGTCCAGACCAGTAATTGAACCGGCGACCTTTAAGTGCATGGGATGATGCTCAACTGTGCCACATCGGCCAGGGAAGAAGGGCAGAAGACCTATTTCTTTTTTTAACTTTTCACCTTATTTTTTTTAAAATTATCTTTATTATTGAAAGTATTACAGATGTTCCCTTTTCCCCTCCCCTATTGACCCTCTCCACCATGCTTCCACCCCTTTCCCAGGCATTCACTGCATTATTGACTGTGTTCATGGGTTATGCATATAGGATATAAGTTCTTTGGTTAGCTCTCCCAGCTCCCCACTCACACACACTTCCCTCTGAAATACGTCAGCCTGTTGCATGCTTCGGTATCTCTGGATCTATTTTGTTCATCAGTTTGTTTTGTTACTTAAATTCTACATATAAGTGAGATCATGTGACACTTGTCTTTCTCTGACTGGCTTATTTCACTTGGCTTAATACTCCCCAGGTCTCTTCGTGCTGTCTCAAAGGGTAAGAGGACCTTCTTTTATATTGCTGCATACTATTCCATCATGTAAATGTACCACGGCTTTTTTTATCCACTCATCTATTGATGGGCACTTGGGCTCTTTCCAGATCTTAGCTATTGTAAATAATGCTGCTGTGAACATAGGGGTGCATACATTCTTTCTGACTGGTGTTTCTCGTTTCTTAGGCTATATATTCCTAGAAGTAGGATCACTGGACCAAATGGTAGTTAGAAGACCTATTTCTTAAAGGAGGTGAGCCAGCTGAGTGGCCACTGGGGATCGTGCTGTTAGCTTCTTCCCCTGAACCTCAATGGTGTTCAATGGCTTCTGACTGACCATTTAATGAGGGACTCTGGGAAGGAGAAAGTGAGATGGCATTTCTTAAACATTTTCTTTGTCAAGCACTTTACTAGATATTTTGCATATGATATTAAAGTTAAGACTCACAACAGTATAAGCTATTATTCCCAGTTTATGATATAGAAATGGAGGTTCAAAGAGGCAAAATACTTGCCCAAGTTTACCTAATGTGTAAGTAATGGACCCGGGATTCAAACTCCGATCTGTCTAATTCCAAAGTTTGTGTTTGTTTTTTTACCTTTGGCTTTGTTCATAGGCAATCTTTGGGGTGGTCAACAGAGGCAGGAACTATAAGGAACTTAAGAAAAGAATGCACGTGGACCCCTCCATCTGGAAGCTGCCCCTGTATAGCCACCCAGGTCAGAAACATTGCTAACAGAAAAAGCTGTGGAGCGTCCTCACTGCTGGACATTGATGTGGGCAGAGATGTATGGTCTCCACAGACCCTGGGAGCCTGCTAAAGCTGGCTAGGGATACTAAGTTTTCAGAGACCTCCCATCACTCCTCATCCCTTAGGGTGGGGAGGGGATTGGTAACCACAGTCTCATTCACCACTTATCTGCTTCACAGAAGGTGCAAAACAGAGAGGTTAAGATTAAGACTCTCTCACCAGGAAACCCATAACGAAAAAGTCCAGAAGCCTTCACTTTAAGCTGGAGCAAATTACAAGGCCCCCACAAGCACCCTAGCCCTCAGCTAGCATCATAGAGCTCAGAAAGACCTAACAAAATGGCTTAGTTCAAACTTCTGAACTCCCACAGTGCTTAGTTTTACCACTTCATATTCTGCTTTTGCATGTAACTTCTCTCTCTAGTGACCATATGCTCCAGAACGTGGACTCTGTCTTATTCATCCTCTATCCAGAATGGGGCCTCGAACATCCTCCTAAAAATGCTAGTGGACTGAATGCACCAGATGAACAGACTGAAGTCCAAGGTCATGCAGCTAGTCAATCGGAGAGTGGCAACCAGAAATCTGATTCCTTGGGTTTTCTGTGTTACATAAGCAAAAAAAATAAACAAAACAAAACAAAAAACAAAACCATATAATATTGGCTTTAAAAGAGTTATATTTTATCATACATTCCCTCAACGAATACTAAAGTATTCTATCTCTGATTTCTCCTTTACCATTCACATTGAAGAGAAATGGTTATTTTTTTTAAAGTACTTCCTGAAGGACTCACTGAGATACAGAAAAGTTGAGTCACCTTGTCACAGCTATATTCCGTTTCATGAACTCTCATCTGCTTTTCAGGCCAATAGTTAAATTCCCTATTCTACTCCCAGGCAAAGAAAATGCTGCTAGCTTTGTCAACAGCAAAAAAAATAAAACATGGCAGCTACTTTGCAGTCAGTTCGTGTATTCATCTCTCAGCATCTATTATGAATCTATTATGAATCAAGCTGTACTTGGCATATCTGTGAAAGAGCGTGTGAAGCTTTCTTGCAGAACAAAAAAACAATAACACTCATATTCATGGATTGTGATATTCTGGGATAGCCATATGTGACGAGCGTGTCTTCAAAATATTTTATTCTGTTGATACATAAAAGGCTCGAAAACGTTGTTTTCTCGGCCTCCAATGTTCAGGGAGGCTAAAGAGCTGGCAGCCTGGATTTGTTTCTTATTCGTATGCAAAAGTTTTATCGGAAACACCCTTCAGACATAACAAGTTTATCATGTCTCCCAGAGCAGAAACATGTGCCCTGCTTTTTAAGGCCACAAAAGGTACTGATCTTTAACAAAGAATGACTGTTCGTAAATTATCAACCCAATAGGGTGTTACCAACACCCCGTTAGTGAATATTTTTAATGGTACCATGGAACTGAATATGTGCTCCTGTCTCTAAAGTAGGCCTGGCATATGAACACAGGATATACTGTGTCATAGAAGAAATAGACATAGGTGTGTTTTATTTATTAATACCTCATCTAGTTACAGAAAGGATAGAAGGCACCTTCCAGAGAGACATATAAGAAGACGAATAAAACATGAAATAAGTGAGAAAAGTGAAGCAAAGGAAAATGGAGGTCATACATAAATTTATACGCAATTCAAGATGCAAAGTGCGGGAAGCCACCCACTGCCGATGCTATCATGAGATGCACCAAGGAACGCGGAGGGCCAATGGGCCTTGGGTGTTGGCAGGCCTAATGCCATGCACCACTGTTCTGTTGAGATAGTGGTGGCTTGAAGCAATTTCCTGACCTAATAGCTTCAAAGTAAATGTTTACTGGACCTTACTGATCCTTTTGACCTTTGAGACGGTCTGTCTGCTACCTGTTTGCCATGCTTTACTGAGGGCAAGATGTGTATCTAGAATTGAATAAAAAGCTGAGAAGGCCAGGTTTCAGTGTGTCTCTCCTAGAGAGAGGTCTCTACCTGGCCCCCTTGCCTTCTAATTCATATTTCTTATCTAGTGTTTTCTTTTGTGCATTGGCCCCTCCTTCAGATCCTGAACCCTCGCCACAAAAGGTTGTGGCACAAAGTTTAAGTCAGTATTTTTTCAGTTTACAAAACAATTCATCACTTTATTCCTCCAAATAGTGAGGTTTTCGCATTTAAAATACATTCATGTCATTACAGATAAAACTTCAGTATCTAAATATGGCATTTTCAGTCTTTTTCTGCTATTACAGGCATAAATACATCATTTCTATTGCATAAGATGTGAGTGCACAGCCAGCATTGCAGGGTATGATGCTGACAACTGCCTTCGAAACATTTAATAAAAAACATGAATGACAGGGTGTGAAACCAATGGGAGAGCAGCAGCACCTCCCCAATTAGGCCAGGATTCTGGGTACCTCATTAACTTCAAAGGTACAGGATACCTTGCTAGGGAGGGAATCACACATCTGTGAGTTCTTATCCTAGCTCCACGCTCATTCTCATACTCTAAAGAATCCTCATCATGATGTTTACTACATGTAACCTCCTTGAATACAGGCCTGTTTCCCCAGACAGCACCTGGCCCAGCGTCGTGAATACTGCAGGCACCCAAAATATTTCCTGAATTTTGCAAGGAGAAAGAATGGAACGAATTTCTTATTGATTTCTGAATCCATAGTTCTTACAGGTCAGAATAAGCTTCAGACTCTTTCACACATGTTAGCTCAGCAATAAATTCATTTCGGGGTCACTCTGATGCTGCAGGCTGAGGCCCTCTGGCAGCTCAGCAGTGACTCACAAGGGCAGGGGTAGGTTGAAAAGGCAGGGAGATGGGGCTCAAGGAAGAGGCAGTTGCTGGGTGAGAAAGAAGTGACACAGCTGGTCCTGAAGTTAAAAAGATATGAGGGTCAGATATACACAATAAACCGTAGTCACTGCCATGGATAGTCTCAGGCAAACGGGGGGGGGAGCTGTCCTTTGACCTTTCCATATTTATACCTCAAGAAGCAATACTCTGTGGGCAGGTTTTTCCCCCTTTCAAGACTGCCTTTGACGTTCATTGTAATCATGAATGCCAGAGTTGTTGCCAAAGAGTGATCAAGCAACCCTTCACTCACACGTTCCCAGGGCAGTCCTGGGTATAGGGCAGTCCCACTATATGCTCTCTTTATGCTACTTTTCACCATCTGATTTGCCACTTATTTCTTTGACTGTGTGTGTGTGTGTGTGTGTGTGTGTGTGTATGAAAAGATAGCTTATTTCCACTAAAAGAAAGCTTCCTTTTTGAGTTTTCACCAAGTCAGAATAAATTCAGAACTTGAGAGTCATATCTCTTAAAATGTTCTGGGCTATTTTTAAACGGTAGCTCTTATAATACATTGAAAATAATGTAATCAAGTTAAAAAAAAAAAAGTAGTAACATTTTGCTTTTAAAGGAACCAGTATGGTATGTATCTACCTCTTAGTTTTCACATAAAATCTCTGAACACCTAAATCTTAAAATAAATCTGTGTCTTTAAAATTTTTCCTGCTTAAAGTTTGTGTTTTTTTGTAATTTATTTTGCATTTATTGTTGGATAATGATATTCTACAGAAATATATAAAACACAAGCTGTCTCTTATTTTGTTTGGTGATAAAATGCTCAATTAAAAACAGGTTACATTGCATGCCCTTGGCATTCTGAGCTGATATCGTATTGTTCAGAATAGTACATGTCACCCTAAATAATTTCACATGCATCTGTTTTATTAGTAGGTGCTAATTAAACATGCATCTTGTGAAGTGACTTCACATAAGATCATTTTGCAGTTTCTTGTATTATTTATGTAACATTTTGGGATCTGTGGGTCACAAATGCTACTATAAAGCTTTTTCTTAAAATTATTATGGAAAGTAAATTCCTCCCTAAAAGTATTTTCCCAGACATGCTTGGAAAACTATTCCAGTGCAAACTTTAAAACAAACAAAAGAACATATTACTAATATACATTGTGCTATCTATATCACAGAAGATTTATAAGCCGACACAAATGCTCATTATTAGAGATTAATTCTCTCTTTTAATTGGTGATGCACTCCATTCCTAGGAAATCCACCCAGTCCTACTCATGGGAGCAAAATATCCATGCGAACGGTAGTTAATATAAAGATGATCGGTGGTGAGTTTCTCTAGTGCTGGGAGCTGTGGCCTTGTCCGCGTGCTCTGCGTGGCCTGATGGATCACACACACTGAGCCAGTCTGCAGGTCGGCGCAGGGCTGCTTTCTCTGTCCCTGTGCCTCTCTGCCAAATGCAACTTCAATCCGTTGCCATCAGTTGTCTCAGAAATGGCCACCATCTTTTCCTTCTCCTGTTTTTCATGCAGTGCTATAGCAGCGTTGTGGTCCATCATTCAAGGAAGTCATTCTATAGCTATTTGTATGTGGGTTGTTTCATAATTTTAGGCAAAGCCCTCAACCACTTTGGGTCTTGCTTTCTTTTCTAAAAAGGAAATAAATCAGCATTTGTCAGAACACTATGTCCACAAAATGAAAAATGTCTCGGTCAAATGTGTGACTCTCTCAATTCACAGTGCATATTAGCCCTTGAAATGTTCTAAGAAGTCCTAGAGCAAAGAAGCGGATTTAGCTTTGCCTACCTTGATGTCCCACACACATTATTTGATCTCAGAACTCTTCTCTTGGCAATATGTTTCTATTCTGCAGAACTGGTGGGAAAACATGTTCAGAGTGCTAGACAAGCTTTAAAAGACCATTCCAACTGTAATGGATGCTATGATTCCCTGTTACACTGCTCTTCCTCTCAAAAAAGACTGGATGCTTAGGTCTCAGCTCAGTTAAACTAAATGACACCATATGATCAACAGTAAAAAAAAAAAAATGAAAATTGATTGGGCTTGAATCTGGAAGATGGATCTGTCCACCAGTCACATAGTTGGTGGTATTTAACATACTCACACACCAGAGTACAGTACGCTAAACCTCTTAAAGAGTGACTAATACTCCACTGTGATAGGACAGATGCTTGGGGTTTTAGCCAAATCTTGTAAATTTAGCAAAGAATATCAGAGCAACTCCTTCTGTTACCCTAAATGTCAGGGACTCTTACATTTTCATGAAGAACATGCAGGTCTTGGTTTTAAAGGTCTTACATGAGCACTTTCATTGACAAGCATAAGGTTTGCCTACATTGAGGAGATGAACACTGCAGTTAGATGGGGGGTCGAGGGGGAAAGAAGGGGTGCTAGGAGGAGGCTGACCTGGAAGTTCTAGCAGACATTTGGTATCCCTGAGCTGTGGATTAAGCAAGCCGCGGTGTTCTGAGAGCTTCAGTTAGCATATTTCAGGACCAATATGACTACTTTCCTCCATAACCAATTTTTAAATATATAACATAATTTCTTGCTCTACTATCTGAAATTGAGCTAAGTAAACTATATACAAGTTGAGACCCCCAAAACACAATGATTATGAAGATTAGCCTTTATGTTTTGCCCCATAAACTTTACTATCCTATATAATAAAGGCTAATATGCAAATCGACTGAAAGGCGGAATGACCGATTGTTATGACCACCACGGGACACACATTCAACACTGGAGCTGCCCCTTGGTGGTCAGTGTGCTCCCACAGGGGAGCACTGCTCAGCCAGAAGCCCTGAGCTGAGCTGAGCTGACAGCTGGTGAGCTCAGCGGTGGTGGTGGGAGCCTCTGTCACCTCCGTGGCAGTCGGACATTTCCCGAGGGCTCCTGGACTATGAAAGGGCACAGGCTGAGCTGAGGGATCTCCCTCTCCCCCATACCCCGAGTGCATGAATTTCATGCACCGGGCCTCCAGTACCAGCATAATGACCTCCTCTCTTAAGCAAATATGCCTTTTTTTGAGCCTAGTCTATCCAATTCTCTCTATAGTTCTATTCCAGCATGAAGTCCATAAGACAGTCTGTGGAAGACAAACTTGGTTCTGAGGTGTTCATATACCCAGCATCTCTTGTCTACATGAGTGCTGATACCCCAATTCACCTGTTTATTTGCTGTGTTTTATTGCCTTTGTTTTGATTTTCCACCTTGATGTGCTCCTGACGGCTCAACTTTTTTTTTTCCAGATAAATGGCCTCCACGTGAACCTTTCCATTACTGTTCCTACCTTACCTTGGCTCACCTAGATTAGCTTACATTCTGAATCCAACTACAATTATAGCACAATACTATATAAACCGGTCCATTTAGGTGTGCTGGGGCATAGAAGGGTAACAAAGAGTGTTGAGTATGTACCAACAAACTAAGCACATAGCAGTTGGGCTGAGTCATTTTTCAAGTAAAGGACCACATTTGATAAATATTTGTACGCAGGTATAGTTTCTTGAACTTTTCTGATGTATAAATTCAAGCCATCATGGATTGTCCAACTCAATTCTCATCTTCATGAAGCCTTCCCTAGCCCTGGCTGGGTCACTCAGTTGGTTGGAGCATTGTCCCATGTACCAAAAGGTTGCAAGGTCGATCCAGGTCAGCTCACATATACCTAGGTTGTTGGTTCGATCCCTGGTCAGGTACTTAGGGGAGGCAACTGATCAATGTTTCTCTCTGTCTTTCTCTCCCTTCCTCTCTCTCTAAAATCAATTTAAAAAAATCCTCAGGTAAGGATTTTAAAAAATTATTCCAAAAAGAAAGGCTTCCTAACTGCCTGGGCCTGAAGAATCTCTTTTTCTGAATTTATACATATAGCTCCAATTGTCTGTACCAAGTGCCAGAAATTTAACATTGTCTGGCTTTATTTTTCCTCATTGGCTCATTGGCTCTGTTATTACATAGGTATAGTCTTCCCAACTAGATGAGAACTGTGTCCAACAATTTTTTATTTCTTTATTTTTTATTCTTTTTATTTAATTTATTGGGGTGACACTTGTTTTAAAAATTGCACAATTCCACAACACACCATTTGTACATTGTTTTTTTGTGTTCACCACCACAAGTAAATCTCCTTCCATCACCATTTATCCCCCCTATACTCTCCTATACCTCCCCCCATAGCCTGCTTCCCTTGGCAACCACCACAGTGTTTCCATGTCCATGAGTGTTTTCTCTTTTTGCTCAACCCCCCATCACCAACCAGCCCCTAACCCCCACTCCTTGACAGCTGTCTGCCTGCTCTCTATCTATATCTGTCTCTATTTTGCTTGTCAGTTCATTTTGTTCATTAGATTCCACATATGAGTGAAATCATATGTTACTTGTCTTTCTCCAACTGGCTTATTTTACTTAGCATAATGCTCTCCAGGTCCATCCACGCTGTTGCAAAGGGTAGGATTTCCTTCTTTTTTTTTTTTTTTAGTCTCTTTTTCTGAATTTGCACATATAGCTCCAATTGTCTCTACCAAGTGCCAGAAATTTACTAGTATCATTGTCTGACTTTAAATTTCCTGATCGTCTCAATGGCTCTGTTATTACGCAGGTATAGTTTTCCCAACTAGATAAGAGCTATATCCAACAACAATTTTTTATTTCTCCCACAATATGTAGTATAAAGTAACAAGAAAATATCCTCAGAGATTTCATCAGTTAGGCAGTGTGATATGGGGCAATGAGATATATGTCTGAGTAAATTAAAAATTAAGATGGAACATGACTGTTGAGTGGGATTAATGAAAAGGAAAGAAAGAGAAACACCATTAATTATAACCAGATGCAAAATAATAATAATAATAATAATAATAATAATAATAATAGCAAAAAGAAGAGAAAACACCCGTGGGCCACATGCGGCCTGCCGAAAACATTTATCCGGCCCGCCGGGTGTTTTTGCCGCCGCTGCCTGTTGCTTAGCAGCCGACTAGTTTTTTTTTAAAACTATAGTCCGGCCCTCCAATGGTCTGAGGGACAGTGAACTGGCCCCTGTTTTAAAAGTTTGGGGACCCCTGATTTAGAGGCAGGGTGAAGAAGATAAATAAGGGAAGTTCAATGTGCTGTTCTGAGAATCTGCTTTAAACTAAACACTAGTATTTCCTTTGTTCCATGAGATTTTCAAAATTACCTTCCTCATCACATAATTAATCTATAGTAAACCAACTAGACAACAAGAGTCTTCTAAGAATTCTAAAATTCCCCCATTAAACAATCACAATAAAAGTCCCAGGAATTAAGATTTAGGCCTCTCTTATAAGCCTCTTTACTCTGATATATCATAATAATGCTCAACTAAGATGAAAAGAAAACTCTGCCCAAAAATTCCTTCTTTGATACTTCTGGTTAAGATGGCAGCATAGGTAAACACAGTACTAGAACCCTCCCACAACCTCATCAAATGTACAACTAAAGTACAGAACAACCATTCTTCAGAACCACCTGAAATCTAGCAGAATGGAAGTTCTAGGGACTAGAACTACAACTAGGGATTTAAAGAAGAAGCACATCGAGACTGCTGGAGGGGAGGAGACAAGGAACAGGCTGGTTCCACACCCACATGTGGCTGTTTAAAGTCAGGAGGGATATCTTGGCTGTAGAAGTCCCCCCTGAAGAGTGAGGGGTCCCAGCCCCATACCAGACCCCCAATACAGGGTTCCAGTGCTGGGAAGAGAAGTCCCCATAACATCTGGCTGTAAAAACCAGAAGGGATTGTGGCTGAGTGAGGCAGAAGGCTACTGGAGTCCCAGGCAGTTCCTCTTAAAGGGCCCATGCATGAACTTCCTCAGACTCCCTCCCTCTGAGCTTCAGTGCTTGCCAGCAGCTTGAAAGGAACCAGAGACATACTGGGAGGAACTGAATTGGCATCAGGGTGAGAGCTGGGGGGTGAGAGGGGAAGCTTTCTATAGACAAAAGGATCTTGTTCATTTTTTGAGGTCCCCCCCAACAGAGCAGCACCATATCTGAGTCTCCATCAACCTGGCCCACACTGTTTGCCCCACCCTCGTGATTCCCTGAGACCTCTCCCCACCCAACTTGCAGACCCACCCAAGCCAATTCCAGTGACTTTTCTATACAACTGGCCTCTCTTGCCTCATGTTTCCGGCTTCCATAAAATCTCTCAAACAAGCAGTATCTGGCTTCTGTGTACCCTCTACCTCTTGCTAAGTGGCCCCAGGCTTGACACTATTGGCAGCCTGCCTTGGTTCACAGCTTGGCTTCTCCTGGGCACCTTCAAGCCCAACACAAGTACCAGCCACCTGCAGATCACTCTGTAGTTCATGCAGGATAGCCCAGGCAGGACACAGGCAGTGGCTGACTTTTCATTTCCTGGAAGTCACCAGAGTCAGTGCACTCAGTGAATGGCTTTAAACCATGCCAGATTACAAAAGGTGAACTCAGGAGCACAAAAATCCCACTGAAGTAAGTCCTGCTCTGATGTAGGGTTGACTCCTGTACAGCAGCTCCCCTGCTGTTGTCCCAGCCAGTCCTCAGCCAATTTACCTTGGGATCAATCCCTTCCAATGACACCAACAGCAATCAAGGCTCAGTTACAACAGGACAGTGCACACAGCTCAGACAGGGGTGTACTTGAGGCACCAGCTCAGGTGACTGGGGAGGCTGTAACACTGGGCCCTATAGGATTCCTACTACACAAAGTCATTCTACTAAGTCTGGAAGATGTAGCAGCTCTACTTAATACATGGAAACATACATAGGGAAGCAGCCAAAATGAAGAAACAAAGAAACATGTCCCAAATGAAAGATCAGAGGAAATCTCTAGAAAAATAACTAAATGAAATGGAGGTAAGCAAACTACCAGATACAGAGTTCAAAACAATGGTTATAAGGATTCTCAAGGAACTTAGTGAGAACTTCAACAGCAAGAAAAAAGTCATAGAAACCATAAAAAGAAACTAGTCAGAAATGAGGAAACTAATTGTAATGAAGAATAATATACAGGGAATAATAGAGTAGATGACACAGAGAGTAAAATTAACAATTTGGAATACAAGGAAGCAAAAAACATCCAATAAGAATAGCAAAAACAAAAAAGAATCCAAAAATATGAAGATAGAGTGAGATGTTCTGGGACAACTTCAAGTGTACCAACATTTTCATCATGGGGGTACCAGAAGGAGAAGACAGAGAACAAGAAATTGAAAGCCTATTTGAAAAAAATGACAGAAAACTTCTCTTATTTAGTGCAGAAAATAGACATACAAGTCCAAGAGGAGCAGAGAATCCCAAACAAGATGAACCCAAAGAGGCTCAAACCAAGACACATCATAATTAAAATGTCAAAGGATAAAGACAAATTGAGAATCTTAAAAGCAGCAAGAGAAAATCAGTTAGTTGCCTACAAGGGAGCTCCTAAAAGACTGTCAGCTGATATCTCAACAGAAAATTTGCAGGCCAGAAGGGAGTAGCAAGAAATATTCAAAGTGATAAAAAGCATGGACCTACAACCAAAATTATTCTACCCAGCAAAGCTATCATTTAGAATTGAAGGGCAGATAAAGAGCTTCCCAGACAAGAAAACACTAAAGGAGTTCATCACCACCAAACCAGTTTTACAAGAAATGTTAGAGGGTCTTCTTTAAGAAGAAGAAGGTAAAAAGAGATAAAAATATGAAAAATAGAATGGCAATAAATACATATCTATCAACAGTTGAATCTAAAAATCAAAATAAACAAATAAGCAAAACCAAAACAGGCAGACTCACAGTTACAGAGAACATTTTGACAATTGACAGATTGGGCATGGGGGTAAGGGGTGGCAGACAGATGAAAAAGATGAAGGGGTTTAGAAGTACAAATTGGTTGTTACAGAATAGTCATGGGGATGTAAAGTATAGCATAGGGAATATAGTCAATAATATTCTAACAGCTATGTATGGTGTCAGATGAATATGAAATTTATTGATATAATCACTTAGTATGTTATATGTCTACTCACTAGGGTGTACACTTGAAACTGTTAAAATATTATATATCAATTTTAATTGAAAAATAAGCAATGATTAAAAAATAAAAAAAAATTTAAATTCAGTTTATTGAACATAAAAAAATTCCTTCCTCATTCTCCTAACTCAACACAAGGAACATTCTTTGGAAACAGATTTGTGCTTCAAAGAGCTTGGTGCTCTACTAAGCAATGGTTATGAAGTCAAAAACATAATTCTTATTATCACAAACAGTAATTTTGGTTCTTTTTTGAAATAATTATGCCTAGGAGTGATCAGTTTGCCCTCTTTATATATTCACAGCTTTTTATTAATCTATTAAATATAGCAATGTCTACCCATTTTTCTATTTTTTATTTTTAACTTCTCATGGGGTATTTTTTGCTGAACAATATCCCTTGGTTCTAGGTTTTCTTTTTAACTTCCTTGCTTCAAACTATATGACATGGCTTGTAGGAATTTCCACAATACCTTGAATCAAAGATTACATATCACATATCTTTCCTAGCCCTTAGCAATGCCTCTGGCATAAAGTAGATATAAATGAATATTTATTGTTTGTTGTTGTTGATAAATCAAGCAGATCTTGCCAGCCTGTGGTTTATGTTGATACTAGAGAAGCCAACTCAGCTTTCATATAACCATGTGAAGATGGTTTGCCTCCCATGGAACTTGAGCATGTCTTTTCTGTTAGAAAGTGGCCATATGAGTTATGTCTTTAACACTTGATTAGGCATAAAAGTTTATTAATGCTATATAGTAGTGACATTTCCTTATTATTTTGTTCCTTGACTTATTATATTTTAAAACCAAATAATAGACATATATAAATACCTTATAGCAGAACTGATAAGTTGTTCACACAGCATGAATGTACTGGGTAGTGGCAGCCAGCATCTATTATGACAGGGTTGAGCCCATGCAAAAAAATCAGGGATTAGATATTTCAGAAACCTTTCCTGTTGTGTGTGTGTGTGTGTGTGTGTGTGTGTGTTTTAATTTATCTTTATTGTTGAAAGTAGGACAGCTGTCTATTTCCCATTGACTTCTTCTAGCCCATACCCACCCCCCATCCCAGGCCTTCACCATGGTATTATCTATGTCCGTGGGTTATGCATAAGTGCATGTAAATTTTTTGGTTAATCTCTTTCCACCCACCCACCCCCGCCTTCCCTTTGAGAGTCGACAGTCTGTTCCATGCTTCTATGTCTCAGGATCTATTTTGTTCATCAATTTATTTTGTTCTTTAGGTTCCACATATGAGTGAAATCATGTGATACTTGGCTTATTACGCTTAGCATAAGAAATGGTTTTTTTTTGTCTTTCTTTCTTTTCCTTTCTTTTTTTTTTTTTTCTTCTGCTGAATAGTATTCCTTAGTGTAAATGTATCACAGATTTTTTATCCATTCACCTACTGATGGGCACTTGGACTATTGTAAATTGCAGTGCTATGAACATAAGGGTGCATTTTTTTTTCTGATTGGTATTTCAGATTTCTTAGGATATATTCCTAGAAATGGGATTACCGGGTCAAATGGCAGTTCCATATGTAATTTTTTTAGGAAACTCCATACTGTTTTCTATAGTGGCTGCACCAGTCTGCATTCCCACCAGCAGTGTACAAGGGTTCCCTTTTCTCCACGTCCTTGCCAGCACTTATCATTTGTTGATTTGTTGATGGTAGCTATTCTGACAGGTGTGAGGTGATACCTCATTATCATTTTAATTTGCATCTCACTGATGATTAGTGACTTTGAGCATTTTTTCATGTCTCTTGGCCATCTGTATGTCCACTTTGGAGAAGTATCTATTTAGGTCCTTTGCCCATTTTTAATTGGGTTATTTATCTTCCTTTTGTAAAGTTGTAAGAGTTCCTTATATATTTTGGATATTAACCCCTTATCAGATGTATCATTGGTAAATATGTTCTCCCATACAGTGGGCTCTCTTTTCATTTTGTTGATGGTTTCTTTTGCTGTGTAGAAAATTTTTATTTTGATTTGTCTCATTTGTTTATTAAATATTTTTAAAAGAAAAAGCAGTGATTTCTTAATGATAATAATTAATTAACCCCAATAAATGATTCGGCAAGTTATTTGCTTTTGAAGATGTAAATGTAAATATGAGGGAAATTTTTCTTTCCAAAATAATGATAGTGCTGCCCAGGTGGGTTAGTAAACCAAAATATTCCTAAACACTTGGGCCCAGCCTCCACTTTGAGCTCTCACTGCAGACTGATAACAAACTTATCATCTTACTTTTATGCTGATAGCTCTAAGTTGTCTAATTGCAAATGAGTAGTTACAAGTGTTCAACTTCTCAGGGAAATTTATTTTGATCCAGAATTAGAAACAAGGGCAAATGAATTTTCATCTAGTATGATTCTGAGACAGAGTCCAAAAAAAAAAAGATTTGATAGCATGATGAACTCTACCTCAAAACCATATGACATAGGCAGGCTTACAAGTGGATCCGTGGGGAAACTCACAAGGTTTTCCAGTTATCTACAGCTGCAGAAATTAGAAAAATCAGGGCAAGAGGATGTCAGGGTGGCAAGATACATTATTGATCTGCTCTCTGTGTTCTCAGCATGATGTAGTCCACCGGTGTCAGAAGACCTATGTTGTATGCCTCGTTCTGCCTTATCCTTGCTGTAGGGCTTAGGAAATTTAACTTCGTCTCTCTGAGTCCCAGATTCCTCTTCTGAATAATGGCACCAGTTACAGATTTTGCTTCTGATGACATCTTCGATGCTCTTCCACCTCCCCTTTCAACACAATCTTTTCCAAAATACACTGGAGCTTCCTAGAATGGCTTTCATCCCTATTGTAGTGTTCAGCGCTTTTCTGATCCATACCCAGGAGACCTGGACCAGACTAGTTCAATGTGTGCTCAGCCCCTTGTCCTAGAACTGTCTGGATCAAAGCCTTAGGCCTCAGTTTGCCCGGAAGGGACTTAAGACACGGAGATATGCTAATGTGCCGCAAACAGTATAATTCTATCTACACTAAAAGATGCTAATTGACTGTACATTTGCTATGCCCCAAGCCACGCCCTCCAGCCAATCAGAGTGACTATATGCAAATTAACCTAACCAAGATGGCGGCTGGCAGCCAAGGAGCTGGAGTAAGCAGGAGGCTTGGTTGCCCCAATGATGGAGGAAGCCAAGCTTCCCTCCTGCCCTGAGCTGGCTGTGGCCTCTGCTCATGACAACAAAGTTTCAATTCTAGAAGACAAATAAATCCCAGATACTTGCTTCCAGCCAGCCTCCACTGGGAGCTTGGGTTCCTGGGGGCCGTGGCCAGCCTGCAAACAGCCATCAACCCCTCACCCAGGACGGCCACACCCTCATGGGATGAGGGTCCCGGCTGGGGGGCTTGGCCATCCTGCAAACAGCCATCAGCCCCTCACCCAGGCTGGCCAGGCACTCCTATATAATAAAAGGGTAATATACAAACTGACCCTAACAGCAGAACAACTGGGAATGACTGGTCACTATGACACACACTGACCATCAGGGGGCAGACACTCAATGCAGAAGCTGCCCCCTGGTGGTCAGTGCACTCCCACAGGGGGAGCTCTGCTCAGCCACAAGCCAGGCTGACAGCTGCCAGTACAGTGATGGTGGTGGGAGCCTCTCCCGCCTCCTCAGCAGCACTAAGGGTGTCTGACTGCAGTTTAGGCCTGCTCCCCGCTGGCAAGTGGACATCCCTCGAGGGCTGCCGGGCTGCCAGAGGGATGTCTGATTGCCAACTTAGGCCCAATCCCCCAGGGAGAAGGCCTAAGCCAGTAGGTGGTCATCCCCTGAGGGATCCCAGACTGCGAGAGGGTACAGGTCGGGCTGAGGGACCCCCCCCCCCCCTCCGAGTGCACAAATTTTTGTGCACCAGGCCTCTAGTCCTATCTAATAAAAGAGAAACATGGTAATTAGTGTACGACCGCTAGCCTTCCCATTGGCTAATCAGGGCAATATGCAAATTAACTGCCAGCCAAGATGGTGGCCGGCAGCCAGGCAGCTTGAAACTAACATGAGGCTTGCTTGCTTCAGTGACGGAGGACTCCAACGTTCCCCGCCTGCTGCTGCAGTCCTCTGAGCTGCAACTCTAAGCAACTATGTAACAAATATAGAAGCTAAACAAACCCCAGAAACCTGCTTTAGTCCACCGGGCTTCAGCCAGCAGGATCTCAACATTGTAAGCAAAAGCCAGAAACCTACTTTCAGCAGCGGAGGTGTAAGAGCTGGAGCCAAGCCTCAAAGCTAAAGCTGGCCCAGAATAAATAAAAGAAAAAAGAAAAAAAGGAGCAGTTGGGAGCTTTAGTCACCCCCAGCTTGAAAACAGCCCTCAGCCCCTCACCCAGGCTGGCCAGGCACCCCAGTGGGGACCTCCACCCTGAAGGGTGTGTGACCAGCTGCAAACAGCCATCATCCCCTCACCCAGGCTGGCCAGGCACCCCAGTGGGGACCCCCACCCTGATCCAGGACACCCTTCAGGGCAAACCAGCTGGCACCCAGCCATGCACCAGGCCTCTACCCTATATAGTATAAGGGTAATATGCCTTCCAGCACCGGGATCAGCGGAGCCGCGAGGCCTCCCGGCACTGGGATCAGCATGACAGGGGGCAGCACCCAAACCCCCTGATCGCCCTGCGACTCTGTGTGTGACAGGGGGCGGGACCACAACCTCCCTATCCACCCTTCTCTATTCATGACAGGGGAAGGTGCCCCAACCCCCTGATTGGCCCTGCTCTGTGCCTGATAGGAGGGAGCTCCCCAACCCCCTGATTGGCCCTGCTCTGTGTGTGACGGGGTAGAGCCATAACCTCCCCATCGGCCCTGCCCTGAGTGTGAGAGTGGCGGTACCCCAACCCCCTGATCAGCCCTGCTCTGTGGGTGATAGAGGGCGGTGCCCCAACCCCCTGATGGGCCCTGCTCTGTGCATGACAAGGGGCAGCACCCCAACCCCCTGATTGGCCCTGCTCTGTGCATAACAGGGTACAGAGCCCCACCCCCTTGATGGGCCCTGCTCTGTGAGTGACAGGGGGCAGTGCCCCAACCCCCTGATGGGCCCTGCTCTGTGCATGACAAGGGGCAGCACCCCAACCCCCTGATTGGCCCTGCTCTGTGCATGACAGGGTACAGAGCCCCAACCCCCCTGATGGGCCCTGCTCTGTGAGTGACAGGGGGCAGTGCCCCAACCCCCTGATTGGCCCTGCTCTGTGCATGACAGGAGGTGGCGCCGCAACCTCCCCATCGACCCTGCCTTGAGTGTGACAGGGGATGGTGCCCCAACCCCCCAATCGGCCCTACCCTGAGCGTGACTGAGGGTGGCATCACAACCTCCTGATCAGCCCTGCTCTGTGCATGACAGGGGGCGGCGCCCCAATTCCCCAATCGGCCCTGCTCTGAGCCGCACCAGGGGCTACACCTAGGGATTGGGCCTGCCCTCTGCCACCCGGGAGCAGGCCTAAGCCAGCAGGTCATTATCGCCCGAGTGGTCCCAGACTGCAAGAGGGAACAGGCTGGGCTGAGGGACCCCCCCCCCCTCCAGAGTGCACAAATTTTTGTGCACTGGGCCTCTAGTTCAATTATAAAGGTCATTTTAATTGATTAACCATGCAGTCCTTAAATTCCCATTATGGCTTGTGCAGTAGGTAATGGGTAGGTAATGAACTTTGTCAGGCAATCCGTTCCATCTTTGAATGGCTCTTATGGTTGAGCTATAACCTAGGTCCCTGTCACTCTTCCAATTGTAGTCCAAGTGCTACTCATTGGTGCCATACAGAAGTCTAATCACACATCTGAGTAATAATTATATACATATTATTTAAAGATGTTTTTCTGGCCTCCCCCCAATTTTTTTCTATTATTTCTTACAAACATTTGCCTAACCCTTCATTGCCCTTTTTTCTTCTCCCTAAACACCTCCAGTTTTTCTAATCCTATATAATAAAAGGCTAATATGCAAATTGACTGAACTGCAGAATGACCAGTCGCTATGATGCACACTGACCACCAGGGAGCAGACACTCAACACAGGAGCTGCCCCCTGGTGGTCAGTGGGCTCCCACCCCCACAGCAGCATTAAGAACCCCTCTGGGGATGTCCACCTGAGGGATCCTGGACTTGAGATGGTGCAGGCCAGGCTGAGGGACCTCCCTGTCACACCCAGTGCACGAATGTCATGCACCAGGCCTCTAGTTTGATTATAATAACCAATAATAATGGCTATTACTAATATTCTGCTAATCTTCTGCCAACTCCTCAACAAGATTATTAGGAGTGATTTTGTGAGAATCTAATAAAGGTCCAAATACAGGCTAAGAATGAAGGTCCAAAGTTTAGCTTTTTTCCTTATCTGCAAGCTTGATACATTATCACTGAAAGAAATCAATTTTGTTTGACATGATTTGTTCTTAGTGAATCAGTGCTAGTTCCTGGTGATCACTGCTTCTTCTAGTAAATAATCCACCCCAGCATCTTGACCAGCATTTGTTTTCATTCTCTTTCGGGAAATTCCGAAATGACATCCCAGGTGTTGATGATCTTCCTTGTTCTCTGTATCTCCTCACAAATTAATGACAATGACTCCGCAATCACTTTAACATTTCTCATTTTTATCTTTTGATAAAAAGAGATGCAGGGTGGAAAACCATTTAGGTCAAAGAATAAATGCATCTAAGCATGTGTGCCTAGGGTGGACACTTCTCTCTGTGCAAACCTGCTATTTCTGAGGTTTCAGAATTCTCTTTCAAGGGAGAGTAGGGAGTTGACATAACAGCCTTTATTTTCTTGAAAAGCCAGAATCCACACGCTCTGTTCATGCATGGCCACAAAGAGCAAGAGTTATTTCCTTGTAGAATGGGTCTAGAGCAGGGGTGGGCAAACTTTTTGACTCGAGGGCCACAATGGGTTCTTAAACTGGACCAGAACAAAAGCATGGATGGAGTGTTTGTGTGAACTAATATAAATTCAAAGTAAACATCATTACATAAAAGGGTATGGTCTTTTTTTTTTTTTTAGTTTTATTCATTTCAAACGGGCCGGATCCGGCCCGCGGGCCGTAGTTTGCCCACGGCTGGTCTAGAGACTAGAGTATGTGTAGAAAAGAGAAATCATGACTAGAATCAGAGAGACAGGCAAGTAAATGAGGAATGAAATGAATGAAAATTAGAACCTGTCTTTTAAAACTCCCCAATATGCATCACCCCTAGGAAAAAAAGAGAGAGAACTATGTTTGTCTCCATATTTCTCCACTTAGGTTTGGCATAACCAGCAGTCTCTCTTCTCTGAGGGAGAGGACAAGTATCTGCTGGTCTGGATTAAGACGCATTAACAGGGGGAAGCGCATGGTCGTTGACACAGTGCTCATCCCAACACTGGGCCAAGGTTAATGAATTGATGGGGGGAAAAAGATGCTGCATAAATGTTGAAACTTACTAAGCATGAGGTCATCACTCCCAACTATTCTTTATTTTACAAGAATCTAAATTGAAGAAATCCAACCTACACTTTCATGCATAAACATTGAAAATTATTCTTATAATAGCTGGTCATACTTTTGAGGACAAACAACAGCAATTTTTAACTGTAAGATTGTAAGAGCAGGTTTGGTTCTAAAAGAGTTTTATTGAAACGGTATTGGAAGAAACTGCAATTTATTGAAGTACTGCATTGCATTTTCCTTTGTTTTTTCAACAGGTTAGTAATCTCAGAAGTAGTAATTAGCCTTGACAGAGAGTACACAGAACGGTAAGTGGATACTATGTGCAGTGGAGGGGCTCGGCAGTGCCAAGCTTTTTATTTTCAGTCGGAGCTAATTATCCTTATTATACTGCATGACTCTGTTTTTCTTGAATTATGAGTGGAAAGTGCTGAATAGAAACTTTTTTTCCAAAGTGCCCTGAACTGTGGAGGGAAATGAAAATCACAAACAATGAAAAGCTAGTTAGACAATGAGAGTGATCATCTATAAAGGGATTCTGAAGGAACTTCCCTTTTCCTGCACTATAGAAATGTAAAGTGCTTATCAGAAAATGAGCTGGGATGTTTTTGTTTTTGTTTTGCTTTGTCACAGGGATGGAGGGAAAAAGCTAGACTCAGCCTCACCCTAAAGCAAATCCCCAGGAAAAAAGATTGAAAGTTGTGAATCTTTGCACAGGACCAATAGAGTGTGTTGGGGCAGGGAGGGGCCATGTTGAGACACAGGAGTACAATGAATTTGAAATAACCTATTCATGCAGTTAAATCCACAGGCTAGACCTCTCCGTGTGAGGAAAGTTATTTGGGATCCTACCTGACCCAAATGCTACCTGTGAACTGATCTGAAAAGAGAAACTTCAGTTTTAAATCCAGTTACTATGCAATCCTTTATCTCTCCTTTTCCTCTTCTCCATGGCCACCCGCACCCCCCCCCCCCATTATAGTGATGCATATGAGCAAAATTCCACAGATGGTGCATGCTTTTATGAGCTCAGTCCTGAAATTTGGTTTGAAATTTCCCCAGTGTCCTCTGTGCTTCTGTCTTTGCAACAGATGCACTTAAATGTTAGCAATTTATTTGCAGCCTGTGCTACAACCAGAGCTAAAGAGGAGAGAGCAAGGACTGTCAGAGGAGAAGCTGAGCTACCAGCACAGCATGATGATCCATGATCACAACTGCTGCACGAGCCGGAGGAGAGCTGGTTCCTGCGGGCACTGCCAGTGAGCCGCAGAAAAATCAATTTTTCCTCCCCTCCAGTTCAAGTCTGTTCCATGAATAAGACATTAAATCCAATTATCCTCAAGGAGCTTCTTTGCTTTCTTTAGCTTATCATGCTTAGTATTCCCACATGACAACATCTCTTTTTCGGTCGTTAGCATTTAGCAGGCCTCCAGCTTCTGGAGGGACAGGATGTAAGCAGTTCATGAGAGCCCAGGAAGAGGAGGGTTATTTTTAAGGACACCCAAGTTCTGTAAGGTGACACCATCTAAGAATACAGCATTGGTTCCAGGGTAACATGAGTCAACCCTTTTATTTGGTATGTCAACAGTTACATGCTCATTTAGCTGCACTGAAATATTCTTGAACAGAAAGTTATGGGCTTTCTGTGTGGGTTTAGAAATGTCAGCCAAATAAGCAGACAATGAACAAGAGCACAATGTTTTCTTCCTCTGATGCAACCATCATACGTGAGATTAGGAGATGATACGCCGTTTCCCAAATAGGGGCACGCACTGGGAAAACATAATTCAGGCTGGTCACATGTACTGGAGAAGCAACTTTGGTTGTTTAACTAAGATAAAATCCCATGTATGCTTGGTATTTATTACACAGGTCAGATATGCCTCTGCCAGATCCTGTCCCCAGCTCTATGGAATTGGGAAGCTCATGACCTTATCTCCAAGGTTCACAGCCTTCCTTCCTTGATACAAAGTTCATCTTGTCACCTTCTTAATAGTTTCAGGTCATCTTTCCTACAAAACTCTTCATTAAAATGAAAACAAGCTAATGTCACTAAGCCTGAGTTTTAAATTATGGTTATTCCCAACTAATCTGGTTGAATTTGAAGTTCCTTTAACAGCTGACACTGCAATTCAGACGTTGCCATTTATTTCCTGGGTGACGCAGGCAAGTGCTTTAAATCTAATCCTCAACTCTCTCAATCCAAATGGAGACACCGATAGGACTAATTTCAAAGTTTTTTAAACCAATGCACTAGAATATGGAAAACAATCCTTCAGCAAGAGACTAAACTGGTACCCAGCTTCAAAACACACTCAAATTGGGCCATGATGGCTGCATGACCTGTTTGATCTCTTATGGCCTGGTTGGTGATTACAAGGTTTTAGAGAAATCAATCAATCAATCCTCCCAGTGAAAATTACTTTTTTTTAAAAATTCCACGCAGATGGCATCCTTTCACTCTAATTCTCTCAAATGAGAGAGAAGAAGGATCACCAATGACAAATGGCAGTTCCTGAAGCAACACCAAGAGCTGCTTCCCGCTCAGGAGAACGCTGGGCCTCCTCTTCGTGGTTTCGGTGCTCTGCACAGTCAGAGAAACTTCTCTAATAACGAACTATAGAAACGATCCCTGAAAGCATTTTTCAAAGGAATTAAATTGGATAATTTACAAAAAACTTAGCACTATTCCTGGCATACTATAAACTTGTAACAAAAGTTTGTTGTTATTTATAACTAGAGGCCCAGCACGCGATTGAAATCGTGTGAGGAGGCGCCTTGCCCCCCTCCCCCCCCCCTCCCGCCCCCTGTGTGAGGAGGCACCCGGTGGGGAGCCGGTACTGGCTCCTGAGGCACTAGCGCCAGCCAGGCCAGCCACAGCATTGTGTTCGCTGGGGTGGGGGCAGGCGCTCCTGTGTGTTGTGTCTCCACTGCAGCCTGCCCCCAGCCCCAGCCTCCCCGCAGCTGCTAGGGTGGGGGCTGCACACAGTCCCCTCCTGCCCATCTGCACGCAGCTCCTCCTGAGCACTCGTGATGCTTGGCTAATTAGCATATTCCTTGTTTATATATATAGATGATAATAGTTATTGTTATTTTATATGCATCATGGTCATTTAAAACACAACAACATGCATTGCATAATATCATCTATTTAATAAAGAGCCAGGGTCATAACCACCGTTACCACCCAAAGGCTTGACCAGACCGGAAGTCATTGCTGGGTTGCTGTGGTGACCCAGCACTGACTGGGGCTACTGCGGGCACCCTGACCAAACACTGACTGCCTAGGGGGCTGTGGATCAGGCCTGGAGACAGGCCTGCAGAGAGAGAGGCAGGGTCTGATCTGTAGCCTCTGTGGCAGCCTTTGATCAGAACTTGCCTCTCTTTCTCTCCAGGCCTGGCAACAGCCACACCTCTGTTTCTCCCCAGGCCCCGTTGATAGGCCCAGAGATGTTGACTGGCATAGAAACTGACCAATCAGAACCAAATCTGGATGAATGTAAGGAGCCAATGGCTGTATGGAGGCAGAGCTTTTGACACTGACTGGAAAAAAACTGACCAATCAGAACCAAATTGGCAGGCAGAGGAGGGCAGTTGGGGGCAAGATCAGGCCTGCAGGAAAGGGCAGTTGGGAGCGATTAGGCAGGCAGAGGCAGTTAGGGGTGATCAGGCTGGCAGGGGAGAACAGTTAGGGGTGAGATCAGGCCAGCAGGGGAGAGTCATTGGGGGAGAGATCAGGATGGCAGGGGAGGGCAGTTGGGGGTGATATCAGGCTGACAGGGGAGGGCAGTTAGAGGTGATCAGGCAGGTAGAGGCAGTGGGGGGTGAGATCAGGCCGACAGGGGATGGCAGTTAGGGGTGATCAGGCAGGCAGGCAGAGAGGTTAGAGGTGATCAGGCAGGCAGGCAGAGGGGTTAGGGGCAATCAGGCAGGCAGGCAGGTGAGTGGTTAGGAGCCAGTGGTCCCAGATTGTGAGAGGGTGTCCGACAGTGGTTGGATATCCCCCGAGGGGTCCCCAATTGGAGTGGGTGCAGGCTGGGCTGAGGGAACCCCTTCCCTTTGTGCACGAATTTCATGCACTGGGCCTCTAGTCCTATATAATAAAAGGGTAATATGCAAATTGACCCTAACAGCACAACAACTGGTCGCTATGATGCACACTGACCACCAGGGGGCAGATGCTCAACACAGAATCTGCCTCCTGGTGGTCAGTGTGCTTCCGCAGGGGGAGCTCTGCTCAACCACAAGCTGGGCTGACAGCTGTGAGCGCAATAGCAGTGGCGGGAGCCTCTCCTGCCTCCATGGCAGTACTAAGGGTGTCCATGGGGAACAGACCTAAGCTGGCAGCTGGACATCCCCTGAGGGGTCCCGGGATGCCAGAGGGATGCTTGATTGCCAGCTTAGGCCCGATCCCCTGGGGAGCAGGCCTAAGCTGGCAGGTGGGCATTCCTTGAGGGAATTTTCATGCACCAGGCCTCTAGTACTATCATAATATCATATATAATATAGTATACTCCCAAATTATAAAAATACAATAGACATTCGGTTACAATCATCAGTCCTTCACAGAGCTCTTAACATTTGCAAAATGTTAAGTAGAGAATATCAATGTGAAATGAGCTTCAAACAGAGAATATTTCTAAGATCCAGTTCTGATCATATCACTGATCTGCTTAAGCCCATCAATGACCCCATTACTCTTAGGACAAAACTCAAATGTCTTGTGACTTTGTAAGGCCCTACATGACTAGTCATTTCTTGCCTGCCTGTTGTGGTGCCTCAACACCACCTCTTAAGCATGGACTCTCCTCTGTCTGCAGTATTCTTCCCTTCCCCAGCCACTTCCTTAGCCAACACCTACACACCCTTCAGGATCCCACTTCAATAGCACTTCCTCCTGAGTTGGTGTCCCTCTGGTCTGATCCTACAGCATCCTGGAGGGTTGTTCGTTGTTTTTTCTGACAAAGAATTCTTTACACTTGCCTCTTTTCTTCTCCCGCACTAGCCCGAAAGCTCTGTAAGGGACTGTGAGAGTTGAATTCATCCCACTGCATTACAGTATTTATGTACTTGTGATTCATTTACATAACAAATTCTGAATCTCTACATCTGCATTGTTCAATCCTCCATCCTCCATAATGTGGGCACAAAGTTCAAACAGATTAGTAATTTCAAATTAGATTTAGCCTAATACACACATACCATACTACTCAGACTGGCTTATTCTAGTACTGTATAAATCATTAGGAAATTCTAGGTGGAGGTCAAGGTTTGAAATATCTGCCAATAACTTTATGTAAGTCAGTGTTTACTATTAACCACGATGTCTTTGTGAGCGGCACTAATGAGAGACAATCTGGTGAGAGGGGTGGAAGACTTATCCTAATGCTACATTGCAAGTGCACTGCTTATTTATTCACTTGGGTGGATTGGGAGGACAATGAAGCCCCTGCCACCAAGCCATCTGGGTGTCCCCACCAGGCTGTGCCTCCGCCCTGGCCCTCTTTGCCCTGCTGAAATCATTGGCTGGCTTTGAGATTTGGCAGTGTTGGCCTATCAGACTTCCCACCCTCACTTCCCAATTAAGTGTGGGAATCCAGCTTCCTGAAAATTCCAAAACATGGGACAAAGAGAGCTGGACCTCTGTGCAGATTTTGCAAGACTGCCCACCCTCAGAGGGGGTCCTAGGTTGTAGGCATCCTGGCAGATGGAACAGCTCCCTGCTCAACTGCAACACCTGAAATTCAGATGTTCGGATTCAGGGAATAAGGCTTTGTGTTACTTGTTGACATTTATGAGCTCTCCTCATGCTTAAATCTCCCTGCAAATTGTATCTCTTATGCCGAAATAACTCTGCCTAGGTTTATAGCCTGCTCAGAAGAGTAACTCCTGACATTATTAGATTTTTAAACAGCTGAAATGGAGTGCTCAGAGATTTATATCCATAGACATTTAAAGATTTTGTTAAATATATTCCTCAACTAGAAAAATGAGAGGCACCAATTTTGTTTATGCTCTTAATTTATTGTTTGCTTGGCTAAAAGTCAGGTTGCCATCAACTGAAGGAATAAAACATGAGTCAATGGCTAAGAAAACTTAAAAAGGCTTAGATATAGCTGCTTTTAGCTTTCTGAATCGCTGGTGCCCACTTAAAATAACAGATGCACTATTATTTCCCTGGTGTTACACAAATGCTCCGAGCAGGGGAAAGCTGACCTTCTCATACTCACAAACAATTTTAGCTCAATTATGACCCCACATTGTAAATGCTACGATCTGCTGGTGGCTTTTTGCTATAATTATTTTGCTTCTGTGGTTGAAGCTGCTATAAAATCAGTGAATGGAGGATGAAGGCACACCTTTCTAAAAACATGTGGAGTCTGGTAATTTCTCCAATAGATTAATTATATTCATGTGTCAACATAGTTATTATAAGGATATGATAGAATGAATAGGAATAAAATGCATCTGCCTATGTAACTGTTGGATTCTGCCGTAGGGAGAAAGTGGCCTGGTTTCTCTGTTTTCTAATTTTTTATCTCCAGTCTGTCAGAGGCAATGATCATGTCGTTACAGTTGAAATGCTCTTCACTGTCAGACAGACTAGCAGAAAAGCCATGTACTAGTACATCCCCAAATACCGCCATCAGGGAGCATTCATGCCAGCGAGAAAGGTCTAGAAAATGGCGTTAGAAGAAAGGTTAAGGAGATAGTGTTGATGTCATTAGCAGGCTTACGGAGACACAAGCTATTCCTGATCTAGTCTCGATGATCTTACTCTTCTTCCCAGTGCCCATGTTGGGCCACCACACAGGACTTGAAGAGTGTGGCTGGCCTGTAAAGTTGGCCGTTTCTAGGTAGTAACACAGAATGCCCTTTCTCTTGCCAACAGCAGCAGACAAGGTCTGTGTGCTGGAGGAGAACACCAGTCACCTCGGTGACTTGAGTCAAGTGCCTCTAGGTGTCTGAGTGGACTCACGAAAGTTCAGGGGATGCCCCGGTGGCATGCACTCCTTCCTTCCCTCCACAAAGAGGCGTTTTCTATTTCTTCAGTTACTTTTCTTCGTGACATTTTTGTGCTTTGTTCTGCCTTTCTCTTCCTTTTTAAAAAAAATTTTAATTTTATGGTGACAAGAATACTCAACGTGATATTTAAGGGCAAATACTGGATTGTTAACTATAGGCACGATGTTGTGCAGTCCACCCTCAGAGCTTTCTCATCTTGCTTTACTAAAATTTTATGCTGTCAGGACAGGCCACCCCCAGTGCCCCACAATGGCATAGTGATTACTTCGAATTAAAGCTACTTGACAAGCAGCCGGTGGGCATGCTGCCCTCCCTTGTCTCCTTGACTACAGGAAATAAATCTCCCCTGTGAAAGGTGCCCTCCTTCACCCAGGGGAGCTGAGAAAGATACCTTTATCACTAGAGTTAAGGGACCCAGGGCTGGGAAGCTTGTATTAACAAACCTTGTACTTCTTTACTAATTTACTACCTAGACCATAACTTTGCTTGGATTCCCCACCAATGAACATCCAAAATTATGTTTCTTTGTCCTGTCAAATCTTCACAAATGTATTGTTTCTTTATCTAAAAAGTATACAAATGATACTCCTCTGAGTGTCATTTATGATCTCTATGTGCATGTATTATATTGGGTTTCCTTCTGTTAATCTGGTTTTATGTCAATTTTATTATTAGTTCAGCCATTAGAACTCAAAAGGGGGAATTTCCCCTTTCCTGACAATACCCATTGATTAGCAGCCCCCTCTTTTATATTTTGAAAATAGTTTTATTGATTTCAGAGAGAGGAAGGGAGAGGGGGCGATAGCGACATTAATGATGAGAGAGAATCATTGATTGGCTGCCTCCTGCATGCCCCCTACTGGGGATCAAGCCTGAAACCTGGGCATGTGCCTTGACCAGGAATTGAACCTCCTGGTTCATAGGTCAACACTCAACTACTGAGCCACACTGGCCAGGTGCAGCTCCCTCTTTTAAATGCCTCCTTACCCCTAGCAGCCACTGTTCTGCTCTCTGCTTCTCTGAGTTGGAATATTTTAGGTGCCTCATGTAAATGGAATCATGCAGTTATTTGTTTTTCTGTGACTAGCTTTCCTCCTTTTTCTGACTTAACAACCATCTTAAGACCTTGGATTAGAGAGGTGGTCACAGACAGTTGAGTTCAGAAGCACAAGATGCACTTGGACAGTGGTTTCACCTGGGGCGTTGGATTTTGCATTATTGTTGAAGACACATATCACCACCTCCTGAAGCAGCTATGCCAGCAAGCACACCAGGTCTCGCTGACCCATTATTGGGCCATGACTGGCGTCTTTGGACCTGAAAGCCAAGGTTGACGATAAAATTATTAAGGACTTCCCTTATTCTCTAAATGGCTGCTTTATTAACTATAAAATAGCTCTGTGACACGTCTGATGGTTGGGTCAAGCACAGACCTCTTCTCAGCTTTGCAGAAACACGGGCTCCATTACATGAGGACTTCATTATTTATCTTCATAGTCTGAGAAAAAAGAGGACTTATTTTTGAATGTTTTGATTGAGCAATGGTTTTTTACAGAAGTTCCAGATTTACTTTAAGATTTTGAGGTAAAATAAAAAAATTTACATGAGAATTTTGCTTTGGTTTTGTAATTTTTCCAGTGGGAATTATTTTAATTGATAGAGCCAAGAGCCTCAGTTAATTATAACTGTTGACCTGTGTGGTGTTGAATGGGTGTGAGTAGGAAGTTGTTTTGACTTTTACTCTATATGCAGCTCACTAAAGTCAGGACAAATAAACTCAAAGTTAAGTTATAAACATTTTGAACTGCAATAATGTGAAATTTTCAAAATTAATGTACAGAAACATATATTACAAAAATTAAATTATCTTTTTTAATAGTACTGCAGATTTAACTTTAAAAACCACTGTGCTTTTTTAAAAATTGAGATATAATTAACATGTAACATTTTATTAGTTTCAGCATTCAACATAATGATTCAATATTTGTACATATTGCAGAATGATCACCACAGAAAGTCTAGTTAACATCTGTCACCATACATGTTACAAATTTTTTTTCTTGTGATAATGACTTTTAAGGTCTACTTTCTTAGCAACTTTCAAATATGCAATACAGTGTTAATAACTATAGTCACCATGCTGTACATTGCATTCCCATTACTTATTTATTTACTAACTGGAACTTTGTACCTTTTGACCTCCTTTACTCATTTCATCCAAATTATCTTTTTTTTAAAATATATATATATATATATATATATATATATATATATATATATATTTTATTGATTTTTTACAGAGAAGAAGGGAGAGGGATAGAGAGTTAGAAACATCGATGAGAGAGAAACACTGATCAGCTGCCTCCTGCACACTCCCTACTGGGGCTGTGCCCGCAACCAAGGTACATGCCCTTGACCAGAATCGAACCTGAGACCCTTCAGTCCGCAGGCCATCACTCTATCCACTGAGCCAAACCAGTTAGGGCGATCTTTTTATTTTTTTATTGATTAGGGTATTAGATAAGTGTCCTTATCCCCCCATTGCCCCCCTCTCCCACTCATGCCCTCACCACCCTGGTGTCTGTGTCCATTGATTAGGCTTATATGCATTCACACAAGTCCTTTGGTTGACCTCTCCCCCTTACTCCCACCCTCCCCTACCTTCCCTCTGAGATTTGACAGTATGATCAATGCTTCTGTGTCTCTGGATCTGTTTTTGTTCATCAGTTTATGTTGTTCATCATATTCCATAAATGAGTGAGATCATGTGACATTTATCTTTCTCTGACTGGCTTATTTCACTTTAAAGTGTGCTTTTTCTAGAGTCTGGGTACAATGTAGGCTATTACAAATCTTGTAATAACACTAACATGGTTCTTGCACACATTTTTAAGTACTGAGTAAAGTAATCTTATGGTCTCACATCATCACAGAAAATTAGCTGCGTCCCTGAGGGGAAGGGTATTATAATTTCCTCCTCCGTGTGGTGTGTCCTTGGACATAATCCTAGAAGGCATTTCTAAAGGTACTTAGCACTAATTAGCACTTTCTATAAAGATCTTCATTTGTGGAAATACTTACAGGGGGTCGGGCATCTCTTAAAAGGGTGTTGAATATTCTTTAGTAGCTCATAGAAAAATATTGACTGCCTTTTAAAAATAACTTTCATTTTAAAAAATCAACAGTGGGGACATTTACAAAAATTTCTGAGGAATAAGTGTACTTTCCAGAAAATTCCTTGTGTAAGTTTATTAACCACACTGGCAAAAGAACTGGACTCAGATCTAAGGGACCTATGCTCCAGTCCTTGTTTCACCAAGAACTGGTTGTGACATGGGAGACCAACTGGGGCCTGATTTTCTTTAATATTTTCCCTTCCCAATGGGGTTATTGTAACAATAAAATGAGAGGGTTGATGTGAAGCACTTTGAAATGCTGAAATCACTGAGTAAATGCAATACCTATTGTAGAAATAATTCAGACTCCGAAATGTCTGAGGTCATTGAAAAATAAATATTTGATTAGTGGTAAAAATAATATGCCTAGAAAGGTCAGGCAATATGTTCTATGGGTGTACATGTTCTCTTTTTAAAATATAGATTCTTGATTTGTTATTTTTTGACAGTTGGGCATCTCTCTAATTCCCCCAGAACCTCTTAAAGAAAAATGTTTGGTGTTTCTGATGTTAACTTTAGTCAATTCCTTAAGTCATATGGGCCTAAATATTGAAGCAGGACCTTTTTCCAGAAATTCCACTTAGTGAGACACTTTCCAATCCTATAATGGATTTCTAGACTTGGCTTTTTTTAAAAAATTACATAAGCAACATATTATTTTAGAAATTTGAAAAATAAAGAAAAAGAAAATAAAATTACCCATAACCTCATAATGTCTTTAAAAAGTTACCTAAATCAATAAGTCCGAAACCCCTCTTCATGCCACCCATCCCAATCCTCAGAGACAATCACTGTTTTCCCCAGGAGTCTACGGATCCTTTCAAACTTATCCAAATGCTGCCAACTCATCAACAGGGCACCCATACATGAAAGATAATAATTAAATCCAATTAGTTGATAGTCTTCCAACTTTCTATTTTATGAAACCATAGCTTTACACATTTATAAAAAATTTTGTTCACTTGAAGCTTTATTTTAGTTAACAGCTTATTAACTTGATTTACAACTTTTGTGCATGTCCACAGATGGTAAGTGGCCTCTATTTGTGCTCTGGCCCCAGACTCCACAAACTTTAGGGGTAGGATCTGCATCAGGGAGCCTGTTACAGCCTGTGCTCCCTAGTCCCCTGGCTCCACCTAGCCCAACAGAACCCCTGAGTCACCATCTCTCACTCCTGTTAACTCCCAATCCTGGTCCTTCCTGGAAATTACTGATAGGAGCAGGGGAGGTGGGGGATGGGGGGGAGGGAGAGACAGTGGGTAGAAGACTCAAAGGAAGTAGAGCAAAGAGGAGAAAGTGAAAAGAAGGGAAAGTGATCTAATAGTACATTTTATTCCTGTCCTAATAGTTATGACACTATAGTATGAGGTGTTTGCTTGTTTTTTTTGTTTGTTTGTTTTTTTACTTATCCATTTCTGCATGAGACTATAAGCTTTGAGGACATAGCTTGGTCATATTCCAGGTGTAGAATAGGTATTTAAAGAATAGCTATTGTCCTTTTGATTCTCTGAGTAGCACCATGGCTGTAGGCAAGAACAAGCGCCTTATGAAAGGCAGCAAAAAGTGAGTCAAGAAAGTGGTTGATCCATTTTCTAAGGACCATTGGTGTGATGTGAAAACACCAGCTATCCTATCTAATAAAAGAGAAACATGGTAATTGGCATACGACCGCTACCCTTCCCATTGGCTAATCAGCGAGATATGCAAATTAACTGCCAGCCAAGATGGTGGCTGGCAGCCAGGCAGCTTGAAACTAACATGAGGCTTGCTTGCTTCAGTGACGTAGGACTACAACGTTCCCCACCTGCCTTGCCGGCCTCTGAGCTTGCAGTTTAAGAAACATTGTAACAAATATAGAAGCTAAACAAAACCCCAGAAACCTGCTTTCAGCGAGACCGGGATCTCAGAGCTAGAGTTATACATTGTTTCGATTATAGAACCGAAAAAAGCCAGGTACCTTCTTTCAGCAGCAGAGCTCTCAGAGCTGGAGCCAGAGCTAAAGCTGGCCCAGAATAAAAAAAAAAAAAAAAAAAAAAAAAAAAAAGGAGCAGTTGGGAGCTTCAGCCCTCAGCCCCTCACCCAGACTGGCCAGGCAACCCAGTGGGGACCCCCACCCTGAAGGGTGTGTGACCAGCTGCAAACAGCCATCATCCCCTCACCCAGGCTGGCCAGGCACCCCAGTGGGGACCCCCACCCTGATCCAGGACACCCGTCAGGGCAAACCAGCCAGCCCTACCCATGCACCAGGCCTCTATCCTATATAGTAAAAGGGTAATATGCCTCCCAGCACTGGGATTAGCATGACAGGGGGCAGCGCCCAAACCCCCTGATCACCCTGCGACTCTGTGTGTGACAGGGGGCAGGGCCACAACCTCCCTATCCACCCTGCTCTGTTCATGACAGGGGAAGGCGCCCCAACCCCCTGATCAGCCATGCTCTGTGCCTGATAGGGGGGAGCTCCCAACCCCCTGATTGACCCTGCTCTGTGCATGACAGGGTACTGAGCCACAACACCCCTGATGGGCCCTGCTCTGTGTGTGACAGGGGGCAGCGCCCCAACCCCCTGATTGGTCCTGCTCTGTGCATGACAGGGTACAGAGCCCCAACCCCCCTGATGGGCCCTGCTCTGTGCGTGACAGGGGGTGGCGCCGCAACCTCCCCATCTACCCTGCCTTGAGTGTGACAGGGGGTGGAGCCCCAACCCCCCAATCGGCCCTACCCTGAGCGTGACTGAGGGTGGCATCGCAACCTCCCAATCTGCCCTGCTCTGTGCATGACAGGGAAGGCGCCCCAACTCCCCAATCGGCCATACTCTGAGCCGGACCAGGGGCTGAACCTAGGGATTGGGCCTGCCCTCTGCCACCCGGGAGCAGGCCTAAGCCAGCAGGTCGTTATCTCCCGAGGGGTCCCAGACTGCGAGAGGGCACAGGCCGGGCTGAGGGACCCCCTCTTCCCCCTGAGTTCACAAATTTTTGTGCACCGGGCCTCTAGTGTTCAATATAAGAAAGATTGGGGAAACACTGGTCACCAGTATTCAAGGAACCAAAATCGCATCTGATGGTCTTCATGATTTTGAAGCGAGCCTAACTGATCTGCAGAATGATGAAGTTGCATTTAGAAAATTCAAGCTAATTACTGAGGATGTCCATGGCATGGATCTTACCGTGACAAAATGTGCTCCATGGTCAAAAAATGGCAGACCATGATTGAAGCTCATGTTGACGTCAAGACACCAATGTTTATTTGCTTTGTCTATTCTGTGTTGGTTTTACTAAAAGAACACAACAATCAGATTCAGAAGCCTCTATGCTCACCTTCAACAAGTCTGCCAAATCCAGAAGATTTGGGCATCATGTCCGAGAGGTGCAGACAAGCTGGTTCCAGCGAGCATTGAAAGACACAGGAAGACTGGCCAATCTATTTATCTGCTCTATGATGCATTTGTTAGAAAAGTCAAAATGCTGGAGAAGCCCAAGTTTGAACTGGGAAATCTCATGGAGCTTCAGGGTAAAGATAGCAGTTCTGAAAAAGCTATCAGGGATGAGACAGGTACTAAAGTTGAACAAGCTATGGATATGAGCCCCAAACCCAAGAATCTGTTTAAAATTCAGATAAAATGGTGACAAAAAAAAATCCTACCTGTAAAATAAAAAACACACAAAAAACAATAGCTAAACAAACAAGCAAGCAAATGAGAGTCCTGAAATCCTAAAGTGGAAATACAGAATTACTAAGTATCTCATACAGTGACAATTCTAAAAAGAGATCTTTAAAACATTATGAGTAAGATACCTATGGCCACCTCTTTTCAAATGCATATCCTTCATTATATTTGTGAAAATATCAATGTCCTTAGCCTATCTTATATAATAAAAACCTAATATGCAAATTGACTAAACAGCTGAACAATAGGTGGAACAACCGGTCGCTATGATGTGCACTGACCACTAGGGGGAAGATGCTCAATGAAGGATCTACCCCTAGCCCACAGGCCTCAGGCTGGCCAAGGCAGGTGCCAGCGGGCTCTCCTCTCCCTCAAATCACCCTGCTGGTTGCCCCACAGATCAGCCCTGATCGCTGGCCAGGCCTAGGGGCCTTACCCAGGCATGAATTTCATGCATTGGGCCTCTAGTTGTCTAATAATGTTGTCACCCTGAACATGACCACTACCATGGTATGCTCTAGCAGAAGTAACTACCTTGTAAAATTAACATATTGTGCATGTAGCTGAGATAAAACTTTTTTGACACTATGGAGGTATTATCAAACTCACTGTTTGCTCTTGAGTTTGATCACATATCAGCTAGAATTATGATTTTTTTAATTTTTAAAATTCTTGTATTGTTTAAAGTATTACATATAGTATTACATATGTCTCCTTTTCCCCCCATTGACCTATCCCTGGACACCCCCATCCCCCAGCACATGCCCTTACCCCCCTACTGTCCATTGGTTATGCTTATATGCATGCATACAAGTCCTTTGGTTGATCTCTTATCCCCATCCTCCCCTGCCTGAAATATGTTTTTATTGACTTTTAGAGAAAGAGGAAGGGAGACGGAGAGAGAAACATTGATCGGCTGCCTCATGCATGCCCCCTACTGGGGGTCAAACCATTGACCTCTTGGTGAATGGGACAACATTCAACCAACTGAGCCACACCAGCCAGGGCTAGAATTGTGATTTTTGACTCTGTGAAATAGTATAGCAGTAAAGAATCAAAAGACAACAAATTTAAGGTAAGTATCTGTTCGTGTACTTTAAAGGCAGATACAACAAGCTGTTCGTGTATTTTAAAGGCAGATAAAACAAGTTGTGTCAGCCAAATTCTGAGTAAAGTTGCTAGTGTTGATAAAATGGCAGGCAAAATCTAGGAAAGCTTTCTGCTAGCAGACCCAGAATGACCAATTTTTATCTCTAGGATCAATGCTTATCCTATATAATAGAAGCTTAATATGCTAAGTGTCCAGTCGTCCATTCAACCAACCGAAGTGTAATATGCTAATGATATGTGAAGGGCACTCAGCCACTCACTATGATGTGCACTGACCACCAGGGGGCAGACGCTCTGACCGGTAGGTTAGCTTGCTGCTGGGGTCCAGCTGATCCGGACTGAGAGAGACAAGCCAGACACTCCCTGGAGCATGGTGTGTCCATAGGATAAGACATTAAACAAAACTACTAAAAATCAGTGTAGAAGGACATGAAATATTGTAGGAAAATAATCACAATCTATTTCACAGTACTTGTTAAATGAAGAGAACAGCTTGTAAAATAGTATAATGTGAATATACTGTTGTTTTAAAATGCCTAGGTATGCCTAGAAAAATGACTAGAATGATATACAACAACATTTTACAGTGGTGACATTAGAGGTGATTTTTACTTTCATCTTTATGTCTTTCTCTGTTTTATGAATTTTCCACAATGAACATCAATAAAAATATTATTTTAAAAAGAAGATTACATGATACTAGCATTCTCATTTATAACATTGAAGATTATCACATCTACACTCCACTTTCATTCTGTAGAGTTTCCCGTCCAGTGTCCTCCTACCCCCTTTGTATTATTTGGGTATACAAATACTAGCCAAATTTGCTTTACTTGCTGTTTGCCTTACTTGCTGGATTGTATGCTCTTTTGGTGACTGAGCCTGTGTTTAACTCATTTTCATATTCCCAACAGGAAATAAGCCATAGAGCAATCTTAGGTTTTCTCAAAGATACAGACAAAATCATCCTGGAGAAATCCTGGGTTACAAGCCACTACTGAAGACATCACTTCATCTTCTCACCTGGTGTGGGTACAAAGCAGTCACTGAGGTTAAAGCACTGTAGTAAATAACAACGTGCGTGATGGGTCCCAACAGCATTTGTCTAATTTATGCACACGCTCATAAGCACTTTGTTATTCACAGTGTAGTCATATTACCCAGCTTTAAATAAACATGACAATGGTGATCATTTCAATAAAACCCTGAGTATTAGTCCCTTGTTCCAAACATAATCCTCATCATTACATTATTTCAAAGGTAAATCAAATCTTTTTTTATCTTTTTCCCGGAACGTTTTGCACTCAGTTAATGAGAGGATTGCTCTCACATGGAGGATTCCTGTGTTCTTCACTTGGGGGTGGGGGGAGCGAGGGAGGGCATAGACAACACTCCACCTGAGCCCTTGCGTGGCCCTGGTTGTAAAGCTGCCGTTGACTCACACCGCAGGCGATTTATGAGACCCAATTGGAGTCTTGGTGACCAAGGGCGTTCCCTGGAATGTCTGCTGCAGCTGGAGACACCAGGGCACATAACCCTCTGGCAGGTAATTAGGGACAATGTAACTAGTCTAGATCCTGGTTCCAGCACACCCAGCCAATCAATATGCATTAATCATTACATGCTTATTGTTAACATGATTCAGCCTTTGTGACTCATCCACATCACACACAGAGCAGTCTCTGTTGTGACTGGAGACGGGCAAAGGAGTTAAAGAAATTGAGAAACTTTTTTTTTTTTTTGCCTAAAGGTACAAAATATGCCAGCGATGAGTGAGGAGAGCCCATTGGTGAGGTAGAGAACAAATGCAAGCTCGTATGGGAGTTTATGAAGCCTGTGGATGGCTCCTTCCTAGCATTGCCTGAGCGGCTGAGTTGGCACTCAGCAGATGCCACTAAGAATTAGAATTGTTTTTCATTTATAGAGACCTGATCCTCCCAACTTTGTCCTATGCCCCAGGAGGGCAGGGACCCCGTTGCTTATGTCTGGTTCTCCAGCACCTGAAGCTCAGCTTCAGGGAGAGGAGCCGGTCAGGCGTGATAACGGTGAATAGCTGTGTCTCTGTGATTGTGGTGATGCTTCTGGCAAAGCCTACCATGCTGACCAAATAAAGGTAAAACTTACAGGGGTGCTGTCAAGCTCGATTGCCCAGTGAAACTTCTTTGGCCTGCTAGTCACTGACAAACAGGCTCTCTCACTCATATGAGATTTCCCCTCCTTCCTGTTCTCAGCTAGAAATACCATGAGAACAGACTGTCTCACAGTGTTTTCAGATTTCCACTCTAGTCTCTGCCAAAAGCAGGAAGTGCAGAAGTGGGCGATAATTCTTCTTTTCTCTTCAGAACACTTTATTAAAGAGTTTGGGTTGTTACTTGTTTCCCCCCCCTGAACCTCATTAGAATTAATTTGAGCAATAATTTAATTTACATAATGCTTTTCTTACAAGGCACACAAAGTTTTATTTATCAATGCTATTTCCCAGTAAGGTGAGGTAGAAATAGGCACAGAGGTATGGACTAGTAGAGATTCAAGGGAATTTGGGGATTTTCTACTCCAGCATTTTTATTTATTTTTTTAATGATGAGGAACTTGAAGCCCAGGGTCATCACTTGGGTATTTCTTGCTCTGGGCTGGCACCTCCCACTCACCCTCACACCGTCGTTCCTGCCCTGGTACAACACAGTCATCTCTCGTGTCGTAAACTAACTCTACCCTGACCTCCCACCACCATCCCCTTATGTATTCTGCCCTTTCTGCTTACCTGCTCCTAACCCATAAGTGAACCCTTTCATTTTTGGAAAATTAAAAGTAGAGAAGCATCATTAAAAGGGCCAAGAACCACTGTGTCTCACGGTACTATTGAAAATGGAGGCAGGAGAAAACAGGAAGGAAGGAACTGAAAAGAGGAGTAACATGTGAAAGAGAAAGAACAAGAAAGGGAAGGAAGCACAGCTTTGCCAGGGGCCAGGAGGATCAATTCCCTGTGCCCTGCCTGGTACCTCCCTGCCGCAGCCGCAGTGCCTCGCCAGCTGGGAGCTGCGCGTGCAGGGCCCCATTTTGATTCTACTTCTTGGAGGTAATTATTCTGTGATGCTCTCCTTGCTCTAGGACAGCGATTTTCAACCTTTTCCTCCCATGGCACACATAAACTAATCACTAAAATTCAACAGCACACCCCAAAATATAATTTTTGTTGATCTGACCAAAAAATAGGTATACTTTTGATTCATAGGTATAATTCACACCAGACAGCTATTATTGTGTTGGCTGTTGTCATTTTTTTTTTTTTAATTTGACAATCTAAGGGGGAAAAGGTCAGTGCCCCTGACTCAATAGTCAGGTATTGCTTGTTTTTAAAAGTCTTGTGGCACACCGGTTGAAAATCGCTGCTCTAGTATCAGACCCATATCTGACGACTGTATTTAAGCCTAAAAAGCAAGTGAGCCCTGGCTGGGTGGCTCACTTGGTTGGAGTGTCATTCCATGCTCCAAAAGGTCACGGGCTCGATTCCCGGTCAGGGCGCATACCTGGGTTGCGGGCTTGATCCCCGGTGGAGGCATGTACCAGAGGCAGCCAATGGAGGTTTTAAAAGGTAAGTTAAGTCCTCAAATGAGAACCCAAGGTGAAGCCTAAAACAGGTCTGGTAGCTGCTATGGACTTAATTGTGTCCCTCCACCAAAATTCATACAATGAAGCCTCAACCCCCAATGTAATTATATTTAGAAATAGGGCTTTTGGAGATAAGTAAGGTTAAATCAGGTCATAAGGGTAGGATAGGATTGGTGGCCTTACAAGAAAAAAAAGACACCTCTTTCTCTCTGTTCCTCTCTCTCCACTTCCCCCTCATCCTGTCTCTCTCTCTCCCCTCTCTCCCTCCCTCTCAGAAGTCACAGAAGAAAGGGCATTGGAGGACAGAGTGAGAAGGCCACCATCTACAAGCCAGGAAGAGGGCTCCCACCCACAAATCAAATTGCCAACACTTTGATCTTATATTTCCCAGCCTCTAGAACTGCAAGAAATAAATTCCTGTTGTTTAAGCCACCCAGTCTGAGATATTTTGTTATGGTAGCCCTTGCAAATGAGTACATAGGTTATTGATAAAAACCTGATTGTGATTTTTTTCTATGATACTCTATGGGTTCATGACTTTCCGTCCCACACCACCTCCACCCACCTTGTGGGTATAATGGTTTCTCGTCATAAGTCTACCTCTCAAGTAACAGACCTAAATTAAATGGTCATAGGACCAAAGGAGGTGATAGCACAGTACAAGGTTACAAAAAGGCAAGTGATCATTCATTAGTGGTTCTCATGACCATATTCCTTTCTTCAGACAAAGTTACATTTACTGTGAAGCTCATGAAAAGTTGGCTTTAGGACACCACACCAGCATGGCCCTTCCTAAGACTGAAGTTAATTTTGTATTCACATATTTTTTAATTTTTAAAACAGAGCCTGCCACCTCCCCAAAAACATTACACATGCCCTATACCCCTCCATCTCACCCCTGCATCCAACAAGCATTCATTATGGCTAGCCTATGGTACCAGGCCTTATTTTTCTGGTTCTAACGGAGGTTGATGAGACAAGATCGTCACAGCACAAGTAAATGAGTTTCCGAGTAAATAGATTACTTATATAATTTGGGTAAAAATAATCAAAGTACTTACTGGGGGGCGGGGAGGGCAGAAGAGGGACTTATGCCCGCTTCACAAGAACTCCATAGATGCAGTTTGGATAAGTTTGCCCCTTCACATCCCCAAGGGCCCTGACCATGTACACTCAGTATTTTGCATATATTATCACAATCATTTCTTATAACATCCATGTGACATATGCATTATTATTTCCATGTAGTGAAAACACTGGAGCTCAGAGCAGCTAAATAATATGCCCCAGGGTGGAGCTAACTTTTTATGAAGGCCGGCTTGACTATAAAGCGTCCAGTTTGCCTCCAAGGCTAAGGGAGGAGATGATGGAGAAAGAGCAAGGGACAGGGATGCCCACGCCTTCTGAATCAGTACTGCACAATTCTCCAATCTGCATTCTTTTCACGTTGCTTTTCTAGAGAGGGCCCCATTTCACAGTGCAGGGCATGGTGGTAATAGAGGCACACAGGCTGCAGGCATCACCATGCCTTCCAGTGCTGGGCTCTGTAGCTCCTTCTGCTCCGCATAGGGCTTTGAGCTCCATGAGCCCATGACTATTGGTTCATATTTTGGATATCTAATTCCACAAGAAAAGAAAATCATTCCAATTTTGAAAATTTGGGAACTAAATTAATCATGCTTGACTAGAAAAATCTTTGTCCTCCAAAGCCCTTATGTAAGCTCTTTTGTGGAGGTTTCCTTGAGCAGACAAAAACAAATGTGCCAAATGATCATAAACCTCTCCTTTGACTGTGAGTGTAACAGGAGATACTAGGATGATATGTAGTTTTTCTCCTTTTATCTTCTTAAAAGACCAACCAGAAAGCCAATGTGAAAAAAAAGCTAATGTGATACTAAGTTTGCAAATTTAAACTAAGAGTTCTGCAGTCAAGACATGTGAAAGTTTCCATAGCAACATTAGCTCTCATCTTTAGGATTTTCAGTTCTATTAAAGCCATTAAAATCATACTTGCATATATACAAGTGATATACGATGTGATCGGACTTAAGGTTGGGACTTATTTTCCATATCTTAATTATAAATGATTTTTTTTTGCATACTTGTTTTATGAGTGTTCCTTCTGTGCATGGATAGTGTGAAGTAGCAGGATCATTTCTTTTATTCTTCCCCCAATTTTTTCCTCTTTTATGTTCTGTTCCTCAATACCCAGGATGCTGAGAGGGGGGAAGGTAAGTGTCAGACTGCTATCAACCACATAAGGAACCCGCCTCCACACACAATGCAAAACCAACTTCCTTAGGGAGGAAGATGGGGAAGGACAGGGACTCAGCAAACATTGTCCAATAGACGGACCTGCTCACAGCAGCTGCCCCCACCACGGGTGTCTGCATCACCTTTAGAGCTAGGAAGGGAAGTGGCTTTGTCTGTGGCCACAGAGTCAGCCAGCTCCGGGAGAAAGAGAAACCAAACACTCCTCAAACTACGACTGAGTAGAGACTCTAGTAAAATCCTACCTCAGCTGGAAAGGGCAGTTTTACTCAATATTTCATGAGCTATCCATAGAAAATCATACATGTAATGAACATTTCCTTGATCAAAAATAACAAAAAACAAACAAACACCACAAAACCACACACCCTAATAATTGTAATCTGGACTTACAATGCGGATGGTGTTTATTTTTCCAAAAATGAGTGAAGCAGATGGGAATGGGAAGGATGCCGGAAGTTTCCATGAGTTCCCTTAATATGAAACAGTGTTGGACAGTAGGGGACATCTGGAGTGAATGTGGGGGAGGGAAAGGAATCATTTCTTCAATGCACTTTCCTTCTGAAATAGTATCCGTGTGTCACAGACATGCAGAGCCCCTGAATGAAACAGACAAATGGATGTGGCAGAGGCTTTAAAGTGAAACCAGCCTGCAATGATGGGGCTATTTTTAGCTTTCTACTGAAGAAAGCAGCTGTATTCAGAAAGGCTGCCACTCACTGCTTGGGAAACCCATTTGTTCTGTTCCAGGGTTCCAGCATTCAGCACCAGTGAACCTCCCCTGGGGTCCTCAGAAGGAAACCTGGACCAGCCATTCCTGTGGGCTTGGGGCTTTTAAAGGAATTTAGACAAGCTTCTGAAGAATCTTAGTTTATAGAACTGTTAAAACCAGAGAATATTAAGCTAACTAAAAAGCTATTTTTATGCATTTCTGCTACAAACCTGCTTCCCTACTAATCAGTTTCAACACCTGAAAGACACAATTCCAGCTTACTCTTTCCATGACTTAAGTGGCGAGCCTCTGTCTCTTTCATTCTCTTTGGCCTGATCTGCTAGACAAGAAGGTAGAAGACAGTAGACACTTCCCAGAAGCTGAAAGGCAAGCACTGAAGAGTGACCTACTTTTAGAAACAAGAGGGAGCAAGAGAGAGATTTACTGTCAGATAAAGGAGGTACTGAAGGAGTGTAGGTATCCTGAGAGAAAGTTGTTATCCGAGCTCCTGACGGAGTCAGTTTTCAGCACAGGTCCTGCTGGCTCTCTGTGGGGGCTACAGCATTCTATATATACTCAAGTCTGTCTACACCGTGACATTTATGCATCAACTATGCACAGGTTTTGTCCACCACATTGGACCCCAAATATGACTCTCATTCAGACTGCTCTTGTTTCACAGTAGAATGTGTCTTCTTACGTCTAAATACTTAACTTGCTGATGGCAGAAATTGCCCATTATGTTAGCAAGGACTTGTGAGATTGCAATGGCCTTGCAAATGTCAGTCATGCATCACACCCACAGGTCCAAATCCTTCTCTGCCTCAGAGAAATGGGGAGGAGGATGGCAAAGAGGTAATGGACAGAGACCCACCAGCAGTAAGAAGGGTGAGGGCCTAGCAGAGACTATGGTTCCTCGTCTTGTGCACCCAGTGGCACCATCCAATAGAAAGGCACCGGATTCCACCTATGAGAAGACACCCCTGCCGCTCAGAGCTAGATAGGCCCTTGGCAATCATCAGCACATGTCCCCAAGTTCAACTCAAATGGAAATGAGTTTGAAAATCTCTTCTAAGCTAAAAAAGAAAAAAAGGGGGAGGATATATTGTGGATGTAAATAAATAAACAAGCAAACAAAATAATCAGTAAGCACCAAACAGCAATGCCCAATGCTGGCCTCCCAACATCTGCAAAACAGATAGACTCCTTGATACAAAGTTTCCTTCCAGTTCTAAGAGATCATGGAACCTCCTTAAAACTTTCATTTTAATGTGGAATTGCTCTCATTTTGTGAAAATTCCTTCTCTGGCTCAGTGGGTCTCAGCCCTGGCTACATTAGAGTCACCTGGGGAGCTTTAAAAGAAATGCAAATGCCCAGGCCCAAGCCCAGACAAAATAAGTCAGAATCAATTAGGTGGCAGTACCCAGGCCTCTATGTTATATAGCTGCCTTACCTCCTCAATTTTAATTCCTTCTTGTTTCCTCCTCACAGATGCTCAGAAATGCCACTCAGGACACTTTCCAGGAGCCTCATTCCAGGTCTAAACCTGTACTTCACTGTACATTAATAGGCACTTAGCCACAGGTGACCACCGAACCCAGGCAATGTAGCTTGTCCAAACTGAAATGCTAGATTATGAAATAAATACTGGGTTTCTAACACTTGGTGTGAAGAATGTAAAATATTCCATTAAAATAATTTTATATTGATTACATATTGAAATTACATTTCAGATATATTGAGCTAAATAAAATATATTATTGAAATCATTTTTACCTGTTTTTTATTTCCTCTGTGTAATGTGGTTAGTAGGAAAGTTTGAATTTCTTATGCAGCTCACATCTATTTCTATTGGACAGTACTGTGCTAGACATACTTTAAGCTACTGTTACTATTTTTCTCTAGCGTTCTCTTCCCCACCATTGGGAGTCCCAGTTCTTTTAACTCTTGCTTCTAAATTATTTTTTTCTGTACAAATGGCTATTGTTGCTTTTCTCTGAACCTCCTTCATGATGAAGCTTTAATTATACCTCAATAAAGCTGAAAAAGAAAAAAGCAAAGAAAAAAAAGCTTAGTGCCGTAACCTTTGTGGCAGGGTTCAGGATCTGAAGGAGGGGCTGACACACAAATGAAAATGCTCTACAAGAAATATGAATTTAGAAGGCATTGGGGGTCAGGTGGACCCTCTTTTTTGAAAAGACATACTGACTTCTGATCCGCTATTTATTTATTTGACTATACATTTGCCCTTTAGCCATGCATACAGGCATATCAAAGGTAAAGTTTGGTAAACAGTAAAAGGATTATCAGGTTAGGGAATTGCCTTGAGCCTCCACTATCTCAACAGGTGAGGTGCTTAGCATCAGCCCTGCTAACGCCCAAGGTTCATCAGCCTTCCAAGTTCCTTGGTGCATTCCCGTGACAGTATTGGCAAGCGGTGGCTTCCCACAGCTTAGAGTAGATATAATACATTTGGATTTTGAATTTGCTCAGCTTCATGTCCAGTGTGCGGTGCTATTGGCTGGGGGGTTTGAGGGTTATTGGAAAACCTCCTAATCCAAAGATACTTCTTCCAATCCCATAAAACCATTAGGAATATTCTTTTGGGATTAAGGTACTACTTCCCCAAAAGCCTTCACCAAAAGTTCCCCTAAAGATTTAATCCACTAAAACTTATCACATTTGCAAAGAGTATTAAACTGAGGAAATGAGATACAGAGCTCAAGAAAGATTTTATCCACTCAACAGTTTTGCTGAAGGATTGTGTGCACCCTTTAAACATTTTTTTTTTTAAATTATTCTTTAGAAACAGGTAAGCTGGGACATGTTTAGTCATATTGCCAGAGAGTTCCTCCTTTTAGGTAAAGATTGGCTATCCTTTTTGCCTTTAAATAGCAACTTCCCTAGATATATTTTTAAAGCCACCTATTTACAAAACTCGACTTAATCACATTCACAGCATAGAATGAAGGACCTTGTATCCCAGAAAGGGTCAGCAAATTATTGAAAGTAATGAAAGGATTGCTTTGTGAGTCATTTTCAGCCCTCGGCATCAGTCTGCATGCATCTGAGGGTTTTGCTTAATTTTTACCATTTGATGAGCACCATAGCCTTGGTGGTCTCAACATTCACCTCTCAAACCAGCTCTTCCCTTAGTCAGGGCACTTGGCATTCATCCTATGGTGACCCTATAAAGGGCTGGATTTTGTTTGTTTCTAACATGTCCTTCAACTGACCAAGGCACTGTTTTTAGATGCCGGGGCCCTCTTCTGAGGAGCTGGTGGCAGCACTGGGGGTTATCTTCCCAGCTAGGGGCCCGCTGCCCTGAGCACTATGTTTTCTCATACAAGTTAGGGTGGAAATTGCATAGTAGGCCAGGATGAAACCGCATAGTGGGCACAGGCCCTCAGCAAAGTTAGTGAGATTCCAGTTTACTGCTTCGAGGCTCTTCCCTCACTCAAGAGAAGCTCCCATCAGTGGTAAGCACTCCCTCTCTGGTTGGCTCCCCCCTCTTCCACTTCCTAACCCAGCTCTCTGGGTGCACCACTTAACCTCAAGATGCCCCACTCATTTTACAGTTAGTATCTGGAACCCGCCATTCTCACTCAACATTCCATTTGAAAACCCTTCCAATGATCAGACTTTCCATTACCTCGCATAGCACACCCCCGTGAGAGAATAATTCTCTGCCCTCTTGTCTGTACTATCGGTCCTGTCGCTATAAATCCATCTTGTGTTGCCAACAGTAATGATTTAGAGACCTGCAAGCCTAAGTCCCAGGGAAATGGAGGACTTGACAACCTCAGCCGTGGCTCAGAGGTTAATTGCACTGTCCCCCCACCTGACATCATACCAATGAATCTGGTGCATGATTCCATGTTAGCACTCATCACACTACCTCCCTCACTTCTACCCGAGGGAAGGGAATGTGTCTTATTTGTCTCCTTATCTTTAAATCTAGGATAGTGCTAGTCACATATTACTCAACACATGCTTGACAAATGGGTAAATGAATTAAAAACGTTAATCAGCTCTCCTCAGCAAGTGGACTGAAAAGGAGATATTTCTCAGACCAAAATCAGAAATCTAGTTATTGAGCCTTTAGGAATGTGACTATTTGAAGCAAAAATGATCTGTTTCTTAGGCTGATTCCCATAGGGAAGTATATAGGAGGCATAAAGACCTAGCGGCCAGCCAGAGAATATTTCCAACAAACAGTACAGAGCAAGAAGAAGCCAAGGCACAGAGCAAAAATTGGCATGCCCCGTGCACGAGAGGCACCACGCCCTGAGGATCTGAGGGCAGGTGTCAGTTAGGTCTGGGCAGGACAGCACACAGCCTCATTTGGTCTGAGGGAGGGCCTTCCGCACACAATGACCCAGAAGCTAGAAGTATGGCAGGGCTCTGGCGTGAAATTGATAAGATGAAGAGTAGTGCTGAGACCAAGACCAGGAAGGTGCTGAGAAAGACAGAATCCTCTAGTGCAGCCCACTTCCTATTGGTTGAATTGCCATTCTTCGCCTTAGCCAGAGTTCCTGGTTTGCCGGCCAGGTACAGCTTGGTGCATTTTGAAGTGGGTGGGGAGTCACTCTTCTTTGCTGACCCATCTCTCCGTAAAGGTGGTTCCCACACCACTGGTTCTCTCGGTGGGCTCTCCACGTGCAGCATCCGCATCGCCTCACCTGGGAGCTGGTTATACGGGCAGGTCTCAAGACCCACCCAGAAATACTGATCAGAAAATCTGGGGATGCCCAGCTACCTGGTTTTTAACCAGCACCCGGGAATTCTGATACAGGTGAGGCTTGAGAAACACCATCTGCAGAGGTTCTCATCTAATCGCTCTGGGAGCTTGGTCCCCAGATGATTCTAATTCACAGCCAAAGATGAGACACTTGCTTGGAACCTCTCTGAGTTGTGACTTACAGCAAGTTTCTTTCTCTGCCTGGACCTGTTGCTCCTTCTGTAAAATGGGGATAAAACTATCTTATGTTCCTCAGTGCAACGCACTGAATTGATGATTCTTTGAGGTCCCTTTCAGCTCTAGAGAAATAATCCCCTTAGTCCTTGAAAAAGAAAAGGGGGGAACTAAGGAGAGAAGAAGAAAGGAAGGAATCGGAAACAGTTGGTGTGGCGAAAAGCCAGCCAGGCAATGCCCACAGGACAAAGGGAGGCTCCTGGAGGTGTCCGGGAATATATTTAGGAGACTCAAACATGTGGGACAAGCAGCCCTTGGCATTTCTCTGCTGGTAACTGAAACAGGATTTCTTAAGATCTTCTCAGAGGAAGATGTTAATGGAATTTAATGAAAGGACCATTCAAGACACTTTTATATCAAAATGAAAGGCTCTGTAATTGTCTGCAGGTTCCCTAATGCAAACTCTGTTAAGGGCTAGCCCAGTACCCGACAAAAATGGACCAGGATGGGGCAGATTTGGGTCACTTTGCAGATAACTTTAGTGTTACCTTCTTCCTTCCTCTCCCCAGCTCCTCTGCTTTCCAAATAGGGCAGTATTCTGGAAACCTTCTCCCTGATTCCAGACAGAACCGAGACAAAGTAGGACGAGGGGGACAGGAAAGTCTGGGGCCTGGGGTTAGGGGCATGACTGGACATAATAGCACAAGCAATGGATTCCTTGAAGACCCTAGAAGCAGAATTCTGGCTGGGAGCCGGGGCTGCACTGAGAAGTCGCTAAGCATTGCCAGGAGCAGAGCAGGTGTCCGAGTTTCTGTCTTTCAAATGTGGCAAACCTGGGAGAGGAGTGATTATGTGGATGGACCCTCAGGAAACTGCCAGACTGGGGTGCTCACTAGAGTGGCCAAGGAAGGACCCACTTTGAGCACTGAGTGCAGATCACAGCTGGGGAGGTAAGGGAGGGAGGGAGCCAGGATTCGGTGCCAGAGAAGAAATGTCAGTGGTCAGGTCCATACACATGAATTACGATGGGAATGGTGCCTTTTGAGTTGCGCAATGCTCAGAGGGAACAGCTGTGCACGCCAGCCATGCCAGCCAGAGATAAAGTTGGGGCGACCCTCTATTTCTTCCAGAGAACGTCTTTTTTGTTTGTTTGTTTGTTTGCTTGCTTGTTTTTCTCAGAGACAGATATAAAATGACTGATTAGGTAAAGACACCACACAAAAGGCATGGATTTAATCCATCTCTTAATTCTCTTTTCCTTCCTCTCCCCCCTCTTCCCCTTACCTTCTTATTAACTGGCTCCTTAGACTGACAGAGGAGCTGGGAACAGGGCTAAACATTAGCAAGAGCCATTTGAAATTTAATTAGACAACACTTTCAAAAATATGTTAACTTTGAATCAATTTGGCACAAATTTAAACTAGAACGCTTGAATCTTTCTACCTGTTAATTTGATTATTTGGGTCTAAAAAAAGAAAAGCAGATGACAAGATCATTATGTTTTACAAAACTTCTTTACAAAGAGGTTATACAAAAGCCCCAAAGCGTGTCCCAAATAAAATCTTGAAGATACAAGAAATCTATATTTTTATTTGTAATAATGAGCTCTGAGAGAAGAAAGTCATTTCATGAAAGAAAGAAACATGAGCAAAAGTGTGGCTTGGACCGTGTCTGGGAATGAGATGGCCAAGATACAAAGAAAAAGGAAAACATACCTGGCATCTTGGCCACATTCCCTGCTTAGAACATAAGTTCATTTTAGGGAAGACATAATTATCTCCTAACTTCTCTGGTGCTGGCTGTCTAGCTAATTCTATAGAGGCAGGCTATTTAAATGTTCTAGGAACGCCACGCTAGTAGTGCTTGCATATGAAATGCAAAGCCTCCCAAAGATTTTACAGAGCAGTGGGAACCGCGGTGCATAATTCTATGGAGTGAATATCTTGTCAGACCTAAAAGTAGGTACCTTTTACTTTTTTGCAATTCCATGCGTATTTTAGAGACAATATACATTTGCTTGTTATACTTACGGTTATATCAGGGTTAAGACGGAACTCAGGCCACTGTCTGAAATAAGGAATAACTTTGAAAACTCATTTGGCGAGTGTCCCATTGTATGAACCTGTGGCGCAAGAGCCTTTGGATGCAAGGCCCAGTGGGTGCAAATACCCCTGTTTAGAAGGTACTGTGGAGCTACAGTAATATAAATTCCCATGACAGGGAAAGGCACATGTGGGGTGATGCTGATTTCTCCTACAGTCAAGGTTACAGCTCATTTTCCAAATGTCCCAGTGCATGGGGGACACAGAAAAGATCTTCTACATATTCTGTGGCAAACTATACCTCTACACAGTCCTGTGAATAGTACTGATGACTCTTTAAGGAAATCAGAGCCTGAGAAAAATTTCCCAGTCAGTCATCAACTAACGTCATGTTCATGAGGACAGTTTGGGTAACCTGAGGGTATGCCTTCAAGATGATTGTGAAGATATAAAAGAAGCAGAGACTTCTATAATCTGCTATGACTGCTTCCTGAACTCAGTAAATGACCCTCCCCCACTCAGACATGGGAGTTTCCCTGCAATGATTTTTGTGGTCTTGATATGTATATATCAAGAGCCCTGGGAGTGGCTTCTGTATTTTAGAAAGATCAGGGGTGGGGGTGGGGAGGAGGTTGGGGTCAAGAATATCGGGATAGGGAGAAGGAATTCAGGGGATGTCAGAGGAAAAGGAAGAGCATGACAGGGTCTCGGGGATCCTTAAGAAAGGGACACAGGCACACACCATAAAGGGGCTCCATGCTCCTTGCTCTTCTCTTTGTGATGAAACGAATCAATGCTTCTATTTTTTTTTCTCTGAGTTTCAAAGCATCCTCCACAGATCAGCATTAGCAGAGGCATGAGACACATCCACATCTGAGAAGCACTTTAATTACAGTGAAGCTCTGAGCGTGGTAAAGCAATTCCATCCTCCCTAATCAGAGAGCGTGTCTGAGTATAGAAAGCAAGAGAGAAACTCATTCTCTCTTGGATGAGGATTTTCTTGGGGCTAAATATAGGCCCAGCAGTCACCTGGCCAGCACTGTCCTGCCACTTCCCCGGCAACCTCCTCTTCGCCAACCTACTTGGGCATGACCCCACACTCTGCTGCCTCATGTAATTTAAAGTAGTGGAGAACTGTGTGTGGTAGGTTGCAAGTGCCTAAAGTCACAGCACTGCTCCTTCTAGCCTGGACTTTGGCCATGTTACTTAACCAGGCTTCGTCTGAAAAATGGGGACGATGACAGTGCGTCCTGCATAGATTTATTGTGAGAACTGAGTTAGTACACGTGCAATGCTTACATTGCTGCCTGGCAAGTAACACTCTGTAAATGCTGATGGTTATTTTTTTATTATAATTTTATGGGGTTTTTTTGGATTTTGTGTTTCAGCATTGCTGAGTTCTCTAGTGGTGACCATTTTTCTTCAGAAGAAGCAAATTTACTAGTAAAGAACCCTAGTGGATGACTGGTTTGGGGATAAATACATTTTCTACATGAAAGAGAAATGTTCAGGCTTGAAAAATAAATGGTTCCTAGGACAGGAATTGACAAACTTTTTCTGTAAACGCCAGATAGTAACTATTTTAGACTTTGCCAGTCACCTGTAGCAACTACTCCACACCATTGAAGTGCAAAAGTAGCCATAGGTAATATGTAAATGAAGGAACATGGCTGTGTTCCAATAAAACTTTATTTACAAAAACAGGCCCTGGGCCAGATTAGGCCCACAGCTAGAGTTCGCCAACCCCTGTCCCAGATGATACGATCCATGAGAGAGGGACCAAACCCGTCATGGCCACCTCCGTATGCTACTGCTCAGCACTGCCTCAGACAAACTTGCTGCTCACATTCTGATTATTTCTGAGTAAATGAATAAAAACTCCAGAAGGATGGGTTTTTCATTCCTTTAAATGTTGGACTTTGGCACACATGTTCAGACTGTAAAATGCTCACTTTTAAGTTCTGCCAATAGACATGAAAAAAGAGTTTCTGGAAATGATGCACCATGTCATCCAAGGGGTTGAGGCTCTCTGGCAAATAAGTATTATGTCAAAAAAAAAAAAAAGTAAAAATAGTGGCAGAGACTCCAACAATCCACAAAGCTATATCCATAAAGCATTGTCTGATTGTCCATTATGGACTCAAATGTGTCAAAAAGGGTTGGGCATCTCCTATTACTGAGCAACCCCAAGTTTGAGGAGTGTGAGACCTGAACTTTATCACATTGTTGCTGTTCCCCTGCCCAGGCTCTGGGGAAAGGCCATTCAGGGATGAGTTTCCTCTAGAGTCATGGACCCTGTGAGCTTAAGGAAGTGACTTTCCCTCTCTATGTTCCTCATTTACAAAATGGAAGGCATCATACTGTTGACTTCCAGGGTTGATGTGAAGATGAACAGGATGCTGCTCACATGCTACCTATTTGACAAGTACTTACAAAATATCAGCTTTATTATTTCTGGACCAGCATTAGCTGTTATTGAAGTAATTGCTAAGGGCAGCCTGGCCCTGGTTCTGAATGAACAGCTGATGCCTAGGAAAGGAGTCAGAGGCAGTGCCTCCTGCTTCCCTCCACCTTCCTTCTCCTTTCCGTCTCCTGCTTGGTGGTTTCCACATCTGTAGGAGGTAACAGGGGGCCAGGGAATTCTCTGGATGCTAGAGAACAGACTTCCAAGTGTTCCAACAAGAAGACGCACACTCTGAAGCTTACTGGAAAAGGCAATTGAGACCAGGGGAACGTGTTGGCCATTTCTCACAATGGCCTGAAAATGAGAGGCAAGAGTTCTATTCCTGGCTGACAACAAGCAGATTCTGTGCCAACCAGAGCTTCTCACTGTGCCTCAGTCTCCCATTTCGAGAGCAGGAAGTAATCATTTTAAGACTGCCTTGGATATAACTGAAATTAGGGGTAAAGCACTTTGTAAAAATAAAGCATGATCTATGTAGTGTGGCATCATTTAATAGTAATGATTATACAGAGAGCAGGATAATGATATAAGCCTCCATAGGTCTAAAATAGTTTTAGGAACAGCTCTGCCTGGAGGCTAAGTGACCTCAAGGCACCTTCTAACTGAGTCCCTGTGACTATAGTACTAGTATAATCTCATCAACTTCAGAATAATGGTGCAGAGTGGGGAGGGGGCGGGAGAAGCCCATCTGAATTAGTGAAGAGCTGCATTTTATTGCAATTAATTCATCAAATCAGCCCTTTTAAAAACCAAAAGTGAGCCTAAAATAACCAGATGTTCCTGTGAGATGTTTGCTTAGAAACAGATAAAATTTATTTGTACTTGTTAGTACCTGAGTAGGTGTTTCTAGAGAGTTCCAGGATACTCAAAAACTGTCTATTCTCTTAATTAATGTAAACTTTGTCTGCAGTCTCTGGCCCCCAGATCTTGAGGGTATTGTTCTTTTGTTTTTGGTTAGGTATAAAAAGAAAGTAGAAGTCCCTTGAGTTTGCTTAGCAAATCCTGTCTTAGCTATTGCAAATGTAAACCTCAGGCCTATCTACCACAATTTCAAATTTATGGAATCTGCATTCTCAACGACTGTGGGCCCCCAAGCTATAATTAAAATCCACAGGAATGCTGAGGACTCGGTTTGTGGCCTTTTTGGGAGCGAGTGTTGGTGAACACACACAGGGAACTCTCACTTGCCACTCCTTCGCCTTCACCACAGAGCAGCTGGCCGCTGGGCTGGGCAGGAGTGCCCGCAATCTCTAACTGGCTTGGAGCAAAGAACAAACAAAGTTGAATAACCTACTAGCCTGTGTACGGATCCAGGCCCACATGAACTTTCATCGAGGTCCAGACCTATCCTTTCTAGGTGGACAGCCAGGGGCTGTGATCGAGCTCACGTAGCTAGCTAGTCAAGTCCATGGGGGTTGCCCTTGGTGACTGACCCCTGTGTTGACTGGACTGGGATTTGTAGGGAGCAAGGGTAAGTTCAGGGCAGAAGAGCAAATTCCACCTAGCAACTCTCACTGTCCCAGGGAGGTGTTCTGGGGAAAAGGGACATGAAAGGGGTGGCCAACATACACAGAAAAGAAGTTCAGCTGAGAATCAGAATAGGAAAGGTGCCTGGCCAGTGACAGCAGGATGATCCAGGCTTGACCAGAAATTTGCTTACCTTCATCATCCTGTGTCCCCTAGCTCCAAGCTCAGGGCCTGGCACATAGTAGGCCTTTGATAAAATGAGAGAACAAATGACTGAATAAATATTTGTTTCTTTGTTGAATGGATAGAAGTTTCCAGGCCACACAAGGGCATACGTTGGAAAGTCTGGTGCAGAGGGCATTTACAAGGGTAGCAACATTAGGCAGTGTGTGTCTTTTCTGAAATTGCTTGCTTAGGAGCCCAGGTGCTGAATATCCAGTGTCCATCCCTTGCTCAGAAAAGAACCTACCACCTTGCCTCTTCTGAGACACAACCCTGTGATTTTTATTAGAGTCACTTGTCTTATAAGTGGAAATTAACATTTTTTAAGTTGATGATACACTGAAGGCAGTTTGCTGAAAGCCGTCCACTTTGTAGGATCAGCCAAATAGTAGCATGCATCCAGTAGATGGCACTTTGACAACTAAGGCCCTGAATGAACTCCTTGAGGAATTTAACAATGCTTTTTATTTCTTTTCTTTTTAAAAAGATTTTTTTACATCTTCATATTTGCTTTTATTTTCAGAAAGAAACAATGAGGGTATAAACATCAAACGAAAATAAATGTTTCCTAGAGGAAGGAAGGCAATGCAGAGGAGACAGGGATGGGCAATTTTCCTTCTGGACTTCACTGTGTGAGCAGTGCTGATGGGAGCTGCTCTAGTCAGATTGCAACGATGGTGGGAGCTACCCAAAGGGCCATGGTGCTCACTGAAGACACAGAGCAGACACACAGAATAAATCTGAGTCCCAGATGACATTAGAGGTAATCAATTAAATCAACAACAAAACTACCACATGTGCAGACCTTTTTATGCAATTAACACTTAAGCATATAAATTGTCTTTTTTGTGACTTGAAGCCAAAAGTATACTAACTGATACATTATCACCTAGTTATTGTAAGGGAGATAATCCATGAAAAGTAGCTACTGTCACAACTCATTACATAGTAAACATTTAATAAATGGGTAATGGCTTTTTAAATTCATTTAAACTTTAAGCCACACTTCATAATTGTGTCTATGGATGGTCAGTATTTGGCTATAAATAACACCATCACTCTCCAAAACCCTCTAATTTCAGTCTGAGATTCAGGAAGAGGAAAAATTTGCTGTGAAAAATCGAAGACAGGAAAATTCATTCTGAGTCCTGAAGAATCCTGATAGAAATAAGGTCCCCGGGCCTACCCTGTGCTATGATGTTTACGTGCGGCAATTTCTCCTACTCAACACCTGGAAGCAAGCTTGTCATCTGGAAGAACAACACTACATGGGTTCCAGGTGAATCTCCCTTTCATCCCATCGATACCGACAGGAGGACACCAGGAACAAACTCCATCCCATACTCCGAGTTGGCTGCTAGAACATAGATAATTCAGAGCACGAGCTAAACTCAAGCCCTACACTCATAAGTTAGGAGCAGGCTCTGCAAGAAGAAAGGGCAAACCCCGGGCAAGGAAAACACCTGCAGAGAAGGCTTAGGTGGGAGAAGACAGAAGCAGAGGGCACCCAAACTATTTGTAATGTCACTCACTGCCTTGGAGGACTGTGTCATCATTTCAGGTTTCACTTTGTCTTGACAAAGAGGTCACAGTCTGTTTTCATTGTCTGGCACCTGTTAGAAGAGTGGAAGAAAAAGTTAAAGATTAGCTCAACTTTTTCACCCTGTGGCTGTGCCAAGTTGCTACATGCACAATGTTACGAAGTGGAGGAGATAAAGTCACAGCAACCCCAGCAGCCCCAGAGCTGAGATTTAAGGACTGAGACTGGATTGCCAAGACAGGAAATCAAAGAAAGACTGGGAAATATGAGTGACAGCTCAGTCCTTACACGTGTTGTTGTGAGGAACAAGTGTGCAAAGCACCTAGTGCAATGCCTGGCACTTAGTAAATGCTCAATAAACAGTACAGTGTGTGTGTGTGTGTGTGTGTGTGTGTGTGTGTGTGTGCGCGCGCGCGCGCGCGCGCGCTTAAGTTAAATAATGCCTTCCAGTCATGGTTTAAAAATATCTTTGTAACATTCATATATTTGAGTCTTCCAATAACTTTGTGAAATAGAAGGGAATTATTATCTCATGATGAAAATGGTACTTGGAGAGCTTTAATGAATTGCCCAAAGTCACACATCCGATCAATGGAAATCTTGGACTTGAAAGTGATGGGACTAAATTGTAGTTTCAAGTGGTCTTTCCACTGTGCCAACTGCACCATCCTTTTTATAACTTCAATGCTTTTCCTTCCCTTTTTCCTGAATTTACTATAATTCTGCATCTATGAGCCTCGAAAGCTGGTGAAAATACGGAGATTTGTAGTCTTTTTTCAGTGGCGCCTCATTTTAGATGGTTCTCAAGAGTTATATAGAATATTGAATAAATCCTTCTAATAATTTGGAGATAAGGTTATCTGTGTGTGAGTGGATATGTTTAGACTCTGAGTTAAAATAGTGTAGCAAGAGGCGCTTAACCTTGATATTATGCAAAAGGAATCATTGATGTAATTCTATGCTACACATTAAATTTTGTATACTATACATTTGGTAGGTTGCATATAAAGTAAAATACTTATAGCATTTAGTACAGAGAACTAATGTTGATTAGGAAATGACAAACTAAAATTCTCTAAGAAAAAAAGTAAAGGCATCCTTTTGATGTTTTATGGCTTTCCAATGTTAGGTGATACAGTTCTAATTTGTTCCTGTAATTTTACAAAAGGCTTCTGGAAATTCTCCTTATAAGGCTCTATTTATGGAGAGCTAAAAAAAAAATTTAGAGGGCACCCTTTCAAGGGACAATTTTCTATGTGGTTGGTCATAGTCTAATTTTTGCCCCAAAAGGTGGCTAATTTCCAGGCCTGTTTAGCTGTTGGAACAAACCTGGATTCCTCAGCCACAGACATTTATTCTGTCTAATAAGAATATTGTGGAATTTGCATAACATATTCCAATACCCAGGAGGTTTCCATTTATTTATTTATTTATCTATTTGTTTACTTATTTAATCAAGCCTACTTTTGGAAAATGTGATAAAATAACAGGAGATAACACCTGAGAGGCACACTCTGAAATCGTTTTGTCTAGTGGTCTTTGGCACGTGCGCTGATGAGCAAACGCGCCCAGTCTTTCTCGGCATGTGATGCACCACAGGCCCTTCTGCAAACTTGAGAGAATCAGAGATCTGTGGTTCCTGGTGGGAAAAATACGATTTGGCTCCCGAAGCTTTTCCTTCCCTGGGAGTAGTAGTTTAATTAATGATGTTGGAAAACTAAGCTAAACACAGACACTATTGAAGTAGGAGAAATTTTGGGCCTTGGGCCAATAGGAATTTGAGAGAAAAACGGCACCATCTGCCCAGCTCCTTGGGGACTGCTGTGGCCAGGCGGCTAACTGTGGGAAGTTGTTGCTTCCCCCTCTCTTGTGCGTTAAGATTGATGAGCAGTGTTTCTTTTTGTTCCATCACAACACGTTGCAAACAATATTGGTATAAGGCCACTGAAGAGCACGGAGGCAGTCCTTAGACCAGAGGTGCTAGTGCAAAGAGCTCGGTCCTCCCCCTCCCCACTGACATTGGCTAAGGAGACCAATGTTCTTGGTGCACCTGTAACCCATTCATGGTACACCAAGATGCAACTGATCCATAAACCATAATATCAAGTTTGAAGTTGGTCATGGGAGCTATTTCTGTCTTGTGGCTAAAAATTTAAAGGTTATCATCTGGGTCACCCAGTCCCAATATCAGAAAATCCATTTGGAACCAAGATGCAAAATAGATTATTTTAAAATTAGTTTTGCCAATGAAACGTAATAAACATTTGAGTATTTGTTCTATGTGCTTCTTTATTATCCTGCTTAATTCTCATACTTAAGAGGTAGGTGTTCTTATTGTCCCTGTGTAACAGGTGAGAAAGCTGAGACACAGAGAAGCTAAATAATTTGCCCAAGACCATGTAACTACTAAGCAGAAAGACTAGGGTTTGAGCCAGGCAATCTAATCCCAGAATGAATGACCTTAACCTCTCTGCTATATTATCCCCAATTAAATAAGCAGAATAAGTAATTATTATGCCCATATGACCAAATATTTTGTAGTATTTGCAATTATTGAGCAATTAAATGCAAAATATTTGCTGATATGGAGAAATGTATAACATAGTGTTTGTGCGTAAATAAGGTTATGAAACTATGAATAGCATGGCATAATTCTATTAAAATAAAATTATTTTACATATATCTTACATATGAACACATTATGGGGATAGGAAAAAACATACATCCACAACTTAACAGTAATTATCTCTGAGAAGAGATAATTATCTCTGGAATTATTGCTGATTTTTATTTTCTACTTAACATTTCAGATTTTCTAAAATAAACTTTGAAAAGTGTATTTGAATTTCCAACTTCCAGCTCATCCTGTAAAGAGTTTGGAAGTCATCACTCCTGTCCTCACAAGAAAAACAGGTAAAGAAACTAAAATCCAATGACTCTTCTTAGATACACCAGAGGATTGGTGCCCCCCAAAACTGGTGAGACAGACAGGGAGATACACAGTGTCACAGCTTACACGGAGCAGGCATCCACAGCTGGAGCCAGTATCTACAGCGACACTTTAAGTCATAATTGGAAAATTACCCGATGCACAGTGTATTCTAGCTAGAAACTTAAAAACTGCTAGGAGGCCTAGTTTTACAGGGTTCTCCCCACTTTCTTGAATTTTACCTCCAGGAGCCCTACTAGGTTCCACTGTGAAGATGGGCAGAAAATCCCCTCATGCTTCTGGTAAGGGGAGCGGGGAGGAAACATTTGGAATATGCCTAGATCATTCTGTACTCCTCTCTAAAACCTGCCCTCAGGAGAAATTGTTTACCCAAGTATAACCAACTGGGGCTTTACCAGAATACAGTATAACAATCCAAGGGAAGGGAAATACCCAATCTAGCCAATGACATGGGAAAAGGGTAATAGCAAACTCAGATTGAGACCTAATGGTAGGGCTACCAAATACTTTCCCTCCTTGAAGATACGTTAATAAAAACTTCTAAAACCGAAATGCAAAGAGAATAAAAAAAAAGGACAAAGGCCGAACAGACTATTCAAGAACTATGGGACAGTTACAAAAAGATATAACATACATGTTGAGGGAATACCAGAAGAAGAAAGAAAATAACGGAGGAAATATTTGAAATAATAATAGCTGAAAATTTTCCAAAATTAATAACAGACACCAAACCACAGATCCAGGAAACTTAGAGAATACCAAGCAAGATAAATAACCCACATCTTTATCTATGTATATCATAGTCAAACTGCAAAAAACCCCTCACAAAGCCCACAAAGGAAAAAGCTTGAAAAAAGCAAGAGATTTTAGAAACCCACCTTATCTACAGAGTAACAAGGACAAGAATTGCATCAGTCTTCTCTGCAGACACCAGGAGAAGAGAAGAATGGAATGAAATATTTACAAAAAAACAAACCACCTGCCCTGGCCTGTGTGGCTTGTTTGGTTGGGCATCATCCTATGCTCCAAAAGGTTGTTGGTTTGATTCTCAGTCAGATCACAAGCTCCAGTTGTGGGCAAGAGGCAGCAGATCGATGTTTCTCTCTCTCTCTCCCTCTCCCTTTGAAAACAAAAATCAATTAAAAAAAAATTTTAAAAACCACAAACATTTCTTTCAAAAAAAAGACAACAATAATCCACCAACCTAGAATTCTGTATTCCTACTGGATGAAATGCCCTTTCAAAAGTGAAATAAAGACTTTCTCAAACAAACAAAAATTAAGAACATGTGCCTTGCAAGAAATCTATATATATAAAAGACAGGTGGAATGACCAGAACAACCAGAATGATCGGTGGCTATGATGTGCACTGCAGCAGCCAACTGGCCCAATCAGGAGGGGGGGGGGGCAGCCAGCCAACTGCCTGCGGTGCCACCCTCTGCCACCCCCCCCCCGACTGCCCCGCCCCCATCAAGTGTGACCTTCAGTGATTCTAAGTAAGTAAACACTCTCCAGTCTTCATAGACCAGGAATCTGAATGACGAGGGATCAGGAGGAAAACTGCTGACTGTCTGAATCGTCAGTCAGGTGTCCAGGAGAGGTGCCCAGCACAACCACCATCTTCCCACGTTCTCTCTCCACCACTTACTACCAAAGAGGGCAGCCACATCACACCACGGCCTCTCTTTAGAGCAGCAGTTGTCAACCATGGGTCCAAGGACCACTGGTGGTCCGTGAGGTCTGAAAGGTTGGCAACTGCTGCTTTAGAGGGTTTGTCAGCGGGGAACTAAACCGCATTACCTGTCTAGGGAGAAGCTTAGAAACGGAAGCTGTAAGTGTCCCTGACACTAAAGCGTCTTTGAAGCTTCAACTCATCCAAAAGCCAACAGCAAACATGTATACACCCTGCAAAGATCTTTGACACTAATAATTCCCCCAGCCGACCCCACCCACCATAGGTGCCCCCTACCCCTATCGGGGGCGGGCAGCCAGCCCCCATCATGCACAAATTCGTGCACTGGGCCTCTACTGTTAAAATAAATTCTTTAGAAAAAAAGGGAAGTAACATAGGTCAGAAAGTCATATCTACATAAAGAAAGGAAGAGTGTTAGAGAAGGAATAAATGAAGTCAGCCAAGAGCCCACACTCACACTAAAGATGCAACAGCCCAGCACCCAAAGTGATGTACCTTCACCACGACCATGCCAAAGTCAGAGGCCCACGCACTGCAGCTGCTGGAACTGCCCTGCCTGAGTAGGAACCCAGAGGCTTCCAGGAGCTCCATCAGAAGCAGGAAACAAACAAACCAGCAAAACTGGCTCTCCTCTCTTCAGTCAATCTTTCACCAGTGTCTCACAAATAACCAGAATATTTTTGGCTAGTCAGCACTATTCTCACCATTACCATACTTAAACTTCCATGTAACAAGAATAGTAGCCACATCATGTGTCTGCCTAACAGCATAACTATTTCAGTTAAGAGGAAGATACCCCCACCCTCTTCCCAAAAAGCGAAGCCTCAAAATCCTATCCATTACCATATCCACTTGGGAGAGATATTAATTCCACATCTAGTTCATCCACAATCCCACCTGGATATTCTGTAATCTCAAAACCAAATTACAAAGTTAACCACATCAGCAAAATTAACAGACCTGTAGCTAGATTGACCGACTAAAAAAGGGAGAGAAAACTCAAATAACCACCAATACTCCTTATATAAAATAGGAGAAGAGAAAGGAGGAAAATAATGGGCTTTATACCTAGTGTCCTGGGTTGAATTTCATTCCCCAGAAAGATATGTTCAAGTCCTAACCCCTGATATCTATGTACGTGAATCCCCAAATAAGGCCTTTGCAGATGTAAGCCAATTAAGACGAGGTCATACTGGATTAGTATTAATGACATTTAATGACCGGTGTCTTTACAAGGAGGAAGAGATTTGGAGAACCCTAGATGCACACATAGGGAGAAGGCTCATGTGACAATGGAGACAGAAACTAGAGTGGAAACTAGAGTGAGGCAGCTACCAGCCGAGGAAGTAAGGATTGCTGGCAGCACCAGAAGCTGGAAGAGACAAGGAAGGATTCCCCGCTAGAGCCTTCAGAGGGAGCATGGCCCAGCCAACACCTTGATTTCAGACTTCTAGCCTCAGAGAAGTCTGAAAGGATAAGTTTCTGTCTTAAGAAAAAAAAAGTTGCATTTAGTTTATAATTTTTTAAAAGCCCCCCTGCTGACCGGGATGCACTTGAGTATCTGGATTCCCTCCCCTGGTTTAGCTTAACTTGGAGCTTCTTTGACAAGAACTGAATTGTGCTTTTCATGCCCTAATATGCTATACCCTGACTGGGTATCAGTTCATTTTTCAAATATATATGTAATATTCAGGTAAATGCTTAGCCACTGTGATGTATAGAAATTTAGATGAAACTATTACTGTTTTTTAAGAGTATTCAATTCTATCTTTGCATTTATCTGAACCACTAATTAATTTTCTTTCTTTTTGGCCCATCTGATTCTTACCTGTGTGGGTCAGGGTCCCAGCAGGAAACAAGTGACACACTAACATCAGGCTAATCCGAGGAGGTGTGAACAGGGTTTAGAGGAAGAACAAGGGGATAGTGCAGAACCCTGGGACCATTGCCACCCCTGGGACCAAAGAAGTAATGACATTTAAATGGAAGGATAAAAACACATAGCCCGGCTGGGGTGGCTCAGTGGTTGGGCGTCAAACTATGAACCAGGAAGTCACAGTTTGATTCCCAGTCAGGGCACATGCCTGGGTTGCAGGCTCGATCCCTAGTGTGGGGCGTGCAGGAGGCAGCTGATCGATGATTTTCTCTCATCATTAATGTTTCTATCTCTCTCTCCTCTCTTTCTCTCTGAAGTCAATAAAAATATATTTTAAAAAATAATAAAAACAAATATTTGGGTTCTATCATGTGGTGGAATTCAGAGAATAAAGTAATACACACTATCCTCCCTCCTCACAGGACTGTACAAGCAGGTGGGAGACAGAGACTCGACCAAAGACTACACAAATAAATAACACAGTTAGTGGTCAATTTTCATGAATGAAAAATAGGGGAGGGGACAAGAGATTTCAGCAGAGGTCTGGGAGCTGCTCCCTGCCCACCAGGGAAGGCTTTCCTAAAAAAAAAAAAAAAAAAAAAAAAAAGGATGCATGAGCTGAGACTTGTGGGATGCAGAGGGTTTCAGCTGCAGGAGTGGGCAGGGAGGAACTCGTGTCAGATGGCAGGAACAGCTCATGTGGAACCCCTGGCCGTGGAAAGGCTATGGAGCATTTAAGGCTCCAGAGAAACCCAATGTACTTGAAAATCACTCCCTCACGGGAGGTGGGAGGGATATGGAGCTGGAAAATGGGGAAGGTCCAATTCATGCCAGGTCTCCAAAGCTGGGTTGGGGATCTGGTACCCACATGAAGAGAGAAAAGTGACAGAAGGATTTTCAATGGGGATGCCAGGATCTGTCTACATTTCTAAAAGATTCTTGAAGCCAAGGGCTGCATTTTGCTCATTTTTTAATCCTGCATAGTAAACTTAAACAGAATTGGTGCTTAACATATTTGTTGAACTGCATTTCAATTTTGTGATAAAGGTGCTTCAGAAATTGTGTTTAGGAGTAGGATCTAAGGAAGGGGTGTGGAATTAAATGAGGGACAGAGCGATGGTTGCTTTCCCTCCGGAAATCTGTTTTCTCTGTTTGCCATACATCAGAGTCACATAAAATGAGAAAGTTGCAATTTCTTAAAATAACAACATAACATCAGCATGAAGAAAACAAATCTCATGTATACTGGTTAAAACCCAGTGACGAAATCAGACTGTCTGAATTTGACTTACGACTCAACAGCTGTGGGTCCTATGGCAAGTTGCTTAACCCCTCTGAGTTTTCTTATTTGTAAAAGGAGGTTATAATAGTACCTCCTAGTCATCTTTCTGTTGTGACAATTAAATGTGAATAATGGAAAGCATGTCAAAGACTGTCTGGCCCAGAGTTAAGTGCTCAATAAATGTCACCTATTATTAACTGCATACAAATTTCATGGTGCATATAAAAAAGTTGTTTTCCCCAACTGTAAAATAATTTGCTCTTTAAAGTGTTCCCATTCCTTGATTCTTAACAGTGGCTGTTCTTTATGTCCTCATAATAATTATACAATGGCAATAAGTCTTTTATAAAAATGTTTAATGTTTAAAGGTTTGGTTGAACTTATTACACCAAGTAACAAGATCTCGCCCCAATATGAACTTGTTTTCTGTTGTCCTGAATAAATGCCCTTTAAGAAATGTTTAAAGCTGACGACAGATAAACCCCTGACACTGAATCTTCCTTGATTTCCAGGTCATTAGAGGCATTCCTTAACCTGTGTGGGTTTCACATGCAGACATGGTCTTTTTTTTTTTTTCCTCCTGTTACCCATCTCATCTCATAGGAAGATGTGCATTTTAATATCTCCCCCCACTCTCCCCCACATATTCATAAGTGATGCACACCACTGCATGAACAGTCCCACAAATTTATTATTGAAGTTCGTGCAGGTTAGAAGTTATCCCTTAGCTTGGTAGGCAAGACAATCATTCTCTTTCTCCCAGCTGCAAGACAAGACTCCTGATCTGTCAGTTTCATACATCATTCTCCAACTAGTCCATGACAGACAAAAATCAAAGAACAAGTTATACTGAACCGGTTACAGGTTAGAAATCAAATGACAGCAGGCCCCATTGTTTCTCCCATAATGTACCTCAAACGGGCACACTGCTGTGCATGGGTGAGCACGCCCATACTTGTTGACAGAATTATTTTTAGAAAGTAATGCTTTCCCATTTATAAAACCCAGAGACAGGCAGCGTGATGTGTAGGCGGTAGTTCTCAGCCCAGCCAGGCTGCAAATCCAAATTACCTGTGGAGCTTTTAAAAATCTGCAGATGCCGTGACCTCACTCTAGAGACCAAAGGTTCTCAGCCTGGGCTGTGAATGTGAATAATCCCCCCGGGGAGTTTTTGAAAACGAGAATGCCTGCCAGGCAGCCCCACCCCAGACCAATTGTATCAGAATCTCTGGGGCTAGGGCATGCTTAATTGGCTCTCCGGGTATTCCAACATACAGCCAGGCCTGAGAACTATTGCTCTAGATAGATTGAACTCACTTATTCACTTAACAAAGATGCACTGACTGCTATTATGTGAAAGGCATTTCTGGAAACATAGCAGTTAAGGAAATAAACACTTAGACATCTGAATCAAAATCTTGAGGGGTGAGGCCTGGGCATTTAAAATGTCTAAAAGCTGATCAGCCAAGATTGAGAATCAAGGAGCAGTCAAAAGGGCAGGGAGCGGAATAGCTGTGTTTGAATCTTGGTTCCTCTGTCCATCAGCTGGCTGATCCTCGTTAAGTTATGTAACTGTTCTAAGTCTCTGTCCTCTTTGTTACCTTTGAAATGGTGGAAAGCAAATCTTCCATTCCAGGGCTGTTATGAGTTTTAAATTTTTAAAAATCAATAGAAATCTTGGTCCAGCAGCTAGTACCTACAAAGCAGTCCATAAATGTTAGTTTTCTTCCTTCCACCTCCCATTCATTTCTCCCATTGTCCTTAAAGCAATATGTGTGTTAAATATGAGGGATGTAGAATTGAAATACGAGACACTGGCGCCGGCTTTCCAGGAGTTATGGTGCAATAAACAATTAGAGAGCGGCCACATCATACATAAGCTATTCCTAGGTGTGCGCTATCGGCTACTTTTATTGCTGCAGGGGTCCTGAATGGAGAGAAATAATCACCAAGAATCAGGAGCCAGAGGTTTCCTATAGAGGAAGAATTTAAGAGGAGGCTTAAAGGGGGGTAGGTTTTGCCAGAGAGGAAAGAGAGAGTATTGCAGGCTGAGGAAACAGCACAGGAAAGGTAATTTCTAAATGATACCTGTGGGTAGGTCGTGTTTAAAGACGATATATATGTTTCAAGCAATATCTGACGTCTGTCTATGCATGTTATTAATCAAGAAAGTGGAATGTGCCTTCTTATCAATGTGAATGAATAATTATGTATGAGTTCTATGTATTTAAGAACATGTGTGGGGTTTATGTTTTTAATGATACATGCGTTTGTTTTATATGCATTTTCTCAATGTGTTACTTAGAAAATTTCTGCATGCATCTATCCAGTTTTACTTGCATTCTCCTTGGGGGAAGGAGGGAGTTACCAGCATTTCTTCTTAGAAATAACTCTCTAGCTAGCCTCAGAAATAACAATGAATTCTCTCAACACGAAGAACAAAGAGCTGAATCAAGATGACATCATCCTTCTGATAGTGAATTTTCATTCAGGTTCGCATTAAAATCCTGATGGAGGTTTTTTTCAGAATAGTCCCTGACCAATTGTAAAGGGCCAAGAGAGTGGATTTCCTTAAAAGCACGCCTCCTTGCCAGAGAGCACCTCGCGGTAGCCCCTCCCCTCCACTACAAAGTCTGGGCTCCTGAACCTGGACCGCTGTTGACAGGGTATCTGTCCTCTGCTGAGATTACTTGGAATGACCTACTTTGAAAATAGTGTGAACTCGGCCGAGTGCCAAGGTACTGGGTGCAAACAAGCCTACCCCGAGGGCTGCGGGCAGATGAGAGCAGGCTCTCTGGGGCCCCTCCAGAAGCCTTGCGTATGGTTTTGTTTTGGGGGTGGTTGCCCTTTTTCTTTTCTTTTTTTTAAATTCCCAGGGCCTTGGCTGTTACAATTCATCTTTATGCTCTTGGAGTGCAGGCTATTGATTGGCTGTGCTGCTGTTACATCAGAAAAAGGTAGCCAATCAGAACAGGGCTCTGCCTGTCTCCCAGCTGCAAACAACTGAAGTGTAATAAACAGGACTGGGAGGTTCAGCCTCTGAGCCTCTGCTCTCAGCTGCAGCCGGGGAAAGCCCTTCCCCCTCCCCCCCCCCACCCCCCTCCCCAAGCACGCTCAAGGCTGAGTCACAGCTATGGGCCTTTACCTTGACCCATACCTTGGTCCCCAATGGAAGCTTGGATACGCCTCCCTTTCACCCAAGTTCATTTTTCTTTGAGTTTCTGGCTTTTAAAAACAACATGGATGTCTCTGGAGCTTTGGAAAAGGAGAAACCAGGGGCATGGGGATAGAAATATTGGGGATTACATTAGCTCGACCACTTTAAATGATGACTCTACATAATCTCTTTTAGGACTGCCTGCTAAAAAAGGAAGCCAGCTTTGAATCTAGGAAGGTTATCCGCACTTATAAATCTGCTTTAAAATAACTTGTTATTTTCCAGAGCAGCTGCCCTGGATGCAGCATAGGTAAATTCCAACTTACCGTCTGATAAGACTCTTCTTAATGCAAAATATTTGTTTATACACATTTGAAGAGAATAGAAGCTGGTTTATCAACTTTTCCCTCAGGATACTTACAGCAGCATAATTTATCTTTGTCAAATCAGCTTGGGCTGTGATCAAATAGGAAGAAAGAGAAATTTTACTTTAACACATATTTATCTGAAATCTCCATTTAAAATTACAAACATATAACAATTCTGACCTACTGCTCAGAGTGCTTCTCTCCTTGTTTACTTGGGTTTTGTTTTGTTTTAGTTTTTCTTAAAATATATTTTATTGATTTTTTACAGAGAGGAAGGGAGAGGGATAGAGAGTTAGAAACATCGATGAGAGAGAAACATCTATCAGCTGCCTCCTGCAAGCCCTCTACTGGGGATGTGCCTGCAACCAAGGTACATGTCCTTGACTGGAATTGAACCTGGGACCCTTGAGTTGCAGGCCGACCGATGCTCTATCCACTGAGCCAAACCAATCAGGGCTTACTTGGGTTTTTTAAAGTTGTAGAGACATTGTTCCCATGACTGTCCACCCTAAAGTCTTCTCAATTCCCAAGGACTCCTGTGAAACCCACCACTTTCATTTTTACCTTAGCCTTCTGGTCTTTTTCAGACATTGTCTTATGGAATACAATTATTTGAGGGCTAGAGAAACACTCCTGAAAGAAAGACCTAGCAAAATGTTCCATATGGAATGATCACCTTGAAATGCAATGCATGATTCTTCACATAGATTCAGTTGTAAATGTTGGCAAAAATGTGCTACGAGGGTCTGTAAATAGGGAAAGACGAGCACATTTTTAACCCATCATGAAGGGTATGGAATCTCTTCCATGCAATATAGACTCAGTGTTGTTAGTACTGTCCCTCTCCCACTTGTACAGTGAACAAATTGCATGGGGGAAATAAGAAAGAAGGGGGAAAGTGATATAATTAGAACATGAGTTGGACACACAATAGTTACTGGCTGTACTCATGATATGGGCCAGCCCAGATCCTTACATCATCTTTGGCAAACCATCCCTCTCTTTCTTCAGTCTAACTCCTTGGGCCTTCTGGCTGGCAGATGTCAGAACAGAGGCCACCATGGAGCCGACAATTTTATATCAGCAGGATCACTCACACAGCCTCACCCTGGCAATGGGTTTTCATTTTTAAAAGCTGAATGAAGGTGGTTGTGCCCAAGACTTGACGGACACCAGGGTGGGGGGGAGGACCCCCACTCCTCTGGTGAAACAATAGGCAGGGGGAACCACGCCCTATCATGAGAATGGCCTTTTGGATACAGGAATAGAGTCAAATGTTGAGAAGGAAAGAAGAGCTCACAATGAAAGATAGAGTAAGGAGGCCATGTGTCTGGAGAGCCTAATATGATAGAGACAGGGCTCTGTAGGCAACTTAACCAGATGGAATGGAGAAGGCTAATGTGGGTGAGTAGACATGTCCATAGTTTTTCCCCAAAGTTTGAAGTGGCTCCTATTTTAATTTTATAGGCCAAATAAAACGTTGCAGGATTTGTAAAGTTATCTCTCGTTGTTACCTAATATCCATTAGCTTATTAAACACCTGGATGTGTGTGATCCTGTGTGATGTGTCACTCAGTAGAGTTTGGCAGCCCTAAGGCGCAAGCAAAGAGGAGAAGGGCTCTTTGTGCTGTTCATTGTAGCACCCCCACCCTCCTCCTCCTTTCCCTTATGATGCTTTTACAGCAACTTTTAACTTTCACTAGATTAACCACAGGAATAATGAATACAGAGAAAAAAGGAAGAAGGGTAAGGAAGGTGTAAAACAAGCATGTCAAACTCACGGCCTGCGGGCTGCATGTGGCACACAACAAATACTTTTGCGGCCCAGGCAATACAACAATATGTAAGAAACGTTTTTAAAAAAAATTTTGTAACTTAATTTTTACAATATCCTGTTATACATAATCTATAATAATAAAAGCATAATATGCATAATAGACCAAACAACCAAAGAGCAGAATGACAATCGGATGACATTCCGGACAACCACACTATGACACGCACTGGCACCAGGCAAGCCAAGGCGGGTGCAATGCGATGGGTCAGGGGGCCCGCCATCACTACACAATCACTGGGCAGAGGGAGGCCCAGGCTACCCAGATGTGCTGTGGTGGGTGGGCGGGGCCTCCATGCAGAGCCCTGCGATCCATCACCTCAAAGAGTGAGGCCAAAGCCACCAGCCAGCAACGCTGTGGCGGGTGTGTGGGGCCAGCCAGCGATCGCCCCATGGAGGGAGGCCCAGGCCAGCCAAGCAATTGCACCCCATGCCTGTAGCCTACAGAGGGAGGCAACCGGTGGCAGGGGAGGGGGGACAGCCCCGCACAGATGGCAAGCAGTGGCAGCGGTGGGGGCAGGGCCAGCTGCTGGCAGCAGGGGGAAGGAAAGCCCCAATAGGCCCTGATTGCTGGCCAGGCCTAGGGACCCTACCCAACGGGTCCTGGATTGCAAGAGGGCACAGGTCAGGCTGAGGGACACACACCCCACCCCCATGCACGAATTTCATGCACCAAGCCTCTAGTTATTAATAATGAACTACAACGTTTCCTAATGACTGATTACTAATAATTGTATTGCATTCATTTACCTTATTCACCTTATGTGCAGGCACACCTATTCTCTTCACTAATACTAGCAGCGAATATTTTAGCAGCCAATTGCCATGTCATTAGTCTTGGACTGACTTGCTTGGTGTGCACAACAGGAAATATTTCGCTTTCAGAGAACAAGAAAAATAGGTTTATTTGTGTAACAGTTATTAATTTGTGCAGTTATTCATTGTCTGGTAAGTTAATGTTCAAGAAAAAATATTAATTTTTATTAAAATGTTCTATCCTATCTAATAAAAGAGAAACATGGTAATTGGCGTATGACCGCTACGCTTCCCATTGGCTAATCAGGGCGATATGCAAATTAACTGCCAGCCAAGATGGCGGCCGGCAGCCAGGCAGCTTAAACTGAACATGAGGCTTGCTTGCTTCAGTGACGGAGGACTGCAACGTTCCCCGCCTGCCTTGCAGGCCTCTGAGCTTGCAGTTTAAGAAACATTGTAACAAATATAGAAGCTAAACAAAACCCCAGAAACCAGCTTTCAGAGAGCTGGGATCTCAGAACTGGAGTTGATACAGAGTTTCAATTATAGAACCGAAACAAACCAGATACCTGTTTTCAGCAGCTGAGGCCTCAGAGCTGGAGCCAAGCCTCAGAGCTAAAGCTGGCCCAGAATAAAAAAGAAAAAAAAAAGAAAAAAAGGAGCAATTGGGAGCTTCAGTCCCAGCCTGAAAACAGCCCTCAGCCCCTCACCCACACTGGCCAGGCAACCCAGTGGGGACCCCAACCCTGAAGGGTGTGTGACTAGCTGCACACAGCCATCATCCCCTCACCCAGGCTGGCCAGGCACCCCAGTGGGGACCCCCACCCTGATCCAGGACACCCTTCAGGGCAAACCAGCTGGCCCCCACCCGTGCACCAGGCCTCTATTCTATATAGTAAAAGGGTAATATGCCTCCCAGCACCAGGATCAGCAGAGCTGAGAGGCCTCCCGGCACCGGGATCAGCGTGACAGGGGGCAGCGCCCAAACCCCCTGATCGCCCTGCGGCTCTGTGTGTGACAGGGGGTGGGGCCACAACCTCCCTATCGGCCCTGATCTGTTTGTGACAGGGGAAGGCGCCCCAACCCCCTGATCACCCTGCGGCTCTGTGTGTGACAGGGTGCGGTGCCCCAACCCCCCCCCCCCCCACGGGCCCTGCTCTGTGTGTGACGGGGTAGAGCCATAACCTTCCCATCAGCCCTGCCCTGAGTGTGAGAGTGGCGGTGCCCCAACCCCCTGATCAGCCCTGCTCTGTGCATGACAGGGGGCGGCGCCCCAAGTCCCCAATCGGCCCTGCTCTGAGCCCAACCAGGGGCTGCACCTAGGGATTGGGCCTGCCCTCTGCCACCCTGGAGCAAGCCTAAGCCAGCAGGTCGTTATCTCCCGAGGGGTCTCAGACTGTGAGAGGGCACAGGCCGGGCTGAAGTACCCGCCCCCCTCCCTCCCCCCTGAGTGCACAAATTTTTGTGCACCGGGCCTCTAGTTATTTTATATTAATGATTACTCACTTATTTCAGCCCTTTGTATTCGCTTGTCTCTATTGAGATAAACCCATGTTTCTATGAAAATGGAAGCTTCTGTGTTTTTTTGCAGCCCACATAAACTTAAACCTTGTTTATTTGGCCCATGCGTTTGACATGCTTGGTGTAAAAGTTTGGATCCCTGGACAAGCCATAGGATGCTTGAACATTTCACACGGTGAAAGGTCCTATCCTCAGTCTGATGAAGGGACCACCCACCTACTGCTGAAAATCCCCCAGCTTTGATTTTCCCTCTGTCCTGAAGTTCTTCACATTTTTGAGGACAGACAATGAGGCCAGAAGTTTACAAGTGGCCCGCTGCAGTCCCCTCCCGTGTCCAGAAAGTCCCTCTTGCTCAGCCACTCTCCCTCCCTTCTTCTCTTTCTTCCTATCTGTTCTACACATTACCTATTTAAAGAATCACATTGAATTAAGTTGTAGTAAAAGGAAATAAGACAGACATGGAAGAAAAATATTGTCATTAGAAAGTGTAGTGACTGGGCATGAGCAAGACTTGGGAACGAACATCACATCACTTCTAAGGGAAGGCTTCCATCCAGATGAAATACCGTGTCAGGAAAGAAAAGATTCTCATTTAATTTATGGGGTGAAAATTCTGTGAAGCCTTCCAAAGAAATAAGTAAACAAACCTGAAGCACGTCTGGGGAAATGACTGTGATTAGTTTTACTTTATCTCTTCCATGGAAGTAAGCTCATTAGAAGGCAGACAACATAGTGTTGACAAATTTTCACTGGGGTAGACAAGAACAATATCTCCTGATATCTAGCTTTCAAAAATATGCATAAGGAAACTATACACAATGCACAGGAATAGGAAAACATATCATTCTTACTCACAAAGAGAAACAGGTAACGGTACAAATATCAATTAATGCTGAATAGGTCTTCATATTTGCTGGTAACAGAGCTATGGTTGAGCAAGGAATTCTCTAGTTACATGATGATCAGTGGGGAGAACTGGTCTACGGGATGCATGATTGTGGGAAGGATGCTAATTTCATCTAGGAGAGAATAAAATAATATTTAAAGCCTGCTCACTCAGTATCAGAGCTGCAGTAAAGTGATTTTTCTTCTTTAGATTCTACGCTGAGTTTTGCTGGCACCCTGCATTTAGGAAATCAACAGCACACTACTCACAAGGAACTTAGTATCTAAAAAAAGCCCACATTGTGCTTTAAGCCTTTTAGCACAAAAATAATAAAAGTCAAGAGGTTAAAGTTTATTCCTGCAATTTTCTCAGAAACATCTGTGCAATTTTCTATGGGGGCTGAATGCATATTCCATGTGGATCATTGTCAATTGAAATGTGGTTGAAGAACTAGTGGTTTAGTACTGAAGGCTCACTCTCTCACTTGATCCCAATTACATATATATGATTTCCTACCAGCAAGTACAGGAGAATTTTTTTTTTAAATAAGAAATACCTTTTATGTTCACATTCATTGTCATTATATTTGCTATGTCTCAACAGTGTGACTCATTCCAACTAACAGCCCCCAGGAGAATAGAGAAGGAAGGCCACAAAGCAAACTCCATTCAATAAATTACTATTGAGCACTTACTATGTTTGGCACTATGAGGCCAGAGTCCCTAAAGAGGGTTCAATTCAGTGGACTATGTAAGGCAGATGTACAAATAACTATAATAAATCAGGGCAGAGTAGGGTCAGTGTCTTACGAAAGTGGATAAAAACATGGAGCACTGAGTACATTGCCTTTTGAAAAGGCCCAGCAAAGGTTTCACACAGAAAATGGTGAAAGGGAAAAGGGTATGTAAGTCAGATGTCAGCTGGGTTCTCCTTGCTATTGGGAGCTAAGTCAGGCTGGCCTGACCCCACTCCAAACCGCCTGGAAAATCCAGAGCTCTTCTCAACACGTTCTCATTGGCTCCTCTGCATCTTTCACCATTTATCTATTTCCTCTGCTAAAGCTCGCCTCCTTCCTTGAATCTCACTAAAAACCACTTACGCAGAGCCTTTCTAAAGTGCAGTGATTACTAAAGGTGCTGAAGAGACAGGACTTGCAGCCCAATAATGTACACATCTTACAACTAAACATTAGTCATCCCTGTTTTTAAAAACCCTTCAGGTGCCCCACTCGCTCACTCATTCTCCTTTTCTGCTGCCTCTCTCTTCCCTTCTTGGGGTGGGGTGGGGTGTGTGGGGGGGAGGGGGCGTGCAAAAATCCCAATTCCCTTCATTTTCTTAAACATAGTGACTCATCCTACTTTAGTCTGTGCTCTTCCTTTAAACTGTGGAGCAGGGCCCACTTCTACCAACAAAATGACCCATTGATGTATGATTTCTTTAAATAATGACTTTTTGCCTCCTTTAAGGTAAAGTCTGGTTGGTATACTTTCGTTTTTAACTTTCTCTGATGCCAATTTTGCAAGGTATCTCTGGAAGATAAGGATGTCCCATAGGGTCCTAAGTTAAAAGACCTAGAAGAATTCTTAAAGATTTTTCAAATGCCTGTCTCTCATTGTACAAATAAGAAAACTGAAGGTCAGGCTTGCTCAAAGGTATGAATTAAATGGTGGAGGAACTCTGCCACTTACGTGCTTTTCCCCCTGATGGTGGGTACATTATGATGAAGGTAGAAGAGGGAAGAACAAGGCATTCATCATAGCAGGTATGGTTAGGGAGGACCTAGGGTGGCAAAGGTACTCACTCGTCACGAAGGTGTGCATAGGAAAGGTAGCCTCTTTATTTTCTGGTAGGTGAAAGCCACCTACCTACCCCACTGGATAATAGAAACAATCTACATTTTTCAAATAACAGTATTTCCATCTCTTTCGGTTTAGTTTCCTTGCATTTTAAGCACTGTCAATTCAAATGTCAACCCCTATTGGTGTTTGCAGATAAACACTCAGTCTTCTTATGGGAGGCATAGCAGGCTCTCAGGGCAGAAGAGAAGGGTCCTCTGGGCTGTTGTTGGACCTCTTCTGGAACGTGGTAGAGCTAGGCTGCTGCACACACTGGTGACCACAAGGATACTGCTGGTCCAGTCTGGCCTTTTGAGGGTGATGTGCTGGCACCAGCTCTTAGAGCACATGACCCTTGGCTGAAATCTTCAGCCAAGTGGCCTCATTGTCCCAACCTAAGCTACTGGGGCCTTGGAGACATCCAGATAATATGGGGAAGACCAAGGACCTTAGACTAGGGGGATGTTTACCTGAGGCAGAGTGGTTTATGTTGATACTTGAAAAGAATGCTATTGCTGGATAGAGTGTTCCATAAATTCCAATTAAATCTTTTTGGTTGGTGGTATTGTTGAATTCTTCCATGCCCTTGCTGATTTTCTGCCTTGTTGTTCTATCCATTGTTGAGAGAGGGGGTTTGAAGTCTGCATGTGTAATTCATCTATTCCTCTTTTCATTTACATCCATTTTTGCTTCACATATTTTTCAGCTCCATTGTTTGGGACATAGACATTTAGAATTGCTATATAATGTCTCTCTGTGTCTCGAGTGGGTTTCTTTGTTCTGCAGTCTACATTATCTGATGTTAATGGAGCCACTTCTGTATTCTTTTGATTAACGTTTCCATGATATATCTTTTTCACTCATTTTATTTTCAACCTGACTATAGCTATATTTGAAGTGAGTTTCTTATAAACGGCATGTAGTCAAGCCGTGTTTTTTAATCTGCTCTTTCAGTTTCTATTGAGACTATTTGCATTAATGTAATAATTGATGTATTATTGATGTATTCAAACTTAAGTCTATCATTTTATTTTTTGTTTTCTATCTGTTCTCTTTATTTCCTTTATTCTTTGTTCTGCCTTACTGATGGTTAACATTTTTTCAGAATTTCTTTTTGATTTATTTATAGTGGATTTGAGTATACCTCTGTACAGCTTTTTTTAGTGGTTCTAGGTATTATGCTATACTTACATAACTTATCACTGTCTATTAGTGCCATAATTTTCTCAGTTCAAGTAAAGTGTAAAAACCTTACCTCCTTTTACATCCCTTTACTCTCCTCTTTTAAAAATATAATTATATCATTTTCTCTATACATCTTTAGAATCATATCAGACAATGTTATAATTTTTGCTTCCCCAATTAAACATAATTTAGAAAATGCAAGAAAATAGGGAAGTCTATTATAGTTTCCCATATTTCTGTTTATTGGGCTTTTCTGTTCTTCCTAATGTTTGGAGAACTTCCTTTAGCCATTCTTTAAGGTTGGTGTGCTGGTGAAAAATTCTCTCAGTTCTCCTTCATCTGAGAATATCTTTTTAAAAATATATATTTTTATTGATTTCAGAGAGGAAGGGAGAGGGAGTGAGAGATGGATACATCAATGATGAGAGAAATCAGCTGCTTCCTGCATGGCCCCTACTAGGGATCGAGTCTGCAACCCAGACATGTGCCCTGAATGCCCTGATTGGGAATCAAACCGTAACCTCCTGGTTCATAGGTCAATGTTCAACCACTGAGCCATGCCAACTGGGCCATCTGAGACTATATTTCACCTTTAGGCCCAAAGGAGTTCAGGTTGATAATTTGTTCCTTTCAGCGCTTAAAACAATGTTGTGCTATATGACTTCTGATTAGAAATCCACTGACATTCAAATTGTCTTTCCTCTATAGGTAAGGTGTTGTTTCTCTTTTGCTGATTTTAAGAATTTTTATTTGTCTTTATTTTTCAGAAGTTTGACTATCATGTGTCATGAGGTGAATTTCTTTGGATTTATCCAGTTTGAAGTTTGCTTAGATTCTGCAATCTATAGGTTTATGTCTTTTGTCAAATTTTGGCATTGTTGACCTAACCGGTTTGGCTCAGTGGATAGAGCGTTGGCCTGCAGACTGAAGGGTCCCAGGTTTGATTCCAGTCAAGGGCATGTACCTTGGTTGTGGGCACATTCCCAGTAGGGGGTGTGCAGGAGGCATCGATGTTTCTAACTCTCTATCCCTCTCCCTTCTTCTCTGTAAAAAATCAATAAAATATATTTTAAAGAAAAAATTGGGAATTGTTTAGCTCTTTAAGTACTTTTTTCAGTCCTGTACTCTTTCTTTTTTTTTCTTTCTCTCTTTCTTTCTTCCTTCCTTCCTTCTTTCCTTCCTTCCTTCCTTCCTTCCTTCCTTCCTTCCTTCCTTCCTTTCTTTCTCTTTCTTTCTTTCTTTCGTCTTTCTGTCTTTCTTTTTACTTTTTATTATTTATTTATTTTTAGCCACCCTCCACTAAGGCCCATCCAGACTGCAGTTCCCTGAACTCTTAAATTCAAACATCCCTCAATTCTTGACCTCATCGTTTTGCTTCTCATTCCTTACTTCATACTCAATACACCCATTTTTTTCTGCCTCATTAAGGTGTCTGACCACTTGACTTTGCTACTTTCTTTTAATCTATGACTCTGTTTCCACATCCAATTCCATTCTTATCTAAGTAGACCTCAGGGTCTTTCACTTTCAACCACTTTTTTTGACACAATCTTCAGTTTCTTCCCAACTGTCCTTCATTCTCATCCACTGGCAAAATCCAAACTTTGTAACAACCTAATTATCTGCCCTCTTCTGCATTTATGCAGCTGAGTATAAAGGAGAAAAATTGCACAGTGGAGGGAATTGGTAAACCAAAATTCTATGGTATACAATTTCCAATTATCCCCATGCTGCTGGCCATTCCTACTGTGTTTATGGTCTCTCTCTCTCTCTCTCTCTCTCTCTCTCTCTCTCTCTCTCTCTCTCTCCTCATAGCAATGAAGCCACCTCCTCACATCTGAAGCCCTATCCTCACATCTCCCCACCTACTTCACTATCACCTGCTGCTTCATGGAGAAAACAGAAGCCGTAGGTGGGACTCTACACCTGCAATCTTGCACACATCTGTACTCATTCTTACTTGACTTTCATGATCAGCAATGAAGTCCCGCTTCTAAAGCCAGTCAGCTATGTAGCCCATTATGGCCTGCACACTTAGTCACCTTACTCATCAATTATTGCCTTTCTTCTAGTTTTCTGAAGAGCATCCCTCCTAAAAATCATTACAAAATCCATCCTGCTTACCTTCGCATTACTTTTTCACCTCTAGTTTTCTTTGTTCTGAAGTCTACATTATCTGATGTTAAGAAAGCCACCTTCCTTCCCCACTTCAAAGCTAGGATTTGTAAATGTGCTTTCTATGCTTCCTGACATCCTATTCCCTCTTCAAACAGTCTCATTTTTGCCCTCACAATGTTTAAACAATTCTTGCTAAGATCTCCAAAGGCATTTATTGCTGAAGCCGGCAGTTACCTTTCAACCTTATCTTACTTGACATCTTTATAGTTTTTGGACAATTGAACAATATCTTCTTTTGGGGGAAAAAAACAAAACTCCCTTCTCTTCTGCTTTCCCTTAACTTCTCTGGCTACTCTCTTTGGCCTCCTTCTCTGTCAGTATTCCCTGTTTTAGTCTTACTTCTCTCTTTACACACCTGGACACTCATCCAAACCTTGACTCCTCACTTCCCTTATTCCCTACACTGAATATATCACTACATCTTTCATTCTATTACCATTGTGTATTGGTCAGCTCAAGCTGCCATAACAAAAATACCACAGACTGGGTTCAAACCCGTTTATTTTCTCACAGTTCTGCAGGCTGGAAGTCCAAAATCAAGATGTCAGCAGTCATTTTCTGGTAAGAACTCTCCTGCAGGCTTGTAGACAACTGCCTTCTTATTGTGTCCTCACAAGCTAGAGAGAGAGTGCAAGCTCTCTGGTGTCTCTTCTTACAATGGCACTAATCCCATCATGAGGCCCCATCACCAAATATCATCAAATTGCCTCTTAGAACTTCAATGTTTGAATTGGTGTGTGTGAGGGGGAGGGTAGGGGGAGGGCAGTATAAAATGCTCTGTAAGCACATTGCTCTGAAATTCTTCTGCCATGTCCATCTCTACTGACATTTTTTCTAACCTGGATTATTTCAATAGTTTCCAAACTGACCTTTTTGCCTACATTATCCCTCTCAAAGCCATTCCCCATACTGTACTAGACCAACATATCTGAGGCAGAAATCAGGCTTCACCACTTCCTTGCAAGAGATACTTCAGTAGTTTCTGATAGACTTTCTGTGAAATCTACACACTTTGTTTTTTAAAATATATTTTTATTGATTTCAGAGAGAGGAGGGGAGAGTGCAAGAGGGATAGAAACATCAATGATGGAGAGAATCATTGATTGGCTACCTCTTGCACACACCCTACTGTGGATTGAGTCCACAACCCGGGCATGTGCCCTAACCAGGAATTGAACCATAACCTCCTGGTTCATGGGTTGATGCTCAACCACTGAGCCACACCAGCTGGGCTACACATTTTAAACAGCATGGAAATCCCTCCATGTTTGGGCTCCTGCTTATCTCTTCAGTTCAATCTCTTCCTTCGCCCCTTGCACTCAGTGATACTTCCACAGTGCAGTACGTAGGGTTTGATGAACACACTCTGCTTATTAAATTTTCCTCATTCTCAGAACTCAGCTTAGATGTCATCTCTTGTAACAAGTACTCTATGACCCTTAGGCTTAATTGAGTGCTTTTCCTAAATGTCTCCACCACTCACTGTGTTTACTTGTATCATAGCACTCAGCAGACTTTGTCATAGTTGTTTTTCATTTGTCTGTCTCCCCGCTTTGACTATAAGCTCCTTGCAGGCAGCCACTGGTTCTGTACTCCTCTCTCTGTCCCAAGTCTATGGTGCAGTTTTTAGCACAAGTAAATACTTCATGTTTGTTTATTAAGTAGAAGACGATTTCATGCAACTTCTCTTTTTATTGATGAGAAAACTAATAAAGAGAGTATAAGCTATCAGTCAAACAAAGCCAAGCTAGCAAGAAGCCCAGAAAACAAAGAATGTCACCATCAATAAGTCAACTCAAGATTTTCAGGCCTAGCACTGACACTAATGAAAAAGATAAGCACAATTATATTATTTCAGTTCTTTGGGCCTTTATCTGTAAAATGGAGAGGTTGGACTAGATCACCACCTGTTTTCTTCTAATGCTAAGGTTCTATAATTCCATGTAAGGAGACCATTAACTGTCTTGGTCAGAATTTTTTAGAAATCACAAACCTGGGATATTTCTTGCTCTACTAAAAATGAATTTGGGGATAGCCTGCATTTATGAAGAGCCTAGGCAACCAGGGTTTCTCTTCCCTGACCATTCATTTCTTTATTAAGTCAACATTTATTGAGCAACTAATGTCTACCAAGCATGTAAAGCTTTTCAGTTTAGACATTTCATAAGTGCTGACAAACAATAAATAAAAAAAGAAAAGAATTCTCAATGAGGACAATTTGATGTAATTTTCAAAGTTCAGACAGAAACAGCGACTTTATAGGGGAAACTATAGAGAAGGTACTAAGAAGTACCCTATTCAATTGCATTCAGAAATGGTTATGTAACTGTTACATAGAACAAGCATGACTCATAGGATGCAATCAATCACAAAGCAACGCTTTGAATTTATTCCATGGAATTAACACCTTCTCTGCTCTTGGGTGAAATGTAGAACAAATTTTTCTTCTTATAACTTCCAGGTAATATATCCTTTGGTCAATAATTAGCATGTCTAGATTCATGTCATGGTAAAAACATCAACCATTAGGCTTCTCCTCTCCCCAGCTCGGTTTCCATAAACACTTACAGTTAGGAGAGCAGCCTGTGTCTCCCCTTTCCCCCATCACTGCCCTTTCAGCTTTCAGCTTTCACACCTCTCACCTCTCAGGTTGGAGTCCTGAGAGAAAGATGAAAGGGGAGCAGGAAAGTTCTTTCCTGTCTGGTAGTCTTGTGAAGATCTAGTATCAGAGTTCTCTGGCTTTGACAGGTATTCCGAGTTGCCTCTCTTGGTGGTGTTGTGTGAGTTCTTTGGAGACACTACAGGGTAGGACTTCTCTCACCTACATTTCGCTATAGACTGAGTGCATCTTAATCTGGCTGACCACTTACTTTCCTCAGATCCCAGGAATCTGGTACCAACTCCATCCTTTTTGTTCATCTGGTTACCCATCCAGATAACCCTCTTAGGACACATGTTAATTCATGCCTGCTTTCACTTGTTGGTGGCCCATGTCTGATTCAAGGGGGCCATTCATACTTTCTTTGGCCCTGATAGCCTTAGGAAGCGGGTGGAGACACATGGCACACAAACTACTTTGTGCAAAACAACCCTCACCTTGCCTCTCTAATTTTCATTTTTAATGTACTTTTAATTGATATGAGGGGTTGGAAAGCCATGTAATCAGATTTTGACAATATCCTCTGTAAATTTTTCAAAGTGAGGAGCTCATACCTCACTATGTGTAAATGCTTCCGCTGAATCTTTCATTCTTTTACAGTTATACCTGCCTTATGATGGTAGAATGGCCAATTTCTGATCACATCTTTGGCTTTTACTTGCCATGTCACTGTAACAAGTAGCCTTTCCCTTTTCTAGTTTTCTCATCTAAGGGCAAGTTAATAACAAGTTTTTGTATAATTTAAAAAGTACTTCTTTTCATAAACTATAGATTGGGCATTGCATTCATGTCCTAGGGCTGCTATAACAAAATCCCACAAACTGGGTGGATTAAACAACAGGCATTTGTATGTCATAGCTCTGGAGGCTAGAAGTCAAAATCAAAGTGTCAGCGGGGCCACACCCTTCTAAAGATTCTGAGATAGAATCTATTCTAAGCCTCTCCAGCTTCCGGTGGTTACTGACAACCCTGAGCATTCCTTGGCTTGTACTTGCATCACTTCGATTTTTGCCTCTGTTTCCACAAGATAATCTCCCTGTATGTGTTTCTGTATGGTCTTTTTATAGGTACAACAGTCATTGGATTTGGGGCCCATCCTAATCCAGTATGACATCATCTTAATTTGATTACTTCTGAAAAGACCCTATTTCCAAATAAGGTGATACTCACAGGAGCTGGGTAGACATGGATGTGTATGTGTAACATGCGCTGTTACAATCTAATGCAGGTACTGAAAATTTTTCTGTAGGAAGGTTCAGTATCAGCACAAATATGATGTTATACTTTCCCCAAATAATGTTTTTAAAACATAGAGAGATGGTATTAATTTTGGAAAGGCTTGTGGAAGTAGGAACCCCTGGGTTTCACTGAAGTGCACTGCAATATTCATAGAGTAAGATGACAAAAGAGGCATACAAACAGCTTAATAAGCATGGGTATGTATCGTATGAGAGAATCAAAGAAAGCTAATAATAGCTACCCCAGAGATGAGCGAGCGGATGCTTTTCCACAGCTGAATCCTCAGCGGGATGATGCAGTCTTTGTTGACTTTGCCATGTGACTGATGAAAACAAAAGAGATACAAGGAAGACAAATGACATAATTTTGAGTGGTTTGACTTTAACTACACATACTGAAGTTATCATAGCACTAGTAGTGATGTGTTGCTGTATATAATTATCTATTTTTGAGCTTCTGCAACATTTCAGAAAATTTTCCTGGGAGTGTTTTCTCCCTCTGCCGGGTTTCCCTTTTTCCAAAAATTCAAATGGTGGCTTCTTGGGACCTTATTCAAATAATGAGATAACAGCAGGCATAAAACTGAAAGCAACTAAAGGAGAACCTTCATGATATTCATCAAAATTGAATCTTTTATATAAACATCTAATACAGTTTCTTTATGAATTATCAACTAAAGTCTATCCTGAGAAAATGTAGACTTTAGAAAGGTGTGATGAACAGTTACTAGTTGCATATGTTTGATTACCTAGCCATTTTCTCTTTCTATTCTCAAATAACTTCTTCCTAGAATCTTTGATTTTGTTTGGCCAAGCATTCCTTTTGGATATTCATATATTTATCCATCCCTGCTAATTCAATGAGCTTGCCATGCAACTTTAGAAACTTGGAAGGACTTCATTAAATAGCATGCATTTCTTATTCAAAATGATTGCTGACATTTTTTATTGCTACTTTTACCTCTATTCTACATGTAACTTCTTTTCTGAATGTGGCAAACAACATGTGCCTTCCTTTGCATGTGCAAATGGAGCAGTGGATGCTGATCCATTCTTTCTGTGCAATTTATGCCAAATTTAAATCTTCCTTTGGATAATTGTTTTCTTTATGTATCACCATGTCTTTATTGCAATTTGTATTATATTTTCTTTTGTAAAGACATTTGGATTCTTGTAAAAGTGTTATGTATATAAATAATGAAACAACACCCACGCCATTATTTAGCTACTCTGGGTGCTGCCACACTGCTTTCTTTCTTTTTTTTTTTTTTCTTTTTTCTCCTCTTTTTTCTTTTTAATCCCCATAAGAATAGTTCTTAGGAATAGAAATGATACAATGATCTTAAAGATATAGTCAGTGCTTACTGTTAATTAATGAAGAGTAATGTTTATTTCAAAATGGGCCTCTATAACTGATTGCTTTAAACTTTATGTCATTTTGTGCTAGCTTAAAACACAGTAGTAGCAGATGTGGTACACTCTGTATAATGTTCCAGCATAAACTGAGCATAGCAGGAGGCATAATGCCATCAGTTCAAGTAAAATGGTTGTATGGTATCCTGAGAAATTATTGAGCTTCTATATGGATTGGCTTGTTTTTATAAAATAAATCAAGAAACAAAAAAATGTTTTTTTTCCACCATAGAAAAGGGGCCAAAAATACAAGATATGCAAAACCACTAACATGTTTGTACTCAATTGTCTTCTACGACTTTTAGAATTCCGTTTACATAAAGGGCTCCAAGGGCAGTGTTTGGCCTTTCAAGGCCCACACTGAAGTGGGCCCAAGAAGTCCTGGAGTCATAGATGCTAAGAGAGAGAAGGGTCTGAGGTCTGCTTCTCTCCATCTCTGCTGGCCTCCTCCTCTTTTATAGGAGTCATTTGGGTACAGGACAGGCTGGGACCACATCAGCACAGGTCATGGAAAGGAGAGGGGACGAAGATCCAGAAGGGACAGAGCCTACATTCAGAGCTGGCCCATCCCCAGGAGGCAGCCAGGCAGGCCAGCGGGCAGTGGTCAAAGGGCATGACTAGCTCCGATTGGGCCAGGCTATTTGGATATCTGAGTTCTGGAAGAAGTCCAGATGACAATACTCAAAATCAGGCAGGGTTCCAGGTGATCCGTTCAGTCACAGCAGGCCCCCGCCAGAAGCTGAGAAGGGAGGAGGAAATCATATTGTACTTCCCAAGGGAAGGGGGCAGCAAGAGTTTGGCAGAGCATCAGGATGAGCCGAGGAAACTGGAGTTGTGCCAGGATCCAACCCCTGCGGAGAACTGAAGTGCCCAGCAGAGAAGCTGAGGCCGACTGGAGTTACAAGACTTTGGCCAAAGTGGTAAGAGAACCCAGAGACTCCGCTTCCAGGAGGAACCAGATTTCCAGGTCTCTAGGCAACCAAACCAGTTTCATCTATTAATAGGTCTAAGGCTGATGACAGGATCAGGACGGGCTCAGACTGATTGGGAACAACTAAAAGCTTCTGGAACTTTAATGCGCATAAGAATTGCCCAGGGAGCTGGTGACAACGCAGATTCTGATTGGGTAGGTTTGAGTTGGGGCCCCGATCTGAATTTCTAGCCAGCTCCTAAGCCATGCTGCTGGTTTCCTAGAGAATCCAAACTTACAGTCATTCCCTTTTCTCCTCCCCACTGCCCTCTCTCCACCCATTTCACCTGCCCAAGCAGCACATCCTTCCTCCCCTGCCCTCCTCATCAAAGGTCTGACCACCTGCTCCTCTTTCCCTTTTCCTCTTCCTATCCTCCCAAACCCTTTGTCCTCCTGCATTTCTTCGGTCAAGACCACCAACAGAAAAAGAACTGTTCAGATAACAGAAGGGGCAAGATAGCAAAAGCCAGACCATTTCCCCCACTGTCAGTTACACGCCTAAATCTTTGTATGTTTGATAGGTACAATTAGTCCAGATTAATGTCTTTTTCAGTTTCTGTCTCATAAAGAGCATAAAGAACATGTGACCTCTTACATTTCCTTCCTGATAGACTCCAATATTAAGGACTGAGTGCCTGCTTCAGCAGCACATACACTAAAATTAGAGCAACATGGAGAAGATTATCACAGCCCCTGCACGTAGATAGCACACAAACTTCTGAAGCATTCCATATTTTTAAAGACATTAAAATAGGCATAAATTAATGGCAAAATAGATTGTGTTCATGAAAGTTTTACTATATTTGCCAATATAGTAAAACTTTAGATTTTACTTGCATTAATCTATAATAATCCATGCAAATCCAATAAAAATCCCAACAGAGTTTTAATGAAACCTAATTTTAAAATTGGAATAAAAGAGCAAATGGCCAAAAACAGCTAAGAAAATTTTAGAGATAAAGAATAGAGTGGAAGAAAGCAAAAGAATAGTGTGGGAAGGGAGTTTCCATTCTACAAGAACTGAAGGCATAATATGTAGTTGGAGTTATTTAAATGGTGTAACAATAGATAGCTCTACTTAACATGATCTTAAGCTATTTTATTTGTGATTTTTAAATTTTCTACTCTAAACATATACTAGCTTTGCAATGAAAGGTAAAGTTAAAAAAATAAGTGCTTTAAAAAAAGAAAATATCTACTAAAATATTTTTTTAAATCAGAGTAGTGTCACATATATATTTTAAGTTTTTATTCCCTGAAAATATATCTGTACATAGAATACACTGAATGTGTTTCCATTTCTTGTAGTAAGGGGTCCCTAGTTCCTGGCTTACACTAAAAACTAATCATATAATGTGGGGTCAGTGAATTAAGATCTCTCAGACAGTTTTCCAATTTGTAAAATGATGCTATCAATAGCTTCCCAGTTCACCTTAGAGGATTTATTGTTGGAATTCTACCAGATAATATGTGAAACTGCTTTACAAAATGAAACATTATACAAATGAAACTATTACTTTTAGTATTTGAAACGAAGCACTCGTAGATTTTTAGAATTTTGTTCCATTTCGTGTTGGTGTGACTGGACTATTTAAGACATTTGGGCTCAACAGTGAAGGGGGTTGGAAAAGCATAGTTTAAATCACAACCCCTCTCTCCATGTCCCATCTCATTTCACAACTGTTTTCCATTCATTCAATGACAATATTTATTGAGTGCCAATGTGTACTAGAGCCTGGAGTTATGATGATGAAACAGACACTCCTTGCATGCAGGAAACTTGTGGATTAGCAGAGTGTGAACAAAATAGGCAATTTCAAAATACAGTGACAGATGCTGTGTGTGGTAAGTCCAGGGTGCCCTGGAATTCTTTCAGGGTCACCATCCAGGTCTGGATGGTTATAAAAGGGTTCCTGGACCATGTAATAGTTCAGATGATGAAAAGGGTGAAGGAGAACAGTAAAGTTTGCTTGGAGTCAGGACAAGGGGGAGGGAGAGTGATTTGGGCACAAAGAGGAACACTTGTACTGCTCCAGGGGCAAGAAAGAGCAATGGAACTACTTTGATGCTTTAACAAAACAAAAACCTAGACTAGTGATGGCGAACCTTTTGAGCTCGGAGTGTCAGCATTTTGAAAAACCCTAACTTAACTCTGGTGCCATGTCACATATAGAATTTTTTTGATATTTGCAACCATAGTAAAACAAAGATTTATATTTTTGATATTTATTTTATATATTTAAATACCATTTAACAAAGAAAAATCAACCAAAAAAATGAGTTCGTGTGTCACCTCTGACACGCGTGTCATAGGTTCGCCATCACTGACCTAGACCATAATGCTGCTTAGGCCTGGGTCAGCAGGAGTTCAGCATGAGTCTTTTTGCAACAAGTTTTAAGATGATCTCCTTCCCCCACCACAAACCTCCTGACCCCTCCCCAGCCTGCCTTTCCCCTTCATTGCCTGGCCTTTCCTTTGGAAAAAACAGCACTCTGAAGAGGTGGGAAAAGGCTTTTTTCTTTTAAAGCAGCAGCATTATTAACAGAGAAGGAAAGTCTCCCATGAGCTATAGCAAAATCCTGCAGATTGGTTTATGAATCAATGTAGCTTAGGTTAAAGTAACCTAATTTCCTGAAAGCCACTTTATGGCTTTAGGCTTCCAGAGGAGCATAAAGCTTATATGATATTTACTCTTAGTTAAAATTAAATGGAAATGGAAAAAACAACAACAAAGAGGAAGTCTTTTGGGAGGTCATATCATTAAAGAAAAAAAATTAAAGGCTACAAAGCAATGAAGACAAAATATACATGCTGCATTAAGAAGGTCTGGCAGTATCCTATATAATAAAAGCCCAGCAATGTTTACAGCATAGCGGCCAGAACGACTAGACGACCAGCAGGTAGCTATGATGAGCACTGACCCAGACCTTGCTGTCGGCGCCCTGACAGCCCCGAATCCCGTTCACCTGCACCCTGGACCCTGACAATAGGGAGGCGGGAGCCGGATACCCACACCCTGGACAATCATAGCAGGGAGGCAGGAGCCCCATTCCTCGCGGAATCAGCCTTTGATCAACTTGCTGTCTGCCCCCTGACAGCCCAGATTCCCATTCACTAGTATATATATATATATATATATATATATATATATATATATATATACTAATAAAAGAGAAGCATGCAAATTGGTGTCACTCTGATATGCCCACCAGCCAATCAGATGAGTATGCAAATTAACCCAACAAAGATGGCAGTTAATTTGCATACACAGGCACAGAGCGAAGAAAGACAACCTAGAAGGAAGCCAAGTGCTGCAGAAGGGAGTGAAGCTGTGGAGAAGCAAGCCGGGCGGCAGAGGTGGGAGCGAAGCCCACCTTGGCGATTTTCGCTCCCTTCTCTGCTTCGCTCCAGCCACAGGAAGCCCTATTCTTGCAGGAATCTTCCTGCAATGGGCCTCTAGTATAGATAGATAGATAGATAGATAGATAGATAGATAGATAGATAGATAGAAATATAGATATATAGATATATAGATATATAGATATATAGATATATAAGCCCAAGCAACCGTTATGATGGAATGACCAGAACAACTGAACAACTGGTCGCTATGACATGCACTGACCACTAGGGGGCATGCACTCAATGAAGGAGCTGCCTCCAGCCCACAGACCCCAATAGCCGATAGGCCCTCCCCCTGACCGGCAGGTCCTGAGCACCCAATTGGGGCCAGGCCCCAGGCTGGGAAAGGGAACTGGGGGTGAGCAGTGAGGGAAGGAAGAGGCAGGGAGGCTGGGAGGTGGAAAACCTGATCGGCCCTGATTGCTGGCCAGGCCTAGGGATCCCACCCATGCACGAATTTTGTGCACTGGGCCTCTAGTCTCTCTATTTAAAAGCCTAAGTGATTGTTACGACCAAACAACCATAAGAACCAGAACAACTGGTTGACCAGTCGCTATGACACACACTGACCACCAGGAGGCAGATGCTCAATGCAGGAGCTGCCCCCTGGTGGTCAGTGCACTCCCAAAGCCAACTTCCTGTTGCCCCTCTCCCCACCCAGCTGGCCCCAAATCAGCCCTGATAGGGGGCAGGGGAGCTGGCTGGCCAACCTCCTGTGGCCCCTCCCACTGGCCATTCAGCCAACCTCCCGGGGGTCCCCCTGGCTGGCCGCCCCCCGCAATAAGCCTCAATAACCGGCCAGGCTGAGATACCCCACCCGTGCACGATTGGGGCCAGGGAGGGAAGCAGGAGGTTGGCAAGCTGGGTAAGGACCATGGGAGGGCTCCAGGGTGTGTCCAGCCTGTCTTGCTCAGTCCTGATTGGCCAGACTCCAGCAGCAAGTTAACCTACCAGTCAGAGCATCTGCCCCCTGGTGGTCAGTGCACATCATAGCGACTGGTCAACTGGTTGACTGTCTGGCCTCTGGTGGTCAGTGCACATCATAGCGAGCAGTTGAGCGGCCTTAGCATATCACTAGCATAGTGCGCTTTGATTGGTTGTATGGCTGACTGGATGACCGGACACTTAGCATATTAGGCTTTTATTATATAGGACTAGAGGCCTGGTGCACAAAATTCATACACTCAGGGGAGGGATCCCTCAGCCTGGCCTGAGCCCTCTCACTGTCTGGGAGCTCCATGATAGATCACCCCAAAGAGATAGGCACTGCCCACCTGGCCAGGGCTCTGTGATGGATTGCCCCTACAGAGGGAGGTTCAGACTACCCGCAGCACCACCGGCCAGGTAGCCTGGGCCTCCATCTTTGGGTTGATCGTGGAGCCCCCTAATTGATTGCCCCGCCGGCCAGTGGCATGGGCCTCCCTCTGCAGGGTGATCATGGGGCAATGGCCAGACCCCCGACCAATTGCATCACATCCGTCTTGGCTGGCCTGCTGTCATAGCATGGTCTTCCGGAAGGTCATCCGAATGGTTGTTCTGCTGTTCGGTCATTCAGTTGATTTGCATATTATGCTTTTATTATTATAGATATCTCAATATGTTGATTGATGGCTATCTCTGAATAATTGGGTTTCATGTGATTTTTATACCCTTTTTATTGTGGAATATAACATACATTCAGAAAAGTGCAAGATATATGAAAGTATAATTCAATAAATTCTTATAAAGTGAATGCTTAGATAACCACTAGGCAGGTCAAGAAATAGAATATGACCCTATCTGGTTTGGCTCAGTGGCTAGAGAGTTGCCTGCAGACCAAAGAGTCCTGGGTTCCATTCCAGTCAAGGGCATGTACCTTGGTTCCAGGCTCCTCCCCAGTGCAAGGCTTCTGAAGAAGGCAACCAATGGATTTGTTTCTCTCACATCGATGTTTCTGTCTTTCCCTCTCTCTTCTACTCTCCCTAAAAATCAATGGGAAAAATATCTTCGGGCGAGGAGGAAGGAAGGAAGGAAGGAAGGAAGGAAGGAAGGAAGGAAGGAAGGAGGGAGGGAGGGAGGGAGGGAGGGAGGGAGGGAGGGAGGGAGGGAGGGAAGGAAGGAAGGAAGGAAGGAAGGAAGGAAGGAAGGAAGGAAGGAAGGAAGGAAGGAAGGAAGGAAGGAAATGGCCCAAAAGCCCTCCATTCACCACTTGCCAATCACAACCCACCTTCTCCCCAAGAGGTCACCACTGCCCTTACTTTTAGGATACTGTAATCACATTTTTTTCATTAGTTTCACCACCTAAGTAAATATCACTGAATACTGTATCTTTTCCTGATTTTTGAACTTTAACTAAATGGGAGCATACAATATTATGTCTTTGGTGTCTATCTCTTAACATTCGTTTCTCAGTTTCATCTATGTTGCTGATGGTACCATGGTTCATTCGTTTTCATACTACATAGTATTCCAAGTCTGGATATATCACACTTCATTTATCAATCTGACTATGATGGACAGTTTGGCTTGTTTCCAGTTTGGGGCTATTATGAATAGAGTTGCTATTTTTCTCATGCTCACATTCACATATTTCTATTGGCTATATACCCAGGGATGAAAATCTGGGTCACCAGATACTCATATCTTTAACTTTAATAGATGATGCCAAACAGCTACCCAAGGACGGCAGTAACAGTTAACACTCCCTGTAGCAACATATGAGAATTTCATTGCCCTACCTGGAGTTTTGTGTAGTTTTTTTTTTCTTTAGCTATTTGAATTTTCTGTTTTCCTCTATATCTGTTGGTTTAATTAGGTAAAATGCTATTCTAATATTTCTTCTTAACATTTTAAAAAGTTTTATTGATTGATTTTAGAGAGAGAGAAAAGGAGAGAGAGAATCATCAGTTTGTTGTTCCACTTATTTTTACATTCATTGGTTGATTCTTTTATGAGCCCTGATGGGGATGGAACCCACAACCTTGGTGTATTGGACGACACTAAACAACTGAACTACTCGGCTAGGGCTCTAATATTTCTTGGAATTATTAGTGGGGATATGACTCAGCTAGCGCTCTAATATTTCTGACAATTTCCAGTGGGGATATGACTTTTAAACTTTTAAATTGAAGTAAACATTTCTTATAGAAAAAGAGCACAAGTCACAGCTTATCACAAAGTGAATACACCTCTGTATCCACCATCCAGGTCAGGAAATAGAACTTCCTAGCAGCCTAGTCATTTTCATGTCTCCTTCTAATAAAAATCCTCTTCCCCTGGCCAGTTGCTCAATGGTTAGAGCTTGGCCCTTGGACCAAAGGGTCTTGGGTTTGATTCTCAGCCAAGGGCATGTGCAGGTTCATCCCTGCCCCTCTTGGGGCAAGTCAGGGAGGCAAGCAATCAATATGTCTCTCTTACATCAATGTTTCTCTCTCTCTCCCTCCTCTCCCTCCTGTCCATTCTAAAAAATCAATGGAAAAAATATCCTCAGGTGAGGATTTAAAAAAAAAAAATCTCTCCCTCCTCATTAAAGGTAAATTATTATAGTTAGTTTCTAACTTAGTTCTAACACAATAGTTTTGTGGTTTTGAACTTCATACAAATGGAACAATACAGTATAAATTATTTTGTATCTAGCCCCTTTTTTATTTTCAAACATTGTGAGATTCATCCATGTTATGTGTAGTAGTAATTTGTTCATTTTTTCTCTTAGCACAGTGAAGAAATATTGACCTAAGGGAGCTGACTGCTCAACACTTTTTCAACTTATGGGCTGTATTGAACTATGTCACTTATGGATTAGAACACTTCCCAGCCATTTGCAAATTTGTTGTTTCCACACAAATAATAAGCTTTTGAGTTAGAGAGGCTATAGGAAGAGTGGGGATGATATCCCCAAGCTGCCCCCTCCCGATTTCTGTAGTAATGGCTTCCCTCGGAATTCTTTCTCTGTAGCAATGGTCATTTTTATTCCTTTCTTGTCCACCTAACATGCTAAATTAGTATCACATCTCTAGGCTGCACACTTTTATGTAAAACAGAGCAGTCATAGGACTTTACTGGAAAGTTGATTTATTTCCGAGGCTCATGAGAGTCCAAAGATAAAACTGGCAGCTGGCCACTGGGAGAGCCCTTGACTTAGAAGCGGGGGCAGCTCCAAAGCGGTGTTGGTCCTTATGGAGCAGGGTCCGCTGGCACGAATCATAGCCTCCAAACTTTCTAGGGGGGAAAGGCTCAAGCTGTCCTCCAAAAGGAAGGATAAAATCAATAGCTTATATTTTAACCCTTTCAAATAAGCAGTGCTAAATGTCTTCTAGTTTTTGTGTTTGTTTTTGTGTTTTTGTTTTTTTTTTTAAGGACAAAGTGTCAAGTGAGCTTGAACTCTTAAAATGGAATCTTGCTACCCATTGATTTTTTAAAAGCAGCCAAACAGGCTCTCAGAGGGTAATTCTGAAAGGCTGTGTGTGAATGTGTAGCAAATGTAATCTTTTTTTCTTTAGGCCTTGAGATGTAATTATTAAAGCTTCAAATGACATTAGCTTGATGATCAAATTTGTATCACAGGAATGAAATAACCTAAAGTGTGCTTTCCTTACTGCCATCCTCAAAATAATTCATTTAAGATGATACTACCCTCCCCCACCCACAGATCTGTAACTAGGCCATGGAGATAACCAATATATTTAGCAAGAATTCAAAATGGTCAAATTAATTCTCAAAACAAAGAATGCCATGTTTAAGCACAACAGGTAAAACATTTTCAATCACAAAAATAGAATAAAACATTGCTGAAATCACATGCAAAAATGACAAATCAAAATAATGACTAGAATTACAAAATGTAGGAGGCCTTATTGCTGAAGTAGCTATTGAAGACCTTAAGGATTAAGTTTCTTTAAAAAAAAAAAAAGAAAAGAAAAGAGAAAAAATAACATTTTTAAAATAGAGATTGAGAATAGTTCTTGTAAGTGAACTATATGTATACCCATTGGAAAATTATCTATGAATGCAGAAAAATAAATGTTTAGTCTTGTAGAAACTTGAATTATGCAAAATCAAGATTTCATCAAATTGAGCAGTGCTAAAGTGGTTTTCTATTCTTTCTTTTACCAAGAAGATAAACATCCCCTTTCCTCCCGTCCACCCCTTTCTCCAATTGAGGCGAGGAGAGATTTTTAGACTAAGAAGGCTTTGGATGGGAAGTTATGGTATGAGCTCCCTGTCCTCTTCTGCCAATGTTTTTAATCCCTATCTACCAATTTTCCCTTGAAAGAGGAAAAGAGGACCTCAGCTGTGCCAGATCATGTGATTCTATATAATCTAGATACTGTCCATAGGGGTTAAAAAACAGAAATGAACAAATATATTTTAGCATGAAAACTTACCTATAATAAATACCAACTAGTTTCCCAAACATTCGTAGGCCAAAGATTCTATCATCTTACTTAAAAAACCCACGAATGAGGATGACCATGAGAAATGTCTTCTAGAATTGGATTTTACTTGTCATAGAAATGTGCACCTTCTGAGGGTACTAAAATAGAGCAAACGTTGAGAAATCTATGCCTTGGGTTCCAGAACTAAATTTGCCACCAACTAGTTGTATGCTCTTTGCCAGTTTGCTACAACTCTTTGGCCCAGGTTCTTGTCTAGAAAATGAAAAAAGTTGAACTTGAATTTGTAAGGATCCTCCCAGTGATAGTAATACAGTGTTGTATAAGTTATATTTCTAGACTACAATTAAGTGATAGACCAGCCTCTCCTCGTTATTTCACATCCACTTAGTTCATCAGCACTTTTTTTTTTTCTTGCTGATGAACTGAGAGATGGTGTTGGGATTGGAGACCTAACTCATTCTTGGTACCAGTCTCAGGTTGCTTCTCAGAGGCAGAGTCTGAATGTGCTTTAGCATCCTATGCTTTCGCTCCCTTTTACAGCAATCACTATCATATTTGTTCCTCTTCCTGGCATTGGAATTCCCATGATGTGCCATGGGAGCATTGTGCCAAAACAGAAAGTATGTAAAAGGCTTGGTGTAGAACTCCAGGCTGCCATACATGTTTGTGATGGAGTATTTGGGATCCATCGGTGAATGGATTGCACTCCTTTTAACCTTTGAGATTATCATATGGATAATGTCAACATGTAATCATTCTAACTGGAGCTCAGAGGGACTATTTGAAGTGATGTGTTTAAGACATCATCAATGAGACCTGACACGTGAGAGAGTTTTCCTGCGCTAACAACTACAGTGAATGCTACATTGAGGAACTGCAAACTGGGAGCAAATCCACTCCATCCTACTATGAGCCTTTCCTGTTTTGTCAGCCAGCATGGTTTCCTAAATCTCAAATTGCAGCAGAACTGTTCTGCAATTCCGTGGCTAGCTATTTCGGGAGCCTAACACAGCAGGACAAATGTGCACAAGTCCACACAGTATGACAGAAGAATTAAAAATGTATTTACCATCTGTTGGTAGTTTCCTTGTGGGGCTCTTTTCTTTTCCTCCCCTGAAGTCACAAATAGGGTCTTCTTCTTCCTTCCTTCCTTCCTTCCTTCCTTCCTCTGCCCTCAGAGAGCAGAGTCCTCTTTTTACATCTTTGGAAAAGCAGGGCCTTTTCCCTCGCTCCTTCCAATTTCTTAGGCTATTGAATTCTGGAACTATTTCAGCTTCAAGGATCATTTGCCTTAAAGATAAATTAGAACAAGTCTGCGAAGAGGTTGTAGTGTTTTATACTTGTTTTGTGGCCAGGTTACATACTTGAGTTGTGGTCACAGTACCTCTGGGAAGCTCTAGGGAAGGACAAGAGAAGCCAGGCCCAGGGTAACTGAAAGGAAGTTGAGTCCTTAAATTAGGCTTGGGAATTTATGTCGGCCCTTTGCCATCTACTTAGTCCTTCCCATGATGGAATGTGCCAGACGGGAGCCAAACTTTCCAATAGGAAAGAGTCCTCAGAATGTGACCTTGGACTTCAAGTGAGAGTCATTTCCAACCAGGTAGTAGCATAGGTAAAAAAAATTGTAAGCTAGACTGTAGTTTTGTTCGTTGGGAAACCAGTTAGGTCGATCTAAAGCCATTCAGTTTATATTATGGAATATTGAATTCTCAGTAGGAATCACTAGCTTTAATTATTGGGATACACATATTATTCACTCAAAAATAAAATCTAATGCATAGAGATCGGTATTAAAAATTATGCCTTACCCAAAATATTGTCATGCAGTGTTATGACGCTAACGGGCCTATTCAATTCAAGTAAGGATTTGTTTAAAATTCTCAGGCTGCACAGGTGAATAACTTCAGTGCTGGGTGACCTTGAATGTTTGGCTGGTTTTTTAAACACCAAGTCTTAGTTAAATCAGCTAAAAAACAGGATCATGATCTTACCTCACTATATCATTGTGGGGTTTTAGATGAGCTGACATGTACAAAACTTTTATCACATTGCCTGGCACAGAATATGAGCTTGAAAAATGGTAGCTTTTTGAAATTACGATTATTAAAATCTGTTGGCGTACTACCTTCTATTTTTCTCAAAACGATTTTGTACATTATCTTCAATTCTGATTCTGAATTTTTAAGAGTTCTTTACAAATCTGAACCTGATTGTGAGATTCAGCTCATTCTGACTCAACTTTGATAGTTATACTAGATATAATTAAGTCAAAAATCAAGTAAATAGACAATATACCATAGTGTGGACAAGTTGCATTTGTTTTGGATTAGCTTCTAATGAGATAATCATTGTGTTGGGGCTTATAAGGCTGATACAGACGACCGACTATGGAGTGGGCTGGTAATGGTGGAAGCAGAGACCATTTAGGCGGCTAATGCAATAATCCTGATGAGGATGGTGGTGGTTTAGCTCCAACAGTAGCAGCCCAAGTGGTGAGACATGGTCAGATTCTGGATATATTTTGAAGGTAGAGCCAGCTGAATTTTTAGACAGATTGGATGTGGATGTGAGAGAAAGAGAGGAGTCAAGATGCTTTCTGGCTTGAATAGTTGGAAGGTTGGAGTAGCCATTGGGTGAGAAGTGTATGCAAGAACAGTGCCTCTAGAGCAGTGGTTGGCAAACTGCAGCTCGCAAGCCACATGTGGCTCTTTGGCCCCTTGAGTGTGGCTCTTCCACAAAATACCACGTGCAGGCGCGCACGTACAGTGCGAAGTTGACTTAAAACTTTAAGTAAAGTTTATTCAGTTAATTTTAGGGAACGTTGTGGAGTGAAAGAAGATATAGTGTCGAGGATTGAGAAAGGTATGTTGAAATGGTTTGGACATATAGAGAGGATGAACGAAAGGAGATAGATGAAACAAGTATATAAGACAAGTGTGGATGGGAGAGTTGGAAGGGGTCGACCTCATCGAACCTACCTCAATCAGGTTGAGGACATTTTTAGCCAAGGCCAGTTTAGGAGTACCCTAATTAAGTTAATAACAATGTACCTACCTATATAGTTTATTAAGTTTTAAAAATTTGGCTCTCAAAAGAAATTTCAATCGTTGTACTGTTAGTATTTGGCTCTGTTGACTAATGAGTTTGCCGACCACTGCTCTAGAGAATACATACCTCAGGACTCTGGGCTGGAGGGTGAGGCCTCCTTCAACCAGCTGAAGAAAATCTCGTGAAACCAATGAGCTTCCAGTTGTTCTTTGAAACATGAGACTCAGAAGGACTGAGGTTTTCAAGAACAATTTTAGAACACTCCAGTGAACTGGCGGGAGGGGGGTGAGGGGTGGGGTTGGGGGGGGGGGGTGGAGGGCGGGGAGAGCAGTTCTTTGGTTGTATTTCCTCAATGCCAAACAAAGCAAGTGGAAAGCTTCTGTTGCATTCTTGTACCAGCAGAGGGAGCTGAGGAGGCCTGCGCAAGACCTTTGAGCTGAGGCCCAGTGCAAGAGTCAGCTCAGACCTCCAGTAACCTCTGTGCCTGGGCCCAGAAGTTAGATGTTTCTGGGGTGATGGGAGGTGGCTCTAGAACTCTCTTGATAACTTTTCTATTCCATTGGGCCTTTTGTTTATTGGTATTGGCCTGGGTAAAAGATAGAGCCATATAAAAATAAGGAGAAGAAAGAAGAATACAACAGCCGTATAATCACAGATCTCATAAAGAGGGTTTAAGAGTTTCCTAGAGATGCTGTAACAAATTACCTTACACTGGGAGGCTTAAGACAGAGAAATTTATGCTCTCACGGTTCTGAGGGCTAGAAGTCCAAAATCAAGGTGTCAGCAAGGTCTTCCTCCCTCTGAAGGTTTCAGAGGGACCAGCGTTCTGTGTCTCCTCTGGCTCCTGGTGGTTGCTGGCAGTTCTTGGTTTTCCTTGGCTTGTGGCAGCATAGCACCAGCCTCTGTCCCTTTCTTCACCAGCCTTCTTCCCTGGGTCTCCTCTGTGTGTCTGCATCTTTCCCTCCTGTTATGAGGACAGCAGTCAGATTAGATTTAGAGCCCACCCTAATCCAGTAAGACCTCATCTTGACTAATTACATCTGCAGAGACCCTATTTCCAAATAAGGTCACACTCAGACACTGGGGTTAGGACATCAATAGATCTTTTGGGGGAACACAATCCAACTCACTACAGAGGGCTATGGGAACTCACATGAAGAAATGACCAGTGTGGGGACTCACACACATGGAAAAATAAACAATTGTAAACAGAGGTCAAATGGGTTTGGGAGTCACAGGAAGTATTCAGATAAGATACGCCCTCACTTGGGATACTCTCCATCTGTGCTTATGGCCCTGATTTTTTTCTGTCAGACTTTCAAAAAAAATATTGTATAAATAAAAAGAATAAGAAAATAGCACTTCTCTGACTCATACATTGGGCAGAGCTGCAAACTCTTGTGATAATCAGGAAAGCCTTCACAGAAATGTTGATACTTGAGCTGGATCTCAGTCTGAGGATGAAACAGCCATGCACAGAAAAGGTGGGGGGAGGAGAAGGGCCTCTCCACAGAGAGAGAGAGAGAGAGAGAGAGAGAGCACATGCAAAAGTACATGCACCCTTTACCTCCTTAGATAGGGTGAAAAGCCTTTAAAGGCAAAGCCCCTATCATCGACTTAATCTGTATTATTCAGACACAGTCTTCAAATAATGAAGGGGACAGAATGTTTCTGGTTTTAATAAATGCACAAATAAGCACACGGTAACCTGGAAGGACACTCAGCACACACAGGGAAGAGTTAATTATTGCACGCGTTTGCCAAAGCACAAATATGGAAACCCTACCCCCAGCCAGATCCGGAGAAATCAAAGGGCTGAATGTGGTATAAATTCCTCTGCCCTGATTGCACAAGGAGATCTGCCAACATTTTTCCTCTGATATATTCCTTTGTGTACACTGAACTGGGTTCTTGAAAACCTGATCGTGAACTGAGATATGCAATTCTGAATCACCGCCGTGATCTAGGAAAATTAACTCTTTGCTGATCTTCCCAGATAAGCACCCAAGTTCGTTGCCTCCGAGATCTACATCAGGATCTGGCTAGGTTTCTGTCTTAGAGCAACTCCCCTTTTTTGGCATAAGAATGTACAGGATGCCAGTGAAGTTCGCACTGGGTCATCTGGATCTCTTTGAATGCACCATGATTCATTGCTGGGGGTTGGGGAGAGAGGACAGTGAAGGGAAGGAAGTGCTGAGCAGAGAGGCGGAGAGTTGTAATTATGAAATTGGCTGCAGAAAAAGCTCTGGGAGTGACGAGGTCACATGTTCTGACTGTTGGTATTAAAGCTACAACTTTTAAACCAGAGGTAGGGGGAAGGGTTGGGAAACAGCGCAACTTGATTGGCCTTCAGAGAAGCATCAGCTGCCTCCCATGATGATTAGAATTACAATGTATTAATTTCTCTTTATAACTGACAAAAAGGAAAAAAAAAAAAAAGGAAAGTAAAGCTCTCCCAAGACAGTGCAGTTAGCAGAATACAAATCTGGCGGTAGTGGTATGAGTGAACAATTTGTCTTCTTCTGCTTGATTTACTAGCATTCTAGCTGACAGGGTCTTCCATTCTGTGCATTCATTTTGTACTTAAAAAGGGATCGTTTGTAATTTACAGTGTAAGTCTGAGCGCTATTATTCGGCTCTGTCAGAAAGCATCTGTGGCAGTAGCTATCGTTTCATGTCTGTGCCACAGACACAAAGCAAGTCAGTCCTGAGAGCTCCCCCAAGTCTCCCAGCAGTTAAATCTGGAAGGCCTGATGAAAAGGGGCTCTGCAAATATCAAACTGCTGACCACCCTCGCTGAAATCACTACCCGGGCAGTTTCCTCAGTTATTTATGTCAAAGAGCAAAGTGTGCCAATGCAGTCTTCTCTAATTCTCCACCTTTGGGGTATACTTGGTAAATTCCTTATAAAATCGTTTTCTTAAACCTGGACCCTCTCTTGAAACAGCTTCTCCTGGCTGACATTGACTCAAGAAAAATAAAGTAACTGAGAGAGCTTATAGTTTTGGATATGTATGTTTTAATATCCTAAAGTTAGAATAACAAAGAACTTCACTTACCTCCTTCCATAACAACTTGATGTTTATTTATTTTTTTTAGCCTGTTGCTTCCCTTGATCTTATTTTGAAGGTTCCTTAAGCTCTACATGTACAACCCATCAATTGCCACTACCTTAAGTTCAAACAATGGTGGCTTTGGACTTTGATTTTAATGTGGAAAAATGTATTTCTTTTGAGGAAACCAAATACCAAGTTATTAATGCAATGTTCTTAATAGGTTTCCAAATGCTCCTAGCCAATACCAAGCAAAATTCAACTCACTCACTCTAAACCAGCGGTTCTCAACCTGTGGGCCGCAACCCCTTTGGGGGTCGAACGATCCTTTCACAGGGGTCGCCTAAGACCATCGGAAAACACATATATAATTACATACTGTTTTTGTGATTAATCACTATGCTTTAATTATGTTCAATTTGTAACAATGAAATTGGGGGTCACCACAACATGAGGCACTGTATTAAAGGGTCGCGGCACTAGGAAGGTTGAGAACCACTGCTCTAAACCTTAAAACGTCCGCTTACTTTTCATGTAAGAAAACCTATGTTCTTTAGACGATTAAGACCATAAATTCTGATAGTTCATAGGTCATTGCATTGCACTAATCTTGGTCACAGTTACACTGATGAAAATTTATCTAGGTTTGCTTGTGAAATAAATAATAATGGTAAAAATCATTTCCTTTTGGCGTGCCCTATTGTACTAAATATATTAGAAAGTGTGTGTGGTTGTTTTTTAAAGATTTCCTTTTGGTGGCCTTGATTTGTTTTCTAGTTAAGCAGCAACTATAGAATTTTCTTTATCAATGCCCAAAGCCATCTGCCACAAGAAGGTACCAACCCCACACCTTTCAGCTTCAAACAGCAAAACCAGCTATAGCTCTAATGCTGTGCTTTCTAAAACAGAGCATAGGTTTTCCATCAGCGTTCCAGGGTGGCAAAGGACCCTTGATCCCCATAAAAAGACGGAGTCGTAGGAAAGCCTAACCAATTGGGTTTGCTGGCCCATTCCAGTTCTGCCAGTGAGATGGCTTCCACTGACAGGTAGCTCCCTCTCAGGGATTTTTTTTTTTTTAAATAAATCTTTATTCTTGAAAGCATTACATATGTCCCTCTTCCCCTCCCCCGCCATGGTCCTCTCTCACCCCCTTCACTCCCCCGCCCCCGCCCCCCCCTTCAGGTCTTCACCACCCTATTGTCTGTGTCTATGGTCAGGGATTGTTTTAACAATTAGGCCCATCCTGCACTGCCAGGGGGAAGCCTGAGGAAAGCTTGAGAAGTAAGTTATCCACTACACTACAGCAGAGAGCCATGCCGGGATCTCCAGTTGTGGATTCTTAGAACTCATCCCTGCACTCGCCACCCTCATTGTCCACACCAGTGCTGTCCATTAGAAATCTAATATGCAACCTTTCCACACAGGAAATGTTAAATTTTATAGCAGCCACATTACGAATGGGAAAGAAACAGGTAAATTTAACAATATATTTAACCTAATATATGCAAAATATTTTTGTTCCAACATTTACTCAATATAAAATTGAGATACATATACATGTGTATACACATATGTAGATGTGTGTATGTGTGTGTGTGTCCGTGTATGCACTAAGCATTTTAAAACCTGAAGTATGTTTTACACTTACAACACATTTTAATTTGGACTAACCGCATTTTAAGTGCTTAATAGCCATAGTGGACAGTGCAGACTGATACTAAGGCGCTTGTTTTTGTTTTCAATGGTAGACAGACTCGTATTTAATATTGCCTAATGTGGACTGTTAAATCATAAACCGTTGGCAGATGTTTACAATGATGTAAACTTCACTCTTGAGTTGGTGATGCCATTTCCATTACCCAGAAGCCCGTCCTGCTACAGTTTGGTGGAAGGTCAAGAAAGATGATTCAGACGCACATCCTTTGGGAGCCCCTGTGCCACGCTGAGCTCAGTTACTTCAGTTGGGGTGTGGCGAGCTGACCTCAGAGTCTATTGTGTGAGTGCTTTTCACTTTTGTTTTTGGTTTATTTTATTTTTCTGGTCTCCCCAGCTTTATTCCAGAGTACAGTCTAAGGAAGGTATACTTGCTTTGCAAGCATGCTATGATTTGCTCAGATTTTTAAATGACATGTGTAAGATAACACCCTCCTTATTAGTGTGGTTAAAGGTCTGTCAGTGTTTCCATTAAAAATTCAAACTTTCCGGGATTTATGACACAGCCATAACAAATTGCTCCAGACAGAAACTTGGCAAACCCTACTTTCACATAGAGGAAAAAAAATTTTTTAACAATCAATTTTTATAAAGATAGACAAAGGGTTTAACACTTAAATTTAGTCACGTGACTTTTTTATTTTTGCTAGGATAGGCAGTCAGTAAAACGCATGTTATAGCTTTACATTTTGTTTGTTTTGTAAATGTGAAACATTGATATTAGTTTGTAAATCAAAATTTTCTTAGGAGTAAAGAAGATGATTCAGACAATTGCCTTCCCACCTCCCCAATTTTTATTTTTATTGTTTATTTTTTTTTTAATATATTTTATTGATTTTTTACAGAGAGGAAGGGAGAGGGATAGAGAGTTGAGAGAAACATCGATCAGCTGCCTCCTGCACACTCCCCACTGAGTATGTGCCCACAACCAAGGTACATGCCCTTCACCGGAATCGAACCCTGGGACCCTTGAGTCCGTAGGCTAACACTCCATCCACTGAGCCAAACTGGTTAGGGCCCTCCCCAATTTTTAATGATTCTAGCACTTGATTCTCCTATTCAAAAGTCTGATTGAGATAATGATTCTGAAAGGTGCTGGATCAAGCAACTATGAGTCTTTACCTTTTTATCATGGTAAAAGGAACATTTTTCAAAATATAAGATTGGTTTTGCTGTGACCAGGAGTTCGACTGGGAGTTTGACCATGGGGTAGGGCCAGCCAGCCAACCGCTTGTGGCCCCTCCCCCTGGCCAGCCCCCCCCCCCATCACCCCCACCTCCACCCCCACCCCAATTGGGGGCGGGGCTGGCCGGCCAACCTCCTGAGTCCCCTGCCGGCGCCCCCCGCCCCCAGCCTGATTGGACCAGCCAGATCCCACCCATGCATGAATTCATGCACTGGGCCTCTAGTAAATACATAAAGAGCAAGTTGAGAATTAAGACATAGTCTCTATTCATAAATCTCTTGCCTAGATATTCACTTATTAAATATTCACTACCTAGTAATTTTGAAAAACCTTTAAAACTGTAGAGAACATGCTGCTGGATATTTAACCTCTACAATTTCCCTCCTCTCTGAACACCTCATCGGATCATTATAACTATTAAATAACCCGATACTATGAAAGCACAAAGCAGTTCCAAAACTTTTTTGAGGCTTGGCTTTCCCATGTCTTATTCACCTCACAAGAGTGTTTGAAGATGTAATACAGAAGGTTGTAAGAGTGTAAAAAGCTACATAGATATAACTGAAATATATGTCCTCACCACTGCAAACATTAAGGATAAAAGCCTAAAATTACTGTGAAATCAAACATGGTGAGAAGTGCATTCTTTCTTAAACAGATTTAAATCCCAATGAAATAAATTTATCAGATATACTGTTGGGTTAATTGACCTCCAACATTTTATTTTTTTTATTATTACTTATATTTGTTTTTATTGATTTCAGAGAGGAAGGAAGAGGGAGAGAGAGAGAAACATCAATGATGAGAGATAATCATTGATCCGCTGCCTCCTGTACTCCCCCTACTCGGGATGGAGCCTGCCAACCCAGGTGTGTGCCCTGCCTGACCTGGAATTGAACTGTGACCCCCTGGTTCATGGATCAATGCTCAACCACTAAGCAACATGACCAGGGGACCCCCAAACATTTAAAAATAAATAGAAGTTACTCTTAAAGTTGCCTTATTCTATAAGTCACCTTCCTTTTTTTCTGACTTTATTGAGAAATAATTGACATACATCACACTGTAAGTTTAAGGCATACAGAACAATGGCTTAAATTCCATATATTGTGACATAATGAAAGTTAAGGCATCTTTTCCAAGGTCTTTTGAGGTCCACTTTCTTTTAAGAACTCAAGCCTACAACTCCGAATAAGTACATCTATAGTGGACTTCCAATCTGTTTGATATTTAGTTGCTATAACCTGGTAAGCTAGGCCAATGAAAACATATACTACAATGTAATATCCCTTATGATTTGGACGGCCTGTACACTTGTTTTATTAAGTACTCTTGTGCTCCCTCTGCTGCCGTGAAGAAAACTTTCACATTCAAGACCCCAGGACATTCCTCAGCGTTCTCTTGGTAATGATGGGGCAGATTTGTGCATAGATCACAGCTCTTCTGAAATGCAGTACAATTTAACCAAAGCATAAAATGTAACAAGTTTTCATTATAAAGTACAAATAATAAAAGAGGGAGGGGATAAAAAAAGGAATAGAGGAATTAAATTCTGCATCTGTGGCCAAATTCGCGTAGACAGAGCCCTTGCAGTATAGACAGCATTCTTCACACTAATGTACTTAGGGACCACCCAGGGGCTGATTAAAAGGCAGATTCTGGTTCAGTAGGTCTGGGGTGGAACGCTCATTCTGATTGTCTAAAAAGCTCCCACTGAAGACTCTTTCAGAAGCAAGATGTGATGATATAATATATACTTGAGAGCCCATTTTCAACCTCCAAAAATGGATACTACCAAAACAGAGAATTAGACATAAGGAATGAAATGTTTAATCAATGCAGAACATAAATTAGGAGTAAGGCTCAGCAGGCCTTATTTCTCAGTTTCCTTTATTTCAAAATTGGACTGATGCTTGTAAAATATAGTATCAGGTTTATTCATATGACCACAGTACTACATATTTGCCTACTGACTTTTAGAAACCTCTGTTCTTCTTTCATTGAGTTTTTATTTGCATGAGTGGTGTTTTTAAATAATCAGTACCAGTTATGTGTTTGTACACTTACTATTTTGCCATGTGAAAATAAAACATTTCAGTGCTAAAGGTAATGAAAGTTTATCATGAGTATTATTATGTTTACTAGAGGCCCGGTGCACGAAACTTGTGTACTTGGGGAGGGTCGCTCAGCCTGGCCTGGGCCCCCTCACAGTCCAGGAACCCTTGGGGGATGTCCCCCAGGGAGCGGGCCTAAACCATCAGTCAGACATCCTCAGCACTGCCACGGAGGTGGGAGAGGCTCCTGCCACCACTGTTGTGCTTGCCAGCTGTGAGCCTGGCTTCTGGCTGAGCGGCACTACCCCTGTGGGAGCACACTGACCACCAGGGGGCAACCCCTGTGTTGAGCAGGATTGGGCCAAAACTGTCTCTCCAACATCCCGAGGGGTCCTGGATTTTGAGAGGGTGCAGGCCAGGCCAAGGAACCCCACACATGCATGACCGGGGCTGAGGAGGGACACGGGAGGTTGGCCAGCTGGGGAGGGACCGTGGGAGGGCTCCAGGGCATATCTGGCCCAACTCGCTCAGTCTTGATCTGCCAGACCCCAGCAGTAAGCTAACCTACCAGTCAGAGCGCCTGCCCAGTGTTGGTCAGTGCACATCATAGCAAGCCTTAGCATATCATTAGCATATTATGTTTTGATTGGTTGAACAGACGATCGGATGACCAGACACTTAGCATATTAGGCTTTTATTATATAGGATGTTGGTTGGACCTTGTAGGAAGAAATAGTTAACAGATTTTAATGGCAGTTAATAGCTTTAATCTCAATGGCTAAGAAAGTAAATGACACATTTCTTATTAATTATTCTTACTACTTGAGTAATATAAATATTTAGCTTCCTTGAGGGAATATTTAAATTAATTGACTAACTCTAATCTGAATTATGTGTTTTAATTTAAGGTTTTAAAAATAACTTAACTGCTGGTGCCAATGCAATAATTAAAATATTAGCTTTTTACCGAAAATCTTAAATATAAGATGTCTAAAAATAGAGTGGAGGTGGATTGGACAGTCTGAAGATTAAGAGTTGGAATAAAAACATCTCAGTTAAGCCAAAAACACGGCAACCAATACATTCTGTCATAAAAATAATTTAGATGAGTTCAGTTTTTATGAAAACTGACTGAAATTGAAATGAATAGCAGAAGCTCTCTGTTTATTCACAGGCCAGTAATAATAATACCTGCAGCATAAAGCTCCTTTCAGAAGCCGGCTCTTCAAAGTGGGGGGAAGAGATATTACCAGGTTATGTCTGAGGTATTAACCTTCACCTTGATAAAGCTTGTCAAGGAGCACAACACCAGAAGAGCCTTTTCAGGAAACTCATTTTAACTGTCCACTAGAGGCTGTAATGAGACCAACAATGTCATTTTAGACCAACCCTGGGTCTTTAAACTATAAACAATTATTTTTAAATGAAAAAAAAAAAAGTTGTAAAGCAAGTAAGAATGAACAGTAGTAGTTCTATTTAAGTAGCCATGTATATGTGTATGGTATTTCAAAGTGTGAGGGAAAAAAAAATATTGCCCGGGCTCGACACCTTCCCAGTTAGCATGCTTATTTTTATTTCTGTAGCACGTTGGTTCTACAATACAATTGTTTAAAAGCTGACACATTTCTCTTGGCGAGTCTGTATCTTGCTTCTGTTGGTGACTAACCGCTAGCTCATAAGTAAACTCAGCCAAAAGGTTTCTCTAATACAGCGTACAGTCAAAAGTGGTGGCTTTCAGAGAGAAACTTACTTGGATACTTGGTTCTAAGCACCTGAAGGTCATATGCTGCCCGACACCTGCTAGTCCTCCGGAATTATCTGCAGCAAGGGGTGTGCCACAGTAAGCTCCTTTTAGCAGGAATGTGACTTCTTTTGCTCCAAGTGCCACACCTGTGGGCAAGATTCACCCCCCCCCCCCCCCAAGAATATTCCTTCCCTTGGAGCTAACACCAGGTGGAAGGATCAGGGCTGGGAGGTAGGGGATTGAGAACCGCACTTTAAAAAATCGAGTCCAGAGGAAGTCCTTCAGCGTGGATTCACCCAGAACTGCCATTTGATGCTCGGTTTGCTTTCTCAATCTCCTACACTGGTTACCTCATTTCCGATTAAATTAATGATCCTGAATACGCTGCGCGAGGAGGACGGGGTCCTCGCCGAGGACTAGAGCTAGGTAGTTCCATACCCACAACAGATTTCCGGACTCGCAGGAAGAGAAAGGAGGTAAGGGAGGTCACCAGCTTCCCCAGGCGGTAAAGGTAAGGCTGCATGTGCAGTCGGGGGGACCCTTAAAACTTTCTAGAGTTGCACGCAAAGGCACTCCCCGCGGCCCGGTGGTCTGGGTTCCGGATCGCCGAAGCTGAACCCTTACGAGGTGAAAGTGCGCGTCGGTCGCAGTCCGCCCGGGTTGTCAGCTTCTCGGCGCGCCCGGGACGAAGGGCGCCTAGGGATCAGCGTTGGCCGCCTCCCCTCCTCCCGGGGTTATTCGCCGCCTCGGAGCTGGAGATTCCTCCAGGGTGCCCGAGTTGCACCCTGTTGTCGCGCTGTCTCCTCCAGAGGTGCTGGGACTCGGGGAGGCGCGCGAGAACGACCGGTCACCGCTACGATGACCTCATCGCCTCAGCTCCCCGCCCCTTTCCCAAACCTGAAAGAACTGTCCCCTCCGGCGGCGTCTCCCCTCCCGCTCCCGCCCCTCCATTCCTAATCAGTCTCGGGGACACGCGCCCGCCTCCCAGAGGGCCTCCGAACCGGGGCCACGCGCACCGAAGGGTTAAGGGCGCGGGTCTGCCGCTCGCCATGCGCTCGCCCGGCTCGAGCCGCTGGCCCCGCCGCCCGCCGGAGGGTGCCCCCCCTCCTCCCGCCCTCCCGTCGGATCCTTGAGCTGCGGCGGCGGCAGCCAACTGCTCCATATTTGGCTTCTATTACACATTTACATACTGGAGCGAGCTTGCGAGCGCGAGAGAGCGCGAGGGAGGGAGGAGGGAGGGGAGGGGAGGGGAAGGGAGTGGGGGGAGGAGGAGGAGGAGGAGAGAGCAGAGTATACCGCAGACATCATTTCTACTACAGTGGCGGAGCCGTACAGGACCTGTTTCACTGCAGGGGGATCCAAAACAAGCCCCTTGGAGCAGCAGCCAGAGCTACAGCAGCCGCAAGACACTGTTTCTCTCCCTCTGCCCCCCCTTCCCCACGCCACCCCAGATCCATTTACACTTTACAGTAAGTGGCGATTTTTTTTCTCCTCTGATTCTGTCTCTCCCCCTCCCCCATCCCCTTCTCCCCCGATTTAGATTAAGATCCCCCCCCTACCCCCGCTCTCCTGAGAGGGGCCAAAGCAACAACCAGCAAACAAATCCCAAACCCCCAAAGGCAGCACGGAAAACAGCTTGAAGAGGAAAGAAGGAAATCGACGCAGCGTGTTGTGTTGTGTGTGTGTGTGTGTGTGTGTGTGTGTGTACATACAACCTTCCCCGGCTTCAGCCTCCCAGGCCGACACTCCGCTCTGGGCGCGGGGATGACCAGCAGGGGGACCGCTGGGGACCAGGTGGGCGCCCGCCGGGCGAGGGGGCGCGCCCGGGCTGGGGGTGCGGGCCGGGAGAGCGGCGGCGGCACCCCGCTTGGGCGGCTGCTGGTCTGGTTGCGAATGCGGAGAGTCATGTCCTCCTCCCTGGAGGTGGGGTAAAGGGAGGCGGCGGCGGCCGGGGTCGCGCTGCCCGCTCCTCCCGCCGACCCCTCCCCACCCTTCTCCCCAAAGAGAGCGATGGGAGCCAGCGGGTCTGAAGGAGGACTAGGTTGCTCCGCTAGCGGCCGCCCGGCCTCCGTGCCCCGGGGCGCGAGTCTTCTGGGAGCCGGCATCGCCGGGCGTGCGGCTGTGGACCCGGAGGGGTCAGCGGCGGCGGCGGCGGCGGCGGAGCCGGGACGCTGCGCGCGGCGGGGCGCAGGCAGTGGGAGCGCGGGGGACGCGGAGGATGGGCGCGGGGGCGCGGGTGCTGGGAGCTCGGCCGGAGTGGCGCTGGCGGCCCTGTTGGTACGGCCGCTTCCTGATCCTGTGCAGCCGCCGCGCCGCCGGAGCCGGGAGCCCATGAGCGCCCCAGCCCGGGCCCGCGCCCCCGCCTGCGCCGGCGGCAGGAGCCGAGGAGCGGCAGCAGGCGCTGCCCTGCCGGCGCCGGGAGTGAACGGCTGCGCGGCTGCTGGGAGGGTGAATGAAGCCGGGAGGAGGGGAAGGAGGAGGCGGCGGTGGAGGCGCTGCGGGGACTGGGATGCACCCAGGAGCCCCTCTGCTCCTCGGGGCCCGACCGGAGACCCAGCAACTCCCGCGGCCGCGCCGCCTCCTACGTGGTCCCAGCGCTGCGCGCAGGCCGGCCCTGCAGGGGGCAGGGAAGGGGCCGGCCGGGCGGAGCAAGAGGTGAGGAGGCGACGGAGCGCGGCGGGAGTGTGAGCGGGCGAGCGAGCGCGCGTGTGAGTGCGTGTGTGTGTGCCCGCGCGGGCGGTGGGGGTCCGCCGGGGCCGTCGCGGTGGGGAGGGGGCCCTTGGAAGCCACTTGGCTGACTCTGCTGCGCCCGACCCCTCCTCAGCCTCCCTCCGCCCTCGGGCCGCCAGCCCGAACTCCGCGGCTGGTGCTTTCATTTTATTTCCGACCACGTAGGGGGCTGGCTGGAAGGGATGAAACAAACCAGGTTTTCTAGGGAGATGGAGCAAGCACCTCGGTTGGGGGTGGAAGTAGGGTGGTGGTGGAGATCCAGCCAGAAAACAACAACAAAAAATCAGTTTCTAAGGACTGTGGAGTTCGGTTCAATCCCGCGGCGGCTCTGTTTTGTTTTGCTTTCTTAGTATATAATCCTACAGATAAGAGGGTAATATAAATACTTCGGAAGATTGGGAAATTGCTGAAGAGTAGTAAGGGCAAGAAAAAAAAAAAAGCCAGTCGGAAGCTGGTTATATAATGCGCGATGTGGCTAAGGAGAACGGCAAGCTATTTTTATTTTGTTTACCGTATGCTGTGCAGTAGGGACTCCTCTCCAAACTGGTTCTGTCCCCGAAGAGATTCTTAGCTTCCCTGCGAGATCCACAGGGTACAGTTAGCAACATTATAAGACCCCCATTACACCCACAGAATCAAAACTAATGCCTTAGAGTGGCATACTCCCTGCACATCCTGTCGTGCATGCACGGGAATGTGTGTATGCAAATAAGTCCTCCTTTGGCAATCTAGTAGTCACAGCTCAATGACATTTGTGTTTTATAATGCAGGGTGCTCTTAATATTTAAACATCATCGTTACATGTCGCACACAGCAGAGGGTGGTTACTTGATGGTTATTTTTAGGCTCAGCTAGTTACTTTTCAACACTGTTAGCAAAGCCATTTCTGTTTGGGTTTATGAGGAACCTTGCAGTTCCTAGAAGCCCCTGGTAAAGCCCACCTTGTGGTTTATTTGGTGGGCGAAGGAAGTTTGATACTTGAGTTTAGTGTGTGTGTGTGTGTGTGTGTGTGTGTGTGTGTGTGTGTGTGGAATGAAACGCATGCCTGGGGAAACCACCAGAGAGGAGGATGAGAAAATCCTGCACATGAACTCTTGGAAAGGATTGCACCGTAACGGCCAATGCTGTGGCATTTAATCTCCTCTGACTGCCCTCTGTGCATGCATCAGTCAGTATTTTAACAGCTCCACAGACAAATGGGCTTAAATGCCCCCTTCTACATAAAGCAGAAGTTGAAGTCTCCCCCTGAACCTCCTGCCTGCCTGTCTTTCTCCTCTTGTAGATATGGTCAGTGGTGTAGGTTTTCGGAGCACTTACTCCAACCCCATCACTCATGTAATTAGATCAGGCTGCCATGGCAACAGGCACTGTTCCTCCTCCATTCAGGTGGGTTTGTTTTGTGCCTGGACTGTTCCAAGTGTTTTATGCACAGTATTTGTGCTGCCCAAGCCAGACCAGAGAGACTTCACTATTTCAATTGCGCCTTCATTTGGACGGGAGACACTGAATGCGTCTTATCCATACTCTTATAAAGGAGACCAACAAGCTGTTCTTACTGGGTGCAGTATGTAAATGCCTCTCCCAGACAGTGAAAGGAGCCCGACAATCCTGCTGGTGTTTATTGTGAACAGTTCAACAAGTATTTGGTACTTGTTAGAAACCTTTCAGAGCTGACTAAAGCAACATTTCTTTTGCCTTCTGGTGCCATTGGCCTTGCAGGCATTAACCCTTTCAAGGGCGGAAGTGTTCATTCTTTAGAACCTAAGTTACCAGTAGTCACGACTGGTTTTGTAAAGGGTTTACTCGGTGGAAGTAATTTATTTGGGAAAGTTATCCCCATTGTCACATTTTAAAACTTTACAGCCGTCATAATAGCAAAAAATGGGACTGACAGTAGGCAGCCATTCTGAATGTTTTGATGTGCTTCATTTGGACCTTTTGGCCATGATCTTTAATCTGTGGTAGTAAGTGAAAAGGTTTGTGTCTCAGGAAAGAGATCGTACAGGCCTGTAGCTGGTAGACTGATAATGTGTGGTGCTTTTGCACAATAAACAACTTCTGCTCTATTTTGGGATATAATTTAATGAGCATTTTATAATTTAGAGAGCAGCAGTCCACTCTTTGTATTAGGGCACCACCTTATTAAACCTGTTAAGCAAAGACAAGTAATACTGTTACAAAAAGAAAAGAAAATTAGCTTTGGTTGTGGAAACTCTGTGTTGCTCAGGCAATCCAAATAAAGGGAAGTATTTTAGTAACCTTGATATTTGAAAGTAAAAATAATGGAAATCACGCCTTGATTTAGTTGTGACCCTGCCACTGGTCCCCAAGCTAAATTGGTGAATCCTTTTCCCCTTGGGGCCAAGGGTGGGGTGTGAGTTTATGTGTTTGGTAGCTAGATTGTGGCCTACTCAACTGCAGTGGTTAAAACGAGGAGCTACTGTTATTCCTAGGAGGTAAACAGATGGGATGCAAGAATATAAAATAAGGTACAGAAGTGTAAGTTTTACCCAGCACCTTGGAGGTCCTGGATGATATTTTGCGACTTACAGAAAATCGTTTTTACTTGCCCTAAAATGTGAACATGTATTTTTGAATGCATAAATTCATGCTAAAGTAAGGATGAGAAATGTACCTGATTGGGAACTGTGAACAGTTAATATTTTTCTCTCTGGATTTCGTTTTAAGAGGGTTTGGTAAACAGAAGTGATACTTTATCAGAAATATTATAAATTGGCTTCAGGGATTCTGAATTGTCTTTTACTAGAGAAAGGCTCAAGAAAAACTCTTCAGCCCTGGGATTATACGTCAAATGCCTGTAGATGGCCCTGTGTTTCAATATACCTTCCTCAGTTGTTTGGGAGTCCTGGGAAAGGTCAGCCTGAAGAGATTATTAAAATGTTAGTGAACATAGTTCTGTGACTCCTGTTTTTGTTGTCATTACAGAGTTTAAGGACTCACATTCCTTTTGTATAATGTGCCTTTATTTTTTTTTCCATTCTGAAATGTCAAGTGGATTTTACTTTGGCACTTAACTTCAATGACAGTCTGATGACTAACATATTGTGACACCAGCTCCCTGTGTTTCCTCATAGAAGTTAGTCAATAAATGTATCTTTCTAAATTAGGTAAATGTAGGAGTGAATGTTAATTCTTTAAATTACAGTTGTTTGAAAGTAATAACATAGTTTAGGCTCTGGAGAGCTTAAATACCTGCATACATAAACTGACATAGTGCCATAAGACAGAAGATAATTTTTAGGGGTGAGAGAGATAATTTTGTTTCTGTTGCTTTATGTTTTCAGAATAATTCAATGATTTGAATGGTTGGCTTCTGTGAGAGATTTAGATATGTGCAATTTAATTGCTTCAAAGAACAGATTTAGTACAGGTCATACTTTCAGTTATCAGAAGCGGCCCTCCTTATTTTGTTAAAAGCATTGAAAATAATAAATCATCTAAAAATCCCAATAGAGAAGTAATTTCTGTTCTAAGGTATTACATACAGGACTGCCCTTTTTTTCTTCTTAAGAATGAGGTTGGAAAGCAATAGAAATTATGCTGTTCAAATTTTAGATTCATTAAATTCAGTTTAATACAATACTCATTCAAAAATTCTTTAAGAGAGGATATAATAATGAGTATACTGAGTGCTAGTTTTAGAGACTTTTTAAATGTTGGCTGAAAGAGTTGTAATTGGATATATACATATATATGCTTATATGTTCTATAATTTTAATATGTGCTTAAAATTATAGGAGCAATAAAAAGATTTAGGTATTCCTGGGAGTCTCTCAGTTGGTTAGCATGTTGTCCCTATATATCAAGGTTGCAGGTTTGATGCCCAGTCAGGGAACATACAAGAATCAACCAATAAGTGATAAATAAGTGGAACAACAAGTCGATGGTCCTCCTCTCTCTCTTTCTCTCCCTTCCTCTTTATCTAAAATCAATGAATAAAAATTAAAAAAATGGTTTAGCAAGTAATTGTTATTTGTGAAAACAGTTCTTTAAAACCCTTTTTTATTTCATAATTTATATATTTTTTGTCTTTTATCACTGTATATATTTTATAATCCTTATAAATCTGAACTTTTCAAGTTAATGTACAATAAATATTTGTACTGTATATTACCATTACTAATATGCTAAAACATGTTTAGAAATGTTACAGGAAAAAAAGCAATGAGCATTATATTTTCTTTGACATGTTTGATGTCAGCAGAAATGTTTCATTGATTTTTCTATAACTTTTAATGCATCCAATTTGTGGAGTAATGAAAATGCAATGATAATTGCCATAATGTAAGCAAAAATTGTATCCTACCTGAAAATTACTGTTCAGAAAATTCATTGTAGTGTAATCAGAGGTTGAGACTTAAGGGGCCAGAGGCTCTCCTGGTTGTGGTCTTTTGATTCAGGCTAAGAGGAACTCTTTTTTTTTTTTTTTTTTTTTCTTCTTAGGTGCTCTTTAACATGACATGTTTTGAGGGAGTCATTTAGCAGAAGTTTTTAATAATAATTGACACTGCTGCTGACCCAGAAGCATTTATGCTTCTAGCATTCAATGAAAGTGTATTTTTTTTTGTCACTGTATATGGTAGTTTTTCTTTTATTGCACCCTGAGCTTTGGCCTACTCTCTCCGAAGTATTTATAGTATCTCCCGTGTTTACATTACTTACCTATTATCTCCTCTTTATTGACCAGCGCATAAATATTATTTAGGCCATCTTTCTTACTAATCTCCCACTATTAGTGGTATTGTGTTAGGTTGCTCTGCTTTTAAAATATTAAATATTCCATGCTTAGTGTATATATTGTATAAAATAGTTAATAGGTTATTTTCTTTTATATTGCTTATATTACTTTACTATGCATCCATTCATTCTTGCTCTTGTGTATTCTTGTGTTTCTTTCCTTTAAAAGAATACAGCAAGTTATGTTAACTTTCTTAATTACTTTAACTGATGTAGCAATACAAATAATACAAATATTTTTTAAATAAGTAGGCATACCAATGAGAAAGTAAATTAATATTTTACAGGATTTGCATCATGTTTGACTGTTCTCTGCACTTCAGCAGAATAGGAGGAGACTGTAATTTGGACTCTATAAAACCTTATCTGTCTGGTGATATGTAAATGGGGTTGTGTGCACACACATTGATATATACAGGCAAACACCCTCACAATTGTTAGCTCAGAAAGCAAGTGCTGCCTGCGAGTCTGCAGTACCTACACCTTGTTCGAAAGTGATTATTCAGTGTTCTGATGCTTCATTTGATGTTACTAGATCAAATCAAGACTCCTCCCCTTAAAACAATTACTGTATAAAAGTAAATAGAATTTTGTGAGCATCTATTTAGTTTGGCCACTATTTACATTTGTAACCCAACAAGCTTTTTAGTAGAGGGATAGTGTCTTCAAAGACGTTTTAGTTTGGTACAGTTTACCTTCTTTTTCTGTACTCACAGATTACACCTGGTTAAAACCAAGGCCTGGAAATGGAACTTCATTTGATTATAAGTCCCCGGCATGCAATAATAGATGCTTAAATAAATACTTGGTGAATGGATTAGTTAGAAGTAAGAATATTTTGGCTACTATTCATTACTTTGAAAAGTGTTGGAAAGCTACTGAAATTATTTTCCTTTCCAGCTGGGTTGTGCTCTTAAAAATAGTGAGTGTGTATGGATGAAAATAATCATGACTACTGAGATGTGTTGCCATGTACCCAAGGATAATTGGCTCACTACCTGTTTACAGATTATTCACATTGGAGATCATATTCATAGCTCCAGAATAGTTTCTTTCTGACTCCCAATATAATCCTGGGCTTTCTCCTTCCTACTGTTACCTGGCATGGGCTTAGGAAGCCCAAACTAAATTTAAAATCAGCCTAAACAAATGTGCAGATCAGTTCCAGTAATCAAAGACTGGAAATCAGTCCAGCGATGACTAGTTTGGGAATACTTAATAATAACTGTGCTACTGATTCTGTAATGCGGAATTACCAGTATCTCAACATATTATCTTAATAGATGGTGCTGGAAACTGTTAGCAGATCAAGTCCTCAACTTCTTCCATTTCTATGCATAGGTCTTTACCTCACAAAAACTACAAGCACCAAGCTCCCTGATGGAAAGGTATATGGAAGATTCATTCATCCCCTTTTTCATTCATCCATTCACACATTCATTATACATAAGAAACTTTTTACTTTACCATGTGCAAGGCATTATGGAAAAATGAAAATGAAATAGACATACATTTAATAATGAAATGCTTTAAAGTTTAGTGGAAAGTCTAGTGACTATGTGTATTCTTTTAAAATTTTTTTCTGCCTGTGTTACATTCTTCTATCCCATTAGATTGGTATGCTAATAACTGTGCTTTTTTTTATGATTGTCCCTTATGTTGCATGTTGATAGTAATATATGCCACATTAAAATTAGACTTTGGCTCAACTATTATTCAATCCATATTCATTGTCACCTGATGTTGTGATTACCAGCATGTGTTGATCAGATGATTGGTTAGAATCATTAAAGAAAAGAATGACAGTAGTTGGCTCAAATGGGGAGACCAAGCTCTTAATTTGATTGAGGGGATGACCTTTTTGTGTGTTGGCCTCCCTCCGAGGCCCCGTTGAGTAAAACCAGACCTGCCTTTTGAGCTGGCTGGTATATGTGTGATTCTCCTGAAATAAAATGCAAAATTTGGTGTTCTTAAGAGCGAAGATTTCAGTGCATTGACACTTAAGTGGAATTACTTTTTAAAACAATCTGTTCTGTTTTTCATTTTGATTTCCTCTTCTGCGCTTCCTGGACCATTGCAGGAGCACTGTGCAGCAAGTCACCAAGGTGGTCCATTCAAACTGCAGACTTGTTTGTCACCCTTGTACAGCAGTCTCCTCCACAGCCACTCCAGAGAAGTGCGCCACATATCAGGTGAGAGTTTTGTGATGCTTGCTAGGTCCCATCTGAAGATAAAGTCTGGCCTGGAAAAACCACCTACTAGCTAGCCATTAGCACTTTGTGGACTGTTTAATTGTCTTTGCAAACATATTGTGTTGGAAATAGATTGCCAAGAGAGTTTTTATAAAAGTTGGGTTAAAGTATCTCTCTTTTTGGTTTCATTTTATTTGGCTAATGAAGAAGTTAACATTTGATTTTGTGATGATTGACCATTGTGTGCTGGGCTCGAGCCTGATCATTTTAGTTCTCGCTTGTACTTAATGCAGTGAGAATGCACAGTTTTCATGGTTTAGTTTTTTGTTGAAGAGTGCCACATGTGCAAGAGGCCTTTGTTCAATAGCAACCAGTATTTGTTGAATCTTGAATTTCTCTGTCTCTGTCTGAATTTTACAACTTCCTGATTTCCTCACGTACAGTAAATTTTTCTGGCGTGGAAAGTCATGCAGACACCGGGTGTATGCAGGGTTGATGACTCATGCTTCTCTGTTGAAGAGAGGACAAGAGAATACTGCCTAAAGGGAGTCAGGAGAGATGGAAGTTAGGCACAAGTTGGGGCACTAAGGGTTTGGGAACACTGGTGTACGCAACCAAAGGCAATTGTGAAATAGATTCCCTGTTTCTATTTGCCTTGGGAGCAGTCCTGCTGGAAGCTGTGGAAATAGACTAGTTCAGAGGTTCCTAAGCCTGACTGGGCAACAGAATCACCTGGGAGCTTAAAAAAATAGAATTTGGAACTCAACCCTAGACCTATTGAATCGAAATGAACCTTCATGGTCTCTTGGAATCAGACTGAGGCTCCTCAGGCTTGGGAACAGCTGGGATGGGTGGACTCCAGGCAGCTCTTCCTGAGAACTGTTCTACTTCCTTCCTTGGTGAGATGCAAAGTCTACCTTCCATTAAGCTTCCATAAAAATATGGATTTTCAACTAATTTGTTACAAGATAGACATTTGCTTTACCAAAATGTTCATCTTGAAAATAATTCTTCAGCTTTCTTTAAATAAAGAACTCCCTCTCTTTATCTAAGTTCCAGCTTGTAAGTTACATGTAAATTCTGTGGCATCGAGGTAAGAGCATGGGGCTCTGGGACCAGCCTGTCTGGCTTTACATTTAGAGCAGCCACTGTGACCTTGGGCCATTCTATAACCTTTTGATGCCTCAGTGTCTTTGTCTTAAAAATGGAGATAATATTAGAACTTTATCCTAGGGCTGCTGTGAGGATGGAGTGAAATAATATACATGTATAGGGTAGGATAATGCCTGGCGTATATGGTTTATGATCCATGAACATCAAGTAACTTATGTCTTGACAGGGTAATTCTAATATTCTTGTATTGTGATGGTTGCTCCTGGACCATATATGATTAGGAGCAAGTAAACATACCTATACCTTGATCTTTGGACCAACCCTGTAGCTCTGCACAACAAATGAGACTTATTTGTTTTTCTGAATTTTGTGTTCATCCAACTCTCTTACTGGGATAGGATTCTCATGTATTGTTTTTATATTGTTGTAAGATGAACTGATGAGTTGTATGCACATGATAAGTTATTTGTGATTTGAGTAAAAACAAGCAAAACCTTGAGTGACTGAAGTACTATGTCCCGGAAAGGATAGTCAGAGAAGTCTGTTGGGAGGGGAACAGAGGAGGGAGGAAGTTATCACATTATATCCTTGTAGAGTTTAGAACTGGGTACTTGACATTTTATTGGCTGTGGATTAGGGAGATGGTCTGTGAAAGGAAATAGGATCACCCTGCAGTTACATGCAAAGGTAAGCTGCTTTTGTTGTTGTTAATCCTCACCCAAGGATATTTTTCCATTGATTTTTAGAGAGAGTAGAAGGGAGGGGGAGAAACAGAGAAACATCCTTTGGTTGCCTCTGCATGCACCCAGACCAGGGTGGGGGATGAGCCTGTAACTGAGGTATGTGCCCTTGACCGGAATTGAACTCGGGACCCTTCAGTCTGGGGGTTAATGCTCTATCCACTGAGCCAAACCGGCTACGGCCAAAGATAAACTTCTTAAGGTCTCTGTCACCTGAATAAAAAATGGTGACATGCCTCACTGTTATTTTATTCTTAGGGATGTTAACTATTTTTACAATTATATGCTAAGCAGAAAATCCTCACATTTAAGCTTTTTAAGGAAGTAGTTTAATTGAATATGTGGTTAATACATGTGCAATTTTTAAAAACCTTGTGGTGTTTAAAATAATTTTATTGTGAAAATTCAGGCATCAGAAAGTCATATCTCTTGGCCAATATGTGCAAACTTATTGAGATGATACTGGTTTTTTTTTTTTTAGTTTTTTTAAAATATATTTTATTGATTTTTTACAGAGAGGAAGGGAGAGAGATAGAGAGTTAGAAACATCGATGAGAGAGAAACATCGACCAGCTGCCTCCTGCACACCCCCCACTGGGGAAGTGCCCGCAACCCAGGTACATGCCCTTGACTGGAATCGAACCCCGGACCTTTCAGTCCGCAGGCTGACGCTCTATCCACTGAGCCAAACCGGTTTTGGCAATACTGAAGTTTTTACATTATATTAAGCAAGTCTACCAGTAAGTGTCTTACAAATATTTGTATTGTATTACTGACAAAGTAGTGCAGAGTCACCTTGAATTCCAAGCAACTGACATTTTCAGTGATTGCATTTAAAGTAAGCTAATAAAGCATTATTTAAACATTTTGCATAAATAATGTCCTCCGTAGAGTCCTCACAATTGATGGCTAAATGTGGGCAGGGAAATCATGTCATTCCTGTTGTATTCTGTTATATTCATTAAAGTTTTTCTAAAAACCTAAATTACAATATCCCTGGTTCTAGTTATTTTGCAAATAAGATACGGTTATAGGAAAGTTCTGGCATAACTTGTTCACAGGCACTTTCTCTATTAAGAAATGATTCATTCATGTATTCATTGTGTATTTTTTTAAACTACTACACGGTGCTGTGGGTATGAATGTGAGTAACAACCACCCAAAAGAGGCTATACTCTATGTGTTCTTTGTGGTCAGGTAGGTGAAAGAAGAAATGCTTGGAAAAAACTAAGACAAAGCAGAATGGGGTGGTTGTACTTCCTGGGGTACGTTCTAACACAGAAGGAATTCAGAAGAATGATGCTGAGTAGGATGACGAGGAAAGACTGAGGAGGAGGGATCATTTGAGTTCAGCTCTGACGGCTGGTTAGCATTTCTGTGGGTAGAGATGGATAGAGCTGGAGGAAGACCATTGAGGTGGCTGGGATATGACAGGGAGTGCATGGTGTGTAACTGACAAGGCCCCTTTGGCTGAAGCACAGGTGCCGGTGGACATCTGAGTTGCTGGAGCCCAGCAGACAGTACAGGGTGTGGGAATAAAATTGCTGACAGGTCAGGTCTGGAGATAAATTTGGAGGAGTCATTGGCATGAAAGTGATCTTGGAAATTGGGCTTTGGGTTTTGTGTGTGGCAGAAGGTTTGACAGGCAGAAGGGGATGACTGTACCTCAGAGGTGACATCAGCTGGTGCAGAATACAGAGAGGGAAGGCAAGAGGCATGGAAGAGAAGCTGTAATGTTGGAGTGGCACAGCCTTTGTGTGCTTCCTCTTTAAGACCTGGGGTGGAGGGTGGGTGGGTGGAGAAGTGGGGATGATGCATGGATGGGTAGTGGCGGGGTCTGCCCTGGAAGCTCAGGCACTTTGGAGTCTCAGCCCAATGAAATCTTGTTGAAACCTTTATTCCTTTAAGACATTTAAAAAAGAAAGGAACATGTGCTAATTTTAGCTAAACCTAATACGTGCGTGTATGAAAACGAATGCTGCTTTTGAAATTCCGTGCATGCATTATCTGTTGTCATTTAAACAAACCATCCTTCTGTTTTCCTCTAAACAGTTATATTAAGAAGCTTTTCAGTGAGGCCCTGTACATAGTAACAACAATTCCAGCATTTCCTTTGATCTTTCCCACTGTTGATTTATTCATTTCACGTGATATGCGTAAATCACATTGTGCCACCTACTTGACTCTGGAGCAATTGTTCATTTTTGTGGCAATTCATTTACTGTACTTAGATAAATCACATTAATATGGATGTGTTTTATAACTTTAGAGGCTTTTCCGAAGGCTTTCTATGGACTCTTTTTAAATGTCTCTCTCTCTCTCTCATACACACACACACACACACACACACACACACACACAGCACAGCTTCCTGAAGTTTGGCTTCCCATTTATATTTATAGGGCAAAAAAAAGTAGGATTAGTGAGCCTTGACTTTGGAGTGGGTGAAAACTACTTGGCTCAAAATGACGGGGAAAGCTGGAAATTATCTGGTTACACTGCTGTTAGTGGGCAGTCTCCTTTAATATAGTTAAAGAAAATTTGAAGATTATTTGTTTTGTTTTGTTTTTTACATTAGTTTTAGATGGGCTGTTCATATTCCCCTAAAGCGCTCAGAATGAGGCAATGACTTACTTACCTTTCACAAAAGACAGGAAAGTTAGGATGGGGGTGAGAGGAATGGAAAACACAACTCCAGGGCAGGTCACTCTGCAGATATTTAATAAGCATCTACTGTGTGAGAAGCTTTATGCCAGTTGGGCCCTAAAAGAAATTTAGAGATGATTGGTAGTTCTCACTTAACTGTGTATTAACTCATTTAATCCTCATTGTGGTCTTCTGAGGTAGACACTATTATTCTCTCCATTTCATGGATGGGGAAACTGAGGCACAGAGACAATAAGTGACTTGGTCAAGGTTGACCAGCTCTAGTGGTAGCATCTTTACTGCTGCCATGCATTGTCTCTCAAGGCCTAAGCCCGGTCCATAAGGAGCTTACAGTTGAGCCCAGAAGGCAAGGTATGTCCAGGAGTAATATTTAAACAATTACGACAGAGGAACAGCATACTCTCAGAGGCCAGGATCAGGGAAGGGCTCATGGGCAATGAGCCTTCTCTTTTAATGCTTGCCTGTCCATTCCGAGCCGCGTATGGGCTGTCTTTGTGGTGTTTTCTTTCACTCTTTCTCATATTCCTACACATTTTCAATAATTATTAATTGCAGAAAATGATGACAGTGGCAATATGCTTATCTGTGTTTGGGCTCTAAATGTTGTTTGACATCAAGAGTCCCTGTGAGACGGTGAACTTTTGACTCTTCAAAGAACTTCACTGGGTCATTGCTCAGCTTGCAAGATTTGGCAGATAGGAACTATTTATCTCTCCAGTTTGATAGGCAGTGGGGTGGTGCTAAGTGCAAGCTTTAAGAACAAAACGTGCGTGAAAAGAGGTCACCCTTTAGTGGGGGTGGCTGTCAGGCAGCTCAGATCTGCTATACCCCTTGTCCCACCCCTCTCAGACTCTCATTTTTTCTCCTTCACTAGACCAGCGGATGAACCTTAACCGACTCATGTCAGGAGGATAAAGAGAGATCACTTTGCTCTTAGCCTGCTTAGAGAAGGCCAGTTTGTCTTTCTTATGTTGAATGAAATTTACCAAAGATTTTTTTTAAAAAAATGTCTTTAGAGCAACGTCTCTCGCTTTGTAGATACACAGAACAGAAGAGGACTTGGGATTTTCTCTCCGTGCCCTAGCCTGGAAGCCCCAGCCTCCATCCCAGCTGTAATCATATGTGATGCATTTTTATTTACAGATTAGGAGGCTCTGACTGTGGCATATGACTAACCGGGAAGCTCCTCCCTACAACAGTTGTATGTCATCTGCTTCAGAGAACTAATTGCTTGGCAATTCCCCTTTGGTAATTCCCTCTTTATTTTCTGATGAGTTACTTAACAGTGATGGGCTTGTTGAACAGTGTTGAGTTTAATGTGTGCTCCAGAAACTCCTGTAGGCCTGGGGAGGGGGAGAGAGGATATGGTTTTTCAAATTCTGTTTAGCTTTACTGAGGGAACACTGAAACCATTATATGACCTGTTAATATTTCACTCAATACTAGGTTAAACACTGAGCCATTTTGCAAAAGAAATCAAAACCAGGCTTCTTTTTTAAATGTGCCCCTGTGCATTTGAAAATTGTTAAAAAGGAATTTAATATTTATAGAATGTTTAATGCTCATTTAAAAATGTGATTTAGAATGGAGTAGCTCTCCAGTATTCCAGTCTACTGCAGCGTGAGTGTGGTGTGCTGGGGAGCAGCTGGACTGGGGGGTTTGGACACTGAGTTTCTGTTTCCTGCTCTGCTCACTCCACCTTGCTGGGCCTCAGTTTCCCCATCTACAAAATAAAAGCTAGTTGGGAGAAATGATCTTCCAGGCTCCTTTTATCTTAACACTGTGCAGCTCCATGAATAGATTTTATTGTAATTCTTCCTGGCTCCCCCAAGACCTTTGCTCTGTCAAACATCATTTGCTGTTGTTTGACTTTGTTAGGTCTTGTATTTAATTATAATTTACATTTTAGCTATTATTGTGTCATTATTTATAGACTAAGTCTTAAGTGGTGCCTAAAATCATTTATCACCCAATCTATATTAGTTTCATACCGTAATCCTTCCTCTGTTCCTTTTTACTGTTGTTGCTACCATTGCCCCAAACAACATCTATTTCTGGAGCGAGGATGCATTATAATTGGAAGGAATCTTTCAGCTAATTGTGGAGTAATTTTTTGCAAGGAGAGTGCAGAAGCTCTGCCCTTCTTTGTAGCAGTATCAAGGGTGATATCCTGCTTTTCATTGGCAAGTAGAAATCCTTTTTGACGTCATTTGATTTACCTGCAGGTGCAGCTTTGAGTGTCAAGGTAATTTCTTTTTTCTTCTGCATCAATTTTTGCAATTAGTGTGGGCAGCATTACCTTGTCTTATTGCTTAATTTATAAGCAGTCTGTACTGATATCTCTTGGTTCATTGCAATTTGGATAGCTTTTTAGGCAGCTAGTGTAAATACAAGCAGTGACATTTTAAGAGTGGTTCATTTTGTTTGTTTCATAGGCAGAGAGAAAGGGGAGAGGCAGTATTCATGGTGGTTAAACTGAGGGCTCTGATAATGGGGAGATGGAGGTTAGAATTCTGGCCCTGGCTCCTGAGTTGTGTGACTCAAGCTACATTTCTTAAATCTGTGATCCTCAATTTCCTCATCTGTAAAATGAGGATGACGACATCTATCCTACTGGATTGTATGAGGGATCAAATGAGCATCCATATATGTATTGTATATAGTCGGATCTCAATACATAATTCTAAAAATTGAAAGTCAAAAAGGGAGAGATGACATAGCACTTAAGAGCTGGAAATAAAAAAAAAAACAAGAACAAAGGCAAGAACTGTGCTTTGGGGTTATTCCAGGTACGGGGAGCCCATCAGAGCCTGTCCTGGGCAGGGTTTGAATCCCAAATGGACCTTTGAAACTTGGGAAAGCCTAGACACCCTGTGCTGATCTGGCCGTGACCTTCTCCGCAGGTCGATCTGCTCCACAGAAGAGGTTGTTCACTACTACATGATTGCTAGAAATATTACATGTTAAACATCTGTTGCCTATACATTACAGCAATAAAAGGAAGGCAATAAAAGCAAAAGTTCCCTTTGATTCTGCCATCCCCGTCCATAAATCATGTTCACTTTTATGTGTTGTCTTCTGGTTCTTGACGATTTAACATGTATCTTTTTCCTGTTTCGCTTTTTCCACTTATCGTAACCATTCTCATTTGCAGCCTAGACTTTACAGTTAGCATTTGCAAGGATTATATAATATTTTGTAAAGTTGTTTTATGTTAATTTAAGTTTTGTATTATTTGTGGACATTTGAGTTGTTTCTAATTGTTTACTATTATGAAGCTTCTTTGAACATCTTTATACACTTTAGTATTGACCTGAGACACAATTACATAAGAAGGCTGTTACTACGATAGAGGGGCCTTGCCCTGAATTGCTTTCTAGAAGGCTGGTACCAATTTACATTGTTACAAATGACAAATGAATGTGTCTTACTCAACCTGATTAATTGTGGGACTTACTATTATTGGCTAATTGAATAGGCTTCTTGGTTTTAAAATTTGCATTCCTTTGATTCCTCTCCAAGATAGAACATTTCCATCTATGTTTATTTACTACGTTCCTCTTACACAATTAGCAAATGGGAGTCTTGATATTATCATCTACGTATATGAGTTCTTGATGAGTTCCAGATATTTCTTAAAGTCGTATTTGCTGCAGGTATTTCCCTAGTCTGATTTTCTTTTATTTTTTATAATTTCTTTTATTTTTTTTCTGGGATTGTACCCAGGGCCAACCTGGAAGGAAGACAGAAGGTTGGGCAGCTCATGCCCTGCACTAGGCCGGCCTACAGCTCGGCTTTGCTGAGAATAGTTCTCATTCTCATCTGCCCACTGCTCCCCTTTGGAACTGGACCCCCTGGAAAGCCTAGTGCTTTCTGTTGCCAGGGGCCCCCTTCCCTCCTCCCCTCCCACCCGCTCTTCACTCCTTCTCCTTACCCTTTACCCACCCTGGGCTAGTTTCCTAGCTGTCCAGGCCTCTGCCTGCCTTTGGGGTTCTCTGCCCTCTGCTACTGACCCATGTTTTTCTCAGGAAGCCTGGAAGCCTCCTTCACTTAGGCCCTGGAGAGATCAGTCCGGAGTTTCATGCTGGTGGAGTTGGATGGTTATCCAGGGGTCCTCGGCTGGGGTCTTCACACCTTCCACTCATTTAGTCCCCAGACCACCCTGCTGAGCGTGGGCTCCTTGGGTGTGACTGTCACCCATGCTACACTGGAGGGGACACTGCTGCCCTGCTTCCTTCCTGCTGTGGCTGCTCCTGAAAGAGTCTTTGGGTGGGACGTTGGGGGCAGTTTCCTAGGCACTGAGCTTTGAAGAAGTGTGGTCTCAAGGCCTTAACTTGGGCTTGTGGCTTAGCTGGGCTGGGTGGTTGGTATGTGCTGTTCCTCCTAAATGATCTTTCTAGATGTTCCGGTCCAACTCATTTTCCTTCAGGAAGCCAAAATGAACATTTCTTACTATTAAACAGCTGTTTGAATCTCTGGTTTGCTTCACCCTCTCTCCCCCGATTTTTCATGGCCCTCGGCATAAAGCCCAGAATCCTTAACCTTGCTCAATAGGTTTGGGGACTTTGTTTTCTCATCTGTTACTCCTTATTCAGTCATATTCCATCTATTAATAGAGCCATCTATTAAGAAATTGTATTTGCGCCGGAACCGGTTTGGCTCAGTGGATAGAGCGTCGGCCTGCGGACTGAAGGGTCCCAGGTTCGATTCCGGTCAAGGGCATGTACCTGGGTTGCGGGCACGTCCCCAGTGGGAGATGTGCAGGAGGCAGCTGATCGATGTTTCTCTCTCATCGATGTTTCTGGCTCTCTATCTCTCTCCCTTCCTCTCTGTAAAAAATCAATAAAATATATTTAAAAAAAAAAAAAAAGAAATTGTATTTGGAACCAGGATCTGCCCAGTGGTCCACAGTGGTGGAAAAAGCTGTGGCATCTATTTGTTGGAGCGGATCTGTGCATCACAACAATGAACGATACTGGGGATAAATCTGTGTTAGAAGGCTGTGCTAGGGAGGAAAAAAGCTCCAATGCTCAGTGATATTTAAATTTTATAATACTGCACTTACAACCACACAGAACTCTATTATTAAAATTCAGTGCAGGAAAAAGTTGCTTGGTGTTTGAATGTCTAAGACTGTGTTTCTTCTTATTGAAAAAGTTCCTGCCCTGGCCGGTGTGGCTCAGTTCGTCGGTCCAATGCACCAGAAGGTCTCCAGTTTGATTCCTGGTCAGGGCTCATGCCCATGTTGCAGGCTGGATCCCCAGTAGGGAGTGTGCAGGAGGCAGCTGATAGATGTTTCTCTTTCACATTGATGTTTCTCTCTCTAAAAATCAATAAAAACATATTTTTTTAAGAAGGAAAAAAACTCCTATTGAATTTAGGTTTCATGAAAATTCTTAGAAACAAAGCTATCATTTTGAATGAATGAGTTTGAGGTTGACCTCCCTCACATTTGTTCTTTGGCCTGGATCAGTCTCCCTTAGCACTCTTGTGATTCGCTCTCAAGTTCAGGTGAAAGTTCCCTCTGAGATCACTCTCCCACAGAGATCATTTTATCTGGAAGAGACTAGTAGTTCTGGAGTCCTGAGCAAGATTGGGCAAGTTGAGGTAAAGCACCACATGGACAGGGGAAACATTTCGAGGGGACAAGGGAACCCTGCACCCCTTTGTGCATAACCCCACCCATGAGGGATGAGACCGATGGCTGGAGGGCAGTCTGACCATGGTGTCTGCCCCTCTGAGTAAGCTGGCCCTGTGGCCATTCCCCTCCTCTTTCTTGCATATGAGTTCATCTAGAAGTTGCCTGTTGGTAAGCGAGGATACCTTTTCCAGGTAGAGGGTATTCATGTGGTGACTATATGCTTTCGGATAGAGGTTTTAACAAGTATGAAGAAGGGAGCCTGACATTAGGCCCTGAGGCCTGGGCCCTTTGTCTGCAGCAGTGTCCTGGTGGGAAGTGCCCCAAAGTCCTTTCTGCCTAGCTCTGGTCTAGCGAGCTCCCGGTGTGGGCAGAAAGGACTCGGAATTAATTTTGTTTTGATTACGCTTCCCTTTCCGGGGCTCCATTTCCACTTCACCCCTGGAGCTGCCTCGGTCACTGATGCTCAGACCACTGAGAAAGATGACCCTCAAGTCGTAGGGTTTTGGGGAGACAGCCTTTATATAGAGAGCTGGGAAAAGAATGTTTACCTCTGGCCGCTGCCTCTGGTACCTGACTTGACACTATTCATAGGATTAACAGGTGTTTTCTTTTTCTTTTTCATGGAGGAAATCTTTTTGGAAAAATATGGTGATAACATCTAAGCTCACATTTTGGTGTTTTATCTTGGCTTTCCTGTTCTGTGGAAGCCTCTGTAACCCTCTGTGCCTCTCTCTGCTCTTCAGAAGGAACTGGTCGTCTTTTTCATCCATCTCAGTTCTATCTAATGAACAGTACTGTTTTTACCATCTGTGTACACAGATGCGAAAGGCGGGTGATTACTTTTCAGTTTGCCCCCTCCCAGCAAGCCTTAGATCCATTTCAGTCATCCTGGAGGTGAGACTAGGCCAATGTATGTAAGAAGTAACACTAAAATGAAGATAAATATTTTTGCATATGACCTTGAAACATGGGTTTTACAGTAGTATGTGATCTTCTCCAAGCAAATTTCTGTAAATCACAGTTCATATCATCCTTAAGTCCTGGAGAGAGGGTTGTATCAAGGGAAATGAACAAACGCTAGCTGTTTGCTATTTTGTTGTGCAGAGAACATTCGATGACTTGACTAATCTCAGAGTTTCTATCTCTAAATGGTATGTACTTTTGACTCTTTGCCCTGAAGTCTCAGGAAATGATTTCTTTAAAGACATTTTTTTAACTTTCCCATTTTTAATGTTCAGAGTCTTCAAAGACTTCACCTGTCTTTTCCTGTTTCTCTGTAGGACTAGTCAAAACTGCCCTTTCTTGCAGTCTGAGCCTCTGATCTAGTAAATACAGCCTTCAAACCACCGTTACTATACCCTGTGCAGTGGCTGGTGTGTTGTGGGACAACCTCCGCCGATAATGGCACATCACAGAGGTCAGAGCCTTGATAAGCCATTTCACGGAGGAGTCATGACTCCTGAGAAGACTGTACTTTTCATTTTCTGAAACCCAAGAGGTTGACCAACCTGCTGGGTGCTGGTGCCTGGAGCACATGGAGCCTGTGCTGTGACCCCAGCTTTAGGACCTGCAGTTCAGCTCCCCTCTCCATCACCTGGGCAGCCAAGACACGGCAAGAGTTATGCAGTTGTGTCTCTGAAACGGTAGACTGAAAAGACATAACTTTGCTTAATTAAATTGGCCCACTGGAGCAGTTTTGAGATGGAGCCTGACAGTTGAAGAAGTGCACTAGTACTGTACTCCTTGAAACTTTTCATTATACATTTTTAGACAGGAGATGTTTTTGTAGTGCCTAAGCCTAAACTTGATGGGTGGGTAGAGAATGTTTTCCCTTTTGCTGCCACTGCACCTTTAGTGTTGAGCTGCTAGAACTAGATTTCCTTTAATGCACCAGTGTCAGCCAGGTTAAAAAAAAAAAAAAAAGGGGAAATCAAATTGATCTTGCATGTGGAATCTTGGAATCTGATGCCATCTTCTCTGAGAAGTCCTTTCCCATGTGGATCATTTTTATATCTGTAGGTCCCTGTTGTCTTTCTGTTGGATGTTACAGAAGAGGGTAGTGGAAGCCCACCTAGCTGCCTGTCAATCAGATTTATGCCCGCTGAGCTGAAGGGGCCAGTGCAGGACACTGAGTAGCTTCCATGATGAGTATCTACTATCCTACAACATCTAGCAGTTAATCTCTTATATAAAAGGCCTGTGGCCGTCACGCCATCACGACCAAACAAGCAGCGCCTCTCTGGCGGGTGGGGCGGGGCACGAGCTACCAGTGGTGGAGAGAAGAGCTATGAGGGGCGGAGGGTAGGTAGTGAGCTACCAGTGGTTATGGAGGGGGAGGCCAGCTGAGGCAAGCAGAAGCGAGCTACTGCACTCGATTTCGTGCGTGCCGGGCCTCTAATCTTTTAATAAAAACAGTGTTCCTCTCTTGATGCCAGAAGCAGGTGTAATAATTGTTCTGCAGTCTTTTCTTTCTTTGCAGAAGCTGACGACCCCGCTGTTAGTTTCAGAAATACTTAGCATGATTCACTTTTAGACTGGACTAAATCTAGATTTTCTTCGTGGAAGCCTCTTAGTGACACTACAAATGAGACAAAGGCCATCTCTCTTTTAGGCATCTCCCCAACCCCTTCCCAGTCTCTTTACACCTTTTTGCTAGGAGTCAAGGTGCTACAGCCTGGCAGGGGGGTTTTACTTGGTGATGGAGTAGCTAAGGATGTTTCTCTCTAACAGGTCACACAGAGTGCTGGTGGACATCTCTTCTTGCCCCAAGATCTTCATTGGAAGTCCACGGGACTTGGTGTCTTTGCCGTTCAAAGTATATATGAACTCACCAGGAGGCATAATGCGTCACCATTTTATTCTGGGCCACCCTAAAGGATGACACCCAGCTTCCGAGACCTCCTCTTGGACATCATCCCTGAGAACCAGTGTTTTAGCTCTCCCATTGTCTGGAATCTGTTTCCAACGGATTTTGAGCTGGCTCAGGCTTCGTCACTAAATGGCCAGGACAGTGTTGACTGTTCTGCTTGATCAGCTTGCTGTTACACACCTTTTGTCCCTTTCAGAGCAGCAACTCCCTCTTGGGCTCTTGTTGAGTCTTTACACAGATACGCTAGAAAACAGGCACCGATCCTTTCTTTCCATCTTGGCGTTTGCCCATAGGCACAGTCCTGGGATGACCTGGAGTAGACCCAGTGGAGGATAAATGCGTCTTGCTCAGACTTGTTCAAGCTAGTTCTAGCCTGTCTCTCGCCACAGTTCTAGCTTTTAAATACTCAAGTGATTGCTTTTGGGTAGGAATGTGTGGATTGTTGGATTGGAATAATTTTCTCCCTGGATTTCTAGTGTTTACATAAGTAGTTGTAAAAAATGTTCTATCACTGATTTAAATAGCAGGGCTTATTTTAAAAAGTTACAGGTGCTTGGTGATGGTACAGAATAAAAATGTAGGATTTTTTTTTTTTAATTTACAAGTTGTAACACAGCCAAAAGGTGTATATTAATATTTGTCAGGAAAGGGTCAAAATTGAAAATCTGCAACAAAGACAAACCAGAATAGAACAAGTGCAAACAGAAGCTGAAAAATATATGCCCCTTGTTGGGAGTTCAGCCCATGGAATGTTATGTAGGACAAAAGGAATGGAAGAGATATTTCAGTAACATTTTGTTCTCTGTCAAAAACCTTCTGAAATATAAATCTGCTGTGTATTGGAGAATGGATACAGCAATTGATTCAAGTTGAATAGCTTTCATTTAACTAGAATATCCCACAGAAAGCAGTTCTTGTTCTGACAACCATATTTTTGCTTTCTTTGACTTAAGGAAAATTGAATTCATGTTTACATATCTTATGATATTGTTTTATGGACAAAGACACAGAGTCAAATCCCATCCCAGCACAGTGGCTATTGTTACAGCGAATAGAAACATTTCTAAATGAAATAAAAACATTTCTAAGCCATGGCCTGTGGCCCATAGTAATAATTCCAGGTTGGTATTATGAAACCAACTATAAATAATTCAGACATAAATGTGCTTTTAAAACATTATGTTTGCTTTTTAAAGCGTATGTTCTCTTGCAAGCACACATACCCATACATATACCTCACCTATTTGCATAGTAGAGAAGGAAGAATATGAATATGTACAATAGAAGTCCACTTAATTTTGGATTTTCTGGAATTGATCAACTTTTTCTTCTGCATGATGGCTCCTTAGATTGTTTCCATTTGTTTCATAATTGCCCACAAATATGGGTATGTCCTCTACAGGCCCTACCATGTCAGTCCACCCAGTCAAAAGGTAGTGGCCAGTGTTAGTGGTTTAAGAAGCAGACTCTCATGCGAAGGGTGTTCTGTTTTTATTTCTCATTTCTACACTTCGCAAGGAGAACTTAGGGGCTTGTTTTGTTTTTTCAGTTCCCAGATCATTCTGGCATTGATCCGGGAGTCGTTGCAAATGTAATTTTTAGCAATAACTATGACTCCTGAAACATTTTGGCTCTCTGTAGCCTATGGTTCAGTAGCCCCTAAGGTTTTCCAGGTACACCAAGGACTTAAACTCAGAACATCTTAAAATTTTAGGGATATTGATCATAAGAAAGCTTCTCTATGAATAAATGTCTGTCAGATTTTAGCTCCATTCTTCCTTGAAGGTTTTTAATTGGATGTCTTATACTTGATTTCCTTTGTGTGTTCATACCAATTTGCTACTTGGGTTTATTGTTCCTTTTTGAAAACAGCTTTTTAAAAAAAATACATGGCTCTTAAAAATTTTAAATTGCTCCAACCTGCTCATTCTTTCCTTGACCATCTCTTCTGTCTTAATGCTAGACCACTGTTCCTCTTTCTTCTCTTCTAGGATTTTAATTTGCTCAGCAGTTCTGGTGTATGATTCTGAATTCTATGGTTTGAGTTTCCTGACCAACTTCTCCTTGAATATGAGTCCATTTCCTGTGTTAAAGCTTTGGCATTCCAGTCACCAATCCCAGTCAAAACTGAAACTCCCTAGTGCTAATAAGATTAGTCCTTAAATTAACATTGTTAATTTCTTCCTCTCCATTTCTTACTCCTTTGCTTTTTCTCCAAGACAAAAACGTACAGTATTTGCCACTACGAACCTCATTTGGGCGTCACTTCCTGAAGATCTCCTGGATTTTTCAATGTCACTGATATACTCTGTTGCCTCAAGCTGCAGCGACCATCAACAGGTCTTTGACAAATTAGTTGTCCCTACACACGGTTTACAATATTATACGAGCTCTTTAAAAATAATTAAGCTTCTCTCGGTGTTTTTTGCCGTGGGTCAGGATTTTACTTGCTTTGCCATCCAACACAGAAGTTAATCACAAACGGGTCCTCTGAACCAAATAATTAAAAATAGAGCAAAGTTTCTGAACCAAGCGGTTGGCAGAAAAGTCTGTACTTCCATCTGTGCATGGTTAAGAAAATATTTCATGATATTTAAATAGCATCAGCTTTGCTCTCTTTTGTGTGAGAGTATATGTGTGTGACTGCGTATAAGTCATTGCTCTGAAGGTTGGTTTGACTGTTAGCTAATCTTATATTTTAAAAAAAGGCACTGGCAAGGAAACAGGAAAGCAAATCCAGGTGTTTTGTGCGTACATTCTTTATTTGCCAGCTTCTGTGAAGGAGGAGTAGTTTTGCTTTTGCTTTTCTCTCTAATGAGTCTTTCTCTTAGCATGTGCCTCAAAATTAAAGAGCATAACATTTTGACTTTGAAATAAATCTTTGTCATTTGATTCTCTACCTTTGCTCATAACTTTTGCTCAAATAACGTTTGCTCATAACTTTCAGGATCTGTTCTTAGGTACGTGAAATGCTGGTGAATCTATTTCAATTCAGAATTAGGAGTTGCTGCTCTCTGGAAGGGGGGTTTTGGCTTGGATGACACAGCAGACTCAAAAACACTTTATGATACAGGTACAGACCTGTGAGTAACTGATTTTGAGAGAAAATTAACCCTTCAGTGTGGATTTTCCTTTTCTTTTTTTTTCCTCACTCATCCATATCTTATCAAATATTCTGTTTGGGCCAGTTCTGCTATGATATGACTTCAAAAATGTATTTTTTGTTCATAAGGTTTTAATTGCTGTATAATATAAAGATTATTTCCCCCTGGTATTTTTCTATTGCAGCTATCTTTATCCCTGGAAAACTCTTTACTTTTAGGTTGATTTTCTTTATCCCAGGAGAGCCATTGTATTAAATAACAACTAATGCTCAACAAATACACTAAAGGGAGATGAGGAATTATTAAAGGGAAAAGAAGGGAAATTTTATTCCTTTCGCTCCAAAATATATTTCTCACAGTCTCCAGTTTTGTTATGCTTCTAGAAATGTAGAGTTTAGGCATATTCTTAATACTATGATCATAGAGTTAAATACAGAAATCAAGATTGGATTGACCTTGTTCACATTAATTGAAATTAAGGAAGGAGTAATATCTTTAATGAATTTTATTATTAATGGAGCAGTGAGTCCTTGAGTTTAGCTAAGGTGATCAAATAAAGTCAGTGATTGTTTGATCATGTAGGCAGTTTGTCATTCATGACATTTAAAGGACCATACACATCTTTTTGTCCATCATCCTCATTTTACATTCAACTTAACTTTGTTCACTTCTTGTAAACCTACCATGTGCAAGGCACTATGCTAGGAGGGAAAAATAAAGTTGAATAAATTGTTTATGGTTTCAAACAAATCAATCTTTGATTTTCTTTTCAGTATTGTTTGGGGGTGGATGTAGCTTTTAAAAAGATGTAAGTGGACTTGACTAAATGTTATTCTTTTTCAGTGTATGATATTAGTATTTAACACATTTTGTGAACCCCGAATACCTGTAAAGATGAATGAGGGTGTTTTTAAACCTTAAAGTTAATGCTGGTTTGATCTCTTATACGAGTTAGCTAACATTGCTAACATTAATTAGGCTTTTCTAAAAGGTACTGGATACTCAAGTTCTTCATGCTTTTCTTGGTTTGTTTCTCTAATTCATTTGGGCATTTTCTAGACCAGGGGTCCTCAAACTACGGCCTGCGGGCCACATGCAAATACAAATATTGTATTTGTTCCCGTTTTGTTTTTTTACTTCAAAATAAGGTATGTGCAGTGTGCATAGGAATTTGTTCATAGTTTTTTTTTTTTAAACTATAGTCCGGCCCTCCAACGATCTGAGGGATAGTGAACTGGACCCCTGTTTAAAAAGTTTGAGGTCCCCTGTTCTAGACAGAGACATGTACAATTTTAGTGAAAAAACCCTGCATTTGATTGTTGATATTTTTATTCCATAAAACATTCAGTTAACAAATATTTATTTACCAGACCCATGACTGAAACACAAGGAACAGTGTACACACTCAAGAAAGCTCATTGTGCAGAGAACCTATTTTTATAATAACAATAGCTGTCTGGCATATTGAGGATTTGGGATGTGTCAGTCATTGTGTTAATCCCTTAATCCTCACAGTAAACCTAGATAGGTAGTGATTATCTCTACTTCACAGATAAGGTAACTGGGTTAGTAGCTTGCCCAGGGCCATAGAACTAGTAAGTGGTAGGACTGGGATTCAGCTCATACCATTTTAACTTCAAACCCACTGCTTTTAACTGATTATACTTTGTTGCATACTACCCATGCCATTGTGGGACTTGCAAAATTGTTTTCATAAATATTGAGTATATAAAAAGGCATAGTCACAAAACAAAAGTAAATTATAAAGTCTAAGGATTCAGTTAGCACTCAAGTAACTGTCTGCCCAGATTTAAAAATCACCGAATATTTGATGCCCTCTACTAGTAAACGAGGCCCTCCCTTATCTCATCATTGATGTTTCTCTCTCCCTCACCCACTCCCTTCCTCTCTGAAATCAATAAAAATATAAAAAAAGAAAAATGATGTTTTAAAATATTTTTAACAGAAAGTGCACAAAAATGCACCCCAGCCAGATGATTATTTTATTTTCCTTCCCTTTTCTTGGCTCTCCTCTCTGCTCCATCTTCTTTCTTACTTCTTCCCCGTTTTTTCTTCCCTTCGTGGAGCATAAGAGGAACTGAGTCAGACCTGCGTAAAAAGGTCGGGAAATGTTCCCTGCTCAGATGTTCAGGCCTAAGTGCCATGACGTGTTGGGAATTCTTGATGAGGCTATAGTTCAGTACACTCAAATCACAGTTCCCTTCCCAGACGAGGCGGCTGTGGAGGGACCACTGTAACAAGCCGACCACCCAAGCGGGTGGGTGATTCACTATGACTGTGCTGACAGATCTCTCAAAAGCTTGTCGGGTTATAATTCACAAATATTAAGGGCTATGGACACATGGTTCTTTAATAGTCTCACTCTTAAAATAGTGATACATTTTTGGTAACCAATGTGAAGGCAGTTCATAGCACAATAAAAAAGCATTGAGTGGAGCATGTTAAGATAATATAACTTGTCCCTTAGTGCTTTAATGCAGTCTTTCACCCAGTAGTAATACCTGGTACAGTATGTAAAAACCAAAATGGGTTCTGGCCTGGTGGGAATAATAGAATTCTTTCATCAGCTGGAAAATATATTCTAATCACTAACTATATTTTAAATAAAAACAAGCAAGGAGGTTTTTGTTTGTAAATTATACTCTGTTGCATGAAATATTTTCCAAGGACCATGCATTTCTGTAGGAGGAGGTGGCAGTTAAAACAGAACCACATCTAGCCAAACATAAAAGTGCTTATAAAGGCATATGCATCTACCTGTATGTAGTCATTTCCCCGTACACATTTACATGTGTAGGTATTTTGTTAGTATTTTTCTAGTGCTGCATGCATTTGTATGTGTAAATGTGGTATGTGCCCTTTGTAGAACTGGTGTCAGCGGACCCTTTTATGAACCAACTGTATGATTTGGAGCTTCATCAAATATAGTGATATTTTCAAAGCAAATGACTTTGTAGTAATAAGTAGTAATAAGTAGTTTGGTAATGAGGTTGAAGTGTATGTGTCTACCTATCTATATCTTCTCTCTTTTTGCTTAGAGAAAAATCCATGTTGTAAGATACCAATGGGCCTATTAATAAGCTTCAAATATGAAAAAAAGAGCTACATATGACATTTTGTTACAGTTTTGTACATTGTCTCAAAAACATGCTGTAAAAATATGGAACTAGACAAACCTTGGCAAATGTAGCTGAAGAGTGTAGCTGATTTAAAAAGCTGCATTTGAGTATTCTAAGTACTGTTCTGTGACAACTATTACTATAGAAATTGGCACCAGCTAAGAAAATTTACAGTTTAATACTTTAGAGCAAATAATTGCTCAGGATGCTTTAAATAGCACAGGAAATGTGTAGAGTGTTTACTTGACATTTGTTGTATAGAACACTAATACTGAAACAGATTCTTTGACCACAGAGAATGCCAGTGTAGGTGGGGTGGGGGCAGACAGGAGAAAGACAGACGGAAAACAGCCAGCACGATTAGATAAAAATTAAATGGCAAACGAGCTTTTTCATGATATAGAGATAACAGAAGGGAAATAAAAAAGCCCATTTGTTCGATCATGTAGTCTTCCATTGTGATAGCAAAAGCAAAATAAAACAACTCCCTAGCAAGTGGCTTCTCCTGCTTCTAAGGCACTGAATTAGATTCAAGTCAGTCTTTACCAGGTTCAGCCTTGGCTATTCTCTCTTTCTCTCTCTCAGGCCCTGAAAGCAAGCAGAATAACCTCCCTTTTTATAAAAAAGAAGAAAAAACCACCCTCTTGTTATCGGTTTAATCTGCACATGCTTGTGAATTTTTTTTTTTTTTAATGACAACTCTGGTGCCCTCATTTCTCTGTACTTGTGATGTTTTCCCCCTGAATGCATCTTGTACTCCATGAGTCTTCTGCACACTCTTCCCAGTACTGTTCATGCGGGTCTTATCTTAGAGGGGGGGTCTAGTGCAGCCTAGTGCAGCTCTTAAATGCAGAGCATTTCTGTTTGCACAAACTGCTTACCCTGCATAGCGATTCAGCTGCATTTAATGAAACAAACAAACAAACATAGGGTATAGTTTAGGCTACTAAACCTCCTCCCATTCATATATGTATTTAAGTCAGTTAAACAGTGTCTTTAAGAGACTTTTAAATGCATATGTTAAAAATGAATTGGCGTGTGTGATAGGTCTAGGTATGTGAAATTGTGCAGTGTTAATGACATCGGTTAAAAGCTGCTTCCTTCTATCTTGTCAACATGAGCTGCTTTTAAATACTCAAGGGAATTTTGAAAACAGCAATGAAAAGTTAAAACTTCACCCTGCAGTGTGGCCCAGCACCCAGAACCCTCAGCGGCCCAGGGCGGTATTAATGGCTTTTCCACTGACTTGAGATTTGACCTTGAATAAATCATGTTAACTTCTCCATGCTTCAATTAGGTTCTGAAAGATATGTGTGGTTATGTATAGCCAGTGGGAAGGCAATAGCTAAAGTTCATAACAAAAGGAGAACTTGAGGGAACATTTCATTAGAAAAGCTCAGTGGGCATGAATGCAAGCATGCCTCACGTAGGGTACTATTAATAACATGTCTTCCTAGGGAAGGTGGGGGGTTTTCTTGTAATGCTCTTACCATATTTTTTAGAATTACCCTTTTACTTCAGAAACTTTGTGTTCATACATCCTTTTATGTAAGTTCTGGCTGTCGAGGGATTTTTACTTAGAATTTTAGAATTTAAATTGCAATCATGCAGTAACAAATTGAAATTAATCATTTAATATACACTGACGTTGAATTTTATTGTTTTAAAGGAAATTCCAAGTTGCTATTTATTTTAAAAGTTTATTTCTTTCTAATCTATTACCACCCCTGAGATGATCTGAATTTTTTTTTTTTTTAATTTATTCTGGGGAGAAAGGAAGAAAAGTAATCAATGTTTATTGCGCACCTACTATGTGCCACACAGACTGTTAAGCTCTTGGCCCTTATGTTCAAAGGACCTGTTTACCCTTCCTGGTGCATCAGGGTGCAGTTGGGAGAGCCAGAAGCCACAGGAGAAAATAAAATCTAACCAGTGCAACTGATAATCAAAAGAAGGGGCTTTTAATTGGGGACACCCAGAGCTCTACCTGTTCACATGAGCCTGTGGGATCTTAGTAAACCAGCGATTTTTCAACCAGTGTGCCTCAAGAATCTTTAAACCATGCAATGCCTGACTATTCAGTCAGGGGCACTGACCACTTCCCCTTAGATTGTCAAATAAAAAAATGACAACCGCCAACACAACAATAGCTGTCCAGTGTAAATTAATAAAAATTATGCCTATTTTTTGGGTCAGATCTGCAAAAAATTATATTGTTTGGTGTGCTGCAGAATTTTAGTTATTAGTTTTATGTGTGCCATGAGATGAAAAAGGTTGAAAATCGCAGAAGTGAAGCAATTCTGATGAGTCCCCCAACTTGGAGACCTCCCCCAGGGGTAAATTGCTAGATTGCAAAATCGGGCCAAACCACTTCTCCCTGGTCAAGCCATTGCAGTTATTGCTTCAATGAAGTTACATTGTTGTAAAAAGGACATAGGTACTACAAGTTGAAATGCCTACAATTTGAATGAAAGATTATGAGCTTTCGTGTTATTGAGAACCCGACTGACAGTCTCAGATGGGGTTTTGGGCTGAGTACAGGCAACAGCTCCAAGTGTAGAAGAGAAAACATTTCAGAGCAAGCTTATAGGTTTAACACAGTATTCATGATTCACTTTCTCTTTGCTCTCTCCGTCCAGCCGTTGAATGCACTCACTGCTAATCCCACAGGAAGGCTCCTTTTGATGTTTTCCTTTGGCTGCTTTGCAAAAAATATAAATATACACCTTTCGGGGGGAGGGGCGGGGAATAAGGGTGTGAGAGAGAAAGGGAAAGGTCATAGTTTTTAATGCTAGTTCTGCTGATAACAAACTCTGTGACCAGATACTTGGTACAGTAAGGGAGGATGTTTTTCAAATCCATCTCAGTTGCCAGATGGCAGCCATCACTCTATAGAAAGGTTGGTCTCAAGGTTTCTCAGATGTCCACTATGTTTGGATTGCAGTGGTACCTAAAGAACCATCCATTTGGAGTAGTATTCCTATAGGTGTGACAGCAGCTTTCAGAATTCTTAGCAATTAGGACTGAGTTGTCAGAAGGAGAACCAGAAGGAATGAAAGCTGGGTGATGAGGAAGGGGGTGCCAGACTATTCTGAAGCTACTCCAGACTTGTTGGAAGGTTATGCTCATGTGGTCAGTTACCATAATTTTGGTATCTCTTGTGATTTGAATATGAGCCTGCCATTTCCTAGCTTGGCTAAGTCACTTACCCTCTTTGTGCCTCAGTTTCTTCATCTAAAAGGGGATTACTAGTATAATCAGTGAAAGGTTTCAATAAATCAATATCTGTAAGATACTTATAAGAACACTTGGTACCTAGTAAATGTGCTTTGCACTTACCTGCTATGATTGTATTATTGTTCTCCTTTGAGTTTTATAATTTACTATAGGCCCGGTGCACAGATTTGTGCACCAGTGGGGTCCCTCAGCCTGGCCTGCACCCTCTCACAATCCAGGACCCCTCAGGGGATGTCAGGCTGCTGGTTTTGGCCTGATCCCCGCAGCAGTCCAACATCCCCCGAGGGATGTAGTAGTGTGCGAAGTAGCCAGGAAGGAGCCAGAGCCTGGGCCAGGCTCTGCTTCGCTCCAGCTCATCCCAGCCCCACTGCACCTGCTGCTGCCACAGCCCGTTCAGCGGGAGAGGCTTGCACCACTTCAGCTGCTCTTGCCAGCTGTCAGCGGGGCGTCTGGTGCCCGTTGGTCAGCTGAGCAGCACTCCCACTGTGGGAGCATACTGACCACCAGAGGGCAGCTCCTGCGTTGAGCATCTGCCCCCTGGTGGTCAGTGCTTGTCATAGCAACTGGTCGACCAGCCGTTCAGTCGTTCAGTCATTCAGTCGCTTAGGCTTTTATATATATAGATTTGTGCAGCATTTACAGCAAGGTACCAGGTGTATGGGAGATGGTGGTCCAGTGGTTGGTGAGAGGAAGACCAAGGCTTATAGAGAGTATGAACAAAGCTTGGTTTCTACCCTCAGTCTCAGACTTTGCCTGTACATATCATGTTTATTCGGACCACTGGGCTTGTTCCTGGTGTTCTCTAACCCCTCTGCCTTCCCCTCATCACATTCTGATCCACCATGAATGACCAACATGAGCCTTCCATCCACCAGAGCAGAAAGGTGTTTCCACCTCTATTTCAGCCCAAACGAATCTGCCTTGTACTGCCCTGCATTCTTGTGTACTTGTCTGCACAGATCATTTTATCAGGTCACTGCTGCTTCCTTTTGTTCATCAGATGTTTTAATCCCGACATCCTCCAGGTGAGTGAGGCCCTTGTTCCCTCTTAGCATCGAGGGCAGTGAGGCGGAAAGAGCAAGGAGTGGGGAGGGAGAGGACCTGCTCTCCTCTCTAATAAACGCATTGTGCTCAAGGCATTTGCTCTCTCTAATCCTCAGAGCTTCTAGGATAAAGTGAAGGTCTAGACTACATTTTCCCATGCAGCTCCATCATTGTAGAGTAGGACATGATGAGTAACTATGTGTGCAGTGAGTGAAATAATGTAGTCTGAAGTTGTCCAATTGTGGCTGAAGTCATTTTGTGCTCAGTACATCCCTGCTTGGCAAATGGAGGAAACTGTCTATATGATTAATTTTTCACATTTTGTTAATTTTGATCCTTTCATACATAGTTTGGATTCATGTTCATGTCTGAGTTTATATTAATAAATTTGCTTATTAAAAATATTTTCTATGCTAAAAAGTAATACAAATAATATCACAGACTAGTCAATGTTATGAGTAGATAAGAAAGGAAAAGTATATAAGAATGCACTTTAGAAGTTCCTATTTTAGGCCGGAGGTATGGAAGCAGGGAACAGAATAACAGACCTCGAGGAGGGGGTGTTAGGGAGGAGGGGGCAGGAAGAGATTAATCAAAGAACATATATGCATATATGTATAACCAAAGGACATGAACAATAATATGGGGAAGAGCTGGATTGGGGAGGTTGTGTGTGTGGAGGGGGGCAAAAAGGGAGAAAATGGGAGACATCTGTAATAATGTCAATAATAAAATTAAATAAAGAAGTTTCTATTTTACGCATTGTATGTTGTTTCTTATACAATTATGAATATATATAATATGAACATATAAATTTATATAAGTATATCAATGTATAAGAAAGCACTTTAGAAGTTCCTATTTTATATATTACTAGAGGCCTGGTGCACAAAATTCGTGCACTGGCAGGAGGGGGTCCCTCAGCCTGGCCTATGCCCTCTTGCAGACTGGGACCCCTCAGCAGACATCTCTCTCGCAGTCCAGAACCCCTCGCTCCTTACCAGCCACCTGCTTTCTGCTCCTTACCACTCGGTTCACTGCTCCTTAATGCTGCCACGAGGGCGAGAGAGGCTCCTGTCACTGCCACTGCACTCGCCAGCCATGAGCCTGGCTTCTGGTTGAGCAGTGCTCCCCCTGCGGGAGCGCACTGACCACCAGGGGGGAGGTCCTGCATTGAGCGTCTGCCCCCTGGTAGTCAGTGTGCATCATAGCGACCAGTCATTCTGGTTGTTCCATCATAATGGTCACTTAGGCTTTTATTATATAGACTAGAGGCCCGGTGCACAAAAATTTGTGCACTCGGGGTGCAGGGAGGGTCCCTCAGCCCGGCCTGTGCACTCTCGCAGTCTGGGACCCCTTGGGAGATAACGACCTGCTGGCTTAGGCCTGCTTCTGGGTGGCAGAGGGCAGGCCCAATCCCTAGGTGCAGCCCCTAGTCGGGCTCAGAGCAGGGCCGATTGGGGAGTTGGGGTGCCTTCCCCTGTCATGCACAGAGCAGGGCAGATTGGGAGGTTGCAATGCGACCCTCAGTCACGCTCAGGGTAGGGCCGATTGGGGGGTTGGGGCACTGCCCCGTTACACTCAAGGCAGGGTCGATGGGGAGGTTGCGGTGCTACCCCGTCACGCACAGAGCAGGGCCCATCAGGGGGGTTGGGGCTCCGTACCCTGTCATGCACAGAGCAGGGTCAATCAGGGGGTTGGGGAGCTTCCCCCTGTCATGCACAGAGCAGGGCCGATCAGGGGGTTGGGGCGCCACCACTCTCACACTCAGGGCAGGGCCAATGGGGAGGTTATGGCTCTACCACATCACACACAGAGCAGGGCCCATGGGGGGGTGGGGTTGGGGCGCCGCCCTCTATCACCCACAGAGCAGGGCCGATCAGGGGGTTGAGGCGCCGCACCCTGTCACACACACAGCCGCAGGGTGATCAGGGGGTTGGAGAGCTCCCCCCTATCAGGCACAGAGCAGGGCCGATCAGGGGGTTGGGGCGCCTTCCCCTGTCATGAACAGAGCAGGGCGGATAGGGAGGTTGTGGCCCCGCCCCCTGTCACACACAGAGCCACAGGGTGATCAGGGGGTTTGGGCGCTGCCCCGTGTCACGCTGATCCCGGTGCCAGGAGGTCTCGCGGCTCCGCTGATCCCGGTGCTGGGAGGCATATTATCCTTTTACTATATAGGATAGAGGCCTGGTGCATGGGTGTGGCTGGCTGGTTTGCCCTGAAGGGTGTCCTGGATCAGGGTGGGGGTCCCCGCTGGGGTGCCTGGCCAGCCTGGGTAAGGGGATGATGGCTGTTTGCAGCTGGTCACACACCCTTCAGGGTGGGGGTCCCCACTGGGGTGCCTGGCCAGTCTGGGTGAGGGGCTGAGGGCTGTTTTCAGGCCGACTGAAGCTCCCAACTGATCCTTTTTTTCTTTTTTTTCTTTTATTCTGGACCAGCTTTAGCTCTGGCTCCAGCTCTGAGGCCTCTGCTGCTGAAAGAAGGTATCTGGTTTGTTTCGGTCCTATAATCGAAACAATGTATAACTCCAGCTCTGAGATCCCAGGCTCGGGCTCGCTGAAATCAGGTTTCTGGGGTTTTGTTTAGCTTCTATATTTGTTACAATGTTTCTTAAACTGCAGGCTCAGAGGCTGGCAAGGCAGGCGGGGAACGTTGGAGTCCTCCCTCACTGCAGCAAGCAAGCCTCATGTTAGTTTCAAGCTGCCTGGCTGCCGGCCTCCATCTTGGCTGGCAGTTAATTTGCATATCTCGCTGATTAGCCAATGGGAAGGGTAGCGGTCGTACGCCAATTACCATGTTTCTCTTTTATTAGATAGGATTGTTTTATGTGCAAAAAAATTTGTGCACTCGGGGGTAGTCCCTCAGCCCGGCCTGTACCCCCTCGCAGTCTGGGACCCCTCGGGGGATGACCACTTGATGGCTTAAGCCTGCTCCCTGGAGGATTGGGCCTAAGATGGCAATCAGACATCCCTATGGCAGCCCAGCAGCCCTCGGGGGGTGTCCACTTGCCAGCGGGGAGCAGACCTAAGCTGCATTCGGACATCCTTAGTGCTGCTTAGGCGGCAGGAGAGTCTCCCACCACCACCGCTGTACTGGTAGCCATCAGCCTGGCTTGTGGCTGAGCAGAGCTCCCCCATGTGGGAGCGACTGACCACCAGAGGGCCGCTCCTGCATTGAGCGTCTGCCCCTTGGTGGTCAATGTGTGTCATAGTGACTGGTCATTCCCAGTCTTTCTGCTGTTAGAGTCAATTTGCATATTACCCTTTTACTATATAGGATAGAGGCCTGGTGCACGGGTGGGGGCTGGCTGGTTTGCCCTGAAGGGTTTCCCGGATCAGGGTGGGGGTCCCGCTTGGTGCCTGGCCAGCCTGGGTGAGGGGCTGATGGCTGTTTTCAGGCTGGCCACCCTCCTTTTAGGGTGGGGGTCCCCACTGGGGTGCCTGGCCAGCCTGGATGAGGGGCTGATGGCTGTTTTCAGGCTGGCCACCCTCCTTTTAGGGTGGGGGTCCCCACTGGGGTTCCTGGCCAGTATGGGTGAGGGGCTGAAGGCCGTTTTCAGGCTGGCAGGCCACTGAAGCTCCCAGCCTCTCCTTTTTTGCTTTTTTTTTTTTTTAATTCTGGGATTTATTTACCTTCTATAATTGAAACATTGTTGCTGTCACTGGCGCTCCCAGCTCCATGGCCACGGCTGGCTGAAAGCAGGTATCTGGGGTTTGCTTAGCTTCTATAATTGAAACATTGTTGCTTCTGGAGCTCAGAGCTGGGCTATGGCACGGGGGAACCTTGGCTTCCTCCATCACTGGAGCAAGCAAGCCTCATGTTTGCTTCAGCTGCGTGGCTGTCGGCCGCCATCTTTGTTGGCAGTTAATTTGCATATCAACTTCATTAGCCAATGGGAAGCATAGCGGAGGTATGGTTAATTACCTTTTTTGTCTTTATTAGATAGGATATTGTATTAATTATATGTAATTATAAATATGTAAATAGTATATAGGCTTATATAAATATATAAGCTTTCATAGTCCATTCATTAAGTAGTTTATTATTTTGAAGTTTTTCTGTAAGTATTTAAGAGACTTAAACTTATATTTCTTTTTAAAAGTTTATAATTTGGATTTTTTTCTTATTCATATTAGGTATCTTGCCTGAACCCAATTTACTGAGCATGTATATATGTATATGCATATTTTGGGATGTTAGGAGAATTGATATATATGATGGTTGAAATTTTCAGCAAGTTTTACTTCGGAATTACTTGTACATTTCATTTATTCCTCTCCCCTAATATCTATTTTCAGATCCAAAATCGATTGCTCCTATATCATTTTGAAGGCATCTATTTATTATTTTACTGATATTTGAAATTTTTAAACAATTAATGAAAGATTTCAAACTGATCTTAATTTATTAGAGAAGGGGAAAGGGAGAAAAAGAGAAAAATAGATATGGAATAGAATCTGGCCACTTATTTATGTTTGTAACCGTCTTTGTACATATAATAACACCACAGCAGTGACTTCATAATAGAGAAGTTTTGGTAATAAGGTAGTATTTTTTTTCAAATTGGTATCACATTCTGAAAAAAAAAATAGCTTTTGAAATATTATTTGTTATACTAGTTCAGATCTAAGACATAATATGTTCACTGTCTAATTAGGCTCCATATGGCTTGAACTCTTGGGAAATCCAACTGAAATAGGACCCTGTTAAGAAATTACTCTCTGTCATACATAATCAGGTTCAAGAGGTCTTAGTAATTTGCATTTAAAATGATACTTGGCATCATTCTTAAAGAATTCTGCAAAATTGGATGTTTTCTGATTCAGTTTGGCAGTGACACTAAGATACACATTAAGCCCTGGCTGGTGTGGCTCAGTTGGTTGGCTATTTTCTTGTGTACTAAAAGGTTGCTGGTTTGATTCCTGGTCAGGGCACATGCCCAGGTTGTGGGCTTGATCCCCAGTAGGGGGCGGGCAGGAGGCAGCAGATCAATGGTTCGTTCTCATATTGATGTTTCCCTCTCTCCCTCTCTCTTCCTCTCTCACTAAAAAAATAAGTAAAAAATATTAGAAAAAAGATATACATTAAAATATCTCTTAATATTAGTGGAAACCCTTCTAAGTTCTTATAGTTTACACTACAGAGTATAAGAAACTCCCTCCTAGTGTGTCATCCTAATCCAGTGTTTAGAGTTTCATGTCCAAAAAGAAAATTCATGTGAGTATTGTGGGGAGGGGAACTGGAGGACAAGAGGTCGAGAGGGTAGAGAAATATCAGCTGCCTTTATTTAGCAAATATTTACCAATCCTTCCTGCCCATGTGGATTAGCTCTTTGTGTACTTGGATCTGACTTGATCGAAAAGATCTATATTTATTGATTTTTTTTTCTTAGAAATGCTTAGGCTTTATTTTGACGGTTTTCCCCTCTTTTTATAAAAAGGTGTAGAGAAACATGGACTAAATATAGTCAATTTGTATAGAGGCGAGTCTCTCCCTCCCTCATCAGGGTGTAAATACTATTGGAGGAGAGAGTGTGAGAGTAGGTACCAGCCAGAATGTGTACCCTGAGTAGAAGTGACAATTGATCTCACTGACCAGAGAAGGAAGAAAAATAGCTCAAAAATACTTTTCACAGGATATATCAACCAATTCTCTGAATTTGGTTTCTGATTTGAAAACTGTTTTTTTGTTTGTTTGTTTTAGCTGAACAAATTTACCATGAATTGAAAGAAGAGAGTATTTCTTAGGCCTCCATGTCTTTAGGCAGTGAGTCATTTCCATTTCTTTGAAGAGATTTTCCAGCCTTTACTGCTGTGTGTAGTTCATGCTTTGCTCTGGATGTTTTGACTCCGTAAGAAACACACAATAACAAATTAACAGTCACACGCCTCTGGAATGAAAACATGCAGTAGTGGAGTAATAAACAGCAATTCTGGAGCCCTTAATAAACAGAAAATTTTGCTTTCATCCTTAAGAAGGCTCTAGAGAAGGAGTCCAATGTCTAACAGATACAAGCAACATACACCATTTAAAGCAAGAAGAAATAAATGTGCTTTTCATTTTAATTATCCATGGGCTTGTGGTGTAAAACACAGCCACTTTCATTCTTTAAAATGTTAGTCATTATTTTTAGTCACCTGACCGACCTCTGAAATGGACTGTAATTAGTTGACAGTTTTGACTTACTAAAGTGAGTTATGTTTGGGAACCCCACGTTGGTCTGAACTTCTCCAGTTCTTGTCTTCCTCTGATGGGGCTGGGAATAATGCAGGGGCCTGGATCTTGGTGGAAAGCCCTGAATCAGCACAGTGCTAAGAGCAGGTGCTGCTCGACTACTGCACATCTGTGTACAACCCTGGTCGGTCCCAGAAGTTTCTGGAATTTTTATATCAGAGCGAGGTTGTAAATAGTTAGCTCAGTGACTACTTTTACCCTGTTCGTGGGGTAGCTTGCTGTGATTGTGGTGGAGTAAACTGGATAGTTTCCCAGCAATGAACACTTGACATGGTTAGAGGCCATTGTCATGAAGGATATTACAGTTCCTTTGTTACCATACATGCTTGGAAGGAAACTTGGGGTTTTGGATTTCCCATAAATCAAAAAGACACCTTAAAGTCCTGGCCTGTGTTGCTCAGTGGTTGGGGCATTGGCCCAAGCACTGAGGCGTCTTGGGTTTGATTCCTGGTCAGGTGCATAGGCCTGGGTTGCAGGTTCTATCCCCAGCCCGGCTGGGGCAGGGGCAGGAGGCAACAATCCATTAGTTTCTTTCATATTGAATCAATCTCTCTCTCTCTCTCTCTCTCCCCCCCCCCCCCACCCCCCTCCTCTCTTTCCCTCGCTCCCTTCCACTCTCTCTGAAAATAATTGGAAAAAATATCCTCTGGTGAGCATTAACAACAACAACAACAACACAAAACAAACAACAAAAACAAACAAAAAAAGACACTTAAAGAACTTGCTGAGATTTCATGAATTTTCTGTAGATTCCAACTGAGGAATTGGGGCTAGGAATTTCCCCCCCCTCCATACTTGTGTCACTTTCTTGTGAAATCTGCCCATATTTAGCCTGCCAAGTTGAGAGGGACTGACCTTTCGCTTTGTGCTTAGGACAAGGAAGTTCTTTCCTCACCTGGATGGGATAGCTCATTTGGCTAAACTTCCAGGCTGAAGCATGTGAGTCAGACGGGGGCAAAGATTTAAATGTTATTACCATGAGAAAAATCTTTTGAACATGAAGTCATCATGCTTGAGGTTACTTTGAACTTCCCTCATAGTCTCTTTTATGATTTGTACCAGAATCGACATGCTTTAGTTTTATGCTAAAAAACAGTGGAATAAAAATGGACATGACTATGAAATTGCACGATGACCAGGCATGTCCATATTATAGAAATGTTATGCTGTGATAAATATTTAGTGAAACTACTTGGCTCATGGGCTATTTTCTAATGACTTTTGGGTTTAGGATTTTTGAAAGTCAGATTCGTTGTAATTTAAAGTTTCTTCTATGCAAGGAAGTACACTAAGTTATTAATTTTAAAAAAATATATACTTAGAAGTTAAAATTGTATAATTATCTTAATGCTCCAGAGCCTCTTTTCTGAGTAAACATTGGAACTTATTCTGTTGAATGCAGGGAATTTGTCCAGAAAAGCTCAAGGAAACTTAGCCTACGCAGGGAAATTTGCTAGATTTAAAAATAAAAGTCTTAACTAAAGTATGATACATAACACAATTTTATTTTATGTATAAAGATTGTATTTGAGTTTTTTCTCTTGGTCCTTCTTTTAGGATTGAATAATAATTGTAGCTTAATTTTTGTAGTTGATTTGTAGTATTAAATTATGTCTAAACTGACTGTAAGTAATTGAGCTCCTTTAACTGCATAAAGATAGATTGCTCCCAGCTGGTGTGGCTCAGTGGTTGAGTGTCGACCCAGAAACCAAGAGGTCCCAGATTCGATTCCTGGTCAGGGAACATGCCTGGGCTGCAGACTTGATCCCCAGTAGGGGTGTGTGGGAGGCAGCCAATTGATGTTTCTCTCTCATTGATGTTTCCATCTCTCTATCCCTCTCCCTTCCTCTCTCTCTCTCTCTCTCTCTCTCAAAAACAAAACAAAACAGAACACACACACATACAATAAAAACATATTTTTTAAAAAGATAGATTGGTTTTTAAAGTATTCTAAACATATACATCTTTTATAAAGTTTAAATTTCCCTAGAGATGGCAAACCTGAGGTCTTAAAGTAGGAAAGAAAAATAATATAGTATTCCACTTTTTCTCTTGAAGGAATGCTCTCTTCTATTGAAAAAACTACTTTGAAGAATTCAAAGTTTAGAATATTAAGTTGAAATAATTTATAAATCATGGCACTGACTTATTTAATTCTTAGTAGAATTCTCCTTTATTTCTAAAGCTTGCATAAATGTTTATATGAACATAGCTTAAGTATTTTAAATATAGCATACCAACATTACTTAAACACAACTTTATGCATAACTATGCACATTCAAAGTTCTTAGGTAAAAACGCTTTGTACCTTCTTTGGAAGAAAAAATCTTATAGTTGTGTGTGTGTGTGTGTTTTCTTAAACTCTTACATATAAGAGATCTTTTGGGACAGAGTAGAAAACTAGTATTGTTACACTGGATACACAGAGCGAGGTAAGAAACAATATATGGTCAACTTTAGCAAGTTAGACTCATTAACAAACTTGACAAATCTTAATTTTTTTTATTGTAGAAAATATTAATAGTGTTTGGTAAAGCAGGAATAGACTCAGGTTTGGTTCCAGTGATGACTCAGAGGCTTTATAATTTGACTGTTTTCTCTGTATAATTTTAGATTGTTCTCTTATTTTGGATTTTTTCCTTATTTACTGTGGGTCAGCACCCACATACACACAGCCAAGAAAAGCAATAGTTAGGTGGCTCAATGCATGGAATCAGTTTTGTTGAACAAAAACGAACCCCCCCCCCCTCCCCCCACTCCCACCTTGTTTGTAGTTAGACTGCCCTTTGGCTTTTATCGATTTAAATACATTTTCTTTCTTATCACTTTACACAACCCAAACATATAAGTGCATTTCAGATTTTAAAAACAACAACACACAAACACAGGACATTTTAGTGAAAGTAAAAGTTCATTGTTCCATTTTCTCTTACAATTTCCAGTCCTTCCTATTTGGTAGCTCTGGGCCCTGTCGCGCTGGCAGGCCCTGGCTGAGAACTGTGCCTCTGGAGACTGGTTCGCACCGCCCACTGTGCAGTGACAGTGGGAAAACTGCGCAAGGTGTGCTTGGAGTCCTTACCTCCGGCTCCCATTTCCTCCACTCAGCTAGTGCTGCAGAGTTGCTGAGATGACACACCGCACAGTGGTGCCTCATTTGTAGGCCATTCAGAGGAGGGGAGAGAAATGCTACTGGCTGGTCAGGCGAGGAGGCTGTACTGACATTACAAGGTGGTTGTTGGGAATTCTTCATTTCTGATCACTGAATTTTTTCATAATATCCTATGGCTCCCCAGTGACCATATCATAGTGTTTTTCTGTGGAGAGAGCTGCAGTTTTTATCAGTTCCTCAATGAATTCTCTGCTCCCGAAAAAGTAAATACGAACCCACTAATGTAGAATTGAAAGATATGGGTGTCTTTGAGGATAAGATGTTAAGGCTGAGTTACAGAAAACAAGCCATGGGCTACCTTTTGTATTTGATTAAAAATCACCATGATGCTCGGCGGGTGTGGCTCAGTGGTTGAGCGTTGATCTATGAACCAGGAGATTCACGGTTCAATTCCTGGTCAGGACACATGCCTGGGTTGCAGGTTCAATCCTCAGTAGAGGGTGTGCAGGAAGCAGCTGATCAATCAATGACTGTCTCATCATTGATGTTTCTACATCTCTCCCTCACCCTTCCTCTCTGAAATCAATAAAAATATATTTTTTTAAAAATGACCATGATATGGCCACATATGAACTTGGTAAGTGGCATTGCAGACATACCTGGTACATATCAGACACACAGTTTATTTTGATACAGAAAAAAAAATACCATCTCTGGGTTTAGAGCGTCCACATTTTGAGATGACTCGATGCTGTCACCTGGTTCATGGTAGCTCCTGTTTTTTTTCTGTATTAGAGAGTGTTTGGCACAAGACAATAGGAGCATTTGGACATGTGACTGATTGAGTAAAGAGTCCAATCTCTATCTTCAGAGAACTGTCTTGTGCTTTACATTTGTATTAAGAAGTATGCAGAGCAGGAAAACTTGAATGGTTTGGAAATGGGGAGCTGGTTATGTTGGTGTTTCAAGCACAGATCACATATGTTTTTACACTTGCATAGCACTTTACAGTTTGTAGAACTGCCCACTTACATGTATGCTTGATAGGGCAGACATTTCTTGCCTGGGTTCTAGCTGTGTCACGGTGCTGGCACAGTAACTGGCCTGCGCAGTATCTGAAAACATATTTTGTAGACTAAATTGCTTCAATTGGCTCTCGTAGCAGTCTTGCCGATGTAGACACAGCAAGTCTCAGCATTCCTTTCTGCAGACTCAAAGAGGGCGATTATTTACCCAAGGTCACATGGCTGGTTGATAAATGATCTGGGTCTTGCCTTTACACTATGCTTTTTATCTTGACTCAGATAACAAAAGTGGAAAAGCTACATTTGATCAACTGAGTTTTAATAGAAGAGAGTGGGAGGGGCTTATAACCCTCAGATAGTTTCAAGAATGGTAGTAGCATGCTTGCCTTATAACAGAAAGTCTCAAACCAGTATCTCTTGATGATACATTCAAGTTAAGCTTTTGTGATTGGGTGGGAGAAAAATAACTTTTCATTCTTATGCAGTCAGATGTTTACTGACTGACTCCTCCGTGGGTGCACTGGGGATAGAGTGCGGAACAAAGGTGGTGGAAGTCCTGCTCTCAGAGAGTGTTCCTTCTCACAGGGAGACAGACCACAAGTGATCCTGTAAAGATGCTCTGTATCTCCAGACAAAAAATAGGGGAGAGAGAGTGATGGTAGCAGCAAGAGGGATTATTTATCTGGGATGTCACAGGATGTGACATTTGTGCATACACCTCTGTAATGTGAACGAGCCAGCACTGGAAGGTTGGAGGGGTGGGGGTGAGATGAGAAGGATGAGAATTCAGGAAGACTGGCGGAGCAAAGGCCCTGGGGTCAGAAGCAGCCTCTGGGTCTGAAACTCAAGGCAGGAGGACATCCAATTTATCCTAAGTGTGATAGGAAACTATATTAGTTTCCTAGGGCTGCCCTAGCAAATGACCACAACTTGGTGTCCAAAGACAATAGGAATTTGTTCTCTCATGGTTCCTGAGGGCAGAAGTCGGAAGTCAACATGTCGGCAGGGCCACACTGCCTCCAAAGGCTCTGTGGAGAGTCTTCCTCTCTTCCAGCCCCTGGTGACTCCAGACATCCTTTGGCCTGTGGGAGCGACACCCCAATCTCTGGATAACTCGTATCCTTTAAAACTTTGAAAAAGCCATACTGTTATGTGTGGAGGCATGAGTCAGCAATTCTGGCCTTCTCCTCTGTGTTGGTATCTTGTCTTCTTCTGTCTCTCATAAGGACACTGCCATGTAGGGCCAACCTGGTAATTCTGGATGATCTCATCTTGTGACCTTAAACTTAATTAAATCTGCAAAAACCCTTTTTCCACAGATGGTCACATTCACAGGTTCTGGGACATGAATTCCTCTTTTTCTTTTGGGGCGGGGGAGGGGAGTGTCCACCATTCAACCCATTACAGGGGATGTTTAAGCAGAGGGAGTGATGGCATCTCTTACATTTTAAAGAGATGGCTTTGGTGCTGTGGTTGTAGGTGGATGAAGAAGCAACCAGGGAGACTGTTAGGGAAGCTGTTGCAATAATCCATACAAGATGTGGTGGGGATGCAGAGGAAGAGAAATGGGTGAGTTTCAATTCTGCATCACACGGGAGCAGATGGGGCTTGCTGATGGATTAGAAATAGGGAGAAAGGGAAAGACAAAAATCCATGGAGCCATGGTGCCTACCAGGCAAATCCAGGAAGGTAATGCCCTTCCCTGAGAAGGGGAAGAATGGTTTAGGAGCAGGCCAGGGCATTGGTGGTAACATCGAGAGTTCTGTTTTGGGCACGTGAACGGTGAGAAATAGAGACGTTGGGCATTAATTTAGATCTATGAATCTATAGCTCAATGCATATGTACACTTGAGCTTTGTCAGCCTAGAGATGGGTAACATAAATACACCTCTATCTAGGGAGAGGGTTTTTCATGGAGTGGAGACTGGTGCATTAGTATGAAGGTCACAGAGCTGCTGACCACCAGTTTCAATTTCTCACGGTAGCTCTTGACATTTATGTTAGGGTCCAAAAAAGGGAGGGCAAGTGGGATGTGGGCCATCAGGAGAGCCTGGCTCAGTTATCGTGGCTGTCACAAAGGCGGTTGTGCAGTTAATTTTTATTTCAAGATTATCATTGTTTCCTTTGAAATCTTTCATTCTGATCCCGACAGGCCTGATTGGCAGATTCAGTGTCTGATTTTTCTCGTTTTAGATTATATGCTTTTTCTTAAAACCATCTTCATCTATTAACCTACATTCATTTTTAATTTTAATGCTCCAATCAATAATTATTTCACTTGACAGCTTTTGACAGTCTGCTGCTACATTTAGCTATTTAGCATGAATTCAAGGGTGATTTCTCAATTCGTACAAAATGACTAAAGTTACTCTTTCATCCAGTGCTTTGGGGGACATAGGGGAATACACATGTTTACCGTGCTTTGGGAATCTTTGATGTAGAAATACTTAATAGTTTTCTATATAAGAAGATAGGGGACTGTAGAGCACTACAGTTTTCTATGATGTAGCATTTTGCTTATGTCATTAATTAACTCAAAAGGTTGATTGCTCTTAATTGGAGTTGATTTTGTGAGGCCATCCATTCAACAAATGATTACTAAGTATATGCATTGTGTGCAAGGCACTGTGCTAACTGTGATGGGAAATTAATGCACAGTCTCTAGGAAGTATAGCATCCAGGGAAGCTAAGCCATTTCCACAATTATGATGGGTAGAAATACTTAAAAAATGACATTTTTATCTTGTTGCATAACTGCACTTACAATAATCCTACTTGGACATTCCACGTGAGAAACTCAGAACAAAAATGCACGCTCATCTTTGTGTATGCATTGCACACACACACACACACACACACACAGGAACATATTATCAGCAAGAGCAAGCCTAGCTGGAGACTAAACAGCAGGGGGGAAGTGTTCTTTCTTACTAAAATCACAGTGTTAAAATTCTTGGCAGTTCAGATGGTCTCCGCCGTAGCTGTGGGTTTACATTTTGATAATTTACCAACGAGCATGTAATATTTGATTCCTAGTTGGAATGTGCAACTGAATTTCCAAAGAGAACACGCTGCAAATGTGGAAGTAAGTGTTTTCCTTGGGAACTAGCGCCTCGCTTACTCCATGGGTTCTCCTGTGGGTATGTGCGTGACCTGTAGGTTAGAAGTTCTGGAACAGCAGGAGGAAAACAGATCCTGTCACAGTTAACGGGAAAGGAGGTGCTGAATTCCCCTGCTCCTTTACAGTTAGCTCTGCATTTCCTCCTTGGTCTGGGGGCCTTTGGCCTTGCACATCCAGGCGTGAATTAGAGAAGCAGGCACTGACCTTCTGGTGCCCTCTTTCATTTTACCCCAGGCCTATGAATCGGCAAAATTCATTGTCATGTTATTGTGGCTAAATTTTTTCTGACTTCAGTACTGAGCCTTTGCTTTTCAGCTTGATAAGGCAAAAGGTTAGCATTTTCTGGACATCACTGACTCTTGATCTCATTTTAGTTTTGTTTTTTTTTTAAACCATGTGTAAACTACATTGCACCTTATGTGGTACTGTTCCAGTCACTAATTGGTACTCTGGGTCATTGGCTGTGCTTATAGTATTGGCTCTGGTTTTCAGATTATTTAAACCTGGTGCTAGTTTTATACATGCCTGGGGATGCAGGCATAAACATTGTCCTGAAGCACCGAGCTCTTTGGCTTCCTTGCCCTGATAAGAGCTGTGGAAATCACTTGAAAGTGAGCAGAGCTGAAGGTGGTATGGAATCCGTGTTGTAGACAAGGTGGGCTGGATCTCCACAGACTCACTGCCCTCAGTCCCTCCGACCAGCAATGGCTTCAGGTCTGTGTCCAGGGCTTGACACACAGACACAGAGAGCTATGTAACATATGAGCCGGAGCTGGCACCGTTATGCCAGCATGTTAATTCACAGTGAAGAACATCACTAAAGTATTCTCAGGCCCACGCGATCAAGCTACATGGGGATGTAAATCATAATTGGAAGCTGCTGTATTGATTTGCTTTGATAAATTGCTGTTCTCTGGCTGCAGGTAGCAGCAGTAGTCACAACGCACATGTTTTCTAAAGAAACATCTTAGCTGGAGTCACGTGGTTGCCTGGTGAGCCAGGAATCAGAAGAAGGAAGTGGAATGCGTTTCTGTTAAGTGGTATCAAGCTAAAGTAGTCTGCTGCTCTGTTCATTCCAGGAGAAGGGTGGATTTTCTAGCGGGACCAGAAACATGTTAGTCGTTGGCTATAGTCTTTTCCCTCCCTCTCTGCCCACGTTAGCTTTAGTGACTCCACTTCCCTGAGCCAGCCCATGCCTCCTTTTGGGGACACAGTCTTTCCTTAAATATATGAATGTAATTTACCAGGTGCTGGCTAGAGCAAGGGACAGCTGTGGTATTTGGCTTTCTTCCATTGACTTTGATGTGCATGTTCTAATCCATGGAATCTTGTTCTCATCATGGACCTCTGCCTAGGGAGTCGCTTTCCCCCATTTCCAAGTTCTGGCTAGGGGAGTGGGTGGTGTGTATCTCCTTATTAGTTCCTTGAAGACTTTGGAATAGATATCCCATGAATTATATATCTAGATATCATATGCTGTGATCTGCATATCAACGTGGAGGCATTTATATGGACCAGAAGTAGGCAAATCCAGCCTGCTGCCTGTTTTTTTTTTTTTTTTTTTTTTTGTAAATAAAGCTTTATTGGAACACAGTGATGTTCATTCATCTAATGTCTATGGGTGTTTTCACACTACAACCACAGAATTGAGTTGAATATTTACAAAAGGGACTGTAGGCCAACAAAGCCTGAATTATTTCCTATTGGGTCCTTTACAGAAAATCTTTGCCAACCCTGGTCTATAGAATTTGCAAATCATGGAATTGCAGGAAGTAAGAACTAACCGTACTCCCAACCCCCTCCAATTCAGTGAGCAAATGGAGGATCAGAGAAAGAATGTGACTTGCCTAAAGGACACAGAGCTGGTTAGTGGGAGGTCCAGAACCTGAACTCAGATCTTCACACTCCTCCTGTGAGAGCACTTGCCTCCTACTTTCAGAGGAAGGACATTGTGAATGTTATGGTTTACAGATGATCAGTCATTACAATATACTGAACTAAAGCTTCTTTTGTGTTAGGAGCTATTTCCAAACTGACTTTCCCACGTAAAATCACCAGCCAGATTGGCACTGATGAATCTTATGAACAGCACCTATTGTATGCCAGGAATGAGGATAAGGGCTAGGGACACTGATGGATAAATACCACCCTTCCCTTTGGAGGTTGGAATAGAGGAGTAGTCAGACATTTGCACATGTTTTTATTTTGCAGTGTGTTAAATGTCATGATAGGGACTGTTTACTGAAGGCTGTAACCATATAAGGGAGGGATGTACCTTGAGGGGGGAGGGGTGTTATTAGGAATGGCTCCACAGAGTTGGGATATTTGAGTTGTGTTGCATCTCAAAGGAAGGAGAATTTTTCAGGTAGAGAGCATCCATGGAAATGGCTTGGTGCCCTCTAAGCATGAAGTCCAATAGTTTTGGAATACTTGTGTACCACACTGAAGGTAGAACATAGGGTATGTGATGAGGGAGGAACAGGAAACGCAGTTGGAAGGGTAGGTTGGGGCCAAATTGTGGAGCCCATGGTATTTCATACTAAGGATGTCAGCTTAAATGCTGGAGGTTTCTAACATAGATTACAGAGCACATAGGAGAATGTAGTTTTTTATAAGGGAGCACCTACATCCATATGCACATAAGCATTGTCTGAAGACTAATAATTAATATCACTAACACAGAAATAGGGGCTTTCTCCCTAATATATAGGGTGGGGCCAAAGTAGGTTTACAGTTGTGAGTTCGGGAAACATAGAGTTCATTCTTGTATTATTATTTGTTAATTGTATTATTTTCCATCTGAACAACTGTAAACTACTTTTGCCCCATCCTGTGTGTAGCTGGCTGATACTGTGATTTACCAACCAAAAGTTCATTTAAAGTGTTACTAAATTAATGGTATCTTTTTGATCATTGTATATTTTATTGACCAGTGGATCTTAAGAGTAAAATATCTATTGCCCTAAGTCTTCAAAAATTTTGATTGAAAAATAATATTGGGAACTACTGCTGTTGATGATGGGTAGTTATGACATTTTTGAGTTAACAAGTGGTATAGGTTTCAGAGTCAGGCTGCTTCCAATTTTACAGTTGTGTGACTTTGAGCAAGTTATTGAACCTCTCATAAGCCTGAGTCCTTATATCTAAGTTTTTTAACCTCTGTAAGCTTAAGAGTCCTTATCTCTATCTTTACTCTTATTATTAAAACTAGAGGCCTGATGCATGAAGTTCGTGCAAGAGTAGGCCTTCCCAGCCACGGTGGCTGGCTGGATCCCTCCCTTGCAGCCGCAGTGGCTGCCTCAATCCTGCAGCTGCAGCCCCAGCTTTGTCCAGAAGGTCTTCCGGAGGGACGTCCAGTTTAATTATCATATTATGCCTTTATTATTATAGACTAGAGGCCTGCCTTTGCCTCAGCCCCCACCACTACGGCTTCGTCCAGAAGGTTGTCTGGAAGGTCGTCTGGAAGGACGTCCGGTCTAATTAGCATATTATGCTTTTAATATAGACTAGAGGCCCGGTGCACAAACATTTGTGCACTCGGAGGGTCCCTCAGCCCGGCCTGTGCCCTCTCGTAGTCTGGGACCCCTTGGGGGATGACCACCTGATGGCTTAGGCCCGCTCCCCGGGGGATTGGGCGTAAGCTGGCAGTCAGACATCCCTCTGGCAGCCCGGGAGCCCTCGGGGGATGTCCACTTGCCAGCGGGGAGCAGGCCTAGCTGCAATAGGACATCCTTAGCGCTGCTGAGGAGCGGGGAGAGGCTCCCACCACCACCGCTGTACTGGAAGCCGTCAGCCTGGCTTGTGGCTCAGCAGAGCTCCCCCTGTGGGAGCACACTGACCACCAGGGGCCAGCTCCTGCATTGAGCATCTGCCCCCTGGTGGTCAGTGTGTGTCTTAGTGACCAGTGATTCCCAGTTGCTCTGCTGTTAGGGTCAGTTTGCATATTATCCTTTTATTATATAGGATAGAAGCCTGGTGCATGGGTGGGTGCTGGCTGGTTTGCCCTGAAGGGTGTCCCGGATCAGAATGGGAGTCCTGCTAGAGTGCCTGGCCAGCCTGGGTGAGGGGTTAAGGCCATTTTCAGGCTGGTCACACCCCCTTCAGGGCAGGGGGTCCTGTTGGGGTGCCTGGCCAGCCTGGTTGAGGGGCTGATGACTGTTTTCAGGCTGGCCACAGCCCCTTCAGGGTGGGAGTCTCACTGGAGTGCCTGACCAGCCTGGGTGAGGGGCTGATGGCTGTTTGCAAGTTGGCCAAGCCCCCCAGCAGGGACCCTTACCCCATGAGGGTGTGGCCAGCCTGGGTGAGGGGCTGATGGCTGTTTGCAGGCTGGCCACAGCCCCCAACCACCCAAGTTCCCAGTGGAGGCTGGCTGGAAGCAGGTTTCTGGGATTTATTTAGCTTCTATAATTGAAACTTTGTTGCCTTTTGTGGAGGCCACAGCCAGCCAGAGCAGGCGGGAAGCTGGAGCCCCTCCATCACTGGGGCAACCAAGCCTCCTGCTTGCTCCAGCTCCATGGCTGCCGGCTGCCATCTTGGTTTGGTTAATTTTCATATAGTCACTCTGATTGGCTGGTGGGTGTGGCTTGGGCATAGCGAAGGTACAGTTAATTAGCATCTTTGTCTTTTATTAGAATAGATAATAACATGTGCCTTCTAAGATTGTTATAAAGATATAATATTATATGAACAGCATGTATCATGGTGTCAAGCACATGAAATGTACTCAATAATGTGTATAAGCTATTTTCATCACTTTTGGTTGCACATGCAGACGTATCTTACATCTGACCCAGTGTGGAGGATGAATTCAAAAGGACGAGTTGTAAAACCTTTTGTTGTCCAAGTGAGAAATAATGGGCTGAGGTGGAGGTCAGGAGAGGAGAAAGTATACATCTGCTACAGGTAATGATGTGAGAACTGAAAAGACCCTCTGTTCATGCCCAAAGCTGTGCACCAGGCAGGGATCAGAGTTTAGGGAAATCTAGTTCTCTGATTTCTTGGCACTGCATGATGCCAATTATCTGGCATGTTCCATGACTCTTTATTCCTAGAATTTATCTAGATAAGAATTCCCCTAGGGTAAATTTTTTTATTACTTTAATGAATTAATAACATTTCTTTGGAACATATTAAAACTAGAATTAGAACATAAGTATCTTGCTTTATGATGATTTAATATAGCCCAACACTATCTATACCCATAACAGAAATGTACATAAGACAGCATGTATCATATTCCAAATTTTTAAAAATAAATATAGTGTTTAAATATTTTTAAACATTTACAAAGCTAGGCTTGTAAATAAACAGGATAAATATTAAGTATCAACTGAGAGTTTTATTTTCTTCTTTGTCATTTCTGAATTTTCCAAAATGAACATATGTATTTTTAAAAGTGCTAAAAAGGGAAAGCTACAAAAGGAATGGATCAGAATGACCTAAGGGAATTTGCCATCCCTGTCTCTTTGAGCAGCTCTTTACAAATGCTAGTGGTAGTGAGCACCCTCCCCACTCTGTTTCATCTCAGTCAGATGTTTTTCTAAATCTAGTGATATGGGGGCTAGCTCATAAAGGTGGGTGGAAGTGAGAAATTGGAGGAGCAGCAGTACATGCTGATGCGGGTAGGCAAAATTTGACTATGACATTTGATTGACTTATTTCTAATGTTATGTTAGAGTCTGGGCTAAGACATAGGAGTCTTGTTATTTACCATCATTTCTCAGTCTGCAAGTTCTCACACCCGTGGGTGCTTACACACATGCATGGGCCTACACTGTAGAGGTGCCAAGCCCTTACCATGAGCAGCAAGAGCACTGATTTGGAAATCAGGGCATGGGGGTCTGGTCTCAGCTCTGTTACTTAGCTTTGTTTAAAAAAAATATTTTATTGATTTTTTAAAGAGAGGAAGGGAGAGGGCTAGAGAGTTAGAAACATCGATGAGAGAGAAATATCAATTCAGCTACTTCCTGCACACTCCCTACTGGGGATGTGCCTGCAACATGCCTTTTTGACTGGAATGGAACCTGAGACCCTTCAGTTTGTAGGCCAATGCTCTATCCACTGAGCCAAACCAGTCAGGGCTGTTACTTAGCTTTTTTTTTGCTTTGTTGTTGTTGTTTGTTTTTTTAAATATGTTTTTATTGATTTTTAGAGAGAAAGGAAGGAAGAGGAAAGAGAGAAACATCAATGATATCGATCAGTTGCCTCCTGCATGCCCCTTGCAGGGAATTGAGCCCGCAACCTGGGCATGTGCCCTAACTGGGAATCGAACCTGTAACATCTTGGTGCATGGGTCAATGCTCAACCACTGAGCCACAGTAGCTAGGCCCTGTTACGTACTTTTGTAATAGACTAAATCATTAACCTCTCTGAGCCCAGCTTCTTCTTCTGAATGAGGGTAGTTCTGACTACCTGACAAGGTTATTTTGGAAGTCCATTTTGAATGGATTATAAACTGCCACACATATGAGAGTTGCTTCAGTGATGACTTGGCCACTCTTCAACATTGTGGACATGGGCAAGTGACATCATTCTCTGGACCCCAGCACTGTAAAACCAAGGCAATTGAATCTTTGTCCATCCAACATACCTGACAGATTTGGGGTTGTAGTGGGTCTCTGCAAGTTATATAAATGTGTAACCACTATGCTATACACCTGAAACTGATAGAATGCTGAATTTCAAGTGTAATTGGAAAAAAAGGAACAGTGGGGCAGAGGGGCATGTCCTTGGGCAGTGGGTTCTTAAAATGAGCAGGTCTCAGAATCAGATGGAGGCCTGTGAAACTCCTGATTCCTGGGCCCCACTTCCAGGTTTCTGATTTAATAGGATGGCCTGAGACTATGCATTTGTAACAACTTTCCCTCATGATACTGATGTTGATGTCCCAGTGACCACCCTATGGGTGAGAATGGGTAGGAGGCAGGTGGGAAAACAGTGTGCAGGATGAAAAAGCATCCAGCTGAATTTAATATTCACACATACCACCCCCGTAAACACACATCAAAATCACCTGAACTAGAGGTTTCTGAAATTCTTTCCTTCTGAATATTTGGTTCCAGTAAAAGCAAGCAGTGACTTTGGATGAAGCCGTTCTCACACAAGTAGCCTAAATGGACAAATCCTTGTTTCATGGCCGCGGCTTGAATTCAGATATGCTCAGGCACACACGTGTGTGCCAGAGGCCAGTCGTGTCTTTTGCTCTGTTCCCCTTTTAAAAAATTCAGTGAGGAAGCTAATTTTATAGGAATGTCTTAAAAAGCTATTCCTGTAAACCCAGCATTGATGAGTTGAAATAGAGGAAGCCGTGCTAGTGAGCACAATCTTACTGAACTTATTCATGTAGCGGTCCCTCTGGATTCTGAGAGTTTGGATGGAACCCTCCTACTCGTCCCTTAGCACTCCATTCTATGGTAAAGTTTAATTTGCTGACCTGGCATCTACTTTTTCAGCCAGGGATAATACTTCTCCGTGATCTTTTCATGGGGGGGCGGGGAGGTGGGATGAGTAAGAGGGGAGAGTTGGCATAAATTGCTTCATCAACTCTCTGTGTGAGTCATCTCCGACTTGTCTTATTAATTCGTCTGGAAAGAGGAGAAATGTTATCTCTGGTTCCTGAGACCGGCTTGGGCTTCAGTTAGCGAGGATACTTCCTGGGAGGGACGCGTCACCATGGTTTCATTCACTTACTAAAGGAATGAATAGGTTGTGAAGTTCATTATCCTAGCATGTGTGCATAAATACATACTGGAGATGTTGATCAATGACCGGATACCATAGGCGGGACGTTAGCCCTGGGAGGGCGTTCTCTTGAAGGTGGTTGCTTAAAAACAAAGAAAGAAAGAGCTATGTTCAGGTTCAGACCTCCGCTGAATTCTCCTCTCCTTGCTTTCAATTTGAGTAACAGGGGTGTTGAGAGAAGAGAGGACAATTTCCAAATGAAACCGCCTTTCGTTCTTTTTGGGTTTAATGTGGTAGCTGGATTTCTCTGAAGCATGATTTTATGTCTCTTATTTTCTTCTTCTTACGTTCAGTTCACTCACGTCTTCCTGTTTGGCCTGTGCCTCCCCCTTCTGACTCAGTCTTCTCTCTTTCTCTTCTCACTCTGCCAGACCGCGGCTCTTTCTCTGCCTTTGGCGCTTCTCACTTGCTGTCGCCCTTGCATGGCCTTTCTCACTGAGGCATGTCTCTGTTCGCTGTTTCTTTACAAAGATTATGGTTATCCCCAGGCAGGTGCTCCAGGTGGAAGGTACATCTTTCTTTTAACTAATAAATTCATTTTTATTCAGGAAGAATAAACATACAGCGAATGCATAATCTTAAACGTGCAGTTCAGTGAGTTTTGATAAATAGGAACATCTGTGTAGCCAGCACCCCAGTGAAGATAGGGGCTATTTCCATCACCTCAGAGAGAGTCTTTATTCCTAGTTCTTGTCAACTGGTGCTCTGATTTCTTTCACAATAGATGAGTTTTAGCTGTTCTTGAACTTCATACAAGTGGAATAATTTAGTATGTACTTGTTTGTATTTGCTTCCTTTTGTTCAGCATGTCACTTTTGAGATTCATCCACATTGTTGCAAGTATCGCTAGTTCACTATTTTTAAAAATGCTGACTGGTATATATTACAGTTTATCCAGCCACTTGTTTGTTTGTGGACATTTGAGTTGCTTCCATGTTTTGACTGGTCTGAAGAAAGAAGCTGTAAACACTGCTGTGCAAGTCTTTCTGTGGGCATACATTGTCATTTCTCTTTGGAGTGGTATTACTAGGACATAGGGTGATTGTATGACATTATAAGAAACCGTCCATTTTCTAAAGTGATTGTAGGGTTTTATGCTTCCTCTCCTAGTGCATGAAAGTTCCACTCACTCCACAACCTCACCAACACGTGTCTTCTCATTCTTTTTTAATTTTAACTATTCTAGTGGTTAAATGAAGTAGTATCACGTGGTTCTAATTGCATTTCCTGATGACTAATGATGTTGAGCATCTTTTTTATGTCCTTACAGGCCATTTGTATATCTTATTTTCTGTAGTGTCTGTTCAAATCCTTTGACTATTAAAAAAAGTTGGTTCGGTTGCTTTTTTTTTTTTTTTTTTGATGTAAAAGAGTTCTTTATATATCCTGTATATAAGTTCTTTGTCAGATATATATATATATATATATATATATATATATATATATATATATAAAACAACACTTTCCCCCAGTGTTTGGCTTACCCTTTTACTTCTTAACTGTGTTTTTGGATAAGCAGCTTTTAATGAAGCCCAATTTGTCATTATTTTAAGATAAATATTTTTTTGTGTCTTTATAAAACTTTTTCCTACCCTTTGCTTACTAAGACATTCTTCTGTATTTTCTTCCAGAAGCATTTTAGTTTAGCCTTATTATTTAAGTCTGTGACCCATCTCAAATTAATTTTAGTGTACAATGTGAGGTACCAATCAAAGTTCAACTTTTTTCGTATATTTTTGGAAATATATGAAACAATTATTGAAAAGATTTTCTCATCAAATTGCCTTAGTGTCTTGGCCAAAAAAATCAATTGACTGTATTTGCCTGTTTTAATACTATTCTATTTCATTGATCTGCATGCTGTACTTATGTCAATATCATACTGACTTGATTAAAATAGCTTTATGGTAAGACAGGAAGTATGAGTCCTCTAACTTTGTTTTTCTTTTTCAAGATTATTTTGGGTGTTCTAGCTCCTTTAGAGCATTCCATATACACTTTAGAACTCACTTATAATTTTAAGGAAACCTTTGAGAAATTTGTTGGGATTGATTGAATTATGAAAGAGCGATATAGGGAAACTTGACATATAAACAATATTGAGACTTCTATTCAAAAACGACATATATCTCTTTGTTCTGTTATTTGTTAATTTCTCTTAGTATTGCTTCCCTGTTTTGATGCAGCATGTTTTTTATACAATTTAACTGTATTATATGTTTTGTGATACTATAAAAAGTTTAATTTTTTAGAATCTAATTTTCAAATTGTTTAATGTTTAGATAAGGAAATAACATTGATTTTTTTTGGTATATAGATTTTTTATCTTGTACACTGCTAAATTTATTTATTGGTGAGAGAAGTTAACCATGCCTTACCTTAAGGAGAAAGAATTTAGTCTTTTGCCATTAAGTATGATAACAACTGTAAGCTTTTAATAGCTTCCCTTTATTGGATTGAAGAAGTTTCCTTCTATTTCTAATTTTTTGAGAGATGGTTATCTCTAGGGTTTTATCAGCAATGGAATATTGAATTTTGTGCAGTTCTTTTTCTGCCTCTAATGAGATATCATATAGTTTATCTCTTCTATCTGGTAAATTAGATGTGTGGTGGAATGTTTCTGTGTTCACTGTTTTTTTTCTAAAGTAATTTTTATAAGATTTTATTTCTTTTTAAAACAGTTGGTGAAATTCAATAGTGAAACCATTTGGGCCTGGGGTGTTCTTTGCAAAGGCTCTAAAAATCATGTTGTTTAAAAGTTATCATACAGTAAAATGTCCCCCTTTTTTGTTGTTGTTCTTGTTGTCCAGTACTGTGAGCTTTAGCACATGTGTGAAGTTGTATACGTTTAACACAGTCAGGAGACAGAGCAGTTGTAAGCACCAGAGTGCCCAGGGTTTTAATAGTGAATTCAGTTTCTTAACAGATTGTTGACTATTTATTTTTTGTTGTTGTTTATTCTTGGTTATGTTTTAGTAAGTTATATTTGCTAGAAATGTAGAAAGAAATTATTTCATCTAAGTTGTCAAATTTATTGGAATAGAATGGTAGTTTATAATATTTCCTTATTATCTGTTTAGTGTTGATAGGATCTCTAGTGATCTTTCCTTTTCCATTTCTAATATTGGTTGTTTTGTTTTCTCTTCTTGTTTTTGTCATTAGTCTTGCTAGGAGTTTTATTTATCTTTTCAAAGAATGAACTGTTGCTTATTTTCTGTTTCATTGATTTCTACTCTTTATTATTTCCTTCTTTGTCCTTATTTTGGATTTAATTTGGTCTTCTTTTTCTAGACCATTGATTTGAAATTTTTCTTTCCTGTGATTAGGTGCATAGACTTTTAGGATTGTCAGATCATCCTAATGCACATAGTATCCTTCAATTAGTATACGGTGGTTCTTTAACTCTGGCAATTCTCCTGTCTACAGTCTGCTGATAGGGATCTGGCCACAGCAGCTGTAGGCTGTTCAATCAGCCAGGGACACGAGGTGAATCCTCATGTTTTCGCTGCACTGCACAAATTTTGATATACAATATTTTTATTATTACCTAACTTAGTATATGGTAATTTCCATTTCATTTCGTCTAGGGGTTGTTTAATAATAAGTTTAATTCCTAGAAACATGAGGAATTTTTAAGCTTTCCTTTTTTCCCCTTATTTGCTAATTACATTTTTGATTTATTTAATTTTCTGCATAGTTGTTGACTTAAATATTTTGAGGACATTTTGTGAGATGCATATATGTTTATGATTATACAATCTATTTTGATTGTTCCTTTTTTTAGTATATAATGTTCCTTGTGGTCATTTATGATGTTTTTTTACCTTACATTTCATTTATCTGATATGAAATGTGAGATCCTGCATTTTAAAAGTTTTTTGTTCATATTTTTTAAGCCCTTATTTTCAGCTTTGGTGTATACTTTCATTTTAAATGGGTCACTTTTTTCCCTACATATTGTGTGTAGTTTAAATGCAGTATATTTTCTGTTGTTTCATTGGTGACTTTACACCCAATTATACTTATTATAATTATTTTTATTAAGACTTTTTAGCTGTGTTTAATGTTTTCTATTGCCATTGCTTTTTTGTTTCTTTTTTTTTTTTAACCCCTTTTTATCCTTCCGGTTGAATTTTCTTTTGCTGGTTTTAAAAGAATACATTTTATTTTATTCTTATAGTGTTTACCTTAATCTTAACATAAACTTATTTTTCTCTAAGACTTATCAATAACTTCATTGTTTCCCAAATCCCTTGCTACCTCATAACCATTGGACGTCTCCCGTATCAATCTGCTATTTTCCCTAATTTTTCCCCTCCTGAAACTTAACCTCCTTCTCTCCTGCAAGAACTTCCCCGAATTTTATGTTAGTTAATTTTTGTTCATATTTTTTAAGCCCTCACTCTGAGATGCATCAGCCTCCAATCTGTGCAACCTCCCCATCTTGATTGGAACCAGAAGTCACTTTTACTTTTAGAAAGTTCTTTCTTCTGGCAAAGTGGAGGACAGAATTGATTGGGGTGACATTGGAGACAGAGCACATCTATGGTTCTATTTTACCAGTTTAGGAGAGTTTAAGAGGGTCCAAGTTAGGTTAGTGGCAGCTGGTGGAAGGATGGGTGGAACAGTCAGTAGATCTCGGTGTGTTTGTACTTGAGGAGTGCAAGAGAAAAAGTGCTAAGATGAGAAGCAAATATATTAAATTTCTTTATTTCCCCCCACTCCCTTCCAAGTTCCATTACATGATTTCTTAACAGAGCTTGTTGGCAGTGTTAAATGAGATAAAACATGTAACATACATGGCAATCTCCTGGAATAGAAGTGATAATTTAGAAAGACTGAATGCTAACAACTTGCACAACACTGTCTCAGGTGACTCTGTGAATGGGTTCAGGGAAGCTATAGGTGACCTAGTAGGTTGTTTTTGTTTGTAGTTGGGCAGGAGAAAGTGTTAATTATTTTATTTCTTGTTATTTGAAATTCAAATTGCCAGTGGGACATCTAGGTAGCAGATACTTGGATATATAAATCTAGAGCTGATAGGAAATAGGGATTTGAGAATAGTTAGTAACTAATTATAGGAGGTCTTCTAGCAGGACATGATAGAGTTGGGATGAGAAGAGATCCTTGAAAAAACATTTATAGGGTGGACTTGGAAGAAAAAAACCCATCAGAGAATTAGGAGGCCTGGATTCTTACCCCTGGTTTATTTAACATTTTGAAAAGTACTTAATACTTTCAGGGGCTTCTCTTTTTTGCTTTCTGGCTGGCCCTCCCTCTTCCTTCCCCTGCCCCCTCTTCTTTTCCTTCCTATTTTCCTTTCTCCCACTCTCTCTTCATTCTTTATTAATTCAACAAATATTTCTTAAATATCTATTATATGTCAAGTTCTGCTCTAGGTACCAAAGTTAACGCTTCAGATAAGTTATGGTCTTTAGCCCGACTGGCATGGTTCAGTGGTTGAGTGTCAACCTATGAACCCTGCAGGAGGTCAAGGTTCCATTCTTGATCAGGGCCCATGCCCGGGTTGTAGGCTCCATCCCCAGTATGGGGCATGCAGGAGGCAGCCAGTCAATGATTCTCTCTCATCATTGATGTTTCTATTTCTCTCTCCCTCTCTTCCTCTCTGAAATCACTAATATATATATATATATATATATATATATATATATATATATATATATATAGTCTTTGACCTCTAGTGCTGAACAGACAACAAATTCAACCAGTACTCTGTTAAGCTTTATGATACCTGTGTGTTATAGAACCCCAGAGAAAGGGCATAAATGAGATTGATTGGGGAGAAAATTCGTCAGAGATTTTAAGAACATGTCTTTCAAAGTAAGCTTTTCAGAATGAGGAATAGTTTAGACAAGGATGTGCAAAATCATCTAGACAGCATATGCAAAGACAGGCAAATGAAGTGTAAAATAGAATGTGGATGGGCTGGAAGAGCAACAGGCCGGTGGGCAGGACCCAAGTGAGGCAGGCCTGACAGCGCTGGAGAGGTTCAAGGATTAGAACTGGAGGGACCTGTGTGCCAAACCCAGGAATTTGGATTTTTATCTCCAACATAATGCAGACTCATTGCAGGGCTGTATGCAGGAATGTGAACAATCAGGTGCGTGTTTTAGAAATCCTATTTTTCTAGTGCTCTGCATTTGTCACGATAAGGGGCCAGGTGGTGGGCAGGGGGACCAGAGAGGGAAAAGTTATAGGAATTCAGCTGGCAGAGGAATGTTATTGAACAACCATGGGACACACCACCCTGTGCCAATCACTGGTCTGTTTGCTGGAGATTCTACCGGGACCAGGGCAGACTGGCCCCTTCTCTCCGGGAGCTTGTAGTGGTTGTGGCAGTGACAGAAGGGGAAGCGTGGACAGGCTGGAGATATGTTAATGAGGCAGGATCTACAGGAAGTGATGATTAGGCATTGGAGGCGAGGAGAGAGAGGAGTTCTGGTTTGGGCCGCTTAATGACACCATTACTGTTGGGGGACCAGCAGAAACACTGAATGGGGCCTTTAGGTAGAGGTGTCTGGCATGCACTTGGATAAACAGGAGGGGCCTCTGCCTCTCACTTGTTTACTAATGAAGGAGCTAAACTAAATGTTTACATTACTTGGTTTAATTCTGTTTTGTGCCCAATTTTAGTCTCTGCCTGTTACAGTTGCCTCACTGAAGACCAGGCTTCCTTATGTGTCTCCCCAGAACATAGTAAGGGGCCAGGCAAACCTGTAGGGTTAATCGTCGTTTTCGGCAGATCTGGAATCCGGAAACATTGATTTCATTGCTCAGCTGCTGGCCCCTGCCTTTCCTCACTCCCTCCAGCCCCAATGTGAGCTTACTCCCCGGATTTTGGCTTGCTGGGTAAATCGCCCTGGGCGGTTGTATCATATTCATATTACTTAGACTCGCATAGTGCCCCAGCTGGTAGAGATTTTAGGATTATTGGGTCCCATGGATGCATTTTACAGGTGAGAGCAGAGGCCTGGGGAGGCTGTGAGGCTTCTAGAGTAGTACCGTAGGGCTAAGATTAGATCTCTCCATTCATTGCTGTCTTCTGCACTCCCCGCCCCTCCCCTCCCCTCCCCCCTCACTCAGTTCACACTGGAGTGCTTAGAGAGCAAGGCAGAAATGTTCTTAGGTCATCATTTGTGCGGACGTTTGGAACTGACTAAGCCCGTGTGTGTAACTTTGAGACCCTGTGTAAAGATTGTCAAGAAGAATTGAATTACCTTAGCTCTGACGTAGGGAGACCGTGTCCTCGGGTGTCATGCTTGGAGTCAAACAGCTCTCTCTGCCTGCACACCCTTGTTTGGGGCGCGCTCAGAACTCTCCCCATAAGGAGTCGTTTTACCCCAGGTGTAGATCAGATTGCACTTCGACTTCAAAGTAAAAGAGGTGCAGAAACTACTGAACTGAGTGTGGGAAGCACTTCTCCTTGGTAAGAGTTTCAAGTGCTAGAGAAGAGATGTGTTGAAAGGACATTTGCTTTCATCAGCTTAGAGCATCTGGTTTTTATTCTTTAAAAAGAAGCAACACCTCACATGATGGCAGTCCCCAGGCAAGTAAGCACTTGAGATTTGGATCTGTACAGATTCTTAGAGGGAGTGCCTCACGGGAGCTTGTAGTAGTGACTTGTAGCACTTGACCGATTCTGTAGAGTGACAGCCAATTTTTGTGGGGAAGGGGAGAGAGAGGCAAAGAGAGTTATTAAAGAACCGCTCTGTGAAACGGCAAATAAGCCATTTCTCTCCAACCAGGATAGAAGTGGAAACCGCTCCACAGACCCTGGAGAGCAAGTTAAAGCAGATAAGGAATAAAAACTAAATTCCAGGTTTTTTATTATTAATTTAGTGCCCACCTCAAAAACATTCATACACTGCAGGCTCCATCACAGTTTGTTCCCCCTTCTTTTATACAGATTTATTTTTTTTTTATTGTGGTAGAATGTACATAGCACAAAACTTGCCATTTTTACCATTTCTTAATGTGATTTGGTGACATTCAGTACATTTGCAATGTTGTATATCACCACCATCCTGTCGTTGTAATTTGTATTTTTAGGTTCAAGTTTCCCAAATTAAGCAAATTGTGAAAAGAGGCATCACCCCTAACCCCAAGGCCCAGCATAACCATTATTAGAATTAAGGTGTTATTCCCCATGTGTTTTTTCTTATTCATATGGTTTGTTGCAAGCCTAGTTACAGTGCTGACAGAGAATTTGAGAGTTGTAAGGGAATTTAAAGATGGTTCGCCCCCTCTCTCCCCAGCCTTCTTGATTAAGAAACAAGTAGCTACAGGGGACAGTGGCCTGCTCAGCTGAACAGTGGCTGAGCTGGGCCTGGAGTCCAGGTGCTCCATCCCCTGAGCCCCGTACACAGGGCAAGTCTGTCTTTAGTTTCAAAATGTATTGTAAAAAATTCATGACTGGTTTATTTTTAGGGTAGTCTCTCTCTCTCTCTCTCTCTCTCTCTCTCTCTCTCTCTCTCTCTCTCACTTGTTTCTGTATCTGGATTTTTTTTTTAAGTGGCGTCTTCAAACACGAATTTGTTTCAAATAAGAAAATCCCAACATTTAGCTATTCCTAGGGCTTATCGCCCATGACCTAGACACTGACATTCACTCCTGTCTTGCCTCTGTTCAGATATGACTATATCCAGGATGTTGCTGCCTTTTTATTTTTCCCACTTGTTTTGCTGATTGTAGTGAAAGCAGAGTTTAAAGGTGATTAGTCATTTTCCCAAGTTGGGGTTTTAGCCATTTTCTTTTCCTCCTGAAGATCTGTTTTTCACTTACAAATTAGGTGAAAACTCAGGGAGGCAGAGCCTTGCAGCTAAAAACAGAATGTCTGCAGTACCGCTTTACACCCTCTGGGCTGTTCTGCCTGTTAGATCCCCTCTCAATCCTTTCCAGCTTCTGAATTCCCATCAGCGAGCAGTTTTCACCTCCTCCTGTCTATGGTGGAGTCTGTGGGAGGCGGTTAGGAAGCTGGAGGACTGAGGAGCTGGGGTATATTGTTTGGGTCGGCCATGGCAACCACAGCAGTAAAAGAAACAGGACTAGTTTTGTGCTGCTCTGTCAATGGCCAGGATTCAGCTGGTATCTCGGGACTTCTGCTGGGCAGGCACCAGTCAATCTGATCTCCTGGTAAGGTTAAACTCGGCCTCACCGCCCGCCCTCCTTTGATCACACTGTCAGCCAGGAATGGACTGGGGCGGGGGGAAGTGGGGGGCAGTCCAGAACGCAGCAGGGTGTGCACCCAGCAGAAACATAATAACCACGCAGGCAGAACTGGAGTGTTTTCTCATCTGTACCCCAGATACAGAGAAGTACATTCCCAGTCCTTGCCAGCACTCATTCTTAAAGGGTTGAGCACCTCGCTCCAAAGAGCCTGTCCAGATTACCAGCTTGCCTAACAGGAAGGAGCAGCCACAGGCAAGTCTAGAAAAGACCCCAGAATTTGTATAGTTAGGGAAGCTGAAATGCAAGGACTGCCTGCTGCATGTGCTTCATAATAAAATTGTAACTGAAGAGGAAACTGAGAATACTGAGAATAATAGCTTATTTTTTTGACTCTAAATAACTTTTCATTCAGCAGCTCATTTTAGGTGTCATTCAGTTTATTTTAAGTCCTGTGTGTTAGCCTGAGCGGATTGAGAATTTTGTTTTTTAAACTCTGTTCTGTGTTGCTGCCTAGTGGGAACTTCACTTTTTTTTTTTTTTTAAATGATGATGAGCAAAAGCTATGTGGTCAAGTACTGAATTCTGAATGTTTTTCTCTGAGGGGCAAAGTTGATTCTTGTTCAAAATCATGCGAGGCTGACATTGCATTTGGGGAAGTCTGAGGAAGTTGGTGAGGTCTTACGTTAATAAAAACAAGTGCCTCTTCTTCTTCTTATCACCGTTTGGTATCTGCCCCGTTGGCTCAGTCAGAGTGGTCTGGCTTAGCTCTCCCTGGAAGTCACTTCGTGCTTTAGAACTGTCTTTACTATGACCCACAAACCGTTTTCAGACTTCACTCTAAGGAGCCCAGGGTAAAACCATGAGTAAACAAACTGTGAAACAACATCTCCACTTTTCTTACTTCGGCCCTCCCCGAGCCCACTTGGAGTCAGCCTCTGAATTCTGTTAGACATGTTTGGCCTCCAACTTTTCCCATCCTCATCTCCTCCTAACTTACAGGGGTCCTCTCCCCTTTTCTTTTTATATTTGTCATGTGAGTAGTAACTGACAGGGAAATAGTTACTCAATTTGTAAAACTGGAGTGTGTTGGGTAGTGAGGTCACAGAGTCTGACATTAGCCTGTAATTTGTAAGTCTCAGACGGGTGACAGCAGGGTTTTGCTTGCTTATTTCTGAGCTGTTTCCTTGGTCTTTTAAGTGCAGTTTAGTAGTGAGTAATAGAGCAGTTTCTGCTGTGGAGCTACCAAACCCTTGAACTAGCAGCAGATTCTCAGATAGAGATGAACTTCAGCAGGCACCTAACTTTTCTTGTCTAGAGGTGGACTGAACATTACACAGCCACAAACCAAAATGGGACTTTTTCTGGAAGTAGGGATCAAATATTAATTTCTGGACAGACTTTGTGTTGCACAAAGTTGAACTTTTAAAAAAAATTTTTCTGGTTATGTTTTCTTGACATATTTGAGCTTTTCTGCCTTTAAAAATTAGTATACATGAAAAAAGCAGGCAATATTAAACAGTGTATCTTATTTATTGATTTGGAAGGACAATCAAAGAGTCAGAGTGTTAGAGCTGAAAGGGTTCAGTCTAACATAATGTTCTGATCTTACAGATGAGAAATCTGAGGTGGAGTGAAGTGACCAGCCCTTCAGTGCACAGCTTGTTTGGACAAGGGCTGAGGCTGAGAAAACCCAGCTCTCCAGAGACTCCTGGTTTTGCATTGTTTCTTCGTTGGGCACCGTTCTTTAGCTTCAGTTAGGGTCTTTTCCTATTACTGAGACTATTTTACAAATGTGCTGGTCTTGGAAAATTTAGTATTTCAACCCAATTGTTCGTATACTTCCAGAAGACCAAAAAACTTCCAAAACTAAACTTGATTACCACATACCTTGGAAAGGGCATGTACAGTTGTTAAAGATTGCAAGCCTGCCATGACCATTTAGGTGTTTTAATCCCCTTGAGAAAAGGTTTACTTGGTTAACAAAAGCCTAATGTTGTGTTAAGTATAGACTTAGGACAATGAAGCATCACCTCCTAGGTGCCAGGAGGAGGAGTGGGAGCGGCTGGGCGTGGCCAGTCCTGTGGGCAGCCCAAACACATTCTGTTCTAACCTCCTCACAAGTTAGTACAGTGAAGTCCTTCAGTGAGTGTCACTCATGATAGAGTAATGTGTTCAGACTTGAAGGTTCCAGGCGCTGCTCAAATAAGTAATGAACATGGCCGTTTGCAATGCAGGAGTGGCAAAGTTAACCACTGAGATGGAAAGGGCTGCCAGGCTATTTCTTCTCCTAGTCACTTCTGTGGCGTCATCACTTGCTTTGCCTTGGGAAGGGGTGACTGGAATGGGCAAAGCTCCTAGCAATGGGAAGGCCTTGTGGGTGAGCTGTGTCTGCAGAACGGCAGCCCACACTCAGGAAGGGACCTCCTTCGGTTCCTGGGGGGAAGTTTACCAGGGCCTGGTGGCTCTCTGCCTCCTTGCCAGTGGGCTAGAGGGGTGTGCGGCTGTTCATTGGTGAGCACAGTACTCACTGGCTATCAGGACTTGATTATTTACTTGTACTTAGGTGTTGTGAAGAGACTTATTTTGTGTTGTTTGATCCATGTTTATCTTTGTTAGAAGTGTCTTAAAAATTCAGAAGGAAGAGCCCTGGCAGTGTGTTGCAATGGTCAGAGTGTCAGTCCATGAACTAAAGGGTCGCAAGTTCGATTCCCAGTCGAGGACACATACCTGGGTTTCAGGGTCAATCCTGGCTCCAGTAGGGATGTATGCGGGAGGCAACCGATCTCTATGTCCCTCTCACATCCATGGTGTGTTCTCTCTCTCTCTCTCTCTCTCTCTCTCTCTCTCCCCATCCCATCCACTCGCTAACAAAAATTATAAATGGAAAAAATATCCCGGGTGACAAAGAAAAAATAAAATAAAAATTCATAAGGAAGAGATGTTTTTCCCTTTGGGAAAGCAGGCTGGTCAGTTATCTAGAGAGGACTGCACCACATGAATGACAAACACATTAGAGGACGAAGCCCAGTGGGAGATTTGTCTCTTTTATGAGAGATTTAGGGAATGGGGGGGGGGGGGGCAACTGTAGGGAAAGGAAACAGAAAAAAAGAATGTTAAAAAGGAAACAAATTTGGCTCAGCTCTCCAGAGACCACACCAAAAAATGATAGAAGTGCAAAGAAGCTAATAAAAGCTTGGAAGGGTTTTAAGAAAAAAAAAAAGAAGAAAAAAAAGAATGGAAGAAGTGCTGTTAAAGAGAAGAACAAACAGCTGTATTCTAAACAGCATCTCAATAAGGGATGTGAAGGGAAAAGAAGTCCTGAGAAGGTTCTTAGGGAAGTCCAAGGGCAAAAAAGTAAATGGATATTTAAAAAGTGGAAATTATAACAGTTTGGTAACAATGGACTGACTTGTTCTTAGAATTATTTTGCCCTTAATACTTGATAATATGCTAATAATATGCTGAAGAATTTTCCTGATTTATAATCCAAAGCATATTTACCTCTTGTATGTGTTAATGTTGAAATCCAGTTAAAACAAAATGCATGGTGGCCCAACCGGCATGGCTCAGTGGTTGAACATTGACCTATGAACCAGGAGGTCACAGTTCGATTTCCGGTCAGGGCACATGTCCGGGTTGTGGACGTGATCCCTGGTGTGGGGCCTGCAGGAGGCAGCCGATCAATGATTCTTTCTCATCATTGATGTTTCTATCTCTCTCTCCCTCACCCTTCCTCTCTGAAATTAATAAAAACATATTTTTAAAAAGATTTAAAGCGCAGGATTATTAATATAAAAAATGCATGATGGGTGTATTAGTCTCCCTGTTCCCCGCTCTGCTGGGATGTTTCCATTTTAACATTGTGTTGTTGGTGCCACTCGGTGCCGGTGCAGTGTCGTAGAGGGGCAAACAGGTCTTGTCAGAATTTGAGTGGATAAAAAAGCTATGGTAGATTCACACCATGGAATGCTATGCAACAGTAAAAAAGAAGGATCTCTTACCCTTTGAGACAGCATGGAGGGACCTGGAGAGTATTATGCTAAGCGAAATAAGCCAGTCAGAGAGAGACAAGTATCACATGATCTCACTCATATGTGGAATCTATTGAACAAAATAAACTGATGAACAAAATAGATCCAGAGACAGAGAAGCATGAAACAGACTGTCAGATCTCAGAGTGAAGGTGGGGGTGGGTGGGTGGGTGGGAAGAATAAAGAGCTTGTATGCATATATGCATCACCCATGGACACAGCCAATAGGGTGGTGAAGGCCTGGGGCTGGTTGCGGGGGTGGGCTAGAAGGGATTAAGGGGGGGAAAAGAGGACATATATAATTCTTTCAATAATAAAGAATAAAATAAAACTTTAATTAAAATAGAAAAAATAAGTAAAACTTATCAATGGAAGTGAGAAGAGTTGAGAAAGTATTGCATTAAAAACATATTTGGTCTTTTCCTCTCTTAGCTTTTAGGGTCAAAACTGTCTTTCTCTTGGGAATGAGAAGGGGAAGAAACCTTTTTTGAGAGAGGTTTCCAATTTCTCTTGGTCCATCCAAGTCCAGGACTCACTGACAGCTGCACCTCTGGACAGTAGGTCAGAAAGTGAATGTATTTCTCTCCTTCAGAAGTTCCTCCATGAGAGAATGCAAAACCATCATTCGAGTTCCTTAATGATTATTCACTTTTGTTCTTACTTCAGAGTTCTCTAGTAAAGATTTAAATATTTAATTTTGTACACTCCTGAAATTAACTGCTTTCAGATAGTATGTTCACTCAGAACATTTAAATACATCAAGTGCTGACTTTGTTAGAAGGAAAAAAAAACCCAACACCAAACACACACACACACACACACACACACACACACACACCACACACACCCTCAACATTTTCAGGCAGAAGTTACTGTAAAATATGGTATAAAGTACCCTAAATAGAGTACAATATAGTAAATATAATTTAATTTTTTCTTGATGATTTATTGTTTCTCTGAAGCAACTGCACTGATATGGTAGAGTCATGATGTCCCAGAAGCTCATGATGATTCTTGATGCCATGGCCTCTGTCTTACCCACTTCTCTTGATTTCTGTCTTAAAGCTCCTCTCATTTGCCTCTATCTGATCTGTCATAAATGTAAGGGAAACCAGATAACCAAGCTTATAAAATTACTAGGCTGAACCATTCCAACCTCTTGTTCTACCCCGTACCCAGTTTGCCCCGAGGCAGTCCTGTCCACATTCTGGGCGGTGGAGGCCAAGAGATTCAGGGAGGACGCCACAGGTTAGGTAGGATGTTAATATATAAAGTAAGGGCTGTCAGTATGCATGGCATTTAAAAATTTAACAGTCTAAATGGTATTGGACAAAACAATAAAAATAAATAATCACTTTTCTGCTTAAGCCATTCACGATTCAAGTTGAAACAACTAATCTGACATTTTGGAGAACTTTGTTGTTTACTGTAACACCTGTTAGGTGTAGACTAGGAGCTTCAGGAGCAATCTCAGTCCCAGGCTAAGCCCGAGCTCTATGGTGGTCCCACAGGCTGGCTGGCGCGTGGGGGTTTTTAGGGAGAGACGCCAGGGAGACCTGTGACTCAGAGGAATCTCAGAAAGCAGAGGAAAGATGGTCATCTGAGTAGTCTGGGTTTGCTAGCTCTGCCACTTCTGCTTCTACCTACGCAGCTTCTTTTAGCTGAGGGAGGAGGGGCTGTGGGATTTTTATGCATGCTCCAGAATACTTACTCGGCTCAAAGGTAGATAAGAAGACAGAGTAATAAATTTTATCTTGTGGGGTTTCTCTTTGTGTGTGTGTGAACATATTTTCCCCACAAGTAGAAGCAGTGATTTATAAATGGATTCTTTCAGAAAGATTCTAGGTCCAGAACTCAGAATATATTTATCATAGAAATAATGTATGTTATAGCTGGTTCCCAAGAAAGTCCATGAAGTTCCTTCCATATTGTCCTTAGGGCTATGCCAGTCATAGAGTCATAGGCTCCATGGAGCCTTGGTGCCCAAGAGCCCCTTCAGCCGGGGGTATGTGACTGTGAAGAATGGCCATTGTGGTTTATAGGAAAACAGTGAGAAATGCGAATGGAAACAGGCCACACACACACACACACACACACACACACACACACACACACTTGTTGTTGCTGTTAATCCTTACCTGAGGATATTTTTTCCATTGATTTTTAGAGAGAGTGGAAGGGAGGGGGAGAGACACAGAGAGAGAAACATTGATACACATCGATTGGTTGCCTTCCACATGTGGCTTGGGGATTGAACTTGCAATGGAGGTATGTGCCCTTGACCGGAATCGAACCCAGGACCCAAACCATTGAGCCAAACCAGCTAGGGCGAAACAGGCCATATTTAACTGATAGAGTGGGTAAGACCAGCAAAGTGCCTGATGGGATGTGAAATCACTGACTTCAGTGGTTCCAGGGGGCCCAGCTGAGAACTGAGACAGGAGGGAAGTTAGAGGTAGAGACTTAGGCTCCACTTGAGGAAGAAGGTTCTAACATCAGGACTGCCTAAAAATAGAAGAGGCTGGCTGACGAGGTAATGAAACCTCTGTCACCCAAGATTTTCAAGAAGAGCTGGAGGACACCCTTCTCATGGATTCTCCAGAGGGGAGCCATGGTTTGAGTAGAGGGCTGCCATGGATTGAGTAGAGGGCTATACTAGACCACCACTTCTTTTCCTCCTAACATTGAAATGTGGTACTTAAGACTCACATTTGTGTCCCAGTTTTTCATTGGAAAGGTAATATAATAGCGTTGAAATAATTTTTTAAGATAGGCGAATAGTCATACTTTTACAACACCAACACAGTGTAACTTTTTACTTTATTTATTATACTAGAGGCCCGGTGCATGACATTTGTGCACTGGGGGGTGTGGGGGTCCCTCAGCCTGACCTCACCCTCTCCAATCTGGGAGCCCTTGGGGGAGCCCTCTCCAATCCAGGAGTTTCTATCTTTGCAGTCATATGAGCGAATTGTCTGAGACCCCCAACCCAGTTTAGTTTGTTGCTCACAGAATAATAGAGGCATTTTTTTTCTTTCCTTCATTGGTGGAATTTCCTGGAAGTTTTAGGATATCTACCTTTAATTTTTCCTAGACACTCTGATTTTACTTATGTCTCTCACCTTTGCTTTCCCTCCATCCCCCACCGCAACAGTAACTTGCTCCAGGCTCACTTTGCTCTAGTGTCTAGGAGAGCCATCTGCCACCAGAACTATGATTCCCAGCATTCCCGGTGCTCCCCGCACTCTGGGCTTCCACTTCCGGTCCTGGGGCTGCCATCAGAACTACTATTCCCAGAATTCTTGGTGCTCCCCACGCTGCTGGGAGCGACCAAGGGAGCCACGTCTCCCCAAGCAGCCAGCTCTCCCACTCTGCTCTCCGCCCGGTGCCTGTGTATGCAAATTACCTGCCATCTTTGTTGGGTTAATTGGCATACTCACTCCTGATTGGCTGGTGAGCATAGTGGAGGGATGGTCAATTTACATGTTTCTCTTTTATTATATAGGATTCCTCATTAGCACATACTTAATTTTGTTAAAACAGGGGAAGTGTAATGTTATGTCATGGAGTGTAATACTTACTATTACTCCTCTTTTTTTATACTTTAAAATATATATATATTTTTATTGATTTTAGAGAGGAAAGAAGAGGGAGAGATAGAAACATCAATGATGAGAGAGAATCATTGATCAGCTGCCTCCTGCACACTCCCTATTGGGGTTCGAGCCCACAATCTGGACATGTGCCCTTGACCAGAATTGAACCTGGGACCCTTCATTCCTCAGGCTGATGCTCTATCCACTGAGCCAAACCAGGTAGGGCTTTTATACTTAAGTACTGATAATAATAAGATATTTAATAGTATATTTATGTTATTCCTTGTTCAAATGTTTAAGTTCTTTATTTGCAAAACCAACATCATATTTTAAACATGTAGGAATCTTACATAATTTAAATTTTTCATTCTTCGAGATTGTTGCCCATGGTGGTCCTTGAGGATTATGCAGGACAAAGTCCTTCTGACTTTTAAAATTAGCATGCTGGGTTCCCTGTGTTCCTACCCCCAGGGTGGACTGTGCTTTACAACAGACTCTGGTAAAGGGTGACTGGGGGTGGGATGGTGAGGAGAGGCTTCCAGCTCCTAGAGAACATGCAACTTTTCTCTGTGCTTTTCCTAGGTCACCAATTTTCAAAGAATTTGACTATAATTAAATACACTTCATAATAAACTAGGCTGAGCATAATTTAATTTTTCCCTGAAGGTACTTCAGTCTTGGAGAGCTGTGGGGTCATGATGAACATCAATTACTTTCTCACGGTGGGTGTGCAGAAGGAGGTAGTTAATAGAGTTCCATTTGATCAAGTCCTGAATGCCTGGAGATTTGTTCTATTATTATAGGGAGTCCAGTATCAAGACTTTGAAACCAAAGCTTAAGTTAAACTCTCAGGCAGGAAAGAATATAATAAAGATGACCTCTTTAGTTTTGAGAGGCTCAAAGTTGATTATGATAATTCACACGGACATGGTAGTATTCAGCACTTTTTAGTTTCCAAAGCGTTGTCTCACACCTTGTCATCCATTACCAGTTTCCTATGACAGTCCTGGGATGGAGCCTAGGCAATTGGTTTCCTATTTTTGAAGATGAGGTAAATGAAGATCAGAAAGTTTAAGGGACTTGGTTCAGGTCACATCTACATATATAAAAGCCTAACTGATCATTATGACCGAATGACCGGAATGACTGGTTCACCAGTTGCTATGACGTGCATTGACCACCAGGGGGCAGATGTTCAACAGAGGAGCTGCCCCCTGGAGGTCAGTCAGTGTGCTCCCACAAGGGGAGTGCCACTCAGCCAGAAGCCAGGCTCATGGCTGGCAAGCGCAGCTGCGGCTGTGGGAGCCTTTCCTGAATCCGCGGCAGTGCTACTGAACAGTGGCCGCAGGCATAGCAGGCTGGGATGAGCACAAGCAGTGCGGCGCCTGCCCTGGCTTGGGCTCTTCCCTCTTGGCCCACTGCTACATCCCCTGAGGGGTCCCAGATTGTGAGAGGGTGCAGGCCAGTCTGAGGAACCCCCACCTCCTCCCACTGCACAAATCTGTGCACCGGGCCTCTAGTACTATATAAGAGGCTGAGGCCACTTGACTTCAAATTTAATGCACTTAGCATTCCAAAGGATACTAAGTACTTGCACATGGTAATATTTTTGAGTGTGTACTGTGATTTCTGTGTTTATTAATTCATTTCATCCTCACAACAGCCCTATAAGTCAGCAGGTGTTAGCTCTTTTGGTACTATTATGATTCCCATGTTTGGAGATGTGGGCACAGAGGCACGGAATGGTTAGGGTATGCAGCTATTGAGTTAGTGGCAGAGCTGAAATTTGAACCCAGGAGCATGGGCTCCAAAGCCTAGGCTTTCACTGTACGCCATATGACTGCTCAGTGTACAGGTACACCTATGTCCAGTAAATCAGATGAGATCGTCCATAGTGATGTTGCTATCAGTAAAGGACTCTGCCTGTATTCCAGGTCTGGGGTCGTTCTGACTGAGGTTTTGAACTCAGATCTGTCAATTTGAGATCTTGGGCATCACACTTAGCCTCCTAGCCCCAGTTTCCTCATCTCTAAAGTAAAAATATAGAGCATCTAATGTCCTTATAAGAACGAGATGGGATGCATGTAAAGCACCGAACATAGTACTTAATCCATAGTCTTTATTTTTAACATGGTTGTTGCTATTATTATTATTACTAGAGGCCTGGTGCACAAAAATTTGTGCACTCAGGGGGCGGGGAGAAGGTCCCTCAGCCCGGCCTGTGCCCTCCCTCTCACAGTCTGGGACCCCTTGGGTGATGACCATCTGATGGCTGAGGCCTGCTCCCCAGGGGATTAGGCCTAAGGTGGCAATCAGACATCCCTCTGGCAGCCCGGCAGCCCTCAGGGGATGTCCACTTGCCAGTGGGGAGCAGACCTAAGCTGCAGTCGGACATCCTTAGTGCTGCTGAGGAGGCAGGAGAGGCTCCCACCACCACCGCTGTACTGGCAGCCATCAGCCTGGCTTGTGGCTGAGCAGAGCTCCTCCATGTAGGAACTCACTGACCACCAGACGGCAGCTCCTTCATTGAGCGTCTGCCTCCTGGTGGTCAGTGTGTCATTCCCAGTCTTTCTGCTGTTAGGGTCAGTTTGCATATTACCCTTTTACTATATAGGATAGAGACCTGGTGCACGGTTGGGGGCCAGCTGGTTTGCCCTGAAGGGTGTCCCGGATCAGGGTGGGGGTCCCGCTTGGGTGCCTGGCCGGCCTGGGTGAGGGGCTGATGGTTGTTTTCAGGCTGCCCGCACCCCCTTTAGGGTGGGGGTCCCCACTGGGGTGCCTGGACAGTCTGGATGAGGGGCTGAGGGCCGTTTTCAGGTGGGCCAAGCCTGCAACTAAAGCTCCCAGTCTCTCCTTTTTTTCTATTTTTTTTATTCTGGGATTTATTTACCTTCTGTAATTGAAACTTTGTTGTGGCTCCAGCTCCGAGGCCAGCTGGCTGAAAGCAGGTATCTGGGGTTTGTTTGGCTTCGATAATTGCAACATTGTTGCTTAAAGTGCAGCTCAGAGCTGGGCTGCAGCAGGCGGGGAACCTTGGCTTCCTCCATCACTGGAGCAAGCAAGCCTCATGTTCGCTTCAGCTGCCTGGCTGCCAGCCGCCATCTTGGTTGGCAGTTAATTTGCATATCACTCTGCTTAGCCAATGCGAAGCATAGCGGAGGTATGGTTAATTACCATGTTTGTCTATTATTAGATAGGATGCATTCACAATGGCCAAAATCATATTATTTTTTTAAAGAATAAGCTATTTGTGTTTACTTCCTATTGTGTGAATACCTGTGTATTAGTTGGATCGAATTGTCTTTCTTGAGTGTTTAAAATAGGCAAATTTTATAATTACATTTGTTAATATTATTCTACCTACCGACACTTGACTTGATTTGTAAGTTTATTTCATTAGAGAGCTAGCAAGTTGTCTGAGAACCTAAAGTCATAGCCCAAATTATTTGTTATATAATTTGTGACTGTAATATAGTTGCTAACATAGAGGTTCAAATTTAAAAGCAGAGAGAGAAATGTTTATTTCAGTGGTTTTAAACAATTCAATCAATTATCTAAACTTCATAGAGCTCATCAGAAAATACAGTGACTACTTTTATTCTGTCTGAACACACAGTGCCCAGAGCTTGCATTTATACTCAATTCCAACTACATTTGCCTGTATTTTATTTATTTGTCCAGGGTGTCTTCTCAGTAGCTATATACCACCCTTTAATATGTTTTATTGACCTTACACTTCAGATTGTAAACTCTTGATAACACAGGAAACTTAGTGGCTTAACTAATAGTACCTACTTAATGGATATAACTGATGGTAACTGCTTACTTAATAGGTGCTTTACATTTTAATGTACTTCATCTCTTTATAAATACCCCCAAACCCTCTCTTTTAACATGTTCTTACATTTTAATTAGGTATTTTTCATTTTCCCTTAAGAAAATGATAATACTGCATATGCATTTTCAGACTGTGCATATTTTGTCTTCATTCCTCACAGGAGTTTCAGTATGCATTCTTTCGGTAAATGTTACGGAGTGCTCACTTTGTGCAAGGTAGGCCCTAGGTTTAGGGACTATACTAGTGAACAACACACACAGGTTCCTACCTCCAGGAGCTTTGCCACCATACCTAATTATGACAGTGGTGAAAGGAGCAAATAATAATTTGGAACCTCATTCCAAAGGTGACACCTGCAGTGAAATCTGGACCAAAAATCATCCTCATCACTATAGCGTACATGAAGCTGTGTCACATCATTGCATCATACGTTTACATGTAATGAAAGACACACGTGGTGTTTGCAAGAGCTAAACTAGATTGTCTTTGACTCTTCTTTTTATTTCCCTTCTTACCTCTCCTTTTTCCTTTTGTCTCATTCTTGGTTTTTGGAGCTTAGTCATTATTTCCAAGTCCTTTCCTAAAGTGTAATCGGACGAGCTCAGGGCAAGAGACACGGGCTTGAACTAACTGCACCAGCATGACTTACCCAGGGGACTGGATGGAACAGTGTGTGTGCCACAATGTTGTGGTTAGGTCCGGAGGCAGCGCTGACAGAATTTGTGTTGAGTTGAATAGGTCTGGGCAAGTCACCCTCCCTCTTGGTATCTCCATTTTTTATTATCAGTATCAGGGGTTGAAATAGAGGGATTTTTCTAAGGCCCCTGCCAGAGCTGAGTTCTGTGATTCATATGTTCCTGAAGAGTTGAGTGTACTTTCTCTCAGTACGTGCAAATGTATTTTCCAATGAGCCTGGAAATCTATTTTCCAATTATCCTCTCCCCTGGTTTATAACTTACCATCAATGTGTTGTGGTTTCTAACACTGTTGCTGCTCCAAGCCCATCAAGAGGTTAATTACCTGTGAAGAATGAGGAACTGCTGGAAAGCTGTAAAACATTCAGGAGAAAGAACTTTGGAGTTCTTTGGTAATGTGTGTGAGGAAATGGTCTTCATGTAGCTAGTTTTCCAACAGAGGCATAACAGTACTGAGTTTTATAGGCTGGAGAAAGTCAAGTTGCTGATAGAGGTGCGTACTGAAGGTCATAATCAAGCTCTTAAGGATTGTCCTCTGACTCCTACAGGTTGTCCAATTAGAGCACAAATGGTACTTTTAAAAAATAACTCAATCCCTCCATGTTCCCTTAGGAATCCTAAAATTCCCATTTTTCTTTGTTTCATCTCAGTCTCCTGTAGTGGATACAACTCCCAATGAGGGTTTTGTCAAAAACAATTTTAAATTTAGAATACAAGTTATCTTCTTTTCTATCCAGAATGACAGCCCCAGCCCTAAACTTGTTTTCCTGTGCCTTAAGCATTGCAGTCCCATAACACTGCCCGATTCACAAGCCCTGTTCCAATGAGTAATTATTGTCTTTATTTGCACTAAAATATGCCAGACAGGAAATTCCTGCTGCGTGTAGGAAAGGTAGCCTCCCTCCCTCCCCCCTCCCTCCCTCCCACCCTCCCTCCCTTCCATCACCAAGCTCCCTTCCTCCCTCTCTCTCCTCCTCCCTCCCTCCCTTCCTCCCTCCCTCCCATCACCAAGCATATCTGTCTCCATGTTTTCTTTCAGCGAAGCACCTGGAAAAATGAGAGAGTTGTCTAACTCTAACCAGCTTTTTTTGGTGATTGTCAGGGATATAATTCCTGGGAATCTCAAGATATTAACATTTCATTTTCTGAACTACTTCGTTGGTGGTTTTAGAATGGCATTCCCTTTTAGATAGCCTGCTTATCATGGAGCAGAAGGAAAGCTGATTAGATGTCACTAAGAATATTTTGTGGAAAGCGGACATATAAAGAATTCCCTTTTTTCCCTATTACCCTTATATTTTTGGTTTGCTGTATTCTGTTGAGTCAAGCTGGCTCTATTCCATCAACTGGATGTTACAACTTGTCAAAAACGATTCAGTGTTAAGCAGGTACTTACTTAACCATTTCAAGGAGGCCAGAGTTAGGAGATGTTCCTGTCCTTGAGCTAGAGACCCTCAGCCAGGGAAACCTTGAACTGTTAATTCCATTGGTATCTGGTACCGACTTGCCTTAGGAGTTGAGTTTCGAACCCTATCTCCATTTATTCTTTCTGTAACTTTGCAGCCATTTCAAGAATTATTTCTTTATTTACTTGTACCAAGTATGTTTCTCAAGTTACAGGGAGGGATGGACTCCCAAGAGACAAACAATGCATTAGTCCTTTTTTATTTTTTAACAAGAAGGTGTTTTGTTTTTTTTTTAAGTAAAGCTGTAAATGACATGTCTCATATTCATGGAAATTCATCAGTATTGTTTTTGCCTACTGTCCTTACCTTTACTTTAGGTAACCACTGGGATTAAGTATACACAAATCCCTGGAGCTTGGAAATAAACTTAGGAGCTAATGTCATTAGTAAATTCTGAACTCTTAGTGAGACAGGAACCCAGTGACACATAATCCACAAGAGGTCCCTCCATGAACTGGGTTTCCGTGGGGATGTCATATACTTGTGCTGTGAGAAGCATGATGGTGTTAGAAGTGGCCATATGAAAGTACAATTTCTTTATGTTTGTTTGATGAGGATTTTTGGCAGAGGATAATTTTTTAGCCTCCTGGTTGCTATGGCAATACTGACTTTACAGTGCTTTGGTGACCTCTGCTAGTGCCAAATAAGTTAGGTAAGATAAAGGCATGAAAAGGTCAAGGAAGCCATGTGTGTACTAAATATAAATATGTAGATTAAATTTGTATATATCTTCCTCTTCATTCCTCATGGTGCGCGCGTGCGTGCGTGTGTGTGTGTGTGTGTGTGTGTGTGTGTCTGCCTTTGAGTCCAGGCTGCGTAGAGAAAAATGCTGATTCATAGTGTCATTGTCTTTTGTTTTCCCTGGGGAAATTCTGAGTTTGTTTCTAAGTTCATTTTTCTACAACCCTGAATTTAATCTTTCAAGTTTAATCTTTATTTTTTCCCCCTCTTACAGACACAGGCACTTTGCTTTGTTTATGCTAATAAATGCCAGGCTAGTCTCCAAGAATCAGAAGAAATGCCAGTAATTTTGTATGGCTTTTGTGCATAATCCCCTCCCTGCCCTCCACCCCTGTTTCTTAATACATTGTACTTTTGGGAGTTTATGTTTTTAGGTGTCATGAGGTAATTTTTAGAAGATCCTAAAATTTTATTGGCAGCATCTAGACTGTGTGGTCTTCACAGATATAAGATATATCTGTGTAGTAGACCCTTGTGGATATTTTCTCATCACAAAAGTAGGACATTCAATTTTGGAGAGGAAAAGGTTTTTCAGATATATTAAATAGATTTTGCTTCAGGGAAGTGAGTGGTACTTTCAGTTGAACATTTCTCATGTACCAGCCAGAAGACAGCTTGGCTTCCTGGTTGTAATTACATGCCAATGGCTTAGTAGTTATTATTTTAGAAGTTGAATTCATCATGGATTCCCCAAGCATTCGGAGTAGCACACCCTGATTATTCACTTTAAGATTGTAATTCCATCCAAGGTTTATAGTGTCATCATAGTAACTAGATGGAATTACAGCCCCGTCCACATTTTGGAATACTACATTATTTATTGACATACTTTATAGTTAAATACTTTTTTAAATATCCTGGAAGTTCATGAAACTTAGAAACATATAATCCTGACCACATAGAAAGTTTTTATTTGTTGTCTTATTTGATTGACTTCATTTACATCTTTAAATAACCTATGTTTTTATAAAGGGTCTGGAGAGGTTGTATTTAAATATTTTTGTAAGGCTTAAAAAATATTGCCTTACAATGCTCATAAGGTTTCTTGCTTCCTATTGGTGGAAAAATAGGCTTCTCAGATGACTACAGGAGTGGGCAAAATAAGTTCACAGTTGTTAGTATGGGAAATAATACAATAATTAATAAATAATACAAGAATAGACTCACATATTCACGACGGTAAACCTGCTCTTGCACACCACTGTGTACTATTTAGTCTTTTTTGTTCCTAGCCTACAGTACACTACTGAATGGTTCTAGTGGCCAAGAATCTTTATTTCAGGGAAGTCCACCTACACTAAGTCATTCCTCTTATGGAACATCTCTCTTCAACATAATCCTCATAAACCTGTGTGTCGCATGCCTCTGAGCTGGACTCCCATGAGGTAGTTAATTACAAAACTAGAAAAATTGGCTCTCTGTTGGGATATTGGAGGGATGCCTTTCTTACTGGTTTTAATTGGGACAAGAACAATTAAGGTAATTCACTAATTGATGGTATGTTACCAGATTTTAAATGGCCTGTTTTTCATACCTCTGGGCATCCTACTTCAGAAGAGTATAAGGTGGGAAGTTCAGAAGGAGACATTACCTGTTTCAGAGCCTGTCATGGTCTTTAAAGTTGAGGCTGTGCTATACTATTTTGGGATGATGATCTATAATCTGTGTAAGGAGGTGTCACTGATAATAGTATTGCCCGTGTCACCATGCCCTGGATGATATAGTATCAGGAAGCTAAAAGTCAATGTATTTTGAGTAATTTTTATTGAATTCGCATTTTTGTGACTTTACATGAATGTATGCAAGGTTCCTCAAAAACACAGAAATTTCATTTAAGGGGATTCTGTATTGTGATATTCTTTAAATTATCAGAAATACTTTTTAAAATTTTAAATTACGTTAATCATTTATTATTTATAATTTTTGTCCCTGGAAATATTTCACTTCTGGAAATTTGTAAACAGAACAGAGATAGCAAGTAAACATACTGGTACAGCTAAAGTCAATGCTTTCTTAAAAGAATTATTGGTAAAGGAAATATTTTTACTTTGTGAAATTACATTTTTGTTTAAGGGCTTGCTAACACATGAAGAATGTTTTGGCTTTTAACAGTTGAAAGATTGAGCAATGACTGGTTCTTCTGTTTCCTGATTGGTTTCAATGTGAATTCGTACTTTTTTTTTTATCACCTGTGAACACTTTGTTAGCTATATAAATTAGATTCAGATTAACAAAGTATAACTCCTGGGTACACCTTACCATGAATAAAAAGCAGTATTCTTTTTCTCAGCTTCTAACAGGGAGTGCTGCCGGATTTTATGTAAGAAGCTGACTTTAAAAGTGGTGGTTTTGCGTGTGGTGTGGGTGTTGCAGAGCAATATTGTGCATTCCTTTCAAAATGTGCAAGGTGCCTCTGCGTCTGTGGGTGGGGGAACTACCTGTGGTGCCCTCGCTCATTACTCATTCAGTTGTTCCTCCCGCTAAAGGGAAAACCCAGTGCTCCCGGCCCCACTCATTCTGAATAACGGAGGTGGGGGATGGCGGTGTGGAGGTGCCACTCTCATTTGTCAGAGACTTCGTTTTAGAATTGTTTTACAAAATGCAGTTTTATTGTTTTACTATCAGTCTATATTGCAAGCTGATATATTAACGACAGTAGTGATCAAAATGGAGTACAATGGTGAACAGAAATTACAATGTACTTCTACCTTCAAATGACACAATAGTGAAAGCATTGAAATTCTTTGCCACATTGTAAGTAATCCCTGGAGTAAGAAGTTGAACTGTGTGTGTGTGTGTGTGTGTGTGTGTGTGTGTGTTGTTTGTAGAAGTTAAGAAATATGCTAATTTATTGACCACTTTGTTGGTTTTACTAAACAAGAATTCATTCAGCCCAACCAGGATGGCTCAGTGGTTGAGCATCAACCTATGAACCAGGAGGTCATGGCTCAATTCCTGGTCAGAGCACATGCCCGGGTTGCAAGGCTCAGCCCCCACTGTGAGGCGTGCAGGAGGCAGTGGATCAATGACTCTCTCATCATTGATGTTTCTATCTCTCTCTCCCTCTCCCTTCCTCTCTGAAATCAATAAAACTATATTTTTATAAAAAAGAATTCATTCAGTGTGTTTCTGGTTTAGATCCCAGGAAGTCTCTATTTATCTCTAGATTATGAAGGTAAATTCATAAGGAATCCTTAATTCTTTTAGACAACACTGCTAATTTAAGAAAGGTGACATTTGCATATAAGACTCTAAAAAATTATAGGTTTTTATAATAAATTCAAAGCAATTGAATTACATATTCATTAAGAATACATGATCTTTATTAGCAGAGACTAAATGATTATGGTTTTACTGAATACTGAACACTTAGGAAGGACAGGTAAAGCATGGCCCTGGTCTGAAACACTGGGAACTGTTAAGTTTTAGGCCTGTCATTGACGGTAGTGTAGCCTTTGGCAAGTAACCTAACTTCTCTGGGCCTCAGGAAAGTGAGGGAGTTGGATTACACCAGTGGTTTTCTAATGTGGCTTCACAAGCCCCTGGAGAGCTGTAGGTCTCCCACCGGCCTCTGCTGAATGAGTCAAGGACCTGCGTGGTGGGCAGGTTGAGGTCCAGGGATTTTAGGTTATAACAGCTCTGGTTTCAGTTCATGGCACCGCTAAATCAAATCATCTTTACGATTACTTCCAGCTCTTATATTTAATCCCTATAAAAAATAGTCTTTGGTCAGTAGGAAGCAATTCAGTAAGGAACACTTTAATATGGGAAGGGGAGTGTTACGGATTTGACTATCTCTGAAGGCTGCTGCTGACTCGGGTCAGACAAGTCTGAAACCTTTTTCATGGAATAAGGAGGAGAGCAGAGACAGAGCCTTTCTCTGTATCATCTCCCTGGGGAAGAAACTAGGAGATAAGAGGGAAAAAATAATTCCTGGATTTGAGGATGACTTCTAGATGTCCTTGTGCCTTCAGCTATCAACCGTGAACTGGATTTGTTATCCAGGTGGTCTGTATTGGAGTAACAGACAAATGATGACAAAAGTGGCCATTTTCTGTCATCAAGCCAGACCAAGGAGGGGCCAGGAGGCGTGTGGCATGAACCATGCCCCTGCCAGAGGTGCCCACAGCTCCTTGGCACCCAGATGCACAACCCTCCACCCTTGCAGCCCTGGCACCAATGATATCTCAGGGGAAAGGGGACTGAGACTCAGGGAAGAAAGGAAAGCCCAGGGTCCCACATGGTAAGGTCCATAGTGGTGGCAGAACAGTTTGCCCAGAAGAAAACTCTCTGGCAGTAGATGCCAAGCATGTTTGTACTAGAATGGTGTTCAGAATTCAAACAGAACACTGTCTGTCTGTAAGGACTCTTGTGAAAAGTTTATTTGTCCCAAGCCCAAACCCAAGAGTCTATTGGTCATAAATACTCTTAGGTAGTCCCTAACCACTTGAATATAATCTCCAAAATATAGAGGACAAAGCACTCAGGTCTTCAGCTCTCTAATGAGGAGTAAGACATTTTTCTTCTGAGCAACTCTGCCTTATGAATATTAAGGAGGGATCCATGTCAAAAGTTCCTGCAGGGGAGCTAACAGAGGTGGAAAGTTGAAATCACCTTAAAGGCACTGAAGCTGAGAAACTGCCCTCTTTATCCTACAGCCGCAATTAGTGTTGGAAGGCTGTCAGTGGAGAGAAGCCGGACTGGTAATTCAGAAAGCAGCTGTGTTGGATGCCTCCAGTGTGCCGGCCCATTGGGCACCGTGTCTCTCCCACACCATGTCCCAATCCAAGGTGAGGAAAGCTGCATCTGGCTCGGAGCTAGACTGACATAGGGACATCTGGATTTGCACTCTGAACACACTGGAAGTAGTTGGTTGCATTATAAATGGAGTTCTCTTTGGTAAATAATATTTTTTTTCTGAAAAGCCATATGGAAGAAAGTAAAGGATGCCCTTTCTCTAGTGTTTTGGAAACCTGGATCTCATCAACTTTCTGGTTGGTTTTGGCTGTCAAGGCTCCTTCTGACAGAGTCACTATGAGCCAGGTTTCTGAGGTTCCTCCTAACCCATGTTGGCAGCTTCTTAAAAATAACTGTCATTCCAAGTTCAGCTAAAATATATAACTCAACAAATAAATACATATAAAGTATATGATTAGAAGTAGAAAAGTGAGGATTAACAGGCCAGAGAGTAACAGTCTTGCCATACAAAATACTATAAAACACTCTTAGGAAGGTTCTTGCTTATGTTATTACTTGCACAGTGAATGTAGACACTTTGACCCAATTCTCATGGTCCATCATTTCCCATTTCTCTGCTGGGATGTAGCTGATCCCTTGCAAATTTTCTTGAAAAACAACAACAAACTAACACAAAACAAAACTTCATTCATATTTGTCATTGGTTTATCCCAGGCAGTGAGTAGAAATCGGTTCAGTGTCCTGACAAATGAAATTAAATGTTCCTTTCACATGTGCCTTTCTTCTATAAATATGCTCTATTAGTTGGAATGGGAAATCCTCCAATATATAATCACATACATTTTTGCTGATCTTGAAAATGAAATATGAGAACAAATAACTGAAAGGAGAAGGGCAATTCTTCACATCAGACCCAGTATTCACTCTGTTGAGATACAGATGTTGACAGGTGTGTGGGGCGCTCCAAAGGAGAACAAGTTACTCACCGAGAATGAGTTCAAGATTCCGTTCTTGTGCTGTATGTTGGATTGCTGCATTGTCTCAAGTCTCTTATGGACATTACCATATGGGGGAAAGATGACATTGAAAAGTGTTTTGTAGGGTAGCTTTAATTTTCAGGGCTTTACTATACTCTGAAGAGTAGACATTGCTAATTTCATTGTGTATCTTTTTTTCACCCCAACTACTATTATCTGCCATGCATATATTTCATTTGGCATGTAAGCACATGGTTCCTAAAATTGCTGACAAATAATCTCCATTACACATTTTGCTGGCACTGTGGTCTCACTGTAAATGCTCTCTGTATGTTCCTGGGAAGTTGCATAATTGCAGTTGCTCTAGTTAACTGTGCAATATGCTCAGTGACTAATGGCCTAATCAGGACTTGAAAAATGTATAAACAGTTCAACAGAAGCAGTTGATTCACTGAACGCTTTTCACCCAGACAAGGGTGACCTAATGGGAATTAAAAAGACGGAGGTGTGCAGCCGTGTCTTTGATGCATTGATGTTAGCGCGTTCCCACAATTCCCATGCATTATTGCTCATTGATGGCAGATCCATTTCCATATGCATGAGCCTGGAGTGCCAAATGGCCCTCCTAATTGGCTCTGACTTGGTATTCTTTAATGTGGATGTTACACGTGTAACAACTTTTTACTCTCCTCTAACTGCATCTGACTTCCAGCTTTGGAGAGGCAGCCTGTCTCACGTGTCCCCTGTGGCATCGCCCTCGCCCTGGTTGCTTAGGATAGAATTAACAGTGGAGACTGTGCAAGTAGGAATGCAGGGCTTACCCCTGTGCGTTGTTGATTGACGCACATTCTTGCTTCTGTGTCCTCAGGGGCACCTCTTCTTCCAAAATTCCAGCTGAGATGCACAGGGTTAGAGATTTTCAACAGGGACTAAGTAGCTCCTCAAAAATCCAGGTGTCTACTTGGAGCAGGGTCCAGACCAGGAGGAGTAATAACAATTGTCATTGTCATGTCAGCTTTCCATCGGAATTTATTAGGTAGCTCCTAAATTCCACATCCCTTTCCCCACTCAACTTTATACGTACTAGAGGCCCGGTGCATGAAATTCATGCACTGGGGGGGGGGAGGGGTGGTTGAGGGTCCCTCAGCCCAGCCTGCCCCCTCTCACAGTCTAGGAGCCCTCAGGTGATGTCCTACTGACGGCTTAGGCCCGCTCCCCGCAATCTGGCCACAGAGGCTCGGAGCAGCTGCCCTGTGTGTGTGTGTGTGTGTGTGTGTGTGTATGTGTGTCTGCTGGGGACCTGCCCCCAGCTGCGCTGTGGAAGCTCAGAGCAGGCGCCCCTCGTGTTGATCTCTCAGGCTCTGTGCCGTGCCTGGCCCCTCCTCCTGAGCTGGTCGTGACCGTTACGGAGTTCTGACCTCATTTGCAATTACTTCTTTATATATATAGATGTTTTTATTGAATTTTAAAGAGAGAGGGAGAGGAAGAAGGAGAGGGAAAGGGGAGGGGGAGAGGGAGGGGGAGAGAGAGAGAGAGAGAGAGAGAGAGAGAGAGAGAGAGAGAGAGAGAAAGAAACATCTATACATTGCCGCCCACATTCGGCCTTATCCTGGATTGTACCCGCAATGTGGGCATGTGTCCTAATCAGGGACCGAACTGGAGACCTTCTGAGGCATGGGACGGCACTCAACAAACTGAGCCACACTGGCCAGGGCTCAGCTTTTTCTCATATAACCTCTTGTATGCTAGCTTGACCACTAATTTAATTTAAAAAATTTTCATGACGTCATTCAATCTCTAGAAGCTAGAGTCTCATTGATGTAATACTTCAAACTATTCCTGAAGAAATAATTAATGATGGAATACCGAGTTTTGTAAAATAATAAAATGGATTGTTTCTTTAGGCACATGCTGGTGTGTTCATAAAGGGGAAAAAGAAAAGGGTCCTTGCTTGCCCTGTTTCCTAACTTTTTAAGGATTTCATGGCTGACAGGTTCCGCATGTATAACAGTGAATAACACCAATGCTACTTGTTTTACTTTAGATTTTAAGCTGGGGCATAAGACAGTAACCACTTTTCCATGCTTTCTGGGACCCATTTGCCCCTTTTTCTCTCTTGGTGACACTCCATTCCTATCCCTGTGTTGGAACTGCCCTGGCCCCTCTTTTCTTGAAGAATCTGATGCTGTTTGTATCTTAATTTGTTAGTCCTTCCAGAGGAGTGTATGTTTTAGAGAAAGAAGCTGGAAAGTATAGTGGAACTCAGAACATTGTGGATTAGGGTTCATATAAAAAGGAAATTGAGTTGAAGGGGATGTGGGGGGCTGAGGCGCCTTCCTGGGGCTCCTGAAACAGTAGGTGTTCAGGTCATCACCTTATTACAAGGCTGCCTGCAGCTCTGCACTTTGTCCCTCCTCACAGGCCAGGTTTCCAGGTGCTCTCACCAGAAAAGCCAGGTACAGGGAGGGAAGCAGAGCAGCATCTTCCCATAATTATTTAAAATTTAAGCATTTTATGGGAGCTCATGGCAAAATACACCAAAACAGTGGAACCCAAGAAAAAAAGAGGCGTATTGGTACTGATTTGGTTATGTGCTTTAATTTTTAAAGTGTTAGCCAGATTAAATGTTTTTAAAGCATTGATTTATGCATTTATTTATTTATTATTAATTTGAGAGAGAGAGAGAGAGAGAGAGAGAGAGAGAGAGAGAGAGAGAGGAAAGGAGAAGGAGAGAAAAACATCAGTTAGTTTTTCCATTTATTTATGCATTCATTAGTTGATTCTTATACGTGCCCTGACTGGGGATTGAACCTGCAACCTTGGCATATGGGAACAACACTCTAACCCACTGAGCTACCAGGCCAGGGCATAAAGCAGTTATGTTTGAAGCAACTCTTAATTCCACTGCATTAGGAACTCAAGATGTGAGCCACAATTCATTTAACTACAACAACAATAAACTTATTAATATGCATTAAAGTTAAAGCAGCTTAATATTACAACAGAATGAAGTAAAACCTGCTGGAAAGCACTACTGCTTCAACTAATTCCTCCGTTTATTTTTATTTAAAAAAAAGATTTTTTTTAAATTGATTTTAGAGATGAAAGGAGAGGGAGAGAGATAGAAACATTAGTAAGAGAGAAACATTGATCAGCTGCCTCCTACATGCCCCCATTGGGGATCAAGCCCGCAACTGGGGTATGTGCCCTGACTAGTAATCCAACCATGACCTCCTGGTTCATAGGTTGACATTCAACCACTGAGCCATGCTGGCCGGGCTATTCCTCCATTTAATTCCAGGGATATAATACTTGTAAGAGAGGAATGATTTGAATGTTCAGACATTTGTGTGCAGACCTGCAGTGAGTTCTTCCTGTAGTCTAACTCAGTAGCTTCCAGACTTCAGTGTACATCAAGCATGTCAAACTCAAAGGCTAACACAGGCCAAATAAACAAGATTTAAGTTTACGTGGGCTGCAAAAAAACACAAAAGCTTCCATTTTCATAGAAACATGGGTTTATCTCAATAGAGACATGCTGAATACAAAGGGCTGAAATAAATGAGTAATCATTAACATAAAATAATGAACATTTTAATAAAAATTAATATTTTTTCTTGAACATTAACTTACCAGACACTGAATAACTGCACCAATTAAAAAAAACGTAACGCAAATAAGCCTATTTTTCTTGTTCTCTGAAAGCAAAATATTTTTTGTTGCGCACACCAAACAAGTCAGTCCAAGACTAATGTCGTGTCAATCGGCTGCTAAAATATTCGCTGCTAGTATTAGTGGAGAGAAATGGTGCGCCTGCGTGTACGGCGTGTAAAGGAAATGAGTGCAACATGATTATAGTAATCAGTCATTCGCAAATGTTGTAGTTCGTTGTTAATAATTATGTATAACAGGATATTGTAAAAATTAAGATACAAAATTTTTATTGAAACGTTTCTTACATACCGTTATATTGGCTGGGCCACAAAAATATTCTTTGTGGGCCACATGGGGCCCGCGGGCCACGAGTTTGACATGCTTGATGTACATGAAATTGCTGTAAAGCGTTGTATACACAAAATCATGTTTGTAGTGTCTTATGGAAAGTTAAGGGATTTTCAAAGTTAATTTGGATTAAATATCACTTTTTCTGAAGATTTGAATTTAACCTCCCACATAAAAACTATTATGTTTTCCTCCCCTCCTCCTTTTATGGACCTCCATACCTCCCTCCTTACTTCCATACATTTCTACCTTTCTTCCTTTTCTTTCTTTTCCTTTTGATAGATTAATTTCCACCGATTTTTTGTGTGAAATTAAAATAGTGGTCTCTACTTATATTCAAATCAGAAAATCACTAGCATGGTGAATATTCAGATTTTCTTAGAAAAAAAAACAAAGAAGAAAACTGTTTCATAAAAGTCTATCTGAACTCCCCAGCCTGTGCTCCTATTCAACTTTCTTTCTTCAGACCCAGTTTTAGCTGGAAAAGTGTACCACCAGCCAAAGGACGGCCAGGTTCTCTGTGCAGCAAAGCACTTGAAAGCATCTGTAGATAAGAAAATAACATTTTGGCTTAAGGGCCCCCTTTTGATATAAGAATGAAAATAATTATGATTGATAGAGTACATAGCATTTTTAGTAAGCTTTTGAAAATAAGATTTACCCAAATAACTGAAGATACTCAGTAGTTGATTAAAACGTATAAACATGTACATTTTGTCAAATCAAAAGAAATTAAACTGGATACCCAAGAAGTCAGCTTATATAGAAGAAAGAATGTTAGTGAAAATCCTAAAAGTAATTTAAGTGTTGGCATTGTATATATTTCTGCTATAGAAGAATAATTTAACCTGCATTTTTTTAAAATATATTTTATTGATTTTTTACAGAGAGAAAGGGAGAGAGATAGAGAGTCAGAAACATCGAAGAGAGAGAAACATCGATCAGCCGCCTCCTGCACATCTCCCACTGGGGATGTGCCCGCAACCCAGGTACATGCCCTTGACCAGAATCGAACCCGGGACCTTTCAGTCCGCAGGCCGACGCTCTATCCACTGAGCCAAACCGGTTTCGGCTAACCTGCATTTTTGCCAGGTGATATCAACCCCTCACCTTTCTTCCTACCATTTCTAACTGGTACAATTAAAGTAATTCAGTCTAATAAAGCTTTGTAAAATATTTGCCATTGTTAAAATTAAGTGCCTAATTAAAGATATATCCAAAGTTATTGCCAGAATTTAGAAACAAACAAACAGCATTTGGCTCAAGCAGCAGGTCTTCTTAGGCCAATAGCCATGGATAAAAGTTGCAAGAAAAAAAAAAAAGTCAGTTAAGTTCACATGCACTGCTTTCAGATGATCACTGAATTTTTTTAAAATTTCACAATTTTAAAGTATATTGTAAGTACAGAAAATAGGGTGTGCTGATTGATGAAAACAATGAATTAAGACTAGTAAAATAGAATGTAAACAGTTCTATCTGAATTTCATCAGTTGCTTTTTGCTTACATTCAGTATTAGTCATCTGGTGAAAAAAAAATAGGTGAACATATAACTGCATAAAAACAAATTAGCTGCTTGAAAGGACAAATGTTCGTGTCCAATTTACCTGAAGAGTAACCCTCAACAAAATACTACATGAACATGTCAACTTTTACTGGTGTGAGTGAAACCGGATACAAATAAAATGGGTAAAATAAACAGAATTTGGAGGAAAATCCTAGTACACTGATTTTTCTAGCTCTTTGTGGAAAAGCTACTAGAAACTACTTCAGAAGTAATGACGAGACTATGGAGAGGAAATAAGTCAAGGGCTGAAAAATAATTTCATCTAAGGATTACGGATCAGACATGATAGCATAGTTGACTTTTAAAAACAACATGGCCAAGCTTTCTGTGCCTCCCTGTTCTCTTATCTAAGAGGGATTTTCAAAGAGCACTCATTCTGGGGAGGGGAGTTTAAAAATAGAAGGTTCCCTTCCCCCGGTGCACACATAATTAGTACCTGCGTTCCAACTTGGAGCCCTCTGCCTGCTGAGTTCTTGCTTGTCACCTCCCAGCACTCACCTTCATTCCCCTACGTTCACATGAACCCCATTGTTTGTTTACATGTTTGTCTCCCAGATTAGGGTTGGAAAGCTTCTTTAAGGACAAGGACAATCTCTTGGTCCTCTTTCCATTTTCCATGGTGCTTTGCTTACTGTGGCCAGACATTATTCATTGATCTTTTCAAATTGTTAGCTAGTAAGTGAAAATAAACTAAGCCAGCAAAGCAAAATGAGATAAAAAGCTCAGATCTGATATGTTACAAAATATTGTAGAGGGTAAGCGAACACAGGAGAAAATGAGCATGCGATTCCAGATCTCGTAATAGAATAGAAGAAAAGCAATTCTTGATTCTGGTGTGGAACTTTTCTTTGTCAGCTGAGTACTCCAGAGTAGAGGCCAATTTTGTAGTTAAATCTGTTATGGAGATGTTTCCAGCCCAAAAGAACCACACTGAAATCCTCTGGTCACCACGAGCAAGCCACAACAAAAAATTCAGTCTGTGTGTTGGGCATCATGGTAGGAACCCAACTTTATATATTTTAATAGAAAAAACATCCATTCTGCCACTGTACTGCTTTCCTCTTTTATAGCCCAGCCACACTCTGCCATTGTCTGTTTATTATCCCACCACTAGATGGAGAGTGCAAGGACCACGCTTTATCCATGTATATCCTTAACCTGGCACAAAGGAGTCATTCAGCAAATGTTGAATGAAGAAATAAGATTTCAGTCTCCCTAACAGCTGAAAGGATGTATAATACCGGTGCTAAGACCAAGAGTTGGTTTCATATGCTTGTCATTGTAGGTTTGAAAATAAGGAGCTACTTTATACATTATTTTTATATAAGCGTGTTGAATACCTGAGTAACTTTCAAAGTAAAAAGTTACAGTTATGGGCTATTCAATCTGGCAGGGACTTAAAATCCGTAGTAACTCATTCCACTTAAGAGCATTCCCCTGCTCTTCTCAGTTAGTCATATAAAAGGGGTGAGTGTGGGTTGGGAAATAATCCTTTATAAATCTTAGTTTATATGTATTTTAATCAAGTTTCAGACTCACCCACCCTTGCTATTTGACTGCTCTGGAAGTGTGAGTACTAGCCTGAGGAGGATAGCCCGGTTGGAGACACAGGCTCCATGCTGTTTCCTGTCTTGATGTTTTCCTTCATAATGCAACACTTCCGAATTTAGTATTTTCGAGTATTGGGGTCCATGCATAATGATGTCCAAGTTTCTTTTTTCCCCACCCTGTCGTCTTCTTCCCTGCCAGTGCCCTGTACCCCAATTTAAAATAGCATTGTAAGGTTTTCTTCCGCCTCCCCCTGAAAACTCTTTTCCTGCCCCTTCCTTCCTCATGTGTGCTACTTGTGGTGAATGCTTGAATTTCAAATCTTCAGAACAAGTTGAAAATGTGTAACATCTTCCCAGAAGGTAAAAGAGAAAATGTGTGTCTGTGGTTGTCAGCGCTGAATACCATGAGGCCAGCATCGTTACAACTCCCTCCCCCTGGAAGTAGTTGTAAAATATCTGAAAGGAGGACAGGGAGTGGAATCCATAGTGAGTGTGGTGCACCTTGGCCCTCAGGTCTCCAGTTATGGGTGTGATGTTCTTTTCAGACTTAATGAGGATGTTGTGCACTTGGAGAAAGGCCTCTGAGAAAAAATGTAAACTTCGAAAGTCTTAGTATTAATTAATATGGTAGTAGTTGATGAAGGATTAATCTATAAAGGTTGCAATTCAGCTAACCTGTTAAAAATCCATGGGTTACTTCTAGTTACCAGGGATGTGAATGCTAACATTCCTGGGAGAACGTTCTATAAAGCCACTGCTCTCTGTAACTCAGCTGCCTTCATCTAGACTTCACAGGGCTCGGTTTGGCTGTAGCTTTCCATAGACGAGTTGTGATCCTATGAATGTCACAACCAGTTTTGGAAGCTGTAGTTTTAAGATTTCAGTAAAGCCCTCGCTGGTTTTGGAAGCTGTAGTTTTAAGATTTCAGTAAAGCCTACTGAGTAGTGGATAGAGCATTGGACCTCCAACTGAAGGGCCATGGGTTTGATTCAGGTCAAGGTACCTGGTTTGCAGGCTGGATCCCCAGTGTTAGTCGGGGCAAGTGTGGGAGGCAACCAATAGATGGATCTCCCTCACATCGAAGTTTATCTTTCTTTCTCTCCCCCCCTCCCTTCCACTCTCTCTAAAAATTAATACCTTTGGGTGAAGATTAACAAAAAGATTTCAGTAAAAATAGGAGCTATGTTAGCATTTGCTGTTTTGTTATTTTGAGATCAAAAGGGAAAGTTTGAGCAGAATTAAGAGCTACATAAAACAGGATCCTTTAGCATCACTGTTAAAGTCATTTTTTAAAAAAGATAACTTGTTGAGGAAACGATTTCTTCTTCCAGAACACTGGCTTTGTCCCCATACCTATGCCAAAACATCTGTTCTGTTATCAGAGTCAGGCTTTCAGTCAGCCATCTGCAAATTTGGTCTTCACAGTGTTACACCTGATTGAAAGGATTTTTATTAATGATGTCTACATAATAAGGGTGCAGAGAGCTTTATAAAGTTCCTGCTCACAGTCAAAACTAGCGAGCTTTGGCCTAGTTAGCCTCCTTCACAGCAGCAGACTGGATTGTGAGCTCGTTGGCAGGGGTGGGTTGTAGGTCATTGTGGAGAGGCCATGTTTCCGTTGCCTGTGGCTGGGAATAAGTGTAGCAGGGCCATTAAAAAAAACCTGTGGTTGAGTTTTGACTTAGAGCTGTTTTAAAATGCCAAACAGACTGAATTCATAGGCAACTAGTTTGAATGAGAACAGATGCATACACGGGTGCGAGACTTCCTCTATGGGAGGAACTTGTGGGGGAGCAGCAGATTGCTAGGTAAACTGACATATGCCTTTGGCCGTGGATCTCAGAGTGGCCTGGGCCACTTTGCCCCTCGCAGAGGATATTTGGGAATGCCTGGAGACATCGTTGGTTGTCACAACTGGGAGAGGGACTTCGTGCTGCTGGCATATAATGGGTAGAACCAGGGATGCGCTACGGGTCCTACAATGCCCAGAACAGTCCCCACCACGAAAGAATTGTATGGTCCAAAATGTCAGTAGTGCTGGAGTTGAGAAACCTTGACTCAGACCCACTGTTTTTGTGGTTTTCAGTGATAAACTAGTCTGTCTTGGTGGAAGGTGAGAAAGTAAGCTGCAGGTCTGAGTGGGAAGAGCAGAATAAGGACAGCGATAGATAAAAGAAGTGTCTGCGTTGTTTGAAAATTAACTATATGGGCCATGTCTTATTTCTATCCAAACGAATATTTGGGATTCTGTCTTTATATGTTTGGGAAGACTAAAACGTATGTGGGCCATGGCCTTCTTGTTAAAGGTGATCTGAGTATTTCTTTCTTTCATAGAACCTGTGTTAGCTTCTTATTGCTGCTATAACAAATTACTACAAACCTGGTGGCTTAAAACAACTCACATTTATTATCTTATAGTTCTGTAGGCCAGAAATTAAACACAGGTCTCACCATGCTGAAATCAGGGTGTCAACAGGGCTGTATTCCTTATAGGGACCTCAGGGGAAAATCCGTATCATTGTCTTGTCCAGTTCCTAGAGGCCACCTGTACTCCTTGACTTGTGGCCATCTTCATAGCCAGCAACGTTGCATTTCCCTGTACCTTCCTCCCATGATTACATCTTCCCTTGACTCTGTTCTGTTGTCTCCTTTCACTGTTAAGGACCCTTTGGTTATATTGGCTCATCTGTGCTCTTTTCCCATCTAAAGATTCTTAATTTAATCACATCTGTAAAATCCTTTTTTCCATGGAAGATAACAGTCACAAGTTATGGGCATTAGGATGTAGGCATCTTTGGGGTGGAGGGTGATTCTGCCTACTGTGGAACCCAAAGCATTTGCCAGCAGCACGTTTCACTGATTTGAGCTAGGTAGTATAGAAAAAGAAGGGTTGTAAAAATGGTTTGAAATAATCCTGTTTTCAGTGATGCAATTTCAGTGTTTTACGAGCTAAAATTCGGGTTGCGAGCCAGCTTCAGATACCCCACTGCTAGTTGACACAGTGAACGTCACAGTGAATGCCACAACATCAGCCTAGCATCACGTGTCTCACTCGTTCACTTTAAGATTTGACATACGAGTAATTTGAGTTACGAGCTCTGTCACAGAATGAATTAAACTCGTAAGTCAAGGCCCCACTGTATATATATATATCCGTGTAAAATGAAACCGTTGCATACATAACACTGATGTTAGAGGACAGAATAAGTAAGTATATTACATTTTTGACAATCTTGTCATTTCAGTTAAATTTGGTGGGCAAGGGGTTTGTTTTTGGCATATCTTAATCCTTGTTATATTAAGCCATACTCTTTCAAAATTTGTAATGATTTTGACCACTGATTGTTCTTGTTAAGACTGTCATCTCTATGTGATTAATTGTTGTGTTGGTATAGATGCGGTTTTGACTTACTAATGTTCAGTAAATAGAAATGTCAGTGACTCTCTGAGTCTTTTTAAAATCAGCTATAACCAGGCTATCATTAAATGTTTGTTGGGAACACTTAGAGATAACATTGATGAATTCCTTAACACAGAGTAGTTAACGAATGCTAACTCTACAGACAAATGGATTAATTTGAGCTTTTCCTGGCACTTTCATTTTAGGAATAGAGTTCAGAATTCCCACCATCTAGTCCTTCAGACCTCCCTTCTTTGTGCACTCCTCCCCAAGACCCTCTCCTGCATGAAACAGCTTCCTCTCCTGACATTCTAGAGCTCTTTTCTTATTTTCATACCTATGGCAAAGAACTTGTGTCATTTGTGTACATGCTCTCTCCCCAGATGGAGAATTACCTTCCCGAGGCATGATCCATAGCAGATTCTTTTTACTCCAGACAAAAGCCAGGCAGAATTCCTTTCCAAAGTACATATTCAATAAATGTGGTGGTGATTTCATTAACAATTAGACAATTAGGTTATCAGGTTACTGTTTTTCAGATATTATTCCTCACTTGTTTAGGAATTTATAACTTTGCAATGACTTATAAAATCAAATTTATGAAAAGTTATTTACTGCCCTAGCCAATTTAGCTCAGTGGATAGAGCGTCCGCCTGCAGACTGAAGGGTCCCAGGTTCAGTTCTGGTCTAAGGGCATGCACCTTGGTTTCAGGCTCCCTAACCCTGGTCCAGTGCATGCAGAAGGCAACCAAACGATGTGTCTCTCTCATATCAATGTTTCTCTCTGTCTCTCACTCTTTTTTCCACTCTGTCAAAACAAACAAACAAAACAACAACAAACAAAAAATGGAAAAATATCCTCGAGTGAGAATTAACAACAACAACAAAAAAGATTATTTACTAAGTTTTTTTCTGAAAACTAGCTTGAGTCAATCTACTTGAATGGGATGGTATGTTATCTAGATGACATGTTCCACATATAACATCCAAATGAAATATAACACTGAGTTGCTGGTATGTGGTTGTGGTGAGCAGAAGCAGTTATTATACATTACTTGGTAAAATTCATATTCATATCTTGTCAGTTTACAGTGAGCCAGAGATTAAAAATAACATTTGTTTCTGTTTTAGTAACTGCTTTAAAAAATATCCCAAATCACTTTATTTCTTTAGCTTGACTTCGAGTAGTGTTTTTAATATGTGGCCTTTCAAGCAGTAATGAAATGCATCAATGCAACTTGGCAATGCATAACAGGACATGCTTCTAGGATTATTTTTAATGATTAAAAGTCAGATTGAGTTTTTTAAAAAACTGACCCAAAATACGGATGAGCCAAGTAAACTCAGAGAGAAATCTGTGAATGAAATGTTGGTCCTTGGCCCTTTGCATACCCTCCACATCTGTTTTCTCCAGCTCTCTTCTTTCCTGCCCAATCACAACAAAAGGGGAAGGCTAGTGGATCTCAACGTGTAATTTATTGAGGTGTTTCCCACTCCCCCTGCCTCTTCAGTGATCGTTGGGAGAGTGAACTGGAGTTGTGTATGGTTTTCAGTGTAGTCATCAGGTCTGTGGGTCTGGTGAGTTGATTAGAGGACCATGAGAGCAGTCGGAAATCTAGGTGGGAAGGCAGGAGGAGTGGGTGAGAGTAGAGGCAGTGATGCTGGAGGGTGCACAGGTTAGGATTCAAGAAGAATAACCAGGAAGTAGAATTGATAGGGTTTGCAACCAGCTGACTTGTGGAGTAAAGGGGAATGCCGAGGTATTGATTTTGGTGTTTCCAGTTTGGGCAACTCAGCGATGCCAGTGTACCAAGAACAGGCTTAGTGGACACCAAGAGCAATGGGATCCCAGAGCCTCTTATCACCCAACATTGCTCCACTTCTTCTTTTTGATCCATTATGTTACCCTTCCTCAGTTGGGGGTCTCAACTCGTGGCGCCTTCAGCTTCAGTTGGGTGGTCTGGGGGGTCAGGTGCTCAAAACTGAGAACAGGTGGGTGTGGGCAACACAGATGTGAAAGAGGATGGAGGCATAAGGGAAGTGTTAGTTTAGCGTTGTCCTACCGTATCATATGAAAGGCTGTTTTGAAAACGTTGCCAGCCTAGGATTGCTCACCTCAGATTTTAAGAGCAATGGGATGCTGGTGTCCGCCAAACAGGAGCACCAGCCTTTCCCTAAGTCATGCCAGTGACTCAGAGAGCTTCCTTTTGTGGTGCAGCATGCTGAGGGGTCTACCAAGACAGAAACAGAGAACAGTGCTTCGTGAACTATAATTACTCCAATGTTGCCATAAGAAAATATTTTAAATATACAAAAATGGCAACATCAGGAAATATGACTAAGAAGTCAATGTGCGACACACCCTTTTCCCCACCTTTGTGGTGTTGAAAATTTCCACCAAGAATGATCTATGCAAAGAAGGCTAAGATCAGGCTGTTGCATTTCAGAGGAAGGCCTGATTTGCATGGTTCTGCAAATCCAATGATGGGGCTTACATGTAGGAATTCAGCACTTAAGTTAGAGTCTCACAGCAATTAGATGTGAGCCATTACAGCAGCTTTCCTTTCTTAACCTCTGCACAGAAGTTTGACATGGTAAAAAAAACAGGCTCGCTCCTAACCATGTCTCTTGCAAATACACAGCCTCCAGTTTATTTGGTTTGTCTGAGGGAAACGGGAGTTTTCCAGGCGACTGAAATGCCTCATCATGAGTTTGACGAAGTATAGAAGGGTTGTTGTGATTATCACTTGATATTAGACTGTATCATTTTATACGAAGTACGTAGCATAATTTTTCAAAGAGTAATTATGATGCTAATGGAATAAGCTGGATTCTCCTGTAGTCTCTGGTCCACAGACTTTTTAATATTCTTTCAAAAGCTTTGTGCCAGCTGTGGCATTCATGTTGCAAACGGAGATGCACAGACCATGTCAATGGGACATGGGCCTGCGGGTAGTGGGTGTCATTAAACACAGCTGAGTGTGATGAGTGGATTTCTGGGTGTACCAAGATGCATCTTCTTACTTTTTTTTCTTTTTTTTTTTTGTCAGCAGCTCTTCTAAAATTAGTTCACATTAGGATGGACCTCATTCTTTCTCCTCTGAGAATGTCACATAAATGGCATGGAGCTTCCTTCCCAGTGAACACCACTGATTGCAGTATAGACTACTCTCTCTTAAAAAATATCTACTATTTCTGGTTGAATTACACTGCTAATTTTGTTTCATTTAGGACTGAAGGGAAAATGTGTAAAAATCAATCAACATAAAAATACATGCCTGTGTCCTTTAGTCTCTGCCTAATTGGAGAAAAATAGGAACAAGCATGCTATTTTGTATTCAGCACCGTGGGAAGTGCTGTGAGAGATTCTCCAGGTCTTGAGACTACGCGCCATCTACTAACAGTTGTGAAAGATGAGACACAGAAATGAAGCAATATTACCCACAGTTGCGGAGTGCAATGTAAGCCCACACTGACGGGAGTCCCTCCCAGAGGTTCTTTGGGGACAGGGAGAGCTGGAGTGGTTCTGGAACAACAAATGCCTTGAGCTGGGTGTTGGAAAATGATTATGACAAATCTAGAAAGGTATTCAGCATATGTTGAATGCTGCAGGGTTAGCAGAAGGAAAGGCATCCAGATGGGAGAAGTAAGGGGCAAGGGGACAGGTGCAGCGTGAGCAAGCTGACCTGCGGGAGCGCAGGGTCTAGAAAGCACCTGGAAAGGCTAATTAATACGACCTCCTTGCCTTCGCTGCCTCACAGGTGACAGCCTTCCCATTGCCCTTGTTGCATTGATGTGTTTCCAGAGAAGAGAAAGGACATGCAGGCTGGGTGTATCGTGGGTTTTGTTTACAGAACGTGATTACCAGTGCTCCTGCCTCCTGACCTTTTAAGAATCAAAAGATTGGACTTCACAGCACCCAGCATATGTAGCTTTTGAGAGAGATTTCTTTTTTTCTGTCTGCTTTGGGGAAGGAATCACTAAGCAGCTCATTTCTTTGAAATGCAGTCATTCCCCCTTATTTACAGTTTTGATTTCTGTGGTTTCAGTTAGTTGGGGTCAACTGTGGTCAGAAAATATCAAATTGAAAATTTCAGAAATAATCAATGTATACATTTTAAATTGCATGCCATTCTGAGTAGGATGGTGAAATCTCTCCTTGTCTTTTCCTATCCTGCCCTGGATGTGAATCACCCCTTTGTCCAGTGTCTCTACGATCTATAACAACCCCCCTCCCCCGAACTAGTCACTCAGCTGATTAGGTTATCAGATCCACTATCCAGGTAACCCAGTGCTTGTGTTCAGGGAAGCCTTATTTTATTTCATAATGGCCCCAAAGTGCAAGATTAGTGAAGCTTACTTTATGCAAACAGGTAAAAATTCTCAACTAATTAAGGAAAGAAAAAAAATGCAAAGATTGCTAAGATCTCTATCCGTGAAATTGTGAAGAAGGAACAAGATATTCCTGATAGCTTTGCTGTCACCTCACACTGCAGTACTTACAGCCACCATGTATGATTAGTGCTTAGTTAAGATGGGAACGGCATTAAATTTGTGGGTGGAAGACTTCAGCGAGGGATTCCCAAAGTGAGTGACACCAAGCCAAGTACTGCAGGTGAGGGATGATTACACAGATTCAGGAGTAGGTTTGGCATTTAATCATCTCACATCATCACAAGAAGGGTGTGTACAGTACAATCAGGTATTTTGAGAGAAAGAGACCATAGTCACATAACTCCCCCTTCCCCCATGGATTCTAGAGAGAGTGAAAGGGAGAGGGAGAGAGAAAAAAACATCTATGCCAGAGGGAAACATTGTTTAGTTGCCTCCCATTACTCGCCCTATCCCCAACCAGGGATAGAACCTGCAACTTGGGTATGTATGTGCCCTGATCAGTGATCAAACCCACAACCTTTCAGTGTTCAGGATGATGCTCCAATCAACTCAGCCACATCGGCCAGGGTCATACAACCTTTATTGCAGTATAGTGTTATAATTGTTCTATGTTGTTATTGGTTATGTTTCCACTCTTACAGTGACTAATTTATAAAGTAAATTATCATAGATATGTGTGTATAGGAAAAAACATGGTGTATGTAGGGTTTGGTACTATCTGCAGTTTTAGGCATCCACAAGGGATCTTGGAATGTGGATAAGGGGGGACTGCTGTAAACGTCAGAGGAAGAATTAGATCAGTGAAGTTCAAAACAGTTGAAAACAAGGCAACATAGTGAGTTGTTAAGAGAGGATCTTTGGTGTCAGAAAATTGAAGTTGGAGTGTTGAATCTGTCAGTTATTTAGCCACTTGAGCATGTTATTTAGTTACATACACCTCCATTTCTTCATTTATTAAAAATAGTATAATGAAAGTATCCACCACCTGGGATAATGTAATTTGAAGGATTAACACTCAAATATTAGCTATTATTGTTGTTGTTATATTATTATTGCATGTATACATTAATACCCAAAGTTAACTAGTGTTGTTTAGTAGTTCCTTTTATTTCTTAAAAAATTAGTGGCTTATAACTGCATAGTTACTTCATTAACTGATTTCATGAAACAGGTCTTTTTGAATGTCTGTCAGGGTACTTACAAAGTTCACTGTCTTCATTTAAAACAAATCCTGACTAGATTATTAAAACCTAGGTTGGAAGAAACTATTTACTAAAGAAGCCTCAAACCTACACCTTTCACAGATTCTTACCTGGTAGAATCCAAGTAAACAGATGTTTTCTTCATAGCTAACCCTGTCCTACTGTCCCCTCATGGTTTATGTCAGGGCCATGGCTGGCCTAGGTAAACAGCCCTTGTTGGGTTGGACCCAAAGGTCCGCTAGAGAGCGACGCCTGGCTAGACTTGCATAAGCCAAGGGCAGGAAGGCAGTCCAGGTCTGTGGGAGTGGTCTGTAGAACTTAGAAGGTCTGCTCAGTCAGCAGTTCTCACTCTAAGAACCCGCAAGACGCTTGGGACAGGTGAGAGGTGCTCTGCAAGGTGAAAACTATTTTTATAACAGTACTCAAACGTTATTCACCTATTCCATTCCCATTCTCTCACAAGTGTATAGTGGAGTTTTTCAGAGGCAAAATGATGTGTGATGATGTGAATGAAATGTGTCCATTTGGAAGATCTGCATACCTCAGTGAACTCGTCTAATTTTCCAGGTGATCCGTGCCTGGTGTGACAAAATCCTGCATGGTAAAATGTCTGTCCTAAGTGCAAGATAAACCAATGAATTTTAATATAAAAGATTACAAAGAGTCCACTGATATGTTTCAGATTCTAAATTGCTCTATCCTTTAAGAAACTATCACTTGTCAAGTATCAGTGTAATATGAAATAATTTCCACAATTAGCTCAAAATGAAGGCCCCATTTTTTCCCCTGTACTTCAAATAACATATCATAGCAAATTGAATTTAGAGACACATTTGAGAATTTTATTGTTTTCTGTTAAGCCAGACATGAAAAACATTTGCAGAAATGTAAATTAGTATCATTCTTCTCACTAACTTTTCTGTTTTGAAGAATGTTGTCATTTTTCCATAAAGATATGCCATTTTTTTTGTAACATGCAGTGGACATAATTATTATGTATACTAAATGAATTATTGTAAATATAAATGGGCCAAAATGCACACTACCTTCCCTCTTAGAGATTTACAATACATAGTAATACATCAACAGCCCTCAAAAGTGTTTCCCAAATTTATTTCAACCTTTTAAATCCTCTTATCTTTGGCATAATTTAATGTTCCACAGTGGACTATAGCATCCCATGGAACACACTGGCTAATATATGACATATGTTACTCTCTCCCTATTATTCAAAAATAAAAAGCAAGATTTAGCAGGTACTTTTCTTCAAATCCATGCTTTATTAAGAGGATGGCCCATAAAAGTTTACCAGCTAACCTAACTCTCTTTTTTAAAAAAAAACCACTCATATTTCATCCTATTATACTATTTTGCTTATAGTCTTCAAAGCTGTTTCTACTTATGTTTCCAAACTCATATGTTTTAAAAACCCTGTTTTGGATATTTCTGTGTTTTAATTAGTAGCATCTGCTCCTGTGTCATAAAACAAAGTGATCCCATCCCACACTGATTGCCCAAATTGCAGGTTAAGTCCTGGCAGCCTAGCGGTGCAGCTATTACTACTGTTTGGTATTTTTAAATGGCAAAAAATACTGTTCATGATGCATCTCATGGTTTTATAAAACACAGTCGCTTTTTGTAACAGAAGGATTTACAAATGGCAGTGGATTTTGTTGTATTTTAATGATATTTTCTTTCCAGTCCTTTGGTTTCCATTGGTTGTGGGCACAATGCTAACAGTTAAAGTAATAGTATTCCACAGAATGAAGAGCATGCTCCTGACTGCTACATGCTGGGCTTTCCCCTCCTACAAAACAGGGTGATAGAACAACCAGCAAGTTCCTTTCTGACAAAAATGCCATTCTAAATCTGTCTCGAGGTAGAAGTGCGGAGATCATTTCTTTCGCTTTCTGTGCTACATGTGTCTGTCAGGCAAAGAGTGGGAAAGCCTTGATTTGTTATAAGAATTAAAGGGACAATAGCCATTGTACTGTCTATAGTTCAAGAGCTTTTTTATGTTTTGGCCTTGCCAGTTCCTACTTAAAAACTTAATATTGTTTAAATCCTTAGTGACTTTCTATTGCAACTTTGCTGCTGCTTCTGCTTATAACTGTTCAGAAAATTATCACAGAAATGCTTATAAAATTTTCCCTTATCACTTAAAAAATTCAAGGAGAAATTTCTGTGGCTGTCTTCTTCAGTATCTTGTTTTTTTAAAAACCACTGAGTAATTTTAGGGAGAACTCTTTACATGTGCCAAAGGACACTCAGCCTTGTAGGAATACCTATTGGAGCATTTGCAGACTGCACTGGAGATTCTTTCAGAGTTAAATTAGCCAGATTAACCAGCCTAAAATTAAAGAACCAGGCTTTTACTCTTCACACAGCAAGAGACCACCTTCCCATCTTTTTTTTTTTTTTTTTTAATATATTTTGTATTGATTTCAGAGAGGAAGGGAGTGGGAGAGAGAAATAGAAACACAATGACTAGAGAGAATCATTGATTGGCTGCCTCCTGCATGCCCCACGCTGGGGATTGAACCCACAACCCAAGCATGTGCCCTTGACCCAGAATCGAACTGTGACCTCCTGGTTCATAGGTCGACGCTCAACCACTGGAGCCATGCCGGCCAGGCTCCTTTCCAACTTTTTTGACAACTGAATATAGATGGTGGTATTTTTGGGAAATCAAAAATAGAAGAATTGTAGAGCTCTGTGGCTGGTTAAGAAGTGGGGAGAAGATGCACATGGACCATTGTTCGGATAAACTAGTGAAGGGAGCACTTTCTGCAGCAAAAGCTTGTTTATACAGCGACTCTCAGTGTTCAGACTCTCAGTCTCTGTGATGCTCCAGGCCCCCGATTACATTTCTTTTCTCCTCTCTAGACGTTTGGTCTTATCTCTATTTATAACTTTACCTGGCAAACAGGAATGGGAGGGCAAAGGAGAGGAAAGGCAAGCAGTTTGTTTGGTTGGTGATTAGCAGACTACTGAAAAGTTTGCTGAAGAAGGGAAGTGTATTAAACCTCTGCTTAAAATGAGGTGTGCAGAATTTTCAGTGGCTTTCTTTGGATAAAAATCGTCTCATTCTTGTGGGACTATGTGTAATTGAGGGTCAGCTATAAATCACAAAATAAATCACTTCCAACTCCTTCACCTCGACAGGGATAAGAATGGAAAATCTTGTCACTGAGATGGTCCTTTTTTTCCCCTTTCTCCTCTACAAATAGTATAAGCCTCTGGGCATCAGACTTTGGCAGCCAGTGGAGGGCCCTGAGCTAATAATGGAGCTGTTCTGCTTCTCCAAGTTAGATTTTGCTCTACTTGGTGACAAGAATATAATCCCAAAATGAATTTCTTTCTTTAGGGCAAAAACAAAACAGAAAAGGAGAGAGAGAGAGAGTTTTCGATAACCATGAGAAAGTGTTGTGCTTCTGGTAAACTTTTCCAACCAACACCACGTTCCATTCTGTTCAACAACATTATGTCCAGTAAGAGTCAATGGGCATGAGCGATTAAACCCAGAGTCTACTCAAGGCACAAGTTAACTTGCTGTGTGACTTTAAGAGGTCCATCAACCTCTCTGGGCCAGCAGCTTTATTTGCAGAAGAATTTTGAACTAGATGACAAAGACCCTTCCTTAGAATACCAAGATACAGACCTGGTAACATAGGAGAAAGGCAACAATTTATTTTTAGTAAAACAAGATTGATAGCAGCCAGTAACTGGCAGTGGGCTGGCTTTAAATCCTCCTCTTCTCTCCAAATTCTGTTTTTACCAAAACTGTAACTAAAGACAGTTTTTCATGCTTTGAACTTCCTGGCTTATGTTGATTCGTATCAATATGTTACTTTTACACTTTTGAGTGGGAGCTGATTACATTTCATGGAAAGCTCAGAAAAGGAATACAATCGTTACAACCCCACATTCAGTGAGAATTGATAGAATCGAGACAAGAAAAAAAGGACTGTCCTTGTCAGGCAGTCGCTCCTCCAGCTAGACTGAAAATATAATGGTCTTATTCTCCACTCACTTGTTTAAACATTAACCAAGAGCAGCTTTCTCCTCCTCCTCCAAAGTTTTTAGTGTTTCCATGAACTTAACCACAGTTATATACAACCCCCCAAAGTCCTTTTCAAACATGTCGTGTATTCTGTAAAGCAGTAGCTTCAGCAGTCTTTCAAGGAACTGATTTTGCATACAGCAGCCTAGAGAGGCATAAAAGTATACCAGCTCTACAGCTAGGTTGTTTGATGGTGAGGTCTTGGTGATTGCCTAGGGACCTCTGGAAATGCATAGAGTGTAGACTTATGGTAGGAAGCAATCAGGTAGTTAGAGAACTGGGGGACAGCCAATGGACTTTCAGCATGCCTGAGGAAGAGCTCACCAAAGGCTGAAAAAGGATGCAAACATCTTTTGAAGACCGTTTCCAGGAGCTCAAATGGGCATTGTCAAAAAACAAACAGTGGGGTGGATTTGACTAAGCATCTGGAGCTAGAACAATGCCCTGTGACAAGTGAGCGTTTTTAAAACTCTCAGGCAGAAGCGAACTTTTCAGAGCGACCTTGTCACACACAGTTCGGAGGCGTAGGCTTTGCCAGCTGCTCTGAGTGGGGTGAAGAGGCATGCATATTTTAACCGTTCATTTCATATTCAGTGTGTTAAGTAAATGCTGCTTTCCAACTTGGGTGGAGAAGGTCTTTATCAAGATTTATCAAGAGTCAGAATGAAAACACTAATTTCTTGTTTGCAATGGAACATTTCTTCTCTTTTATACTTTGTTTTGTTCAATCCCAGTAGCCCTTTATTGAAAAATATTCATAGGCGTTCACTCAGTCTGAGTTTAATGGGCAGAATCAGGTGGATTTTAATTTGAAACAAAACTCTCTCCACTTTCTACTCTTGAGAAACTGCATTTCAGTATCTTTAATTATTTAAACATAAGGAATCCTTCTTTATTCACTTATTTCAATTAGTAAACTGGAAATTTGCAGGCACATTCCCATTGGTGAATATTATAATTTCCAGTACCTACCCAGAGAGTGGGAGTCCGCTTTGTTTCTTCTTTCCTGCACCCCGCCCCCCATCCAGCATTTTAGGTACCATATGTAGATCAGTTGCACGATAGCTTCATTCTGGTAATTAATATGCTTGTTTGAGGTTATAAAATATACATATGACAAAAGCCAGGGATTTCCCCCTGAATATCAACTGACTGCTTCAAGTGGCATTCTCATTCTGAGTTGGTGTTTTGTTTTGTCTTACTGCAGCATATTGGAGCAAAATGAGAGAGTTTATTTTGAGACCTCCAAATTAGTGCTGCTACGGACCATGAGCAAGAGAGAAAGCGTGGACTTCAGCCTGCACGAATGGTCTTGAAACACAAGTGGTTTTGGGTAAGTCATCCGAAAGACTTGGCCTTAAATTTCATCAGACACCATTTATTTGGTGTCCCAAGACATCTTATTCAAGTGCATGGCTATTTCTCTACAGCCCAAGCCACAGGATGTTTGTGAAAGCTTTGTTCTATTGAAGGAAAGCGATGAAATTTACTTAGTTGTGTTTGTTTCTCCCATGTGCAGAATAATAGGATCTGAGTAGAATGCATTTGTCATTAGAAAAAGACGGGAGGGAGGGAGGGGGGGAGGGAGGGAGGGAGGGAGGGAGAGAGAGAGAGAGAGAGAGAGAGAGAGAGAGAGAGAGAGAGAGAACTCCAAACAGCTAAACACGCACACACCAAACTACATTTCCAGATGCTTCATTTTAGCTGAGAGCATAAGGCAGTGGTTCCCAATGTGGGGCACATGCCCCACGGGGTGGGTGGGGGAGTAATTTGATTTTTAAGGGGGGCAATTCGAGAATGAGTTATTAACAGTGAATTTTTTTTTCATTTCTTATGGTTCTAGGGACCTCATATACAGTATATATATATATATATATATATATATATATATATCGTGACATATTTGTGCATTTCAGTTCTCTATTATATGTTTTGAAACTTTATTTGCTATTTTTTCATATCACTTCATATTATTTTTTTAACAATTTCTTAGTGATTTCTTCTTCAATACTTCAACTGTCCTTTCGTTCTTTTATTTTTCTCTTTCATGGATGCCATGTTCTTTGGAAGCTTGTTTAGACCAAATTAATGGCCTTTTAGGCATCCTCCACGTGAACAGGAGTTCACTTTTTGAATAATAAGAATTATATGTCACAGGGGGAGCATCATGTCTTTAGAGATGCTTAGGTGGGGCGTGGCCAAAAAAGGTTGGGAAGCACTGGCATAAGGTATTCATCATACAAGAGACCTCAGATTCAATTTGATAGCAAGTTTGTGACCCTGTAATGAAGTGTTGGGATGGGCAAAGATGAGAAGCATTGGGAGTTTCCAAGTCCTGTTCAACAAATGTTTATGAGCACCTTTTAACTAAACATGGTACCCTGAATGATAGTCTTGGTTTGGAGTGAAGTTTAAACACTCTGAACTATAAATAAACAATTTCAAACCACATACCAAAATAATGTGGACTTCCAAGAAAGCTTTGTCAGCCTAGCTCATTGTATTTTTTGGAAACGGAGTCCCTAGGTGGAAGCCCAGTTCTGCCCACCAATTTTGGTGACTTTGGACAACTTACTCATCCTCTTGGAGTGAGTCACCTTAAAAACAGGAGGACATGCCTCCGGGATCACCACAGTCTTATGCAAATAATTTAACAGTCCCCCCCTAGTGAAGTTAGTTAAATGATTATACTGCTTGATTGATATTAGCTCAACAGAATTCACTGTGTACTCCTAGTGCCGTGGTCGGCAAATCGCGGCTCGCGAGCCACATGCGGCTCTTTGGCCCCTTCAGTCTGGCTCTTCCACAAGATACCACATGCGGGCGTGCACGTACAGTGCGATTGAAACTTCGTGGCCCATGTTGAGACGTCAGTATTTTGTGGAAGAGCCGGTATTTTGTGGAAGAGCCACACTGAAGGGGGCCAAAGTGCTGCATGTGGCTCGCGAGCCATGGTTTGCCGAGCCGCAGTTTGCCGACCACTGCCCTAATGGGTCCTCTCTGCAGAGGGGCTCTAAGGTCAACCCATGTGGAGGAAAGGGTCAGGGGCGGGGCCCCTCTGCCTTTGGCTCCGATCGATCGAGTGAGCCAGCCCTTTGGTCAAGCAGGCCTTGCACGGACTGTGGTTAATAATTTCTTCCTTGCAGCACAGTGTTAAATGAATATAATATTTGAATACGTGAGATAGGCTCATGTTGAATGATTGTCCCTTCTGGTTGGGGATCTGTTTCCTTCTGTGTTTGCTCTCACCGTGTATGGGTTACATGCCAGTCCTTGAACCTCGTAGAGCCCCAAACCAACCCTTGTTTTACATTGATGGCTCAGTTGTCACTTGTTAGGAAGTGGCTGGCTGCCTCAGGGCGGCACATTATTTGGGTTTCATAGCGGCATTTTTTTCCTCTTACATACGTTAAATTATGAAGTGCAGGAAACCACATGAATGCGACAGAATAAAATGCAAACTGTGTCATCTGGAAATGCCAGTTTTATGATTCTCCTGGTGACACTGTCCTCCCTGCAATCAACATCGGAACCTCTCTACCTGTTCAGCAGTGTCTTCTATCCCAGGCCAGCTTCATTTAGGCCGCAGTGTAGCCACCGTGGCAGGCTGAATCAGAAGGTTTGCTTAAGATGATTGCATGGGGCTGTCCCTCTCTGAGTTCTGCCTGACCACTAAGCCTGACTCTTGTTCACAGAGTCTTTCCTGAATGCTCACGGCTTCACTGCCCACCCTTCGTTGTGAACTCCTAGAGCATGGAGAGCTCGCATCGTAAAAGAATGTGTGGCTCTGCCTTGCTTTTGGGTGGTTGTTGTCACTCCATCCGGTTGCAGACTGCTTGAGGGCAGGAGTCAGGTCATAGCCCAGTGTTTCTCCAAAGCAGTCCAGCTCCAGGGCCTCCGATAGAATCACCTGGCTGTGTGCATTAAAGTTGCAGATTCAGCAGCACCAGGCTTGAGGAGTCAGAATTGCTGGAGATATTGAGCCCAAGAAACTCACCGCGGATATCTCTCCTGCACACTGAGGTTTGCTAACGGCTGAGTCTGCTTCTTCACCCTCTGCTTTGCCTTCTCACCCACAGCACTGGGCCCAGGTCTCAGCTCATCGTAGCTGCCCAGGAAATATTTGCTTGTTGATCTGAGCATCATCAAACCATGATGGTTGCATTCACTCTTTCATGGCCTCGCCTTTCAGGATGTGGAGTCAGCATATTCTCTGAACCCTTAAAACCCCCAGTTTATCTAAATGTGTAGTGTTCCCCCCAGGTCCACGGCTCTTTTATGTCCCTTTCTCTTCAACCTCTGACCCTGGCTGTCCTTAGTAATAGTGTTACCCCCTGCCTGCAGCAATACAGCAGGAAAAGCAGATCCAGGGAGTTCATCTGGAGTGAGGGGGTAGCAGAGACCTGAGGATGACGGTGCTGTGGTACCCAGAAGCCTTATCCTTGGCTCCCAAAGCCACACTTGCTGCCCTCGGCAGGTTATTTTGAATGAGATTTCTTTCAGCTGTTAGGGCTCGCCAGTGGTAAGTTTTGGTGGCCAGAGAGCAATCCCATTGCTGAAAGGGATAAAGTTAAGCTGCAGTGGACACACATTAAAGCGCCCACGGTGGCAGCGGCCGATTTAGGATTCAAATCGATGTTAGCAGACGGCAGGGGTGTCTCTTGGCCCCAGCAAGGGCAAGCCTGGCCTTGATGATGCTAAATAGATTTGCAGAGTGTCCTTGCTCTGAATGCCCTTGCTGGTGGCTGCAGCCCTCGTAGTAGATATGACAGTTCGAGTGGAAAACCAAACAGAAGAACTCAGAAGCCCAGCCAGCCTATAAAGGAACAAGGGGGTAACCTGGAAATTTATTAGCTGTTAAGGTAACCACAACCCAGTGCATTCAACCATTTTCTGCAACTTTTCTTTGGCTCTTGCCACTTCATAGTTTTCCTCAGAGAGGTCGTGTGGATCCTGAACTGAGTGTGTGTTAAAAGGCGCACTCATGCACAGTGACTGGAAAGCATCCTCTTTTGGGTCTGCACTGAGTTTTAACGATGGGAGGCAGCAGAAAGGTGTAACCCAGTGGATCTGGAACCGGCTTTTTCTCATGTTCTCAGCGACGGGAAGGAAAAACAGCAGGTTCCCAAAGCAGTGTTAAAGGCAAAAGAGGCTTTTTAATATGTGCTTTATGGAGACCTGGCTAGATTTTCCTCTGCACAGCTTCCTCCCGCTGGGTGGTGGGGAGAGGGCCGCTTTTGTGATGCCGGAGGCGGATGCACAGTCTGTGGGCTATGGGAGGGAGATGTACGGTTGTTGATGTATGTGTCTTTGAGCCTTTGTTGGAGGCTTCCAGGTAGAGGAGTAACGAGGAACAAAATTAAAGAAGTGTTAAAGCACATGATTTTAGCAGAATACCAGATGCTGGCTGGAATTGCTGTTTGGAGGCCTTTATCCATGCATGGGATATTTCCTTAGCAGTAGCCATCTGCGCTTGGCAAAGAGAAGAATTGGTTCAAAAGAGCATTTGCCTGGTGAGAAACTCTGTCACTTTTCCTGCTGACCATGACACCCCCTGGAGCACTGCAGAATTGCCAATGGTCACCTAACCCCGGGGAGCTGCTTTCGCAAGGCAGGCATAAGTAATTAAAGAGCCAGGCCCATGTCTTCCCTGAAGACCATCATTAGAAAGCTCTTTAATGCTTTCCAGCTTAGGGGAGTCAGATACCCATCACGTACCTGAGCCTGCGTTCCGTAGGGCATACCCAGCATACGCCTTCTGTGAAATGTGCCATAACTCACTCTTCTTGCTGATGCTATCACGAGCTAATTGCATCAGTCCTTCAGAGGAGCCCTGTGGTTTGGTATAACTGTGAGTAAAACCACACCGGTTCAGGAAATGCAGTGCATTGTCTTATAAGAGGCATCATCAAAACAGATGTTGATTTACTTGGAAGATACCTTTCCTTGGTGACAGTTTGAGAGCTTTGAAGGGAGGTGTTTGATGTGCATCAAAATAAGTTAGGATTAAACTGCCACGCTGGCACACTGTTGGAGTGAAAACTGAAAGAAACTCGCCAGTGTTTGCTCCCAAACACGCTCTCCCCTAAGGCATCATCATGCCATGACATCATTGTCAACTCCGCTCTGCAGACGATCGTGGCTCTCTCTTTCTCTTCTGAGTTAAGATCATTGGTTTCCAACTTCCTCCAAATGCCTTCAATTGGATGTCCTATAGGTGCCTCCAACGTGAGGCTAAGCCTACACTGTCCCTTTCCCGGTTCCTTCTTTAGAGAGACAAGATCAGCCAGTCATTGGTGCTGGACACCAACTTCTCTTCCTGTGTAGTTCATCCCTTGACCACATGCTGTAGTTTTACCTGGTAAATATTCTACTCACTCTTCTTCCGTCCCCTTGCCGTTGTTCTGTTTCAGGCCGTTAGAATCACGTGCCTGGACTACTGCAGCCACTTCCAAAAGAAGCCTCTTGCTTTAAGTCCTTCCTATGTTCCATTCATCCCAGTATGTTGAGAATTATTTTCCTAAAGAAAGGGGGGTTGAATTATTCCCATTCCTGAAAAACCTTGATAGCATGTGGAAGTATGGAAAAGTGTTTCTAGTACACTGTTAAGTATAAAACTCATACTTCAAAATTGTATATACAGGGGGTCCCCCCAAAATGTATACATACATTAAATATAATTATAAAGGCAGTGTTTATTAAAATACATTTTATTTTCATTTAGCAGCTATCAGCTGTTAAAGTCTATATGCATTTTTTTGGGTGACACCCTGTATATATGGATTACAAAGTAACAATGAAAAGGTATGTCTGTCAACAAAGACTAGAAGTAAAGCAAAAATGAAGATGTTCATAGTATTAGAGTGGTTAGTACTTTTTTTTTTTTTTAAATATACTCCTTTGGTAATTTTCCATAAGTAATGAATGAATAGGATGAAGTGCAAGGAAAAATTAAAAGGATTTTGTTAATTTCCCTTTCCTAGAAGGTAAAATGTGACCTTCATTGCATTGCATTCAAGACCCTGAGGAATTCATTATCAACTTACCATTTAAATCTCATTGCCCATCCTTTCCATCTCTCCACACAACATATTTTTCCTTTCTAAACATACTATATATTTTAATAATCATGCTTTTCTTCATGTTGATTCTTCTGCATGAAATTGTCTCTCTCTACAAGGCGACTTTCTCATTCATTAAGGTCTAATGAAAATGTTCCTTCTCCCTGTGTTAGCACTGTGCGTTGATATTTTTTGTTTATGTAGATATTTTTCTGGCTGGTTCATGCAGATAGTGATTGCTTTATTTTGAACCCTGTATTGCTAGTATTAAGCCAGTTTCTGCACCTAACTTATCTTAATAAATATTTATGGATGATGAGAAAAAAAGAACTAATTCAGAAATATACAAGTGATTCTTCAGGTAAGATTTAAATTTTTTTTTCAGATAAACTCAGTGCTAATTACCATGTTGTGAAAATTACAAAAATAGATGTTTTTTGATTAAGCAATTTTTACAAAAGTAGTTGGATTCGGCATCAGGCCATTTCAACTAAGCTTCAAAAGTGATTCTTTAGTATTTGGAAATTCTGTCTTCAGCTTCTTAGCCACATTTGTGAAGTTACTAGAAATTGCTTTTTAAACTGTTTTGTGTCATGAAAAACCCTATCAGCCAAATCAGAAATCCGAAGAGATGACACATCCAGAGCTGGCAGCATGACATGAATATGTGATATTTTTTTCTTAAGCAAATTAAAAAGCCAAGACTGGATAACATTAAAGGATTGATGTAACTTTTTCAATTATGAAAGGCTAATCTACTCTAGGAATATACTTGTTACTTTTTTTTTTTCATTTCTAAGAATTCTATTTAGTTAAAATAGCAAAGGAGAAAAAAAATATCTTGGCTTAAATAAAATGAAAAGTCATCTCCAAAATTAATTTGGCATCATCAAAAGATTTTTTTGAAAGGGAGGAGTAGGATACTTTATAATATCACATGATAAGAAGCTACTAAAAAAATCATCATTTGCACTTGTGAGCTAGGAATTCAGAATGGGATTTTATAGTGATTAATGTGTGAGGCATGCTATACATCTTTTTAGGTAATATTTTGACATTAAATATAATTTACTACTATATATTTTCTTATTCTTATATATATTTTCCCATTAATATTTTGGTTAGAATCAGTAAGTTGGAAGAGAATTTCAATTTGAGATTTGCCAGTTTTTTTTGCATGATATTTTTACCTGGTTTCTAGTTTTCTTGCCTATAAAATTAAGAAAAAAGTTGAACCACTGTTAGGTTAACAAATTAACAACATGTATTGATTGATACTGTCTTGGAAACATTATAGACCACATCACTTTTCAGCATTTCATACAGTTGATCTTTGTTTTGCACAGTGAAGAACCTTTGCAGAATTTCCTTAATTTTTTCTGTCCTGAGCATTGCATGCATTTGAAAGCCTGACCCTTTGACTATTTAGAACAGTGGTTCTCAACCTTGGCTGCACGTTAGAATCACCTGGGAATCTTTTTAAAATCCTGATTTCTGGGCCTCACCCTCCAGAAATTCTTTCTTTGTTATTAATGTTGTGGCCCCACCCCATAACAAAGAAACAGAATTTCCGGAGGATGAGGCTCAGAAATCAGGATTTTAAAAAGATTCCCAGGTGATTCTAGAGTGCAGCCAAGGTTGAGAACCACTGGTTTAGAAGATCTGACAAGAAATCTACCATGCTCAGGTGAATGAGTGCAGACTCACAGTTCACCTTAGTTATTCTCTGCTGCACCATCTATGGGGCTGCAGACTTTTCCGCTTACTGCTGTTCATTTACCAAGAGGTACTGGCTGTCGAATTGCTCTTTCGTGAGAGCCAGTACGCGAAAGCATCCTAAATATCTAGTGACAAAAACCCAAGAAGGCGATAGAGTATTGCAGTTTTCATTACAGCTTCAGGTGCTTCTCGATGGAGTAGGTGCTTATCTTCAGCTGCCCTCTGCAGACCAGGTGTATAGGTCCGTGGAGTGAGATTGTGGCTGTAGCCTAGCTAAGGTTGTCTAGCGTGGGTCAGCACAAGCAGAAATAAGCATAGGAACTTAATTAGGAAGGCTACAAAGGAGAAGACAACTCTTTGTGACACTTTAAGGATATACATCCAGAATAGAATACCTTGATGAATTTCAAAGTTTCAAAATCCAGCCCTTAGAAAATTGTTTACAGTCAGCGTTGATTTTTCTAGTAGTACATAATAGATCGCTGTGTAATGCTTTAGGGAAACAATATAATGCCTTGCCTAAGAGCATAGGTTCTTGAGGCAGACTCCCTGGGTTTGGATACAAATCTGCCACTTCATAGTATCTGACATTCAGTAATTGTGCAATGTTGAGCAAGTTACTTAACCACTTTGGGTCTCAGTTTATCCACCCATGAAATGGGAAAAGTAAAATAGCCTCTATCAGAGTTGTCAAAACTAAAAGAGTTAATGCATGTAAAGCTTTTAAAAAAGTGTTAGCTGTTATTATCATGTCACTTTCATAGTATTCACTTAGACAGTTACTTAGTTCATAATACAATTTTCCAGTCGTGACTTTATTCTTAGTGGCTTCCTTCAAATTGAATTTATGATTTTTTACTCAGGGAAGGTGAAACGTGATTGAATTCAACTAGGGAAGGTGGGAACACACAGGAGTGAGCTGTTTGGTCTAGTTAGGGCAGGGGTCCTCAAACTTTTTAAACAGGGGGCCAGTTCACTGTCCCTCAGACTGTTGGAGGGCCAGACTATAGTTTAAAAAAAAACTATGAACAAATTCCTATGCACACTGCACATATCTTATTTTGAAGTAAAAAAACAAAACGGGAACAAATACAATATTTGTATTTGCATGTGGCCCACGGGCCGTAGTTTGAGGACCCCTGAGTTAGGGAGTGGCGAGCACGTGGAGGAGGTATTTTGAGCTAGACTATAACTGTGGTTAGGATTGCAAAGGCCAGAGATGGGAGGAAGGTGTCCCAGGCGAGAGGGTGAGTGAACAATGGTGAGAAGGGAGAGGGCAGTATGTGATTGAGGAATGCTGGGGACTGGTTTGGGACAAGTGGAAGTTTTGTGAGGTGGAGTAATGGGTAATTGGGAGAAAAGGCAGGTCAATTTGCTAATTTTATGATAAAAATTAATATGGCCCTGGCCAGGTAGCTCAGTTGGTTAGAGCAAGCATGTCAAACTCAAAGGCTAAAATGGGCCAAATAAACAAGGTTTAAGGTTATGTGGGCTGCAAAAAAAAAAAGCTTCAATTTTCATAGAAAAGTAGGTTTACTTCAGTAGAGACATACTGAATACAAAAAGGCTGAAATAAGTAATTATTAACATAAAATAGAACATTTCAATAAAAATTAATATTTTTTCTTGAACATTATCTTACCAGACATTGAATAACTGCACAAATTAATAAGTGTAACGCAAATAAGCCTATTTTTTTTTGTTCTCCGAAAGTGAAATATTTCCTTTTGTGCACATTAAACAAGTCAGTCCAAGACTGATGACATGGCAATCGGCTGCTAAACTATTTGCTGCTAGTATGAGTGGAGAGAAATGGTGAGCCTACACATAAGGCGCATAAGGGAAATGAATGCAACACGATTATAGTAATCAGTCATTAGCGAACGTTGTACAGTGGGGCCTTGACTTACGAGTGTCCCGACTAACGAGTTTTTCGAGATACGAGCCGTCTCTCGGCCGATTTTTTGCTTTGAGTTGCGAGCTAAAATTTGGATTACGAGCCAGCTTCAGATACCCCATCCTGATTTCTGGGCCTCATCCTCCGGAAATTCTGTTTCTTTGTTATGGGGTGGGGTCACAACATTAGTAACAAAGAAACAGAATTTCCGGAGGATGAGGCCCAGAAATCAGGATTTTAAAAAGATTCCCAGGTGATTCTAATGTGCAGCCAAGGTTGAGAACCACTGTTGTAGAGGTTGATGGGAAAGAAATTGTTTTCAGCTGTCCTCATGACCAGCGTCCTTCTCAATGACCTGCTGGCAGGTGGTTCCTCTAGGAGCCCATCAAGTTAGCCACTTATAGGAGCCCAGCGTCCTGTGGTGGGCGGGCACGCAGAGTGAACTTGCTCGTGGCAGTGAAATGGAGTTCGGGAGTGAGAACTTTGCGAGAACCCTAGATGCGTAAGGTGGGTACTTTGATTGAAACCGAGTTTGTTATACTGAAAACACTCAGCAACAGGCAGGGCAGCTACTGCTTCCAAGTGCTGAGTGGAATTTGGAATGACACTTAGTGAAAGGGGAACTTTAATTCCAACTCTCAAAGGTTGGCACCAGTGAACCTAAAAGCACATATTACGTAAATTCATCGAAATCTGCATTTATTAACCTGACAAGTTTTGGAGTGGTTATCTGCTCTATGACACTGATCCGCATAAGATTCTCCAGAATATCAGAGGGGGAATGAGGACTCTTAGACGTTTGGCGCCTGTGCTGGTTCCTGTGTCCAGAGGCTTGGCTCCCCGGCCGCGGTACCCACTCCGCAGGGATGGCCGTGGTGCTCTGCTTTCCTGGCGAGCGTCCACATTGGTCTCACCCCTTCCTTTACCAGCACTGCCCTCATCCATTTGGGAGAGTCAGTGAGCCAACAGCAGTCTGTCTTGGGGACCCAGCCACCAATCCAGCACCGCACTTTGAAAGTGTCCTTAACATGATTTTCCAGTGTATACAAATACCTATCTACCTATCTTCTAGTATCTGTCTTTCTATAATTGTGGTAAATCTATAATGTAAAAATTACCAATTTAACCATTTTTAAGTGTATAACTCATTGCATACATTCACAATATTGTGTAACCATTTCCACTGCTTTTTCATATTCCCAACAGAAACTCTGTACCCGTGAAACACCAATACCTCGTTCCTCCCACTCCCCAGCTGCTAGTAATCTCTGCTTTCTACCTCGATGAGTTTGCCTTGTCTAGGTAGCACACATACCTAGAATCATATAATATTAGTCCTTTTGTGTTTGGCCCATACTTTTAACACAGTGTTTCAAGTATACGTGTTGTGTGTGTGTGTGTGTGTGTGTGTGTGTAAATTTTTTTTTCAATACATCATATCAATATTATCAATAAGATGTAATATGCATTCGAATTTAAGAAACTAGGTTCTATAAGAATATGGGTAAACAGAAGATATAGAAAATTTTCCTCATATTAAGTGAAGAAAATAACCCTTGGGAGACAAAATCCAGACTCCTACTGGGGAGTTTGCCCTTCCTCCTCGCAGCCAGTTGGCCCTCACTTTGGTTCTGGCCCCTGTTCGGCCTGCATCCCTGGCAAGATTTCTGTGAGCAGGCTTGCATTTCTGTAACGCCTCCCTGAAGAGCTCAGACATGTGTAGGGACCATCTCTTGACTCACTTCTGTTTGACTCTTCTTCCCATTGATTGTTTTAAGTTACTCATTCAGTCTCCCTGCCTGTGTCCAGCAACGGGCAGGGACGCGATGGCTGCCGGTGAATCACGGCCCCCCACTTGCGGCGACGCCACGCAAAGCAGGAGCATGCCCTTCTGCACAGGAGCAGAGGCATTGTAGCTTTAACTGCAGCGTGGAATTGTAGTCGAGGTGAGCATAATTCTCCTGGTTACATCTTACAGAGTCACAGTTGAAATAGGGAGTTGGTGCATCAGAGTGAACGTGTTCTTTTTAGATTTCTGTCCTAGCAGTTGCCAGGCTGGTCCAGGCTGCACTTCACAAGCACCCCAGAGATCGAGAGCCTAAGAAAGCAGGCCCAGGAGGGTCTAATCTCCTGAAAGTTAATGGAACAGTAATGACTTTCTGCTGTGCTAAGGCTGAGATTTGGCTCAAATCCCAGAAGCCTGTGATTCTCAAATCTTCTCTCATGGTACATCTTTTTCTGCTGGCAAAGGCTCCCTGGATTGATTTAAAGTTGAGGTGCTTAGAGGGCTTACTCTCTTCTCGTTTTCTCCCACCGTAATGAAGATGGACTGGGGTGCTCTCCCCGTGTTGGATTTCCAGCATGGGGCTGATCAGAACACTCTTGTAAGTGGCCCTTTTTCCAGTTTTCACAGCCCAAACAGCTCATTGATTTCTTTTTAAAAAAATATATTTTATTGATTTTTTTACAGAGAGGAAGGGAGAGGGATAGGGAGCTAGAAACATCGATGAGAGAGAGAAACATCGATCAGCTGCCTCCTGCACACTCCCCACTGAGGATGTGCCCGCAACCAAGGTACATGGCCTTGACCGGAATCGAACCTGGGACCTTTCAGTCTGCAGGCCGACGCTCCATCCACTGAGCCAAACCGGCTAAGGCGTGCAGCTCATTGATTTCAAGGGCGTGGTGCTAGGCCACTCAGCACTGCCCATCCCCACCTCATCCGCATTTCTTTATAAGCACTGAGGGTAGTAGCACCATGACACTGATCTGAGGTACTCTCTTAGGAAACTGAGATGGTTTCCACAGGCTAGGCAGCACTGTCTAATAAATTTTTGGGGATGGCACATTTTCCTAATGAGGTAGTCAAGATACACACTGGAATAGCCCCTCTAAACAGAACATGGAAACATTTCTATTTAGCCATTTGAACGCAGCAAAACAGTGTACCATGGTATTTATGATATACTAGAGGCCCGATGCACAAAATTTGTGCAAGAGTGGGCCTTCCTTCCCCAGGCTGCCGGCACTGGCTTCCCTCTGGCACCCAGGGCCTGGACTTCCCTCACAGAGGAAGGCCTCACCCACCCGCTGCAGCCTGCTGGTCGGTGGCCTGGGCCTCCCTCTTTGGGGAGATTGTGTAGCTCCCCGATTGATTCCCCCACTGGCCAGTGGCCTGGGCCTCCCTCTGCAGGGCGATCATGGGGCGATGGCCAGGCCCCGACCAATTGCATCGCACCCACCTTGGCTGGCCTGGCACCAGTGGGTGCCATAGCGTGGTCGTCTGGATAGTCGTTCAGCTGTTCGGCTGTTCAGTTGATTTGCATATTACGCTTTTATTATGTAGGATATGCTTGGCATTAAAGAGGGCTGTAAAGAAATATGCAGATCATGGCCCTTTAGGGGTGTCCCCACCCTCGAGGTGCATGCATACATGTGAATGTGTTATGGACCAGGCACACTGGTCTCCAAGCTGGTGACACTTCAGCTTCCGAGCCTCTGACTTGCACAGGCCCCTTCTAAGGCCTGGTATCTAATTATGTTGATAATTTTGTGAACTTTTAAAGAGCCGCCCTCATACTCATTAGACTGGATTCACCCCTTGTTAGGAAAACCTATGCATATGTTAATGGAATATAGTTATTTCTCCTTCATACCAGTATGTGAAATTTCCCCAAATCTGCCAGCCACAAAACAGTAAAATTAAGGGGGTGTGCAGAGCCTTTTGTATCTTCCCCAGTTGTTTCTAAGGAAGTTTATATCTTGGACATTTACAAATAGTAATATGTTTAACTGGTGGTTACTACGTCCTCAATTTCCCAAAACAATGACTAACAATTATGAATCACATATTCCTGGGAAACCCCTTCCCCCGACTGCCCTTTGCCTGGAGTGGTGAACTGCATGTCAGTTTCTTAGGAGTTGAGGAAATTGAACTATATCGCTTCTTGTCTTGTCCTCACGCCACCTAAAGAAAACGATAATTTAATGGCTATTGTGTGAAACGTTTTTTCCTAGCTTGACTTGGTTGTTTTCTCTGCCAAGAAGTCACTTGTTATAGGTAACTTTGATTTGAGAAGTAGCTGTTTTTAGTACCCTAAATTAGTTTCTTCTTCCTTTTCCAAGAGCTTTTTTTTATGATGCCCAGCATGTTGTTAGGTGTAAAAGCTAATTTAGTTTAGATTATTTTTTTTAATGCATCCGGTATGGTATTCAAGCTATGACATTTCCTGTTGAAATAGCACTGCTCTGGCCTGAAAGGAAAAGACCCCAAGAAAATATAACCCATTTTTTTAAAAAACGGAATAAACTGTTCGTCTGTTTTGAAGGTTTTAAAATAACTCACAACATTTATTAGCCATTTGACTTATTAGTCAAAAATCTTAGGGAGGTGTGTTGTCCAAGACTATTAAGGTGAGTGGCAGTGGGTGTGGGCTGGGTCTGTATGGCGCAGTGCAAGGGACCGCAGAGTAGAAAACAGCCCCGTATATGCTGTCCTACCTGAAAGGGGGAAGCCTGGCCAGTGGCCTGCTTGGCAACAAAACTTCTGTTGATGACTTAGCAGCCACAGTGAAGGGCTGAGGCGGGCAGAATCCAGCCGGCGGGATGATGTGGAGTTGGGGGAGGAGAGTGGTCCCACAATCTGGGTTTCAGTTCGTGGCCTGTCCCTAATTTTGTGACCTTTGGAAAGTTACCAGTCTTTCTGGAACAGTTTTCTCCTGTATAAGAGGAGGGCAGTAGCCTGGATAACCCTTGGAAGTTCCCTTCGCCTGGGACATTCTGTATCTGAGGATTCACAGACGTCAGACTTAATGGGAAATGAAAACGGTAAGAATAGAAGCGGAACAGGTAGAAGGGAGGTAGCCATGTGGACAGTGGTCTAGATTCTACACCTTTCGGACCTCACGGACCACCAGTGGTCTGTGGACCACCGGTTGGCGACCTCTGGTCTAGAAAGTAAGTGGAAATATCCCCAGTATGAATTCAGTCGTATGTCTCTCTCCATAGGCAGGTGACTTCTGTTTGAGAACGGAGCACAGCCGGAGGTGAGGGGTGAGCTCTGGGATAACTTACTCGCACCTGGAAAACACCTTTCAAGGACCTGTGCGCCCCTTGCCCGGCCTGTGCTCCCGACCTGCCTCAGCACAGAGGCCGAGCTCTGTATGCGTGCCCAGTGCTGTGCTGGCTGCGATGCCTCCTCCCCCTACACCTTCTCACCGATGCCCTGGGGGATGCTCCTGGGCCCCAGAGGTTTTCTTTCTCATTCTGAGCCCTGTTGAGGTTCACCTCTTTGCAGAATCAGATGCATTTATTTATCTTGGCATTGTCCCACTTCAAGAATCAGATACTTTTGCATTTCTTTTTGCCAGAACTCACACATATAAATGAGCTTTTGTAATCAGCAGGGTAGGTTGACACTGAAATACCAGAGTCCTTGCCAGTTTGCTACTTAGTTGCTCAGTTAACACTGAATTCTGTCACTGTTCTAGTTTCTGTGCGAGAATAGCTCCTTCTCTTTAGAATTGAGTTACCAAGTGGGGGAGACCAGTGCAAACGGAAGCACCAGGAACACAGTAATAGTAATATTAGTAATGCTATTCAAAGCAATAGACATTTTCTGAGTGCTTACTATGTACCAGGAATGTGCTGATAGGCACTTTACATGCACTAATTGTGTGTATCCACACACATACAAATACATTAAAAATAAATGCAGTTTTCACAAAAACTCTGTGAGATAGGGATGGTTATTATCCACCTTCTTCAGATGAAGCAACAGGCCCGGAAAGGAGAGGTACACTTTAGGCATGAGTAGGAATAACTAACATGGAGAAATAGATGTTAGTGCCAGGTAAGCGCTAGGTCTATTGTTGTGTGGACACCAGAACTAGACGGGGTTAGTTTAGATGGGATAAAAGGGTTTATACCCTGTTTTGCAGTAAGAAAGAGCCATGATTGTGTGATGTGGGGGACAAAGGGCATTTCAAGCAGGAGATGATTGCTCGTTGGGATAGAAGGTAAACAAGTTGGACCACAAATAGGTTTGCTCAGTTGGAGTGAAGAGCATCCCTCTGAGTGATGGCAGCTGGGTAATCAGATTCAAACAAGTGAGGAGCTATTTTGTTAGCGGTAGTGGAGTCATCGCCATCATCAGTAGTAGGTCAGCACCTTAGAAAATGACTCCAGAGTATAGTCATGTTTCCAACAGAAATGTGTTAGTCTGCAAAGCAAACAAGGTGCAAGCATTAATTTCCTGCCCTTCCGAGATTTCTCTCGAGTTCTCTTTGCCACATCACATGAGCTTCACACACTGGCTTTGAGCTGTCACCATCTTTACTTCAGTTTCCATTAATTAGCCCTTAGTCTTAGGTATGTATTCACTCGAAGCAGCTAAGAACTTATTCGCTCCAACCCCCCTGGACAGCGTGGGATATTTGTCTATTCCGGCACGTCTGCCTTGCCCTGGCAGCCACATTATACACTCTATAAAGGCAGGTGCGTCTCAGGGAGGGGAGTGTAGTAGCATCTGTTGGCGAACACACATGCAGCAGCAGCCCTTTAAGGGCTCCAGATGGTAGACATCGGGCAAGAGATTAAAACCTGGGCAAGGACTGAAAGCAAACTGGGGAGACCTGGATTTGTGGGTGCTTGGGAAAAAGACATGAAGTATATAATAGGTCATATTTGTTTCAAGGGGTTTTTCCTCCAAAACTGGAAAAGGGGGGGGAAAACAAACAAACATTGGGAGGGATTTCCCCAGGCTTGTCAATGGCTGGTTTGTGTGTCTAATTAAATACGTAATTACTTTGTTTATAATCCTTGTTTGGAAAAGATTTATGGCAGTGCCCTAAATCCCTCAATCTATCAAACAAGAAAATCTTATGAAGTAACCAAGTTCGCAAGCTACATGTGCCTCTTTTTAAATGTTTCTTTTTAACGAGATGAGTATATAATCAACAAGAGAGTAATGTAGTTACATTTCTCATCTGTTTTTCACTTTAAAAAATGTTCTTTTCCTTTAGACTTCAAATTGCTTAGCTATTTCACATGTTCTTGTTTCTGTAGAGGTTGGCTTTGTAAAAACTCTAGTGCTGATATGGTAACTCTTGTTGTTTTTTCTTGTTGTTGTTTTTTTTCCCTTAAAGCCACTCCTGTTTAAGAAAAGCTTTGGAGTGCTATGAACACAACACGCAGGGGCCGGAGGGGCACCTCTGACCATGGGACCCTTACTGCCTACCCAGGCCCGTGTTCCCTGGTCATGTTCTGCCTTGTTGCATGGCTCCCAGGAGCTAAAGTGGTTCTGGACATTAACAAAACTCCTGCCCGTAGGAATTTGGATCTGAGCTTTGGAGGGCAAAGACTTAGTATTTTCTCCTGCCCGCAGCCTCTATGAAAGGCATGGTGATACTAGCATTTCCCTCCTCTCTCAGTCCATCCAGCTCTCGTGTGTGTTGCCACGTAAAGTCCTCAGAACTCTGTGTGGCCGTATTGACAGATGAGCAGACTTTGTAGGGTCACCCTCAGGGGCTGACAAGACTCACTCGACGCCTGTCCCACTGCTCCAGCCTGTGGAATACGGGCCAGCAGCTGGGGATCATGTGGGGAGATAGTGAGGGACAGAACAGCAAACAGGGGAGAGAGGCAGTGCACACAGTCCACTCCTCGTTGGCAAACAGTGGTAAAGAAGGGAACTTTACCCTGTGCCGCCACCTCAGTAGGAGCATCACCTGTACCCTCCCATGAAACCTTTTAATAATCCCAGGAGATGAGCATTGTTGCATCTTGTTTTACAAATGATGCAGGACAAAGGTTAAATAAGATTAACAGCTCCCATGCCATAGGACATAGAAGGATTCTAAACCAGCTCTGTCTGACAGTAAAGGTAGACTATTTTCAAGCCCGAGTGGGTTATTTTTGAGCTTCTCTTCCTCTTTCCTTCTGATGCTTGATTTTTAGTTATTTCATGACAAATTGAATAAATCCCTGAAAGGATGTATAGGGGAAGTGGAGGTATCCCACACAAAGCTGTTAGCACTTATCCATTCTAATGAAGGTTTGTGGCTATGAGAGTTTCACAGTCACTTGGGAATTTCAGAACACTGGATTTAATAATTGAGAACGAAAGCAGGGAGAGTCCTGTGGAAATGTGGGTCATAAAACCAAAAATCTGAATGAGGAGTGGTGAGGAGGAATCCAGTCGACTTAGAGATTGACAGAATGTCCGGTGAGACCTGTGGGGTAGATGTGGGGCAGATGGCGGGACTGGGATGGTTTAGCTTTGGAGTGATAATGGGGTTTTGATTTGTGGCACCTGGCTGATTTTAATGCTTTGCACAGAACAGCGGACCAGAGTGTGGCACCATATCTAAAGGGCTTGGTGGCAAATATGGTGCCATTGAGTGGGAGCAGATAGTGAGCTTTTCTAACAGGGTGATCAGTCTTGCCCGTCTAGAAAGATTTCTGCTTAGAAGGTAATTGTACAGCAAGCATGTCAAACTCAAAGGCTAACACGGGCCTCATTAATTTGGCCCGTGTTAGCCTTTGAGTTCGAAATTCTTGCTGTATACCCTCTGGAGCAGCGGTCGCCAACCTTTCAGACCTCACAGACCACCAGTGGTCCGCGGGCCACCGGTTGGCGACCACTGCTCTGGAGCACTATGATCATGATGAGGCCAGAGTTTGGGCCATCTGGTATTCACAACTGTGGGAAGAAGCATGGGCATGGGGTCAGAGAGACAAGAATTCAAATCTGGGCCCCATCATTTGTTAACTGTGGGCCTGGGCAAGGTGCATCCTCTGAATGATAAATGGGGATAATCATGCTTCCTGGGACTGCTGCACATGGCACCGTCAGCACAGTGCCTGGCACACAAAAGTACCTAATCGTTGTCATTATTATCTAAGAGAATGTATTATTATCTAAGAGCAGCTAAGAGCGTAGGTGGTCTTTTGTATCATGCTTGTGAAAGCTCTGGTATACCAATGAAAGGGCCTCTTAATTTAGTGAGAGAAATCCTTGAAATTTCTGCTACAGCAAAAATGCAAATTGCTACTGGATACATTTCTGGCAGACACAGAAACCATTTACATAATGAAACCTCTCTGATATTATTTCTATTAATAGCCACACTTCAAAGTATCAATCTGACCATTTTGTATTTAGACTCATTCTCTCTGTGAACAGATTCCATTTACTGCAATGCCTTCTTCATTTCTTCTGACAAGTGTCATTATCTCTTTACGTCATATTATAGTGTTGATGATTTTACAAACGCTTCAAATGTTAGTTTACTCCCCAGGGAGCTCATGTTTAAAAATGCTCTGGTAAGCATGGTACTTAGAGAACTAGGTTCTCTGTACCTTTATGCGCCTACATCATCATTTGCAGTGAAGCGGTTGCTTCTGTTAGCATTTTCCTAACTGATCCCCTGTGACCAACCCACTAAATACTTCAGCATCTTCATTCACCCATTTGGTCTACACCAGTGGTTCTCAACCTGTGGGTCACAACCCCTCTGGGGGTTGAACGACCCTTTCACAGGGGTTGCCTAAGACCATCAGAAAACACATATATAATTGCATATTGGTTTTGTGATTAATCACGATGCTTTAATTATGTTCAATTTGTAACAATGAAAATACATCCTGCATATCAGATCTTTACATTACAATTCATAACAGTAGCAAAATTACAGTTATGAAGCAGCAACGAAAATAATTTTATGGTTGTGGGTCACCACAACATGAGGAACTGTATTAAAGGATCGTGGCATTAGGAAGGTTGAGAACCATTGGTCTACGCCAGGGGTCCCCAAACTTTTTAAACAGGGGGCCAGTTCACTGTCCTTCAGACCGTTGGAGGGCTGGACTATAGTTTAAAAAAAAAACTATGAACAAGTTCCTATGCACACTGCACATATCTTATTTTGAAGTAAAAAACCAAAACGGGAACAAATACAATATTTGTATTTGCATGTGGTCCGCGAACTGTAGTTTGAGGACCCCTGGTCTACACTGTCATCCACTCGGGCCCTTGGATTTCTTTATCCGTGTATGATGTACATTGTTCCGGGATCAGACTGATTCTGTAAATTGGCCTCACAACTTTAACTTCACAGCTGGGCCCTCCTTTAGGAGGAACTCTTCTTGAAAGCAGGATGGCTTGCCCCTGCTTGCCTCTGGCCGCTAGCAAGAGAGTGACCAAATGCAGAGGTGCTCAGTGCTTCTTGAATGAGTTAATGAGAGGGGACGTGAGGAAATGCCCATGGTGGGAAGAGGCTTATCCTGGTAGGAGGGTTTCTAAGACTATCATGGTTCTGAGGTTCTGTCAGTGTGGACATGACTTATGTAACAGGAAAACTTGGCAGGCACTCTCTCAGGAAGCATTTTCATCTTAACTTTTATAATACCTCATACATGGTCAGGATTTTTAAAAATTACCCTTTCCTCAAGGGGGTTATATATAAAGGCTCTAAGCAGGCAACATTGATAAACTTTTTAAAAAATTACGGTTTTATGTTAAAGACACTACTGCTTTTCTGTTTGTTTTTGAAATATTGAGCTTACTAATTAGTACTCTTTTAATTGCCTGTAAGGGAAACTCATCAAGAGGCAGCTTCAAGGAAGTGGGAATTTTGATAAGGACATGAGGGTGTTTGTTGGATTTTGGAGAAGGGTGGCAGCTGGGCCCTAGGTGCTAAAATCAAAACAAACAAACCCCAAACCACCAATCCACAGTGTATCTGGGTTTGGGTCATGTAGTGTGAACAGGACTGTTCCCCCCTTTGTGGATAAGGCGATTTCCAGAAAAACAGATGCCAAACAGACAGTCCAGTCTGTGTCCCTTCGGAGCTTGTACAAAGGGTGTGTGATGCTTTATCTTTGCTTGTGCTGCAGTTGAAGATTGTGTAATCATTAGTGCTGATGTTGCTGGGGGAAATGTTCATTAAGATGTCTATCTGTGGGGGTAATTTCTATGTGCAGGGCTCACTAATATTTTTGATCAGAATGGGCAGCTCTTTTCTGGGTGGAGTGCACTAAAAGCACACAATGCAGGGAGTCGTTCTTCAGCGTGTTCTGGTTCCTTCTTCTCGCTTGGGCTCGCTGCCCTCGGCCTGCCCCCCTCGGTGCTGGGTGGGGCAGGGGTGCTGAGTTGCTGTGGGCATCCCTCTGCCATAGGAGCCTTGCTGAGGGAGGATCTTGTACTTGGGGTGATGTCGGGTGATGTTGAGGAAATGGCTCAAAAGCAGATGGGACCTGTTTGAGAAGCCTCAGCATCACTGGATGTGGTGGAAGAAAAGCAGCCGCACCTCACTGTCGTTCCTGTCATATCTCAGAAGGCAAGATGGAGTTCACCGCTTGGGGTCACACGGTTCCAGGTCACCCGGAACTCAGAGTTTGGGTAATCCAAACCTCCTTCTTCAAAGGAGGAGACAGGCCTTCCTAAAGCAGTGAGAGTGGCTTGGCCAAGAAGAGGTCAGACTGGACCCAGAGATGGGCATATGGACTCCTGAGCCCATTCTAGCACTCTTCCTGGGCTTCACATTATCTTTCCCAAATGATCACTTATTGGGCCATAGCGCTGTTCTTACACAGGCTTAGTTGCTATAATCGTCTGCTAGTACAAAGTACCACAGACTGGGTGGCTTACACAACAGAAATTTATTTCCTCACAGTGATGGAAGCTAAAAATCCAAGTTCAAAGTGTCGGCAGGGCTGGTTTCTTCTGAGGTCTCTCTCCTGAGCTTGAAGATGGCCGTCTTCTCCCTGTGACCTCACCTGGTCTTCCCTCTGAGCATGTCTGTGTTCTAATCCCCCCTTCTTATAAGGACACCATTTATATTAGATTAGGGCCCCACCCCAATAACTTATTTGACCTTAATCACTTCTTTAATGTCCCTATCTCAAATATGGTCACATTCCAAGGGAGTGGGAGTAGGACTTCAGAATATAAACTGGGGAGGGGAAGGGGTCACAATTCAACTCATAAAAGTATCTATAAATTACTTTGATTCATTAATTGAATTCCATAATTGATTGGTTATGGATGATATTCATTACCCAGTCTTTTTATTTTTTTTGTTAATCACAGAAGGATATTTTTTTTTTCCATTGCTGCTGCTGCTGTTTTTTGTTTGTTTGTTTGTTTTTTAGAGAGAGAGTGGAAAGTGGGGAGGAGAAGGAAATAACGATGTGAGAGAGACACGTCGATTGGTTGCCTCCCGCATGTGTCCCTACTGGGCCAGGGGTCAAACCTGCAACCCAAGAATGTGCCCTCGACTGGGAATCAAACCCGAGACCCTCGGTGAGCAGGCTGACACTCTAACCACAGAACAACACCAGCCAGGGCCATTACCCAGTCTTTATTTATTTATTGTTTAAAGTATTATGTATGTCTCCTTTTTCCCCATTGACCCCCGCCGGTCATGCCTGCTCCCCAGGACAAGCCCCTACCGCCCCAGTGTCCCTGTCCATTGGTGATGCTAATATACATGCATACAGGTCCTTTGGTTGATCTCTTACCACCTCCTACCTTCCCCTGCCTTCTCTCTGAGGTTGGATGGTCTGTTCAGTGTTTCTTTGTCTCTGGATCTACTTTTGTTCATCAGTATATGTTGTTCATTATATCACACCTATGAGTGAGACCATGTGATATTTATCTTTCTTTGATTGACTTATTTCGCTTAGCACAATGCTCTCCGGGTCCATCCGCGCTGTGGCAAATGCATTAGCCAGTCTTCAAGTGACCATTTCAACAGGCTTTTCAGATACCCGTTTTACTATACTATGCAGTCAGCTGACTTAAAATGCTAATACCATAAATGTTTTTAATTGCTTACTATGTACCAGGCACTTTGCTAGGCACAGGGGAAAACTGCATGCCAGAAAGACTCACTCCCTGACTTTTTTGAGGTGAGAGTGTCAGGAAAGGCAGACATTTCCAGAAAGGAATTTATGAAACTGTCATGAAAGTGGACATGCAGGTACCTCTCTAGATCTTACAGTAAAATCACTTTTTTATTCAAATCTCTCGTAGTGGCAGGCTCACAGTAGGGTCAGCGGGGGTTGTTGGAGCATGCATGTGTCTGGAATGGTGTGGTTCTGAAGATAAAGCTTTGGAAGCCATCACTGTGTTCTTTCCAAATAGGTTCTTTCGTGGCCAGAATGCTCACTGAGTAACTGGATTATTTATGTGTATTCAGTACAGATTTTTTTTTTTTTCAGGGAAAGTTGTTATTTTTTACCATCTAGTAGTGTTCTGAAGACTCCACTACAAACGGTTATGCTGAACCCCAATCCGTTTCTCTTCTGGGACCACGTCTTAGTCATATTTTGTCCATAATGTCTGGCATAGTGCCTGGCATTTAGTAGGTCTGCAGTGAATACTTGTGAATAAATGTGTGCTGATTGATTGAAAAGTTGTCTGCTATGCTAGCTTTTTGCACAGGATAAATGCCTTTCGTCTCCAGAAAGACTATGGGCTTCTGAGCAGGAGCATCATGAGTCACACATTGTCTAACCGACTCAGCACCTTGTAAATGATAGGTAATGCCATCCCTAAGTACTCTAGCTTCCAGAGGGGCCAGTCATCCCTGCATCAGAGGCCATGGATGAGCCTTAAGATGAAAAAAACAGATACAGGTTATTGCACCGACATGCATTAAAAATGTAATTTGTGTAATTTACCTTTTTTGGACCTATGGACATAAATTGAAACTCATTCCTTGTCTCCGGGGTACATAGTACTCTCTTCTCTACTCCATTCTGCTGTAATCACAGCTGCCTTCATTATAGAATCATAGATGAGTGAATTAAGGTGAACTTTGAAAGAGATGTAGCTTCTTTGAGCCCTGTGGGAGTGGGAGTGGGAAAATTGTTCTCAGCATAAAGATGTCATCAAAAGAGACTTGGCTGTTTTTCCATTTTCAGCAATCATTGGTAGTTTATTGTTTAACATCTTTAAAAGTATCCTCTGAATCTCAGGATGTTCAAAAACAAGTATTTCATGGTAGAGATGATGTCGCATGATAAAAGATCCCTTTTTTGATCAGTGGCAGAAACAAAGGTTGAAGCCGCTGTGTGATGAGAATTTAAACATACAGAAGTCAACAAACTCAGAAGTTAAAGTGTGACTCAGTCCCCTTGGGCCTATGGTGGTAGCATTTTTTGAACCATGGCATATTCTGTTAGATTTAAGCCCTTGTTTTTGCAAAGTTGTGTCAAGGTTGCAATGAGAGCAGTAACTTGAGACTTTCATGATTTTTTATCTTCTTCTCACCCACAGTATACTGTTGTAGCATTTGTACGCTGAAGTTTAGTATTGCTTATAAAAAAAAAAAAAAACTGGTGCAGTGCTTGGTCAATGGTACACAGTCTGTGACTTGATGAAAAAGAACTCTTCTCTTTGCTTGAACATGACCTGATACTGAGACAAAACACAGTCACCTCTACTTTTGAGATGTATATGTCTTATTGTGGTAAATACACAAAACAAAATTCACCATCTTAACCATTTTTTTCAGTGTTAGCTACATTCATATTGTTGCGCAACCATCACTACCATCCATCTCCAGAACTCTTTGCTTTGCAAAACTGAAACTCTGTACCCATCCTATCTAATAAAGAGGGAATATGCTAATTGACCCTCACGCTGTCGCAAAGATGGTGGCGCCCACAGCCAATAAGGAGGGAATATGCTAATTGACTGCCCCGCCCTCAGTGATGGTGGCACCCACAACCAATAAGAAGGGAACATGCTAATTGACTGCCCCGCCCTCAAAGATGGTGGTGCCCATAGCCAATAAGGAGGGAATATGTTAATTGACTGCCCCACCCTCAAAGATGGCATTTCCCATAGCCAATAAGGAGAGAATATGCTAATTGACTGCCACACCCTCAAAGATGGTGGCACCCATAGCCACAAGATAGTGGCGCCCAGTCCCCTCAGCCCCAATGGGGCGGGCTTGCCGTGTGCCTGCCTCTGGAGTCCCTCGTCCCCTCAGCCCCCCAGCCGCCCAGGGCCACCCGAGGCTCAGGTAACTAGGGCCAGCCGAGGCAGCAGCAGAGGTGTGATGGGGCATCGCCTTCCCCTGATCACCGGGTCGCCTCCTGCCCCTGAGGGCTCCCGAACTGTGAGAGGGGGCAGGCCAGACTGAGGGACCCCACTCCAGTGCATGAATTTTCATGCACCGGGCCTCTAGTTAAACAATAACTCCCTACTCCCTCCTTTCCCCAGCCCCTGGCAACGATCATCCTACTTGCTGTTTCTGAGTGTGACTACACTAGGTACTTCTTATAAGTAGAATCATCCAGTATTTGTCCACTTGTGACTGGCTTATTTCACTTACCTGATACACTTTTAATAACAGCTTTCCTGACATATAATTTACAAACCAAAAATTCACCCCTTTAAAATGTACAGTTTTGTGATTTTTAGTATATTCATAACTGATTAATATTTGAAGAGAGTAAATTGAATACTTTTTTCTCTGTTCTCAAAAATGCACACATGCTTTTTATCTGGCAAGTCCAGATATAGAAATGTCATGAAATGAAGGGAACAAAAGGTTAAGAGCAAATACCTAGATTATGCTTAATTTGGTTCAGGAATTCAGATACCCAAAATATTTTTGAAAGCATGTTCACTTTAATTGAAACATCTTTATTTTGCATCCTGGCCTCGGCAGTATGTGACAATTGATTGTTGTTCTCAAGAGGGTATTGTTGCTTGCAAAGTTGATAGTGATGAGTTAGCCAGAAATTCAGCAGAACTGAAATTTCTTGAAGATTGTATTTATTTAAAGACCAGTTTTGAAATGAGGGAGGATAGATGGAACTGGCCCTGGAGTCATTTGAGATCTAGAATTCCAGTACCAAAGAGAATATTCTGATCTAAGTTAGAAAAATGGCATTTCATGCTTATATACTGTTGGTGGGAGTGTTACTTGCTAGAAACACTTAGGAAAACAGTTAGGCATTATCCAGGAAAGATGAATGTGTTTATCCTTATGACTTGGCAATTTCCCTTCTAAGTTTGTCCCTTAGAAAAACCTCTGTAGATGTGTACCAGAAAGCATGTATGTTGTCCGTCACAGCTTTACTTCTATTAATAATGGTTTAAAAAATAAACTGAAACCACTCAAATGTTTATCAAAGTAGAATGGATAAACAAATGTGATATCATAAAATAGAATATTGTGTAACAATGAAACAATGATCTAAAACTACATTGAACAATATAGATAAATCTTGACAACCTGATATTAAGTCATAAATTAGGTTGCAGAAAAATTCATATGACTGATTCTGTTTATCAAATTTGAAAAAAAAATGCATAACTAAAAAATAGAATTTCATCCTGAGACAGTCAAGAAAAGGCTGAATGCCTAGAAAAGCATCTTTTAAAACTCTTTTCCCTCTGTTCTAAGGATATATGTAGAAATGAAAGCTACTGGCTATTTCTGCCATTTAAATGTGCTTATGAAATTTCTAAGAACTCTGCATAGTAACTTTTTTTTTTTTTTTAAGAGGAAGTCTCTCTTTTTTTTTTTTAAAAAATATATTTTATTGATTTTTTACAGAGAGGAAGGGAGAGAGATAGAGAGCCAGAAACATCGATGAGAGAGAATCATCGATCAGCTGCCTCCTGCACATCTCCTACTGGGGATATGCCCGCAACCCAGGTACATGCCCTTGACCGGAATCGAACCTGGGACCTCTCAGTCCGCAGGCCGACGCTATATCCACTGAGCCAAACCGGTTTCGGCTGCATAGTAACTTTTTAAAATAACACATGCACAATATTAGCAGACTAAACACAGAAATATAGCTGGCAAAAACAACAACAAAAACATGCCATAAATCTGCATGCAGAATATTTTTATTTAAAAAACTTGCATTCTTGAAATGTATTTCTAGAGAAAATCTTTTCTTGAATGATGTTGGATTGAAGGCTAGAACTAAAAATAGATCTATAATCCTATATAATAAAGAGTTAATATGCAAATTGACCATCACACCCTCGCACAAGATGGCCGCCCCAATGTGGTCAAAGATGGCCGCCCCCATGTGGTCACAAGATGGCCACCACAAGATGGCTGGCAGGGGAGGCAGTTGGGGGCAATCAGGCCAGCAGGGGATCAGTTAGGTGTCAATCAGGCTGGCAGGGAAGTGGTTAGGGATGATCAGGCTGGCAGGGGTGTGGTTAGGAGGCAGGCAGGTGAGCTGTTGGGAGCCAGCAGTCCCAGATTGTGAGAGGGATCCCAGATTGGAGAGGGTGCAGGCTGGGCTGAGGTACACTCCCCCCTGCCCCCCCCCCCTCACCCCCCATCCCCTGTGCACGAATTTCATGCACTGGGCCTCTAGTTTTTAATAAATGAAAATTAGGATTCTGTAAGTACTTCCTGTGTTCAGTGCTAATTTTGTCACTTTAGGTAACGTGCTGTGCCTATTTTCACATCCCTTGCACTCTACTTGTTTGGTTATCATTATGAGATGACTGCCACCTCATCACCATCAGCATCACCATCCGCATCTGGGCACATGCTTTTGCACATGCCTGAGGTTATCACAAGCTCCTTAGTAAAACCTATAGAATGCAGGCCTGTTTCTTCCTCAGGGCATTTGCCTTACTGGTCTCTCTACTTGATTTCTTGCCCTGGCAGAGACTCATGACTCATTTCCTCTCTTGATTCAGGCTTCTGCTTAAGTTTCACCTTAACTAAGAGTTAACTCTATAATAACATGCCCATCACTTTCCACCCCTGTAACTGTTAACTTTTTCCGTACTGCACTTACATATATTTGTTTGTCCCTCTTCTTCCACTAAAGTATAAGAAACTTGGCATCCATAGAAGTGGAGCCCCTGTCTTCTCTTGCTCTTGTATCTCAGCATTTGGCACTGGGCCAGGCACACCCAGAAGTTCAATAATTACACATTGAGTAAATGAATGACTGAATCATCGTAGTAACTTTTTGAACTAGATATTATTACTATCATTCTACAGATTGAAAAAAAATGGAGACTGAGATAGCTTAAACTACGTGCCCATATTCACACAGCTGGGGAATTCAAAGCAAGAGTTCCTGGCCCCAAAGCCCCTTCTCACTGTTCCGGCTTTTCTGCTTTTTATCTGTCACTGGTTCTGATGTGATTATATATATATATATATATATATATATATATATATATATATATATTGCAGGGAACATCTTTCCTTCTTTTTAATGACACAATCAGTTGTTCAGGTCCATGAATGTACCTTTATAACAAATAATTACATCTGCTTTCAGAACTATTTTGTTTTGCATATGCAGAGATTTCCCCCACATTTCAGATTAACCCCCCCCCCCTTTTTTGTGCCATATTGTCTTCTGCAGCTAACACCTTTCACTGTGTTTAGTGAGGTTGTCTAGGCTTGAAGATACAGTGGGTGTGTGAGAGCAGCGGAGTAGACTTCCACTGGGAAGGATTTATAGATAACCCACTGAGCTGTGTTATCACCTAAAGGCATGTGTCATTAGACCATTTTGGATGGCATTTTATGACTTTGTCCTGGACATGTACTGCCTTGAAATTTGTACCAATTTGTCACTTTCTACACTGCTAGGTTTACTGAAATAACATGGATATGGGAAGTGAAATAAATATTATGGATGCCTGGAATCCTTTAGTTATTATTTTCTTTTTCTCTGTCTTGTTTTAGGATACAGGAGCTAGTGTTTTTTTTTGTTTTTTGTTTTTTGTTCTGGGATACAGGAGCTAGCTTTTTTTTTTTTTTTTTTGTAATTCTTTATTGTTGAAAGTATTATATATGTCCTCTTGCCTCCCCCACCCCCTGCATCGACCCTTTCCAGCCTGCTCCCACCCCTCCCCAGACCTTCACTACTACCCTATTGTCTGTGTCTATGGGTTATGCATATATGCATACAAGGTCTTTAGTTGATTATCTCCCACTCACCCACCCTCCCCCACCTTCCCTCTGAGATTCCTCACTCTGTTCCATGCTCCTTTATCTTTGGATCCACTCCCTTCATTAGTGTATTTTGTTACTTGGATTCCACATATGAGTGAGATCATGTGATACTTGTCTTTCTCGGACTGACTTATTTCACTTAGCATGGAGGGACTTGGAGAGTATCATGCTGCCTCAAAGGGTAAGGGATTCTTCTTTTTTCCTGCTGCATAGTATTCTATGGTATAAATGTACCACAGCTTTTTTATCCACTCATCTACTGATGGGCACTTGGTCTGTTTTCAGCTATTATCTATTGTAAATTGTGCTGCTATGAACATAGGGGTGCATACATTCTTTCTGGTTGGTGCTTTGGGTTTCTTAGGATATATTCTTAGAAGTGGGATCACTGGGTCCAATGGCAGTTCCATATTTAATTTTTTGAGGAAACTCCATACTGTTTCCCGTAATGGCTGCACTAGTCTGCATTCCCACCAGCAGTGTACTAGGGTTCCCTTTTCTCCACATCCTGTCATTTGTTGATTTGTTGATGGTAGCCATTCTGACAGGTGTGAGGTGATACCTCATTATCATTTTAAATTGCATCTCTCTGATGATCAGTGACTTTGAGCATTTTTTCATATGTTTCTTGGTCATCTGTATGTCCTCTTAGATCTTTTGCGCAGTTTTTAAATTGGTTTGTTTGTCTTCCTTTTGTTAGGTTATATCCTTATATATTTTGGATATTAACCCTTTATCAGATGTATCATTGCCAAATATGTTCTCCCATACAGTGGGCTTCCTTTTTGTTTTGTTGATGGTTTCTTTGGCTGTGCAGAAGCTTTTTATTTTGATGTAGCTCCATTTGTTTATTTTCCCCTTAGTTTCCTTTGCCCTAGGAGATGTATCTGTAAACATATTGCTGTGAGAGATATATGAAATTTTGCTGCCTATAGTTTCTCCTAGGATTTTTATGGTTTCCCAACTTATATTTTAGTCTTTTATCCATTTTGACTTTATTCTTGTGTAGGGTGTAAGTTGGTGGTCTAGTTTCACTTTTTTGCATGTATCTGACCAATTTTCCCAACACCATTTATTGAAGAGACTGTCTTGCCTCCGTTGTATGCTCTTGCCTCCTTTGCCAAATATTAATTGAGCTTAATGACTTGGGTTGATTTCTGGGCTCTCTTCTGTTTCATTGATCTATATGCCTGTTCTTATGCCAGTATCAGGCTGCTTTTATTACAGTGGCTTTGTAGTATAACTTGACACCTGGTATTGAGATCCCTCCAATCTTTCTCAAGATTGCTGCAGCTATTTGATGTCTTTTCTGATTCCATATAAATTTTTGGAGTATTTGTTCTAGATCTGTGAAGGATGCTATTGGTATTTTAATAGGGTTTGCATGGAATTTATAGATTGCTTTGGGTAGTTTGGACATTTTAATGATGTTTATTCTACCAATCCATGAACATTCTATATCGGATAAATTTCTTATCTCCATTTCGTATATCTCTTCTTCTGGAGAATTCTCTCATTTCATTTGCGGGTTGTTTCTTTATCTCATCATTTTGTCTGCTTGTTTGGGTTTGTGACTATTTATTGGGTAGATCTGCTATGCAGTACAGTGTCAAAAGACTCAAAGCCTCCAGAGACAGCCTCTGATTATAGAATGACAAGAATCCTCAGGTGTGGGGAGAGTTTTTTTCAACAGGGTGGTATAATTGCTTCTGCCAGGAGGCTAATTTTTATTCAGTCCTTTAATGGGCCCAGAAACTCCACATCATGGAGCAAGGTGTTTTCCAGTAGGGTGGGTCAACTGTATTCCTCCCAGGCAAGGCTGCCTTTATAGTAAATGTCTGCGTGAGAAAGATGACCTCTGCAGCCTGAGGGAATGATTCAGCACAGAAAGTGGGGTGTCTGCCTTCTGAGCTCTAACCCCAGAGCCCTTGATCCTGGCTTTTGCTCACAGAGCTCCAGTCTACTCTGCCCTGCCTCTTCCGGGCACAAGGTGTGTGGCTCCAGAGGGAATTTTATGCGTTGGCCCTTTAAGAAGGTGCCTGAATTTCCAGCCTTCTCTCCCCAGCCTATAGCAACCCCACTGCTTTTCACAGCCAGATATTGTGTGGGTACCCTTCTCAGTTCTGGTGCTCTCTGCTGAGGGGCCCTGCTTGGGGTTTAGACCGCAGAGTTCTCAGTGGCAACCCCCCACAGCTGAGGTACCTCTCCAGAACTTCAGTTGCTGTCTGTGCGAACCCGGCCAGTCCTTTTGTGCCTCCAGCCCTCCTATCAGACTCTATGTGGTCTCCCCTTTCTGTCCTCAGTTATCGGGGTTCTCTCCAGTGAGTCTTCCAATGATTATTCAGGGAGTTTTTCTGTATTTTAGTTGTAATTCCAGTTTGGTCCTGGGAGCGTGTTCGTGCAGTATCCACTTACTCTGCCACCATTTTTAATCTCTGGAGCTAGCTTTGAAGTTAAATATAAAACACTAATGTTAGAAGCTGAGGTAGTCACCATTTTCAGTAGAACCTGAGATAGTGATGGGGCCCCAGAGAGTTCTCATTTGGTGAGGAGAGGGTGGTCCTGCAGGAGTTCATGCACAGCTGGTGAGTGGAGTGGTTGTGGTCTAGAACCTGGGACCTCCTTTCTGGACTCCTTCCTCTCCACTGCCTTTTCCTCAGCACATGGAAGGTAAAAGCCTTTTCTTGGACCACGTGGTGCCAACTGATTATCAGCAGCCTCTGTTCTACTAGATCATCTGGCTTCTTTATTAAAGCCTCCTCTGTTTACCATGGTGGCCTGTTGGCAGATCTCAAATGATCTTCATTAGGGCTGCATATTAACTACTAGAGGCCTGGTTCACGAAAATTCGTGCACTTGGTGGTGGGGGCGGGTCCCTTCAGCCCGGCCTGTGGCCTCTCATAGTCTGGGAGCCCTCAGGGGATGTCCCACTGATGGCCACAGTCTGGCCTCCCTCTGCAGGAGGTGGCTGACGGGCCCATCAGGGGAGGCACCAGCAGAGAGAGGCTGGCCACGCCCCCCATCACCATCTCTGGTTGCCGCTGCTCCCTGATCGCCATCCCCTCCCTCTGCCAGCTGGCATGTGCCTTGGCTGACCTGGCGCTGCCTGCTTGCTGGTCCCACCCCCTGCCGACTGGTAGTTCCACAGTTCAGTCGATTTGCATATTACGCTTTTATTATATAGGATTGTTCAAACTTCTCAGGAGCTTAGGACATCTTGTGTGTGTGTGTGGGGGGGGGGGTGCTGGTGGGAGAGAAGGAAAGAATGAGAGAGAGAGAGAGAGAGAGAGAGAGAGAGAGAGAGAGAACAGAGGGAATGAATATGAATATTTTAACATTTTAGATATACAATCTTTGAAAACTTCTCCTTTCCCTCTGGCATAGGAATAAGCTCAAAGTATTTTCTATAGTGAAAAGTTGTTTTGAGAGGATATTGGTTTAAAGTCAAAATACTAATATTTATTGAGCTCTTGCTATGGTTCAGATATTGTACTAAATGCTTTAAATACATTGTAAAAGTCAATTGTCACATCAATTAATGAGGTATTTATTGTTATTGTTCATGGATGGGGATGTTGAGGCTAAGAGAGGATAAACAGTTTGTCCAGGTTGCAGAGCTGAAAGTGACAGAGCTATGACTTGAATCTAAGCAGTCGCATTCCAGAGACTGCTTTATCTATTGTCCAATTTTTATCTGATAAGGGAAATGGTGTATGTACATTTAGAGAAGTGGAAATACAGAATAGAATGAAGGGCAAATCCCGGAACATTTTCAGTATTTCTAGTGGTATACATTTTTTAACTGGGATCACACTGATTGTCCTGTTTGTGAGCCACCTTTATCACTGGTCCTTATATTGTGACATGTTGCTATGACATTTTCAGTCCCACATAGCATGATTTTATTGCCTATGTGCTTTTCCATCTCTTATCCTATCTAATAAAAGAGAAACATGGTAATTGGCGTACGACCGCTACCCTTCCCATTGGCTAATCAGGGAGATATGCAAATTAACTGTCAGCCAAGATGGCGGCTGGCAGCAGGGCAGCTTGAAACTAACATGAGGCTCGCTTGCTTCAGTGACGGAGGACTCCAACGTTCCCCACCTGCCGCTGCAGGCAACTATGTAACAAACATAAAAGCTAAACAAAACCCCAGAAACCTGCTTTAGTCCGGGCTTCAGCCAGCAGGATCACAACATTGTAAGCAAAGGCCAGAAACCTACTTTCAGCAGCGGAGGCCTACGAGCTGGAGCCAAGCCTCAAAGCTAAAGCTGGCCCAGAATAAAAAAGAAAAAGAAAAAAAGGAGCGGTTGGGAGCTTCAGTCACCCACAGCCTGAAAACAGCCCTCAGCTCCTCACCCAGACTGGCCAGGCACCCCAGTGGGGACCCCAACCCTGAAGGGTGTGTGACCAGCTGCAAACAGCCATCATCCCCTCACCCAGGCTGGACAGGCACCCCAGTGGGGACCCCCACCCTGATCCAGGACACCCTTCAGTGCAAACCAGCCGGCACCCACCCGTGCACCAGGCTTCTACCCTATATAGTAAAAGGGTAATATACCTCCCAGCACCAGGATCAGTGGAGCCGCGAGGCCTCCCGGCACCGAGATCAGCATGACAGGGGGCAGCGCCCAAACCCCCTGATCGCCCTGCGGCTCTGTGTGTGACAGGGTGCGGTGCCCCAACCCCCTGATCGGCCCTGCTCTGTGTGTGACAGGGTGCGGCGCCCCAACCCCCCCATCCCCCCACCACGGGCCCTGCTCTGTGTGTGACGGGGTAGAGCCATAACCTCCCCATTGGCCCTGCCTTGAGTGTGAGAGTGGCGGCACCCCAACCCCCTGATGGGCCCTGCTCTGTGAGTGACAGGGGGAAATGCCCCAACCCCCTGATTGGCCCTGCTCTATGCATGACAGGGGGTGGCGCTGCAACCTCCCCATCAACCCTGCCTTGAGTGTGATGGGATGGTGCCCCAACCCCCCAATCAGCCCTACCCTGAGCGTGACTGAGGGTGGAATCACAACCTCCCGATCGCCCTGCTCTGTGTATGACAGGGGCGGCGCCCCAACTCCCCAATCGGCCCTGCTCTGAGCCCGACTAGGGGCTGCACCTAGGAATTGGGCCTGTCCTCTGCCACCCGGGAGCAGGCCTAAGCCAGCAGGCCGTTATCTCCCGAGCGGTCCCGGACTGCGAGAGGGCACAAGCCGGGCTGAGGGACCCTCTTCCCCCCGAGTGCACAAATTTTTGTGCACCGGGCCTCTAGTCTATATAATAAAAGCCTAAGCAACCGTTAGGGCGGAATGACAGAACGACCCGTTGCTGTGATGTGCACTGACCACCAGGGGGCAGACGCTCAATGCAGGAGCTGCCCCCTGGTGGTCAGTGCGCTCCCATAGGGGGAGCGCCACTCAGCCAGAAGCAGGGCTCATGGCTGGCGAGCGGAGCTGCCACAGTGGGAGCCTCTCCCGACTCTGTGGCAGCACTACCGAGCAGCAGCAGGAGGTGCAGCAGGCCAGGATGAGCATGAGTGGCGTGGCACCTGGATCCGATTTGGGCTACCCCCTGGCCACCTGCTGCTTAGCACACTGCTACATCCCCCGAGGGGTCCCGGACTGCAAGAGGCATGTCCGACTGCCAGCTTAGGCCCGATCCTAGTGCCATTCTCTGTAGAAGGCAGTCAGTCTGAGCAACTCAGTGACTCAGGGAAGCACAGGGAACTCGGGGAGCCTGCCTCTGCACTTGACTCACCCACTAGATGGGGTTCACAGGACAGATCGTGGTGGCCCAGCCCGAACACGTGCAGCAGCTGCTGAAGCTCAAGCAGCAGGGCATGCAGCAGCAGAAGGTCATCTGGCCACAGCCAGCAGGCAGACATCCCCAGAGGGGTCCCGGACTGAGAGAGGGTGCAGGCCAGGCTGAGGGACCCTCCTGCAGTGCATGAATTTCATGCACTGGGCTTCTAGTACTATATAATAACAGCCTAATATGCAAATCAACCGAATGGCAGATTGACCGGTGGAATGACCAGTCGCTATGATGCTCACTGACCACCAAGGTCAGACGCTCAACGCAGGAGCTGCCCCCAGCCTGCAGGCCCCAGGCCAGCCAAGGCGGGTGCCAGCAGGGGCCCCCCAATCTCCCCACCCACCAGTCGCCCCACAGATTGGCCCTGAACACCCGCCAGACCTAGGGACCCTAATCTATATATTGGGAACAGTCTCTTAGATATAAAAATTAAAACCTGGCAAGGCTACTCTAACACTGAAAAAACAGGATGATGCAGCAATGACATGCATGGACTCTGGCTTGCACATTTTGTGGTCAGCCCTGATTCTGACACTTATAACTGTGTGACAAAGCCAGTTACTTAACTTCTCTCTGCTTCAGTTTTTCCACCCATAAGATGGGGGAAATGGTACTACAGTGGGGTGTTGACTTATGAGTGTCCCGACTAACGAGTTTTTCGAGATACGAGCAGTCTCTCGGCCGATATTTTGCTTTAAGTTGCGAGCTAAAATTCGGGTTACGAGCCAGCTTCAGATACCCCACCGCTAGTTGGTGCAGCGAACATCACAGTGGACGCCACATCAGCCCAGCATCACGTGTCTCACTCGTTCACTTTTGATTTGACATACGAGTAATTTGAGTTACGAGCTCCATCACAGAACAAATTAAACTCGTAAGTCAAGGCCCCACTGTACTGCCTCAGAAGGATCATGTTATATACTACTTTTTATAATCAGGGCAAGAAAATGTAGCTGCCCATACAACAGCAAGATGCCTTTCACCTGTATGAAAAGTATGGTCACTGGTGCATGCAGTGTACTGGATTGCAAGAGGGATGTCCGATTGCCGGATTAGGCCCAACAGGGATGGGTTGAAACTGGCAGTTGGACATCCCCCGAGGGCACAGGCTGGGCTGAGGGACCCCCCATGCACCCCACGCACCAGTCCTCTAGTAGATACTATAATTTGTGCACCAGTCCTCTAGTAGATACTATAATTTGCAAAAGTAATATGTGTCAAACATTTAATTCTCTTGAGTTTTACTTTTGTTAGTAATGCTGTGCTGGATTTCCTTGCACATGAATCTTTTTAGAATATATCCGATTGTTTCCTTATGATAAATTTCTAGAACCAGAAATGTTGGCACAAATAGAGATATTTGATAGGTATTATTAAAGTACTGTATTTTAGCACTCACCAGCCGTGAGAAAGAATGTCCATGCATCTGCACTCTTGGACAATACTAAATACTGGAATTAAAAGACAGAAATACACAAATACCTTGACAGTTTGATGAGTTAAAAATTATATCTTATTTTAAATTTTGGGGTGGGGGAATGTGGCTTTAAGTGAGGTTGGACTTTTTTTTGTTTTTGTTTTTTTAATTTAAAAAAATATTTCTTTTAAAATTAGCTATGTGTGCTGATTTTTGTTTTAGAACATACAACTTTTATTCATAATTTTTATATGTTCATTTTGAATTAAAGATATTGACTATCAGTGATGTTACAGATGTATTTTCCACTTTGATGTTTTTCTTTCAATTTTATTCAAGGTAATTTTGATGTACAAATATTCAAAATGTTTGTGTAGTCACACATATTAATGAGCCCTAGCCAGTGTGACTCAGTTGGTTGGTGTTGTCCCATGTTACAAGAGGCCACTGGTTAGATTCCTGGTCAGAGCACATGTCAGGTTGCCAGTCCAATTCCCAGTAGGGGGTGTGCAGAAGGCAGCCAATTCATGTTTCTCTTTCACATCTAGGTTTCTCTCTCTAAAATCAATATAAAATAAAACATATTAAAAACATTAATGACATGTATTTTTTTACTTTTATGCCTAGAACAGCCTTCCCATTCACTAGGATGAGACAAATATTCATCTGGGATTTTTTTCAGTTCTTTTATTATCTCATAGTTTATATTTAGAGTTTATTTTGTTATATGATCATAGGCATGAGATTCAAATAAACTTGCCAAATGGTACATTAGTTGTTCTCATATCACTTATTTAATACTCTTTTCTCTCATCAACCTTTATCATGTACTAAATACTTTTATGAATGTGGGTATACTTTGAACTTTATACTTTGTTCTCTTGATCTTTGTGGTTTTGCATTTTAGTTTGGGTTCTACGGTTTTAATAGTTTTTAACATAAACAATCTTGGATACTTCCATATAATTTTCTTTCTCAAAATTTCTTAGCAGTGGTTAGCCTATTCATTTATTCTTTCATGTGAATGTAGACTAATTTTGTCAGATTTTAAAACATCTTTTCAAAATAAATTTTAATTGTCATAGATCACATATCAATATGGAGAGAATTAATTCATTACACTCTTGTTGTAACTTTTGTTTAATGTACGTAGTCTTATTCAAGACCTCCATTGTCCTTTAGTGAATAAAGCATTGCTGGTTTTCATAGTATTTTTGTAATTCTTGGTATGTTTTCCTTAGAGATTTCGCAACATTGGTTATAATTGTGATTTGATCTTTTTCTTTATATTTTCAGCTTATTGCTGGTTTATGGAAAAACCATATACATATGTGTTCCTAAATAGGCAATAGTAGCATTTCTAATAATGAAAATAATGTGTCCTATATTTTAATGTTTTTAACTTTCATTTCTTCCAGAACATCCCAATGCTATGTTAAATAATAATGGTACAGCAGGTATACTTGACCTCATTCCTGAATTTAATTATTAACTCCTATTTTTAACTTTTAATATGATGTTGGCTATTGGGAAAATTATATGGAAGTCCAGGATTGTTTATATTAAAAACTATTAAAACTGTAGAGCCCAAACTAAAATGCACATATTGGTTTCTGGCACATATCTTTTACTGTGGCAAATAACTAGTATTCTAATTTCCAATACCAATTCCTACAGAATTTTTTTATAAAATGTCTTTTCAGCATCTTTAATAATTATATTTTTTTCTATTGAACCAATAGTGCTATAGATTGGTAATGTATTGTATGTATTATGTCCATTTCTGAAAGATTTGAAATTACCTGTCAGCCAATTATTTGACTCAAGTTTAATTTTGTTGTTTTGTTATTAAAGTTCCCCCCCAAACAAAATATTTTTCTCCAGTAATTTTTATCAAGATTTTTACTTCTTAAATTAATATTACAGATTTTTATTTTTCTAGAAAATTTGTCATTTCTGTGTTTTTAAATTATATTAACATAGTCAAATATTACATATTCATAAAATTAAAAATCTCCTTAATATTTTTCATTTTATCATCTCATTTTTAGTTTAATTGTTCTTTCTTTGGAACATCAGATTAGCCATCAGTAAATCTATTTTATTTTTGGATATTTTTAAGGACCATCTTTTGAAATCTTTTCTATTTAAAATTTTGAATTTGTTTTTGTCATTGTTTTTGTGTACTCTGCCTTCATTTTTGCTTTCCCTGGGTTTATTTCCCTTTTCTAATTTCTTCAGTTGAATTCTTTAAAAATTTTTTTTCTTAATACATGTGTTTTTTTCTTATAAACAAACCTGCGCTTCATTTTATTTTTTTAATACATTTTTCTTGACTTCAGAAAGGAAGGGAGAGGGAGAGAAAGATAGAAACTTCAGTGGTGAGAGAGAATCATTGATTGGTTGCCTTCTATGTGCCCCATACTAGTAATCAAGCCCGCAACCCTGGCATGTGCCCTTGACCAGAATCCAACCTGGGACCCTTCAGTCTGCAGGCTGATGCTCTTGAGCCAAACTATTTAGGGCTAAAGTTTTCTAAATGATGAAAGTATTTAAGTTGTTTGCCTCTGAGTGTTGGTTCCCTATATTTGATACATAATGTTCTTCTTATCTTTGTTTCAATCTGCTATTGTATAACTTAGTATCTCTTAGACTTTATACTTATTTAGAAGAATGTTTAAAGTGTATATGCTTATTTTAATTGTTCATGCTTTAGTTTATTAATGTGGAGTTTTATTGCACTACTAGAGGCCCGGTGCATGAAATTCGTGCACGGGGTGGGTGTGTCCCTCAGCCCAGCCTGCACCATCTCCAATCTGGGGCCCCTATCACAATCCAGGCCTGCTGGCTCCCAACCACTTGCCTGCCTGCCTGATTGCCCCTAGCCACTTCTGCCTGGCAGCCTAATCACCCCCTAGTCACTCCCCTGCCAGCCTGATCAATGCCTAACTGCTCCTCTGCCTGCTTGAATACCCCTAACTGCCCTCCCCTGCCAGCCTGGTCACCTCTAACTGCCCTCCCCTGCCGGCCTGATCACCCTAACTGCCCTCCCCTGCAGGCCTGGTTCTCCCCAACTTCCCTTCCCTGCCAGCCTGGTTGCCCCTAACTGCCCTCCCCTGCAGGCCTAGTTTCCCCCAACTGCCCTCCCCTGCAGGGCTGGTCCCCCCCAACTGCTCTCTTCTGTAGGCCTGGGTCTCTCTCAACTGCCCTCCCCTGCTGGCCTGATTGCCCACAACTGCCCTCGCCTTCTAACCATCTTGTGGCAGCCATCTTTGACCACATAGGGGCACCTATCTTGTGTTGGGGTGATGGTCAATTTGCATATTACCGCTTTATTAGATAGGATGGTCACAGAAGATGGAGAGGGAGTCAGGTTTCTTTGATGTCCCAATACATAATTACATGATTAGTCTTTGTTAGTGTCCCATGAGCCCCAGTATGGAAATGTGTGCTGTAATTATCAGCTTTATCTAGTCCTCAGATCAGCATTATTTATTATTTTACCCTACTTCTCAATATCCTTATTAAGTTTTTATCTGCTTAGTTTTTCAAGGACTGAAAGCAATAAGAGACTTCAGCAACACTATTGCAGGTCTCTCAGTATTTGCTTATTTTCCTTTATTCATTTCTCTGCTGTATTATCTTGACAATACAATTTTAACTGTTCTTTGAAATGTACTCTTTGTCAGTAAAAATGCCATTTCTGTTTAATACTTTAAAAACTTCATTCTGATTTTATATGAACATTATAACTCTTGCTTTTTAATGTGCAGTTTTCTGGTATTTCTTGCCCCAATCCTTTTTCTTTTTTACTTTTATGGGTTTCTTGCAGATAGCATGGAGGTCATTCTTAATTTATGACTCTACCTGAAGAGAGAATTAATACCTATTTGCAGTGTTCAAATACTTCTTCTAATTTCTGTCATCTTTTTATTCTTTTTCCTTTTATTATTCCGTGATGCTTCCTCCATTTTCCATTTTGTGTGATATGATTTATTCTTTAACAATTTTCAAGTTTTACAGTTTTGAGTTTAATATTCTAGTTTTCTTAAATTTGAAATAAAATATGCATATATTTCTGTACAAACAATGTCAAGAAGCTTACTGAACCTATCTCCTTGTGTAGGGTAAAATCAACAAATTTTTATTCTCCTTTGGGATCCTTTTTCCCTTTTAAATGATGGAGATATAGCTATTTTGGTCCAGTTTATTACATTTTTAATATTATGCAAATTTTCCTATAAGAATTACCTAGATAACTTGAATTCTGTTTTCTAACTACATATAGTTGTTATGGTTTGATTACATATTATAAACTACTTAAAAGCACTTCAACCCCTTACTCTTTTCATTTGTTTGTTTGTTTTTTGTTAATCCTCACCTGAGTGTATTTTTCCATTTATTTTAGAGAGATTGGAAGGGAGAGGGAGAGACAGAGAGAGAGAAACATATATGTGTGTGTGAGGGAGAGAAACATCTATGTGAGAGAGGAGCATTGATTGGTTGCCTTCTGCATGTGCCCCAAGCAGGGCTGGAGATTGAGCCTGTAACCTACATACCTGCCCTTGATTGGAATTGAACCTGCAACCCTTTCATCTGCCAGCCATTGCTCTATCTCCTGAGCCATACAGGCTAAGGCACACCTTATTACTTAAAATAATTGTTTTGGTTGACCACAGAACTTCAAAAATGTTTTTATGAAGTAAATTTTCTTATTGATTTTTTGTGTGCAAGAATGCCTTTTTCATTTTTAGCTTGTATACCACAGTAGAAAACTTGATTAGTTTAGAATTATTGTATCAAACTCTTTGCCATCAGAGCTGTAGTTTTATTGCTTTATCTTTTCTGCTGTCAAATGCCAGCCTGATTTTTCTCTCATCTTATTGCTCTGGGCACCTGTATTTTTTCCTTCCTCATTTGATGCTGAGGATTTTCTTACTTACCTCAAAATTCTACTTTCACCAGGAGGTAAGTAGATGACAGTTTTCATTAATATGTGTGTGTGTATGTGTGTGTATGCCAGTTTTCATTAATTCTTTTCTTGTACAGAGTGAGCTTTATTTTCTTTTCTGGCCTGGGAATCAGGTATTTCTTCAGTTTAGAAAAGTTTTCTTACATGATATCTTTAATAATTGCTTTCTGGTATTTGTCCTGATTACTTCAGGGATCAGAACTATCTTGGCTTGAATATCTATTATAATATGTCTTTTTGCTTTCCATGTTGATATAATTTTTTAAGTTCTTCACATCACTGATTTGATTTTACAGAGTATTGTCTTTCCTTTTCTTTGGTCCTTATGTAGCTTCCAGTTATATTTTTAAAAACTTGTAATTGAAAAATTCCTAATGTTTTTTTTGTTTTGTTTTGTAACTCAGCCAGTTTCTGGTTTCATTCACTTGTCATATCTTATCTTTCATGTCTTGTTTCAGGGTCAGTATCTATTCTTTTTTCTTTTTGCAGGCAAAGTCATATCTTATCTAAAACATTTCTATTTTCAGTGTAGTAAATATTTTTCAAAATTATCTTCTTTCATTTCTTGGATGTTTTTTGTTGTTATGCCACCAAGTCACCCATGTTGCCTATTTTTAATTCACTCGTCATTTAATGGTGAAAGGTATAGCCTGGCCTGGAATTTGTTCTCAAGTACTTCCTGCACTGTCTGGAAAAGATTAGATTACGTCACTCAGTCTGAAGCTAAAAGCTTGGTTCTTAAAAATCTAGCAAGCCAGGTAGGTGTCCCATCAGCCAGCTGTATAGACTGGGAGGGAGCTGGCGCATGGGCAGTCTCTATTGGGGTTCTCTGTGTAGTTGTTTTGTGTTGGGTGAAGCCACTGTCCATGCGACCATCTTCTGATCCTGGATTTCTCCCTCACCCTAGCTTCACTCCACACCCCAAACCCTGTAATGGTGACTGAATTCTTCTGGTGTCAGAACCCTGTGATGTAGGGAGGCCTCACAGCGACAAAACTTCAGACATGGCAGGGCATGTGCTTAGTTCTAGTCCTGTGCCTTCTGTTTCTTGACCAGCCCTCACCTGCAGCTTCCACTCCCCCAGCTCAGGACTATTACTTGCTAATTTTACATCAGGATCTCCTCTCGCGATCGATGCTGCACCACTTTGTCAAGGAGAATCACGAGTGGTAACTCCGGGTCAGCCTTTTATGTTCTGCTTCCTACGTCTACCTGGCAAAATGTGTTCACGGTGATGGCACGTGTCTGCTGCCCTCTGTTTCCTAGCACTGGTCCACATTCCCCCATATAACATTCTCTGGCCCTGGCTGGTTTGGCTCAGTGGATAGAGCATTGGGCCTATGGACTGAAGGGTCCCGGGTTTGATTTTGGTCAAGGGCATGTACCTCGGTTGCAGGCTCCTCCCCGGCCCTGGCTGGGGCATGTGTGGGAGGCAACCAATGTGTCTCTCTCATATTGATGTTTCTCTGTCTCTCCCTCTTTCTTCCACTCTCTCTAAAAATCAATAGTAAAATATCCTTGGGTGAGGATAAAAAAATAAAACATTCTTCTGTTACTGGTGTTGAGATTGAAAATACGCTCTCTCAAGGCAGAGAGAGTAGGGGTAGGGGAGAGATGTCTTGAAGAAAATCTGATATTCAAAGATCTACCTTTCTAAAACACAAACAGAAACAACTGTGAACTTTACAAAACATTTATGGAGCTCTCTGAAGTAATGTACTCCCCCAGGACACTCAGCACATAAAGTAATTTAGAAAAGCTGGGCTCTCACAAAAATTGTCAGATGCGCAGCCTTTGTGTGTAGTAAGCTACACCTGTGTGTCTGCAATGGTCCCCAGGAGTGTGGTGCTGCATGGTCCAATTAGGCACAGAAGAACCCCACGGAGCAGCAGCCACTTGCCTGTAATAATGTTTATGGTCCAGAACGATGCCTGTTTCCCCTTTGCACTTCTCCCCGTGGTGCTGGCAATCAGGTTCTGGTTTCTCAGCCTAGCAGGTCGCTTCACCCCAGAAACTCCAGTAATTCTTGCAGGCCCTCTCTTACTAGGGAGAGCAAGAATGCCCACTTATTTTAAGGAAACAAAGAACAATAGTGTCACATTTCCGAGTAAGAGTGAAAAAAATGGTCCTCTCCACATCTGAACAGAGTAGTCAGAAGCAACAAAATAGAAGTGAGGTGCACACAGGTAGAGGCTGGGCCAGGGGCGCAGGTGGGTCCAGGGGAGCTTTATTTATTGACTAGCATTTTCTCCCCTTTCACTGGTCCAGCTTCAATTATTGTCAACAAAGGTGACTTAGAAAAAGCAAGACCTTGTAGTGTGTGTGTGTGTGTGTGTGTGTGTGTGTGTGTGTGTGTGTGTGTGGCCTGCTGAGGCATCAGGTCACAGGGTGGTCTAGAACAGAGAGGCGGTATTGCCGGGTTGCCGGGGTTGTGTGGAACCGGCCTGGGCTAATGCTCTGACTGCAGCAGAGTCAGTGGCTCCTACTGAAATGTGCACCGAGCAGTTTCAGCTGGAGATTCGTTTATAGCATAAGACATACACTGACTTCTTTCCTTCCCAGACTCTGATCTCACATTTGCTGATAGAGTTATATGGGGAGGGGACGTGATGAGAAGACATATGCACAGTCCTGTTGACTCACCACAGGTTGAGGGGCATGTGTCTGCAGACTGGACAGCTTCCTCCTCTGCAGCCTGGGGTGTTGCACACCAGCTCGTGGTCGCAGGAAAGGATGTGTTGTGAGCTGCATTCCTGTGGTCGGCCACATTAGGATCTGTGATCGTTTTCTTAGATATGTATTTTGCATGTGAAAAATAAGCAAGAAGCTATCATCAGGGATCAAAGAGGAATGCTTTGGGCATACCCTTGACCTATGGTATCTTTGTTTTCTATGAACACATTTTGATGTAAATCAAGAGGTGTTTCCTAACAACTGACCGTGGTTGCCTGAGGCAGATGGATACATTTTCGTGTGTTTGAAATGTCAGACGGAAACAGACTTGTCTCTTACAATTGTTCCTTAGATTTCCCACTCTAGGCACTGACATTCTATTTTCAAATTATACCCAAATATACTGACACTTTGAAACATGCTTTCCAAGGTTATCTATGAAATAACATATCCCTGACCTTGGAAATACCTTTCACCATCTAAGTACCCACCACATACGTTTAAAGGTGTGGATTTCTTAGTGGCGCTACACAAGAATTCTGTAGTAAAGAAATATTGATTGAATATTGAATATTGATTAAGTATATGTGCTGTGCTAGGTGTTATTAATGAGAATTTCACCAAATCCCACAGCTTTTTGAATTAGTATCATCATCATACTCATTTCATGGTTAAGGGAATATAGACTTGGGAAGGCTCTCTAAACTGTCTTAGGGCCAAATAACTAGTAAGTTTTGAGGGTCATTCGTGGGTCTCTGACTGAATAACCTACCACATGGACTCTCCTATTGACTTCCTTACAGGGAGTCTGTAAGTTTTTCTAAAGATCATATCACCCCAAAGTTGCTTAGTCTAGAGCCCCAACATCTCTATTCCCGAGCTTACCCTTTCTCCGAGTACCATACTTGTTTGTCTGCTCCTTGAAAATTTCTGAATGGTGAGCAAATGGTTTTGCAACTTGAGGGAGAAGGGTTTGAGTCCCTGCAGCATCTTCTAAGCGCACAGTATTTTAAGGACAGCTTGGAGCAGTACAGGGATCACAAGCAGCCTATTATATCCCCAGGTCTGCCCTAAACTAGTTCTCTTAAGGCCTCAGGAAAGCATGCCCTCTCCAAGTCTCTTACTACATCTGTGAAATGAAAGAGTTAGAGTAAGGGATCTCCCTAATGTCCATTCTGGTTCCCAAACTCTGCAGTTAACATACATCACAAAATAGGAAGCCTGAACGTATAAAACAGAATTTACTATTTTCATAAAAAGGTAACTTCCATAACTGATGTTGCGCTGCATGGTTATTGGGCATTAGTGGAGGAGAGGTGTGGGTAGGGCTTACCATAGATGCTCTCAGGCAGGAAAAGGAGAAAGGTAACTGGGAAAAGGACTAACCTCTGTTCTGCCTTTAGGGGGCGCCTGGCGCCATGGCCTGAGGCCATGAGCTCCTAGAAACTGATAAGAACTAGAATCTTCCAGTTCCCAGTGATTCTAGGCAACTTGAGCCTATCTGGCTGGGTCAGCCTGAGCTGCACTTAACCGGCTCTAGAACCACTGTGCTCTGTCTGAGGTAATGTAGGCTTTATATTTGTCAGCAACTTCATATTTATTATCTCATAATTATTGTTATATTATGTTACATGATATTATAAGAATCCCTACTTTACAAATGCATAACTAAGGCTCAGAGTTAGGTCACAGAGGAGTATGAACCCAGATTGTGGTTTCAGCATATTTTCATCTTATGGCAGGCCTTAAGATGGAGCAAAAAAAAACTTTTAAAATTACCTTAACCTGTCTCTCAATTCAGAATGTTGCCTGGCTGATATTGGAATTTAAAGGCAAGTAAATCTTTTGATTTCCTCAGTTAAAAATTAAAAGGTTTAAAGCACAGCCCTAGCTGGTTTGGCTCAGTGGATAAAGCGTCGGCCTGTGGACCGAAGGGTCCCAGGTTCGATTCCGGTCAAGAGCACATGCCCTGGTTGCAGGCTCGATTCCCAGTAGGGGATGTGTAAGAGGCAGCCGATCAGTGATTCTTTCTCATCATTGAAGTTTCTATTTCTCTCTCCCTCTCTCTTCCTCTCTAAAATCAATAAAAATATATGTTTTAAAAAAAGGTTTAAAGCACAAATATTGTGTAGGGGGCAAAACAAAGACCGAAGTATATTCATACTGAAACGATGTAATGTTTCACTGTTGTTAACGTTGACAGGGCGGAGGTGGAAAAGAATCACAGAGCAGAAACCCCTGGAGCCTCAAGGGGAGGCACCTTCAGGGGACGAAAGGGGAAGGATTCTGTAGACGGCCTATACCTACCTTACAATGTGGGTCAGGACAGCTCTGCTTCATCTTCCTCTGGCATCAGAAAAATAGATGTTGGGGCAGGTGCTTTTGTTTAGGCTTAGCTCACAAAGGGCAGCTTGGTGGGGTGATATTAATTCCCTTGGCATGGATTTTGAAAACTTTAAGATTTATGTTTTAAGAACCTTCACTCTGAAGTGCATGAGAATTTTCTGCTTGCAAAATAGATTCCACTTGCAAAAATTCTAGTTGTATTTCTCCTCTGTGTTATTGAAACATTTTGCAGTGTCTGTCCAGTCCTGGGATTGCATCCTGTCAGGTCAGAGTGGAAAAGGTGGGTGTTAGCAGTGTTGCTGGAAGAATAAACTCATCCAGTCTCCTGCAGGCACATTTTTTTTCTTGCTCTTGGTACAGTGTCAATTCTAGCACTGAGTAATTTGCTCTATGTGCTTCATTTGAGTGAAGACATTAATATTAATATTAATCTCATTTTCAGTGTTTACATTTTGATTTTTTTCCTTTTTTTTAATTTTTTTGGACTGCCTTTATAATTTCAGGAACAAACCTGGCTTTGTTATGCTTCCTTAATCTTACCTCACCTGGCCTAGATAACCTGCATTCCAAATTGTGAGTTTGCAGCAAGGCAGCTAAGCAACAGGCCCTCACAGCTGGGTCATTTTCTAAGAATTAAAGGACATGACTTCAGTTTCCAGGACTGGCTTTGGTCGGCTTGGTGAGAGCTGACATTTAGCTCATCTCAGCCTGTGCACTTGGGGATGATTAAAGTTGCTGCCTGATTCATAACGCATAGGTAATTAAAATTGTAATGTATTTTGAGGCCTTCTCTTTCATTCATTTATTCAAACAAACATTTGTTGCTGAGTGAATGATGACTTTGATTTAGAAACATTATACACACATAAAATACGGGCAGCTTGTAGGTAACAATTTTTTTATTTGCTCTCCTAAAGGAATTTCATTACCAAATCCTCGTGAATTCTGAACCTCAAGAAGAATAATCCTTTCCTTTGTTGGAGTTTTAAATTTAGAATAATCAGACAATAGTGAAGCATTCTGTTCAAAGCATTCCTTTTAGGTGACCCATTTATTATACACCGCTCTTAAGAAGAGATGAAGTTGATTAGCATTGAACATTCAGTCAGTTTTTGCATAGCTAATACCAAGGAGAAATTTTCAAAAGTTGTGCCTGCTGTTTAATATTATTATGTGACCAACTTTTAATTATCTGTGCTGATGGAATATAATAACTGATGTGTACACTCTAAAATCAGTCCCTTTGGCTTTGGGGAGCATTGTATGATGCTTTTACTTAGCTTTCATTGTGGTTTTGCTCAGACTAATATTAAAAATGTGCTGCATTCTTTGTGCACACAGCTCATGATAGGAAGGAAGGAGGAAATGACTCAAAAGTATACCAGAGAAAGGTCAACTGGAATTTTAAAATTTATTTCAGATAATGTTTCTAAGTAATGTCACAGTTACATGTATTGTTGTTACTGCTTATTATTAAAAATACCTCTCCTTCCTATCCATTCAGGTTAGGCTTGTTTTTATGGCCGACAGTTATAAAAGGAAATATTTGGAGGGTTTATCTCCTGCGTAGTGGCCTTTTGGATTCTGAAAGTCTCGGCCTAAAAATATATTTCCTCAACAGCCTGCTCTAGAGCCCTTCCCCTCCTACCATTTTTAGCCCTCTCTGATTGGTCCATTCACCTGAGCAATTGGTGAGATGTGTGGTGCGATGCTTTGGAGTAGGGGTGGGGAATGTCTGACCTGCAGGCCATATAATGCCTGCGGAATCATTTGGTCTGGCCCTGCCAAGTCTTTAGGGGTGAGTTAATGAAATGTTTGACCAAATATAGCAGGCTACTTCTTAAGTTGATAGTTTTGTATGGCCTGCGAATGATCTTATAAATATTCAAATAGCCCTTGGCAGAAAAAAGGTTCCCCACCCTGACCCCTGACTTGGAAGATGGTGGTGACTGGCTCTTCAGGATGAGATAAGGGATGATCCCTGAGTATGGAGGTGCTGATGCAAGGAAAAGAAAACCATCTTTGGCTGCACACTTTGGTGTGGGACAGTCCTTGGTAAGTCAGTGGGACGGTGTCCAAATCCACTCACCTGGACTGTGGGTCAGTGGGCTCTGAAGGCATCACTGGGCTTTAGCAAGGTAGAAGCTGCACTTAGTGTCTTCTGCTGACTCGCCTGCCTGCCACCTGGTCATAGCTTCACCTGCTCCCACTCCCCTGCCGTGACTCTGTCGTACTGCTGTTCAGATGTACCCCAACTTTTCATCTCCCCAGGAGGCGAGGCCTGGCTATTTGGTGCAGGCCAGTTTCTAAGATCACAGTCTTGCTAGCCTGTCAGCATTACAAATAAATGTCAGCCTGAAGCAACCCTGTGCCCTGGAGCAGAGATGACCGCACCACGTTTGTGAGACAGATCCTGTCACCAGGCTCCAGGTGCCCCTTTCTCCTGCCACCCCCATCCCCACCTTCGCCACCCCCATCCCCACCTTGCTGACCTTATTGTTCCCACCCCAGGAAGCCAGCCCTTCTTATTGTTGTCCTCACTTGCTCCCTTATCATGACCTGCTCTGAAAAAAGGGAGAGAAAAGCTAGCGTTTGGATACCTACCATTGTGTGTCCTCTGGGCGCCATATAGTTTTGTATACATAATCGAACTTAGCTCTGCACCCACCTTCTGAGATAGGTGTTTGACTCATTTCACAGCTGATGAGTTTCCGAGTCAAACCAGTAAGTAACCTGCCCAAAGTTATAGAGATGGATGGTGCTAGGATTAATATTCAGCTTAGATACAAAACCTTTTCTCTTCCCATTTATGGGTCTATTTCTTTTATTTATTTATTTTTCTTTCTTTCTTTCTTTCTTTCTTTCTTTCTTTCTTTCTTTCTTCTTCTTCTTCTTCTTCTCCTTCTCCTTCTCCTTCTCCTTCTCCTTCTCCTTCTCCTTCTCCTTCTCCTTCTCCTTCTCCTTCTCCTTCTCCTTCTCCTTCTCCTTCTCCTTCTCCTTCTCCTTCTCCTTCTCCTTCTCCTTCTCCTTCTCCTTCTCCTTCTCCTTCTCCTTCTCCTTCTCCTTCTCCTTCTCCTTCTCCTTCCCCTCCTCCTCCTCCTCCTCCTCCTCCTCCTCCTCCTCCTCCTCCTCCTCCTCCTCCTCCTCCTTCCTTCCTTCCTTCCTTCCTTCCTTCCTTCCTTTCTTTTCCACTTCCAAGGTAGCATACTTATTCTGATATTTAAAGAGAGAATCTTTAAACCAAAGGTAAGAGTAATTATGGAGTTTCAGGTATCAGTGAGTTGTTGGAGGGTTGTTATCTTAAAAGCATACCATATTGGCAACCAGCTCCTGCAAGGTGTGAGGAACTACCTAACATGCATAAAAGTATCATTCTTCTTCGTGGACTCTGCCGCTTTTACTTAGTTCTAGATTGCTGGAAAATGGCTTCTATTTTCTGCACAAATTAGAACGCAGCTGCTTTTCTTTGCTGTCCCTGGCCAGAGGTGTGTGCTTTCCTGATTTCCTAATAAAACTTGAGCTCCTGTTAGAAGCCCAGATATTTTACTTCCAGTGGATTTGGCAGCAGTACATTCTTGAATATGCTGCCCCTTCCATTGAAAATAGCTTTATGCTACCTATCAGGGGCCGGCAATGTCAGGGGCCGGCAATGTCCTCGAACGTGAGAGACATTCTTTTCAGAGAAACATTTTCCTGCGTCGCTGCCATAATTGTGACCAGCTTTCAAAGGTGTTTTCCACATATGCCCAGCAGGGCTGAGGGCCCTGGGTGAGCACATCCCTCTTATACCTTGGGGACAGTTGCTGCTGATGAAGTTCCTTTACAAAGCCCAAAGGAATTTTCCTCCTTCCACCAGAGGTGTTTATAACCTCTAATTTGCTCACCATGCCTCTTGTAGAAAGGAGTAGGAGCTCAGCTTCTGGCAGGCGGCCAGGGAGCTGAGCCGCTGCGGGCTCCTGTCCCAGATCGGTGGCACTACCCAGTGGGTGCTGGGAAGCCCCTGTGGTAGGAGGAAGGGGTTAGAGCAGCAGCCAGTGGTCCCTCCTCCTCAGAGCCTTGGAGGTGTGGCCAGAGCCTGCCGGACAGCCAGTCATGGGGCGGGAAGGAGGGCCTTGTGGCAGCAAAGGCAAGAGAGGAGGAGCTGGTATGTTCAGTGGGTGGGTGGTCCAGCTTGTTGAAACAGCTCCTTCGCAAGATCTTATAATGAATGTTTAGCATTTTCGCTCTCTGTGCCCTGACCGTGGAGAGCATAGCCCTGGCTGGAGATTTGTCCTCATCCCCGCTTTGCCTTGGGAAAGGGCTCGCCTTTGTGCTGCTGTAGTATTTCAAGCAGCCTCCACCTGGTAGGAGGTCCTGACCTCAGTTCCCACAGGAGTTTAAAGGAATAGGGGGAGGACTTACTAGTGCCTCTTGGGACACAATGAAGTACAGAATTCTGAAAAGATAGTCTAGTTGCTGAATAAAAAGCCGCACACATTTAATATAACATCAGAATACAAAGTCATTTTAAATATAAGCTTTTTGTAGTTGTGGGAAATGAATATATTTTAATACAATCAGTGTTGCAAAGGGATTCTTTAAAATATGGTGATATTAATAATTTTGCCGATTTTGAAAGCTATTTTGTAATTTGGAACTTCATCTGGGGTTACAGACACATTCACACAACCTCCACTCCCCCCCGCGCCCCCCGCCCCCATACACACACCCCATATATGGTCACCCAGTGCCAGGTACTATATGTCAAAATAGGGTTGCTTTGTTACCACACTCTTAGAAACTAAACAGGATTGGGAGAGCATTCTTGATTAACAAGGAAAGTCTTGCTCCCTCAACACTGCCTGGCTAGCTTACTGGATTGAAAAGAGAAGGTACCACCACTGAGATTAAAATAAGGTCCCTTAGCCCTGGCCAGGTGACTCAGTGGTTGGAGCATCATACCATACACCAAAAGGTTGTGGGTTTGAATCCCAGGTAGGGCACATATTCAGGTTGAGGGTTTGATCCCCGGTGGGACACAGAATGTGTGCAGAAGCAACTGATAAATGCTTCACTCTGACATGGATGTTACTCTCTTTCCCTTCCTCTCTCTCTGAAAATCAATAAAAACATATCCTTGGATGAAGATTAAAAATATAATAAGGCCCCTTAGCCCTAATTATTTAAAACAGTGTGAGAACCTAGCTCTGGCCAGGGAGCTCAGTTGGTTAGAGCGTCAACTGGATATGAGAAGGTGTGGGATTCGATCTCGCTCAGGGTGCATACAAGAATAGACCAATGAATGCGTAAATAGTGCAACAAATCTCTCTCTCCCTTCCTCCCTCTCTTCCTCTGTCCCTCTCCTCTCTCTCTCTGAAATCAATTAAAAAAACAAACAGTGTGAGAATCTAATAAGAAGCGTGAGACCTCAGTGATAGCAAAAAATCCCAGATAGGTGCTCACCAGAAAATACAGAAAATACTTGTTGGTTTCACTTTTTGCACATTCAGTTCTTCAGAGACATCCATTGTATAGGGGAAGCCCTCCAATTCTCCCTTCTCCCCTCACTGCGTGCCTTTCAGACACAGGCCCTACTTGTTGGGGTTCACCAGTAAGAAAGAGACCAGAATGGAGAAAGTGTGAAAACGTGGTCAGGATCGTTTAAAATTCAGCGAGTGGTTGCTGCTGTTAGTCAATGGCTATGTAGAAGAAAGTCAAAACTGTTACCCATATTGGCCAGAACTGATTGCCTCAAGGACTTTGGCCCTAGTCTCAGTGCAGGCCAGTTCAAGTAAAATAGACGAATTCCTCTCCTAATCCACTGCAGTGTCTGCTCTGGGTTCTCCTGCTGCTAGTTCATTGTATTCTTTACCCGCGCTCCCCCCGCCCGTGCTCTTTATTGGCTAACTCTACACTCAGACCCTTGGCTACACATGGGGTAGAGATGTCGAACTGGCTGATTTGGAGCTCAGACTTTGACCTAGGACTATAGGTGCGATGGCCTCAAGCTCTGACCTTGGCCTTTGGGACAGGGAAGCAGCCTTTCCCGCTAAGCCCAAGCCTGCCAGAACCTCACTGCAGAGGCTTTTATGATTTGCTATTCTAAAATAAAAGCTAGTGAGGCGTTTCCTCCTCTCAGTTATCTCTTCCTCTGCTTCTCTAATACTGAAAGAAATAAAGAATTCTCTTGCTTTGCTATAGTTTTGTGTATTGTAAGTTGATACATGACTTCCTGTTTCACGTGGGCCGTTTTGGTCCATGGGCCCTACTGTATTCTAGAGCATTCTTGGATACCTTTGGTAGCCACCTTGCTTAAGAATTGAATGATTAGGAAATGAAGCTACATGGAACCTTCACATTATTTATCCTCAGCCCAATCTTAGTTAATGTCTGATTTGAAGGTGGAAAAATTAAGCATATCTTAGGAAGTAGTTCATTTGTTTGGTAAGTTTATACTTTGGTCTTCACTTATGTGAGAGAGAGATGTAAGACATTATTTCTTTATGGATATTCGTGACTTGAGCCTATACAATAAAAACACAACTTGTAGGTCAGTTAGATCTTCTCCTGATTTTAAAACAATTTTTAACAGTTTAGAAAATGATTGGGTGCACTACTGTAGGAGTGGAGATTGGCATAGCCATTTCAGATAACAATTCAGCAGGATTATGTAAGAGTGAATATTCATGTAACCTGTGACCCAGCCAATCCATTCTTAGGCAGCACCCCGGAGAAACTTTGCTTATTTGTGTTATTTCTAATGGAAACAAAGTTGTTTCTAATAGAAAAAAATAACATTAGAAGGTAAAAAAAAAAATTAACTCCATCAGTAGAAGGGTAGTGACAAATTCACACAAGGTAATATTATACAGCGGTGAAAATGAGTGAACTACTGCTACTTGCAGCAACATATTAAATCTTAGATACAGCATTGTGTGAAAAAAAAAAAAAAACAGCCATAGAAGACGACATACAGTATGATAAAAATTGTTCATAAATTTCAAAATCAAGCAAAATTATATATTAAGGAATAATACATTCAAAATTTAGGATTTCGGTTACCTCTGGAGAAGAGGAGAGGGAGAGTGTGGGAAAGTAGCACATAGGTAGATGCAGCAATACCTGTAATATCTTAAATAGGATGGCCAGTTTATGGGTGTTCATTTTATTGTTATGCTTCAAATATCTTATATATTACATATGTTGTATGCATTCTTTTGTATGTTTCAAATTTTGCATAATACAAATATATATTTTTGGATTTAATTTTTTTCCAGTTTTATTGAGATATAAGTGTCATACAGCACTGTGTAAGTTTAGGGTATACAGTATAATGATTTGACTTACATATGTCATGAAATGATTACCAGAGTAATTTTAGTTAACATCCATCATCTCATGGAGATGCAAAAAATAAAAAAGAAAGACTTTTTTTTTTCTTGTAATGAGAACTCATAGAATTTACACTTTTAGCAACTTCCATATATACCAGAGAGCAGTGTTTCCTATAGTATAGTCATCATGTTGTACACTGCCTTCTCAAGATACAGATATTTTAAGGTGATAAGATAAGCCAGAACTTTCCCTTGTTGCTCCCATATTCTACCTATTTCATGTCATAGCCCCGTTTCATAGTCCCCCATGTCTTGACATCACACAGGAGTGGTCAGAAGCTGTGGTCTGACAGGAAGTCCCTGGAGACCTTCGTGTGGCTGAGGATACAGGGTGAGGCTGACAGTTGCTAAATGGAATGAGATAGAAGACACAGGAGCCCTCTGTATCCCTCTTCCTACTGAATGTCTAGAAAACCACAAGCCTGGAGGAAAGAGAACCCTGAACAAAGGCTTGGTGACCACTTAGAAAATCCATGTGTATTGTCCCAACAGTGACTAAGAGTTTCGGACGTGGACAGTCAGCCTGGATAGGTTACGATGAGAAACTTGTTTTGCTGCCCACTGTTCTTTTCTGGCCTTTCGAGTGAGGTAGGATTTGGCCTGTGGATGATGATGTAATATGTTACTCAGCCAGGCAAGTTGTCACAGGATCATAGGTTTGGTTTGTGAAAAATGAAAAGCGGATACGTGAGAAAGTGGCCCATGTGGGAATAAGAATTACAATAAAGGGGGAAAACGCTGTCTGGCGCTGGTGTGTGTGTCTCTGAGTGCCGAGGTTCTCTGCCGCGGAGATTCATCACTGAAGTGCTGGCTAGTACTGGGGGGCGGGCGCACCTCTCCTGGGGCTCATCAGCTGAATAGAATGATTAAGCGGCTGAATAGAATGATTCGTGACGTGCTGGTGTTGTGGAGGCAGAAGCTTGGTCTCGATTTCCATTAAATAAGTGTGTGGAATCAATACCTAACTGAATGTTTGTCATGGGAACACCCTGAGGCCCCTGTGTAGCTGGTATTTTTCAGACTAATTCTCAGACAGGAAAATGAGCAGCATGTCTCTTTTCTGAAATAGTTTCAACAACTTTTATGTAATGCTGATGCATCTGGAAGTGAAAATGCTAAGAGTTTCATTTCACTAAAAATGGATTTATTTTTTACTTTAACCTTTAACTTTAGATCATAATTAGTAGCATTTTCACCTTCGTCTTAAAAGCATCAAAGTGTATATATTCATTGACACATTGAACCAGTATTTAGTGAGAATGTTTATGTGCAAAGAACTGTGTAGGTTGTTATAAAAAAAAATGCAGAGACCTGGTCAGTACTCTAAGGAGCTGGAAACAGAGGGAAACAGATCATTGCACAGCAGGACAAAGACAATGTATGTGGGAGCGTATCACAGAGGAAATGACATCTGAGCATTTGAGCTGAATCTTAAAGGAAGAATTTCAGATATAGGAATCAGCACAAATAAAGAGGAATTTTGCCTTATATTCTTAAGGGTTCACCAGATTTTTTTTCCTACAAGCATATGATGAGATTAATAGTAAATTCAGACCAAAATTATCTAAATAAATTAAGACTTTTTGGGCTAAATTTGTTCTACCTTTGCATCTTAATTACATTGCAGAGAACAATATATTTGCAATAAACTGGTCAATGGGTGTGGCCAATCAATAGAATTGTAATTCATTTTAAAAGTAGTGTAACATTCTAGTGGTAAAACAATTAGAAGTTAAGAATTTGGCATTTTTATAATATTTTCCTCCTGTAGCTCTAATACTTCTCAGAAAATGGTTAAGCTCCACTTAGAAATCTGACTTGCTTTGGGTTTTATCACTTATCAGAGAGGTAAAGATGAATTATTAATAGAAATCTCAAATGCAGTAATGATAGTACCTTATATTTCAGTAGCACACAGTATATGAAATACTTTTGTAGTCATTATTTAAATTTGGCCAGTATATTAAAAAAGGGCATCATACGACTGATAAGTTTCTTGGTAGAATAAATTACTACCAGTTCATTCTGCTCAACTGTGCACTGGTAGCATTTGTAAACAATTCATTCTGACATTATTTAAAAAAAATATTGTTGCAGAATTGTCTTGCCTCTTTCCCCCTCTTTGCATAAGTCTGTTACATTAAATTTCAACAAATCTAAATCAGTATAGCACTTGATAATGTGTTTGCTCTTAATTCATACACTTTCTGGCATATTAATTAGGCTAAAACATAATATTTATTTATAGAAGTTATATTACTCTGTCCAGTAATTAATAGAAATGAATATGTATATCTTGTTTTATTAGCCAAAGAAATAATTTGCAATAAACATTCCTAATTCTTTAAGCTAAATATTTATGGCATTTGAATGATAATATTTGATGTTTCTGTCATTTAGATTTTATAGATAATTTCTGAACAGCAATACATCTTCTGTGTTGATGCTTTGTGCCTTTATACATATACTAGAGGCCCGAAGCATGAAATTCTTGGAAGAGTAGGCCTTCGCAGCCATGGGCAGCTGCCTGGATCCCTCCCTTGCAGCCATGGCAGCTGCAGCTCCAGCTTAATCCAAAAGGACATCCGGAAGGATGTCTGGTCTAATTAGCATATTACACTTTTATTATTATAGATTGTAGTGAGTAAGACTCACCTTTATCCTTGGTCTGCTGAGTGCCTCTTCAGCCATTTTACAGCTTTGCAGAGATACTAATGCTAATTAATGTTTTACTAGTAGGAAGAGTCATTGTCAAATAAAACTGTTAAATTTGAAGTGTGAATTATAAATTCAACATGGTTGTCTTAATAGTAATATTGACAATGATGGTTATACAGTTATACTATTTCTAGGTGCTTCTAGTGTGCTGGGCTCTGTGCTAAACATTTTACTGGTATATTATTTAATTTTCCCAACTACTCTGTGAGATAGGTGTTATCCCCATTTTACAGATTAATTTATAACCGTTATGCCTTGTACCATTTAATAATATTTAAATATACTACATATATTAAAATATTTAAGTAGTCAACTGTGGAGCTTTGCACATATGAAATGTATACTTTCATTCAACAAATATTTATTTGTTGACTATTTATGTTCAAGGCTGATGTGCTAACTCTGAGGATAGTGTAATGAGGCACTACCCCTCCTTTGCCTTTAAGGCAGCGGTTATCAACCTGTGGGTCACGACCCCTTTGGAGGTCGAACGGCCCTTTCACAGGGGTTGCCTAAGACCATCCTGCATATCAGATATTTACATTATGATTCATAACAGTAGCAACATTACAGTTATGAAGTAGCAACGAAAATAATTTTATGGTTGGGTCACAACATGAGGAACTGTATTTAAAGGGCCAGAAGGTTGAGAACCACTGCTTTAAGGGACTTGCGATGCATTGGGAGAGATGGACTTGCTTAAAACACAAGTACAAGAAAATGTGATAATTGGTTTTCTAGCAGAGAGTGTTGTAGAAGAGTGGGAAAAGAGGGCCTCACCTTCCCAGAAGGTAGTTGAGAGGTCTTCACGGAAGAGTGGCCCTCACTGAGACTTGAAGAATGAGTCTGGGTTTGAAGAGGTGCTGTGCAGCGGGAACAGAATAGACCAGAGTGTGGAGATGCGTGGGAGCCAGGCAGGGTTGGTCAGGGAGCTACAGGGATTCCAAGGTGCTGAGGGTCAAGTGAACCTGGAGGAGCTGCATAGCTGGATGGGGTCAGGTCCAGGAGCCTTGCATGCTGTTCAAAGGAATGCAGACCTTATCCTCTGTGTTGAAAAGCCATCAGCAGATTAATTCAACAAACACTAATTATAGTAAGGGTTGTTCTACCCTCCCTTTCTCCCTCGTTTATTCACTCAGCAGATGTTTATAGAGTGCCAATAATGTGCCAAGCATTGTGTTGAATATTGAGGATAAAAGGGTAGACAAGAGCACATGTGTTCTGCCTTCGTAGAGTTTACTAATTAGTGGCGGAAACAAGCATCAATCAATGAATCTATCAAAAAATGTAAATCCTCAAAAGTGGCCAGTATAACACAGGAAAATGGTTCTATAAAAGTATCGAGAAGGTAGTGACCTGGCTAAGGAGGTCGGGAAAGGCTCCCTGAGAACAGGACTGAGCTGAGAGCAGAAGGAGAAAATGATACCAGGTCACTTGATGAAGAAGGTGGGTTATTCGGGAAGAGAACTAGGCTATTCAGCAGTGAGGGCTAGGAGAACAAGGTGCTTTTAAAGGCTTAAAAGTAAGATAGAAAGCTGGAGTGCAGGCGGGAAAAGAGCATGAAGGCTGGATTGCACTGGGCCTGGGGGCTAGGGTAAGAATCTGAGCTCAGTGGAAAACTATGCTAATCAAAGGGTGTGGCATGCGCAAAAGCACAGAGGCATAATGAGAACAGTGTACACACATACCTACATTTATGCAGGTATACAAAAGGGAAATCAATATGTGACCCATTAATAACTTTGATATGCTCATATCTATTTTGTGTTAGTGATTCTAAGATCTATATGTAGTATGAAGACTTGTAAATAGGTAAACAAATATTTTTTTATACCATAGTTATAATATATAGAAATTCCTCTCTTTATGTATCTTAAATAAGGGATTTCCATATGGCTCTTGATTTTTAACTGCCTTCTTCCTAATAAAATTTAGCCAGTTAGGCAGGACTTGGATTTTAGTTTTTTCCTTAGTGTGTTGGCACCCAGATTTGGGATTTGTTGGTACTTTTAATTTACTAAAATAACTATAAATCTACCCTTAATTGTAATATGAACGTGTTGATTTCAGTAGGACTTGGTAATTAAAATCAAAGGATAGTCACATCCCAAAAGAGCAATGCTAAGACTTAGGGGCATATAAACTCTGGGGAAAATATGATGATGTTGATTTAATGTTTAACTTTTTTTTGTAATAATAAGTACAGGATTGTTGGTAGCAAGATCAGTTTGGAGAGATGGTACAGGACTGGAATCTGGAATTATGAGCATGGCCTCCATGAACAATGTTGGCTCAGCAATGGGGCCTCAGAGACCAAAGTGCTGAGTGTCAGGTGCAGCAATGACTCTGCTTTTTGGTCAATAATAGTGTGATGGAGTGGGGGTGATGTGTGCGAAGGATTAATAGGAATCATAGAGAGTATCAGATTCAGTGATGTTCCTGAAATTTTCTGGAGTATAACTATTTTTTATTTCTCTGAAGTTTGGGAATCATTAAGCAGGAAAGGAGGGAAAGGAACAGGCTTAATTTGTTGGTGATGCCCCTAAGGTCAAAAGATAGGATGGGAAGCCTGTCATCCCTGGAGAGGTGGGTGGGTGAGTGTGTGTGTGTGTGTGTGTGTGTGTGTGTGTGTGTGTGTGTGTGAAAGAGAGAGAGAGAGAGAGAGAGAGAGAGAGAGAGAGAGATAGATTATGCACATATGTTTCTTTTTTCTCTGACCAGTTAATGTGAATGAAGGTCACAGCAAGCTTCCTCACTCAGTGGGAATATTGTTTTTGTACTTACAGGTCTAGGCATTTTACACTGAGTTTTCTACTGCCACACTTTCTACTCAAGCAAAATCCATGTGAAAAGATCTATTGGGAAGGAGCCGACTGCTTATGTTTCTCCATTGTGATGAAAGCACATGGTACAGGTAAATATCTCCAAAATCTTTAACTAAAAATAATGATCATTTAATTGTAAAGTCCCCAAGATAGTGGGGGAGATATATATATATATTTTTTTCTCTCCATTCTCCTATACATACATAGACACACACACACCAACACACAACATAAACATAATCTTTAGATTCACATATTCTCTCTTTATTTTTTGTATCTTTTATAAAAATGGAACCCTCCTTGCTTATGGGAAAGAAAATAACTTCCATGTATGTTGAAATCACTGATTAAGGTGGATGCCAAGACATTGATAAGAAAGGGATGATTTGGATGATGGTGTTTATAAATTCAGCTAGAGAAACTACCATCAGATGGTAGTAGGGAACATTATATTCTAACACCTTTCATCTAACATTTTTATTCCTCTAAATGTAATAATGAACATATTTTCATAGCAACATATTTATCTGCAACAATATTTTTAATGATTATATAGCATACCATTGAATGCATATCCTACAATACATTTAATTGATCCTCTCTAGCTGGACATTTAATTTGCTTCTAATTTTTTTTTCTCTTATGCTACCAATAATGCTCTTACAGCTTTACTAGAGGCTCGGTGCATGAATTCATGCATGGGTGGGGTCCCTCTGGGTGGCCTGCAGGGAACGGGCCAAAACCCTCAATCCAGTGTTGCCTGCAGCTCCTACCTGCCGCTCCTGCTCATCCCGGTCCTATTGTGCCTGCTGCAGGCTCGTGCCCAATCAGTCCCGATCTGGAGAGGTTCCCGCTGCTGCAGCAGCGCTCACCAGCCATGAGCCCTGCGTCTGGTGCCCTCCCAAGGAGAGTGGCTTGCGGGATTGGGCTGAAACTGGCTCTCCGACATCCCCTGAGAGGTCCTGGATTGTGAGAGGGCACAGGCCAACCTGAGGGAACCCCACTGGTGCATGATCAGGGCCAGGGAGGGACTGTGGGAGGGCTCCAGGGCATGTCCAGCCCATCTTGCTCAGTCCCAGTTTGGGCGGACACCAGCAGCAAGCTAACCTACCAGTCAGAGCATCTGCCCCCTGGGGGTCAGTGCACATCATAGTAACTTGTCGACTAGTTTACTGTTTGCCCCTGGTGGTCAGTGCATGTCATGGTGAGTGGTTAAGCAGCCTTAGCATATCATTAGCATATTATGCTTTGATGGCTGTTTGGTTGTTCTGCTGTTCAGTCTGTTTGCATATTACCCTTTTATTAGATAGGATATTAATTGCCAGTATTCGTAGCTTCCTTAGGATACTTCCTTAGCAGTAACTTGCTGAATTTAAGAGTTTTTCAGTTTTAAAATGTTTGCTACTTGCTGCTAAATTCCTTTCCAATAAAGTCATATCAGTTTCTATTTCCAGGGGCAGTGTATGAGAGTGCCTATGCATATAATTGTATCAGTACGGAGAATTTTGAAAACAAAAAAAGTCATTGCCAATTGAATATGAGACATGGGATCCCCATGGTTTTTGGGGGAGGGCATTTATTAATAAATCATACCGTTTTTAAGAACCTTCCTGCTGTAGATAGCAACATCTGTACATTGCCAGTTTTTGACATTTGAAAAATAATACTAAATCAAGAAGGTATGGATAGGTCCTAGGGAATTTTAAGTTTTTCTCCTTTTATAGCCAAGTATTTTTAGATGACTATGAGATTACTAGATAGCGATAATTTTTCACTGGAAAACATAGTTTTTCTTTAACAAGAATAAAAAGGTATTTAATAAACAGCCTATATTAAACATAGATCTGAAGTTGTATGCTCATTAGTTAAAATATGTGTATGTGGGTGTGTATGTACATACACATATGAGTATATATCTCTATGCATACATATGTGTGTACACACACATACAGACATGTATCTGTCCAATGTTGGGAGCATGATTAGATATAACTGTGGCAGCACTGTATTGAGCAGAGGCTGGGAACCACAGTGGGAAGATCCAGGCTCCAGACTTTCTGGGCTCAAATTCCAGCCCAGCTCTTTTTTTGAGATGTGATGCCAAGCAAGTTAACTTTCCATCTCAATGTCTAAATTTATAAAATTTAGATAACAATAGTACCCATTTCATAGGGTGTGGCAAATATATGTGAAATATTAACAATCATTATAAATCCTATTTCAAAAGTATCTAATATGAGAAAATGGCCATGACAGAAGCAAACAAACAAAAAAACAAAAAGTATGACCCTGACTATAGTACAATGTCAATTAAAATATTTTTTAGTATCTTTCCAAATGCCTTCAATTTGGATAAACGGAGTAGTCCCAGGCTGGATAAACAGCCTGCCCTAAGGCTGCAAGTCAGAGACCCAGTGCTCACAGAGGTGTCTGTCATCCGGCCAGTGGGGCCCTGGTTACAGCCCTGGTTACAGACCTTGCTCCTGAGGTGCGGCCAGCACCTGGGCTCAGGCAAGCTTTGGGCCTCTTTGAGCTCCGCCTGCCAAGTCTAACTGTCCAGCTCCATATGTGAGCTGCCCTACCAAGCTCATCTTTCTTTTTTATTATTTTTTTAAAATTTAAATTCTTGATTGTTTAAAGTATTACATAAGTCTCCTTTTTCCCCCATTGGCCTCTCCCCGGCTGTTCCCACCCCCCAGCACATGTCTTCACCCCCCTACTATCTGTGTCCATGGGTTATGTTTATATGCATGCATACAAGTCCTTTGGTTGACCTCTTACCCCACCCCCCTTCCCTCTGAGGTTGGATGATCTGTTCGATGCTTCTGTGTCTCTAGATCTATTTTTGTTCATCAGTTTATGTTGCTCATTATATTCCACAAATGAGTGAGATCATGTGATATTTACCTTTTTCCGACTGGCTTATTTCACTTAGCATAATGCTCTCCAGGTCCTTCCATGCTGTTGCAAATGGTAAGAGTTCCTTCTTTTTTACAACAGCTTAGTATTCCATTGTGTAGATGTAAAAAGGAACCCTTTGTGCACTGCTAGTGGGAATGCAGACTGGTGCAGTCACTGTGAAAAACTGTGGAGTTTCCTCAAAAAATTAAAAATGGAACTCCCATTTGACCCAGTAATCCCACTTCTAGGAATATATCCCAAGAAATAAGAAACACCAATCAGAAAGGATATATGCACCCCTGTGTTCATAGGAGCACAATTTACAATACTAAGATTTGGAAATAGCATAAGTGCCCATCAGCAGATGAGTGGATTAAAAAAAACTGTGGTAGGCTCATTTCCCCGCCCCCTCCCCCCATAACTGCATGAGCTTCCTTTCACTAAATACGTGAAAGAGAAAATAGAATGGGAGACCCCCCCAGCTCTTAGGAAACATGCTTTATCCTATGTAAAGGGGAAAACTGGGGGGTTTTAAGTCCCTTGACCTTTAGCTGCATCATAAGCTTGAAAAGTTGAAGGAAAAAGGGTCAAAGAATTACTTGGTGTTAAGAAGACTAACAGTAGATGAGTTGTCTGACTTCAGCTAATGTTTTTCACTAGACACTCTGGGACTCTTGTGTGTGTCGATGCTGCATTGTTTTGGCCCACATGTTTGTTTGAACAGCTCTGTATTTTTCAGTAAAAGAGGAACATCTGAATTCCTTATTAAGACAATTTAGCTTAAGAATTCCTCTTTAATGGGTCATAAATATTCTCCTCTAAATGATTACGATGATGAGTAAGCAAATAAAACTTGTATTTATCCAATATATATGTTGTTTCAACAAAATTAATAATTTTATAAAGGGAGGGACAACAACAAATGTATCAGCAAATATAGGTCAGAAAAGGAGTTCATGATGTTCTGCCAGACTCCAGCGAGGTGCCTTGTGAGTGTAGGTAGACAGGCGCAATGTTGCCGGAGTGAGAATGGCAATTGCACTACCATATGGAACAGTTGGTATTTGGGAAGCACTTAGATTCCTCCTCCAATACAGAATCAGTATGGATTCAAACAGAGAGGAGGAAACGGTTCTCTCGCTGTGAATCACTGGCTGGTGTGCAGAAATGCGGACATGGTGACTAGCAAGGACTTATCAGAATGAGGTTCTCCAGGGAGGCTGAAGAGTGGGGATATTTCAGCATAGTTCACCGGGCTGTGTCCTTGGGCCTGTGGTCCAGCAATGTTCGGTGGTCTTCATCACCAAACCACTTGTTGCAATGGTGTAGGAAATCTCTGCAAGATCAGCCCACATCAGTCTTCAAAACTCAATACATGGGTTCTATAGGGTCTTAAGCACTTTGCCAGTAGAGTGGGGAAGCATAGCTTTTGAATTGTAAGAAACTGAGACAATGTCTTTAAATTCTAATCTGATTCAGTCAGTCATCACTCATGTATTTAGTAGGCAAATACCTCTATTGAGAGCTACCATGTGCTGGTGCAGTTCTAAACATCGGAGACATGAAATGGGACAAGACAGACATGAGGCCTGTCCTGATGGAGCTTGCATTTGTAAGGGAGGTAGATTTGACAGCATCATAGCCGGGTGTGGAGAACAGGGGAGCTGAACAGGACCATCCTAAAAGGAGGAGCAAGTGCATCTGAAATGAGAAGCTGGAGACACCAATGGGGAAAGACTTGTGAATCTGGAAAGCAGAAGGCAGAAAAGCCAGAGGCTAGCCAGGGCTGGCGGTGAGGTTGTGACTATCGACAGTGGAACCATGTAGGGAAATAAAGGTGAGGCAAGAAGACAACTATAAAACTTTGCTTGAATGCACAGTTGTCAGGCCCAGTAAAAATTATACAGCTATTGATCTCTCAGTTTAAGTTATCTAAGCTAAGTACGGTATTGACAATTCATATTTTAAGAAATTGTGACATGAATACGTTTTACTCTATGACTACATAAACATGTTAGAGTGGGTGGCTCATGATATATGGTGCTACTTTCTTTTTCAACCCCCACCCACAGGAAGGGTTGGGCTTCACCAGAGCGCATTGACCTTATTCCAACTTTGACTCACTACATCCCATTTCTTACCCGATCCACCATCGTTCCCGTTAGAGAGGTTAATTATGTAAGTAATTCTGCCTTCTGTGTACAAACATAAGTAACATTATTCAGTTAACTTTAAGCAGATTTAAATTCCAGATCAAGATAGTCTGCCTAGTTGCCACATCTTGGCCTCTTTAGGATTTGGTGCCTTTCACTCAGCTTGTTAGTGGGATTGTTCTTTTTTTCCATCCTGTACCCATTTGGGTGCTTTTAGGGGTTTCTTAAATAATAAACGCATTCAAAGATTTCTTTATTTCCTTCAACCTTCAACATGGGTTTGGTAAAGGCTACATTTTTGGCTTTGGATTTATAACCATTTCCTTTTTCTCTATTTTGTCCCTCCCTGCTCACCTGCTCTCTCTTGGGGCTTAGCCCTCTGCTATATGCTTTTCCTCAACCCAGCCTAACCCAACCCAACCCACCCAACCATACACACACTGCATTCTGGGATCTGCAATGCACATTTCCATGGTGAAGAAAACCCTGTTGATACTCATTAAATATTTAAAATAGAGATCTCCTCAAATATTACCTTTCAGCCCAGACATGTTCTTTCCTTTTCCACTCCAGTACCTTCAATCTGAAGGTGACCTCCATAGTTCTTAGCCAGTTTGGGGGAAAGTATCATTTTGAGGCACTTTATGATGTTTTCCATGGTGGAATGAAAAAGGCAGAGACAAAGATTCAAGAGTACATAGCATTTTAGATGTAGGCATAGCTTTTCAAACCTATTCTGGTGTATATTCGTTTCTAAAGTAATTTACCAGACTTCTGTAGAAAGCATTTTGTTCTTTGAAAGTCTGATAAATAATATGATTTATCATGTCAGTGCGCAAACATTCACCTACTTATTTTACCTTTCCCGAAATAAGGGAGAACATTTTGTCCTCTACATGTGTAAAATACATGAGAAGATGGTTGATACCAAAGCCTTCCATGTGTCTTTCTTTGCGACCCTCCTGCAGGATGCCACAGCCTCCCTCCCCTCTAATGCAGGAAGGCTGCTCCAGGGTTTGGAGCACTGCGCCATTCAAAGCGTGAGCAACCACTAGGAGTGGAAACATCAAAGTGTCGGTATTCTGCGGTACTTTTCAAATGACTATTTTTTTCTTAGAGTTTATCAAGTGAGCTGGAGTATTTAAATAGGCTTCCTGAATTCTAGAATGTTAGGTGTTACAGCTTTTGATGTTGTACTAATTAGAGGCGGAAGGAAACATGAAGAGCATTTAGTTTCTTCGCCATCTCCACCCCAACTCAAGACCCCTCGCAGTATGTATCATTAGTGCCTTTCATCTCACCGGTGTTCAAATAGTGAATCACTGGTTGTTTATTCATTACAATGATGACCCATCATCATTGTAAGATCTAAATAATATACCTAACTTTTTGGGAGTCATATAGTCTTTTATTTGAGTTAGTGAGAAACAACAGGCTCATGCTCCTATATGCCAAGAAGGAGCATCTCTTTAGACAAAATGAGAAACATACCACTGGTATTTAAGTTTACACTAAATGTTTTAGTAAAATTTGGGAAGATAGTTTCTGTGACTTGTCAGTTATATTCTGTTCTTCCTGTTTTCTCTTCAGAAATATTATTTCTTCTCCATCCTGCTTTTTTTTTTTTTTTTTTTTGCCTTTACAGTGAGACAGGATAACAGGTCCCTGTGAAGATTATCTGCATATATCAGTGATAACATTGTCATTTGTTGATTTGTTGATGATAGCCATTCTGACAGGTGTGAGATGGTATCGCATTGTCTTTTTGATTTGCATCTCTCTGATGGTTAGTGACGTTGAGCATGTTTTCATGTCTTTTGGCCTTCCTTATGTCCTCTTTCGAAAAGTATCTATTTAGGTCCGTTGCCCATTTTTTGATTGGGTTGTTTATCTTCCTTTTGTTAAGTTGTATGAGTTCCCTGTAAATGATGGAGATTAAACCTTTATCGGTGATAACATTGGCAAATATGTTCTCCCATGCAGTGCGCTTTCTTGTTGGTGGTTTCTTTTGTTGTGCAGAAGCTTTTTATTTTGATGTAGTCCCATTTGTTTATTTTCTCTTTAATTTCCAATGCCCTAGGAGCTGTATTGGTGAAGATATTGCTTCGGCATATGTCTGAGATTTTGCTGCCTGTGGATTCCTCTAATATTTTTATGGTTTCCCATCTTACATTTAGGTCCTTTATCCATTTTGAGTTTATTTTTGTGTATGGTGTAAGTTGGTGGTCTAGTTTCATTTTTTGCATCTATCTGTCCAATTTTCCCCACACCATTTATTGAAGAGACTGTCCTGACTCCATGTATATTCTTGCCTCTTTTGTCAAATATTAATTGAGCATAGGGGTTTGGGTCGATTTCTGGATTCTCTATTCTATTCCATTGGTCTATATGTCTGTTCTTGTGCCAGTACCAGACAGTTTTGAGAACAGTGGCTTTATAATATAGCTTGATATCTGGTATTGAGATCCCTCCTACTTTGTTCTTCTTTCTCAGGATTGTTGCAGCTATTCGGGGTCTTTTTTTATTCCAGATGAATTTTTGGAGTTCATTCTAGGTCTGTGAAATATGCCATTGGTATTTTAATGGGGAATGCATTAAATCTATAGATTGCTTTGGGTAGTATGGACATTTTAATGATGTTGATTCTCCTAATCCATGAGTATGAGGTCTATTTTGTCAGATATAAATATTGCTACCCCAGCTTTTTTTTTTTTCATTTCCATTTGTCTGGAAGTTATTTTTCAACCCCTTCACTTTTAGTCTGTGTGAGTCCCTTGTTCTGAGGTGGGTCTCTTGTAGACAGCATACATATGGGTCATGTTTTTTTTTTATCCAGTCAGCCATTCGATGCCTTTTGATTGGAGCATTTAGTCCATTTATGTTTAAAGTTATTATTGATAGGAACTTGTTTGTAGCCATTTTTTTTTTGTGTGTCTGTGTTCCTTCTTCCCTTTTTATTTCTTCTTTTTACACCAGTCCCTTTAGCATTTCTTGCATTGCTGGCTTAGTAGTGATAAACTCCCTTAGCCTTTTATTCTTGGATTCAGTCCCTTGCTTTGCATCACTTCGTAAATTTCCTTCCACTCCTTTCTGGCCTTATGTGTTTCTGTTGAGAAATCATTTGGTAATCTAATGTGAGACCTCTTGTACGTAAGTTTCTGTCTCCCTCTTGCAGCCTGTAAGATTCTCTGTTTTTCCTGAACATTTGCCATTATAATTATGATGTTTCTTGGTGTGGGTCTTTTCGGGTTCATCTTGTTTAGGACTCTTTTTTTTTCTGGTAGATAAAACAAAATAATATAACCAAATAAAACAAGAAACCCAGAAGCTGGGGCCGTGTGGCTGTGTTTGATCCCCCTGACAGAGATGTGATCCCCTGAGTGGTCTGTGGCTGAACCCAAGTTCAAGTGGAGTGGTTTGGGGATCAGGAGGGCTTTGAACAAGTACTCACTTACTCTGTGCCTCCAAGTTTTGAATCAATAATATGAGTGGGTTACTCTCTGGGGCTTCTTTTACTTCTACACATCATCATCATCTGACATCCTTGATGTTTTAAGCCTTTGAAATCTCTGTAGAAAAGAACCTATGAAAGCCCAGTCACTGTTTATATTCTCTTTGTGCATTTGAGTGGATGCATAAAGTGTTTTTGGTTGGTGTCCTCCCTCATGCTCAGGTGGACTTGCTCCTCCAGTGGTGATGATAAAACAAAATAAAACTCTCCTTTCCTGCACAAAAGCAACCCCATTCCAGATGCTTAACCCCTTAAGCTGGTGTTCAGATGTCACAGAGGGAGCATCCTTTGCTTGTTACTGAAATACTGCCATCTCTGGAGTGAAATTTGGCAGCTGTGTGATAGTCAAGCTGCAGTACTTCTATTACAGTTTGGGGAACGGAGTAAGACAGAAATAGCAGACTCCAAAATAATCTAATTAAAACAGCAGGGAACGTGGGATTGAGCAACAAGAAGGGAGGATTATCTCTGATTACCTCTGCTGTTTAGATGGTGTGGACTTCAGCTCCAAAAGCCCCATTGGTGACCCATTGATATCCCATTGCACTATTTTGTGATTTCTTTTCTCTGTCTTTTCCCAGTGGTCTAATTATCAGGCTGTATGAACACTGAAATAGATCTGTCTTTTTAGAGCCACCTCCTCCTTTTGCCCCCTACATAGGATAATATTGGGTTCGGTATTTATGATATCAGAATGTGCTATGCTGAGAAATTATGTTAAAGCACCTTTTGAATGGCTTGGGAAGGGTGAGTTGGCAGAACAGAAAACTCTTCTGTTTAATTCCAGAATCTTGGTAAATAAAAGTGAACAGGAAGGAAAATTTAAGAAATGAACCTAGTAGACAAATGCAGTTGAATAAAAATGTATAATCCTTTAGATTTTTCTGGACTAGGAGTAACCATTGTGATAAATACTAGAATAAGACCGTGGGAGGATCAGTGGACAAAATTTTAAAATACTGAGCACTGTGTGCAACAGGTTTTACAAAACAGGAAAGGATTTGCCAACAGAGAAATAATCAGCTCATAGGACATGAGAAGTCTCAAAGGGGAGATTCCAGGGAATTGAGGAAGCAGATGCTGAAAGAACTCGGGCATTCTGTTAATGGATACTAACGTGGGATGAATGCAAGTGTCTTTGTGTGTGCGTCCATGACTGTGTGTACATTTGTGCCGATATCCACAGACACGATACATATGTGCGTCTGTTATATATATCCCCAGATGGAAAAAACACGTTGGCATTAATTAAAAAGGGTGGTAGGAGACAGTGAAAATAAAATTCCTTGGGGCAACATTTACTAATGTAATTAAAGTGCATGATCTAACTCTGTGTGTGCATAAGAGAGTTTGCTTATTCATGGTTTAGAACAATAGTAGGAGTTAAATATTAACAGACTTAAGTGTCAATAAGTGTCTAAAAATACAAATTCTCTATTGTTAGCAGCTCTTACAATACAGCAGTGTAATTTAGATATGTCTGCGCTTGTTTGGAATTCAAATGATTTGGGTAAAGAATGTTGCGGAGTGTAATTTGTGGGAGAAAATGTGCCCCAATTGTTTGTTTATTATTCCTGAGGACATTTGCAGGGCTGAACTATCACACGGAGAAAAGAACAGCTTTGTTCAGAGCATTAGGGGCAGTCCAAGAAAACTGAGTTATGTAAAGAAACTTAGAGAGTCTCTCTTTGATTGATGATGCTTTTTGTTTGCTCTTCATTATTCCCTTTGAAGGAATGAAAACTATGAAATTGGATGTGAAAACTGGAGTAAGACAAGTGGCTTTTCATATATGTTTACCTCAGCCGTTTGTAGTTTTCTTAGTAAAGCAGTCATATACAGGATGGGGCAAAAGTAGGTTTACAGTTTGTTGTATGGAAAGTAATACCATATTTAATAAATAAGAATATAAGAAATTGTTTCGTGTACTGACAACTATAAACCTACTTTGCCCCACTCTACATAAAAAGTCTATGTTTACTACATTAAATCTTCCTGAAAAGTGTGCCCATGAGGTTTGATTTTAGGAATTAGATTAGAAGATGCAGAGGCAGTTTGTACATTCTAACTGTGATGGGTTTTGTCTCTACTTATTTTATATGCCTACATATTTTTATAGAATGAGCAGTGTAGTAAAAGGGGGCATAGCATACTGTCTTCTTCAGAAGGTCTTTCCTGCCTACTTGTCACCTTATCTATCCCCTTTTCTCCAGGTAAAGTTTACTATATGCACATTTAAGCCATCACTATACTGTAAATGCTTTTATCAGGGACTTGCAGACAAACATGAGTTTCTATTAACTAGGCTGTAAACCACTTGAAAAAAATGATTTTTTAAAAATCACTAAATGTTTTAGCAACGATATTTAGTAAAAATGTAACTGTAACACCTAAGACAACTCCCTTAACATATAATTTGTTGAATGAATCAATGAATGAATCAATGATTAAATCAATAAGATACCTATTGTGTGCCTATCATTGTCTTTGACGTGAGGGACAATGTTTAAGAAGTTTAATGCATGGTCACATCTGCTCTGACGTGCTATAAAATCTAGCTAAGGGCGTTAGACCAACTTGAATAATGAAATAAACATTGGATTGTAACAAAGAATAACAGGGAATAATATCATTGAGTCCAAAGTATGTAAATAAATAACTGAATAAATAAATAAATGAGGCAAAAGAGACAACTTTCCTACAGAGGAATTTTAATTAATTGACAAATAAACCTGAGAGAAATAGAAAAGCATCATTAGCACCCATAGTAATAATTGCTACAGGAAAGTTCCACTGATAGTTGCTAAAATTAGTGGGCAAAATCTTAAGCAGGAACAGGATATTTGTAGAGTTTCAAAATATCTCCCTCCAAAATTTTTTTGTAGTTATGAAGAGAAAAATATAACTCTAACTGGAGAATCCTGGCAGACACCACCTTAACTAAGTGATCAAGGTTAGCATCACCAATAATACATACTGACATGTGCCCCTTCATATGAAGCACTGAGAAGGGCACATCATCTGAGTGGTATCCTTCCCAACAATGTATAATCTCACTGTCATCACAAGAAAATATCAGATACCTCCAAATTGACATTCTAGAAAACAGCTGACCAGTACTCTTCAAAATTGTCAAGGTCTTTAAAGGTAAGGAAGAACTAAGGACCTGCCACAGGTTGGAGGAGACTAAAGAGACAGGACATCCACATGCAACATGAAATCCTATATTGGATCCTGAAGCAGAAAAGGGGCATTAGTGGAAAACCTGGTGAAATCCTAATGAATTCTATAGTTCTGTTGGTAGTATTGAACACGGTTAATTTTCTAGCTCTGATCATTGTTCTTTGGTTATGTAATATGTTAACATAAGGGGAAGCTGGGTGAAGAGCACAAAGAAACTCGGTGCTATTTTTTAAACTCTCTGTAAATCTGAAAGTATCGTTATGAAACTCTAGTTGAAGATGCACTACCAATCCACAAGAAGCAACTGTAGAGCAATACATGACAGTATACAACTAAGAAGTTGCAATGGTGGTGGAGGCAACTCTGGGCTGAGTGGGCATTGAGGAGGAGGAGAGAGAGCTGGTGATGAGAGTGGTCAGGAAAAGTTTCACAGGAGAAAGAAAACTTGACTTGTATCTTGAATGGTGGTGGAGAGATGAGGGGTGGGGCACACTGAGGGGTTGTTCTAGGTGCAGGAACAAAGGCCCAAGGAAGGGATGCAGACAGCCCAGGTGGGATGTGTTAGAGAGGCTGCCTGAGTGATGTGTGCATTTTTGCTGGAGAGATGGATGAAAGCAAGTTGGAAAACTGTGGGGAAGACAGAGTGGAGGATCATTAAGACCAGGCAGAGGAGTTTGAAGGTAATGTGATAGTGTTACAAGTTCTTGTTCTAGGAAGTGACTCAGTGGCATGATATAGATGTGAAATTGGCGACAGGTATCCAGGGTGGCTGGAGTTGGGAGAGATGAAGGTAGGTGAGTGAGGAGTTAAAAGTAATGAGAGCCTATTTATTTGGGGCCTGGGGTGGAAAGGGTGGGGGTGGGGTAGGGGGGGGGTCAGTAAGGAAGAAGCAGCAACATACCCCAAGCCATTTGAAGAGGTAGAATCATGGAACTTAGTGATTGACGGATGTGGGGCATGAAGACGGAGGAGTCATATGATTCTTGGGTCAAGCTTACAAGAGAGGTGATGCTGGTGTTCATAACTGAAACAGTTCATTCAGCAGATATCACTGCCACATTGAAGAATTATATATTTTAGATAAAGAAGGAAATTAAAAAGAGTATAAACATAATGTCTGCCTACAGTGAAGCATGGAGCAGGAAAGCCCACTTGAGCTGGACTGCATGAATTTATAGATGACCAGTCAGACCTACCTAAAGGGTCTCTGTCCTTCCAATAAAAAGAAGGGCCTGGCCTGTGTGGCTCAGTGCTTGAGCATCGACCTGTGAACCAGGAGGTGACGGTTAGATTCCCGGTCAGGGCACATGCCTGGGTTTCAGGCTTGATCCCCAGTAGGAGGCATGCAAGAGACAGCTGATCCATGATTCTCTCTCATCATTGATGTTACTGTCTCTTTATCCCTCTCCCTTCCTCTCTGAAACCAATAAAAATATATTTTAAAAAAATAAATAAAAAGAAGGGATGGTGTTGCTCTCTTCTTAATAGCAGCATGAACAGTGTCAGAGTATTTTTCAAGTTGGCATTGTCTCTACTTGATAAAGATGTCAAGTTTACTCTTCGGTACCATCTCACACCTGTCAGAATGGCTATCATCAACAGATCAACCAACGACAAGTGCTGGAGAGGATGTGGAGAAAAAGGAACCCTCGTGCACTGCTGGTGGGAATGCAGACTGGTGCAGCCACTGTGGAGAACAGTATGGAAATTCCTCAAAAAACTAAAAATGGAACTCCCATTTGACCCAGTGATCCCACTTCTAGGAACATATCCCAAGAAACTAGAAACACCAATCAGAAAGGATATATGCACCCCTGTGTTCATAGCAGCACAATTCACCATAGCTAAGATTTGGAAATAGCCTAATTGCCCATCAGTAGATGAATGGATTAGAAAACTGTGGTACATCTACACAATGGAATACTATGTTGCTGTAAAAAAGAAGGAACTCTTATCATTTGCAACAGCGTGGATGGAACTGGAGAGCATTATGCTAAGTGAAATAAGCCAGTCAGAGAAAGATATATATCACATGATCTCACTCATTTATGGAATATAATGAACAACATAAACTGATAAACAAAAACAGATCCAGAGACAGAGAAGCATCTATCAGACCGTCAAACCTCAGAGGGAAGGTAGGGGAGGGTAGGGGTAAGGGGGTGAGATCAACCAAAGGACTTATATACAAGCATATAAGCCTAACCAATGGACACAGACAACAGGAGTTGAGGGCATGAGTCGAGGGGGATGGGGGTAATGTGGGGATAAGGACACATACGTAGTAACTTAATAAAGAAATTAAAAAAAAAATAAAGTTGAAAACAGCAACAACAAAAACTCCTCTTTATGAAATCGCCATTCTACTTAGGAAAAGTCCACACATAGCCCTTTAACTTTGTCAGGCTAGAGGTCCCTGGGTTCCACAGGTCTCAAACATGAAAATTTAAATGCCATGAAAGCACAATGAACTTTATAGAACAATAAATTGAGAAATAAGTTTGGGTGCTTACGTTTCAAGCTCCCAGTCTTTAGGTCTTTCTTACTTGTTTTATATAATGCCCACTGAGCAGACCCTTAATTATGCTCTTCCGTACAGGCATGGCTGTGTTATTATTCTCTGCTTTTGGGCTTGTCCTTCACTCTGTGCTATTTAGGAAAGAGCTTCTGTAGTCTTTATTCGCTTGTTTCCATCAGTTATTTCACAGATTTCCACATGTAGGTCAAAGATGACATTTTCTCTGTGCAGCACGCTAGTAGCTCCTCATCAGTAATTGTGACCATAGCGTTGGAGTTCACCTTGGGGCTTGGGTAACGTCAGGGTAGGGGGCGAAAGAGTGGGTATATTCACCTTGTGCTCACTGGGCATACATGTTTAGTTATTGCCCGCAGTAATTGGATTTACATATAAAAGACCTTTGAAGATCTCCGTTTCTCTATCATCATTTGAAATTATTCCTGAGGTAATTATTTTAAGCGAGGTAAAATTGGTATGTGGCATACCAGTTTCAGGTATACAACATTGTAATTGGGCAATTGTACGCGACACAGTGCTCACCATCAAAAGTCTAGTTGCCTCCTTCACCATACAGTTGACCCCCTTGACCCATTTTGCAACCCACAACCCCATTTCCCTCTGGTAACCACTAATCTCTTCTCTGTATGTATGGTTTGTTTTTGTTTTATTCTGTTCGTTTTGTTTTTGGGTTCCATATGTGAGTGAAATCATGTGGTGTTTGTCTTTCTCCATCTGACTTATTTCACTTAGCATAATACCTCCAGAGTCCATCCATGTTGTCCCAAAATACCAGTTTTCATTCTTTTTTATGGCTGAGTAGTATTCCATTGTATAAATATACCAGGTCTTCTTTATTCATCCATAATTGGACACCTATGTTGATTTCATATCTTAGCTATTGTAAATAATGCTGCAGTGAACATAGGGATGCAAATATCTTTTAAAATTACTCTTTTCAGATTCTTCAAATAAATACCTAGAATTGGAATAGCTGGATTATGTGATGCATCTTAATTTTTTTAGGAATCTCCATAGTGCCTGCACCAATCTACACTCCCACCAACAGTGTGCGAGGGTTCTCTTTTCTCCACATTCTCTCCAACACTCATTTCTTGTCTTTTTATATATATATATATATAATGGCCAGTCAAACAGGTGTGAGGTGATTTCTCATTGTGGTTTTGATTTGCATTTACCTAATAATTAGTGATAAACATTTTTTTTTCATGTGCCTGTTGGCTGTCTGTACGTCTTCTTTGAAAAAATGTCTATTCAGTTCCTCTGCCAATTTTTAAATTGGGCTGTTTGATTTGCTTGGTTTTGATGTCAATCAGTGATTAGGCTAAATAAATATTTTATTGACAATAGGCAACTGCAGAGAAAATTAACTCCTTTCATGGTTAAGTGTAAATGGAAGTCACTTGATATTTTTTGAAAACGTGAAATTGTGGTGGTTCTGATTCTAGTCCAGAATTGAGCATTGAATGTAGCTTTTACAGCATGTAAATTTAATATTCAAATATGTTTTTGTTGTTGTTAATCCGCACTCAAGGATATTTTTCCACTGATTTTTAGAGAGAGTGGAAGGAAGGGGGAGAGACAGAGAAACATCGATGTGAGAGAGACACATTGATTGGTTGCCTCCTACATGCGCCCAGACCAGGGCTGGGGATTGAGTCTGCAACTAAGGTAAGTGCCCTTGACCGGAATTGAACCCTAGACCATTTAGTCTGTGGGCCAATGCTCTATCCACTGAGCCAAACCAGCCAGGGCTCAAATACCTTTTGAGTGATGAGAAGATTCCATGAAATGTGATTTTCATATGGTATATTTAAAATGTGGTTTAAATGGCAGTGTGTTTCATAATATGAATAGATGTTTTGTGCAGAATGTGAAAAGAAATTACATCTTTTGTAGAGTGGACACTGGTAATGTGACCCTGAGGCCCCCTTTATGGGCCTGCTGTGGAAGCACATGTATTCAAACTGGCAGGATAAAGAATCTCTTTATGTCCTTTATAAGCTTATATAGACTTTAGTGTTTTTTCATAGAGAACGTATTTCAAAATTGTAATTGTAGTCAATGGTTCATTCCATATAAAAATACTCACTTTATCCCGTGTTCTTTCCACAGCCCATATGTGCCAGTCAGTTTTTCTCCCTTCTCAGAGTGCCTGATGCTTTTGACTCTAGTGCAGTGGTTGGCAAACTGCAGCTCGGTGCGCTGTGGCTCGCGAGCCACATGCGGCTCTTTGGCCCCTTGGGTGTAGCTCTTCCACAGAATACCGGTTCTTCCACAGAATACCGACTTCTGCACATGGGCCATGCAGTTTCAATCGCAGTGTATGTGTGCGCCTGCACATGGTGTTTTGTGGAGGAGCCGCACTCGGGGGGCAGGGGAGCCGCATGTGGCTTGTGAGCCGTGGTTTTCCAAACATGTCTCTAATGCATTTACTAAAATGGGCGCCTTGCTTTCTTGTGGTGGCACAAGTGGGAATCACATCCTAAACTGAGGGAACCATTTCAACTTATTCTCAAAAATGTTGCAAGGTGAAGGCAGGCAGAATCCCTGCCCTGTGATCCTCAGCAGAGCTCTGTCAAGATTGGAAGCCTATCAGGCTTCTCTTTGTCGAAGAGGTAGTACACATGTATCAAACAGATTAATTCTTTTATTTTTTACTAGAGGCCTGGTGCATGAGATTTGTGCACTCAGGAGGGTCCCTCAGCCCAACCTGCACCCTCTTGCAGTCCAGGAGCCCTAAAAAGATGTCCAACTGATGGCTTAGGCCCGCTCTCCAGGGAAGCGGGCCTAAGCCGGCAGTCAGACATCCTTAGAGCTGTTGTGGAGGCGGGAGAGGCTCCTGCCACTGCTCTGCACTTGCCAGCTGTGAGCCCGGCTTCTGGCTGAGCAGTGCTCACCCTGTGGGAGCTCATTGACCACTAGGGGGCAGCTCCTGCCTTGGTGGTCAGTGTGCGTCATAACGACTGGTCATTCCGCTGTTCAGCTGATTTGCATATTAGCCTTTTATTATGTAGGATGAGGACAAGTGCATGACCATTTAACCTAGTGGACCTTTCAGAGAGGCAACAAAGAGATGAATGTGGAAAGTGCCAGAAAATCACTGTGGAAGGAACAAAGGTAGAAAGCCAAATTTTAGGGTTGGATTAGACAAAACTTGTTTAAAGTTATATGTTAATTTATAGAGAATTTATTGTGCCTTATAATAACATTGTAATGAAGTAAGGGAGATATTTAGAGAGCAAGAGGTGGGGAGTGGTTACAAATTCCCTTCTTCACTCTCATCTTCCCTTGTTCAGTTTCTCTTCTCCCCTTTTCCCTGACAAGTAAATTGAGTGAATAAGAAAATGAAATGAGCATGCTGCTTTTAACAAAAGTCAAGTGATGTCACTTCTGTGAATTTTGTCATAAAAGTGTTTATGGTCCCAGTTTCCTTATCCAGAACACATACTTCTGTGACCCTAACCTGCTTAACAAAAACTGGAAATTTTAGGAAAAAGCCTCCTAGGAAAGAAAAAATGAGCAACAGAAGATCTTGCGCTCGACTTGTAGGTGATGTCCGAGATACACAGAGCCCTACTGGCTTAGGATGACACTCAGAGTAAGGTGAGGATTTCACAAGTTTATTTATCCAGCTCCCCAAGTACGTTCAAAGGATTAAGAGGGCTTTCTGGTGTTAAATCTACTGACCACAGTGAAGGAAGGGGAAATAAATGGAAAAACTAGAGCACTATACCATCTCAGTGGGACGGGGCCATTGGGTTTGAGGACAAACCAAGCTTGGGGATTAATCAGGGTAGGGAACACAGGGGGCCTGTCCCTGAAATGCGACAGGGGCGATGGTGCGGAGGGCAGGGATGCTGTAGGAAGAAACAACCTCGACTCTCAGTCCTGTTACAGTTAACTTAGGGCATTCCACAGGAGGCTGGAGGTATCCCCATGATGGTGATTCCCCGATGAGAGTCCTTCATCTCATGGCTCAGCCGTTCTCTACGGTTGGGAGACCTGGGAGCTTCTAAAGCAATTGGGCCAGCAGTTGGGGGGAAGGAAGAGAGGGAATGATCTCCGTGGAGGTTTGTTAATGGAAGCAGCGTAGGCCACTCTCTTTCATGCTCCCTTTGCCTGAGTTCAGTCACATGGACATACCTAACGCAGGTAAAGCTGGGAAATGCCAACCTGTTTGTCGCTGAAGACAGGGAAGCTGGTCTGTTGAACACTCACCAGTCTCTGCCACAACAGGATGCCTTCATGAGCTTGATGCCATCCTTTACCTCCGTCCCAGCCGCCACCTGGGTGTGTACCTGGGTGGCGACCCAGCTGTTTGCAGGACACACACCTCTGTCCTAGAAAAATCAGGGTCCCACTGATCAGGACTCTTCATCCTTCAACCATCTCAGTGTGAACTTACATCCCTTGCTGTTATCTTCAGTGGGAAGAAGAGCAAGCCGGCAAGTGCAGCTCCATATGAAAAGCAAGGTACCTTCTAAACCAGTGATGGCGAACCTATGCCACGCGTGTCAGAGGTGACACGCAAACTCATTTTTTTGGTTGATTTTTCTTTGTTAAATGGCATTTAAATATATAAAATAAATATCAAAAATATAAGTCTTTGTTTTACTATGGTTGCAAATATCAAAAAATTTCTACATGTGACACGGCACCAGAGTTAAGTTAGGGTTTTTCAAAATGCTGACACGCCGAGCTCAAAAGGTTCACCATCACTGTTCTAAACACTGCCCCTAACAGTGGTCGGCAAACTCATTAGTCAACAGTGGGAAATATCAACAGTACAACGATTGAAATTTCTTTTAAGAGCCAAATTTTTTAAACTTAAACTATATAGGTAGGTACATTGTTATTAACTTAATTAGGGTACTCCTAAGGCTTAGGAAGAGCCATGCTCAAGGGGCCAAAGAGCCACATGTGGCTTGCGAGCCGCAGTTTGCCGACCATGGCCCTAGGCGATGGCAACACACCCTGCCCCCTCCTACCTTCTGGGAGGCTTTATATGTGCCTATCGGTCAGGAACCTGCTTCTACTTTAGTTCTTCCCACTGTACTTTCCAGGAGCTTGGTCCTGTTTCTGTTAACATTATTAAATTCCAAGGGAATTCCTAAAATTACCCCAGTCTTCCCAGATATCTCATCTGTGTTCTATGCTCAGAACTGGGTTGTATCTCCATACCACTCTCCCAGGATTATATCTTTCCTGGAACAAGAGCTTATTGAACAGAACTTTGATTGTCAGATGACTGGGCACAAGGAGTGGACATTGAAGCTGGGGAGAGAAATCAACTGTTAACTATATAAAATTATTTTGATGCTCTGTTGCATGGATTGAGATGAAGCATTTAGACAGAGGTAGGATGGGGGAACATACAGAGGCCAGAGAGAACTTTAGAAGTTCCAGGTAATGAAGAAGAAACAGTCTTCTCCCCCTGCCTCGCCTCCGGATTCCTGCATCTATTGTTCCCTGAGCAACCCAGGGATAACTTGCATCAGAGCTACCAGCACTAGAATTTGTCTACATTATGTCTACTGTTAGCTCGTTTGGGTTGCTGCAAAACCAAGCACTATTTATAACATTGTTTCTCTGAGAAAATAAGTTTGGAGTTCCAAACAACTGACTTAGAATGAACTGTCCGTACATAGCTCATTTGTAAATTGAGTACTGGCTGTCCTGGGCATGTCACCCCGAGATAACATTTATCTGTGCTTTATCAGTATGGGCTTGTCAAGTTAACATATGTTTACTTTTCTCTGCCTTCATCTTGATGATAGCCTCGCTCTTAAAATTTAATGTCCTCTTTATGTTTGCAGAAACATTTCCTTTGGAGGTGCCTCAAATATTCTTTTGAAAGAAAGAGTGATTTTATTTTATCTCCCAATTTATCTGTAGTAGGATTCACGGCTGTGAAAATCCTTTCAGCAGGCAGTCTGTACATTGTAGAAAAATTGAGAACTATTTAAAGGAAGCGAGGGAAAAAGAATTCTTTTCTCATATTACCCTGTTGTCAGATACCTTGCAATGCAATTACTGTGTTGGTTTGTAAAGGTTAAAGAACCCTGAAGTTTATAATTCTCGTGTGTGTGTGTGTGTGTGTGTGTGTGTGTGTGTGTGTGTGTGTGTTCCACACATGTAAAGGAAAAATCCAAAACATTCAAGCAAGATGCCTTGTTAATGTAAAAGTTCTGAGCATTTTATAGCTTATTGACACAGATATCATTCATGGATTTTACATTTGCTTTTGATATCTCAGTTGTTTGTTCCATGGAGCCAATTTGCAGATTGCATACTCATTTTATTTTAAATCCATATATATGTAATATGTGCATAGACATGTTCTTGCTGGCATCATATTGCAAAGCAAAAAGGTGAAACCCTGGTCTCAGAGACGCTCCGCTCCCTCTTAGGGAACTGACTATCCAAATACAAGTAAAAATGTCTGCTGTTAGCAGAGCAGCTGACAGAATATGATCACAAGTGCCCCGTTAGGAGGTAGAAATAGAATGCCTAGGACTATGCAAGCTTGTCATAGTTAAATTGTCAGGGTGATGTGCTTCCACGTTAAAAAGAATACTTTGTTCCCCTCTTGCACATGTACCCTGCAGTGGTAGAGAACCGTTTCAGTTCAGCTGCTATCCTGATTTGCACTTGCAGGCGCCGATTTGGATGCTGGTGTAGTTAAAATTAAGTGAATGGTAGTCATATTTAATGATCTTTCCCGTCTGTTTAAAACAGTACTGCAGCCCATGCAAGAAACATTTTCTTTTAGTTTTAATTTTATGTATTTTGTTCTATCTCTTGACGTTTTCTTTTGCACTCAAGACTATGATGTTGTCCTGATCTTTCTGCCATTCCCAGTCTGTAGTCCCTGCCCCCAAATTGTCCTCATAGGTTCTAATCATCTTTATGTTAAATGTTCATTAATTGACTAATAACTTTGAAAGAGGTTTATATAGAAATCGAACTGCGAAACTGGCTTAATACACAGAGGCCTATGTGAGTGTGAAAGAAGGCATTTCATGAATTGTAGAGGACTCTGTAAAAGTGAGGCGTTAGAGCCGAATACTCCCATATTCTTACCGGGCTTTCACCCTCAAAGCATATATAAGACAATGCATATTTTCTAGTAAGTACACTGCTTCTAATGTTACAAGAGTAGCTGGAAGTGACTCCAATCCAGTACTGCAAGAGAGTATTTAGGCGGAATTCGGGGTTCTAAAATGCCAAGTCATTCTCCGAGGGGGAGCTCGTGCAGCTACCTCTTTCAAACCCCACAAGAAACATGGTACGATCTGAATTTTTCAACCTCATCCATGCAAAAGCATCGTATTTCTGTCTGGATGCAAAAACATGAAGTGCTGAGTGTAGAATATAAATCATTGTTTAATGGATTTGTATCCTATGACCTACTCAGGTTTACAGATTTCTGGATATCTAGAGCTACACCAAACCTTTATTCTTGCTATTCCACTTAAATCTTATATAACCTACTCTTCATTCCCGATGTCATGAGAAATCCTTCTCCTCTTTTTCTAGAGACCTCCCCACACCCCTGCCAGCCAGAGTCATGCAGCTAGGAGCTCCGCTGGTGCTTAGATTCATCTGTAGATTATACACACCACATGGGGTTGGCACCTCTTCCTGGAAATCGGGCCCCTGGGCTGCTTTACGGACTGGAATGCGCTTGCCTCAGTAGAAGTTTATGTTTTATAGCTGACACGCCATTGACCAGAGTAACCTGTTATAAAACACGATGCTTTATCATTTGTGTCTTCTGTGCTGAACATTTGAGCTGAAACATAGGAAGAGACTTTATTAATCCTGCGTATTGAAATAGTTTACATGGGAAACCTTTGAGACATTCTTGCGTGTTTGAATCCTGGCGTGTTCAAATAGTGAAGGCAGCATTACCAGGAGACCTTCAGAGTCATGTGGAATAAAAATAATTTTTCTTGTGGTTATTATTATTTTTGCAAATGAATGCATTGGCATTCTGATTTTCTAACTGTAGTATACCTTTAAAAACACTTTTTGATTTTTATACAGAAGGTTGATTTCCTGGAACCACTCATAGTATGAGTTTACTTTTTAGGCAGTTATTGGCATGTTTGTCAGATAAGTCAAACATCAACTAGGCCATGGGGAATGTTTTTATTTTTCCCCCAGTATTTTCTCCTTGCAATTTGCTCCCTGAAGAAAACGATGTTCCTATGAAGTGGAAGAGTTTGGAGGAAGCACTGCTTTTAGAGGCTCTGTCCTCATGGTGTGGAGAAGCCCAAATCCCATGCTCCAGGGCCCCTCCACCCCGCAGTACTTTTCACAGGTGATACCTTGGGCAGGAGAGGCCTGGCCAGTTTAAAGCTTTTGCCTGTGAAGATCAAGCAGATTGATTTTTTTACTATTTGTAATACTTTAAACATAAAATAAAAAAAAATAAAGCAGATTGCTTTTTAACCACTGTGCTCAGGGGGAGACTGAATGCAGTGGCTAAGAGAGAAGCAAGCAGATAGAAAGTAGAAGAGCAACAACCTCCTGGCACCCACCCGGGAATGTCTCCAGAGGAAGAGGATCCATGCCTTCTGATAAAGGAACTGCTGGAGTTCTGCATTTCATATGCTCTGCCCATCAAGACCTCTCACCCAGGGAAGAGGAATATTCTTTATTCAGGAGTTGGGAAGCAGGAAGTGTTAAGAAGCATATAGCTAAGTTTTTTGTGTTTTTTTTTTTTTTTTAAATATACAAGCAGTGCTTTTTATATTCACAGATTTATGCAAATAGCAGCACAATAAATTTTAGGGCATTTTACACCCCCCCAAACAAACAAACAAAAAAACCTCTACACCTATTAGTGGTCACTTTTCACTTTCCCCCAACCCTTCACCCCAAGGCGTCTGGCAACCATTAATCTGTTTTCTCTGTATATAGATTTGACTATTCTAGACATTTCATATGAATGCAGTCATACAATATGTGGACTTTTGTGCCCGGCTTCTTTTACTTAGCATACATTTTTCAAGGTTCACCCACATTGTAGCATGTATGAGTACTCATTCCATGTTACAACTGACTGATATTCCATTGTATGGACATACCACATTCTGTTTATCCATTCATGAGTTGATGGACATTTGAGTTGTTTCTCCTATGTTTTAGGTAATATGAATAATGCTTCTTTGAACATTCCTGTATAAGCTTTTGTATGGACATGGTTTTATTTCTCTGTGTAGCTTACTTTTGAGCAGTTATAAATTAAGATAGTAAATTATTTTTCTCTTTCATACATTTGTTTGCTTCACTACTCTCTTCTTACCTGTCTTATCCCCCGAAAAGTGATTTCCCTTGAGCATGTAGTTGTAGAACAAGCATGTCAAACATGCGGCCCGTCGCCCGCAACGTGACATGCTTGTTGTAGAAAGTAAGAACATGGGTTCTTACTTTCTGAGAAAAATGCTGAGAAAAGACAGCATTTCTCAGGTAACCCTCACTTGACAGATGGATGGCTGAGGTTCAGAGAGGCTCCACTGAGCCTGGGAAGTTGGACCCACATCTACTGTATTCTGAATCACATCGCTGTTTCCTCCCACATCATAATATCAACCCAGGTCGTGTACCTACCTGTTCATCTCTTAGATAATTCTTTTTATTCACAAGCCTTCTTCTGATTTGATTGTGAAAAGTAAGGAACGTGGCTTAAAGACTCTATCTTATGCTGTTGGACCTGGCGCAGCACTTGTGCTCCCTTTGACAAGCTGATTATGAGATATTTCCCTCTCTGGTTGAGTGAGGTGGCACCATAGAAGCCTGGCACCGGCTGGTGCTCAGTTCAACCTGATTCTTCTAACTCTTTGCCCTCCAGTCGCTCAGACTCCCCACCTTAAGATTGCATCGCTCCTTCACATCAGCCACCCACAAACACTGCCACACCTGCCTGTTTTACAGCTTTACCTTCTTTCTGATCACATGTCCCCTGCTTTTTCTCTCTTCTGCTGAGCCCATCATCACTTCACCATGAGCCAGGGTCTGCCCAGACTCCTTGGCCACTACTTCAGCCTCCTGGAGGCTCCTGTCCCTCCAGCCAGCCCAGGGCCCATAGTTTTTAAGTTTCACTGTGCTTTCCCATTAGTAGAGTGTCACACAGTCCTTTCCAAATACCTAGTATCAGTTGTATTACAGACCTGATAGCCAGGGCATCAGCAATTCAGAGGAATTTTTTTTGAAGGCTGGTTGGGTAGGACAACTGAGTTTTGTAAAATGTTTCTTAAAGTTCTTTTGATTTCCTTTTCCAGCACTTTCTCTAAGTTTTTTACAAGCCACACTAATTGCTCACTCCCGTCCTCTCCTCTGTGAACATAGACAACAGGAGCATATGGGTGTTATTTTCTCATCCACAAGAGAGGGGGAGGAAATTTTTTATTAAGATGAAGTTGAGAATCACCTGTTAATTCCAGCTGCCTCTCAGGTGGACAGTGGAAAGTGGGCTGAAATGGCTAGGAAGGTCATAAAGGAGAAAAGATAGCCTTGATGGCTTTTCTGTAATGATAGATTTATGTCTTCTAAGAAGTCTAAAAAGTTCCACTTGACAGAGGAGGTGACACACACATGGATGTGAGAGGGTTGAAATGAAAATGTCTGGTCCTTCACTTTTGATGACCCATCATCACTGACCAATCAGAAAACTCAGGACTCCTTTCAAAGGGGGGAAGGTCAGAGAGGAACAGACAGTGCAAATAGGTCTTCTCTTTTTTATTTTTGTGCCTTCTCACCCCCCTCCCAACTTAGAAAAGAATCTCTTAAGGGAATGTCTGATGAATTCACTACAGTTATCAAGAGATTTTTATAGCTGTTTTTAAAAAATCTTTATTATTGAAAGTATTAGATATGTCCCTATTTTCCCCCCATTGACTCCTTCTAGCCCACCCCACTTCCAACCCAGGTCTTCACCACCCTATTGTCTGTGTTCATGGATATATATATATATATATATATATATATATATATATATATATGAATTTAATACAAGTTCTTTGGTTGATCTCTTCCTTCCCTCACACCCATCCATCCACCCCCACTTTCCCTCTGAGATTCAATAGTCTGGTTTTTGTTTTTGTTTTTAAATATATTTTTATTGATTTCGGAGAGCAAGGGAGAGGGATAGAGAGATAGAAACATCCATGATGAGAAAGAGTCATTGATTGGCTGCCTCTTGCATGCCCCTCCACAGGGGATCAAGCCCACAACCCAGGCATGTGCCCTTGACTGAAATCGAACCTGGGACCCTTCCGTCCGCAGGCCGATGCTGTATCCACTGAGCCAAACAAGCAATAGTCTGTTTTATAGCTATTTTGTTTCAAATGTAACTGATGACCAATGGAACACACAACAGTGCAGATAAGTAAAAATAGGCAAAATTGGCCTTTTTCTTTATGTGTTGAGGATAAGTCTAAACAAACCTATCTAGTTGGCACATCTCCAGCTATAGCAGAGGCCAAATTGGAATGAATTATGAAGACTGAGTTATTCACTTGATCTTGGAGGTAGCCTTGCCCACTCCAGAAGGGTGTGTCTGGCCTGGAAGGTTACTTAGCTGAATGAATCTGTTTTACAAAAGTTGAATTGGTACCATTTGTGATCATCTTTGAGGTGTTTTAAAGACATATTATTTTTTTCTTAAATATACGTGTATTAAAAATAACCCAAAGAAGCTATCCAAAATTTGACCACACATTTTTTTTTCTTCATATTTCGGTGTCTCTGCCATATTTGTTTTATTTCCTTTAACTAAAAGAATTAACTAATTTGTTTTAAATCACTGAAAGTACAAAAGGTACAATAGATGTACAAGGAAGAATAAGTCTTTTATTTCTGTTCCCAAGTCACTGCAATTACTTTGTAGAGGCAAGCCCCATTACCATTTTCTTGTGGGTCTGTTTTAGAATATTTTCTCTCTATATATAAAAGCCTAAGTGACCGTTATGACTGGTGGACCAAACGACTGGTCAACTGGTCACTATGATGACACACTGACCACCATGGGGCAGATGCTCAATGCAGAAGCTGCCCCCTGGTGGTCAGTGCACTCCCACAGCCAACCTCCTTAGGCCAGCCACCTCTCATGGTTACTCCCCCTGGCCGGCAGGCTCTGATCGGCCCGGGTCCCCGGTCAGGCCAAGGGTCCCCACCCGTGCACCAGGCCTCTAGTAATTATATAAGCAAAAATATGGGGTTTTCTAAAGACATAATGTTTATACCATACACACTCTTCTGCCCTTTACCACTTTTCATCTAACCATATATCCTGGAAAACCTTTCTTGTCAGATCATAGAAAGCAGCCTTATTCTTCTTAGTATCTAAATAGCATTACATTGAGTGGTTTTGCCATATTTGATGATGGGCTCTTCGTTGTTTCCAGTCATTTGCTTCTATGAACAATACTTCAGGGAATTACTTTCTATAAATAGCATTTTATATGTCAGCGAGGATCTCTGGAGGAGAAATGACTAAAGTGGAGTTGTTGGATCAAAAGGAATGTGCAGTTTTAATTGGGGAAACCTTGCCAAATTGCCCTCCAATTTGGCATTTGTACTAATGTATGCTCCCACTAGTTCTGTGAGTGCCTTTTCTTCACTGACGGTTTTTAGACTTCATGATCTTGGACAACCTAAGAGGTGAAAAGTACTGTCTGTTAGTAGCTTTATTAATATGAGTTTTGCTTATTACAGTGATGATTGAATATCTTCTCACGTATTATCATCTCACATTTTATTTTCTAAGAAATGTATACTAACATCCATTGACCCCGCCCCTTTTTTCCTTTTACTGAGTTTTTGGTCTTTCCAGTGAATTGACTTTTAGGAGCACTTAATAGGTAATAGGTCCAGAGAATTAGTCTTTTTGTCTTGTAATTTTCTTACTTTTTTCATTTATTTTTTTTACACCTCATCTTGCCTTCATGCAGGATTTGTTTTTTAAAATCATGTAGTCTTATTCATCAGACTTTTTTAAACTTTTACCTTTTTGATATGCTTACCCCTTCTTCACTCAAACTCACATATTTTTAAAAAACTGTCTCATGTTTTTGCTTAGTGCTTTTAAAATCATAGTATTATTGAGATGTAATTCACATACCACAAAATTTACCCTTTAAATGTGTACAATTTATTGGTTTTAATATTTTATTTTACAAAGGTGTGCAACCATTGCCACAATCTAATTTCAGAATATTTGCATCACCCCCAAAAGAAACCTGATACCCATTAGCAGTCACTCCCATCCCACCTCCCTCCAGCCCTGGTAACCACTAATATGCTTGCCTTCTCTATGGATTTGCCTATTCTGGACATTTCTTATAAATGGAATCATACAATGTGTGGTCTGATGTGACTGGTTTCTTCCACTTAGCATCATGCTTTCAAGGTTCTTCTTAGTATTTTTATGTTTTCATGTTTTTACATTTAAATATTTAGTCATTCTGGAATTTGTTTTAGTGTAGAATGTGAACTAGGTCTGTAACTTAATTTTTTCCTGTTATAGAAAGTCCTCCTTTCTCCCATTAAAATGCAGTGTCAACTTTATACACTGAATTCATTATGTATTTAGATTTATTTCTTTTCTGTTTATCTTACTTTCTGTTCATATGCCAGTGCCTATCCTATTAATTTCTAGAGATTTGTAATACCTTGAATACCTTGTATGCCAGTCTTTCCTTACTTTTTTTTTTTTTTGCATCATTTTTATGGCCATTTTTTTCTATTTTATTTTTCCATATGAACTCAAACTTAACTTCCTGATGGTATTTTTTTTTAATATTGTATCAAGTTTATAGGTTAATTTGGGAAGAGCTTTTCTTTTTCCCTCAGCGACTTCCTATTCATGGACAAGGTAGAGCTTTTCAGTTGTTCACATCTGCTTCTCCATCTTTTAATAGTATTTAAAGTTTTTCTTTTTATAGACCTTGCATATTTCTCATTAAATTTATCTCTAGGTATTTCATATTTTTGTTGCTGTTAAAAATGGGATGTCTTTTTACTGGTTGTCATTTAGAAAGACAATTGATTTTTTGTAAATTGCTTTTGCTAATTACCTTGTGAAATTCTCTGATTGTCTCCAATAATTGTTCAACTGACTTGCTCAGATTTGTAGTCAGATCATATGCAAATAATGATAACTTTACTGCTTCTTTGATGATTTTTATAGCCCTTATTTCTTTCTCTTATATAATTAAATTGGCTACTGCAACCAGAATAGTGTTAAATAACAGCGATCATGGTGGACAGCCTTGTGTAGTTTTTAACTGTAATGGAATATTCTCCATTGACAGTGTGATTGCCTTTGGGGTTGGGCAGATTTAATGTCCATTTGCTTTTACAGGGCTTTAACATGAGCAGAAAGCATTTGGAAACGAAGGATGTGACAGTACGTTTGCAGACAGGTAAAGCACACTCCACCAGTCTCCTGCAGTGAGAAAATAGTGGACTGCTTTTCCTCACCAGCACCAACAGGAGTCTGTGAGTGAAAGTCCATGTATAAAGGAAGAAGGCAGCAATTAGATTGTAATCTGATGCTATTTTTCTTTTGCCAATCAAGTGAAAACACTAAGAAGCAATCGGAGTATGCAGCACCATGAGCATTAAATAAAGGTTTTTACTAAAGCAAGGAAAGGAAGAAAAGAGGGAGAAAGGGATGGAAAGAAAGACCTAAAATACATCTTGTTTTCCTTACTGTCTCCTAAAATCAAGCCATGTGATAATTATTTCTAGGGATTTTCCCCAGAATATTATTACTAAAAGAATGGCATAAAACACTACTTGTCATCAGATATGATAAGGGGTCTCAAGGCTTAGAAGAAATGGTGAAATATTTTACTACTTGTAAGCAATACAGATTAATAAATAGTTCCAAATATTGAGAAATCACTGAAGTGAAAAGGAATGCCTACTGAAATATATTTACTGTTGATTCTTTTTGATGTTGCCATTAAAAAAGTGTTTGATCTCTTGCAAAGCAACTGGAGAGGTATTTTATGTACTAACCCTGAACCTGACATGACTCTACCAATAAATACTAGGACAGGCTGTCCCTTGCAATAGCAGAACTGGAAAACAAAACAAAAGACAGTAACAATTGAGCTTTGATTCTTGTTGGAAACATCTAACATACAGAGCTGGTGCGTTGTGGTTAAAAACAAAAGGAATTTAGGCTGACTCCAAAAATGGGAGAAACTGATAGGTGGTGTTTGGGACTCACTACATTGTCGTCTGGGTGACACACAGGAAAGAGAAAGCCTTGGAAAGTGGACAGTCTGCATGGGTGTGCCCTCCCAGGTGATTCTGGACATGCTCACCTCTGGCTTACACCAGCTGGTCTCATGTCAAAAACCAAAATGTGCAGGGACTACTGGGCTTGGAGCAGAAGTATCTTGCTCTGCCACTTGCTGGCTTTGTGAACAATGCCAAGTTTTGGTCAAGTTCTGAACCTTTCTGAAGTCATCTGTAAGTCATGCCTATAATTCAGGGGTTTTGTGTAGGTTTAGTAGAGATGTGATACACATAGCACCAAGCACAGCCTTATTGAGCAGTTGCTCAGTGTGTTCATAGATGGACCAGAGAAAGGGAAGAGGATGATAAGGAAGAATTCCATGTGTTGAGTGCCATGAGCCCAGTATACAGAGGGTGCTGAGGAAACTTATAAAGAGTATTACATCAGAACTGGGGATGAAGGAGTGTTTATAGGAAAGTCTTCTTTGGGAGATGAGTTATGAAGAATAAACAGACAAAATGTTCTTGGAAAGTGTTTCTGTGCAGAGAGGACAGCATTTTCAAAGGCATGGGTTTGGCCCTAGCTGGTTGCTCAATGGTTAGAGCGTTAGCCCATGGACTGAAGGGTTTGATTCAGGTCAAGGGCCCGTACCTCAGTGCAGACTCGATCCCTGGCCCTCATCTGGGCATGTGCGGGAGGCATCCAATCTATGTGTCTCTCTCACATCGATGTTTCTCTCTGTGTCTTTCCCTACCCCTTCCACTGTCTCTAAAAATAAATGGAAAAATATTCTCAGGTCAGGATTAACAAAAAATGAAAAAGGAAAAGGTGTGGGTTTGAAGGAGTCATGGAGTCTTAAACCCAGAGTATGCTAAGTCTCAATTTATGAGATGGGGGATTGTGAGCAGTGAGACAAGTGAGGATGTCAGACCTGGCATTGAGCAGGGTCTTTTTGTCTGGCTTGGTCTAAGGTTACAGTGGTGGTGGCTGTAGACACGAGGGGCACAATTGCACTCACATTTTGGAAACATGGCAGAGTGCCTTTGGGGTCGGGCTGGGAGACTGTGGGAGGAATGAGCTCTGGCCTTTGGTGATGATGTCGTCCATATTCCCCAGAAGTCCTGGTGCAATGCTGAGCATAATAGGTTTTCGGGAAAAACCTCTTGATGGATTTTGCCAGGATCATCTTTTCCATGATTCACTTGTTTTATCGTGAATAGATTATATTTTCATGTGGATTTGACCATATCCCCCCAAATTATTTTTTGACTTTCAATTAAATTACCCTAAATTATTGTGTGTCGTGGCATAAGTATACCCTAATCTATTTATAATTTATTGTGCAAGCATCAGTGTCATAAAAATACCTTCTCAAATATCTTCTTATTTAAAGAGCACTAGCCTAGAACTCCATGGAAATCTGGACCCACAGTGCTGCTAAATCCCAAAGAAAATGATTTGTGTGTAGAGGGATCATTGTTCGCAGACCCTAAATGCTTTAGGCTTTGCCCACACTCTCTTTTAAAACTTTCTCTATTTTAAAGTTCTTTCAAACTTCCTCAAAGGAAAAAGCTATAAAAGCTTTTAGCTCCTCATGACTTAAAGCAGAGAAAGCTCGCTGTCTCTTTGTGGGGTGATGATACTCTTCTAGTTACGACAGACACAGCAGTAACTGTGGTCATGGGTCATTGAAGGCCACGGTCAGTACCAGATGGAGTAAGAGACGGCTGTACCTTTCATGGTCTGGATGAGTGAATGGCAGTTATTCAGAACCATGGGTTTTATTTTCAGTCAGTCAACTCGCATTATTTGAGGTTCCACTATGCTATGTGCCAGGTAGGGTGCTGAGTACTGAAGATTCTAATGTGGACAAAAGGGAGATGTTTGCTATCCCGTGCCTGCTTTATAGTTATTACAAGAGTTATTACACAGTAGGTAAAAAAGTAACTAGTCAATTTCAACACGAGCAGTCTGAGAGAAGTAACATTAGAAGGAAATGCAGAATGTTGTGACAGCATAGAGAGAGCACCTGACCTTCACTTGGGAGGCGAGGGAAGACTGCCATGAAGAAAGATCCAGAGAGCTGAACAGGAGGAGGACTAAAATATACCTTACAGAGTTTTGGGGTTGTAGTCTTTATCTATAAGAAAAAATTGGAGCATAGTGGATTTTATTATGGGTTTATTTGATTTTTAATAAATCCATCAAAATAGCCTTTGAGTCACACAGTATTTGCAATGTGCTTGGCTACTGTAATGTAAACAAGTAAGGCATTTTATCAGACCCAAGCCATCATTATCTTTACCGTATGTAAAGCACAAATCCTAGAGGTCAATAGTCTGAAAGAAAGTGGAATCTGAACAACATGCTGAAAAGATCTACAAGTCATGGAACAAGTTGTCCACAGGCTTATTCCTGAAGTCAGAACCAGGTTGCCCTCTGTCATGCTAAAGATTTAACATTACATCCCCAGGAGTACGCAGAGCAGCCACACCTTTAGACAGAAGAGCTCAGGCCAAGTTGTTCTTAATGAGAAATCAGTTTATGATCATGGCTCTGTGCTGAGCACGAGTGGGAAGTTAAACACATGCGGAAGCATAGAGTGCAGTTGAACAGCTCCAGTGTAGACCAGTGGGTACAGAGACAAGAAGGTGGCACTACCCCCGTGAGATAACATTTTGACAGCTCCTCTAGTCAGGGCTAGATGTGGGTAGCAATGATTTCTGTCACAGCTAAGATGAGTGTTGGATGTGGGCCAGTGGGTTAGGCTTGTGAAATGTGTGTCTTGTATAAACACAGTGAGTGGAGTGGCAACCCACATACATTCTTAACATTTGCTTTCAGAAGCTATGTCCAGACAAAAGAGAAGAGACATTTCTCTCCTTTATATGCAACACCATTTAAGAAACACTAGTTTAAGTAATGTTCCCCTTTTCCTCTCTGCTAAAGTAAGGGTTTTAACAATACGGTTTCTTTTGAAGGAGCAGACAGAAAACACGTCTACTTTTGTTAACGGGTATCTTGGAGGGTCTTCCCATGTCTTTAGGGGAAACTCCTGCTATACAGCCTCAGGGGTTACTTGCTTGTTAAAATTAAAGACGTGATCACCAGTTGTTATGAGTACAGGGGCATGGGATACTTAAAATATTTAGCAATCCAGGAGTCTTACTGCCTGCTTTAGTTGTTGTTCCTAGAGCCAGCCTCTCCAGGTGCCGGGAAGCAGCTCTGAGCGGCAAGAAAGCCATTCTGCCTCATCACTGAGAGCATGTGTCCTTGGAAAGTGCTTTAGCACTCCCACCGTGTATGCACATGTGCATGTTCTTATGCACGCTCAGATACATTTTATTGTTAAAGATAAATGACTAAGAGATTTTTTTTCAACTTAAAGACATTGCTCTTTTTGCTCTGCCTCTTGAATATGGCTTCTCTGTTCTTTTTTTATTTTCAGTCTCCCCAAGGGAAATGTCAATTTTTCAACCCTGCAACTTTTGCTAGAATCACAGACTGTTAGATCTATAAGGGACCGGAGAGATCTAAGAGGCCCAGTTGGAAGTGCCAGCAGGACAGGCATGTAGAGATTCCCAGCCTGCATTCTGAAAACATATCAGAATCTTGAAAGGGAAGTCAGGGCTGGACTTGTTGTTTTGAGAGTCACTCACTTAGTGGCAATAGACAAAGTGCATCTGAGGAGCTCATCCCCCTGCTCAGGACCGTTTGAAGCCCCTCCACATTCTACAAAATCATCTCAATTACTCAGCAAGGTCTTTGAGACCCTCCATAGCATGGCCTCCACTTTTCTTGGCGCCTGGTCGTCTCCCGCTGTCACCTCCCCACACGTGCATCTCTAACCACAGCGGTCTGTGGACCACAGCGGAACACACGTTTTGTTACCCTTCTTTTCTAAAGCTGTTTATTCTTCTAAAGTCAGCTCAGATTCTACTTCTGGAAACCCCCTCTTATGAATTTGGGTTGTTTTTACCAAAGGGAATCTTGGGCCTATAATAAGCTAGAAAGTAAGTACATTCTCCATCTTCGCCAGTCACAAGTCTGTGTGAGTTGCTTAGAATTAACCGCCTGTTATGCATTGTAATGGCCATCTGAGGCCATCTAGACTGGCCTCTCCCACAGTGAAGGGATCTGTTTTGTGACATCCGTGTCACATATGTGTGCTGCTTCTTCCTGCAGTAAAATATGTGGAAATTTATCCAATTTTCTTCTTGTTATCCTTCATTAATATTATTTTTTACATGTCTCCAAGGATGCTGTATTGAATTATCCTCTTTGTAACGTGACGCAACGTTTGAATTAGAATGAGAATACTTATTCTAGCTCCACTGTCAACTCATTGGTTTGTTCAGGAAAATTACATAACTTCTATCTTAATTTATCATCTGTAAAATGGGCCTAAGAATAACTCACCCAGGTTTAAAAGGATGAAACCTAAAGTTGAAACATTTTTTAAAAAATATTTTAAAATGTGGAATATAAACTTAAGGTTTTATTATAACTACCATACTGCCTATAGTCAAGAAAAAAGCAGTCCTTCTTGATAATTTAATATAGATAATGTTACATTATGTGTTGTATAAAAATGTAGAACTTGACACCAGAAGAGGTGGGTCCATATTTGCCCTGTGATTTACTAGCTGTGTATCCCCGGCTGAATCACTTAATCTTTTTGCGCTTCAGTTTGGTCCTCTATAAATTGGGAATAATGATGTTGTTGCTTTCCATTAGAGTTGTTGAATAACTACATTCTGCAACTGTCGTGCTTGAAAGATATCTTTAAAACTGCAAAAGAGTATCCTATATAATAAAAGGCTAATATACAAATTGTCCCCTTGGGAGTTCAACCAACCGGGAGTTTGACCACTCGCTATGAAGTTCACTGACCACCAAGGGGTAACGCAGAACAAATGACGGCCCTGGCTAGCAGCTGGAAGGCCCTGATTGGCCCTGATCACCGGCCAGGCATCCCGTGCATGAATTTCATGCATCAGGCCTCTGGTATTCAATAATAGCTATCATGGTTTCTCTTATGACATAATAATGATGTCAGCCATAGAAATAGGTAAAAATATATTTTTATTCCATTTGATACCTCTGGGCTTGTCCCAAATGTATGAGGAATACAAGGAGGAGGAACAGAGGTAGGCTGAATATGTAGAAGAGGATGTAAAATTGGCAGGAGGCTGTGAGTGACTTCTCTTCTATCCTGAGGTTAAAGGCTGCCAAGTTGACATGTAGATTGCATGTTAGCCCTGTGGCCAAAGATGAGAATGGGTGCAGGAAGAAAGGCCATGTCAACAGGCCCTGATACCACAATAAAGCCAAGTGATGGTTCCTAAGGGCACATCCCCAGGCATGGTGTGCCTGCTCTTGGATGCTCCCTGTAGGTACTGGTGGACAGCCCAGGGCACTGGCGGCATACTCTTAGGGCCAACAGCAATCTCCATGGGAGCTGGCTCAGCTTCCCTCACTTACCTCTCCTAAGTTAGGTGGATACGAGGTCGTGTTATGTGTTGAGTTGTATCCCCACAAACAATGTTGAAGTCCTAGCCCCCAGTGTCTATGGACGTGGTCTTATTTGAAAATAGGGCCTTTGCAGATGATCAAGTTAAGATGAGGTAATTAGAGTGGGCCCCAGTCCAATATGACTGGTGCCCTTATAAAAAGAAGAAATTTGGATACCACAACAGAGATGCTGGGCAAATGTCAATTAAGATTGGAGTTAGGCTGCCACAAGCAAAGGAAGGCCAAAGAAGGCCTCCAGAAGCTAGGAGGCATGGGACACATCCTTCATTTCGAGCCCCCAGAAAGAACCAGCCCTGCTGCTCCCTTCATCTCAGACTTCCAGCCTCCAGGACTGGGAGACAGTAAATGCCTGTTGTTAGGGCCCCAGCCCGTGGTAATTTGTATGGCAGCCCCAGGAAACTAATACAGGTGGGTAGGCCATTTCCTCACATTCAACTGCTTTTCTGTGACACTTGGCCCATTGTGTTTTATGGTGAAGCTACACACATATGCATTTGTTGCCAGCATATATTAAATGGCAAGATTTCCCGTGGTTTGGCTTTTGAAAACAAGTGCACTTATGCCTAATTTCAAGGTTTGGGGTTGAAATAGAATAGGGTTTCTTAAATGTCACAATTACCTCAGTCCCATAATCTCCCTTAATACTGTACTGTTATGTGTGTTTGAGAAGGAAACGGGTGCATTTGAGCAGTATATGCCAGTTACTTACACAAAACCTGCATTCGGTTATTACTCTCCCAGGCTTGGACTCTTTTGTGAAAATATTTGCTCTTCTACTGTAAGTCCACTTTGGTTATGGGTTTGAGGGCTTGCCTGCTCCTTGTCTGAAAGATGCTAAACTTTTCCAGGAAGAGGATCTACCTCTTTCTTCTTTGGGAAATGTTGATTTATATTATATGAGACATTTGTTTTTCATAGAAACTTCCATTTCAGCTTGTTGAAATAGCTGGTTCTATTTTATTTTTTAACTATATTTTATTGATTTTTTACAGAGAGGAAGGGAGAGGGATAGAGAGTTAGAAACATCGATGAGAGAGAAACATCGATCAACTGCCTCCTGCACACCCCTACTGGGGATGTGCCTGCAATCAAGGTACATGCCCTTGACCGAAATAGAACCTGGGATCCTTTAGTCCGCAGCTCTATCCACTGAGCCAAACCGGTTAGGGCTGGTTCTATTTTATATGTGAAAAGTAAATAAACTTGTCTGGAAATGCTGTCGGTACATTTACATAATAATTATGCATACCCTCCCATTCATTAACATATAAGACCTCACCTCACAGTAGTTTCCTAAGCTTTGCAGTGTCTAACAACTTTTCCCAAACTTCATGAAAATACATTAAAAACAACTATTACAGGTTGAAAGTCAACTATTTTTGTAAGTATATCGTAAGTAATTGTATAAGGTGGCAATTTCATATCTCTAATAGCTCGGACAATTAAGGCTCAGAAAAATGGCAAAGCTGAGATGAAAATTCAGGATTTCCTGATCTCCAACCAGAGAAATGTTTATTTTCTAAGAGCAGGGGCTGGGGGGAGAGAACTCTTGCTGGACATCAAGTGAGAGAACCAGGCTCCCAGCGTCACTCAGCGCAGCCTGTGACTTCTCAGGGCCTTGGGAAAATGAGGGAGCTTAGAAATTCTCTGCTTCCTACTGAAATATTTAGAGATTAAATGGCATTTCTGGGATTTGCTTGAAGACATAAGCTTGGCCACGAGTTGATCATTATTGATGCTGAGTAATGAATAGCTGGTGTTCTTGCAAGTCTTTCATACATGTTTGAAATTTTCCATAAAAAAAGTTACAAAAAATGTTGTTTCTAAAATGTGTACCATTGATTCTTCCCATCCCCTCTCCTACTAGATACTGTCATTTAACTCACTCATTTCTCCCCAACAACAACAAACTCAGTCCTCTGAAAGCAAGCCAGCCTTTCCTTTTGTCTGATCCATATATATATATACTATTAGAGACTTTCTGACACCCTTTCCATTTTTTTATTTTTTAACAGATAATACGATGGCTGTGCTTTCAGAATAAATTCAAAAGCTGCTCTCTATTCCTCAGCAGTTTGAATTGTAGAAAAGAGCACAAAAGCTTAGAGTGCTTTAAAATAAATCTCAGCTAATTATACATACAACTGCATTCACTAAATGTGAATATTTTCAGGGCTTTCTTTGCTACCAAATGCCACCTGCTCACAATTTAAATGGGCACAGATTTAGGTCCATTAAACAAAACACAGCAAGTCTTTTCCTATAGCACAAACTCCTTGAGGTCCTATTTTGGAATTGAGAAACTAATTCTCACGTTCCTTCGTTAGCTCTGGGTCTGTGTCAATCATGCGGCAGGTTGATTACTTGAATATTTTGCATTCTTGCTTTAAAAATTCTTGCAGGCAAATAGGTTGTGATGAAGTGCTTTGTGCTTTATAAGCATTCTTATGAACTAGAGGTTATTTGAACATGTGATTCCAGCAGTTACCCGGCCCCTGAATTGAGGAATACATCCATTGGCTTTTGCAGCTCAGTAAGGACACTGTTTACTATCTGTTGCCAAAAAAAAGGAAGAAAAAGAAAAGAAATTCCCCCACAAAATGTTACATTCTTGACCCATCATCAATGGTCTCCCCAGCAGCTGCTGGTCTCCACCTTGCTATTTTAAAATTGTAAGGTCATCTAAGAGGAATTCATTCATCTCCTATTAATCTGGAACATTCATGATCCGTATAGACCCAAATAGGGTTTTCTTTGGGGGTCTATGCAAGTTAAAGCAGCATCCAAATCCAACATGAATTATCAGACTCTCTTCCAAGAAAGCTTCTATGAGTGGCCTCGTCTGCGGAGTCTGGAAGGTAAAAACCCCACCATATGAAGTGCATATTTGCTTTGCTCACAGAAAAGTGATTTCCTTCCAACAACTTCTTTGTCTTTGTCTATCTGGACCCAAAGTCCTTGATGTTGTTTGGGCTGTGGCCATCTCTCCAGACAGGAGGAAGAAGCTGCTTATCTGGCCTCGTTTTTCCTAATCTTTTCTCCTCCCTCCACCACACACATCCTTGCTCTAAATTCCTTTCCATTTTGCCCTTTCAAAACTCCTCCCTCCCTTAGAAAAGCTAAAAATAATAGCCATGCTTTCCAGTGATTCTCCCTTATTAGTATCTCAGATGCAGGCTGCAGGCGATGAGGAAACCCTTCATGGTTGACCCTGCTCAGGCCTTCACGTTTACAAATCTTGACTCACCCCAAGATTTTCAGATGAAAATCTCATCTTAGATTTTTCACTCTCACTTGACTCCCATTATCTTTTCCTTAGTGTCAGAACATGCCAGTGTGCTTGCAAAGTACCCACTGTCTCTAGGTCACACAGACCCATTGCTCCCCAGAGGTAGGTCCATAGGTCCATAGACGTGAAGACATACCTGGACCCTCTAGCTGTGACTAGGGGGAGTCTCAAATGATTGTGGCTACTCTCCAGAGTTTTAAATCCTCAAATGTTTTTTGTTAAAGCCTTTAGACCCATTCTTGTGTTCCCAGGAGTGGGCTGACCTGCAGACTAGGGCCCTAGGAAGCGGGGAAGCCTGGCGGTGGAGTCCAGTCTTTAAGCGGAGTCGGCCGTTGTGTGGAATCTGCACCATAACTTGGCCAGCCTGCCTGGACAGCTGGCTCCGGTTACTGTGGGAACAATGCAAGGAAGGCCGTTGTCACATTCCTCTGGGGTCAAAGGCACAGTCTTCCAGCACACTCAGCCCCTGCTAGCAAAGGGAAAGATGGGGAGCCTGGAAACAGAGGCTCGGAGAATGCGAACGACTTTAGAAATCCATTAACTCCCTTGTGTGATTGATTGAGAAATGGAGACCCAGGGAAGTCCTGGCACTTGCTCAGGCGCATCAGCAAGCTGACGGCAGACCCAGGACTGGGATTTTCTAACTCGTGTTCCAATACCCTAATGTTTCTCTAAAAATCGTGACAATTCCAGACTCCTAGTGAAAAGGAATTGTTGGTAACGACATTCTATTTTGTTATGTTTTCACATGCTGTAATTGGATCAGGTTCAGGAGTGAAAACCTCTGTGCTTTGGGCCCAAGACCTTTGATCACCTCCACGAAAAGTCTGCCCAGCAAACAGCATCTCCAGTGACCCTGTGGGAAGTCCTTGGCTTCTGTCCCCAAACCCAGAAGTTAGAGTTAATTTCTAAGTGCACATCTTTCACTTGAGCATGGAGCTCTAAAAGCACTCAAGTGGCGATGCTTGAAAACATCGGAATTCCTCTGAGCTCTGACCACACTTGAACTCTCCCTTTAAAAAATAGCTGAAATCATGGTGGTTAGGACACAGGAAAACAGAATTACTGGGTGGAATTTGTCACACAGGCCCTGGTTCCAGGGACATTTAGGAGTTCAATTGATAGATAATGGATGATCCTTTTTCTTTCAGCATGTTTTCCTGAAAAGACCCTATGTGACCTTCCTTGAGCATATGGGCAAGCCCTAAAATGTTTTCACTTAAGATTTTTACTATTTTAAAAATATATACAGAGGAGAATAAGACTGTGTCATATCTCAGAGTGAAAAGACTTAGAAACAATACTTTTGCACATGAACTTCTAGATGATGATATCAATTTTCCTCTCACAGGAAAAGGCACCATAAATTATTCTCAGCAGGAAGCGGTTCTCGGACATCCTGCTGCTTCCCCCACAGAACGCACTGTGGCCTTGGTGGAAGGAAGGAGCAGACTGGCTGTGGCTGGTGGGCGTGGCCTCCCTAATTTCCAAACTCCCTGTCCTGTCAGTCCCAGTCATGTGTGGACAGGCCGTGTTTTAGAGCTTCACCTTCTGCAAAGAACTTGTTCTTTTTTATTACCCAGCAAACTTTTCCAGGTTCAGACACGTGGTTGTAGCCTTTTTTAAAAGATTGTAGTCTTTCTTCTACTTGTGGGTTATATTTGGCTGCTGTGAAGGCACTTGGGCTCACCTAGAACAGGACTTACTAGGGGCTCCTGCAACATTTGGGAGTGTTGAGGGCCACCACATTTCCCTCCACCAGGAGCCCTGATGTGGAAAACCATGTTTCCTGAGTCCTGGGTGGGATGCACGGAAGGGCTTATTGCAGGGGAGGGAGAGAAGATGAAAATGCCGTACATCTCTTACCGTGATCATCTCTCTCTCCCCTCACAGAAGCACAGTGCTCTCTGCTATTTGAAGAGAGCAATTTAGGCTTATAATAAGGAATGAATAAATAGGATGCAGTGATGAAATCTCATCTGGAGTGAATGCAAATTGGGAATGCTAATGACTGTGCGGCTGTGTCTCACGTTGGAGCAGAAGCAGGAGCCCCCTGGAAGCTGGCGCTGCTCCTGTCCCTCCACCGTTGGCCTGCTGGATGTTCTAGAGCACCTTGGGCAGTGGGGGAAGGCTACTCTTTCTTAAATGTCTCTCAACATTGCACCTTGCCTTCTAGGGCCTTAAAGCACTTGACAAGCCTTCAGGTCATTCCAGGCAGTGGATTCTGTTCCCCCCGGAGATCTTAAGAGATGATTTTACATAGATGAGCATGCGAGTTCCGTCAGAACCTGAGCATCTTACTGTCTTGCATCATTTGACATGGCGAGGAAGTCCTTCAGGTTCATTCTGCAGTTCGCATCCTGCTTCTCCTTAGAGGACTGCCAATGTGTGACTTTGATCAAGTCATCTTGAGGGGGTGAAACTTCCCTGTCCCTTGAATGGGGAGACTAGACTGGAGGCTCTTGCAGGTGCCCCCAGCTCTGGCGTTCTGTCTGAAATACCCAGGGCTGGCAGCCTGCTCAGATTTGCACGGCAGGATGCGGGTCCAACCACAGTACCGTTTTGGCAAATTGCTCCCTCTCCCCGACTGGCTTTTCCACAGCTGTGGCGTGAAGCCTGCCACTTTGAAGGATCCCGGATCTGGCCGAAGGTGTTCAGTCCTAGGGGGCAGTTTGCAATGCCCCTGAGCGCACTCTGCCCTCTCCTGCTCTGTGTGATGATGAAAAAGGACGTCACTGGAGGTTGCTCCCTTTCCAGTTATCAGGAGGGGAAACCCCCAGGGATGAAAAAGGAACAGATACAGAACAGCTCCAAAGAAAGACACAGAGATGCCTGAGAAAGGAGGCTGGGAAGTGGTGTCTCTGAGCCCCATCTCTGCTGAGAGGGAGAGAAAGCAGAGCCCGATGGTTAGAGGAGAAGGAAGGCTATCCTGTACCCCTCCCAGGGACCATAGATCCGTGGGACTCTGGCAGTTTCAGGGTCAGAGTCCCCTCTGTGCTCATACTTTGCTCTGAGTCTGTCCCAGAAGTGCTGTGTGGTGATGCAGTGGTGTCCCACCTGCGTTCTCTGAGCCCTCTGGCTCCGGGGAAACCTGGGTCCTGGGCTGGCCCAGCATCTCTCTGCCAGATCAGCTCCTCCTCTGCTGCTGTTAAATTCTGAGGTTATATAACAGATTTTATGTGTTTTTTTAAAGTGCTCCATGGTTTAAAAAATAATTTTTCTATTTAAAGTAATAGAAGTCATTGGATTTCCCTGACCCTCATTTTCCTTACCCGGAAACGGGGTTAATCGTATGTTCTTAGTCTGTCTCACAGAGTGATTGAAGGATTAGTTAGAGGCCATTATTCATGCCTTCATTCCACAGACATGTATTGAACACCTCCCTTGGGAAGGCTCTGTTGGGAGAGAAGTTCCTAAATAAATATGTGGGAAGGTTATTGCAAGAAGAGGGGTAACGCGTGTGGAAACTCACAAGGGTAAATTGTTGCTGCTGTTGTTAAATAGACGGGCTGATGTCATGACCCCTGAGCCTGACTGTTGGGTTTAAATCCCCCACTCCAGTCACTTACCAATGTGACTGCAAGCGCCTCTACTTAACCGCCTTGTGCGTCAGTGTTCCCATACGTACAACTGGGTTCCTGGTACAGGTGGGATAATAATAGAACATGGCTCATTGGGTTGTTGGGAGGGCTAAACGAGTGAGGATTTCTGAATTAGTTAGAAAGATGAGTAGTACATAGCAACCACTCTCCAATGTTTATTACTGTTATTGGTATTGATTGTTTCTCCAGTGCATTGTGAAGTTGGTGCTGTAGGGCAAGTTCTTCACGGGAATGTCAGATGCACTGTTTTTGATCCTCAGCATTGCAGTCTCTTGAAGTGTATTTCTGTTTTTGTCTTCCCCTGCCTGTGTGTCCAGGAGATGCATCCTGCATTTGAGAGGGAGGCCAGGGAAACTCCTTGTCACAGAGAGAGTGCCAAACAGCACTCTATTTCTGTTGCGTGGATGCTCTTCTCTCTCCTTTCTTTTTCCAAACAAAGACTCTGCTTTGCAGAAAGGATCTTCCTGTGCTCCACGTGTCATCTGCCTTTAAGGGTGTAATTTGTTTCTGATGTATGCAGGATGCTCCCTGGAGGAGGCTTTGTGGCTGATGTGCAGAGGCCTCCTGTATTGATCGGCGATGTAGCGGTTCTATAGTGGTTGAATGAGGTAATTCTCATCGAGTTACTCAAGTCTGTGACCTTGAGGCTGATCAGATGACTAAGCCACATAGGTGGATTCCTGGTTACAGAATGTCCTTGTGTAAAGGTAAACTGGTGTGAGGGTGACTTCATAGTTTTATAGAAATGTCCGAAAGCAAATGGCCTGTCTCTTGATGAGAGGCAGTCTATATTAATAAGCTCTCATACCCCACACCCTAGGCCTGGGGTAGACTGTTGGGGCTGATTTTCAAGAGTTCCTTTATCTGTGCTCTTCTCTTCTCTTTTCTCATTAGATTCCAATTCTCTGTTAAACTGCTGTGACCGTGTATAATACGGCCAGTGTGAAGTTCACACAAAATACTTCGGCCTCTGAACTAGTTGGCTAGATTGCTTTTCTTTCCTTTTAAAAAATTCAGCAGTGGGGTGGGACAGAGCTGAAGAGGAGAAGAATTTTAATGCAAGAAAAGAGAGGCAATAAGCATGATGATAAAATCTGCATGGGGAAAATCCTTGTTAAAAAAGAAATGGACTCTATCATTAGCTGTACATTAGCTGTACATTTAAGTTGGATATACACTTTAGCCTTGGAAATAAAGAGCTCTGGTCTCCCAGCATGCCTGCTGTTGCTGACCAGGATGTATCACATTAGAATAGGCACAGGTCTGCAATGAACGGACTTTGAATGGGTGGGTAGATGAGGGAGACTGGGGAGAAGATTGGTTGAATAGGTATTTGGGAATCATTGGGTAGCAATTGGCTATTTTGATATTTGGCCATAATGCTTACATAGAACTTACCATGTGCCAATACTGTTTTCAGTGCTTTTTAAAATAGTAAACTGTAATCCATATAACCATTGCCATGCAAATTTTAAGTCTGAACTCAATGAGGTTAAGACATTTGTTCAAGGTCATTTGAACCCAAGCATTGGTTCCAGAGTTGATGCCCTGATCACTTAGAGTCGCTCACTGTCAGAGGGAGTCAGGGTCTTGGGGATGCAGAGAGAAAGGGAATTCCTGTCCGCAGGGAGCATAGTTCTAGTACAGGTAGAAGGAATTTAGTTATTTCAAAGGGTACTCATCTGACAAGTTGCCAGTAAGCTCACCATGATCAGGCTGGGTGACTGTACCTGTTACCCCTGAGAAGTGTAACTTTTCCTCCCAGTCTGAAGCCTCTTTTTGCCTGTGCCTTGGTTGTGTCTGACTGGCATGTCATTTCCAATAATATACAGCTATTCATGCACAAGAGCCCTTCTCGGAGGGTAAGCAGAGAGCTGCTCTCGCCCTGGGTGGCATCACTTGGCAGAATAGGATCGCTTTTCCTGTGGCAGTTGTCAAGGCCATTGATTTGCAGGGTGGGATAGCAGGGAATGTTTTAGACAGCTTTAGCATTTGCTGGTGCTAACGAATATGTCAACATCTAAACTCAGGATGACAGATGCCTAAAAGGATCTGGAATAGATTTTAACTTTTATAAAAGATAATAGCATTCTGATATTGGAATCAGAAGAGGCACATTTTCCCTAAATATGTTAATGAACTAATATCTCAAGAAAAACCTCATCTTAAACAAATAAACAAAAAAGGTCCTAATGGAAGTAGGTACATTATAAATGCACTACTTAATGAATATATTTATTGACTAGAACAATAATGATGTATTTTTCATCTATGATAAATACACTTGTTGAAATCCATCCAAGCCACAAAAATGCTCCGAGGGTCAATGTGGAATATAAAGGTTTGTGAAGTCCAGAGCTCATATCCTATATGGCTTCTTGCTAATTAATAAACATTGGCCTCATGTCTGTTGCCTAACAGCCTAATTGTAGCACATTGGCAAAAGTGCTGTCTTTCACTACTGAGGGGAGAAGTTTTCTGTAAAAGAGTCTAAAAGGAGAAATCAGGAAACTTTTTTTTTTAAATTTTATTGTTTTTTTACAGAGAGGAAAGGAGAGAGATAGAGAGTTAGAAACATCGATGAGAGAGAAACATCGATCAGCTGCCTCCTGCACACTACCCCCCACTGGGGATGTGCCCGCAACCCAGGTACATGCCCTTGACCGGAATCGAACCTGGAACCTTTCAGTCCGCAGGCCGACGCTCTATCCACTGAGCCAAACCAGTTTCGGCAGGAAACTATTTTTTTAACTATGAGTTGCCAAAAAATAATTAGATACGTATATACTTAGGTCAAATGAGCAATTCCTGAGAAACCTTTTTATGATGACCATGCAGAGTTTCACAAGAGACTTTCCCCAACATTTTGCTATTAATAATTTCAAACATACACAGAGGTTGAAACAGTGGTACAGTTAACACCCATGTACCCACTTATTTAACCCCCTTATGCCTCAGTGTTCCTGTCAGTCCAGTGGGAATAATAATAAAACTTCTTTCATTGGGATGTTGGGAAGACTCAGTGAGTTAATATTTGTAAGCTAATTGATACTCTATAATGTTTATAAATTTATTACTGTTATCAATTATTTTACCAGCTTGCAACCCTATAATTAACCAGCTGGACATTCCTAATAACTTACCTAGTCCTCTCTGTGCTTCGCTTTCCTCACCTGGAAGAGAAATAATAATAGTGCTACTTGCTTTATTGAGTTGCGAGGATTAGTGAGTTAAAACTTCTAAAGCGCTTAGAGCAGTTCAACATAGTTTCAACTTGAATTTAACCAACTACTATGTCATCTTGGGCAAAAAGAGTTCTATCTTTATTGTCCTCCTCTATAAAATGGGAGTGAAACTATTTTTCAGGATTGGGGGATTAAGCAAAATAAGATATGTAAGTCACTTAATAGAGTACCTGGCAGAATCTTATTATTATTATTAACTAAAGTCTCTACTTTACTCAGATTTCCTTAGTTTTTGCTTAATGTCCTTTTTCTGTCCCAGGATCCCATCCAGAACGCCACGTCACCTTTAGTCATCATGTCTCCTTAGGCTCCTCTAGAATGTGACGATTGTTTTGATGACCTTGATAAACCCCAACCTAGGGACATGTCACAAAATGACTGATCAGTACCCTCAACATTGGTAAATTGCCATTTTCACCACATCATATATATCAAAGAGACATACTATCAGTGTGACTAATGACTGTTAGTGTAGGCCTCGATCACCTGGCTGAGGTAGTGTTTGTAGGGGTTCCTCACTCTAAAGTTAATCCTGTCACACATGCCTCCCCCTCATCCCCACACCACACTCTTTGGAAGACACCCACATCTAAGGAGTGGGAGCTGTGTTCTGCATCCTTGAGGGTGGTGTGACTGCATGAGTTTTTCAGAGTTCTGCACAGAAGATTCATCCGTTTCTCCACCTATTTATTTATTCAGTCATTTCTTCATGTCAGTGAGAACTCGTGCATATTTCCCTTAGACTTTGGGTTATCCGGTATTATGTTTACTTGTTTTGTTTTTCAGATGGTTCCAGTTTGAGCCATTGGCTGCTCTTTCAGAAATATTAGGAACATGGTCTCCTGTTTTCCTTTGGTAGGCCCCCATCATTGTGTGTTTTTGTTTTGTTTTTTTAAGTATATTTTTATTGATTTCAAAGAGGAAGGGAGAGGGAGAGAGAGATAGAAACATCAGTGATGAGAGAGAATGATTGATTGCCTGCCTCCTGCACGTTCCCCCAGTAGGGATCCAGCCTGCAACCCGAGCATGTGCCCTTGACCAGAATTGAACCCGGGACCCTTCAGTCCACTGGCCAATGCTCTATCCACTAAGCCAGACCGGCTAGGGCTGTGTTTTTGTTCTGTTTCGTTTTCTACTATTTCGTTTTCTACTATTTCTTTCATGCTCATCTTGAATATTCCCTGCTTCAATCTTAGCATCAGCTGCTTCTCTAAGGAGCCTTGCTTCTTTGTATTAAGGAATGCTATTAGAAACCAAGACCTGGGCACTCGGGCTTACAGAAATCTTACGCTCAACAAATAGTAGTTCTCTCTCTTCTTTTTGTGGAAGTGTGAGCTCCCTTGCGCATGCTCCATACTGCTCATCATCGGTCGCTGCCCTGGTCCTGGCTGATGAGCCGGGCTCACTGGAGCTGACTGGACAGAAGTCAGCCCAGCCAGTCATGTCAGCGGATTCAATCAGCTCAGCTCAGGTAAAACTTTGTGCTGTGCTCAGTGCCCTGCGAACTTCCCTCCTGGGATCCAGGGGATGTAAATATACAGGGTGTCCCCCAAAATGTATATACATTTTAACAGCTAATAGCTCAGTTTTGAAAATGAAATGTATTTCAGTAAACACTGCCTTTTTTAAAGTGTGTGTATACATTTTGGGGGAACACCCTATATAAGTGCTGTAGAAATTCAGAGTAAAGAGAGGATAGTGCAATCTGAGTGTGTGGAGAAAACTGCTCCTGTAAGACTGGACTTGAGCAAGGTTTATTTCAGATGAGGAGACTAGAAGGACAGGTGTAGAACTATGAACAGGTATCTTTTTAGTTGATAAGAAGAGGCCTGAACTTAATAAAGGACTTTAGGTTTGGGGGTTTATTTTAAGTGTGAAACTGGGTTTATTGATCTTGGTGGGATGAAGGAAATGGACTTCTGCCAGCTCGCTCCTGCTCTCATGAGCCAATTGTTAACTTTTCAGGAATTTTGAGAACAAGTTGGCATTAGATGCTAGCTTGACATCAGCCATGGTGGGACTGTTTACACTGCGGAAATCTGCAAATGCTACAAGTCGGACTCCTCTCTCCCTCCTGCTGGGTATAGAACATTTCCTTGCACACCACTGGCTTTAGCTACTTAAAATCTGGTATTTACCCCGACTCTTATTGTATTTTTTCCACTAGAATTTTTTTGTATCTACATTTCTTTAATGTTTTGCATTTTCTGACAAAAACTGTTAAAAAATACAAAAGGTTACAATGAGATGTGTGCCCTTGAACGAAAATTGCATTTTACTACATATTGGTTAAAACTCTGGCAGCCAGAAAATGTTAGATTTAAGTAGGATATTTGGGACCTTCTAATGGCCATTCAGTATAACTCAGTTGGAGATGTATTACCTAGTCTTCTACCTTGTTTTAACTATATAAGATTTGTCATTCACCGAAGGGTGCTCATTAGTGTCATAAGCAACATGGCCATAGGCCTTTCCTCCTCCATTATGGTTGGGTTGGCTCAGGGCTATCTTTCTCTTTCTTATCAAGAATATTGGAAAAGGCCTTGGATAGGAGGTTCAGCTGGTTGGAGCGCCAGTCCATACTCCAAAAGGCTGTGGTTCGATTCCTGGTCTGGGTGTGTATGGGAGGCAAATGATCGATGTTTCTCTCTTACATCTATGTTTCTCCCCCCCTTCTCTCTCTCTCTCTCTCTCTCTCTCTCTCTCTCTCTCTCTCTCTCTCTCTCTCGCAAATTGATAAAAACATCCTCTGGTGAGGATTAAAAAAATCCCATTAAGAATATGGGAAAAAATGGTATCTTCCTTCAGCTGAGAAGCCATGACTCAGCATCATCCTGCTTGTAGTGTAGGTAATGAGGCCCTATATTAGCTGGACTTTTGTAAGGGTGATACCTGAGTAATCCATGGACTAGTGCTATGCAAATAGGGACAGTTTTCATGAGGTCACCTCTTTGGCATGGTATTTGGTATTAAGTGTTATGCAGAATTAGACTCAAAGGAGTTACATTTCAGGAGAGTCAACTAACAGTGGCCACAGGTGTGGGCAAGGAAAGCAGGGTTAGAGAGAGAAAGGCTGTGAGTTTCCACTGTCATTCGATGCTGTTTCCTATGTCCCCCCATCATGATTGGTAAACTGTCCTAACTACTATTGCTATCTATCATTGGCTTCACTCTTGATCCATTGAATCCCCAAGGTTGTAGCACTCGGAAGAGAACATGACAGGCATTCTGGCCACATCACAACTCTTAGGTGCAGAGTTCACTGTGAATCATAGGAACCTCGTATTCTCCTTTCTCAGAAAGATCTCTAGATGTGGAGGCTCTCAAACTTCAGCTGATTTCCTGGCACCCTCAGGAGGTTGCAGTTCCTCAGCTGCCTCCTGTAGACCAGCCCTCCCAGGCATGACTGCCATGGACCTCTTCGGGACATCCTGGTCCAACAGATCACCTGAGAAGCTTCCTTAAAGAGCCAAGTGATCACAAGTTTATTTTTCTTTAAATTGTGGATATATATATATATATATATATATAATAATATTTACTATTTTTAAGTGTATACAGTTCACTGACACTAAGCATATTCACATTATTGTGTAATTATCAGCACCACCCATCTCCAGAATACTTTTCATCTTTCAAACTGAAACTTGATATACATTAAACAATAACTTTCCATCCCCCCCCTTCCTCAGCCCCTGCAAACCACCATTCTACTTTAGGTCTCTGGCATTCAACTACTCTAGGCATCTCTATATACTGTATAATTGGAATCATATAGTATTTGTCCTTTTGTGACTGGCATATTTCACCTAGGTTCATCCATGTTGTAGCATATGCCAGAATGTCCTTCCTTTTTATGGCTAAGTAATATTGCATTGCATGTATATATTATATCTTGTGTATTTACACTTGGGTTGCTTCCACCTTTTAGGTGTTGTTAATAATGCTACTATGAACATGGTGCCTGGCCAGTGTGGCTCAGTGGTTGAATGTTCAATTCCTGGTCAGGGCAAATGCTTGGATTGCAGGCTTGATCCCCCAGTAGGGGGCGTGCAGGAAGCAGCTGATCAATGATTCTTTCTCATCATTGATGTTTCTATCTCTCCCTCTCCCTTCCTCTCTCTGAAATCAATAAAAATATGTATTTTTAAAAAGAATAATGCTGCTGTGAAAAATAGGTTTACAAACATCTGTTCAAGTCCCTGCTTTCAATTCTTCTGGGTACATACCCAGAAGTGGAATTTCTGAATTATATGGTATTTCTATTTTTAATTTTTTGAGGGTCTGCCATACAGTTTTCCATAGTAGTTGCACCATTTTATAGTCCCCAAAACAATACGTAAGGATTGCATTTTCTCTATATTCTGGCCAACATGTGTTATTTGCTGTGTTTTTTAAATTTGTTATTTGTTGTTGTTTATAATAACCATCCCAAGGTGTGATTTTGTTTTGCATTTCCCTAGTGATTAGTAACATTAAGCACTTTCTCATGTGCATTTTATTCATTTGTAAATCTTCTTTAGAGAAAGATAGTCCTTTGCCCATATTTAATCAGCTGGTGTGATTTTGTTGCACAAGGTCTTCCTGCTTGCCTAGATAACGCACTACTTCAAGAGGCTCTGAGAATTTATCCAGGGTTCTTTGGGGCAGCCTTTGCACATATATGATGCAGAGACGAATGCACAGTGACCCGCCACTCTGGATAGCTTCACCTGGCATGGGAAGATCTGCCCTTGCTGCTATTCAGTGGTGGATGGATGCTGCAGAAATAAGCCATTCACCGCTTCTGGATACTGTGTGATATTGTCATCTAATTTTACACTAAGTAAAAATATAGTCTCTTTGAGGGGAAAGTAGGAAGCAGAGAATGTGTCTCAAAATGTCCCAGTACATTTGGCCCTTGAACGAATCAGGGGTCAAGGGTGCTGACCGCCTGTCCAGTTAAAAATCCTGCGTATAACTTTTGACTCCCCAACAACTGAACTACTAACAGCCCATGTTGACCAGAAGCCTTACTGGTAACATAAACAGTCAATTAACACGTATTTGTATGTTATATGTATTATATACTGTGTCCTTACAATAAAGTAAGCTAGAGAAAAGATGTTACTAAGAAAATCACAAGGAAAATAAATTTATAGTATTGTATTGTACATATTTATTGACAAAATCTGCGTATGAGTGGACACATGCAGTTCAAACGCATGTTGTTCAAGGGTCAATGTGTAATGACATTCTAGACGAAAGACTGACAAATACTGACCCATGACCCAAATCCCACCCCATCTGTTTTTGCAAATAAAGTTTTGTTTGCACATGGCCACGTCCATTTGTGTAGTATTCTCATGGCTGCTTTTGTGCTCCAATGGCAAAGCTGAGTAAGAAAGCCTAAAATACATGCTCTCTGGCCCTTTCCTGGAAGAGTTTGCCAGCCCTGGTTATTCTAGACATTTAAGAGATACAATTTTTAAAACTATATATAGCATAGTAATGTTGGCTGCTGACTGTTCATGCTATACTTGAGCACTTTGAAAACTATAAAGCTCACACAGATATAAGATATTATGGCTTTTAAATATTTACTGAACTCCAACTTTTGTCCAGAACTATGTTTTCTAAGCCTTTGTTGTTTGATTGGGACAATAGCTTTTGCATCGAGATCACTGGGGCCGCTGCCAGATGTGACTGCAATGTTCTTACACCAGCAGCACTTTTGAAAGTCACAGTATTCATCTCTCCCTGCCCCTATGATATTTCCTATTTGTACTGAACTTTGGTGAAGTAGCTCTGATCTTTAGCTGCAGAGAGAAGAGTCATACTGCAGGACGTGGCCCTAAAGTGCAGGGCTCAGAAAGCTTTCTGCCTTCACTCTAAAAATAGCATCCTGCTCCTCCCTCCTCCCTCCAAGTCGAAGGTGCAACTTTGCTAAGGCAGTGATTGCCAGTTTTGGAATTTTGAAATACTGTTGACGTGATGATTTTGCTCTGCTTTCTGTTCATCCTTTTGACCATTCTTATAATAAACATGCTAACTGCTAGAATTATTAGGTACATAGATACTGTCTTTAAGGAATTTACATGGTGTGTTTGGCAAATCAAGAATATTAATCATTGATTTTAAAATATTATATATAATGCTCTTTGATATCATTGGATAGCATGCATATTCCATTGGATAGCATGTTCATTCATTTCTGCATATTTTGCATGTCTACTATATACACCAAGCACTGGGCTAGGTGTTGGGAATAGAGAGGTAAATGATAAAATTTTCATGCTGTTGGAGCTGGGCCACAATTTAGTGGGGGAGATGCAACCCACAAAAATGTGTAATGAAACATGAAAATTGTTCCTTGTAGAGGATTGCACAACATGCAGTATTAAGTCTGGGGAACTGTAAACTTACTTAATCTTTCCATTGAGTTAGACTACGGATGAATTTATCAGATGAGAAACACATGGATATTATTTATTTATGCTGAGGTAATAAGTGGAAAAGTTGATGAAATACAGTGCGTCTCTTATAACCAGTGGCCCCCAGCAAGACCATTCTCTGTGCTGCTCTTATTTCTGCACGTTCTTTGTGTTCGGGTCATTAACATTGCGTTTAGGTCAGATGAGAATGTGTTCCATCTGCCAAGCATTGATAACTAAAGTAAAATGCTGATGGAGATCATTTAAGATTGTCTCTATGCTGTTGATTGCATGCTTGTGGCTCATAATCAGAATGATGCAAAGTAATTGTTAGACTGACTTGCCAAGGCTACATTTTGTGTTGCTGCAACTGTCAGCACTTTGGTCCTGCTCTTCTGCCTGAAGAATGCCTGTCTAGACAGCTAAAGCACAACTTACTACCAAATTTCATGGATAACTTTGTTTCTAGCATCCTTTCTTGCTATGCGAAAAATAACCTGAAAAAGTAATATCTGATTATTGAGAAAAAGCAAGTGTTTATTTTTGGTGTTTGACAGAATCCTGTAGATTGTGGCCTTCATATAAAAATCACATGTGACCATGATGCTTCTTTCTTTTCTTTTTGGCCATGAAACCCCGATAAACCTGGCTTTGAATTCTTGCTTTATCTTGTTGGGTATGTGACTTTGGTTAGGTTACTTGTCTTGAGCCTTGTTTTCGTCATCTGTACAATGGGGCTAATGCAACCTATTTTACAGAGATTTTGTGAGGATTATAGATAATAGATAAAAACTTGGCACAAAATAACCACTCAGTAAATGGTAGTCGTTAATATTAAGGAATTCTGTGCTTACTCAGGATGACACTATACAGTGGCAAGACAAAATTTTCCAAAGTCTGTAATTCAAAACTATACTGTAAGTGTGGAATATATGGCATCAGCACAGTTTTCCTGGCCAGGCCATATTTACCAGAGATGCACAATTGGTGAGGATGTTAGGATCAAAACCCCAGTTTCGATAGCTAGGTCTGCTATGCAGAATGTGTTCTGGGCCATCCCATGTATACCATCAAAGGGTATGAAGGTTCCTCTGGAAGCAAATTGAAGAATGAGCATCGTTTTGTTTTGACTGTATAACAGAGCTGTTATATAGCACATAGCACAGCGGAGAAAGCAGTCAACCCAAGAGAGAGTTAGGCAAAGCAAAAACTCTGTCCCTATTAGAAATGCATTGTGAGATCGAGGGACATTTTACTGACTTCTGAATTGTACAATCAAAAAGATCCATTAAGAGTAGCTCAGTGCATATGCCATGTGAAGTGAAGGCCCTAGTATGGATTGTCCAAGAAATGCTTTCTGCGATTCCATCTAATGCTAAAGTTTAAGGTCTGTGTTCTTATCTACCAATATTGATTCTATTTCACGTGGTCAAGTAGAACAGAAGTCTAAGAGTATGAACCTCACTGAAAATTATCACCTCCCCTAAAAACTGCATAAACCGGACAGAGGATGAGCTTTTAGGGAACTTTTGTTGGGAGGTAGCATGCAAATAGGTATCTTACTTCTTCATTCATTGTAGATTTTGGTTTCAGAAATCAAACTCTTTATTTCTCTACTTTGTTTCGTTTTGTTTTGTTTAGAATACTTTATTGATTTTTAGAGACAGAGGAAGGGAGAGGGAGAGAGAGAATCATTGATGTGACAGCATAACATGGAGTGCACTGGATGGATGATGTCCAACCAGCTGAGCCACACTGGCCAGGGCTGTTTCTCCACTTTTGCCCTCTCCAGGATTTTCCGGCTGGTGTCTGGTTTGGCATTTCTTTACTGCCACAGTATGTCCGGGCTGTCTTTCTCTCCTGCATCCTGCCCACCCCCCACCTCCTGCCTGCCTGCCTGCCTGCTTGAAGGAGCAGTGTTGGCAGTACTTACGAAGGGTTAGTTACAGTCATAACTGGAGGAGGAATTAGCTCACACTCTTCGCTGATTGTGAGGATACATTCACTCCCCCAGCCTCCCGGTCACATTTGTAGATAGAGCACAGTTTTCTCAATCGAGGACAAGATGTGTCATGCAGTTTAAGCAAACTGTATCACATATGTTCACCACACCAGCCATTCTCTGCGAAGGAAATTGGATGAGAAATACTGAAATTACAGAAACATTTCAAATCCTAGTCTTCTAAATATGGTAAATTCTCATTTTTTGGGTTTTGTTTTGTTTTTTTGGTTTTGAAGTTCATATAATGTGATTATGATTTTTAGGATCACTCGAGAATTTATAGTTTTCAGTAACTTTCTCTGTGTCATGATCAGACTGAAACAGGGACACTTATTTCGCTTCATTCTTGGGATTTCCTACTTGAAGTAGACATCTCTGGTCATTGTTAGCCCTCCTCGTTAGGTTTGTCCCCTTGCAACATATTGGAAAGTCACTGGATATTGTCATTTGTGACGTTATTCCCTGTGCTAGTCAGTATTCTTCTAAGCTACTCCCATTTATAAACCAAAACAACCTTTGTTGTTAACTCTTACATTTATACAGTCTGCCTTTCATGATCTTGATGAAAATATGGGGAAAAAAGAACCACACCCTACTTCATGTATAGTAGTTTCTCATAAATGTGGGACACTGGTAGATTCTGTAAATTCAACAAATACACATTTAGAGGTTACTTCTTTTAGTGTAATACTCTTGTAAGTCCTTAAAAAGTTACGATGGAGATGGGTGTGTTAAAATTAAGAGATTTATACTATACCTGGCAAAATGTTTATACTATACCAAATAAAGTGTTTTCACATTGTAAAACAATATGAATACTATCATAGTATATTATGAATGAATTGTACATATGTATAAAATTTTACTTATTTAAGTATATGTCTAATATACTGTGTGTGCTTGAGCATAGGAGAGAGCCTGGAACCATATAAACCAAAATGGTCATAGTAATCATTAGTGAGGCTTTTGCTGATTTCTATTATTTGGGTGTTTTTCCCCTTATCTGTATGATCTAATTGTTCACAGTGAACAGTTTTACTTTGTTCTCACTTGTCTTAACTAATGGGGGGCGGGTGAGAGAATACAAGGACCGACATTTTGGTACATTATGAGTTATAAAAATCTCTCCTGTGTCTTCCTTCTCTAGTATTTCAGATATGTAGACGTGCTGTGCCACCTGGCATTAAAAGCTTTTTCTTTTTAAGTCTCTTCTACATGCCAAGCACTGCACTAGAAACTTGAAACATTATATGAAGTGGGTATTAGTATTACCATTATGCAAATGAGGGAAGGGGGCCGAGCGTTTACGGAACTAGAATCACACAGCTGTTTTGTGACTGAGCTGCGATTCGGAGTCAGGTCTGACTCTGAAATCAGTCTTGTGGTCTTTATGATTCTTACTGTAGACATCTCGTCTGCCGTTAGAATGAAAAGGTTACTGTGTGTGAGTGGATTATAAACTGTGGCTTTAAAAAGAAGGTGCTCAGAGATTTTACCTGCATGTACCAGCCTTCGCTGCTCCTCTTGCTTCCATATTGTGTTTTCAATTAGAGTATAAACTTCTCCCGAGGCTGAATCTCATCATCTCAGTAGCCCCACCTCTCCTAGCGCAGTCTGACATTATGGCCCGTGACTTCTCTCTGGGACTGTGAGGAACGCCTTTCAGATTCTGAGGAACTGAGTCAGGATCTGCTGCCAGTGAGCGTGCTGAGGAGGAGGAGGAGGCTCTCCATCCCGCCCTAGTGACCAGGCCCCTCTCTTCCTTTTAGGGGAAGGGCGGAAAAGCAGTGGCCTTCATATAGCTCTCAATCCCAAGTGCTCTGGGATCCTGTGAAAACCGGCCAGTCTCAGGAACCAGACTAGCTTTGCCTCACGTCCCCTCCTAAACCTGCAAAGGCATCTTTAAAACAGTCTCTGGAAACGTTTTAAAACTTGGATCTTGAGTTTAGTCCCTTATGTGATGTAGATTACACAGTCTGCTGCTGTCACTCCCTTATCTCCCTTTGTCTTTCAGGCTTCCTCTTCCAACATGCACTTCATCTCAGCTCTTTCCCACACTTTATCTCAGACACCGTGGCTTCCTCTTGGGATTACACAGTTGGCCTGATATGTAGCCCCCAGCGCCCTCTGCCAAGTCCACATTCCCATCTGAGCCCAATTATGGGTCCCTGTAGAGTCACTGACTTCAGTGGGGGGATGTGTGGAGTTGCGGGTCTGCCATTTGGGAAAGGGCAAAGTGCAGGCATGGGGTACTCTGCTTACTGATTGAGAGGTTGTCAATCAACTGCGTGGTGGGGGTGCAGACATGACATTTTAAAATATCCACCCAAAACTTCATTTTTCAGGCACCACAGTATAGGATCCTTCATCATGAGGTTCATCTTTCTCATGGTCACAGAATCACACACATGATTGCTTTCTGCATATTAATTGTTCAAAGCTCTTTTTAAAAAATTCAAGTAGTCAGCCACACCATTATGCGTCCACTGTTCTTCAGATTTACTGCGGACCTACTGAGTACCCACATGCCAGAGCTGGGATTTCTCACACTCTCTGTGCCTGCACACCTGTGCTGAGTTACAGAATGGACTTAATGTTGTTTAAATCTTTTTCTCTTCCAGTTTTCCAAAGAAATTAGTTCGTTTTCTGGGGCAGAGGATCCAATCTGCTGTTTTCTTACGGTGAGTGAGTCTATGACTCTTTTATATATGTACACCCACATCAGACTGTTACCCAGAGCTCTAAGAAAAAGTGCCTGCACGCATTCTCTAGAAGTTTCCCCCACTTGGAATCAAATGTTCTTTCTACTCATCCCATGTCCTCCTCCCTCCAGAGGGAAGTTTCCCACTTGTATTTTTCTGCCTTTTTTTTCGCTGTCCACGTGGGTTGCCTTTTAGGAGTTGCTACCATTGTTGTTCTAGCCTCGTTCAGCTGCAGAGCAGACAGCAGAGGAAGTTTCCTTGTTTCAGTGACTGATCACAGAAATGGGCCGTGGGCAAGGAGAAACTATCTCTTTTGTTCACATGATGCCCTGTTTCATGAACGCCCTGAAAGAGAGAGCACTGGATGGGACCTTAGAGCTCATGTGCGTACAGACGGCTGCTGAGGCATTTGACTCCCCTCTGTGAGGTCTCCCTATCCCTCCAGTACCCTGCCTCCATCCCCCCCCCCCCCCACACACACACACACAGAACTGTTTTTAAAATCCCAATTTCTTCTGTGGACACAGATTATAGCTTGTTGGACCTGAAGTAATGCCGATAAACTAGTGAAAACATCCCTCTAAGGCAGCGGTTCTCAACCTGTGGGTCGCGACCCCTTTGGGGTTCAAACGACCCTTTCACGGGTCGCCTGAGACCATCGGAAAACACATATATAATTACATATTGTTTTTGTGATTAATCACTATGCTTTCATTATGTTCAATTTGTAACAATGAAAATACATCCTGCATATCAGATATTTACGTTACGATTCCTAACAGTAGCAAAATTACAGTTATGAAGTAGCAACGAAAATAATTTTATGGTTGGGGTCACCACAACATGAGGAACTGTATTAAAGGGTCGCGGCATTAGCAAGGTTGAGAACCACTGCTCTAGAACCATCACTCAAGGCAAGTGTCAGGAGTGATGGTGTTTTGCTGTTTAACTTCCAAGAAGTCACTCTTGGCTGCTACCAAGAGAGGTGGGTGGACAGGGCAAACTCGGGACACTTCTGTGATGGACCTCAGCCGAGAGGGCATGTTTTCCTTTGCACCTTTCCCAAAGTGCATTTGCAATAGCACTTCCGGTGCGGACGCGGGCTAAATCTGTGCTGCAGCCGGAGCCGCGGTGCAGGTGTGTGCCGGCCAGCTGCAGACCTGCACGCCCCCGTCCGGGCATCTGCACCTGCAGAGTAATGCTTAGCAGGTTTCGTATAGCACAATGTAAACTTGGCCTGCGGTCTGAGAGACTTTCAGAGTCACCTTTCTTCATTAAAAAATAATAAATAAAAGCTGTATGGTTTCTAACATGAGAATTCAGTTGTGGGGCATGATGGAGAGAAGGGTGAGAAAACAGTTCTTCGCTGGAGGCCCACAGGGGGACTTGCCTGTGGTATTTTCGTGGATGCCTATGCCGCATCTGGCTCTAGTCTGTGGTCACTTAAGTTAGAGAGCTAGAGCACGTATTTCCCAAACATTTCATCTCACCTAGGGATTGGTTTAAGTATAGCACAGAGAGCTTGTGTCCATTATTTTATCCCACTTGTCAACTTAATCATTTTACCTTAATAAATGGGGACTTCTCTTCTGCCCTAACCACAGTCGTGTCTTCTTATCAGAGTACAGAGAGAGTCTGCTTCCTGTCAATGTCCTGGTGGGAGTGAGAATGGGGATTGCAGATTCACTGCGGGAGCCTCTGCCTATGCCTCTACTATTGACCTTTCCTGTCCCAGATGCTTGATACGCATGAATGTGCATTCATTAGAAGTGTGAACTTAAGGGCTCCCATTTCCTCATTGTATCCAAGAAAAGCCCAGACAGTGTATCCCTAGAGCACAGCACAGTAGGACGTGGGATGTGGAGATCTGCTGCTCTTTGGGGAAGCTAAGGGTCTCTGTGGCATCCAGAGGCTGATAAGACTAAAATAGAGGACAATTAAGGACCTTAGGAAAGTGGAGTCCATGCCTCCTGGTCCCAGGCTTTCTGTGAGGAATAAACTGGTAGCGGAGGGTCTCAGGTATGCAGTGGAAAAGGGATAGAATTAGACCACTTGTGGCTGTTTTGCTTTCCTGGTGGGGACATAGTTTTTTTAAGTTAACAGTCAGGAGGCATCAAATTATTACCCAAGTTCTTTGCTTCTACCAGTTGTGTGTGGGTATGGGGTGAGGGGGGAGGGGGGGGAGACTAAATATAAACCAAGGTCATGAGTTTCTTAGTTTAAAAGCAGCCCCGAGGCTGGCCCCCACACCTTGGGTTTGGACCGTGCACATCCACATGCCACATGCATGTACACCTTGTAAAACAGGAGTTGCTGGGCTCCCTTTCACGGTTTGCAGCAGGGCAGGACCTAGAACAATACCACTACTGTTCCCAGGCGTGGACTGTACTCACTGTCAATGGTATCCCTTTAAGGGAAATCTAGGGAAATGCTCTTGCCAGTGCTGAGGTTTTGTTTGCTGGAGGCCAAGTAGCAGTGACATGTATTGGTTCCATAGCAACATGTCTGTGCAGCCAGAAACAATACAATGACAGGGGCAGCCAATGTACCCTGGGCAGGACAAGCACAGCCCCCACGCCCCCTTTGACTTCCCCCAGTCCTGGCCTGCCTTTCCCTCCTGCAGAGCAAGTAGACTTGGTAATTGTTACTATCTGTCCCTGCTATTAACCCTTACCCCCTTTTCCCACCTGAGTCAGGACTTGAGTCAGGACTTAATACGGGAGAAGGCAATGTCCGTAGTAAAATTCTGCAGGCCCCTGAGGGGCCAGCGGAGCTGGCAGAACCTCCCTGCCTTAGCGAACAAAAGTAGGTGGAGAGTCTGCTTTGCATCATCCCTGTGGCAGAGCAGCTCTGTGCGCAGGGCACAGGGGGTTCAGCATTTCCTGCCCAGTGCGGTCGCTGCTCCTGGCTGAATGTGGGCAGTGATCCGGAGCAGAGTGAAATCCAGGGAAGCAGAGTACCCATTAAACGTGCTACCCAGATGCAGGGCCGCTGACCTGGGCCCAGGGCAGTGCCAGGCACCGCAGGGCTGCACAGAGAAATACAGCACACACTGTATTGTTTTGATACCTTCTGGATCTTTGGCCTGAGGTGCACTTTCTAATTGCAGTTGCTACAGTGTGTGTAGTTGGGGTTTGAACATTTTCCTCACATGAAACTATTGTAATCACTCTTGATTTCAATAGATGCCTTTCCCTCCTGAACTCCTGAAGGATTTTTAAAATCTTTGCCATCTATTTGACACTTATTTTAGATTTCCTTTTTTGATACATAATGCTTTGGGAGCCTGGGCAATCTTTCTAGGTAGAGGGTAAGGCCTTCAAGGTCAGGAACTATCTATCTTATTCTTCATCTTAAAATAAATTCTCTACTGCTCAGAACTGAGCCCCATAGATCAGGGGCGGGGGACTATTTTTTCTGCCAAGGGCCATTTGAATATTTATAACATAATTCGCCGGCCATATAAAATTATCAACTTAAAAAGCAGTCCAGCCTGCTAATTTTGCTCAAACCTTTAATTAACTCACCTCTAATGCCTTGGCAGGACTGGGCCAAATGATTTCTGAGGCCATATGTGGCACGCGGGCCGGACATTCCCCACCCCTGCTGTAGATAATAACCATGCCATCCATATGTCTTCATGACAATGATATAGTCCCATCTTGTCTCACAGGAGGTTGTGAAGAAAGTATGTAAATACATTGAAAATGCTTTTACATTCTTCAGAGAAAAGATAAGAACATTCTTTTTTCTAGTGTGGTTTTAAAAAACATGTAGATATGAAATCACAAAGTAAGAATATCTAAAGACTTCACATTTCCTCATCTTCCTCTTTGTGGCTACCAGCCATGAACTGTGTAGCCGAGAGCTTTACACTGGCCCTGAAATCATTGTTTTTCCCACCCCACCTCCATATTCACTACTCTATCGAAGGTGCCGTATTATACTATTTGGGCCAGACTTTTCAGTCACACACCTTGCAGTGTCTTTGGAGCTATGAAGTAGGAGATTTGAAGGATTTTTTATTAAGGTGATAGGTTTGATAGATTAGGATAGTGCTTCCTAATTTAGTTTTGAGGTGTCTGTTGGGAAAGGGAAGGCTTTTATTGTATAACAACTTTTATCTTAAGAGGTCTTCTCCCTTCCCAAGTTCTAAGCCAACTGAGAAGTAAGACAAGTGTAATAAGGAAGGTGGAGGCCAAGATGCAGCTTTTTGACTGAATTAGAAATTATATCTGGGGTTGAGAACCAAAAGTGGGCTTCCACCGCTCTATTCCCCAGGCTGGGCCTGGGAACAGCCCACCTGCAGGAAAGTTCAAGTCCTCATGTGAGTCACTCTCTGTGTGAAGAGGAAGGAGAAGGACGCCAAAATCTACCCCCTCCACCACCCCTGAACTCAACATTCTTACTGTACCTAGTGGCAGGGTAACTGTGTCTAGCAAAGTTAACACTACCAAAGGACAGGCATGGACCACACACTGGCTTTAACCCCCAGCCAGGTAGCGCACGCTACATCCTTGGGGGGAAAAAGAGGATGGAATAAGAGGCTAGGAGAGTTTAGGGAAAGTCCTCTGCATGGAAACTGGGGGTAGCGCTGCTCACATCTTTCACTCTCTACACTCTAGTCGGGCATACTACCCCCCCAGTCTCACTCTAGCCATCTTACCCACTGCGTTTTCTTCATAGCCCTTTGCTTTATATATTTGTTTACTGGCTTATTGTTAGTCTCCTCTATTAAAATTTTAACTCAGTGAAAGCAAAAGCCTTGTCAATATCATTTACTGCTGTATCCTGGTACTTAAAACTATGCCAAGCATAGGAGGCATTTGATAAACATTTGTTGAATGAATAAATGAATAGTATTGTCTTATGCCTCTTTTCACACTCCTTGATTGCCTGGTCATCCTGGCACTGTCTTGGCTGGCAAGTGCCTATTCATATTGTAAGATTCAGGTCAGCCGTCAGGTTCTCTATGGAGCCTTTCTTGGCTCCCTTTCTTCCAAAGGGAAGGGTCAACTTCTTGGTTGTAATTCACCAGCTGCCAGTTGTTGTGCACGTGTGTGTGCGTGCGCGCGCATGCGCACGCATCTGTGTGTGCATGCATCTGTGTGTGTGTGTGTGCATGCATCTGTGTGTTCATGCATGTTTGCATCTGCCATGTGTGTTACTTTGTGTATTCTCTCTGTCTGGGGCAGTGGCTCTGTAACACTTCATTTCTTTGTTCATATATAATCCTTACAGGATTTTAAACTCCTTGGGAACTGGGCAGCCTTTTATTCATCCTTTTTTCTCTAATATCTGCCATGTAGTAGGCTCAGTTAGTGTTAGCATTCTAAGTACTTACAATATGCCAGGTACTGCTGTATCTTAAAACAGTTGACCCCTGAACAGTGCAGGGATAGGGGTGCCAACTCCCCATGCTGTCAAAAATTTGCACATAATTTTTTAAAAAAACATGTTTTTATTTATTTGAAAGAGAAAAGAACATCGATGTGACCATCAATCTGCTGCCTCCTGCATGTGCTCCCACTACCCCCCTCACCCCAGCCTCAGGGATCAAGGCTGCAACCCAGGCATGTGCCCTGACCAAGAATTGAACCAGCAAACTTTTGGTGCATGGGATGCCATTCAACCAACTGAGTCACATTGGCCATGGCTGCATCTAACTTTTGACTCCTCGAAAATTTAACTACTGATAGTCTATTGTTGATTGGAAGCCTTACGAATAACATTAACAGTCCATTAACACATAGTTTGTGTGTTACCTGTATTATATACGATATTCATACAATAAAGTAATCTAGAGAAAAGAAAATGTTATTAAGAAAATTATAAGGAAGAGAAAATACAGTTACAGTATTTATTGACAAATTTCATGTGTAAGTGGACCTGTGCAGTTTAAACCTGTTTTGTTCAAGGGCAACTGTACTTAAAATCCTAATATATAAAAACCCAGGGTCCGTAACGACTGACCAAAGGCTCGACTGAACACCAGAAGTCAGGCCTGCAGACAGTGCTGGGTTGCTGTGGCGACCCAGCACTGACTGCAGTGGGGCTGTGGATCAGGCCTGGAGAAAGAGGTGTGGTCTGATCCACAGCCTCCCTGGCAGCTGTTGATCAGCCATTGCCTCTCTCTTTCCCTCCGGGCTTTGCCAGCAGCTGTGCCTCTGTTTCTCTCCAGGCCTCCACGGGGGGGGGGCTGCTGATCAGCCCCACCTCTCTGATCAGGCCTGGAGATAGGCCCGGAGACGCTGACTGGCATCGAAACCGACCAATTGGAACCAAATCTGGGTGAACTGTGAGGAGCCAATGGCTGCCTAGGAGGTGGAGCTTTTGACGCTGACTGACATAGAAATCGACCAATCAGAACCAAAATGGCCGGCAGGGGTGGGCATTTGGAGGCGAGATCAGGCCTACAGGGGAGGGCAGTTGGGGGTGAGATCAGGCTGGCAGAGGAGGGCAGTTGGAGATAATCAGGCCAACAGGGGAAGGTAGATGGGGGGGGAGATCAGGCCGGCAGGGGAGGGCCGTTGGGGGCGAGATCAGGCAGGCAGAGGCAGTTGGGGAGAGATCAGGCCTGCAGGGGAGAGCAGTTGGGGGCAATATCAGGCCAGCAGGGGAGGGCAGTTAGGGGCAATCAGGCACTCAGGCAGAGGCAGTCAGGGCCAATCAGGCAGGCAGGCAGGTGAGTGGTTAGGAGCCAGTGGTCCCAGATTGCCAAAGGTTCTGGCCTAAACCGGCAGTCAGACATCCCCCAAATAGTCCCCGATTGGAGAGGGTGCAGGCTGGGCTGAGGGAACCCCCTCCCCTCTGTGCACGAATTTTGTGCACCGGGCCACTAGTAACTTTATAAGTATCTTACATATATTAACTTCCATAATTCTCACAACAGGCTTACAAGATACCTTTTTACTCTCCCTTTACAGGTAAGGAAACAGCTCATTTAAATTCATAACTGTTACTCTTGGCTAACTCTCAGAGGATGAGTGTAATCTGCACAAAGGAATGAATGAGAATCCTAAAAGCTCAGACCTCTATCACTAAATAGGGCCACAGACATTAGGATCCACTTAAATTAGTACGAAATGATCTCTAAGCCAACATATGACTGCCCATGATTGACATAGAATCCTGAGGCCATGACTGCAGTGTCATCCACAGATGAACCCCCAAAATCTTATTGTAGCTATTGCACTCAATTCCTAAGTGTCCATGCCAGCAGAGGGGTGTTGGTTCATGAAATAAGTATTAGTCACTATATTTGGGAAGTTATTTCCTAATGAGAAAATATCAAATCATCAATTATGAGTTAAACAGTTGCCGTGTGCAAAGTTCATTGCTGATTTGGGGAACGGAAGAGAAGAGAGAGGTAGAGGGTGGGTGAGTGAGGTGGAAGAGGAAAGCCCCAAGGGTATGAGCCAAGGCTTGCTGTCTTCAAGAGGCGCTAGCCTAAGTGAAGGGGCAAGGCATGGTTACAGGTGAAGTTAAGAAAGTTAAGATAAATAAAGGGCAGTAAATATGAGCACTATCACAAGTTATTACCCCACATGAATAATTGCCAGACAGTGATATTTGAGAAAATGAAAGTGGTTGCATTCGTCAGGATAGGACTGGCTTATGCTATAGTGTCAACCCTAAACACTCATTGGGCTTCACAAAACAGAAGTTCATTCCTCACTCATTCAGTGTCCGCCGTGGATCTGGCGTCTTTCCAGAAGAGCTGACCTCCACGCATCGCTCTGGCTGCAGGCTGCTTTGATTTTTCTATCCCACCATCTAGAGGCCTCCTTCGTGATCACAGGGGGGAAGAGAAAAACTGCACAACTGCACTAGCAATTAACTGCGTCAAAGCTTTGTCCTGGGAGGGCCCCTGCCAGCTGCCCTGTGCTAGACGTTGCTGCAGCTTTTTATACAGCTCTTGTCATTCCAGCCCTGCCTTTCATTTTTTTTTGTTTTTCTCCCACCCAGTGCATAGTAGTGCTTGAGGAATATTTGTAAGGTGGAAACACGAGTGAACGTGGGAATGAACTGTCACCAATATCTGATAGTGTTTATAGCACACGACAGCCTCCAAGCCCAGATGTGGGAAAATTAGGTCCAAATCAAAATTTTATAGTTGGTGGCTGACCTCATGCTAACCTGTCCTGGCCACATCACTTGATTTCCCAGGTCGTGTATTATCAGATGCGAGCCTGCCCTTCTAGCCTTGCTCCTCCTGGACAAGGTAGAGATCCCTGTGTTCTTTTAAAGGTGAAGAACCGGAATGAAGGAGAGGTAAACCTGTCCAGGATACTGCCTTGATTCCAACCCAGGTGCACCTGCTGTCTCGCCCCCGGGGGCCCTGGTGACCAGGCAGCACCTGCATCCATGCAGAGGGAGTTTCAGACGGGAGCAAAACATACGCTGAGCAACAGGGGTTGGTAATCAGTGGAGATTTCTCAGCGCGTTGGTGATGTGACCAGCTGTGTTTCAGTGAGATTAGCTTTACAACCGTGTTCGTGGCCCGTGGGTTGGCAGAGAGAAAAACCAGAGATGGGGCCCCTGGTTCTGGAGTTATTGCCGGAATAAGGTGATAAGACTGAAAACTGCTGTGGGAGCATCATAAAGGGACAGATGTGGGAGACACTACGAACAAAGAGTTGATTAAAACAGAGTGACTGTTTGGACATAAGAAAAGAGGGGAGGGGTTAGAGATAAGTGAATTTTTGAGCCCAGTTGGTAGTTGATGGTGTCCTATGGTCTCTATTTTTTTTAAACTTATTTTAATAACTGTCATTCTGAGCTGAGGCTTCTCAGGTAGAAGGGGGGATAGCCTTAGACCAAGGTGAGCTGCCTTTGAGTAGCAGTATTGTCTTGAGTGCAGCCTTTTCATCTCTCCCTTCCTTCCCCTGCCCGCCCTCCCCAAGGTTTACGATCAAATCTTAAACCAGCAGCAGAATCATCTAACTGAAATGTCATCTCCGTGCTGGCCCTCTAGTGGAGATTAAACGGTTTAAATGTGGGTAACAGTAACATTAAATGTGTGGTCACCCTGTCTAGCTCTGCTGGCTCTCCTGCTGGCTTTTGTGGCTGTCACAGCTGCCCCGCGGCTCTGGGAAATGAGTGGTAATGTTCTGCTGGCTGGTCACATTTTTGCAAGGTGACAGTCTTTCTGAACTTCTCAAGGCCAGGAGCAAGAATGCCATTTGGCAGAGATAGGAAGCATGCATTGCATTCCCGTCTTTACTTTCTTTGGCTCGGCATGTCACTTGTCAGAGGCTCGGTCTCTGGTGGCAGAGCACAGTCTAATGAGCGCAGCTGAAGCAGCTCCATGGCATCCAGCATCGCAGTGAGTGCCTGAGCTGCTGGGCCTCAGGAGTCCCTCCGCCCCAGATCACTTTTTCCTGAATCCAGCCCGGAGCTGGGGAGATGCCACCGGGGGAGAAAAGAACCCCTAATATCCTGCTTTCCTTCTCTGCTTTCCATGCCGGGCTGGGAAGCAGGCAGCTCCAGCCAGAGGTGCAGAAAGTCTGGAAGAGTGGGAGGGCTGTGACGTCACTGTCCCCTCCCTCCACTGGTCTTGGCGCTCCTGACCCTGCCCTGCTGGAGGGTTGGATAGCCAGCCGTTCCTGCTTACCCTCCTGGCGCGGGAGCCCCACACGCTGCTCACTCAGTGCTGCTCCCTCTCGGTGGACTCTCCACTCTCCATGTTGATTCTCACGTAGAGCTTCCAACTGATTTTTCACTTCAGCTGCTATGCTTTGCTCAGCATATGTTTTACCTTTTTCTCCTTGTCTTACTTACTCCTTCTTCAAACCAATCAAAGCAGGGAGCCCCACTGAGTGTGGAAGATGCTTGGCATTCCTGATCATCTCCTACTCACAAAACCACCAGGCTTTCTTAGATTGATTGGTGAGTCAGAGTCCTTTGAAATAGCAAGAGGATTAGAAGCCTCTACCCTTTCTGCGGGGGGGGAGTGGTATATATTTAAACAGAAAGCCTGAACTATTTTTTTTAAACATATATCTTTATTGATTTCAGAGAGGAAGGGAGAGGGAGAGGGAGAGGGAGAGAGAGATAGAAACATCAGAATCATTGATTGGCTGCCTCTTGCACGCCCCCTACTGGGGATCGAGCCCCAAATCCAGGCATGTGCCTCCAAGGGGAATGGAATGCTGACCACTCAACCACTGAGCAACACAGGCCAGCCAAACTATTTTTTTAAAAATATATTTTTTACAGAGAGGAAGGGAGAGAGATAGAGAGTTAGAAACATCGATGAGAGAGAAACATCGATCAGCTGCCTCCTGCACATCTCCTACTGGGGATGTGGCCGCAACCCAGGCACATGCCCTTGTCCGGAATCGAACCTGGGACCTTCCAGTCCGCAGGCCGACGCTCTATCCACTGAGCCAAACCGGTTTCGGCCAGCCAAACTATTTATAGATTGTTAATGTGTTGTGTTGCAGGGAGAAGGTCAACTTTAATGTTTTGTTCCTCCATCTTCTGTAGTTTCCCAGTCGTACCAGAGACTTTAAACGGTTCGAGTCTCCAGTAATATCTGTATTTTTCTGATGTACTTTGCATAGAAACTAAAGCAGGAGCAAACTTCCATAAGCTAACCAAAGCATTTTGGGCTTTTGATCACTTTCCCTTGAGTGCTAATCTCTGTCCTGTCGGATTTTCTTGGAAAGGATATTTGCTCTTTAATGAAGATAAACACGATGCTGGGTATTTAATGTCTTCTCAACCCAGGAACTGAAAAATTCATACATGAGATTAGCTCAGTGGGCATAGAGGGGATTCTGAATGTCCCTAGCGTTTCCCGAGCCATTGGCTGAGCTTCTGAAATGTGCTGGCGCTCAGTGAGCAGATACCAAACAGATGCGTTACTCACAAAGCCTCTGTGTCAGTGGTGAGTCCCAAGGGCCTCTCAACCACATCTCGCTATGTAATATTTGGTCAAAAGAAACCTGAGTGCGAGGAGGACACGTGGCCACAGCCACTAGCACATTCCTAGAAAGCGATTCTGTTGCTCATTTCCGGTTAGGTGGGGTGGCCGTGGGCAGAGGGTCTGAGCGCCTCGCTGTCGCGTTTCAATGTGTATCCACTGTTGCTGCCTCCCTGGCCGTGGTTCTCACTGAGGAGCAGGAGGGAGGGCCTGCCTGCTGCTGGTGGATCTGGAAACCTGTGGGCAGAATCCTGAGGTCGCAGGGCCAGCCTCACGTGTCCCTCAGCCCATTCTGTTCCTCTTGGCTTTGTGAAATATTGGCAGACAAAAAAGGTCTGCATTCCTGTTGTTTCCGTCTTGACAAAGAGTGCTTTTAAGTGTTCAAAACTTGGAAATGCTGCGTTGTTTTTTAATTTAGTATTTTAAAGACACGTGTGCGGACTCTGTCCTTGGAGTACAGCTTCCTAATTGAGAGAGAACACTAGCAAAGCAATTACTTGGCTTTTATTTAAAATGCGTCTCTTTCTGTAGAGTTGAGAGGTTATTCGAGATGTTCCTGTTTTCACAGTCAGTCAGCTGTTTCCTGGCCCTGTGATCTTCATAAATTCTATTGCTCCCAAACCTTAGAGCACGTGGGATCTTCTGCAGGAGTCGTTTACAGATGGTCAAGCAACTGGTGCTTTCCGAGGAGGGAGACTGTGCATGAAACCCTGGGGTAAAAACCTCCTGATCAGCCCTGGTGGCAGAACTTCTGAGGAGCTGGCTTGGAGGGTCATACCACCCCCCTGGCTGGGAGGTTGAGTGCAGCGGGGAGACGGGCCCCCTGTGTTCTGCTGCCAGCCAGCACCTGGCTGCCTCAGGGCGGCCTGGTAATTAAACCCCTGAGTCTGCGAAAGATTACAGGGACCTGGTGAGGAGCAATGTGGGGGCAGTGAGGTCAGGGCCTCACCCTTCTAAGCTTAGGTGCAGAGGGAAACCCGACCACTGAGGAGGCTCCTCTGGGTGTGGGGCCACCGCCAAGGCAGTGAGGTGGCCTGAGATGGACTATTCTCCTTCCCCTCTGATTCTCCTCAGAGTGAGTACTGCTTTTCTCCAATCCTCCTAGATCTCACATCCCTTTCTTACACTTTCTTTTTTGCACTTCTGAGAACATTTCTAAGCCGTCTGGACAAGAAGGTTGAAGTTTCAGGCTTTCTTTGTTGCTGGGATGGTCCTGCAGTAGAAGACAAGAGTGTAAGGTGCAGACATCTGAATAATGCAGATCGAGCTACTGAAGGCACTGTGGTCTGTCACCCTAGTTCTGCAGCACACCAGGACTGAGCTTATTCCCTGAAATGACTGTTGTGTGTGACAAGACAAAGGTGGTGAAACTATTAGCTCCTTGTCCACTTATTAAGAGGAGTGGGGGATTGAAGCAGTTTCCCTGTTAATTCACATGCAAGGTACCCTTTGTTTGAATTTTGGAAGTCAGGCTAATTATTCACCTGGTCACGCCCTCTAGCGGCCAGGCCAGCAAGGTGTCCTTTAAGAAGGCCTTGGGATTCCCACTACTTATCCCTGACAAGTGGAACTCCTCCGTCACCGTCTAGTACCTGTCATTGCAAGTCTGTTTCCTTACTATGACTTGTCTGTCACATAGAAAAGAAACAAAAGCTTTGCTATGGAACACAGAAAGCAGTGCTCCTGCTATACATCCAATTAGGTAACTCTTACATCTGTAACACATCTGTATTGTGAGTCTACTGGATGCACAAGAAGAGTGTTTGAAACTTTGATGTAAGTATTTTCACAGCCAACGAACTCATTAAAGCAGGAGAATGATACCATCAGCAGTGTCCTCTGTGGGCTCCCCACTCATAGACAGGTTTCATAAAACTACTAAATCTCAGCCACTGTTAGGTGGCCAAGGCAAACTTCATTTTCCTCACTCAGAAGGTTGACATAGAGTTAATCTGCTGCTGCCTGTATAGTTTTGAAATAGCTTTATAGAGTGAAGCATTATCCACTCACAATTATCTTTGAAGGGTGTATGTAAATGATGTTTTGTTTTTGATACTTTGTTTTCCTAGTCAGTTCAGGCAGTCAAATATTAAATGAGCTTGATCAGTACATAGGCATCACCTGGGGATCTTGTTAAAATGCAGCCTGACTCTGTCGGTCTGAGGTGAGACCCAACCTTCCTCATTTCTGAGAAGCTGCCAGGAGGTCAGCACTGCTGGTCCCAGGACCACACTTTGATGAACAAAGTAATAGTTGAGTAATAAAGCAATAGGTGATGCAGACAGTCTGTGTCCTGAAGAATCTTGTGATCTGAAAAAGGACTGGAAAAACAATACAACTCATATGGCAGAAGAGAGAATGTGATAAAATGTATACTCAAAGTAAACTTGCTTCAGGGTGTTAAATAAATGTGATCGCTTCTGATTGTAAAGATCTGGAAAATTTTCATGGAGAAAGTTATTTTGAAATTGGACTTAAGGTTTGGGTTAGTTACAACAGGGATAGGTAGCTGTGGCGAAGGCAAATGAGCCAAAAAGCACAGATTCTGGAAAACCAAGAGTGTGTGCCGGGAACAAGAAGTGGCCTATTTGCCTGTGATGGGGACAGTTTGAGATACAGTTGGAAAGGGAAGTTGAAGTCATATTGTGGACTGTCGGAAAGTGTAAGGTGAAAACTCTAAACTTAATCCAGGAAGCAAAGAGGAACCAGCAACAAGGGATTCTGAAATAAGGAGGTAAATCGATCTATCACGCATGTACAGGGTCGACTGGAGTGGGGAGTAATGCCATTCTCCAGGCAAGAAGTGATCGGACAGATAACATGATTGAGATTAGCACGGGGAGAACAGAGACTAGAGAGACAGGCTGTGCAGGGAGAAGGACCGGAGGCTTCTGGGAGGACAGCAGGGCTCCAGTCCTGGGTGGTTCGATGCATGACTGTACAATAACCATAAGTAGGAAAGTCATGAGCTATTGAACATGCTTGAACTGGAAAATGACCCAGATAAATCACTCCCAAGAGGTCTTTCATGTCTGTTCTACCTAAATAGCACCCAGTCTTCTTACTCTGCTTTAGGATTTTCATGACACTTTTTACTGTCTGTCTGACATTGATATTTTTAACTTATTTGTGCCCTTTATAGGGACCCTTGACCCCAGGGAGCTTATATCTACTGGAAGAAACCTACAGTAAACACATAAACAAATAAATATAATTAGGAATGGAGGAAAGAAAGCAGTGACACATGGGAGCATGGGTTTATTTTAGATGGGGGGCGGTGAGGAAAAGCTGTCTTAAGAGATGACATTAAACTGAGCATGAGAAGGGGCATAGAGCACAGGCAAAGAGAAGGGCATATGCAAAGGTCTTGAGCTGAGAAATGCAGGGCACATTAGAAGAACTTGAACTTGAACCAACTTAGACGAGTTGAAGTTAGAGCTGGCAAGCGACAGACAGTGAAGAGCCTTGCATTTAGCAAAAAGATTCAGTTTCATTCTAGTGCCTATTGAAGTCATGTCAGGGCCTAAACATGCAGGCTGGATGGGAGGATGACAACAAAAACAGGGAATTGGTAGAGAAAACCTGCAGTTGACCAAGTAGGAAGTGATAGTGGTTTGGACTTGAAAGGTGACAGTAACATCAGAGAGAAGTAGATGGGTTCAAGATACAGTACATTCTCAGTGTCAGCTATGCAGAACTTGTAGATTTTTTTTATGTATATGGAGAAAGGGAGGTGATTACCAGGATAATTCTTGGGTTTCTGGCTTGAGCAACTGAGGAAGTGAATGTGTCATTCACAGAGATGGGGAGGACAGGCCCCGAACAGAGTTTTGAAAATGTGGAGTTTAAGGTGTACATGAGACATTCATTTTTTTGAATTGTGGCAAAATACTCATGATATAAAATTTATCATCTTACGATATTTACTTCTGTATTGTTAGGCACATTTGTGTTGTGCATGAATCTCCAGAGCTCTTTTCATCTGGCAAAACTGAAACTCCACACTCATTAAACAACTCTACATTCTCTTTCCCCCAGCTTCTGGCAACCACCATTCTACTTTCTGTCTCTATGAATTTGACTAATCTAGGTACCTATTATAAGTGGAATTTAGATACCTCATCTAACCACTTGTACTTTTGTACTGACTTATTTCACTTTGCATAATATTCTCAAGGTTCATTCATAATGTAGCATGTAGCAGAATTTTCTTTCTTTTTAAAGCTGAATAATATTCCGTTGTATGTATAGACCAGAGCCTTTTATCCATTTATCTGTTGAGGGACACTTGAGTTGCTTCTACTTTTGGATATTGTGAATATGCTATGAACACAGGTATATAAATATGTCTTCAAGATCTTGCTTTCAGTTCTTTTGGGTATATACCCAGAAGTGGAGTTGCTGGATTACATAGTAATTCTATATTTAGTTTTTTGAGGAACCACCATACTGTTTTCTATCATGGCTGTACCATTTTACATTCCCAACAATAAGGGTTCAAATTTCTCCACATCCTTGCCAACATTTATTAGTTTCTGTGTTTTTGATAGTATCCGTCCTACGGAGTGGGAGGGGGTGAAACCTGTTTTTTAGTGGATATTTCAGGTTGACTGTTGAGTCTTCAGGTCCACAGATCAAGAAAAGGTGTGGGCATGAGATATACCACATAAGTTCAACAAATTTAAGCCACCTTCCATGCTTTCACTTTTTTTTTGTTTCTTTGTTAGCCAGCTTGACTATAAACATGTAAGGGCGTGGATATTTAGATAAAACAATGAAATTTGTGCCAAAGCTATTTATTTAGTCTCACAAACATGTTTGAAATTCTATATAGATTAATGTAGAAACATCCATAATTTTTTCTATTTTCATATTATGTGAAATAATTTATTTACAACTTCCATCTATAATACCAGTGTCTTCATCATCTTTTGAATCACTTTGTCAGTCATCTAATAGTTTTCCAAAGTACATCATCTTGACTTACCTCTAATTTATTTGAGATGCAATATTTTTGAATCCTTGTGTAACAAGGCCACAAGCACCCATTCCTGTATCTGTTGATTACATTTTTAATACCTTGGTCACCAAAACAAATCACATAGCCAAGACCACAGTTAAGGTGAGCATGACATATTTGGGACCATTACTGTAACAATCTGGATACTAAACAATACTAAGAGATTTTTTTCTTCATTCTTCTAGTGAGTATGTGTTTATGAACTGTACAATTTAACCACTTACTGTGCTGCTTTTGAAAGCAAACTTTAAAATGTTTTTTTTTTTAAATTTATAATGATATCTAGTGTTTGCAACTGTAAAGTCATACTTTCAAGAAAAATTACTGAAATTTGTTTTCTTCCTTAAAAAGAAAGAACAATTCTGCTAGGTGACTTTTTTTAAGCATGTTAAACTACCATTGTTTGAGGTATTTTCAAGAGAACATGTTTTCCCAAAGGACTTAGCTGTATAAAATATTTAAGAATGCAACACATAATATGATAAACTTTATACGAACTCAAAAATTAAGGGAAGCCAGTCTTTTCTGAGGAGTGCATTTGGAAAAAACCTTACCTTGTATCAGGCATAATGATAAATTATAAACTTGGGTTTAGGGACTTAAGTGTAAGGAAGAGTTTCCATATAGTAAAAGTCCTTAAACTCTAAAATACTGATTGAGCCCATTTCTCAGAAATGTTTAAGAAAAATACTTGTCTTGCATGTGAAGCTCAGTTTTTCCTAGAGATTTCAGAAACCTTTTGGGGTTCCTTCTGACCTTGCAAAGCTGATTGGGTGATGCTCTGACCCATCTGTCTATCGGTTCCATTCCATTCCATCCAGTCCACTAATGAAATGTATTAATTTCAAGCACCTTCGATAGTTGAGGATGTCTGTGTAAATATAATAGAAAAATATTGACCAGTTTGGCAACAAAAGGAAGAATAGCAAATGATATTAAACCAAAAAGATTTTCATTATCTTAAAAATTGGACAATTCCATATTGAGAGCTCCTAGCCAAAGTCCTCAGAGATTTGATTCAGTAATGAAGTCCACTCTGTTCTAAGACTCAAAGCATGATGTCTGTTGCTGCAGAGATCATGTGGGTAAGGAAGACAGGCTTCTAAGAAGCAGCCTTAACCCTAGCTGGTTTGGCTCAGAGGACAGGGCATTGGCCTATGGACTAAAGGGTCCCAGGTTCAATTCCGGTCAAGGGCATGTACCTTGGTTGCAGGCTCTATCCCCAGCCCCCGTCAAGGCCCTGACAGGAGGCAATCAATCTATGTGTCTCTTTCACACCGAAGTTTCTCTCTCCGTGTCTCTCCCTCCCCCTCTCTTCCACTCTCTCTCTCCCTAAAAAAAAAAAAAAAAAAAAAAATCCTTGGGTGAGGATTAAAGAATATATGCATTTGGTGGGAGCGGACCCTTTGTCCATACACCCAGTCATAGGCCCATACATTCTTTGGTTTGTTTTCACCTGGGTCAACTAAGTAAATGTTGTTAGAAGATGTTATCAGTGATTATGGATATTACGTTTATTCAGCATCGGAGAGAATTAGGTAAAAGTACTGCAAAATTCTTTTGTTCTTTTCTCATAGTTACAAGTTTTTCTATCCTAATTAGGCCCCACTGGACCACAGTTCATCATTCAAACTCCAATGAAACCAATAATGATCATGTTTATTTCCCGTCTTTGACCTGGGAATTGCAGTGATTTACCAACATTAACTCATCAATCCTCCTAACACTTCTGAATAAGACATTCATGTGGGTTTTTCTTTTTTTAAATGAACACATTCATGTTTTTGAACCCAGTATATAAATGAAATCTGTGTTTCCCAGATAATGTAAATGTCATGGCTACCATTCAGTATGGAATGAGATGATTAAATCTAAAATCGTTCTTTTCTGAACACTGCTTGGTGGCCTGAGTTACACAAAAATGTCTTATTTTCTGAAAATGAAAACACCGGGAAGGAATGGGGGAGGGCATAGGCTTTGCTCATGTAAAAGTATTTAATAAAATCATACTAGAGGAATATCATTAGAACTCCAAATGACCATTTTAAAAAACAATACGTATTTTCTTCATCTGATTCAGTGCTTCATAAAATTATGAATTTGAAATGATCCTGCCTTCTCTGTGTTGGCCAAATGGTGAATCACAGCATGTGAAGGAATGAAAACAAATCACCAGCTAAAAGGCCAAACTTCCGTGTTACCCTGGAAATATTTCTCATTTTCCCGGGGCTTCTGTTCTTCCATTCCTGTGTAACTCAGTTTATACCAGACCCCAATGCCAAGGGTGTCAGCCAGTTCCCTGCCAAAGCCAGGATGCATCCCCCTGGGGAGTGGGCACTGTCCTCCAGATGAAGAGGAAAGGGGAATCGGGTAAAGAGAATCATTTCTTATGGGAGGAAGCAGGAAGGTCTCTGTCATGGTAATATCAGTCTCCATTCCTGGGTGTGGGAGGCATTTATGAGAAAGTGGAGGTTTTTATCACTGGCGTAGTCTGGCCAGTGAAGCAATACTGAAGTGACTTCAGTGTTTAAAAGATAGAAGTGTGCTAGTGCGTGTTTCCATCCGCCGAAGTTGTCACTGGGACCCTGCTTTGTCTTCTGTGCCCTGTCAGGTCTTCCTGGGCATTCTTTTGCAATGGGGCCTGTAACTATGTCTGTGACAAGGTCAGTTGTAATACAATATTTCAGGAGATTTAAGAACTCTGTGAAAGAGTCAACTGTAGTTTCGAAAAGGAACAAAGACTGTGTTTTTAGTTTAGTTTTGTTTTGTGTGTTTTTTTCCAGCAAATCTGGCTCAGGTTCATAAGAAACCTTTTTTTTTTAAGGGAAATTTCAAGATCTCATTGCTGTATTTAACATTCTATTTTGGTAGCTGCCAGTACACCTATTCTCTCATATGATGCCTGCAGGCGTTCTTTCCCATATTAATGTGGTAAGGTTTGGGATGTCCAGCCTGACCTAATGATAGAATACTTAAAAATAGTGCTCACCCTGGCCAGTATGTCACAGTGGATAGAGCTTCAGCCCACACACCAAAGGGTTGAGGGTTCTATTTCTGGTCAAGGGCAGGTACCTGGGTTGCAGGTTTGATCCCCAGCCCTGGAGACAACCAATCCATGTGTCTGTGTGTATCAATCAATGATTCATTCTCATTCTCTCTCCCTGTCCCTCTCCCTGTCCCTCTCCCTGTCCCTCTCCCTGTCCCTCTCCCTGTCCCTCTCCCCCTCCCTCTCCCTCTCCCTCTCCCCCTACCCCTCCCCCTCCCCCTCTCCCTCTCCCTCTCCCTCTCTCCCTCCTTTACACTCTCTCTTAAAAAAGCAATGGAAAATATATCATCAGGTGAGGACTTGCAAAAAAAATAGCATTGATACCAGTACCCCAGGCACACCTCATAGGGGCCTTTTCATGCTGTTTGCTTATTTCTTTGTGAAACGAAGACTGGTGGTATGGTGCTGGCAGGTTAAATTTGATATGATAGGCATTCTGAATCACCAGGAAGGTTGACATCTGGGCTACCGGTGTAGTGCCTTCCTTCAGGCAAGGACAGAGTAGCTGCCTCATGTGTCCCTAAGTATCCAGCTGACCACAGCCTAGAGAACTTCAGATTGTGTCTGGCTGGGCTTTGGCCCCTTGTCAGTGGTCTAGGCTCCCCAGAGCGAGTGTGTAATTAGCTGCTGTGAAGAAGGAGGCAGTAACAATGATCTGAGTTAGAAACTAGACTAGAGCTACAACAGTGGAAGTGGAAGAGCTGAGCACAGGAGGAGGGGCACTTCCTAGTCCCCAGAGCCCGGCCATGCAGAGTGGACTAGCAGGTGCTTCAGCTCTTTCCCCTGAAGACTCTTGGGCAAGATCAGACAGCTATTGAATGTTGGTGTAGCAAGAAGGTCAGGAGTAGTTTAAGCCTGTTTCATCTTTAATTTTCCCAGTGCAAGTTACATATGGGGGATGGGAGGCCCGAGCAGTGGAGCGACCTTCACAGGGCAGCAGTTGGCACTGGATCCTAGCCAGGCATCCCGGTTCCTGCTGCCTACTGTACCCTCCTTCCGATTAGAAGGTCAAAATGTGACCATGACATGAAAACATTTTTGAAATCTTTCTGTACAAATATGAAGTATGTACCGGCTTTCTCTAAAGTCTTTGATCCACTGATTGATTATAAGGTGCACCGTAGATTTAATGATTAGTTTCTTGTTTTTAAGTGTGCTCATTACACCCATGCATCTGCTCCTTAAATGCATGCTTGCAGGGAAGCCTCAAATAGTCTTGTGGTGAAAGCTGACTTCTAACAATCCATGTTAATATAGATCAGTGCGGGTTAAGGAGAACAATCCAGAAAATTCATTCTGAGCAGCCTCAACTGCTAAGCTAAGCTAAGTAGCCAGGGATTGTGTTGACTACATGTCTCAACCACTTGACCACATTTCTTACGAGGGAACGTCCTGAATGTGGATGTAAAGACATGAGATACATAGCAGTTGGGGCAAAGGGGAAGGAAAGAAGCTGGGTATTCCACACCCTGGGTCATTATTGATTTTGGAGAGGAAGGGAGAGGGAGAGAGAGAAGGAAACATCAAAGATGAAAGAGAACCATTGATTGGCTGCCTCCCACATGCCCCACACCTAGGGGTCAAGCCTACAACCCAGGCATGTGCCCTGACCGGGAATCAAACTGTGACCTCCTGGTTCATAGGTTGACACTCAACCACTGAGCCATGCTGGCCGGGCAAGAATTTTTTTAATGTATATATCTACAAGAATTTCAGTTTTGCTAAATGAAAGGGTTCTGGGGATGGATAATGGTGATGGTTACCACTGAACTATTTACCTAAAAAAAGGTTCAGATGGTAAATTTTATGTTATGTGTATTTTATCATAATTGTTTAAAAGTATGTATGTGCATATATATGTATATGTGTATTTATATAGATGTTTTCCACTGATTTGATTATTCTATCCATCCAACCATCCATCCATCCATCCATCCATCTTTATTCATTAACTCAAACATTTATTAAGTCCCTATATGTGCCAAAATCTGTGCTAAAAGCTGGGCTACAACTATAAATACAACAATAAGTATACTCTCTATCCTTGAGTTACCACAGATTAGTTTAGGTAAAGGTCACATGAACAATAATTATGAGAGAGAGAGAGAGAGAGAGAGAGAGAGAGAGAGAGAGAGAGAGAGAGAGAAGGAAGATGGTATCCAACTGTGCAGAGTGGTGTGGTATCAGGCACTTGTTGAGGAGGAGAGAGACATGCAGGGACCCCCTGATGATGGACAGCATGGACAAAGCATGGGAACAATTAACATGTGCATAGTGTATGCTGTGGACAGTCACTTCTCCATTGTTGATGAATTAATGATGAGTAATGAGGCCTGCGGGGTGGTGAGTTCCTAAGGCTCTGAAATAAAGTGTAGAGCCCCATACACCATGTTAAGGAGTGTGGACTCCTCAGACCAGTGGAGCTCAGAACACATTCCACAGTGGCCTAAGGATTCCCACAGCCCTCCCCCCATGAATTACCATGGACTGCTTTCAGGAGTTCTTGGTGGTGATGGGTGAAGAGGCAGAGGCCCCAGTAGGTCAATATGAATAGCCTCAATTTTATTTGTTTTATGTATTAGGTGTCTATGTAAGGTTTTGTTTGAAGGCAGGGTTCTGGCTTTAAAAAAAACAAACAAAAACACTTGAAAGTCACTGCTGGTGATAAGGACTCATCAGAAATTATAAAAGTTGATGACAATTAGTTTTATGTTTTAAAAATAAGTATTCTCCACTTAAAGGGATGAAAATATTCTCTATTCATTTCTGAAAACTGTACTTTACCTAACAGCACTTTGCACATGCTAAGCATTCGATGTATTCAATGTTCAGTAGGAATTAGTTTTAGAGATAGGATTTGTATGCTGTTGCCATAAGGGTCAATTTAAATAGCTTATTGCCCAGTAACTCAAAAGGAATTTATAGAAATACTAGAGGCCTAGTGCATGAAAATTCATGCACTGGAAGGGGGGGGGCCCTCAGCCCAGCCTGCCTCCTCTCACAGTCTGGGAGCCCTCAGGGTTGGGAGGCAACTCAGCGATCAGGGGAAGGCGATGCCCCCATCACACCTCTGCTGCTGCCACTGCCGGCAGTGCAAGCCTCGGCTGGCCCTGGTTACCTGAGCCTCAGGCGGCCCTGGGCAGCTGGGCAGCCGCCATCCAAGGCTTTCCTGTGCCTCAGGCTGGCCCTGGGTGGCTGGGCAGCCGCCATCCAAGGCTTGCCTGCACCTGGGGCCAGCCCTGCGTGGCTGCAGGGCTGAGGGGACTCAGGAGGCAGGCACACAGAGCGGCCAAACCTGCCTAGGGGCGGACCTGGCTGTTCTGAGTGCCTGCTGCCCTGGCAGGGCTTAGAAGACTGGGCACCACCATCTTGTGGCTGTGGGCACTGCCATCTTTGAGGACATGGCAGTCAATTAGCATATTCCCTCTTTAGTAGATAGGATAAACTAACTTTTACCCCATTCTCTTTTCCTTTTCTTTTTTTTAAATTTTATTTTTCAATTACAGTTTACATTCATTATTATGTTGTTTTAGTTTCAGCTGTACAGCATAGTGGTTAGACAGCCATGTACTTTATACAAAGGGACCCTCTGGTATTTCAAGTACCCACCTGGCACAATACATAGTTATTACCATATTATTGGCTGTGTTCCCTATGCTGGACTTTACAACCCTGTGACTGTTTTGTAGCTACCAATTTGTACTACTTAATCCCTTCACCTTTTCATCCAGCCCCCTTCCCCCATACCCATCCTTTTGGCAACCTTCAATCAGTCTGTTATCTATATCTATGATTCTGTTTCTCTTTTATTTGTTCATTTATTTTGTTCTTAGTTTCCACATATAACTGAAATCATATGGTATTTGTAATATGTACCACACTTTTATATTGATGGGCACTTGGGCTGCTTCCACATCTTGGCTATTGTAAATAACCCTGCAATGAACATAGGGGTACATATTTCAAACTAGTGTTTTGAGTGTCTTAGAATATCTACCCAGAAGTGGAATCAGTGGGTCATAAGGCAGTATCATTTAAAATTATTTGTGGAATCTCTATACAGTTTTCTATAGTGGCTGCATCAACCTGCATTCCCACCAACAGCACACAAAGCTTCCCTTTTTTCCACATCCTCACCAACACTTGTTGTTTGTTGATTTATGATGATAGCCATCCTGAGAAGTGATATCTCATTGTGGTTCTAATTTGCATTTCTCTGATGATTAACGATTTTGAGCATTTTTTCATAAGTCTGTTGGCCATCTGCATGTCCTCTTTGTGGTGGGGGGTCTATGTAGGTCTTTTGCCCAGTATTTAATTGGCTTGTTTTTCTTGGTGTTCATATATCTGAGCTTTTTATAAATTTTGGATATTAACCTCTTATAGGATATATCACTAGTGAATATCTTTTCCCATTCAGTAGGTTGTCTTTTTTTGTTTGTTTATGATTACCTTTGTTGGACAAAAATTTTTTAGTTTGATGTATTCCCATTTTTTTATTTTGTTTTCCTTTCCTGAGGAGATATATTAGGAAAAATATTGCTAAGAGAAATGTCTGAGCGCTTACTTTTTCTTCTATGAGTTTTATGATTTTGAGTCTTATATTTAAGTCTTTAATCAATTTTCAGCTTATTCTTGTATATGATATATGAAGTTGGTCCAGTTTCATTTTTTTCATGTATCTATCCAGTTTTCTCTGATTCAGTCCTTTGCTTTGCATCACTTTGTAAATTTCTGTCTATTCTTTTCTGGCCTGATGTGTTTCTGTTGAGAAATCATTTGATAATCTAATGGGAGATCCCTTGTATGTAACTTTCCGTCTCTCTCTTGCAGCCTGTAAGATTCTCTCTTTGTCCTGAACATTTGCCATGGTAATTATGATGTGTCTTGGTGTGGGTCTTTTCGGGTTCACCTTGTTTGGGACTCTCTGCTTGTGTGACTTTTTTCTTCCCCACCTCAGGGAAGTTTTCTGATATTATTTCTTCGAATAGGTTTTCTAATCCTTGTTCCTCTTTCTGTTGTTCTAGCACCCCTATTATTTGTATGTTGTTTCATTTCATGTTGTCCCAAAGCTCACTTAGGCTCTCCTCCTGTCTTTTAATTTTTTTCTCCAATTGCAGTTCAGTTTGGGTGTGTTTTGCTTCCTTGTCTTCTAATTCACTAATTCGGTCCTCCGCTTCGCCTAGTCTACTGTTGAAACTTTACATGGTATTTTTTATTGCAGCTATATCGCTCTTCATTTCTTCTTGGTTCTTACATAAGTTACTGATTTTTTTTCATCTGTTTCTTCTTGCTTCTTGAATAAGTTGTTGATTTTTTCCTCCATCCGGTTTATGCACTCTAGGACCCTTAATCTGAATTCTTTTTCTGTCATGTTGCATGCCTCTGTATCACTTAGCTGCTTTTCTGGCGAGTCCTCCTTTTCTTTCCTTTGGGGGTTTCTTTGCCTACCCATGTTTGATCTCACCGACATATCTAGATGTTGAGTCATTCCATGGCTGCTCCCTGGGTGGCAGCGGCTCCTTGGGCTGTGGTTGCTCCTTGGGCAGTTGTGGTAGCAGCTGCTCCGCAGTTGGCAGCAGCTCCTCTGGTGGGTGCTGTTCACAGCTATGGTGGCTCTTCTGGCTGGTGCGGGGAGGCTTCACATACAGCTGCTGTTCCTCAGGCAGAGGGTGTGGTGATCAGGAGGCTGCTGTTGCTTGGATCTGAATATAGAGACCATATCATGGGAAGCACATAGATGGTTGTTATGCTGTTCCATTGTATTTTAAAATTCTTGAATTAGTATATTTTTAATCGGTCCTGGGAGAAAAGCACCATCCAGACACACGCAAGGGCTGCGCGGTGCAGGCAGCAGGCAGGGCTGGGTGGCAGCGACGCTGTCCTAGGCGGGGGACCTGAGCCGAGGGACACGGGGATGGTGAGAGCGGCGGTGGGGGTGCAGGGAGCTGTGGGCGGGGAGGGCGGTGGATCCCGAGCTGCTGTGCGGTGCGCGCTTTCTGCCCATCCTATCCAGTTTTCTCGACACCATTTACTGAATAGACCACCTTAGTCCCATTGTTTATTCTTGCTTCCTTTGTCATATATGTGTGGGCTTATTTCTGGGCTGTCTATTCTGTTCTATTGACCTGTGTGTCTGTTTTTATTCCAGTACCATGCTGGTTTGGTTACTATACCCAGATAGTAGAGTTTGATTTCCAGTAGCATGATACATTTAACTTTGTTCTTTATCAAGATTGATGTGGCCATTGTTTTGTGTTTTTTATGTAAATTTTTGGATTATTTGTGTTCTGTGAAAAATGCCATTGGTATTTTGATAGGGATTGTGTTGAGTCTGTAGATTATTTTGAGTATTATGGACATTTTAACAATATTAATTCTTCCTATCCATGAGCATGGTATGTGCATCCTTTTATTTGCATCTTCAGTTTTTTTCTCCAAGGTTTTATAATTTTCCAGATACAGGTCTTTTAAATTCTTGGATAAATTTATTCCTAGGCTATTTTTTTTCTAATGCACTTGTAAATTGGATTGTTTTTGTAGTTTGTCTTTTTAATAGGTCATTATTGGCATATAAAAATGCAATATATTTCTGAATATTTATTTTATATCCTACTACTATATTGACTATCAGTTCTAATAGTTTTTTGGTGGAATCTTTAGGGTCTCTATATACAGTGTCATGTCATCTGCAAATAATGACAGTTTTACTTTTTCCTTTCCAGTTTAGATTCCTTTTATTTTTTTTTTCTAGTCTGATTGCTGTGGCTAGGACTTCCAGTACTATGTTAAATAAGAATGGTGAAAGTAGCCCAACAGGTGTGGCTTATTAGTTTAGTGTTGACCTTTGAACCAGGAGGTCATGTTCCATTCCCGGGTTGTGGGCTTGATCTCCAGTGTGGGGCATGCAGGAGGCACCTGATCGATGATTCTCTCTCATCATTAATGTTTCTATATCTCTCACCATCTCCCTTCCTCTCTGAAATCAATAAAAATAAAAAAGAAAAAATTTTTTAAAAAAAGAATGGTGAAAAGTAGACATCCCTTTCTTGTTCTTGATCTTAAGGAAAACAGTTTTTGCCCATTGAGTATGATGATGGCTGTGGGTTTGTCATATATGGTCTTTATTATGTTGAGGTATATTCTCTCTATTCCCAGTTTGCTGAGAATTTTTATCATAAATGAGTCCTGGAGTTGTCTAATGCTTTTTTCTGCGTCTATTGATATGATCATGTGGTTTTTGTTGTTCATTTTGTTTATGTGGTGTCTCATATTGATTTGCAGATATTGAACTAACCTTGCATCCCAGGAAAAAATCCCACTTGATCATGGTGTCTAATCTTTTTAATGTATTACTGAGTTCAGTTTGTTAGTATTTTATTGAAGATTTTTGTATCTATGTTCATCTGGAATGTGGCCTATAATTTTCTCACTTTGTAGTGTCTTTATCTGGTTTGGGGCTCATGATAATAATGCTGGCCTCATAAAATAAGCTTGGGAGTTCCCTCATCTTGATTTTTTTGGAATAGTTTGAGAAGAATACCTGTTAGTTCTCCTTTGAATGATAAAATTCACCTGTGAAGCCATCTGGTCCAGGATATCTGTTTGTTGGGAGTTTTTTAATTTTAATTTTAATGTTAATTTTATTTATTTATTCATTCATTCATTCATTCATTCATTCATTCTCTGATTTTGTTGTTTGTAATAGGTCTATTCAGATTTCCAGTTTCTTCTTGATTCAGTCTTGGAAGATTCTATGCTCCTAGGAATTTATCCATTTCTTTCAGATTTTCCAATTTGTTGACATATAATTGTTCATAATATTGTTTACAATCCTTTCTAAAAGGATTATGTTATGTCAGTTGTAACTTCTCTTTCATTTTTTATTTTATTTATTTGGGTTTCTCTTTCTCTCTCTCTCTCTCTCTCTCTCTCTCTCTTTCTCTCTCTCTCTCTCTCTCTCTCTCTCTCTCTCTCTTTGATTAAAGGTTTGCCAATCTTGTTTATCTTTTCAAAAGAGCCAGCTCTTGGTTTCATTGATCTTTTGTACTATTTTTTTTAGACTCTATTTCATTTATATCCATTCTGATATTATTTCTTTTCTTCTGTTCACTTTGGTCTTCGTATGTTGTTCTTTTCTAGTTTCTTTAAGTATAGGTTTGATTGTTTATTTGAGATTTTCTTGTTTTTTGAGGAAGACCTGTTTTGTATGAATTTCACTTTTTGTAATGCTATTGCTGTATCCAATAGATTTTGGGTTGTCATGTCCTAATTTTCATTTGTTTCAAGGTGTCCTTTGATTTCATCTTTAATTTCATTGTTAACCCATTCATTGTTTAGTAACATGTTATTTAGCCTCCATGTATTTGTTCATTTTTAGTTTTTTTCTTGTGATCTCTAGTTTGATACCATTGTGGTCAGAGAAGATGCTTGATATTTCATTCTTCTTAAATTTATTGAGACTTGTCTTTTGTCCTAACATGTGGTCAATCCTAGCAAATGTTTCATTTGCACTAGAAAAGACTGTATATTCTACTGCTTTGGGGTGAAATGCTCTGAAACTAATAATTAAATCCATCTGGTCTAATGTGTCATGTAAGGCCTCTGTTTCCTTGTTGATTTTCTTTCTGGAAGATCTATTCATTGCTGTCAATGGGGTGTTAAAATTCTCTATTACTACTATATTATTGTCAATCTTTCCCATTCTGTTCATCAATAATCGCTTTTTATAGTTTGGAGCTCCTCTGTTGGGTGCATAAATGATTACAAGCATTATATCCTCCTATTGTATTGATCCCTTTATCATTATGTAGTGTTCTTTGTCTCCTATTATAACCTTTGTTTTAAAGTTTATTTTATCTAATTATTGCTACCCCAGCTTTCTTTACATTTCCATTTTCATGAAATACCTTTTCCATCCCTTCACTTTAACTGTGTGTGTCTGTCTTTTTATCTGAAGTGGGTCTCTTGTTTTTTTATGCATTCAGCTAACCTTTAGATTAGTACATTTAATCCATTTACATTTAAAGTAATTATTTATAGGTGTGTATTTATTGCCATTTTATTATGCATATTTATGATCTTCTTTTTTTTTCTTTCTTCTTAAAGAAATCCCTTTAACATTTCTTGTAATACTGGTCTGGTAGTGATGAACTCCTTTAGGCTTTTCTTATTTGGGAAGCTCTTTATTTCTCTTTCAATTTTTTAAAAATTTATCTTTATTGTTGAAAGTATTATAGATGCCCCCTTTTGTTTGTTTCTTTTTTTCTCATTGACCCCCTCCACCCCACACCCACACCCACTCTTCCCAGGCCTTCCCCACTCTATTGTCTGTGTCCATGGGCTATGCACATATGATGTAAGTTCCCCAGTTAATCACTCCCCACCCACCCACCCAGCCCTGCCTGCCCTCTGAAATTTGTCAGTCTATTCCATGCTTCTCCGTCTCTGGACCTGTTTTGTTCCTTAGATTCCACATATCAGTGAGATCATGTGATACTTATCTTTCTCTGACTGGCTTATTTTAGTTAGCATAATACTCCCCAGGTCCATCCATGCTATTACAAATGGTAAGAGTTCTTCCTTTTTTACAGCTGTGTAGTATTCCATTGTGTAAATGTACCATGATAGTCTTGCTGGGTAGAGTAATCTTGGTTGTAGTCCTTGTTTTTCATCACTTTGAATATTTCAAGCCAATCCCTTCTGGCCTGCAAATTTTCTGTTGAGAAATCTTCTGACAGTCTAATAGAAGCTCCCTCATATATAACCGCCTTTCTCTTGCTGCTTTTAAGATTCTCTCTTTGTCTCTAATATTTACCATTTTAATTGTGATGTATCTTGGTATGGGCTTCTTAGAGTTCATCCTTTTGGGGACTCTACATTTCCTGTGCTTGTGTGTCTTTTTCTTTTACTATATTAAAGAAGTTTTCAGTAATTATTTCTTGAAATTGGTTCTCAATCCCTGTTCTCTCTTTTCTCTTTCTAGTACCCATATGATGAGAATATTTTAATGCTTTATGTTTTCTCAGAGGTCCCTTGAACTATTCTCATTACTTTAACTTTTTTTTTCTTTTTACTGTTTTGTTTGGGTGTTTTCTGCTACCTTGTCTTCCAAATCACTGATTTAATTCTCTGCTTCATCTAATCTTCTGTTGATTTTTTCTAATGTATTCATTTCAGATATTGTATTCCTCATTTCTGACTGTTTGTTTTTATGATTTCTGTGTCCTTCTTATGCTTACTATCTCTTTGTTGAGTTCTCATTGAGTTCAGACATTCTTCCCCTAAGTTCTTTGAGCATCTTTATAATCATTCTTTTAACTCTGTGTGTGGTAGATTGCTTGCCTCCATTTCATTTTCTTCTGTTTCTGGAGATTTCTTTTGTTCTTTTATTTAGGGCATGTTTTTTGTCTTCCCGTTTTGGCTGTTTTTCTATATTTATTTCTGTATAATAGGTGGTTCTTCCATGTCTCATAGTCCTGGTATGGAGACCTTATGTAGTAGATGTCCCGTGGACCCAGTGGCACAGTCTCCCTGATCACCTGAGCCAGGTGCTCCAGGAGTTTCCCTTGTGTGGGTTATGTCAGCCCACCCATTGTAGCTCAGTCTTGATTGCCATTGGCTTGTCTGTGTGTGGGGTTGACCATCAGGCTAGATGACTGTGAGGATTGACAGTGACCACAGTATATGAGCTGCTGTGTGGGGACTGACCTCATGAAGCAGAATTTTCCCCAGCAGCGTCTAGTGCAGCCGTGGGCAAACTACGGCCCGCGGGCCGGATCCGGCCCATTTGAAATGAATAAAACTAAAAAAAAAAAAAAAAAGACCGTACCCTTTTATGTAATGATGTTTACTTTGAATTTGTATTAGTTCACACAAACACTCCATCCATGCTTTTGTTCCGGCCCTCCGGTCCAGTTTAAGAACCAACCCATTGTGGCCCTCGAGTCAAAAAGTTTGCCCACCCCTGGCTAGTGCCTGCTGAGACCTTCCATTGGGTGTGTCACTTGTTGAGCTGATTGAGTTGTGCTCTGATATGGTCTGAAGCCAGCTACCAAGAATGTTGATTCTGGAGTCTCTTGGCAGGGACTTGGGTGATGATCAATGCCAGGCGCTGTCTGTGACTGGCCCTTGGCTCCCTGTTAGGAGCTACCAAGTGTTCCACTGTTGGTAACTTGGCCTGGGTGCGCATGGGGGTGGGGATGGCTAGCTTTATACTGTGGTCAGCTGCCACCAGTACTGGGCGTGGGGCATGTCAGCAAAAGACCCAAGGCACTCCGAAATCTGCTGTGACTGTCAGCTGAAAGAGCCTCAGATGGTATGTGAGTTGCATGAGGCAGGTTCTCAGTAAGTCACCAGGTAGTGGTGAGTGGTGTTCCCCAGGTTAATACAGATCAACTCAGTGCCTGGGATAGGTCTGAGGCCACTCAGCAAGAGTCTCAAGGTACTCCAAGGTCAGGCACCACTGGCATGTGGCCTGCAGACCTTTTGCAATTTGGTGGGGGCTCAGGAAGTCGTTAGGGTAGAGCTAATAGAGTTCATCTGGCAAGAACAGATTAAGATTTGGCTGTGTGAAGGGAGGGTTCTGCACAAGAATGGTAGCACCTCTCAGACATGCAGGAAGATGTCCCTCGCTCTAAAGCCACTCCACTCAGCCTCTCCCTATGTATCTCAAGCACCGCCCCTTCCTCGCCACTTCCTCCCACCCCCAATCTTGCCCAGAATTCCTCAGGAGTTTTTCAAGGAAGACTGCAACATGGACTGAGGCTGGTCACCATCAGCAGATCCCACAGCTGTGTGCAAGCTTGGCAGGGCATGGCTGTCGGGTGTCAGCAGGGAGGGACTAGGGCAGCTCCTCAGGGGATGGGGTGCCCAACACGGGAACGGTGGCACTGGTCAGCAGGTGGGGAAAACAGCCCTTGACATAAAACCGCACAAGTCAGTCTCACCCTGTGTGTCTCTGGCACCCCCAAGGTTGCCTGGAATTCCTTGAGAGTTTTTTAAGAAAAGCTGCAAGGCTGGGCCAGGCTGATCATCACTGACAGAGCCACAGGGGACGCAAGCTTAGCGGGGTGGGCCTTGTGGAGTCAGGAGGGTGTGGCAAGCCTAGCTCCCCAGGCTGATGCCCTAGAGAGGGAAGTGCTTGACCCAGAAAAAATGGCCTCTCTAGATGGTGTGGGAGAGAGACTTAACCAAGGCACTTTGGTGGCTGTCCCTCTGGTCCGCTCCCATACCCACACAGCTCAGTCTCTCCCTGTATGACTCCTGTCCCTCCCAAGCCACTGTCCCTCCGCTGGAGCCCAGGGTGAATACTTGAGAGCGATATTTTGTGTGTTGGCCCTTTAAGAAGGCACCTGGGCTTCTAGCAATCTCGTGTCTCACCTGGGTGGATGAAATCCTTGCTTATTTTCACAGCCAGGTGTTATGTGAGCTACCTTCTCTGCACTGGTGCTCAGCATGAGGTTGAGACCCCTCACTCCTCAGTGGGGACCTCTGCAGCTGAGATAGCCTTCCAGATTCTCAACCACTGCATGTGGGTGCAGGGCAGCCCTTTTCGCATCCCCACTGCTCCTACCAGTCTCAGTGTGGCTTCTGCTGTAACTCCTTGGTTATAAGACTTCTGCTCAGCTAGTCTTCAGTTGGTTATTCAGGTTGACTATTTTGTAATTGAGTTGTAGTTTTGATGTGGTCCTGGGAGAAGGTGTGTGTGCACCTACTGTGCCATCTTGGATCCCCTCCTAAGGTTGCATATATCTCAAGCGTTCTCCTTTTTTTTAATGTGAAATTGGACTGCCATAATGATTTTTTCTGAGTGTCCTGTTTTTGAGACATTTATAACTTGATGCCTTGGACCTGTTTGACAACTCCGATTCTGTAGATAGGATTGAACTTTGTGGGAAATAACATGTATTTTTTAATGCTCAAAATGATATTCTGGGCAAGTTTTGTTTCTTTATAGAGTACAGCCAGAATCCTACTGTTTTTCAATTTGTTTAAATGCAGTAGCTTAGACAACATATGTACATGTTCCGTTGAAGATAAAGGATATCATTATTTTTAGTCTATTACAAAGAAGACCACATTTTCTCTTAAATATCTTGATATAAAGTAATTTGAACGCAATTTCTACATAAATCATTTTCAAGAGATTGGCTGTCAAGTGCATTTTTTTTAGTAGTACTCTCATACGAACCAATGAGACTTTGCAAATTTTGTTATATTCTAAGTCTAAAATGTGCTTGAAGATGTCAGTTTTTAAACAACACTTTGAGAAGTAGTTAGTTTAAAAGTATAGCAATTCAGAGCACACTGAGAATGATTTTGAAGAGTAAAATCTTCATACACTTGAAAGAAAGTTGTCAGATCCACTACAATTAGGAGACAAGCAGGTAAAACCCCTACTTGTGAACATTTTTTCCCCTAACCAAAGAATAAGACTGGCCTATGAAAACCTCTAGCAAATCCTTACTCCATTTCAGCTCCCAAATCTACTGCACAGAAATTCTCCCAATTTTCTTATGCAGTAATACACAGATATAGAATAATGGCACTGCAATATATTGCCCCTGGTCTTAAAGATGAATAAAGCAGGCCATGAAAACTGCCAGGACTGAAATATATTTTCTCTTCAAGCCTGGAGTGCATGTGTGTGCACCAAACATACATGCATGCACAGACTTACCTATTTGTTTGAGTGCAACAGTCAGAAAGGAGAGGAGAAGATGAATTGACACTCTCTCCCCAGATCCTACCATTTCCAATATGTTGGATCAATGCGAACTGCATTACACTGTTGTGAAAAGGCTTGTCAATGTGCCTCACACTTTGACAGGAAGGATGCTATCATGTGGAAGTTATGCCCTTTCTACAAGAACCTGGATATTGAAGTTTTGGAGATTTTTGTCTGATGCCCTTTGGTCTTGCTGTTTTCAATGGATTGAGCTTTGTAATCATATATATGCATCAGATTAAATTCATAAACAAATGAAGTGCTAACTTCCTCACTGCTTATTATTTTTGTACCACAATAAAGGTATTTCATGGCTTATTGTCAGTTTCACACATACAGGAAAGAGTTACTGCTCCCCCACCACCTCTGTAAACTCTATCCAGCAACATTTTTGGAGTAATGTCATTTCTTCCTGGATTCAGACATACCCTTGAAGCCCACTTTCCTTATATTTACATTGCAGGGGCAGTGCCCACCATTCTTGAGTGTGTATCCCCCAGCCCCGTGGTTGGCAAACTGCGGCTCGCAAGCCACATGCGGCTCCTTGGCCCCTTGCAGGGGTGGGCAAACTTTTTGACTCGAGGGCCACAACGGGTTCTTAAACTGGACCGGAGGGCCGGAACAAAAGCATGGATGGAAAGTTTGTGTGAACTAATATAAATTCAAAGTAAACATCATTACATACAAGGGTACGGTCTTTTTTTTTTTTAGCTTTATTCATTTCAAACGGGCCGGATCCGGCCCGCGGGCCGTAGTTTGCCCACCCCTGGCCCCTTGAGTGTGGCTCTTCCTAAGCCTTAGGAGTACCCTAATTAAGTCAATAACAATGTACCTACCTATATAGTTTAAGTTTAAAAAATTTGGCTCTCAAAAGAAATTTCAATCGTTGTACTGTTGATATTTGGCTCTGTTGACTAATGAGTTTGCTGACCACTGCCCCAGCCCATCCAGGTGCTGGATGGAAGATGTGAAGTTGCTATTCCCTTTATTGGTCTTGGTACCAAATTATACGACCACACTTATAATGATTGACACTTTCAAAATTAAGAGAGACAACATAAATGATACACACTTTGGGTTGGAAGGATTGTATTCAAACCCATTCTCTGCCACTTCCATGTTTTGTGATCCTGGGCTGCTGCTTAATTGCTCAGAGTTTGTTTCCTCGTTGGTTATATGTGAAAAATAAACCTCCTTTCACAGGGTAGTTGGGGAGATTGAGAACTAATACAGGAGATTCCGATTTCATTTGTTTTCATTTGAAATTATAATACTCTTTAATTACATCCCTAACTGTCTGTAAGTGTTGCAAAGTGGCAAGAAGAGCTGCTTCATGGGTCAGCAGAGTAAATCGCAACCTCTGATGACTGACTTTAGGGCATGGCTCTCCACTATGGTTGAATAGCATCCCATTGCCTAGACTGCACCCCAGACCAATGCAGCCAGTGTCTCTGTAGGTGGGTCCCAGGCATAAGGATGTTTGAAAACTCCCCAGGTGATCTCAATGTGCAGCCAAGTCTGAGAACTGCTGCCTTAGGGGGATTTGAAAGTCTCCATTTCTTCCAACCGGTGATACCTGGCGTTCAACAACCTGTACTTTATTCTTTTTGCTTAAACAAAACAGGGACTAAAGCATCATGCTAAAAGTATGTCTGCCTTAGTAGGAATTAGGTTATGAAGTTCTCTCCAAAGAGCCTGTGTTAGCAGGTGGGCACAGGGGTTTGAAAGAGAACCGAAGTCTCTAGATGTCTGAGGACAGGAGCAGTTCACACAGGAAAACAAACAAATGGAATGACAGTAATCGAAAAGTCCAGCAGTTTCATGCTACCTGTTGCTTTTGGAAATTAGTCCTTACAAAAACACCACCCAGGGCTGGTTGACTTCCCCGAAGGCTCGGGACTATGACCCTGATTGGTCATGATTTTTTTTTTTAATACAGACTTTTTTAAAAAATATATTTTATTGATTTTTTTACAGAGAGGATGGGGGAGAGATAGAGAGTTAGAAACATCGATGAGAGAGAAACATCGATCAGCTGCCTCCTGCACACCTCCTAGGAGGAATGTGCCCGCAACTAAGGTACATGCCCTTGACCAGAATCGAACCTGGGACCTTTCAGTCCGCAGGCCGATGCTCTGTCCACTGAGCCAAACTGGTCAGGGTGGTCATAATTCTTAAAAACTTGCTTCATCTTCAAAATGTGGAATGGGAGAAGGGGGGCTCATTCACTTGTATTCACTGTAACCAAAATTCAGTTAATTAAATTTCTTTGCAAAATGATATATATAGATACTTTTAAAGAAACAGTATTTTCAAGAGAATAGACTAAAACACTCCATATTCAAAACTCTCTGACCTCTTTTCAACAAATGGTGCTGGGAGAGCTAGAAAAAGACACAGGAGACACATGGAAAAGAAGGAAGTTGGACCCTTCACACCACGTGCAAAAAATAAAATGGATTAACAACCTAAATGTAAGAGCTAAACCATAAAACTCATAGAAGAATTCTAAAACATGACCTTGGATTTGGCAATGGGTTCTTAGATATGACACTACAAACATAAGCAACAGAAGAAAAAATAGGTAACTTAGACTTCATCAAAATAAATATGTTTTGTGAATCAAAGACACTATCAAGAAAGTGAAAAGACAGCCCACAGAATGGAAGAAAATATTTGTAAATCATGTAACTGATAAGAGTCTAATTTCCAGAATATATAAAGAGAACTTTTAGAACTGAACAATAAAAGGACAAACAGCCTAGTTTTAAAAGGGACAAAAGATTTGAATAGACATTTCTCCAAAGAAGGTATACAAATGTCCCATATGCACATTGAAATGATATTCAGCATCATTAGTGTAGGGAAATGCAAAAGCAAACCACAACGAGATAACACTTCTTACCTATTGCAATGGTCACATTAATTAAAAAATAGGAAAGTTACAAGTGTTGTCAAAAATGTGGAGAAATTGGAATCCTCATAAACTGCAGTGAAGTGGTGTGGCCACTATGGAAAGTAATTTGGCAGTTCCTCAAAAGTTTCATAGAATTACTGTATGACCCAGAAATTCCACTCCTAGGTATATAACCAAGAGAACTGACAACAAGCATTCAAACAAAAACATTTTCATAGCAGCATTCTGCACACAAGCCAACAAGTGGGAACAACACAAATGTCCATCCACTGGTGAATAGATAAACACAGTGTGGTGTATGTATACAATGGAGTATTATTCAGCCAAAAAAAGGAATGAAGTACTAATACATGTTACAACATGAATGAATGTGAAAAAAATGTGCTAAGTCAGTGATTTTCAACTTTTTTCATCTCAGTGCACACAGAAACTAATTACTAAAATTCTGTGGCACACCAAAAAATACCTTTTTCTGCCAATCTGACAAAAAAAAGGTATCATTTTGATTGATTTACCAAAAAAAAAAAAATCATAGGAATTACCAACCCTTTTTGCTCCAGAGTGACTTTTAAAATTAATCAGGTGCCTATACTTGTATATAAGGATTTCTGATACCAAGAATTAACCAATCAGACACAACCTTATTATGCAACTTTATTATATGACCTGTATACAGGGTGGGGGAAAAATAGGCTTACAGTTGTGAGTATTCTAGTTAATAAAGCTATTGTAATAATTATAACCTGCACTTTTTTTTCATATGAACAACTATAAACTTACATTTGCCCACCCCTGTATTTATGGTTCAAGAGAAGACACCAGATGGCTATTATTGTGTTGCTGTTGTTGTTTATTTTATTTGACAATCTAAGGGAAAAGAGGTCAGTGCCCCTAACCAAATCATCAAGTATTGCATTTTTTAAAAATTCTTGCAGCCAGGCACACCAGTTGAAAATTGTTGTGCTAAGTGAAAGAAGCCAGTCACCAAAGACCACATATTATATGATTCGTTTCCTTTACAGGTAATGTCCAGAACAAGTAAATCCATAGAGACAGAACACAGATGAGTGGTTGCCAGGGTCTGAGAGGAGGAGGGAATGGAGAGTGGCTATGGGGTATCTTTTGGGATGCTGAAAATCTTCTAGAATTAGTTAATGGTGATGGTTGTACAACATTGTGTATGTACTAAGAACCACTGATTGTACACTTTAAAAATGATTACAATGGTGACTTTTATGTCATGTGAATTTTACCTTAATTAAAAAAAAATATTTCTCTGACCCTATCTGTCATTCTGTGCTAGCGGTCTTACACCAGTCACTTAGCCATTGCTGGAGGGCCTTGTTCCATCAGCTATCCTTTGTAGTAGTTCCACTCTCATCGTATACTTCTTTCCCTCCCATGTCATGCTTCTGCAGTCTTCTACACCCGTCTTCCATTCATCACTCCTCAGGCTGTGGTCCCCAGCAGAGCCCATGGCAACATGGCAGACATGAAAAGCCTCCATCTACAGATTTCTCACCAGACTAGGAAAGCTCTGCATTTAACCAAACAGAAGCTCGGGTGCCTCCTGCTTACCCGAGGGGCCTTTTTGAAATTAGAAACGGGTTTCCAGTGTGGTCCTGCCACAGAGCTGGACTCATCCACCACAGCATCACCAGGGAATGTTAATTTGGGGAACAGGTGGAAGAACTCTCCTAGCATTTCCCGACAGGCACAGGGGATTCCTGCAGACTCAGTAGAGTGAAAGTCACACGTACAAAAATGTAAATTTGTGTGAGATGTAAGGCTGCTACTCGCAGAGCTTAAGTGCTTTTAATTCTGGGTAATAGATAGTGCTGATGGCTTTGGAGATTGATCTCTGAGCCGAGCGAGGGCTCCAAAAGTAGAAGGAAGCTATATTCATCATTGTCTTAATTTTCTTTTTTTTCCTCTTTTTTTATTTCTGCAGGGGTCAGCAGAAATCAGATTTTTTTCTTTTCTCTTTAGATCAGTGTTAGTGTGATTATGATGATCCTGAAAGACCTGTATGGGGAGAATGCTGCAGTCTGAATTAAAAATAGCACTTCATGTCCTCCCACGCGCAGCACTTGAGGGTTCTGAATGCCTTTTATAAATGCAGACTTTCTGCCTGGCTACATAAAAGAAGCTGTCACTTCATTTCCATAACGAAGTCATTCCCAGGAGAATTCCATTGTTTTAGCAATAGAATTTTTGTAAAAGGCCTCTTATTTTGCCTGAAAAATGTAACAAAAATGAACTTTTGAGAGCTTATTCGACAAAACAATTAAGGAGCTAGAAATTTTCTTCTTTCTTGATTTATTGGGAGTTGTGTGAGAATCTTCTGTACCATGATGTTAGGATAACCCCCCCCCCAAAACCTGGCAGGTGCAGGGAGCGGGGAGAGCACCTGTTATTCTTTCTTCTGATAGAAATGGGGGTAGGCCTTTCCCTGAGAAGGTGCATTCTAAAGCCTGGTGATAAACAGGTGGTGCTAATTCTAAAGAGTTATAAATATTTATTTTGAAAGAGATGTAGGAAACTTTTAGAATGCTCAGTCTGTAAATAAACTCCTTGGGATTTTTAATGAAACATGATCAATCATCAGGTGTTTTAAATATTGGGACCGTATCTTGCTGGGATCCTTTGCTCAGAAAATTCTAGTTGCTACTCCCCTTTACTTGAGTTTACAGCATTGTAGCAAGTGGAGTGGTGTTTCCTTATACACTGTTACTTGTGACTGGCTCAAGTAGGCATCGGTGCATGTGCTTGTTTTCAGCACCCCCTCCTTCTCTCTCCCCCTCCGCCCCCCGGCCCCCGCCCATCCACACAATGATCTTTGCTCCAAATAGGGTACCAAATCTTCCACTCCACGTTCATAGAACAAGAATCATTGTATTTCTTGGTACTTCCCCAGCACCAAGTCACCCACATCAAAGTATACCTGTCCTTGGTGTTTCGACAGGTAATCCCTGGACTTAATGCCAAGTGGCATTTCTGTTACATGCTGTTCACAGCAGAGACCATTGGAATCTCACTTTTAAGCTAGAATAGTTTCATTAAGCCTCCTCCCAAAGGAGAGAAGTTTTCCATAGTGCCTTTGTCTTGCAATGTTCTTTTTTTTCTGACTCCGTCAGAAAGTTGTAATATTTAAACAAGGAGGCAGCTGTCTGGATTAGTATCAAAAAAAAGGTGTTAAAATATAGAGTTGCTATATATTTTTGGCTTTTAATTTAATAAAACAGACAAAAAGAAGACACACGAGCTTGAGTAATGATACTATAACTTATAAAGTATGATTAGAGAGAGGTCCTGTTGTAGCTACACTTTCACATAGTTATATTTCTTTTCTTTTTCTTAGACCTTCTCTTTTTAATATATATTTTTATTGATTTCAGAGAAGGGAGAGGGAGATAGAAACATCAATGAGGTGAGGGAATCATTGATCGGCTGCCTCCTGCACATCTCCTACTGGGGATTGAGCCAGCAACCTGGGCATGTGCCCTGAGTGGGAATCGAACCATGACTTCCTGGTTCATAGATCGATGCTCAACCACTTAGCCACACCTGTCGGGCCATAGTTATATTTCATTAAATAAAGAAGTACTGAGGCTTTAGCTTTGGTAGGTTGCTTCCAGAGTTCTGGATACCCTTGGCTATTTCTCTTACTAGTATTTATCCAAAAGGATGGTCTGGGGGTGGGGGAATACTATCTGGTCTTTTTTTTACTTTGACTCACCTTTTGGGAATTTATGAAGTGAGGCCAAATAAAATACTTGAGAATACTATCCTATAACTAAAATGATGGCAAGAGAGAATGAGAGGAAAATATTTAAGTTTCTTAGAATTTCTACTAATTTTACTTTTTAAAGGACAGCAAATAGAGCAGAAACGGAAGGAAATTTAAAGTCAGGAGACTCCTCGCAGTGGTTCCTCTGGGACCTTAACAGCTCATGATGAACAAATGCTTTATAACAATGACCCCACTCAGCACAGGCGGTCCTTCCCCTTCCTTCCAGGCACTTCTTTAACACTCGAATGAACCACTGCCCTTCTGGAGTAGCGTGGACAAAAATCTCCTCCAGGAAGAAGGTGTTGATGACTCCAGCTGCCTGATGGGCCGTAACCCTGGGCATGTGTGGTGGCCAGGGTCTTGATCCACATTCCTGGTAGGCGTCAGCAACCCACTTGGGAACAGGGTATTAAACAAATAAGGCCAGGAAAGAGTTGTCAACAAGAAACACATGTAAAAATCTTAATTTCCTGAAGATGTCATTCTTCGGCTATTCAGTGCAGATAAGGTATTTCTTAATGTGGATTTTCATCTTATTCCTGATATGCAGACCTACTTTTCCCTGGATGCATAATGATATTGCTTAGCAAACTTCGCTTTCTACCAGTAAGGAGATGGAACATGCATACAAGTGTAGACACCTGCCACGTCTAAATATGTGTGGATAAAGCCTTGCCTTTATGTGATAAGCTGTGGTAATCATAGTGACAGTGGCATGGATCCATAGGAAGTGTAACTTTTAAAAAGTTTGATCATAGTATTTTTGAGCATATTTATCTCTTTGATTATGTGTTGTTTAGGCAGATACTAATTTTTTTTTTATTTTTTTTTTTTATTTTTTAAAATATATTTTATTGATTTTTTACAGAGAGAAAGGGAGAGGGATAGAGAGTTAGAAACATCGATGGGAGAGAAACATCAATCAGCTGCCTCCTGCACACCTCCCACTGGGGATGTGCCCGCAACCCAGGTACATGCCCTTGACCGGAATCGAACCTGGGACCCTTCAGTCCGCAGGTCGACGCTCTATCCACTGAGCCAAACCGGTTTCGGCGGCAGATACTAATTTTAAGTTTTGTTTGTTTTGTTTTATTTTGATCACTATTTATCTTTTTTATCTAAACATGAACCAGCTAACATCAGTAGAAAATGTTCCCAATGCATGCTTGATACCCAAGGAATGCCAATTTGGAAAAATATTTTACAATGGCTAAAGCACAGAAATTGTGGAGAGCGGGCCACAGTGTTTGGACAGGTTCAAGCCTCGGACTAATGAGAGGGTACAGTCCTCTCATGGTCAAGTGTATGTCCCAGCTTGGAGGGAAAAGCCCTCCCAGCACAATTATAGCCAACAGCTCTAGTTGTAAGCTTGAACCTATGGTCCAAACACGTGGTCTCACATGCCTGAGTTATGTGGGCTTGATAGAGTTCAGGTGCATGTAATTGAGTAGGATCAAAACTCACGAGAATGTTGTAAACATCTTGACCGCACCCTTACTTTACCTCCTGGAATCTGGCTATAAAATAAAGACATGGCGCTATCGCTAGCTCTCCACCAGAGAGGCTCTCCATCAGAGAGGACAGTGTCCCACCCAGACCCAGCTTTCATTCTCTTGTCTGTCTTTTCTCAGTCCTTCACCGCTCCCTCTCAGGGTCACTGAACCTGGCTGAGCTGGCGCAGCACATAAGGCGCCCAATGTGGGGCTGAGTATACCATGTCCATGCTGGCTTGCCACAAGAAATCACTGAATGTTGATTGACCAGAGACTGCATGATAGGAATGAGTAAATTGTATTTTTCAGAATACCTTAGGTTTGGGCTCCGTCTCACCCTTCACCTCCCTCCAGTTCTCTTGGAATCCGACTAAACTGCTTCTACTCTCAGGAAAGTTCTGCATTGCCCTTGCCTTCCCTGTGGAAGGAAGGGGGGGTTTCGCTTTCCATGACTGACATACAGGTTCCTTTGTGAGCAGGGCAGGGTCGGGCTCTGCACCCTGCAGGGCTGAGCTGCTCATCCAGAGGAAGCATTTGTGAACTCTGCCAATCCCAGGAGCCCTAGCTGCTTCTCCTCAGAAAGAAAATATAGAGTCAGCTTTAGTCTTGGGTTGGAAAAACAGGCTCTTGCAGAGTATTTCATTGATTGACTGAGCAGTTTCCATCTTGGCTTATGTAATGGTTTTTCTCCAAGTCACCAGAAAGGGACTCTCCTATTTGATAACCACAGAGTACGAAGGTCAAGGACATGTCAGAGTGAAAGTCAAATGCCAGATTATCAGTCATTTAATCAAACAGTATTTATCAAGGGGTTACCGTTAGCAAAAGCACCGTGAGGCTTACAAAACCCTGTCTTCACAGTTTACTAGCGTCTGCCTGGGGAAATGGTGCCTATTTTAGGATAAGGAATAAAATGATTAGTATCTTAAGGAAAAGGAATAAAAACTATAGGAACTCACTCACAAAATTATTTCTGATTGAGAAAGTTGTATGTAGAATAGGAGGATGGAGGAAAGAAGGTGGAAAAAGTAGGACTTGTACAGGTCTTGGTAGGTATGGCTTGAATTTTAACATGTGGAATAAGAAATGTGAGCATTCAGAGATGAAGAGAGAAGTTGGGTTTGGCTGGTACAACATGCATGAGGGGAGAAGTAGGAGATGAAGTTGGAAAAGCATGTTGGGGCCAGATTGTGAAGGTTTTAAACATCAGATTTTAGAAGATTTGCAGCAAGCTGTAGGAACCAGCACCACAGTATGGCATGGGAAAGTTGAATTATGTAATCTGCTTTAGGAAGTCTGGTCCAGGAAAGATGACTCAGAAGGTTTGGAGGAAGAATAGTGAAGGCAAGGAGACCAATGAGCAGGCTGCCGTGCGAGGAGTAGATCTGACCCAGCATGACCGTGAGGTAATAGAGTGCAGGCTTGTGAGGACTTGACAACTGATGGATGCGGGGGAGAGAGAAGAAGACAATGACGCTGTTAGCATGAATTAGAAATAAAAGAGGAGGACTGATTTTAGGGGGAAAAAGATGAGAAGTTTTGAAGTAGACATATTTATTTATACTGCATATATCCAGCAGCTTGTGAGGGGAGTTGATGGGCCCAGGATACAGATTAAGAACTATATGCAATAAAAGGAAATTGTCATAGAAAGAGAAGAGGGAGCACTGAGCATGGAACCTTGGGGAATACATACTGTAGGGGTAGAGAAGGAACAGGAGGGGACGAAAGCTGAGGAACTAGCAGCAAAGTGATGTAAGGAACCCCACAATAGGACCATCTCCAAGAAACCAGAAGTATTAGGATATTTTGGTGCAAGAGACAAAACTCAAAGTGATTTAAGCAAAAACAACAACAACAACCACAACAACAAACACACGAAAAATGGAATTCATTGTATCCTATATGTATTAGTTTTCTATTGTTGCAGAACAAATTACCATAAATTTAGCCACTTAAGACAATATCCATGTTATTCTCACAGTTTCTGTGGGTCAGAAGTCTAGACACAGCTTAGCTGGATTCTCCACTCAGGGTTTCATAACGCTGAAATCCAGGTGTTGGCTGGACTGCATTCTCCTTTGGAGCTCACATGCTTATTGGCAGATTTTATTTCCTTGTGATTGCAGGACTGAGGCCCCTGTTCTGTTGCTGACTATGGGCGAGGCACCACTCTCAGCTCCTGCTCTCTCCAGGTCCTTGCCGCATGGTGTTGCTCCCTCCCCCCATATAGCCCTCTCATGCTTTGAATCTGAGTCCTGGAAAAACCTGTCTCCCCGAAGGCTCACCTGATCAGTCGCTAACCTCATCCTGAGTAATCTCTCTATTTCAAGGTCAATCGATTTAGAAGCTTAATTTCATCTGCAAAATCCCTTCATAGCAGCAACAACCAGATTCGAGTTTGATTGAATGACTAGGAGAAGGTGTGTGTGTGCACTTGCGGGCAGGGCGGTGTGGGGGCCACGTGAGCATTTTGCCAGGGATAACTCTAACATTTGGCATGGCTGGATCCGCAGGACCTCACTGTTGTCAGGACTCAGTCCTGCTGTCTTGCAGCTTTGCTCCCTACTGAAGAGCTTCCTTATCATTTGGGTTTTCCTCACCAGGTGGTAAGAATGGCTCTTTGTAGACCACGTTTCCATGGCCTCCCTAGGACAGGGTGCATTATTTCCTCAGGTCAGCCAGTCCGAGAGGCTTTGATTGGCATGGCATTGGCCACCTGCCTACCCCTAACACAGTCCTCATGGCCAGAGGGATGTGTACTCTGATTCTCTAGACCTACTGTGTTAAATGTTGTAAAAGAAGTCAGGTAGAAAAGAGCCTCTGCATTTAGAAGGCAGGAAACCATCTGAAGGAAAGAGAAGGAGGTTTACTTAAAAAAACAAAAGGGGTGGCCCTGACCAGTTTGGCTCAGTGGATAGAGCGTCGGCCTGTGGACTCAAGGTTCCCGGGTTTGATTCCCGTCAAGGGCATGTACCTTGGTTGCGGGCACATATACAGTAGGGGGTGTGCAGGAAGCAGCTGATTGATGTTTCTCTCTCATCAATGTTTCTAACTCTCTATCCCTCTCCCTTCCTCTCTGTAAAAAATCAATAAAATATTATATTTTTTTTGGGGAAAAAAACAACAACAACAAAAAACACACAAAAGGGGTGTAAGTCAAACTCCAAGAGTTTAAGATATGCCTGGGAGAATACCAACCTTGAGTTTATACAACACGTTAACATGTTTGTTGGTGAACAGGAGAAAGGTGACAGCCATCTGGAAATGTACCAGGATAGAGGGAAGGTCTTTCAGGAATAGCAATGGCTGATACCTTTGTAAGGAGTTTCTAGTAAAGGAAAAAGATGGAAGGAGAGACAGAGGACTGAATTGACCCTGACAGGACCTGAAGCCGGTAGGGAGAGAACAGACTAAGACTCCAGGCTGAAAGCCACCAGAAGTTTTTCCAGATTATAAAGTGTGTGAGCCTTTTGGTTTTTGGTCATTTGTCACCTCTTTGGAATAGACAGGTAAGAGTCCTTCCAATGTAGCCCTCTTCAGAGAGTGATTGAATATACTCAGAAGACCCTTAGCCTCTGTCTGGCTATCTATCCACGAAGACTTGCCCTTAGAGCAGGGGTTCTCCAAGCATTGTCCCTGGACCAGCAGCATCAGCACCACCTGGGAACTCGTTAGAAACCCCACACCTACCGAGTCAGAAATTCTGGGGATGGGCCCCAGCAACACGGTTGAACAAGACCTCCAGGTTTTTCTGATGGTGGTTGAGGTTTAAGAAGCACTTCATTCATCTCCCCTCCACACACACAGGTTTCCTTAATAATAGCTTTTGAAAAACTGCGAGGATCAAAGATATAGGTTCCCAGTGACCTGGGGTGCGGTGTGGGTTGTAAATCTTCAAAGGAGATGGCAACTGTTCAAAAGCCACCCTCGACTAAAAATACAATGGACCGGAAGAACAGAGGAGGAGAGCTGAGTTATAACTTAATTGTTCTCCAGTGTATGGAGGACTCTCATTTGGATGGTAGGCATCGTAGGAGCTGCAGTCCCTGGAGGACAGGGAAAAATGAGAAGGGCTTAGATTATAGCTAGAGAGCAGTGGTTCCTTTGGAGTACAGCTCAAGTCGTAGAACAGGTTTTGGAAACGGATCATTTAATTTAAATTCAGGCTCTTCTAACAGACACTCTGAGGAGGCTGCAAAAGAAGGGCATGGCAAGCTTTCTTTCACCAAGGAGCTTAAAAGCTTTTCAAGCCTTCAAGACTTAAATAAATCCAGTGGAATATAAACAGACAATATAACTGAACGCGGAATTGAAAAGGACTTGGGTTAAAATGTGTGATAGAGACTGTAAGTGCTGTGGGCAGTCAGGGGAAGGAGAAATTGGCAGGGTGTCATTTACTCCTCTCGCCAGGAAGAAGCTGTCAGCCAGGCAGAATTTCCCAGGGCTGGTAGGAGGGCTGGTGGACAACTCAGGTTCAAGAAGTCCTTTTCCTTGCCCTCCCTTTTCTTTCCAAGTTTTCTAGTTTGTCAAAGCTACTGAGTCAAAGCGAGGGTTTGTATTTCAAGACTGAACTTGGAGTGTTTTATTATTTTTGGTTTTATGAGAAACTTGTAGGAGAAATTATATTTTATCCTGGGTGTCTTAAATGGAAAGAGATGCAGATAAAAGTTTGGCTTATTTGTTTCAAATAGATTTTCAAACTTACTCCATCAACGGGGAGTACATGAATAAGCCTATCTGAGGAAGCCTTTGTTTTGTAGGATGAGGAAAGCAAATAACTGATTTTCCTTAGTGGAAGAATTAAATTGTACCAGATCTGGGACATAGGGAACAATTTTATTTCTTTGCAAAGTATTACGTGGATAACCAAGCCACAAACCAAGACAGAAGGTTTCTAAGACACTCTTTTTTAAAAATAAATTTTGATTTTTTTTTCCAATTACAGTTGACCTATAATATTATATTAGGTAGGTGGATATAAATGCCATTTAACTGCATGAGAGAAATAAAAAAAAATTGTTAATCTAGAGGAAGCCAGCAAATTTGAAACCTAATGCAAAGTACTAAGATTTTTTTTTCAGACATTTACATGTGATGGGATCTGTTTTTAGCTCTTTTTGGAGAGGGTTTTCTGAACTCCAGCTGTGGCATGCAGGTGTTAGCAGAGAGCTTCTTTTTCTTGTGATGATGGGGTGAGAGAGATGCATTAGGCGGCCAGAGTGGACCTCTGCTGTCATATCAGATTTAATACCTGCACTTATGGGGTTCCTCTCCAGGAAACCACTAAGTGTGCGCTGCTCTGATGGGCCTGGCAGTCAGAAAGAAGAATCAGCTTTAAAAAAAAAAAATTGAAATGCAATTGACATGTAACATTATGTTAGTTTCAGGTGTACAACAATGATTCTATATGTCTATATATTGCAAAGCAATCACCACAATAACTCTAACTAATAATATAAAGTCTGTTGCTCAATTCTTGATTTTAATCAAGGAGACCCAGTTGAAATGGCCAGAAAAAATCAAGAGGACATAGAACTCAGTTGTTCATCTCTGGGTGACATCCCCTAAGGACAGGCTGTTTCCTCTCCCTGGAAACCCCGTGCCTGGCTAACTTCCTCTGGTCGTTCACTTCTCTGCTTAAATGGCACTTTTGTGAGAAAAGCCTTCTGAGCCCCTCCTTTCAAATGGGGTACCTACCCCATTATGAATTCAAATGGCAGTGCTTATATTCCCTTCACAATACCTGTTCGGTGTTCACATTTTATACATAAACTAAGAAGAGCGTGCTAGGGTTCTTTAATGCCGTCCCTGTGAGGCAAGGAGCTCCTTAAAGGCATGGTTCTTGTCTGATTTGCTCACCACTGAAAATATAGAGCCTGGTGGATATGCTAAGCACCAAGTGAAAAGTTGACATGAATGAGTTAATTAATAAGCAAGCACTTTGTGAGCTGTGTTCACTATAAAAGCATGGTTAATTATGTCGGCAGCAGGCACCTCCTTTCTCTCTTCTGTCCTAATTTCTTTCTCTCCAATTTTTAGTTCCTTATTTTGAGGTAGCATTTGTCAGTGTTTTACCAATTCCACATCTAAGGTTTGACATCATTGTTGTCTCTTTTTTTGAGATAAGGGACCACTTTTTTCTCTCAAAAATATTACACCCACAGTGCTAATGCTGCAACTCCCGCCTTTACTCAGCGTGTGCTCATGACTTTGAAAGGCCCTTGGGGGTGACTTACTTGGGAAGCAAACAGGATCCCAGGGCAGCACTTAAATCTGTTTTCTGTTGTCCCCAGCACCACGCATGTATGTTCCTTTACCTCAAGTATGTTCCTCAAGGATTCCCAAGTCAAAATAACTCGATAATATTGGCCCAGGAAAGGCTATTTCTGGCTCTGTCTTCAAGAAGGGAAAAATTTTAAAAATCCAGGTGTGGAAAATATTAATGATCAAAATATGAATAGGTCTTTTCTTTAAAAGCAACAAACACGAATGATCCAGTCCTTCCCCCACAGGTCCTCTGTGCACCACAACTGTGTCTAAGTGTTATCCTTGGTGGGCGGAAATGGCAGACGGCCAAGTGGAAAACTTCGCAGTCCCGCAAACCTCCAGTGCACTAAATACTGCAAACCAGCCACCCCAGGGAGTTCTGTGGCTGGACCAGGTCATGATGCGCCTGCACATGCCTCTCACCACCTTCCACTCCCCCTTCCTCTTCCCTTCCTGCCCCAGGCCCTCAGTTTCTTTCTCCCTGGGATTCCAGACCTCTGCGTCCCCCAGCCCCTCCCTGGAAGGAGGAATCAGCCTGGTGGCCCTGGCTGAGGTTTAGAAGTTTGAGGGCCCCCAGGGACTGTCAGTTGTTGGTGGCTGGCCAATGCCGGCTTTTATATTCTGGCTCAGAGCTCTGTAACAGGCTTATGACCACTGACAATGCTTTGTGTTTATATAGTGCCTTTCTTCTCAGAAACTGAGTGCTTTGCAAGAGTGATCTTATTGATCTTCCCAACCACCCAGTGAGGTATGAAAATGGCAAAAGGTCCCAGCTCCCTCCTTTCTGCAGAGAGTAAAACCAAGGGCCTATTTTGAGGCTGTGTTGCAAGTTTGCATCTCAGCTGGGATTGCCTCTGAAGTCTCCCAGAGCTGGCTTCAACCTCATGGGGGGCAGGGAGGAGCAGGGCGAAAGGTTGGCCGTGGCATGCTGCTGTGTCTCCTGGGGCAAGAGCAAAACTATTGAATTTCTTTTTCACAAAAAGGTAGTGGAGAATGGTCTTTGGCGAATGATCAATTAGTCTAATTGATTGTGAACTTCATTTGTTGGGGTAAAGAATGACTTGGTGCATTGACCTTTTCTTTCTCTTCTGTTCTATTCCCGTGCTAGGTTTTCCTCACGTCTCTGTGAAAGGGGAAAGAACACGCCTGAGCCCAGGAGCGCTCCAGCTTCTCGTGGGAAGTCTCCATGGTGAAGGACGGCTGGGGCTCCCAGTGAATCGTGCACAGTGAATGTTGTAAGTTAACAGGAGCAGCATCTGCAGCAGCTTGCCTTGCAAGGAGTCGTGAATCATTGGATGTGGCTGAGCCAGGCCAATGAAGGGGTGTTCATTTTAGTGCTAGGTGATCATCCAATTAATTTTTCTTTTTAGGGGAGAGGTTCTGTTTTCATTTGCTGCAAACTTGCCTTTCTCCCAGCTTCTATGAAGCACTGCTCACTTTCTCCTTCAGGAAAAAAGCGTGGGATACAGTGATTCTTTCATTGTAGGATTGCCCTTGCTCCTGGTACAGTTCAGTGGTATCAAATTTAAACAGCCTCGCAGTTCTTTTAGGTTGATGGGTAGGGCTCACATTCTCTGGGCTAAGAATTAGCTACCGGAATTGCCACCAGCAGTGATTTTTATTGGTGTGTAGTGTTTGATTGGAATGAATTTTTTTGGTTTTCAAAAATCTGAGGTTTGCAAGTATAGTCAGTTGTTTTAGGTGCTTCTCTTGCTGAAACTTGGCTGGTTGACTGGTTTTTATGGGGCTTCTGGGTTGGGACTTTGAGATTAGTCAGGTAGATCCTGCAGGTCAGCTGCTGGTCACCTTCCGTGAGGCATTTGAGGACCAAGTAATTGAAGAAACAGTACCCCGTGGCTTCAGAGGGCTTACCCACCAAGACACTTAGGGGTTGGGCCAGCTCTGCTTTCTGGAGATTTTACCATAGAGCTAGACCATGTCCCCAAAACTTTAGAAGAGGTTGTTGTTGGCGGTTTAGTGTATATTTTTATTGATTTCAGAGAGGAAAGGAGAGGGAGAGCGAGATAGAAACATCAATGATGAGAGAGAATTATTGATCGGCTGCCTCATGCACACCCCACACTGGAGATTGAGCCTACAACGTGGGCAAGTAGCCTGGCCAGGAATCTAACCATGACCTCCTGGTTCATAGGTCGACACTCAAGCACTGAGCCATGCCAGCTGGGCAGCTTAGAAGAGTTTTGACCAGGAAAGAATACAGCTCCAGGAAGCCCAGGATGGCCTAGGAACATACTACCTTCACAGTTTAGAAAGTGAAGAGCCAGCTGTGACTAGGGTCTTATACATATGTCTATAAATATATACATGCTTAATGCAATATATACTTTATACACACACTTAATATATAGTATATATTTGTATGTGTTATCCTATCTAATAATAGAAAAAAATGGTAATTGACCATACCTTCGCTATGCCTCCCATTGGCTAATCAGCATGATGTGCAAATTAGCCGCCAACAAAGATGGCATCTAATTTGCATACTCCAGGCAGGGCGGGACAGCACAAGCTGCCATCAGGGCCCCGTGTGCAGCCCCATCCCCAGCCGGGACCCCTGTGTGCTGCCTAAGCCCCGCGCCGCCTACACCCCGCCCGCATCCAGGACCCCTGTGTGCTGCCTAAGCCTTGCTGCCAGCCAGGACCCATGGTGATCTGAGAGCAGGAAAGTGCTGCCCACAGGCAGCAACCAGCAGGGCCTGCCCCCGGATCGCCGTGGCAATCCAGCGATCGGTGAGCAGGAAAGTGCAGTCTGCAGGCAGCACCCAGGAGGACCTGCTCCTGGGTCACCATGGCAATCCCAGAGCAGGAAAGTGCGGAGGGCAGGCAGCCCCCAGGTGGGCCTGCTCCTGGGTCACCATGACGATCACAGAGCAGGAAAGTGGGAGGGCAGGCAGCCCCCAGGTGGGCCTGCTCCTGGGTAGCCGTGGCAATCCCAGAGCAGGAAAGTGCAGCGGCAGGCAGCACCCAGGAGGGCCTGCCCCTGGGCCTCCGTGGCGATCCGGTGATCTGTGAGCAGGAAAGTGCGGCCTGCAGGTAGCACCCCACCCGGGCCACAGCTTAAGGGAGAGTTCAACATGCAGTGGAGGCCAGGAGCCTAAGAGATCAACATAGAGGGGTGCCTGCTCTAAGCCTCCACAGTGTGGCTGGGGGCAGGCCTCCAGCAGACACACACACACACACACACACACACACACACACACGGCAACTGCTCCGAGCCTCCAATGTGGCTGGAGACAGGTCCCCAACGGGGAGACACACACACACACACACACACACACACACACACACACACACGGACGCCTGCTCCGAGTCTCTGCTGCCAGACTGTGGCTGTCAGTAGGACATCCACTGAGGGCTCCCGGACTGTGAGAGGGGCAGCCTGGGCTGAGGGAACCCCACCCCCCAGTGCACGAATTTTGTGCACCGGGCCTCTAGAGTGTATACATAAATACATATACTTGTATTTACACATATATGTGTAAATATATATATATATATATATATATATTTAAGTTTTCAGCTTAATAACACAGGAAACTTTTCTAGGTGCTTATTACCTATATTTTTTCCAGTTTCATAAAATATTTTGAGAAGCAAGGTTTAGTAATATGAGGGAATATATCAGGGAGAAAAGCTTTAACATTGAAGAGAAAAATTTTCATGGTTTTCTAAATATTTTTATTAAAGTGTGCATATTTATCTATATACATGGCTTAAATAGTGTATTAAGGTAAATTGATTATATTGGAAATCTCCCAGTGTGTCATAGTGAACAGACTATGAGTGATGCTGGTGTTTTAATGTGTTTCCATTTTGTATGTATGAGCACCTTGGTTCTAGTGGAAAGTACACAACTCCTGGAATCAATTGATCTGAATTCTGTCCCCCATCCTATTGTCAAGGACAACTAAGTTTGCAACCTTGGGCAAGTCACTGACCCCATGAAGTGGTATGTTGTGAGTTTGTAACTTGCTCCAGGCTACTGCTTATGGATCAGTTGGCATCTTGGTTTGGGGCCCCCGTAAGGGGCAGAGGGTCGTATGAGGCACTTTAATACTTAATCAAAAGTATCTCTTATTGTGAAAGTGTCCTTTGCTGTTATGGAATAATCTGGGGCTTGTGAGATCTGGGAGCTGCAATATCAGTGTGTTTTACTGGAAATTGTTTTCTCAATCAGGTAGCTATTAGAATGTACTTCCGGAAATTGTTTTAAAGCATTTTCATCCTAGGAAACAAGTGTCATGAAAAAGTGGTTTAGGTTTCCGATTACATTGTAATGAGCGCTGCAGTTACTATAATCAATCTAACCTTTTTTCTTTTTTAATCTTGTGGGTTTTTGTTTAAACCATTGCTTTGAACTGCTCATGTGATACCATGTCAAGCCTCAAACAGTAAGTGAGGTTTTCAAAGACGTTCTGAACATAAACTTTCAGGTAGTCAATGATTTGACACAGTTTTAATGCACTGCTGTTTTTAAAATGTTGAGCACAGTATTATGGTGAAGAAAAAGAATTATTATTTCTGTCTTTACCATGATACCCTTTCCACCAGGCCCTCCCAGGCACCACGGGGCCATTCAAAGGTGTTCACTAGAGTGCTTTCTAAGAATATAGTTGTAGTCAGTTACATTTAGGAACCACACCCATGGGTCTGCTTGAAAATTAAATATGAGCCACTTTTGAAATTAACTTTTTAAAAACTGTCCACCTTCATACTCAAACATTTACTTACTTTGTAAATGTTTGAGCTGGTGATCCATATTTCTTTCCTGAGCTCCCTGCTTCCTTAAATAGTACTTCTCAAGTTACCTTTTCAAAGTAGCCCTCCCTGACCTGTATAAAATAGCACCCACCCCATCTCTATCCTCTAGCCCAGCGGTTCTCAACCTGTGGGTTGCGACCCCTTTGGCGGTCGAACGACCCTTTCACAGGGGTCTCCTAAGACCATCCTGCATATCAGATATTTACATTACAATTCATAACAGTAGCAACATTACAGTGATGAAGTAGCAACGAAAATAATCCTATGGTTGGGTCACAACATGAGGAACTGTATTTAAAGGGCCAGAAGGTTGAGAACCACTGCTAGCCTATCTTACTTTTTTAAACACCTTACATATTATATATTTATTTTAATCATCCATTTCCGTAACTAATCTCCATAAAAGCAAAAATCATGTTTTATTATTATTATTATTAATTTTCTGGTGAATCTATAAGACCTAGAGGGCTGGATGGCCCACAGTGGGCACTCCGTTGATATTTGAGTGACTGTCCCAGGACAGAGTAAATATGTGGGCCTGAGCCATCAGTGAAGGAACATAAACGAAATTCTGATGAGTATTGGGTAGTGTGGAGAGACTAGCTATTTTCTTAAATTCTTAGAAGTAGATGGTAAATGTCTATGATGTATTTAAGTAAATGTGTGAAAGGAAACAACATGCTTTTAAAAAGGCTTTATAGAACTAGCAATAGAGTTTGGGGATTTTCTGATATATATATATTTTTTTAATTCTGCACTGTGTGTGTTTCCTCTGCTTTTTCATGTGAGTGGCTTGCTTTATTGCTCATTTGTGAGCAGCCCGCTCTGGTGTGTTGTGGAAGGTGGTGGTTTGCCTCTTATAATCACATCGTTTTATGACCCTTTTCAAAGTAGAAACCAGGCTTGAAGTGCACAATCTGCTTAGAAACTCACCGCTTACTGAATAGCATCGTTTTCATGTTGTGTACTTTTGGGTGACACATACTTGGAAATGAAGAATGATATGCCCACGCAAATTAAGTTCATCTCACCTCCATGTGGTGTGCAAGGGAAGTTCACAAACGTTAAGGAGGCATCAATCTACGTTGCTTTTGCAGACCACAATAGTAAAGGTTTCTTGAATTTGGTGTGTTTATCGACCCCCTTTTCAGAATAACTGCTCTGAGCACAGGAGTTACATATTCCTAGGAAGAAATGGAAAGACTGAAGTAAACACCTGTGTGCCTATTTGCACAGTATTATGCTGTCTTCAGAAGCTTTGAAAAAATGGAAGCTGATTTCTAATCTCCAGAGTAAGGGAATTACATGTACCCCCTCTAATCAGAGTGATTGGGGAATTTCCCTGGTCTGTCGATTTATACCTTTTATATTTGCCATCTTTGATGCCAGATCCTCTGGCACTAACATTAAAAAAAAAATCTGAGGTAGAGAACGGTTCAGGGGAGAAGGAGAGATTTTACTGTTTGATAAATAAAAAAAAATGGTGTCCTTTTCTTTCAGCCCTTGCTCATAACGGGCTTGCAAATTGGCCTGCATGTTGTTGTGTCTCTGACTGAGCACATCCCACACAAGTTTTTGTGTAGCTTCAAGTCCTCTAGGGATTTCTGTCTCACCCATTTCTTTCTGTTTCTCAAACCTTTTCCAGTTGCTTCTTTTTGATAGCCTCGCTCATCCCTGGCCATTGCCCCTTTGGCGGGGCCTTTGCACGAGCTGCTACTTCTGAAAGTTGATGTCAGAGCGAGTCCTGAGTTGGCCTGCAAAGTCTAGCACATCCCAGGCACACCCTTTCCCCTCGGTGCCATCATCCCTAACCTCTCAGCACCTTCTCTCAGCGTCTTGGAGAGGAGAAGAGACACACAGAACACAGGCAGTCGGGAAGGAGCAGTGTTTCATGTATCTTCTACAATATTCGTGTATGGGGGGTAAAAGGGGGGCGAGAAGAAAGCATCAACAGTCTGGTCAGACTGTTCTCTATCTGAACAGTGCTGAGGTGAAAAGGTTTTGTGTTCTGTTTAATTTTGCAATTCACTAAAAAAAAATAACATTTATCAAAAAGCTGTTTGTGTCAGGTTTGCTAACGTCTGATAGGGATCCAGTGATGAGTCATCTGCATGTACCGTCCTCTGAGACCCAACAGACCTCCTGGGGAGTCCATACCTCAGGGGCTCCGGCAGGACGATGGGGACGGTTCCGCAGGGGTGGGTTTTCAGGGAAGGCTGCAAGGATTGCTGAGCAGCTCAGGCCTTGAAGCAGGGGTAGGATTTCAACTCGATATGTGTGTGCTTTGAGACAGCAGAGGGAGAGAAGACAAAACTAGTCTTTTATTTAACTGCTTCTGCAACTGAGAAGATGAGAGCTCAGAGTCAAAAACGTCTTTCCATCAGAAATGACCACAGACTAAGACATAGATTGGGGGTTTGTAGCTCCTGGAACCACTCTTGCTTAGGGTTCCTATATATATTTATCTTCAAAAGCTGAAGCAAGAACTTCGGCCACTTAAAGAAATGATGCCTCTCCACCCTAATAAGTATAATGTTTTCAACTTGAACTATGGACAGAAACCACACCCAAAACTAAAACTGTGTTTCTCAAGTGGTGTATTTCTGAAGTGCTTGCCATTCCAGAGCCAGTGCTTGTAAAAAGGAAGGCTAAGGATGACTGGATGGCAGTGCTGCCTCCGAACAAAGGAATTAGGCCTCTAAAATCCTTCCAAAGAGAGAGAAAATTCCCATACCCTCAACACCTCAGAGGCTGGTCGACTCCATCACCTTTGTTAAAATGTTACTGATGTACTAATATGTCATTTTTCACAAAGTATGTCATACCATAGGATTTGAATTACTTTCACCATTCTTTAAAAGATTTTTCTCTCTCTCTCTTGCTTTCTTACAGAATAGTGAGGTGCAACTAGGAACTAAATAACATTGTTTTGTCATAAAGCCAAAATAAAATCTGTTGATTCTGACCTACAAATAAATTGTTCCTTGGGACTAATGTAAAAAGACAAATAGAAACTTTGAAGGCCAGAAGGGAGTGGCAAGAAATATTCAAAGTAATGAACAGCAAGGACCTACAACCAAGATTACTCTACCCAGCAAAGCTCTCATTGTTAGATAAAGAGCTTCACAGGCAAGAAAAATCTAAAGGAGTTCATCACTACCAAACCAGTATTACATGAAATGCTGAAGGTATTCTTTAAGAAGAGGGAGAAGGAGAAGGAGAAGGAGGAGAAGAAAAAGAAAAAAATCTATAATAACAAAAGTGTAATATGCTAATTAGACCAGAGGTCCTTCCAGACAAAGCCAGGGCTGCCAGGGAAGCCTGGGTCCTGGTGCCTGCTGGCGGCTGGAGGGAAGCCTGGGTCCCGGGTGCCAGAGGGAAGACAGTGCCAGCAGCCGGGGGAAGGAAGGCCTACTCTTGCACAAATTTGGTGCATCGGGCTTCTGGTATGAACAATAAAATGGCAATAAATACATGCCTATCAACAACTGAATCTAAAAGTCAAAATAAATGAACAAGAAATTTAATGAACAAAATAAACTGGTGAATAAAATAGAATCAGAAGCATGGAACAGACTGATGAATCTCAGAGGGGAGGCGGGGTGAATGTGAAGAAATTAACCAGAGATCTTACCTATGGACACAGACAGTCTGGGGGTGAAGGGCTGGGGTGGGGTGGGAACCAGGTGGAGGGGGACCATATGGGGAGGAAGGGGGATATCTGTAATATTCTCAACAATAAAGATTTAAAATATTTTTTTAAAAGACAAATAGATAATTTTTTTAGTGTTATGAAATAATCAGAAAATCATTTAACCACTTACCCAAAATATATATATGTTAAATTTCAAATGGTAGCTATACAATAAATCATGCTAGGTGGAATCTTAAATTGAAAGAATGCATCTTGTATTTGTCCTGAGGATTATGTTAACCTTTTGCAGACACATGAATAAGTATGTTACACGATTCAGGAAAAGTAATTTTCAACAAGTATAAAGTGCTTTTTAGGAGAGAAAGTAAAATTAGCTATTTGTAACCAATGTTGAAGGAAGTTAGTTTTTCAATCATATTTTTCTACTTCTGCTTTTGATCTGAAACAATATCCTTAAGTAGAATACCCCCAAATGGAAATACTAATGGGATACTAATGGCAATTTCCTTTAGAATCTTTTATTTCCAGAATTCTGGCAAGTTCTTGTCATCACTCTCCTTGGACTCTTATCCTCACCTTCCACCCATAAATCCCACTTCCTCCCCCAAGTTTGATCACACAGTGCCTGTGACACCTCCCTTCCAGCTCCCAGTGACTGGCACTGGGGTAGGACCTGCCCACTGTGCCTGCAGAATTCGCTGGTGAGGACCCCTGCACGGTACCGGGCTGGCTTATGTCGTTCATCCTCCTGGGCATTGCAACATTGTGCTTTGCACATCTAGAAATGAAAACACGCTTGCTCAAATCGTTGTCTAAAATTTCTGTTAGGTTACTCTTTGTTTCTTGTTTTCTTTGCACACCTTTGTAGCTTTCATAGAACTGAAAAACTATAATTTCTCCAGGGCTAAAATCCAAGGCTTCTAGGAGTTGCTACCCCATCATAAGCATTGTAAAACTCACCCTGCCGAACAAAGAACTGGGCAGGGGTTATTCCCTTTCTCCACCATGGCAAGCCCTAGTTTCTGAGGCTCCTTTGCCTTTTCTTCTTTGTTCTCCAAGAGGAGGCTTGATGAGATTAGAGTGCTATTTGTTCAGAAAGGGGACAGTCATTGCCTCCCCCCCCCCCCACCCCGTTCCCTTTAGCAACCTCAATTACTTTACCTGTTTCTGGTTCTCCTGCTTCTGCCATGTACAACCTCCCTTTCCCCACTTTCAGGAGGTTAATAAATTAAACATACAAATGTCAGTTGGTTCCTGCATATCTACCAGCTCCATAATTCAGAACAGAGCCAGTCAGCCCTTATCTTAAGCAAGTTTCTTGCCCCTCTTTTGCCACCAGCACATCAAGCCCAAGTGTAGATTAAAGGATAGTATGGCAAGGCGAGAGCTGTCCGCTAGGTAATGTTAGTCAGTCACTCCCCTTTAGCAGAGCAGATTAGCTGCCAATCGGTATCTTGTTGCTGTCATCAGAGTTTGCAGTCCCGGTTCCCAACTCTGCTGGCGATCTATTTCTGTGCCCCAGCAATGATGCCAGTTGTCCTAGCAACCGGCTGGCCGATACGTCCCTAAAGGCAAGCGAGGAAGTGGCAGTGGGCCTCCAGAGGTTAGAAGAGAGTTGGCAGTCACCTTGCTCAAAGAGGATTTTCCATTTCCTTCATTTGGGCGGGCCTCCAGAAAGAATGTCAGTATCATGGCAGTGTCACTTACTAAGGATCGTGGGCCACATGGTCGTCCTAGTACAGATAGCATCCTCTGGAGAATAACAAACTGATGAATGGATAGTCCAGGCAGAAAGTGGGGTCTGCTGGGCCAGGATGTTAGGCGATCTCAGAACATTAGATGGTATCAGTTTTTCTTGTGAATCGAGTTAATGTCCCGGTGGTTTATCAGAATTGGCATTCAGAGTTGGGGATACGGGTAGCTATTTGGGAGGCATCAGAGGTCAATAAGGGGAAGATGAAGGGAAACACCACTACAGTCGATCTTGGCTCCTTTTCCTGTTGACAGGTTTGGCTGGAAATCAGTCCGGTGTAACTAGAGCTTTCTTATTGGGCTCTAGTAATTTATCCATGTGCCCAGCATTGAAAAGGAACACCATTCACCTTGTCCTCTTCTGTTTAATTATTCTCCTTTTCCTTTTATGTCAAATTGAATTGGCACTAAATGACTTTTCCCCTTGTTTCTGATTTGGATCCAAAAGAACATACTAGAAGTCCTGAGGACTATATCTTAAAGTCCCTAACCTAGTTGGCCTTGCCTAGATTAAGTCTAATTTGGGGCAGTCACTTGACATTGGCTGTCTTGGGGACTTTATTCCATAGCCACTTTATTGTGGAAGCCACTAGCTAGTGACTTTGGCATTTTCTTCTAGTATTTCTGTCTGTGTTAGCATGGTGCTGCCAGGATATTTTTTTAAAAAAGAAGGAACTAGAGGAGGATCTAACCTGCAAACCTTGTTGGGAGATGGGGAGCAAGAGAATCTGATGACTGGAATGTCCCCAGGACATTTGAAACCCACAAATGGCATAAAATATTATTAGTCCCTTAAGTTTCTTTACTAAAAGGACTTTTGTGCCCTCAGAGATTTATTATTATTTGCTCCACTGAATGACCACACTTAGCTGAGATAATTTCATGTAACTGTGTCTTCATAGTTGGTCATCAGTTAGGGTGTACCTAGACATTTCCTGCATACCTTGTGTATACTCAGCAAGTCAGTTCCCTCGTCCATGCCTGGAATAAGGATAGGTATTGAAGCTCTGGGACTGGAATGGAGAGAAATGGTATTTGAACAAGGTACTTTTTTGGTACTTTCAGAGCAATCTATGTTCTTGAGATGTTTCTTAACAAATAGACTTTGTAAAATCAGTTTTGTTTGACAGGTGTGTGTGGTTTGACAACTGGTCATTATTTTCAGTTGTTGAAATGGTTTAAATTGTAGAAGGCACTGTGTGTTCCTGGAACAATAAATATATATTAGGTGCACTTTGATATTGTAAAAAAAGTGGAGCTGTGTTTTCTTAAGGTAAATATTTATCATTCCTCATATGTTCTCTCATATTTATGTGAACAATAAATACAAAATGTGGATTACATTAAAGTTGGAAAATTAAAATTCTTCTCCAGGTTTGGTGGTTTCTTTATTAGAAGAAATTCGGTAAAGCAGATGGTAGCCCAAGTAGGTCTCATGAAATTCACTCTTCATATGTTTCTTTCCACAACCTATCTAGATATACAGAATTGGAACCACAGCTAGAATAGAAAGAACCTGTTCTCTCTCCCTCCTGAACTTGTTATTGTCAGTCACAGAGGTAGGTGTGGATCTAAATATTAATAATTTAGGTGATGACAGAGACACCTTGTCTTGGTCCAGGAGCAGGAACTTCAGACTAAGAACGGACATCTGGGTTCTCATCCCGTTCCTGTCCCTCTGAAGCCACTGGCTGCTACTTTCTTTCTCTGTGACTTTACTTCTGAGTCTTCCAACAGGAAGGAGTTACCACTTCCACATAACAGCAACAGATTTAAATATGCAGCCTGGGGCAAAAGTGGGTCTGTAGTCACTCAACTGGAAAATAATACAATAATTAATAAATATAATATAAGAAGAAGCTCTGTGTTTCACCTACTCATGACTGTAAACCTACTTTTGCCCCACCCTGTATTAGTCCAAATAGAAGGCTTTTGGAATCATATCTGGGTCCTGATCCCAGCCCTGCCACTCACTCGCTGTGTGCCCTTGGGGAACTTGACCAACTTCTCTGAGTCTTATCTATCTCATTTGTGAAATAGGGCTGATCATACCTACCCTGCAGGATTGTTGAGAGAATTAGATGAGATGTGTGTGAAGTGTTAGCCTGGTGATTTCTGTCTAGTAACTGGCAGCTCTAATGCTATTCGGCTGAGACATTCCACAAAACAAAATGTATCGTGCTGTGTTGTCGAAATCAACAGGTGAACAGTTGCAGCTTGCTAGTCTCTTTATAAAGACATTTCTTCTGTGATTGAATTGTCATCAACTGTCAATTGCATCTTGCTAGTCTCTTTGTAGAGGCATTTCTTCTGTAATATGAACTGTCATTAATTGTCAATGTCACCACATTGACAGTGAAGCCAGTTCTGTATTGTTAAAGCCTTCTGCTTCTCTGACATATAGAGTAGAATAATTATGATGGTGACGGTGGCAACATTTGTCAGAATTATCCATGTGCATATGCTGAGGGCCCTGGAATTTTAGGTGCTTTTTTTTTGTATTAGTCAAAGTGAAAGGCCCTAATAGTTTGATAGTCTCATCTATAAAAAGAATAGGGAGAGTCCCAAAGGCTAGTGATATGAGTGAAACTCTAAAGAAGAAAAGCATTAAAATACATTTTGATGTAGTTAACATGTCGAGGTAGTGAAAGGTAAAAATGATCTAGTCTAATTCTTTGGCATTAGGATAGAAAAAGCTGGAAGATTAATGTATACATTCATGCATCTTCTTTCAGCAAATGTTTGCTGAGTATGTGCTGTGAGCAAGGCACCCACAGCAGCTAAAGTGCCTTTCAGTCACTGGAGAACAAGATGAGAAAACAGGCAACTGCTTTCCACTGTGACCCTTGCTCTTTTAGTGGAGCCTGCGGGAGGCCCTGGATACAAAACCATGTGGTAGTTTCTGGGGTCCAGGAAGCCTTCATCCTGAGACTGGAAGCTTTTAACCAGGAAATAAAGTGAGCACGTCAGTTAGCATATGCTGTGTAACAAGCCACCCATTTAGTGGCTTCAAATAACGAATGTATTATTTCTTATGATTCTGTGGGTTGGCAGGGCTGTTCTAGTCTGGCTAGCTTGACTGGGACTGATTGGTCTGAGGCGGCCTCACTCACGTGTCTAGCTGTCATGAGGCTGGCTGGCCTGAGAGAGAGGGGAGCTTCAGCTGGGAGCTCCATGATGTGTTGCATCCTCCCGCAGGCTAGTCTGAGCTCCTTTGTATTATGATCTCAGGATTTCCAAGAGCAGCAAGAGAGGAAAAACCAGCACACAAGGTGCTTGCTAATTTCCCCTTGGCCAAAGCAGTTCAGTTAGTAAGCACGTCACAGGGTCAAGGTGAGGGAAACCAGCTTTAGCTGCTTGGTGGACAGCATGTGCCGAGTTCAGAGGTAAGAGAGAACCTGGAATGTAGGAATACTACAAGTAGTCGGAGTGGCCAGAGGAGAACAGGTAAGAAGTGTCGGGGGAGGGCCAGGTGATTAGCTCTGCTGAGGATTTCGGAGTTTATCTGGAAGACAGGAGAAGACTCATGGACAGATCTGAAGCAGGGTGTTGACATGATCAATAAGACACATAGAAACATGGTTAGATGGCCAGAGCCTGAGAACATGTTAGCCTGGACAATTCAGGAGTGTTTCCAAAGAGACATCCCAGGAAAATATCACAGCTGAGGTGGTTCCAAGTCCACCTGAGCTTTCTAAACAGTGAGACCAGACTTGGGACAGGGTGAGGGAGCTGATCTTGCCAGCAGCAGGCATCGCATCACTTCGGGGATTCTGCCAGACTCCTGTATCCTGGGGGTTTAAATAAATACCTGCTGATGTGCTGAAAGAGTGTTCTCCTGTAGGTATCATTATAGTATCACCCTAAAAGATTCTTTTTTTCCTAGGACCCCAAAATAGACAGTGTGTTCCGGGGCCCTCAGGCTCCTTAAAAAATTATTCTCTGTCATCAGGTGAAACCAGTGCTCACCTATCAATTTCAAGAACTGACCTTTTAACTGGGCTATGAAGTATAACTCTTTAAAAATATTAAAATAGAAATGACTTTCATTTCACTAAATTCAAGTCACCGAGAGTGAGAACTTGTGGTTTTCACCGGTACGTTTGGGTGCCAGTTTGTTGTTGCTGAAACTGCACGCTGTGGAGGGGGAGTAGCAGGTACTTTTCAGGTCTCCGGCTACAGGCCAGATGGTAAAAGTACTGTCTTTATAGATAAAAAAATGAGGGAGAGGACACATAAATGTGCATTAAGCACATAATAACTTGCCATGTTTTCTTTCTAATTTTTCAGTAAAATATATATATATATATATGTATATATATATAGATAGATATAGATATAGATGTAGATGTAGATGTAGATGTAGATATAGATATAGATGTAGATGTAGATATAGATATAGATATAGATATAGATATAGATATAGATATAGATATAGATATGAAAGAGTGTAGACAGGGTGGAGTGGGCTGCTGGGGATGGCCTCTCTTTTCTACTCTCTTTGCCTCGAGGGACACCTTCCCCCACCATATAATTGGGAATAAGTAGAAATCGAGGGGATAGAGGAAGACAAGGGGGAAAACGAACACCCTAGAACATACTTTGTTGTAACTCAGAGTCCTCCCTTTCCTCCTCCACTCAAAGACCTTCCACTGCCCTTTTCAAATGGGCTTCTTGTGTTGTGAGACGGACTCTGCGTGTCCGGGGCTCAGGGCTTAGCTCCTGTGCGTGCAGGTGTTAATACTGGGCACCATCCCCTGAATGAGATGCATTTTCAAAGACGGGAGGATTTGAGAAACCCCAGCAGTGGGTCAGAGGCCAAAGGCATTTTTTTGCTGCTGAGAAACAGCCAGCATTTTAAACATTTTTGTCAATGTCTTAGTTAACAATTTTACCTGGAAGACTGATAAAGAAATGTGTGGTAGAGGACCTCATTATTTAAAGGGCCAAATTTGGCGAGCTTCATTATCATGTGAAATGGAAATGAAAACATGGCATGTTTGGGAATTCCTGATTCTGCATATTTGCTTTAATAGCTGATCGTGGCCCAAACACTGACTCACTGCATTTGATACTGAAAGGAAGATGTGGTTTTCTGTGCTCAGTTCAGTCTGGCCTCCAGCTCGGAGTCTAGAAGGATAGAGGCAGCAGTACAGGTGCTGAAGCAGTGTCTTACTGCCATGGTTTTCATGTACAGACTCATGACCTTACATGCAGTTTCACATGCAATATTAATCAAAATGATATGCTTCTTTATAAATACTTATTCAGTCTATACTAGAATGTATAGAGACTAGAGGAAGAAAACTGAATTTTATTTTTAGAAGTGGGGTGAAGATGCAGATGTGTGTGTCCTGCCACCTGTGCATTATTGCACTAGGTTTTGTCAGCTGGTTTCCTTACCCACCTGTGCTTTCTGTGGTGCCTCAAGCAGTGGACCCGTGCTAATCCACAAGGGACATGACTACACAGTCAAAGCCAACACTACGATCAAAACCACCTGCTGTTATTTGCTTTTTCAGAAATTTTAATGATACAGTGAAGTCTCAACAAGTGGAACTGTTGTAGCATCCAGTTTTCCTCTTAATTAGCATGTAGAGGTAGTCATTGTAATCTAAGATGCTGTGGGGAAGTAATGAAGTAATGCCGGTGAGGTATACTGAGTATCTAATAAAAAATAGGCTATCCCAAGGCAGAATATTGGTGCTCACCCACCTTTCTCTTATGTAAACTCTTTCTTTCTTTCTTTCTCTCTCTCTCTCTCTCTCTCTCTCTCTCTCTCTCTCTCTCTCTCTCTCTCTCACACACACACACACACACACACACACACACCCTGGCCCCCTGGCATGCTCACTTAAAGCAGCCCAGCTACAGAGCATGGCAGCCTTGCAGGCAGCAGCTCTCTAGCCTTACTCTATGGTAAGGACATGACGTCACAGCTGGGGCTGTGTAATGTTCACTTATCTTGACTTTGAAGCCCCTCTGATTCAGTCTGTCTTATCTATGACATCATTCACAGATCTGGAGTCTTCAAACCTAGCCTACCCTTGGAGCAACCAGAAATGCAGAGCTCCAAGGCATATATATTTACGTATTCCATCTCAATCTCAAATTGATGAACCATATTTCAGTTTGTGAAACTGAAAACTCCATTTGTTTTCGTGATTACATATGTCGCCATGGTTGAACATTGCTTAGAAGAAGCCATGTTTCTCTTCTGATGAAACTCTGTCCGGGTTTTGCAGTGTGAGATGTGTTCCTATGGCCGGGACTCTTTCACACAGAAGGGAGAGTGTCAGAATGAGAAGCAGAGAAAACCTGTGGGAAAGGGTTATCTGTGGTGTGGGGAAATTTCTGAGTAGGCACAGTTTGATTTCAGCAGCCTACCTATCCCCTGGGTGTCTCGTCTCCCTCTTGGATCTATCTTTCCCTCTCCCAGTGCCTCTCAAATCACTTTGGGTACCTTGGTTTACTTGTAAAGAATCATAGTTTAATAAAGACACATTAGCCGATAAAAGCCTTGGCCAGGATAATTGCATTTTACCAGGGCCTGGAGACTCAAGGATTGAATTTTTTATGGTGTAATTTTAACTGATCCTTGAGGTGTCATTTTTTTTCAAACATGTTAGGAACTAAGCAGCTGCCGACCTAATCAATGAATGCTACCCATCCTGCCTTCTACCCAATAATGTTCTATGTAAAATAAATATTAATTTAATCGTAATAATCTCACTTTGCATATAGACTTCAACAGTATGGATATTTGACCAATTTTCTTCTTCTCCCAACTTTAAAAATTATGATAAAATATGTAAAAATAATATTTATCATCTTAATCATTTTTAAGTTCGGTGCACAATACTCTACTCAAGTACCGCTCAGTGGTATTAAGTACATTCACGTCGTTGTGAAACCATTACCACCATCCATCTCCAGAATGCTTTCCAGTTTTCAGATAGAAACTCTGAACTCATCAAACACTACCTCCCCATCCCTGCTCCTCCCAGCCCCTCGCAAGCACCATTCTACCTTCTGTCTCTATGAATTGACCTACTCTAGGAACCTCATCTATGTGGAATCCTACAGTATTTGTCATTTTGTAACTGGTTTATTTCATTTAGCATAATGCCCTCAAGGTTCATCCATGTTGTGTGCCACAAATTCCTCCCTTTTTAAGGCTGATATTCCATTGTACGGACGTGCCACAGTTTGTTTATCCGCTCTTCCGTCAGTGAACACTTGAGTTGCTTCCACTTCTTTGCAGTTGTGAGTAATGCTGCAGTGAACATGTGTGTGCAAATACCTGTTCTAAGACCCTTCACGAACTTTCTTTTATGTCCTTGCTAGATACAACTGCTCAGGAACACATGCACCCACCTCCCTGAGCCTTTCCATGACGGCACTAGGTAGACTTTGTGCCCACTAGTGTTATTTGAAGTATCTTCTCTGCCAGTCTCTCACCTGATTCCTGAAATGCGCTAATAGCAGTTCAGTTCTCATATACTGAGCAAAAACGTCCCCTTGTTTTCTATTAAAATGATCCTGGGACAGAAACCACAAATAAAATAGTAGCACCTTGTTGTGAATTAGTTAATCAGATCCTATCTTAGAAGTTTTTATGCCCCCTCCCAATTCTTCAGGGTTTGCTCTCTATTATGTCTGTTTCTTATTCATTATTCCTGCAGCATACCATCTTAAAATTGCTTCTTTGTATTTGCTTCTCCTGCTGGAACAGAAGCTTCTTAAGGACAAGACGCTTGTATAATTTCTTTTGTGTTTTTTTTCTGGCCCTAATAAAATGTCACACACAGACAACTCTAAATACTAATAAACCATTGATTTACCGACTCATTCATTCATTCATTCATTCATTCATTCATTCATTCATTCATCAGACATTTAATGAAAGTCCACTCTGTCTGCAAGTGAGTGTTATAGTTCTGCCTTTCTAGAAGTTTTGGGTGACCAAAGAACAACACTGTCAACTACACCGTTTGGGAAGATTTCAGAAACCTTCCTATATTTTTAGGTGCATAGACTTGGTCCAGATGGGTAGATGAATCTCTCAAATAGTTTCCTATCACAAATCCACTCTTTTTTTTTTCTTTCTGTTACTGTTCAGTAGAAGCATCAAACTAAGTAAGCTTGCATTCTTCTGGTCAAAAGTAAGGCAAGGAGCCCTGGCCAGTGTGGCTCAATTGGTTGGGCATCGTCCCATGCACCAAACAGTTGCCTGTTCAATTCCCAGTTGGGGCACATGCCCAGGTAACAGTCTCGATCCCAGTAGGGGACATGCAGGAAGCAGCCAATCCATGTTTTGCTCTCACATAAATGTTTCTCTCTGTCTCCCTCTCACTCTAAAAATCAATTTTTAAAAATCTTATAAAATAAAAAGTAAGACAACAAGATGGCCATCTATGTCTCTGCCTTCTAGAAGTGATTTCTAAAGTACAGTTTTTCCCTTTGCTGCTGAGAAACGAGTCAGTGAACATTCCAGACAGCACTGAGACCTTCTGGTTGCTCTAAACCTCAGAATTTCCAGGATCAGGCATGTGCATTTTGTAAATGCAGGCATTTACTTAGCACATTGTTAACAGCACTCCCCTTAGAGTTGAGACTAAGGCTGGACTCCTTTGGTTAATATGCTCTGTCTTGATTTCTAACTGTGTACCTCCATGTGTACTAACAACTCATAGCCTAGAGGTAACATACACTCACTCACTGGTTTCAGTAGCTCCCTTGGGAACAGAAGTTACTCTGAAAACAATTTGATGGTAATTCCCTCTATTTAAGGTAGTGGTTATTACTTTATAAATGACTTTATTAGTCTTAAACTGAATTATTACTTTAGACTCTAGCTCAGAGTTTATTAGTTCACAGTGATGTTATTTACTATCAAGGTTAACAGGAGATGAACTATTTTGATTTATACTGTTAACGCTACTGATCTTCTATGAATATTGCATGTTTATTCTCTACTTTGTAGGTAAACATTTTCCTATTTTGTAGGTCATTCCCTATTTTGTAGGTAAACATTTAAAATATTGAGTGGTCTCTAGATTGTAACAGAAATGGAATGTCTTTACCAGGAACATATCCTTGTTTTATAAGGAACAAGAAACACATGAATAAAGGAGTCCTCAGGCAAATTTTAGTCTTCTTTTAAGCAACAGTTCAGCTTCTTCAGTGACTAAACTTTTGGACAGAGTTTTTAGCAGGTAATGCAATTTAAAAGTAATGGTTTTAACCAGTGTACCAGTTAATAATTTGGATTTTGTAATCAAAGAAAACACGATAATTTCAAGAGAAACATCAAAAGTGCTTTATTCAAAGCAATGTCCATTGCTATATACACATTTCCCCATCTTTCAGGTAATTTGTGGATACCGTCCCAATAGAACTTTTCTTGTTTTGAGGCAAACCATTCAGAGACACAATTTACCACTTCTTTATACATTTTGAAGTGCTGCTTAGAAAGTGCATGTGCCATGGATCAGAACAAGTGGTAATCTGAAGGAGCAAGGTCTGGTGAATACGGCGGGTGGTTTAATACTTCCCAGGCAAGATCTTTTAACATGTCTTTAATTGATTTTGAAGTGTGTGATGGTGCATCATCATGGAGCAAAATTACTTTGCCATGTCTTCTGGCCCATTCTGGTCGTTTCACTATCAAAGCGTGGTTCAAATTGATTATTTGTTGTCGGTAGCAATCAGTATTAACGGTTTCACCTGGTTTTAGAAGCTCATCATACACCACACCTTCCTGATCCCACCAAACTCAGAGCATTGTCTTCTTTCTGAAGTGATTTGGCCTTGCAGTCGATGTTGATGGTTGACCTGGATCAACCCATGATTTAGTGCATTTGGGATTCTCAAAATAAATCCACTTTTCATCGCCAGTCACAATTCGATGCAAAAAAGACTTTCTTTCATGCTGTTGAAGCAACATTTTACTAATGACTTTTCGGTTTTCCATTTGTCTTTCATTCAGTTGATGTGGCACCCATTCTCCTTCCTTCAGAATCTTTCCCATTGCTTATAAATGATCGGACATTGTTTACTGAGCAATGTTTAATCTTTCTGCAAGTTGTTTTTGAGTTTGACACGCATCGTCATCCAATAATGCTTGTAATCGTTGGTCTTCAAACTTTCTCGGTTGACCTGGACGTTCTTTGTCTTTCACATCGAAATCATCACTTTTAAAGTTTTTAAACCAGCGTCACAAGTATCTTGAGATGGAGCATGTTCACCATAAGCTTCCCAAAGTATACGATAACTTTCAGCAGCACTTTTCTTCAAAATAAAGTAATGAATTAAAACTTCCTGCAAATGCTCTTTTTTGGCACGAAATTCTACATTTTTAAGCATAAAAATATCTACGATGTTAACACCTTCAGCAAATTTGACATATGAAGTTTTGAAGCTTGCTGTCAATACAAAAAAATAGCATACATATCAAATCGCATATATATCAACATAAGTGTAACTCCATCTATTGAAAAAAAATCCGCGTTATTATCTGGTACACCTCATAATTTTGCTTTCTGACTTTCTCATACTCCTACTTTAATTCAATAGAAGTGAAAGTTACAGGAAAGATAATAGCAATATGCCTAAATAGTGAACTACAGTAAATAGCTGTCATGAATTTATGCCCATAGAAAGGGAGCACGCCAAACAGATGGCTGTGATTAAAGGTACTTTCCATTACAGATTGCAAGATGACATTGTTAGTTTAAGAAAGATGATAGACATAATCTCTTTTAAAACACTGCTGCTGGACTGCCTGGTTCTTTTTTAGTCTGCCCCTCTCACCCCAAGGACCATCACCACCACTCCCCCCTCTCCGTGGAAAGCAATAGTTTTGATGGATAAGAACAAACAGTAAAATCTGACATTGGCAATTGGACCATGTGTCCCTTTGGTAGTATAGTAATGAACTATGATTCATGCTAATGTCAGGTCACTGCTACATTATCTTTATGAATAATTTGTATCATGGAGTGTTTCTGTACATCTTATACATTTTAATTTTATTTTTAGCTAGGATTTTTTTTAACAGTTTTTAAAATAAACTAATCAAGAAACCTTCTCCAGAGTCAGAGAAACAAGTGCTAGGAATATGGGGGCATCTGTCCCATCCCTTCCCAAGGCATTTTTCTTTGCTGCTATTCTTGCAGCTTCCATTATTATTATTATTATTATTATTATTATTTTTATTATTTTTTTTTTTTTGTAATTTTAGTTCTTTGGAATTTCCATTTCGTTTTCCTTTCTGCATCAGGAGGTGACTATTGAAGTAATTTATGTAATGAGAAGCTGCTCCACACGGATCTAGAGCAAGCATTGGCTTTTGTGTAAGGCACTAGCTATTCTACCCTTAAAAAGGGGAACATTATTAGGAACTTGAATTATGAGATGGAAAGAGTGTTAACTCTTTCATTAAAAAAAAAGTAGTCTCTTCCAAGTAATCTCTGCATTGGCTTGAAGAAGAGTTAGGAAAATGCATAGTAGGACTATGAAAAGCCTGCCATGTTGTGGTTTCCCAAAGGTGTTCACCACTGTTAGCATTTGAGTGTGTTTTGCTCCACAGTATTTTCTCTGCATACATATATAAATAAATACACGGAGCTTTACAAACATCGAATCGTAATTGATATACTTTTCTGAACCTTCTTTTCTCACTTTGCAATGTATTGTGAGCATCTTTCCTTGTTAGTAAATACAGATCCTTAAAATGCGTTTTGGCTACTGCGTTTCCCAGCGCATGTATATAAGGGTGAACATTCTCTGCCTCCACTTGTGCGTGTCTGCTCTCTTCCCTCTCTTTCCCTCTTCTCTGCTGGTGTCCAGTGCAGACCTGTTGCTCTGCTCCTAACCATGGTCAGATGAGAGACTTGAATGAGGAGAACTGTAGGAACCCTACTTCATGATTAGTTACTCTTGGGTTTCCTCCTCACAGTCAGGAGAGATTATTCTTGCATCTTAGATTCCTTAATACAGCCCTTGATGTCTTTTCCTGGAAATTTTACTCTCCCTTAACTTCCTAGTGTCTTCTCTTCACCTCCTTTCAGAGCTGATGAGTCCTAACCTCACCAATAGGGGGGTCCCTCCTGGTCTCTCATGCCTGTGTGACTTAACCAAGACTTTTCCTTGTACATCATTTTGATTCCATCTTATCCCTTCTCATTTGTCTGGAGTGACCCCACTCACCTTTCAGATTACATTCTAAGCTCCTAATAACAGATCAACACTGCCAGTCTTCACTGTCTGGTGACCTTTGTCTTGCAATGAAGCACAGTAGTCAGCTGACCACTCTTCCCAGTGCACTCTACCCCTAAACCTTGCCCGTGCCATTACCTCTGTATGCAACACTGTTTTTGCAGGGCTCCACCCATAAACCAGTCACCTCTAATCTTTTAATCTCTGGCTGGGAGTAATTTTGATGGCACTGATTAAGTTCACTGGCCTCAAGCCAATATCCAGAAAGACATTGAAGGAAACCCTTAAACAGCTTTGTTTTGTTTTTTAATTAACAGACTTTGCTTTTTTAGAGCAGTTTTAGGTTCACAGAAGAATTGATTGGAAAATACAGAGAGTTCCCACATTCACGGTCTCCTCGCCTCCCCAACAGTGTCCCCTGTTATTAACATCTTGTGTGAGAGTGGCACATTTGTTATAACCGATGCATTAATGTTGATATACTATTATTAACTGAAGTCCATAATTTACAGTAGGGTTCATTCTTTCTGGTGTACATTCTATGGGTTTTGAAAAATGTATAGTTATATGTGTTTACCATTACAGTAACATAAAGAATAGTTTTCACTGCCTTAAAAATCTTCTGTGCTCGCCCTAGCCAGTTTGGCTCAGTGGATAGAGCATCGGCCTACAGCCTGAAAGATCCCAGGTTCAATTCTCGTCAAGGACACATGCCCAGGTTGCATGCTTGATCCCCAGTGGGGGGCGTGCAGGAGGCAGCTGATCAATGATTCTCTCATCATTGCTGTTTCTATATCTTTCTCTCCCTTCCTCTCTGATAAAATAATAATAATAATAATAATAATAATAATAATAAAACTTTTTAAAAAATCTCCTATGCTCTATTTATTCATCCCTCTCTCCCTTCCAAACCCAAACCCTTGCTTTTTTTTTTTTTTTGGTCACTATAGTGTTGCCTTTTCAAGAATGTCATATAGTTGGACTCATACAGTGTATAGCCTTTTTATATTGGCTTCTTTCACTTAGTAATATACATTTAAAGATCTCCCATGTCTTTTCATAGCTTGATACTTCTTTTTTATCACTGACTATAATATTTCATTGTAAAAATATATTACAATTTATTTATCCATTCACCTACTGAAGGATATCTTGGTTGCTTCCAAGTTTTGTCAATTATAAATAAAGCTGCTATAAACATCCATGTGTAGATTTTTATGGAATGTGTCTTCACCTCCCTTGGATAAATACTAAGGAGTGTGCGTGCTGGATCATAGGGTTAGAACATGTTTCATTTATAAGTAACTAGCAAATTGTCTTTCTAAGTGGCTGTACCATTTTGCATTCCCACCAGCAATGAATGAGAGTTCCTGTTGCTCCACATCCTCACCAGCATTTGGTGTCGGTGTTCTGAATTTTGGCCATTCTGATAAGTGTGTAGTGGTATCTTGTTTTAATTTGAAATTTCTTAACAACATGTGATATGGAGCATCTTTTTACATGCTTATTTGCCATCTATAGATTTTCTTTAGTGAAGTGTCTCTTCAGGTCTTTTGCCCATTTTTGAACTGGATTGTTTGGTTTCTAATAGTGCAATTTTCCTACAGCTCTGTTGTTGCTGTTACTTCTTTTTTACATCACCTCGGGTCTCACTGCTCTGCTAGATCGCGCATTACTTGAAGACGTGCTTTTCTTCCTTGATAAACCCATCTGCCTCCCAGAGGATTCTCCATGCAATGCATGCCCAGTAAACGTAGTCTTCCGACCCAGTGCCGGCATGTGTTGTCCTTATCTCAAGTCTGTTTTTCAGCACCTCAGGACCATTCCTATATCCCCTCCCACCCCCTTTGGCTGTACATATTCTTTCCATACATAACAGTGATGTTCACTGCTGAGTCTGCCTGACTGTGAGCCTATCCACCTCTTTATGTACCTGAAGCATTTTTGCTATAATATCCAAGGCAAAAGCAAGAGTCAAGAATGTAGAAGACAGTAGTTTAATTAACATAGATCCCAGTGTTTCAGTCCATTTCTGAGCCTGAGTTTGGTGTTAAGCTTATGAAATTCCTTGATTCCTTTGCATTAATTCTTAAGTTTTACTCTCTGCTATAATGATTTAGTAACATGGTTTTTGCCTGTTTGTTTGTTTTTAAATATTTTTATTTATTTTTAAGAGAGAGAGAGAGAGAGAGAGAGAGAGAGAGAGAGAGAGAAAGAGAGAGAGAGAGAGAGAAAGAAACATCTGTGTGAGAGCGAAACATGGATTGGCTGCCTCCTACCGGTGATCGAACCCTCAACCCAGGCATGTGCCACACCAGCCAGAGCAACTTAATAACATGTTTTTTAAACGTTGTTTCTGGTGACTGTCTAGTTCTACCTGCTGATTACATATGTTGTTTTAACTTTTTCTTGCTGACTTACTAAAAGCACCAGGTCTATAGCAATAAGAGATAGAAAGTAAAAGCAGATCTATGTATAGCACTAGGAATTCCATGCTCTATATATGCAATATTAATTAACATGAGAGGAGGTCAATAAAATTAGTGAACTTTCTGAATTATTGACTACACTATAGATAATGTAGAACTTCCTAACCCAGTGTGTTACAAATGGGCTATAGGGATGTCAGGGTATTGATCACCTCAGCCCTTGGGCAGCCTTGGACCTTAAGGCTACAGAGTCCTGGCATGGAGCTTGAGCATTTATCCTAGGATGCTGCTGCCCAGTTAATATTTTCTAAGTAAGTTGTGCTACTAGAGAGAGAGGGGACAGAGGAGCCCCCAGCACACACTGGCATGTGGAGTAGAGAAACTGAGATCCAGAATTCAGAAGACTCCAGTTCAGTGTCAGCTTTCCGATAGCAGAGATTCTTGTCACTTCTCTATCTTCACACCAGTGCTTGGTGCATACTTGGTGATCAATAAATATTAATAGATTAATTGATTTAACAGAACTTGCCTGAATAATACATTCATCAGGCGTGTTGCTAACTCTCTGTCCCTCCGTTCCCCGAGTTGGAAATAACTGTATTTCTATGTGACAGATACACATTTATATGTAGATCACAGGGCTCTTGCGACCTCAAGTTGCAAAACACATGCACAGTCCATACCGTGGAGTCAGGTCCAGAGTAGGGGATGCATTTGGTTCTTCTTACCCTCTCTCATTTGAGTTATTTTAAGGATAGATGGAGGGGATAATGATGACAGCGATGGTGATAAAAATAATATAATACTTACACTGAAGTCAACCTCAGAGCTGTTCTTAGACAAATATTTTTGTTTTTATTTTTTTAATTTTTTTTATTGATTAAGGTTGACATATGTGTCCTATCCCCCCAGACAAACATTTTAACCTCATTTTAATAGATGATGAAACTGATGCTCATATAAATTAAATGATTGTATAAGATTGCACAAATAGCACATGACATACGCAGAACTTGAGTCGAGATGGTTACAGTTTTTCACTTCAAATCTTAAGGATTTTCATCAATACCAAACATAATAAAGTTTAATCTAAATTCACTTTAAAAACTGAATTGCTTTCCATTAGAGTATTATATGATGGAAATAATGACGATAAAATAGATTTAAGAATGCTGAAATGAGATATATTTTTTTTATACCTTTGTAAAATATATAGCCAACCAAAAATAAGCTTAAGCTAAATGCTAGTAAGAATTTTTAAATTATAAATCTTGAGGTTTTGAATTAGTAGTGGAGTTTTAACATGAATTATTTGTCTGTAGCATTTTTAGGAAATAAAACTATAAACTTGCATGCCATTATAAAACTCAGTGAGAGGAGATGAGATGATGTACTATGAGAACAAGGATGTGAAGAGGCAGGTTTATGTAGATACTTTAAATGCATTCAATGACATCCCTTTGACAAGAAGGAATATCTTTAAAATCTCACATCAGTGAGAAAGAATGGGGGGAGAAATCAATAATATGTCTACTTTTTTTTACTCTTTCATTTGAACACTGGTCTCCTCTAGTTTTGATTCACAAAAGATTTTTCTGAAACTCCTGTTTTGTTTTTAATTTTCCTCTGAAGACTGACGCAGTCATTGGGACATGAAATGGATACCCTTTTAACCCTTCTCATTTTTGCCGGCTGAATTCAATTGTCCACTGAATCTGGAAGGTTGGTTTTCTCAAAGGCTACAATTCACCAGCAGTTATGGACACCACATATTCATCCCTGCATTTGTTAATTCTCCCAATATTCACTGGCTGTCAGCAGCAAGCCCTGCAGTGGGAGAAGAAAGCGTCATGCTGTCCTCGGGAAGCCCACGGTCCTAACTCTGGTGCTTGCTTCACCACACATCTTGCTTCAGCTTCACCAGAATCAGAGCCTTCTCTCTATGGAGACAGCGGAATGTTGGATGCAGAATTCCCCTTGCAGTAAGCATCCATCTGGCTCATCGGCCACCTGATAAGCTCATGAGCTGTAGGAAAAAGGACAGGGAATTCGAGTGACTTGAGGCTTGGTCCCCAAGGCAGACGACGGCTGCCTGTACACACTCACCGTGTTTTCTCTCCATGAGGCAAACGTATCTTCAGCACTTTAGAAAGACAAAGAAAACCAGACTAAAGATAGAACACAGGGGGATGACAACCTTAGCCTTTTAAACAACCGTGTTTCCTTTTCAGTTCAGCTTGTTCCTGTTTGCGTTGGGAAGGGGGGAAAAGAGAAAGAGCTCTAATTACAAACCCCACCTTCCTTTCAGCTATACTATTTTCAATCCTATATAATTTGTACAGCTGAGGTGGCAAATGCTTGCTTTGAAATGTGAAGAGAAGGTGCCGCATGTAATGCTTAGGAAAGACTGACTTGGGTTTTAGCAGGAGCAGAGTTCTCCGGGGCTTAGAGACTCTCGGTTGTGAGCACCGAGGAGGAGCCGTTTTGTTCTCCAAGCCTTGGTGCCTGGAGGAGGCTGGCTTCCCTTCAGCCCTTGCTCCCATCTCCTGTGTCCTTTCTCCTCTGGCTCAGGTGAATTCACAGATGACCACTAAAAGTGGGGCTCCGAGGGTTAGCATGAGGACTCAGGGCTGGACTTCTGGAAGGGCCTCTCCATGGTGCTGGCTGCACCCCTCGCCTGGCAGGTCCACTCCCAAGATAGAACTCTGATCCCTGCGGCTGATGCAGGCAGGTCAGCATTTCTACAAGGCCCCAAGAAGGCAGAAGAAGCAATTTATGGACACTTAGTAAGGGGATGGTGACTTCTATATGTTATATTTTATGAAATATAAGGCATCTTCAAACTCTTAGGTGGGTGTTGCCATCTCCATGGACAGATAGATGCTTGAGGAAACGGAGTCCGCTCAGTGTCCCTGCTAATAATAAGCACGTGGGTTTTGACCCTAAATCTCTCTGACTGATAGACCCATGCCCTGTCCGCCGCAGCTCAGTCCTTCCCTGAGTCAGAGAGCACTGATGGGAAAGGCAGTATCACAGGCAGATGCAACTCTTCCTGCCCACCCTTCTGTTCTGAGGCCCTGCTCCCCTGTGCAGACACAGTCGCATCAATAATTGCTCCAGCCCTTTGCCTCCTTGACTCCAAATATGTGTGTGGGGGGGAGAGGAGGAATATCAAGTGGATCATCATTACATGACTATATCCAGGTGTTTGCTCTCATGTGCGGGGAAAAGTATCATAAGAACTCGTTTTCTTCCTTTGTCCTTTCTCGCCTGCCTTTAGGCATCACACAGCTACAGCAGTAATCACCCGCTGGTACAAATGCCACGCATTGCCTTTACTTAATTTATAAGTATTCTTAGTGCCAACTCCTTTTTCAAACACAGTATTATGTGAAACCTCAATATATAAAACTGATAAAGGAAAATTTTGTTAGTATAATTCTTGTTAGATTTCAAAGTATAATGCTGACTTATAAAGCCAAGGGAAAAAAACAGAAATTTGAAATCAGTGTTACGATGACAGCTGCAGACTCTCTAACTTCAGTTTCCAGTGGATTCCCTTTTGTTGTTGACTTTTTCCTATTGTTGCACAGCATTGAGAAAATCCTGGTTCTGTAAAATAAGGAGTTGCAAATGCTAACAGGGTATTTTATCTTTTTAAGTAGCTGCTTTGCAATCTCAAGATATTTTTCTCACTTAAACTTATCCGCTTAAAATGTATTCACTTAAAACAAAAGGGAGAGTAGAAATGACTTCTTTCAAAGTTGGAATCATTAACAGTATGAAACAATTTGCATTCTTTAATTTGTACGGCTGCAATTTGGGGAACCAATGGTAACTTCCTCAGCTAATCTAAGTCTTTCATTAGAGGCAGAGAACACTTCAAATTATAACATTAATGATGGGCTCACTGATGTCTTTAGAAAAGAATAAGAAATATATAAGCCTGAGGGCCCATCTCTGTCCATTCAGTTTCAGAAGTCACAATTTACCGTGTTCTGCATGGTGACTCCATTCTGTGACTTTGAATTTCATACCGACATTTTGCTACCATAAGCACAGTTACTCATGACTACTTCAGTCAATGTCAGTGAATCAACTTGGTTACACCATTTTGGAGAGACAGTTGAGCAGGGACCCACATGAAGGGAACATGGTATGTGATTTGCCGGAAGAGAAACATTCTAGGATTGAGTCTGGCACATGGAAAGGGACATGAAAGCCGGGGGGAAATAAAGGGAGTTTCACACAGTTGGGATCAGAAGACGTAGGGCCTCTCAGCCTCGATTAAGGACCCGGACTGTAGATTTCGCCGTAAATGCTGGGAAGCCACTGAAAGGTTTGAGGGGAATAGTATTAGGATCTGATTAACACTTTAAAATCTCAAGGTCAATTTCGGCTCCACACACTTTGTGTTGGGTGGGAACTTTAGAGTCTAACCCCCATGTGAAGTACTGTTCCACTGTAGGAGGCATGGTATGCTTTTGTAAAATTACATGTATGAAGTAGTGTGAAATTTAACTTAAAAATAAAATGCAGATGCTCTGAAGCCCCTTGGTAGAATACTGGGGTGTGCTTTGTTTTTAAATGAAATGTATCAGGGTCAATGACATTATGTAAGTTTCAGGTGTATAGTTTTATACATTATCTGTATAATGCATTGTGTGCTCACCAATCAGAGTCTTGGTTCCTTCTGTCACCATATAGTTGACCCCCTTTACCCTCTCCTCCTCCTCTCACCTCCCTCCTCTCTGGTAACCACATGGTATTGTCTATGTGTATGAGTTTATTAGTTTTGTTTGTCCACCTAGCATGATACTCTCAAATCCATCCATGTTGTCACAAATGGCAATATTTCGTCTTTCTAGTGGCTGAGTAATATGTTGTATATATTGTGCCACATCTTCTTTGTCAGTCATCAGTTAAAGGGCATTTAGGTTGTTTCCATGTCTTGCCTATTGTAAATAATGCTGCAGTGAACATATGTCTTTATGAATAAGTGTTTTCAAATTTTAGGGGTGGAGTTTTGTAAACAAGTATAAAAGCCACATGTTTCAATAAAGATTAAATTAGAAATCCTATACAAAGCTTCTGAGACTGTAGCCAGTACCTTAGTAATGTTACTAATTGCTGACTCTGGACTTTCTGCTTCCCTGTGCTTTATCAGAATTGTGCCATTGATGTCTGGTTTTGATTGTTCATCCTCCTGGTAAACTGTTGGCTTACCAAAGAAACTGAGTCATTCAAGAAACCACTGGCATTTACTGATAAGCACCATTGTCAGAAAGGATTATATTCTTTTTGTCAGGATAATGGGTCATCTTTTTGGAAAATAGCTCTATGACTCTTGAAGTAGTTGAACTGATATTGTAACTGGATGTGGGATACATTTTTTTTTCTTTTAAAAATATTTTGCTTATCTTTTCTGTCACTAATTGTGGCTTTCATAAAAGAGGCACATTTCTATGACTTCATCCATGTTTCATTAGGTTCTTTCCTCCAGTTTCTTAACCCCACATGCTCAGCAAACTTTAGAAAGTATTATCAGATGCCCTCTTCCCATGATACATTTTTAAAGTCACTTGCTTATTGATATATGCTATGGAGAAGAAATAGTTTATTGAAATTGTCAAATTTGCGATAAATATTTTAATAAATTATTTTAATTTAAAAAGAAATTAAACAGTAGTGTGTGAAGGATAGTTTAGATTACTGTATGTGTCTTTCAGTAGAAAAAGAATTTTTAGATTTAACTGTTTAAAGCCCTTTAAACAGTTAAATCTGAAAACTGAAATAATTTATTTCTTGCAAATAGATAAAACAAAATCGAGTGTGCAAAAGACCCACCTACCTAGTGTACTTTATTTTATGTGTGTGTGTGTGTGTGTGTGTGTGTGTGTGAGAGAGAGAGAGAGAGAGAGAGAGAGAGAGAGAGAGAGAGAGAGACATCTAAACATCTATTGGCTGCCTCCTGCATTTACCCCAACCTTGGATTGAACCTTCAACCCTTTGGTATACTGGATGGTGCTCCAACCAACTGAGCCACTCAGCCAGGGCTACACTTATACAGTTGTCTGGGCTTCACTCCCAGGAATTCTAATTTAGAAATCTAGGGTTGGGCAGACTTTTAACTTTATTAAGTACATTAAGTAGACTGTGAATTTTAATAAGTACCCTAAATGACAGCTGTGGAAACCACATTTAAGAAATACTGCTGACTTCCTGAAGGAACATTAACTTTTAGAAAATATCAAACATGTCTAAAAGTAGAGAGATGGTATAATGAACTCCCATTTCCCCATCACCCCACCTCAATAGCCATCAATATAGTTTCGGTCCCACCCCTGCACCAAGATTATTTTGAGGCAAATTCCATACATCAGACCATTTGTAATTATTTTAGCATTTATATAAACAATTGGGATTCCCCTTATACAAAACCACAGTAGCATCAACACACCTAAAAATTATATATATATTAGAGGCCCGGTGCACAAAAATTTGTGTCCTCGGGGGATGACCACCTGCTTTCTTAGGCCTGCTCCCCGGGGGATTGGGCCTAAGCTGGCAATCAGACAGCCCTCTGGCAGCCCAGCAGTCCGCGGGGGATGTCCACTTGCCAGCGGGGAGCAGACCTAAGCTGCAGCAGGACATCCTTAGCGCTGCTGAGGAGGCAGGAGAGGCTCCCACCACCACCACTGTACTGGCAGCCATCAGCCTGGCTTGTGGCTGAGCAGAGCTCCCCCATGTGGGAGCACACTGACCACCAGAGGGCAGCTCCTGCATTGAGTGTCTGCCCCCTGGTGGTCAGTGTGTGTCATAGTGACCAGTCATTCCAGGTCTTTCTGCTGTTAGGGTCAGTTTGTATATTACCCTTTTACGATATAGGATAGAGGCCCGGTGCACGGGTGGGGGCTGGCTGGTATGCCCTGAAGGGTGTCCCGGATCAGGTTGGGGGGCCCACTTGGGTGCCTGGCCAGCCTGGGTGAGGGGCTGATGCTGTTTGCAGCTGGCCACACCCCCTTTAGGGTGGGGGTCCCCACTGGGGGTGCCTGGCCAGTCTGGGTGAGGGGCTGAGGGCTGTTTTCAGGCTGGCTGGCTACTGAACCTCCCAGCCTCTCCTTTTTTTCTTTTTTTCTGGGATTTATTTACCTTCTATAATTGAAACTTGGTTGCTGTCACTGGAGCTGAGAGCCGGCTGCTGCTCACTCCAGCTCTGAGGCCACAGCCTGCTGAAAGCAGGTATCTGGGGTTTGTTTAGCTTCTATATTTGAAACTTTGTTGCTTTCGGAGCTCAGAGCCGGGCTGCAGCAGGTGGAGCTTCCTCCATCACTGGAGCAAGCAAGCCTCCTGCTTGCTTCAGCTGCGTGGCTGCCGTCCGCCATCTTGGTTGGGTTAATTTGCATATCATGCTGATTAGCCAATGGGAGGCAAAGCGAAGGTATGGTCAATTACCATGTTTGTCTATTATTAGATAGGATATATGTATGTGTGTGTGTGTGTGTGTGTGTGTATGCCTAAGTGACCATTTGACCGTTCGACCGGTAGCTATGATGCGCACTGACCACCAGGGGGCAGATGCTCAATGCACAGGCATGGAAACATGGAACAGACTGATGAATCTCAGAGGGAAGGGGGAAGAGGGGAAAGCAGGAAAAGATTAACCAAAGATCTTACATGCATACTAGAGGCCCGGTGCATGAATTTGTGCACTGGTGGGGTCCCTCAGCCTGGCCTGCACCCTCTCACAATCCGAGAACCCTCAGGAGATGTTGGACTGCCAGTTTTGGCCCAATCCCACAGGCCAGGACAAGGGTACACCACCAGTGCACAAATCTATGCACCAGGGCCTCTAGTTAACAATAATTCCTTAATACCATCAAATATCCAGACAGCATTTATATTTCCCTAATTGTTTCTTAAATAACTTTGTGTTACATTGTAGGATTTTTTTTTATGGTTTACTTGTCCCAGCATGTAAATAACATCTACTTATGTCTCTTAAGCCTCTTTTAAGCTATTGGTTCCATCTTCATCTTTTTTGTGTTAAATGTTTTTTTCTGTTGAAGAAACCAGGCCATCTGCTCAGTAGACCTTCCCACCATGTGGATTGGGATGACTTCATCCCTGTGGTGTTGTAAAGCGTTTCTCTGTCTTCCATATTCCTTAGAAATCGCAAGGGAGTCCTACAGGCATCATTTACTTCACTTTGCCTGACAACCGCATAGTTGGTATACCCATAAGGAGGTAATGGTTAGTAGTATCTCCTTTGCAATGAGATTTTTGTCTAAATTCATAAATTTATTAGAGATTGCTAAATGGGGGTAATATGGCCCAAACTGGTTTGGTTCAGTGGATAGAGCGTCGGCCTGCGGACTGAAAGGTCCCGAGTTCGATTCCGGTCAAGGGCATGTACCTGGGTTGCGGGCACATCCCCAGTAGGAGATGTGCAGGAGGCAGCTGATCGATGTTTCTCTCTCATCGATATTTCTAACTCTCTGTATCTCTCCCTTCCTCTCTGTAAAAAATCAATAAAATATATTTAAAAAAATGACAATGATTTAAATAAATAAATAAATGGGGGTAATATAATTCTCTTCTTTGTTCACTTATTAGCAGGAAGCATTCATGAAGAGGAATTTCCCCTCATCTACTACTTGTTTACTCGGTGCTTCAGGTTTTATACAGAAGACAGGATAAATACTTTCTTCTTTCCCTGTATTCGCCAGTTTTCAAAATAAGGTTTTTTCATAATGTCCTTGCCAGTCATTATCATTTCTTAAAAGCATTACTATGGACTCATGGGTTTAAATATATCTGGTGTGTTTCACAGTATAGTCATCACCTTCACTGGTGCTCGAACGGCCTGGTCTTTGACCATTGATTGGGAACCTGCTCCACTGGCTGCTGAGTCCTTTTCATACAGTACTGGTTGTCTTTGATAGTTTCCTTGCTTTCCAATATGATAGTATGTTCCAAGCTCATCTTGTACATTTCCTGCCTCAGACCTGGGATGAACTTTTTTCCCAAGAAAACCTGGTTCATTTTAGTGAGAAATAGTGTTTGGAGAACACAAGGGTATTTAGGGGTACTCGTTACAGCTGGGTTTGTCATTATTTCTCAGCCTTTTCAGTAGGTACAACCAGAGCTAGGAAATCTCTCTTTCATATATATGTATGTATGTATGTGTGTATGTGTGGATATACAGGGTGTCCCAAAAAATCTGTACACACACTTTGAATAATTATAAAGGCAGTGTTTATTAAAATCATTTTATTTTCAGAATTGAACTGTCAGTTGTTAAAATATGTATACATTTTGGGGGGATACTATATTTTTAAGGTAAAACATATCATGAGTTTATACTGATGCACCATCTCAAGGCTCTTCTTAACCCAGCATTTCTTTTCTCTCGAGCTGAAAATAGCAGTTCTCAATCACACCAACACAATTCACTCATTTACTTTATGCCATACTGCACTCACTGTAACAGTTCTTAATCCATTTTGCTTGGGATAGACACTTACATTATGATGGGTTAGGGTCTGCTTTGTGTGTTTATGCTGATAGCTGGATATACATTTGATTATTTTATTTGAGGTTTTTAAAAGGATTTTAAAAAATTGTTGTTCAATAATTATGTAAACATATTTAGATGTTCCTAAACTCAAACCTATAAAATAAGATGAAGTCATTTAAGTTTTTCTTTCATCCCTATACTCTTGGCTCTGTTTTCTCCTTTTTCTATGCATAACCATTTTTATATGTATCCTTCGTTTTTCAAGATAAGCAATTACTAGTATATTAGTTAGGTAAATTTTTATATATTCTGCTCTGGTGAATATATTTATATTATTTTTAATATAATACCCTTAATGCCCCCTCTCTTTTTTTAATATATTTTTATTGATTTCAGAGAGGAAGGAAGAAGGAGAGAGAGATAGAAACATCAATGATGAGAAAGAATCATTGATCAGCTTCCTCCTGCATGCTCCCTACTGGGGATCGAGCCTACAACCCGGGCATGTGCCCTTGACTGGAATGGAGCCTGGGACCCTTCAGTCCACAGGCCAATGCTATATCTACTGAGCCTAACCAGATAGGGCCCCCCTCCCTTTTTAACTATTGTCTGTTGGCTCCCTGCTATGAGCAATATTGACATTCCCAGTAACCCTTTCTTTTTTCTTCCCTCCTCTCCCCATCATTTTTTGAAATTTATTTTTACTGTTGAAAGTATTACAGATGGCCCTTGTTTCCCCCTCATTGACCTCCTCATCCCCACTCCTGCCCCTCCCCCTTCCCCTATGTTGCATGCTCCCATGTCTCTGGATCTATTTTGTTTGTGAGTTTCTTTTGTTCATTAGATTCCACATATAAGTGAGATCATGTGATATGTGTCTTTCTCTGACTGGCTTATTTCGCTTAGCATAATACTCTCCAGGTCCCTCCATGCTGTCTCAAAGGGTAAGATTCCTCTCCCCATCATTTGATTTAAAGATCTAAGTGACAGTAACCCCTCTTACCCTCACTTAGATCTATATCAGTGAGTTTATTCTCTTTGTTTCATATTCTCCCATTTTTTTGTCATCATACTGCCTCTACATTGTCAGAGTAAATAACCATTATATATAATAACTAGGGGCCCGGTGCACAAAATTCGTGCACTGGGTGTGTGTGGGGGGGGAGTGTCCCTCAGCCCAGCCTGCCCCCTCTCACATACTGGGAGCCCTCAGGCGTTGACCCCCATCACCCTCCAACCGCCTGATCGGCCCCTTGCCCAGGCCTGACGCCTCGGCCAGAGGTGTCAGGCTTGGACAGGAGACCCCCATCTCACCCCGATCACTGGCTCTGGCCCCCGCCCAGGCCTGAGGCCTCTGGCCCAGGAATCATGCCTGGGCAGGGGACCCCCATCTCCCTCTGATCGCTTGCTCCACCCCCTGCCCAAGCCTGACGCCTCTGACCCAGGCTTCAGGCCTGGGCAAGGGGACCCTCATATCCCCCCAATCCCCGGCTCTGCCCCCCACCCAGGCCTGATGCCTCGGCCAGAGGAGTTGACCCTCATCACCCTCCGATCACCAATCACCGGATCGGCCCCTTGACCAGGCCTGAGGCCTCCGGCAGAGGTGTCAGGCCTGGGCAGGGGACCCCCAGCTCCCCGCGGTTGCAGGCTCCGCCCCTGCCCAGGCCTAACGCCTCTGGCCTAGGCATCCGGCCCGGGCAGCGGGGACCTGCAGTGGCAGCGGGGGGCGCCGCGATCATGGGCTTCACTTTAGGCCCAGGCAAGGGACCCCTAGCTCCCGGGACTGCCAGCTTCGACTGTGCCCAGCTCCCATCACTGGCTCCACACCTACTTCCTGCTATCACTGGCCAGGGCAGCAAAGGCTCCTGATTCTCCGATCATGGCTGGGGGGCAGGGCACAGGTGGCCCCCGGGCCGCCTTTGCCCTGCCCCCTAGCTCTTAGTTCCCCCCTGGGTTTCTGATCACTGTCAGTGGCAGGGGGCTTCTTCCTGCTTTCCCTTTCGCCTCCCTGCATTGTGCCTACATATGCACATTAGCCGCCATCTTGTTGGCAGCTAACTGCCAATCTTAGTTGGCAGTTAATTTGCATATAGCCCTGGAAACTAAGATGGCGGCATAGATAAACACTGGGAAATAGTCGCCTCCCACAGCAATTGAAAATTATCCCAAAGGACGGAGCAAACATCGTCCAGAAAAACAGGAAGGCTGGCTGAGTGTAATTTCTACAACTAGAAGACAAGAAAAGCACGCTGAGAGCCAGAGGAGCTGCGGAGGCTGAGTGCAGAGGTACGGCGGCGGCTCGAGCGCACGGAAAGGGGGTGGCACCTGAGGACACAGCTTCTTTTTGAATCACAAGCTCCCGACTGCTCTGATCTCCGGTTCTGGGAAGTCTCTGGGGACTCAGGACTCATACGGGGAGAGGCTGCTCTGTCAGGCGGCAGCGGGCGAACTTGAGGGCGGATTTCCCTCAGAGGTGCTTGCAGCCATTACGGGGACACTGAGACGCGCGACTCCGGGCGCGGAGAATCAGCCATTGCTTCTTTCTCTGGCCTTTTGACTCCCTGAGACCCCGCCCCACCCAGGCTGCAGCAGAGGCTTTTGCATGTGAATGCCCCGGCCCTTTGCAACCTGATAATTACCTAACTGCAGCCGGGCCAGCCAGACCCGGAACTTCCAAGAGAAGGCCCAAGGCCCCGCAGCGGCTTGCATTGCTTCACAGCTGAGCCTCTTCGTGGCCTGGCTGTGAGGCCTCAGGCAGGGGCTGAAATAGCACCTCCTTAGATCCAGGAGCCACTGTACCCAGTGGTCAGAGGGGGACCATTCTCCCACTTCAGACACAGCTGATTCCCACAGCCAATTGGCCTGGAGGTCAATTCCTCCCAGTGATCCTACAACAACCAAGGCACCAAGAGTGCACCAAGAGTGTCCACCCCAGGTAACTGGGGAGGCTGAGCCACTGGGCCCTACAGGACACCTGGCGCGCAGGGCCACTCTATCAACACAGGGAAGCAGCCAAAATGTGGAGACAGAGAAACAGGTCACAATTGTCAGAAACGGAGGAGGACAGACGACTGGATATAGAGTTCAAGGCCACGTTTATAAGGTTTGTCAAGAATTTTATGGAAACCGCCGATAAATTTAATGAATCCCTCAAGGAGTATAGTGAGACCATGGAGGACATGAAAAAGGACCAACTAGAAATTAAGCATACACTGACTGAAATAAAGAATATTTTACAGAGATCCAACAGCAGACAAGAGGATCCCAAGAATCAAGTCAAAGATTTGAAATACAAAGAAACAAAAAATACCCAACCGAAAAAGAAAAAAGAAAAGAGATTCAAAAAATATGAAGATAGTGTAAGGAACCTCTGGGACAACTTCAAGCGTACCAACATCAGAATTATAGGGGTACCAGAAGGAGAGAGAGGGCAAGATATTGAAAACCTTTTTGAAGAAATAATGACAGAAAACTTCCCCCACCTGGTGAAAGAAATGGACCTACAAGTCCAAGAAGCGCAGAGAACCCCAAACAAAAGGAATCCAAAGAGGACCACACCAAGACACATCATAATTATAATGCCAAGAGCAAAAGATAAAGAGAGAATCTTAAAAGCAGCAAGAGAAAGACAGTCAGTTACCTACAAGGGAGTACCCATCCGACTGTCAGCTGATTTCTCAACAGAAACCATGCAGGCCAGAAGAGAGTGGCAAGAAATATTCAAAGAGATGAATAGCAAGAGCCTGCAACCAAGATTACTTTATCCAGCAAAGCTATCATTCAGAATGGAAGGTCAGATAAAGAGCTTCACGGATAAGAAAAAGCTAAAGGAGTTCATCACCACCAAACCAGCATTATATGAAATGCTGAAAGGTATTCTTTAAGAAGAGGAAGAAGAAAAAGGAACTCTTACCATTTGCCACAGCATGGATGGAACTGGAGAGCAGATAAATACCACAAGATCTCACTTATTTGTGGAATATAATGAACAACATAAACTGATGAACAAGGACTGATCCAGAGACGGAGAGGCTTTGATTGGACTGTCGGGCCTTGGAGGGAAGGTAGGGGAGGGTGGGGGCAAGGGGGAAGGATCAACCAAAGGACTTATATGCAAGCATATAGGACTAACCAATGGACACGGACAACGGGGGGGGGTGAGGGATGAGCGGGGGGGGGGGTGGTAGAGGGTACACATATGTAATATCTTAATCAATAAAAAAATATTAAAAGAAAAAAAAAATTGCATATAGCCCTGATTAGCCAATGAAAACGGTATCGCCGTACGCCAATTACCATTTTTCTCTTTTATTAGTGTAGATGTTCCCTTATAATCAACTTTGAGTAATAGATCTATAGCTGGTTATGTGTTTAATGCTCAATCCAGAACTTAGATCAGTGCCTCTCAGGTCTTTCTGGTTGCCTGGACTTCTCCCTCATAGATTATTAAGGAAGGGCTTGTAGGAAGGATAATATTCCCTGGGTCTTTGCATATTCATAACAGATTGTTGACTTGAAGATCATTTTGACTGGATATAAAATCCTTGCCTTTGTTGCTTTCCCAAGTGTCACTCTTTTGACTTCTAGCAAAAAGCCTTGCTCGTGAAAAGTTTGATGACTCTAATTTTCTGTCTTTGATAGATGACTTGGTCATGTGGCCTATTCAGACAAAACAGCCAAAGGATTTTATTATTTTTTGTCTTCTTTCTAGGTTGGTTTCTCCAGGTACATGGTGTCCTTTAAGCATATAGCTTCAAATTGTTTCCTACTTCTGGAAAGTGTGCTTGAGAAACTATTTGAAGTATTTGTTCTGTTTCATTGCTTTGGTTTTCGTTTTGAAGACTCATTGGAATGTCATGTTTGATTTTCTATGCCTACCCTCTCTTCCAGAGGCTTTCTCTTGAATTCTTTCTCTTTCTTCATTTCCCTTTTATGTTTAAAACTTTCTTCCTTTCCATTTTCTAATACTCCATGCATTCTCTGCCTTGCTGATTACCTCTTGTGTTCCTTGTTTAATCTTTGTTTCTAAACTTTTTTCCCTTTTACATCAAATTCTTTCTTAGTTCTGTTTCCTCTTTATCTAAATTCGTCTTTTCTCTCATCACTTTATTTCCGAGTGTTCCAATTAGATTTGTTTCTTTGTATCTTCTTTCATTTTCTTTAACTCTGTTGAAGTATTAATCTAAAGTTTTTTCCTGTTTTGTGGTAAGAATGTTATTCTGATCTTTTTCAGTCATTTCTTACAACTACACATTGGGTTGATGACAATCTTATTTTGTTATTCATTTTTAAGTGAAATGAATTTTCCTGTATTTTTAGGGGCAAGGGAGAGCTTTTTCTAGCTTCTAAGCTCTAGAACTCCCTCTTCTGTTGTTTCCATGAAATGATCAAATAAGGGACGTACTTTCTTAGCTCTGTCTCCTCTGCTTCTACTTTGATCTGCCCCTCCCCTTCTCTTTGACTTTATTATTGCTATCACGTTCAAGGTGGATTCTACTCTCAAAAGTTTCTCCTCAGGATAGTTTAGTTGTAGAAGGAAGCTTTGTTTTATTGGTTTGAGAGCTTATGGACTCCCTGCCCCTTGTGCTCCCTGTGGTCCTTTGCCCTCACCCTAAAAACAATTTTGCAGGAGACCTGGCAGGTGATGCTGCTGTTTCCAAATCGCTCAGCAACCTGCCCGCCTTCCGGGGAGGACATTTTGTAGATTTGTGGGCTCCTTGTCATAAGACCTCCAGGTGCCTATTGCCTTTCCTCCAATTTTCTCTGCACAGATACTGCTTCCGCCTGTGCAGCCATGGATATTGGCACCATCATCTTCCCGAATCCCCGCTCTCACTTTTTCATAGTGTTACCAGTTCTGGGGAAGATGGTTTGGCTAAACGATCCCCTTCTGGGTTCAAGCTATAAAAGTACTTCCAAATATGAAAAGCTTGGTTTTGATTGTATACTTAGTTAATTGTTTATTAAGGAAACTATAAAGTGCCTTGAAAAACAAAACACTAACACTAATTATTACTTCTTTCTTTTTTTAAACATTTTTTATTGATTTCAGAAAGGAAGGGAAAGAAAGAGATAGAAACATCATTGATCAGCTGCCTCCTGCATGGCCCCCACTGAGGATGGAGCCTGAAACCCAGGCATGTGCCCTGATTGGAAATGGAACTATGGCCTCCCAATTCATAGGTGGACAGTCAACCACTGGGCCATACTGCCTGGGCTAATTATTACTTCTTAAAGAAAAAAACTAGCTTAATTTCTTAATTTTTAAAAGGATGCCTATAGGAAATGAGATTGTTACATATAAATTAACACCCTATAAAGTCAGTGGCTCCTAATCCTACAAAAGGTACAATGTATATCATCAAATCTAGGATGGGTTAGAACAGTGATTTTTCAACTGGTGTGCAAGAATTCTTAAAACATGCAATACCTGACTACTTAGTCAGGGACACTGACCCCCTTTTCCTACGATTTTCAAGTTTAAAAATGACAACAACCAACACAACAATAGCCATCCATAAAATTATACCATTTTTTGTCAGATTGGCAAAAAATATATGTTTTTTGGTGTGCCACAGAGTTTTAATAATTAGTTTATGTGTGCCATGAGATGAAGGAGGTTAAAGTCGCTGGGTTAGAGCTGTGGGCTTCCATGGTAGCTCTGCTGTGGATAAAAGCGCCGGGGTCTCTCTGATAGGCATTCTGATGACCCAGAGAGCAGCCTTTCCCCTCCGCTCTGCCCCTCACCCCCGAAGCCTCCCGTTCTGAGAATTGACTTGCTGTAACTTTTAAAATGTAGTTGTCAAATTGCCATTGAAGGAAAAGGAAAAAACAATCTTTTTCTTCTTGGCTTTTAATGACTAGATAATAATGCACAAAAGGAACTGTATGCTTATTCTATTTTGTCCTTTTCAAATTCCTCAAGGCCCTTCGTGGCTTGGGAGACAGGGTCAGCAAACATGCTTGCAGTATATGTTACATTTGGCACCTTTCCGCAAAGGGTCCTGTTTCCTGCAGAGTCTAAATTTAGATCCGCTGAGAATCTGAGAAACACAGTAATAAAGGGGGAACTGGAGTTTCCTCTTTTGGAAGCTTTCCTTATTACATTCCGTTAATGACTCTGTTGGACTTTATTCCCATCTTTCACGAGAGACTCCAGAATAGCAAGTTGCATTGCTTCTTGCTTCACCCAGCATTGATTTAGTGCCTCCCGTGTACCAGGCTACATGACCTTTATGCGTAACTACCAACCTCTTTTCTTCATTTTATTATTTTAGGAGTTCCTTGGGAGACCACTTACCTAAGTGCTGTTATTAAATTTCAATCAATTTCAAAAATATTTTTCTGACATCCTCCTTGTTGGGTTTTTTAGTGTAAATCACTCTTGGATAAAACAATGATCATATATACTCCGAGTATGAGAATCTGAAGAGGGAGAATATCTTGCTGTTCTTCAGTTGGCGTGTGGAGATGAGTAGGCTTCTCTTTTCTAACTAAAACTGCCTGTCTCCAAGGGAGAGAGATCGGACATTGCCTTTACCTTCCTCTTTGCTACCGTGAAGCCTGGCCCAGCAGCGGGCACTCTGTGTGTGTTATGTTCAGTGTCCGGGCCCCACCACGTGTCACACTGCAGTATCTTAGATGGGAAAAAACAAACAGGGCATTTTTTTTTTCTTCTAAAGGCCTCTCAACGTCATCCATGGTTTTTGTCTTTGCTCTGCAGATGGGCTTCAGGTCCTGCAAGCATGGCCTCTAAGGAGGCCTTGGCAGAGCTGCCGCCTCTCCCGCTGGAGTGCTGCTGCCCGGGAGCACATTTAATAGCATATCCGAGTGAGTGTGCACCCCTCCCCACACAAGGCTCCACGAGGAATGTGTTTCCAAATGCAGGAAGCTCCTCTTACCCCCTCTGCCACCCAGCTTCCGAATTCTGCTCCATTCTGAGCCAGTTGACCTACTTAAGAAGAAATGAACAGAAATCATATCTTCATATGGGCCGGAACAAAAGGGAATACTGACACTTTGTAAGTTAATTAAATTACCAACAGAACAGTAAGAAACCCAAGCAGTTTTGATTATCTGTTTCCTTTTGAAAAGTAGTACAACAAAATGATTCAGGGAGTCTTCTTAGTTCTGTAGGGATTTGGCAGAGCAGTGATAGATGATCAGTTGTCCCTTCGATTTTCGAGTCTCCGGCCTCTCTGCTTCCTGTGGCTCAGATGACTTGCCGTCTGCTCAGCCACTTAGTGCACGGACATATCAAGAGCATAAGTGTCACATGGAGAAGACTGAAATCTGCTGTGCATATTTACCACGCAGCCTGTCATGTGTACACAGATGTAACATCAGGATCTGATTTTGATGTAATTTGGCCACAGCCAACTGGGTTTTACTGGTGGTGGCACCGGTGGGCACTCCCACCAGCTGCCAGTACCCCTAATAGCAGGCGGAGCAGGAAGAGTGGAATATAGCAGCACATGATTTCTAAACCTGAGACAGCACCAGAGTTCAGTCCTCGGAGCTCTTTTGATCCACGAGGGTGGATCTCTTAAAACTGTCTCAAAGCTGACAGCTTCTCCTGCCCGGCCTCTCCTTTGAATGTCAGACTGGCATCTCCCACTGCCTCCTACCTGTCTCCACTTGGATGAACTCTTGACCTTCCCCCAGCCTGCTCCTTCTACTCCGCCCTATCTCAGGAAGTAGCAGCTTCTTCTCCTTTTCTTAGAGAGCTTTGTTCACATCCAAACTTGTGTGTGTGTGTGTGATTATCATTAGTGTCTCTTCTCCCCAACTACAATGTCAACTCAGTGAGAGTAGAGACCATGCCTGTTTGCATTGTCTTACCAAAGGCCTGGCATACAGCACACACTCCAGAAGTATTTGATCTATTGAATGAAAATGTAAGTGTGATGTATCAGATGATGGCCTGAGATGGAGGGAGAGTTAAAATACTCAAAGGCAGATAGGAAGCTGTGCTATTTAGGACAGCACCATATTGAATGAATGGTTATTGCTAACACTTAGTCATCAAAGAAAGGTTAAAATTTGTTTATCATTCTCTGTTTTTAAAGGCAGGTGCAGAGATGTGGAACTATGAAAGAAACAGATCTTAGAAAAATTTCCATTCAGTAAGTGAAGTTTTAGAAGGTGAAGAGAGATTAAGTTGATTTATGTGAATACTTCATTTTCCAACAACACAGATAAATATTTACATCCCACAGTGAGCACAAAGAGCACATTCTCACTTATCCATGCCAATGGAGGCCAAGGGAGCACTGATCATTGAGATTGCAGTGAATAAAGGAAGTGATTTATTGGTTTGCATGCCACCAACTTTCCTGGGTCAAATGAGGAATTGCCAGAGAGGCTAAACGTGGGCAACTGGAAAAGAGAGAAACAGTAAGAGCCTTGGATAATCCTCCACCAAATAATTAAGATTTTAGTGGGTCTCCTCGGATGTGTGCACATGTTTCTGTACGTAGAAAAGGATAAACCCACAAATATTATAAATGCCAATTTTTGAAGGCTTTGAAAAATGCAACCCATAGCATATGGTATCGAATTAATTTGGGTTTCACTTGTCTCCATCTGATTTGGACACATTGAATGGTGAGATAATAGTTTGGCGTCCGTGTTCATTGCTCTCTGTAAGCTTCCCAATTTCACAACATTTCTCTGAGGTTAGAGGATGTGTGGTGACCCTTGTTTAATACATGAGGAAGTAGAGGTGTGGAGTCAACCGGTGGCTTGGAAATAACTTGTGTAAGAGCTGACAAGAAACTGTGGCTCTAGCATCATCATTGCTGCCTTGCTTTGAAATGCTAGTCATTCTTTCATTCTTTTTCGTGTGCTTAATGCAACCTGTTTTGTCCTGCTGCCCCTCCCGATTAGGCAGAAGGAGACATTTAAGACAGGATAGATTACTGGAGTAAGGACCTGCACAGATGTATTCCCTCAAGACAGAAGTGTGCCTGTAGCCTCAGCGGTGTTAAAACTTCCCAGCAATGTTCTATCTTGGCTTCACCTGGGCTCCATGTGGCGAGAAGATGCTAACCTGGAAGGACATCTCTCTTTGTTTGATGTGGCAGGTTGCACTTATTTGCTCTCCTACGAGCATTTGGTCTTTCTTTTCTGTTAAAGCCAACTATAAAATTTAATTTAATACTGATCAGCTATTTCTCCTGCAGTCCGTGTGAAATTTAGAGTATCAGCTAATTGCATTACAGTTGCCAGCAAGGAAGTATTCCAAAGGTGTGGACCACCAGTTACCTCTGGTAGAGCTATTGCCCTCATGACTAATGGCAGTTCTCAGCTGCCACATGAAATGCAAAAAATTCCATAAAGGTGTCTATAAGAGGGTGGCTCCTGTTTAGGTAATTACTTTTTTTTAAATCCTCACCCAAGAATATGTTTTTATTGATTTTGAGGGAGAGAGAGAGAGAGAAGCATTGATGTGAGAGAGAACATTGATCAGTTGTCTTCTGTATGTGCCCCTAGTGGGGACTGAACCTACAACCTAGGTTTATGCCCAGACTGGGAGTTGAACCTGCAACCTTTTGGTGTACAAGACAACGCTCCAACCAACTGAGCCATCTGGCCAGGGCAGTCACTTTTTAAATATTTATAGACATTTCCAAGGTTTTCTCTAAACTTGCCTTTTTTAAGCCCAGTTCCTAAATCTGATGCACAAAGGAAAATAATTTGATTCGAAACCCATCATGGGTTTGTTGTATTGATGCTGTAGGTAAGTTACTTGCTGCACAATGAGAGGTCTTCTTTGCACTTCTTCAGAGCAGAATGTTATTGCTGTATATTACTCGGACCTGAGAGGTGGCGACTGAGCTCTGTAGTGCCTCAGAAAAATAGCAAAAGAGTTTTTCAACATTAATTTTGAGAGATTGGAATACATAGAAACTCAGAATGTTTGAATGTCAGCCCAGACGTTGGCAGACACCCATTCAGATTTCATCGTGAGTAAAATGTGTACTCAGCAACTAGGTTCAAGCCCTGGGTAGTTTATAAGCAAATCTCTCTGCTTTTTCTAGATCATTGCAAAAAAAAAAAAAATAGGTTAAGCAAATTTTGTGGTGGTGCTTATGCGTTCACAGACATGCATGAAGCCACTGCTTTTTCCAAACTTGCAAAGCGTATTTTAAGAGCACAAGTATTTCTGCATGTTTCATCTACATCAGAACCTCTTTTTTCTCTTCCTCACATGCTTTTTCATTATGTAGTTTAAATGTTTTACCTATTAAATCTTTGTGGTCTTCAAGCTGTAAACATCACACACAGCTAATAAGCTTTAGGAAAGAAAAGGAAATTGACATTTAGTATAGAGGTCCTACAAAACCGATGAAAAACTATGCAAATGAGCTTCAGAACAGACAGATTTGCATATCCTTGTTGGTTTTATGATGATATTCTCAGCATGAGCCTGGCAGACTTGCCTTTTTACCTTGTAGGATGATGCATGTACTCCTGGTAGAGCCCTGCAGGGTCAATTTAACAAGTGTAACATTGTGATTTTTCCATGCGGTTTCTCAGAAGCACTAAGCAAAATGCGGCAATAAATAGTGACAGAGAAAATCGATTTTTGAAGTAAATACTTTTGGAGGTCCGGGGAAGGCAGGGGCATTCTATCAGTCTTTAATGTTGCCAGGGTAAGCTGAGCAATTTGTGATATGGGTGTCGTTGGCATTTGAAAATAATTTGATTCCACTAATTCTGCCACTGTCTTAATACCCAGAACCCCATGCCCACTGCCAAAACTCCTGCCCAGGCACTGGGCAAATGTTACAATTCTCCTTTGGCTGCATCCAGGTCTCTCATCAAAAAGCAGGCTAAGCAGGCTGTTTTTGCCACCATCCTGTTAGAATGATCAATAGTTGCCTAATAGCCATGTTGTATATTTATTAAATTAATAGTATATATTGTCAGACATTGATGCATGGAAGTATAATTGCATAGTGTTTATGGAGGATTTTGATAGTGTCAAGACTTGGGTTTGAACTCAGCTCTGGTAACCCTCCCTACCTTGGTTTCTCATCCATAAATGAGCACAGTAAGTGGCTGTGAGGTTTAAATTAGAGAATGCAAATTGTTATCAAGCTGCCTGGCATACAGTAAATACCCAATTGAGCCTTGCTCAGCATGGCCAGGGGTGAACCTGAGGGGGGTTGGTGAAGGATTAAAGAAGACAGACAAGAGAATAAAGCTTGGGCTAGGTGGAACACTGCTCTCGGATGGAGAGACAGTGCCACAGCCTGCAAGCAGAATCTTCATTTTATAGCCAGATTCCACGAGGCAAATCTACTCAATTACGTGCACCTGAACTCTATCAAGCTTTGTTTTGGCAGCACTTGCTGCACCTCCCGCATCCTACCTCACTTAGCCACCTGGGACCACAGGTTCGGACCTTAAGGTCAAGATTACAACTATAGCCTTTGGCTATAATTGTGCTGGGAGGGCTTTGCCCTCCAAGCTGGGACTTGCATGTGGCTTTGCCATGAGAGGACCGTGCCCTCTCATTAGTCTGAGGCTTGAACCTGTCCAAATGCTGTAGCTGCTCTCCACACCCAATAGGTGGTATCATTATTTTGAAATGCTTTCAAAACTATAATCAAGTTATACTGTGTAAAATGCAATTTTTAAAAAGTCAGGTGGCTTTCGTAGGAAGAAAAAGGAAATGAAACTCACCCCTGAAATGTACTTGGAGAATTTTAGAGGGTCTGTTCCGAACTGTTATAAAACACCTCTGAAGTAAATTTGCCCATTTCTGCCTACACCAACCCTATAACATTCCAGGAATAAAATCTGCACTTGGGTTTAAAAATAAAACGGGTAGAACAAACTGAATTAGAAGTCCTTGGCAGACACCCCCCCCCCCCACCTCCAGCAGAATGTTCTCTCAATTGGTGGTATCGTAATAAAAGAGAAGATGTATATTTTTTTAAATCTGCTCGTGCTCCTTAATTCTTCAGCCAGTTGTATTTCTCTATGGTAATAACCCAGTATGCTTGGATTCCATCTCACCCCTCCTCTGATATCTGCACTCCCACTCCCACCTCCCCCCAAAATAAACCACATCCGCACAGGCCCTCCTTCCCGAGAAATCTGAGCGGAGCTGTTCTCTGATGCTGTATATGATCTGTGCCTGTTGGACTGTGTGGGGAAGGTCACAGAACACGAGAAGACTTCTGTGTGCAGTTGTAAAGACTGCCAAGAAAGAAGAGAAAAAAACCCTCAAATGTATTCACATCTCTCCCGACTTTTTTCTTCTGTAAATATTCAAACCCCTTTTAGAGTCTTTTGATAATGTGTTATTCTAGCAAATGCCATGAACCTTGGATGTACCAAGTACTCCCAAATTTCATAAGAATGACTCAGTTTTTACAGAGTTAGATAAAATGGGATTGCCAGGATTGGGTAAAGAATCTTGTTACTATACACACACACACACACACACACACACACACACACACACACACCAGCCACCCCCACCTCCATCACCACCATAGAAATTATGTGAAAAGTAGACATTCTCCTCTCCCTCACACAGGCAGTTGCATCTTTCCCCAAAATGGAAGGGGGAAAAGCTTTCTTTGGCTGAGCCATATGCAAAAAATTATGGAACATCTGTGGAAGTAACAACATACAACAAGGCAAGTTATTGGTGGTAAAAGGCAAAGCCCTTGTTTCAAAAACATGTCGAGATGGTGTGTATACAGAACCTTGCTTTGTGCTAATTACGCATAATAACTGTCAGCTCTCTGGGCCACAGGCTGGGCCTTCATAATTCCGGGTTGTGGTAGGGTGTTCCTTTTCTGTTTCTTTTTTGTTCTAAGCTTCCTTCCCTTTTTTGTTTTTGTTTTTTGTTGTTGTTCAACAAACAGTATAGCTTTATTCCAATAGTTGCTGCCATCTGGGAAACTAAATGAGAAATATGGGAGGTTTGGTGACTCATGTCATAAAATGTAATAGTGGGCAGATGTCCCCCTTCACCCTCTGACTGTATTTCTCCAAAGCTAGTCCTAGAAGTGAGGGGACAGGGATCCAAGCAACGCATCAGTGAGCTTCAGGAATTTTTTTTCCCTTTCAACCTTTACTTCTCTTCTCAGCCTCAACACCCACCACGAAAATAATGTCATTCCAGGCAAATTTAGTTGCTTTACTTACCCTGAAACTCGTTGTGAGTGGCAAGCCTTTCAGGAGGGTGTACTCTAAAATGTGCTGTGATGGAGTTAGCCTCCCTCGGGAATCCCAAGGCCTGGTCTGGACCCCAGTCCCCACCTTCACCCTGTGATCTGGGGAAAGAAATCACTTCGTTGTCCAGCCTTCATTTCTCCATGTGTTAGGGGAGGCAGTCATACCTGCTCAAAGATCAAATGGGATTAACACTGCAAAACACAGGTCCTATTATTCAAGAGGAACTCTGATGCTATTGTTTTTTATGCTAAATGGGCTCTAAACATCCCATGATCACCTGCTGTCAGATGTCTTTGCATTTTTTGCAGTGCCAGTGAGAAACTCCCCAGTCAGTAAAGAAAAGGGAGTTGAATAAACGGAGGGATATTTCTCTGTGGGGAAGAAGCAGGAGGGCAGCGTGTAATCTCTGGTTCTTTGGAAGAGAGGCATGCCATGGCCACGTGTCCCTCCTCTCCTCCAGACCTCTCAGCTCAGAGAGGAGAGACAAGTGCAATGACTGGTAGCCAAGGTGACCTCTGTCCGCCTCCCCAGTCTTTCCTCCCTTCAGTTCCCATCCGTAGCCTTCTTTCCAGCCAATCCCAACTCCCACTGCAGTTCCAATATTCCCTGCACATTCCCACCCATGTTCTGACATTCCGACCCAGCCCATCAAAATCCCGCTCATATTTCAAGACCCAGTGCACACCCATCTCCCCCACAAACCCTTCTAACTGTAAAACCATCCACCCTCTCCCTCCTTTGGGCTCCCAATCCCTTTATTATTTGTACTTCTTTGCTATCTGTAACACTCTCACAGTCTGCCTGATAGTGTAGTTAGCTTTGTAACTGTTTTACCAGGAAAGGGCAGCCCAGCGTGCTGGTTAGGTGGGCAGGCCCTGGAGTGAGCCTGCCTGGATTCAAATACCTCTTCTGCTCTCTGTGTCTAGTTTCCTTGTTTGCAAACCTGGCTTAATAATAAGGGCTACCTCCCAAAGTTGTGAGGATTACATGGATATAAAGCTCATACAACAGTGTGTAAGCACCTAAGAAACATTAACTATTAAATCGTGACTGCACACCCAGAGAAGAGAGGCCACGTCTTATTCCTGCTTTTATGTCTCCATACTTTGCACATAGAAAAGACCCAGTCCATGAACATTCAAGCCCATGTCAGGTACATTTAGCAACATAAAGATCTAGCCATTTGAGCCAGCCCAGCAGTAAGCCTCCCCTCCCGCGCCCCATTCCTCTTCCAGTCACTGAAAATGTGTGAGGAATGAGAGTATTTCAAAACAACCGCCGAGCCCTGTGGATACATTTTCAATCGTTTTTATGTGTCTGCTTTCTCTTCTGGGTGACAGCAGTTAGCAGAGCCCGATCATGAGGCATGCATATGTATGCGGCATTATTTGCAGCAGCTGAATAAAAGCATAGGGATTGTATCCTGCTTCCATCCCAGCTTCTGGGCTCAGTGGCCTCAACACGGAAGGCAGCTGAGGACATTTCAAAGTGGAAACCTTGATGTTCTACTAAACTGAGGGTTAGAAACATTTACAACGAATCAGGTGAATGAAAGTATGAAATGAGGACGACCTGTTTTGAGAGTCTTTGTAATAACAGTGTGTGAGGGAGTGTGTTTATGAGTGTGTGTGTGTGTGTGTGTGTGTGTGTGTTTAATCTTCATGCAAGAAGCAGGATGGTAGTTTTCCACTTGGAACCAGCTACCTCTACATAAAATTTATCTCAGTGGTTCTATACACACACACACACACACACACACACACACACACGGGTACGTTTTATAATGTCTGGGGACAGCTGGGAGGCGCCACCAGCATGCCACGGGTAGAGATAAGCAGTGCTATCAAGCATCCATAAGGCACAGATGGCCCCCCAGCACAGACAGCTCTCCGGTACTCAAGGCAATGGTGCTGAAGCTGAGAAACACGATTTACCTTAACCTGAAAGGAGCAATGGGAAATGTTGGTGAGGAATGTCCACCACACGTCCTGGAAGCCACGGCCCATCAAAGGCCATGTGCAGTTCACCCCTGGGCCTAGGTAGACCATGTGCATTCACAAACTTTCCTCCCGCCCTGCCTCCCCGTGCACTCCGTCCACGAGGACAGACTTGACGGGAGAGCGAGCAGAGCTTTAGGTGGGAACACAGGAGCTTGTGCTGGCTTTGTCCTTTGCTGGCAGGTTATCTCTGTAACTTAACCTCAACCTGACTTTTTTGTGATTTTTTACTTCTAGTTTCTTAATTTTATAGTTCCATTGGGCAAGATTCAGATAGGAGGTGGAGAAGGGTTAAAGCAGCAAGAGGATGCTGGGTGGAGAGAGGGAATCAAAGAAGGAGAGCAAGAGAGAGAAAGGGAGAGAGAGAGAGAGAAATGGAGACCCTCTTGGTTTAATGGTCCTGGCATCCTCAGCTGGAGGTTTTGCTGCCAATGGGTCTCCATCTTACACGCACACACACACATGCACACACATGCACATGCACTTGCACACCAGCCTCCCACCATGGGCAGGCCAGGTGGTTCCTGCTTACATACATGGCTTGGCGCTTTTACTCTCTGGCTGATTCCATTTCACACATGAACAACACAGCCTCCTCCTGGAGACTCGTCATCCATCTGCTTGCAGAAAGGCGGTCTGTTTCCCTCCGAAAACTGGTCCAATCCACATTTTACTTTGGCCAGGATAGCCTACCAGCAGCTCCTCCATACGGTCTACAACTGCACTTGTTCCTTCTCATTCACCTGGCTGGCTTCGCCCTCTGTCCTCTCTGTGGGCCTCTGCCCTTCACCATCTGCACCCATCTCAGCCCTCTCCTTTTCTGTTAAGAGGCCCTGTCAGGATGAATGACAGAATCAACTTCCTTCCCCCCAAATGGCTCATAACTTTGAGGCAATGTTGCCTTCTGTCCTCAAAAGGTTTGCAGATTCTCCTCCCCACCCCCGGACATTCCAGAGTGAAATAGTGGATGAAAGCCTTGCTTGCACTCCCTCTAAGCAATGCCACCATGGCAGTATTGTGGGCAAATATGCCACCAAGTCTTTACTTGTGATCTGCCCCAGCCAGTCTTTTCCCGTATGCCTGAGGCAGACAGTGGTTAATATCAGTCTGCGGCATCTTGAGACCAACTTCGAAATCTAACTCGAATGTCATCAGGCTGACATGGCACACACTTTCTCTTCGTTCTGGAACACATGGTCCAGTCTAAGTGGCAAACGAGTTATTGGATGTGGACCAATAACTGAGATTGCAGCCATGCTTGTCACTGAATGAGGAAGCATAGGATGGACATGGAGGGGCCGGGGATGGAGCCCTGTTTCAGGGTTCTCAGACTCACCACCTTGCTCCTAAATGACTTCTTGTTCTTAAATTTTGAAGCATAACACAGTAGAAGGGATATCATGAGCACTAAGAAGTAAACCTAATAATAAACTTTGATATTTACCGGACAAATGTCCATGTTGACGCTTCAGGGACTCAGATGACAATGGGAATGTTTTATAAAAACATCTGAAATCTGTTTTGAAGGAAAAAAGAAAAATCCGAAGGATGATTAAGAAGGTATGGAGAGTCTGCAGGGCCTAAGGGGTGTGCATTATGCTTTTCTGTGGTTCACTACTGGGTAACCCGGACCCATAAGTAGACTTTTGTTCTAGTGTGATATATTTGGGGCATTCCTAAACAGGAAGTGAAGAAGTAACCACTGTTAAAATGCTGCTGCACAAAAAGGCATTATAAGCTAATAGACTGGAGGGAGGAATGAGGGGTGTGGCTGGCCACTTTTGATCAACGTGGCACAATGAGATCAGTTATGTTCTTCTCTTTCCGAATGTGCAGCTTGTGGTACAGAGGGGTCCGGAGCAGAAAGCACTTGCAGATATTGTTATTGCTCTGGTCCATGGCACCCAGAGTCAAGCATTTGGGCACTTTAAAATGTGGAAGAATTAATTAGATGTAGTACTCGGTGTCTTTTAGAGGGAAGAAAGGCAGAAATAGCTAGGATATTGCACTCTTTGGGCTGATGGACTTTATATGTAACTAGAGGCCCAGTGCATGAAATTCACGTACTGGGGGGAGGTCTCTCAGCCTGGCCTGCACCCTCTCACCGTCGGGAGCCCTTGGGGGATGTCCGACTGACAGCTATTGGACATCCTTAGCATTGCCACAGAGACGGGGAGAGGCTCCCACCACCACCTCTGTGCTCTCCACCCATGAGCCCGGCCTCTGGCTGAGCAGTGCTCCCACTGTGGGAGTGCGCTGACCACCAGGGGGCAGCTCCTGCATTGAGCATCTGCCCCCTGGTGGTCAGTGTGTGTCATAGCGACCAGTCGTTATGCCATTTGGTCAATTTGCATATTAGCCTTTTATTATATAGGACTATATAGGATGAGCACATTACGGAGTGGTCTGCAGGGCCACCAGAAGCCACCATTCGCCAGAGGCACTCGGTGCAAAATTCTCTAGCCCAGGCCCAGCACCATGATGGTCACAGAGGTCCTCCGAGGAGATGCGGCAGCAGCCGTGGGGTTGCTGCCAGCCCTGCCAAAGCCACTGTGTCTTCCTGAAGGTTCTGAGAGGCCCACCCCGGGAGCTCCTTAATACAGTCCTCTTCTCCCCCGCTCTCTTCACCTCTTCCCCTGGACCTAGTCCATCGGAGCTCCCAGCTGACGGTTGCTCTGAAAGCCACATCCAGAAAGATCTCCTCACACATTCCTCCAGCCCCACTTCTAAATGGGAGGATAGGTCAGGACAGCGTGGAGAATTCCAGTTTCTTCTCCATGAAATGGCCACATTGTTGTAGGGCATAAGCTGGTGTGTGCCTGTGCCCAGACCGCTGGGCAAGTCCTGGGAGTAAGTCAGCTGAGTACTAATATTCAGCTGCCAAGTTCGCCCGTGCAGCCGGTTCGCATAGAGGAGCAGTCAGTCAAGTCAGGCTCTGACGGGTGAAAGTCTCCCACAGGAAAACCTCTCCTGACTGGGTTTCCAGGTGAGCCACGTGGATAGTTTTAAATCACTGAATGTGTGTGCAGGCCTCTCCTATACACTTGCACGCGTGCTTATATGCTTCTTTCCTGCCTTCATTCGAACCCATTGCTCTGGCATGTAGGAGCAATTGTATTATAGCAACAATTAATTACAAAAGATATCAAACATCAGAATTCCTGAGTTCCAGGCTAAGCGGGGCTGCCCACTTTCTGACTGAATTACACAAACTGCTTAATCTCTCTGGTCTAGATATTACCTGGATGATGATACCTGCTCAGCCAATAGTGTAGGACTGCCTGGGGCGTCATATGATGACAAGGACGTGGAAGTGAGTGGAGAAGTTAAAAGGACTTTCTTTATGTAACGGGCTCTTACAAAGCTCTATAGGTCCCCAGAGAAAGCACTCTCGTAAGGCAAGTCCAAACAAGCTCCCATTTGTCTTGAGCAGCTCAGATGCACATTCTGTTATGAAAAATGACTCTTAAAATCACCATCATTTGTTATCACAATAATCCAGTGGCACTGAATGGGCTCACATGTGGATGCATTTCACCAGCAGCCTCCTGCGCACTACTTCAGCATCACTCTACTTATTTGGAAACCTCTTTATTTAACTTCTGTGCCCTCATAAAACTTCCCCTTGTCTCTTGTCCTGCCCTGTCCTCCTCAGGTTAACCCTTGCAAGCTTGTGGACAAGGTTAGGCCCTGTGCACCCTATACCACCTTCCCTCCTCTCTAGGCCTCCGCCTCACTGATCAGCAGTACTGTAGCCAACAGCAAGTAACTTCAAATTCTCTTGTACCCTAAAGGAGCCCCTCTAACCTGATCCCAGGCAAGCAGAGGAAGCCGCGCTATTGTAACGTCACATTAGACGTCTTCCAGCCCATGATATCGGGATGTTGGGAGCTGGCATTCCTTATGGTGAAATCACGAGGACATCATGGCCTTGAGTGAGGCCCCAGTTCACGGTAACTGGTTGTTTGATTCATCACAGGATCTAAACTTCTTTGGGACAGTTTTGTGCAGAAGTGACTGAAAAGAAAGAGGATATACCTTCATTTATAACATTTTCACTTTCAGAATAAAGAGAGCTTATAACTGACTAGAGGCCCTGTGCACGAAATTCGTGCATGGGTGGGTCCTTAGGCCTGGCCAGTGATCAGGGCCGATCAGGCTGCTGCTGGCCGGGGCCTGCCGGCAGGGGGAAGGGACCATGGGAGGTTGGTCGGCCGTGGGAGGTTGGCTGTGGGAGTGCACTGACCACCAGGGGGCAGCTCCTGCATTGAGCACCTGCCCCCTGGTGGTCAGTGCATGTCATAGTGACCGGTCGTTCCAGTCGCTTAGGCTTTTATATATATAAATAAGTAATGAGAGCCTGCTCTCTCTGTCAGGACTGTGAGGATGGGCCGAACTACAGTTGTTACAAATAGCCCGATGCAAGATGACTAGAAGAATTTCAGGATGGATGCACTCACACATAAACAATAGTGCATCAGAGGCCACACTCCAATTCTTAGACACCTTGATTAACAAGTGAAACGTTATTCAAAGAGTGGTGCATGATTATAAGGATCCTCTCCCTTTTCCAAGCCCTATCACTAATTATCCCTTCATTAAAAATAAAGTTTAGAGTTCCCACTTCAGAGTTCATTACCTGAATCAAATCAGATGTCACTTAACAGAGCTATTCGTTTTGTTGAGGCGTAGTTGACATACAAGGTTGTGTAAGTTTAAGGTGTACAAGATGTCGATTTGATACACTCATGTATTGCAGTCTGCTTACCGTCTCGGCCAAGATCTGCAGAGAACTGGCGGGTGTGAGGGAATTGGAGAGACGCTATGGGCACAGACTGTAACTGGCAGATGAACGAGCCCCGGAGGTGTAACGCACAGCACAGTCAGCATAGTCAATGACACTGTCGTATAAACTTCCAAGTTGCTAAGACCGTGCTTTTCAAAAGCTCCTTACCGAAAAAGGGGTATTTTTCAGTGGTAAATCTTTCATATTCTGGCTTCTCTCTGACTTGAAAATATGAAAGAACTAAAATTAGACCATATTGGCTCAGGTCAGAAAAATAGGACAGAAATAATACAGATTTTTTAAAAAAAACACAAAAACAAAAACAAAAAGCACATCTCCCCCTGAATAATGAATGGAGCCCCCTGGCTGTGGTGTGTCTGTTTTGTGTCACGTTTCCCCACCTGAGGGGGCTTTCCTGAAAGGCAGGGATGTGTACAGCGTCTCCATAATAAGAGACAGGAGCGTGTGGGCAGGTGCATTCCAGGTTTGTGATTGATTTATTTGGCAGCTGGCAGGACCTCTTACTGTTTCTGCCCTTCAGTTTGTTAGCGGATTTCACTGTAAAGGTTGGAATAGGGCTCCATGACACCGAACCCCTCTCTGCTCTGTCCCTCTCTCTGAGAAGAGGGAACTGAGGCACTAAATGGAGTCTAGCTGTCTCAGATCTCCCAATCGTTGAAAGCAAAAGGTTGGGAAGGTATGGGAAGAGGAGAAGAGAACAGGAGCTTCTGTGACTCCAGGTTGGTGGAGAAGAGAAAGTGTGACCCGTGCTTTGGTGTAAACAGTGTCGCATGCCACACCTCCAGGCCACAGCTCCCTGTCACCCAAACTGCGCTGTGGGCCCCCTGAATCCTCTAGGTTGGCACAAACATTTGCTCACTTGCCAGAGGGCTCAGGTGTGTGATATTCACTGATGCACAGGCTTCCCCCCGTCTCTGAAGCCTCCAACGTGTGGCCCTCTCTAAGGGTAGCTGCTGGCAGCAAGCCAGGCAGTGCTGCTCCAAGTTGGAAGGCTCAGGAATATGACTTAGTCATTCTTCATGCACAGAGGCGAAAACAAACCCGTATGTACTTCAGAAGATGACTGTCCTATTTAAGCACTTTGTAGCAGCTGTGAGATTAGAATAAAGGTCAGTCTTGGCAAAACTGCATGGTTTCCCTCTATTTCCATAGAAGATCATGCATTTGAGACTTTACTGTGGTTTTACTTGGTTTTACTTTGCCACAGTCGTGGTTGTCCTGGTTGCTGCCTGCTCCGTACGCAGGAATGCATGCATGCAGTTACTCCTGCACGTGTGGGCACACTCACCGCCCTGTGTGTGACACTGCACGTGTGCGCTTACCCTCACCTGGGGCCTGCGCACAGCCTCAGAAAGTACGAGGCAGCCCAGTGTTTAACTCTGCAGCTTTTTATGTTCAAACTATTTTTTTGAGAAAAAGCCCATTCAGAGGAAAAGGAGAGAGACTCAACCCCCCCAAATCTGAGCATATATATTGCTTTCCACCTCCTAATCTCAGAGCCATGCAAAGCCAAAGAACTTACATATTTATATGCATATCCCATGGACAAGGGCAATAGGGTCGTGAAGACCTAGGGGGATGGGTTGGGGCTGGGGGGAGGAGGGGAAAGTGGGGGAAGGGGAGATATCTATAAGACTATCAACAATTTTTTAAAAGAAACGAAAAAATAATACATATTTTAGTCATTATTTACTCGAGGACATGTGTGGGCAAATGTAACTGTTAATGCAGCAACAGTTACTCTTTTCTTGCTCTTTTTTTCTTCTGTGTCCCTGCCACTGTTAAAATGACACCACTAATTGATATGTGGGTGATATGTGATGTAGTTGTTTTAATTTGAATAATCTCTTCCTTAGATGCATGTGAATATGGTCTTCTCACACCATCTACACTAATAAAAGAGAAAAATGGTAATTGGCGTACGATGCTACCCTTTTCATTGGCTAATCAGGGCTATATGCAAATTAACTGCCAACTAAAATTGGCAGTTAACTGATTGGCAGTTAACTGCCAACAAGATGGCGGTTAATTTGCATATGTAGGCACAATGCAGGGAGGTGAAAGGGAAAGCAGGAAGAAGCCCCCTGCCACTGACAGTGATCGGAAACCCAGGGGGGAGCTAAGAGCTGGGGGGCAGGGCAAAGGCGGCCCTGGGGCCGCCTTTGCCCTGCCCCCCAGCCATGATCGGAGAATCAGGTGCCTTTTCCGCCCTGGCCAGTGATAGCAGGAAGTAGGGGTGGAGCCAGTGATGGGAGCTGGGCACGGTCGAAGCTGGCAGTCCCAGGAGCTAGGGGTCCCTTGCCTGGGCCCAAAGCGAAGCCCACGATCGCGGCGCCCCCCGCTGCCACTGCGGGTCCCTGCTGCCCGGGCCGGACGCCTAGGCCAGAGGCATTAGGCCTGGGCAGGGGCGGAGCCTGCAACCGTGGGGAGCTGGGGGTCCCCTGCCCAGGCCTGACACCTCTGCCAGAGGCCTCAGGCCTGGTCAAGGGGCCGATCCGGTGATTGGTGATTGGAGGGTGATGAGGGTCAACTCCTCTGGCCGAGGCATCAGGCCTGGGTGGGGGGCAGAGCCAGGGATTGGGGGGATATATGGTCCCCTTGCCCAGGCCTGAAGCCTGGGTCAGAGGCATCAGGCTTGGGCAGGGGGTGGAGCAAGCAATCAGAGGGAGATGGGGGTCCCCTGCCCAGGCATGATTCCTGGGCCAGAGGCCTCAGGCCTGGGCGGGGGCCAGAGCCAGTGATCGGGGGGGGATGGGGGTCCCCTGTCCAAGCCTGACACCTCTGGCGGAGGCGTCAGGCCTGGACAAGGAGCCGATCAGGCGATCGGAGGGTGATGGGGGTCTATGCCTCTGGCCGAGGCATCAGGCCCGGGCAAGGGGCAGAGCCAGCAATCGGAGGGGTCTGGAGGTCCCCTGCCTAGGCCTGATGCCTGGGCCAGAGGCATCAGGCCTGGGCTGGGGGCAGAACCAGTGATGGGGGGAAATGAGGGTCCCCTGCCCAGGCCTGACGCCTCTGTTAGAGGCATCAGGCCTGGGCAAGGGGCCGATCCTGTGATTGGAGGAGGGTGATGGGGGTCAACGCCTGAGGGCTCCCAGTATGTGAGAGGGGGCAGGCTGGGCTGAGGGACACTCCCCGCACCCCCCCCCCCCACACCCAGTGCACGAATTTCGTGCACCAGGCCCCTAGTATTAGATAAAAACCTAAAACAGGAAGTCCAGAAACCATTGTTAAAATGCTCATGCTACCCTGGCAAGTTGAGTTGAATGAACCTAATAAACAAATACAAAGCTGTTCCCGTCCTAACGTGCTTCTCCTGAAAACCAACTGGGAACCTGTGGTTTCATGGGTGACTCAAAAATAGGCGCATTCTCCATGCCACAAGCCAGTCCACGTGCATGTATCATATGTAAATCAGGGTCAGACAGGGTAACAATCAGCTGTGCAACTAATGAGAAATTATGCAAAATTCGATGGATTATGTACATGCGTTCAGTTTTCGTCTCTTAGCAGTTTAAATCTTTAATTAAAATACACGCGAGAGAGACAGAGTCTGTGACTTAGATTTTCTATTTACCGGTGGTAAGGCAACAGCCTGTAAGTTATTTTTATGGGTCATTCTATCTAGTGGCAGCTTAGAAGCTAAAGCCATCTTCCAGCTTCCCAGAGGGAATGTCTGTTTTCTGGTAATGACTTCAGGTCTGAGAGTAAGGCCTGTCACTGCGAATACAAATGAGTCAGCTTCGGGGTTACTACTAAATGTGATTGTTTGGATCTGAGCCTCATCCATTTGGGGCAGAGTAACAGCTCATTCATGGATGTGGGCCCCTGTGCATTCTCTGCAGGTATCCTCAGCACAGTGGCATCCCCTCTAAGACAGTCTTCCTACTGCTCCGTATCGTCGAATCGCGGGGCTGTTGTTGCATAAAAGCATGCAGATGTTTGGAATCCTATCTCCCCACCCTCGTCCTCAACCTCTTAAGGGACACAGAGGGAAGCATTTTAATATTTATTTAGAACATCGGCATCCTGGGACTGTTTCACAACATAGCTCATTGGTTTGCAGGTCCCCAGAGACAGTGAAAGTCACACCGCCGTGATAGCACGGAGGTGAAGTGCGGCGTGGACCATCCCAGCTCGCATTCCTGGAGAGCACCGGTGCTGTTGCCATTTCCGTTTGATTGAAGTTGTTAGTGAGGATTTACATTCACGGGGGACTTCCTGTCGTTTTAAGAGCACATTTATATTGCAGCTGAGTACTGTCTGTGGGCTCTGACCGCCAGGGCGGCAATGTGTCCTGTGTCTCTGTGCTGTATGAAAGGTCATTGCCCTGCCTTGGCCGGTTTGACTCAGTGGTTGGAGCGTCGACCTACAGACGGTTGGGTCTCATGTTCGATTCCCATCAAGGGCCTGTACCTCAGTGGTGGGCTTGATCCCCAGTCCTAGTCCGGGCATGTGTAGGAGGCAACTAATCAATGTGTCTCTCTCACATTGATGTTTTCCTCTCTCTGTCTTTCCCTCTCCTTTCCACTCTGTCAAAAATCAATGGGGGAAAAAAAATCCTCGGTAAGGATTAATAAAAGGTTATCGTCCTCCCAAGCTCTCCTTGATCCTGTGTCTCTCTGCACCAAAACTAAATACTTTCTGATCAGGCCAACGGGGTAGAAGACTGAGGCTGTGCCCTTGAAACTCTCGGAAGATAATAAGATGAGCAGTTATGTGTCTGTCACCAGCCACACACTCCCCCTGCACTCCGCTGGGAGTGGGGTGATTGGAGTTGAGTGGACTTTCCTAAACACTGGCAGGAAGCCCCACAATACCGAATGTGTCCCTGGCTGTTGTTCTGTCCAGCCGAACCTCACTTGCTCCGGGACCTCAATGGCAGCCTTGCACAACTGTCACCGCACATCCAGCTGTTTTCCTCAGCTGTGTTCATTTCTTGGGTAGGGATGTGCACCACGATAGCTAACACTGCTGTATGTTAGGAGTAAATCCTAACAGTCGTTATCACAAGGAGAATTTTTGTCTTTCTTCTTCTTTCTTCTCTTGTTATTGTATCTGTATGAGAACAGGAGTGTTAGCTGAACCTAATGTGGTAATCATTTCACAACATATGTAAGTCAAACCACCGAGCTGTACATGTTAAACTTATAAGTGATGTATATCAATTATTTTGCAATAAAACTGGAAAAATTTTTATTTCTATACAACCACAAGAACTTTTCACAAGAACCAGAGATTTTTGATGTAGAGCACGAAAGTAGTAGCACAAGGGAACAATATCTACTTTGATAAAAAAGAATAGTTTGAGAAATTACATGTTCTAGACATAAATGGTGTAACAGGAAGGGTTACTAATCAACTCTCTCATTTAATGAACAATTTAAGCACCTATTGAGTGCCAAATAGCTAGGACAGTGTTCACTTCTTGCTCTTTTGCTGGCCCAGAGCGATTTAACCCACACTCCCATTGATCACCCTAGCTCACTACTCCTTCCATTCATTCATTCATTCATTCATTCACTCACGTTGTTTTTAACCTCGAGAGCCCTAATGTTAAAGATATGATTAATACAAAGGGCCTTTGATAAGTTGACTTTTGAACCAAGTCTTATAGGATGACTGAAGGTACTGGCAGGTGAAAGACTAGAGAATCATATTCTCAACAAAGAAGTCCCATTGACTCAGGTTTGCATCTTCCTAGTAATAAACTCAGACTTTGAAGCCTGAGCCAGTTGCTGCCAATCCTTATCCCATGCTAGACTATGTAGTCCTGACCTTCCTTCTATAATAGAGGCTGTAAATTGTCTAAAAGGACACATGAATATAAATTACTGTTAATATAATATGACTTGAACTGATCATCATTGCTAATTTACTATTCAGTAACATTGTATAGATGTGACCATATTGTTCTACTGAACATATTCTTATGATTTGGCTTAGATCTCAGTGCACAGGGCATGCTGCATGGAATGGCAATACCCTTTAATAGAGGTGTTAATCATTTATGATTGCCCTTCTTAGGGACAGAGCCCTGGACTTGTTCTTTCAACCAAAACGGCATCATGTGTTTGGAAGCTAGGTATAGTATTTATTAACTGAAAAGCAGGGCAGGCCATAAAAAAGCTGTAATTCCCTCTGTTTGTTAAAGTAGACCAAATGCTTCTTTATTCTGATTTCCCTGAAGTACAATGGCCTAGAGACTATTATTGGTGTTTGTCTTGCCTTCATGACTAAAAACTTCCCAAAGATCCCCAAAATATTAGCCATGAACCAAACTGGGGACGGGACCAGGTCAGTCCAAGTGGGATGGGCCTTTTCCTTTTCATGGTCAACCGTCTTTTTTTTCTTTTTTTTTTAATTTGTATTCTAGAGAATTAACAACTTGGGACTTTTGGAAGAAACAGTCAATATTCATTTTAGGAGAACTTGACAGAAGATTAAAATATTGGTGTGGGGGGGTGCTGGTTGAGCCCCAGGATTTATTTCCTCTTATTTATTTATTCACTCACATTTTCATTTATTTATTTAGTAAATATTTATCAAAAGCCTATCCTATGCAAAGTGCTCAGCCACATTCTACTGAGTACCACTGTAAGCCAAATAGGGTTTCTGCTTCCCAGAAATTAAAGGTGTACCTGACGAATTCAGGCAGGAACATGCACAGCATCACACAAGGAGAGGGAGGTAGAAACTGGGAGAGAAAGATGCTTTCAAAGGTGTCCGAGGTATTATACTGTATGTAGTGGAATTATTTTAAAAGGTAGGGTGTACAAGATAAGTTGGAGATGTCTTTAGAAAACATTTTTCTATTAAAAGAAGTTTTTATGCTGAGAGGAATAACATGGTTGGCATTTAGGGAATACTTAAATTTCTACGAGGCCTTATAACAGCAGTTCTCAACCTGTGGGTCGCGACCCCTTTGGGGCTCGAACGACCCTTTCACAGGGGTCCCCTAAGACCATGGGAAAACACATGTATAATTACATATTGTTTTGTGATTAAGTTTTAATTATGTTCAATTTGTAACAATGAAAATACATCCTGCATATCAGATATTTACATTACTATTCATAACAGTAGCAAAATTACAGTTATGAAGTAGCAATGAAAATAATTTCATGGTTGGGGGTCACCACAACATGAGGAACTGTATTAAAGGGTCGCGGCATTAGGAAGGTTGAGAACCACTGCCTCATACTAAGTACTTTTCATGGGCTGTCTCATTAAGTCCCCACACCTAGAATGGTAGGCATCATTTTTTCTTAGATGTTATAGATTGCTCAATTATATGCTCCATGGTTATAGCCAAAACTTTGTTTTTAAAAGGCCATGTGGATAGAGGGTACAAAGGAAAGGAGATGTGTAAATACAGTATTCATTAGTGGGCCAGTGAAATTTGCGGAGAGGAAGTCATTTTACATTAATTGAGCCTAAATTATGGGTTCTGTCTAAAAAAAATCAGTTGTGTGACTTCAAGTTCTCCCAGTCATATAAAATACTGACTGGAAAACGCTTTTCAGTTCATAAACACTACTTTACAAAACTAGAGAATAATGACTTGTTATTGGCACTAAATGTAAAGTGGATGACCAAGAAAGCCTGATTTTTTTCCTCATGAATAAATTAAATATTTTACCTACAATCCTGTTCACATTATTGACTTATGTACTGGCCTTTTCTCCCCCTCAGTGTGCATAATTCTCACTCATTTGAGGGGAGGAAAAAAATGATTGAAAATTTTCCCTCCATTTTTTTCCTGCCTCGAGGTAAATCTTGCTTCCAGGAGAGATATGCAGGGGGGCGTGGGGGGGGGGGCGGTGGCGAGGAGAGGGAGACTCTCAGAACCCAAGTTCGTTCCATGCTTAGAGCAGGAAGCCTCTAGATAACAATAAAACAAATGAGGTTTGAGCATTTGTGTGATGTATAAAAGGTTTTTTCCATGTTATTTAGCCCTGGCCTCTGTTGTTCAGTGCTTAGAGCATCAGTCTACGCACTGAAGAGTCTTGAGGTTGATTTCTGGTCAAGGGCATATGACTGGGTTGCAGGTTCCTTCCCTGGCCCTGGTCCTAGCATGTTGAGGAGGCAATTGATGTGTCTCTCTCTCATCGATATTTCTCTCTCATCGATATTTCTCTCTCTCACTCCTTCCCTCCCACTTTCTCTAAAAAAAAAAAAAATCAAAGGGGAAAAAAGAAGCTACTTAATTTACCTTGTCTTCACCAGACAGGTAAGGGCTGAATTAAAGCTGTCACATGTGGTGCCCCAGCTCTTTCCTAAGGCTGCGGAGTGGGAGTCAAGAACTGGGTGGATCCGTTTCTCAGCTACTTCTGTCCCTGCTTCTGGCCGAGCTCTGTTACCCACCTGCCTATCAAAAACTAGGACTTAGATGTTGAAGTAATTCCTCTGGTCCCTCCAATTGTACAGTTGTGGGAAAGAGCTATAATATGCTTGGGTTGTCACTTTTAATGAGTTTTATGTATGTGCGTAATGAAAGGTGAACATTAAAGAAATCTTTATGTGAATTGGTATGGTCCACTGGGGTACAAATCATTCAGGCCTTCCATATCAATATCTAAATTCTTTGAAAGTGATCTCCAAAATTTGAATTCAATTTTTACTTTTAGTGGAAATTATGTTTTAAGAGGTACCTTGACAAAGACATGAAAGGAAAGTGAATTATTTACATTGGAATTATATCTGCATATACCAACAGTGGTTTCACTGCTTAATATTAATTCATTGGCCAGCTTTCATTTTGTTTAAATATTGTTACTTCCATTGGAGAAACTGAGGCTTAGGTAATTTGCCAGAGGACACACCGGTACCGTAGCTGGGAAAACGGGTACCTTGCAGAGGTGTTACAAATGAAATGCGGTCATGTCCTGGGTCCAGGTGTAATGCCTGAGAGGTGACGTGTTTAACAATTATAGCTGATAGTCTAAAGTCCAGAGAGCCCTACTTTCAGTCCATGGTGCTGAACACAGATCCACAGATCCTTAAGTGGCCCAATCTTATAGTTTAATTTTACAGACCCACAAAAAGGACTATTAGGAATATTCCAGCCTACGGATACATTTCATAAAAGGAAGGACAAAGGTCAACGCCTCTTTCAGAGGCTTCAAACTGCATATTATGTTCAATCAGCTGGTGTTTAGGTAGATAAACACAAATTAACTCAAATAAAGAGGCCCCGGTGAAGAGGTTCTACTGGGTTTCCTCCTTTGTTCTTTAGTTGTGCGTGTTTTAAACCAGTTTATGGTTCATAAGCTGATGAACTGTGAGTACAAGTTTGAACTATGAGAAACGGGTTTGAATAAGTCTAGACATTCGGTTATCTTCTGTCTAGCAGTCATTTGTGTCGTGGGCGTCCCACTCTGGGGATTAGTGCTTCATTATGCAGAAGCTGTTTTATCTTTGGCTTCCTTATAATAGCTGAAATGAATTCTGAGTGGAGAGAGAGTGCAGGCCCAGGGCTTAGTTACTACAGCGATCATAACAAAAATCAGTCAGATGAGTTTTAACAGGGACCGATAAGCATCATGACCTCGCTGATAGTTAGCTGGTTAGATGTGTCTCATCGCCTCATTTAGTGTTCAGCATAGTGTGGAATTGACCAGGATTCCCTAAGCAGTGAGAGATGGAGATGGGGGGGAGGGGATCCATTTCTGTGTGTGTATTGAACCTGGGGTCAGTGGTAGCCGGAGTGAGGCTGTTGGTGCTATGGAAATCTGAAGGCCTACAGACACCTTAGCTCCTTTAGGCAACGAAAGGCAGTTCAGTTTTTATTGCCCAAATCAAGCCTCTCTTCTATAAACAACACTTCATTTTCAAAACTCAAAGTGGAACAGTGTTTGATTTTCCTTACTTTCTGACTTTGAGAATGTGTTTCACTTTTAGAAGGCACATAGGAATGTAAAGTAACTCTTGCTTGCCCAAAATAACTACCTCTTCAAGGTCCGTTTCTCGAAGCTGCATGCTTCTGAAGGAAGCCTGGCTGAGTTCAGTGGCTCATAGGCACCAGCCTTTTCTCAGGTGCTCTGATGTGTTGGTGAAAAATCCCAGGCCACCTCCACACACACAGGCTTTTCCCCCAGACACCAGATGTCACTCCGCACAGACTTTCAAAAAAAAGTGATTAACATGCACTGCTTTTATAAAACCAAGATTGCCGATTCAATCCCAATACGGACTTCTCAGTTTCTTTCATTCATTGATTCTTTCACCCACTGATTCAACTTCATTCATCCACTCATTAATCATATGACATAACTACTAGATAGACTTCCATTACCTGGTTCCTACATTATGGACATGAGCCTAGGAGCCCATGGTAGGAAAGGGTCACACTAGGAATAAGTGGACGTTGTAGCCCAAGTCTGTAACAAAAAGGATGAGTCATGAGTCTCTACAAAAAGGACAAGCTGTATTTTGTACCTAAAAAAAGTTTTTCCTTTTGAAAGGCAACATGGTGTGTGTTGAGAACACAGATCTAAGAACCAGACAGGTCCTGGTTTGAATCCTGCATCCATGATGGACTAGCTATGTCATTTTGAGGAAGTTCTTGAGTTTCAGTTTGTCTTTAAGTGGAGTAATCATTTGTACTGTGTACGGTTGTGAAGATGGACTCTAACACCTGCAGCAGAACGATGGGCATGGTAAACAAAGCCTGTCTCCCTTCCATGCCCACGCTGCTTTGGGTGGGGGTTGAGATGACCCTTTTCCTTTTGTGAATAGACAGAAACCTCATTGCCCCAAGACTAGAAAACTAGGGGGCTTTCCTTCACAGGCAGTCCCCATGGGGCGGCCCTTAGATACCGGGAGGTCGGGTTCAGTGCCTCCCCCCCCCTGGAGGCAGGTACCCAGCAGTCTGCCACCACCTCAGAGCCTGAGTTTCCCTCCGTGACCAATGCTCATGCACATCCATGACGCCTGAAGCTCCCAAGAGAGACAACAGCCCCACAGCCCAGCCTGGGGAGGAGCGGACTGGCTCACCACGGCCCTCGCTGGGGATGCATTGTTCCACTGCCAACTCATGACCTTTGGGGAATTTGGAAATTTACGACTCTGTGGGGGGAAAGAGACAAAGAAAGTCAAGATGAAGCTTTATATAAGTAAAGGGCTCTTATTGTAAAGGCGTTGAAGTGTGTTTGGATTTTGCACACCCTTCAGATTTCTTAGGGTGTGGGTGAGGGAGTCCTAGGAGATTTAATTAGCCCCTCAGGAGGTGCTGAAGTGTGTGACACTGAGGCCCATTTTCTTCCATTGTCTGCTGAGGTGGGGGACCCTAGAAATTACATTTCTGTGAGACTGGGACTGTTCCCATGGTTAGCAATGTGTGGCTATTTGAATCTAGTTTAGCTACTTGGTGGAGTTTTATTTTGTTGTTTTGTTTGGGGAAAGGGAAAATTAAAGTAGTATAACTGGGCTGAGAGACATGTAGGCCATCTAGCTATAATGCTTTCGTGGGCTCCTGAGATGAGCAAGGATTGGATGCAGTATTAGTGAACCCTTAGGAGATGAGGATGCACAGGAGGCTGCTCAAGGTCCTGTACTAATCTTAACAGTCTCTAATGGCTAGGACCTGATTTATTTTAAACCGTATTTCTTAGCTTTGACTCTTTTGGATGGAAACTCTGGACTGGGTGCCTAGGAGCATGCCCAGCAAAAGGGAAGGTTGTAAGATAGTTTTCTGCTGTTGGCAGAGGTCATATTCTGAATTTCACAATTCAGGGAATCAACATTCATATTGATTTAGTCAAAAGGAGCACTGCTATACTAAGAGAACACAACTCAGGCCCCCTCCGTTCCACAGATGTGATGTATGACCTGAATATATGTGATTCTGATGTACTTGTAGTTCATTGGAGGTTCCTAATTTAAAGGAAACTCATGATGACTTCCCAGCCAGCATGGGTCAGTGGTTGAACATCAACTTATGAACCAGGAGGTTCAATTCCGGTCAGGGCATATGCCCATATTGCGGGCTCGCTCCCCAGTGTGGGATGTGCAGGAGGCAGCTGATTAATGATTTTCTATCATCATTGATGTTCCCATCTCTCTTTCCCTCTCCCTCTCTGAAACCAATAATAATATATTTTTAAAAAATAAAGGAAACTCAAGATGAAGACTTTAGAAAATAAAGAATTATTTAGTAAAGCAAAGGATGGTGCTGTTTTATATAATTGAATTTTGTGTATATTAACTTTGCTTAAAGCAGGGAACACTACATTAGAAGGCATCCCCTTACATACATTTATACATTTATACAAACCCCTGGTTGAACCATAATCTCCAAACTATTGCTAAATCAGAAAAATCCTGGCAGAGCCCAGGAGTCTTAGTCAGAAACCCCAATGCAAGCGACAGAGAGCATGTCCCGCTGCACCTCACCTTTGTAAATCACATTTATTCTCCCAAGGTCGTTTCAGGTTCTCCTCCACGAAAGGCCTTTCAGCACTTGTGTGGTCCTCTAATTGGTTTATGATAGTAGGTCTTCCATCACCAATTAGATTTTAAATTCCTTCAGGGAAGGAACCTCAATTACGGACACCGTAGAGTCGCAATATTTCAAAGTTGAAAGTAATAATAAGGGGAAAGAAAGGTTGCTAGAGGCTGTGACTTGCCCAGGGTCACAGAAAGTAAGAGGGTGGAGCCGTGTAGAACTAGGTCTCCCCAGAAACTCCCACATCATCCTCTGACTCACGCCTGCCATCAGTGACAGCTCTTCATACATTTCTGGTGACTTGCTGCCCATCCTCTGCAGCCAGTGAGCAGGAACCCAAGATCAGTTTTCAAAGGGTTAACCTTCAACCACCAAATGCATTTGGAGCCTGCCTAAACCTGTTCCTTGCTCTAACGTACCCTTCTCATTGGGCATCAGTGTCCGCCCAGAAATAGCTTCCACTAAAGGCCGGCAGGGGGAGAACCTTGTGTGGAATGTGTATGAAACTGGCAGTTTGAAAATCACAGACCATGATACGTGATGTGAAGGGGCTGAGAAGGGCCAGGTTCTGCATGTCTAAGAGCTTTTAACACGGTCTTAACACAACCTTAGGCTTCTATAAATCAGCTTTTTACATTATAGAAGCTGCAAGTCAATTCTTAATTAGGCTTAAAATGTAGGTCCACCAATAACAACAATTACCGTGTTGTTTTTCATTTGCCTTTATTTTTGTTGTGTTTTGCACAGAGAAGACAAAAGCAAAGGCAGTTCTGTAAACAGAGCAGCTTCTCAGGGTGACCATCTCACTGATTTGTAAATGTCAGGGCAAAGCTGAGTTCATTTTGGAAAATAAATGTCAAAGCAGGTCTGAGTCGTTTATTCCTTAGCAGCAAATATTGATCCAGTGACATTGTTCAATTACAATGACTGTTTCTGGCATGTGAGTATATTTAACCAATTTGGGTGAAGAATGAAGCTCATTGTGTTATTTGATTGGCTAAACGTTAGAACCTGTGTATGTTTTAGCCAGTTCATTTGTTCAGTCACCAGTATTTATTAAGCACCTACTGTGTGCCAAACACTCCGCTGGGTGCCAGGGTAAGAATTGGCTTTGGGCATTAAACACACGTGGGTTTAAGTTTTACTTCAGCCATGTAGTAGCTGTGAGAATTTGGATGAATTATTTAACCACATTATCCTTACTTTAAAGCCTTAAAGGTTTTTATGAATTAAGTGGCAAAATACATGTCATGAACTTAGTTCCTATCATATGATAAGGTCTCAGTTATCATTGCCTTTTATTAACATCATGGTCATATTCCTCATTCTCATCTCTTCAGGGTACCCATTTGGTGAAGGAATATGTTTAAGACAACAGACTTGAATGAACATGTCTAATAGTGAACAGGATATAGTAATGGGAGAGATCAAAATGTAAGAGCAGGCTTTGGTGAAGCCATTATTTAAAACTAGAGGCCCAATACACAAAATTTGTGCAAGAATAGGCCTTCCTTCCCCCCCAGCTGCTGGCACCAGCTTCCCTCCGGCATCTGGAACCCGGGCTTCCCTCGCAGAGGGAGGCTCCACCTACCCGCCACAGCCTGCCAGCCGGTGGCCTGGGCCTCCCTCTCCGGGGCAATCATGGGGCGATGGCTGGGCCCCCAACAAATCACATCGCACCCGCCTTGGCTGGCCTGGCACCAGTGGGTGTCATAGCGTGGTCCTGGATGGTCATCCAGATGGTCGTTCCATTGTTCGCCCATTCGGTTGATTTGCTTATTATGTGTTTATTATATAGGATTAACTATAGTATGTTTAAATAAGACATTAACTCAAATTTCAGTAGGCTATGCCATACTAAAGAAACATTTGAGCAATACCGATTAAGATATTTGTAATTTAATTCTTTCTTCATCAAACTCACACACACACACACACACACACACACACACACACACACCACACACACACAACGTATTTATCCCCGGGCCTATTCCCTATTCCTTCGATATCACCAGGCTTCTCCGAAGCTCTGTCCAGTCTCTCTCCGCCCTGGCTCATGGTACCTCCTCTCCTCCCTCCATCACTCTCTGGCCCAGACCCCCTTCTGGAATGTTACATCAGCTCCTGTCTCTGCCCTTTGATGTCGGAAGTGTTGGTCATTCTTTTGTTGCCAGGTAGAGGTAAGGAAATGCATCCCCTCCCCTCCATGAAACATGATAGGCTCCAGCCCCGCCCCGAGAGGTAGCTGCTCCCCGTCATAGCCCGTCAGCATCCCTCAGTTTCACCTTGGCCCCTCTACTCGGGATCAGTTCCTTCCTTATACTGCATGCTCCTGCGAAGGTTCAAAACTGCTGGACTTCAAACACCATATGACAGCCTTAGCCCCGGACGGTTTCCTGTCCGCACTGTTAGTTTTTCTCCCATGTGGCTCTCCATCAGGCTGCCCAGACTTGGCCAGGCTCACAGTGTGTATGTAGCTAAGACCCTCCACCTGGGCTTCTGACTGCACACGGTCCAGTGATGAACACTGCTGACCCCGGGTTTCAGATCATAGGTCTCTAGCCTGAGAACACAACTAGTGCCGTGTCCTTCAGCATTTTGGTCATCTCCTTGCTTTTCAGCTTCAACTGCGGCATGGTTTTTACTGAGCACCTTAATTGAAATAACGTGTAGACAAATAAGATATTAGAAATGAAACCACCATCACCTTTCAAAGGGTGATACACATGTTTTAGAAGAACATGTACGACATATTCCTCAGGACAGACTGGGCATGAGAAGGTCATCTCTTAGTGATCTTAGGGTGCCATAGAGAGAGGCGTTACTGCCACTCAAATGTCTGTTTGCACAACAGAATTCTTTTTTTTTATTTGTGTATTGATTTTAGAGAGAGGTAGTGAGAGAGAGAGAAACATCATTTGTTGTTTCATTTATTTATGCATTCGTTGGTTGCTTCTTTCTTGTTGCAAGAAATCCTCACCTGAGGCTATTTTTCCCATTGATTTTTAGAGAGAGTGTGAGGGGGAGACAGAGAGAAGTGATGTGACAGAGACACATCAATCGGTTGCTTCCCACACACCCAGGGATGGAGCCTGCAACCTAGGTATGTGCCCTTGACCAGAATCGAACTTCAGTCTGCAGGGTCTAACCAGGTTGCTTCTTGTATGTGCCCGGATGGGGGATTAAACCTAAAATCTTGGTGAATCTGAACGATGCTCTAACCAATGAGATACCTGGCCAGGGCCTGCACAGCAGACTTCTACTTCATTCATTCCATCCATATTATTTTGAATAATGTAGGCATAGCCTTAGGGAAAAACTCTTAAACATTTTAATAATGTACTAATATCATTAACCTGAAGTCAAAACTTCTGGTTAAGGGTAATGCCTTACAGCATGATCTTTTAAACTTACGGCAAGTTAACAGACATTACTACCATAGTCACGTCCCCTTTATCCATGGGGGATACATTCTGAGACCTCTAGTGGATCCCTGATATAGCAGATAGTACTGACTCTACATGTACTATGTTTTTTATATACATGCATGCTTGTAATAAAGTTTAATTTATAAGTTAGGCATAGTAAGAGATTAACAACAATAAATAGTAAAATAGAACAATTATAATGATGAACTATAATAGTTATGTGAGTGGATCTCTCTCTCTCTCTCTTTCTCTCTCTCTTTCTCTCAAAATACCTGAAATTTTCCATTTAATAGTTTTGAATAATGGTTTAGTACGGGTAACTGAAACCATGGAGAGGAAAACTGCAGATAAGGGGGAACTACTGTCCTTCCCCTGTGACCTTGGCCTCATCACCTCATCTCTCTGAACCATGACTTCCTTGCTGATGACCTGTGACCTCCTTCTGCTGTGAACTTTTACCGTCTCATTCAATATTACAGATACTATGGATGTAGAATATCCATGAATGCCTTCAGATATGAATGTGGAATATTTGATCTTTACATTACCTTAACATAGAAATGACACACTATTAGTTGACTGGGAGTAAATCAAAATAGAGCTTGCCAAACATTTCCTTTAGATTTTTTAAAAAGTATTTAACTTGGGTTCTTCTTGGTATGGTTAATTTAGAGAGAAAAGAAATCCAGAGATTCTGTTTACCTCATCATTCCTCCAGGTACTCCACTCGTAGCCTCTCATTTTAATGTGATGAAGGAAAACTGTAAAGGGAGAAAAGGAAGGGGAGAAGACAGGGCCGTGAGGACCCCACGTTGGACAATCAGCTTCGTCTGCATTTAGAGCCCAAGGAAACTTAGCCCAAGCGCGTTTATAGTCTGTCCCTTCCAAAAATGCACAGCACCTGGGAAAGTCTCTTTCCTGTGCTAGTTAACACACTGTCCGTTCATGAAGACATGAAGCTGACTTACAGCCCTGGGCCACAGCTTCCCTTCCCAGCCAGCTCCCCCCCTCCCCCTGCCCCCGAGTCCAGCCCCTCCCCTCACTCAGCCTCTCCTTTCACCTCCAGTAAATTTAATGTCTTCAGCTGAGCACAGATTTCCTGAGTTTTCTGTGAAGAACATTAGCAGGACTTTGCACATGGTTTCCCTAAATATTGGCCGAGACTAAGGACACGATGTGCTGCAAGTTGTCGATGGTAAGATAGAAGGCAGGAGTTGTGCTTGGCGACCGCTCCAGTTGGCCATGGCAACCAGGAGCCTCAGGTGCCTCGGTGCCAGAAAGAGAGCTGGGAATAGTTCCTCTTCCAGGTCTCTGCTCTTCCAGCCAGATGTTTTATGAAACCGATGCTTCACAAGCAGATGTCCGCTGCTTCCTGCATTTCCGGTGTTTGATTTCCTTGCCCGGCTCCTTGAGAGCGTTTGGAATTATGGATAATTTCCATCAGTGATGTGCATGACAACATGGTGGGCAGTGGGGAAATGGTGTCAAACCAGTATTAACTGGAATGGAAAGGCGGTCCGGTGAGAACTTAAAGGAGTTCTGGGATAAAATCAAAATATCATCTCGTTTCTTTCTATAGTCATTTAAGCATACGGCTAAAAGTTTTGGCTTCTTATTGGTAATAGATGGCTCCACAGAGTAGAGACTGTGTCTTTATTCAAAAGTTGAAAAAAAAACCCAAAAAGTTGACTATTACGTTTTGTGTGCCTGCGACATACTTACTAACTCCGGGCAGGTTTATGTCTGTTCTGTGTGCCTTAGAGCGTGGACGCACATGCACCTCACACTCACATCATATTCTCACTCCAGGGCGAGGCAGGGCTTGGACCTCGGATTCTCACCGACTGGCACCCTGGCATCCTGAGACCCAAGTGAGAGGCTTTCTTCTGAGGATTAGCCATCCAGGACACCTTCCAAGGCCGTGCAGTGGCATTAATGATCTAGGTGCTCAGTAAATACCTTTAAAGGAAGGACGTGTCCTAGAATGAAACTGGGTGACTGGGAAAGTGATGATTATTAATACAAAACATAGTGTGTGTTTCTAGGCTGGACATCCTCCGCAGCCTGAACCATCAGCCTGTTGCTGTAGTCAGTCCCCTGTGGCTAAAGGACGAGCTTCTAGCGCGGAAACACTGCCATTTCACAGAAAATGGATGGGAAAACTGGTGCCCGGAGGTGTGGGTGTGTGTGCATGGGTTGGGGGTTGGGGACACGGCTTGACGACAGCCCGGGGCTTTGAACCTAAGGAAAGGACTGAGCTAAATAAGCTTGTACCTTAAATCAATTGGGAGGTTAGTGGAAATGCCCCCTAACCCTGCATTGCACATGGCCTGTCAGGTCAGAGCTCTTGTGCCTGGTTAGGTTCTGGACCAGCAGCTCACACCCGCCTATCACAGGGCTTGGGGAGACAGGTGGGCGGGACCAGAGCTCACATTCCTCCAGGGCACCTTCTGCTGGGAAATGGGAAGGCAGAATGCGCCCTGTTTCAACAGGTGCACTTTCTCTGTTTCTTCTTTTTTTATTTCCCGTTTTACTCTGCTTAAAAGAACTCTCCAGCCGAGACCGGTTTGGCTCAGTGGATAGAGCGTCGGCCTGCGGACTGAGAGGTCCCGGGTTCGATTCCGGTCAAGGGCATGTACCTGGGTTGCAGGCATATCCCCAGTGGGAGATGTGCAGGAGGCAGCTGATCGATGTTTCTCTCTCATCGATGTTTCTAACTCTCTATCTCTCTCCCTTCCTCTCTGTAAAAAATCAATAAAATATATTAAAAAAAAAAAAAAAAAGAACTCTCCAAGACAGGATTCCCAGGGCTTGCCTTTCAGAGGTCATGTGGAAGCCAAGCCCAATGGGCCTCCTCGTTTGGCTACGGAGTCATATATTAAGGAGAATTTTATTGGCTCCCCTTCCTTCTCCCCCTGCCCTGAACACATTTATATTGATGCCATTAACTGTCTGCTGCTCTGGATCCTATCACGGATGGACACACTGACTAGCAAAAGCCAATTCAGCACGTATCCCCAAAACAATAACTTCTCTCTTTAATTTCAGAGTATAACTCCAGCATTTTTTAGTCAGTAGGTGTTTAGAGCTCCCTTCAGTGTTGCTATGTTGTCATATTTAAGCTTTTTGTAAAGATCACTATTTGTTTAACCATATTATCTATAATAATAAAAGCATAGTATGCCAATTAGACCAAACATCCTTCCAGATGAAGCCAGGGCTGCAAAGGAAGCCTGGGTCCTGGGTGCCAGAGGGAAGCCAGTGCTGGCAGCCGGGGGAAGGAAGGCTATTCTTGCACAAATTCCATGCATCGGGCCTCTATTTTTCTTCATACTTACTGCAAGAGCTTCATAAGAAGCCCTGAAATGCCATGTGTGTCCTAGGACCTACAGACCGGCCATTCCTGGTGTCTGTATGTCCTAGGTCCAGGAGGAGAGTTTGGGGGACAGAGGAGGATGAAGATGTGGGCAGAGAGGACACTGAGAAGGATAGTGTAATAAATGAGCAATGTCACAAAAGTGTAGCTTAAAGAGCTTGTCCACTCCCCCTCCTTAGAAAAGGGAGGAAGCCTGATGTTCCAGCCGGGAAGCCATGGCCCAGGACTCCATCCTCTCCCCTGCCTTCGTGGGAGGCAGCCCTGATGCCCGTGTGTTTGTGATTCTGGTGGGAGGCAGTGGTATGTGTCCGAAGTTGAAAGTGTTCTGCTGGGTTTGTGATCTGGCCAAGTTCTAGTTCATGCTAACATCCTAGTCTTTCTGAGTGTGTGTGTGTGTGTGTGTGTGTGTGTGTGTGTGTGTTTATATTTATATCCATAAAAATGTATACACTCTTGCACATGTATTTAGGTATAATCAACAAGATGATCAAAATTCAAAACACTTTGAATAGATTAGAAATAATTAATTTCAAAAGTTGAATTCGAACTGGATTCCAACCACCTCACTCATTTGGTTGGCAAGGTTTGGGATTTTGTAAACATTTTTATAGAGGTAAGATATCGTTTGCTGTGGGGGAGCAGAAATACTTATCATGCATAAATCTGTAAGCAGCTTAGAAACTCTGAGGCCACGACTTGGACCACACAGCACTGCCCTCTTGCTCCTCCTGCAAGGATGAGACCCTGAGCAGGGCAGGGCGGGCTGAGACAGAGGCAGAGGCCCTCTGCTCCTGCTCCCTGCCAGTGAAGTGCAAGCTGAATGAATGAGAACAGGCGAGGCCTAGGCCTGTATAAATGATTGTCACTTGAAAGGAGGAACAGCTTTCCTAGTTTGTCCCAGCTAAGCCTTGCATGCCTGCAGACTGACCCTGGGCAGCGGGAAGGCTCATAGGAATGCTTTACATTCTGTCTGCCTTTCCTTTTCTGTTGTTCTTGGCTTGTGCGCATGATGTTAACCAGAAATTTGCTATAAGCTAGTTGTCTCTAGTTTTTAAAAACAAGTTAGAAAAACCGTAACATGTTGCTGGACGATGCACACTGACCCTGTTTTATGAAACTAGAGTAAAGGGTGAATAAAAAGAAAGTCAGTGCATGCACAGCGAATACTCTTAAGTTCTAGGGCAGTAATTAACCAGCAAATATTAGACTTAGAAGCAAATAACTGGCAACACGGGGAGGTTTTATTTCTTTAATGTTGGGGGTCAACCAGTGAATTTGAAAATGTAACAGCCTGCCCTAACCAGTTTGGCTCAGTGGATTAGAGCGTCGGCCCGCGAACTGAAGGGTCCCGGGTTCGATTCTGGTCAAGGGCATGTACCTTGGTTGCAGGCTCGATCCCCAGTAGGGTTTGTGCAGGAGGCAGATGATTGATGTTTCTCTCTCATCAATGTTTCTAACTCTCTATCCCTCTCCCTTCCTCTCTGTAAAAAATCAATGAAATATATTTTAAAAAAGAAAACCTAGCAGCCTGAGAGTCTAGAACCATGTGATCCCTGAGGCAGAGCTGTTGGCCCTAAAGGGAGAAAACTGCTACACTCATGAGATTTAAACATGGTATTTCTTTTTGCAACTTCTGAGAACTGAACAGTTAGTTAAAAGTCAACATTGATTATTTTCCTCTTTAACTAGAGATTCAAAGTGTTTCCACCAGTGGGCACTCCTCCTACTGGAGGCAGAATCTGCAGGGGTGGTTCTCGTTGATGATCTAATCTTTATACCATCTCATCTGCCCAACTACAAGTCTCAGCCTTAAGGGTCGCAGCCTAAAGCAGCCTCATTGCTGGATGAGCAGTTACGCTGGCACCTACAGGGTTAAGCTCTCATCATAGTAATGTCCACATCCTCACCAGCTGCTGGGCTTGGGGAGAGAGTAGCTGTCCAAATAGTGACCACATGTTCCACAGGCCTCGTAAAACTGAAATATGACCCCTGCTCACAAAATACACTGCTAATGAAACAAGCTTCCTGTTTAGCTAACCAAACATATTGTCCTGCTATTTTCTAGTTCTTTTCACCCCATTTTTTATGCTTTTATGAGACTCTGGCAAAGGTAGTAGAGGGAGAGAGCTCGAAAGACCATGTTGACCGTAGAGCTTCATCCAAGGATTTTCTTTCCTTCCAGACTTTTCTAATCGGTATCTTGCTTCTAATGAAACTCAGGAATGAGATGCTTTTTTTGGAATATCTTCCAAAATTAGATTATAGTTAGAACATCATATTTCTATAAAGTGAATGTTCATCCAGAAATAAAACTGCATTTATGTATCCAACAATATCAATAGATAGATCTAGATAGATGATAGATTTTGAGTACCTTGACTTTCAATTACTTTTTCAAAATATTATTATTTTGCTTCCTGATTTCTTTTTAAGTTTAATTGCTTTTGTTTCAGTTATTTTTCTACAAATGGCATGCTACTTGACTAGTAAAAACAATAAAAATATAAGAAGTAGCCCTGGCTGGTGTGGCTCAGTTGGTTGAGTGTTGTCCCATGCACCAAGAGGTTGCGGGTTCAATTCCCCATCAGGGCATGTGCCCAGGTTGCCAGGGGGTGTGCAAGAGGCAGCGGATCGATGTTTCTCTCTCACATCCATGTTTCTTTCTCTTCCTCTTTCTCTAAAATCAATTGAAAAAAAACCTTTAAAAAGTCCACATTTATAAGAAGTGAAGGAGATGCAGTTTGCTTGGAGAAGAAGATGCTGAATTCTGTTTTGGGCACTTCTGGGCTTTCTTCAGATAGACAATCAGGCAATATATAAGATATAAGAAGCTGAGAATGTGAATCGGGAGGTGTGCTGGGGTCCAGCCTCAGCGGTCCAGGGGTTCCCAAAGGTGTGGACGGAGTCGGCGAAGAATGTTTTACACAGAGAGCGTTCAGAACTCTCTAGCTTTCCTTAGTCTCCGTGGATCTTCCCTGTGCCTTGCCACAGAGGCAAGCTGAGCCTTTATTTTTATAGTCAGAGGTAAACAAGGTAGTGGTTACCAAAGTTACACTGTTCTTGTGAGTTTCACTTGTTTTTGTTCTTGTTGCTTGCACTTCCCTCTGCCCCATTAGCTTCCCAGGTAAGATCTAGGGAGCATTATAAGATCAAGCCTAATTATGCTAAGAGGACTGTGCCCTCCAAGCTGGGACTTGTTTGTGACTTTGCCAACAGGTCAGTCCGAGGTTTAACCCTATAGCGGCTCCCCACAGAGGTGAGCGGTGTGGCAGCCCTCAGGACAGAGATGAGGAGTTGAGTTCTGAGTGGATGAGGACACCCAGAGAAAGTAGAGCCAGGTGATACAGACCAAGGACAGAATTCATGGTAGTAGAGGGGAAAACAGCAAGAGAGATGAAGGAAGAGCGGGCAGTGAATTAGAAAATTCATTAGTATCCTTCATCAAAATGTAAGGAGACCTGGTAACAGAAGGTGAGCTACAGGGATGCCTTTGGTCCCTGGGACGGAAAGCCCTCACTAAAGTCCAGCCCCTCTGCAGCCCTTGCCACAGGCTCACACTTCTCAGCACAGAACCTTGTCCGGAGGGGAGGTGCAAGGATAACCCCAAGCAAAACAGTGCCCCCCGGGGAGCTTTCCCTGACGCCAAGAGTAGAAGTTGCCCAAGCTGATCAGTCCTGGGCCTTCTTGGGAGGGAGGCATCCTTCCCCATAGAGGCAGCCCCAAGCATTTGTGCAGGTGCCAAGAGGAAGGAACATTCCAAAGATGGAAAGCACCCCTTGCAAAAATAAAAAATAAAGCCACTTGCTTTCAAGGGCTTTTAACCTCGTAACTCAGCACATTAAAACGTCTGCCCTGTCCCCAAAGTCCTGCACCCCACCTCCAGGAAGGAGGGTGGGAACAATGCCCCACCCCCTGTGTGCATGCAGTTTCCTCAGACATTTTATTTCACTGGTGGTGGTAACCAAGGGTGGCTTAGGGGCATCTAAGCCCTCTCATAATTCCCATCAGACCTCCATTTTCATCAAGAATAATTGGTGATTTCTTCATCTTGTGTAAAGAGCAATGCAAATGTGAGTTGAAAGGAAGCCTAATGAACTCCCCCTCCGCCTGGATTGTAGCCCCACCCAGGCACGCCCCCTCACGCAGACCTTGAGAGCCAGTGCTATGTTTCAAGGATGAGTTTTTAAAAAGTAATGGAAAACTAACAAATGCATGTGAAGTCTTTGTTTTAATATGAAGACTGTTTAAAATAACTTTTCCAGTCTTTTAAAAAAGGAAATACATTTTTATTTGTTAATCCATACCCAAGGATATTTTTTTTCCATTGATTTTTAGAGAGAGTGGAAGGGAGGAGAGAGGGGGAGAGGGAGACAGAGAGAACCACAGAGAAAGTGAAACATCAATGTGAGAGAGACACATTGACTGGGTGCCTCACACACGCACCCTTACCTAGGCCGGGGTTCAATCGAACCTGCAACCCAGGTACATGCCCTTGACCAGGAATCAAAGAATCAAACCCTTCAGTGTGAGGGCCTGCGCTCTAACCACTTAGCGCACTGGCCAGGGAAGAAAGGATATTTTATTTTATTTTATTTTTTTTAAATATATTTTATTGATTTTTTACAGAGAGGAAGGGAGAGGGATAGAGAGTCAGAAACATTGATGAGATAGAAACATCGACCAGCTGCCTCCTGCACACCCCCCACTGGGGATGTGCCTGCAACCAAAATACATGCCCTTGACCGGAATCAAACCTGGGACCTTTCAGTCCCCAGGCCGACGCTCTATCCACTGAGCCAAACCGGCTACGGCAAAGAAGAAAGGATATTTTAATATCCCCAAAGTGAGAATAATATAATCTCAATATAAATCATAGAAACTTAGTGTTATGATAAATTCACTATACATCTTTATTTTTCTTGGTTTTCCTTGGCTGGCCCTGGTTCACAAATCAGCATATGGGAACTACTGGTTTAGAGTGTTAGCCAACAAAAATGGTAAAAATATCCCACTCTAGCAAGAATAGACCATGATCTTCTTTGAGCCTTTCTCTGACTTGTAATTCTTAAAGCTTTCTGGTGCCAGAATAAAGACTTCTTTCCCCTCCCTCTTAAACAGTAAGCTCTTTGAGACCAGTACACTAGGGCAGTGGTCGGCAAACTGCGGCTCGCGAGCCACATGCGGCTCTTTGGCCCCTTGAGTGTGGCTCTTCCACAAAATACCGACTTCTGCGCATGGGCCATGAAGTTTCAATTGCACTGTATGCGTGCACCCGCACGTGGTATTTTGTGGAAGAGCCACACTCAAGGGGCCAAAGAGCCGCATGTGGCCCGCGAGCCGCAGTTTGCTGACCACTGGACTAGGGTATTCTTCATATCTTCAGCACAGGGTTAGATATGAAGGAGTTGCACCAGGAATGTTTGATGAATGAGTAAATGTTCAGCAGTGGGGGTGGGGGGCGGGGGCGGGCTGTAGCTGCTGCTGTAGAAAAGATTAAGGAACCAGGAGTTCTTATGTAAGCTGCCCACCTATGTGGTCACTGGAGAATTCCACCATTAGAGTAGGCTGAACAGGGATGCCATCAGCCAGCTACCCAGAACACCTGTATAGTCTGAAAGGAACTTAAAAACTGGTACCTTGAATCAATAGATATGAGCAATTCGTCATGTCATCCGGTTCTGGATATGTAGTGAGGAGAGAAGGGATTTTTTAATGAGGATAGAGGAAACCCTGCACAGAGCTATGGGGATGAGCTACCTTTCCCTGCAAGGACAATAGGATGAGCGATGGTCCCAGCAATGAACCACGACTGAAGCCTGGGCTGGAGGGAACACTTTAAGGCAGGGATGGGGAACCTTTTTTCTGCCAAGGGCCATTTGGATATTTATAACATAACTAGAGGCCTGGTGCACAAAATTCGTGCACTCAGGAGGGTCCCTCAGCCCTGCCTGCACCCTCTCGAATGCCAGGAGACCTTGGGAGATATCTGACTGATGGCTTAGGCCTGGGCCTAAGCGCTGCTGTGGAGGCGGGAGAGGCTCCCGCCGCCACCACTGTGCCGCAAGCCATGAACTCAGCTCAGGGCTTCTGCCTGAGCAGCGCTCCCCCGTGGGAGCACACTGCTTTGAGCATTTGCCCCCTAGTGGTCAGTGCATGTCATAGCGACCAGTTGTTCCATCATTTGGTCGATTTGCATATTAGCCTTTTATTATATAGGATTTTGGGGCCATACAAAATTACCAACTTAAAAATTAGCCCAGCCCTAGCCAGTGGATAGAGCATCTACCCCTGGCTGAGGGTCCTAGGTTTGATTCTGGTCAAGGGCATATACCTCAGTTGCAGGCTTGATCCCGGGCCCTGGTCGGAGAGTATGTGGGAAGCTACCAATCGATATGTCTTTCTCACATTGATGTTTCTCTCTCTGTCCCTTCTACTCTCTCTAAAAAAAAATATCATCTGGTGAGGACTAACAACAACAAAAAATTAGCCTGTTATATTTGGTCAAATATTTAATTAACTCACCCTAATGCCTTGGCAGGGCCAGACCAAATGATTCCAAACTTTCCCCACCCCTGGCTTAATGGGAGGTCAGACTAGAAAGAATTAATGCTGAGTGAGCAGAAGGACAAACGGACCAATGAGAAGGACTGGAGGATAGGTGAAAGGGAAGCGTACCCAGTGCTGCTCAGACTTTACAGTGTGTGAGTAACTTGACCTTGTGGAAATGTGCATTCTGTTTCCATATCCTGGGTGGGACCTGAGGCTCCGCATCTCTAACAGTCTCTCTGGTGACAAGGATTAGGTCATGGAAGGGATGGTATTGAGAGGGACTGGAAAGCCTGGGAACCTATTACAACATCGATGGGAAATCCTGTGGCAGCTGCTTTTTTTCTGCCCCCCAGCTCTCCCCGCCCCCCTGCCACACCCACTACAGCAGCACTGTTGACATTTGGGGCCAGTTATGTCTTGTTGGGGGTGGCAGGTGGGAGGAGGGGGTGCTGTCCCTGCATCATAGGATGTTAAGCAGCATATCTAGCCTCCACCCCCTAGTTTCTGGTACGCCCACATACACACACTATTTGTGCCAACCACAGATGTCTTCAGACATTGCCAAATGTCCCTTGGGGTTCAAAACTGCTCCTGGTGGAGACCTGTAGGTTAGAGGGAGCATTGAGTCACCCCCCTCATGCACATTTACCTCCTGTCTTCTGTAACCATGAGGCAGAAATAGCTTTCCTCTGATTTATATGCTTAGAATACAACACACTCTTCACTAGCGCAACCTTTAGAAATGCCGAGAGGTGTTTGCTTTTCATTTGACAGCTGATCACTTGAGAGTGTCCTCAGCACAGACCAGCATCTTGCCCCGCCCCCTCCTTGCAGTTCTGGGGGAACAGTAGGGAAATGCCTTTCCAAGAAAATGTTGGCTAAGTAACCTAACATCATTTTAAGTCATCACGACACGCCCACCCACAGTGCGCAATAAAATGGAAACTCCATGATCTGTTCTCAGGATACTGTGTTAGCATTTCGCTGACGACCTAACAACTTCTTCATGTCCATCCACCACCACATCTCACTTTTCTAACAGCCTCTAAATGTTTCCCAGCTCCAAGGCCAGTCAAGTGACAATCTCAAAAATCCTGACAGGGATGGGCGGGTTTGCTTTTTGCCGTTGTTTTAGTTATTTCTTCTTAAAGTGTTGAGAAAACATCTTGAGGTTTTAAACCCGGCTGGAGTCTTAGGCCGAAACAGTTCAGCAACCTGCACTTCACTTGTCTTCCCGGTGCCTATGCGTGCAGGGCCCAAGGCCCATGGTCCAATCAGTTAAACTTCTCTGAAAGCCAAAGAAAACTCAGGTCCAAACAGGGTTAGTCTCAGGCTGAAACAAAAATGTACATCGTGTTGAAAAGGCTTCTCCAAGTGCTACAGTTAATAAGCACTGTTGTGTTTTTACTGGAAAAGCGTGTATCTAGCCAAGCATTCTTCACATTTTTCCCAGGATTTAGTCACAAAATCAGTTTAGACATATTGCAAGGATGAAATGTGTACATATCTGATAAAGGGCAATGGTATTTTTTCTTTTCTGCTGTATAGCTCCCTGAAGGGGAAAACAAACTACACACACACACACACACACACACACACGTGTGCACTTATATCTGTGGTTTGTTTTCCCCCTCATGAATTGTGTACCTATGTGTGTAAAACAAAACACAGACATATAAACACAGATGTGAATGTATATCCACTTTCACCACTGAGTACAAGAGCTTCTTTATTCACTATTATACTTCTACTTAGATTTAAATGGGATGGCACAGACCTTTCTCCTGGATTTGAATAACTTAGATCCAACGTGCAGAACACTTCCTAATCTTTCGCACATGTCTACACCGTCTTCAGAACTTCAGTCGAAGTGGCCTTGGATTTGATTTATTTGGGACAGCTGTGTAGACATGGATTTTGTGCATGGTCGGGAAGGGACCAGGGCTGTGGAGTCATGTCCATAAATGCGGGCATGAGGGCATCATCCTCGGCTGCATCGCTAACCAAAGGAAGGAGAAAAATGTACCCAATGTGGACTGTTGCAAAAGTTCCCATTTTCAGAGCAGATTGGCCTGAAGGTAATAATCTGTGGTGGAGGCTAATGGGCGCTGGACTTGGATTCTGGGTTTGAGCTCTGGCTGTGCAACTTACTGGGTGTGTGACCTTGGACAGGTCACCTAATCACATTCCTCATCTGTGAAATGAGGATAATGAAACTCAATACAGTGGTGGTCATGAGGACTTAATGAGATAAGTCCTCCAAATATGTGAACATTGTGAAGGATTGTACAAATGCAAAGTGGTATTTTTTCCAGCAGATACTATTCTTGTACGAGTTCTTGCTAACACACCCCATTACATTTCTGAGTCAAACTAACTTTGGTAACAGATCATGGAAACAGTAAATCAGGGGGAGATTAATGGGACGCTCTGGGCCAGCGATGACTTGGCGCTGTGTGCCTGCGCACACAGTGATGGAAATTGCACTCAACCTGCGCGTCTTCCTTTCAGAATCCTAGCTCTGGTCTCCCTGAGAAAAAGCTAGACCAAATGAATGCATAGCGTGCTGACGAAAGCTTAGCTGCTGGCGTGGGCACAACAGAGGTTCTGGTGCATAGCCTGCTGGTGTGTGTGATGTAAATACTCCCATAGCGATGGCCAGTTTTCCACTGCCAACGTCACCGAATGTGAGGTTGGGAGGGGATGTGCCATAGCTCGCTGTTACACCGTATTTCCACTATGCAAGTGGGTGTAAGTAACGTCAACTATCCAGGTAATAGTAGAGTAAAGTAACTAGGGAGTGATGTGTCTTTAATATGATTTGTGTAACTGTAAGTTTGCATACTTTAGTTTTTATTAATGGCTGTGTTTAACACTTGGCTCACAACTCGAACAACCAGCTCTTGCTGGCCGGCACAAGCTGGCTCCCACATGCCACTGTTTCTCATTGGCTATGTGAAAGCACAGAACTGCGCCATGAATCAGCAGGTTCAGGACCGTCCCGGAAAACCAGCGTGGAGAATGCAGCCATCAATGGATTTTTATTTCTGTGGACTTTGGATGAGCCGTCTGTGCTTGGTCCCACATTTCCTCCTGTGTTCCCTTCGGCTAACAAAATGAGTATCGGCTCATGAGAATGGGTCATAGATCTAGTTACTAGGGTTAGTATTTGAAATTGTTTCAACTTTTTAATTATTTTAAACATTGTAAAGATTTAAAAAGAGCAGAATTTTATAGCATCTTATTGTGGTCATTAAGAAAAAAATCTAGAAAATATTCCCAAAGAGAAGAATAATGTTTTTCTCTTAGCTATCCTAAATGCTCTGGGAGACTGTTGGGGCACAAAGGTTAAAATTTAGCCCATATATGGAACATGCTGGGAAGAGGACCTCCCAGTGACCTGCACCTCCTTCCATAATCAGGTGATTCCTTATGTCTGACCAGCCACATTGCAGTGGTGGAGAATTTGGGAAGCCTGACTGGGAACACAAAGGGGAAAAAAAAAAGTTGTCAAGGCAGCTTCTATAATCAAAATCATTAAAAGATCAAAAAGCAAACAAAACCAGTATTTCAGATACTGAATTATTAACTTACTCCTAGATGTGTTTCAGGCATCGGGCTTATTTTGAAGAAGTTTGTAAGAAGGCTACAAAAACTTATAGACCCATGATATTTGGGCCAAGCATAGGTTGTGGGGGAGGGGGGGGAGTTGGAGGAGTTATAGGAAAAGGAATGGTTTCACATCAGAACCCCACATTGAAAATTATACTTTCTTGTAGGTTAATTGCCAAAAAGCTTATCTTAAAATTCGGTCCCATATGCAACCCAAATATTGCATTTTGTTTTTCTGAGAAGGACATAGGACATGAATGCCATGGGCCAGATTTTCAGACATGCCGGTCGTCTATTGTCAATCTGGTAGATGTATTTTCAGGCAAATAATGTGTCAGTGTCAAGCCTTTTAAAATAAAACAACTTGCCATAATTCTCCTATCTGATCATTGGTAAGTCATGTGCTGTTTATGTGTTGGGGAAATATGTGGTCTTTTGGTAGTTCTAAAAAAGAAAGTCTTCTTCAAGCAAAAAAAAAAAATGTCATATGGTATTGTTTTGTTTATGAATTCACTCAGATAAAATTTTGTAGACTCTTGAAAGAAAATGGTTCTTACTTCTATTTTAGTGTGTTTCCATTCAGGGGAGCCATGAGCCCGCTGTGGCAGTGACTCTCATGTTTCTAGGGGCCAGCACCTGGAGGTTCCCCGACCCCACTCTGAGTTTCCGATTTAGCAAGTGGAGGTGAGACCTGAGGCCTGAGTATTTGCATTTCTAACAAGTGTCCAGATGATCATGATACTCCTGGCCCTGAGGACCACACTTTGAGAACCACTGATTATTTTTTTATTCTTTATTGATTGAGGTATTACATATGTATCCTTATTCCCCCATTGCTCCCCCATCCCCCAGTTCATACCCTCTCCCCCCTAGTGTCTGTGTCTATTGATTAGGCTTATGTGCATGCATACAAGTCCTTTGGTTGATCTCTCCCCCTTACCCCCACCCTCCCCTGCCTTCCCTCTGAGGTTTGACGGTCTGATCGATGCTTCTCTGTCTCTGGATCTGTTTTTGTTCATCAGTTTATGTTGTTCATTATATTCCACAAATGAGTGAGATCATGTGATATTTATCTTTCTCTGACTGACTTATTTCACTTAGCATAATGCTCTCCAGGTCCATCCATGTTGTTGTGAATGGTAGGAGTTCCTTCCTTTTTACAGCAGCGTAGTATTCCATTGTGTAGATCTGCCATAATTTTTTAATCCACTCATCTGCTGATGGGCACTTAGGCTGTTTCCAAATCTTAGCTATTGTAAATTGTGCTGCTGAGTTCCCTGTAAATGTTGGAGAACAGTATGGAGTTTCCTCAAAAAAACTAAAAATGGAACTCCCATTTGACCCACTGATCCTACTTCTAGGAATATATCCCGAGAACCACTGATTTTTAAGGTAAAGAATGGGTCAGGAAAGTGACCAGCCAGTCAGTAAACATAGGATGGCCATTAACAGCACATTAGGCATTCTGAATTCTAAGAGGGGAGGACATTAGGCCATCTTAAAAACAATTTATGATTGGCAGTTTCTGTCTGCAGGCTTCTCCTAAGCTCAGTTCTAGCGTACGTTTCAGACTAAGTTGCTTCTGTGTCCATGAGTGTCAGCTGGGCAGACCAAGTTCTATCTTTGCGCTTGGCAACCTCCCCCCATGCCCTGTCTCTGCTGTTAACATTGGCATTTCCCCCAGACTGAGTAGCCTGAGAGCAGCCATCTGAAAAGAAGGCAGCAAGGTTACTGGTGATGGCGCGACAGTGGCATTTCCACTGCCAGCCAGCCAGGCGGCTTCCCCGTGTTCTGATCACCCTGGAAGGGATCCCGTGCTTCCTTTGGGGAAGCAGTTTTCTGCCTGAGCGCTGCTTCTCCGCCTCCGTGCCCCTCCCACTGAAGTCATCCCGCAGAGCCTGATAACTGAAGCAGTTTCCCCTCCAGGAATCATTCCTGGGCTTTTGGGGGGCAGGGATGCCAGGCCGGCAGAGACTCCGATGAGGGGTGCTAGCATCTCCTGTCTGGGATGCTGGGCCTGAGGGTACAGAAGTAAGAATCTAAAGGGAAGAGAGGCCTGGAGGCCGTAGTAAAGCTGTAGTCAGTGAGCCATTGCACACCCGCCTGCCATGCCGAGGGGGTAAGGCTGGTTCAGAGGACACATTGCTTTTCGAGAGCTTTCCAGAGCCTTCCAGAGCCAGCATTCTTCCTGAAAACTCCTCCGATGCGCAAATGGTCAGACTCCAGCATGACAGTCAGGAAACCTACACTTCAACGTATACCCTCTGCGGGAGGGAACAGATAGCAAATTCACGATCATAGTTAAACTCCAGTTTCTCCCGTCACAGACAAACACGTTACATTCACAAAGTGGATCCCAAACCTCACTGATCAAAATCTTACGGGGGATTTTTGGAATGCCATTTCCTTTGCACCAACCCAGACACTTTGAGTTGCCCAGTTGATGGGGGATGGCTGCGAACCTGTGTTCACTATAAGATGTGCTGGTGATTCTGATGGGTAGTCATGCTGGAGAACTTCTGGTAGATCCCTGCCTGGTTTTCATGGTGATGGTTATGCAGCTGCTGTGTTATAGGGAATTCAAAGAAAAGTTTCTTTTTAAAAGAAACACAGTAAACCACAGCTATAATAATGTTGATGTGAATAGGGTTCTCTCTCTCTTTTCTTTTTTGTTAATCCTCACCAGAGTATATTTTTCCCATTGCTTTTCAAAGAGGGTGAAAGGGAGAGAGGGAGGGACAGAGAGAGAAACATCAACATGAAAGCGACACATTGACTGGTTGCCTCCCACACACACCCTGACCAGGCGGTGGGGAGCAAACCCGAAACCAAGGCACATGCCTCGACTGGGAATCAAATGTGCGAATCTTCATTACTTGGGCCAATCCTCTAACCACTGACCCACACCAGCCAGGGCTGAATAGTGTGCTCTTGTTTTCAAAAGGCCTTTAGGAACATTATTGATGTTCCTCACCAAGTTCCTGAGAGGTAGGTGACAGGATATGTAGTATTGGCGCCATCTTACAGCAGAGATGCTGCCACAGAGTGGAGCCAGAATGAGGTCCCATCCTTCCTGTTACCTGTCACATGTGCTTGCCACTCTGCCATCTCCGTTGCTTGCTATTGCATGTATGTGTTTGTTTTGGGTACTTTGAGTCTGGTCATCTCGCATTTCATGAATAGATTACTGCACTACTATGGGGTCACTGGGGCGTAAGTGGAGGCGGAGAAGACAAACAGAAAACAGATGGAAGCTAAGGTACACCCAAGGGGCCTCACAGCCCAGGCTCTAAACTGGGGAGCAAGGCCAGAGCTCCCCGCGTGCAGGGCTGGGTGCTTATGCATACATACAGTGTAAAATCGAACATCTAAAGAGCAGCTCAGTCCAAGAGAGGAAGTTATTTGCATGCATACCATTCAAAACTGTACAAAAAAATGTATGCACGATTACAAAGGTCGCAGTGGAGTCCGAGGTCCAGGCCAGGGAGAGTAATAGCAATCATTCAGGAAGGTGATAGGCAACAGATATTGAAGAGACAATAAACAGAACACCAGAGCTCAAAGGTAAGAATTTCCATTGCCAGAAGTTCTTGGGGAGTAAAACAAGAGTTTGGGGTTATAGGTCAAGAATCTCATCATCATTGAGAACTGGCATGAGGTGAATGTGAGTCTGCAGGTTGTGGCCAGCTGCTAAGTCCAGAAAGCTCAGGTTAGCCAGACATTATCCTATATAATAAAGAGCTAATATGCTAATTAGACCGAACTGCAGAACGACCTTCTGGACGAAGCCGGGGCTGCGAGGGCCTACACTTGCACGAATTTCATGCATCGGGCCTCTAATATATATATACTTTGTTACATCACGTTGAACAAGCCTCACTTTCCTTATCTGTAAAATAAGGAGTTGGCAAATTAATAGTCTGTGTACAGTCCTAGCAGCAAGGAAATCTATTGGCAAATGAATAGCAAGTGCAGTGAGCCTTTGAGAGGGCTGACAAGAGGTGCATGTATTCAGAACTCTTTAACACTGATCCTGGGTCACTGGAACTATTGCAAGTGGCACCTCCTTTTGTGGAGAAAGGATTGAGCAATTAGTCGCAGCACAGTGGACACACCACCAGACCATGAGCCCCGTCATTTGTAATAGAGCAAATGCGGGGCCCATGTTAGTCAGGGGGCTCCTGAATGTTTAGTTGATGCCTCCCATTGACCCTCCTATCTTGGCTGCTGTTGTGTTCTTATTCTCCAGAAGAAAAATGAACAGAAGGCGGATCCCAATGCTAGCTTGTTATCTGCTGTGTGCTTCTTGTAGTGAAAGGATTGCCGGTAAGCTTAGAAACCAAGACTACTGCCTCCCCTTCATTCATTCAGTATCTTTACAACCTAGAGGAGACAAGAAAAATAAGGGCTCTCAGACAGAAGCAAGTAAAATAAAATTGGGAAGCAGGTCTACAGTAAATGCGGTGTGCCGCGCCTGCCACTCGGCGCTCCTCCTGCCGTTGCCCCTGGAAATGTGTGCCTGTGTGGAAATTTTCCAAGTATTCACTACCAAGGCATGCTAATGTCTTCCTAATTCTGGCACATCAGGCTCAGGAAAAGAGGACACTGATTAATAATTAAGTAAATGAAGCATGGGCCAGATGGGCAGTATTAAGAAGGAGGAAGAGAAATTCTCTTGTCCTGTCATTGGAAACAAAGATGGTGATAGACCTATCTTACAATCATGTGTCCAGAGCTTGCTTGCATATACACTATTATTTCATTTTGTCTTCACAGCAAACCTGTGAAATGGCTCTAGATGCCTAGATTACAGATACTCTTAAATTAGAAAAGCTTAGTAACCCATAAGCAGAGACATGAGAATGCTACCCCAAACCACTCGAGGTCATGAGCATCCCACCAGCTGGGCTTTGTGGCCTCCCGATGCCTCATGTTTTCCTAATTCCATTCAATCGTGTCAGCTCTCTGCTATGGTCTATAAAATGCCAACAAAAATCACTTGCGAAATTCCCAATGGTAACAACATCAGACTCCCTTTAAAAGACACATACTAGACCCGTTCTAATATATTTAATTTGAAGTAGCAGAATTTCCCAGAACCCAAGTTCAAAAGTACACCTCCTTGTGGTCTTGGGTCTTGGGAGAGTCCACACATCTTATGTAAACTCATGGAAAAGGTTTAAAGTTGAGGGCTCCGTGTGATCTGAAAGGGATGGATGTTTTCGTTCTCAGCATAACTATTCTAACTCCTGCCCCAAAGCAAAAATGTTAAAATACCTAGTGCTACTCAAAGGGGAAAAAAAAACAAAACCCACTGGAGCTTCCATTATTTCCAGGAATTTATGGTTTTGTGTGAAAAATTACTCTCAGGAAACTTTTGTATTTTGGTGGCAGAAGCCTTGGCAAGAAGTCAGTCAGATGTACATCCTGAGTTGTGCACCGTTGCGGCTGACGGGATGCTCCCGGGACAGCAGCTGAAGGCACGGCACGGGACCTGCAGTCTCTGTCCCCGTGGCTACAGGTTCTTTGGTTCGGAGATTCCATCAGTGGTCCAGGCTCTGCCCGGCTCTCCGGCATCATCACGCTCCCCTGTGCATACCAGGATCATTGCCCCGCATGAAAACTAGGCTCGTTGTTCAGTGGTTAAGTGTGCACTTGGGGTTCGAGGAACCTGGGCTCACACCTTGTCTCTCCACTCATTGGTATGTTGCTTTTTTTCTCTCTGCATGAGTTTGTTCATCTGGGAACTTAAAAAAGTATCCACCAAAGGTGGTGTTGTGAAGATTCAGTTATGTGTTAGATGGCACCACCTGGCATGCAGTGGGTACTCAATAAATGTTCGCTGCTCGTATTACTGTTGCAGACATCCCCAGGTATAAGACCCTGGCAGAGGATGTCTGATGACCTGATTAGATATTTTATGTCGAGAAGAATTAAACACAGAGGGACCCTGCCATCTGTTTAGAGGATGTTTGAACCACACTGTGTCATAATGAAGCAGGCAGGGCAGTCCTCAGCTACCAACACTCTCTTGCTCATTAAATACAATTAGCATCCCTGGTCTGTCGCTGTCCCTACTTCTAGCCATGTCCCCGGGTTATTGCAGCAATCAGAATACCCCATCCCCCCTCAGATGGCCCTGGGTTGAGAATCACTGGCAAGTATAGTCTGAGTTCGACTCTGACCCTAAGTAGCGGCGCACCCCCTCTGCCCGTGGCCAATAGAGAGATCTTATTCTCTGAGCGTGTGAGGGAGAAGTTCCGGCCTCTCTCCCTTGTCTGTTTCCTGCAGCACTCAGACATGTTCAGGGATCCATAGGGGCTGTAGCCGGGCTTTCTGATGGCTCCGCAGGAGCAGCAGTGACTGAGGGATGGAGGCCTTGCTTCGGCTGCATCTATAGGCGTGTTCTGTGGGCAGGACTCTTGGTTAGTTTGGGTGGGTCCACGCCCACCATTGAGCCATTGACCTACCTAATCACTCTGCAATTCAGCAATTTGCTTGACCCCCTTATTCCAGAGGCACTTATTTAACAAACTAACATTTATTGTATATCAGGTACTGTTAGATACATCATACTATAACAACTAAGACATGGCCCTTGTCAGCAAAAGTAACGCATGGAAAGCAGGTCTCTGTAAAGGGACCTCAGGGGTGGTATTCTGTTCCCACTTAGAGGCGTTCAGTCTCTGAGCCTAGGGACCAAGGCTAATTGCTCTTTCTATTCACCGTTTAGACCGTTTCTTCCCACTCGGCTCTCACTGTACTCCTTAGGAAGAGTGTTTCTCCCTCACCAGGAGCCATGGGCAGTGCCAGAGACGCAGCCCAGGTGGCAGGTCCAGCAGGAGTGGTTCGGGGGCTCCCACAGCCGCTTTCCTGCCCCAGGGGAGCACAGCATGGAGCACATGTGCTGTTTAGTCCCAGATTTCTGTCTGTTTCTTTTATGTAAAAGTTTTAAGATGATGAGAGCTCTGTCTGATCCAAACGGGGATGTTGAAGTTCTCAGCATTACTATTTTAACTGTCTTGTGCCTTTGCAAATATGTTACAGTGTTCTGAGCCACCGCCAGCCCTGGATTCCCATTTCTCGTGGTTAGGGCTGTCACCGCTCCCCGGCAGTCTGCACGGCAGAAGCGGGAACATGCGAGGAACTAGGTGGAGACCTCCTCACAGCGGAATGCTGTCTGCTCGGGAAGGGCGGGGTGGCAGGAGGAGTGATTGATGGGAACTTAGTGAAACAACCGTCACTTAAATATTTTTGCACAGATTCCTGTGGCTTCTTTGCCAGAAAATATAATAATGACAATGCAATCGTGCAGACTGCTGTAGAGTCTGGAATGTGCCGTGGCGGGTGAGGATTACTGCTGGTTCTCTTACCCCAGGCATCTGTCTGAACCTAGAAATTCTGTATCTTGGGGAAGATTAATAGCCTTCAGGGTGAAGGAGAGGACAGAGACCCTCCCCGGGAGCATGACAGGGATGGCGGTTGGTGATAATCAGATGAATGGACGGGGCCCTGTATCAGGAGGGAGCATGTGTTTGGGATTAGCATGTTATCAGGGAAATGTTTGCCCTTATCTTCTTCTTTGAATAAGTTACAAGCTATTTTTCTTCTTTCATGAAGGCAGAGTAGTAATTCAGAAAATGTTGATATCTTGTCAGATGGAAAAAGTTATTTTTGTGTGTCTGTTCAAGTTGCCAAATCAACTGATGTGTACTGAGTGTCGACTGTGTGTAGGGGATTGGAGAGAGCCTCCAATGCCAACTTTAAGATTTTTAATGTTACCCTGGAGCGAAAATGGGAAGTGGAACCCTGGGTTAGAGGGAAGCTGTGACATTGTTTCTCCTGTACCCTCTGTGTGAATGACATGTGCTCTCTCGCAGTGCCAGGAGCCCCCCTCCCTCCAATGTGCCCATGCCTCGCCATCCTGTAACCCCAGCGTGCACTGCCTATGTGGTTTCCCTCCCACCTGGCTCCTCTGCACCATCCTCCTTGCCCCTGCATCAGGGTGGACCTCATGATGCACTGGAGCAAGATCCTTCTCCCTGCCTGGAGAACTTGGTCCCTTCCCATCATCCTCCACCCTGTCACCAGAGTGACCTTTTTAGTATGAAAATGACCTTGATTAACCCTTCAGAGGTTGTCCATGGCCTTCAAGAGATGTCTTGGGGAGGGAGGGTCACTGCCTCCCTCCTCTCCTGACACCTCTTACTGTACACCCCGGATATAGCATGCTCCCTTGTGTGACTCCACGTGCTCCTTCCTCGATCTAGAGCGATTTTCTCCTTAGTTTCATATGTAGTAATTCCTGTGTCTTCTCCAAAACTCAACATTGCTGTGACCTCCAAGGAGCCCACCCTGCCTTCTCCCTCCTGGTAGGATTTTCGCTGTTCTCTCGAATGTGTCTGCACACTGGGTACTGAGCTCCTTGAAAGCAAGAACTGTGTTTTAGATCTTCTAGTTCAAGTGTCTGGTACAGATTGGCAGCCAGTGAGCGCTTACTCCATGAAGGGATACAGTCTGAAGGTTAAACAGAGGTGGGAATGGATATGAAGAGATGTCACACACTGTCTCTCGCCATCGGTGCCATTGGTGCTATCTCACATCTCTTGGTCACACCATCCCACGAAGGCCTCACACTGTTTCCCAGAGAACCTCTGGGGACTCACCCCATGACCACTTTTCTATCATGGTTCTCTTTTCATGGGGTCCATGCCCCAAACAACCAATAGGGGAGGATTTTTGAAAGCTTCGACTGTCGTGGATACATGGAGAGAGTCAGAAAGGGCGGATGTGTTTGAAGAAGCATAGATTCAGCTTTCTGGTAGTGAACGATTAAATCATCTTGTCATTCAAACTGTGGTATCAAAACATCGTTATGTAAATTGCAATAGAGCAGATGAACCCCTGAATTACCTGGGATGCACAAAGTAGAATTTAAGACCTAGTCTAGAGAGAATACAGCCCACATACCTCATGACCTGGGTGTGACCATTTGAAAATTGCTGGTGTTTTGGCATTTGCTGATGTTTTGTTCACAGATTAGAGTTGCCACAGGTTCTCTCTTTAAATGGAGAATTCCTGTATTGACCCTAATAGTGAAGTGAAGTATCCTGTAGCTGTCACTGTGTTAACAGCCTTTGGTAAACAGGCTGATATTTTATTTGTGTGCTAGCACACTGGCCGTTACTCCGCTGGCCAAAGAGTACCCCAGGTCCAACCAATTCCCTTGGGTCTCAATTCGGTCATCCACTCGGGTCAGGAAGGCAGTATCTTACTCACGTCTGTGCCAGCTGAGGGCCTGGAATTTAGATGTTAAATGAATAAATTGTTGCGGCAAAGCTATTAGCAGAATGATCTAATGACCTTAAACAGGGGAGTGTGTGTGTAGGCAACTTATATTTTAAGAATTATGTTTTAATAAGTAGTGAATTGAGTATAAATCCAATAGTAATTACCATTAATAATGGATGAAATATTTTGAGCATTTACTATGGGCACCAAGCTCTACTGCCTCTCGAATTAAGTGAAAGACTAAATTTTATAGGTTAAAAAAAAATATATAATGAAAAGTGCACTTAGTGGCATTCAGAGCTCAGGAGGAGTGAGTTTGGGATGACCTAGTGTTCATCCGTAGAAGTCCTCCCAGTTCCGTTTGCACTAATGTGGAATGGGCCACGAATAAAAGAAAAACCTACCAATTCTAAACATTAGCAGTCCTCCCCCTCCCACACCACCTCTGGAGGACTAGTCTGCGCTTGCTCAGCCTGCTATTTCTGCTGAGGTCAGAAAGGTGAGTGATTAAGAATGATGAAGCTTTGGTTAGGCCACATTGCTTCGCAAGGGAAAAGGCAGGGGACAGTGGACGGGCCTGAGAGTGGCCAGGGCAGGGCCTGTGAGAGAGAGGGGGGGAGATGGGAGGTGAGAGGAGACACCATTGCCCTGTGAGGTGGCAACTGGGGAAGAGAAGTGCAGAAAGGCTGTTAGGAAGACTTTCTGTGCATGCTGCCATGTAGTGGTTCCACATCCTCCCCGCCATCCCCGCTCCTGTCTACCCCTGCTCTCCACGTCTCTCCAGAAAACTTCCGCCAAGTTGGTGTTTCCTTTAGGAGGGACACATGATAGAAGGCCTTTGTCCACCTGTACGTGGGCCATAGTGACAAACATGGGAAGTCAGTGCCTTCCGTGGCTCGAAGGAATGGAAACTGGAAAGCTACTGTGCAAGAGTTTTTGTGTTTTTAAAATTTAGGGTTTAGCCCAGCCAGAGTGGCTCAGTGGTTGAGTGTTGACCTATGAACCGGGAGGTCATGGTTTGATTCCCAGTCAAGGCACATGCCTGGGTTGTGGGTTCGATCCTCAGTAGGAGGCATGCAGGAGGCAGCTGATCAATGATTCTCTCTCATCATTGATGTTTCTATCTTTCTCTTCTTATCCCTTCCCTTCCTCTCTGAAATCAATATAAATATATTAAAAAATATATGTGTATTAATAATAGTTTAAAAATTCCTGTCCCCTCACCTTAGCTTCTTGGCATTGTTAATTTTCTCACTTAACCCTGTTTCCAGAAAAAGCAAAAACTACCAATGGAATTCTTAATTCCTCACTGGGTAAAATTACTAGTAACAGCCAATTACCAATTAGTGGAGCCTGAATTCCATTCTGTATAACTCTATAAATCATTTTGAATAAACTTTCATTCTGTACAACTCAATGTTTTAAAGCTGTAAGTGTAGACTTATCAATATAGAAATGTCAGTGGCTCTCATATCAAATGCTTTAATAGTAATACTCCATACCTGTGTGACACTGGGAACTTCTCAACCTAGCGGGATGTTTGCAACATACCCGAGAAATAGGGGAGTTGTTGTAATGCCTAGTCCGGATAACCTGATGATAGAGTTGTTCATGCTGGGAGAGGCAGCCCAGGGCACTGCACAATGCACCTGTCTTTAGCTTTAAGTGTGAATTCTGTAGTTTGGGTGACTTGGCACCATGTGTGCTGAGAGGAATTGAGTGGTGTTGCTATCATTACAAGGTAACTGAATTCCAGCTGCTGGATGATGAAGTCATTCCTTCACATGGGGACAACGCTGCATGCCTGCATTAGTTTTTCAGGGCTGCTGTAACCAAGCCCACAAACCTCATGGCTTAAATAGCCAGAATGTATTCTCTCACAGCTCCAGTGGCTATAAGTTCAAAATCAAGGCATCAGCGGGGCCATGTTCTCTGCAGACACCAGGGAAAGGGCTGTTCCAGGTCGCTCTCCTGGCTTCTGATGGTTCCTTGGCTTATGGCAGCACAACTCCAATCTTCCCTGTGTGTGTCTGTTTCCAAATTTCCCCTTTTTATAAGGACACCAGCCATAATGGATCAACGCCTCCCCCCCCCCACACACACACACACACACATACACACACTCTGATATGACCTCATTTTAACTAATTACATGGCAACAATCCTAATTCCAAATACAGTCGCATTCTGAGGTGCTGGGGTTAGGACCTCAACTTATGAACTTGGGGGGTAGAGACAATTCAACACGTAACAGTGCCTCCTAAGTGATAGTTTGGGGGATCAGGCCGAGTCTAGCAGCCCTGCATTCAACATAATCCTTGTTTGGGGAGATGAATGTCAACATTCATTGATTTCAGGGAACAGAGCCCTCTGGAGTCTGTGATGTAACCTCACCCTCTCCTAAGAGTTATTTATGGCCTACAAGCCTGTGAACATTTGAGTGCTCATGTACAGAGAAGATAATCAGCCAGACAGATTTCTACACCCACTTCAGAGCCCTCATGCGGATCAGTCACCCACCCAGAGCAGCACATTAGATTTGACATCTGAAATGCGTCTGGCATTTTCAGGTAGCAAAGCCTTTAAAACATATCATATGGATGCCAATATCTTACTCTCTCCCTGAAAGAGCCCAAACACAGAGTCCCAGACATAGATACCATATACTATCTGGCCCTCAGTTAACTCATCTGAAAAATGAGCCTACTGCCAATCTTTCCACATTCCTGTGGATAATAAAGGGAATGATGTATGTGAGCTTTGTGAGTGATAAAGTGATATGTAAGTGAAAGGTATGTTGTTGTTATGACACAAGCACTATATGAGTTAGGACAGGCCAACAGAGAGGCAGTCTTAGAAATAATGTTCTGAGTTTCTTCCTAGGCAGGAGTGGGCAAGTCATGCCTATGCAGGAGGTAGAATTTGACCCACGCTTTGAAGACCAAGGTCATCAAGATAGTCAGAGGGAAGGAGACTGGCAATGGGCAAGGAGCATGTGTGTGAGGGGCACAGTGGGCAAGCCCTATAGCCAGAACAGAGAGCTAATTGTGCTGAGTTGCTCTAACAAATTGGTACTTTTAGCTCAAATTTCTCAGTTGAGCCAAATTATTTGTCTTTTACACATACGTGCTGTGACTTATGATGATGCTTCATTATAACAAAGCTCACCTCATCTAGACATAGGAAGTCACTTGCCATTCCCCCAGCACACTGCATCCTCTCTGCCATCAGTTCTACACACAGGTCTCTCCCGTTATTCAGATGCTGCCCTCTCTCTTCAGTGACTTCTCACCTTCCAAGAGCTAGATCTCGTCCTCTCTGTGCCACACTCTCACTGCTGCTCCTGCATAGGCACGGTCTCCCCCCCGCCCCCTCTCTCAGAGCGCTCCTCACCCGCCTCCACTGGGGCAGCATACATGGCAGGAGCTGATGGTTTGTTTGGTTCTGGTTCTATCTTCCCCATGTGACTGTAGGCCCCTGGAGAACAAGCAGTGTCATCTGTACACCTGTGACCTCCCAGGGCCTCCCATAGCCAGTTAATCTGACCCCAGTGAATGCTCAGTGATTGGAGGGACAGCGGGGAAAGAGAAGCTCTTTCAAACTCTGTACTTCATTGCACAGAAAGGCAGGTTCTTCGCCTATAATTTTTGCCAATAGGAAGAGCAGTGTCCTGGATTACCATCGGGAAATGAATTTGAGGGATGATGAGACTTGAATGTGATCACATTACCAGTCAGCTGACTTGTCTACGAAAACCTTTTTGAGAGTGTCCCTCATTCAGTCCAGTGGAATGGTCTCACACTTACTTCCTGTGAGGACAACATAATTTTGGCTTTGGCACAAGCAGTGACATGTTCCTCTTTATTTGTAATTAAAAATCTGGTTTGTTTTTATTTTATTTGAATATGGGAAAATTTTATGGGGTAATTCTTGGGGATACTGGAAATAAATTGATGGGAGCACTTGTGTGAATGAATGGATGAATGAATGAATGAATGAATGAATTAAACAATTTTGAAACCTAGGTCCCTGCAGGTATTTCTTTGTACGTCCTCACCTTTTGCGAATGTCTGCAGTTCTCTGTGTGCGGTAACTTCCTTGAGCAAAAATAACTGCAGTATGACAACACTTTTCAATTGAACAGCTCTAAAGACAGATTATTTTGAGACTGAAAAGTAGAATTTGGTGTCAACATGTTTTTAAAAGTGATTTCAGAGTTTGCCAACGATTATTTAAGTGTCAGGAAAAAAATAATTTAAATGGCATTCTTGAGAAATTTATTTTTATATTCTTGGTTTTTATGAAATGAAGGGAAACTGGGACTTGAAAAGCTAAGGTTTTGAAATGAAGAGGAAAGGAATAAGCTGGTGTGACTTCCTTTCTCTTTGAAGACACTCTGTGTCCACACTGTCCCTCAGAGCTCTCCTCCCTCCAGCACTTTCTCTGTTCCCTTCATGTCATCGCAGTGTGCAGGGCTAATGGTGGGGGCAACAGGGCTGTGGTCGATTTAACCTGCAGCCCATTCTCATTCATAAAAATCTACCCCAACTGATAATGACTTTTGCTGGATTAAATGAAATTCTTTGGGTAGACAGACTAGTCAAAATATAATCCCTACGGACCCCAAGCAAACATTCATTTCTGAGATGCTGTGGGCATGAAGGAAGGATTTAGTCCTAAGTACCTTGGGGTTTTGTTCAGTCCAGAGTGTAATTTCTTCCTCTTTTGCCTGTAGCCATTTCCTTAACATTACTGAAAGGATATTTTTCCTAATGAAGCATGAAAATTGATTGTATCTTGCCAGGAGGGTTCTTCCTAAGTCTGAAGATATTAAAGATTTCATGAGAACTGCATGAAAAATGTCTTCCTGAATCATTTACATTTCCCCTTCTGTAGGCTTATGTAACCATGCAGAAAATCTAATAATAAGTGTGCTATTAGTGTTCCGTGTGCCATACTGTAGGCTGCAGCGCTGGGGGGCGGGAGGGGGTGGAGAAATACCGGTGCCCATGGGTGTGTGATCGCATTCCCTTGCACAAGTGTCTGAAGTAAAGCCCTGCTGGGAAAGCTATAGCTAATTGGACAGAGTCTCCGTTTTTATCAGGCTTCTTTTTTGAAGCCTGTTTAGCCTTTTTTCTTTCCCTGAGTCGGAAGGAGACAGGAGCCATGGAATAGATTCACAGCGGCGCACAGCCGCTAGAACTATTTTGATTCTCAAAGCAGTGTTTGTCTAACACAGGTGACAACGCCAACCCAAGTCAGAACAGGGCACAGACAGCTAACCTGCAGTTGGAGAGAGGCCTTAAGTTATCATCATGGGAGGGCAACAAGTAAGTCAAAACAAAGACACAGGCATTGTTATCAGTGGAATTTCCCCAGCATCCATTTAGAAATCGCAAGAAGATCATACTGCCTGTCCTTTCTCAAGTCCCAAAATTCAGTAAAGGGTTCCATCCAAGTCCCCAGAAACTGCCGTGGTCGTCCGGGTGATAGAGCAAGAAATGAAGAATTTTTTTTTAATTCTCCTATTTTTCTAACCAGGCTTAGAGGGACATTGGTGGGCTAGAGATACACACTCACATCTGTAGTTGAAAAAGGAATTACAGTCGGCAGCTGTCTCCCAAGACACTTTTCCTATAGATACTTCCTCTGGACCCTAAGCCACGGGGCTGTGATTCTTGAAGTTGAACTATTTGTGCTTGGGAAAGAGTTTTCTCTGTAGATAGCTCAGTGGTGGGAATCAGTGGAGCGGAGCCTGGGCAGTAATGTACGCCTTCCGAATCCTGTGCCTTCCTGGTAATCCCAGGGCTTTCCCGGGCCTCTCTCATTGGTGTTCTTTTCATGAGGTGATGAGGCCTGAGCACGTCCTGGCTCTCCGCTGGGGCAGGGGAACTGTCTTGGCTTTACAGCAGTTGCCTGTCTCAGGTCCTCCCTCTGCAGACTTCTGCAGGGTCTCCAGGAATTCGGGGGAAGGGGTGCCTTTAGCAGAGCTTGCTGCTGCCAGGAAGCCCATCGGGCTTTTTGGATTCCTGTGAAAGTCAACATTTTCAGGGGTTCGGGCTAATGCGATGCTCTGCTCTTTCCCTTGGAAACATTTAAGAAAACATGCAGTTTTCACCAAAGGTATTATTTATTGAACAGATGTATTTCTCTTCCTTTAGACTTTCTTCTTTAAGGGTATTCCCATAATACTTGTGCACAGGGGTTTGGTCCTTTAGTCCCAGCCCCGGTTTATCTCAGTGTCAGACAGAAGGGGAGCAGCTGATCTTTGGGGAACACTTACCCTGCGACCTCACAGGTGTCCTTTCAATACTGCTCACCTGGAGCAGCCCTCCATTGGCGATGCAGCCCCATTCACACCTTTCAAGACATTTCCCCGTTAACGGATGCTCACTTGCACCTGTGGTATTTGATGAAGGTCCAGAGGAGCTCATTAAAGAGAGCGCTGGACAGCGTGCGGGGCGTGCCTCATCACCCAGTCCGAGGAGGGCTCTGTGGAACTCGTTATAGAGGCTTTATAGGTTGTTAATGAAAGGATTAGTGTTGTGCTAAACCTTTTTCAGGTTCATCCGTTGTGGGAAACCAGATCTGCTGTCTAAGCAGGCTTGCACTAGGGTTTTATAGTAAGAAAAGCTGTTAAGCTACTGTTACTCCTAATAAACCCTCTAGATTGCTAATTGACCTTACTCTGCAAAGTTGCACTTAACTAAATGTGATCTTGTTCTCCAGTTCTGTTATGTGTGAACATTATTCTTTCCAACTGGATTGGAAGTGCCTTTTATTAACAGGGACGTTGTCTTTTTTACCCCCGCCCCCCTCCTAAGAGCATCTGGTGCAGTGCTAGGTACATAACAGATGCTAAGACCTTTGTTTATTGAGTGGTAGCTGCATTTTTAGAATGCCATTCAGTGTGTTATCACATGGCTTATGTCCTGGTGATTCATGTAAAATGTTGTACCTAATTATAGAAAACTCTGCTGTTACATGTTGATCTGGAACCAGGCTGTCATCAGCAGTAGGAAAGGCACTGTGAAGCTCATATGGACGGGGAGAGCATAAGCAGGTCCAACCTGGCAGTGATGTCATCAACCGGATAAAGAAATGGCTTCCAGATGGGAATGGCCAGCATTCCTTACCAAGAACCGTGGGTGGAACAGATCAAAAGGTCTGTTTGCCATTTTCCTTTCACTTAACAATCGCTAATAATTGCCTTTTGCCCATGCGCATTCACTTGTCCATAGAGCAGATAGAAAGTAAAGTAAGTAAAAATTGCATAAATGGGAAAACTAGGGCACAAACAAGAAATTCTAGATCACTTGACAGTGGCGGCCAGATCAGTTCCCGGTGGAAACCATACTATCAAGGTATCACTGATATAAAAACGCAGCTGATGGCTGCAGGCCTCTGGGAGCAGAATGAGCCTTACACAAAGGTGTGCACGGGCAGCATGGCCAGGACAACTCCTGGGCCTCCTTGAGGAAGAGGTTGCCTGAGCCTCCCTGAAGCCCGCTCCACGTGGGCCTAATGTTCAGCCTCTTATCACACGCACCCTTCTTGCCATAGAACACTCTTGTCCCTGCATTCTCCACTCTGCCACAGCCGCATTGAAAGTATCCACATGATTAATACTTCCATAAAGGAATCGATTGATTGTAGACATGGGCCGTCAACATTTCAGAAATGACGGTCACTGCCAGCCGTCACGAAATGGAATCCACGTTACCCACGTTGACAGGTTTGGGGAAAAATGGATGATGGACTGAGTGGAGTCATATTGCATTTCTGTGTTGGAGGGCTTCCATTAGCTCACCCGTCATTCCACCTGTGAGCTCCTTCCCTGTTCTCTCTCAACTTCTTTTTTCATTCTCTTGTTTCTCTCCATATTTACTGCATCTTTTAATTGCCTTTCCTCTTGTTTCTCATTGGTCTTGCCTGGGTCTGGAGAGGCTGGGGAGGTGGGAAGGTCAAGGCTTTATGCCTGCTTATGATCTTTGTAGATGTTCATATTTCTAAGTGAATATTCATTTTTAGTTAACAAAATATTTGTGTGAAGTTGAGTGTTTTTTAAGCGATTCAAATGGTTCCTTCTTATAAGTGAATTAAATGCTGTTCTTAGAGTATGGTTTACACCAGGGGTGGGCAAACTTTTTGACTCGAGGGCCACAATGGGTTCTTAAACTGGACCGGAGGGCCGGAACAAAAGCATGGATGGATTGTTTGTGTGAACTAATATAAATTCAAAGTAAACATCGTTACATAAAAGGGTACAGTCTTTTTTTTCAATAGTTTTATTCATTTCAAAGGGGCCGGATCCGGCCCGTGGGCCGTAGTTTGCCCACGGCTGGTTTACACCATTCGTTTGCTTTGTTAAACCATTTTTTTGGGTTAAAAAGTAGGTTAAGCTCAGCTCTGCTCAAATTTATTGCATTTCCCCTATTTTTGAGGTTCTAGAATATAAGCTTCCAACGTCAGGGGCTCTGTCTTGCCACCGCCACATCCGTGAGCCCGGTTCCTGGGATGATTCCAGCAGCTTGGGACTCAGTCAATACTTGCTGATGGATTAAGATTTCCCTCCATTAATTTACATGCCAGAATTAGTTACCATTTTCCCAATGTTCTTGAATTTGACAGTTAGTTACAGACTGCACTGCAAGGTGTTTTCCAGTTTTATTTTGTAGCCTTCCTTTCACTAGTTTAAAAAACAGTTGATTTCATCATATAATTCTAATTACAATACAGTGTTAGTGGAAGAAAGCAGAATTTAAAATGATTTTCAGAATTACCCCAATTTTATCAATATATATAGATTTGAGTTTAAGTATATAAGCATTATACACTATATATAATTATTATGTATAACTTATATGTTTTACATACATATGCCAAGACATAATCAAAATATAAATATCAGATAGATCAGGCTGGTTTGATTGTGAGCAGTTTTTGTATTTTTTAAATTTCCTGTATTTCCAGATATGAACATATTCTGTTTTATATCAGAAAAAGTTCACTTATACATTAGAAATATTCATTTTGATGATAATCCTGACATCTGAAAACAACACATTTTTTTTCTGTAGTCGTCCTGGCTTTTCTGAAGCCCCTGTGTGTTTCATAGTTCCTTTCATTCCATTACTTAGTTTTTCTATGTTTGCTCTTGAAACTGTCTTAAAACAATGGAAAGCAGTTTTAGTAGCTTTAGCCCTCTAATAGATCTATACCTTTCAGAACTTTGTTATTAGTGAAAACAAGAATGGATACTAAAGAAAAGTGGTTACATTTTAAAAATATGTCCGGGGGGGTGGGGGGGGGTAGGGGGGGGCGGTGAATGTGGCAGGAAGAGCTCCTTGTGAACGTGACCTAACGCGGCTGCCATGCTGTTCTCTGTCTGGGTGGCCGGAGCAGAGCACTGAACCTCCTGAGTCCAGTCCCCCTTCCAGGCCCTGTAACATCCATAACACCCACCTCCGCACGATTCCCGGTTGGAACACATCAGATAATAATGTGTGTGAAAGTGCTTTGAATGACAAACAGGACATTATTACCACCCACAGCATTATTTCCCTGCCTGTAAAAGGCGGAGAGGTAAGATGCAGATTGTCTCTTGGCACAGGAGCGGGGAAATCCGTGTTTTTTTCTGCTGTGCCCTCCAGCAGGAAGAGTCAGAGGTAAATATCATTATTGCTCTTCATAACTTACAGCCTCGCGGTTCATGACAGGCGATTTCTCGGGTTTCTTTAGCATTTCAGAGACCATTATACACAGCAGTCATCCTTTGCGAAGGTGGAGTAAACTCATTATTCAAGGCAAATAGTCTCAAGTCAAGGAAGCAGCCCTGATGGAATGAAATGAAGAAGGGCAGTTTATCTTACAGTGAGCTAGCTAGCATTTAGGCCGATGTTGGAGATTGTCAGTGATGCTTGTGGAGGAAGGGGCGTTTAGAAGACACATGTCCTATTACACATCTTTAAATCCCTGTAATGCTCAGAAGCCGAGAGTGAAACAGTAGATGCGTGCAACTATTAGAGATTAACCCCATCCGTGGGATTCACCAACCAAGTAAAACTGACCACATAGTGTGAGATTATGACTACTTTTCCACGGCTCATTCCTTTTATTTGAAAGGATGTACAGTGTCCTTCCAAACTCCCAGGCCATAGCTCAGGGACAAAACATCCTATGTTGGATATTTGGTTTATTGGTCCACCTGAGTGAGCAGAGATATTACTGGAGGTGGAGCAGGAGAGCGGAAACCACATATTGCCCATTCCTCTGTTGCTATTTTCATTTTGAATATTAAAAGGTGACGACAGGGATTTTAAACCGGTAGACAGTTTGAAGTTACTATAACATGGGAGCGGAAAGCTTCTTTTTATTTTAATGGCCATAGAGTGATTTGTAGGGTGAAGATTATAGGGCGGGGGCATGGGATGGGGACACAGAGAAGAGACAGTCTATTTATTTTTCTTCATCAATTGAGTTTAGTGAGTTTTTATCCGTTTAGTAATGCCGGTGAGTTTCAGAGGGTTATCCTATAAAAAAGCGTTTAGGGATGTGTTTGGTGACTACGCTATGTTGGCTGTCTTGTGTACATATTGAAGTAAAGATACCTTTTAACATTTCAAATACTGACTCATCCCCAAAATTTGAAAATCTCCATTTACCACTTTCTAAACATCATTCAAGTTATCCTAGCTTCATAGATTTATGGAATCAGATGCAGAGTAAGACATGTGCCTGCTAATGAACATAGCAGGAAAGAAAATGTTCTCAAGTCTATTCATTACTCTACCTCTTTCTGTTTTTTATTGTTTAATATCTTATTCCTTGAATATGTGTGATTTGGGATTAGATGGGCCCATTGGAAGACCTCAGAGGTTCAGAAATCCACAGACTTGTGAAATATAAAACCATATTCATTTAAACAGATACCGACGGGCATATAAAATGAAAACTCCATCATCTCTCTTTAGCAGAAGGAGATTAAATAGGAGTGTAATTAAGTTGCCATCTCTGCTTCCCTGATTGAGACATTTATCAAAGTTGATCTTTAATCATTAGGTTCCTTATCTGTAGAATGAAGTCTATTGTGATGTCTAAGGTCAATTTGTTACAGGATGAGGGACAGTTTTATCAAATGAATAAATAAATAAATAAATAAATAAAGGCTAAAAAAAATAGAAATTTATTTTTCCCTCACATAAAGGAGGTTGGGAGGCAGGATCCAGGGCAGATGTGGCAGCTCCGCAGGCTCAGGGACCTGATCCTGACTTGCTCTTCGGCCATCCTTAATGTATTTCTCAGGTTCAGAATGGCTGCCGAAGCTCCAGCCTTTGCATTAGCATTCCACAAAGCAAGATGAAGGAAGGGAGAGGGGCCTGGCCCAGTTTTGTTTCCTACACTTCAGCCAGAATTTAGTTTCAGGACACCCAGCTACAAGGGAGGCTGAAGAGCAAGGCTTTGAGCTGCACAGCAATGTGTCTAGTTCAAAATGAAGGTTTCTGCTTCTAAGGAAAACGGGAGAATGGATATTGGGGCAAGCAATTACCACAATTCCTAGGTCAAAAAAACATAGTCTGGTGGGAAATTTTGACCTATGTAGTCAAGCCTGAACGTATATCGCATATGTACAAATCAGGCAACTTGAACTATATGCCTTTATAGCTTTACCCCTTATTTAGACCCGTGATTGTATTTTTTTTAGGCCTAGATTAGAATCATCAGGCCGGTGTGTGTGTGTGTGTGTGTGTGTGTGTGTGTGTGTGTGTGTGTACACAAAATCTTCTCTGTAAGGTGTGATGGATATAAGCAGTCACTCGGCAATTTAGAGCTGCCCCTGTCTCTCCCCACCTCCCAAGTGTCAGCATACACAATGTTACTCCACAGTCCAGGGGTCCTCAAAATTTTTAAACAGGGGGCCAGTTCACGGTCCCTCAGACCATTGGAGGGCCGGACTATAGTTTAAAAAAAAAAACAAACTATGAACAAATTCCTATGTACACTGCACATATCTTATTTTGAAGTAAAAAAACAAAATGGGAACAAATACAATATTTGTATTTGCCTGTGGCCCGCGGGCCGTAGTTTGAGGACCCCTGCTCCACACTATCAACACTTTGGATGCTTACTAGTAACTGGGAAGGGGGCGTGTTTTCCATAAGAGTTGTATGCACCTGCTAAGGTTACTTGAGGTCACAAAGCTAATAATAACTGCAGTACTGTTGATTGTGCTACTGTGAAGACAGGTGTAGAGGCTGAGGAGGGGAGGAAGGTACCCAGGATAACTGAGGGAGTAAACCACTGAAAGTTACAATTCTCTGGTTTGGGCTCTATGCATAAAATCATTCTAAAAGTCAAAGAGAAGAAAAAATCAATCTTGTTTTAAGTTCTCCATCTTAGTAACTCATTGGAACGAGGACTCTTCTATTCTGGGCCAGAATCTCCAGGGCACATTTGTGACATGTTGCATGTGGGTTGCTTGGAGGTTTGGGTCTGTTTCATTTAATGCATTTTTAAGTGTCTCTGAGAGTTTTGATCAACAAAACCCAAGAGTCCCTTTGGTTATATTTCAAGTCCATTTCTGCTCTTGGTTGTAGCAACGAGGTCAGTTGATAGGGTGCCGGAGCCAGAATTCAGCTGGGTGGCGAGTTCTGAATTAATGTGGCACTGCTGTGTGATATAATGTCGTTTCCTAGGAAACTGCCAGCATCTGGCTAACCTCCAGGAGGACAAGTGGTCAGGAAGGTGGAGGTGGTGTAAGAACTGTTATTATTGTGTTTTTTAACAGGCAGACATGTCATGAAAATTCATCATCATAGAGGTCCCCTTTCTATATACACAAGGCCTCACAGGTAATAAAAGGTAGACAGCTGAGATTGTTTCTTTAAATGTTGCTATTTGTCTGATTTAGATTTAGCCACAAAAACACACATAATCCCTGATGCTGAGAAGAGGTCAGAATGAGGGGGGGAAAACAAATAAGCAAAAAATAAATGTTTTTCACATCGGTATAGATGGGTTGTACATATGGGGATTGTCTGGACCCACCATCAGCAGGTATATATCAGCAGATATATGTGACTAATATCTAGATGCAGACAGAACTGATTCTACATAAATGCAGAGAAGCAGTGGGAGGTTCCTATAGTGGAAGGAAGGGAAGGGAAGGAAAATGTAATTGTTAAATATGAGGTCATGCGGGGTCGTCTGGGCCCAGTAGGGTTCCCCTGCCTTACCTACACCCTGCTTGCAAACAGTTTGCAAGCTTGAACACATGCTTGACTGTACTCTGTGCTAGGAATGGATTAGACTTGAAAACTAGATGAAAAGTAAAATAATTTCTCAATAGCATTTCTATTTGGTTATGTTATCATTTCCTTCAACGAGCTGATCTGGCTAAGACCTACGGACATGAAGCCCCCAGATGCCATTTAGAGTTTCTGTAGGATAAAGCAGAAGGAAGAAGAAATACTTTGAAAACCAATCGCACAGTTTTAGTCCTCCTTCCTCACCTGTGTTTGTTTTTGTTTTTCATCAGTGCTGATTAAGATGACACACCTCTGTGTTTTCATCCCACTCTGCGCACATGCCTAGCGTAGCACCATCATGCTGGAAGACAGGGATCCACATTCGGGCTGGAATCAGGGTCTCCCTCTGCCCCCTTCTGATTGGACACTCTGTGAAAGAGAAAGGCACCTGGCCATTTCTACATCGTGTCTCTCACCCTAATGCTCTACCTCAGTGATGGCGAACCTCTGACACCTCTGACATGCGAACTCATTTTTTTGGTTGGTTTTTCTTTGTTAAATGGCATTTAAATATATAAAATAAATACCAAATATATAAGTCTTTGTTTTACTATGGTTGCAAATATCAAAACATTTCTATATGTGACACAGCACCAGAGTTAAGTTAGGGTTTTTCAAAATGCTGACACGCCGAGCTCCAAAGGTTCGCCATCACTGCTCTACCTGGTCCATCCAATGTTTGTTGAATAATCTGGATGGATGGGTCCCTTTTCAGTTTCATATATGGGATGTAAATAGGTTACATTAATGACTATGTGGGTTCATGCTTATGCCACATTGTTCTATTGGGCAAAAAGCCTGGGGCTCTGGAATATTGGGTTCTCCTTGAGCAGTAGGGAAACCATGCTTTATCCTTACAGCCTAACTTCGGCATGAACCTGTTCCACAAATAGTGCCCCACACTTCGTCACATGCAGGCCGTTCAACAGGGGGAATTATTTATTGTGAATGAGGTGGGTAGTCTGCCTGCAGTTTCACCAGCTGCCCAAATGCCAGCGTTCCGTGTGACTCAAGCACCAAGGAGACCTGTGGTCATCGCACAGGGTCCACCTTTAAGAGACTGTAGCCGGCAAGCTGAGTAAACTTGACACTTAAGTTTTGAGCTTGGAAATTAAAGCCAGCACGTTCTGCCAGAATGCACTACCTTATAATCTTAATAACTCCTAGGGCCTGCTTACTAGGGATGTCCTGAGAAATTCCCACCAACTTGGCAATCTCTGGTCCGGACTGTGTTTCAGAATCACTTACCAAAAAGATTTCAGCAGATGTCACGGCCCCAGGAAGCCTGCTGCTAGGAGTTACTTCAGTAGGCTACCAATGAATGCGCGACCGCCTTTCTGGGCTGCAATGAAATGCTCACCAACTCACTCCTAGCTGCACTCCCCACCCGCAGTCAAGAGACAAGCCAGAATGAAGAGAACGCTGGCTGAGAGGAAAAAAATGAGTAAAATTTGAGAATACAGTGAAAATCAGCTAGCTTTACATGATGGGGGTGGACACATGCCCCCTCAGGACTGACCCACTTTATAAATGTCAGGAGAAACTCCCTCTCTCTGTGGAGAAAAACTTTGCCTTCTTCTGTGGTTAGACCAACCACGCTGATTAGATTGACTCGTGTCTAAGAGCACCAGCTTTTGCTTCTTTGTCCCATGGGTTAAGCCCCACCTCACACTTGATTGGCTTTTCGTGGAACCTTGAATTGACCTCAGATTTCGTTGTGTCCTTCTGTGGAGCATCAGGCACCAGGCAGACCACATCCCAGAGTATTATTCAGCACTTGGGATTATTACAAGATGTGATGCTTAGCACGTCATGGAATTAGTTACCGTAACAAGTGCTTGGTGTGTGCCTGTCAGGTGTGTATCAGGCACTGTGCCAAGGTCCATAGGCTGGGAAGAAGAAAAGACACATGCTTGCCCTTGGGCAGCTGTGCGTCCACACGTGAAGAGATTCTGCTTTCCCTGTTTCTCCTTGTATATCTGAAACCGTGAACAGCCAGCTGACATCTAGTAAGCATCCATTTTCCCAGAAAAACTGTTAGGGGTGAAATAATTTGGTAAGGGAGATGAGGAAAGCAGAGAGGGGTTGGGATAGAAATGGGGATATATAGGTACAAAGAAATTCCATGTATGTTATGTAGCTCTATATTTGTGCCTGTGAGTCATCTTATTTAATCAGATATTAGAATAGTAACTAAAAGAGTGCTTATTTAAATGAGCTGTTCCTTATAAAACTCTAGCATTTAGGAAGTGCACTATAGATATTAGCCATTACTATTTCTACTTCTTGTTGTAAATACATAGCAGACACTCAATAAAGCGTTGCTAAGTGAGTGGAGAGGAGATTAAATTAAGAGAGAGAGGAGAGAGAGAGAGAGAGAGAGAGAGAGAGAGAGAGAGAGAGAGGGAGAGGGAGAGAGAGAGAGGGAGGGAGGGAGAGAGAGAGAAACCAAAGCGAGAGCAACGTTCTCACATTACATTCTGACAAAATTGGTCTGGAAAATTATCCCAGCTTACCTGCATAGGCTTTAAAAGGGTTTCTGTGCACAGCGCCCGCCGTTTAAAGAGGAATGACATTCACATCTCCCCATCTCCAGGGTGCTGCTGGCAGGAAGAGCTGGGAACATGCCCTTTTGTGTCACTCGGGAGGGGAGAGGTGGTAAGAGGAGCTGACCTGAGAGGAGGGGAGGGGTGACGGTGCTAATGGAGGCCAGGGTGGTGCAAGGGGGCGGGGGACCAGGACCAGAGTGTGAAGACAGTGCTAATAAGCGGACACGCAGTGACTTCCCCGGAATGTCCCCTAATGCCAGCCCTGCCCTTTTTCTGAAGTGCTAAGACTAGAACCAGCCTCTTGCTTTAGGGGCATAAAGCTCCAGACAGTTACAAATGGCTCTCAGACCTGGGCCGCCGTGCCCTGCACGCAGCGCTGCTGCCCTGCTGCCCATACGCCTCTCCGTAGTGAGGGCGTGGGTGGGTGAGGCCGCTGTGGTCTCGCGTCTGGATCTCCACGTTGGTCTGAAGCAGCCTCAGCAGCTCCGCAGGGCGCGGGTGCTGAAGGTCTGCAGGTGTGACTCGACCAATTTACCAAAGGGAACTACTAAGGCCCCACGTCCGAACGGCAGTTCAGGTGCGAGAGTCCATGGAATCTTCTAGAGTCACCCAAATTCATCAGGGGATGATGCAACTTGATACTACTTTCTTGTGCCCAGAGGTGAAACACTTTAAGTGAACGATTCCTGAGGGTACAGAAACATGGATCATTTAGAATGAGAAGGTCCTCACTCCAGGACAGCCTCACAGAAAAATCAAAGAGAATTCTTCATGCAGTGAGTGCAAACCAGAGAGCTGAGCTGGGGGCCTGACATTAAGACAGCTGGAGGGATGGAGGAGGAGGGGAAGCTTGGGAAGAGAGAGGACAGGGTAATCTTCTGGGGATAAAATTTATTACTGAGCTAAAAAGAAAAATCTGCAAGTTAAAGTTGAGAGTCATTTTGTTTATTCCCTAAGTGCTGCAATGTCCTTTTTGTTAATTTGTTTATACAAGTTTTAGGGTCCAGCTACATTTTTAGCATACACTCTACATTTACAACCAGAGTGCTGCCCCTCAGACATTCCATCGGGCTCTGGGAAAGGGGATAAAAGGCATATTTTTAAGGGTGGGTGTGTATGTGCAAAATATGTTTGTTTTAAAGAGATCTTTAACGCTGTAGAAATAATTAGCCATGTGCATGAACCAAAATAACGAATACCAAATGGTACAAAAACTTGCTTGAATCCTGTTTCAGAACAGAACTTGAATGAAACATTAACTTCTATCTCCTCTCTCTTTCACCTTGTTTTTATAATGATCCTGATTTTATAATGATCACTTACCCCGTTGGCTATGAATTTGATGCCCCCACACATCCTCTTAACATTCTTCCTGCCTATCAGTTGCTTCAAGTCTTTAGGTATTATACTACTTGCTTTCCGGAGGGGACCCGAAATATTAACTATTGAGCATTTTAATGACCTAAAATGAATTAAACGCATGTTGTAAATGTTTAACAACATTGAAGCTGCTATTATCTACATGGTACCTTGTCACTGGGGTTATTTATCTGGGATAGGTAAAGACAGACATCCTCACTTGCTGGATCCAAACTTCTTACCTTGTTGTGTTGTTCCATCATAATTGACAGCGCTATTCTAGCATCCAATTTTTGAATTTAGGGAAGGACTCAGATGATGTGTTGGGATGCTTGAGAAGGCAAATCTAAGTGTGTGGAGGTGGGGTGTTGTCTGCGGTTTTGGTCTCCACTGCTTCTCTTCAGATGTACTGGTAAACTCACTACAGCGTGTTACTAGTAACAATCTGCATTACCTTCTATTAGCTCTCACCAAGCATGTCACCAGCAGATTGAGATTGGTTTGAGATTGACTAGACTCCCATGAATGAGCTCTAGGCTCGAACACCAGTTGAAGAGGAAGCAAACCACAGGAACAGCGTTTTCCAAGAGGATTACTTCCCTTAAATTGAAACATAATCATGTTCCCTTTCAGGGCACTCGTACAAAGCCCATCTGTTTACTCGAGCATTTGCTTGATGATGTGGGCGGCTCAGCCAGTGTAATCTCAGGCATGAGGGTTTCAAATGCTGAATATGTTATTCAAGCACATTATTTCTCATTGACCTACGTACGTGTAAAGTATGGTAATCAATAATGCAAATGTATCCATCAACTCGAGCGGCTGGAAACCATATATATGAGATGCCGCCTAGTTGATCCATTCCCCGACTCTAAAGTAGGACTATAAAGCTTCCCTTCCAAGTCATCTGTGGCCAGGAAGTTTAATCCAGTGGCCGTTAACCCCGAATCCGGGGTCATGTCTTTTAGAAACTCTCCAGTGCTTCTACTGTTCAGCGTGGATTGAGAACCACTGGTCTAATCCAATGTCCTCTCTCAGTCCGTGACTTTCTCAGTTTCTCTGCTACATTATATGTAGTTGGGGTCTTAGTTTTCTTCCGCCTTCTTACCTACTTTTCCTGTCTTTAACCAAAGTTAGGTGTGTGCTCCTCTCCCTTTTATTACCCTCCCTGTCTCAGTTTCTCTCCTGGGATAATGGTATTGCTTTCGAAGTCCTGGTCCCCTCACTTGCTCCCCATCCTCCCAGATGACTGCCCTGTAAAATGAATGAGTCTTAAACTTGATCATCCTCTCCTCTTCCAGAATAGCATCCTTTCCATCTTATCCGTCTTCTAACACTTGTACCCTTTCTTATTCCCACTTGAACACCCTGATTCCTTTCACTTAGCTTGGCTTTGCTTCAGTCATTAGCCAAGCTTTGCTCATTCTTCTTGCCTCTCTTCCATACTCACCATCACTGCTAGAATGTAGACCTAGGGACCTAAGCTAATCTGACTGCAGCTTTCTGCATCGGGAGATGGGCATAAAGCGGAAGGTAGAATGGAGAGACGGAATTCTAGCCCTGATTCTGCATTTAATTAAACACAGTACCAAAGCTATATGACTTTAATAACACCCATCATTTCTTTGGGCCTCAGTTTCTCTACATATAAATTAAGAAGTTGTATTTTATAAATGGAATAACTATAAATAGAAACCTTTGTGTAATTTGGAAATGATGTGTAAATTACAGATAGATTAGAGTTTCTTGGCCTGTGGCTGAAAGCATCATATGAAAATGCTGATGAAGAAGAGATGGTATTTCACTCCAGATGACTGTATGGACACCGTCTGGATTGACCCCTGCTCTGTCATCTAGGCCTCCGAATAGCAACACCAAGTACATGAGGAGGGCTGTGTCTTCAGTGTTTGCTCAATACAACCAACATTTTGTTTGCTCGAGATTTATCTTCCTAAAAATGTTTGGCAAATGCAAATTTGAAAATTAGCTTACTGTCTTTGAGCTACTGTCAGAACAACAGAAACCTTGTCTGAAAGAAGTTTGTATACAATTTGTGTGCTGGGATTTTTTTTTAAAATCAGATAACCCAGGTTTATCTGCCTGAGTTACATGTTGTCCCCCAAGGAAATGCAAGCAGCTTTCTTGGTGCCATCTCATCTGTCCTCACAATTCTTTAGATTTAGGACACTGTTCACACTATTCTTGGCATTTGCAAAATGAGAAACTGAGGTATTGTCGTTTAATCCATCTGTCTGCCAAGGAAAATTGAGAAACACCATGGACAAAATAGTTAAAATTACTTGGGCCTTGACTGTAGGTTCTGAAAAATTTATTCATTGAAGGGCAAAATACATTTCTATTCCCAGGGTATTGCCAAGAGCAAAGAGATTATGCTCAGAATTAAATACAGCCGTTTCATTTCACCTTTGCTTTGAAACTTAACGAGAAAGAACAGCAGACACTGTTTTCCACCGAAAGCCAGATTAGGTCAGAGAACTGTTTCCTTCGACCTCCTAATTCACGGGATGAGCAGGGAAGGGGTAGGAAACCCATGGCCCGTGTACTTGTTTAGTCCCTGATTCTTTTCTCCAAAGCGGGCTGGAGGCAGGAAACATAGGAGGAAGAGGGAGTCACTCTGGGATGTTTCTCATGTATCCAAAGTTGAGAAATCCAAGGCATGTGCTGTGTGTGTTAGAGCTAAGTCACACAGATGTTGTGAGCAAGAGGAACATTTGAGGCAACATGCCTGAACACAACGACTTGAGAGCTGAGAAGTGGAGAAAAGTCATGAGGAAGGAACGGGCCCAGTCAATGCCATACCCAGAGTCAGCCCATCACCTGCTGTTTGTAAGGGGTGGAGGTTGGAGCCAGAGATGTTAGCGGTCACAGGAAAAGGCAAGGGGGGGTTGTGGGGGGGGGGAGGGGGGGCAGCTCAATCTGCCAGTCTGAGGGGTGGGTGAGGATTCATGGAACAGGAAGGGGAAAGGCGTGCCTTTCTTGTGGATGAGGCTCCTCTTCCCACTGTGCCCGTCCATCAGGGTGGAAGCTGCTCTCTTTGTTTCCTCACTCGGAGGAGCCTGCCAGGCAGGAACGTGGCAGGTGAGACGCCTGTCGCTAAGAGGAGGTGTTCCGAGCCCCGGGGAAAATGGGAGGCGGCAGCGAATCGCGGCTGCAGTCTTCCATGCAATTGCATGGCCGACACTTAGCACCCCTGATGCACAGGGTCGGGCACAAGTGCAGGGGCACCGCGGGCAGCAGGGTTGACTGGATTCTGCAAACCGAAGCAGGCCCGGTCCAACCCAGGGAAGAGGCCACGGACCTTCCTTTTGTTGATGAGGCCAGTGAGAGGCAATGAAACACTATAATAACGAGGTCTTCTTAGTTACAATAAACACCTCTCCACCAAGAGGCAGAGAAGGGATGGGGAGACCTGGGGTGCTATAATCAAAAGTGTGACAGGACACAGGAGCGTGTAGCCGGCAGGGCCTGGGGGCAGAGGCCCCGGTGATGTTTTGGCTTAGCTTTCTGTGCTCCTCAACGTAAGGTGTAAGTCAAGTACTGTGGCCACTGTTGCCAGGCTTCCTGCCTCTCAGAGAGCTGGGTGCCTCACCATTACCCGGAGTCTTTCTTGTTCTATCACAGATGGGGGGACAGCCCGGACCCCAGACAGTCTTTTCTCTTGATCTAAATGCTGCCATCTGAGCCCTAACTGGTTTGGCTCAGTGGATAGGGCGTCGGCCTGTGGACTGAAAGGTCCCAGGTTCGATTCCGGTCAAGGGCATGTACCTTGGTTGAGGGCACATCCCCAGTAGGGGGTGTGCAGGAGGCAGCTGATGGATGTTTCTCTCTCATCGATGTTTCTAACTCTCTATCCCTCTCCCTTCCTCTCTGTAAAAAATCAATAAAATATATTTTTTTAAAAATAAAAATAAAAATAAATGCTGCCATCTGAGCAACCCGGGGCTCCTCTCAGAGCCCCAGCCCCTAAAATCATAGGAAGTTAAGCTCTCCTCTAAATGTGTCAAAAATATGAAATAGATTTTGTTTTCTGGGGAAAGCACAGTTCCGTAAAAGCAAACTCCTTGGGGGCGACAAGTGCACCTGGAGCTCAGTACAGTCGCAGATGGGCCTGGGCTTGAATTCCCTTCCTTGTTCTGTAGCTGGACCCTCTGCAGCTTTAAGGGAAGGTGCTCTCGGCTGTATTGTGGAGAGCAGACTGTGGGGCAGGCACCCTGCTAGGTCCAGGGTGTGGGGCACATACTGAGCGTGTTCCTCCCTCGGGGAATGTAGGGCCTAGTGTGGTGATTCTCACAGTAGCTGGGACTCTGGAGGCCTGCTCCCACGCTCGGCTGTATGGTGTGGTTGGTTTGGGGTGTGGCCCCACAGCAGGATGTTAAACAACCTCCCCAGGTGATTCCAACGTGTGGCCAAGGTTCAGAACCACGGTCCTGGTGGAGTGGGGTCCCAAACTTAGTTGCATTCAGAATCGCCAGAGAAGCCTCTAAAAACATGGGTTCCTGGATCCCAGCACAGACCTCCTGAATTCTGGAAAAGGGCAGGGAGCGTGTGTTTTTCCAAGGGCACAAGTGTTTCTGATCATCCACCCAGGGAACCCTCCTTGTATAGTGCCCATGCCCAGCTGTGAGCTAGGCAGTAATGCTTGTAACCGTTTAATGTCTTTATTCTCATAGACAAAGCTGTTTTCATTCCTTCAGATAATGGCCAAGTGCATTCATAGTTGTTTTAAATGAAATTTCACCGTGTTCTAGAGCTACCAACCCACTGACGGCACTCCCCATCCTTGGGGCCCTGTCCCTGCCACGTTCCTGTGAGAGAATTTGTTTCCTTCCTTAAGTCCTCTTCCCTGTGAAGTGTTTATATAGACACTCCCCCCCCCGCCCCCGCCACACACACACACACACACACACACACACATATCTAGACCTGCCTGCTGTTCACCTCTGTTACTGAAACCTGATGGTAGCCTGGCCCTCACACGTCTGTAGGACACAGAGCAGGCTTCCGGGTTGTGCCCCCGTGGCCATTGCCGGTGGGGGTCTCCCAGTCTCGTAAGGTGTGTTCTCCATGAGGCGGCGGGGCCCAGGTTCTGCCCTCACCCGGTCCTGCCGTCAGTGTGCAGGAGCCTTTTAGTCCGTGCGTTTAATTGAACAGCTTCCACATTGTCCTTGAGGAAAGTTTCAAGTCAGCTGTGAAATGGAAACCAAGCCCACCGTCGGAAGCATTTCCAGTGCCTGGCTGTTGGGAGCTCACGTAAGCTTCCCTGGCTCCCTTGAGAACTGTGTGGGCCGTTCTCAGGAACTAACACTTCGTATGTTTTACTAGAGGAGCTAGCATTCTGCATACTTGTATGTTTTACTGTTTACTTGGAAATGTATGCTGATCCAATCACTGCTTTATTGCTGTTTTTCACCACCCTGTCCACCATCCCACAAGTTAACCAGAGCAAAATGGAAGCAAAGTATAGATTTTTTTCAAAGCCATAGAGCTGAGAAAGATGCCAAATGTTGAGACGTGTCCTTATGAAGAAATAAGAGTGTATCAGACATGTAGATAAAAAGCCTCAATATTGAAGTTTTTCTACTTCACATTAGCTATTTTTCTAATGGAAGCCTCTTTTCATATATATTTTTGTTTATTTAAGAAAAAGCCTCTTTAGCTTGTTTTAAGAAATTATCTTGTACAGAAATAAAGGCTTTTTGTTCCATTTTCCAATCAAAAGTATAGTCTGTAAAAGACCAGGAATGTAGTGGCCCTCAGCCCACATCTGAGACTCTGCATCATAAAATCAGGGAATGCTGACGGTGGCAAGCTGAGCACTGGAATGAGGCCATTCCCCTGCACTCTGTGGGAACCGCATGATAAGGAATACCTATTGATCCTATAAGAAGGAAGCAGAACCCAAAAAAACCAATCCAGAAAAGTAATACCTTTCTCAGAAAAAGGACGTTGACAGAATTCTTGGAGTATTCTGACTATTTCCTCCACCTTCTCGTAATTATGAAGGAAAAAGAAGTGAGCATCAACACAGTTCCTACTGAATAGGAGGAGCATGTTTTAGTTGATAAGTACTGAATGCACAGTCTGTGCTTAGGCTCTGTACTATATGCCGAATATACAGGGTCTCATTTAATGGTCACCCAGACCCTTCAGGGTAGATGTAATCCCCTGGTTAAGTTAACTTGGTTAAGTTAACTTGCTGGGACACAAAGCCCTCACCCTAAATAAAGGCACTCCATCCTTCCAGGTATAACATGGGTTGCTTAACCCTTTCTTTGGACAAGGCCAAACTCCTTATTCTATGGGAGGAAAGGGTCAGATGTGAGGCTTTTTCCCCCAATGGTTGCAACATTTTGAAGAAAAATTGACACTAGTTGGGGAGTAACTGGATATAGGAGTTAAGTAGTAAGGAGACATCAAAAATTACGTTCTACTCTTATGCTCGGGGAAAGCCATTGACACCAGTACGGGACCGTACAGAGCAGATGCTGGTTTGAGATGGTGTTGGGGGAAGTTGGGGCATCTGTGTAGAAATTCTCAACAGGCAGTTGGAGATAGGAGACCGGATTCAGGCAAGAAAACATACTCGGATCTTTTTTGTTATAGACATTGCACTTTCTCACATATGTCGTCTTATTGCATCTGACAACAGTCTTTTGAAATGTTATTATTGCCCTGCCCAGTGTGGCGCAGTTGGTTGAGCATCAGCTGTGCACCAAATGGTCTGTGGTTTGGTTCTAAGTCAGGCACATACCTGTGTTGTGGGCTCCATCCCCTCTTGGGGCGTGCAGGAGGCAGACAATCAATGTTTCTCTCTTGCATCGATGGTTCCCTCTCTCTTGCTCTTTCTCTCTCTTCCTCTCTCTCTAAAATCAATAAAAACATGTCTTAAAAAATAAAATATTATGATCATGTTATATTATTATTATTATTATTATTATTGATGAGGAAACGGACTCAAGAGGTTAACTGTCTTCCGAGGCCACCTTCCTAGTAAAGAGAATGAGCTTGCTGTCCACAGGGCAGTCTCCTTTTAACCATAGCATTTTCTTGCCTGTTTAGATGATAGTCATTCGACACCCCCAACAGCATTATTTGGTGTCTTTCATGTGCTTTTAGGGCCTTAAGTAAAATAGCTGGCATTTTTTGTGCATTTATACTAGTGTAGAGATTTCATGAGGGCATGGGTATTCTAAACAGATTCAATAGGAAAGATTGATTTCATTTGTAATGACGAATTGTGTCTAAACAGTGTACTGTGTTCTGTGTTCAAATAAGCCAGAAAGCTTCCACGTATACTGCGGGAATAAACAGCAAATAATACAAACAAACCCAGTTTAAAACATGAATGCACGTGACTTTTACTTTTGAATGTAGATGTCATTGACTGTTTGTTCTGCAGACAACACTCTAGTGCAGTTTGAGGGAAGAGAATACCAGTGCTCTCATGTGAATTTCCCCAGAAGAAGGCAGTTTTAGGCTTAGGACGCTTTCTCAACTGTTGCGACTTGAAATCCCTCATTAACAGAGGCAAAGCAAGAAAATTTTAATTAGAGATTATTCCATCTAAGGTCTTCTCTGAAGCTGACTGGTGCCATGTGTTGCATGAAGTAACCTGGAAGGAAGGAAAGTGGGGTTTTTAATACAGTTGAAAATATGACCTAAGTCAGGGCCCTTCTCCTGATCATCATACCAGCAGCCAATGTGCCCAGACCGTGGACCAGCTCTTTGAATGTGTGAACTCACAACAAGCCTCTGGGGTAAGTTTTTTTATTCCCACTTGAGAGATAAGGACATGGAGACACAGCTGCTGGGGGAAGGCACCAGAATGCCACCTCTGCAGTCAGGACCCCAAGCCTGCGCCCTTCATTCTGCCAGGGGAGGTCGTTTCATGCCCGAAAGCAGTTCATGGCTAGAGGTGGCTTTTCCTGAGGTCCCCCAGCCTGTGTGTTAGGCTCTGGCTGCCTTGTTGTAGCAGTGCCACCACAACCGCACGACATATGGCTTATTATTATCACCATTTTCTTAAAGAGAAAACCAAATTTTCGAAAGTTAAATAACTTCCCCTAAAGTCACTGGTTACCAGAGGCCAAAAGCTACAAGTTGAGCCCAGGTCTTTGTGACACCAAAGTCAACCAGGTGCCGATCGTCCCGCAATAAGAACGCTGGTAGAAAGCGTGGTGGATTTCTAACGGCAAAGGACAAGCGAAGCCTTTTTCCTCTCTGACCAGCTTCTCCTTACAATGTCTCTTTACTGCAGGCCCCAAAAGTACTGCACAGAGGGGGGCTCCCTTCCTGCCAGACCCTGAATTAAGTAAAAGAGCGTAAACTGCCCTGACGTCTCCTGCTGAATGTGGTTGATTTGACAGTGCACCTCCTTCAGAGGGATCTGGCGTTCTTCCAGGGAGAATGTGAAATATTTTTTCATTGAGTGAATACCTGATTACATTAATGATGCTGAGCCAGGGGGTGCGGGGTGGGGGCGGGGAGGAGCAGTTTGGCAGCCAGATTCTGTAGGGTTTCTGGCAGCTCATTCAGCGTCCTCCACGCCCCACTGGCTTTGCGCTGGGCCTCCTGTGAGCCCAGGAGGGGCTGCGGTAATTACTCAGCGTTTTGATTGAAAACAGCCTTAGGTGGCGAGTCATCCCATTGTCCATTTTGCTGGTGATTGGAAACGGCACAGGGCATCTTGGGCTCTGCAAAGCAGCCTCTCTGAAATAAATGGAGGTGGAAAATAGGTTTCCCACTTGTTCCGCTTTTCAAAAGAAACCATTCATCTTTTGAGGGTCAGAACTCAGCCATCCAATTCACCGAGTATGAGTCATACCCCTAATTTTAAAACAAACAGTTTTTTTTTTCATAGAGAATTCTTATCTTGGCTGATTTTTACAGCTGGTCTTCCTGTGCTTTCCACGCTTGATGTAGGCTGGTTGCAATAAAATTGTTATCTTTGGAAATGCACATTCCTTCCAGTAAACCGAAGTCTACCAGAAGCGCTTCCTTGGGATTGATGTAAGGACAGTCTGGGCATAGTTTTGGATAATGATATGTGGGTTCTTAGAGCCCTCCCCATGCAACACACATCTTAATGATGTCTCACATGGCGAACTTAGACTTCCTGCTGCAGGGAGCGTCCGGGGCTAATAATCTCACAGGAGAATTTGTGTTAGAAATTGAATCTCTAAATGCAGATGCTTTTCAAGTACAGTGTTTTATGACACTCGACTTCCATCTTTTTATCCAATACTGTATCGTTACCTTAAAAAAAAAAAATGCAAAAGAAGATCCAGAAACCCTTTGCCTTTTGGTCGCCAACTTCTAAGAAAGACAGAGCTGTAACAGACTGACACGGGATGAGAGGGATGAGGCAGTAACCAACAAATAAAGGACAACAGCCCTAGAATCCGAAAGGACTATAAAATTTCAGTCTATACTCATCTGGGGAGTTGACAACGTGAAAACACGTGGAAAGTACAGCAAGCGCAGTCAAGTGATAGACTGTGGTGGTTGTGGACGCTTCAGAGGACGAAGGGATGAGCAAGAGTGCAGTGGTCTTAAGTGGCTTAGCCAAGCTTCCGGGGCCCCACTGTGGGCAGAGGCATGGAGGGAGTGGCCGTGGCAGCCTGGGTGGGGACCAGAAGGACAGTCGAGCTATAGGACAGCGTGTGGATGATAGGATAGAGCAGAATGATGGGGGGCACAAAGAAGAGGGGTGCGGGGCGAGGGGTGTGGTGGGGAGAACCTCAAGTAAGTGACATCTAAAGAGAGACTTGAAAGATAGCTTAGGACACTGGTGCTCAAGCATGGTCCCCAGACCAGCTGCGTCTGCATCATCTGGGAACTTAGGTATGAGAACCACTGGATCGGAAAACAGGCAACAAGGTGGCGGGAAGGGAAAGTGCTCAGAGCAGAGGGTATGCACACACCCTAAGGGCTTGAGCTGACATGCTTGAGGGCTGGAACAGTACACAGCCACATCCACTGGTCTGCGTGTTATCTATGATGCTTTCGCACGGCACTGGCAGAGTGGAGGAGTCGTGGCAGAAACTGCCTGGCCTGTGAGGCTGGACACACTTACTGGGTGGCCCTTCTCCTAAGTGCTGGCCCCTGATTTAGAGGGCAGGACTGACATCACCTGGGGGTCTAGTCCACGTGACCTGGGAGTCTACTACAGGGGAGAAGACGTGGACAAGCAGCCTTCTGTCTTGAGCAAGTAATGAAAGGATAGAGAGCTTTGGACACCACCTTAAAATGATGCTTCTTAGCTTTTCATTGCTCACAGTCCCCATTGTAATGTGAGGAAGTGCATTCTGCTGTAAGGGCTTAAAGATGCCTGGAGTCCAGCCCTGGAGAGTAGGCCGGCTCTAGCAGGTATTTGGAGGATCCATGTAGCTCCAAGGAAAACTGGGTGTGGAGAGGCTGTGGAAGTTTAAAGACAAAATTGCAATTGGATTGCAATTGGTTTGCAAACTTTTAAAATCATGACGTATAGTTTTAAAAAATTCTTTTTTCTTGTGATAAAATATCCATAACAAAAAATTGACTACTTTAGCCATTTTTAAGTGTACATCTCAGTGGTATTAGGTATATTCACATTCTTGTGCAATTATCACCCCACTTATCTCCAGAACATTTTCATCATTCCAAACTGTAATTCTGTGTACACACTAAACAGTAACTCCCCACGGCCCCCTCCCCCAGCCCCTGGAAAGCTCTGTTCTACTTTCTTTCTCTGTGAATTTGCCTATTCTAAGTACCTCCTATAAGAGGAATCATACAGTATTTGTCCTTCTGCTTCTGGCTTCTTTCGCTGAGCATAATCTTTGAATCTTTCAGTAATACTCGTCTGGTAGAAAGTATCCGAATTGCATTCCTCTTTCAGGCTGGTAATAGTCCACTGTGCGGGTAGACCACATGCTGCCTATCCAGTCCTCTGTTGGTGAGCATTCAGGTTGTTTCCGCCTTTTGGCTTTTGTGAGTAATACTGCTGTGAACACTGGCATACAGTATCTGTGGGAGTCCTTGCTTTCCATTCCTCTGGGCACATGCCTAGAGCTGGAATTGCTGGATTCTACGTTAATTCTACATTTAACTTTTTGAGGAACTTCCAATCAGTTTTCCACAGCAGTTGGACCACTTTACATTCCCACCAGCAATGCACAAATGCTCTAATTTCTTCACATCCTCACTCACCAAGACTTGTTATTCCCCCCCCCCTTTTTTTTTTTAAAGTAATGGCTATCCTATGGGTGTGTAGTGGGGAGCATGTCATTTTTTTAAAGCGCAGTTAAGGAAGGTGAGAACACCATGTTCATGTTGTCAGGGCTGGGGCAAAGGATTGGCAGCTGTATTTAAACATCATTGAGACATTCTGCCAAGGGGGGCAATGGCGTTAACCAGGAACCTAAAGATCATTGTAGCAGGGGTGCTCACCTCTGGCTGAACATTAGAATCCCCTGGTGCGTCTTTTTCAATGCCAGTGCTGGCCCCGCCTTCTGGAATTCTGATTCAGTTGGTCTGGCTGAGTCTGGACATGGGTGTGTGTTGAAAAGCTCCCTGGTTCTCCCAACGTACAATGAGGATTGACTTCTTAGTCTGCAGTGAGAACAATGTGGCCCTGGGACCCCTGCTGCCAGCTTTCCTGTTCCTCAGCTCAGGGCTGCTGCCACCGTGTTCAGCATAGCCAAGGGCACAGTGAACCCAGCCCTGCCCAGGCATGTGTGCAGCTTCCTCTGCTCTGAGGAAGTACTTCCTCCAAAAAAGCCTACGAGCCAGGTGCTGGAGCCCGGGGATGGGATGCTGGGCTGGTCAGGGTCAGTGTCAGTGGCCATGGAGATTGCTGGTAAGTCAGTTCCACTCAGTGGATGGAGGATATTGAGACACCTGCACATCCGGTGATGCTTCTCCCATTGCTCCAGCACTGTGAATAGGGTACCCAGAAAATTGAACCGCTAATTCTACCGAGATGTGTGTGCTTAACCGCTGGGTAATTCTTATGGGCAGGCTTTCTCCACAGGGCCTGGCCCAGATGGAATTACACCAGGCAGCATGTTCTCCTCTCCAACCTGTTGCATTCACCTGCCTGTCACTGGCCACTGTTTAGGGGTGCTCAAATTTGGATTGATCTAATCCTTGCTTCATGATACATTCTTATCCCTGGACCCTGATGGATTTTATTTATGTTTATTACTTTGTCTATTTAAGTATATAATCAGCATGGGCTATAAGGAGTTTATGAGCCATCTATAAAGTCAGAAAGATCCGTTTCCACAAGACTGCCCTCAATTTCTGACACCAATTACAAGTTTGAAGGGTTCCCCAAACTACCCTCAGGTGGGATAACTCACTGGAAGCTGTTATGCTCATGGCTGCAGTTTACTACAAAGAATAGATGCAGGTTAAAATTAGCCAAGGAAAGAGGCATATAGGGAAGAGGCCCAGAGGGGTCCAAACTGGGGGCTTCCAGGCATTCCCTCCCGTGGCGTCGTGGCCACAGTGTGTGACAGTATGCAGGGAGTGCTGCCAACCAGGGGAGCTCACCGGAGCCTTGGGCCCAGTGTTTTTATCGGAGCTCAATCACAGACTGCCGTGTGGCGGATCTTTTGTCCCCAGCCCTTCCCGGAGGCCTGGCAAATATCTCTAGTTATTAGCTCCTCAGAGATTGGAACTGATCCCACATGGCCAGAGACTCATCATAAGTCACTCTGTTAGACTGTCTGGTGGCCAAAGCCCCCAGGCAAACAGACACACTGATATGGGGCAGGCCACTCCAGAGGCCTGGACATCCATCACCTCCAGTAGCCCAGAGCAAAGGCTAGACCTCTGTTTGGCTATGGTTAATCTATACATATACATATACATATACATATACACATACACATACACATACATATATATATGTGTGTGTATATATATACATATATATGTATATATATGTGTGTGTGTGTATATATATATATATATATATATATATATATATATAATTTTTTTAAATTGATTTTTAGAGAGGAGTTGACAGAGGAAGAAACATTGATCAGCGGCCTCCAACATGCACCCTGACCAGGGATGGAGCCCACAACCTGGGCATGTGCACTTACTGGGAATCAAATCAGTGACCTTTCTATTTACAGGACAGTGCTCAACCAACTGAACCACACTGGCCAGGGCAGGGTTAATTCTTCACTACACACCTGCAGTTTCACTGCCTACTCTAAGAACTGGAGCCAGGCTGTTTATACAGACAAACCAGGATTTTCATTTTATTTTGGCCACTTGCACCCTGTGCCTCAGTATCCTTGTCTTTACAATAGGACGATCATCCACAGATGGTCACTGGCATGTAAAACATCTCTGTGGCCTGCACAAAGAAGGGCTCAGTGAATTCTGTCAACCCGCTTCGCTTTGGGGAGGTGGGTCTCAGGAGGCCTTGGGGCCTTGGTGGTCCAGGGGATTAAAAAGGTGCATTGTGTCCCAGAGACAGTAAGACTGCCTACCACAGAAGGCAAGCCGTTGTGACACAGCCCTGCAGGAATGACGGGGTAGTTTATAGATGACCCACGGGCCTCGGATTTCCTTTCCAGCCACATGGGGCAATAAGTGCTCTAAGACCCTCTCAGAATGCCTCAGTTCCAGAAGGCATCTGGGTGGAGATGTTTTACATTCATAAACATGGGCCATCTAATCTCTCAGAGACCCAGTCCCCCGGTGGCCTTAGAACAGACTCAGCCTCCTCCTGCTACTGCTGGGCTGTGCTGAGTGGTTGTAGCAAAGCACAGGAGAGCATGTGTGAGCAGACAGCTGGCAGCCTTCCTGTGGGATGTGGAAAGAAGTCTACATTTCCCCACCGTGCCTTTTGGGAATTACTCATCCAAGAAGTATTGCGGAAAAGCAGGCCGAGTGGAGCAAGGAGCCATCATACTTAACTCTCACCGAGAAATGCCAGACTTACGTTACCTCTGGCCTTTCTCTTTATTCTGTTGGTGTATATTGAGTTGCTTGCATGCTTCTTGGTGTGAATGGGGGCCTGTACATTGGAAACATTTGGCTGAAGAAAGAAAATAAATTCTCAAAGATCCATAACTTTCTTTTTTTTGTAAATCACAGGTATGGGGGGAACCCAGTTGCTTGAAAGGATTGGTAGTTGGAAGGACTGTATTGATTGATCGTGGAACCAGGAGAGGTCAGCAGCAGTAAGGTGGGTGAGAACGGGAGGCACCAGGAAGCACTTGCATAGTTGTAGTTGTGATCACTGCCATCTACCGAGTGTGTACACTACGTTGGCACCATGCCGACTGATTCCTCCCCACTTTATAGGCAGACATTACACACTGTTGAAACACTTGCCTCCCTATGCTGGGTGCATGTTCAATTTTGAGTCAAATAAAAATTACATTAAAAAATTACAAACTAGTTAGGGGTAAAGCCAGGTTTTCAACCTGGACTCCACCTACTCCACAGCCTGTTCTTTCTGCTACTCTCTGTGGCCTCTTTCTTAATCTATATAATAAAAGCCTAATATGCTAGGTGTCCGGTCATCCAGTAGCCCTTCAACCAATCAAAGCATAATATGCTAATGATATACTAGTACTAAGGCCACTCAACCACTTGTTATGACGTGCACTGACCACCAGGGGGCAGATGCTCCAACTGGTACGTTAGCTTGGGGTCTGGCTGATTGGGACTGAGTGAGACAGGCTGGGCATGCTCTGGAGCCCTTCTGCAGCCCCTCTCAGGCTGGCCAACCTCCCACGTCCCTCCCTGGCCCCAATCGTGCATAGGTGGGGTCCCTCAGCCTGGCCTGAGCCCTCTCACAATCTGGGACCCCTCAGGGGATGTCAGAGAGCCGGTTTTGGCATGATCCCGCAGGCCAGGCTGAGGGACCCCCCCCCCCCCACTGGTGCACGAATTCATGCACTGGGCCTCTAGTTAGTAATAATAGTAGTAATAATATGTTACCTTCCTGTCAGGATTGATGATAATATTGTTTTATCTTCGTATTTCAAATATGCCAATGGATGTAAATGCTTGCTGAATTCTGTAGTGAGTGCTAAGAATCACTAGAGTGCTAAGAACATTACTTTGAGAGTCAAGGAGGACAGATTCCTGTTCTCCCCACCCCAATCCTAACTGTGAGCATGGCCAGTTCTCTGCCCCTGGTTGTGCCAGCCGGAGCGGGGAGACCAATGGGGCCAACTGCCTCTGCCTGAGACCAGTCACTGTGCTGAGGGGCGGGGACACTGCACACGGTGCATGAGTGCTTGGCACTGGGCCTGGCCGGGGGCATGGAGGATAAACAGGTGGGCGTCCTGGGTACTGGTCCAGCTCGCCTGCCACTTTCAAGCAGAAAGGTCTTTGCTCTGTATCGAACCAGGGAAGCTCTTGACAGAAAGGCATTTCCCACTTTTCTGAAACCTCAGACTCAGCCTCTGTTAGACAGTTCATTTGGGACCGGTTTCAATCACATGGTTATCCCTCTGAGTGATGATTTTTCCGTCTTGAGCCTTTCCAGGAATTCCAGCTCAGGCAGGCTGCCAGGGGACACTGGCTACTCAGACGTGGCTGCGACATTCCCTACGGGCCGGCCAGCTTCCCGGGATAGCCCGGCCCCGCTGCAGGCCTCGACCCTCCTCCCGCCTCCTTATCGCCTCACCTGTATGCCTGTCCCATGCACACAGACATGTGCCATGTCCCCATGCAGTGGGCCCCGCCTGCATGACAGATAACCTGGTGCTTCCACAGGTGGCAAAACCTGCTCACAACACGCCCAGTGCCACCGTCATCGTGTTGACTGGGAAAGGTAATGGCAGAGGCCGAGAATCCAAGAGCAGCTCCACCCAAGGCTTCAGGAGTGCTGTCTCCCGCTTGGGCTGACAGCAGCCAATGACGGAGCCCATTGAGCAGGGGTCCTCAAACTACGGCCCGCAGGCCACATGCAAATACAAATATTGTATTTGCTCCCATTTTGTTTTTTTACTTCAAAATAAGATATGTGCAGTGTGCATAGGAATTTGTTCATAGTTTTTTTTAAAAAACTATAGTCCGGCCCTCCAACAGTCTGAGGGACAGTGAACTGGCCCACCCTGTTTAAAAAGTTTGAGGACCCCTGCCCTTGAGGGTGAGGGAGGCAGCAGTGTAGTTCTATGCCAGGTCGAGGAGTTCAGTAGACAGACAGACAACACCAGCACAGCTGTGCGCCTGCAGGATCCCCTCCAGTGCCTCCCTGAGGGCCTTCAACCTGCAGTGCCGCCAAGTCCGTTTGGCCCACTGGACTCAGAGCCACGTGGAGTCGGGAGCACCCAAATGGGACTGTGTTCATTCAGATGGATTTACATCTTAACCTTTGTATTAAGTTTAGTTGTCGTATTCATTGCCTGAAATGAATACTGAAAAAAAAGTATTATTTATGGTGCTAATAACATAGAACGGGGTCTGTTTTCTCCTGCCCTTCCCCTTCCCACTGAAATCTCGCCTCCCCAACAAGGCCCTGCCTCAAAAGAAAGGCCCCCCGCCTGGCCAGCATGCTCAGTGGTTGAGCATCGACCTATGAATCAAGAGGTCACTTCCCAGTCAGGGCACATGCCCAGGTTGCAGGGCTTGATCCAGTAGGGGGCGTGCAGGAGGCAGCCGATGATGGTTTCCTCTCATCATTTCCATCTCTCTCCTCCCTTCCTCTCTGAAATCAATAAAAATATATTTTTTATAAAAAAAAAAAAGAAAGAAAGCCCTGTGTGGTATGCATCGCTGCTGCACCTGCGTGCACCCCTGAACTTGATTTTTGTGATGCCAGAGGGAGAGAGTTTGTGTAGACAGCATGTTAATGTCCACAGCGCTCCATGTCTGACCATGCAGGTTGTTCTCTCTGTGGTCTCTGCTCTACCGTGACCTGGATCACAGTTGGGTGGGTGGCACTGAGCTTGGGGCTAGGGGTGCTGGGGATCCCAGCTCACTTGCCAGTAAAGTCAAAAGATTCTGATCTTTTTGCCTCAGCCAACCCAGCCCAGTAACACGGAATGCACACCAGCTTCAGCCCAGGGTTAGTGCTGGTGTGGTGCGGGTTCCCTGGACATCTTCAGCCCCTCTTACCCCTAGCTTCCTGCCCCTTTTATACATGAGAAAAGAAAGGACATTTGCTCTAACGCTGCCATCACCACAGTGCATCCCAGTACCTGTCTACTCTGTGTCCTGGTTGGATAGAACAAGACACCCAACTCTGTCCTCCCTCTGACTGCAAGGTCTTGGCCAAGCCTCAGGGTCCCCATCTGCAAAGTGGAGATAAAAATATAAAGCTCATGAGTTTGTTGTGAGGAGTAAATGAGATATTTATAAATAGAGTTACTGGCACCCTGGCCAGGAGGCTCGGTTGGTTGAAGCATCATCCCGTACACCATAAAGATGGCGGGTTTGATTCCTTGTCAGGGCACATAACTAGGTTTTGGGTTTGATCTCCGGTCGGGGCATGTATGGGAGGCACCCATTCAATGTTTCTCTTTCACATCCATGTCTGTTTGTCTCCCTCTCTCCTGTCCTCCTTCCCTTTCTCTCTCTCTAAAAATCAATGGGAATACTAGTATATCCTTGGATGAGGATAAATAAATAAATAGACTTATTGGCATATAGTAGATGATAAATATGTGGAAGCTATTTGTATGTGTTTCGTAGGACTGCCGTAACAGATTACCTCAAATTCAGTAGCTTAAAACTGGAAACTTGGGCATGATGCCAAGTGAGATAAATCAGAGGACAAATGATGTATGATATCACTTAGACATGGAATCTAAAACAACTGAACTTGTAAAAACCGAGTAGAATGGTGGTTACCAGGGGCAGGAGGTGGGAGTGGGAGAAAGGAAGAGATGTGGTTGGAGGGCACAGACTTGCAACCAGCAGATAAATATGTTTTGGGCCAGTGTCCCCTTGCCTCCGTACTCTGTGACTTTGCCGATGCCACATACTGTTACAGTATTGAGTCCCTTATTCTGAACACTGTGCTTTTTTTTTTTAAATGAAGCTTATAATTACTCCAAGTTATTAGGCACCACACCAAACTGTTGGTTCACACTGAATGTATGGTCCAACAGAAAATCCCTGGGCTCTTTCATTTGAACCATTCTCAAGCCAGCCGTTCTCTCCAGCTCTGCTACTAAACTAATTGAGCTGTTGAAACCACGGGCAGGTATTTACATTTACTCTCATTAATCTTAAATTTCTTGGTTTTGTGCCATCACTTCCAGGTTCTGAGGATATATTTGAATATTAATTGCAATAATACATTAAGCATTCCTTCCAGCCTTCTGTTACCTCTGAATATGATAGCCAAAGCACTAATAAAATGTTGAACAGAATAGACCTAAAAATAGAGTCCTGGCATACCATTGGCTCCATGCTGACATTGAAAAATTAAGGTCCACTGTACGCATCAGAGGCAAAGTAAATGATGAATGAATGTGTGATCCACTTCCTTTGGGACATACTGTCCAGCAACCATGAAGGTATCTAATTATGCTATCATCCACCCCACCTTTCTCCATCCCAGAAACCCCAAGGATGTCAGGGTTGGGCCTGTTTTTAATATTTAATGTTTTAATGAAGTGCCTTCTACCAGCTCAGCACACGGATCTTCAATCTTAGCAATAAAATGAAACAGAAAGGAGATGGGCGTACCAGGAATTAGAGAATCCTCGCCACGTCCTAGTGACCTCTCCCACCAGGCCCGGTGTTCTGTCTCCTGATGGTCAGATGGTTTTTCCAGAACAGACAAGCTCCGCAGTCTGCGTTCCTTCCTCTTTAAAACTGTAGCCATGCCTCTGTTCTGCATAGACACACATGCCAGGAAGGCGTGGGTTCACACTCTCCGGGCTGGGTGTGCTAGGCGCGCAGCCCAGTTCATGGCCATGACCTCGGAATGCATTTTCAGGACGGCGTGTGTCCCGTTCTAGGAGCATCTTCCGTTCAGAGCGCGTGGTTGTTGTTTATAGGCCTGGCAGTCAATGGGGATCTGTTCCCACATCTCTCGGTACAGAGGCATCGTGGTTCTTTTATCATTTCTGAAACAGTCTAAATCCATGGTACTGGGGGAAACTGTTTCGTATTATAGCAAAGATATGTGTGGCTTTCTTTGTTAAAGTTTGTTTTCCTTCGAGTCCTGTACAAAACGTATGATACTAGCCTTTTTAAAGTGTGTTTTTCTATCCTTCTTGAAGACGGAAGAAAAGGAACGTCTGTTATTTAGAACCGTCTTGGTCTAGGAGACACCAAGGGAAACAGCTGCGTCTTACCTCCATGTTAGCTGCTTATCTCCATCAGTTAGCAGATACGCAGCAAGCCTCCATCAGTTCTGTTTATGTGCAGCCCTGGTCGGGGTTCCTAGCGCCTGCTCCAGGGGAAAGAGGCTAGAGATGTTTACTATGCTTGGGAGCTTATGAGCAGAAAACTTATTCTTATACTGAGTTTCTGAAACCTTGCTGTGCCTGTGAATCATCGGGGGATCGTGTTAAAATACAGTTCTGGATCAGGAGGCCTGGATGGGGCCTGAGGTTCTGCATTTCTAAAGCTGCTGGGGTGCTGGTGTTGCTGGCCTGACGACCACCCTTGGAATGGCAAGGCCTTCGGCCACTGAGCTAAATTTTAAAATACTGATCGAGGGATAGATATAAATGTAGATATAGAGATGCTTGAGGTGAATGTATCCAGAACAGTGATTACCAGGTAAACTGTATGTAGTAAACCCTAAGTAAGTCTGTCTCAATTCATCTATGAACTCCCCCTCCACTTTAGCCTTCCTGATGTTTGAACAGTATGATCTGCATTCGTGGTTCTTTTGTAACTTAGTGTTTATGGACTCTTGTGTGGCTCCATGTTTCAAAGGAAGTGTTCTGTTGTGGCGGGAACATCGGAGGCAAACTCCTCGGGGCCCAGCTGAATCATTGGGTTTCAGCCCTGAGAAGGCGATTGGGGACACAGAAGCCATTTGTCTGCAGCTGGAAGGAGACCCTAAAAGCAGAAATCCCACTCTCCTTTTTTCTTCTTTCTTATCCCTTACTCTCTCCCTTCCTTTTCCCTGCTGCACTTTTCTACCTTCATTATTGACCTCTTCCTTCTTTTCTATTCATTGAATAATCACCCAGTGTGCCAGAGACATGGACATGGTAGCATACTCTGGCGCCCTCTGGTGGTTCACTGCAAAGAGCAAGACACAGCCCTAGCAGGTTTGGCTCAGCGGATAGAGTGTCTGCCTGTGGACTGAAGGGTCTAGGGTTCGATTCTGGTCAGGGCACATGATCCTCTCTCATCATTGATATTCTCTCTCTCTCTCTCTCTCTCTCTCTCTCTCTCTCTCTCTCTCTCTCTCTCTCTCTCTCTCTCTCTCTCTCTCTCCCCTTCTCCCTTCCTCTCTGAAATCAGTAAAACATATATATGAAAGAGCAAGACACAGCCCCTGCCCTCACAGTGCTTCTCCCTGATAGGAGATACTGACACTACAGAGAGATAATGGAGCACAGGGAAGGAGCACATCCCCAGAATTAGATCCTCGTCTCCTCCAAGCTGCACTGGTAATAGCAGGCATGGTCCTTCCAAATGTGGGAGGAGGATGGGTTGAATTTTTATCAGTTTGGCCCTTTTTGGTCCAGTTCAGTCTTTATCTTTATATCCTTGGTTTTATCATTATTATTATTATTATTATCAAGAAAAGTTGTTTATCAATGGATAACTGTTTAAAAGAAAATATATGAATTTGTCAAGGCCAAGTCTTAGTGGTCCATTAGCAGAAGACCAGCGCTAAATAAGCAATGTAAATAAGCCAGGGCACCCCTGAGAACCAAGTCAGCATTCTTCTGCAAACCGGGTTCTTTAAAAAGTACCTTCAAAGGGGTTTTCTCATTTTGTATATTGTGCATTCAGTTGTACGGGCAATTTTACATTTGCATTGCTAATGGACCTATTTCTGAATGTGTTTGACATTTTGCTTGGCTTTGAAAGGACTTTTCTGCTGCTGCTTTTTCTTCCCTGAGGCTGTCTTGCGCTAATTAACCTATTCCCTTACTGGCTGGGCCTACTATATGCAAATGTTCTCATTTCAGATTCTGACATACTACTTGCATGAACATCCTTAGTGAAATCTTGTGGGGTCTTATTGGATCAGTGCTAGTGTAGAGCCAGCAGGGGGCGTATGGAATGGTGGGCTTTGAGGAGATCTATCTTATATAACTTTGCTAGTTGGTATGGGAATATGAGAGCTCATACAGTTCCCGTGCTCATGGGTGACTCTTGAAATCTCTAGATCATTATCAGTGCTTTTTAAGCAGCCAAAAAGGGCAACTGTTTTTGATGCATTGTAGTTTAATTCTGTCATTGTTTTGAAAATAGCACTGCATTTCATTGACTTGCGAGTACCGGGTGTAAATTATGTAGTGCACTCTATAAGAGAAGGCTACGGAGAGCACAGTTACCTGGACTTTAAAAGGCTGCAGGTCGGGAGAGTAAATAATGGACACTACTCTTTCGACGCAGATATTTCTTCAGCATTAATATTTTAGGTCTTTTTATTTTTGTTTCTGCCCCAGTCTTTAAAGTGCCTCTCATCATATGAGAAACCCTATGATAACTGAAGTGCTCTTTGATGTTGAGACACCAAATTCCTAAACCTCCACCTTCAACATAAACTGATCATAGTCATTGTAGTTGGGGGACCTGGTCTCATGCCATTTGTACTTTTATTGTGATGTTTGTTCGTGATATTCAAGCAAAACCAAAAAGGACCACTAAATCATTGGCAAAATAAAGTAAAATTGCAGACCAGGGTGGGGTGTGTAAACTGTATAGGAGATGTGGAATAAGCTGGTGTTGGGAGTTGAGCGGAGGGGCGTCGGAGAAAAGTGTGTAATAATAGGGATATGAAAAGATTTTTTTAAAAAAGGATATGGCAATTGCTTCAGATAGACAAGGATCAGAGGCTGTAGGCTGCTGCCATATTTTGTGTGGGTTTTTTTTAAATCAGAGCATAGAAAAGAGTGTCTGGGTAGGAGGACCACTGTAACCCCAGGGCACGTGATCCCCACAGCGGTACCTCACAGCTTCCCAAAGTCATAGCATGGTGGCATTGTGCGTGTCTGCAGCTGCTGGCCGTAGGGGGCGCACACATCTGGCCCTTGTTACCCTGGTTCCCGTAGCTTCCATTGATGTTTTGTCTCCTGCCAGGTGGTCATCTCTTTGCCCACAGTCTTGGTGACTTGGAATTCAGTGTTTACTGGGAGACTGAGATATGCGTCTAAGAAATGGCTCCAGGTTCACTGTTTGTATGTTCGAGTGTAAACACACAGGTTCTGATTGGTCTGAAAGAAGTTTTACCTCCAGGGTTAAGGGTAGGCTGGCTCTCTCCAAGGAGAGCAGGGGCGGAGGGTATAAAAGGAAATTCAAAGGCCACTTGGAACGAGTCGGGGATGAAGCAAGTGTGTAACCATCATTAAAGAAGCCTTCAGTACACCTGCATGATTATCGAATTTTTATAAAAAACTGTAACCGTATTCCTTTTTTAACTGTCTCACCAATTTCTTTTGGTTTTCTGTTACCATGAGTGGCTGTACTGGGAATTCTTGTAAAGAGAATTGTTGTAAAGTTAGGATGGACCCGGAGTCAGGTGGCATCTTCGAGTGGTGGCTCTAACAGATGGGGATTCAGAGATAACATGCAAAGTCCATTGAGGCTCTCACTCCTAACCTGCCCCTCCCCAGGGCCTGGCTTGGAGGGTGGGGCCCAGGGGACATTCCCTGATGTCATCCTCCCTGTGAGTTTCACTTCATTTTCCAACAAAGTAAAGAAGAGGTGAGGCATGGAACCAGCATTTCCGAAAAGAAAACTTTAGAAGCACATTGTCTACCTTCTAATAAGAAAAAAGGAGAGAGGTATTGAGAAACGTGTCTTAGGGGAGTTAACTTCATAAAAAGGTCTCTGCTTTAAGTTTTGACTTGCTCCATGTCTTAATCCTCTTCCCGAGAGGATGTCCGCCGAGGCCACTGTTTTAGCTGTCTCAGTGCCGGGGCTAGAATCATGTTTTCAGAATTTGCACGGAAGCCAAAGCCTAGTCTCAGTCTTGGGAGGATGCCCTTTTCCGGTGCTGATGTCTTGATTTCTTTTCCCTCCTTCCCTTTCTCTTCCTTTCCCTCTTCCTTTCCCCAGATTCCAGAGCTGCTGCTGGCGGACTGCACCCACGGGGAGATGATTCCTCATGAAGAGCCTGGATCCCCTACAGAAATCAAATGTGACTTTCCATTTATCAGACTAAAATCAGAGCCAGCCAGACAGTGAAGCAGTCACCGTGGAGGGGGGACGGCGAAAAATGAAATCCAACCAAGAGCGGAGCAACGAATGCCTGCCTCCCAAGAAGCGCGAGATCCCAGCCACCAGCCGGCCTTCGGAGGAGAAGGCCACCGTCCTGCCCAGCGACAACCACCGGGCGGAGGGCGTGGCATGGCTCCCGGGCGCCCTTGGTGGCCGAGGTCACGGGGGCGGGAGGCATGGCCCGGCGGGGACTGCGGTGGAGCTTGGTTTACAACAGGGAATAGGTTTACACAAAGCGCTGCCCACGGCGCTGGACTACTCCCCACCCAGCGCGCCCAGGTCCGTCCCGGCGACCACCACGCTGCCCACGGTGTACCCTCCCCCGCAGTCAGGGACCCCGGTGTCGCCCGTGCAGTATGCGCACCTGCCGCACACTTTCCAGTTTATTGGGTCCTCCCAGTACAGCGGGCCCTACGCAGGGTTCATCCCCTCCCAGCTGATCTCCCCAACGGCCAGCCCCGCCACCAGCGCGGTGGCCTCGGCCGGGGGCGTCTCCACTCCATCCCAGCGCTCCCAGCTGGAGGCCTATTCCACTCTGCTGGCCAGCATGGGCGGGCTGAGCCACGCCTCAGGACACAAGGCTGAGCAGCAGCAGCAGCAGCACTTGGGCAGGACTCCAGGGCTCATGGCACCAGGGTCCCCACCACCCACCCAGCAGAACCAGTACGTCCACATCGCCAGCTCCCCGCAGAACGCCGGGCGCACGGCCTCTCCGCCGGCCATCCCCGTCCACCTCCACCCGCACCAGACGATGATCCCACACACCATCACCCTGGGGCCCTCCCCCCAGGTCGTAGTGCAATACACCGACTCCGGCAGCCACTTCCTTCCTCGGGAGGCCACCAAGAAAGCCGAGAGCAGCAGGCTGCAGCAGGCCATGCAGGCCAAGGAGATCCTCAACGGGGAGCTGGAGAAGGGCCGGCGGTACGGGGCCCCCACCTCGGCCGACCTGGGCCTGGTGAAGGCCGGCGGCAAGTCGGCGCCTCACCCCTACGAGTCCAGGCACGTGGTTGTCCACCCCAGCCCCTCGGACTACGGCAGTCGGGACTCCGCGGGGGTCCGGGCCTCTGTGATGGTCCTGCCCAACAGCAACACCCCCGTCTCCGACCTGGAAGTGCAGCAGGTCACGCACCGCGAGGCCTCCCCCTCCACCCTCAACGACAAAAGTGGCCTGCATTTAGGGAAGCCTGGACACCGCTCCTACGCGCTCTCACCCCAACAGGCTCTGGGCCCCGAAGGCGTGAAGGCCGCCACCGTCGCCACGCTGTCACCCCACACGGTCATTCAGACCACACACAGCGCTTCGGAGCCACTCCCAGTCGGACTGCCAGCCACAGCCTTCTACGCAGGGACACAGCCGCCCGTCATCGGCTACCTGAGCAGCCAGCAGCAGGCGATTACCTATGCCGGCAGCCTGCCCCAGCACCTGGTCATCCCCGGCACCCAGCCCCTGCTCATCCCGGTGGGCAGTGCCGACGTGGACGGGTCGGGAGCTGCCTCTGCAATAGCCACGTCGTCGCCCCAGTTTGCAGCAGTGCCTCACACGTTCGTCTCCACCGCCCTTCCCAAGAGCGAGAACTTCAGCCCAGAGGCCCTGGTCACCCAGGCCGCCTACCCGGCCATGGTGCAGGCCCAGATCCACCTGCCCGTGGTGCAGTCCGTGGCGTCCCCGGCAGCAGTGCCCCCGACGCTGCCCCCCTACTTCATGAAAGGCTCCATCATCCAACTGGCCAACGGGGAGCTGAAGAAGGTGGAGGACTTAAAAACGGAGGACTTCATCCAGAGCGCAGAGATCAGCAATGACCTGAAGATCGACTCCAGCACCGTGGAGAGGATTGAGGACAGCCACAGCCCCGGCGTCGCCGTCATCCAGTTCGCCGTCGGGGAGCACCGGGCACAGGTAATGTTCACCCAGGTCCCAGGCGGGGACACCCACCACACACCTTCCTCACTTGCTGGCGAGGTGAACGTCTTCCGGGCGCAGACTGTGCCGTGCTCTGGGGGGAGTGAAAGGCTTTCATTTGTACCCAGACTTTGGACTCTGAGTCTTCTCTAAGAAGATTCTCTAAGAGAATTAGCCCCGGTGCCCCAAGACGTCTGCTGTTTGCAGTGATCTAACTTCTCCGCACCTGGAGTGAGGCTAGTCAGGCCCCAGCCGCAGGACAATTTAAGGAAATCATCACTCAAGTTATGCTTTTGTTCTGGGGTTCAGGTGGGAACCTGACTGAGAAAGGCTGGGTTAAGGCCCTTCTAGAGGCCCATCTGCCCCTTTCTCCCCACCAGGAAGGGACACTGATGGTCAGGTAAGGATAATAGATGCCCAGAGTCACCCACCATATCTCATACCAACATCCGTGTTTTAAAATGCAGGTTTTATTGTTGGTCAGGCGTGGCGAGGCCAAGAGATGAGATAATGGCCATTGAAAACATAGTTCTTATACTCCCAGATCCCAAGAGGGGACATGCCACATGGGGAAGCACCAGGCTCAGTCAGGAGGCAGAGGGAGTGAGGAGAAAAGGGGGAGTATTGTGGTTTCTGTGGGGAGGAGTGGGTGAGAGGGTGAGTACGTGTGGGACTGGCTGGTTTGAAAACTTTATAGTTAGCTCTCCTCCTAGTTGTCTGGTACCTGCTGTGGGGTGACTGGGGCAGGTGGGCAGTGGCCAGGAGTCTGAGCCTCCTAAAGGAGGTGGCTGAGTGGTTTGCATATGAAGGGTCTGCTCCCAGCAGAGTTGATTGCTATCTCTAGGAATTAGCTAACCCCAGAGGGGCAGTCCCTCCAGAGTCAGCAAGGCCCCCAGATGTCAGAGCATCCGAACACAGAAAATAAAAGGCAGGGTTCATACAATCCAAGAAGTCAGGGCTGTCTGTCCCAGGTGCTCTGCTGGTCTTGGGGTGAATAGGAACCCCAAGAGTCATGTGTAGCCAAGCTGACTCCTGTTAGAAACTAGACCTATGATCAACTCTCTTATAATTTCCCTGGGCTCCTTCAGTCTACCCTTTTCCAGGCTCCTAAATCTCTTGGATGCATTTATTCCAAAGCCCATTATAGCAAACAGCAACGTCACTACCCAGGGTGACTGGGTCAAACAGAGTAGGCCCCCATGGGAACTCTCCTGGCGGTAGTGCCCGCTCTCAGGGGATGTTTCCATCAGGGACTTTGAAACTCTCGGCTGTGACAGCACCTCCTTCAGGTGTGAGTTGGAAAAGGGTCAAGGCTTAGCTGATGGGACATTTACAGAAAATAAAACAAACAAAACAAGACAAACTAGTTAATGGTTTGAATTGTTTTAAGTACATTTTTAAAAGATCAAGTGAAGTGGAGGGAGGCCAATTTTCCAAAGTGTTTTCCGGAACTCCTTTTGAATGACCGGATGTGGGATCTTACACAACAGCCAGGACCTGCCTTGCCAAGAGCTTTTAACCCCAAATATTTTTCTTTTTTATGGTGAGATGTCACTGTAGGCTTAGACTCTTTGGTAAGACCCACAAAAGATTTCTCAAAGTTCTGAGTCAAAGAAAGAGCGAAACTCAAGCTTTTTAAAATGGCATCATTATGTACAACTCACTACCCATCCGTAGTTGCTGCTCACTCCGACCTTCCTACATGGATTGGGGTCGGTCCTCGTAGGAAAAAGGAATTCTCTTTAGCAAAGCTGTCTTTTTAAGAGTCCCCAGGAGAAGCGTGGTAAATAAACAAGAATGAAAAGTAAATGTGTTTTTCATGGTAGTTTTTTTTTTTTTTGATCCTTAAAGCGTTAGTGTGCACAGAAGTAGGAATGGAAAGAGGTGTGATATTTTTAAACACTCCTGGTTCCTTACCAGCATCTCTTTCAACTTGAGAAGAAAGAGCAGCTCTAGCCGTGGGCCGTATCTCTGAGGCCCTGGCAGCCTCTCACACCAGCGCTCACGGCCTCTTTAGGTTTCAAATGGACCTGGCAGGTCTTAGAGAGGAAGCAAGCATCTCTCTGTGTTTTCCCTGCTTGATACTTTGCAGAATGAACGTCTAAATGATAGAGAAATTGGTTTCCAGGCCAAGTCTCATTACCTTCCCGTAGCCAGACCACTCGTCTCTCTGCTGACAGCCAAGGTGCAAATTAGAAGGTGGAATATTTGTCACAGCCTGTTCGCAGGTCTGTCAGGAGGGCCCCTGTGTGGTCGGGCTGCGTGCTGGGAATGGCTTCTGGAAAGACCTGTGAGAGAGCTGTTGTAGAAACAAGTGCAGGCCCCCAGCACAGCCAGTGACTTGTCACTCTACTGGGAGCCTATCAGAAACAGGCTGACATCATCACAGTGAAAATACTCCCCCAGCTGTGTCTGCCTCAGTGACAGAGCAGAGTCCTGGAGAGTCAGGGAGAACTCAAGTCCGGATTTAATTTACGTGCCCAGGACGGGGTGCTTCCCTCTGTGACCGGTGTCACTGAGAGCTCTCTCCCCAGCCTGCAGATCAGTCCATGTCTTCCCTACTGACTAGAATCCTTGCACCTACAGGGAGATTAGAAATGTGCAAATTGTTTAACTTAATTAGCAAAATCATAGATTTGATTGGGGAAGTTGAAGGAGCAGGGCTGGTTTTTCCATAGTAGGTGGCTTTATAGCCCTGGGCATAAATCCTACCTGGTTGGGGGGCCTCAGGAGGCCTGACCTTATAAAACCCAAGCAGGGTCTGACCTTATAAAACCTAAGCAGGATCCCGAGAAGGCCATGTGGCGCAGAGAAAGCCAGGAGTCTGGGTGCCTGTCAGCTGCCAGACCAGTTGTTTTACCTCTCAGAGCTGCCATTTTTCTCATCTCGAAACAGGTAGATGACCCCTTACACCTGGTAGATACTTGGACCTCCTTGTCCTGTAATCCTTGGCTTTCCCTCCTGCCCTGCAGAACCGCCCTTATGAAACTGGCCAGCACCAACACCAGAACCAGGGGCCATAAAGGGCACCTCCGCTGACCTCACACTCAGGACCCGCCGTAGACCGTAGATGGAGGGGAACTAAAGCCAGCCTGTGTGAAACAGAGGGGCTTTATTTTGGTGATTATTTTTAAGGAGCTGATTTTCTTATTATTATTATTCAAAGATGCCTCCAATGTTGTTTCTAGCTGAAGCACCAGACGAGGCAGTATAGGAGAAAAATACTTTCCTGTATTCGTCCCCATCCCTGGGGCTGGTCTTACGCAACAGGACATTTCTGTGCACCCCAGTGACCCACCCCAGGCGTTATCCCTTACTACTATGGGCTCCACAGGAAGCTTCTTTTGGCCACTCTGCAGTCTTCTTCCTCTTCCGGTGAAGGGCAGGTAGCACACTCCCTCCACCCCTGCCGGGAGGGTCCCTGCTTCCATCCAGTCTGCCCCTCAGCCCTGGTGATTCTGGTTGAGAGCCCCAAGGGACAGTAGAATCACTTCCCTCAGAGCCTCACTCCCAAATATAATCCACTTAATATTCTCCAAGTTTGAGTCCGTAAGTCTGTGGCGAGTCCCAGAAGAGATCCCAGGCAATAGGAGTGTGAAGCATCACCTGCTTGGGTGGGAAGCAGGTTGGCTGGAAGGAGAATGTGGGATCTGGAGCCAAAAAGACCTCAGCCTGAATCTGCCCCCCACCACTCTGTAGCGCCGGGGCCTTGTGCAAATATTTACAAATAATTGCACAAATAATGTACCATGCAAATTCTACCCCGGCCTTCCATCCTTGGTTATGTAGTGGGAATAATGTAAGAATTAAAGAAAATACATTTAAAGGAACCAGCACACGATGTAGCACGTAGTGGTCCCTCAACAATGTTAGTGTCCTGTCCCTGCTTCCCTTAAGTGACTTCGGCCCTGAGAAGGGAAATGGTTGGCTTCTGAAAGAGAAAAGGCTCTGTGCTCTATAGTAAACAGAGTTTATGGAAGGAGAGATAGTTTAGAAAAGCCCAGAAAGAAGGCTGACCTTTCCCAATGAGCTATGTGTACCCTGCCTGTGTTCCTGTGGCATGTTCCCAATGACGGGCCCGGAAGCATGCATACAGCTACTTCTACGTGTGAGCGTACACATGCAGCGCTTTCCTGCGTGTGCACTGGACTGGAGGGGTGGATGCATGGTCCAGCCCTCCACATCAGTAAGAGGACCCAGGCGGGGACTGCGGCTCATGGGCCTCTCCTGCAGCAGGCCTGCTAGGAGTGTCCGACCTGGGGGGTCTTCAGCTTCCATCTGGCAAACAGTGTTCTGTGTGTGAGCAGCCTCCTACCTCTCTGCCTCATGCTCCCCAGGCCTCAACTTTTCTGAAAAGTACACATACTTGGCTCAGAAGACTTGGAGCAGATCTTACTTGAAAAGTGCTCTGGGTGACTCTTTTCTTGGACTGCTTCTCTCCTAACTGCCGAGCTCCTTATGTTAGTGGGACTGTCTGTCGCTTCCCACATCCTCCTGGGGTGACTGCTTCCCGTTACCGCCACGGCGACCGCTTAATATTCAGTGCCACTTCCTTCCCCCAACTGTCCTGGCGTGTCTGTGTGTGGGGGGGTTCACTCATACGGCACGTTATAATGATGTGCTTACTGCACGTTTACCCCGATGGCTTTTCGTGCATCCTACTATTTTTTAATTTGACTGCTGTGTTCTGTGAGTCATCCATGGTAGCATTATGCAGTTAATGGATTAGCTGCTGCCTAAAAATAGCCAAAGCCCTCATGCAAGCAGCACATAAGCTGGTGTAGTCCCTCCGCAGCCAAGGCAAGCCGACGTGCCAGCGTTCCACATGCGGAGCCTGCCGGGAATGAGTCTTAAAGAACCAAAGACAGATAGTGGCTGCCCTGTGTTGGAAGCCCAGAGCCGGGCCGGTGGTCCAGGTCCTGGTGGAGAACCTCCTCTGGGTTCTGATGCAGGAATGGCAGCAGCAGGGAAACAGCAGCACGCCACGTGGCTGTGGTGTGTGTGTCCCTCCCAAGGAAGATGGGGGAAGAAAGAGGCTCTGTTCAGCCTTTGAGATGTAAGTCCCCCAACGAGGTGATCTCACGTGTTGTTTGTAGCTTTTTAAAAAATAAGCTTTAATTGTTAAGAGTAGTTAGTTCTAGGTTTACAAAAAAGTTGAGCAGAAAGTACAGAGTTCCCAGACGGTGTCCCCTATGAATGAAATCTTGCATTTGTGCAGCATATTGTGATGGTTGATGAGCCAGTATTGGTATGTTGTCATTAACTAAAGTCCATCTTGTACATTAGGCTTTATTCTTTGTGGTGTATTTTCTGTAAGCTTTGACAAATGGGTAATGTATTTTGTATGATATTATAACCATGCCTTAGGGCAGTGGTTCTCAACCTTCTGGCCCTTTAAATACAGTTCCTCATGTTGTGACCCAACCATAAAATTATTTTCGTTGCTACTTCATAACTGTAATGTTGCTACTGTTATGAATCATAATGTAAATATCTGATATGCAGGATGGTCTTAGGCGACCCCTGTGAAAGGGTCGTTTGACCGCCAAAGGGGTCGCGAACCACAGGTTGAGAACCGCTGCCTTAGGGTATCATACAAAATGGTTTTGCCACCCTAAAGACCCTTTATGCGCTGCCTACTTATACTACCACCCCCACCCCGAGGCCCTGGCACCCCTGATTGTTACCTCTCTCTAGTTCTGCCTTTCCCCAGAGTGTCACATAGCTGGACGCAGACACAATGTTGCTAGGGTCCAACCCCAGCAGGTCCAGGGGTTCCCAAAAGTATAGACGGAGTCGGCGAAGAAGGAATGACACGGAGGCAGCGTTCAGTTGATCAGCAGCCTAGCCAGGATCTCTAGTCAGGATCTCCAGCCAAGTTCTGGTCTGGATCTCCAGCCAAGTTCTGTTCAGGATCTCCAGCGAAGTTCTGGTGTTTATTGTCTTGTTACATCTGTATTTATACCAGTTGATTTTAATCCTGTCAATTTCTATTGCAAAGGTTAGGGCGTTTCTTATCTCCATTCCAGGGAGTAAAGATTATGTAGCTTAAGCGTGATTGTTTGTAGTTAAAGTGATTAACTACCTGCCTGGCACTTAGTTAAGGGGTTTTATCACCTCCCTAACTTCAGGGAAAAATCCCTACCTGGGGAAACAACCTTTCTCTGAGAGGTGACCTTCTTTAAAACACATAGCACTAAGGGGAGCAAACATATTAAGAACAGTATGCTATATATGCCAGGTCCATTGAAACATATGCTGTGCAGATGTTTCTTTCCTGCAGCGACTGTGTCAAGCAGCAAGGATGGACCGGCTTCCGGCACAATGTAGCCTTTCAGACTGTCCTCTTTCACCTGGCAAAATTCATTTATGGTTCCGCCCTGTCTTTCTGTGGCTTTGGTAGTTCATTTTTTTTTTTTTTTAGCACCGAATAAAGTTGTTGTTCTTGAGAGACAACCAAGATGGTGGCATAGGTAAACATCTGAATTTGCTGTCGTGCACAACCACATTAAAACTACAAATAAAAGACAAAACGAATACCATCCAGAACCACGGGAAGGCTGGCTGAGTGGAAATTCTACAAGTAGAAGGAAGGAGAAAAGCGCATTGAGTCCAGTAGGAGGTGCAGAGGTGTGGAAGTGTGGAGGTACGGAGGCGCGCGCGAAAGGGGCTGGCAGCTGGGTACGCTGTTGTCTTTCTCAATCGGGAGGGAGATACAAGCTCCTGACTGCTCTGAATTCCAGTTCCAGGTGAGAATTTAGGGACCCAGACTCATACAGAGAGAAACTGGACTGTCTGGCTTCAGGATATGAGGGCGGCTTTCTCGCAGAGGTGCTTGCAGCGGTCATTGTTCCTGCACAGGGCCACGGGACACAGACCACAGGACCTCTCCTAGGCAGAGCAGACTGGCAGCCATTGTGGTCTGCTCTGCCCTGGTGATTCCCTGAGACCCAGCCCCACCCAATTTACAACCCCACCCAAGCTGTGCACAGAGGCTTTTGCATATGAATGGCCTGTCCTTTCTCCCCCTAAAAACCTAGGCAGACTCAGTGAGTGCCAAAGCCCCATTGAAGCAAGTCCTGCCCCATAAGGGTGTCTCCAGCACAGAAGTTCTCCCATTGTAGACACAACCGGTCCTCACAACCAATTGGCCTGGAGATCGATTCCTCCCAGTGATACCAACAGCAATCAAGGCTTAACTACAACAAGACTGTGCACACAGCCCACAAAGGGGTGCTCCAAGAGTGTCCACCTCAAGTAATTGGGGAGGCTGAGCCACTGGGCTCTATAGGACACCTAGCACACAAAGCCACTCTATCAACACAGGGAAGCAGCCAAAATGTGGAGACAAAGAAACAGGTCACAAATGAAAGAAATGGAGGAAAGCAAACTACTGGATATAGAATTCAAAACCACGGTTATAAGGTTACTCAAGAATCTTCTAGAAACCTCCAAGAAATTTAGTGAGACCCCCCCAAGGATATGAAAAAGGACCAATTAGAAATTAAGCATACACTTACTGAAATAAAGAATAATATACAGAGATCCAACAGCAGACTAGAGTACCCTAAGAATCAAGTCAAAGATTTGAAATACAAAGAAGCAGAAGATACCCAACCAGAAAAGCAAAAAGAAAAAATCCAAAAATATGAAGATAGTGTAAGGAGCCTCTGGGACAACTTCAAGCGTACCAACATCCAAATTACAGGGGTGCCTGAAGAAGAGAGAGAGCAAGATATTGAAAACATATTTGAAGAAATAATGACAGAAAACTTCCCCTACCTGGTGGAAGAAATAGTCTTACAAGTCCAGGAAGCGCAGAGAACCCCAAACAAAAGGAATCCAAAGAGGACCACACCAAGACACATCATAATTAAAAAGCCAAGGGCAAAAGACAAAGAGAGAATATTAAAAGCAGCAAGAGAAAAACAGTTACTTACCTACAGAGGAGTACCCATACGACTGTCAGCTGATTTCTCAACAGAAACTATGCAGGCCAGAAGGGAGTGGCAAGAAATATTCAAAGTGATGAATAGCAAGAACCTACAACCAAGGTTACCCAGCAAAGCTATCATTTAGAATTGAAGGTCAAATAAAGAGCTTCACAGATAAGAAAAAGCTAAAGGAGTTCATCACCGCCAAACCAGTATTATATGAAATGCTGAAGGGTATCCTTTAAGAAGAGAAAGAAGAAGAAAAAGCTAAAGATAAAAATTATGAACAACAAAGTGACAACAAATACATATCTATCAACAAGTGAATCTAAAAATCAAGTGAATAAAAAATCTGATGAACAGACTATACTGGTGAATATAATAGAATCAGGGGCATATAAAGGGAGTGGACTGGCAGTTCTCAGGGGGAAGGGAGTACGGGGAGAGACTGGACAAAAATCGTATACCTATGGACGAGGACAGTGGGGGGGGGGGTAAGGACAGGGGGTGGGGTGGGAACTGGGTGGAGGGGAGCTATGGGGGGGGGAAGAGGAACAACTGTAATAATCTGAACAATAAAGATTTTAAAAGTAAATAAAATAAAAAAGGTAAAGGTTTAGAGGAAACTCTAACAAATCCAGTATAAACAGATCCCCCCCCACCCCCCGCAAAAAGAAAGTTGTTCTTTATGCCACAGTTTTGTTAATCCTCACCAGAGGATATGTTCCCATTGATTTTTAGAGAGAGGGAGGAAGAGAGAGAGAGAGGCATCAATTGGTTGTCTTTTTCCTGTATGCACCATGACTGGGGATCAAACCTGCGACCCTTTGGTGTACGGGATGATTCTCCAACCAACTGAACCACCCGGCCAGGACCAAGACAAGCATTTTTAAGCCCTGAGAGAGGAGAGCCAGTGGGATGGAATCTGTGTGCCGAGAGCTGCCCTGGTGGCTTGCTGAGCAGGTCCTACGGGCCTCCCAGCAGTGGGGGCCCTGGGAACCACGCAACGATGTGCAGGAAGCACCCAGCTTGTGGCTTGGGATTAGTGTCTGGAGGCCCCTCAGCACCAGCCTGGAGTTTACTAAGCAAGCCTGAGACACCCACCGAGGACTGAGTCAGGCCTGCACCGCGATGTTTAAATACTGGAAACAACACTCACAGATGTCCTACACTCAGCTGAAGACGTATGCCTGTTTTCATTGATAATTTTTCAACATTGATGTAAGTGGGTCTCTTGCTGAGCTCTTTAGTCCTTGTTCCAGGGTTTTCTGGGGTTCTTGATGTGGAGAATGTAGTCATGCAAACTGGCCTTCGAGGAAAGCAGGCTGGCTTTTCTCTTCAGGTAACACAGGATCAAGAATGTCACTGGCAGACAAGTTAGGAACTCCCAATTTAATAACTGCACCGGACGCGGACACCCACTGAAACCCGCTCCGGAGCTGCCGTGGCTCCAGGACCAGGCAGAGTCGGTACATTTGGGAGACTACCAAGCAAAATGTTTTGTCAGATGCCCTTCACATTTGTGAAAACAGGGACTCCTGTTAAGGAAATAGGAGGCAAATTTAAGCAGCAGACGTTTTGTGTTCTTTATATCTTGTTTTTGGTGCTATGCACATATGTGTGTATATAGACAGCACCCATCGAAATATTCAAACAGCATAAATATGTGTTTATGCATACAGTGTTTAAATACAATAGTTATTGACTGAGTAGTTAAAGGAATTTTATTGAACTTATACACAGAAGAGCAAGGAATGATCATAAAATCCAGTCATTAGCCGGAGCAGGACTGTGATATTGAATAAATTATTATTGGTCCAGCTGTGCTGCTTGCTTGTCCTGATTGCTCCATTTGAATAGAAGGTGGAGGTGGTGGGTTTAGAGTGTTGGTTTAGGGGGCTGGAGAGAGGGAGGGAAGACAGACTTCTCAGAGAAGCAGTAGTGAACACATGGGGTGCCTGCAGCAGCGGGGGTGGGGGGGGGGCGGAGAAGGAGGAGGGTAAAAGGTGATCTGGCCCTAAAAGAGAAGTCCTGGCTTCCAGGCATCCAGAGATGAGAAGCAGTGGGCCTCCAGCTGACATAAGGACAGAGGCTATTCATGCTCACATTTTATCCTACGACTGCTTCACGTATTTGGAAAAAGATACATTTATGGATGAAAAAGATGGACTGTGTGGCGCTGCCAGGAATTATGTAACGTCCTTTGGTTTTTATATGGTGCTGCCCTCAGGAATGTGTGTTCATTGGGGTTTAAGCAGAGACCGTTTGAACCCCCACAAGGTCATGAAACGAATGGTTATTAGCACAGCTGAAATAGCAAAGATGAACCTCAAGAGTGCAGAGAAAGGAACCAAAGTTTGATTCTATGAGGTCATGATGAACTCAGTGTCTGACAGGGACGCGCTGAGGGAGGCCGCTAAGGCTCAGCCCAGAAAGCTGCCTGTGAGTGGTGAGCCAGCCCCCAGGCAGGTGCTGCCCCTCTCCCTGGAGAGGACTGGTCGCCCAATTTAGTCCCCGCTGAAAAGAAGCAAGGACAGCCAGCGCCTGTGTCTAAACATTGACCTCTGTTGGCCAGTTGTGCCGTTGCAGTGTTTTTGCAAATAGACGGCAAACACGGAACTAGTTATTCATTGACAGTTAATGAAGAAGTCACAGGGAGGGATTTTTCCATCGAAGTATATATGGTCGTGTCTGTTTTCTTGAAATTCCCTTAGAGAGGAGCCTCATCTACCTCCAAGCACGCAGTCAGTGCTGATGGGTGCTGCGTTGGGCATGCTCAGTACAAAGCTGATGACCTGGTTTCATGTTTGCCTTCCCTCTGTAAACACACTGCAAGGCGTGCACCTATTACAGGCCAGAAAGCATCCTAGACTTTGGGCATGGAAAGATGAGCAAAACGGACAAAATCTCCACCTTTGTGGAGCGAATAGCAGTGATGGCAAACCTATGACACGCGTGTCAGAGGTGACACGCAAACTCATTTTTTTGGTTGATTTTTCTTTGTTAAATGGCATCTAAATATATAAAATAAATATCAAAAATATAAATCTTTGTTTTACTATGGTTGCAAATATCAAAACATTTCTATATGTGACACGGCACCAGAGTTAAGTTAGGGTTTTTCAAAATGTTGACACGCCGAGCTCAAAAGGTTCGCCATCATTGGCATATAGTCTTGTGGGAGTTTGGGGAAAGAGGTGAAACAAATAGCATGAGTAAAACAATAACGCATCGAAAGATAGTACGTGCTATAGGGGAAAACAAAGCAGGGTAGAGAGGGCAGGAAAGCTAGGGATGGGGTGTTGTTATTTCAAGCAGGGTGGCCAGCGAAGCCCTGGGAAGGGCAACGGAAGGCGACAGTGCACAGGGCAGATGGGATTCCAACCACAGGAACTAATGTGGATACAGACGCAGAGGTGCAGGTGCAGTTTAAGGACCAGCAGGAGACAGGTCACTGTGGTGCAGTGAGGAGGGGGCATGCAGACTGCGGCTTGTGCAAGGTGCTTGTCCTCCCAGTGAGAGGGAGCTGGCTTGGCCAGGACAGGGGCAGTAGAGGCAGTGAGACGTGGTCTCATTCTAGGTAAATTTGGAAGAGAGGACAGACAGGATTTGCTTTGTGATTTGATGAGTGTAGTATGAAAGAGCCGAGTCAAAAGTGATTCTGGGCCCTTGAATGACTGGAATAAAGGAAGTGCCATTCACGGAGATGAGAAGAGCCTAAGAGGTGCCAGTGGGCAGGGGCATATCAGGAGGTCTGTTTTGGACACATTGCATTTGCGTTACCCCTAGGTAGCCACGTGGACATCATGAGATTACATGGTGGCCGGGATCCAGGTGTGCCTTGTGAAAGTTACTTGTTTTACACGCATGTTGTCTCCCCACTGAAGCAAGAGCTAGGTCTTAAACAACAGGTTCTCTTCTGCAGTCCCTCACATTTAGCAGGTGCTCAGTGTGGTTACTGAACTTTATTACAACTGCAAAACCTGGAGTGGGAACACGTGATCAGCAACATTGGAAGCTCTCAGCACCATAGGGGAGACCTGCTTGGGCCTCAAATTCAAGGAACTCACAGCCTCGCCGTTCCAGTTTAAAGTAACATCCTGTCACAAATCCCACCAAGTCTGTTTCTGGCCAGCACAGTAGCCATCAGCACAGATAGCATGTTTTGAAGTAGATAAGTCTTCTCCAAGGGAATTTCAAACAGACCTAACTACATATACTCTTCCTGAAAAATCCCTCCGTATGGTTTCTCCATTAACTGTTAATGGTCAGTTAACCTTTAGGAATGTTTATGTCCTTCTGATAAACCTAACTATGAAATACACAGATTGGTTATGGATATTTTAGTATCCTTTTCTGAGATATGTCCAATGAGAGTTTAACTTTCACCAAAGAAAGGGAAAATACTTACTTTAGTTGACATACATGCAGACCCCAAAAAAGTACATTTTCTAGATAATTCAGGTTACATATAGTCAGGAGGGAAATGTCTGAGGATAAATATTCGTGAGGATGAATAATCAGTGAGGAGAAAAAGTAGCATTTGGCATGAGCTATCCAGTCCACTGTTTACAACAATCACATTATCTGAATAATCTTTCACTGTTGGTTTGTGTAGACTCACCTGAGGATGTGTGTGTGGCATCTTTTCCAGGATGTCAGAGCTCCTTTGGGAGGAGGCAAAGCCAGAATTTAGGAAGAAGGGACCAAAGACAAGCCTTTGAAGTGGTGGAATATATCTTCCCAAACCTACCCAAGTTAAAATAAATTCCTTTATCATCAGCTCTTTTTAGTGCATATCTTAAATATTCTCTCCCTCATCACTTTTCTTTCATGACTTGTTAGGTAGGCTGTTCAAGCTACAGACGACCTCATGGTATTTAATTCTAAGACCTGCCTTGGGAGTGTTGAGATGAGGGAGTAATGAAGGGCTTTCAAATGCCCCCAAACTTTATGGAGTATATAATTGGAAGCATATGCATCTACATCACAGCCTTTGGAATAATCAGTAGTGTTACTTGTTATAAAGGCCTTGAAAACATTTCTTCTCAATGAGTCTGTAGATACTGGGTAACACGTAAAAGTCTCAGATAGACTTGCCTATGAATATGCAGTAGACATTGTTTTCAGAACATGAAATATTGGCTGCTCTGAGGAGTGTGTACAGTATCGCTCACACACCAAGAAAACTGTCAACTGGTAGGTATTAGGCTTTCTGTCGGCAAGGAGACAGACTGCCCGAATCAGGGGATCATCCAGGAACATGCAAAGCCAAAAAGGCCAATATGTTTGCAAATAGGGCTTCCAGTATTATGAATGTCACATGACCTCTGACAGCTGTTAGGCAGGGATAAGCAAACAGTGAGTCTGGTAGATTCTTAGGAGATATTTATACTTTAGAACTTTGTTTTTATGGCTTGGAAATACAGTTTAAAAATCCCCACTTGAAGAAGGATTGGTTCCTCTGCTCAGTTTGTGATGTTAATGGCTCTAAGAGGTTTGGGGCAGGATTTAGGAGCCAGCTCCAGGGTGGCCCTCCCACTTGGAACTCAGTGGTCATCCCCATCTGATACTGTAACTTGTATGATTGTTCATATGTATATGCAAATATATGTGTGCAAGATATAAATGTAGCTCTGTAATTGAATAGCAGCCTCATCACACATTTATATGGGGGGACTAGAATTGTATGAGTAGGTGTAAGGCAAACACTATTTCACAATTTTCTGTACCATGAAACAAACCATGAGTTCCTGCCATTGGGATCCTGTTTGTTTCAAGTGACATTCACCACTGTTGGGGATAGTAGGAATGTCAAGTTCATCTCTCTTAGTGGTATTATATCTCTGTTCATAGAGGCAGAGATCGGGAGAAAGAAAAATGGGTTGGGAGACCAAAGAGACTGGATTAAATCCCAATTCCATCAATTCACAGCTGTGACATTAAGCAACTGATTTAATCTCTCCGAGACTATAATTATAGTTCCCTATTTATAAATTAGAACAACAATGCTTTTTTCACTAGTATATTGTTAGCATTAAACAAAAGGCTTTTTGTAAAGCTTGTATTGTAATGTTCAACAGATAGTAGGTACTCAAAAAAATGTTAACTTTCTTTACATTTTTAAAATATCCCAGAACTATGAAATGTTCCCCAGATGATATTCACATTGATATGGGCTCATGCTCACACACTATAGTAGTAGGCATGCGGCTCACAGGCTGAGAGTTTTACATGCTTGTTGTAGATGAACCAGGTCCTTGAGATGTATATGTCACATTAACCCTCTCCCAGCAACGTTCTCCCCTCAAACCTCCCCCCATTCTGCTTCCCCTAAATTCCTAGGGTACACATTCATTTATCCAATAGATATGAAGCCTCAATTATGTGCCAGGTACTCCTTTAGGAGCCAGAGATAGGGTGATTAACACATAGTGCCTCCCTCATGGAGCACACACAGTCCAGCTCAGACCCACATCAGCCCTGTCGCACAGAGAAGAGTCTTGTCCCATGAGCTAATCAAGCCGAAGGCCCGCGCCTTGCTCAATGCTGAACACTCAGATGTTCTTTCATCCTTGGGGATCGACGGACTTGTTTTCACAGAGCCCAGGCCTCGAACTGATACTCAGTAAAATGGTATTTTGAGCGCCGAAGGGACTTTTACACTGGCTTCTGCCCAACATCTGCATACGGTAAGTACAAATACAGCAGAAAATTAAGAGCCTCGGTAGTGTGTGTTAGTGGAGGAGATTTCTGGAACTGTCTCATTTTGCCCCATTCAGCTTCTGCACTGCACGTGTGTGAAATAAAACCCGAATAAAAGGTTTCACTTCCTTCCTTTCTGTCTCCCCTCTCTGTCTCTCACCGTCCCACAGGTCAGCGTGGAGGTGTTGGTAGAGTACCCTTTTTTTGTGTTCGGACAGGGCTGGTCGTCCTGCTGTCCGGAGCGAACCAGCCAGCTCTTCGATTTGCCGTGTTCCAAACTCTCCGTTGGGGACGTCTGCATCTCGCTGACCCTCAAGAACCTGAAGAACGGCTCGGTGAAAAAGGGCCAGCCCGTGGATCCCGCCAGCGTCCTGCTGAAGCACGCCAAGGCCGACGCCCTCGCGGGCAGCAGGCACCGCTACGCGGAGCAGGAGAACGGCATCGGCCAGGGAGGCGCCCCGATGCTCTCCGAGAACGGCGAACTGAAGTTCCCAGACAAAATCGCCTTGCCTGCCGCGCCCTCGCTCACCAACACAGAACCCAGCAAGCCCGCGGCCGCGAGGAAGAGGAGGTGGTCGGCGCCCGAGACCCGCAAACTGGAGAAGTCGGAAGACGAGCCGCCTTTGACTCTCCCCCGGCCTTCGCTCATTCCTCAGGAGGTGAAGATTTGCATCGAAGGCCGGTCCAACGTGGGCAAGTAGGAGCGGCGGCGCGGCGCGGCGCGGCGCGGGGAAGGGATTCGGCCCTCCCTTACCATTTGTATCCAGATTACTGTACTGTAGGCTAAATAACACAGTATTCACATGTTATCCTCCTCCTTTAGGTTTCTGTTCTTACCTTGTCGTTAGAGTTACAGCTGGTGTTGCGCAGGAGACGGTGCATATGCTTTTTCCACGAGTGTCTGGCCGTGGGCGAGCGGGGGCCGGCACGGGCGGCGCGGCCATGCGCCCGGTGGAAGGAAAGTGGCTTTGGAGTGGCTGCCTTTTCTAGCAGTGCCAGAAGCATCCGCTGGGCGCTGACTTCTGCTGGTTTCATGAGGAAGTTCCGGGAAGGGGATTGCAGGGGTGTGCGTGCGAGCGTGGGGGGCGAGGGCAAGGGGTGCGGGGGGGGGGGGGTGGGGGGGTGCAGCCGGGGTGCCACAGCAAGCGAGGGTCTTCTCTCTGCCTCCCCCTGTCTCAGGCTCTCAGCACGGGGTTGCAGCTCCAGAGACACGTCCTCAGGAGGTCTCACGTACAAAAGAAATATCAGGAACCCAGCCTCAGGGCATCCTAGAGAGGATGGAAAGCTAACCCTGTAAAAGAACATTTTTCCCCCCTCCAACATATTTTACAATAAAAGCAACTTTTAATCATATAGATATGTATTTCCCCCTATGGGGCCTGACTGCACTGATTTTTTTTTTTTTTAAGAGCAACTGCCACCCGTGGGATTTCGTTTCTGCTTCGCTAGTGCAGTGCCGTCTTGGGGTGTCTGGTGGGCAGGGCCGCCCTGGCTGCGTGGCTCCCCGAGGGTGCGGGGCAGCGGGGTGGAGCGCGAACGCCCACTCTGGTTCTGTGCAGTGTTAGGAAAACCGATCAGGTGGTCGCATTGACTTCCTCCCAAGAGGCAGGTGGAGCTGCCCTTCAGAGAGCTGCAGCAGCTCTTCACCTTGGGTTTGCAAATCTTTTGTCTTTTAACTCTAGTACTGTTTATAGTTCATGACTATGGACGACTCGGGTGCCACTTTTTTCAGATTCCAGTGTGACGTGAGGAATTGGATTTTGAAGATGAGCATATATATTGCTATCTCTAAGCACTTACAATGCTGTTCACACTTTATTACCAAGCATCTTGGTCTAGCATTCAACAAGTACTGTATCTCACTTTAAAGTCTTTGGGAAGAAACAACAACAACAACAAAAAACTAAGTTGCTATCTTTTTTCGACACTGTAACTGCATTTCAGCTCTGCAGAGTTTCTCACGGCAAGATATTGACAGTTTCAATGTGGTTTGAAAGGATGAATGTGAATCATGAACCAGTATGTGACAATGAATGACCACCCAGTGCAGCCTGGCGGGAAGGCACTTTCACTTTGATGTTTGAGAAAGGATTAAAGGCATATGCAGAGCTGGCAGAGAAACTGAGAGAAAAGGGATGGAAAAAAGAATACTCATTTTTGTCCAGTGTTTTTCTTTTTATGACGAACTTTTAAAGAACCTTGCGATTTGCACATCTTGAGTTCATAATTTGTGTGATATTCCTGCAGTTTTTATCCAATAACATTGTGGGAAAGGTTTGGGGGACTGAACGAGCATAAATAAATGTAGCAGAATTTCTTTCTAACCTGCCTAAACTCTAGGCCATTTTATAATGTTCCTTTCAAAATTTATTTTGGTCTTTCTACCACATCTGTCACAAAAACCAGGTCTTTGGCAGGACAACTCTGAGAATTTTCTTCAGATTCATTGAGAGAGTTTTCCATAGAGACATTTATATATGTGAGCAAGTTTTTTTTTTTTTAATTCATTATTGTTGTTGTTAATGTTTTTTCAGAATGACTTTTTTTTTTTTTCATCTGAAATCAAATCAAGATTTGGTGTTTGGTACAAACCCAGAAAGGTATTTCAGAATTTAAGCCTTTCATTCCCAGAGAGGTGAAATATTGTTTGTGGGTTTTGAGTTTGCATCTCAAAGTGCTTTAAAAAAAAAGTTTTATAAGTAGGAAGAAATTTTTAATATTCGTACTTGGAATGGCTGTAGCTAATCTGAATAAAAACTTCTGATTTTCCTTTCCTCATTGAGAAATAATACTTTTTTTTCCATTTCACAAATTTAAGAAGTCCTAATGTCAACCCACATTTTGGCTATCTAGTGTTCCTTCACATTTTGTTCTCACCAAGACTAATGAGTTTATAAACCATTTTCTGGAATGTACCAAAAACATTTGAATAGATAGAGAATAGCTAGAGCCGGTCCTTGACTCTATTTGAATTTCATCACCCTCCCTGCATGCTCACAGAGAGTTGGGTGGGTCTATTCTCGCAGTCATAATACTCCTTTAGTGCTGTATTTTTTAAAGCGTTTCTGTTCAGAGAACTTGCTTAATCTTCCATATATTCTGCTCAGGGCACTTGCAATTATTAGGTTTTGTTTTTCTTGTTCTTTTATAACCTTTGGTGGCAAGAGGAATACGGGGCTGCCACATCGACTTTGTCCTCATTGGCACCACTATTTACAGTAGCCACTCCTGTGGACTCAGAAAGACACACACCACCTGTTGGCTTACTTCGAGCATTGAACTAACTGGATCCACAACACCAACACTAAAATGGGAAAATATACATGATTGGAGCAATAGGAACATCATCATCATTTTTGTGCTTCTATTTCAGGTATAGGAATTATAAGAGGATCGGTTCTTTCTCAGCATTGTCCCATTTCACTCCCCTGCTTTTCCAGCATGTGCAATACTTTCCATGCCAATAGAGTCTGGTCAGTGTGGTCCAGTTAAAGCTCCCACCCTATTGGCTTTTTCCTTGTTTGGAGGGGAGGAGCTAGAAGGGGAGAGCCTCCCACTGCGAGCTCCCCCTGCTGCTGTGGATGCTGAGTGCTGGGCTGGAGCCTTCAGGAGCCCAAGTGTCTGTCGCCACGTTGCAGAAAGAGCAAGCAAAGGAGATCTAGGGGACCAGCTGCAGTTCCGCTGTCACCACGATGAATAGTGAATGTGGAGTGTGTAGAGGAAGGAGGCAGAGTCATTTCTAAGGCGCACTCTGGAGCAATAGAGCCAGCATCAACCCATTTTCCACGCCCTTTTCCGCAAGTGGGCAGGCCCCGCCTCAGGCCTGTGTCCTTGGGACTTTGAGCTGTGCCTCCGAGCGCGCTGGAAGTGATGTGTGTGTGAACTGTGAGCGTGCAGGCCAGTGGCTGTGGAGGGGCCGCCTGCCAGCACTGCTCCCTCTCCTCTGTGGCAGCTTTCTCTTCGAATAGGAAGAACATCCAGGGGACAGGGAACTCCTCCTGTTGGCAGACCTTGCTGAACTGAGGCTCCCAGAGCAGCCTCTGTCACCGCTTCTGTGGAGCAGACCTGGCAGTGACAGGCGTAGAAAATCTCCGGTGCCCTGCAGCTTATGAGAATCAGCCTTGTGCCTCTGTACCGTGTCCACTTTGCAATATTTGCCTACACTGTCTTTAGCTCTTTCTTTCCTGTTTTCCACTTTTAAACTAATAACAGCAGGCCTTTTGCATTTACAATGGAACACAATCACCAAGAAATTAGCCAGGGTGAAAAGAAAAAAATATATAATAAGAAACCAACAAACAAGAACCTCTCTTTATAGGGATTTCTACTAGTAAATATAGAAAATGACTGTTCCTTCGATTGTTTAACTTAAGAATTATTTCAGTTTGTCTGGGCCACACTGGGGTGCAGATAAAGAGATGGGTGCCACTTACCTCAAACCTTTTGAAGTGGAAATCCAAATTGCATTTTCATTGGGACTTTCAGGATAATTTTCTATGTCAGTCAATTTTGTTTTCCCCAACTCGCCCCGTTTGGTTTGGGATGATTTGATTTTCGTCACGGCTGTTGTCGATCCCCTTTCTGACTCTGCATTGTGACCCTCTGTGTTTTTTGTTGGGTGAGTGTGTAGGGATTCCCCCGCAGGAAGTGGCAGCAGCTTCCCCCTCCCCCCCACCCCCCTCCCCACAGGAACTCTGCGGAACCTTTCACACCTCTTACTCAGGGACGGGCTGGCGTGTGTGTGGTACACTGATGTGCCCGGAGCAGCACTTTGACTGCTCTGGAGTAGGGCTGTACAACTTCGAGGAATGTTTGGATTTCCTGCACCTTGTGGATTACTCCTTAGATCCTGCATAGATCGCAATATAATGCTGCGTGTTCACGAGGAACAGCAGCTCCTAGTAATCATAAATCCACTCTTTGCACATAGTTCGATCTTTACTGAAATATGTTGCCAAAATTTCTTTTTGTTGTAGCTTTGGAATTTTTGTTGTTGTTTGTTTTTTAAGGAAACAATTGACAATACCCTTTAACATCTGTGACTACTAAGGAAACCTATTTCTTTCATAGAAAAATCTCAGTGCTCTTGAAGACACTAATGCCAGGCTATTTCAGATTTGGGTGAAGAAGCAGAGCTCTTGGGACAGAAGGCCAGGCTTTTTGAGCTGTGTTGGTTGTCATGGCGACTGTTTCATGTACCATAAGCAGCTCAACAAACTGTGGCCTGTTCTCTCCTAACCCTTTGCACTTCCTGTTTTCTGGTCACCGTGATGATTCCAGGTGACAACAGGGCCGCCTGTCTCCCTGGCCCAACCCAGCTTCTTTGGCAGATATGAAAGAAAAGGGAATTATGCTTTTTTTTTATCCTTTAGAGTGGAGTGGAGGCCTTTGCTTCCACTTTTGTGTTTTCAACCCAGAATTTCTGAAATGGAGAATTTAAGACATCACGTAATAAATATACAGAGAATATACTTTTTATAAAGCACATGCATATGCTGTTGTGTTGGGTTGGTTTCCTCTTTTCCACGGACAGTGTTGTGTTTCTGTTGATAGGGAGACTCCAAACGATTTGCACACCTCTACTCTGGAGCCGAGACTTCTACAGAGATGACCTCGCTTCAATGTTACTGACTGATGGGATCTTTTCCTGTAGCACTAGACCTTGTGGGAATTTCCTTTTTTTTTTTTTTTCCTTCTTTTTAATGTACACCTAATCTGAGAAGCTGAAGAAAAGAAATTTTTGAGGCACTCACTTTGAGGAGTACAGGTAATGTTTTAAAAAATTGCACAAAAGAAAAATGAATGTCGAAACGATTCATTCAGTGTTTGAAAGGTATGGATCTATTGAAACAATGAGTTTCACACCTTGTTTGTAAAAAAAAAAAAAAGAAGAAGAAGAAGAAGCATAAAGGTTGAAAGTTACTTGTTTTTCTTTGTATATAGAAATTCGTTGCGTCTAAATGATCAGATCTGTATGGTTACGGCCTGGAAGAATTACTGCGTCAAAGGCTCTTCAACTATACCTATGCTTCATTTCTGTTTTCGTTACATAGAGCCCCCCTTCTAAGAGAGGGCAACTCTGTATTCTGCAGTTTGAGAATACTGTTCATTCCTATGCTGAAAGTACTTCTCTGAGCTCCCTTCTTAGTTTAAACTCTTAAGCCATTGCAACTCCTTTTTCTTCAGAAATGATATTTTGACATTTTCAGCACTTCCTGTTCCAATAAACCCAAAGAATATAATCCTGAACAAGAAGTGTTTGTAACAAGGGATCCTAGCTACCAATAAAACAGGACTCATCGTGAGGACAAAAAAAAATGTTCCGCCTTCTTTCCCCCCCACACCTCATTTAAATGGGGGGGGGGTAAAACACGAAATTCAATTCAAATGCCTCATTTTACTTCAGTTAACTTTTTCTTTATATTGAGGCCAAAATAAATGTGGGACAACTTCTCAGAAAAGTCATATTCTGTCCAAAAATCAAGCCAGCCAGCGGATACTGGACAGCTGTGGGGATGTTGAGCAAACCCACCTACAATTCTTACATGCAGAATCTCTGCTGCTCCCTTGCTGTTAAATGCAACATTTCTGGTAGCTGCCATTCACGGCAGGAGGGATCAGTGGCCTCGGTTTTTCAGTTTTTCGTGTCCTCTTGACTTGCATACAAACGGTTCAGCTGTATTAAAATTAAGTGCATTTGGCCAATAGGTAGTATCTATACAATAACAGTCTCTAAGAATTTCCGAAACTTTTCTTATCTGAAAGGACTCGAGTCTTCCACTGCAGATAATTGGAGACTTTGCCCAAGTTTTCTTTCCCTTTAGTTTATTCGTTTACTGTCTGGATGGCCAATGAGCCTGTCTCCTTTTCCATGGCCAGGCTGAAGGCCTGTGTGGGAAGCGTTGTTTACAGTCATCTTTGCTGAGATAACAGACTGTTCTCTGGAATATCAGGGCTGAGGCGACACTAGCTTAGAGCTGTCGTCTTTAAAAAGCAGGTACCAAGAAGCCAGGTGCGTAGATTTCCTCTGGTTCTCACATGAACCACCTACTCTTAAGTTATTATCTGGCCCAGGAGTGGGGTAGATTCTTTAGTACGTGACCATTAAACTTGACACCTGTGCGTTGGGTTCTGTGAATACTCCCTTTTGGCCTTTGGGTGAGGTTTCTTCGTCCCCGGCTGTCACTGCTCACCTGTCAATCCAAATCAGTGTCAGCTGAAGGGAGGTTTCAGGACAGCAGCCCTCGTCTCCGTGGTGGCCTTCAGTGAGGACAGCCTCCTAACTTCTAGCCAGTGGGGTCCCAGCCCAGAACCATGTCTGAGACCCGTCCTTATGGACGTGTTAATATCTGATCATTCAAACTTCCAACCGTAAGCCTCCCACCGGCCACGGGAAAAGAGACGCCAGAACCGTGGGCACTATCAGACTGACATGGCCAGTACAGAGGAAAACTAGGGAAGGAGTGGTGATTTGCACCTTATCGAAAAGAAAATATTCCGTGCATACATAGTTAAGAGCTTTTATTGTGACAGGAGAACTTTTTTCCATATGCGTGCATACTCTCTGTAATTCCAGTGTAAAATATTGTACTTGCACTAGCTTTTTTAAAACAAATATTAAAAAAAATGGAAGAATTCATATTCTATTTTCTAATCGTGGTGTGTCTATTTGTAGGATACACTCGAGTCTGTTTATTGAATTTTATGGTCCCTTTCTTTGATGGTGCTTGCAGGTTTTCTAGGTAGAAATTATTTCATTATTATAATAAAACAATGTTTGATTCAAAATTTGAACAAAATTGTTTTAAATAAATTGTCTGTATACCAGTACAAGTTTATTGTTTCAGTATACTCGTACTAATAAAAATAACAGTGCCAATTGCAAATGTGTCCTTGCCTTGTGTCAGGTCCTCGAGGAATGCTGAGGCTGAGGCAACGGGGAATTCCTCCTTCCTTACCCATGGCCGGCCGTCACCCCGTGGGTTTGGGGGGCGGCGACATGGGCATTGCCTGTACTAAGGGTGTGGGGAGCAGAGGTCATAATGAGTTTCTGAGACAAACGGTACACTTCCGCATCTGATGCTGTGCCTGGCTCCATTCCTGTTGATTGCTCCTATCTGAATCCCACTGTTTGCAAGAGATGATTGTTTCTAAACAGCATTTGGCAGCTTGGTGCGCTCATGTAGCATCATGGATACATTCTGTACAGTTTCACTGTAAACCGGTTCGTGGTCTGAAGGCAAAGTTCACTGTAGTTCAAATGTTTCCTGTAGTTATAACTGTTAGAAACGCAACAAGCGGTGGGGGGTGGCGGGGGGGTGTCACCCAGCACATGGAGGGACCTGTTTGTCTCAAGCAGTTGCCCCAGAAAGTGGGTCCTCAAGGACCGGTGACTTTCAGTGACATTTGCCAGCTGCTTGTGTGATGATGACCTAACTGTGAGGCCCTGCAGAGGTGGAGGAAAACTCAGTGTCGTTAGCCCAGGGAGGGGAGGGTAACTCTGTCCTATCTTCCTGGTTAGGTGTTTGGGGACATCTCACCAGACTCTCCTCTCTGGACTTATGTGAGGCCCTGAGTGTTGTGCATGTCGGTGTGTGACAGGACGTGCACTGAGCCAGCAGTGAGGAGATGAGCCTTGCAGCCCAACAGGAAGCCTGCCGCGTCCCCTCCTCCTCCAGAGCAGTTTGGGTGGCCGTGCCGTGTGCTGGAGCACATGTGGGGCAGCAGTCTGAACCGTTGCCTGCCCTGTTTTAACGTTAGATGCTAATGGCTCTGACAAGTTTGGGTTCCAATGGCTGTGAGTCTGACCTGGACTGGTCACACCGATTAGGAAAAGCCTTTGCCTCCCTGGCTGCAGTGGGGAGGCCTTGACACTGTTAAGCACACAGCGGAACCCCGAGGCGGACAGGAGGCACCCAGTTCCCTGACTTCTTCCCTCCTCACCCGCCACTGCTGCATGGAGGCCTGCACTCAGGCAATAGGGCTGCTTCCATCTGTGTCCCTACACGAGCCTGGTCTGTGGGCTGCTCCCCTGAGGGCTCCCCTACCCCGACTCCTGTTGGAGGCAGAGATGAACTGGCTACCGAGTGGATGCCTTAGAAGCGCTGCTTATTGTGCAGCCTCTGCTTCCAGATGACCCAGCAGAGCGCGTGGCTTTTCCTATAACTCAGTTTTCACGTCCCTAAACACCTGAGCGAGGGACCTGCCTTTGGTTGGTTGGTGCAATGAAAGAGCTAGTCTGCAGTCTGTGCAAGACAGATGGCACCAGCAGACATCCTGGCAGAGGGCTACTCACAGGGGCCATTGGGTGACAGGTGCCCCCACCCTGGGCACTCTGAGGGGAGCCCAGGAGGAGACCAGTCTGGGAGGGGATACTGGTAACAGTCCCTTCCCACTGACTACTGCTGGAACATCTTAAGTGGATCCCCTCAGGTCCTCCTTTGCTTCACCTCTCTCCCTCATCCTATATAATAAAGAGGTAATATGCAAATTGACCATCACACCCTCGCACAAGATGGCTGCCCCCATGTGGTCAAAAATGGCCACCCCCATGTGGTCAAAAGATGGCTGCCACAAGGTGGCCAGCAGGGGAGGGCAGTTGGGGTGACCAGGCTGGCAGGGGAGGGAAGTTGGAGGCAACCAGGCCAGCAGGAGAGGGCAGTTGGGGGTGACTGGGCCAGCAGGGGAGGGTAGTTAGGGGCAATCAGGCTGGCAGGCAGAAGTGGTTGGGGGCAATCAGGCAGGCAGGCGAGCAGTTGGGAGCCAACAGTCCTGGATTGTGAGAGGGATGACCGACTGCCAGTTTAAGACAGCAGTCAGACATCCCCCAAGGGGTCCCAGATTGGAGAGGGTACAGACTGGGCTAAGGGATCAGGGTGGGGGTCCCCCTGGGGTGCCTGGCCAGCCTGGGTGAGGGGCTGATGGCTGTTTGCAGGCTGGCCACACCTCCTTTAGGGTGGGGGGTCCCCACTGGGGTGCCTGGCCAGTCTGGGTGAGGGGCTGAGGGCCGTTTTCAGGCTGGCCAAGCCCCCCGGCGACGGAAGCTCCCAACCTCTCCTTCTTTTCTTTTTTTATTCTGGGATTTATTTACCTTCTATAATTGAAACTTTGTAGCCTTGAATGGAGCTCAGAGCCAGCCAGGGTGGGCGGAAAGCTTCGCTTCCTCCATCGCCAGGGGCAATCCAAGCCTCCTGCTCGCTCCAGCTCCGTGGCCATGGCCGGCAGAAAGCAGGTATCTGGGGTTTTTTATCTTCTATAATTGAAACTTTGTTGTCTTGAGTGGAGCTCAGAGCCGGCCGTGGCAGGCAGGAAGCTTGGCTTCCTCCATCACTGGGGCAACCAAGCCTCCTGCTTGCTCCAGCCCCATGGCTGCCGGCCGCCATCTTGGTTGGGTTAATTTGCATATAGTCACTCTGATTGGCTGGTGGGCGTGGCTTAAGGCATAGCAAAGGTACAGTCAATTTGCATGTTTATCTTTTGTGTGTGTGTGTGTATATATATACGTATATGTATATATACATATACATATATATATATAAAACTCTAATATGCAAATAGACCAAACGGCTGAACAATTGAACCAGTTGCTATGATGTGTGCTGACCATCAGGGGGCATGCACAGAACATGGTGGGCATCAGCTGTGGTGGGATAGTGGAGCAGGTGAGTGGGGGCACCAAACCAAGGCAGGCCATCAGTTGCTGTCATTGGGGCAAGCCTCTGGTGGTTACTGAAAATTCTTTGCTCCCATGCCGCAGTCCCACTGGGCGCTCGCACCTGCTGCTGGCACTGGCCCCACTTGCACCTGCTGCAGGCCCCGATTACCCCTCAGGGCTTCTCCACCTACCCCTGCTCCTGAGAGGCAATTGGAGCAATAGCCACTCCTTGCACCCACTGATGGCGCTGGACCCAATCACTCCGCGCAGTCAGCGGGTGCGAGCAGGGCCATCAGTGCATGGGAGCAGCGGTGGCGGGAGCGGGGCTTCTGGCAGACAGAGGACGGGGAGCCTCAGTGGGAGGAGCCAGGCAGGGGTGCAGAGGATGGGCCGAGACCCGCCCCTGTGCCCACCGCAGCCTCGCGGCCCAAAGTTCCTTTCAAGGTGCACAAATTTATGCACTGGGCCTCTAGTTTTGCATAAAGAAACAACAAAGAGGAGAGTCAAACACATCTTCCATCTTCCATAGGACGGCCTTGGGCTCACCCCTCCCACCCAGCAGACAGAAAAGGCAGGGTGCCTCCAGCACAGCCCCACATCTTGCTCTGACTACACGTCCTTCACCCCCACATCTCCAAGGTGTTGCCATTCATATTTCCACCAGTACAAGCATCATTCTCCAAGGGTGTGGGGGGGAAAGGTATTCCAGTGGAGTTAAAGTTGCTGGTCTTTGACAGTATTGTAAGACTGAAAATGGAACTCTGAGTGTGTGGGATTTGGTTGTTTCCCTCCTACAGTGGACACTCGGCCCTTCCTTACTCTAGGGCCATGACTGCCTTTTCAGGGAAAAGTTTACTCCTGTGTCTGCTTCTTCAGAAGTAACACCCTGGTCTGCACACCCTCCAGTCCTCTCAAGTAATGCTTCAAAAGCGGCCAGCCATCACCAATGCGCCACGTTCACCGTGGACACCGTGCCACAGCAGACACCGTGCCACGGCGGCCGGCTGCAGGGCTCTGCCAGGCCCGGTCCTCTCTCCAGGAAAGCACCGACGTTTCCAGGGAGTTGACCATTATCCAGGAACACTGGCGGGCCTTCCTCCAAAGCATAATCACCAGGAGGGGCCGGTTCTGGTTCTAACTCATATGTTAAATCAATGCTTTTAGGAAGCTGCTGGCCAAGGTGTTTGCTATTTTTTTCGATGGGACTCTGCCTGCTAATTTTTTTGGTGGATAACCTTTCACTAAAATATGGCGTGGAATTTCAAAGTAATGTATAATCTCTTTAAGAGAGCGGCCAGCCAGGCAAGTTGGGACGCAGGAAGGAAGGGGAAGAGGTGGAGAAACGAAGCTAAGTGAAAAACCGGGACAGGGACAGGCGCAGGGACAGCTTCCCAGAAGGTGTACCAACTGGCGGGGCAGACGACCTGCTCCCCAAAGACTCGGCTAACAAAGGGGTGAAACACATCACCGCCCACTGAGAGTATCAGTGGGAACCAATTCCTCCTCACCCGCCCTTTTGTGCTTTGGTTCTTCTCCAGAAAACGGAAGGAAGCTGGAGGGGGGTGATCTGGTTACCCTGACCTCTCCCCCAGGTGCCTGGACTTAGGGCCACGAGCTAGCGTGTCTGGGAAGGAGGTGGAAAACCCCCAGGTTCCCCTGCAACTTGGCTCCTGAAAAGGCAAACTCCCAGACTCAGTAAGTCTTAAGGTAACAGCATTATATTAAAGTGAAACCATTTTCTTTTTAAAAAAGAAAGAAAAAGGTACGAGTGTTAGTTTGAACAATGAGGTTATGAGTTCCAGGCAGCTGGGCTCTGACCACTGACCCTATCAGTGCTCTGCTTCCTGCCCCACCAGAGGCACCAGGGGACCCCAGCGCCTCCGGGCGGCAGCAGGGGAGGCAGCGTCCCGCCGTTCAGGAGCAGCCCGAAGCCCAGACGGATGGACGGATGGACGGGGATGTGAACGCAGCGTGTGGAAGCTTCCGTGAGCAGCCGGCACCTGCCCCCAGGTTAGCCGAACACCGTGTTGTGCTGCTGGGTCACTCGGATGAACGTCGTCCTCTTGCTGAGCTCTTTGAGCTTGGCGGCCCCCACGTAGGTGCAGGTAGACCTCAGTCCGCCCAGAATATCCAGGATCGTGTTTTCTACGTCTCCTCTGTAAGGCACTTCCACGGTCTTGCCCTCCGACGCTCTGGGAGAGAAAGGAAGTGCTCCTTTAGCCCCGCTCGTCTTCCTTAGGCACCATTTGTTCTAGCCCCTGAAGCAGCCCCAGGGCCCTCGGGTAGCCAAATGCCTCTGAGCCCACGCCCACACTGCCTCACACACCAGGCTGGCCCCGCCCGCACCTCAGATGGACAGGTCCTCCCACCCAAAATGCCTGACCTCCTGCCGGCTGCTCCGAGCACCAGGGAAAGGCGTCTGTGAGCAACACTGAGGCTGCAGACCCGGACCTGCCCAACGGCATTCCTCTGGGCAGCGGGCCTCCCCTCTGCCCCACAGAAGCTCACTTCACCTTTCTCCCCACCTGGATCTGCACACCTGTCTCCCGCTGGCCCAGGGCCCAGGGGCAGGAGAGCAGACGTGGGGGATTACCTCCAGGCCAACCCCTGCCACCCCCTCTGCTTGCCCGCCCTGATCAACAACAGAAGAAGCCTGGAGCTTCACCCTCCTGCATCCAGATCAGACTCTGAGTGTCTCCAAAGGAGTCAACCAGGAGGAGGAGGAGGAGGAGGCTGCCAATGAAATGAACACCCCTAACCTACCAGGTTATGTGGGCACCTCCACCAGCAAGATGCAGCGGCTCCCCCTCCCCTCCAAGGCCTGCCTTTCCAGGGGACAGGGTGCCTTGTCGGGCACATTCCCCCAGCTCACGCCTGCACTCACACAAGTCATACACCTGTCGTGCTGGGTGTGGGGTAAGGTCCCAGCAAGGTGGAACCAGCGTAGAACTCGGGACTTTTTTTTAACACCGAGACGTGAGGGCTTTGGTTAGCATCTTTCCTGCTTTCAGAGGCGCACTCAGAAACTCAGGTCTAGTACACAGTGCAAGCCCTGAGCAGTATCTGTCCGTGCTGAGTCGGCCCCTCTCCACAAAGCCTCCAAGTAACACTGACTCCACACGTCAGGTCCCCTTCCTGCCAAATGGGGACTGGGTCCAGAAAAACGCTAGCCCCCACCTAAGGGCCAGGCAATCTGGACATTTTAACAATTAAACAAATTGTTACTGGAACTTTCTCTAGCTGGTCTCTCTGCAACTGTTACAATACTACGTCTTGATTAGAAACTTACTGCCTAGAATTTCAAAAGGGAATAACTCTTGTACCCTGAAATCTACACATGCAAAACTACCCCTGGGTGAAGTCTATGTAGACCATCTACCAGACCAAGGTCTGGCCTCGCGGCTGGCTTAGGGCACTGAGATGCTGAAGCAGCAGACTCATGTCACTGCTCTCTGTGGCCAGAGACCAGCATCTGTGTACGCGTGCTGCGATGCCTGCCATTTCATTTTCTGAGGCCTGGGCCTTCCGGGAGCTTCCTGGAAATCACTCAGATTCTCATCCTGGTTACAGGTGACAGCACCTTTTGCAAGTCATTTACTGCTGATGCTCAAGTCTTCTCATCTATAAAACAACGGTACTTTGATCTCTCTCCCAAGGATGGGCAGCGTGAGAACCGAATAAATGGTTAATGACTGGGAAGGAACTAGCACAGCATAAATAACGGGTCTTCATTAAAGACAATGTCAAATAGGAGAACCATTCTCATGAGGAGACAATGGTGATGAGGCTGCAAACACCCAGGAAAAGAGAAGGAAGGAGGGAGGGAGGAACAGGGAGGAAGACAGAGAACAGATACAGCCTGCAGGACTCAGGCTGCCTTTGGATCAAAGTCCTGATTCCTTCCGTGGGTCTCTTCCTTGTCTAAGATTTGAATCCGCTTTCAGAGTCTCGCTGCACCTGAATATTTTCTCCTGTTGTTCTGGGCCCCGCTGAAATGACAGGGGATGATTTTTCACTTGGCCCCTTGGGCTTCTGTCGTGCTGGGGCCTCGTCCGGCCTTCCCTGTCTGCTTTTCTTAGGACCCGAAACAGATGCAACAGCTAGAGGGCAAACGATGCACTCCAGGCAAAGCAGCCAGCTGCCGCCCCCCATGGCTCCCCTTACACCCCAGTGGCCAGGAGGCCCACCCCACCTGGGATGTGACAGTGGCTGCTGGGAAAGCGGGGAGCTTGGCCAGAGGTCCGGGTTAGCACCGAGCAGCAGTCCCCCCTCCTCCATCAGTCACCACATGGGACGGCGGCCTCGGGCTGCAGGGGAAGGAGTGTGCCCTTGTTCTGAACATCGGAGGTGGCCAGGTGAAGGTGTAAATGCAGTCAGTCCCCTACTCCTCTTTCCCACCCCGCCTTCCCCATGCTATAATGTTCTATTTATTGAGGTCCTCCCACAAGAGAAAGACCGGTGAGAGTGAGGACTGAAGTCCCCGGTTCCCTACTGAAGAAAGAGCTTGAGAGATGGTGCCCCACACCACCCCTGCCTGCCCGCACGCCCACTGCAAATCTCTGGGAGTCCTGATGTTTTACCTCTGGATTAGTTTGAAGCTTATATGATGCATCTGAATCCCATGTCCTTACAACAAGCGGTTAGGTGTGGCAGGAATGGTCGGACATGGAGGGTGTCGGCCCACAGAGGCTTGGGTTCCCTCCCAGTGCCGAGGCTTCCTGGGAAAAGGCAATCAGCCCCCCACAGAGGACTTCCTCCTGAGGACACAGGACCTCGTCCTGCCCCCTCCATGTGCCCTGGCATCAGCGCCAACCCCACTAAGGGCACCAGCAGCCTCTCTGGAGCAAAGCAAGGTCACGGGTATGTTGTCATATAAACACACATGCAGACAATAACATGGAAGTGATTTTAACCAATGTCGCCCCAATCAATCTAATTTAAAGGTAAAACAATAACATAGATGGAAGTGAAATAAAGGCCAGGTTATATTTTGGGATCATGGATTTAAAAAATAAATAAAAACAGACGTGAGCATCCCTTCTACAATGAGGGGCAATGACATGGCTAAAATGCTGCCTGTTTCAACTGTCAAAGCTAGATGGCCCGTGTGAGCCCCTGTAGGTGAAACACAGCCTTCCTCAAGAAAGCCGGCCTCCACGTGATGTTCCAGAACCACACCTGTTTCATACGCAATGGAGACCCTTCTTCACCCAATTCTCGCAGCCTGAACTCATCCTGGGCCAGAGGTCAGAGGTCACTGGGAGAGGTCAGCAGAGGCTCTACCAGAAGGAGGAGGCAGTAACCTCCTGGCCCCCTCTGGAAGTCTGGAGTGTCACCGTGGGGACTGGCTGAGCAGGAGCCCTCCCGACTCACACACACCCCAGTCCATGCCCAACCCATCCCCAAACAGCTCTGCTATCACTGCCTTTTGAGGGCCCCCAACGCTGCAGACTAGCTGGGTGAAAAACATGGCTACTTCCAAAGAGCAAGATAGGTTTCCTGCCCCTGCCCATGGTGCTTTGCTATAAAGAGAAGCAACGTTCTTCGAGACCTACTTCCACCCGATTCTGAAAGGAGCAGGAGAAACGTGAGAAGCCTTACCTGTACTCGGCCACCCCTCCTGCGTGTTTCTTCATCGCTGTTTCGGAGCTCATCCCGTAGAAGAGCTTGAGCTTCTGCCCGTCCCTCTCGATCACCTCTCCAGCACACTCGGTGTGGCCCGAGAACATGCCTCCGAGCATCACAAAGTCTGCTCCGGCTCCTACACGCCGAGCGTGGGACAGGAGGAAGCAGCAACGGAAAGAGCTTAGAGAAAACGGGCTCTGGAAAGATCCAGGTGCTACCCCCACTCACTCTCCCGCCACCAATAGCTATCGTCCAGAGAGAAGCCCATCTCTCCCCTCCTACAAACTTCACAAGGGCCAGTCCTCAGTCGTTAACAATGAGCACCTTCCCGAGGTTGGACTTAGAATCAGAGAAATGTTAGCAATCGAGCAGCATTTTAGGCTGCCCGCTATCATCTTCTCCTTAATGCAGTGACTGCTCTACACGGTCCCCCCAGGCTTCTGGTCTACCTTCAGCTCTCACACGCTCACACTGTGCAGGTCGTGAGACCTCGGAACAGACTGAACCTCCTATACTGGACTGGCATGAAGGAGAGAAACCTGCACGTATGTGTGTATGCATGTATATGCATCGTGTAAAACTCTACCTCACACCTCTGCTGTGATGTTTGCCTTCTAGGATAAATAATATCCCATATTAATCACCAAATGGCATGAGACTTCCAGGCTAGGTGCAGAGGACACAGGGGTATGGAAGCTGCCTTTGAAGGCTACATTGGAACAGGGCCAGGAGCAGCTGGAACAGCAAGACTGGCCACTGCTGTGTCCCCAGGGTCTGTCACAGTGCATGGCACATGGGAGAAGCAAATGCCTAGTTGTCGAGGAAGTAAAGGGTGTGTGTGAAGAAATAGAAACAGTTCTCACCCCCACCCTGTCCATAGATCACTGTGCAGACAGGGTCTCCACCGACTGCTACAACCTGCCACAAACCGCTGCAGCCGCTCCCCAGAAAGTCCTAGCGAGGGTGCACATTCGGAACATGAGGACACCAGGGTACAGAGGTACTAAGTCATTAGAATGAAGGACAAGGAGGAGCAAGCATAGGAACCCCTGAAAAGTGGCTGTGACCTCTTTCATCTGGTTGTTTACTAGTAAATAGTTATAAGAGGACTGAGTGGGTTGGGGGAGGGTGTGGCCTTACAGTCCCTTCTGCACAGCATCACTGACAGGCAGGCTGCCCCAGTGGGCCCTTTGGCTCGCACCACAGGGCCTTCCCACCTGCAATCAGCTTTGAGGCCATTCCTTGCGGGGTGCCTAGCACAGATGTTGGCTCCGTGGCCCCTGCGCCATGATTATAAGGCGACTGAGAAAGCTGGTGTCCGCCAGGCCCCCGATGACCATAGCCCGGGAGCAGATGGAAACACAGGAGCACAGACACAGGTCCTCAATGGCGCTTTGAAGTGGCTTCTAATTAACCTCATTTCTGACCCCTCTCACGGCCTTTCCCACCAGCACGTTCCCTGACCCAGTCCCTCTCCTCACGCTCTCCCAGCTCCCCCTGCACTTGCTGGAAGGGGAGTTGATGAGGGAGTGGACGCCAGGAACCTTGCCCAGACCTGCTATTTACGAGGCTCCTTCTTTGGGACAAGGCACTTTAAAGTGTACTCGGCTCCCACTCGGAGCAGGGAATGCATGCACCATTAGCAGGAGCCCAAGATGGAACGCCCACCAGCACTGAGAAGATGCTGCTCAAAAATCAGCAGTAGAAATGCCCTTGGCCGGTGATCCTTCCATCGAGGTGACTGAGCATGCCAGGAGCACAGGAGGCCTGTGTGCTTCCTGCTCTGCCCTGAGGGTGGGACCCTGACTTTGTCATTTGCCTCTTGGAGCCTTGTCCCCGGGACATTCTCCAGGGTTGCTACTAACCCAGCTACTGAGAACACTGCCCCATGTTTCCTTTGGTCACGATCAGTGTTTAAAAACAGAATAAGAGCCAGTGCCCAAGCCTAGGCCATTCTAGGGGGTGAACTCTAACCAGTGACGGGGAGGCACACGGGTGAGGGGAAGAGCCACAGGCATCCCTCACGTCAGAAAGTTTCCCTTCATCAAGAAAGAACAAATAAATCAACCGCAAATGTGACTGTGAGGTCAGGAAAGGAGGGTGGAGCCGCGGGAGTTTGGTTTCTGCCTCCTGCCAGTCAATACACAGGGCGCCCACTTCACAGGCTGGGGAGCCCAGCTGTGCAGGCAGCTCTGACTTCTGAACAAGGAAGTTTGCCCGGGTTAAGCTGGGGGGCGGGGGGCGGGCGTGTGCACAGCATGTTGAGGTGCTGAGGTGCTTTCCTGAGAACAACCCACCGGCTCACAGCTGGACACTGCTGCCCCCTAGTGGGGAACGGGCTCCTCAGCCTCCTGTAAGAAACTGCTTCTGAGAAGCCAACCCCGCTATGGGGTTTCCCCACCGACCCTCCCTGTAGTTACTGCGTATCTGGACCTGGTACTGTCCTTTCTTCAGGCGCCTGAGCCTTCTCAGCTGTGATTTCTGAGCCGTGACTTCACCCACCCCTGGCCTGCAGGATGCCATCCCTAATTCTATCCCTGGGTGCTCGGCCGGCTCTGCCACCAGCCAGAATGAAACTGATGCCAGGGTTTGGGCCAGGGGGGCCTGAAATCCAGGGAGAGGACACTCGGGACTGATCCAGAACATCCCTGCAGGTCCCACCTCCTCCTTCCAGATCCCACCCCGTTCCAGGTTCCCACCCCACAGCCAGCTCACAGCGGCAGGGCGCTCCCTCCCGCCCTCCATTCTCCTCACCAAAGGCTTTGGCGACATCTCCTGGACACGTGCAGCCTCCATCCTTCAAAGAGGAGAGAGCAACAAGGATGTCAGTGGGAGCTCACCAGGCCCTCCCTCTCCCCCGGGGTGCTGGGAGTTGATACCCATACCCACCCCCCAGCCAAGTACACAACCCTCAGAGCCAAAGCCCAACACTCCCCTCAGCAGGCACCTTCCACCCCAGCCCTGCCCTCTGCCTGGGAAGGTGCTGGACATCAGAGGGGCTCCGATCTCCTCCCCCACCAGCCCCTAACCCAGCACGCCCAGCCACCCGCCCTCCAAGCTCACTCTCATGCAGCAGTCAGCTCTCCCCACCTGCCTGGTGTGAGGCGAGATTTATTTAGTACAAGGGCTGAATTATTTTAAGAGCCAGAAAGGACACTGAGTTCGTTCCTTTCTGTTTCCAGGCACTTCGTGTTTCTAATTCCCCTTCATGTAATGTGCCCAGTTACCTTAGTCTGACACCCACCCTCCCCACCCAGCACAGTCTGTTATCCTGGGCTGCCCGGTGGGGTTATGTTTAAACACCAGCAACCAGTACCCGGTTCCCCGGATGCAAAGCCACTGTGCTTCCTCACGTACACAAAGGGCACAGCGTGACCAGGCTCCCTGCTCTGCGCAGTGTGGCTGGGTGGGGTCCAAGCAGGCGAAGGGCGCGAGGGTGGTCTGGAGCAGCAGCCAGACCCACAGGGACAGGCCAGGAGGCAAACACACGGGGCAGGCGGGCTGGTGGTCAGGGCAGCGAGATGTGACAGAGCCCAAACTCAGTGCAGGTCTTGGAGAAACAGCAGGTCTCAGAGGGAAGGGCCTGCTGCCCAAACGTGGGACCCACCCTCAGATTGGCAAAGAGCACTGGGAAGAACACAGACCGCCTTGCTTTGCAATTGGCAGGAAGGTGGGTGTGCTGCTGGAGTTTCTCTTTCAAAGGTACAACCCGTATGCCCTTCACGTGTCCTGCCAATTATTTTTAAAGTGCTTTACCTCTTTATCTAAATCAGGACAACACAATAGGGTTTCAAAGCTATAACCTCAACAGATGATATAAACTCATGCTTCTGTTAAAATAGGTCCCTAACAGCCCTGGCTGGTGTTGCTTGATGGTTAGAGCATGGGCATGCATATGGAAGGGTCGCAGGTTCCATTCTGGGGCAAGGACATGTGCTGGGTTTCGTGTTTGGGGAGCATGCCGGAGGCGACCAGTCAATGTGTCTCCTTCACATTTGATGTTTCTTTTTCTCTCCATCCACTCTCTCTGAAAAAGTAATGGAAAAGTATCCTCTGGTGAAGATTAGCAACAAATAGGTCCCTAACAATATCTGACTTTGAACACACACACACACACACACACACACACACACACACCTTACGCCTTTTGCTCACTTGCTTGTGAGTAAGTAGCCTGTAACTGCTGGGGTGTCTCATGTGGGGCCCTGAAATTCCACATCAGTGGTCAGTGATGAGGCCCTCAGAAGACCTGAGCTGCCAGGACCCTGAGAACGTGAGCTCTGCTCCCAGGATGGACCGGACGTGCAGTGAACAGGACTTGTGCGTGCTGGGGAGAGAAGTCACACTCCCAGCATCCTCTGCTCGCTGTCTGGGTGCCCGCCATGAAATAAACACTGCAGAGCAACATGCTGATGACACGTCACCCAGTGCACCCCAACGTCACATCATGCCTCAGGGCACGGCGGTCGCTCCCTGCTACCATTTACAGGTGATTCCCAAACTTGTTCAAAGGCATGATTTCATGTTCTCAGGAGGCAGAGCAGTAGGGACAACCCCCTGAGATCCGAGGAAGACACTGATTTTCATCCAGAAACATTCATAGCTGCTGGAAGCTTGTTTTAAAGAAAGTGTTCAGGGCTTGCTCCAGCAGCACATATACTAAAAGAGTGTGCAGACACTCAGAGGGTTGCTCGTTTTGTGTTTCAAGAGTGTTAACATTATATATTAGTAGGAAAGGCACCACATCGCATGAGTGCTGTTCAATTTTACCTCTTCTTTAAAAAATAAAGAAAAAAGAAAAAGACTTGCTCATCCATAAAATAAGGGGTAGAAAAAGCAAGCATGGGGTAGGCAGAAGAAATTTGAATCAAACACCTACTATAAGCCAGGAACTATTCCAAACTTCCCTTGTCTATTCAATCACCACAAGAACCTGAAGTTGACATTTTGTAAAGGGGTGTGGGGAGATAAGGGGGGCTCAGGAAGGTTGAGTGACTTGGCCAAGGTCACACAGCTATAATAACAGAAGAACAAGACGAGAACCGTGGTTCAGAGAAAACTCTAAAAATGTCTAGAAGCGTACCTACCAAAACGTTAGCAGTGTTTATCCTACGACAGTGATGGCGAACCTTTTGAGCTCGGCGTGTCAGCATTTTGAAAAACCCTAACTTAACGCTGGTGCGGTGTCACATATAGAAATTTTTTGATATTTGCAACCATAGTAAAACAAAGATTAATATTTTTGATATTTATTTTACATATTTAAATGCCATTTAACAAAGAAAAATCAACCAAAAAAATGAGTTCGTGTGTCACCTCTGACACGCGTGTCATAGGTTTGCCATCACTGTCCTAAGATGATGTCAGTTGTAGTCATATTTATTTCCTTTACCTTTATTTGCATTTTCTAACTTTTTCTAAGCTAAACCTACTTTTGGTGGGGAAATTTCCGAACCTAAAGAAATTATTTGAAAGAATTTGTGTAGGTATTTCTAAATAAAGGTCTGGCTGTTTCTAAAGTACTACATTAAATCAATAAAATTATAGGAAATTTGCTGATCAACCTTTACTTCTTGGCCAAGGGTCAATGAGGGGATGAGGGCACTGCCTGGGTGTAGGGAAGGAGAAGGTGGGGGCTGCTTTGAATCAACCGACCCTCTGTCATGAACAGAACCTCACAACCTCCGTGATAAGCATGTTGAACACGAGTAAAGAAGAGGCAATACTAATCCCAGTCAGCCTAGTCACAGGCCTTCTTTAGGTCCTGTGAAGCGCTACAAAGCCCAAGCCATTTGGGTTGTTGGTGCAAATCCCTCCCCTTCCAATGGTTCAGTGAGTGCTAATTCCTGACTCTGTACTTGAGGACTCTGAGGGGAAAGGGTCTTGGTATCTAGAATAATAAAAGCATAATATGCTAATTAGACTGGACAGCTGAACAACCTTCCAGACGACCTTCCGGACGAAGCCGGGGCTGCGAGGGCCGAGGCAAGCTGCTGCGGCTGCGAGGGCCGAGCCCCTTGCATGAATTTCGTGCACCAGGCCTCTAGTAGACCAGATGAAGCTAAAGTCTCCCGAAGCAATGTGGTGGGAACATGGGCAGGCCTGGGGTCCTGCAGAACCTGCACTCTTTGTGACTTCAGCAAGCCCTTCACCTGCTTTGAGTCTCCTTATTTTTAATGACAGAGGTCAGGGGAGAAAGTGGAACCCTGGAGATGAACAGACTTTGGTCTGAGTGCTGACTCTGCCGCCCACCAGCAGTGTGATCCTGAACAAGTTACTTACGGACTCCAAGCCTCAGCCTCCTCACCTGGGACGATTACTAATTGTGTGTGTCACCTTGACTGGTTAAACATTAACCTCATATTTCTGTGGGGTGTTTGTGGATAAGAGTCACATTTAAACAAGTAGACTGAGTAAAGCAGATTGCCCTCTCTAATGTGGGTTGGCCCCATCTAATCAGTTGAAGGCTTAAATGGCACAAAAAGTTGACCCTTCTCAAGAGAACTTTTCCTAACTGGCTGCCTTTGAATTGGGAAGTGAGCTTTTTCCTCCTGGTTCCAACTGAAATATTGGCTCTTCCTGGTTCTCAGGCCTGCAGACTTAGACTGAACTCCACCATCAGCTTTCTCTAGCTTGCCGAGTCATCCTGCAGATCTTGGCACTTGTCACCCTCCATAAGCACATGAACCAGTTCCTTCCAATAAATCTCTCTCTCTCTCTCTTTCTCTCTCTCTCTCAACACACACACACACACACACACACACACCTGGATGTTTGTCTAGAAAACCCTGACTAACACGCCTATCAAAAGATAACAGCTACCCACAGTTGTTCCAAGGATTAAATATTATATGTATGGTATGCCTGGCAGATAGTAGATGCTCAATAAATGATAGCCATTACTTCCTCCAAAGTTGTTTCCACCTTTAAAATCCTCTCCTTTGTGTGATGTCTTTAGCAGATGACAAGACAAAATAAACTGGTCACACCTTCATCTTTACCTACACGGGGGGAGGGGGAGGATTCCTGAATTTTTTAGGTCTCTGCCTCTCAGAGCCCATGTGGGCCACAATAAATAGAAATCTGACTCACGTCCAGCCTCTTGGGTGTAAGCACCTGCTGAACAGACTATGCTGTGGCTTCCTTCTGCATGTCACTGGCGTGGATGTGCTAACTCAGCAGCTAAGGGGGGAAATGAGACAGCTAGAAGGCAACTGGACGGAGTGGCAGGATCCAAAACGTCTGATGGGTTTCCAGTGGGGTTAGGACAGCCGGCGATTGGGAGAAAACTACTTGTGAAACTCCATTAGTCAAAGGGACGGTGGGTAAAATGGCGGCTCTGAAGCCTAAGACACTCAGCTGGGCAGAAGGAAGGAGCTGAAGTCAAGCCTACAGACCCCACATAAGTCTGCGAACTTCATTTGATCAAACTGAACTCCTAACCCCATCTAGGAAACCTCTCCCGTTAATGGGAAGTTAAGACCCTCGGAGCACCAGGCCACACTGCCCCCAGCTGACAAGTCCGCTCGTTCCCTGGCGCTAGCAGATGAGACCTGCCTCTGGAACAGTGACCCGAACTGCAGAAGCCAAGCCGGCGGTTCTCAGTCTTGACAGCACATCAGGAGCACCTGGAGGGCTTGTGAAAACAGACTCCAGGGCAGGGGTGGGCAAACTTTTTGACTCGAGGGCCACAAGGAGGGCCGGAACAAAAGCATGGATGGAGTGTTTGTGTGAACTAATATAAATTCAAAGTAAACATCATTACATAAAAGGGTACGGTCTTTTTTTTTTTTAGTTTTATTCATTTCAAACGAGCTGGATGTGGCCCATGGGCCGTAGTTTGCCCATGGCTGCTCCAGGGCCTCACCGTCCGCGTTCCAGATTCGGGTCTGGATGGGATCCGAGTTTCCCTAACAAGTGCTCAGTTCATACTGATGCTGCTGTTCTGGGCACCGCGCTTGCAGAACTGCTGAAATAAGCTAGAAACTAGGTGTGCTGTGCACGGAGCCCAAACCAATTGCCCGTCAGTCACTGCGGTGCGAGCAGAGCCTCCGCCCCTCCCACAAACGGTCCCGTGGTCTAAGCAAGTGTGACATTTCTGGAAAGGCACACGTACGGGATCGTGGAATGTGTTCATAGTAAACCTACGAATTTGACCTCCACCCTTTTGGAAATTGTAGCCATTCAAGGTGTATAGTAGAGAATCTAAATTCTGATTAAGATTCTTGATGGTAACAGAGACTTATGGCTGATGAGACATGGTGCATTGGGGGCCAACCTCTGAAAAGTCGAATTCACCAGGATGGGGTCCAGGAATGTCAACTGTACAAAGCTTCCCAGGTGATTCTCATGCAGTCAGCCCAAGAATCTTAAGGCTACTGTGAGCCTCTGAGAACCACGGGCGCGCTGGAGAGAGTGCAGTCTGATGACTTCTCGGTCAATCACCTCACTCAGCAAATGCAGGATGACAGCTTTGTGTCAGCCTCGTACACACTAGTTGTTTAATAAGTGGCTGTTAATTTGTTCGTTGTGGCAAAAGCTAAAGGGAAAGGCCTTGAGAGGAGGCCTTAGAACTCCGTCTGCAACCAATCAACCTCAGTCATTTACCAGCTTCTAGCACACAGTAGAAGCTCAATAAAGACTTGCCGACTGGATGGATGGGTAGATGAAAGGCCTGAAGAATTAGGAGCCCAGGCAATCAGCTCTAGAGCTGATGTTAAGGACCTGCCTCCTGGCTTAGTTGTTACCTGGAGACCACAAGTGGGGAAGCAACAGCTGCAGCTCAGGCTGTGATAAGGCTCAAGGGGGACAATATGCATACGTGACGTTTAATGAGTGTTAGCATACCTGCCAAGCAGGTCCAGGAATCAAACCTCAACAGCTGAAATGCTGAGCCAAAATCAACAAGATATCATTCCCCAGAGATATGAAATTCAAAGCATTTGGACTGAAAAAAAATAACCTAGCATTTAATGTGGGAGCATAGCTTAGCAACTGTGCAACTGAAAAGATCTGAAGATTTAATTTACTATATTCAATATGAGTCCATTGTTATAGAACCACTAAAACTATGTCACTACTTTAGAATTTGTACAAAAACAAAACAAAATTTCACATATGCATCATCCAATAAACGGAAGCCATGGTTCTATCTGAGTTGGTCAATTGGTATGGACACGCGCTGTCCTGTCTGAGCACCTCATGTAGCAGGGGAGAGACAACTCTCTCCAACTCTGCACTGCGGCCACGGCGATAAGGTGGAGTAGAATTACAGAAAAAGTGAGGATTTCATCTCGACATCCATTCAATCCCCTGAGCACTCTGGAAGTGTTCTTCCAGGAGCTTCATGAAAGTGTCAGGCCACTGTCTCTGCCTCCCCTCACCTCCTTCCCGTACTGGTCTCAACCCGCAAAAATCTAACTGCTGCCCCCACCACGCCACGGCGTCTGCTCTCTCTCTGGCACCTGCTGGCCCGCTGGCACATCCGCACCGCTGAGATGTGATCAGCGAAGGTGAGGTCAGCCTGAAGGAGGACAGGAAGGGCTTCTAATCCAAGGACTGACGTTCTTATAAGAAGGAGAAATTTGGACACAAAGACAGACATGCACACAGGGAGGGCACCGTATGAAAACTGCAATTATGGTGCCACAAGCCAAGGAGCTATCAGAAGCTCGAGAGGCCTGGAACAGAGCCTTCCCGGAGTTAGAGTGTCCGTGGCCCTGCTGACACCTTCATCTCGGACTTGGCCTCCTGGCTGTGAGACAACACATGTCTCTTGTGTAAGACCCCATCTGGGGCGGCCCTCTCACTCCCTCAACGCTCCCCACCTACTCTCCATCGTGCTGCCTACCACTCTGAGTTGTTACTGGCCAGAATTCTTACTCATGTGCCCGCCTTGCTCACTGTGTGAGCTGTGACCACATACTGCTCGCTCCCTGGCCCACAGGATGCTGCTGGGTGAAAGGCGACTGGAAGCAGGGCTGCCTCGGGGCCTGCAATCCTGAGATGCCCCCTCCCCTTCCCCCCAGCCCCGCTTGGAGACTTACAGAGATGATGTGCCCCTTCAGGCCGTGGGCAGAGTCTGCGCATTCAATCACGGCACTCAGCTGGGGGTACCCCACCCCCGTCTTGGTGCGGGTGGTGCACACGGAACCTGGATGGAAGACAGAGATGGTTCATGGATGAGCAGAATGGGACACAACGTGAGCCTCCCTCACTGTCACGTGGCAGAGGAGAGGCGCGAGGAGGGACTGCCCAGCAACTCCACCGAGGTGGTTAAAAGCGCACTGTGTGGCTGTGCACCCCTTCGCGTCCTCAGAGCTGTCACCTGCTCACACCCAAAACACAGCCCACCCCATAATCTGCCACCGTCACTCTCCCCTACGACAGCAGCTCCCCTTCCTGGCCGAGCACGGACTCTCCACACTTAAGCTCCCATCCCTTCTCGCCGTCCTTCCCTCTCCCACACAAACATACTACATTTCAAGGGACCTCCTTGATTCCTCCCACAGCCTCCAGCCTCTGGACCTTCCACTTTTGTCCAATTCCTTACTTCTCCAGGCCTCCAGGCCTCGCCTGTGGCATGGAAATTAAAACATTGGCCTCACAGGATAGAACTTAAATGGCATAGGGAATAAAATCATTTGGCCCAGGACTTGGCACTAACCCTAAGCCTGTCCCCTCACCCTCACTCTCACCCAAGTCTGTCCTCAACATGCCCAGCCTGCTGCTCTCCACGATCTCACAGTCCACCTCCAACCCTGTCCGAATCCGCATCCAGCTGGGCTGTGAGGTCAGCCTCCGCTCAGGACCCACACAAGCCACCTGAATGCCTTTGTCCCCTTGGCCTCTGTCTTTCCCACGGCCACGGCCAGTCCTGGCCGCCCATCCCGTTATCCCAGTTAGGTCCCAGCCAAGTCACGCCAGAGGCTCCCGCAAATGCCTGCTCGCTCCAGACCCACCCTTCCTCCCAGCAAGTGCACACCCTGCTCCGAGACACCCATCAAACCCCCGGGCACCGCCCCTCCGGCTGCCCACCCTCCAGCCACTCTGCCCTTCCAGTTCCTCCTGTACAGCCCGTGTCTTCCCACCTAGGGAGTCTCTGTGCGTGATGTTCCCTGTCCAAACACGCCCCTCTGCACGCCCCCTCGCCCCCCTCCCTGTCTTGCCAACCCTTTCTCGTCTTCCAGGCGTCATCGTAAATGTCACTGCCTCAGGGAAGTTGTTCTCACTGCATTCATTTAAAAAAGGAGGCACTTAGACAATTATTTGTGTCAGAACCAAGGACCAGAGTTCTCTGCTGGCTGGTAGGCTGCTGGACGCTCACTCCCGCAGAGCAGTGGTCGGCAAGCTGTGGCTCGCGAGCCACAGGCGGGGCTCTTTGGCCCCTTGAGTGTGGCCGCAAAGTTTCAATCGCACTGTACGTGCGCACCGTCACGTAGTATTTTGTGGAAGAGCCACACTCAAGGGGCGGCAGTTTGCCACCACTGCTGTAGAGCACTGAGAATGGAGCCCGGACCTACAGCACTACAGATAGCCACCGAAAGCATCTGAGAGTTCAAGAATGGATCAGTCACCCACATCCCTGGCGCCACTGCCTCACACTCAGCCAGTTCCTGCTGGAGGTCCCCTGGTGTCAACAGCGGAGTGCCCTAAACCCCTCCTCTGCCCGCCAGCGCTGGGGGTGAGGTGCTCAGAGCCCCGGCCTCCTCTCCCGCTCCCACCCCACCAGCGGCTTCAGAGCGTCCCACAAATGTCTCCCAGGCGTCCTTAGGAACAGGGTCAGACAGAGAACCATGCCCGTACTCCCAGGCCTCGCTTCCCCAAGAAAACAGGATAGGAGATCCCCTTCTCCTGCATCTATCCTGCTGCAGGCCGAGACCCACCTCCTTACGTCCATCCCTTCCATGTGCACTCACAATCCTGGAGCCAACCCGTGCGTGTGCTGTGTGAGGCAGAGGCTCTGGGTCGGAACTGGCTTTAGCCCTCTTCCCCCTCAAGTGCTAGATCCTCAAGGGAAGCAGGGGCCTCGGTGCAGAGGCCCGGAGCTCCGCACAGGTAAGGAGAGGGCAGGGGAGAGGTCTTTTTCTAAATATTAAAATATTTAATATGAAATTATTTAAATTTAGTTAAGGTTAGAGTTGTACTTTTTGATGGTCGGCATTTCCATGTAGCTCCTAGGAGACCTCAAACAGTCTTCTACCCAATCAGAGCAGTAAAAACCTCCTAAATGTAACACGTTTTTGAAAGATCTGCTTTGCTCTCTTCATTTCTAGTTTCCGAGTCTACTCTGAGGATGGCACCTGCCCAGACTCTGTGAGTCCAGCCCCGGGGTCCGCTCTGGATCCACGGCCCAGAGAAGTCCTCTCCGGGGGCAGGCAGGCTCCTCTCAGGACTAAGGTGGGCGAGGACCTGATGAGCCCCCAGGTTAAAGCGAGAAACTGGGCCCATATTTCTCCCAGTCCTGGCAGCAGGGGCACCCAAGTTCAATGCTTTCTCCCAGCTCCTGGGAGTTACTCATTAATGGACCTTGTTTAGTGCTGTCATTTACGTACACATTACTCAGTGTTTGCACTCGAAAGAATTTGTGAAATGTCAATATAATCTCCAATTAAATTAAAGAAGCAGCTCCAATACGTCAGGCTCAAAGGGAGCCACCGACCCTGCTCAGTCACGTCTGTTCCAGACAGACAGCCAGGGGTCACACGGTGCCCGCGGGAGGACAGTCAGTCTCCAGGGAAACACATAGAGGACGCGCATGCAGACACCGCGCACAGCTGAGTGCCCGAGATCACATCAGGAACAGCTCCTCGCGAGCCAAGAATGCTGTGCACCCCCACGTGCCATACAGCACCCACCCGCACAACGGCAGCCACAACGGCAGCCACAGGACACTCAACACGTGTTTCTGATTAAACAGGTAGCTGGCGCGCTCCCCTGCCTTAGGAGCAAGAGTCCTCCAGGTCTACGTCCAGCCTGTTCTATTCTATTACAAGCCTGGCCTATTGCAGCCCGTCCTAAGTGGGAGCTCCTTGTAAGCAAGAGCTGGGCCTTATCCTTTTTTTTTTTTGACTTTCAACAACGACAGATGCTCAGTAAAGACCAGAGTTGTCTTTCCTGTTGCTCAGAGCGGCAGTCGCCAACCGGTGGTCTGCGGACCACTGGTAGTCCATGAGGTCCGGAAGGTTGGCGACCGCTGGCTCAGAGTGTGCTACAAATTGGCTTAGGTGAGTGGCAATAGAAAAAGCCCAATCTTGACACTCTCCCGTGTGTTAAAGGCTCAGGGGCCTGGATGGGCCGATAGGGCTCTTCTTCCATCACAGTCCCTCGTGGCTCTCCTTTTCCCTCAAGGCTGACAAGTGTGTGAATCACAGCCCAAAGGTGTCTTCTCCCAGCAGCGCTTGCCCACACCCTTCTCCTGTTAGCTTATGATTTGCTTCCTTTTTTGGTAATTTTTTTTGGGTAGGCAATATTTTTTAAAACTATGTTTTTATTTATTTTTAGAGAGAGAGGAAGGGAGTGGAATAGAGAGACAGAAACATCGATGAGAGAGAAACATTGATTGGCTGCCTCCTGCATGCCCCCTGCTGGGTGGGGATCGAGCCCACAATCAGGCATCGAACCAATGAAGTCTTGGCTCATGGGTCGATACTCAACCACTGAGCCACACCAGCCAGGTTGGATAGGCACTATTTTTTTTCAGTCTTTGCTGTTTTTATTCCCAACTGAAAATGTGTATCTTCTTTCCTTGGCTCCCATTTTAGTGTCTGGTTAATAATGAATATGAAGGAAGAATTTAAAAACACGAAAGCTCAGCTCAGGTATGGCCAGAGGGGATAGTGAATGCCAACTGGTCCCGAGAGAAAGTGGAGCCACCAGTATAAGAATAGAAGGGCTCACCTCATTCCCTCAAGACACCAATGAGCAGTTTTAGGAGAGGGTGCCAAGAAGAATTGGGCAAGTCTGATCTGGATATGTACCAAATGAGAAGCCCAAGTGCTAACTACCTGGGCGACACACGGGTCAAGTTCAATATGGCCTCACAGCCGCATGCTACTTGCAGTGTTTGGGGTCCCTCAAACACTCACGGAAACCTGAGTCATTCATGTCCATGAACTGTCCCAGGGATTCTTCACCCCTCATCTTCCTCTTCACAGTGTATGTGGTCATGAACGAAATCTGCATGTTTCTCTTCCACAGCTACACTCTAAAAGAGTGATGGCGAACCTTTGACACACGTCAGAGATGACACGCGAACTCATTTTTTTGGTTGATTTTTCTTTGTTAAATGGCATTTGAATATATAAAATAAATATCAAAAACATAAGTCTTTGTTTTACTATGGTTGCAAATATCAAAATATTTCTATATGTGACACGGCACCAGCGTCAAGTTAGGGTTTTTCAAAATGCTGACACGCCGAGCCCAAAAGGTTCACCATCACTGCCCTAAAACCTGGACCTCACACCCTAACCACTCCCACGCTCCTTGACAAGTTACCCGGGGGCATCAGATGGCAACTCAATGACATTTCTAATGAGGAGCTTCTGTGGAAGCTCAATGAGATCCAAAAGAAATGTACTTTAAACTTGTGAGTGGGTCACTCGTGGGCTCCCTTCTGGCCATCTCCAGCCCCTGTGAGCCCCAGACCCCATTCCTCCCCCCCACACACACACCCTCTGCTGTTCTCCTGGCAAGTCTTACCTGGTCCAACTCCCACTTTGATTATATCTGCTCCGGAGAGAATCAGCTCTTCCACCATCTCCCCTGTCACCACGTTCCCCGCCTGAGACAGAAAGAACACAGCTCACGTCATGAACTGCTCCTGGTGGCACAAAGATGAATGAGGGAGGAACTCACACCTGGATATAATCATGAGCATATCTCAAGCCACCAGGCAACGAGGGAAACAAAAGAAAGAAAGAAAGAAAGAAAGAAAGAAAGAAAGAAAGAAAGAAAGAAAGAAAGAAAGAAAGAAAGAAAGAAAGAAAGAAAGAAAGAAAGGAAGAAAGGAAGAAAGAAAGAGAAAGAAAGAAAGGAAGGAAGGAAGGAAGGAAGGAAGGAAGGAAGGAAGGAAGGAAGGAAGGAAAGGAAGGAAGGGAGGAAGGGAGGAAGGAAAGAAGAAAGAAAGGAAGGGGGAGGGAGGGAGGGAGGGAGAGAGGGAGGAAGGAAGGAGAAAAGAGGGCTGCGGGGGTTAGGAGAGAAAATATGGGATCCTATAGGAGCACAAAATTTGACACCCGGAGACTACGTAGAGTATAAAACTCTATGATTTTACAACTCTAAGACCTTAGACCAGTGGTCCACAAACCGCAGCTCGCGAGCCACATGTGGCTCTCTGGCCCCTTGAGTGTGACTCTTCCACAAAATACCATGTGCGGGCGTGCACATACAGGGAACGTTGTGGAGTGAAAGAAGATGTAGCATCAAGGATTGAGAAAGGTATGTTGAGATGGTTTGGACATATAGAGAGGATGAACGAAAGGAGATAGACAAACAAGTATACAAGACAAGTTGGAAGGGGTCGACCTCAGCGAATGTACCTCAATCAGATTGAGGGCATTTTTAGCAAAGGCCAGCTTAGGAGTATCCTAATTAAGTTAATAACAATGTACCTACCTATATAGTTTAAGTTTAAAAAATTTGGCTCTCAAAAGAAATTTCCATCATTGTACTGTTGATATTTGGCTCTGTTGACTAATGAGTTTGCCGACCACTGCCTTAGACTATCTAGGTCAGTACTTTGCAAACATTTCAGCAACAAGCAAAACAAAACCCTACAGAGAACAAATACATAAAATAAGCTCTGCAACACTCAGCTGATTCAAATTTTGATTGTTGGGCATAAAATGCATCACAGATTGTAAAACCCCTGAAGAACCTTTGTGGAGCCCCAGGGGCCAAGATCAGGAAACCGCTGGTCATCTCACAGCTGGGAAGACACCCGTGTATCTGCCCTTGGGTGAGAGGTTCCCACCCAGATAGGAAAGGGCAGAGGAGCCCCCGTGGACCAACAGCACTGGAACCGGCTCTGTTTTCAGAACACGAAGCTGTGACCCTAATAAAAGATATGTAAGCCAGGACATGGCAGCATCTGAAAACCAGAGGCTGCCTCTGGACTGGAAATAGCACCAGTTCTCTCACTGCAGGAGCCTGGGAGCCCTTTCTGACAGCTTACTGTCCTGTGGATTCTTCAGCTGGTGCACAGACGTGGTGCGATGCCTGACTGAATTTTCACAACGGCACAAAGTCTTATTTTGGGAAATGGATCCTTACTCATGCCACTCATTTTTTTTAAATTGAAGTCCCACTGTCTTTCATTGAATTGATTCCCAGGGGGAATTTTTCTTTTTTGACCAACACAAAGTGACTCTTAACTTTGTATGAAATTATCTTGAGAAAGGGCGATAAGGAGGGCTCAAAGCTGCTTTAATCCAAGCAGCATCTGACAATCAAAAATGATAGATGGTCCAGAAAAAGGGCTCCAACATATGAGAATTGTGTTACGGGTCAGTGAGGAGAGGAATCATATTTCAAGAGACTGAGCTGGGAAAGGCATCTTTTGAGAACAAATACAGATTATTACTCATACTTTTCACCAAAATAAGCTTCAGGTGGATTACAGAGTCAAACTAAAAGTTTTATCCCCCCCCCCCCCAAACTTAGAAGAAAACCTTGAATACTTATAATAAGCATAAAAGAGAGAGAAAAAAAACATAAACATGGATCTGCCCTGGCTAGTGTGCTCAATGGTTAAAGCGTCAGCCTGCACACCAAAGGGTTGAGGGTTCGATTCTCAGTCAAGGGCATGTACCTGGGTTACAGGTTCCATCCCCGCCCCTGGTCAGGGCATGTACTGGAGGCAACCAATCAATGTGTCTCTCATATCAATGTTTCTCTCTCTCCCTCCCTCCCTCCTTGCCTTCCTTCCTTTCATTCTCTAAAAGTCAATGGAAAAAATATCCTCACGCCAGTATCAACAAAAACAAAACAACACACATAAACATAGATCTGTCTATCTGAAAATAAAAAGCTTGTTCACATATAAACACACAAACTCATACATACAATCAACAAAATGAAGAGGCAAATAAGCTGGTGCAGAAAATGCCTGTAATTGTGACAAAGGGTTCCTGCCATAGGAGCTCTTCCAAATGTACAAGAAGAATGCTAACACCTCGCTGACTAGCTGCCAAGGGATGTGAACAAACTAATGAAAGAAATAAAATTGGCCAATACACACAGTGAAAGAACTGAACCTTACTAATAATTGATTTTACATTATGAGCCCAGTGAGGTACCACTTTTCACTTCACAAATTACCGACGATTATGAACACAAAATGCTAAAGAGAAAACAGACACTCTTTCTCTGCTGGAGGAATGTCTATTTTTGTACAAGTTGTCTTAGGAAACAATGTATGCACACGGAAGAAATGCAAAAATTCGTACATCCTTTTACCCAATAAGACTACTTCTAAGATCCCCTCCCGAGGAGATAATCACAGGTGAGGTCACAGGACTTGACTACAAGGATGTTATTTACAACTGTGCAACACTGTGAGTGCATTCCCCCGAAGGGAATCAACCCAGGGCCTATCCAAGGGATGCTTTTAAGCTTCATTTAATGGCATGGGAAAACGCCCAAATGCTTCCAGTATAATATGGGGGAGACAAAAGGAAATAGTAAGATCTCCACTTGTTTTTAAAGAGAGACAACATGAGTATATGTATATATGAAAACATACACCCACATGCTAACAAATTATGTCTACATGGAAGGATTATCTGACTTTTAATCTTCTTCTTTATAATGTTCTAGATTTACAGTATAAATTGTATGACTTTTATTAAACATGATTTTTTTTTTTTGCTCTTGGTTTTTGTTTTTTTATTAAGCACAAGGACCCGCATGAACTCTGTGCCCAAGAAAGAACATAATAGGAATCTGAGAAACAAGACTCTTATTCTTCCTCGCTGGTTGACCTGCTGAAAAATAAAGCTTTAAAGTTTTAAAAATAAGATAAAAATAAATTTTTAAAAATAAAATTAAGAAATCAAAAACAAAGACACTGCTTTAAGCTCCCCACATAATTTCATTTTCAATGTTGATTTCCATCTCCTCCTCCCCCACCCCCCCAAGTCTGGTGCTGCCTAACATAGTAGATCATTTTATTTCAGAGGGCCTACTTCACACAAAATAAAAGAAATAAAGTCAGCTCATGATGGACAAACCAGGTGCAACCAGGCACAGTCTGTGTTTCAAAGCTTGAGGATGACATACTGTCTGGGTAGCCCAGAGGCTGACACAGGTAGCTGAGGGGGTGGGAGGATACCTGTGTGGCTCCCTATGGAGGCCAGACCGCAGTCTCCACAGAGGGCTGCTGGGTGGAAAAACCCCGAATGCCAGGACATGCCTCAAGCCTGAGGAAACACGACAGGAAGGCTGACAACGAATGGGAGAGGACGAGGGAGTTTCCACTTGCAGGAACAAAAAGTTTTCTATTCAAGTTCGAAATCAAGAAGGGCAAAGATAAGGGGGAAAGGAAAAGACAACATCAGAATGAGAATGGTGGCAGGAGTATGGCTGGGCTCCAGTGAAAGCTGCAGGCAGGCGAGGCAGCCCGGGGCCTGGGCTTGCTGGGCGGGGGAGTGGAGGGGGAGACTGGCGAGGAGCTTGCTTATCTTGGCCTGAAGCACCACGGGTGTGCAGTGGATATGGACTGTCCGAATGCGACCGCACCCAGCAGCACATCCGGCTGTCACTCAGGCAGCTCAGGAACGACCATTCTGGGGGCAGCCACAACAAAACGGAATCTCCAGACCCTTATCTGAGCACCAAAGCCAGCAAGTGGAGATTCCCACTGGGTCCCCCTCTCCCTGAGCACATGTGCTGTCGGCAATGACTGCCCCTCCATTCAAGAAGGATGAGGACCCCAGGAAGAGACACAAAAGCAACAAAATGAACCTTCCCAGTACTTTTGTACCATTTAAAAAAGCCCTCTGGGCAAGACCCAAACCCCAAACTGTTTTGCTCCAGTTTTTCCAGCTTTCCTTTAGACCTGGACACCTATGGCCAAATAAGTTCAGAAAGACCTGGGTTCGAACGATGGACCTCCCACTCCCATGTAATCTTAAGAAAGTCACTTCAATTCTGGTCTCCGTCCATGAGTTGCTATGACATCACTCATCGTGCCCGCTCGCTGTTGTCCCTGTAAGGTTTACAAAGCTCTACGGATTCCTAGCACATGCCCATCTCTCAGCTGGGGCTCAGTAAAATGTTAATCCCTCCACTTCAGACTGGCTGCTATAGATTGCTCTTTCTTTCTTTCTTTCTTTCTTTCTTTCTTTCTTTCTTTCTTTCTTTTTCTTTCTTTCTTTCCTTTTTGAGTTTTAATTGTGGTCCAATATTTACAACATAAAATTTACTGTTTTAGTTATTTTTTAATAATTAAGTACATTCACATTATTGTGCAACCATGTCCACCATCCATCTCCAGAACTCTTTCATCATCCCAAATGAAAATTCTGTTCCCATTAAACGATAACTTCCCTACTGACTTTATTGGCTCTTCTGAGGCCCTTTTCCAAGAAAAGTCCTTTCTAAGGAAAGAGTAAGGCAGGTGTCAGGCAGGGGTCAGCTCACAGCTGCAGGCTGGATTTGCCTATGGGACCAGCCAACAGTGGCTGACCTGGCATTCCCCAGGGTGCTGAGCTGGGTGCCTGGTCTAATCTGAACAGCTTAGTTGTCACAGACCTACTTCTTCATAGGACCAGGTCAGAAAGAGCCACCAGCACAAAAGCATCTCTCAGACCCAATTCGGGGACCTCAATGTCCCACCCAGCCTGTGTGGGCAGGCAGGCTGGCTGCAGTGTGGTGTAAGGGAAAGATCACAGGGCCTGGGACAGGCTGCCTGGCTTCAAACTCCAGGCTCTGTGATTCTTGGAAAGCTCCTTGACCTTTGACTAAGTTTCACATTATTAAATACTAGAGGCCCAGTGCATGAAATTCATGCATGGGTAGGGTCCCTAATGGCTGCTGGCCTGGGCCTCCCTTCCCCCAGCGCCTGCCGCCAACTCTGGCCGGGGTGGGGCAGACCAGGAGGAGGGGCTATGGGCAGTTGGCCGGCCGGCCCTGCCCCCCTGGTCGAACTCCTGGTCAAACTCCCAGTTGAGGGGAAAATTTGCATATTAGGCTTTTATTATATAGGACTAGAGGCCCAGTGCACAAATTCGTGCATGGGTGGGGTCCCTCAGGGTGGCCTGCAGAGATCGGGCACCAGCTCCTGCCCCCACCCTGCTCGCACCTGCCTTGACCTGGCGCCGCCCGCTCACCTGCTCCACCATCCCACTGCAGTTCCACTCTCATCAGGGCCCATCGGGGCTGGCAGCACCTCCACTGCCGCCAACTATATTCTGCACCACCTCCTGGTGGTCAGCGCATGTCACAGCGAGCGGTCGAACTCACTGTCGAACTCCTGGTCAAACTGACCACCAGAGAGGGCAATTTGCATATTAGGCTTTTATTATATAGGATAGGTGCTATTACTCTTACTCAAAGACTTGTTATTATTAAGAAAAAAGTGTCTCCCCCATGCCAGTGTCTTTTCCCACAGCACCTAGAATCTACCCACTTGTTACACTCTTCTAACAGCCAGCCCCCTAGGGGACCCTTTTCTGCCAAAGATATTCTGTGAACTTCCCTGCTTCCTCCTCCTTACATGTGGCAAGGCTCGCCCACCCGAGGTGAAAGGCAAGAGAAAATGCTGTACATGAAAACCCAGGGCGCACTGGGCAAAGGGAGCAACAAGCCCTCGCTCCCGACGCAGACCCTGGAATGCCAGCCTCTGCCAAGGGCATTTCTGAGCACCCTTTCTGCTCCCTGCACTGTAACAATCGTAACACTCAGCGCCCCTATTCTATTCCTTTCAGTCCAGAGCACTGGACAAACGGTATTGCATCCTCACAATGCCGCCAAAGCTGTAAGAGAAGCTGTTTCCAAGAACTGGGGACGCTAAGAGCATTGGGGGTTTCCAAATGAATCACAGATTTCAGGGGTCAGCGCAGGCGAAGAATGGCTGAGGAATAAACACCCACCTTGCCAAAGTCTCCTGGTCATTGCTGGGGAAACCAACAAGAACACCAAGAGCACAACCTGGGCCAGCCAGCAGGCGCTGGAGAGGCACTTGCTGTTGGTGGCTGCCCAGAGGGCCGTGGGAACTCAGCACCCATCGCCCCCTCCCAGACTCATCCCCCAGAGCAACCTGCAGGCTCCGCACTGGCAACAACCCCCTTTTCCTTGTCCTCCCAGCCTGGCCCCTCCCTGCACTGCCCTCTGTCCCTGGTGCTTGCCTGATGGGTGGGACACAGGCAGCTTGCTCAGCTCTCAGTGGGGCCAGCTGGGAGCTACAACTCATGGCCAACTGTCCGGAGCATGCAAATGGAAAGCTCTGGGTGGGGGCTCCAATGGGTTTCTTTTCTCTCTTTTTTGAATTTTTTTTTTTTTTTTTTCAATAAGAAGTAAAGCGGGGTCAAAAAATTCAGCCTTCTGAATTCTACAAGACAGGAGTGAAATGACTAAAGGCAGACCCTGAATGGAGATTTCTGCCTTATAACCCAGTGAGGGAAGAAGAGTCAGGCCTGCTAGCACAAAGCCCCCCTGACCCCCAACACACACACACACACACACACACACACACACACACACACTCACACCAACCTTCACCCAAAATAAATTAACTGGAGAACGTTTGCATTAAGACTGATTCCAACCTATTCACAATTTAAATAATTACATTTTTACAAAACTGCATGACACTCATCTCAGTGCTAAAATAAGCAGTTAAATAAGTTGTTTATTTTCATTTAAAAGAATGCAGTATGAAATACATGAATCAGTTGCCTTATTTTTCTTAAGGAAAATCAGTTGCATTTGGAAAAGTGGCTAGAATACCTATAGGTAAGGAATTATTAGACCTTTGTTATTGGCTACTGGTCCTTAACGTTTATGCACACTGACCCTAAACTCTAGTCGCAGTGCTTTTTACAAACAGGCCCTGAAACACATCAGTGTGGTCAGTGAGAGAACTGGTGTTGGTTTCCGTTCTCGAGCATCTTAGTTCATGCTTGTACTATCCACACGTTTTTGATAGGTACTTTTATTTTTTTAATCTTTTTATTGATTTCAGAGAGGAAGGGTGAGGGAGAGAGAGAGATAGAAATATCAATCAAGAAAGAGAATCATTGATCGGCTGCCTCCTGCACGGCCCCCACTAGGGAGCCCGCAACCCAGGCATGTGCCCTTGGCCGAATCGAACTCAGGATTCTTCAGTCTACAGGCCGATGCTCTACCCACTGACCCATTCCTGCCAGGGGGGTACTTTTTAAATAACACTGTATTTGGCATTGCTGACAGAAGTGACTATTTTGCATCAGCAAATGTATTGACTGTACTAAAAGTGCAGACATTGAATTGTAGATCATTGCTATGAGGAGTAACATGCACAGATATGTACGTTCAAGGGATTTTCTGGTAATGAATTTGTAGGACACCAGCTGGCCCTCTGAGTACACCAATTGTTATTTTTTATATACATGTACCGATAGCCATATTCCCTTTCTTTCAAACCTCATTACTTTTTAAATTATAAAGTTAATAAAAGGGAAAGGAAGAAAAAAGGTGATTTTTTTCCTTCAATGCTATAGACCTTTTGCACTTGAAGTATATTTTTTCCCTCTTGGATTTTTGGGGTGGCTATTTATAACATTGAATAAACAAACACCATTCAACAATGAATTTTAATGATACAGTTTAATTATACCACTATCACCTCACCTGCCAGTTTGCAGATAGCTGCTACTGATCATTAGCCTGCTTGATTCATATTCAAAAGGTGTACTTAGTTTTCTGAAGCCCAGAGACCTGGAGAGTATGACGCCTCCACTTTTGTTCTTCTGCCTCAAGGTATGATCATTTGTGGTCTTTTGTAGGTCCATATGAATTTTAGCGTATGGATGAACCTAGAGGGTATTACACTAAGGGAAACAACTGAGGGACTGCTACTTTATGACTATGAAACCTCCATGTGTTATGCACTTTTCCGTATGTAGGTCATAGCTCACTATTTAATACAAGAAATACTAAAAAAAAGAACTGAAGCCACAAGGTTGACTCATTAAATCGATGAAATTTCTGATTCCTAAACATTCATAGCTAACACTTATACCCAAACCCAGTAGACATAAAGCATAACTTCCCAAGTTTCTTAGTCCTTTGTATCTGCAGGGCCATTAAAACTCCACAGGGCCCTGGCCTGGTTATCCCATATACCCAAAAGGTGTGGGTTCGATTTCTGGTCAGGACACATACCTAGGTTTGTTCCCTAGTTGGGGCAATTCAGGAGGCAACTAATCGATGTTTCTCGCTTACATCGGTTCTCTCTCTCTCTCTCTCTCTCTCTCTCTCTCTCTCTCTCTCTCTCCCTCCCTCCCTCCCTCTCTTTAAATAAACAAATATATATACATACACACCCCTCCTCAGGTGAGGATGAAAAAGCAACAAAAACACTAGAGGTGAAATGGAAATCTCTGGAAAGATCAGATCCACCACCTCAGATAAGAATGTCAGCAGCCACCTGGGCCTGCCTTATTCCTCATTCTCCAGAAGAAAAAACAAAAGACTCCTCTCCTAGTCAACAAATATGTGCCATGCTCTTTCTACCACCCTGCTGTTGTTTCACAGAATTTTTGTTTAATACGAAATGCTGATGAGGGCTCCCAGGTCTAGCTGGGGCAGGGCGTCTGCCCTCCCTGGAGTCCAGCTTTCCATTTTCTCTTCCTAAGAAACAGTTACCCCAGATGGTTGGGGGTAAAAGAGACAGTTGAGGCCCCTGACCTCCTATCCTTGGGTCATGATACAGGGTCACCCTCCAGTACAAACATACAAGGTCAACCTCATTAGAACGGGGAGCAGGAAATTGCTCACATGCACATGGCCTAGTGCTGTGGTCGGCAAACCACGACTCGTGAGCCACATGCGGCTCTTTGGCCCCTTGAATGTGGCTCTTCCACAAAATACCACGTGTGGGCGCACACATACAGTGGATTGAAACTTCGTGGCCCATGCGCAGAAGTCGGTATTTTGTGGAAGAGCCATACTCAAGGGGCCAAAGAGCCGCATGTGGCTCGCAAGCCGCGGTTTGCTAAGCCACAGTTTGCCAACCACTGGGCCCCTAATGGAAGAAAGGAGCCTCATCACTAAAGTTAACGAGGATGGGCACATTAAGCAGCCTCAAGGGTAGACCATGGGTGTCGCATTCAGAACAACCTGGCTTCAAATCCCAGCTTTGCTGCTTAATGCTGCTGTGACCTTGTGAAAATCCCAAAGTATAAGAATGAAATAAGCCCTGGCTGGTTTTGCTCAGTGGATAGAGCGCCGGCCTGCAGATTGAAGGGTCCCAGGTTCTATTCCAGTCAAGGGCACACACTTGGGTTGTGGGCTCAATACCCAGAAAGGGGCGTGCAGGAAGCAGCCAGTCAATGATTCTCTCTCATCATTGATGTTTCTCTCCCTCCCTCTTCCTTCCTCTCTGAAATCAATAAAAAATATATTTTAAAAAAATGAAATAAGAGCTTAACACTCCTCATCTGGCACTGGCCAGGTGGCTCAGTTGGTTGGAGCATCATCTCCTACACCAAAAGGCTGTGGGTTCGATTCCTGGTCAGGGTATATACCTAGGTTTTGGGTTCATGATATTTCTCTCTCTCTTCCCCCTTCCTCTCTCTAAAATTCAATAAACATATCCTTGGGTGAGAATTCCTCATCTGTGGTAAGTTTGGGACAACAGTTTTTACTCTTTACAAAGACGTGAAGAAGAAGTGGGGGAAAAGATGTAAACCTTCTGGAACACAGTAGGCACTCAATAAATGCTATTACTCTTATCAAAAAAAAAAAAAAGCAACGACATTGGTAGCACTTTTACGGAAGGTAAAATGAATCTTGTTGTTTCCCACCCAGCTTGTGACTCCATACAGCTGGTTGACTTTGGGACAATTCTTGATCCTTTCTTCTCATGTGATTGGAAAACATAAAAATACTTATCTTAAAAATCCTTGGAAATTCTTAACAGAAGAGTTAACTCCACCAATAGAAATAACTCCTGTCTCCCAACTTCAATACAATGATCAAATGTGAGGAACACACGATTTAAAAAGGAGATTTAGGTAGCTCATCTAGTGGCCAAGCTATAATTGCCATGTTAATTAAGACCAGTAAAGACACACGTAACTACAATATAGATTTCCCAAAAGCCCAAATTTAACTTTAGAGTTTCTAGTTCCTTTTCCTGAAAATCCACACTTCCCAGCAATAACAAATACATATTCTAAGTAATGAAGGTACTGATGGTTAGGAAATTACAAAAAAGGTAGGAAAGGTCAAGAATAAAGATCCTAGATAAAACAACACACCAAATGATTTACAAGTAACAGCTGACAACTGTGAAATGTTCCTACTGTGGACTCAGCTCTCACAGGAGAGCCTGCTACTGTAAGGAGGGGTGGGCGCGGCTGGCAGAAGCAGGTTACCCTGAAGCCGTTACAGTGGGTTTTTCATTCGTAAGAATGTGCTCTTTGGCTCTCCCTCCCTTCCCTTCCATCTCTCCCCCAGGCATGTGGTGACCTCTGCCTTTCTCTCTCTCAGCTCCTAGGCGCCCTTCTTCTGCCTCTGTAACTTGTTTCCTGAGCCTACGCAGCCCAGCTGGCTCACTTCTACTACCTCTGTCACTTTCTAAATAAACTTGTTCTTATAATTTGAAAAAAAAACAAATTGTTCTTTGTTAAGGTGACACAGACCTTTGTTTAAAGGTGTCACAGGGTAAGAAACATGTGACGATATTAAGCAGAGGTAAGGAGCCACACCCTGCGCTGCTGGCCTGGACTGCACTTTTCACAGAGGAGAGCCAGGTTTCAGATCTTCCACAGCTTCCATTGTGCCCGGGGGTTTTCAACCAGTCTTCCAATGAGAAGGCACCGAAAGCTCTGCAGAGCATCTAGCTCCCCTGACGCACCGGGCACCCCTCCCTGCTTCCCCAGCTCCGGAAGGTTCCACCGTACCTACCATAATGGTGTGCTCTGGAAATCTGGCACGGACGAGTTTCACGAATTCCACAAAGTGCTCGGAATAGCCATTGGCCACATCCAGGCAAATAAACTTAACCTGTGGCACAGCTTCCAGGATGCTGCTCATCTTTTCCAGGTCATGCTTCCCACTGCCGGAGCTCACGGCTACGTGCTGTACCGAACAGAAACCAAGAGGGCGAGACATGGACAGTGAGAAGTCTTCAGAAGCCAGACCCTGCCTCCAACCACTCACCTGTTCTGGGACAGTACAGTGGCCCTCGGAGGTCAGTCACCCTGATCGAACCCGCACAGAGTGGCCCTGCTGGAGAACCAGGCAGCAGCAGAGGTGAAGGAATCCCTTCCTCACGTCATCTAAACTCTGCCCCTGCTCTTTCCCACCATTAAACTGCATGTATCCTTGGCCCTGGCCCTCAGCCACGAACGGTTCTAGCCAACAGTGTTTTACGTAGCCAGGAAACCTTGTCCATGGCGTTCATTCACGTGTCCTTGGCTCTCTATGTGGGACTCTGAATTGTGGAACCATTGGTGCGAATTCTCCTCCTCCTGGCGGAGAGGAGAGGCAGGAAGAATGATGGGGAGGCCAGTCAACTCGGGCCTCCTGACGCCCACACTGTGGCCATCACCCCCAGCATCTCGCTCTGGGGCTCAGGAGGAGGGAGGGAAAGGTGTCTAAAACCCTTTTCTATTTTCATTTCTACTCCCAATACAATACTAACACAACATGCAGATCGTAACCCAGAGAGCTGCAAATCTCAGAGTTCCTATTAAAAGGGCTAAGAACAAAGGAGCCTGAAAGCATCATTCCCCAACTGCACTTGGATGTGTTTACATCTGAAGCCACCGCACCCCCTCCGTGACCCCCTCCCCAAACCCCACAGCACCAGCACCCTCCAACCCGCCCACCGGCTCCTCGGAAAGATGCTCTTTGGGAAAAGACCTCTGTGTTTAGTAATTTATGCCTCAGAGTTGGCATCTCACCTTTATAAGAATATTTTAATTTGTTATCTCTAGTCCATAAACCACAGAGGAGAGACATATATTAATATCCTTGTTATTCCCTCCAAAAAATCACAACGATGTAGCTACAGCCCAGTGGTTGTAAGAGAACTGCAACAGGATTCATGCTGACTCATTTCCTGGGTTTACTCTCTTTTCACTCCTGTTGGCAGTGTGACCAGGCGGCACAACCCACACATCTTTTCCCTCCCACGAGAGCTTTTTTATTTTCCCCTCCATTTCCGTCTCTCCCAGTGCTGCTGTTTTTAACCTTTTCCCTTTTCAGAAAAATCAGCCTTTAGTTTGGTGGGGGCTGGGTAATAGGTAAAATGACCTCACTCCTTCATGAAAGCTAAGGTTCCAATCAACCACACATGGCCCCAAAGTCATTGCCTTCCCGACTTCCAACAGAGAAGAGGGAGAGAGGAGGTGAAACAAGTATAGTTCTTCTGAACACAATATGTCAAAAAGGAAGAATTTTCTATTGAGCCAGAATAATTTTATCTCCAAAACCACCTTCTCACTAATCAAAATCCACACATAATGAAAACATAGCAAAAAAAAAAAAAAAAAGCCAGCGCAACCTCAAACGCCCCCCACTGTGAAGTCATTTTGCAATCAAGGTAATCTGATCAGAGGAGAGTGTCTCCAAGGCAAGGCGGTGCTCTGCTGGCCCTGGCTCCGAACCAACCATGTGCCAGGAGGGAACTCAGGCACATCAGAGTGGGGCTTTTTGTTATTTTCAAATTGCCCTTAAAAAATAATAACAGCTTTATTGAGATGAAAATCACATACCATCCAATTCACCCATTTAAAGCCCACAGTTCAATGGTTTTTAGTACATTCAGAGCAGTGCAACCACCATCATAATCAATGGTACAACATTCTCACTACCCCAAAAGGAAACTCTCACTCCTTTTAGGCCTCGCCCTCCAACCCTCCCATCCCTCAAGCAACCATTAATCTACTTTCTGTCTCTAGAGGTTTGCCTTCTTGATGGTTCATGTAAACAATCACATATGTGGCCTTTTGTATCTGGCTTTTTCACTTAGCAAAGTGTTTTCAAGGCTCATCCAGCTGTAGATGTGTCAGTACTTTTTATAGTTGAATAACATTCCATTGTGTGGATATATCAGTTTTCATTCATCAGTTAGTTGGTGGATATCTGGCTAGCTTCTACCTTTTGGCTATTATGAACAGTGCTGCTATGCACATCTCTGTATACGTTTTGGTGTGGACATTTTTTTTTTTTATTTCTCTCAGGCCTATAACTAAGACTGGAATTGCTGAGTCATATGGTAACTCTTATAATTTAACCTTTTTGAGGAACTGCCAAACTTTTTTCCAAAGCAATGGCACCATTTTACATTCCCACCAGCAATACAGGAGGGTTCCAATCTCTTCACATCCACGCCAACACTAGTAACTCTCTGTCTTTTAATTATAGCCCTCCTAGCAGGCATACTGTTTATTCAACACCAAAACAAGCTGCTACAATTAGAAGGTTTTCCTACATCCAGAAGGAATGTTTGGATTGGATCTACCCCGGGCAGGAAGCAGAGGTCTTCCCCAAGCCCTCATACCAGAACACTTCACCTTTCAAGGGAAAAACACAGATACTCCTTGCAAGTAAATCCTAATACTTTCAAAACAGGATACAGAACAGATTTCCTTGGCAAATTCCTAGCAACAACGAAGGGCTAGAGCACCACTACTGAGGTTACCCAGGTCTCTCTCAGGGGTGTGTGTGTGGGGGGGTGGGTGTGTGTCTATCCGCCGCTGATTCAAATCCTTTGGACAACCCCAAAGATTTTCTACCCTTTGCAACAAATACCTGCAGGCATTCTGGGTGATCAGTGGCAAAGAGCTTCCAGTCGTCCAGGGTGTAATGCTTGTGAATTGCTGTAAACATGGAGTGCTAGGAAACAAAAAGCACCATTAGGATGAAAAGTCAAGTGAGCCTCCTTCCTCCGTAAGGTGGAGAGGCGGGGGTGAGCCAACCATACAAAAGCATTGGAGGTTCCTGCCAGTCACGTTTAATTAGCTTTGAATATGCTCCTAGGAGCCAAAAACAGTCAAAGGTGAAGCCAGTGAAATCACAAAAGGATTTTTCCATTCTAATCTTATCAGAAAATACCACAATCAGTATTTAAGAGGCTCTGCCAGGAGGCAGGGGAGGGAAGAGGGAGAGTTCTGAGCCCTGTCCCGCTGACCACCTGCATTAGGCCAAGAGCAGGTCCCCTGCCCATAAGAAGGGCCTCCTTAAGGCCAATTCTGCTTAGCCAACCTGAGAGAACCTCAGCTTATACCTGAAAGCTTTTCCTTGTGGTCACAACCTAAGCATTTCTTGCTAAAAGCTAAACCCATCAGGCAGTGTGTATCCCTAAGGAAGGAAATTATATAAATTATAATAGGAAGTCTATGACTATCAACCTGGCATTTATTGAGTACCCACCTCGTGCAAGCAGTTTGCATACATTATTTCATTTACTTCTCACAATTTTGTACACTAATATTAGCTTTGTGGGCAGAAAAGAGCTTAAGAAGTTTAAATGTAAGAAATTTCACAATTGCTTGGCCAGTAAGGGGCAAAGGCAGAATCAAACTCAAATCTGACTGCAGAGCTCAGGGTCCTTCCCCTACACCAGGGCCTCATCACTTCTCTGGTGCTTTTCTCCATCCACAGTTTCCCATTCTAAAATTCCATGACTTCATCCACTTGCACTAACTCAATGGATCCCAGAAATAGAAACTGCATAGTACCCACGCATGGGGAGCTATTTCAGTGTATTCTGTCTCATTAATGGGGAGGCTTTCCCATGAAAATGGGAAGAGCATAAGAAGGTGTATGTTTTTCACAGAGTAATAAACTGGTATGTGAATTAACCAGGGCTATTTATTGCTCCCTGATTCCACCCACTTTTACACGAATACATAATTCATTAGTAGCAATGGCAGATCACAGAGCAAGAGCAAGGAACAGATGGGGAGGGAAAAAAACACAAACTCCTTTAGCAATTAATTTATTAGCCTCTGGCCCAAAGCTCAGTGGGGACTGAGGGCTGACAGATAATACAACTGACAGATCGTGGAGTCAGACAGACCACCTCCTACGCCATGTTTTGAGCTCATAATTTGTTTGAAGCTCTTCCTGCTAATCACTGGCTAATAAGGACTCCCAGCACCCCCTGAGGTTAGACTTGCTGCCCACAGCCAGAAGCTCTTTCAACTAATTGGATTGATTTTTTTCACTTGGCAAGATTATCAGGGGAAATAGATGCGCACACCCTGTGCACATTACAAGTGGATGTCTGCATCTCGGATGAACAGAGTGCCTTGCACCTGAGACACAGCTGCGTGAGACACAGGTCCTGGCCACAGAGAGCTTTTCCTTTACTTTTCCCAAGGCCAGGATACCAGCTACTCCATTTACAGGACATTAGACTGGTAACCGGTAAAGGGGGGCCTTGCGCTTGCACTGTGATCTGTCAGTGTAAATTGACAGGCAAATCCCTTATTCTGGAGTCTGTCTGGGTTTGAATCTTGAATTTGTCTCCACTTGGCTGAACACCCTGGGCCAAATTATCCCTCCTCTCCCTCTATGCCTCAGTTTCCTCATCTGTAAAAGGAACCCACCTGGTGAAGCTGTGACAACATTATATCATCATACCCAGTGTTTGGCAAGTAAAGTGCTCAATGAGTGTTTTCTACACGATGTAACAAATGCTAAGCACAGACTGCATACGAAGCAGTTGCGTCTTCATTTGAAGGCACTCTCCCTCTTCCATAATATGGCACTCAACCAACTTCACAATATGGCACAATGTCCACCTTCTTTCTGTAGCTCTAATTTCCAAAACTATCACGGGCATCTTCAGGGAAGCAATGAATGTGGCTCTCAGCCATCTCACCGACTGCAAAGTCCAGACTCCACCCATTTTTTCTAATTGAAAAGCAGGGAAGAAAAGAAGTGCCTCCCACAAGGATCAGACTCAGAACTAAATAGTTCAGTCCCAGCCAAGGATCCAAGTGTCTCCCTTTTCCTATCTTCCCCGTGTCTGAACAAGACCAGGATGGGCTCCTGACAAGCGGTCCAGTGCGAACAGCCGAGGGAAAAAGCCCACTGCCCTACCTGTGACATCACCGCTGCCATCTCAAATGTCCCCACAGTGTCCATGTTGGCCACAATGATGGGAATCCCTGAGTAGGTCTGCTTGGAGTTTCGAAATGTGAAGGTCCGCTCCAGGTCCACCTATTGGCAAAAAGGAAAAAGAACTGTTTGCTCTTCGCATGATTGGTGGGATTTTCTAGAATCAGAAGCAAATGGAAAGAACACAAAGGAAGTGTATGTCCCTTTGCCCCTGGATTTGCTTAGTGCTGGGCCAGATGTCCCAAAGACAGGAGAGTCCCTGAGGAGACCGAGTAGTGGCTGTTACCCAGGTACAAAAGCTGAACTTGGCTCCTCAGCATCCTCGAGTGCCAGCACAGACACTGCATTTGCTGCCATCCATCCAGCCTCTGGATCTGAAGTTCTCTCTTTCAGGAGCCTCTCCCATAGCACTGCCTCCTCTGTCCCCAGCCTGGTTCATCCTAGCCCTACACCCCACATACACGTTCTCTTTCCTCACTTCCCAACACTGGACAATCAGCGCCCCCTCAGAGAAGACCCATTCCACTCTGCCCTGCCAAGCATGGCTCTCCTGCCCTTCTCCCCTTCCACTCCAAATTCACCTGCAAGTGAGCTGCAAACCATTGATCCCTTCACCTTCCAGCCTTCTCAGCTGCTTTGTAATTAGGAGAATTCTTCAAAGAGCTGGGGAGAGTGCACTGCAACCATCTGTGCACATAAACACTTGTTCCTCTGACTCGCAAACAGCTGGAGGGAGGGCCCTCCACCACCAATGCAACTCCAGCGTCAGGGCACTGAGGACTAAGTCCACTACTATCAGGAGAGCTGGGCCATGACGACAGGTTCAGCAAAAGCAGTGTGCTAGGTGCTCATCCAGAGCTGGCAGAGTAAAACCACTTCTGGGGCAGACTGCAGGCCTGTGTGCTCGCAGACCCATTCCTCACCCTTCTCCTGCCAGGTACCATCACAGGGAGGCCCCCTGCAGGCTCCATTCCCCAGGTTGGTTTCTGTCCCGGTTCAGCCAGTGGGGGTCACTGGGTAGGAAAGTGGGGGAGAGTGAGCCTGGGTGTAATCAGGGTAGCTCTCTCAGGACCCCTCTGCCGAGGCCTGCAGGATCTTCGTTCCCGCTTTCAGAGCCATCTCAGTCCCTGGGCCTAGTAAGATCACCTTCCCCGCTTTGGAAGTGGTTTCTCTCAGCTGCCAGCCTCTGGGGGGCCTCAATATCTCATTTGGCATCTCAGCAATGTCAGGATGTCTTGCATTAAATTCCCTGCTTTAAATATTAAGCAGTTTGTTTCCTTGGCTGGATCTGATGGAAGAAGGCACTTCCCCGAGGAGAGCCAGCAAGAGAAACACAGGAGTATATCATAAGCTGGGCCTACCTCCCTGGATCCAGGCCTTCCTGAGTATACCCGCAACAACCATTTCCTGCCGGTGTTTATCTAGTTCCTTCTTTTATTCTTTTCATTTGAGACAAGTTTCACTTTGCTATCAAAATGTCAAAAAAGCACCATGGGACATCTCAGGCCGCCTTGCTTTTTCATGTCTCTTGTTTCTCCACACAGGACTCCCTGTCCACCTGGCTTCCTGGGTGGACGATGCTGTAAGTACGTCCACACGGACCTTAAACAGCAACAGTGAGGGGAAATGAGATGCTGTCACTGCCAGGGCACAGGGGGTAGGTCATCCCTTCTCCAGTTCTTCATTATGATTCTTGGTTCTACTTCAGTGAAGCAAGTCATAGTTGGGTTCTGAAAGATAACTGAAGAGGTCGTATTTGTTGCAACCTTCTGTGTTGGTTAATGGCCCTCGGATTTCGACTTCCAGGGCTTAAAAAAATCAGAATTCCTTGGTGTCAAATTACTCTTCCACTCTTCCCAAGATGCATGGGGAGAGGTGCTATCCTGCACTCAGTGTTGCTCACAATGGGTTTTTAGGCACTCCAAAACCGATGGGCGGTGCACAAAAAAAGAGAGCTCTTCATGGGAATGGTCAGCCTTGGCAACGAACTCTCCCCCTCATGTCTAGTCTTCTCCATACAGTAGGTTCTATACAATCCTTAATTCTAAAAGTGATAAATAAGATGATCTTGCCATCCTTATCAACACACACACACACACACACACACACACACAAAACAGACCAGTTGTTCACTGAGAGAGATATCTAATTCCAGTCTCCCAGGAACAAAACTTGGAATTTAATCTGCCACAGCTGGTCAATGCACCAAATATAGCACCTCTAAATTGTCACTCTGCTAAACTAATTTGATAGGGAATATAAAGTAATAAACCTCCCCTCTCCCACCTGCAGCCCTTTAAACATACCTTCATTCAAGTCAGCCTGCATTAGAGGGCCCGAAACTGAGGCCCAGTACAAACTGAGGCCCTCTAATGACAGTCCTAAACACCTCATTGCAAGTCAAGCTAGCAAGCTGTTTCATGAATCTTGCTCTATTCTTCTACCTTCACAAACACAGTTTCATTACTGACCTGGGAAGCACCAGGACCTGGTGTCATGGGGAGCCAGCCGGGCCTGCAAGGCACATCCCCTTGCCTTCCACCCAAATCCTGTGTGGACATGGACACTCCAGTCCACACATTACATTCCACACACACCTCCATTCCCACAAACACCTGCCACTTGGCCACTCTCTGAGGTTAAAGGCAAGCCTACCAGCAGCACGGATGGCCCTTGAGAAAACACACTTGGCAAAGAGACCCTTGCAGGCCTTGGGATCAGCAACAAGTCACAAGGGCAGGGAAATCCAGGATCCTGAGTACTGGGAGAGGGCCCAGAAGGAACAGCACAGCCCACAGCTTTGTCCAGTGAGGAGGGGGCAGGAGGCCCTTTTGCCTTGACCTGTGGATGGTACTAATTAAAGCAATTCTCTTATTAACTGCCTTGTTCATTATCTGTCTCAATGTAGATCACAAGTCTAAGCACAGGGACAAAGTCTTTGGCCTTTGAAGTCCTACTGGCTCAAGTGAAATAAATAGCCCTGGCCGGGGGGCTCAGTTGGTTGGAGTGTCGTCCACCACACCAAAGTTTGTGGGGTCAATTCCCAATCAGGGCACATACCCAGGTTTCAGGTTTGATCCCCACTCAGGGCATGTGGAGAAGGCAATGAATTGATGTTTCTCTCTCCTCTCTCTCTCTCTCTCTCTCTTTCTCTCATCCCCTACCTCTAAAATCAGTAAAAACATATCCTTGGGTGATTCGGGGGACGGGGAGAATAAATTAACATCTGGGCAAAGGGCAAGAATAACATCATTTTGGCCCCCAGCCATTTTCAAGTAATGCTTGGTGGGCCCCAGGCCAGCCCTCCGAATGGGCTCTGATCCCTGGAAGTGTCACCATCCAGTCTCAGGAGAAGCACACGCAGCTGCACATTACCAGACAACCACAGGCTTCACTAATGGAAGGGGTTCCCGTGGCCAGTCCAGAGCATCCACGCACACATGAGAGTCATCTTAGGACAATGTCCAAAATACACATGCTTGGGATGCCTCAAACTTAATAAATCAGAACCTTTGTTTTGGGGGACAAGATATGTATTTCCAGAGTGTCTTCTGAGATGATTCTGAGGCATCTGTGAATAACAAGTCTAGTCACACCCTCTAATTTTACAGAGAAAACCTGTTATGGTTTGTGTCCCCCCGAAAGATGTTGAAGTCTTACCCACTGACCTTATTTGGAAATAGGGTCTCTGCAGATGATCAAGGTAAAATGAGCCCATCAGGAAGGCCCATGCCAATATGACTGGTGTTCTTTTAAAAGGGGGAAATCTGGACACAGACACACAGAAAGGGAGAACGCTTTGTGAAGATGAAGGCAGAGATCAAGGTGAAGCATCTCCAAGCCAAGGAACACCGAAGATTGTCTGTAAACCACCAGAGAGAGGGGACAGGAACAGATGTTCCCTCACAGCCTCAGAAGAAACCAACCCTGCCAACACCTTGACCTGGGACTTCCAGCCTCCAGAACTGGCAGACAATAAACATCTATTGCATAAACCGCCCAGCCTGGTGCTTTGTCACAGCAGCCCCGGGGAACTGACCCAAAGGCAAAGGCAATAAAATAATTTGTGACAGAGCTTGGACTGCAACCCAGACTGTTTTTTTCCCGGCCCGGTAGTCTCTCCACCTGCCCTGCTCTCACCCCCTGGCTGAGAACTGCTCAGGCTGGACCAGCACTCTGCTCACTGGACCCCTGGAGAAACAACTAGAGACTGCACACTCATTGTTTTCCCTGTCCTGGGACAAGTGGACAATTCTCTGATGCAAATTCTCTTCAATACCTGACTTCCAAAGTTCGAGTTGCATTAATAAGTTTTTGTTTTGTTTTGTTTCTTGAAAATATCTTACTGGCATAAGGAGTAAGTTGGGACATCTGAGCCAGGAATGATCCCGAGGAGGTTATGTGCTCAGGGGATCAAGGGCATTTGAGTTTCCCTATCTATCAATAAAGACAAAGTCTTGCTCTGGCTGGTGTGACTCAGTGATTAGAACATCATCCCTGCATACCTAAGGGCTGTTGGTTTGATTCCCAGTCAACACCTGGGTTGCAAGATCCATCCCTGCCCAGGCACAGTCGGGGTGCATGCAGGAGGCAACCAACGGATGTCTCTCTCATGTCACTTTTCCTCTGTCCCCGCCTCTCTCTCTTCTTCTAAAAAATAAATAAATAAATAAATAAATAAATAAATAAATAAATGGAAAAAAAATATCCTTCCGCGAGGATTAACAAGAACAACAAAAAGACCAGGTCTTGCCTTAGTCAACAAACATGTCAATTCCTCTGGAAAGATGACTCGACTGCCCCCACACAGCCCTGTGGCACTTTATTCTGTGTGCCAGGGGCTTGATTGAAAACTATGAATGCCCCAGCCCACAGTGTCTTGTGGGTAAAGGCAATGAATGGATGGCCAGTTGAGAGATGACTGCCCAGCTGGTGCAACCACTGAAAGGCCACCTGGGTCATCCCCACCTGTACCCTTTGCCTCTGGAAGGTGACATCAAATTCAATTTTATATGACACTTGTGGAAACGCCCCAGCAGAAGTGCTCAAACTTCTGGGCTGGGAGAACACTCTGTCCTTCTCTCCACTTCCTGCTCACCATGATCAGCACCAGGCCTGGCTCTTAGCAACACTGTTGCAGTGATCAATCTTGTCAACCGTCAAAACTCTCCCTTCTGGGCAAGACTCTGCTCTCAGGGGTATGTTTTCTGTCCTGGCTTCACTCAAATCTGCTTTCTGATTCAGCTCAAAATCCGGTCATTTACCAGTCATTTACCATTGAGCTTCAAATTTGCATTCTGGTATGTCTCCTGCCAGGGTGCAGACATTTGGCTTCTATCTGATTGTGCAATGAAAATAGTTTAATCTGCCTCTAAAACATGTCAGGCATCCACAAGCAAACTGAGAAAACACTGAGAGGGGATCAGAAGCCTAGCTTGACCTAGGCCTAACTAACTACATCCCTCAACACCACTGAAGCAGGCAGTCTGATTGTGAGGGGTAGCCAGCCAGGCAGCTGCCTCGGGCAACAGGGAGCTAAACTATTACAGGAACCAATTGGAAAGGCAATGCCAGTTACCTCAGGTTTCCTGGCACTGAGCTGGCAAACTCCCACAAAACTGGAAATATGAAAACCTTTCCCTAGGACACAGCGTTCTCATTGCAATGCTTACATGTAGCTTGTAAGGTGCCATCAGAGGCTGGGTCATTAATAGTTTCAATCAGCCCAAATTATCAAACAAAATGATATATGATGTCATACTCTTCCCTGGGAAAGAGTAATTCATTCTATTACATAAATTCTAAATGTTTTACTTTCTCAAGATGTTTCCTGGTTCAGAAAATACGTACAATATGAAACATATCCTTGTTTCAAAAATATAATTTTTCTTAAAAGTTCCTCTCTACTAGGTGAGTTCTGAACAAATATTTAGAGCAGTGGTTCTCAACCTTCTGGACCTTTAAATACAGTTCCTCATGTTGTGACCCAACCATAAAATTATTTTCGTTGCTACTTCATCACTGTAATGTTGCTACTGTTATGAATTATAATGTAAATATCTGATATGCAGGATGGTCTTAGGCGGCCCCTGTGAAAGGGTCGTTCGACCGCCAAAGGGGTCGCGACCCACAGGTTGAGAACTGCTGATTGAGAGACTATTGAGAACACCAAATTATTAGCCTGCCTAGAATCCCTGCATCTCGTCTTAGTCTGGTCTTAGGTACTGACCACAGCTTATGCTTGGGGAAGCCCAGGCTGGCTGTGCAAACCGTTTATTCTTCTTTAAAAGTCTGCCCCCTCTTTAGCACGTGAATGAACATGAAGAACAGGCACAGTCCCCCAACTGGCCGGCATGACAAGGGTTAACCGTTCCTCTCCTGCCTATTCCATCCTCTCTGGCCGCAGCCCACCCACCCTCCCGCTTGAGATTGAGAAGGTGACTTGGTTCTGGTCCTTGGCTAAAGCCGGAGGCCTCCCTAATCCAAACAAGCCCTCGGCGGGCAGTGCCAGGCACTGCAGTTGAGCTGGGGCATTGGTGGGCAGCCGGCCGATTTATTTCTGGTCTTTGGACTGGGGTGTAAGGAGCAGCATGCTGGCTCAGCCTCCTCCTGTTTGCTCCTGTGGCCGCAGCCTCCAGGCCCAGTCCAGCTCCCTCGCCTCCTTCTCTAGCTCCCGGCAGACCAGGCAAAGCCATGGTCACCAGCACACACCACTCTGGGGGACTCTGCCTTTCTGTGCGGCTAGTTTAACCTTCAAAGGTTGACCTTCCTCCTCACCAGTAGGGGCATCCCAACCCCCACACCGAGGCTATTTCCAGTCCGGTCTCCACCTGTTCTTCAAGCTTTGATCCAGTTTGCCCCCCCAACCCCACGCCCGCACCCCAGGGCTTTCCGCTTGGCTAGGACTGGGCAGCTGTCCAGTAAGGAGGGTGCCACTAGGCACGGGTCCCAGCCTCCCTCCCAGCAAGGCCACTGAAACGCGGAGAGTAAACCCTGAAGTTTCCCTGTTTTTCAAATATTTTAAAGAAATGCTACTGCTGGACCTGACACTAAGCCAATAGCAGTTTTCTACACTAAGAAGCAGCGTCAAAATCACAAGTCTCTTCCGTTGTGTCTCCCCTCCTTTTGTGATCTGGCCCCACTGTGTCCTTCCCCCTAAATGCACCCGTCCTGCCTCCCCATTCTCTCTCCTCACTGGGCCACTTGATCTTGCTCCTCTGCGGTCTAGCTCTAACATGGACTTCCCGGCCCACCCAACCGAGCTTTAGAAGGCTAGGCCCCAGCTGGGCCCCCTGAAGACACCTCTGGTCCTGGCAGGGAACCAGCTGGCTTTCCGCTTGCCCAGGTCGCACCCCAGCCATCCTCAGACCCAGAAAAGCAGGCGAGGTATTGCCACATTGCTCCTCCTTCCACCACCTGCCCCGCGCCACCCAGAAGCCGGCCCACCCCAAGGCGGCGTTGGGAGCGTCCCACCTCTGCTCGGCTCTTGAGGCTGCTGCGCTTGGGTCGCAGGAGGACATCCTTGAAGTCCAGCTTGAGGTCCGCATCGATGCGGGGCATGGTGCGGGTCCGCTAGCCTGGAGCCGGCAGCTCCTTCCTGCGGCGCCGGCGCGCGGGGCGGGCACGGCCGGGGCGCAAGGCGGGGCGGCGGGCGAGGAGCGTGGGGAGGGGGGGCGAAGGGGGCGGGGGGGGGGGCGGGAGGCGGGCGCGGGGCTTGCGGACCTGGCGCGTGGCAGGCAGGAGGTGCGGAAGCCGGTGCTCGCGGGCGGCCCCTCGCGCGCGCTGTGCTCCTAAGGACCCGCCCGCCTGGCTCCCGGGTGGGAAGAGGAAGGGGTGGAAAGGGGAAGAGGTAAAAGGGGAGGGGCCGGCGGCTTAGGGACCCACCAGTGGCCGGGAAGTCCGCTGACATTTTTAGCAAGTCCCCTCCCTCCCTCCCAGCCCTCCGTTTATAGCCTAGCAGGTTGTGGTGCCTGAACTGGCGGCGGGGGAGGAGGGGGCTGGACACCACCCCGTCTGGTCTGTTAACGGGTTTCTCGGAGGGAGGAGACTTGGCGTGTGACAGCCTTTCCCAGGGGAAAGGGCCACTCTCTGAACGGTTTTGCGTCTCCGTTCTCTAATTTCAAGCCCAGTGTGTCCTCCAAGCGCTGAGTCAGACCTTCACATGCCAAAAAATAAGAAACCCTTGGGAAGCCCCATAGAATTAAGGAAAAGAGTGTGGCCAGGTAAATCTATTTGGCAGCAATGGGATTGACACAATTTTCTGATCTCTGGATTTCAGGGTGTGTGTATTTGTGTGTGTGTGTGTATTTGTGTGTGTGTGTGTGTGTGTTGGGGGGGGGGGGGGTTGTTAATCCTCACACAAGGACATATTTTCCAGAGGGGGAAAGAAATGACCACATCTTGGCACACGCCTTGGGGGACTGGGGGATCAAACTTGCAACCCTGGTAGTATCCATGACCCTTGGTGTGGGCCCACGCTCTAACCACTGAACCCACCGGCCAGAGCTTCGTTGGTTTTAATAAAGGTAGTGAAGTCCATAATCATCATAGATCCTGGGATTTAACGGACCTGAGCCCCTTCTCTGGAGTTACCAGCGATGTCAGTTTATTTTTAATTCACTTGTTGACCTTGGGAGTCTTAGGGAGCTTGGGAATGTGCTTAACAGTGCTTGGCCTGCACTTGCTCATTCACTCTCCCAAAGACCCAATGAAGAACGAGCCACTTTGCAGATAAAGAAGATGAGGATCATGTACATGAAATATCTTCCCTGTGGTTGCAGTAAAAAATATAAATATCTCTGTCCTTAACATACAGTGCAAACTGAACTAGTGCTGCTTTTGCCTTGAAACCCCTCTCCGCCTGGCTTCAAAATCTGACCCCTCCTATTTCTAGATAGATGGCCTTGGGGGAGTCACTTAATTTCTCTGAACCTCAGTTTCCTCATAGGTTAAAAGAGAGGGGAAGAAAAAGAATGCTGTCCTCTCCCAGGCTTATCCTAGCTAATAAAAGAGTAATATGCAAATTGACCATCACTCCAACACACAAGATGGCCACCCCCATGTGGACACAAGATGGCCTGCAGGGGAGGGCAGTTGGGGGCGATTAGGCCTGCAGGGGAGGGCAGTTAGGGGGGACCAGGCTGGGGGAGGAAGACAGTTGGGGGGGGGGCCAGGACTGCAGGGGAGGGCAGTTGGGGGGGGACCAAGCCTGCAAGGGAGGGCAGTTGGGGGCAATCAGGCCGGCAGGGGAGCAGTTAGGCATCAATCAGGCTGACAGGGGAGTGATTAGGGGGTGATCAGGCAGGCAGGCAGGCGAGCGGTTAGGAGCCAGCGGTCCCGGATTGTGAGAGGGATGTACGACTGCTAAATGGGCAGTCTGACATCCCTTGAGGGGTCCCATATTAGAGAGAGGGTGCAGGCTGGGCTGAGGGACACACAGCCCCCTGCACGAATTTCATGCACCGGGCCTCTAGTGTGATAAATAAATTAAATAAATAAACAAATAGTGTTTGTGAGTGTGTGTGTGTGCACGCGTGCGCATGTGCATGCTAATAACCATTATAAAATAGTTCATATCCTAATGGACACACACACAATGCATATTCCATAGTTGCTCAATAAATAGTAGCTAGTTATTGGAGGTCACGTGTTACATTATATGAATAATACTATATATCCTCAAACTAGTTTGCTAAATACTCAAAGGCAGTTGTCTGCAGCCTGGAACTGTTCTCAATGAATTCATATTTTGTATGGCTAACCATAAAGACACATCATAATATGCCTTATAAGTTGGGGTTGTGGTTTGGAACTTCAAAGGACAGGAAGGCAGTTCACATGGAGAAGGAAAAGCAAATAATGGTGAATCAATGTTTGCTGGGCCATCTGTAATGATGGGACACAGAGAGGACTTTGATTAAAGGGGCCTTGTAGCTTCCTGCTATCTATCACACACTAGTTCAGGTTAAACTTATTATGTATGGTATTTATTACCTCCCTTTCTAGAGGAGGTCCTCTACCAAAATTCTTTTAGGCAGTTAGGAGGAAGTTTAAAGGTTTTTCCTGAGTCTTTTGTTTCTTGAAAAATAAGCACTATAAAATAGTCTATATCCTAAAGAGGCAGATTTTGGGGTGGCAAAGCTTGCTTCCCCTCACGGTCTTAGCCCGTCCCACTTGCTCTCATCATCTTTGCCCTACAGGATGTCCTTGATGTTTCATGGGAGGAAAACGAAAGTTATCAGGGAGAGAATCAAAGTAACCACAATTAGTCCAGCTAACAAAATATGACTCTTATGAAATCGTTGGGAGCCAGCCAGAGGTGCTGCTTATTTCCAAAGTAGTGAGGGAGCCTACTTCTGATCTTGAGTTCCTAATTAAAAACAAAATAAAAGAAAAATATAATTACTATATGGTGTGGTTATTTAAAAACAATTCTCCCTACAGGACAAAGAAACTAACCCTGTTAAGCATCCACCTGAGGTAAAGTGTAGGGGGTGAGTGAGGGCTTTATATTTATTGTTAGTGCACTGTCTTAAAGGAAAAGCATCCTTAGCTTGAACTTGCTCATGTAGCTCTCCCTCTTGGTTTCTTGCCCACTTCCTTTCAATTTGAATAATGACAGAGCTCACATTACACATTACATTCCCTCTCCTTCTGGAATATTTCATCATACCTGCTCTCTTGTCAGGCACAAAACCATACTCTATAGAGTCAACATGAGTCCCTGATTCTCCCACACCAACCTAGACTCCTTTAGATGTCCATTGTACCTTCTACATAATCCTGCTATGCTTCTTCTTACACTAATAATAATGAAAGTCACCCCTCAGTACAAGGACTTCACATTAAAGTTCTGACTGACTAGACAAAGCCATAAGAGATATCAAGAATCCAATCTGTTAACATTGTATTATCTAACTAGAGGCATGGCGCACAAAATTTGTGTGTGGGTACAGTCCCTAGGCCTGGCCTGTGATCAGCCAACCCCACCCCCCACCGCCACCCACCCCAGTTCCCCATTCACCATCAGGCGATGGGAGCCTGCCAGCCTGGGAAAGGGAACAAGAGGTGGTCAGTGTGCCTCATAGTGACTGGTCGAGCGGTTGTTCTGGTTGTTCTGCTGTTAGGGTCAATTTACATATTACCCTTTTATTATGTGGGATGGTAGGGTGGTACTGAAAATTACATGAGACTATAACCTTCAAAATTATGTGAGATAAAACCCACTTGGTGATAGTGGTAATAACTTTATATGCTCATGAATTGCTTGCTAATACTTCTTTAAAGGATTTCTGCATCTAAGCTCATGAGGGACATTAATCTGTAGTTTCCTTTTATCAGGGAAATAGCACCCTCATAGAATGAGTTGGGAAATGTTCCTTCACTCTATTTTATTTTCTGACAGAGATTACATAGGTTTGAAATTAGTTCTTTAAATATTTAATAAAATTAACTAGTGAACTAAAATTATGTGGGATGATATAATTGTTTATTTTTTGTAGATAAGCTTCCCTCAAAACCCAGAAATAATTAAAATTAAGTATTAAAAAATTTGTGCTATTTCAAAATTATAATATTAAATATGAGGATAAGAAAGAGTTAATGCATATTTGATATTTTATGTATTTATATTTGAGAAAATTTGTACATTTGGATTGACAGAATAGCCTTCTAATGCCAATTCAAAATGTATACTTAAGTAATTGAATTAAACTTATGAGTAGAAAGTAAAGTCTTTTAAATTTATGTAGATGGTTGGAACATTTAAGAGAAGATAAGTTTCATATGCAATACTTACAAAAGTTGATAAATGTGGAAAGTTCAGCTAGTTGGGGAGTTCACTGCTTTACTATGCATAATAGTTGCTGGGGATCTTGTGAAATTCAGATAATGCCTCAATGGGTCTGGGTGGTTTTGCTTTGGTTACCATGCATGATAATCACAGGGAACCTTGAGAAAATGCAGATTTTGCTGCAGTAAGTCTTGGGTGGAGCTAGATGTTTTGCATTTCTAGCAAGTGCCTAGATGAAGAAATTAGAGTTCCACTGTGAGTAGTGTGGGGTTCAGAATGAGTCACCCCAAAATGTGCCTCTGTGGTATGCAAATTGTTTTAAGCTAAAGCCAACTTTAGTGAAAGGCTCAAGAGAAACTTCCAGCTGAGGGACATCTGTGTCTCTTGTTTGTTTATTTATTTTAATAATAATAGTTTCATTGAGATATAATTCACATACCATGCAATTCACCAATCTAAAGTGTACCACTCAATGATAATTAGTCTATTCACAGAGTTGTGCAACCATCATCACAATCCATTCTAGAACATTTCATCACCCCGAAAAGAAGCCCAGTACACATTAGCACCCACAGTGCACTTTATCCCCACTCCCCATGGTCTTAGACAACCACTAATTTACTATCTGTATGGATTTTCCTATTCTGGACATTTCATGTAAATGGAATCATACAATATGTAGTCTTTTGTGACTGGCTTCTTTCACTTAGCATAATGTTTTCAAGGTTCATCTGTGTTGTAGCATGCATTGGTACTTTATTTCTTTCAATGATCAAATGATATTCTAGTCTCCTTAAATTTTGCACCTTAAATGCTTTGCTTGCTTCACCCTAGTCCCAGTCCTGTAACTCAAGTCATCAAGTACTGATAAAAGGCTTTTCTGATTTCCCAAGGAAAGAGAATTCTAGTTAGAGGAGGATGACATACCTCCCTGACAATATCTAGAGTTTCTTGAGCTAGCATTCTGGGGTGGTGTATTTCCTATGAAGAGCTCTGGAGATTGGTATCAAAACTGAGGGGTCACTGATCCACATTCCACAGGGACCAGGCAAGAGGTCACACCCAACCTTGCATTCTAAATAACATGTATGTGCTGGGCTTCTCAGGGGTCTTTGATGTATGACCAAGCAGAAATAGAGCAGGGATAAACATAAATTCTGAAGGGCTTAGGGTATAAGAGCAAAACCACTTGTGTCTGTCTTCCCCTCTGTATTTCTTCACCCTTAAACACACTACACCCCCCCCACACACACACACACACACATGTGCATGCACACATGCTCTTGGAACACATTGCATCTAGATTTTTGAATTGTCAATAGCGTTAATGTAAAAATAATCCATAGTAGAGGCCACAAGCTGACAGCCCATGGGAGATAAGCTTGCGTTAATCAACAGAGTGCTTTTTAATATTTTTGAACTAGTTGCCAACGTTTAAAAATTGAGAATTTGCACATTGAAAATCTGAATGGCTAAGTCAATTTTAAAAATTGGGAGGCCTGTCCTAATTGAGCCTTCATCCTCTCAGAGGAATGCCATCTGCTAGAGATAATCAGCATTGTGTCCTTAGATGGGGCAGACGGTATCTAATGCACAAACCATTGACCCAACCCTCCCAGCACATTCATAGTTACTTAAGCTCTCAGCCCCTGATCAATAACAAGCTAAGAAAAATGCTTCACTTTTCTAGCTCAGTTTGTGCAGAAAAAGTAGATATATATTTAGTTTGCTTGTCTTTGGGGACAGGGAAAATTTATGTGTGTGTTTATTTACTAGCTTATTTAATTAGACAACTCAATATCATCATGATAGAATTTAGACTACTAAATACAACACCAAAAGGAGGGAATTTACCTTCAGGATATGATTCTATCTTTTAAAGAACACTAGAGATTAAACCTATGATGGTATTATTAAGGTTACTATTTTGAGTCAAAATTAGTTTGGTATAATCATTTCATTACCATCTTGATAATTTCATTCCTTTTTATTAAAATCTTCAGTGTTGGCAGAAAAAGAAGTAAAACTCTTATTATTTGCAGATGACATGATACTACATATGGGAAACCCTAAAGACTTCACCAAAAAACTATTAGAACTAATGAATTCAGTCAAGCTTCAGGATACAAAATTGATATACAAAAATCTGTTGCATTTTTATACACCAATAAGTAGTCACAAGGAAAAATTAAGAAAACAATCCCATTTATAATTGCATCAAAAAAACCTAAAATATCTAGGAATAAATTTAACCAAAGAGGTGAAAGATCTGTACTCTGACAACTATAAGACATTGAAGAAAAAAATTGAAGAGGATAAAATTAAGAGGAAGGATATACCATGCTGATTGATTGTAAGTATTAATATTATTAAAATGTCTTTACTACCTAAAGCAGTGATGGCGAACCTATGAACTCATTTTTTTTTTGGTTGATTTTTCTTTGTTAAATGGCATTTAAATATATAAAATAAATATCAAAAATATAAATCTTTGTTTTACTATGGTTGCAAATATCAAAAAATTTCTATATGTGACACGGCACCAGAGTTAAGTTGGGGTTTTTCAAAATGCTGACACGCCGAGCTCAAAAGATTCGCCATCACTGACCTAAAGCAATATACAGACTTAATGCAACTGCTATTAAAAAACCAATGACATTCTTCTCAGAACTAGAACAACTAATCCTAAAATGTATATGAAATCACAAAAGACCCCAGATAAAATTTGAGAAAGAACAAAGTAGGAGGTATTACTTTTCCTGATATCAAACTATACTACAAAGCTACAATAGTCAAAACCATATGGTATTGGCATAAAACAGATACACAGACCAATGAAATATAGTAGAGTCAGAGATAAATTTTCGCTTATATGTTCAATCACTCTATGATGAAGGAAGCAAGGATATGCAATGAGGAAAAAAAAAAGTCTCTCCAATAATTGGGGCTGAGAAAACTGAACAGAGGCATGCAAAAAGAAATGAAATCAGACCACTTTCTTACATCAGTATGCAAAAATAAATTCAAAATGGAATAAAAACTTAAGTGTAAGAACTGAAACTATAAAACTCTTAGAAGAAAATAGAGGCAATAAACTCTTTGACATAGGTCTTAACAATATATTTTTATATATGTCTTCTCAGGCAAAGGCATCAAAAGCAAAAATAAACAGATGGGACTGTATCAAACTAAAAAGCTTTTGCACAGCAAAGGAAAATATCAACAAAATGAAAAGACAACCTATTGAATGGGAGAAGATATTTGCAAACGATACATCCTATAAGGGATTAATATCCAAAATATGTAAAGAAGTCATACAACTTAAAACAGACACACACACACACACACACACACACACACACACACACACACTTCTTATTTTGTCCTTATATTCACTTCCCTATGTTTGGATTATATTGTCTTTGAGTTAAGTGCCTGCAGGAGTGGAGGAAATGGCCAGCAAGTGGACCCAGTGCACGATGTAGCTGATCCCCAAAGACTCCTACTCTAACAGGGAGCTCTGATGGAGCCTTGCATCAGTGTCAGCTCAGCCCTGTGTCCAAAAGACCACGAGAGAGCTGGGTATTCCACTTTTCCCAGTGCACTGTTACCCAAGTAAATGCGATATGTCCTTCTGGATGAGGCCTGGGGCATCACTCCTATACACACTGACCTTGGTGTTGTAAGGCCCTTCCTCGTCAGGACATAGCCTCTCTTCAGTGGACTCTGGGTCTGAGAAGTGGCCCAGTTCTGAAAACTGGGTAGTGGATTGTGACTTTCAGATTGGGTGGCACACTCATTCTCGATATCTGTCTCTTTGCTTTTCTCGCCTTCCTTCTCTCTTGACATCTTTTGATATTAGACATTTCCCATCTATTTTGCTCCTAGAAACACTGTTCTACTAGCCATTTCCATGGAGTCCTCACAATCAGAAACCTGGGCATCTGGTCTTCCCTGGAGTTATGAGTCCTACCCAGCAACTAGACATGGGGTTAAGTGGATTCCTTCAGGGTGGGAACAAGGATCCTGCCTATTACCTCTGGTTCTAAGGACATCTTAGCAAGCTGAAAGGCAAGTGCCGACCTATACGGGAATGCAGCCCAGGTAATTGCATGGGATATCAATAGTTCCATTATTAGACAAACATCTTTCCACCCAGGAAGGACTTAGAATTAAATTCAGAGAAATTCAAAAGTATCAAACCCATATTTTAAGGTATTTGTACACATTAGGTATTTTAAATGTGTACAAACAAATGTGTGATCGCCATGTTTAAGAGAATTTGCCCTTTTACAGTAATGTGTCAACCTGGTGACTCCAACATAAAATGTGAAATCGAATAATTGAATTAGATTTCGAAGGGGAGCAGAACATGCCACCCCAAAATGTGACGGTGGGAATTCAGGACAAGCCACCCCAAATGTGTTGCTTTGGTATATTGATGATTTTGAGCTGCAGGCACTTGAAAAACAGCAACTGCAGGGAGAGGCTTTCTCTGAACTCCCCTTATCTGTCTAAAGACAGAGCCTCCACACGGAATTAATTGACTGAAGTCCTCATTCCTCCCTCCCAGGAGTTCCATCAACCAGGGAAAATAGGCCCTTATCACAGGAGAGGAGGCTAGATGTCAACACCACACCCAGACAAACTGTCACAACCGGTCAGACCTCGCACGTACTCTTCTAAGCCTAAGGGCACATCCATCTTTCCTAAAAGTTATTTCTGCTCCCCAAGGAGGCCTCCATCCCTCCTCCCCTTTTCCTGTATAAATGGTATTCAAGCCTGAATTCTAAGCCACTCATAGATTTACTCTTTTATCCTTCAGTATCTCCCATGTTTACATGAGGTATCCATGTTAATAAACTTCTGTTCGTTTTTCTTTTGTTAATCTGTCTTCTGTTACAGGGGTTTCAGCTAAGAACTCAGAGGGTAGAGGAAAATTATTTTTTTCCTCTACAATTGGTTATTAAGTTAAAGTCTTACAAATTTTTTAGGAAGAGTTGGAATATTCACAAGAACATAAGGTTCAGCATATTTATCATTTTAATTTATTAGATCTATGAGTTATTTAAATACATGGGGTTTATTTGCTAAGTCAAACAAAGTGCTAAAAGAAAATTGAGTAATTAAATTGAATATATTAAATTTAAATATGTGGTATAATATGTTTGTAGATATATAATTAAATTTATGAATAAGACTAAATATTTACAAAGGCTTCTTTATGGTAAAGTTTGCTAAACTTATAAATAGGATAATGTCATTAAGAGCCTAAATTTGATAGCTTAAAGATTTAAGATTTAAAAACATTTTGTAACTTTAATAAATTATATATTAACTAGAAGCCTGGTGCACAAAAATTTGTGCAGTAGGGGATGTGTGTCCCTCAGCCCAGCCTGAACCCTCTCCTCAAGGGATGTCCGACTGCCCAGTGGGATTGGGCCTAAATGGGCAGTTGGACATACCTCTCACAATCCAGGACTGCTGGCCCCCAACCATTTGCCTGCCTGCCTGCCTGATTGCTCCTAACTGATTCTGCCTGCCAGCCTGATAACCCCCTAACCACTCTCCTGCCAGCCTGGTCACCCCCAACTTCCCTCCCCTGCAGGCCTGGTCCCCACCAACTGCCCTATCCTGCAGGCCTGGGTCCCCCACCCCAAGTGTCCTCCCCTGCAGGCCTGATCACACACAACTGCCCTCCCCTGCAGGCCTGGTTCCCCCTAACTGCCCTCCCCAGCTGGCCATCTTGTTTCCACATGGGGGCAGCCATCTTGTGTGTTGGAGTGATGGTCAATTTGCATATTACCTCTTTATTATATAGGATTGTAAAATCATGATCATTTAAATATTTTTTTCTATACACAAAAACTGCCCTCAAGGGCACAAAAAGTCCTCACATCTAATGTCAATTATCTTTTGAGAAAGAAGTAATTGTATATTACAGATAAAGAAATTGAGGCTCATTAAAGGAAAGGAATGAACATTGTGACAGGATTTGAACTCAGGTTTTTGGCACTAAAGGTTAAATTCTCCTTCTGTCACACTATGCTGGATGGATCCATGAGATTCAGTTTAACCTAAAATGATCATAAGTGGGTAAGATTCAGAAAAGTGGCCTGAAATTATCCCCTCTTCTGCTTTCTTTTACGTTCCAACCAAAAATCAATAATTACAAAAAATGTGCTTTTTATAATCTGTTGTCACAATTGGACAACTACACTCCCAAATTGGAGTTAAATGGATACAAGAAATTTCTAGGATTAAATAATCAAAGATAAGTCAAGTCAATGGTCATTTGTTGTGGCATTTATTCCAAAAAGTGCTCAAAACTTAAGGTTGAAGTTTGAAACAATATAAAGTAAACACCTATATAAACAACACCCAGGCCAAGAAATAGAATATTTACAGCAACCCAGGACCTCCGACTTCCAAGGCTCCAGCACGTGTCCTTACGTTGTTCCTAGATGTAAATATTACCCTGAATATTTTGTGGCAAATTACTCCGTTTCTTTTCTTTATAGTTTCATCAGTAGTGTGCGTATTCATAAACAACTCAGTTTAGTTTTGTTTGTTTTCAAGTTTATTTTCTAACTGTTGATGATTATAGGAATACAATTAATGTTTGTGTCCATCAAGGTTACCAAACTCAGTTATTAATTCTAATAGTTATTTTGTAAATGGTTTTGAATTTACAGTCATGTGATCTTCATATCTTGACAGTTTTATTTTTTCTGTTCCATCCTTACATCTTTCTTTCTATTTTTATTCCCTCTCTTCTTCCTTCCCCCATCCTTTCCTTCTTTCACTAACTATGACTCAGTTTTACCTTGGGCCCTAGAACCCACTCTGAGCTGGCGATCAGCGTGCAAGAGGATTATTAGGGAGGGCTCTGAAGTTCATGAGGGGAGAAAGGAAGCAAGATTGAGAAGCTGAGCTGTGATCAATCTCAGCAGAGGCTCCATCCAACCTTATGGAAAGTTCTAAAGCAGGGTTAGCCCTTCAGCTATGCCCATACTTGGGGCAAGGGGGTCAAATCTTTACAATCCACTTTGGTCAGTCATTGGATGTAGACCTCTCTAGAAGGAACTGTGACATTCAGGGAGGTGTCTCTCTTTAGCCAAGGCAGTCTCCAAAGGGGGCTGACATCTAAAGATTGTCTGCTAACAGCACTCCCAGGAGCAGGGGAATAAGTCTTTATTCCTGAACTAGAGGCCCCAATGCACAAAATTCATGTATGGGTAGGGTCCCTAGGCCTGGCCAGTGATCAGAGCCTATCTGTGGGGCAACCAGTGGGGCGATCAAGGGGCGCCCCCACTGGCACTTGCCTTGGCTGGCCTGGGGGCAGCTTCTGGGTTGAGCATCTACTCCCTGGTGGTCCATGCACGTCATAGCAACTGGTCGTTCTACCATTCAGTCAATTTGCATATTAGGCTTTTATTAAATAGGATGGGATCTGTGCCAAGAACTCTAGGGCAGTGTTGGAAAAAAATTGTGAAAGTGGGTATTTTTGTCTTGTTTTTGATCTCAGTGGGAAGTTTCAATAAATCACCATTAGACATGATACTTAATATATATCTGAACATACACTTGATCAGATTAAGATTTTATTTTTGTGGGCTATGGGTTTTTATCTTGGATATATAGAGAGAGTTTTATCAACTGCTTTTTATTCTTTTATTAAGATGATTATATGATTCCTCTTTTTTTTTTTTTTTTTTTACTTAAGGTGGTGAATTATATTAATTTGATTTTTAAATATTAGACCAAACTTGAGTTCTTGAATGAAACTGAATTTTTAGTAATCTTTATATATAAAAACCCAGCCACTGTTACAGCGGAAGGACCAGGACGACCAGAATGAGTGGATTGCCCACACACCCCTATCGGGGTGGGGCCAGCTGGCCAACCGCCTTGGCTGGCAGAAATTTGGAGTCCGGGGACCTTGGAGGTGCTTGGTCTCAGGCAGCGGCATGGGCAAAGCTCTCCTTTGGCAGAAGTGGATCTGGGACCAGGGCGCCAGAGTCATGGATGGGGTGCGGAGGCTTTCCTGTTGGCCACAGCAGTGCCTGCGGGCTGTGCACAGCACCCAGGCGTCTGGCCCCAGTTGGAGCAGTGGCAGGAATAGGGGCTGTGGGGCATAGGGGGCAGCGGCACACAGGAGCCAGGAGGCACGAGGCCCAACGTGGGCTCTTACCCTGCCCACTGGGCCCAGCAGCACCAGCAGGGTGGGCCATGATGTGCAGCGAGGCACTGGGCCACAGATTGGAGGGGAAGTGAACCAGGAAGGCAAGGCCCCATGCCAGCCAGAGCCCTGAGTGGCGTTGGTGGGGCTGGAGCTAGAAACCCTGGCAAAGTGGGCGGGGCTTCAGCCCTTCGCCTCTTTGGCCTTGTCCTGGAATTCTGCAGGCAACCAGTATACGGGCTACCAGCACATCAGCGGTCAGCCCTGCTTCAAGAGAGAGGACATGGCAGAAAGTAGCAAGGCCACAGGAGGGATGGGAAATGTTGTGGCCATCTTTGGGAAACACAGCTGCCATGGTCTTTATTAACTATGAACAGATAATCTTTGGTCTCCGTTCTACAGAAGAGGAAGCTGAGGCTAAAGGAAGGGAGCCTTCCACAACACCTCACCCGCTTCTCAGACCTGACTCTGTACAGCATTGTTTTCATTGAAAGTAGAGGATCCAAAATGTTTTTAGATCTTTGCTATTTTAGGCAGGAGAGAATTTAGCACAGGGAATTGGTGCTTGGGAAATCATCAGAAAGCTGGAGGAGTGGGTATTATGCTGGGTCCCCAAGAAAGACTCCCTGCCCAGAGGGAGGACCTGCCCCCTCAGCCGCAACTGAATTCCAGGACACTCTGGCACAGCTGTGACCTGGGGATCAGGAAACTGCTGTCCCCACAAGGGCCCTCCAGCTCCCACAAAACAGGTCACTGGGCACTGCCTCTGCCACAACTGCCTGTGCACAGCCTGGATTCCGCTGCAGAAAGCCTCCACATCTCTGCAAACATGATCACCAGCAGCAAACAGCCCCAACTGCGAGAAGATGCCTCTGCCCTACTTCTGCCTTCAAAATATTGTGCAAGCACATCCAGTTGGCAGGAATGAATTCTTATCCAGAAACCTAGCTGCAAAGGAGTTTGGGCAACTTCAGACTTTCATCTAGGAGTGAAATCTTGCCAATGTACCTCATGTGCCTGGTATTGATAAAAATGGGGCCCAGCTGGTGAGGCTCAGTGGTTGAGCATCCACCTATGAACCAAGAAGTCACAATATGATTCCCAGTCAGGTTTCGGGCTTGCTCCTCAGTAGGGGCATGCAGGAAGCAGCTGATCAATGATTCTAGTCATTGATGTTTCTATCTCGCTCTCCCTCTCCCTTCCTCTGAAATTAATAAATATTTTTTAATGGGGTCATGCTGTATATAGGTATTATAACGAGTTTTTCACTTCATAGATCACTAATGTCTTTCCTGTTAAGACCATACTTATAGAACATTATTTATTTATCATTCATTTTAATTGATCTCAGAGAGAAGGGAGAGAAAGAAAAACATTGTTCCGTTGTTTCCTGCACTCAGTGGACTGGGTATTGAATCTGAAACCTGGGCATGTGCCCTGCCTGGCAATCAATCCACCACTTTCTGGTGTATGGGACAATGGTATGCTGGTACCCTGACCCCAAATTCCAGCCTCCAGAACTGTGAGAAAAATACATTTCTGTTGTTTAACAGAAACACAAATTTATGATATTTTGTTATGGCTGTCTGAGCTGACTAATCCCATATAATAAAAGCCCAGCAACCAAATGGCAGAATGACTGGAATGACTGGAATAACTGTGGCCCCTTGCCCTGGCTGGCCCCACCCCCAATCAGCCCCCATCGGGGCAGGCTGACTAGATGCCACCAGTGCACAAATTTGTGCACCGGGCCTCTAGCATCCTATATAATAAAAGGCTAATATGTCAATTGTCCCCACAGGTAGGAGTTCAACCGAGCAGGAGTAAGATGTGTGTTGACTACCAGGGGGTGACACAGAACATGGCAGGTGTCAGTGATGCAGCACGGGCAGTGGGCAGCAGTGGAGGCCCTGACAAGAGTGGGACTGCAGCAGGATGGTGGAGCAGGTGAGCCGGCAGCACTAGGCCAAGGTGGGTGTGAGCAGGGGCCCTGATTGCCCTGCCGGTCACCCCACAGATCGACCCTGATTGCCAGCCAGGCCTAGGGACTTACCCATGCAGGAATTTTGTGCACCAGGCCTCTAGTATATTTATAATTGCTGGGTTAATTTATTTACACATTGCTGGATAATGCCATGCTATTTTCAAAGTGGTCAAGCCAGCTGACACTCCTACCATCAATGTATGCAAGTTTCCATTGATCCATGTCTTAATCAACACTTGCTATCATGAGAATTAAATTCTTAAAAAAAGTTGAAATATGTGTGAAATCTCATTGTATTTTTAATATGCATTTCCCAGACAGCCTTTTTCTGCTATAAGCCAGGGTACTGCAAGTAAGTGCCTTTACTAACAGCTCAGAGAAACCAGGAAGCATCTGTGTCTTTTATAAATTAGTATTTTAAGAGGTGTCAGGATATAAAAGTTATGAGGAAGACAAGGTCCAAATTACCATTAATCCTTCCTTAAATTTCTTTGTGTGTGTTTTTTTCTTCCTCTAACTTCCTGTGGTTAATACTTAGCTCATTAATTTAAAATTTTTCTTTTTTTCTAATATATGCTTTCAACACTTAAAATTTCCCATCCAATAATGCTTTATCTGCCTCCCACAAACTTTGAGTTATAATATTTGTGTTAATATCTAGTTCAAAATTTCTTTTCTTTAACTTAAATAATTTTTTATTTTTCAATTACAGTTCACATACAATATTACATTTGTTTCAGGTGTATGCCCCAGTGATTAGACATTATATAACATGTTCAGTGATCATCCCAATAAAGCTTGTACCCATCTGACACAATACATAATTATTACAATATTATTGACTATATTCCCAATCCTGTACTTTACATCCCTTTAACTATTCTGTAATAACCAATTTGTGCTTCTTAATCCCTTCACCTTTTTCACTCATCCTCTCAACTCCCACCCCCATCTGGCAACCATCAAAATGTTTTCTGTACTATGAGTGTGTTTCTGTTCTGATTCTTTGCTTATTTTTTTCAGACTCATTTGTTGATAGATATGAATTTATTGCCAATTTATTGTTCATATTTTTATCTTTTTTTTGTACTTCAAAAAGCCCTTTTATCATTTCATGTATTACTGGTTCGGTGGTGATGAACTCCTTTATCTTTTCCTTGTCTGGGAAGTTCTTTATATGTCCTTCAATTCTAAAGGATAGCTTTGCTGAGTAATCTTGGTTGTAGTTCCTTGCTTTTCATTACTGAATATTTCTTGCCAATTCCTTGTCTGTAAAGTTTCTGTTGAGAAATCAGCTGACAATCATATGGGAGCTCCCTTGTCAGTAACTAACTGCATTTCTCTTGCTGCTTTTAAGATTTTCTCGTTGTCTTTCACCTTTTGCATTTTAATTATAATATGTCTTAATGTGAGCTTCTTCTGGTTCATCTTGTTTGGGACTTCCTGGGCTTGTATGAATATTTCCTTCACCAGGTTAGGGAAGTTTTCCGTCATTATAGGTTGTCAATGTCTTGTCCCCTCTCTTCTCATTCCAGCACTCCCATGATGTGAATGTTGGTGTGCTTGAAGTTGTTCCAGAGGCTCCTTATACCATCGTCTTCTTCTCCTTTTTATTTTTTTTAAGAGACAGAGAGGAAGGAGAGGGAGAGAGAGATGGAGAAAGATCGATGAGTGAGAAACATTGATCAGCTGCCTCCTACAGCCTCCAACTGGAGACAAAGCCTGCAACCCAGGCATGTGCCCTGACCAAGAATTAAACTGTTGATCCCTTGGTGCATGGTTTGAAGTACAACCAACTAAGCCAGACTGGCCAGGGCAGATTCTTTTTGCTTTTTGCTGTTCTGATTGGGTGTTTTTTTTATTTCCTTATATTCTAAATCACTGATTTAATTCTCTGCTTCATCTACTCTACTGTAAATTATTCTTCATTGCAGTTAGTATATCCTTCATTTCTGACAGGTTCTTTTTTATGGTTTTTATGTCCTTTTCTTTATGCTGTTGAAGCTCTAAGTTCAATTACTCTTTTCCTAAGTTCATTGAGTATCCTTACAACTGGTGTTTTGAACTCTGCATCTAGTAGATTGCTTGTCTCTGTTTTGTTTAGTTCTATGTTTTGTTCTGTTTTTTTTTTTTCATTTGGAACATCTTTCTTTGTCTCTTCATTTTGGCATCCTCCCTGTGTTTGTTGCTATGTATTAGGTAGAGCTCCTATGTCTTCTGGGATTAGTGGAGTGGCATAATATAGTAGGTGTCCTGTAGGGTCCAGTGGCATATTCTTCTTGATCATCCAAGCTGGGCACTCCAGTTGCACACTCTACCCCTCATGTGGACTATGTATATCCTCCTGTTGTAGTTGAGCCTTGATTATCATTGGCACATCAATGGGAGAGATTTACCCCAGGCTGATCCACTGCAAGGACTGGCTGTGACCACTGACCGTCATGGAGGATCAATTATACAGGGGCCCCCCTCACAGAGAAAGACTTATTTCAGCAGGGCTTTGGTGCCCAGTGAGTCTTCCCGTTGAGTGTGTTGCTGTGGAAGTGTTTGGGTGGTGTTTCAACCTGTCCACCAGGTGCACTGGCTCTGGGGCCTCCTGGGAGGTGCACACCAAGATCAGCTTCCACCACCTGTGTTCTGCCCAAGGCCACCTGGCTTGGGCTACAGAGAAATCTGCAACTGCCTACTACATACCAGGGGAGACCAAGCTGTGAACCACAGCCAGCTACTGCTACTGCTAGCCTGGGGCCACTTAGCAAGAGGTACAGGGCATACTGAGGCCAGATGCTGCTTGTTTGAGAGATTTTAGGAAAGTCTGAACATGAGGCAAGACATGCCATTTGTATGGAAAAGCCACTGGAAACAGCTTGGGTGGGCCTGCAAGTTGGGTGGGGCAGGGTCCCAGGCAATCACCAGGGCTGGGCCAACAGTGTTAGCCAGGTTGATGGCGATATGGTGGCCACCTGGAACTAGAACTTGACAATGATTACTTGATCACTAAGGTATTTATAGATTAACAGTGACTAGGCCAGCTAGACGTTTATTTGTCAGACACAAGTTTGAAGGAAAATTGCTTTCGGTTAAGCATGGTACAGCTATCAGTCTTTCCATTTCTTGTGTGATTACTCTCTACCTGCCCTGCACTAAATCCTTGAGATTCATTGCCTCTTTTAATAATCAAATAAAGCTATAAAAAAATAGATGCAGCCTATGTGTATTTACACCTAACAGATAAAAAAAACAAAGTAAGAAAAAGCTGTTCAAGCCAGGGCAAATGCACTTACCTATAGTGCCTCCCAAAGAAAAACAAACGTTTATGTTGAATTGGGTAAAGAGACCCCTTTCATTAAAAGCATATTTTGGAGATACCACTTTATACCTATTAAAATGGCTATTATTAAAATTAAAATATTGGTGAGGAAGTTGAGAAATTGGAATGCTGTGTATTGCTTATGGGAATGTAAAATAGTCCAGTTGCTGTGGGAAATAGTTTGGTGGTTCCTTAAAAAGCTAAACATAGAATTACCATGTGATCCAGCAATTTTACCTCTAGGTATACACCCAAAAGTATTGACAGTAGGGACTCACACAGATACCTATACACCAGTGTTCATAGTAGTATTATTTGCAGTAGCCAAAAGGTGACAACAACCCAAATGTCTATTGACAGATGGATAAACAAAATGTGGTATATGAATACAACAAAATATTATTCTGTCATAAAAAATGAATTTATTCCATTAAAAATGGAATGAAATCCTGATACATGCTACACCGAAGAAGAGAGATTTGGATGAAACTTGAACATATTATGCTAAGTGAAATAATCCAGACACAAAAAGGTAAGTACCATATGACTCCACTTATATAAAGTGCCTAGTCAAATTCATAAAGACATAAAGTAGAGTAGTGTCTACTAGAAGTTGGGAGAAGTGGGGACAATGAGGAGTTATTGTTTAATGACCACAGAATTTCTTTTTGGATGATGGAAATTTTTGGAGCTGGATAGTGGTAATGTTTGCACGAGAGTGTGAATGTTCATAATGTCACTAAGTGTCACACTTAAAAATTGTTAGATGGTAAGTTTTATGTTATATGTATTTTACTACAATAAAAATGTCACAAAAATAACAGTAAAACTTTTGTTTAAAATTTTATCTTGTCAATATAGAACATTTTATTCCCCTTTTCCAGTTATTCTAAAGCAATGTCAGTGTGGGGTATGGAAGAACATGGCCACAATTCTATGAGCATTTACTGAGAAATGGTCTACATAGGTTTTAGAAGTTTTCATCCAACTCAATTAATCTAGTATCTATTCTCAATGGATGTGAAATAACACACCAAATTTTTTTAAAACTCTGTTCCGAAGGATAAATATAGCAGGGAATTAAGGAGAAAGAAAAGTCACATTAGGATAATAATAAAAGCCAGGGGTAAAGTTATCACACAAAAATTTATCACATGTTCCTAATCAGAGGCTAAAAAAGGCCTAAAAATTTGGCACTCAGATTTCTAGGGAACAAAAATAGCGAGAGAAGAATGACAGCCACAGTTTTTCTCTGTTCCTGGAGTGAGTCTTGAAAGGCATTTCTCTCATGGGTCCACGTCAAAAGAACATCGTGTGAAAGGAGGGATGTCACCATCCCTATGACAGAACCCTGAGGACCACAGTGCAATGCCGGGGCAGCAATTCTGTGAGGCAAAACACTCAATTATATAACTCAATACACACCATATTTCTTGTCTTTACCCACTGAGCTTTTTCATAAATGGGACAAATGCTTAACCTGTCCCCAAAGATTTTATTCAGGGACCAATGTTTAGGTAGAAGCCTCTAGTGACTAAGAAAGAGCCAGTGTTACACACCTGGCTTATAAACGTGCTTTCTGGCTAACCCTGACCTGTCTTGCTTAACCAGTGTAGTGTTTGGTTTTTGTTCGGGCAGGTCCCACAAGTTCCTATTTATTACACATTTATTTTATTGTCCTGGCCTCTGCAGACATTTATTTGCAACTTCTGAGTAACGTTGTATGGTAAGCAGACACCCTTTTATGATTATTGCCCAGCTGGTCAGGTTACTGTGCACCATCCCCTTTGTGTCACACTGAGCTTCTGTGTGATACAACAACCAGCTAGCGAATCAAATGGCCGTCCTACATGACGCTCGGTTTGAGGTTTTTATTTAAGTGTTATGGACCTCGGGATCTTCTCCGATGAGCTATGCTTTCCTTGTTCTCCACGCCTGAATGATCACTACTGACACAAGGCTGACATAAGCCAACGTGTCCTCCTTTCCCCCCCATAGGCTCTGTCCTCATTAACTCTGCATTTATGATGATGATGACGATCTCATTCCACATTTATCGATTGACTTGATTCATATAGCACCATTCTCCAATGCCTCTAAGAAACTTTAAACAGAAAGCAATCCGGTTTGGTTTCTATTTCTAGAACGAGTCTCTGTGATTTGTAACAGAACCCAGGAGCACCAAACAGCTATTTTAGGCAGAAGCATGTCTCGGAGAGAGAGCAAACAGAATGACGAAGGTTCTGAGGAGGTGGCACATGTTTGGTAAACTGTGGGAAAGTATTTTAGAATCCTGTCAAAATAAGGTGCTGCCAAGCCCCCTGGTGATAACTGCGGGGAGACTGTTTATTCTGTCGCTTAGTGTTTTTCAAAGCTGTGTCCCATGAGTTATCAGACTCTCCCCATTGGAAAGCGTGGCTTAGCGTTCCCGAGAGCGCGATGAAAGGAGTATCGCCCACCCTGGCTTCCAGTGTCTGCTCCCGGCTGCATGCCAGGGCTGCTGCCTTCCTGCCTTCCTGACCGAGGCAGCCCCGGACACCAGCAGGAAGAGCCAAGCTTTTCACACAGCTATTGTGAAGCTGACCATTACTTTGCTTTTTATTCCTTTGAGGTTATGAAAACTTGGAGGGGAAAAAGGAGAAAGCAAGCAAGGAGCATTTCCACACTCTGTTCTCCTCTCCTCGGCCCTGCTTTTGATGTCTTATAATTTTTAAGGAAAGGGGTCCTTTCCTGAAAGCCCGGCACAGGAGAAAAGTGAACGCTGAACCACGCTGAGCTCCTCAGGCAGCATCTTTTTCCTTCAGTACAAGAACGGGGCAAACTCAAGTCAAATCTCGTCTCCTGGCTCCTCACCCAGCCCGAAGGGAATCTAAACAACTAGCTTCCCTAGACCAGTGGTCAGCAAACCGCGGCTTGTGAGCCACATGCGGCTCTTTGGCCCCTTGAGTGTGGCTCTTCCACAGAATACCACGTGCGGGCGAGCACGTACAGTGCGATTGAAACTTCATGGCCCATGCGCAGAAGTCGGTTTTCGGAAAGTAGATGAAACAAGTATACAAGACGAGTGTGGATGGGAGAGTTGGAAGGGGTCGACCTCAGCGAACATACCTCAATCAGATTGAGGACGTTTTTAGCAAAGGCCAGCTTAGGAGTACCCTAATTAAGTTAATAACAATGTACCTACCTATATAGTTTAAGTTTAAAATATTTGGCTCTCAAAAGAAATTTCAATCGTTGTACTGTTGATATTTGGCTCTGTTGACTAATGAGTTTGCCAACCACTGCCCTAGACTTTCCAGACCAAGAGCCTACTTTCGGCCCTGTGTCCTTGACTTTTCAGGGCTGAGGTTACTAAATAAGGCTGCAAGAGAAATATCCCCAAACTCAGCCCAAAAAGCGGCTAAATATCTAAATAGCACCTGGTTCCTGCAGATGTTTAAGGGGACTATGATGTTCCCTGCCTGTGTTAGTGTATGAAGACCTCACCACTCAGCTCCAATCAGTTCACCTGCAGCTCCCCGGATGTGCGAAGTCTGGTAGCTGCCACTCTTCCACTTGGCTCACTGATCCTCAGCCCATTTCCCTGATAAGCCGCTTTTATCTTTGCTTTTACTGCTTCATAGAATATTTCCCCTACCTATTACTCCTCAAGAATAAAAAAGTATCCCATTGTGAAGAATCAGTAAGACATAATCTTCAAGAAGCCCAAATCTCTCTTCTTCTGAAATGTTGGGTTATCGTGCATGGATGTGTTCATATAGCTAACATAACATCGGACATACAGTAGTTAGACGTGAAACTGCCCTGCCTATGGCTAGCTCAAGTGTCTCATTGTCCATAAGCAGCACATTCAGTGTACCCCAGAGCACAGAAACACACATGTGTATGGGGGCCAGGCAGGAGAAATAAATGAGGTAACTGTCCTGGTGTAATTTGCCATTTCTTGGCTACTTCTCTTAAACTTGGAGGAGAATAAAATCAGAGCTGAGGAGATTCTAGAGTCATTGTCAAAGCTTTCTGGACAATTCATGATTTGCACAGAATGGAAGCAGGAAGACAACAAAAGTATTTCTGCCATAAACTTTCTCACAGGTCAGTGGCTCTCACCTTCGCTTCCCCTGGGGACACGTGGCAATGCCTGAGACATGTGTGGTCATCACACCTGGGAAGGCAGAGCCTCTACTAGTGGCATCTAGTAGGTAGAGGCCAGGGACGCTGCACAGGGCACCCTCTCCCCCTGGAATATTCAGCCCCAGATGTCACTAGTGCCAAGGTTTAGAAACCCTACACAAAATAGACAAATTGTCACTTTTGAATTTTTTTAAGTATCCCTCCAAAATTTTATAAAACTGTGTATTCTCCTGCATATTTTAAATTGATACCTAAAATTTTAAACCATAGGTGTAGTTGCAAAAGATGTAATTCCTAGCTTATTTCAAGAAAAACTGTTATATCATTTTTAAAACATCAAATGAAAACCAGCGCCATGACTACATGTAACCCATCATCATTTACATGAAAAATATATTCAAAAACTCTACTTTTAGAGTTTAAACTTTATATTGTGACTTTTTGTTCTTGAATTGCTATTTTCATTCCATCTCCCCTCAGGAGTTTGTCCTAGTGTAATCTGCTTCCAGCTGATGAAGTAAATTGCATTGGGATTGTCAACGTAAGAAACCTTCAAACCTGCAGAGAATTTTTATGAGTTTATTTGAGCCAAATTGACACAATTTCTGGGAAATAAAATCTCCACTGATTAAGAAAATACTCCCAAGAAGGGTGATTTGGCAACTTATTTTATACATTAAAATCCGAGGAGGAGACCTAAGGAGGGTTACATGAAATCCATTGGTGATAGATTAAGGAAACAGGAGAAATCAAAGCACAGGAATCTCTGGGGCTGGATAAGAAGGCAAAACGGAGAGACACGTGCTTCTTTTATATGGGTGGGTGCAGGATGGTAAATAACATTTAGGGCACATAGAGATGGGAACACTGTGGCTATCAATATAACAATGAGGTTCTGTGCTCTGGAGCCCGCGGTTGTGCCTAGGGTTCTGAAAAAGAGGATTACACTGATATTCCAAAGGTATGTTATCTCAGATGCCAAAAGACAATAGAGCCCATCAGCAGATGAGTGTATAAAAAAAGCTGTGGTACATTTACACAATGGAATACTACTCTGGCACAAAAAAGAATGAAATCTTAGCCTTTGCAACAGCATGGATGGACCTGGAGAGCATTATGCTAAGTGAAATAAGCCAGTCAGAGAAAGATAAGTAGCATATGATTTCACTCATATGTGGAATCTAATGAAAAAAATAAACTAACAAGCAAAAGAGAGACAGACTCATAGAGAGCAGGCTGACCGTTGTCCACATGGGGGCTGGGTGGGGGCAAGGTGGAGGGATTGAGAGAGAGAAAGAGAGAGAGAGAGAGAGAGAGAGAGAGAGAGAGAGAGCGCCTCACGGGATCTCTGGGGACCCTAACTGATACGGGGAGAGGCTAGACCAGCCGTGGGCAAACTACGGCCGTTCGGCTGTTCTATCCGGCCCGCAGAGCCGAAAGAGCAGAGGGTTCTCTTGCTCTCCCCTCCGCTCCTTCACCAGCAGCAGTGTTAACATGGCAACGTCGGGAAACATGGCCACAGCTCCTTCTTCTGAGTCCAGTTTAAGAACCCATTGTGGCCCTCGAGTCAAAAAGTTTGCCCACCCCTGGGCTAGACTGTCTGGCATCATTCCCATCTCGAGGAAGGCTTTCTCTCAGAGGTGCTTGCAGCGATTACCCGGACACTGAGACTCGGGGACTCTTAGGGAAGGACTAATGATCAGCCATAGCAGTTTGCTCCGCCCTATTGATCCCCTGGGACCCCGCCTCGCCCAAGCTGTGCACGGAGGCTTTTGCAAGCTGAAAATTACCTAACAAACTTGCAGCTGGCCCAAGGCCCCAGGGCAACTTGCATTCCTTCACAGCTGAGCTCTGGGGCTGAATAGCCTCAGGCAAAGGCTAAATTAGCACCTCCTGAAAGATCCAGGAGCCAGTATACCTGGTGGTCAGAGTGACTCAGTGAGCACCAAAGCCCCACTGAAGCAAGTCTTGCCCAGGAGGGGTGTCTCCAGCACAGAAGTTCTCCCACTGCAGACACAGCTGATTCTCATGGCCAGTTGGTTAATTCCTCCCAGTGATACCTACAACAATCAAGGCTTAACTACAACAGGACTGTGCACACAGCCCACAAGGGGGTGCACCAAGAGAGTCCACCTCAGGTAATTGGGGAAGCTGAGCCCCTGGGCCCTATAAGACACCTAGCACAGAAAGCCACTCCATCAACACAGGGAAGCACAAAAAGAAATAGGACACAAATGACAGAAATGGAGGGAAGCAAATGACTGGATATAGAGTTCAAAACCACACTTTTAAGGTTTTTCAAGAACTGTCTAGAAGCCGCCGATAAATTTAGTAAGACCCTCGAAAAGACAGGTGAGACCACCGATAAATGTAGTGAGATCCTCAAGAGATCTAGTCAGACCCTTGATGTTATGATAAAGGACCAACTGGAAATTAAGCATACACTGACTGAAATGAAGGATATTATACAGACTCCCAACAGCAGACTAGAGGATTGCAAGAATCAAGTCAACGATTTGAAATACGAAGAAGCAAAAAACACCCAACCAGAAAAGCAAAATGAAAAAGAATCCAAAAATACGAAGATAGTGTAAGGAGCCTCTGGGACAGCTTCAAGCATACCAACATCAGAATTATAGGGGTACCAGAATAAGAGAGAGAGCAAGATATTGAAAACCTATTTGAAGAAATAATGACAGAAAACTTCCCCTACCTGGTGAAAGAAATAGACTTACAAGTCCAGGAAGCGCAGAGAACCCCAAACAAAAGGAATCCAAAGAGGACCACACCAAGACACATCATCATTAAAATGCCAAGAGCAAAAGACAAAGAGAGAATATAAAAAGCAGCAAGAGAAAGACAGTCAATTACCTACAAGGGAGTACCCATACGACTGTCAGCTGATTTCTCAACAGAAACTATGCAGGCCAGAAGGGAGTGGCAAGAAATATTCAAAGTGATGAATGCCAAGAACCTACAACCAAGAATACTTTATCCAGCAAAGTTATCATTCAGAATTGAAGGTCAGATAAGGAGCTTCACAGATAAGAAAATGCTAAAGGAGTTCATCACCACCAATCCAGTATTATATGAAATGCTGAAAGGTATCCTTTAAGAAGAGGAAGAAGAAGGAAAAGGTAAAGATACAAATTATGAACAACAAATACACATCTATCAACAAGCGAATCTAAAAATCAGGTGAATAATCTGATGAACAGAATGAACTGGTGATTATAATAGAATCAGGGGCATAGAAAGGGAGTGGACTGACTATTCTTGTGGGGGAAAGGGGTAAGGGGGATGAGGGAAGAGACTGGACAAAAATCGTGCACCTATGGATGAGGACAGTGGGTGGGGAGTAAGGGTGGAGGGTGGGGTGGGAACTGGATGGAGGGGAGTTATGGGGGGAAAAGGAGGAACAAATGTAATAATCTGAACAATAAAGATTTAATTTTAAAAAGAAAGTAAAAACTAAGAAACCAAAGTTGTCAAAGGATTTGTGCCCCATGGTAAGAATCTTCCCCTTGCCCAACACCCAAACGAACATTTCACAGAGCACCCAGGGCAATATAGCACAGTGAAGATCAGGCAAGGGAGAGCGGATGACTTCTCAGGGGAAGTAGGGAGCCTCAGTTGTGCAATTGTGAAAGGGTAGGAGTGGAAAGAGAACCAGAACCTCCATCATGGGTGTTCTCAGGCAGATCAGTTTTTGACAAGAGAGTGGAAGGAAGTTGAACATAATGATGGAAATGGGTTCCCTAGGAGTACCTTTGCATAACCCAGGAGCACAAGTACCTGCAGGGAGCCGGTCCATGCTTGCTGTTTCAAGGGACCTGGCATATATGGCATACTGTTCTTAATATGTTTGCTCACCTTCTTGGCACTATGTGTTTTAACCAAGGTCTCTGAGAAAGGTTGTTTCCCCAGGTAGGGATTTTCCCCTGAAGTTAGGGAGGGAATAAAACCTCTTAACTAAGTGCCAGGCGGGTAATTAATCACTTTAACTATGAACAATCATGCTTAAGCTACATAATCTTTACTCCCTGGAATGGAGATAAGAAACGCCCTAACCTTTGAAATAGAGATTGATAGGATTTAATCAACTGGTATAAATACAGATGTAACAAGACAGCAAGAGACAGAGAGAGAGACAGAACCTAGGCACAGAACCTACACAGAACGTTCTCTAGAGACAGAAGAACTTCGCTGGAGAGAACATGGCAAAAGATCCTGGACAGAAACTGGCCTCAGAACCTAGAGACAGAACCTAGCGAGAGAACATGGCAAAAGATCCTGGACTGAACCTGACTACAGAAATTGGCAAGAGAACCTGACTAGAACCTGGTGACTGAACCTGGCTGGAGAACCTGGACAGAACCTGGCTGGAGAACCTAGCGAGGGAACGTGGCTACAGAACCTGGCTGGAGAACCTGGAGAACCTAGCAAGAGAACATGGACACAGAACCTGGCTGGAGATTCTAAGAAGAACCTCTCTGGAGATCCAGACCAGAACTTGGCTGGAGATCCTGGCTAGGCTGCTGATCAACTGAACACTGTCTCCGTGTCCTTCCTTCTTCGCCGACTCCGTCCACACCTTTGGGAACCCCTGGACCTGCTGGGGTCAGACCCCAGCAAGTACCCCAATGTGAAGCATGCTGCATTAAAATTCCCTGCTTGAGCCCACAAGAGAATACATTTCCTTCCACTGTTCCATGCACTATCTTACCGTATATTTGAAGTTCTTATTTATTTTTTCATTTATTCAATATGTATTGATTCAAAGGACTAGAAATTTAGTAGTGATATGTGGCTTAGGAGACCTAGATTCTTTTTTTTATATATGTTATATTTTTTTCAATTAAATTTTATTGGGGTGACATTAGTCAGGAACATAAAGGTTTCATGTGTGGATTACTAAGCCACAAAATCTGTTTATATCTCCATGTGCCCACCACCCAAAGTCAAATCTTCTCCTGTCACCTCATATTAGGACCCCTTTCTCAGCCCACCCCCCTCCCTCTGGCAACCACCACACTGCTGTTTGTGTTCATAAGTTTCAGTTTTATATTCCACATATGAGTGAAATCATATAGTTCTTAGCTTTTTCTGTGACTTATTCCACTTCAAATAATGTTCTCAAGATCCATCCATGTTGTTGTAAATGACCTATTTCATCCTTTCTTATGGCGGTGTAGTACTCCATTGTGTATATGTACCACATCTTCTTTATCCAGTCCTCTGTTGCAGGGCACTTTGGCTATTTCCATGTCTTGGCCACCGTGAATAATGCTGCAATGATCATAGGGGTGAATATATCTTTGCGTATAAATGATTTTGAGTTTTTTGGGTATATACTCAGGAGTGGGGTTGTTGGGTCATATGGTAGCTCTATTTTTGATTTTTTTAGGAATTGCCAGACTGCTCTCCATAGTGATTGTACCAGTCTACATTCCCACCAGCAGGAAATAAGGGCTCCTTTTTTCCTACAACCTCTCCAACACTTGTTATTGCTTGTCTTGTTGATAACGGCCACTCTAATTGGTGTAAGGTGGTATTTCATTGTAGTTTTAATTTGCATTTCCCTATTGCCAGTGAGGTTGAACATCTTTTGATATATCTATTGGCTGTTTGTATGTCTTCTTGAGAGAGGTGTATTTTCCGGTCCTCTGCCCACTTTTTGATTGGATTGTTTGTTTGGTGTTGAGTTTTACAAGTGCTTTATATATTTTGGAAATTAAAGAATCAACATAGTTAAAATGGCCATTTTACCCAAAGCAATATACAGATTTAATGCAATCCCCATCAAAACTCCAATGTCATTTTTTAAAGAAATAGAATGAGAAATCATCGGATTTGTATGGAACCACAAAAGATCCAGAATAGCCAAAGCAATCCAAAAAAAAAAAAAAAAAAAAAGCTGGAGGTATCACACTACCTGTCTTCAAAATATACTACAGAGCTATGATAATCAAAACAGCATGGCATTGACAGAGAAACAGATACACAGATCAATGGAACAGAATAGGGAGCCCAGCTATAAAACCACATGTATACAGACAGATTATTTTCAATCAAGGAGCCAGAAATGCACATTGGAGTAAAGATAATCTCTTTAATAAATAGTGTTGGGAAAACTGGAAAGCCACTTGCAAATGAATGAAACTGGATTGCAATTTCCAGTTTTCCCCATGTACAAAAATTAATTCAAAATGGATCAAAGACCTAAACATAAGACCTGAAACTATAAGTTACATAGAAGAAAATATAGGTACCAAACTTATGTACCTGGGTGGTAGAGAATATTTTATGGACTTGACCCCAAAGGTAAGGGAGGGAAAGGCAAAAATAAATGAGTGGGACTATATCAAACTGAAGAGCTTCTGCACAGCAAAAGAAACAGACAACAAAACAGACAGGCAGCCAACCAGATGGGAGATGATATTTGCAAACGGTAGCTCTGACAAAGAGACCTAGATTCTCCTGTGGCCTTTCTTCTACCATGCTTTCTAATAAACCATGTAACCATGAGAAAACACTTTATTTTAGGGGGACTCAAATTTTGTCATCTCTAAATTAAGGGCTAGAATAAATATTTTCTAAGGTCCCTTCTTGCTTTAACATTGAATCCTTTATTCTTTTACCACCTGTCTTAGTTTGCTCAAACTATCATAACAAAATACCACAGATTGCACTGCTCAAACAACAGACTATCATTTCTTACAGGTCTGGAGTTCTGGAGACTGGAAGTCCAAAATCTGTTCCAAAATCATTGCATTTTCACCTGGCAGAAAGAGAGCTCTGGTCTCCTCCTCTCCTTCTCAGGGGACTAATCCCATCACCAGGGTCCCACCTTCATGACCTTGTCTAAACCTAATCACCTCCCAAAGGCCCTGTCTCTACAGGCTATCACAGTGGGAGTTAGTCTTCAGCATATGAATTTGGGGCGAGGGGGACACAAACATTCAGTCTATAACACCCTTTAACAATTTGTCATGGTAACAGAATACAGGAAAGGCACCCAAAATACATCTATTTCAAATTCAATGGTTCCACTCCATTTGACTGCTGAGCACCTGGTGAGACAGGCCTTAGGATGATGGCAGAATGGCTTACAATAAGCAGAACCTGACAGCCTACGGGCAAGAGAAGGTCCCCTTTAATTCACACGCCCAATAATTAGCCTCTAAGGAACCAAAAGTTAAAAGTAACTATTTAAACATTTTTAGCATCAAACCAGGGAGCATTGCAACATACACCATTGCTTTGGGAGTATTGCTGTCACTTCTTTGCATGGAAATATTCTGATTTTTTTTATGGATTCTGTGTTGCCAGGCTGTTGACACTAGCCAGCAGCTCATATATTTTTTTAATTTTCTCTATTGATTAAGGTATTATATAGGTGTCCTTATCCCCTCATTGCCCCACCCCCCACCCCCTGATCATACCCTCACCCCCTGGTGTCTGTGTCCATTGGTTAGGCTTATATGCATGCATACACGTGCTTTGGTTGATCTCCCCCCCATACCCCACCCTCCCCTACCTTCCCTCTGAGGTTTGGCGGTCTGATCGATGCTTCTCTGTCTCTGGATCTGTTTTTGTTCATCAGTTTATGTTGTTCATTATCTTCCACAAATAAGTGAGATCATGTGATATTTATCTTTCTCTGACTGACTTAGTTCCCTTAGCATAATGCTCTCCAGGTCCATCCATGTTGTTTCAAATGGTAGGATCCCCTTCCTTTTTTACAGCAGCATAGTATTCCACTGTGTAGATGTACCACAGTTTTTTAATCCACTCATCTACTGATGGGCACTTAGGCTGTTTCCAAAGCTTAGCTATTGTAAATTGTGCTGCTATAAACATATAGGTGCATATATCCTTTCTGATTGGCGTTTCTGGTTTCTTGGGATATATTCCTAGAAGTGGGATCACTGGGTCAAATGGGAGTTCCATTTTTAGTTTTTTGAGGAAACTCCATACTGTTTTCCACAGTGGCTGTACCAGTTTGCATTCCCACCAGCAGTGCACGAGGGTTCCTTTTTCTCCACATCCTCTCCAGCACTTGTCGTTTGTTCATTTGTAGATGATAGCCATTCTGACAGGTGTGAGATGGTACCTCATTGTTGTTTTGATTTGCATCTCTCAGATGATTAGTGACTTTGAGCATGTTTTCATGTCTCTTGGCCTTCTGTATGTCCTCTTTTGAAAAGTATCTATTTAGGCCCGTTGCCCATTTTTGATTGGATTATTTATCTTCCTTTTGTTAAGTTGTATGAATTCTCTGTAAATTTTGGAGATTAAACCCTTATTGGAGATAACATTGGCAAATATGTTCTCCCATGCAGTGGGCTTTCTTGTTGTTTTGTTGATGGTTTCTTTTGCTGTGCAGAAGCTTTTTATTTTGATGTAGTCCCATTTGTTTATTTTCTCTTTAGTTTCCAATGCCCTAGGAGCTGTGTCAATGAAGACATTGCTTCGGTATATGACTGAGACTTTGCTGCCTGTGTATTCCTCTAGTATTTTTATGGTTTCCCATCTTATGTTTAAGTCCTTTATCCATTTTGAGTTTATTTTTGTGTATGGTGTAAGTTGGTGGTCTAGTTTCATTTTTTTGCATGTATCTTTCCAATTTTCCCAACATTTGTTGAAGAGACTGTCTTGATGCCATTGTATGCTCTTGCCTCCTTTGTCAAATATTAATTGAGCCTAGTGGTTTGGGTTGATTAATGGGTTCTCTCTTCTATTCCATTGTTCTATATGTCTGTTCTTGTGTCAATACCAGGCAGTTTTGAGGACAGTGGTTTTGTAGTTTGATATCTGGCATTGAGATCCCTCCTATTTTGTTCTTCTTTCTCAGGATTGCTGCAGCTATTTGGGATCTTATTTTATTCCATACGAATTTTTGGAGAGTTCCTTCTAGGTCTGTGAAATATGCTGTTGGTATTTTAATGGAGAGTGCATTGAATCTATAGATTGCTTTGGGTAGTATGGATATTTTAATGATGTTGATTCTCCCAATCCATGAACATGGTATGTTCTTCCATCTGTTTATGTCTTCCTCTATCTCTTTTTTCAATGTCCTATAGTTTTCCGAGTACAGGCCTTTTACCTCCTTGGTTAAGTTTATTCCTAGGTATCTTATTATTATTATTATTATTATTATTATTATTATTATTTTGGTGCAATGGTAAATGGGATTGTCTTTTTAATCTCTCTTTCTGTATGTTCACTATTGGTGTATAAAAATGCCATAGATTTCTGGGCATTAATTTTATATCCTGCTACATTGCTGAATTCATTTATTTAGTCTAATACTTTTTTGATGGAGTCTTTAGGGTTTTCTATGTACAGTATCATGTCATTTGCGAATAAGGACAGTTTTACTTCTTCTTTTCCAATTTGGATACCTTTTATTTCTTCTTCTTGTCTAATCACTATGGCTAGTACTTCCAGTATTATGTCAAACAGGAGTGGCGAGAGTGGGCATCCCTGTCTTGTTCCTGTTCTTAGGTGAAATGGTTTTAGTTTTTGCCCATTGAGTATGATGTTGGCTGTGGGTTTGTCATTTAGGGCTTTTATTATATTGAGGTATGATCCCTCTCTTTCCACTTTGCTGAGAGTTTTTATCAAGAAAGGGTGTTGAATTTTGTCAAATGCCTTTTCTGCGTCAATTGATATGACTATGTGATTTTTATCTCTCAATTTGTTTATGTGATGTATCACATTTATTGATTGTACCATCCTTGCATCCCCGGAATAAATCCTACTTGGTCGTGGTGTATGATCTTTCTGATGTAATGCTGGATCTGATTTGCTAGAATTTTGTTGAGGATTTTGGCATCTATGTTCATGAGGGATATTGGCCTGTAATTCTCTTTCTTTGTGTTGTCTTTACCTGGTTTTGGGATTAGGGTGATGCTGGCTTCATAGAATTGAGCTTGGAAGTGTTCCCTCCTCTTGAATTTTTTGGGAATAACCTGAGGAGGATAGACTTTAGTTCTTCCTTGAATGTTTGGTAAAACTCCCCTGTGAAGCCATCTGGCCCTGGGCTTTTGTTTGCTGGAAGCTTTTTGATGACTGCTTTAATTTCCTCCATAGTTATCAGCCTATTGAGATTTTTAGAATCTTCCTGATCAAGTTTTGGAAGGTTGTATTTTTCTAGGAATATGTTCATTTCCTCTAGGTTGTCTAGTTTGTTGGAATAGAGTTGTTCATAGTATTTTTTTTTACAACCTTTTGTATCTCTGTGGGGTCTGTTGCTATTTCGCCTCTTTCATTTCTGATTTTGTTTATTTGGGTTCTCTCTCTTTGCTTCTTGGTAAGCCTGCCAGAGGTTCATCAATCTTGTTTATCCTTCCAAAGAACCAGCTCTTGGTTTCATTGATCGTTTTTTTCCCTTTTTTTGGACTCTAGGTAATTTATTTCTGCTCTGATCTTTATTATCTCCTTCCTTCTGCTCACTCTGGGCTTTTCTTGATGCTCTCTTTCTAGTTCTTTAAGTTGTAGAATTAGATAATTTGTTACCATTTTTTCCTCTTGTTTTTTTTTGTTTTTGTTTTGTTTTTTAAAATAGGCCTGTAGAGCTATAAACTTCCCTCTCAGGACTGCTTTCACTGTGTTCCATAGACTTTGGATTGCTGTGTTTTCATTGTCATTCGTTTCCAGGATGTTTTTAATTTCTTCTTTGATCTCTTTGGTAACCCAATCATTGTTTAATAGCATACTATTCAGCTTTCAAGTGTTCAAATTTTTTTATTGTTTTCATTGTAGTTTATTTCTAATATTATGCCATTGTGGTTTAAGAAGATGCTTGATATGATTTCAATCTTCTTGAATTTGGAGATACTTTGCCTGTGTCCCAATATGTGGTCTATCTTTGAAAATGTCCCATGTGCACTTGAATAGAATGTATATTCTTTGTTTTTTGGGTGAAATGTTCTGACTCTGTCAATTAAGCCCATCTGATTTAGTGAGTCATTTAGGATTGCTGTTTCTTTGCTGATTTTTTGTCTAGAGGATTTATCCAGTGATGTCAGTGGGGTGTTAAACTCCCCTACAATGATTGTATTATTGTCAATCTCTCCGTTCATATATTCCAGGAGTTTTTTGGTTTTTTTTATGTATTTGGGTGCTCCTGCATTGGGTGCATATATGTTTACTAGGGTTATATCCTATTGTATCGATCCCTTTAGTATTATGAAGTGGCCTGCCTTATCTCTTATTATGGCCTTCAGTTGAGGTCTATTTTATCAGATATAAGTATTGCTACTCCAGCTTTTTTTTTCATTTCCATTTGCCTGAAAGATATTGTTCCATCCCTTCACTTTCAGTCTGTGTGAGTCCCTTGTTCTGAGGTGGGTCTCTTGTAAACTATATATATAATGTTTTTTTATCCATTCAGCTATTCAATGTCTTTTGATTGGAGCATTTAGTCCATTCACGTTTAAAGTTATTATTGATAGGTACTTGTTTGTAGACATTTTTATTATTTTTGTGACTGTGTTCCTTCGTCCCTTTTTATTTCTTCTTTTTACACCAGTCCCTTTAGCATTTCTTGCATTGCTGGCTTGGTAGTGATAAACTCCCTTAGCCTTTTTTTTTTTTTTTTTGTCTGTGAAGCTCCTTATTTCCCCTTCAATTTTAAATTCAGTTTACTAATTTTATGTTCTTATAAATATATCAAATAAAAAATTTACAGACATCTATCAAGATAAAAAGACCTCAAACTCAAATTTTTAAAATGTTGCCGTTTCTAAAAATTATATTATAAGAGGGAGAAGAGTGCCTAACAGCCAGGAGCTGAGGACCCTTATGCCCCAGTTTCTTAATCATCCAAATTACAGGCTTTCTCCTACATCTGGGCACACCTGGCAGCTCTTTCAAGCTCAGCCTGTGCTCAGCAGGGGACGAGGCTCAGGGAAGAGGAGGCATGATGTCGCTCAGCAGATGGGAACAGAGTGGACCTTTTAGATAGAAGGCAGCAAATTTCAAAAAGGCTGCTTGAAAAGAGTGCTAGTAACACACATTTGAAAGAGGTCACCATATTTGTCTAGCAAGACATTTTCGCCTATAAAAGGTTCTGATATTTTCCTGGGAGAGGAAAGCATCAGGATCTCTCTGTTAGCTGAACTTTTACATCTTCGACTATGTAATGCGGAGACTGTTGATTAGAGGAAGGGGACTGACCTGCTCATCATAGTTCCCCCTTCTGTGGATGTGCAAGTGGGGGCAGTTATGCCGATGTCTTATGAGGCTGTGATAGGCTCTTACTCAATTGTCCTCAAATAACTCCCTCCAGTTTCTAGCCAGGCCCTTGAGTTTTCCCTCCCCCTTGAACCTGGGCTGGCCCTGGATATTGCTTTCACCTATAGATGCTTCAGAAAGGATTCTCCAGCTCTAAGCCTTCAGGAGGCCTGGCAGCTTCTATGTTGTCCTCTCAAGAGCCTGAGCCTGTTAAAAAAGAACAATGTGGAGAAGTCATGTGAGGAAAGAGAGACCCTGAGGTTTAATGGATAGAAAAGCCCAGCAGAGTCCTGCTCCCATCTGACCTACCAGCTGAATGTGGTCACGGGAGTGACTGCCGGCAAGCCAGCAGGACTGCCCAGCTGAGCCCAGCCCAGATTACAGAATCATGACCAAACAAAATGACTGCTATTTTAAGCCACTAATTTTTGAGTTGGTTTGTTGTGTAGCAATAGATAATTGAAAATGCCTATAAATATGCCTTTCCCAGGATTAGGACTGTTCACCACTACTGGAAGAGACTGTTTGGGTTGAATTGTGTCCTCCTTCCACCCTCCCACCCCACCCCGCCCCGGCCTCCCTTGAAGATATGTTGTAGTCCCAACCCCAGAACTGGTGAATGTGACCTTTTTTTGGAAAATAGGGTCTTTGCAGATGCAATCAGGTTAAGATGAGGTCCTTAGGGAGGGCCCTACTCTAATATGGCTGGTGGACTGGTAAGAAGAAGAGATAGAGAGCCAGAGGAGATGCTAGGGGAAGACAGAGGCAGAGACTGGAGTGACACAGCTACAACCAATGGATGCCGAGCACTGTGAGCTGTTGGGAGAAGCTGGAAGGAAAGCATGGGGCAGTTTCCCTCAGAGCCCTCGGAAGGGGCCAGTGCTGACAGCACTGTGATTCTGGACATCTGGGCCCCAGAACTGTGAGAGAATAAACTTCGGCTGTTTCTAGGCACCCTCTTTGTGGTCCTGTGTTATGGCAGCCCTAGCAAAGAATGCAGAGATCCTTGAAGGCAATAGACATGAAGAGAGGTGGGGGAGGGGGACATTTGTGGTGGTCAGCATGAGGCACCCCTTAAATTTGCACCTTAGGCACCTTGCTTGCCTCATCCTACGTCCTAGCAGCGAATTATAAAGTAAAGATGACATGAATCCTAATCGGTGTTCGCTCAGAGGTTTTCCAGTTTGTGCTAGTTGTCCTGAGCTATTTATTCTATTCTGTATCTCCATGGAGTTCTTCCTATGTTCAGTGTAGACTTTTCCCAGTCAATCAAGGACACAACCGGATTGTCCTTTCCTACCTCCTAAGCTAAAGCTGCCTCTGTATGATTTGCGGAGCAGTCAGCCCACCTATTTTTTTAGTGGTGGCTATGACGTGGTTAAGGTTTATTGGCCCTGGATCTCTATTTGGCATCATGGAGCAAACTTCAATGAGGTGCCTCTATCCCCAAGAGTGGTGAGGTGAGCATAGCCACGGCAGGTAATTAAGAAAAAATTTAAGCCCCACCTTATCTGGTGACAGGCAGTTACTTCCCCCCAGAAAGTTCCTTTATATGCAATCCGTGTCTTGGCTGAAACAAATACGTTGGGGCATCCATACCCATACTTTGAAAGAACTCAGGGAGGTGAACTTTTGATCATGACAGTACTATAATAATGACAGCCGGACTATGAGCTACAAGTCTTCTGGGCCCTTAAGCCAAAGAACTGTGGCTCTCTGTTCATCCTGATCACTGGAAGGGCCTCAGGACTCAAGCACATTTACTTTATCTTTGCTTTGAGGTCTTAGTTTTTTCCTGTCTACCTTGTTCTCTCATAGCGGTACAAGTTACATGGTTGATGTTTGCATACATGTTGGAGAATACGTCCCTTAAAATGAGGCTATATTAAATTTCCTAGCAAGGACATTCTCTACTGAAGAATGACTCCATTAATCCCTGAAAACTTCCTTACTTACTCACACAAGATGTACATCTGTACAGTTTTGCCACAAAAGATCAACCATTTTTCCACTCTTTAGTGGAACAGAAATTTTACAGTTGAGTGACTTTTTTGTGGAGTGACTTTTTTCATGGACTATTTTGGTAGAGAGCTAGAAAAAATTATATAAATAATATGTTATATTAATATTATATGTTATGTGAAATTATCCTGTATAGTAAAGAGCTAATATGCAAATGGTCATCACACCCTCGCCCCCTTGTGCCGTCGTGCCCAGGCTGAGGAACCTGAGGCCACGCCTCCCGCCCCAGCACCAGGGCCGGGGATATGAGGCTGCACCCCCCACCCTGCAGGGCTTGACGAGGGTGGGGCTGGCCGGTTCTGGATCTCGCGCGATTTCGAGGCGTGCGCGAGTGGGCGGGGACTTGATTCTGGGTCCCATAGCGCACCCCAGACTCTGACAGGAGGGAGATTTTCATATACATTTTACTAATTTTCTTTCATCTCTGACACTTCTATTATAGAGAAAGGGCAAATAGCAATATTAAAATATTTCCTCTAATTAATCCCTTTTAATGTGCATGAATTTCATGCACCAGGCCACTAGTATATTATATACAATTATATATTATTAATGATAAAATTATATGCATACATGGACACACCCACTTAAATTCTCAATTTTAGAATTTTTCATTCTTATCTTTTATACTAAAAATCTTTATTCTTAAAATTATAAAGATAATTTTTTGTTTTCTAAACAATACAAGAAAATAGTTTCAAATAATAATACAACACAAAGAGCAAAATTACTGACTAAAACGTTCAAGGCTTCTTCTGCAATTCTTTTGTTTTTAGACTGTATCCCACAAAAGATGTACAAGCAAATTATTTTGTTCCTGAGTCCTCCATAATCACCCACTTTAGATGGCTTTGTAATTACTTATCTGGTAGACATTCAGTTCAATTGTTTCTGTTCCTTTTCAATGTGAGGGATTGGTATTCCAAAAGCTGGCAGTTCCATTTCACGGAGATAGAGGCTTGCGGATACCAGGCTGCTAGCTTCTCTTGCTGGAGATAGTCAGCCACTGGCTGAGAGACAGGAGGCCACTCCGCCAGCCAGTTTGGAGATATACCCAAAGGTTACATTTTGCCACCATTTGTTCTTTCTCCAATTACTTAATATAATCATAAATACAAGACTTGCATTATCACAGGCATGATTTCCGTTTCAACAAGCCAAAGCGTACAACTGTTTTTAAACTTTTCGAATAATTTTAGAACCCAGGATTTTTATGTATTCATTATTATTTTGTAAATTTTACTAAAGTCAGTTCCATTCATAAATATTTTAAATCACCCTTTCTCTACTAAGTTAATATATCATGTTATGCTAAGGATTGCAGTTTTATCCTGACCCAGTGCTAGTCAGTTTTTAAATTTTCCTTTAGGGGTACAAAGGAGGTATTTTGTTGCATTGAACTCACCATAATTAGCAAATAACACTATATAAAAATTCAGCTCTTTAAGTTTTGTCTCAAATTCTCCTTTGACTCATGGGTCAGATTTTACCTTTTACATTATCTGTGTCCTTATTTTAATTATACACGAACCTAGTGTAGAACTCCAATTTCTCCAGAGGCATTTGGATGAATATAAATATTCATTACTTTAGTGGCATATAATATAAAATTCCTAAAGCCAATTAATAATTCTATAAAATATGGTCAGAGAATTTAAAAATTAAATACAAAATTAATTCAATAACTAGAAAGTGTCAAATGTTACACTACTAAACTATCCCCAGAAATCTCCCATGAAATCTTTTCTATAGCTTAATTTCTGGATTATCTGAGTTCTGCTAGAATCTTTTCAGATCTAAATCTCCCTCATAGAAAATGTCAGTGAAATGGTGGAGTAATTGTTTTTCTTTAATGAGTAAGCATTCTACACCCTTCTGAGATTTCCCTTTTGATTAGCAGAGGAGAACCTGCCTTGTGACATTCCGGGAGGGAAGTGTGGCCCTGGTGCCCAGCAGGTGACCTTCCAGTCAAAAGTTAGCAAACATCAGAAAGGCTGTGTGAAAGGCATACTTCAACCTATGTTTGAAATGTGGTATTCATCGCCAAAATATTTAGAATTTACATAATGTTGCAATAGTTGCTATTCCCTAGGAGAGGAATGATGAGTGTCTACAAATTTACTCCCCTAGAAAATACCATAACATATACAAAGGGGTTAGGGCATCTTCTAGAGGAGTAAAACATTAATAATTTCTTGATTGGCGGAGTCTTTGAATGTTTAGACCAGTGATGGTGAACCTTTTGAGCTCGGCGTGTCAGCATTTTGAAAAACCGGGTCACATATAGAAATTTTTTGATATTTGCAACCATAGTAAAACAAAGACATATTTTTGATATTTATTTTATATATTTAAATGCCATTTAACAAAGAAAAATCAACCAAAAAAATGAGTTCGCATGTCACCTCTGACACGCATGTCATAGGTTCGCCACCACTGGTTTAGACCAATTGATCGGGAGTTTTGTTGATTATGAAGGGCCGATTTTTAATATCAGGCCTTTAAGTTATATTTGGTCCCATTTACAAACTTAACACTTTTAAGCAGTTTAATCTTTCATCTAGTTAATATATTGTATTTCCTTTTAAGTATTTTAGTTTTCCATGTTAACAATATAACCTTCCCAAGTGCTTAAATTGCTCCAATGAAACTAATATATGTATAAATACTATAGCAAACTTTATAAATGTAGTGAACCTTAAGTTTTCTTAAATGTCCCAACATCTATCTATATAAAACCTTAATATGCAAATCAACTGAAGGGAGGAATGGTGGAACAACTGGTCCCTATGACGTGCACTGAACACTGGGGGGCAGATGCTCAATGCAGGAGCTGCCCCCAGCCCACAGGCCCCGACCAGCAGCGGTGGTGGGGTGGGGCCACCGAGCAGGCATCGCCAGACCAGCCAAGGCAGGTGCCAGCGGGGGCCTCCCCCCAATTGCCCTGCCGGTCGCCCCACAGATCAGCCCTGATCACCGGCCAGGCCTAGGGACCTTACCCGTGCGTGAATTTTCATGCACTGGGCCTCTAGTTGTTTATAAACATGGTAAGTGTTCAACTTAAAGTTACAAATCTAAGTGTGATGAAGACTGTTACTCATCCCCAAATATATATATTTTCCCGTTCTTCTATAGTAATGGAGTCCTTGATTTTTATTGAGCACATCATCTCCTACAAAATAGACCCCATTTTCCAACCTCTCATTTACCTACGTGTGGCCAAGATCTTATTACAGGTATTGTTGTGGACTAAATTGTGTGCCCAACCCCAAATTCATATGTTAAAGTCCTAACCCCCAATACCTCAAAATGCTGTTCCCATCCAGATTGATTCCTTGATTTGGTTATTTTTCTCTTAAGACTTTTAAATATCTTTTCTGGTAAACTCTAAAGAACTTTGCACTTAATGGAATCCTGACATGTTTTCATAAACTGCCTGCCTCTTAAGACCATGCTGTTCTCACAGATATTGAAATGGTAGCAAATGGAATTTGGGATTTCTCTCATGGCATTATCTGACTGAAAAGTCCCAACTTTCAAGGTCATGCTGCTGGCAGGACACACGTGGGTTAGAACCCAGCTTCATCATTTGTTAGCTGTGGAACACTTTCTAGACAAGTTCCACATCCATTCTGAGCCTCTTTTCTCATATGAAAGTGCAAAGAACACTAATACATATTTCAAGGGGTTTACTGAGAAAATTAAATAAGATAATGTATATATACATAGTCTTTATCATTGTGCCTAGCATATAGCACTTAATAAATGATAGCTGTAATTATATGTTACTAGAGGCCCGGTGCACAAAAATTTGTGCACTCGGGGGGAGAGGGGGGTCCCTCAGCCCGGCCTGTGCCTTCTCGCAGTCTGGGACCCCTCAGGGGATGACCACCTGCTGGCTTAGGCCCACTCCCCAGGGGATTGGGCCTAAGATGGCAATCAGACATCCCTCTGGCAGCCCGGCAGCCCTCGGGGGATGTCCACTTGCCAGCAGGGAGCAGGCCTAAACTGCAGTCGGACATCCTTAGTGCTGCTGAGGAGGCAGGAGAGGCTCCCACCACCACCACTGTACTGGCAGCCATCAGCCTGGCTTGTGGCTGAGCAGAGCTCCTCCCATGTGAGAGCACCCTGACCACCAGAGGGCAGCTCCTGCATTGAGCGTCTGCCCCCTGGTGGTCAGTGTGTGTCATAGTGACCAGTCATTCCCAGTCTTTCTGCTGTTAGGGTCAGTTTTCATATTACCCTTTTACTATATAGAATAGAGGCCTGGTGCATGGGTGGGGGCCAGCTGGTTTGCCCTGAAGGGTGTCCCGGATCAGGGTGGGGATACCACTTAGGTGCCTGGCCAGCCTGGATGAGGGGATGATGGCTATTTGCAGCTGGTCACACCCCCTTCAGGGTGGGGGTCCTGCTTGGGTGCCTGGCCAGCCTGGATGAGGGGATGATGGCTGTTTGCAGCTGGTCACACCCCCTTCAGGGTGGGGTTCCCCACTGGGGTGCCTGGCCAGTCTGGGTGAGGGGCTGAGGGCCGTTTTCAGGCTGGCGGGTGACTAAAGCTCCCAACCTCTCCTTTTTTTCTTTTTCTTTTTTTTAATTCTGGGATTTATTTACCTTCTATGGCTGTCACTGGAGCTGAGAGCCGGCTTTAGCTCTGAGGCTCAGCTCCAGCTCTGAGACCTCAGCTGCTGAAAGCAGGGATCTGGGTTTGTTTGGGTTCTATAATTGTAACACTGTTGCGGTCCTGCTCGCTCCAGCTCTGACGGCTGAAAGCAGGTTTCTGGGGATTGTTTAGGTTTTATATTTGCAACATAGTTGCTTAGAGTGCAAGCTCAGAGGCCGGCAGCGGCAGGCGGGGAACCTTGGCTTCCTCCATCACTGGAGCAAGCAAGCCTCCTGTTCGCTTCAGCTGCCTGGCTGCCGGCCGCCATCTTGGTTGGCAGTTAATTTGCATATCTCACTGATTAGCCAATGGGAAGGGTAGTGAAGTTACAACTAATTACCATGTTTCTCTATTATTAGATAGGACTAGAGGCCCAGTGCACAAAATTCGTGCACTTGGGGGAAGGGTTCCTCAGCCCTGCCTGTGCCCTCTCACAGTCCAGGAGCCCTCAGGGGATGTCCGACTGATGGCTTAGGTCTGCTCTCCCCAGGGAACCATCAGTCAGATATCCTTAGCACTGCCGTGGAGGCAGGAGAGGCTCCTACCCACCACCACTTGATCTCGCCAGCCATGAGCCCAGCTTCTGACTCAGCAGCGCTTCCCCTGTGGGAGCGCATTGACCACCAGGGGCAGTTCCGGCATTGAGCATCTGCCCCCTGGTGGTCAGTGTGCATCATTGCAACCGGTTGTTCCACTGTTCACTAGATTTGCATATTAGCCTTTTATTATATAGGATTATTAATATTATATCATATGAAAATAAACTCAGATGAATTAGCAAGTAGTGTAAAAATGTGTGTACATGTTAAAGATTAAATTAGACTTTCACGTACATTTCACTCTTCCCGCCTTGGGCCCCTGACACCCAAACTCCTAAGAAGTGTTTGTCATCCTCGGAGAAACTCTAGCATGAGACTTTTTCTCATGTGAAAATGCCAAAGCCTCTGTGAGAAGCAGAGTTTTTTAGGGTGTCTCTGGTCTTTTTCTGAACTGAGAATGCAAGCACGAAAGGCCTCTGAATGGGAGGGGGTTGGGGGCTGGCAGTTGGGGGAGGGCGGTTGGAGCATTACATGGAGAAGCAGCAGAGACTTGAGTATGTTTCCTCCTCTTAGTTCGGCCAAGGGTCTGGTCTCTAATCACTATTTTCGCTCACCTCTTTTGTTGCATTTGTCAAATGCTGTCTCCTTCAAATCCATAGCATTTCTTCCTTCCTTGTTGCCCTGGAAACTGCTCCCCTTATCCAGCCAGGAGGGTTTTATTGATTTCTCTACCTTCTTTCCACCTCTCTTTAAAAATAAAAACACCAAGTTAAAATCCTGCCTTCTGAGAAGTCCTCCTTGAAAAACTTGAACATTTATAAATATGCTCATTTGCTCACTTTCTTTTTAGTAATGAAACAAACTCCCATTTATTTTGGTTTGTGCATTGTTTTCTCTCCCTTTAATCAAATTTAAGACGACCTCTATTTTTGTGTGGCATCTAGTATTTTTGATTGAATGTGTTCTTTCAGTACAGTTATATTAACATTAAGACTAATTTGTGACATCTTCCCAATCTCTGATCGATAGCTTCATATAGAACCTTAATGCATGAACCCTGACTACACACCACCCTTCCATATCAAAGACAGAATCCCACATCTAAAGGAACTACAGTATGTATCTAATGTAGTATTTCATGTAGTAAAATTCTGATGCAATTAAGCCTAATTTAAGGCCCCACATATAACCTGAACTTAGAAGAGTCCTTGAGTAATTATATTTCACATCTGGAAGCATTCTCAGGGATCACTGAAGCCTTAGATTCTTAGGGGTAATTACTTTAATCAAGAACAGAAATTAATTATATAGCCAAAGCTACTTCCAATTAGAAAGGAAATAGAAAATTCCCCTAAAACATGACTGATTGATTAAAAACAAATGCCCACACATCCCATCTCCATTATTAGTATTACTAGGTACGCCTGTGCACAAGAGTTCACAGGCAGCGTATTGCCGGTCCTCGCCTGGGAACGTGCCCAGCTGGTTCTCCTTTGCTCTTCTGCAGTCAGGAGAGGCCTGGGAGAAGTGCTCCTTTCAAGCCCCCAGCCCTGACGCTGCATCCATGCCCCACCCCTACCTAGGAGAGACTGCTGGCCGGCCTGGCTGTCTGTCTGTCTTTACTTGGCGAGTCAGTGTGGGTTCACACCTCGGGGGCTTGTCCTTTTGAGTCCCTTCCTCTCTGGGTCCTGATACCCAAGTTGGAAAGTTCTTCTTTCTTCTCTTTGATGTTTCCTAATTCCATCCACCCTGGGCTTTTTTTCTTTCTTTCTTTATTTGAACAACTTACCACTTTATCTTCTCTTTGCCCAGCCCCTGTATTTTCCAGATTCAGGGAGAGGGACGCAGGCTCTCTAGGCTAGCATGCTGAATTTTGGCCTCACTCTTAGTTCTGCTGGTTCTTTGAATTGTGGTTTCCACTTAGGATTGGGCTAAGAGGGGCTGGGTTGATGAAGAAAATATACACACAAAAACAAATGTTACTTTGAATATGTCTCTGCCAAATGATTTTTATAAAGTAGATCATTTTAGAACTGAAAAAAAAGATAAGGTTTTGGTCCAGTTTGTTCATTTGCTGATAGGGAAACTGAGGCCCAGAGATGTAGTGTCAGAGGCAATACCATGGTCCGCATCTCATACGTTCAGGCCAGTATTGTTTCCAGAACAGTGTGCTGTCTCTTACGTAAGAGCTCAATTATGATGGTAAAAGTTCCTAATCAGCCATAAATAAATTATACTGGTTTTTAGGATATTAATGAAAATGATACTGTCTTGGGTATTTGCCTTCTTCTTGTGCCAGAATTGTTTCTCAGAGAATTCAGAAAGAAATATTTCTTGGTCATTCCAGGTAGTTGGTTATTTGTCACCAAACTGAAGAAGGGGCTTAGCAGAGATGCTCCCTCTGGGTCAGTGTGTAAATAAAGCAATCAATCATTCAACAGCCAAGTTATGTCACACCTGGCTGAAAACTGCTACTAGAGCCCAATTTTTCTGAGCACGCTGGCAAGAAATGCCAAGATGCTTATCCTTAGCATACAATGAAAGAAATTTCATTTTCATTTTACACAGCTTCTTGGCACTCATTATCTCCTTCTGGTCTAGGAGACCAGAAACCTTTTTTTAAACCTTAAATCTTCACGTCACATCCTGTGTGAACCTCAGGCGTTCTGGAAGAAACTGAAAATAGAATTCTAATAGCTGGACTTTTATTCCCTTTGCTCTGGAAAGATTCTGTGGGGTAGTGTGCTGTATGCACCACTAGAGGGCGCCTTGACACTTGCTTTTGAAGCTACAGTTTTTTAGCATCCCCAAGTTGTAATCATCTGCATTTGTTGTTGTGCTGCCACATTTAGTAATATTTGTGGTAGCACTAATGAAATTCTCTCCTGTATAACAGTGGCTCTCTGCAGTCCTTAACAAATATTGGTTGAGATGGGGATAGTTACAATGGAGTCTAGTTAATTAACAAGAAATGGATGAAGTCTAAATGCAAGTATCAGAAAAGGACTCAAAAGAGCTGGTACACCATGGGTTGGGTTGTCTTCCTTAGCAGGAAAGCACCCAGAATAATAGTGTGACTTACTAGACAAATAGAGCAGACATATAGAGTAAGCCTCCCCCCGCCCCCCATTTCCCCCGGTTCATAGGTATGTGTCTGACAGTCAACAGGTAAATTTAGATTCTGCTGAGGAAGAAGGGCAGACAAACCCTGGAAGATATATATATTGACCAGGAGTAGAAGGATCAAAAGAACTTGGGTGAAATAGATCTATTGAATACTGTAAGGAAAAAAATAAAAATAAAGGCAAAGCATTTTAAAAGGTTTAAGGTCAGCAACGTCTTCTTCCCTCCTCACCCTATAGTCTAGAGGTCACTGCACTGAAGCACCTGAGGCAAGGACTAAGCAAGTATCAGGAGTAGAGGCGGGTTCTAAAGTCAATTTCTTTAGACAGAATTGGCAATATTTAAAAGGACAGTGGGTGGACAGTTGTCACCATGCACATACTGATAAACTTGAACAAATTCCCAACACAACAAAAAAAACCCCAAAGAAATGGGAGTTGAAAATTTTGGAGAATGGCCATCAGGCACCACTGAACTCTGCAAAAAGATATGTGTGTCTTTTTTTTAAAAAACAAAACAAGACGACAACATATATTTTTTTATTAATTTCAGAGAGGAAAGGAGAGGGAGAGAGAGATAGAAACATCAATGATAGAGAGAATCATTGGTCGGCTGCCTCCTGCACAGCCCCTACTGGGGATCAAGCCCGCAACCCGGCCATGTTCCCTTGATTGGAATCGAACCCAGGACCCTTCAGTCCGCAGGCCGACACTCTATCCACTGAGCCAAACTGGCTAGGACAAGGTATCCATGTTTCCATGGTGGCCCAATGACCTTGAATGACCCAACCTCACCATTTTGACTGCCTGTCTCACTCCATTCTCTCCTTCCCTTCCCACTTCCAGAACACAAACCTCTTTTGCTGCAGGAATAATCTATCCACTAAGAGTTTCACCTTACATTCTCCTTGACAAAAATTCCACGCGTCACCTGTGACGGGCATTATGGCTATTTTTCAGGTTACCTCTGTCCATCCTGATCTCTACCCCCATTCCCGTGGGCTGCTTGTGGGGGTGGTCTCCCATCTCTAAACGTGTCTGTACTGGCCTTTTGGTGGGACTTTTGGAAGTCAAGGTCACTTGCTGTGTGTGTGTGTGTGTGTTTATATTCCCTCATAAGCCTAGAAGAGGGTTCTCTACATAAAATCATAATATTTTAGAAGTGGAACTTAACTGTCATCTTGTTTATCCTTCTATCAGAGAGTTAGTGTTGAATGCCCAAAGACTGTTAGGATCCCAACAACCTTTTAAATTTCCTTTGTGAGATGTTTCAAATGAAGCTACTGAAAACGTTAGTGTAGAGGTTTCTGCATAAACAGAATTTTCATTTCTTTGTGATAAATGTCCCGGAGTGAAATTGCTGGGTTATGTGATAGTTGCATGTTTAGTTTTTTAAGGCGCTGCCAAACTTTTCCAGAGTAATTGAACCATTTTATATCCCCACTGCCACTGAGTGATCCAGTGTCTCCACATCCTCAGCAGCACTTCCTGTTGTTGCTATATTTTATTTCAGTTATTCTGATGGGGTACAGTGACCTCCCTGTGGGTTACATTTGTGTGGTTTTTTTTAATATAAAAAAAGAGTCTCTATGCGGTCTCCATTTTCGGTCCTCGGGTATCAAGATTCTCTCCTGCGAGTTTTCTGTTGGTTATTCAGGAAGTTTTTCTGTATTTTTTTTTTGTGTGTGACCTTGACATTTCTGAAGATTACAGGCCAGTTATTTTAGCATGTCTCTCAGCTTGAGTTTATCTGATGTTTCTTCCTTAAGTTTGCATTTTTCTAATGGCTAATGATGTTGAACATATTTTCGTGTGTTTATTTTCCATCTGTGTATCTTCTTCAGTGAAATGTCTCTCCATGTCTTTTTTTTTTTTTCCTAATTGGGTATTTTTTTCTAATCATTGAAGTTGTAGAATTCTTTATATATTTTAAGTATAAATCCTTTGTCAAATATGTGGTTTGCAAATATTTTCTCTCAAACTCTAGCTACTCTTTTCATAAGCAAACGCTTTTAATTTTGACAAAGTCCAATTTATCAATTTTTCCTTCTTTGAATCATGGTTTTGTTGCCAAGTCTAAAATTACTCTGTCTAGCCCGAGACCCTGAAGACTTTTTCTGACAAGGGTTTATAAAGTTTTCTTAAATCTTTTAAGCTAAAAAAAAATCTTGTTATTTCAGCAGGTATTAACTCTTTGCTTGCCTTTGTGTGTGTGTGTGTGTGTGTGTGTTTACAAGGGGGTTATAATCACTACACCATAGATGTGTTTTTAGTCCCAACTTTGTAAGCATGTTCCCATTCACCCCCACATTTCTGTTTGGTTGGGGAGAACCAATGGAAAATTCTTAAGATGACACTGAAAGGAGTTTTTTAGGTAAAATAGGAATTTTGGGGGTGAAAAAGGCAGGTTTAGGAAATTTTAAAAATTAAGAGGTCTATGGGAAAAACACAGGGCTACAGAGCTGCAAAAGGGTACATTTTCATAAGACAAGGGAGCTGGGAGCCGCAGAAGTTACATTTCCATAAGATAAGGGAGCTGGGAGTAGCAAAAAGTACATATTTACAGAATAAAGGGAAGGAGGAAGAAAGCCCAGAGGGAATAGAGAAACCACAAGGAAGGAGGGGAGGAGAGCCTTCATGTCCCATGTGAGGTTGGACCTTTGAGCTCAGGAGTTGCTATAGTGACCAAATCAGAAGGGGGTAGTGACCAATCAGAGGGGATACCAAGGAACACAGATCTGCAGCCTTTATAAACTGTAGGGAAAAGGGACTCGGTGGGGCTCTTTCCCCCTCCCCACGTGGGAGTCTGTACTTGTTCTTCAATACATTTCCACCTGCTATACCACCTTTCGTCCGTGGTTTCATTCTTTGACTCCACTGGACAAGAGCCCGGGAAGCCATCCTGCCCAGGGGAATGCTGCGTGTTTCCAGTCCAAAGTCCCCTATCAATACCACTCTCCCCATCAGTAAACGGGCCAAGCTACGTGCCCTTTGTGAGGTGGCGGTGGCTGCTTGGGAAGAAGCCCACTGTAGACAATGAAAGGTCTAGGGAGTCCCAATGCGGTGGAGAGAAGAAGAGTTGGAGAACCCCAGACCAGGGGTAAAATATCCTTTATCCAGAAGCACAGGCTTTATCCATCCTAAAGACGTGTGTCACGAGATTAAAATGCTAATTCAAGCACTGCCTATAAAAACTAACATCAGCATATGTTTTCAGAATTTCTTCATCATTCCATTTTCAAGCTCCTATCCCAAACAAGATGGTTTAATCTTTAAAACTGGCTACATTAGCATGCACAGCAGTGTAAAAATTTGTTCAAATGTTAATGCAAGCAATTGCTGTTAATTTCCTGTTTACCCTAACCCAAAATGTGAAACTCTGTTCTTTCAGCCAGCACTTATTCTCTCGCCAGATAGATCTCCCTCCGGCTCCCTCCCCTCTCCCTCCCGTGGTTCCACCCTCTTCCTCTCACTCAGACTCTCATTCCTTTCATTTCTTCGGTACTCCCACTATTGTTATTCAATCATTTACCAATGGTTTCTTTTTTACATTAAAACAAATATAATAAAACTTCTTTACATCAAATTGTCTAAACATTAAAATTTAATCTACATGGAACAATAATTATCCAGTACTTTCTTCTATTTCCTAGCTGTGTGTTTCATAGGGATGATTTTCTTCAATATCATCTAATTTTTCAAGATATAATTCATATAACATAAAATTCACCACTTAAAGTTTACAATTCGGTGTTTGTTTAGTTTTCACAGGCTGTGCGACGTCCAGGAAGGGGCTGAGGGAATGGCCGAATGAAGGGCTTGCAGGGTGGAGTGTGAGGAAGTGGGCAGCCACTGATGATGCTGAATATTTCTAAATATAGAAAGAAAGGGTGTGGGGAGGTGATAAAATCATGGGAGGGTGTGATCACCTCAGTACCAAGATGGAAATGAGAGGAGCAGAGGTTCCAGGCAGGTGGATAAAGACAGTCAGTCAGGGGGTCCTTGTCCAAAGCCACTGAGGACCCTGCAACCTAACCGTGCTGGTGAGGCTCGGGTCAGAGACGAGTCCATCGCTCCTCAGCTGGACGGTCTGCCCCAGGCCCACGGGTCCACTCACTGTCGTTGGCACGTTCATGGCCTCTCCTTCACTGAACGGTTGCTCACACTGTCTCTCTCTCCTGAATACACCCTAGAGCTCACCTGTCTTTTACTGCCCAGCTCATGTTCTCTATGATTCTCTATGACATTTTCTCCAGCAACTGCCTACCATGAGCTCTCGGAGTGCTCAGTGCATTTAACCAAAAACTTCTGATGCGGAAGTCATTGTATATTTGCCAGCCGTCTCGCCACTGGGCTGTTGCTAATCTTGATCTTGAAGCCTAATTAATAACCCTGCCTCACCTGTACCCATCAGCAGCTTCCAAGCGATCACGTAAAGGACCCTTCCCAGGTGTATTAGTTTGCTCGGGCTACTGTGACAAACACCATAGTCTGGGGCAGCCGTGGGCAAACTACGGCCCACGGGCCGGATCCAGCCCATTTGAAATGAATAAAACTAAAAAAAAAAAAAAAAATACCGTACCCTTTTATGTAATGATGTTTACTTTGAATTTATATTAGTTCACACAAGCACTCCATCCATGCTTTTGTTCCGGCCCTCCGGTCCAGTTTAAGAACCCACTGTGGCCCTCGAGTCAAAAAGTTTGCCCACCCCTGGTCTGGGGGCTTAAACAATAGACAGTTATTTCTCAGAGTTCTGGGCTGGAGTCCAAGCTCAAGGTGCTGCCGGGTTGGTTCCCCGTGAGGACTCTCTTCCTGTCGTGCAGATGGCTGTCTTCTCACTGTGTCCTCACATAGCCTTTCCTCTGGATGCACTTGCAAGAGAGGGGGGAGGTATTTCTGGTATCTCTTTCTCTTCGTATAAGGACATCTGTCCTCACATCTGGTCCCACCCTTATGACATCCTTTAACCTTAATTACCCCCCTAAAAGCTCTGTCTCCAAACACGCTCACCTTGGGGCTTAGGGCTTCAAGAAATGAATTTTAGAGGAACTGATGGGGAGAATGGGACATTTTGGGGGAAGGGGGCTGGCAATCTGAATCTGTGCCAGTAACCTAATGTACATTCTTGGTAGCCTATAATTGAGTCACTGCCCCTTTCTCCACAAGCTGGTCTGGTGGGACCCATTTTTCTGATTGATCCCAATTTGCAAGGGGGCCATAAACAAAGGATGTAACAGCTTAGCTGGAGGGGAGGTCACTAGCACCACCCAGACTAGGCAGTTAGATACAATCCAACTTCCCCCTTCTAACTGACTCAGGAGGGGCTGAGGAAGCCACCACAAAAGCCTGGTAGTTAGGAAACAGATAGAAAACAAAGAAACCAAAGGGTATAAAGGGAAAGCTTCCTCCATATTGGCTTACTCAGGATTTGGAGAACTGACCCCTCAGTCACTGTACTAGTACATGTGAAACATCCTATATAATAAAGAGGTAATATGCAAATTGACCCTCACACCCTCACACAAGATGGCTGCCCCCATGTGATCACAAGATGGCTGGCAGTGGAGGGCAGTTGGGGGTGACCGGGCCTTCAGGAGAGGGCAGTTGGGGGCGACCAGGCTGGCAGGGAGGGAAGTTGGGGACGATCAGGCCAGTAGGGGAGCAGTTAGGTGTTGATTAGGCTGGCAGGGGCGTGGTTAGGGGCAATCAGGCAGGCAGACAGGCAAGCAGTCGGGAGCCAGCAGTCCAGGATTGTGAGAGGGATGTCCCCCAAGGGGTCCCAGATTGGAGAGGGTGCAGGCTGGGCTGAGGGACAAACCCCCTTGGCCAGTGCACAAAATTTGGGCACTGGGTCTCTAGTCTGAAAATGAATGGGTTTATCCTGGACCTCCAAGTACTCCTGAGTATTTTTTGGTCGCCTGATAAATTCTGTAACAGAACCAATTCAGTCCACAACACTAGGAAAAGACTGGGGATCCCTCTCATAGGAAAAAAAAAGATCTAGAAAAATAAGACTTAACGTTCTCCATATTTCCATGGACTTAAAAAGTTGACTCCATGGAATAATTACACACACACACACATTATAAATCAGTCATCTTCAATATATCATAGTAATTTTGATATACTATTCAACTCATTGCACATTTTTTAGACTGGCATCTAAAAAATTTTATCATAACTTTTAAGTTGTTGCAAAAGATGAAATATCCAGTCTGGTGTGTTATAAATATTGCAATTTTAAAATAAAACTATAACATTGCTTATTTAATCATCACCTTTTTAAAAAATTACAAGTCCTATTTTAATGACCATACATTTCAAATTGCTCCTTTTACTCTTTGAAATTGTATTTCAATTCTACTTCCCCATAGAATTATGTCCTATTGTAATAATACATTTTATACTTAAGAGTTTTTTATTAATTACCCTATTACATTTTTCAACAAAAAAAGTGAAATTATTTTAAAGTGTCTGTGATTAAAGGTTAAGATGTTGAAATAAATCTGGATTGAGTTATTATGATTTTATATATATCTATATTAATAAAAAGGTAAAATGCTAATTAGACCGGATATCTTCTGAAAAAAGCCACAGTGGCAGGGGCTGAGGCAGAGGTGGTTAGGGGCAATTGGGCCGGCAGGGGAGGGCAGTTAGGGGCAGCAGTCTGGCAGGCAGAGGCAGTTAGGGGTGATCAGGCAGACAGGCAGGCAAGCAGTTAGGAGCCAGCTATCCCAGATTGTGAGAGGGATGTCCCAGATTGGAGAGGGTGCAGGCTGGGCTGAGGGACCCCACCCCCCACCTGTGCATGAATTTTGTGCACTGGGCCTCTAATATATATATAAATCCAGCTACCATAGCGCCAGAGCAACTGGAATGACCAGAGACCAGAACACCATGGCCCCTCACCCAGGCTGGCCCACCCCCCAGGGAGAGATTAGGGGTGCCTCTAGGCAACGCGATAGCGTGCGAGCTTGATGAGGAAAAGTAGAAAAAATAGGGGGGAAGGTCTTAAGGGTCTGTGGCATTGTGGTGGGCCTGGAGTAGGTTTGGAGTGTGCTGGGGAAGGAAGAGGAAGATCTGAGTGGAAAATGGCTCAGCACAGTACCTTTCTCATTGCGAACCGGGACAGCAACAGCCATGGACTGAATGGGAGGTTGTTTCATGAGTGCATTTGGGACCGACATGTTCATGGCAGTAGCAGTACTCCTGAAACTTCGCTGATTCCAAATAGTAAACAGCTATCAATGTCAAAGAACAGAAAAATCCTCTCCAACTAGAGACCCTGGATGTTGCAATGCAACCGAAGGAAACACCACTTAAGGAGGAGCTAGAAAAACTGGAAGTATGCAACCAGAGGATTGTGGGATTGTGGAGGACGCCTGGGTGCCTACCACTAGAATGGGGTAGCCTATTACGTGCAAGTACATAGTCAGCCCTATAGTCCTGTCTCGCAGTATTTGGATGTGACTTCTGGTGGAAAATTATTTCGATTGAGGTTTGCTGTTCCCTTGCGTGAGGAAGATCAGAATTAAAGGTTTCATTTGTTACCTTGGTTTTAAGCAGAGGAAAATGGGATAGTGATGAAGAAGAAACTTTGGAGATAGTGAGGGGCAGTTTGTCCAGACTGTTGAGAACTCAGAATTATAGTTTGATTGGGATAGAAATCCTGCTAATAGCACATGGTGCCTGAAATCTGAGCATTCTACTTTTAGGTTTTCCCGTTCATGTTTTTGGAGACTGCCTATTAAAACATTCCTGGTTGGGGAGCACTTCCGGCGCCAAATGGTCACTATGAAGTTCAACCCCTTTGTGACCTCAGACCGCAGCAAAAACCACAAAAGCCACTTCAATGCCCCCTTGCACGTGCACCACAAGATCATGTCTTCCCCGCTCTCCAAAGAGCTGCAGCAGAAGTACAGTGTCTGCTGTCCATGCCCATCCACAAGGATGACAAGGTCCAGGTGGTTCGAGGACACTTACAAAGGTCAGCAGGTCGGCAGGTAGTACAGGTGCACAGAGAGAAACATGCCATCTACATCGAGCGGGTGCAGTGTGAGAAGGCTAACCGCACAACTGTCCACGTGGGCATTCACCCCAGCAAGGTGGTTATCACCAGGCTAAAACTGGACAAAGATCGGAAAAAAATTCTTGAACACAAAGCCAAATCTCAACAGGTTGGAAAAGAGCAAGGCAGATATAAGGAAGAACTTATTGAGAAAATGCAGGAATAAATGTAGCATGTTGTGTAACCATGGTTGAGCTGTAGGTTTTTAGCCTGGTGTGTATTCCTTTAAAATTGTTTAAGATGTCTCTGGAATATTTTTTTTCCTTCCTGGTTTGTTATTGATATGTGGCTCTGAATATTTATTGTTGCTGTTTGGATTAATTTTATGAATAAGAATTGGAAATGTTTCTTAATTCAAAAAATAAAACAATAAAAAATTCCTGGTTGGAAACTGTTTGTATAGAAGCCCATAAGTATTAAGTATTTGCTGTGTTTACCATGCTTAGCTCTCTGTAAGGAATATGGAATAATGTTAAATGCCTCATGTTCTCAAGAAGCTTGAATTTAAAAAAAAATAAAGAAGAAATATAAATATTAAAAATTAAAAAAGAAGCTTGAGTTTTAGGGGTGAAATCAGGCAGGCAGGTGAACGGCTAGGAGCCAGTGGTCCTGGATTGTGAGAGGGATATCTGAAAGGTCCCAGATTGTGAGAGGGTGCAGGCTGGGCTGAGGAACGCGCGCCCTCCCCGCACAAATTTTGTGCACCGGGCCTCTAGTTGTTATATAATACATTAAAATAAAAATATAAGTAATTATACTTTGAAAATGCTAACTACATAGAAAAAGTAAAATTTTTATTAAACATTCATTTGTTAATAAGATGAGCATTTCCCCCAAGTAGTCATATATCTATAAGTGAATATTAATTATTTATGGAGCTCTGAGAAATGATTAACATTAATTCTATTTCTATTATTTTATAAGTAAATGTACTCACTGAAAAAAACTAACTCATATGGTTGGATGGGAATTCATATATTCTTGTATAGCAAGTTCGTCAGTGTTTTTAACTCTGAATTATATGCCAAGAATCATGTGGCGATGAACTCTCATCCAAAATTCCTTTTAGTAACTTACTTATCAGCTAACAAGTCCATTAGGTACCCCTTCACTTTTGCTGAAAGCAAATTGGTAATTCAATTGCCAAAGGTTTACTACGAAGTTATTCAGTTATTCATATTGTCTCCTTTTTTTTTTATTTTGTTTTGGCCACCCTGAGTGGTTCTTACCCCCCTGCACAATGCACCTCCATAGGACTTGGCATGTGGGAGAGGTAAAGAGAGAAGCCTGCCAGGGTACACAGGGAAGCCCGAGCTCAGGCATGTTCTTAGAGAACGTGTAGGCATTGAGAGGCTGAATGAATTCCCCTAAATAATCACCACCTGTGTGTTTCTTCTTGGGAAAGCTGTACTCCAATTGAGAGATGGAGGACATAGAGTTGGGGTTCAAGAGTCAAACAGAATTTTGAATTCTGACTGCCATATACTGCCAGCATGATTTAGATTTCCTCTTCCATTCTATAGGGATAATAAATGTACTTATTACTTAGTGCTGTGGTCAGCAAACTGCGGCTCGCGAGCCACATGCGGCTCTTTGGCCCCTTGAGTGTGGCTCTTCCACAAAATACCGACTTCTGTGCATGGCCCACGAAGTTTTAATTGCACTGTACATGACCACCCTCATGTGGTATTTTGTGGAAGAGCCACACTCAAGGGGCCAAAGAGCCGCATGTGGCTCGCGAGCCGCAGTTTGCCGACCACTGACTTAGTGCTTTTGTGAAAATGTGCAAAATGCCTAGAACATAAAAAGCATAACTGCTCAACAAAAGTTTTCTCTCTCTCTCTCTCTCTCTCTTTCTCTCTCTCTCTCTCTCTCTCTCTCTCTCTCTCTCTTTTTCTCTCTCTCTCTCTGCTATATGCCAGGTTCTCTTCAAAGCGTTTTAAATAAATTATCTTATATAGTCTTCCAGCAACTCTATGAAATATGGACTTTTTTATTCCCACTTTACAAGTGAAGAAATTGAGGCATTGATGAGATTAGATCTCAAAGTTACACATCTAGTAGATGGTGGACCATGAATTCAAAGCCAGACAGCTGACTTCGGAGCCTGCTGCCTCAGCCATGACCCCTCACAGTAGGTGGCACAAGGAAGTCCGATTCTGTCCCAATGCTTAGAGCACATATGTGTTAGCCAGTTCTCTAAGAAGAGTGAAAACTCTTAAAATAGCAAAGTTCCATGAACTTTGTTCAAAAGTTTGCTCAACCAATCTTCGGTGGAACAGTTTGCTGTCTCCTGAAGGTTTGCTATCCAGCAGCTACTGAACAAAAGTGCTGCTTGCCTGATCCATGATCTCTAGAAAACTAGCTGGGGAAATCACCGTGTTCTAAGGTCCTTTTGCAGTATTTTTAGGGATTGTCAGATTTCTCCCCCTTTCTAACCTAGCAAAGTACAGACTGGCTCCTGGACAGCCTCCTATATCCAAGGCTTCAAATGCCCCAAGAATTGACCTAACACAGCCTCATCACTTCCTGCTGAGGTTGCTAGGGTTCAATTTCTATGCCAGGAACTACTGAAATATTGGTTGGTTAAACCAACCCTGTATTAGGATCTTGAGGTACTTGGCGGGGCTCAGTTGCATGGTGTTATCTTATCTTTTCTTTTCTTTTCTTTTCTTTTCTTTTCTTTTCCTCTTCTTTTCTTTTCTTTTTTAAGAATTAAAGCTTTGTTTTATCTATTTATTTATTTTATTGATTAAGTTATTACATACGTGTCCTTATCACCACATTGCCCCCATCCCGCCCCCACTCATGCCCTCACCCTCCTGTTGTCTGTGTCCATTGGTTAGGCCTATATGCTTGCATATAAGTCCTTTGGTGGATCTCTCCCCCTTACCCCCATCCTCCCCTACCTTCCCTCTGAGGTTGGGCGATCTGATCAAAGCTTCTCTGTCTCTAGATCTGTTTTTGCTCATCAGTTTATGTTGTTCATTATATTCCATAAATGAGTGAGATCATGTGATATTTATCTTTCTCTGACTGGCTTATTTCACTTAGCTTAATGTTCTCCAGTTCCATCCATACTGTTGCAAATGGTAAGAGTTCCTTTTTTTACCGCAGCGTAGTATTCCATTGTGTAGATGTACCACAGTTTTTTAATCCATTCATCTACTGATGGACACTTAGGCTGTTTCCAAAGCTTAGCTATGGTGAATTGTGCTGCTATGAACATAGGGGTGCATATATCCTTTCTGATTGGTGTTTCTGGTTTCTTGGGATATATTCCTAGAAGTGGGATTACTGGGTCAAATGGGAGTTCCATTTTTAGTTTTTTGAGGAAACCAGACCAGCAGTTGCAGCATGCTCAGTGTTGATGGACTGGGGTGTCTTTGCCTGCTGTTCAAGAAACTTGGAATTGGAGCCTTTTGCAGAGGTCCTATGGGCATTAGGGAGGGGGTCAAGGATGGTGAGAGTCATGTTTGCAAGTAAGAGGAGCCAATGGGGAAGCTTGATTCTTGACGGTGCCCAACTGGCCAATTAGACAGCCGAGTGTGGTAACTGGCTGTCCAGGCCTGGAGTCTGGCTAGCAACCACCTTCTACATCTGGCAGCACTGTGGCCTGTCTCTGGGGCAGTTTATTTTGGGCTTCATGGCTATTACCCAGAGTCAGGAATAATGTCTTTCATTTTGAGACGTCTAAACCCCCAATCGCAGGCGTGTTTTCCTCTAGGGCAGAGGGCAAATGCAATTACATCTGTGACCAATTTGCACAGCTGGGAGCTCAGCCTCCTGACAGAAATATTTATTTGAGATTCAAGTCTCCAGGGAGTTGGGGAACCATGCAGAAAGTGAGGTCCAGCGAGCATTTGTTGTCCATGTTCACTAGTCTGAACCTTGAGAACAAAACACAACAGAAAGCGTTAACATTGGCTTTTATAAGCTAATGCTGTGACCACTCTCTCTACAAACCAGGAGGTTTTTGAGGCTTAGAGGAGAATAAGAATATTCAAATAAGATATGGTTGCCATTGACCTTGTACAAACAGCATGCATGTTACACATAGAACTAGTGAAGGTAAAACAATCCTGATTTCTAGTTGTGTCTCTACCGCTAACCATGGCCTCCTGGGCTAATCCACTCAGGTACTTTCTCTATTATGCGGGAGAAGTGCAGTATCCAGGCCTGTGAGCTTTTTAAGGATCTAAAAATTTGTCTGGGACTGGAAAGAATCACCCCCAAATTCAAAAGAGAAAATTGCAAAACACTGTCTATTAAAAATGTGTTAATATGTCCAGTTCACTAATTTTTAAGTATATCTTTTTAAAATGCATTAATTTAAAAAGTTTACTGGGTTAGATTTTCTCACTGTGTAAATCCCCAAGTAAGCTGAGAATCACTATTAATTATAAATGATGTGTCTAATGATATTTAAAGCAAGATGGTGAAAAGCTTGTCATTTTTTAAAGTAAAAATTAAATTTAAAGTAAGTGCTTTTTATGGTTTAATATTTAATGTGGGATGGGGCACAAAGGTCTTCCAATATCCTGGAACTTTACCTGTCTAGCCCTTAGCTGCCTGCTCTCGAGTGGATGACCTGTGAGGCTCCCTTCAGCTTTAACATGCATGGAACATTGGCAGAGGAATTGTAATTAGATACATTCTCAATAAGGTTGAGCTAATCTTTTGGAGGCTAAGCTATGCCAGAAAGATCTGTTAGTGTTGTAACTGCTGCAGATATTCTGGCTGAGAACAGGAGTAAGCATGCAGGTGTGTTTACCTGTGGCCAGCTTTCTGCCTTGGCAAAGAGCTACAAGAATCTTGCACAAACCACAATTTAACTAGAAATATCAAATGACAGGCCCCTGTGCAGGGAAGCTCAGGTGCAGCAACATTCCATTACCACCTCTGTACTCATCAACATGGCACTTTAATTGAACCATATAAAATTGCTGATATGCGGCCATTTTTTTGAGCCACAACCATGGCGACTTCATATGGTTCAACCTAACACTTGTAGGTCCTAGTGTCATCCAAAGGCCTATCCTCACAGAGCTTGCAAGGACAGTTGATTTTAAAAGATAATGAATGTGTCCTGATGTTGTTCTGCTGGAAAATTTTATTCCATTTTAAAGCATGAGCTCATTTATTTTTCCAGTTACCCTTTGAAGAGTCAGGGTTCAAAAATGATTGACTTTCATAGTAGCCCCTGTCCCATTCCCCCTGAGCTCCAGAGGATCCAATACTTTGGATTTTTGATTGTGGTTCCTTTGCCACCACCCTGCTCAGTTCCTTAGGTTTATAGATAACCTTTCTAGGGCATTTTAAAAAATACATTTTTATTAATTTCAGAGAGGAAGGGAGAGGGAGAGAGAGTAAGAAACATCAGTGATAAAAGAGAATCATTGATTGGCTGCCTCCTGCATGCCCTCACTGGGGACTAAGCCTGCAATCCAGGCATGTGCTCTGACCAGGAGTTGAACCGTGACTTCCTGGTTCATAGGTTGATGTTCAACCACTGAGTCATGCTGGTTGGGCTCCTTTCAAGAACATTTTTAAAGGAAAGGAAAACCCTACAAAAACATTGACTATGCAAGCCTACAGAGAATAGCCTATTGACTCTAACTCTAGAGTTATTGTGGTGGCTAATTTGTGTCAACTTGACTGGGCTAAGGGATTGGCCAGATAGCTGGTAAAATGTTTCCAGTGAAGATGTTTCCAGAACACATTAGCATTTGGATCAGATTGAGTAAAGAAGATTGGTCTTCATGACTGTGGATGGGCCTCATCCAATCCGTTGAGGGTCACAATAGATGAAAAGGTGGAGCAAGGCCAATTTTTTCTCTCTCTTCTTGAGCTGGGATGTCCATCCTCTCCTCCTCTCAGATATTAAAGCTCCTGATTCTTGGGCCTTCAAACTCTAGGACTTATACCAGCAGAACTCCTAGTTCTCAGAACTTTGGCTTTGGACTGAATTATGCCACTGGATTTCCTGGCTCTCTAAACTTCAGAGAGAGGATTGTTTGTGGGACGTTTCCACCTGTGTAACCACTTGAGCCAATAAATAAATCTCTTGTTATATATATCTACATATATCTCCTATTGGTTCTGTACTCTTGAGAACCCTAACTAATACATTCATTGATGGATGTTTGAGTTATTTCCACCTTTGGCCATTATGAATGATGTTTCAGTGAACATTGGTGTATAAATTTTTATATAGACATGTCATCATTTCTCTCACGTATACACCTGAGAGTGGAGTTGCTGAGTCATATGGTAATTCTATGTTTAGCCATTTGAGGAACTGCCAGGCTGTTTCCAAACAGCTGTATCATTTTACATTCCAACCATCAGTGTATAAGGGTACCAATTTTTTCCACTTTCTTGACAAAACTTGTTATTTTGTGTGTGCATAATTGTTGTTTTTGATTATAGCTATCTTAGTGGATGGTAAGTGGTATTTAACTATGGTTTTGATTTGCATTTCCTGATGGCTAATTAGGTTAAGCATATCTTCAAGTGCTTATTGGCCATATGTATATCTTCTTTGGAGACATACCTATGCACGTCTTTTGTCCATCTATTAATGAGTTGTCTTTTTGTTGTTGAGCTGTAATATTTCTTTATATATTATAGGTACAGTTCTGTTATCAGATATATGATTTTCAATAAAATTCTCTCATTCTGTGAGTTTGTCTTTTCACTTTCTTGATGGTATCCTTTGGAACACAGTTTAAATTTTAATTATGTCTAGTTTATCTATTTTTTAAATTGCTTATGCTTTTGATGTCATACCCAAGAAATTATTGCCTAACCTGAAGGTCACAAAAATTTACACATGTCTTTTCTTCTAAGAGTTTTATAATTTTAGCTATTATATTTAGGTTTAGGTTTTTGATACATTCTTATTTATATATGGTGTAATGTAGAGGTCTGAATTATTTTTTATTTATTTTTATTTTTACATTGGTATATTTGTTGTCCCAGTGTCACATGTTGTAAAGATTATTCTTTCCCCATTGAATGATCTTAGCATTCTTTTTGAAAGTCAATTAACTATAAATATGAGGATTTATTTCTGAACTCTTGATTCTATTTCATCCACCTATCTGTCTACCTTTATGCCAATACCACAATTTTTTGGTTACTGTAGCTTTGTAATAAGTGTTGAAGTTGGGAGGTATGACTTCTTCAACTTTGTCTTTTTTTTTCTTTCAAAGTTAGTTGGACTATTCTGGGTCCTTTGAATTTCATAAATTTTAAGATTAGATTTTCAATTTCTGCAAATAAGTCAGCTTGGATTTTGATTGGGATTGCATTGACTCTTTAGATCAATTTGGGAGTGTAGTCATCTTAATAATATTGTCTTTTGATCCATGAATATTAGTGTCCTTCCACTTTTTATGTCTAATTTAACTTTTTTCAGCTATGTTTTGTAGTTTTCAGAGTGTTGGTTTTATTACTTTTTTGGTTAAATTTGTTCCTAAGTATTTTATTCTTTTTAATGTTATTATAAATAAAATTCTTTTCTTAATTTCAATTTTTATTTGTTCATTGCTACTGCATAGAAATATAATTGGTTTCTGTATTTTCATTTTTTTATCCTGTAACCTTGCTGAATTCATTTATTAACTTAACAGGTGTTTTTAGTGGATTCCTTAGGATTTTCTATATATAAGATTATGTCACCTAAAAATAGAGATAGTTTAACTTTTGCCTTTCTAATCTGAATATCCTTATTTCATTCTTGCCTAATTGTCCAGGCTAAGGACTTAATTTTGTATCTTAGTTATCTGAGAAACTGAATTTCTGTTACTAGCCTTCACAGAAGAATGAATTAGGTGCCTCAGCTCCTTTAACTGGGCAGTTACTTCTTCTTCTTTTTTAAATCCTTATTGGAGGATCTATTTTTATTGATTTTAGAGAGAGGGAAGGGAGAAGAGAGAAACATTGATGTGAGAGAGAAACATTGATTGGTTGCCTTCCATACATGCCCCAACCAGGGATCCAACCTGCAACCTAGGTATGTGCCCTGAGAATCAAATCTGCAACCTTTTGGTGTATGGGATGACACTCCAAACAACTGAGCCACCCAACCAGGTCCAGGTAGTTAATTCTTAATATACAGTCCACAACCCAAATCAAGATACATATATTTCTCATGGTATGTTTTCAATAGAGCAGTACAAGTGTCCAGCACTAATTAGAGGTGTGCTTGTTCCCAGGTGGGGGGTTGAGACATTAGGAAAAAAAGAGAAGGGGTTTTGGACATGAAACCCTTTCTGTCAAGGCTAATCGCGATATGGAGGAGCTCAGAGAGGAAGAGATTGGGACTCACACACAGACAGAACTGCAGCCATGACCAGAATAAACCTCCCAGCTTCTTTCTACCATCCATCTCTTCCACAGGTTGAAACAGAAAAAGAAAAGAAAAGCACTGCTTTTCAGTCTACCAACCTAGTGAGCCATTTCTTTTCAGACTTGGGGTCAACAATTTCTGTAAGCCATCCTGACTGATGAGGGGAGCTCCAAGTCAGGCATGCCTTTCTGGTACGTTCCAGCACTCTGTGCCTCCAGCACATCTCTGGTTGGCTGGAGTAGAGAAGATATCCGAACAGATCTCTGAATTTGTGCAATTTTGTGGTGGCTGTTTACTGGGAGGTGGAAACACACCCTGCTCCCTCATTGGGAGCAACATCATGGCATCCATGACTTCAGGAACAAGTTGAAATAAACATCTTGGTTCATGGGCAAACTGTGCAGAGCAGGTTTTGTGTGGGAGCCTACAAAGGTAGTAGAGCTATTCAAAGGTTGCCAGAGCCTGAGAATAAACTGGCTTTGATGAGGCTTATGGACATGATCCAGTTCTTAGCAAAATCCATGTCCAACCTCCCTGAAGTGCACCATTGAGAAAACGGCTTGAAAATAGGTTGAATGACATGGGGAGCAACATTGGTAGAATGGCTTTAATGAGCCAAAAAAATGTGATTCAAATGCCCCTGTCTCTGAGTGCCACTGCCTGGCTTGAAATCTGTTCACTGGAGCAAACTCAGAGACACGACGTGGTGCGTGTGCAGACTGTAAGCCAGTGAGTCACAGTCACATCCAAGTCCAGAAAATTACCCAATGTGCGGAAAGAGAGGCCTGAGCTGAAGCGGAGTTGTTCAGAAAGAGGTCTGCTCAAGGGTCTCCAGCAGGGACAGTTTTTGGCTGGGCCTTGCTGTTTGCTCCCAGGGAAGGGAAGATGGGGGGTGGGGAGTTGTTTACTCTACATTCTGATCCTGACTATTCAGGGCTGATTATCCATTTCATGGGTTCACTGGCCTTGTGCCTCTCCTCCTTCTTAAGAGATTTCTGACTTTTGGTGATGTTGTTGTTCAGCTGTTACCAAATTCTAGAAAGAATGAAAAGAGAATAAAAATAATGTTACCATATGTCAGCAATTCCTATTAAATGATCTGATCAGGGAAAGGGAGCAAACAATGTGGTTAAAATAGAACCTGGGACTTTCGCAGGAACTTTCCTTTTCTGCTCTCTGTACACAGTGTCTGGGGCCCTTACTACTGTCAGGTCTTCCTCGCAGATTTACTGAGAGAGCTCCACAAGGCAGGCTCCCAGAGAGAGCGCAGCCAGCTGGGCTCACAGGAAGGAATGTTGATTGCAGAGAGCGTCAAGCAAGGCAATGGGCCCTGCAGAAACATCTGGCCTCTCACTGGGCTTGGACTAGAGCTGCTTATGTATCATCAGTAGGATGCAAGCCCCATCTAGTTCCTAGACCATCAACAATGATCAAACACTTTGTAAGGATGACTTGAGGGGGGCAGTAATAGATGCTCAGAGGGAAGAAGCAAAATACCGAGCTGTGAAGACATTTGGTAAGGCCAAGCCTCAAGAAAGTCATGGACATGGAAAATGAAAATGTTATTCCATAGAAGTTGGTTTCACCATTTGGGAGGGAAGTGGGGTGACCTTTCATAAAGTTGGCGGCAAAAGAGTCCTATGACTTAAAAAGTTTTTTAATAAAGGTTTCTTAGAAGGAACTCAATTTTTTTTTAATATTATCTTACTGAAGGCTTAGGACAGACTGATTAATATCATTACTTTGAATTGTAAACTCTTTATTAGCTTCTCTCACTTTCCTTTCTTGGTGACCTTTTGTATTTTAAATTTATAAATGCATGTAATATATGATTGTAATTATGCTTTAAGTTTGTATTTAGAATTTTTAAATTATTCAAAAAACTGAGCTTTTCAGACGTAGTTGTTTACTCCATTGCATTTGTCCTGTCTTCTAATCACACCTCTTAACTCTTAATTAAAGAGTTTTTATTGCAATTGAAACAGAAAAGGAACTATTTCGCTCTTAACTCCTTAACCTTGTTCTTGAATTCTTTCCCTTTGTTGTCAAATTCATGAAAGTTCAAGGCTTTTAGCTCAAACATCTATCATTGTTACAGTTGAGGTTGACAGAGGCACCCACCAAAGACAAGATTTGTTGCAAACTAGAAGAACTGGTCCTAAAAGCCCCCACATTTCCAGGATGTTTCAGGAGAAAACAAATTTGACAATAATAATGGTCCTTAAACTTCTTTGGTCCCAGTTGACATTGAGATTCTAATAAAAACAATGGTCCTTATTCCCAGAAAATTCCACATAACCACAAAAGCACAGATTCCTTAGAGCATTTCTACCCTAGTTAAAGTCTCCTGAAGCAGCAACTGTGGTCTGTAGCTACATCCTTGGGAAGTGAGCTTTAAAGAGGATTTGAACATCTTTTCTTTATCACTGACATAAAGAAATGAAAGACTGCCAAAAAAAAAAAAAAAAAATTAGGAAAGGAAGGCAGTGGGAAACGCAAACAAAAAGGAATTCCAAAAGGTAACAATAAATAAAAATCATTGAGAAAAGTGCCAAGAGAAGATTGTGGGAAACCTCTTGTGGGCATTTATCCTGTTTTAACCTCAGCAGCACCTATGGAAGGAAGGATCTAGAGTAAAATGGGCTGCAAAATTGCCTTGGGAAGCAATGCAATGATGCCAACAACAGTTGGAAGCAAACAAGGGAGTTGACGGCTGAGAGGAGAGTGTCTGGATTCAAAGACCCCAGCGGGAGTTGCTCTGTGACAGAATCAGACTTGACAAGCAGAGGCGTCTACTTCTGCTGTCATCTCCAGACAGAAATCTTGAGTGACATATTCAGTGTGCTCTTGAGATGCCACCGTGTGTCAAAGGAAGAGCAAGCATATGTTCAAGCCGCAAGGGAAAAACTACCCTGAGTGGCCACGATGACGCAGGCTTCTTTCTATCCCTGATGAGACAGGGGCAGCTTTTCCCTGCTGTGGAACGGTTTGGTGAAATGCAAGTTGATCACATATGCATGGGGAGTGCCTACTGTATTTAGAGAAACTGGACCTTGGGGGCTTGCCACAGAACTGGCCACTGGCCTAGCAATAACATATATTAAAGGGGTTGGCAAAAGACTTGTCTTTAGTCAAGCAGTTTGAAACGGATAGATTCGTGTGGAGGAGTCTGTTACTTGATGCTTCCTAAAATAGCAGCAAATGAATCAGGAGCTACTAACAGTTATGTCTTGCTCCAAGTGCAGGGTGTTGCTGTAGTGATGGTGATAAAATTCACAGACACACATTACTATGAGTTTTCAATGACAGCACCATCTCACATTTCTATCTGATTAATACTTGTCTTGATCAGAATTAGAAAATGTTATGTAGAGATTGTTTAAAAGCGTGATCAGAAATGCGGTGAACAAGCCCTTATAAATGTATTCCCTGGGACATTCCTTCTCCTCCAAACACATAGCAATGCTATATAAAATAGAAAAGAAAGAAGGAACATTAAAAATATATAACTCTAAAAACAAAATCAGAAAGGCATTTCTCATTGTTCAGGGAAATGCCAGCTGCTGTAACAGACAAACTCTGAAATCTCGGTGGTATAATACAGTAAGAATTTATTTCTCATGCAAGTAGATTTCATCCAGGTGTCCAGGGGACTGCCTTCCACACGGTGATTCAGGGACCCAAGCTCCTTCCATTTTGTGGTTCCTTCATATCTTAAGATCTCAGAGTCCTTCATATCCAGCCAATGACCAGGAGGGAAAAAAAGAGCATGGGACGTGACATGGAAGGTTTTTTTGAGACAGGCTAGAAATGCCATGTATCACTTCCACCCACATCCCTTAGCCATAACTCAGTCATATGCCAAACCTAATGCAAAGGAGGTTAAAAATGTAGTCTAGTTTTGCGCCCTGGAAATAGAAGAAACAGATTTTAGTAAACACAAAAATGTCTGCCTCTATAGTCAGACTTGTTTAAGATCCAAATAGCTCCATGGGGACACACATCTCCATAAACTAACAGCAGAATATAAACACAGAACAAAAAGCAGGAAGTAAAGCCACTGGCCACTGCACTGCAGGAATGTGCATATCAAAGTTGCCAAAAAGATTCAGCTCCTGAAGGGAAACAGGACTAAAAATATGTCACATAAATTGAGAGGATGGGGTCAGGCTTGCTGCTTGAAATCTGACTGGGGCTCTCTGACTCAAGAAAAAATAGACAGGAAAATGCTGCCTGGTGAAACAGCATGTAAAATGCTCTGCATCTGGGGAGGTGAATGAACATGGACACAGCCTCTTAATCAGAATCTGAGGCAAGTTCCCACCTACATCTGTGCCTTCATCACTCTTATCAAGGGCAGGACTGGCACATTCAGACTTGCAATGACGGAGGATGGAGGCCGTTGCAAACTCCTTAGACAGGGAGGGGTCTTAGAAAGTATGATATGGGGGAAAGGCCACATGTAAAATTAACCTGCAAATCAAAAATCAAAACAAATTGAGGAATTCAACAATGAAAAAACAAACAAAAAGCACGAAAACAGCAAAATTAACAATCAGAAAATAGACTCTGGATAAACTTATAAAGTACATCCTGAAATAGACCTTAAAATAGTTACGACCAAAACACTTAAAGACATTATATTCATGACATAGAATAATAAATCATACTTATAAAAATCAGGCAAATCTAAATAAAATGGGAAGATACAAAAAAATCAATTAAAAATCTTAGAAATGAAAAACATTAATTTAAACAAAAATTATCACTGAAAATTTTTAAATATTTGAAGCTTGGAAAAAGTGAATTACTGCATATTATGAACTAAGGATACAATTTAAGTGGTGGACATAGAGCTATTAAAAACTAAGAAAGACTGAAAATAAATAGGTTAAGGTTTAACTCTGGAAGCTACAAAAGCAGTAATAGAGGAAACCAAACCAGCAGAAGAAAGGAAATCATAAAGATGTGAGGGGAAGTGATGATTGCCGCCACCAGGCCATGCTGGCTGGAATATGGGAATGGTGAGAGCTGGATAAACCACCTGAGAACACGGAAAAAAAGCAATAAATTGTGGATGGTAGGATGACATAAACTCTGGTTCTTGACACCACGAAGCCACCAGACTTGCCTGGGCTGCTTGAATTGTTAGGGGAGGGAGAAATACACTTCTGTCACTGTTAAACCACTGTTCTTTTGGCCTTTGTACATCTAACATGTACAGAGCTACATCCAAATTAAAGAAATTATAGAGTCAATTCAGAAATATAAAAATCTGAGGGAGGAGGGTGCACTATTGTTTATTTTATTGTAATATTATAGCGTTGATATGAACTTTTAGTGCCATCAAGGATGGCTTTCATATACAGAACTGGTTGGGTGTTATCCCATGCACTGAGTGGTCACTGATTTGATTCCTGGTCAGGGCACATGCTAGTATTTCAGGCTTGATACCCAGTAGGGGGTGTGCAGGAGGCAGCTGATCTATGTTTCTCTCCCTCTCTCTCCTGCTCTTTCTAAAACAATCAATGAAAATATTTAAAAATATATATGCAGAACTGATCATTCAGATTTATTTGTTCTTTAATGATTCATATTCAATTATTAGCATTATCATTTCAAAATCCTAGTTTACCTTAGAAATTGTTTTATTCAAGCCTAATTCATTTTGCTACAAACTTAAAACACTCTACCAATAGAGTACATCACCCTAATAGGCCAACATATTTATAAATATGTTGTATGTATTTTGTTTTCTTTCTAAGTATTTTTGTGCTTAGACTTAACAAACAAAATGGTCTCAAGTACTTAAATGCCTCTTAAGAAATATTAAATTGAACTTTGAAATATTGAAAAATGTAAGTTTTAAAAATGTCTTCAATACATAAAATGCCAGATATATGTATATAATTCCTCTTCCTTTTTTTTTTTTTTTTTTGCCTTTTTTCTTTTTTAGGGTAACAATGCAAACATACATAACAAAGAAGTAGTAGAATACTCATCACTAAGATTACACAATAATTAAGATTTTTTTTTGGCCCTTTGGTTCATCTACTTCCTTTTCTCCCCTTTTATTGGCTAAAATATTTTTAAAAACAAATTCCAGGCATTCTAACACCCAGCCCGCTTCAATATGTCTCCTTAAAAATATGGATATTTTCTTATAGACCACCAATGCCATTATCGCTCTCAATACATTTTTTAAATATTCACCCAAGGATATGTTTCTTTTGGTTTCAAAGAGGGAGGAAGGAGGAGAGAGAGAGAGAGAGAGAGAGAGAGAGAGAGAGAGAGAGAGAGACATTGATGTGAGAGAGAAACATCGATGGGTTGTCTCCTGTGTGTGCCCTGACTGAGGATCAAATCCTCAACCTAGGTATGTGCTCTGATAGGGAATCAAACCTGCAACCCTTTGGTGCATGAGATGATGCTCCAACCAATTAACCATCCAGCCAGGGACCAACAAAATTTGTAGTAACTTTTACAAATTACCCAATTCCCAGCCCATAATCACAGATGCCCAATAATATAAAATACTTATTTTTACAGTTGCTCTGTCCTAATCAGGTTCAGCCGAGGTCATACGTAACATTTGATTTTTGTGTCTCTTAAGTCTCCTATGTCCTGGAGTAGTCTACCTTCCCTTTTTTCTTTCCTGAAGAAACTGGGTCTGTTGTCTTGTAGAATAGTTTATAGTCTGACTTTGCCTGTTTGCTTCCTGGTATCATATAACATATTCCTCTCCTTATATTTCCTGTAAATGTGTATTATCTCTAGAATTTTCAGGTTAAATTTTTAAAAACAGATTTATTGAGCCATACTATCCAATGCACCCACTTAAAATGTATAATTTTATCATATTAGCATATTCAGAGTTATTCATCCATCACAACAATCAATGTAAAATACTTCATCACCCCCCAAAACACGATACCTATTAACAGTCACTCTTAATTCCTATCCCGGACCCCAAGCTCTTTCTGTTTCTTTGAGTCTGCCTATTTTGGATATTTCATATGAATGGAATCATACAATTGATCATTGTTTGTAACTGGCTTCTTTCACTTAGTATAATATATTCAAAGTTCAGCCATTTTGTGACCTATAGCAGTAGTTCATTCCTTTTTAAAAAGATTTTATTTATTTCAGAGAGGAAAGGAGAGGGAAAGAGAGATAGAAACATCAGTGATGAGTGAGAATCATTGATTGGCTACCTCCTGCACACCCTTCACTGGGGATTGAGCCTGCAACCTGGGAATGTGCCCTGACCAGGAATTGAACTGTGACCTCCTGGTTCATAGGCTGATGCTCAGTCACTGGGCCACACTGGCCAGGCCAGTAGTTCTTTCCTTTGTATTGCTGAATAATACTTCTTTGTATGGATTATCATACTATTTATTCACTTCTCAGTAGATGACTATTTGGACTGTTTGCCACAAATAAGTATTCATTTTTATGTGTATGAACCACCTTAAAAACATGTTTTTAACATAGATTATTTTAAACACATGCAGATAAAAAAGAATAATATAATAAATGCCATGTACTTAGCACCCAGCTCAACAATTGTCATTAGTTCTTTCTTTTCTTTATATTATCACTCATTTCCCCAATTGCACACAATTATTTTGAAACAAATCCCTGACATCATATGATTTCATCTAAAACTATTTCAATATGTATCTCTAATGACAAAAATGCTCCTTTTTCAACACAATTATAGTATCATCATATCCCCAAAACTCCAACTATAATTCTTTAATACTAACAGTGTTCCTACTTTTCTGATTGTAGATATTATGATATAGATTTTATAGATATTATGATTTTAGTTTGTTTTGTTGTGTTTTATGGTTTATTTGAAATAGAATATAAAAAAGGCCTATATATAGGGTGTCCCAAAATTCACGCAAGAAGTAATTTTGATAGAAAACACAGGTTTATAATTAAAAAATGTAAATTTTTTATTGATTCATAAAGTATACAGTATAGGGTTATGTATGGAATAGCACATCGGGTAAATGGCCTCCACGGCTTTGCTGGCACATATGCAAAGCCGTGGCCTTCATTGGTCTTTATTGTCCCTGCTCCTGGGCCATAATTGGTACTTGGTAATGCTTATCAAATTGAAAGGATTGAAATCAAAGGGCAACAGATATTAGAATCTGATTCAATAAACCAAGTAAAATTAGGCTTTTATTTTTTGTTGTTGTTGTTGTTGTTGTTGTTAATGCTCATGCAAAATTCAAATCTTGCATGAATTTTGGGACAACCTATATTATCATTGGTTAATAATAATTTCTTAAGTGTCTTTAATGTGCAGGTTTTCCCTTCTTACACTTCAGTTATTGTTATTGTTATGTGCTTTTTAAAAAACTGATCTTTTTGCCTGATTTTCCCCTAGTCTGGATTACATCTCATGGTGTCATGTAGCATGTGCCTCTGTCTTCTGTATTTCCTGTGAGAAAAAGAAGCTCCCCGGGGGATTGGGTCTAAGCTGGCAGTCAGACATCCCTCTGGCAGCCCGGGAGCCCTCGGGGGATGTCCACTTGCCAGCGGGGAGCAGGCCTAAGCTGCAGTTGGACATCCTTAGCACGGCCGAGGAGGCAGGAGAGGCTCCCGCTACCACCGCTGTACTGGCAGCCATCAGCCTGGCTTGTGGCTGAGCAGAGCTCCCCCTGTGGGAGCACAATGACCACCAAGGGGCAGCTCCTGCATTGAGCATCTGCCCCCTGGTGGTCAGTGTGTATCATAGTGACCAGTCATTCCCAGTCATTCGGCTGTTAGGGTCAATTTGCATATTATCCTTTGATTATATAGGAGTGTCTGGCCAGCCTGGGTGAGGGGCTGATGGCTGTTTGCAGGCTGGCCACGATCCCCAGTCACTCAAGCTCCCAGTGGAGGCTGGCTGGAAGCAGGTATCTGGGATTTATTTGTCTTCTATAATTGAAACTTTGTTGCCATGAGCGGAGGCCACAGCCAGCTCAGGGCAGGCGGGAAGCTTGGCTTCCTCCATTGACTGAGCAACCAAGCCTCCTGCTTACTCCAGCTCCGTGGCTGCCGGCCGCCATCTTGGTTAGGTTAATTTGCATATAGTCACTCTGATTGGCTGGTGGGCGTGGCTTGGGGGCATAGCAAAGGTACGGTCAATTGGCATCTTTGTCTTTTATTAGTGTGGACGATGGGTTTATAACTATTCTATGTGTTTAAATAAATATATTCTATGTGTTTAAATCCATATTAATTATCATCCTTATTGACTCTCAAATTTGTTCCTCTTTGCCCAATAAAAACTCCTGAGTCCTTTGTACCCAATCCCAATAGTTTTTGATATATTTCTTGCTATTTGGTAAGATAATATGTCTTAGGCTTATCTTTTACATTTCTAGCACCAGACCTGGAATGCTCTTCATTTCTTGTTTTGCTTTGCTTTGTTTTAAGTGGGAAAATGGCATTTGGAAAACATGAGCTAAAGATTACCTTTTGAATTAATATAAGTATAATATCCTGGGACTTCAATAAAATATTTCATGTGACAGAAACATTTATATTGAATATTGCCAACTTACTCTCTGAATCTGTTTTCTTATTTATAAAATGCAGACTGTAATAATCGTTACTCATAGGTTTCTGGTGCAGATGAAACAAGACAATATATGAAAGGTATCTAGAATAGTGCCTGAGAGTGAACATTTTTAAAAAAATATATATTTTATTGAATATTTTACAGAGGGGAAGGGAGAGGAATAGAGAGTTAGAAACATCGATGAGAGAGAAACATCGATCAGCTGCCTCCTGCACACCCCCTACTGAGGATGTGCCCCCAACCAAGGTACATGCCCTTGACCGGAATGGAACCTGAGACCCTTCAGTCTGCAGGCCGACGCTCTATCCACTGAGCCAAACCGGTTAGGGCGGAACATTTAATAAATAAATGTTAATTATAATTTAACACCCAGCCTTAGCTTTATATGCATATTTTCATACATGGTGATTTATTTTAAGATCAGAATATTATTCTTTGACAGCTTATTGCTCCTCTTGATTACCTCTCCTGACACTCCCAATTTCCCTGACCTGATTCGAGCACTCACATTCTCCTGCAGCAGGGCTCAATTATGGAAGCCAGGAGAGAGAGCAACCAACTCCAGTGTTATTTTTTGTTCTTTGGAAGGCCATCTGCTACCATGACCCATTTCACAACATGCAAATTCATCAGCCGAGTGCAATTTCCCTTCAATCAGTGGCCCAGTAAATATAATTACAATGCTAATTTTAAATTCCAAATGGTCAGCTCAGGTTAAAGAATGCCCATTCATCAGTCAAGATCCTACAATTAATTGAGAAAACAAAGGGTCCACATGCCAGGATTTTGACAGAGAAGTGGAAACAAGTTTGTTTCCCCTCACCTCTTAGGCCACTGGCACACAACAAACAGATGGTTCAAATCTTTCCCTGTAATTTTTTTCTTTTTTTTTTTTTTGCATTGGAAAGAGCAATTTGATGCTGCAGTGAATGGGTAAGGAAATTTACCTTCACAAATCTGGTCCTTTCAAAACTGGACTGATCTCTTTAACAGGAATGGGTTGGCCTATCCATGAAAAAACTTTATGTAAAGCCCACATTAAAAATAAATTGATTTGTGATAAATAAATATTTTTCAAAATAATATATTGGTTCCCTACAACCTCTAAAGAATATCAATGTGTTGTTGGATTGGATAATGTACCAAAAATTGCTTTGCAAGATATTATTAGGACAATTGATGGAATTGGTGTATGATTGTACATTAAAGTATTTTGTCAATATTAAATTTCCTGAATTTGATAACTGCTTTGTTCTTAGGAAATAGATATTTAATAAAAGGAGTAAAAAGATATGATGTCTTCAAAATACTGTCAAATTTAGAAAAAAAATTAATGTGTGTGTGTGTGTGTGTGTGTGTGTGTGCAGAGATTTCCAAAAGCTAACCTCAGAAACAAGTCAAAGGGCTCTCTTGCCTCTTCCCAGGAAGCCATGAGCTACCTGAACTACCACCTTGTGCCTCAGGAGCCCTTACAATTAGGAAGCGACCACGGTCAGGAGATTGCTGCTATCTTTCACCAGGCCTGCTACAATTGGGACCAGTGAGATGAATGCCCCATGCCCTGCCTGATAACACCATGGAGCTATGACTGATGCCAGTGAAAAGCACACACCTCCATTATCCTATTACCAGAGAAAATATCAGCAGTAAGGCCTCTACCTCATTTCTGCTTTCCAAATCTCATCTAACTGGGGAATCACAAATCCCAGCCAGAACTCCAGATATAAGGCAGTCTGGAAAGTGTAGTTTTTAGGTTTCTAGCCTCTATAGTAGAGAAAATCACACCAGAAGGAGGTTGGTGCCGGGGTCCAACCCCAGCGGGTCCAGGGGTCCCCAAAGGTGTGGAGGGAGTCGGCGAAGAAGGAATGACATGGAGACGGAGTTCAGTTGATCAGCAGCCTAGCCAGGATCTCCAGCCAGGTTCTGTAGCCATGTTCCCTCACTAGGTTCTCCAGCCAGGTTCTGTCCAGGTTCTCCAGCCAGGTTCAGTCACCAGGTTCTAGTCAGGTTCTCTTGCCAATTTCTGTAGTCATGTTCAGTACAGGATCTTTTGCCATGTTCTCTCCAGCGAAGTTCTTCTGTCTCTAGAGAACGTTCTGTGTAGGTTCTGTGTCTAGGTTCTGTCTGTCTCTCTCTCCCTTGCTGTCTTGTTACATCTGTATTTATACCAGTTGATTCCAATCCTATCAATCTCTATTCCAAAGGTTAGGGCGTTTCTTATCTCCATTCCAGGGAGTAAAGATTATGTAGCTTAAGCATGATTATTCGTAGTTAAAGTGATTAATTACCCACCTGGCACTTAGTTAAGGGATTTTATTCCCTCCCTAACTTCAGGGGAAAATCTACTTGGGGAAACAACCTTTCTCAGAGAGGCGACCTTGGTTAAAACACATAGTGCCAAGAAGGTGAGCAAACATATTAAGAACAGTATGCCATATATGCCAGGTCCCTTGAAACAGCAAGGATGGACTGGCTCCCGGCAGGTTGGAATAAATGTTAAGTGCCAATATGAGTGTTGACTGTCTTTTATTTTTTTAATTTTTTAAAATACCTTTATTGATTAAGTTATTACATATGTGTCCTTATCCCCACCTTACCCCCATCCCCCCACTCATGCTCTCACCCCCCTATTGTCTGTGTCTATTGGTTAGGCCTATATGCTTGCATATAAGTCCTCTGGTAGTCTTTTAGAGATAGGAGGATTAAGTGAGATAATATATCAAATACCTAACAGTTTCTGCACACAATAGTACTCAATAAATAGTATACATATGAAGTCTGCAGAACTTAGTCATCTTCGTGCTACAAAGCTGTATTGCTACAGTTTTAAAAATTAAATAGAACAATATTTTTTCCTATCATTAATGGACTTTCATGAGAATGGAATATGAGAGTGAAAGGGTATTCCTCATTCAAAAGGTCATTGACATTCACAGGTGGCCTGCAATATTCCAGGTAGTATGTTCCTAATTTACATTCCTTTACTCACGTATTCCTCACCACTCCATTAAGATCTTGTTATAGAATTTCTTTTCATGTGGAAGCTAAATAACTTGCTCAAATCCCACAACTGGTAAGAGGCTGGGACTTGATACAGACCCAGATCTGCTGACTTCAGCGCATGTGACTTCCATGAAGTCATAGAAAAGTGCATGGGTGCTGCTAAGAGGGCAGTAGGATTGGCTAGAGAAGATGAGGCACAGAACTTGTTACTGAGCTACAGGATGTAAACTATCAGCAGTATTTCTTCATGTGTGGTTGGGTTGTTTAATAGAAAGGTAAATAAAGGCCTTAGACCTGTGTCTGGCCTGTGCTAAGGTAAGTGGTCCATAAATACTAGCCATTATTAGTCTTATGAAAGGGTGTTTAAGCACTGACTGGATGGCAATATTAGCTGGCTTGCATCTTACAGAGCATCCATATCTAAAAAATTTTGGTTAATGACTCAATAATAATAAAAGGAGTTCTCTATGTGGCTCGATAGTGCAATGATAGAAATCTTGAGCTTCTAGAAATTTCACCATTTACCAGCATTGTGACTTTGGGTGAATCACTTAATCTATCTTGCTTCTGTATCTTCATTTGTGAGTGCGAATAACAATCCTATGAACATCAGAGGGCTGCTATGAGGGTTAAGTGTTTAACACATACAGTGCATACTTTGTTCTTATTTTGGTTACTGTTTGCTTTACCAAATGGGATACTACATGTAATTTTCTTCATCTTCCTTTCCTTGTTTAATAGTATCTCATGAAAATAACTTTAAATCATTTGGCATAGTACCAATTCCTTCATGTAAGTAGCTGTATAATATTTGTAATATGGATACATAGTAATTTATAGAACCTCAGCTTTATTTATAGTTTTTCTCTAAGAACAATGCATTAACCATTTTATGCATGTGACTGTTGTTTGAAACCAACAATGTGGTGCACAAATTGGAGGTATACAGCTCAAGGAATTTTTAAAAACAAAACATATTTATAAAGTTAGCACCCAGGCCAAGAACCTGAAATTACCAGCTCCCAGAAGCATTCATGGTGCCGCCTCTGGTCATTGACAGCCTCCTGACTTCCCTGAATGGAATGTTTCTGAACTGTATATAAATGTAATCACGCCCTTATACTCTCTCATGCCTGGCTTTTTTATGTGAGGTTCATCCATGTTGATGCGTGGAACTATAATGTGCTCACTCTTATTCCTGTATAGTTTACTATTACATGAATGTGACAATTAACTTGCCCATTCTACTCTTCATAAGTGGCTGGATGCCTTCTAGGTTTAGATTTATACAAATGGTACTTCAGTCAACATTCTTCTACATTTCTTCTGGTAAACATACATGTCTACATCTCTGCAGGGCATGTACCAAGAGTGGTATTGCTACATCACAATGCATACATATGTTCAGATTTAAAAGACACTGACAAACAGGTTTTCAAGGTGATTATATCAATGTACACTTCTACCAGGAGTGTATGATAGTTTTGGTTCCACACTCTTGCCAAAACTTGCCATTTTTCTTGTACATACGTTTTTAATATTGATGGGATAGAGGGTCAAAAGTGGGATTGCTCAATCAAAGTTTATATGTAGTTTCAACTTTAATAGATGTGTCAGATTGTTTTCCAGAAAGTTGTGACTGTACATTTCCCCCAGGAGTATAAAAGAATATTTTTCTCTTTATGTCTCCACCAACAATAAATATTATTGCTGTTTTTAATTTTTGTCATCCTGATGGATGTAAAATAATATGACACTGTTATTTTAATTTGCACTCTCTACTACTAGTTAATTTTTATATTTGTTGGTCACGAGGGCTTGATCTATGAACTATCTTTCTTAAAATTTATTTTTATAAATTTTTTTAATTCAATTTATTGGGGTGACATTGATTTTCAAAACCATTTAGGTTTCAAGTGTACAACTCAATAAAACATCATCTGCACACTGCACTGTGCGCCCATTGCCCCAAGCAAGTCTCTTTTTGTCCCTATTTCCACCCCCCACCCTTTTGCCCATCTCCACCTACCCCTCACCCCCTCTGGCCATCACCACACTGTTGCCTGTATCTATGTGTTACCTATGTTTTTTGGGTAATCCCTTCACCTGCTTTCTTTATGATAGAGGGAAAGTCATTGAGTTTGTGACCTATAACAAAGAATTTAAGGACTGACTTTTGCTCAGAGGAGAAAAGACCTAAGGGAAATTCTATTAGCTGTCTTTGAATATTTGAAGGCTCATGTTCTAAAGGATTCCTTGTATTCTACGTATCTTTTGAAGGACAGAATTGAGACCAATGAATGGAAGTTTTAAAACGACATGTTTTAAGTTAAATTAAGAAAAAACTTCAAAACAATAGGGTTATCACATTAAAAAAAATAAAAACAAACTTTCTCTGAGGCTGTAAATTATCTGTTCTTACACGTGTTTATAGTGAGGCTGCCTACATGTGTGCATGTGTGTGTGTGTGAGGGTGTGGGAGGGGACGTTGTTGAAGTAGAGATGGACTTGGGTGAATGGTTCCAAAGCCAGTTTATGCCTGAGAATCAAATGAGAAACTTTAAAATGCAGATTCTCAGTGTGCTGCCTTGAAGATTTTGTTAAAGAAGGCCTAGGGAGAGGCTCAGAAATCTGTAATTTTGAAACACTAACCATGTGATTCTGATGTAGTCCGTATACAGATCAACATTTGAGAAACACTAGACTAGATAACCTCTAGAATCTCTTTGGATTTTAAAATGATCTATTTTATCAGCTCCTATGTTAGTGATGTTATTTACACAAAATGTGATAAGAAACAGATAACAAAGGAATGTAAATAATCCTATCCATAGCTCTTTGCCCTTCTGACTAGAAACTACCCAAGAAAATATGAGAAATATATTTCCCCCTACAAATGAGTATGTCTTAACTATAATCCTTATACAAACAAAACTACCTGCAAAATTATGAGTTACAGGTTAATCATTTGTAGGCAAAGCATCTTTGGAATTTTGCAGTTGAGTGTGTGTGGTGGGGGGAGGGCGGGGGGAATGAGGGGTGTTCATTATCTCAGATGTTACTTCTGTAAGGACACTACTAAATCCCCTGTTTAAACTGAGCCACCATTAAAAAGAATGAGCACTATAGTCATGGGTCTGATGTGGTCTTCACCTCAGTCTCCTTATCTCCAAAGTGCGGACAACAATAGAATATCTACTCTGGGGAGATTGCCTCTCAGGATTAAATGAGATGTCATATAAAGTGTCTAGGGCAGCACCTGGCACATACACAAAAGTACTTAGTATCTATTAATTCCTTTCTGTTCTTTCCTTTATAGTTCAAGCAAAAGTCACTTTATTTTTAATACAGCTTTTTCTCTTCTTTCTACAATTCAGGAAGTCAGAAAGTACGTTTGGTTTTGGCACAGTGGTTTAAAAATATTACAAGCATTTAAAAATATTTGGCTTCTTTTTTTGATAATGAACAAAGGTACATAGTGTTTTAGCCTTAGATGTTGATAAAACATTTCAAGGATATTTAAAGGAAAGTATTTATATTCAAGGAAGAGAAATATTTGGTCTTAATAGGAACACTTCAAAGGTCATAAAAGGAGCTATTTTCAGAATATCCTCATCCATCCCAAAAGTACTGAATAAATTAGACCATTCTTTAATGTTCAACTAGTTATTTTGGGTTTCAGCTACTTTCTTAGGTCTAATATCCAGTTTAATAAGTTTAATTTTATTACTAATTTATCTTACTAAAGTAAGAAACTTAAGCCATGGCTTTCCCAAGTGTCTACTAAAAGCATAGAAATTTTGACCTTGGTCACTGAACCTTGGGTTGTAGTAGGGGCAGCTACCTCTTAGTGTAAAAGGAAACACCCAGAACTATTTCCTTTAGACCAGGTGAACATAGGTAAGTCAGGCTCAGTTTCAACCAGGTTCCCAACGATAAGGAATCTGTCTGGTTTGTTTTGTAAAATAAGTGCAAGGCACACAGTAGGTATCTCAGATAAATGAATGAATAAATAAATAAATAAAAATTAGGAGCTACAATTGAAAACAAACAAGACTGAAGTGAAAGAGTTAAAAAAAAATTCTGATTAGTTTGGGTCTAGGAATATGGAAAACCAGAAGACCCCAAACAGGATTCTTATGTCTTGGTTCAATACAATAGCAGATTGTCAGGCAATGAATGGAGAAAACATTCTTTAGAATTCTTCTTGCAAAAGCACTGTATACATCTGCAAGAAATACTTTAATAAGCCCTTTGAGGTAATAAGTGAGAACCCCAAGGGACCTGGTGTGGGTATAGTTGTTAGTATAAGGGAAAGGAGAAGGGATTTATTTATACTTCCAGAATGGTGAGGGGGAAGCAAAAACGGAATGGTAGAGGAGCCCGGACTTGCCAGAACACTCCTGTGCTGTGATATGAATAAAGTCTATGAAACCATCGCAGACACTTGCTGCTCTCGTTGAACTTCTTGCTGAAATGAGAGAAGAGATGGTTTGACAAGCTGTTTAAGGTGATAAAAAACAGAGGCAGCGGGCCTGGAGGCAAGAGCATTGAGGCTGAGAGAGGCAGGAGGAAACTTGGTACAAGAATTTGCAGAATTTGTGAGGAAGGTTTTGGATTATATCAAGCAATAGGATTAGGATTTAGACAAGTTTATCGGGTCCGGGTGGCAGGGTGCAATGAGACTCTGCTGACATCTTGATTATATGAGGAGTCTTCAACAAATTACATTCTTAGGGGAAAGTTGAATGACCACTTCTATAGTTAGGTCTTTCCCTGTCCCAGGCAGTGGTGCTTAGTTTATTGAATTAATATCCATTAACACTTTGACATCCATTGTGGTCCAGAGACTATAGCAGGCAAGGGAGACTCAAATAGTAATAATAATAATAATAATAATAATAATAATAAACATTACTATTAACATGCATTACTAAGATATATGTACACACATTTTTTTTCTTCAAGAGTTTATAATCTAGTAGGATGAATGAAACAAGCTTACTAATAATATCAGTGCAAAGAAATACCCAAGTACCCTGAGACACAAAGGCCCAAGTGCTGGAGGCTAAAACCAACAGTAGTTAGCATATTAATGCAAAAAAACACATTGGAAGGCCAATGGACTTTGATATTCAGCAGGGCTGAAAATCAGCATAATATTGCCCTGCTGTGGGCTAGGTGGCTCAAGGCAGTTCCCTAACCTGATAATCCTTTTATTGTTTACCAAACTTTACCTTTGATATGCCTGTATGCATTGCTAAAGGGCAAATGTGTATTCAAGTAGATAAAAAGCAGACTGACCAGAAGTTCGTGTGCCTCTCCAAGAGATAATTTTCCACCTAGCCCCCATGCCTTCTAAATTCATATTTCTTGAATAGTATTTTCATTTGTGCATCAGCCCCTTCTTTAGACCCTGAACCCTAGCCATGCAGTTATGGCACCCAAGAGAAGGAGAAGCAACTTCAGGTGGGGAAGGACTCATGAAGAAGGTAGCGTTTGAGTAGATAATAAAGCATGAGTAGGGAGTCAATATGCAGAGGTCTTAACTGAGGGCATTTCAAGTCTTACAGGTAGTAAAAGTAAAGAAATGGAGATGAGAAGAGGACCAATATTTTAGAAGAAAGAAGTACAGATCCATTTGGCTGAGCAGAAGGAACACAATTTTCTTCTTGTGGTTCTTAACCCCAGGAGTCTATCTATCAAACTATCCTTGTTTCTCAGAAGAGCCCAGTCACATTTTTTGCCAAATTATGACCAACATTTGACAGTAGCTGAGAATATTATTCATTTTGTGACTAATCTAGACCCAATGCTTTTATTTTTGGCTCATTTTACTGGTGTCCTTGGATAAGACAAATTCAGCTTAGATTTGTTACCTAAGTGCTTATCATATCCTAAGACTAACGGCCCTGGCCCTTGGGGCTTACTCTGTCTCTGTACTTGAATTTTCAGATATTCTAAGTTTACTGATGCAGGGACATCCTTCCCCCTTCCCCGTAATATCCCAAACACACAGAAATGGACATTGCTTCCAACAAACAAAACAAAACAAAACAAAACATTGTCTTAACTTTTGTGGAAATTCTGTTGGAGAAAATCAGCAGAGTATCAAAGCAGGTCTCCCATCTGATCTTTCTTTCTGCCATCTGCACCAAATAAGCAGTTGTTCCTTTGGACTTTTGAATGGTGCCCGGATTTAGTAAATGTTGCCAAAAACCCCAAATCAAACTGGTTGGTTGAGGCCAGATGGGTAGCTCATTCCTCTGCAGGGCGATGTTACACACACTTACTTTTACTTCTGGCTAGAGTACCCCAGTTTCCTACCCCAGACCTCTGAACACCCATGGCTTATCCCTGGATAACTTGAAGTTGGGCTTAAAGCCTTGTTTGTTTCCTTTCAAGTGTGAGTTCCAGACTAAGTAGTGAAATCTGCTCAAAGTCCATACTGCTGGAACTGAAGCTTGTATTTTATGAACTCAAACGGTCTGTGTTCTTGGAAATGATTCCACCAAAACAAAAATGAACAGCCTACTCTGGAACATGCTTTACTTTCAAAAGCCTCAGTATTTTTGAGCATTTCTCCAAGAACGTAGCCCTTTTCTGAAATCCTTTGTTTGCGTAGAAATGCAAGCCTCTGTAAATGCAATAAAAACATTTTCAAGGTGCTAAATTTTAGATGTAATTTTTCATTGGTTCCAATATGGTTTCCTCTCAATTTCTATGGTAAGGTTAACCCTGTCATTCTTATTTGGCAAGTTTGGGCTCTATATTTTTTTAATTTCCAAACGTTTCCTTCATCCCCACTGTACTTTGAGATACATTTTATAAAAAACATTTGTTTGACCATGCACTTCATGGTGACAAAATATTCTTGCATTAATAAATAAGTAAATGTTTGTTCCCCAAGCATGAAATAGCCATCATTTTAAGCATTTAAATTAAATTCCTTTCAAGTCACCTCAATTCAATCTTAATTTTTATAAACCAGTAAAAGAATAAGACGCTGGACAGAGTGACCACACATTTCTTTTGCTCCACAGGGGTTGTCCTGTTGGAAATGTTGTGCGAGAAGAGCAGGTTGGGTCACTATGAATAGCCAAGCATATACACCTAGGGCCACAGGAAAGACAGGACAGCCTTCAAGCTGAACACGCTTAATTCTAAATGAAGGACTTATTCTTCTCAATTTTCAACTTAAAGAACTTATACCTCTTCACAGTTTCTGTGGTGGAGAGATGAAAGGGGAGACTGATCTTTTAGAAAGGGCAGTTAAATAATAAAATGAAAAACCATTAAGGAATCCAATCTTTTCAGTAATATGGGAAGTGTGGTCATAGTCGGCAGTCTCTCCAGGCAAGTCCTCCCTCCCCAGTGACATTTTTATCTCCTATAAGTTCAAGAACAGGCCATTTCACATAAACTCAACGAATTATAATTAAAATTCCACAGAAAAGCTAGGCCTCATTAACACATAACCACTAGAAGGGGCAGGGTTGGCAGAGAGCTGTATTCCGTGGTGTCTTGTAACAGGATAAGAGTCAGAAGATGATGTACCCAGTCAAAGGACACTCTGAATGTCATTGGCTCTCTCACTTAAGAACATATATCTTTGTTTCTGCACACATAACAGTATTTCTGATTGCATGTTATAAAGGGTTTCTGAGGACTTGGTGCAATTTGGAGTACTATGACAGCATAAGAAACAACTAAATTCCTTAGAACCAACGCTTTATGTTGTGCCTAACCATTTCAATAAATGGTTATCCTATATAATAAGGGAGGGATATGCTAATTAGCCTGGATATGCTAATTAGTCATGACCAGTGGCCTCGTGGGAGGCCAGATGTACAGTCCTCGGGAAATGAGGGCAAACTGCGGCTGGCAGGAGGCTGTGACCTCATCCTCAGTGACATCCCCAACAGAAGAACCAGGGAGCGTTCACTCTGACACTTCCCACTGCTCTCACCCCTCAGGGCCACAGTGTGGGTGCTCACGAGGTGACTTGATGAAAGGACAAAGGCATCCAGAAAACAAGCCCTAGGCACAGGAGAAGCACAAGATGGAGAAGGGCAAATGGGGTCGCCCTACCCTAGCTGACTCAGTGCTGGAGTTGCTGACTACATGGCAAGGAGAAGGGGGTCCCCTAAGGGGAAGGTGTGGGTCTGTCTCCCCATTTTTCCCTGCTTTTCAATCTTTTTCTCTCCCCATTTCTTACACAGAAACACACCCAGAACCCTATCTTTCAGATCCCCTCTCTCTCTCATAGACACATACACAACTATTCTGATTTTCTCTCTCATAGATACATACACAAGTATTGTTTCTCTATAGACACATATACATTCTCTCTCTCTCAGACACATATATGATTATTCTGTTTCTCTCTCTCTCTCTCTCTCTCTTTCTCTCTCTCTCTCTCTCTCTCTCCCTGGTTTCACCCATTCTTTCTCCCCCACCCCTTATCTGGCTAGAGAATATGAGGCACAGAACCTGGATCTGCTCTGGGATCTGTGGAGATGCCAACCTTGCCCTGTGTACCAGATGCCAAAAATGGGGACACAACTTCTGGAGAGATGACCTGGCCACACCCCCGGGTCTCCCATCCCTCCCCCTGCAGATGGCTTTATTACCTCATATGCAGCTCATCTTAAACCAGTAGGATTGCTCAGTGGAAAAAAAAAGGGGGGGGGGGAAGAAGGGAGGGAAGAACTTTATAAAGGAGTCAGTAGACAGCAGAATTAAAGAAGGCAAGAGGATATGTGAGTGAACTGTAGGAGCTATAATGAAAATCAAGTATAGTTGTGTACTGGGGACAGATTTTAAAAGTAGGAGTCAGAAAAGAAAAAAGATAAATGATAGTGAATAATTAGGTAGATAGATAGATAGATAGATAGATAGATGATAGATAGGTAGATATTAAAACAGTGGAAGTAAGTAGAGAAGAATGTATGGGAAAGCTGGATGAGAGAGAAATAGGGATGGAAGAGAAGTTTTAAAGGAGAGCCGGTAAAGCTTAAAAGGAGAATGGGAAGAAGGAAGAAATGGGGCAGGGAGCAAAGCAGGTCTGAGGGAGGAAGTGAAGAAAAAAATTAAGGTGGGAAGGAAGGAAAAGGGGAGGGAGTTTTAGTATGGGGGCCCCAGTTTTCATGGTATAATTTAAGTAGATTCTGAGTTGTAGTTTTCTTAATGAAAAAACACAGTCTGGATAGCCCTTTAAGGATGAAAGGAGTTATGTTAGTTAGGGTGTGCATCTTGAAATTGGCACCAGGGCAGTGGGCTCTTTGGGCTCTAATGCTCTCCTACCTTCTCCTTTCTTGCTTCCCTTATAAGTTGCAAAGTTTTCTTTAGGTAGAACAACCTACACTTCAGTTTCTGTGCTTGTCTTGGAGTATCTACGGTAGAGGAGACATCTTGAGAATCTCTCTTTACATAGCACTGATATTTCTGTAACTGTTCTAGTCCAGGCTTAGAACCACCAAGTGTGTCTCAAGAGACCCTCACCTTTGCATGATTCCAACTCAATCAGTCTAATTCTCACCCAATTGGATTCACTTGACACTTTCTGATAGCCACATGGCAGTGTCTTTTCCTCCTATGAGCTTGGATATTGCTGAAAGCTGGTTTGCCGCAAATATATAGCATGTCCAAACTTCTCCCATTGAATTTTCCTTGGCATTCTCATTTTGATTAATTTGAGAGGGATGTCTCAAACTTACTTTTGGCTCTCGTTTCTAAAGGTACTAATTTTTTCCATGGGCAACTCTGGTTGCTTTCATCAAAAGAAGTCTGAATGGTTTCTTTGTAAATGAAAGAAGGATGCCAAGCTTTCATCTTAGTACTCTGGGCCCCAAGGCAGTTAATTACTAGCAGAGTGTCTCAGTGAACTGTATTGTCCTCATGTTTCAAAGAAGCTCATTGGGTGGAAGACACTTTTCTTGAGTGGAAGGATGAAATGCTCTGAGATGCCTGAGGCCAACTTGCCTCTGGCATCACTATAGAGAGACAGAGCTTCTAATCACAGAAGACCATTTGATACCCCACCACACTTTCAGACACAAAAATGGGCAAATCTGGAAAAAGCACATACTTTCCAGTTACATGTAATGAAAACCATCTGGACATAGTTCATTTTTAAATCATCCAATTGGGAAGGGAATTAGTTCTGTTAATTTTTCTCACTAACCTCAACTCACATTGGCCATCAAGCAGTCATTCATTATACCAAACACAGCACACAGAAGGCCAAGGAAGTCTGCTTGTCCTCCCCTTCCTCACTCTCTACATAGCCTACAGGGATAGCTCCACTCAGCTCCACTCACAGTAGGCTGTTTTGGGCGAGAGTTTTGACCACTAGGTGGCGCTGTAATGATTTGGCCCTCTGATGGTGATTTATTTCATCTTTTTATTAAATACGAGAGGCCCGGTGCATGAAATTCATGCACTGGGGGAAGGTGGCCCTCAGCCCAGCCTTCACCCTCTCCAATCTGGGACCCCTTGGGGGACATTCCTCTCACAATCCGGGACTGCTGGCTCCTAACCACTCGCCTGCCTGCCTGCCTGATTGCCCCTAACCGCTTCTGCCTGCCAGCCTGATCATCCCCTAACCACTCCCCTGCCAGCTTGATCAATGCCTAACTGCTTCCCTGCCAGGCTGATTGCCCCCAACTGCCCTCCCTTGCCAGCCTGATCTCGCCCCCAGCTGCCCTCCCATGCTGGCCTGATCACCCCTAATGGCCTCTGCCTCGGCCTCTACCAAGATGGCTTGGTCTGGAAGGAAGTAGGACATCTGGAAGATGGCCAGTCAACCTGGTCTAATTAGCATATTGCCCTTTTATTAGTATAGATAGATTATATAGGATAGGATTGCTTAAATGGGGGCGGGGGGGCCTTTTTCAGCAGGAGGAGATGCTCTTGGCATACAAAAACACATAATTCCTATATCTGGACTGATAGCCAGCCATATGCACTATACTGCCAAAGCAGTCATTAAAAAGTGAACGGCTTTCTTGCACCTTACACCAAATAGCTGTTGCCCTTAAAACCCCTCCTCAGCATCCACCTTAGGTTTTGCCTTTGCAGTTCACCCAGATTAGGTTCTGATTGGTCGGTTTCTGTGCCAATCAGCGTCAAAAGCTCTGCCTCCTAGGCAGCCATTGGCTCCTGGCACTGCACCCAGATTTGGTTCTGATTGGTTGGTTTCAATGCCAGTCAGCATCTCCAGGCCTATCTCTGGGCCTGATCAAAGAGGTGGGGCTGATTAGCAGCCCCCACTGAGGTCCGGAGAGAAACAGAGGCTTGGCTGCTGGTGAAACCTGGAGAGAAAGAGAGGCAATGGCTGATCAACAGCTACCACAGAGGCTGCAAATCAGACCCTGCCTCTCTCTCTGCAGGCCTCTCTCCAGGCCTGATCCACAGCCCCCTCAGCAGTCAGTGCTGGGTCACTGTGCCAGCATCAGATGCAGTTGTTGCTGGGTCGCCATGGCAACCCAGCACTGACTTTGGTGTTTGGTCGAGCCTTCAGTCGTTATGGACCCTGGCTCTTTAGATATATAGACTAGAGGCCCAGTGCACGAATTCATGCACATTGAAAGGAAATTAGTTAGAAGAAATATTTCAATATTGCTATTTGCCCTTTCTCTATAATAGAAGTGCCAACCAAATTCACGATAGACAACAACAGATCGAAACATACAAGTACAACTGGCACCGGCGAGAGCTTTATATGTGTCGCACATGCATGAGTCAACTTAGCCTTTTATATATATAGAATAAACTTGCTTAACTAGACCTGCTTTCTGCTGTAGCTAAACTTTTTCCAGCCCAGTGAAGCACTCCAACTTCTCTTTCAGGTAATTGTCAGCAACACAGCAGTAAATATCAACACGAAGCAGATTATTATTGTAGATCACTCAAGGAGAACAAAGAGTGAAATATTTAACCGCAGCAGTGTTTGACTATATTCTACGCAGTGAGAACCCCTGAAGTCATTTTCAAAGTCCACCATTTCTTTTTTCTTTTCAGTTGGGTCAAGTTTCTAAACTTTCTAAATCTCTGTTTTCCAGCTAATGAAAAGAAAATAGGATTCCACTGAGTCTCCTACCTACCTACTCCAGGACTTCTGTGAGGATCAAATGAGATGAGGCATGTGAAAATGCTTCACAAACATTTGGTTAAAGTGTGAAATGTTTGCACCTGGCTATAAAGCAAGTCGTGTTCCTGGGCTGAAGAAACTGCAAGGAGGCTAGTCGTTACTAGGGAGAGGAAGCCAGGCATTGCTACATGACGTCATTACCTGGCACCCACAGCCACCGTTTCCAGGCTGGGCTGGACTGTGGGCCACATTTTGTGCCATGGGGTCTTGGCAGCATCAGCTGCAATTTGGTGGGCTGTCACTCCGGGGTGGTGGTGGGAAGCCAAGTGTTGCTTTGTGGGCACCAGGTCTGCGGTGCACATCACAGCAGCTCCTGCATTGAGCGTATGCCCCTAGTGGTCAGTGTGTGTCATAGTGACTGGTCAGATGGTTGGACACTTAGCATATTAGCCTTTTATATATATAGATCTTATATTGGTACCAGTCTATTTTAAGCTTAAAACAACTTAAAATATATACAAAATTCTAGATTTGTACATTCTCCCCCTCCAATTTATGGTTTTGATGTCACAATTTACATCTTTTTACATTGTGTGACATGGTATTATATTTACAGTTATTTTTAACATGTTTTTTCTTTTAACCTTTATACTAGAGTAACCTCCCAACATTATAAACTTAGAGTATTCTGAATTTAACTATATATTTACCTTTATCAGTGAGTTTTATACATTCATATCTTTTCCTGTTACTAATTAGTGTCTTTTTGCTTCTAATTGAAGAACTCCCTTTTACATTTTTTTTTAAAGGCCAGTCAGTTTTTGCTTGTCTGGAAAACTCTCTCTCCTACAATTCTGAAGGACAACTTTGCTGGACAGAGCAGTCTTGGTTGGCAGTTTTTTCTTTCAGCATTTTGAACATGTCCTGCTACTCTCTTTTGGCCTGCAAAGTTTCTCCTAAAAAAAAAAAAAAATCTGTTGATAGTCTTATTGGGGTTACCTTGTATGTAACAAGTTCCCTTTTCCTTGATGTTTTTAAGATACTCTTATTATCTTTAACTTTTAACAATTTAATTATAATGTGTCTTAGTGTGGGTCTTCTAGGATTCACCTTGTTTGGAATTCCTTAGATTTCTGGATCTGGATGTCTATTTCTTTCCCCAGCTTAGAAAAGATATCAGACATTATTTCTTTCAATAAGCTTTCTGCCCCCTTTTCTCTCTTTTCTCCTTCTGGGACCTCTACAATGTATAATAGTCTCAACTTATTTGTGTTTTTGCTTTCTGTACTTTCAGTTACCACAGTCAACTTCAGTCTAAAAATATTAAATGAAATATTCTAGTAATTAACAATTCATAAGTTTTAAATTGCGTGCCATTCTGAATAATGTGATGAAATCTTGTGTCATTCCACTCCACTCTGCCTGGATATAAATTATCCCTTTGTCCAGTGTATCCATCTGTGTACACTATCCACCTATTTGTCACCTAGTAGCCATCTTGGTTATCAGATTGATTGTCCTGACACCAGTGTTTGTGTTTGAGTAACCCTTATTTAAAAATAGCTCCATTGTGTAGTGGTGCTGGCAATTTGCATATGCCAAAGAGAAGCTGTAAAGTATTTAAGTGGAAAGGTGAAAGTTCCCAATTTAACAAGGAAAGAAAAGGTAATCATATACTGAGGTTGGTAAAATCTAGGATATGAACAAATCTCACCTGATTGGCATGGCTTAGTGATTGAGCATTGACCTATAAACCAGGAGGTTATGGTTTGATTCCTGGTCAGGGCACATGCTCGAGTTTTGGGCCTGATCCCCAGTGGGGAGTGTGCAGGATGCAGCCAATCAATGATTCTCTTTCATTATTGATATATCTAACCGTCTCTCCCTCGCTCTTCCTCTCTGAAATCAATAAAAATATTGTTTTTTAACAGAAAAGAACAAATCTTCCCTCTGAAATTGTGAAGATGGAATAATAAATTTGTGGTAGTTTTGCTATTGCACCTCAAACTGTAAAATTTATGACCTCAGTATGTAATAAGTGCTTATTAATATGGAAATAGCATTAAATTTGTGGGTGGAAAACATGAACAGAAAACATTTTCCAATTGACATCAATGTATTGTACCAGAAAGCATTGAGCCTACATGAAAACTTCAGTAAGGGATCCCCTGAAATGAATAACTACATTCACATAACTTTTATTTCATTATTAGTCATTATTCTTAATATCTCACTGTACATAATGTATAAATTAAACTTTATTATAAGTGTGTATGTATGTAAAAATAAATAAATAAATAGGTTTTGATACTATCTGTAGTTTCAGGTATCCACTGGGGGTCTTGGAATGTATCTTCTGTGAATAAGTGGGGGATTATGTATATTGGAATGCTTGATGGTGTCCCATAAGTTTCTTAAACTTTCTTCACTCTTTTTTATTCTTTTACCTTTTTGCCCCTCTGATTGAATGGATCTCATTGCCCTGTCTTTGAGTTTGTTGATCCTTTCTTCTGTGTGGTCTACCCCTCTATTGAATTTTCAAGTTCAGTTATATTCTTCAAATTTGTGATTTCTGTTTGGTATATTTTAGTATTTTCTATTATTTTGTTTAAGTTCTCCCTTTCCCCATGCATTGTTCTTCTGACCTCAGTGAGTAACTTTATGGCCATGATTTTGAACTCTATATCAGGTAAATCATTTATCTCTGTTTCATGTAGGTCTCTTTCTAGAGTTTTATTTTGTGGTTTGTTTTGGAACATATGTCTTTATTCCTTTTTTAAAAATATATTTTTATTGATTTTTAGAGAGAGAGGAAGGGAGAGGGATAGGGAGATAGAAACATCAATAAAAGAGAATCATTGATCTGCTGTCTCCTGCACATCCCATACTGGTGATTGAGCCCACTACCCAGGCATGTGCCCTGACCAGGAATCAAACTGGCAAACTCTTGGTTCCTGGGTGGGTGCTCAACCACTGAGCCTCACCAGTTGGGCCATTATTTATTCATTTTCCTTATCTCTCTGTGTGGGTTTCTTTGCATTAGATAAAACATCCCCTTTTTTCTAATCTTGACAGGGTGATTTTGTGTACCAGATGAACCATGTCCATCAATCTGACTCATAGTTTTCCCTCAAACCTGGAAGGCACCTTGTTCTTGGTGCCATCCATGAGTTGAGGGTGTGTGAAACCTATCAGTGTCCCAAAGGGGAGGATTTCAGTCAGCACCCAGATGCAGATTGATTAGAACCAGACCTTCAAACATCAGCTGGGAAAGTGTGTGGTTAGGCCACTTCCAGGGAAAAACTGAAAGATGGGCACTTTTGCTTGCTTTCTCTGGGCCTGGTCCAGGTATAACGCCATGAGGGTATCCCTGAACCCATTAAGAACAGCTTCTTTGTTTGCTACTGTCCTGTAGGATTTGTGAATGCAAGCCCTTTTGGCTCTCAGAGCCAGCAATTTAAGGCCCATCCCTTGGGTAACAATCACGAAAGGTGTGGCTCCAGACATGTATACAAGCTCTTTCTAGGGAGATACTTGTGACTTGGAGAGGATTAGATGGAGAGGGCAGGGGAGGTGTCCACAAGCTCCCCTGGTCTCCAGGGAGGATCTTGATTAAGTAGTTATGGATTAGTGAGATTCCCTACAAACTAGATAACAGCCTGCTCCATGGCCACAGGTCCTAAACCCCAAGGCAGAAAGGAGTCAATTCTAGAACCTGCACCAGAATGTCTAATTGGTTGTCGGAAGGTCCTTGGAATTCAGTGGCTCAGAGCTAAACTTTTTGCCAGTGTCCCACAGAGAAGAAGTCCATTCAAACCCTGAGTAGACCACCCTGAGTAGGTGGTTTCAGAGTCACCATCAACTTTAGTTAAAACTGTTGGCTGTCACTGTTCTCAAAACTGCCTGGTACTGGCACAAGAATAGGCATATAGATCAATGGAATAGAATAGAGAGCCCAGAATTCAGCCCGAACCAATATGCCCAATTAATATTTGACAAAGGAGGCAAGAACATACAATGGAGCCAAGATAGTCTCTTCAATAAATGGTGTTGGGAAAATTGGACAGATATATGCAAGAAAATGAAACTAGACCACCAACTTACACCATACACAAAAATAAACTCAAAATGGATAAAGGACTTAAATGTACGACAGGAAACCATAAAAATTCTAGAAGAATCCAAAGGCAACAAAATCTCAGACATATGCCGAAGCAATTTCTTCACTGATACAGCTCCTAGGGCACTTGAAACTAAAGAGAAAATGAACAAATGGGACTACATCAAAATAAAAAGCTTCTGCACAGCAAAAGAAACCATCAACAAAACAACGAGAAAACCCACTGTGTGGGAAAACATATTTGCCAATGTCATATCTGATAAGGGCCTAATCTCCAAAATCTATAGGGAACTCATACAACTTAACAAAAGGAAGATAAACAATCCAATCAAAAAATGGGCAAAGGACCTAAATAGACACCTTTCAAAAGAGGATATTCAGAAAGCCAAGAGACATATGAAAACATGCTCAAAGTCACTAATCATCCGAGAGATGCAAATCAAAACAACAATGAGGTACCATCTCACACCTGTCAGACTGGCTATCATCAACAAATCAACAAACGACAAGTGCTGGAGAGGGTGTGGAGAAAAAGGAACACTTGTGCACTGCTGGTGGGAATGCAGACTGGTGCAGCCACTATGGAAGACAGTATGGAGTTTCCTTAAAAAACTGAAAATGGAACTCCCATTTGACCCAGTGATCCCACTTCTAGGAATATATCCCAAGAAACCAGAAACACCAATCAGAAAAGATATATGCACCCCTATGTTCATAGCAGCACAATTCACCATAGCTAAGATCTGGAAACAGCCTAAGTGCCCATCAGTAGATGAATGGATTAGAAAACTGTGGTACATCTACACGATGGAATACTATGCTGCTCTAAAAAGGAAGGAACTCTTACCATTTGCAACGTCATGGATGGAACTGGAGAGCATTATGCTAAGTGAAATAAGCCAGTCAATGAAGGAAACATACCACATGATCTCACTCATTCATGGATAGTAGAGACCATTATAAACTTTTGAACAATAATAGATACAGAGGCAGAGCTGCCTCAAACAGATTGTCAAACTGCAGCGGGAAGGCCGGGGAGGGTTGGGGGGCAGGAGGTAGGGGGGTAAGAGATCAACCAAAGGACTTGTGTGCATGCATATGAGCATAACCAATGGACATAAGACACTGGGGGATAGGGGAGGCTGGGGGACTGTCTAGGGCGGGGGGATAAAATGGACACATATGTAATACCCTTTGTAATACTTTAAGCAATAAAAAAAAAAGAAAAAAAAAACAAACAAACAACAAAAAAACAACTGTTGGCTGTGTACATGCCAATGGACTGAGATCCTTACTGAGAGGCAAAGTCTAAATCATAATTCTTTTAAAGTAGCTCACAGAAGAAAAAGAGATCCTTCTTATTTTTTTCCCTTTTCTTTCTCTCAAATGTCTGATGGGAAAATTTTTTAACAATGACTGATAATTTTTATTTTTCAATTACTGTTGACATACAATATTATATTTGTTTAGGGTATACAACATAGTGATTAGGTATTTGCATAACTTAAGTGCTTACCCCAATAAATCTAGTACCTATCTGATACCATACATAGCTATTACAATATTATTGACTATATTTCCTATACTATACTTTATAGCCCCATGACTATTTCATAACTACCAATTTGTACTTCTTAATCCCTTCCCCTTTTTACCCATCCCTCTAACCCTGCTCTCCTCTGACAATCATCAGTTTGTTCTCTGTCTCTATGAGTTTGTTTCTGTTTTGTTTGTTCATCTATTTTATTTTTTAGATTTTACATCTAAGTAAAATCATGTGGCATTTGTCTTCCGCAGTCTGACTTATTTTACTCAGCACAAATACCCTCTAGGTTCATTCGAGTTGTTGCAGATGGCAAAATTTCATTCTTTTTTATGGCTAAGTCATATTCTCAGATGGGAAGTTTTTGATCTGTTCCCTAAACATTAAAAGAAAATGCTCCTTATTTTCAGGAAATAAAATCCTGGAAGACATATTAAATTTGCATCTTTTGACTCACTTTTGGTCTTGCCTAATTACATGAATAATGACCAGGACTAGAATATAAAGAATTCTACAACCATGAAAAGGTTGAATCCCAACATATTCATTTATTTTTGCCTCTAGTGCCATTCTCCACCAGAAAGCACAATGATGATATTGATGGCTGCTTCCCTGGAGCAGGTGTTGAACATGTATCTTCAAATTGTAGTTGCTGATACAAGAATTGGCAACTTTAACTTAAGTCAGAAATATTCTTGGAATAATCTCTTTCCCAGGTGATCTTCCTCATGTCTTGACCTGCTTTAATGTGTGGGAGGCTGGAAACAACCTCTTTTCTGAGGATCATTTGTTTCCCCAACGGACTGAATATATATGTCAGTTCAGTATGGCATGGGGAAACCATACTGTGTCTGGGACTTCAAAGTCACCTTAATAACATTTCTTTTCTAATTCAGTTCAATGACCTCTAAGTGGTGGTTAAGATTCCAACCAATTTTTCTGACCAGAATAAACAGCTAGTCCTTAAATTGCTTTAAAGGATCTTAAAGAGTTAATTGACAGGACTCGGAGGAAGTTGACTTTTTTTTGGTGTGGTTTCAGGATCACCATTGTCCCCCAGGATTCTCACTAAAAGGTGTATTACACATGTCAAGGAGCTCTGAAAGCCAAGCATGAGATTGAGAGCAAGGCTTAGAAAATGCTTGTTTTTGTTTAGATCTCACCTGAAGATTTAGGGCAACATATTTTAAATCCAAGTTTTAATCTGTTTACAGTGAAAAAATATAATCTCCTGTTTTTAATGGAAAGATATTTGGTCATCAACTCCAACTAACTGGGCATCAGTTTGATGAGTAAAGGAAACAAGCATATGTTAAATTTCTTTCAGAATATGCTTTAAAAATGTTAAGAGGGGGAGAAAAAAACATGTTTAAGAAACATCTCTTAAGCTAAAAAATGTTTTGCGAAGGACAGGTGACAGTAGTTCATAAAAACTGGTGTCCTAATTTGTTCTTCAGCTTTAATTTAGGAAAGGAGTCCACATAAACATTGCCTTTCTGGAGCTCAGCGTGTCTCAGGACACCGTTTTCCAGACACAAGCCCTAGATTCATTGTGAACTTCTACAGATTATTTTTCACTTTCACCTCTTACTTTGGTGGTGTGAGTAACTAGACTCTGAATAACATTTCTCAGTGAGTCTTAAGCTAACTGCTCAGAAGGGCCTGGCCCAGGGCCTTTGGTGAAGATCCCAGTTCACCTCAAGAATTAGGACAAGGAACACTCTACACTAACTATCCAGCTTCACCTGCTATTCTTATTTGTTGGCTTAACTAGACTACAGCAATATGTATTCCTTTCAGCCACTTTCATTATAAAAAAGCAAATGCTGTAGTCAAACGTATGCCTGACAAGCTTTAACCGCTAAGAGAATGGCCAAGTCGAATAAGTCATTCCACAGATGTTTTTTAAGCACCTACCATGTGCAAAGTTCTCTGCTGGGATTGCTGGCCAGGCTGCTGCTTTCTGCTGATAGATATAACGACCCTACCAGATTTTATCTCTTCCTCCCAAACAATCTTCTGCCTCCATAATTTCAATTCTCCACACAACTACCTGCTATTTTGGGGGGCCTATAATACTCATTTCCCACTTTCATATAGACCTACTAGAAGTAGTTTATTTTCCCATTTAGCCTTTAATCTTGAATCGTGTGCGTGCGTGTGTGCGTGTGTGTGTGTGCGCGTGTGCGCGTGTGCGTGCGTGTGTGTGTGCGTGCGTGTGTGCGTGTGCGTGTGTGTGCGTGTGTGCGTGCGTGCGTGCGTGCGTGTGCGTGCGTGCGTGCGTGCGTGCGTGTGTGTGAAAACGCCTTGCCCCGCTCTAACTCTGTATCCTTGCAGGAAGATGCTTAGAACCTCTGACCCTCACATTTTGGTGCAGACCAGGCACTGATAGGATGAGCTGAATTACAAGTTTTGAAGAAGAAAAGAGAGGATTTATAAGGAAACTAATATTCACTAAATGCCTACTAAGCACTTCCTTAGATGATTGTTGGTTGTCACAGCAAAGTGGAGCATTGCAATAAAAAGAGCATAGGACTTGGGACTGGCAGACTGGAGTTGGCCTCCTGGTTACGCTACCTCCTTACCTACTGACCTACTGGGCAAGTTGCTTATGGACAGAAGATTCCTCAACTGAGAAACGGGACCCCTACAACTCAATTGTTTATGGTTGTATGAAGTGAGTACCCCAGGGGCACTCAATTTGTTCTTAGTTCCCTTTTCTGATGCAGAAAAGTAGAGAATGTGTTATAGACTCAATATGTATTTTTTATAAAACCTACTCACAGCGAATGCAGACTGCTGCAGCCACTGTGGAAAACAGTATGGAGATTCCTCAAAAAATAAAAAACGGAACTTCCATTTGACCCAGTAATCCCACTTCTAGGACTATATCCCAAGAAACCAGAAACACCAATCAGAAAAGATATATGCACCCCTATATTCATAGCAGCACAATCTACAATAGATAAGATTTAGAAACAGCCTACTCGCCCAACAACAGATGAGTGGATTAAAAAACTGTGATACATCTACTCAATGGAATACTACACTGCGGTAAAAAAAAAAGAAGGAACTTTTACCATTTACAACAGCATGGATGGAACTGGAGACCGTTATGCTAAGCGAAATAAGCCAGTCTGAGAAAGATAAATATCACATGATCTCACTCATACATGGGATAGAATGAACAACATAAACTGATGAACAAAAATAGTAGATCCAGAGCAAAGAAACACTGAACAGACTGTCCAACCTCAAAGAGAAGGGAGGGGGAGGGGTAAGAGATCAACCAAAGGACTTGTATACATGTATATTAGCATACCCTAATGGACACGGACACTGGGGCAGTCGGGGCTTGCCTGGGGGGTGGGAGTGGAGGGCAGGGGTCAATCAGGAAAAAGAAGACATATGTAATACTTTAAACAATAAAAACAAAACAAAAAAACTACCTACAGCTTTAATGAGACTACACAAACTAAATTGTATATTTCAACTGCTTAAGTAAAACTGGATTCCAATATATTTCCACTTTCATGGAAATGAATTTAGGTTAATTCCCTTCTCCCATTTTTGCCTGAGGGGTGCAACTTTATATATCCTCAGGATGAAATGACATTTTCAAAGATGTTTATCTGGGTGCCTTGGAAGAGAGAACTCAAGTACAGATATTCCATTTCAACCTGTAAAATTTTGATGTTGCCATTTTTTATATAAAATATTTATTTGGCTAGGAAAATTAGTTGCAACTTTTCAAACCTCTATCTTACATTGTCTCAAAAATGGCAATAATATATCAACCAGCATTATTTTATCTTTCTCACTCATGTATAATTTTGAAGGTCTCCAAAAAGGTAGGCATGAGGTATGAAGTCAGAACTGGCATGAGGCAAATGGCCGGCACAGAGGACATTTACTTTTGGGGGTTCGCCTGTCATAACTTCTATGCCTTTCTCTCTGCTCTTCTATAGTCTAGTCCTTTTTTGTCACCTTCTATTTTTTTTAATCCTCACTTGAGGATATTTTTTCCCATCAATTTTTAGAGAGAGTGGAAGGGAGGGAGGAGGGGGGAGAGAGAGAGAGAAACATCAATATGAGAGAGACACATTGATTGGTTGCCTCTGGCATGTGCCCTGTCCTGGGCTGGGGATTGAACCTACAACCAAGGTACATGCCCTTGACTGGGGATTGAACCTGAAACTTTTGGGTCTGAGGGCTGATACTCTAACCACTGAGCAATCCAGCCAGGGCTTGTCATCCTCTATTTTAAAAATCCCTATAAACCCAGGGAGTGCCTATCCTTTAGTACTGTCTCCCCAATCTTTTCCCCTGGCAAAATCTATTAAGCATTGTATTTCAGCTCTGTTCTACTTGGAACAACTATGGAAAACTAATTCATCTATTGATTCAGAAACAGTTTACTGTATTACCCCTTGGGGAATGGAAGGAGGAAGGAAAGTTTGAGACCTAATATAATTGTTGTACGTTGGACATGCTATCTCATTTTTATATGACAACAGCTATGTGAGGCATATATTTTAATTTCCTTATTTACAGGTGAGAAACTTGATTCCTTGAGAAGTAAAGTTGCCCCAAATGGCAGGGGTAGAATTGGATTCCAGGTTTTTAAGATTCCAGAGCATATACACCGTTCACCTCTGCACTCTCTGAGGGGTTTGCATTTTGCCTGGAGTCCAGTTCTTGATCACAAAGGTCATAGAACCCTCGGCAGGATAGGAGTCACCCTCCTCACAGAGCCCACTCCCCTGAGCCAGCCAGATCCTAGTGGAAACCCTCTTTCCGTTCATCTCCCGTCCTAATTCAAGAAATGCCCTACCCCCGGCCTCCCTTTTTAAAGAAGTGACCCAGTGAAAGAACCCTTGCCCTGCTATTGTTTTCCTTTGACCAAGAATCTTTAACCCAAGTGCAACCCAGTGGGGAGAGAGATTGGACACCCTGGGTGTTCAGCAAGAGGATGAGGAAGAGCAAAGTCTCCTGAGGGGCAGCGCAGAAGCTCCCAGGCCAGGCCCCGTGGAGAGACTGAGGTAAGCCTGCTTCCAAGTGGGTAAAGCAGAGGGCTCTGCAAAGTGCCCTGGAAAAGCTCCTCTTCCAGCTGTTTCTCGGGCTCTCATTGGCCAGAACTTGCTTAAGGAGGAAGAAACAAATAGCTCCCTAGAGTTCAGAGAACTGAACGGATTATATGTCCGTAATGGGATAGGAAACCTAGGGTGTTCAAACAGCAGTCCTTTTTGTTTTGTTTTGTTTTAACTGAAGGAACTGTCCTAATTTTTTGAGGTCAGTGTTCTGTCAGGTGATTGTTGGAGAGTGTGGACCAAATGGATCTGAACCAAATCACCCCCTGGGAAACAGCTCAGCATTTTCTTCTAAACAAGCTGGCAGATTACTTTTTAATGAAACCATCTGGGGATCGAGGGGCCAGGTGAGACAGGCAGGAGAAAGAACAGAGGGGCACGGAGTTTAAAGGAGCTTGTGCCACTTTTAAATCAATGTTGCAGGGTGTTTGTGTTAAGATTTTGTGAAATGACTGGGGAAACCAACTCATGGGGTAACATACTAAATATTTAAACTGCTCTTCTCCTCCTCCTTCCTCCTCCTCCTCCTCCTCCTCCTCCTCCTCCTCCTCCTCCTCCTCCTTCTTCTTCTCCTCCTCCTCCCTCCTCCTCCTCCTCCTCCTCCTCCTCCTCCTCCTCCTCCTCCTCCTCCTTCTTCTTCTCCTCCTCCCCCCTCCTCCTCCTCCTCCTCCTCCTCCTCCTCCTCCTCCTCCTCCCTCCTCCTCCTCCTTCTTCTCCTCCTCCTCCCTCCTCCTCCTCCTCCTCCTCCTCCTCCTCCTCCTCCTCCTCCTCCTTCTTCTTCTCCTTCTCCTCCTCCTCCTCCTCCTCCTCCTCCTCCTCCTCCTTCTTCTTCTCCTTCTTCTTCTTCTCCTCCTCCTCCTCCTCCTCCTCCTCCTCCTCCTCCTCCTCCTCCTTCTCCTTCTCTCCTTGTGGCTCCTTGTGGCTGGACTGATGGCAAGCAGGGGTGGGGTGGAGTGAGTAAAAATAGGTTATTTAAATGCTGTTGTAAAGAAGAGAGCACTTTGTATAGACAAATGCTGCCTGTTCTGAAACTCAAGGCCTGGGTGTTTATAGTTAACACTCTGGAAAGTAAATAGGCTTGTGTTCTGGAATTTATTGCTACCCTTTCAACCCTCCAAACAAATTAGGGAGTGACCTGCTGGACTGGCAGGATCTGTAGAAAGAAAATGCAACACCAGCGATAGTCACCTTTCAAAAGAAGAACACATTCAATCTAATATGTAGACCTTGAGTTCCAGCTCAAGATCTTGACTTCACCTCATCCATGTCAAAAAAGGGGAAAAAAAGTGGGGTGTGTGGGGGGCGGGGAGGGGGAAGGCTGATGAGGTAAAATGTTAAATAATATCAAGAGAATATAGACAGCAATCTCTAGACTATAGAAAAATTCCAGTTTGTCCAGACTGAAAAGAAACCCACTTTTCTTTAAGAAAATAAGTTGGTACAAGCGAGAGAAATAGAAAGAGAGAACTTTAAAAATTAAAGAGACCTAAGAGACATCTCAACAAGTTGCAATGTATGGATCTTCTTTTTATTTTATTTTTTAACATTTAAGGAACCATATTCTTTTTTTCTTTGTTTTTAAAAAAATGTTTTTTCATTGATTTCAGAGAGGAAGGGAGGGAGATAGAGAGATAGAAACATCAGTGATGAGAGAGAATCATTGATTGGTTGCCTCCTGCACACCCCCTACTGGGGGGTGGGGGGGGATCAAGCCTGTAACCCCGGGCATGTGCCCTTGGCCCGAATCGAACCTGGGGCCCTTTAGTCTGCAGGCCGATGCTCTATCCACTGAGCCAAACTGGCTAGGACTGGATCTTCTTTTGATCCAGAAGAAAATAAAATATAAAAATAAGTGAGTAAATAATAGAAAGAAATATTTATGAGGCAATTGGAAAATTTGAATACTAACTATTTGAGCATACTAAGGAATTATTGTTGATCTGTTAGATGTGGTAACAGAATAGTGGTTTTGTTTTAATAAAGAGTCCTAATCTTTTAGAGATGGATATGAAATATTTCTAGGTGAGGTTAAAGTCTTGGATTTGTTTGAGAATAGTGGGTGTGATATTCAGGGTGTACCCTGAAGTGTATGTCCAAAGAGATTGGCTTAAGGGGATAATTACTGAGGCTGAGGGTTCATTATACTAATCTCTCTACTTTTGTATACATTTGAAATAGTACATATTAAGATGTTAAAGGGAAACGACCATTAAATATGCTGTGACCTGTTGAATGCCAGAGTTACCCTCTCTAAAAGCCTGACAGCGTTAGGCAAGTACATGTCCCCAAAAGACTGAGAGAGTGTACCCCTTTTAAAATAATTTTTGTTATTCACACAAACTCACTGTCTTGCACCAGAATCAAACCAATGTAAGTTTTATTTTGTTCAACTTACAGAAAATACGGTAGGAAGTAACTGAACATCATTTGAATGCAAATGAAAGGGAACTAAACCATGATAAGGACTTTGTATAGCCAAGGTTATGTGAACTGAGATACACAGCCAGCAGGGGGCAGCCTGCTACGCCCCAGGTCCCTCAGCTGTGTCAACAATAGCCACTGTTTATGACATCCAGGCCCCTGTGATGTTTGTGTCTTTTGACTTGTTCACTTTGGTATGTCACAAGACTATTCAGGATGGTTTTGCTTTCTGGTTGAAAAAATAAATTCTTTTGCAATGGATTTTATTGCAAATTTCTTGAGCAAGCTCCGCATCCTTAAATAGACTCGTAGAACACAGCAAAAATGCCCTTCATGTCTTTCAAATGTATTTGAGGAATTAGTCCTGGTTCCTCTTTATAGAGGGACATTTTGAGTAAGATTTAGTTACATGTTCTGGGTGGTGATCCCAAAGAGAGGGCTTTATCTCGATGTTGGACAAGTAGAATAGCAGGGCAATAAAGGCTAAGGCTCTTGGGAGGTCAATACTCATGGACCAATGTTGATGACTGAACCAAAATGTCTTCTGGGACAGACTGTGGAAAACAGGGCCCAGTGACAAAAGGAATCTGATGAGTGTGTCTCAACCTGGAGCCACCACAGGCTGACCAGAAAGCAGCCTCCCAGAGGCCAGCTGAAGAAGCCTCATGGTAGTTTCTGTCTTAATTTGCAGGCATGGCCTATCAAGTCCCCAAAATAAAATAAGAAAATAAAGAAGGAGAGACAGAAACAAGCAAAGGAAAGAAAAGGAAAGGAAAGAAAAAAAGGAAGAGAAAAGGAAAGCGGGCTGCTAACCAGCAAATGCTCAGGAAAGAAAAATAGTGTGTCCTGGATGCTGCATCTGCATCTTTCTTTTTCTTCCAAACAACTTCCCCATTTCACTCCACCTACCACTCTTCCTCAGCAGAACAAGCCTAAATATACTTCTAAATCAGTGGTTCTCAACCTTGGCTGCACATTAGAATCACCTGAGAATCTTTTTAAAATCCTGATTTCTGGGCCTCATCCTCCGGAAATTCTGTTTCTTTGTTACTAATGTTGTGGCCCCACCCCATAACAAAGAAACAGAATTTCCGGAGGATGAGGCCCAGAAATTAGGATTTTAAAAAGATTCCCAGGTGATTCTAATGTGCAGCTAAGGTTGAGAACCACTGTTCTAAATGAAAAGACAAACTGCTCGAAAAGACAAACTGCTCTTTGAGCTAACACCAGTGGGTAATTTGAAAAAAAAAAAAAAATAGCAAATTACAGGGTTTAATTCTAGGGGCCATGGGCAGTTGGCTGGCCAGCCCCTCCCCTGATGGGGAGGGGGACGATCCAGGGTGAGGCCAGCCAGGGGGAGTGGCTGCGGGTGGTAGGGGATCATCAGGGACATTATAATATCCTATATAATAAAAGGCTAATATGCAAATTGTTCGTGGGGGGGCGGGGCCTGCCAGCCAACCACCTGCGGCTGCTCCCCTCAGCTGTCCCCGCCCCTGATAGGCCCCCTGATTGAGGGGACAATTTACATATTAGCCTTTTATTATATAGGATATCATAATGGCCCCGATGATCACTTTCAGGTCAGTATGGCTGCCAAATCTGGTTGAGACCAGTTTTGTTTGACTCAATTATAGGAAATTGGGAGGGTGGAGTAGGTGAACAGGTAATCAGAGAAGGTCACATCTTCAATGTTCCAGCCAAAATGGAAAAGGGGAGGGGTAGAGCTTGAGGCCTTTGTTCCCGGTTCTAACCTGCCTGCCTCATTGTGACTTTAGGCCTTGCCAAACGAGTAGAGTCAGTAGAAAAGATTCTGCATGGACACTGGAGTGTGGACCTTGAGGCCATTAAAATTGTGGCATTGTTCTGAATCCAACGCAGACTAGTGGGAAACCCATCAGATACTTTCATCTCAGCTGGCTTTGTTCTGTTTATCTCTGGAGAGCCATACACCATGAATTTATTTGGAAAAGAGGGGCAGTGTTAAAGAAGGCATATTGTTGACTACCTTGTTTTGTAAATATTCTTTAATATTAATACACTTTTGAAATAAACATTTCCCAAAAAGACAATTAAAAGGCTGAATTTCTAAACAGGAAAATTAAAGTTGTTTTAGAACACACCAAGTACATTTATTAAGCATGCATGCATTCATTCATCTATTAAATATTTTTATAGTACATACTACCTATATATATAAAAGCCTAAGCGACCGAATGACCGGTTGACCGGTCACTATGATGTGCACTGACCACTAGGGGGCAGATGCTCAATGCAGGAGCTGCCCCCTGGTGGTCAGTGTACTCCCACAGCCAACCTCCTGCAGTCCCTCTCCCCAGTCGGCCAACCTCCCACTGTCCCTCCCACCAGCCAGCTGGCCCCGATCAGCCCCGATCGCTGGCCAGGCCGAGGGACCCCACCTGTGCACAAATTTATGCACTGGCCTCTAGTGTTCCTAATAATGCTGCCAGGTTCCAAGGTTACCCAGAGGACACAACGGCCACTTACAAGGAGAGGCACTGGGTTAGGATGTGCTAAGGTTTACTTCCATTAAATTAAATTAAAATTAAATTAAATTAAATTAAATTAAATTAAAAACCAGTTGTTATTTAAGCATTTATATAATTATAGGCAGCCATTATCTAGGTTGTTTTCCAAAGGCCAAATTTGACTGAGTCTTTGTTTACTGAGGCAAGGCAGAGGCACAGCAACATGAAACATCTCAGCAGAACAAAGCTCACCAAAGAAACTATTACACAGGAGGTTTAGCTCAGCAAAGAGCAAGGGAGAAATGGCTCGGGGTACAAAGCTCTTTATCTCAGTTTCCAAAGTGCAGTGGTTTAACATTTTAAAAGGCTACTCTGGGGAACAGTTTTCCCTGAAAGTGTCGTGCATACATTTATAGTCAGAAAGTACAACAGAGCCTTGAACATTTTCCATGATTTTTTCTGCCTTCACTTAGGTATTAGATTAAAATAGCATTTACCTCTCATCAAGCCTGCAGACAGGCAGGATTACTTTTGAGCCTGGGTCTTCCATTTTTAAATGTGAATTGTGAACCAGAAGAGGAAACTGTTGTGAGATTTGGCAACTTTTGTCCATGAAATTCCCCATGATAAAATGAGCACCTGAGGCTCATTATGAGGCTAACTGTAAATATTAAGACTATTACCTCCGTCCCTTGCACTGACAAACATTTTAGTGGTTGTTTTTTCTGGTCAGATCCAGCTGCTCAAGAGGTTTTAATATTTATTTCTTTACCTATTTCTCTCCTTAGATTCCTGGACTTTTCATTTCTTAAAAGAAAAAGAGAGGGAAATAGACTAAATCAGAACCTTTTAGATGCTTCTCTGTGTTATATAACAGAAATTCAACCACTCCATGCTAGCAGGGCCAAACACTTAACACCCAGACTTTCAATGGAGAAATAGCTGTCTATTTTATTATGAATGGCACTGTCCAGGAGAATGATGCCATATATTATGAGAGCTCTTGTTTAAAATCTCTCTCTCTCCCTGACCGGTTTGGCTTGGTGGATAGAGTGTCAGCCTGGGGACTGAAAATTCCCAGGTTCGATTCCGGTCAAGGGCATCTACCTTGGTTGTGGGCACATACCCTGTAGTGGGTGTGCAGGAGGCGGCTGATCGATGTTTCTCTTTCATCGATGTTTCTAACTCTCTATCCCTCTTTCTTCCTCACTGTAAAAAATCAATAAAATATATTTAAAAAATAAATAAATAAAATCTCTCTCTCTCTCTCTTTCTCTGAATAAAGTAGTTTTATAGTTGTGAGCTTGCAAAATACAGAGTTTATTCTTGCATTATTATTTATTAACTAGAGGCCCAGTGCATGGGATTCATGCACTGGTGGGGGGGGCGTGGCCATGGGGATTCGCCTGCTGTGGGAGCACCACTCATCCTCATCAGTCAAGCAGCTGTGAACCCACCCTCACTGTGGGAGTGCACTGACCACCAGGGGGCAGCTCCTGTGTTTAGCATCTGCCCCCTGGTGGTCAGTGCACGTCATAGTGACTGGTTGACCAGTTGTTCTGGTCATTCTGGCATTCGGTCACTGGGCTTTTATTATATAGGATTATTATATTACTTTCCATATGAAAAACTGTAAACCTTTTTGCATAGAAAGATAGATGATAGATAGATAGATGATAGATACAGAAAGAGATTTTTAGAGCTAGAATTTAAAACTAAGTTTAATCAAAGTCCTAAGGACCTTCAGTTTCAATTCTTCCCTTATGACCATTTTTCAATCTTGAGGAAGAAGGGTTGATGACAGCTCTAGCTGAGAAGGGACAGAGTTTTGGGGATTAGAGGAATGAAACTGTTTTACACGTGATTGGAAATAGACTTGGGTCCTAGGCTGAGGGTCCTCAGCTTGAATCATCACCAGGTTGCTAGCTTTAGCTGCCCTCAGGCACAATTGTAAAGGCAGCAATATCCAATTAGTATCCCGATGCCACGAAGAAGTAAAACTACTATGAGCATTCCCTAGTGGCTGGGAAGAGAAGTGAATCAGTGGGTGAATGCATCCATATATAGAAGGTTATCAACCTGGTCTGTGACTGTACTCATATGAGGTAACAGATCAGTAATGTTAGTCTCATAAGCAGAGATACATGAACAATATTCTTATCTGATTAGGGCATATGTTCCCCTAAATGTGGAGTTAGGGAGAGGAACCCCACTTATCTTTGGTGACTTGCTCCATCCATTGTTCCCAGTCTGAGATATTAAATGGGTGTATAAGGCATGCCTTCTGCACTAGATACAAGTAGTAGTCCACAGTCCCAGCAATCAGATTGGTTATGCATTTTTACATAGGTGGTAGCCCACAACAGATGGCATTACTTGTAACAGGTGAAAATGGAAAGAAGAGAAAGTTAGAGATTACAAAACAATTATCTTGGATATCAACCAGAGGGTGTTCTTCATTTTGGCAAAGTCTAGTCCAGGTTTTCAGATGTCTTCCTTCTAAAGAGCATCTTACAGTCTGGGATGGGCTTGCAGGAATACGCAGGTGGTTGAGCAGTGGTTTTTGAGGGTATTGTTTCTCGGGTGGGAGGTCATACGTCTGGAGCAGGCTTAACTCCAGTGAGAGTGGTGCAAATTCAGGGCTTGACTCTTTCTAGTTTAACAGAAAAATGAGTGGTTAGTAAAATCTGATAAGGTCCTACCCACTTAAGTTGAAGTTGGTCGTCAGGATGTCTATTTTTCCAGAACTTTGAAAGTACCCAATCTTTGGGTTTGAAATGGTCTAATAGGACATCTGTGGGCTACTTCATCCTGTTGGAAGCAAACTTAGGAATAGCAGTTAAAGTTAATCCCAAGGATTGTACATACCTTATAGTGTCCTATTCTTTAATGTTTAGGTCATCAACCTTTCTAAGATTTTCTCTAAGACATAGGAAGGGCCTCCATATAATATTTCATAAGGACTCAATTGAATCCAGTGTCTGGGAGCTACTGTCATCCTCAGCAGGGCAATAGGCAATATCTTATCCCATTTTAGGTTAGTCTCTTGGCAACATTTAGCAGTGGTTTTTCTTAATGTGTGATTCATCTTCTCTGTTTTTTTCCAATGGATTGTGGCCCCCAGGAATTTCCATTGTGTTTCTAATTGTTGAGAAACCTCCTGGGTCACCTTGGCAATCAAAGCGCTCCCACTGTCACTTTGAATAGAGGAGGGCAGTCCAAACCTAGGAACCATTTCTTTTAGTAAGGCTTTTATTACTTCTGAGGTCTTCTCTGACCTGCATGGGAATGCTTCGACAAGAGCATCTACACAACTAGCAGATATCGATAATTTCCAGTTGTTTTGGTCATCATAGTGAAGTTAATTTTCCAACCTTCTCCAGGGCCCAATCCTTGGCTCTGGACCATCCTGTCTTCTGGGTGAGGTCCTGTTTGAGGATTATTTCTGACATAGATAATGCATTTCTAAATTATCTTTTGAACAGTTATTTGCATATCTGGCCCAGTAATGCATTTCTACATCCATGGGAATGAGGCATCCCATCCAGAATGGCTGCTCTGGTGGATGGTGCTGTTTCCTCCATTAGGTGTTTTGGGATCAAAATGATCACCTGTTCGTTGCTCATCCACTCATCTTTCGGGTTAAGTAGAATAGCCCCATGCTTTTGCTCTTTCTAAGTCTTCTAAGGAATATTCAGGTGGGGCTAGCTTTAAGGCAAAGTCCTAGCCTTAAGAATAAAGGCTGCTGCCAGGGATACTGGAATTTTAGTTTGGCACAACAACTTGGCAGCTTGATCTGCTTTATTATTTCCCTGGGGGATTAAGCCATTGGTCTGCTGATGATTTGGGTAATACATGATGATGGCAACCTACTTAGGTTCCATAATGTAACTGCCTTTAGGAGACCTAATATCTCCTGAGAATGTTTAATTTCTTTTCCTCCTGATGTAAAAAGTCCTCTTTCTTTCCCAATTAATCCATGGGCATGTACTACCATAAATGCATACTTGAAATCAGTGTAGATGTTGACTTTTTTACCTTTTTCCAGGTGTAGGGCTCAAGTTAGGGCCAATAATTCAGCCTTCTGGACTGAAGTACCTGTCCCTAGGTTTCCTAAAGAGTCACCACCCATATCCTGTTTTCCAATTTCCCGTGTCCATAAAGTTGCTTCCATGGGTGAACATCTCGAGATCAGGATTCTTTAGCAGCAACTCAGTCAGGTCTGGTGGCTAGAAGAGACTTGTGCAATTATTTGAATACAATATTGTTTCAGTCCTTCTGGCTCAGAGGAAAGCAGGGTGCCTGGGTTTAGAGTGAAATAGTCTTGAGAATGACATTAGGATTGTCTAAAAGAATGGCCTGGTATTTTCCCGGCCAACTGGAGGTCAGCTAGCATCCTACTTTTTGTGCTAGTAAGGGCTACACACGGTGTGGAGTATGTACTGTGTTGGGTGGTGCCAGGGTGAACTCCTCAGCTTCCTGTAGAGGGCCACAGGTAGCAGCCATGGTCTTCGGACAAACTGGTTATTCCTGAACACTGTGTCCAACTGTTTTGAGAAATTGGCCACTGGCCTTTAATATTTTCTAGATACCTGTCTTTCATGTGCAAACAAGTCAAAAGGCTGGCCAGAATGGCTCAGTTGGTTGAGTGTCATCCTGGGCACCAAAAGGTTGCCAGTTCAATTCCAGGTCAGGACACATCCCCAGGTTGCAGGGTCAGGCACGTATGGAAGGCAACCCATTGATGTTTCTCTCTTTCTCTCTCCCTTCCTCTCTCTAAGCATGTCCTTGAGTGAGGAGGTGAAGAAGAAGAAGAAGAAGAAGAAGAAAAGGAGAAGAAGAAGAAGAAGAAGAAGAAGAAGAAGAAGAAGAAGAAGAAGAAGAAGAAGAAGAAGAAGGAGAAGAAGAAGAATACTGCCACTTATGGTTAGATTCCACTCTTAGCTTGTTCTTAGAGAATACTGTTTATGTGGGGTGGGGGGTGGGGGGTTGCTCATGCCCTCAATTATATGTGGATTGGGGCTGCGATTTTTGCCTTTCTAGGTCAGCCCTTTGCCCGTACTACCAGAGTTACTTTTAGAATCTTTTAGGGATCTCAGCCAGAATTTCTATCTTTGTTAAGGTCAATAAAGTTGACTGCATGGCACAAGCTTTATCTAGAGGCACCTCAGTGTCCAGCCAGCAAGGGGCAAAGGTTATTTTGGCATTCATTTTAGTTAATAAGTCCAGTCCTAAAAGTGGCACTGGTCAATCAGGAATATTATTCTTCCAGTTAAATGGTCGAACATCAGAAAAGGAGTATACATCCAGACCACCCCTGCCAGTTAGCCATGGACATGAAATCTTCCTATTGGCATTTGTCTAATTGGGAATTGCCCTGTCTGGATTGGAGGAAACTCTTGACCAAATCTAGTACCCCTTCGGGTATGGGAGGAATGGTCATTCCTGGTCCGGTCCGGTAGAGGCCCCTCTTCCGTGGGAGGTTGTGGTGAGGAGCTGCAGCTGCATCTTCCAAAAGGTGGTGGAGCGGAGGCAGCCTCGGGGCATTACGTTGAAGTCAGAATGAGTCATTCTCATTCTCAGGAGACTCCAGCAGAACTGGCCTAACCAGCTTATCTGTTTATGTCATAACTTTACATTTGCTCATTTGAATAGACCTATCCTGATATAAAAGCATACATGCTTCTACATAGGAGATCTCACCTCATTTTTTCTCTCTTTTACAAAATAACTCAAGTTGCATTATGGTAGTATAATTTAAGGACTCGTTTTCTAGACAATGTGGCCACATGGCAAAGGAAGAGCATTCTCGTGGCCCAGTTTTGTAAGATGCACCCAGGGGGTAGACTTGAGTTTTCCCATGACAATATCTTTTCTCACAATTACTTCTACCACTTCCTGAATTTTTCTTAGTTTTCTCCCTTGCTATTCATTCAGAGTTTACCAACATTTTTTTTAAGGACAAAATCTTTTTTAAGGACAAGAATCTCTGATTCTTTCAAAAACTGTATTTTCAAACCTTATAAAGTCTGTCTCTTGACAAGTCAGACACAACAGACAAGACAGTACAATTGGGTGGCCCAAACTTCCCGTTATTCCTCAGACCCAGAGTAATTATCCCCTGGGGGTTAGGGGGAAACATGCAATCAGCCCAGTATTGTCAAGATGAGGTGAAGAGCTAGCTACCTTGAGTTAGGCTGCGTCAAGCTTCCGCTGCCCACTCCTCCAAGGTCTGCTGACACGTTCTTGGCATTAGCCCCCTTTCCCATCAGACAAGACACAAACTCAACAAATAATAGGTACAGTTATAGTAATCAACCCTGCTAACTGTAACCTCTCCTGGTCCTTCCTAATACAACCAATAGGAGAAGCTCCAAACCAAGTTAAGTGAGTCCTTCAAGGACCCAACCAAAAGAAATAGGGGGAAAGTGGGTGTCCCTAGGGTTCACTCATGAGGTTACTCATCAGTAGATATCTCCTAAACCAAGTATTCAATTTCTCTCACTGCACAATGGAAGTGTGGTAAGGCAGTCATGCCTGGTCGGCATTGAGCACTGCAGGTCCACCCCTGGAACAATTAGTCCAGGCAGCTGCTCGGACAGAAGACAGAGAGACCACCACCAGCACGCTGAACTGAAAAGTAAGGACCAGGGAAGTAAAAAGAGTTTCCCAATATCACATCACTAGACTCTAGTCTTTCTATTCCTTGCTGCAAGATACTTCTATTAGAGAACAAAAGAAGGAACTATCTATAGAATATCTAAAAATAAGAAGTCTTCTTGCCTTCGTTCACCCTGACCGGTGTGACTCAGTTGGTTGGAGCCTCATCCATACAACAAAGGGTTGTGGGTTTGATTCCCGGTCAGGGCACATACCTAGGCTGTAGGTTCAGCTCCCAATCAGGGCACGTGCAGGAAGCCACAATCATCGTTTCTCTCTCACATCAATATTTTTTTTCTCTCTATCCCGTCCTCTCTCTCTAAAATAAAAATAAAGATAAAAATAAATAAGCCTTGTTTAAATGGCACCTCTCCAGAGAGGCCATCCCTGAACAGTTTCTTACTCAGCCTCACTTGTCTTTAAAAACTGAGCTCCCCCTGAGTTTATAGATTTATTATATTCTAATGTCCCCTGCACTAGAATGTAGGCTCCAGGAGAGCAGGAGTCCTTTCCGCTTTCTTTTCTGATATATCCTGAGCACCCAGAACAGTGCTTGCCCGCAGGTGATGATTGACACGTGACTGTTGAATGAATAAGTAACTGAATGAGAAAATGAATGAAATTAAATCTGGCTGCCACCACAGGTGAGAACTGAGGACTAATGATAGAAGAAACAAAAGTCAGATGTGAAAGGCTGTATGCTATCATACTACAATTAAAAATAATAATAAACTGAGTGGACATTTTGAGAATCTTCATGCAAATTCCATCCTCCCTCCTGCTCCACAAAGGTTAAGAAGATCCTGGACGTTTCAATCTCCTGAATATCCCCAGACCTTAACTCATTAGGGTCAAACTCCTGGCATTTAACTGATTAATTAATTTGTGTGCTAGATATTTTATGATACTAGTAATATTTTAGATATTAGAATGAAAAATGTCAGAGGTGTCGTCAGGCAGATGAATCAATGGAACAGAACCAGATAATCCACATCATAAATATTCAGCTCTTGACTATATTGAGTTACTCGAATATAGGTATTAGAATCTCAAGATGCTTCTAGTATTAATGTCCTTTCCCATGTGTTTTATAACAGCCAAATTCATGCATGTTGCCTGTCATCTAGTAGTGACTATAAAAATTCAATTTGATTTAATTCAAAACAATTTAAGTTATTGAGTGTCTACTGGAATTATTGCACAAGGCATTTTAGGGAGTGATATATAAAGAAGGTCGAGTTCTGATAAATTCGGCTGCTTGATGTATTGCCTGCTTGACACATTGCCTGCAGGATGCCCATGGCAGATCATTTTTTATTTTACAATTGTGGGCTGGAAGGATATGGGAGGACTCTTTTCTGTTGGATTAATAAGGAGATAATCAAATCTGAGTTAAGCAAGGACGAAGATGTTGAATCTGAAAAAGAGTTCAATAGCAATAAAGAGGCTTCCAAAAACCTGGATGACAAGCATTTCAATCAAGAGAAAAATATGAAGAAAAAGAAAACACCAAAAAAAATTAAGGTGATGAAAAAGTGGTTTTTTAAAAGGGATAGAGACTTTTTTTTTTTAACATTGATTCATAAACATACATCTCAGTGGACAACCTTGATTTTAGTTCAGATCAAGGAAAGAGGGAAAGGAAGAAGAGTTTTTAGATGACAATAAAAGCCAAAGGAAGATGAAGCTTTAGACAGATGAAGACAACAAAAGTCAGCAGGAGCCCTGCTGAGAGCAGACGCAGCAAGAGTCTGCGTATATGAGAAGCTGAAAAGGAAGTATCTAGCATCCAGAAGGACGAAACCTAGAACAAAAAGGAGAAAAAGGAAATTTATCATAAAATTAGAACAATAAAATAGAAAACAAGACAAACTTTACTAACTTTAAAGGTATTGTTAGCTTAAGTTTCTAGCATTTGTTATTGGTTGAATTAGGTACAAGTGGCTAGTCCACCTATCATCAAGAGACAATTTCTACAACAAAACAAGCACACGGTATGTTGGCCTTGGTATAACAGACACCTATTGTGTGTTTGTTGTTGGCCTACAGGAGGATGCCTGACCCATTTCTAAGAGCATGGGACCAGTGTATTAATCATGATACTTTTGGCTGTAGGTAATAGGAAGACCAAATAAACCAGCTTCAACAATAAGAAAAATATGTATCACCTCCCATAGCAGAAAGTTAGGAGGTGGTAGGGGTGGACTGGTCTCTAGGATCATGAACTCAGCTGCTCAACACTGGCAGTATGACCTGGATTCCTTTTGCCTGACTGATCTGCTGTCCTCTGCATGTGTGCTAGCTCCGCTTATTCATAAGCGCACTCTACCAGCTCTAGGCATCACATCCTCACACAAGGCCAAAAGCCAGAAAAGAATAGGCACAAGACTGTCCTGAGGCCCCTTTTAAAGAGAAAAAAGAACCTGAGCAGAAACTTCCAGACCCTCACATATTGGATTGGTAAGGATCCCATGAAATGCCAGCCTTAAACCAATCAATGACAAGAGAAATCAGGTTACCAATTGGCTTAGCTGTATCTCTAAGAGGCTGAGAGGGCCAGCCTCCCCTAAGCCAGATCGATGCCTGAATAGAATCAGGATTTTGTTAGTAAGGAAGTGGCATTTGGGAGAAAGGGTGTTGGGTAGGCAACAGTGGTGTTTGCTATAACCTCCATTCTTAATCAATACACAATAATACTGTGATGTACAGGTCTATGGGTTTTGACAAATGCAGAGTTGTGTAATACAATCAAGATAATAGAAATGTGTATTCTGAAAGTGGGTAGATGGATTTATGATCAACCATCATGGACTTACTATAAATATATATATATATATATATATATATATATATATATATTCCCATCTAATAAAAGAGTAATATGCAAATTAACCATCACTCAGTCACAAAGATAGCAGGGTCCACAGAACTGGAGCGAGCAGGAGGCTTGGGTTGCCCCTGGCGATGCAGAAAGCCAAGCTTCCTGCCTGCCCTGGCCGGCACTGGGCTCCGCTCAAGGCTACAAAGTTTCAATAATAGAAGATAAATAAATCCCAGATACCTGCAAACATCCATCAGCTCCTCACCCAGGCTGGCCAGGCACCCCAGTGGGAACCCCCACCCTGAAGGGGGTGTGGCCAGCCTGAAAACTGCCCTCAGTCCCTCACCCAGGCTAGCCAGGCACCCCAGCAGGACCCCAACCCTAATCCAGGACACCCTTCAGGGCAAACCAGTAGGCCCCCCACCTGTGCACCAGGCCTCTATCCTATATAATAAAAGAGTAATATGCAAATTGACCCTAACAGCAGAACGACTGGGAATGACTGGTCACTATGACACACACTGACCACCAGGGGGCAGACACTCAATGCAGGAGCTGCCCCCTGGTGGTCAGTGCACTCCCACAGGGGGAGCTCTGCTCAGCCACAAGCCAGGCTGATGGCTGCCAGTACAGCGGTGGTGGTGGGAGCCTCTCCCGCCTCCTCAGCAAGCGCTAAGGATGTCTGACTGCAGCTTAGGCCTGCTCCCTGCTTGCAAGTGGACAACCTCCGAGGACTCCTGGGCTGCCAGAGGCATATCTGACTGCCAGCTTAGACCCGATCCCCCGGGGAGCGGGCCTAAGCCAGCAGGTGGACATCCCTCGAGGGGTCCCAGACTGTGAGAGGGCACAGGCCGGGCTGAGGGACCCCCCCCACCCCGAGTGCACAAATTTTTGTGCACCTGGCCTCTAGTATATATATAAAGAGCCAGGTTCCCTAACGCTGCAATGACCAAGGCTCAACCGAACACTGGAAGTCAGTGCTGGGTTGCTGTGGCCACCCAGCACTGCCTGCAGCCCGTTCAGGTGCAGTGACCCAGCACTGATGCCGATGGGGCTGCGAATCAGGCCCAGAGAGAGGCCTGGAGAGAGAGAGGCAGGGTCTGATCCCCAGCCTCTGTGGCAGCTGTTGATCAGTCATTGCCTCTCTCTTTCCTGGCTTTGCCAGCAGCCCCATCTCTGTTTCTCTCCAGGCTTCTGCAGGGCTGCTGTTCAGCCCCGCCTCTTTGATCAGGCCTAGAGATAGGCCCAGAGATGCTGACTGGCATAGAAACCAACCAGTCAGAACCAAATCTGGGTGAACTGCAAAGGCAGAACCTAAGGTGGGGGCCAAGGAGGGGTTTTAAGGGCAACAGCTGTTTGGTGTAAGGTGTAAAAAAGTGGTTCAATTTTTTAATGACCGCTTTGGCAGTACAGTACATATGGCTGGCTATCAGTCCAGATATAGGGATTATATGTTTTTCTCTGCCAAGAGCATCTCCTCCTGCTGAAAAAGGCCTCCCCTCCCCCCCCATTTAAGCAATCCTATCCTATATAATCTATCTATACTAATAAAAGGGTAATATGCTAATTAGACCGGATCGACCAGCCATCTTCCAGACGTCCGACTTCCTTCCGGACAAAGCCATGGTGGTGGGGGCCAAGGCAGAGGCAGTTAGAGGTGATCAGGCCGGCAGGGGAGGGCAGTTGTGGGCAAGACAGGCTGGCAGGGGAGGGCAGTTAGGGGCGATGAGGCAGGCAGAGGCAGTTAGGGGTTATCAGGCAGGCAGGCAGAGGGGTTAGGGGCAATCAGGCAGGCAGGCAGGCAGGTGAGCGGTTAGAAGCCAGTGGTCCCAGATTGCGAGAGGGATGTCCGACCGCTGGTTGGACATCTCCCAAGGGGTCCCTGATTGGAGAGGGTGCAGGCTGGGCTGAGGGCGCCCCCTCCCCCCATGCATGAATTTCATGCACTGGGCCACTAATTGTGGTATAAACAAGCAAGAGAGAGAGTATCATGGCTCTTATACTTTGTATCTTTTGCCTTTATCCACTTCCAGGACAACGAGGCAATGTCTAGGTCCAATATAGGAGGTACAAACAGCACTTGATGGGGGCTTGAAGAAGGAAGACACTCCCACTCTGGAGCTATGACCAATCTTGTCCGAGTGACTGTTAATGAGTCCCAGGTACCCACACAAAAGGCCACCTCTGGCAGCTGCCCTGCAGTTGACCTGAGTGTTTCCTTTGCTCCGCCGGACTCACTGCCCTTGCTTCACTTTGCCCACGCGTCTTGTCACCTCTCAGCTAGCTGGCTGAGGCTGTGCAGGTCCTGTACAGAGTCAGGTCCTGTTTTCAGCCTAAAGAGGGAGGCTGAGTCTGCAGAGGGCCCCATTCCGGGGAGGACCGGAATGCTTCCAGATGGCATGGTGCTCACTTGGGTTTGCCTTTTGATTTTTATTATGGCAGGTACACGATGCTGACGGGCTATTGTAGGAGACAGGCATGGCCTTTGGAATGAGGGTGAACACTACACATAATATAATAAAATTAAATAAAGAGTATAATAAGGACAGCAAGCACAGTAGCTAACATTTACAAACCCAAAGACTGTCTTGCCGAGAGCAGCTTTTCAGCCCCGTTCAACAATACTTACAGTGTTTAGCGTCCCATGAATGAGCCCAACTGTGGCTGACAGGGCAGTCATCTAGCCCGGTTGCTTTCTTCCAGGGAGCTGGCGCCAGTGCTTGTCTTTAACTGCCCAGGGCCAGCGCTTGCCCGTACAGTGCCTTTGTGCAAAGCAGAAAAGGCTCCTCTTCCTCCTGATCCTGATTCCATCTATGAGAAAACCATTGTCATAGGCAGTAAAATTGTAATAGTCAGCATACAAATCCTTGGGTCATGAACCTTGAACAGTGGCCCTTAAGTGGCAGCCAGTGCTGCTGTAAACAGTAGTTTCAGGACCCAGTTGTTTGGGGGATGAGAAAATTCCTATTGTCTCAGGAATGTAGTAGGGCTGGACCAGTAGTTTGAAGGTGCCTGACAGTATATTAATTTATTCATTTGTCATTTATGGAATGGTTACTATATTGTGGGTGTAGTACTAAGTGCTACTCAAGAATTATCTCATTTAATGTTCACAAAGTAACTGTGGACAGGTATTATTTCTATCCCTACAGACGAGGAAATAAAAGTTTAGAGAGTTGCCCTAATTCCTATGGTTAGTAGGTGACATAGCTTGCCTAGAATCTTGATCGGGCTGACACTAACGTTACCACACCACTTCTGAATACACACGCACATGGGTGCACGAGTATATAAATTGTTTGTGTTCATGTATAACAGATCTGTTGGAATTTATTTTGGTAATTCTTGTGGATATTCATATTATCATATTTCTTTCTCTTAATATATTTTTGTTGGGTTTCTCAGAAAAAGAGAAGCGGGCCCTGTGATACTTAAGATGCTACAGACGATGACGTAAACACATCAAAAATTGCAAATATTAAGGGGAAAACTATCTCTTTTTAGATGAAGTGATTGAAGACACTACAAGTAGCCACTTTACCAACAGAGGTGAACTGAACAGGGCTTCTGTCGCTTGCTCCATTAGGAGGATCAGCTCTCCAAATTGGAAGCAGTTGGCATAGATTCAAGCCTCAGAGGCTGATCTTTTGCAGGGATAAGCCTTAAGATCTCACAGAGACAACGTGGCGGCTTCCTCTCCAACACATGCCAAAGAGCAACTTGGTGGCCAAAGACCAGATTTTCCTTTCTCTTTGGGTTCTGTAGTCATGGGAGCATAGCGCTGGGCCCATGGAACACTTGCTAAGCGCTGCTCTCTCCCTGTCTTCTCTGAGGAAGCTGACGGGAGTGAGGAATGAAAAATTTTACCCAACAGCTTTTTATTTGATTCTCTGACACAAAGGGTTCTTAATGTAACTGATTTCCTCTCCCTAACTAGATGTAGCAGTTAGAGTCGCCTGTAAGAGCTTAACCTAGAGTTTTCCTATGAGAGTCTCACCCTCATGTGTCTGCTGGCCTCACAGCACCACAGCTGTGTAATTGCAGCAAAATCCACATCTTTTCAAAGCAGAGGAGATAGTCACGCCAGATGCAGGTGGCTGGCTCTTCAATCCGGCTGGATGCGAGAAGCAGGTGCAAAGCACTTGGCCAGCTACTCCTGGGTGATAGAAAGATGGGCAGGACAGTATGGCTGGGACCGCTAGACTCCCGTGAGTCATTCAACACATATTTATTGAGTACCTACTCTTTGCTAGGCGCTGTTCTAGGCATGGGGCATAGAGCAATAAACGAAACAGACAAAGTCCATGTACTTTCTGGCTGGGGAGACAGGCAACGAAGAAAGAAGTCAAATGTACAGTATGCTAGGTGATGATAAGCATGATGCGGGAGTTATTGTAATCTAGGAATATGTATTAAAAACAAAGAAACATCCTCTGATGCCATATGTTGCTGCAAAGTGCTCTGGGATTATAATGGAAGAAATTCATTTTGGCCGAGGAGGGGAGATTTGTGAAAGAATTGGTACAAGTGGTGAGATTCAATCTGGACCCTGAAGAAAGTTTAGGGCAGATGAATATAGCCACAGAGCAGGGAGGGAGGGAAGGAAGCCTCTCGTGAGGAACGTTTCAGCACAGGCCCAGGAGTGACAAGAGGAGGTAAAAGCACATTCAGAGGAGCTGAGGAGCTTCCTACATCCTCAGCAGTGGGTGGGATGACACGCGGAACAGGAACTGGTCTAGAAAGGTATGTAGAGACCAAGTGATGAAGAATTTTGACTAAAGAGTATGGGTTGAGCTCTGCATACAATGGGGAGTCATTGAGTGTTTTGTGTGGGAAGTGATCTGAGCTGATGTGTTTGTAGATGGTGATGTGTCAGCTGGCCGCTTTGTCCAGGTGCAGGGAGATACCTGGGGTGGTGCTGGTCCTGGTGGCTGGCACCTCATGGGGTTAAGACAAGAGTCGTTGGTTTCTCTTAAAATACAAGTGGCACTCTCCTATTACTGAGATGATTTCATAATAAAAATGTGTTCTTTCTCAAGCCACTGACATTCAAGTTTAAGGGCAGTAAATCGAGGCTTGATAGGTTCACAGCTTTATCCTTTTACAACTGTAGTTGAGCAACTTGGGAGCTGGAAAGCTTGAGAGTTATCTTGTATCAAACTTCAGTGAAGGCTTATGCAGACACACCTCAGAGATGTTGTGGGTTCAGTTCCAGACCACTTCCATAGAATGAGTATCACAATAACGCAAAATCTTTTTTTTAAATATATTTTTATTAATTTCAGAGAGGAAGGGAGAGGGAGAGAGAAATAGAAACATCAATGATGAGAGAGAATCATTGATTGGCTGTCTCCTGCACACCCCACACTGGGGATCGAGCCCACAACCCGGGCATGTGCCCTTGACCAGACTCTAACCCAGGACCTTTCAGTCCGCAAACCAATGCTCTATCCACCGAGCCAAACCAGGGAGGGCAAAGAAAAATATTTTTGTTAGAGGAGTGTCTTGCCTTCAATTTGTAAAATATAAATAAATAAATAAATAAATAAATAAATAAATAAATAAATAAAATCTGTAAAGTGCAATAAAGCACAATAAAATGAGGTATGCTTGTATAAAGAGGTGTGTCTTCTCTTTGACAAATTGCATGTGGATAATCAGATAACTTTTGGAAAGGAATGAATTCCACTATCTTCACTCTCCTGACATTGTGATTTAACCTCATACGTTCATAAGTATTACAGAGCCTTAAAGAGAAGAGAAGCAGCAAATACTTCAATTCCGCTGGTTTATTTCACTATCATTCCCCAGTTGACTCCCCTTTGCTAACTTAGCCAACAATGATATTTGGTTCACTTGAGTTTAAAGGAAAACATTTTTCATTTCCTTGTTCTTTCTCTTCTTCCACATTTTCCTTCTCTACATTTATTAGGCTTATTTCCATCTCCTCTCTTTGTTGGGTGGGGGCGAGGGGGGGTGGGGTGTTAGACATTTTGCCAAAGAGTGTACTTAATGTGATTCTTTCTCCATCTCTCATCAAAGTCTTGAGTGAAGTATCCATTTCTCAGAAATGGTGTGGAGTTGGCTGTAGTGTTTTGGCCTATTTCCTGGTGGGTGTGGACCTGGAACAGGGCTGCCCCTGGGGGGTCTGCTGTCCTGGTTACAGAAAGAGGATGTAATGAACTTTTGTTCTCTCCCCAGGGATCAGCAGTGGACATCTGAGGAGGGCTGGCAAAGAAACGGGTGTTTGCATTGGTACTTTGAAAGGACAAAGGCTTGCCGAGGCTTACAGGCTTCAGTTGTTTTTGAGGATTGTTTCAGTCAGTCAAACCCACAATGCTGGAAATCCCAGAATCCGAATACCATTTGCCTCTGCCTGTATACCTTCTCATTCTTTGTTTAAAGTTTTGTTTGTTTGTTTTCTCCCCTGAAAAGCAAGTGGTAGTTAAAAAATATGTAAAATTACTTCATAGGATGGAATTAGGCTGCTTCAAAGGAGTTCTTACAGAACCATAAACAGTGAGGATTATTGCAACCGATAACTGTACCCTCAAACTCAAGGGCACTGGTGGAGAGAATTTGAGCTGTTAGTCACACTCCTTAACACAACAAGCAGTCTATTTGCTGTTCTGTTCCTTCAGATGTTCTGCATGAAACCATCTGAGGCCATGTGTGACTTTGAAGCAGCACTCGGTGAGACCAAGAGCTCCAATGGCTTGGGTTTGTAAATTTGCTCTGGTACCAATTCCAACGTGGATGTTGGGGTCGGGGGTCTTCCCATACAACACTGGGCAATTCTGACAGCATCTACCCAGAGAGGACATCAGATTTTGCAGATTAAGGGTTCAGTCCCACAAGACTACCCCTCCCCTCACCCCCAGCTACAAATATCAGTCCAAGTCCAGGCTGTGACTTACTAGTATGCTTCTGACTGACTGGCTATAAACCAAAGGTTCCCATAACCCCTGTCTCAGGTTCAATTAATTTGCTAGAGTGGCTCACAGAACTCTGAGAAACATTTTACACATTAGATCAAGCATGTCAAACTTGCGGCCTGCAGGCTGCATTTGGCCCACAGTGAATATTTTTGTGGCCCAGCCAATATAACGGGATGTAAGAAACGTTTTAATAAAAATTTTGTAAATTAATTTTTATAATATCTTGTTATACATAATTATTAATAACGAACTACAACATTTGCTACGTACTGATTACTATAATCGTGTTGCATTCATTTCCCTTATGTGCCTTACACACAGGCCCACCATTTCTCTCCACTAATACTAGCAGTGATTATTTTAGCAGCCGATTGCCACGTCATTAGTCTTGGACTGACTTGTTTGGTGTGTGCAAAAGGAAATATTCCACTTTCTGAGAACAAGGAAAATAGGTTTATTTATGTTACACTTATTAATTTGCACAGTTATTCAGTGTCTGATAAGTTAATGTTCAAGAAAAAATATTAATTTTTATTAAAGTGTTCTATTATTTTATGTTAACAACTAGAGGCCTGGTGCATGAAATTGATTCACGGGGGGGGGGGGGGGTCCCTCAGCCCAGCCTGCACCCTCTCCAATCTGAGACCCTTCGGACATCCCTCTCTCAATCTGAGACTGCTGGTTTCTAAATGCTTGCCTGCCTGCCTGATTGCCCCTAACTGCTTCTGCCTGCCAGCCTGATCACCCCCTAACTACTCCCCTGCTGGCCTGATTGATGCCTAACTGCTCCCCTGCCAGCCCGATTGCCCCCAACTGCCCTCCCCTGACGGCCTGGTCACCCCCAACTTCCATCCCCTGCTGGCCCGATTGCCCCAACTACTCTCCCCTGATGGCCTGGTCACCCCCAACTGCCCTCCCCTGCCGGTCTGATCTCACCCCTAATTGCCCTCCTCTGCTGGCCTGATCTTGCCCTTAACTGCCCTCCCCTGCTGGCTTAGTCACCCTGGTGGAAGCCACTTGGAGAAGCAGCCGGGACCTGCCCCCTGGCGGAGCTGCAGGAACCACAGCAGGCGCACGGAGTGGCCACTGGGCCTCCTGCCCCCCCATGAGGCTACAGGAACTGCAGCGGCTGAGCAGCCAGCCCTGCCCCCGCAGTGCGTACCGCCATCTTGTGACGGTGTTGTGGCATAAGGGTTAATTTGCATATTACCTTTTTATTATAGGATTACTCATTTATTTCAGCCCTTTGTATTCAGCATGTTCGTATCGAAATAAACCTACGTTTCTATGAAAATTGAAGCTTTTGTCTTTTTCCGGCCCACATAAACTTAAACCTTGTTTATTTGGCCTGTGTTAGCCTTTGAGTTTGACATGCTTGCACTAGATCATTGGTTTATTTTAAAAGGATATAACTCAGGAACATCAGGTGGAAGAGCTGTATGAGCAAGATGTAGGGAAAGGGCATGGAGCTCCCAAACTTGCCCAGCACCTCCCTGTGTTCACAAACCAGGATGCTCTTTGAACCCTCTCCTTTTAGGGCTTTATGGGAGCTTCATTACATAGACATGAGAGATTAACTATTCGTGATTAATTCAACCTCCAGCTCTTCTCCCTTTCCTGGAGGCTGGGGGATGAAACTGAAAGTCCAACCCTCTTATCACATGGTTGGTTCTCCAGGCACCAACCCCCATCCTTAGGTTCTGTCCCAAGTCACTCATTAAAATAACAAAAGACACCTTTATTACTCTCATCACTTAGAAAATTCCAAGGGTTTTAGGAGCTCTGTGCCAGAAACAGGGACAAAGACCAAATATATGTTTCTTATTATAAATCAAGATGGCACAATTTGATTCCTGGCTCTCCCTCTCTCTGGCTCTGTGACCTTGAGCAGTCACTTCATCTCTCTGCTCAGGTTCTCATCTGTAAATGAGGTCAATAAGAGCACCTCTGTCATAAGCACGTGGTGAAGATAAAATGAGTTAATTCCTGTAAAGCTATTAGAATGGCCTAATATCTAGTGCTAGACTTTTATTAAGAGTGCTGCTAAGGGACCCTAACAAAGAGTCTTACGTACTGTTATAAAACAAAATTCAACTTGAGTAAATTTGAAGATCTAATTGGATTTATTCAGTGATTCATAAATTGGGCAGCATCACATTTAGCACATAGAAAGGAGCTCTGAGGAGCTGTACAAAATGGAAGGCTTGTAGAGGTGGGGCGGGGAGGGGCAGGTGCGGAGGAAAAGGGAGTTTCTAGAAAAGAGTGGATTATTTCAGGCAAGATCATCTTCCTTTGGGAGAGGGTGGGGGGTCTACTCAAATTACATCACTAGTGCAGACCAGGTAATTCCAGATTGACTGAGTAAAGGTCACATTTCCAGGAAACTAAAACTGCAATTAAATCTTACTTTGCCGACGTAGGGCTTAGCACAAGTGCTCCATCTTGGGCCTGTTGTTACTTTTTTAACAGTACTGAGTATAAATGTAGGCTAAATAGCAGAGAGGGAAAGGGGAGCATGGCTTCTTTTCAAAAGGAAATAGAGGTTTTTTAAAAATATATATATTTCTTTATTGATTTCAGAGAGGAAGGGAGAGGGAGAGAGAGATAGAAGCATCAATGATGAGAGAGAATCATTGACCGGCTGCCTCCTGCACGCCCCCTACTGGGGATCGAGCCCGCAACCCAGGCATGTGCCCTTGGCCGGAATCAAACCTGGGACCCTTCAGTCCGTTGGCCGATGCTCTATCCACTGAGCCAAACAGGCCAGGGCATGAAATAGAGCTTTTAAGCATAGGGATGATACAAAGAGGGGAAAAGCTTTCTAGAATCAACTACTGAAATGGGGGCTTCCACAGACTAGAATGCAAGGTTGTACCTTACACTTTCTCCTTTTTCACAATAATTGATTCAATTGTGTTTCACTTGCTTTTTGTAGAGCTTATAGAACTCAAACCCAGAAAAGTCATGGTTATACATCTGTAGGAACTTGGGCTTGAATAAATAACTCAAATGCCAATTCAGTAGGCACTAACCCTAGGGGCGTCATACACAGCCCCCACCTATGACCAACGAACTGCATATGTAGGGGTGGCCTTTGGAGAAGCTTAGATATGGTAGTTTGTTCTGTCTGTCTGTCTTTTTTTTTGTCTACCCCTTAACTCTCTTCCAGCAGCCTCTGGTTTTGAACACAAGTACTTGTGTTGCTTGCAATCATTTTATAAAGCTGCCTGATTTCCATTATAAATAATCATGAAATTGGGGGTGAAGGAGAAAGGTAACCACATTTTAAGCTACAAAAAGGTGGTGATTCAATTTTGCTCTCTTTATTAAGAAGGCTAGTCTCAGTCAGATAATTTGCAGCTAAGTTTTACCTGGAGCACGTTTCCTCAGTCATGTTAAATTCATGGGGCAAATCCTCCTAGGATTTAGACAGTTTTAATAACAGAAATGCTGATGTAAAGAGCAGGGAAAGGCAGCATGTTCTAACCATTTAGGAGAAAAATGGGTAAGATGTTACTAATAAGCCATGCTATATTTTTATCCTACTATTTTCTTCATCTGCAGGAATATTGAGATGAGATTTTAAATTCTGAATGATTATCTGACAGCTCCAATCTCTAGGATAAATTATCAGCAAGGGTTTTATTTTGCTATTAACTTTACTGAAAACTCAAGAGGACACAGGTTTACCAGAGCCCAGAGGAAGAAGTGAAATCTACAGACAAGAATGCCACGAACATAATGCCATGAACAGCTACTTCTGGATTCCCTTTCATAACTTGTGTGGACATTGACCTCAGTGGGGCTGGGATAGAGATTGGCAGGGCCCATATCACCTTCCTGGATACGGTCCCGACCTATGTCTCATCTCTCACATTCCACCCCGGCCCATCGCACTGCGTGCTCAATATTCCAGTCATGCCAAACCGCCCACTGGTGCCATATAGGCCACGTTTGGAACAGTCTCCTTCCACCCACCTTTCCTATTTGGGGAAGCATTGACTCATCTTTTTTTTTTCATAATGTTACTTTATTTTCCTTTTATCAAAGGAAGCATGAAAGCCACCCAACATCTAGATATTCCTATGGTTCCTTACACATTTATTCTACCTAAAGTTAGGTGTGAATATACCGACCGCTTCATGAATTTGTGTCTCATTCTCGCCTAAGGGCCATGCTAATCTTCTCTGTGTCATTCCAATTTTAGTATAGGTGCTGCTGAAATGAGCACGACTCATCTTTTAAAGCTTACCTCCAACGTGACCTAATTCCAGAATTTTTTCCAAGAGAAGTTAGTGGCATCTTTTTCTGCCTTCCCATAGCAGCCAATACCTACTTCATTGTGAAGTTTAGTCTAATGTAGTATTAGTTTAGTGTGTCAACTCCCCTTAGCAATCCAGAGAGGGCAGGGACTTGATCTTGAGTATCTGTATCCTCTAGCCCAGGGTTTCTCAATAGCAGCAATATTGACATTTTGGGCTGAAAAGTGTTGTTGTGGTTGGGTCTGTCTTGTGCATTGTAGGATGTTTAACATTACCTCTGGCCTAAGTGTCAGTGTGACAGTTACAAACTGTTTGCAGACATTGCCCAATGCCTCCTGGGGGAGAAAACTACCCCTGACTGGGAAGCAGTGCTGTAGCCCTAACATAGCCTGATATATAGTAGGTGCTTAATAAATATTTGCTGGTTAATAAATCAATGCCAAATTAATGAATAAAAAAACAGAATTAACAAATGAGAAAAGACCTACTGTGGCTTTTACACACTCATCAAACTTAAAACCGTTATGCCAGCAGTCCAGTCTCTATGAACTGGCTCTACACCCTTTCACACTCTTCTCTCATATATTTTGCTCCTCACCTGTGGGCTCTTCTGCATTATCATGCTTTATTTTCTTCTTGCCAATCCAAACTCTGTTCTAACTTTAAGACAAAGAGCAACTTATCTATTTCCAAAAGCTTTCCCCAATTCACCTAATCCAGTGGTCTCCTTACTTCACATTCTCTAAATATTTATGAACAGAATTTTCTCTGATGGAAAATTACAATACATACATACATTTTATATATGTACTAGAGGCCCGGTGCACAAAATTCGTGCATGGGAGGGGTGTCTCTCAGCCCGGCCTGCACCCTCTCCAATCTGGGACCTCTCAGGGGATGTCCGACTGCCGGGATTGGGCCTAAACCGGCAGTCAGACATCCCTCTCACAATCTGGGACCACTGGTTCCTAACCACTTGCCTGCCAGCCTGATCACCCCTAACTGCCTCTGCCTTGGCCCCCACTGTCATGGCTTTGACTGGAAGGAAGTCGGACATCCAGAAGATGTCCAGTCGACCCAGTCTAATTAGCATATTACCCTTTTATTAGTAGAGATTATCTGTAATGTATATGCAATACATATATATGTACATACATGCCTACACATTTACATACATATGTATACACATATACATGCAGTATTGTTTTGGTCTTAGAAATATATTTTTGTTTCACAAACTTGTATAGAAATTTTCTTCTCAACTAGAAGAGTCACCCCTTGATAGAGGCTCACTGGCCCATTTGAGGTCTTTCTTTCCTTTGCATCAGCACAGGCTTTATGAACAACAGATGTTGAGCTTTTATTTGAAGTGAATTTTTTCTTTAAGCAACTGGCAGGTGTGTTAAAGCTGTGTAATTTGTGTGGTCCTGACATTGTTTTGCTTTTAAAAGACATAAGGCTCTTTAATATCTTGCAGTTTTATTTTATTTTTTTTTAAAATATATTTTATTGATTTTTTACAGAGAGGAAAGGAGAGAGATAGAGAGCCAGAAACATCGATGAGAGAGAAATATCGATTAGCTGCCTCCTGCACATCTCCCACTGGGGATGTGCCCGCAACCCAGGTACATGCCCTTGACCGGAATCGAACCCGGGACCTCTCAGTCCGCAGGCCGATGCTCTATCCACTGAGCCAAACCGGTTTCGGCAAATATCTTGCAGTTTTAAAACAAACTCATTTCAAGGAGATGCAGCAAATACGAAAAAAAGTTATTTGCCATGTTTTCGGGTTTCTGCAAGAAGGCACCATCTATGACAAGCAATGAGAAAGACAAAAGTGGCTGCAGTCTGTCTTAAATTCTGACTGTGGTCCAGCTCCACTGAGTTTTTTCATTGCTCGATGAAACTATTAAAAATGTTGGCCTGCCAGGTTGACTCAGAGCTCTCTCAACACCAAGCATCCCTGCACGCCTCCTTCCTCAGGCATGCTTGCAGCGACCTGTACATGCAGCTTCCCCCATGCTTGTGCTTGGAAATTTGCCCAACCTTCTGTTCTGCAGGGTATTTCTTTCTCAAGTTTATCTTGGAGAAGTTCATATTTTACACAAGAGTAGTCACCCGTGGGGCTTCACTGGCAGGGGTAAGGGACAACCCCAGAATGTGTCAGCCTTGCCCTTGAGCTCCCACCTGTGACAGGATAGAGAACAGACATAGTGGGAGGGGTACAGTGGGGTTAAACAGTCGTAGCACCAGCACTAATTTTTAGAACCCTTAAAAGAAAGAGATAAAATAATGTTTTTGTTTCAAGTCTTGTAAATCATGCTTTTGGCAGAACAGCCTCTTGAGGCTTCAGGCTCTCCATGTATTTCTCTTGGCTGTCTTTTGTGACTCACCCTCTCCATGGCTCTCTCCTCCATGCCCACCTATGGCCTCGCACTGTAAATATAAAACCAAAACACTTCTCTTGACCATGCCTCCTCCTATGATACATGAATGACAGAGGGAGAGGGAGAGAGATAGAAACATCAATGATGAGAATCATTGACCGGCTGCCTCCTGCACGCCCCACACTGGGGATTGAGCCCGTGACCCAGGCATATGTCTTGACCAGGAATCAAACCTTGACCTCCTGGTTCATAGGATGGCGCTCCATCACTGAGTCACGCAGGCTATGATACAATCTTTATTTACTCCACCTCATCACCGAACCCATGTTGGCACCCATTTTTCACTTCCACAACCTCGTCTCACATTTGTATTCAGCTCACCACAATGCTAACTTCTCATAATGCACTCGCTCTTTCTTAGAACCTAAGACATCCCACTACTGCCACGTGTATGGCCCTTCCTCGGTACTCCGTCTTTGACTCCGCTGCAGTCTTTGACGTAGCTGACCTGCTTGTTTGAAGTTATCTCCTGGTGTAGCTTTCAGTCTCTTGATTTTTCTTATCCCTTTCTTTTTCCACCTGGTAAAATCCAACTAGTGTGTCAGGGTTCAGTTCAAAGCTCCTTTGTGAAGCACCCTTATCCTTGGTCTGTAAGCAGAATTAATCTGTACTTCCATAGCACTTTCCTTATAGTTCTCTTATACCATCTTGTAATATGATGGTTTTCATGTTAGCCGCTGAGCTTAAGGAGTCCAGGGTTTAGTAGGGTTAATAATATCTTAGCCATTTGTTGCTAGCCATCAACCTGGTTAGCATTTTGAAACTTACACTCTAGGTCTCCCCATTGGTAATATTCCATGACTTTTTAATACTACTTATCTATATATGCATCGTGTGTCATTCATGTCTTGACCATTGTTCAACTTCTAGTGCTCAATAATAACTTACTTATTAGGGCCTCAATCAATGCGTTGAATGAACGAATGAGTCAATTCCTAGAAATTGATGAAAGACTGACTTAGGTATAGGAAGAGTAGAGAACAAATCCCTTTCAATTTTTTGAAAATTCTGTCCTGGAAAAAACTGTACGTGTATTGAACCGACCTCCTGTAGCAATTGAAATTACCTCCTTCAAGTGCTACAGATGATTATCAGTTACATCTGTTATATGCAGTGTTCTCTACTCCACAAAGCATTTCCTGAGCAACACAAATTAACACACGCTGGCATGTGTAGAGCAGTTAGGTCCTAGCAGCAGGCTAGTCGTCCTGTAAAATACAGACCTAGTAGCCTGTGTAGAACAGGTTCTGTAGTAGCCTGAGACCATTACTGCAGGGAACTGGACAATTACTTAGGTACCTGTCCTGACTAGGCAACTAACCAGCAGCAGCATCCTATAATCAGAAAACATAGAAGAGTGAATAACTGAATGTTCTCTTCGATTAGGGCCAATACTGAAAGAAACTGTCCATATAGGGCCAAATTAGATACCAACTATGATATTATCAATGCTCTTTTAAGTAAATTAAACTGGCTTAAATAACAATAACTGTGATGATACAAACACTGAATTTGCTTTAAAGTCTTTATTATCCTGAATATAAAAGACAGAAGTCCTCTTAGGATATAACAGAGTTCTTTATGTGGAAACATTAATTTTTTTTTTTTACAAGTGAAAAAATAAATACCTTTTGGAATAAAGGCTTATATGCTAATATGTGCCATAAAAAAGTAGAGTTTTAATATCTGACAAAAATGTCTGTGCAAAGAAACAAATGCATAAACACATTACTGCTACATTAAGGCAATATGAAAAGTATACTCAGAAATCTCAGTAAAGTGACAGTGTAGCTTTCTAGCTTTAACTCAGCTAGTATTGCACCCAATACGGTCATCTAGGTTTCCCGACGTCCTAGAGAACCTACAAGCTGACCAACGTCCAAAATGCCCAAGTGGGAGTGGAAAACATGACTAAGAATATAGAAACAGAACACCCGAAACCCCTCTAAGACCCATAGAGGGGACAACCACAAGTTAATGCTTAAGCACTTACAAAAGAAAAAAGCATACAATATCTAGATACTATTATAAGGCTGTGAAAGGCTTGATGGCTCAAGCAAAAGTGACCCCTGGGTAGAGCTGGGGTACAGTGCTTGGGAGAACGGAAGAACACCCTTGTCTGTACTCTACGAAGCTTTCTCTCAGTGAGCAACACTCCCTTTTCCCAGGAACACGCTCCCTTTCCGATCTTAAAATAAAACATTCCCCCAACTCAGGGGGCCCAAGGAGTGCTGATTCCTCCACTGAAATCTTTTTGCCAAATTGGTAGCATTTTATATTTGGAAGCTTGGGGGTAAGGAGGGGTGGGGAAGGGACAGGAAGCCACCCACATCGAGTTATCTGTTTTCTACTGGCCAGACTGGTTTAAATCTGACAACTTGGTTGTCAACTTTTTAATAGTCAGATGATTGATTTTTAAATGTCTGCCTTCTAATCATTCTTGAACAAGTCACAAAAACAGAAATGACATTAAAACGATGACTATGTCTTTAAGAAAAAATTTCCTATTAAAAATGTTCAGAGCTCTGTGACCATACCAAAAAAACAAAACAAAAATGCCCCCCCAAAGTAACCAGGTAAATTCTTAAAACCAATTCTTACCAAATTGGCTGCAGGTAGGAAACGTACCTTGGGATACACTAAGAGACTTACAACATCACTTCCTAAAAGGTACCCACTTTTTGGCTATGTTGCCACCTAATGACATCAGAGGTTTCACTTATTCCTTTACTTAATCATAAAAAGAATGGAAGTCCGAGGAATGTGTCCACGTTCGCACTCTCCCTGGTCCCCACCACTGGAGCTGCCGATGGCATGTTTTGGTGGTGAGGAGTGTTGTATTCTTTCTATTCTTCCTTTTTTAAAACGTTGCATGGCAGATGGGTGTTGGAGTATTTATTTTCTCCACAATCTATCATCCTCCTAGTTCATAACAGCACAGCTCATGGGAACATGGCCTGTGTGAGAAGCGCACAGCAGATCAGATGACGGTGAGGTTGAGGAGACTGGTGTGGGTTGGAAGATAGACGTGCTGAACATGTTCTACCCGCGACCTGCAGACGGGACACGACTACAAAAGAGAAGCCAACAGTACCTGTTAGGATACCTCCGACCTGCGTCTTCAGTGTTCACCTGTGGCACCCATTACGTTCTCTTTCCTAAATAAGCTGCGGTCACAATTGTTTCTAGCTTTCAACTGGCAGAGATCTTAGTTTTCCAACCAGTTTGAAAGTTTATACTTTACATGGGATTAAAACAAATATTATGAAAAAGGATAAACTGAAGGAAACGGATGAGGTTTTTCGTCAAACTCTAAGCAAGGCACAATGAGTCAAGTAATTTCCAAAGGCTTCTTGCTGTCCCCACGTGGGCAGGTTGCCCTCCCCCCACGCCCCCAGCAGTGATGCAGGAGTTTCTTCCAGAGACTGTGTGCTGGCGCGGCTGGCTGACACAGGCCAGTCACTGGCTTGATGCCACCTGGCCAGCGAGTGTGGCTCTGCTCCCAGTCCCAGGCTTCTCAGTAAGCACGGCCCCTCCTAGGCCAGGAAGGGAGCCTTAGGCACATGGGCAGAAAAAGACAAATCCAGGACCACTCCCGGGGTCACAGTAGCACTATCTACTCAAGGACACAGGCATTCTGTTGGCTCAGGTAGCTCTCAAAACAGCTCAGAAACGAGCACTTTCTGAAGGACCAGCTGTTATTTAGGACTAGTTTTACAGAAAACCATAGTGAAATTTAGCAACCAGTTCTGAGAAATGAAAAAAATTTAAAGAAATTATCCTAAGAGGAAATGTAAGGTACAAGAAAGGAAAAAAAATACTATATATGAGTTGCTTTTATTTTTTGTATTAATACTAAAATTAGTTTGACTTGCTAAGTAAGAGCCACTGCAAGGGGTCCCTAGAGGCAAATGCAGTAATAAGAATAAATCAGTTATAAATAATCACAAAGTAAACTACCCATGGATAATTGAGAATTGACTATTCCTCAAATATTTTAAGTAAAGGCCATCCTCTCAAGTGTCAGCAAATGGGAGGCAGCGTGATAAAGAAGGGGAAGCCCTGGACCAGCCCTCAAGAGGTCAGATTCCAGCCCTCAGCTCAGCACCACCTAGATGCAGCACCTTGTGAATCTGAGCTTTGCTCCCTGCACTTACAGAGTCTAGGGCTTAGAGTAATTACACGGTGGAAAATAGTACCCTAATCCAAAATGTTTCACAAGGGCAATGCCTTTCAAGTCCCCGAACACAAAGCCCCTTCCAGGTGCAGGTGGACATTTCCGTTTTGTGTATCACCCAGCCAGCACCTGGCAGGCAGCAGTGGCTCACTATGACCTGGAGGGATGAGTGAGGCTGTGGGGAGAGCAGGCCGACGGACCCCTCACCTGGAGCTGAGCTGCGCAGCCCTCACAGCACACAGTGTGGCCGCAGGGGCAGAAAGCGGAGTTGATCTCCTCCTCACAGCACAGCATGCACAGCATGGCCTCCTTCAGCTTGCGCAGCTTCTCCTGCAGCACCCGGGTCTGCTGGCAGCTGAGGCCCGCGCAGCTGCTGCAGTTCATGCTGCTCTCTGAGGCCTTCAGGGGCGAGCTGGGGGGGCTGTGCTCACTTCTGGGGACCAGGTCCACCACGCCAGCATTGTACAGAGCCCTCCTGGCATGGTCATACACCTCCTTCGATGTTCTTTTAATGTCGAAGACATACTTCTTGCCGAGGTTAATGTTCTCATTCAGAAACAGAGAAGCCAAGTGGCCCTTCAAGTCTCGACTGTACTGCATCATGACGGCACTGGTCACTGTGTCACACCTGCGGGAAGATTGAACAGCCACGTTAGCGCAGACCAGCCTGCCATTCCTGAGACTCAGGCCATCAGACACTGCTGTGACGCAGAATATCCGTGTAGCAGACATTCAATATTCCTGCTTGCATGCTTTAAAGTATATACTTCCAGTTTCATGAGTGTTAAGGATAAAGCAGCCATAAACGTCAGGGACAGCGAATGTCCCCTCCACCTGCAAGGACATGAGCGATAGACAAAGCAGCTTGTGGCAAGGAAAAGGACATTTTTCTTTGAAGTATTGGTTTCATGTTAAAAATTCCTACAAATTTTCCATCCTGTTCCACAATTTACATGTCTATTTTAGCATAAAAAAAGTTCAGGGTGCCTGCCAATTAAATTTCTTAGCTCTAATTTTCCAAATATTTGTGTGAAACTCTACTTTAAATCACCCTCTGAAATGAGGGTATCAAAATTATTATTAAAAATCCTTATAATGTAGAGAGGATTCAGGAGCACAGCTCTGCCAGCAAGGAGAGGACTTAGGTCATCCTGCTGGGAAAGGGCAAAAGGCAACACCACGAGGGTGGGGTGGGGGTAGGGAGGGAGGGGGTGGAGGGAGGAAAGTGCTGTAAGGAGGTACTGGGAGGAGGCAGGAAGAGGTGAGCTGGGGAAGGGAGTCTGTAGTGATACACATGCCCTTTCTGTGCGAAAAGCTGGACGACGCTGCTAAGGTCTCCTCTGCTACAGGAGAAGTGAAGTGTTCTAAAGCAGCTGATTCTTAAATTTGGTACACGGTTACTGACACACCACCACCAGAAACTGAGGGAGCCTCACTGCCGCCTGCAAACCTCAGAGCTGAGGATGGGCGTGAGCTGAGGTTAACTGCGGCACGTGCCTGTAGAAAGCATGCGTCTCCGTGATTGCTCGGTAGAGCCCGCTGGCAGCCCTGGTGCTGATCATCTTAAACAGGAGCACGATGCTGTTCCCAGACTCCTTGGTGACCGTCAAGTACACGTTCTTTCCCGACTGGGTGGCCATCTGCACCACAGGGTACGCTATCCTGGGAGACAGGAAGAGAAGAGTGAGCAAGCCCAGTAGGAGAGATCTGTCATCGCGTGGACCTTCACAGGATTCTCTGTGCTCATGCCCCAGTGACAGAATCAGGTGCTCATTCAAGTACCCGGTTCCTAGTTAGGAAGGCCACTGTGGGTCAGTGGAGAGAAGTGGTGGAGCAAATTTGTTTTTTGGTGTTGTTTTTTTTCGAGGGGGGGAGATGTGTGCGTGTGTGTATAGATCAGTGGTTCTCAACCTTGGCTGCACATTAGAATCACCTGGGAATCTTTTAAAAATCCTGACTTCTGGGCCCCATCCTCCGGAAATTCTGTTTCTTTGTTACTAATGTTGTGGCCCCACCCCATAACAAAGAAACAGAATTTCCAGAGGACGAGGCCCAGAAATCAGGATTTTAAAAAGATTCTCAGGTGATTCTAATGTGCAGCCAAGGTTGAGAACCACTGGTATAGATGAAAATGAGATTTTTATAGCAGTGAGCGACTTATTTGAAAAAAATATTCAGCCTGTCACATCAATACACTTGAGTTAGTATTTTAAAAATTAGTTATCAAAGCCTGAATAAAATGAATGCTTGTAGCAAAATGAAACACTTCTGTTCCTAAAGGATAACTGTCCAGTAAATCCCACTCCATTTTCTATTTTCATGGTCAGAGCTACGAATGTATACATATATGTAGGTCTAAAGAATTCAAGACTTGGATTACCTATTAATTGGGGTAAAGTCATCTTTACAAATTGAGATTCCTTCAGGTCCAACCCCAATGAGGAGCTTCTGCCCTTCGCTGTCCCTCACAGAGTGCCATTCGATGCCGTAGTTTTCCATCGCCGACACGATCTGCAAGACCTGGTATTCAGCCGAGGCCTGGCTGGTCCCCTCCAGCTCCTTATGCTTTGCAACAATGCTGCAGGCCACCAAAAAGGCAGAGAGGTACATAGAGAGATTAATTTAAGCAGCGCCTTTAGAGAAAAGTTTATCATTTTCATTAGTGAATTCTACTGACACTGTCATTTGTGAATCACAGTAACTTAAAGCTATATATTACTGCTGTTTCTTTTATTTAGCCAACTTACTGTAAAATACTTTCAAGACACTAGTCAAGATCTTGGCTATTAAATATTCAGTAGAAAGACTACTGGGGATGCTGAATGAGGGTGAATTGGAAGAATTAGGAAAAAATCTCCAAAAATACATGTAAGCAATTTCTATGTAAGAACTTCTTATGCATTTGTCTACATTTACTTCGTAAATTTCATTAAAACATAGCATTATAAGGGATGGATTAGATGTTTACAACTGAAAAAAGACAGGATTTATTTGATCTATTGTGGTGGACATCCTCTAATCTAGTCTTTAAAGATCCCCACCTATGGGTGCTCTCCCCCTTGGAAATGTCATCCACCTTAGTGTGGGCTAAATTGATGACTGGCCTCTAATGAACAGAATATGGCAGTGATGTGATGCCACTAACTTCTGAAATCCTATATAACAAAACCCTAATATGCAAATCGACCAAAGGGTGGAATGACCAGTCGCTATGACACACACTGACCACCAGGGGGAAGACGCTCAACACAGGATCTGCCCCCTGGTGGTCAGTGCGCTCCCACAGGGGGAGCGCCACTCAGCCAGAAGCAGGCTCACAGCTGGCGAGCGCAGTGGCGGGAGCCTCTCCCACTCTGAGGCAGCGCTAAGGACCCCTTGGGGGATGTCTGCCTGGCTGACATCCTGAGGGGTCCCGGACTGTGGGGGAACAACCCCCCCCACTTCCTGTGCACAAATGTCGTGCACTGGGCCTCTAGTTACGTCTTAAGAAGACTGTGACTTCCATCTTGGTGTTCTCTCTTGCTCTAGCTTGGGTTGCTTGTCCTGCGTGAAGCCAGCTACCACATAATGAAGAGGCTCCGTGAAGAGGCCCATGTGGCAAGGAACAGACCTGCTGACAAGCCACCCGAGTCAGCCTGGAAGCGGATCCCTCCCTCCTCCACCAACAGTGTAACAGCAGCCTCATGAGGGATCCTGAGCCTGAGTACCCAGCCATCCAGGACCGGATTCCTGACCCACAGAACTGGGCGATGGTTGTTGTTTTAAGCTACTAAGTTTTGGGGTAACTTGTTACTGAGGAATAACTAAGACACCTGTGTTAGGTCTCCTGGTTTAATCCTCACTGGGATGGAGAGGATTCCAGCCTATAGGACAGGCTTTTGATTTTAGAAAACTTGCAATCTTAAAAGGTCAGAGATTTTTTAAAACTCCTGTTATATAGCATTTTATATAAGGGCATTTATTTGTGTGAATTATGTGCTGTGTTTATAGGTTTCTCAAACAAAAGGCTAAGAATCTTTTGAAAATAACTGGTTAAATTGGACAGCTGTCTAGTCTTTAACCTCACAAATTATCTATACATACCATAGGTTCCTTTTCTTCTGAAAATGCGAATACATTTGCTAGGTCTAAGGGCATAAACACCAGCCTTAACTGCATGCAGGCTCACCTGTTCAAGGCTGCACTGGAGAGCTCCTTGGCACACAGCTCCTCGTAGCTGTACTTGGCAGTGTTCTGGTTGTAGTCTCCAAACTTGGTCTGGGCCAGGAGGGCACTGAGCTCCACTGCCTGCTCTGGGGAGCATTGGAGATGGCCGGCCAGGAGGGCCTCCTTGATGTGTAAGAAAAAGATATGCCTACGAAGCAATGCAAGAATGAGGTTATGCTGGGAACTTCATATCAAACTCAACCTGCTTAGCATTTTCACAACCCCTTTTAAGTATGGAAAACAGCAATTTAAAAAGCCACCCTTAAAATGCTTACATTGAAAAACTTTTTTCATCATGAGTATCCAGGTAAAATAAGTCTAAAGACTATTACACCTCAAGTTTCTGCATTATAATTTTTAAAAAGAAATTACTGTAATAAGAAAAAGTATGGAATCGGTATCTTAAGATCCTCACCTTTATTGAAATGACCCCCACATCTCTACTTTGAGCCTAAACTTCTCTCCTAGGAGTCAGATGGGAATGTCCAGGTGCCTGTAGGTTTCTCCACTGGATGCTTCCCAGTCTCCCAGTGTCAGCTCATTCAAACCAAACTCACCGTCTCCCCTCCCAAGTCTGCTTTTTCCCCCAGTGGAAGCCACAGGCTGATTTGCTATTTTTCCCAATAAACTCACTTTTGACTATTAATCTTATTTCCACCTACTTGCTATTTCTGAAAACTCTTTAAATCCAGCTCTATTCCTCTCACTTTTACCTCCACTGCCCTACTTGCACCTTTACACTTTCAGAGACTTTACACGTCCTCTAAGCCAGTGGTTCTCAACCTTCTGGCCCTTTAAATACAGTCCCTCATATTGTGACCCAACCATAAAATTATTTTCGTTGCTGCTTCATAACTGTAATGTTGCTACTGTTATGAATCGTAATGTAAATATCTGATATGCAGGATGGTCTTCGGCGACCCCTGTGAAAGGGTCGTTCGACCGCCAAAGGTCGTTCGACTGCGAACTGCTGCTCTAAGCGGATCTCGCTTCTAGACTCTGAGCTGATCCACTTTCCAAGCTGCTTGCTCTGGTATGTACTTGCCATTTCTCTGCTCAGAATTCTTCCAGGGATCCCACTGTTTCCGAAAGAGCACCCTGTCAGCATGGACCCAGGCTTCTCTACCCTCCTGCCCCACCTTCCTACCCATTTCTCCTGTCATTCCCTCCAGCCACTCTGCCCAGGGAAAGAGACATTTCCTCTCCCTGGGAAACCCAACATGTTCTTGCCCCTATGGCTGGTCTTGCTGCTCCCTGTCTTGTAGGCCATTCTTTCTTTCCCCTTATTTAGCTACCCTTTCATCTTTATCACTCGCAAACTATTTTTTCCCCTATTATGGTATTTGACATATTCTAACTTCTTAAGTGCCTCTAATCTCAGAGAGCTCCATAAGTGCAAGTAAAACTGCATATAGGAGAAACCAAGATGGTGACATAGGTAAACACCTGAAATTGCTGCCTCGCACAACCACTTCAAAACTACTACTAAAAGACAAAACGGACATAATCCAGAACCACAGGAAGGCTGGCTGAGTGGAAATTCTACAACTAGAAGGAAAGAGAAAAGCACACTGTGACTCAGAGGAGGTGTGGAAGTAAAGTGCAGAGGTACGGAGGTGCACGGAAAGGGCTGGCAACTGAGGATGCGGTTGTCTTTTTCAATCTGGAGGGAGACACAAGCTCCCCACTGCTCAGAACACCAGTTCCGGGCGAGTCTCTGGGGACCCAAACTCATACAGGGGGGAAACTGGACTGTCTGGCATTGGGTGGCGGCTTTCTCTCAGAGGTGCTTGCAGCGATTACCATGGGACACTGAGACCTGGGGCCTCTTAGGGCAGGGCTGAGGATCAGCCATAGCTGTTTGCTCTGCCCTGTTGATTCCCTGAGACCCCGCCCCACCCAAGCTGTGTGCAGAGGCTTTTGTATATGAATGGCCTGGCCCTTTGCAATCTAAAATTACCTAACAAACTGCAGCTGGGTCAGAGACCCAGAACATCCAAAAGAAGGCCCAAGGCCCCACAGCAGCTTGCATTGCTTCACAGCTGGGCCTCATCTGGGAACCTCCAAACCCCAAACAAAGAAGAGGAATCTGCAGATCTCTCCCTAGCTCCTGCTGGGTAGCCTCAGGCAGAGGCTAAATTAGCACCTCCTTAGAGATCCAATAGCCAGTGTACCCAGTGGTCAGAGTGGTACCATCCAGATTACAACTCCTTAGACCCATAAGGGACACACTCAGGGGGCAGACTCAGTGAGCACCAATGTCCCACTGAAGCAAGTCTTGCCCCATAAGGGTGTCTTCAGCACAGAAGTTCTCCCACTGTAGACACTGATTCTACACTGATTCTCACTGATCCCACTGATTCTCACAGCCAATTGGCCTGGAGGTCAATTCCTCCCAGTGATACCTACAAAAATCAAGGCTTAACTACAACAAGACTGTGCACAAAGCCCACAAAGGAGTGCACCAAGAGGGAGTGCACAATTGGGGAGGCTGAGCCACTGGGCCTTATAGGACACCTAGCACACAAAGCCACTCTATCATCACAGGGAAGCAGCCAAAATGCGGAGACAAAGAAACAGGTCACAAACGAAAGAAATGAAGGAAAGAAAACTACTGGATATAGAGTTCAAAACCATGGTTATAAGGTTACTCAAGAGGGGGCAACATGAGCTATGTGAGAAAAGGAAGAAGAAAGTGCGACTAGAAATATAAGGAGGAGCTCTTCTGAGAGTCTTGTCAGGTTGACAAGAGCCATTAATCTCCCTTTAAGAACGGTTTAAATTTAATGTTCCATGCCTTCTATAATGACAAAGAAATGTTTAAAATGATCAGACTCTGCCAACTACTACAGTCTTTTTCCTTTATTCAAAGTCCCTATGAAGAAATCACAGTAAGAATGCGTAATAGCAATGAAAGAAGATAAGTGTGGTTTTTATTAACCCAAACATCTGCTAGTCTTTAAAGTATTTCTGACATACTGCTAAACTGAGGGGGGTTCCCTACTGGGGCAAAGAAATAACCACAAAAATAACTTGCTTTAAAACAGCTCTCTGAGGACTGAGGCCTCACATTCCCATAAACGTCGGTGTCACAACACGACGTCAGCCCTCTGAAGGCCTTTTAGACAACGTTCAGTAAACTTCACCTTGGCTCATGTACCTCTGTTTCTGTACTCATCAGGGAGCATGTTAGTAGGAAACGAGATCTGAATATATGCTTATATTAAAGAAGGAATGATGTGCTGAAAGGTTGTGAGGGTATCACCACAAGCTAACTCTTTCAACTTAATTACCGCCTATGTGAAAGTGTCTTTTAAGGTATTTACCAAGTATCAAGTCAGAGACTCATTTCTGCTTTATTAAAAAGTATAGCTTGAAAGAGTTTCAAAATCAGTCCAATTTCTTTTTCCAAACTATGCATGCCTACTTCTGAAGAGACAGATGCCAAGACCAAAGGCGAAGCAGCAGGCACACAATAGTAACAGGTGGGCAGCAGCCCGCGAGTAATGCTGGTCCTTTCCCGGCGTATGGGTCAGAATTAAAAAAGGGGGCAGGACAAGTGGCCTTTTCGACATACTCCACATTCTAGACTGGACTGCAGTCATTACCCTGTAGGCAGAACTCTCCTTACTGTTGACATAACTTTCTGACAGGGCCTTGCCTGCATTTTTTCAGTTTCATGGCTACAAAGCAACCTTTCATTTCAAGTCAACAAATATTTGCTGTGCATTCCCTCTGTGCCAAGCCCTATGCTGGGGTTACAGGGTGAACAAGTCTGATTGTTCCTCTTTAGATGAAACTTACAGCCTTTTAGTGTGAAGGAACACATTCTGGCTTTTGGTGACCACCTTATGCTGTCCAGGAGAACTGCACAATGGAGCAGTGACAGCAAAGGTCACCAGCTGTGACGAGCCATCAGCAGACTATTTAATGTGCTCTTTCCAAGAGGGAGGATGGCAGAGCATGGAGACACGTTGCCAATAACGAGCCCAGTGATGGCTCAATAGTTAGGGCCGGTTCTCCTATTATTTTATCTCGAACCATCGGGCCTGTAACTGTCTGGCTCATGGATTTCCCACCTCTGTTTTTCTGTATTGTGTGAAAGGTTATCAATAATATCAATAATAAGCAGATGTGGTCAAAGAAGCCATGCCTGCAGTGAATTATTTTTACTTTTTTACCTAAAGATCAAAAGTGGTTAACATATCTAATTTAATTTAGGCTACATCCTAGAATCACAAACAGAATGAAAGCTTGGAAAAAACTCTTGTTTGTCTTAGCAAAGGTCTATGAATATGTCCCATAGACATAAACTCAAAGTGTATTTTCTAAACATTCCCTGGTTACATCTTAAAATACATGATTCTTCAAGTTTTACCCAGTTACTAAGAAAATGGATATTTTCAATACATGGATCACATTTGGGGGGCCAAAGTGAATCATCCTGGAAAACATATATCTCTGCATCATGGGTACAAATGAATTCCTACTTACTGTAGCATTATGGAAGATTTAAAAATGAAGTGAATATAAGGATATACCAAATTTTAATTAAATAAAAGAATCACATATTCTTGATATATATTTTTGTTTCAAAGTACTTCAAATTTCCTCTGTTCTAAAAATTAATTTATTTCGGTAGCTTTAAGGAATTAAGGCATTTATCTTTTATGAATTGTAACCAGAGAATCTTCCTCTAAACACTGGCTTGACTTATCAGGAAATCACCTAAAAATCAAAGTAGAACTTTCTGCAAACCTGTCGGGAGTCGTCTATCTGTTCATCACGGATGGCTACTCTCAATTACTGCCCTCCAGGCATCTTTCCAGTTACATCATTTTAAAGAGTTTATTGTGACACAAATATAACATAACTATATCTCTGTAATATTAAACTCAAAATTTAAGTAACTAACCTAAAACATTCTTCAAATGGCTAACTAGCTATTTTTAAAAATCCTCTAGTGTCAATAATTTGCCTCCAAAGACCTGACTGACCCTGGCCATCTGTTATAATGGTTGGTTTGTCCCTCACCTAGTTAGACCCCCACTGAGCTCACCAGTATGCCTGCCTCAGTCCAATGAGTCACTTAACCACCATCAGTTTATTTTAAACCAAACACTGCCAACTTATACTTTAAAACCATCAAATCAAAACAGAACTGCTGTAAGAGTTTTTTGTTTTGTATCTTAAATTCTAGGGAAACAAAAATCATTTCAAGAAGGATCATAGGCCCAAACATAAAAGCAATAACCATAATGCTTTAAAAATTAAACAGCAGAGAGTATCTTCATAACATGGGGTAGGCAAAGGTTTCTCATGACCATCAGCAAAAATTAAAAAAGAAAAAAAATGGATAAATTAGACTTTACCAAAATGAAAACCTCTACTCATCAAAAGGCATCAATAAAAGAAAATACAGTATTTACAAAACACATATCTGACAAGCATCTGGTATATGTAAAGAATTTGCAAAGCTCAAAAATAAAGGCGCCCAGCCAGCATGGCTCAGTGGTTGAGTGTCCACCTATGAACCAGGAGGTCAAAGTTAGATTCCTGGTCAGGGCACATGCCTGGGTTGTGGGCTCGATCCCCAGTCTGGGGTGTGCAGGAGGCAGCCAATAAATTATTCTGTCTCATCACTGATGTTTCTATCTCTCCCTTCCTCTCTGAAATCAATAAAAATATATTTACAAAAATAATAAATAAGGCAACAACTCAAAAATGGGTAAATGATTTCAATAGATAATTCACAAAAGAAGATGCACAAAAGGCCAATAAGCACACAAAAAAGTGTTTACTACCGAGAGAAACATACAAATTGACACTGAAGGCTGGGAGGGATATGGAGGCACTGGACTCATACATTCTCAATGGAAGCACAGAATGGTACATACAGCGTTTTGGGAAGAGGTCTGGCAGTCACTTATACAACTAAGCGTCTGCCTCCTCTATGATACAGCTATTTCAATCTTAAGTATTTAGTCCAATGAAAACACATGTCTACCCAAAAGACTTGTACTTGGATGTTTATAGCAGCTTTATTCATAAGAGCCAGAAAACAAGTCTTCATCAAGAAGAGCATAAACAAACAATAGTACATTCATATCATGGAATACTATCCAGAAATAAACAGGAACAAACCACTATACACACACACACACACACACACACACACACACACAATGTGACAGATCACATAAATTTATGATGTAACAAAAAGGCAGACACAACAGCGTGCGCACTGCATGATTCCACACATGAAGCAGAACAGGCATAATGAATCAATGCTAGAAAAACATACCACCTTGGTTGTACAGCCGGGTGGGTGGGGGAGGGCAAAGACGGTGGGAACTGACTGCAGAAGGGCATGAGGAAACTTTCTGGAGTGATGGTAATATTCTAAAACTTGATAAGGGTTTGGATTAAACAGGCACATACATTTGTCAAACACCCATTAAATGGTGTAATTAGAATTTATACATTTCATCATATGTAAATTTTATATCAAAAGAAAAAAAAAGAATTGTAGGCAAATATTGAGGTCTGGTTAATGGTATGCATATGAAATATTTAGGGGGAAGTGTACTTATACCCAATTTATTTTGAAAAGCACCAGAAAGAGTGATAGAAGGTAGAGGGATCCATAAATGGATAAAAATGCAGTAAGGCAAGTAAAGTAAACTGTAAAAATCTTCAACTTATCTGTATGCTTTAAAATTTTCATAAGAAATGAAATGAGGAAAAAAATACTAGCGAAAAGTCTAGATTCAGAATTCAGATGAATAACTAGCTATACCTAAAATGAACCATCAAACCTACACTTCATGGAAGGCTTGCAATTGAGAAACCTGTCACAGCCAAATAATTACAAAGTCAGGTCTCCATTCAGGCTTAAGGAAATCCTTCTCAAAACCCAAAATGCAAAATGGGAATCACTAATAAATTTGCTCCTCCTTGAGATCCAAGAAGTTAAAAGACATGGAGGTGGAGAGGTGGTGCTGGTGGTGGAAGACATTCCCAACTTCAAAAGTGATTACAACCCACACCAGAAGAATACTATTACGTAGAAGCATAAAATCTGCATTTCTAAGAACATGATTACTCACCATGTTGTTTGTCCTTGACAAAAAACAACCCAGGCACTCCTGTAGCTAACAGTGTTAACTACAATCTCTGTAACAATCTAGATTAGTGGGGAGTGCTGGCAGGTCCCAGCTGCAGTAGAATACAACTAAAGATAAATACACCTGGTGCCCCTGGAGCTATGCACCTCTGTGCACCCTGAGTCTGACACTAAGTGCCATCTAAACCTTCAAGTTTTATTTACAAATTATATGGTCAAGACTAAAAGTTCAGTTGGATTTCATAAACACTGATTCCTCAATGTTTTTTGGAGATTTCATATAAATATATAAGTATCAGGAATTCATAAAGAGACTGACTGAAGGTGCCCAGATGGGAGCTCTGTGGCTAAAATAAACATATAATAACACGGACTTCCTGTATTCTGAGCAAAAAGGAAAACAGAGAAGTTAGAATTCAAATTCATACTTTCTTTGGCAATATCACACAAGTCTGTTTTTACTATTTGTACTTTCCTGGAGCCTATTTTATATTTGGGCATAAAAAAAAAAATACCACCCAAAGAAAACAATAAACAAATGGCCTCTAGGGTGAGGTGAAGGGGGTGAACGAAGCAAAAGAATGCTGAACACAGCAAATTCTTAACAGAGAATAATCACTACAAACATGTTTTAATGGTGAGATTTCTTTTAGTCTCAAACTTTTCAGTTTATAGAAGCAAACTGGCAAAACATTTTAATTTCTATAAGAAAATATTTATCATCAGTATAAGCTAACCTGATTTTTATTTATTTCCAAGTTCTGAATTCTTTGATCCAACAAATATTTAGGCACCTGCTAGACTCTGGGGATACAATGAGGATCAGCTCCCTGTTTCGTGGAATTTAGGTTATTAGAGTGGCTGACAATAAACAAATTGTCACATCAGTAAATGCAGCACTCATTTAATGCTATAAAGGAAAGTTACACAATGTCTTGGGAGAGTTTAGTTTTCTGAATGGGCCTGGAGATGGTTTTCCTGAGGAGTGGTGACTGAGCTGCTGTCTGAAGGCAGATGGATGTAACCAGGAGCAAGTCACTCATCACTTGCCCTAATCTCTGGTTTTGACAATGTTGACAAAATCTGGTCTGAATTGCTATGAATACTCAAGGGCCTTTGAAAGGCAAGAATTTCAAAGATTATTATTTCAAACCAACTTCCAGAATACATTAGTTTCACTTTTAGTTTGAATCCATAGCATGGCAAACATCTGCTGAAAATACCTGCTGTCTCCATCTCTGAAATGTGCCAGCTGAGTCTAAACAAGACTCTCTGGTTACTTTCCAGATTCAAGAGTAAACATATTAATCTGTGTAAAGAACCAAATCTAAAATTAGGCCAAATCAGAGACCAATGAACTCTATGTATCAACCGCAGCAGACACTTGATAGGTTTTTTTCTGCTTTCAGAGAAATGTACTGGGGAAAATGATATAGAGAGGAAGCAGAAGCAAAAACAAAACAAAACAAAAACCAACCAACAAATCCATTGCTAGAAGAGGTTTTAGAGACAACCTAGTCCCAGGCTTTCAACTGAGATAAAGAGCTGTCTCAGTTTTAGAAGTCTGCACACACTGGTAGTTGGTGGCAGAGTTGGACCTGGAATGCAGGGCTTCTGCCTGGACCCCAATACCCTCCTATTACAAACAGGCTTTCCTGGCTGTCAAACTCACAGCAGCCTCCCTAATCCAATGCAAATATATTAACTGGCCCCCAGTCAGGCCAGCTCTATTATGAGCAGACTACTTTAATTGTCCACTGAGGACAACTCGGCCAGGATATTTCAGTACCACTTAATAAACAGGCCAGACACTTTCAGTACACTAAGTGTACCCTGATGACTTGACTTGGAGATAGTACACAATCACCTCTCTTAACTGGACTGTTAAAACTGTTTACTCACTACATAAACACATCTATTTCATTTTCTGTGTCATTTTATATGAATATTTTATAATGAATAATTAAACAATGAAAAGTTTATCAACCAGCTTTATCTTGCTAACATAACATTAGGAAAAATAAGTATTTTTGTTCTCCAGTATGATGCACATAAAAATAATGCTAATTGTAACTAAACTGGACCCAGTACAACTTCTGGTCCTAATTAAAAGGTACAAATGCTAATTACAAATCACTTTAGTTATTAAGGCAGAATGCTATATAAACTATACATGGCATTTTCTTAATATTCTGTGTTTCAGACAACCCCACAAAAACAACTAAAATGCACCAATATTCTTTTTAAAGATTTAAAAAGGAGCCTAAAACCTAGGCATGTGCCCTGACCGGGAATCCAACCATAACCTCCTGGTTCATAGGTGAAGGTTCAATCACACTGGCCAGACTAAAGATTTTTAAAAATTGACTTTTAGAGAGAGAGGAAAGGAGAAGGAAACAGGGAAACATTGATGTAAGAGTGAAACATTGATCGGGCATTGAGCCCACAAGCTGGGTATGTATCCCAACCTAGAACTGAACTGGCAACCCTTCAGTGCACAGGACGATGCCCAACCAACTGAGTCAGAGCCACCAACAGTTTAAGAGTAAGTCAAAAGCCTAGATCACACTAATCTATATATATAAAAGCCTAATATGAAAATTGTCCCCTCAGGAGTTTGACTGGGAGTTCGATCACTCGCTATGTCCTGCACTGACCTCCAGGGGGCAGCACGGAATGAAGGAAGGCCCCGGCTGCCAGCTGGCAGCTGGGGAAGGAAGGCCCCGGCCCTGATCGCTGGCAAGGCTTAGAGACCCTACTCTTGCATAAATTTTGTGCACCGGGCCTCTAGTTTTTCAGTAAGATTCCAAAAGGATCGAAAATCAATTAAAATGACATAATCTAACTAGGTAGGTACATTCTTTGGATATTAGGCATGAATCTCAAGAATCAAAGTCAACTGAGTCAATAAAATAGGAAATTTGATTCCAAGTCTAATTCACAAACTGTTTATTTCTTGCATGAATAAAATAATTTGATAATAGCTATTAATTCAAATATTAGAAAGCACAGGTAAAGATCATTTTATAGTAAAATTTAAAGTCTGTAAGCATTCATTATACAAATGTATAATGTACAACTATAGTCATTGTTTAAATTATCTATTTGTTCCTCCAAGCTCCTGCAGATTTAAAAAATAAATCTGTGTCATCAAAATAGATTTGTATCTGGAGGCCTTGAAATGATTACAAAATCATGATAAAAGTACACAATGAAAATAGCAAAATATTGTGTTTTATATATTTTTTTTCTCTTTCTTGATAGTTATCACACTAAAGTGAAATGTAGAAGTTTTCACAACCCAGTTTTAAGTAAACACACACACACACACACACACACAACCGTTCTGATTCACATAGCCAGCTAAAACATCCTTAAACACGCAAGCACTTGAATATTTTGCAAGACATTTTTAGGAACACTAAGAATTCCAATATACCAGTTACTTCAGAAACAAAATTAAACATTTATCTCACTCTTCAAAGCTCCATAACAAGGCAAAACAGAGATTTCAAATGCAAATGAATAGTATTTCAAAATATGTTTCTATCAGTCCTTGGGTAAACAAACAAAAATATGACATGTTAAAAACTCTTAAGATATATTGTTTATTCATCATTACTGAGAGTTTTCTCACTCACATTTTTCATGTGCATGGCAAATTTCCAAGCCAAAGGGTAATGAAAAAACATTAGAACTTAGACCAAAGTTTGCCATATTTAGAATTAGTTGTTTTTCTTTTTCCTTTTCCTTTTTTTGACATGCCACTATAAGATTTAGGTCTCTTGCATATCAGCAATAAATATGAAACACTGGTTCCCAGTTTGGCTCATCCTTCAGAAAAGTATTACAGTCAAGTCCAGAGGAGAAAACATTTTCAGTTTGAGAGGAAACCACATGGTCCAGCTGTCTACCACTACTGGTGGTTTCCTAGAAGTAAACAATCTAAACTCAACGATCACGTGTAACATGTGTGGGTCAAAGTTGGGTTACACTGGCCTTAAAAGAGTTGCCTTACTAAGTTTTCAAAAAACTTCAAAACTTTAACAATTCTGCATTAAGTAGGACAGAACTCTTTACTATAAATTGTAATCTAACACTAGGTTGAAGAAGTTGACCAAGTTTAAGTAACCCAAGAGGAACTGTTTCCTGTTTTCAGTTAGAATGTCTACAATGACCTGTAGTAACCTCTGAGGCAGAGGTTACCTGGGGGTATTAGATGCTACTGTCTGAAAGTCAATTGGGTTCATTCTTTCTCATTCATTCATTCTCATTCTCTCTCTCTCTCTCTCTCTCTCTCTCTCTCTCTCTCTCTCTCTCAGCACTAACCTCGTGTTTGTAAGAATTCATCCCTGTTCTCTGATTGTGTATAAAGGCAAGAAAAACCACAAGAAGAGTTGGAAAATGTACCTCAGGCCAACTACATAGCTCCCTCTTCACCTCAATAAAAGGTCTGTGTCACAGAAAACGTCTAAGTTATCACCCAATTCACCCTCTATCAAACAAATGTGCCTGTGAAGGGAACATCTCGGGGAAGGCACAATGTCCCTTTCTAAGAGAACCAAAGGTTTATTTGACATTGGTTTATTTTAGTATCACTTTACCGAGTCTGCTCCTGTAAGATGAGATGAGGCTCCACGAAGAACTTGACTCTCAGTTTAAGCCGGTAAGGGGCTAGCCCATCCATCTGCTGGGAGATCCGGTTTCTCAGATTTAGCCATAAACTTTCACCTTTGCTACCCGTAAACTGCAGTCCAAAATAATCAACTTCTATAATTCCCAACCGCCTGCACACCTAAAACAAAAATGAATGCAGCATGGATGAGCACATGGTCCATGTAGTCAAAGCAAACCTAAGAACTTCGTGTGAGTCTAAGATTCCTGCCCACTTCTTACGGAGTTCAACAGTGTTACAATTGCTGTTGTAAACTGGGAGAAGGAAGTTCTTAGGCTCCAGCAGTGCTAAGCCACACTAGGTAAAGTAGAGAGGTTTGTCCTTCCTTTAATAGCTATGATATGGCCAATGGCAGTGAAGAAAAACGAGTCCTCAAAAGTAGCCTTTCAGAAAAGCTGAGAATGACCATTTTCCTTCTTATTCCAATCATCAGAATTCCCTTCACCAGCAGAACAGACACAGCTGATTTGGCAGCTGAGTATCTGGGCAATTTTAACCACCTGGACTCAAAAGAAAAAAAAAAAAATGAGGAAACACGCCACAAGTGTCACTAAGCTTTACAAGAGGTTTCCCAAACATCTCAGGTCTGGGAGGTTTCGGGGCACAGCGTTTCACTTGAGATCAAATCTGCTTTCTGCCACACCAGTATCCACTGCTTGGAACCATTCCTCACTCTTAAGGAAGCGCCGCGTGCTTAAAGACAACTGCGGAGGAGACGACCAAAGCCTACGGTCCTCGAATCCCCAGCAAATCCCGAGATGCAGGTGAACGGTCCATTTGAGAAGCAGCAAGACACAAGCGCCCGGCTTGTCTGCCAGGCAATCCGGGACCTGAGACCTCATCCTGAGACGCAGGTATCATTGCCAGGCCCCGCGGGGGACCAAACAGGCAGCATCATGCACACACCTGCGGCAGGTGTGCTGGCCCGCCTTCTTCTGGGAAAGTGCCGAGCTGGGGGACTGGGGGGGCGGGGGTGGGGGTGGTGGCTGGCTGGATGGCCGGCCACGGCATGCGTCCTCGGTGCCCCCCACCATGCGCTGCCGACGCGCCGGGATCGAGGCCGTACGCCCCACGCCGCGGGGTGGAGGGGGCAGGAGCCGGGTGCCTGGGGTACTCTGTCCCGCGCCGCGCTCCCCCCACCCCCGCCGCCGCCGCCGCCTCCGCAGCTCCGCCCGGCCCCTGGCAAGCGGTGCGCCCCGGCGCCTGGCGCCGCCACGAGGCCCCTCCGCCTTGGAGGACCAGTGAGGTCCCCTCTTGGCCCTTCATCCTCACCTGGTTAAGGCAGTCCTCGCCGTTGGCTTTCGCTTCCACCTCCACCTCCATCAGCACCGCGTCCGGCCTCGTCACATAGCACAGCATGGCTGGGGCCGCCGCTGCCTCCACAGCCGCCTCCTCTTTGGTGTGCGCCGGGCTGCCGCCTCGCCACCAATCAGACCCAGTTCTGGGGTCGGCGAGGGTGGCCCCCGGGAGGCTGCCGCCCAGCAGACCGCCGCCTGCGTCCCGCGGCCGCCGCGCCCTCCCGCCAGCCGGCTGTCCGGGTCTCCGCGGCGGCGCCGCACTCCAGCAGCCCGACTGCCTGCGCCGCGACAGGGACTCCTCTGATATAGCGGCCCCGCCCCCTCCGGCTGGGGGCCCCGCCAATCACGACGGCTCCGCCCCGCCTCCGCCGCCCCTCCAGCCAATAGCGGCGCCCGCTCAGCCGCGGCCTCACCTCCCAGCGCCGGCTGAGTTCCCGGGCCGCCCTGGGAGCTGGCAGCTTGCGGGCGCCGAGTGCTGCGGGAGGAGGGAGGCTCTCGAGCGCACCCGCCGCCTCTGCCCGCTGGGCGACGCTGCACCGAGCCAGCGACCGCCCCGGGCTCCGGGCTCCGAGGCGGGGACGCCTTTCTGTTGGGCTTGAATTTACGGTGATGGCACGCCTCCAAGCTACCGCGGTTCTTCAGAAACCTTGGGTGTCTCCCCAAAAACGCAATTCGAAATGTGAAAAGGAGCAACCCCAAGGCCTAAGAAAACTATTTCCCCCTGGGATTTGCCACAGTGTGTTGTTGAAGACGGGATGTTCCTCATTTCAGACTACGTCATTGAAAAAGCAATCTGAGTATAAAAGTTTTTGCAACTGACCAATGAGCCACGGAGATTTGATCCAGAGTTTCTGCAGGAATCCTCGCCAGCGTCTTCTCTTTACCTGTTGTGCTGAATCAGAGCACCTTGTAGGGCACTCAGGCCCTCTCTCAGGTTGCCCATTCTAGCTCACGTCTTGTCTCCATTCATTAAACATTCATTAAGCACCTGCTGTGCTGCCTGATCCTTCTCTCCTGCCCCCAAATGTTATCCTCATCTTAAAGACAAGGGACTCAACTCAGCCCCTAGCAGGTGGTATAACCTCAGTAGTAGCTGTTAATAAAGGTCTGCAACTCTTCACTCACTTACTGTTTGTTCCTCTCTGCCAACACAATGCTTAACCTGGCTCTTTGGTTTCTTTAAAGGAAAGGAGAGCAGATGTGGACCCTTTGAAAACTTAACTCATCTCTCTGAAGCTCCGTGTCTTTAACAGTAAAATGGAGACCACGGTATCTGCTCTGCTTTCCTCCCCAGCCCCCAGCATTGTGTGAAGAGCAGCAGAGATAATGTTTGTAAAAGCATGTAATGGCCCTGTATATGTAAGGAGATGTGTAACTTCAGTTCTGTCACTGCCTGCCAATGACGTCTGCCCTTACCCCCTTTTCCTAGTCCCAATGACCTCTGTCCCAAAGCGTTTATTTCTGAAGTAGGAGGGATCCTGTGCTGTAGATGGACATGTGCCCTCTCACCTTTCTGTGTCTGATAGAAACACCTCACCATATTGTGCTGCGGAGTGGCCCCTTCTTGCATCAACTCCTGCTCCCCATTTCTTTAATTTCAGCTTACTGACCTGGGAAATGTATCTGGGAGATAATATTTGGATGACTGTTATCTAATCTATGCTTAATCACTAGAAAATTTAGAACAGGGAGAAGAGGTAAGGCAAGGTGCAATGGTTAATATTTTTGTTTATTGAGAGACTCAGCTGGCTAAACCAAAGCCAGCTAACCAAAAGCTGGCTAACTTAAGCAAAAAGGAATTCAGGGCACAAGTTTGGGGAGGTCACAGAATCAGTGGGGATTAGACACGAAAATGAATAGGAAGGAAGACTTACTGGTTGGCCAAGAGCAAAAACAAATAAACAAAAATAAAACAATCTAAAACCAAAGCCAAATACTTGTTCTGTGAAGAAACTACTTTAAAAATAAATTATATTTTTTGTTTTGGCAGGCATATTTTAAATCCAAGCCCAGATTATGCTCCTGGTATAGGATGGCTGGTCGAGATTTGAGTTGTTTTTGAAATTAAGAAATATCAGATAAGACTGAGGAGAAGGATTTCTTAAAACAAGCAAAAAAAAAAGAACTAAAAAAAAAAAGGAAAATGGCTTTTTGGAGGGGAGAGGAATCCTGATAACAGGGGGAAAAAGAATACTCCTTCTACTAGCTTATATGGGAAATAGGAGCCCAATATCTCTCTCTCTCTCTCTCTCTCTCTCTCTCTCTCTCTCTCTCTCTCTCTCCTTCTCTCTCTCTTTCTTTCTCAGAAGAGACTAGTTAGTTAAGGAATGAGAAAGCTAAGTTCGCTGCTAACTGGGTGAGAAAGCAGAGTGCTGCTCAAAGACTTGATTGGGAACTAGAAAGACCACAGTAGAATTACTTCCTAGAGGATCCTACCATCTGGTGATGCTGCTAAATGTCTGGAGCCAGTTTCAAGCCCCAGCTGGGCCAAACTCCAAAATAACAGACTCAGAACTCAGCCTGGGGGTGGTAACTGCATTGCACCCAGAGTGACTGAGGCAGTTCTGAATTAGCCAGAGGGACCTGGAGGGTATTATGCTAAGTGAAATAAGCCAGTCAGAGAAAGACAAATATCACATGATCTCACTCATATGTGGGGTCTAAAGAACAAAATAACCTGGTGAACAAAATAGATCCAGAGACAGAAACATGGAACAGACTGATGAATCTCAGAGGGAAGGTGCGGGTGAGTGGTAGTTGGGAAGAGATTAACCAAAGAAGTTGTATGCATAGATACAAAACCCATGGACACAAACAACTGTGTGGGGAAGGCCTGGGGCTTGGGGTGGGGAGGGGCAAGCTAGAAGGGATCCTATGGGGGAAAAATGGGTACCACTGTATTACTACTTTCAGCAGTAAAGATGAATTTTTACAATTAACCAGCAAAGTACAAAGGTCAGATCATGAAGGTAGATTTTTAAAAACAGAAATCATAACTATGTGGTAGACTCGGCTGAGCCAGTTCAGTGCTGGCGGATCGAACACCCCCAAGCACCACAGTTGTCCTCTGTGTCTCCAATGCTAGGGCTAAAGACTGAGCACTAGGTGGTATTTGTAGAAGGTGATGCGATGATTGTCTGCTTCAGAATTTTTTCTTCTGCTTGAGCGCTGGGTCTGATCTGGCCAGCTGGGTACCTACCCTGGCTCATTTCTCTCTAAACACTTTACACACTACTGCAGAAACCCTGTGCTGGGTCCAAGGACAGGCCTTCTCCCTCCCTCAGCGTTCATTTATTTACAAGAGCGTGGAGGGAAGGACACTCAATGGCTGTCTGAAAAACTGTCTGCTTTCACACGTTATGCAAGCTAATTATTCACATAAGCAACGTTTCATTTTGCACAAGTGTGTTAGAATGCGTCCAGTGAGCTGAAACCTCTCGTTTGAAATACTGGACTTGGGAAATTCAGAAGTAGTTTCATTTGACCCTGGCCTACCATCAACACAGAGTGGCTCATTTTCAAAACTGGCTGTTCGAAGAGTGAAAGAAGGGATGGAGAAAGAATAGGCAAAACCCATATTACAAACTTCGGAACATTCAAAACAGCGTTGTCTTCATTAGCAGACAGTTTAAATGATTTTTTTTTCCTATCAGTTATTCCATATTTTTCTATCTGTGAGAATAGTTCATGTTCACGGCAGACTACTTGGAAAAGACTGGAAAATACAAGGGAAAAATGTACCTGTAATTTCATCAGGTATTTCTAGTTCGTATTGATGTTTTACTTTGGTACTTTGCATGCAGTGCGCTAAGTTTTGATTGTGATAGAAACAAATACAGCACATGAACTTCTGGAGACATATCAAGACAGCAAGAGTCTCTTGGGGTGGGGAGTTCCAAATCTATACCTAGTGTTATGAATACTAGGAAAATTATAAACAGAAAGTATGATCACCACAAAATAGTCCAACTAGTACTGTTTCTCAGCTGTCTTTTTTTTTTTTTATTCTGAAATACCACCTTCCTCTGTTTTTCTTCTCACTACCTGGATGCCTTGAAATGTCAGATTGTGTGATACGCTTACTTCTTTGGCACATGTTATTTAGTTGAGAGATGCTCAGAGCTGGGAAATCATTTCCAACTTGGCACATTTTGTTTTACAACAAAACAATTTTGTTTAACATTTTGATACCCATCTTTTGCTTATAGAGATGATCAATAATTAGGCCTGTGTTGCTACAGTTGCTTCTCAAGTCTGGTGATACGCAGGTGCTGATCCACCCACAATAGGGTTTGCTATCATTCTCATCTTGAATGAGGTTGGGTGGAAGCTGGGAATGCAATCGGGAGCCATGCTACAGAAGATAGATTCAATCTGCCAAGCTCAAACTCACAAACCTGTGCTAACTGGTAGGTGTCCTAACCAGCTGATCAAAATGACACCTCTCCCTGCCCCTCACGCTGTGTCAGAGCATGCCTTCTGCAAGGAAAGGTGGGGCCAACATGATACATTGTGAGGATGGGTGTGACAGGGAACTTGGTGGTGGAGGTGGGGAGGAGGATTTGAACATTTTTCAAATCAGTGGAACGTTAGGGAGTACCAACTTTTCAGGGAGAAATTGAACAACTGTTAGAAATGCTGTAGCAATACCAAAAGTACATGAAATCAGCTACATATGTAGGAAAAACCACAAGCTTTAAATAAACAAGATAGAACAAGATAAAACCATGAGTGTTTTAGAACGAGGTAACTTCTCACTAGACTTGACTTACATAATTTCTGCCTGGCTCATTTATTGTTGCTGACATCTGTAGAGTTTGTATCACTTGATGTGAAAATCTTACCCCTCCTTCAGTTATTCCATATTTTGTCGTTGCTGTGTTCTCAGAGATTGTGATTCTTTGAAAATTGACAGCAAAAGTCGACTTTCTTCCTGGCAATCTCTCTGGCTCTAAGTACCCTGTGCTCTGTCAATTGCTTTCTCCTCCTTCTTCTCTCACCTGGTTCAGAATTCCTGAAAGAGGTTCATCGGGAAGCCATCTGCACCCCAGTGTGAGAGAGGCAGCCTTGTCTCTCCCTCCTTGCCCTGACGGGTCTGGACTGAGACCCTCACCCTATGTTTCTGTCCATGTCCAAAATGTCCAGACATTTCAGCTCCCAGAGCCCAGGAAGACAGCAGTGATTAGGTGGGGTTGTGGGCATTTCCCAGATGGACACAAGCAGGAGATCCTGCTCTTCTTTGGGCCCGGATTTCTAGGAGAAAAGGAGTCTGAGCATGTGGTCCTTGTTGGTTGGTATGAATCTGGTGTCCACTGAGAGTTAGGCCCTCATGGGCACTGTGAAGCCAGAGAACAAATCAGGTCTTGCACTGACATACGTGGTGTTTGTGTAGTTGCCCATGGTTACTCCTTAAATTGCAAACACTTGCCCAAACTACCCAGGCCTGTCTTAGCTGTCTACAGAGTTTGGTGGGAATGGCCTCAGGACCTCACTTGGGTTTGAGTTTTAAAGTAAATAGCCCTACCCCACCCCGTGTTGGGACAATAATAATTACAAGGAGTAATTCTGGAGAAAGGTGAGACGTTCAGCTGTCTACACTACAAGGAAGATTTACTTACTTCTCATTTGGGAATATCTGGCTTTTAACTTTATTCAGTGTCTTAGCCTGCTCAAGCTAACAAAATAACCATAGACTGGGTGGCTTAAATGACAGAAATGTGTTCTCTCACAGCTCTGGAGGCCGGTAAGCCCAAAAGCAAAGCGTTAGTATGGTCAGTTTCTGATGAGGTCTCTCTTCCTGGCTTGCAGATGGCCACTTTCTCCCTGTGTCCTCACATGGTAAGAGAGAGAGAGAGAGAGAGAGAGAGAGAGAGAGAGAGAGAGAGAGAGAGAGAGAGAGAGAAGCAAGCTCTCTGGTGTCTCTTCTATGAGGACACTTAATTCCATCATGAGGGCCCTACCCTCATGACCTCATCTAAATCTAATTACCTCCAAATACCATCACATCTGAATTTGGGAGGACACAATTCAGTCCACAGTATTCTGGAAGGCAGCACTTTTGCATACTCTAACTCACATTTCATATTTAATATATTTTCTATATAATGGATAAGTTCAAATATGTATCTATTATTGTTGACCTGGGGAAGGAACTATTAATAACTCACTAAGTTAGGCTCGGTTCATATTTTTCCTGAGCACCATAGTAATTTAACTCTATGCAGCACATGCTACTCCTCTAACATACATTTACTGGATGTGCAAGTGTTGACTCAGGTGAGGGTCAGCTTTGGGATTCATTAGCATTGTGAATTTTTTCTCTTTCTTTTTGTTTAGATTTCACATATAAGCAAAACCATATAGTATTGTCTTTATCCTTCAGACTTATTTCATTTAGCATTATATCTTCAAGATCCATCCATATTGTCACAAATGGCAGGTTTTATTCTTTTATATGGCTGAGTAATATTCCATCATGAGGGCTCCACCCTCATGACCTCATCTAAACTTAATAGAAGATATATATATCCATGTCTTCTATATCCATTTATCCATCAATGAACACCTAGATTCTTTCCATATCTTGGCTATTGTAATTAATTCTGCAATAAACATAGGGGTGAATATATCTTTTTAAATTAGTATCTTGATATTCTTGAGAGATAAATACCCAAAAGTGGAATAGCTGGATATAAGGTAGTTCTATTTTTAATTTTTTGAGAAATTTCCATACTGTTTTCCAGCATTCACTATTGTGAAATTTGAACATAGTCTTTTATTTGTCCATACTAAAAGAAGTAAAAATGTAAAGATAAACCAGAAAACAAAATACTTATAAGTAATTGCTTTGGCAGTGCACTGTTCATAAATTTGCCATTGCTATTAATATTATTTCTCATTGCTATGAGCCTTTATTAGGTCTCTAGCATTTACTCATTCATTTACTCAAGAAATAAGTGACATCCAGGCAAGTATTAGGCGCTGGTGATAGAGCACAGAACAAAACTGCCTCATGAAACTTACATTCCAGGAAAGAAAACCAGCCATATACAAGATAAACAAGTAAACTGTAAATGCTAAGCAAAATAGTAATAAAAATAAAACAGGGAAGGGGTATAGGAAGTACAGGAATTAGGGGTGGGTATAATTTGCAGTTTTGGATAATTGGCCATGGAAGGCTCAAGGCAAAAGTTAGAGAAGCAAGATAAGGGACAGACAGATGGCAAGCTGTGAATGAATATTTGCGCGGAAAAGGAAATTGCTAGCACAAAAGCCTTTGAAGGTGCCTTTTGGCTGCTGCAGGGGGTGGAGGAAATGAGCTTCAAGTAAGGGGAGAGTTAGGCAGAGGAGTGACATAGGAGCCTGGATTGTATCCATTGTTAAAAATTACTGTGTTTACTTTCCACATGTTTTTGTAGATAAAGTCCAGTTAGATAATTAAACAGGTGAATAATTGACAAATTGTCTCTTAGAAATCCTTACATTTGAATCTACCTCCCCTTCAAAATACTGAAAGTTAAAATTCATTATCCCTCCCTCCCCACACCCCATCAAGCTGATAATACAAAGTTCTAGTTAGCGTCACTGTAATAGATTAGGGCAAATTTATACTCACGAAATTAAGATTACTTTGGGGTTAATATCATTGTTCTTGTCATGACTAAAAGATAGTTTGGTTTATTATAGACAGATTGCCCAAGACGGGGTTAGGTTTCAGGATTGTGATCCTCCTTCCTCTCCCCTTTCTAGCTCTGATTCAGTCAATGAATCTTTCTCAGACTGTAGTTGTTTTTAATCAGCTTCAAATACATATTTTTAAATAATCCCATCTAGCTGTGAAAATGTTTGCTTGAAAAAAAGCAAGTTCAAGGTAGTACTTGAATGCAAGGTATAAAATGAGATAACATAGGCAAAAATACTTAGGAAAGAAAAAGTGATATTCAAATGTACAGTGGTAAAGGCATGTTATCTCTTTAAATCAGGCACACCTATGTTCTGTGGCTTTGTCCCCCATTTGGGGCCCTGCTGTATAAATCAGTCCTCTGTGGAGACAATTCTTTTGGTGGATGATGGGATATTCATATAGTAAGATCAGTTAGATCACTCCTTATTATAAATGTAAAATTGTGTTTTGCCATTACAGTTTTAGTGAATGCCATGAAAAAAAAAATGCATATGATCAGTAATTGAACTATTCTAAGTATTTATGGCAGTGCCTTGAAATATTTGTATAATGTTGGTAAGACCAGGTCAAACATTTTTTAAAATTTAAAGCTATCTTTTACTATTTAAATTTTACTTAACATAACTTTAGACTTACAGGACAGAATAGTGAAAAGAATTTCCATACAGTTCCACATCAAGTTCCTCAAATATTGACATTTGATCACACTTGATCTCATTCTTTATGTATATAATCTTTTCCTGAACTGTTTGAGAATAAATTGCAAAAATGATGCTACCTTTAACCCCAAATACTTTCAAATAAGTATTATTCCAAGTAAATATCCAAATATCTCTCTATATAAAAGCTAAGTGACCGACCATCCATCCATCCGACTGTCTGACCAACTGACCGACAGGTACATATGATGCACACTGGCAATTTAAAAATAAATGTTGACTTCCACATGCATGATACATTAAAGCTCTCACTGACACCAATCTCATGCATGTTTCAATTTTATAATACTATATTATGTATACTATTTTGACATGTAATTTTTTGCAGTAACATAATTACTGCAGGAATCTTTCTTCTAATTAATTTCCTTTCAATGTGCATGAACCCGTGCACCGGGCTACTAGTCTAAAAATAAGGATATTTCCGAAACAAAGGTCCTTAGTAGGCGCTGAATAAATTTGGCTTTAAATCCTAGCTCTAGAAATAATCTCTCTCTCTCTACACCCCTCAGAGACCTAGCCTTTCCCCTGGATAAGAAGCAACCCTGAGGCAGCAGAAGACATGAGCCTGGTTCTGACTAATGATCATAAGCTTCGGACCTCTGGCAGGCTAAAAATAACATCGTGACCTAAGCTATGTTTCTTGAGCCCTAAGGTATAACAACCCCCTGGCCATTTTCTCATAATACTAGACAGAGGGACACCAGAACAGACCTCAGAGCTATCCTCAAGACCTGAATAAATTATTTATTATCTCATCTCCAACCAATCAATTCTTCGCACGACCCCAAACTCTTAACCCATGGTGTCTTGTGATTTTGTCTTATGTAATCTATAACCTACACAACATTGGCAAATTCAGGCTTTTGAGCAATAGCTCCCCATTCTCCTTGATGGCACCATTCATAATAAAATAGCCAATATTTTCCTACTACAATTCTCGGTGTCTAGTGTTTGGCTCTACTAGCGCCGGGGGGGATGAACTCTTTCTCTTCTGTAACATTGCATTACATATTCAATTATTATAATCAGGAAATTAGCATTGATGCAATCCTATTACCTAATATCTAGACCTTATTTGTATTTCACCAATTGTTCCATTAATGTCTTTTATAGCAAAAGAAAGCCTCTGGGTTACGGATTGCATTCAGTTGTCACTCTTTACACTCCTTTGACCTGGAATGGTTCCTCAGTCTTTCTTTGTTTTTGTTTTGTTATGACATTGATATTTTGAAGAGTACACGTCTTGTAGAATATTCCTCAATTTGAGGATAATCATTTTAAGGTAAAAGCAAATAGAGCACAAAGTAACACACACATTCCAAGGAAGTGCAAAAGTTTTATTAAAAGCCAGACCTTCACCATGACATCCCTCACATACTGTTGTTGATTTCTAATTCAATTGTCATATGAGAGACTTTGACACTTAGAATCTTATGTGGAGATCATAAAGACAAAAGGCTAAGACATGTGCCTTTAGTTGCTGTGACATTCTTCTCCCCCTCATCCCCTCCCCCCCCCTTCAAATTCCAATTAGATAGTTTGAAAGTCAACTTTGTTAGGGGTTAGCCATTCCTCACCGGCCTACCTTACATGATTCAGGCTTTTCAAAGCTATGCAAGCCCGCACTGGATGGTGTCATCAAGCGAAACTAAACTATGAAGAAACTAAACTGCTCAACATTCCTTCCCTCATCCACTGGGACTATTCAGTTCCTCTGGCCGGCTTACTGGTTTCCAAAGCCTTTCTACCTTCCCTAACAATGAGACTCTGGTCAGTCCGTGATATCACTTCACTGCCTCTCAGTTCCCCTGCTGTGCCCTGTTTTCAGCTCTCCTCCACATCATTGTGTTGATGGAAGATGAGTGTCACATTGACCTAAGTAGCAAAAGTATGTCAGCATCAAGTGGTACAAAGTAGGCAAGTCCTGCGTATATGGTTTTAATACCTTAGCCCACACTAACCCTTAAGTGCTTACCTTCAAGGCTCCTTCCACCTTTGTCTCCGTATGTCATCCAATGGGAAAGAAAGATTCTCCTGTAGGCTTCTGAGAATGAGCAGCACCCTAGGGTTCAGCACCCTCCATAGTCAGCAAACACAATATAAGAGGAGAACAGAGAGTGACAGGGAAGCCTTCAGGATCACACCATGGCTCCTCCTCTTCTTCCTACTTCAGTGCCAGTTAAAGTTCAAGAACCAGGGGAGTAATATTACTAGAATGTAAAATAGACACCAAATCTATGCATAAAAATACCTGGAAAGAAATACACGGAAACACTGCCTGTGATTGTTTGGGTTGGCAGGAATTTATAAAAAGAAATATTATAAGAGACACTTAATTTTCTTTATTTCAGAGCTTTATTTTAAGGGGTAACCATTGCTTTTATTATCTAAAGCTAATGACTCAAAATATTCAAGTGTTTTAGTTCCTTTAAACATTAATGAGGAATTTTAAACTAACCAAAGAAATAAGACTTTGCTATGAACTTCCACTATGAATAGACTGAAACTTCAAAGGATAAATGTTAATATTATTCTGCTCACTCTGTCAATTCAAATTACTAATAAACTATTCAGATTATTTCCCCAAATAATATTTAGCAGGTATTCATACTTAAGACTAGTAGGTTACTGGAAAACTAGTAGGGACTTCTGGTAGTCTTTAAATTTTATTAAACCCACATTTCTTATTTTTCAAAATACTATAAAATCTAATTACTTGCAAATCCTTTGAACCTTGTTAATATAAACAGAGCAAACGTTAAGGCAGAACCTTTCCAAGGTTCTTCCTTGAAAGGAACATCAACAAAGAAAGAAACAAATTTAACTTGAGGAACAAGCTATATTACACCAAAGAGATTTTCTTATAGAAAGATGTGTCTTTATGTACACACACACCAAGTATATATTTTAATATGACAATGTCTGAGATCTTTTCAGAGAAAAATAAAATGTTGTTTTCTTAGTTTAACATTTGATACCAGCCTCCAATATTTCCCATTCCTCCCTTATAAGAGATTATTCTGCTGTAAGTTTTCATTCAACATCCACCTAGGCAGAATGGAAATGTGGTGGGTGAGGATTACCAATCTTCAGCTTAATAGGCTAGAGAAGTGCTCTCATGTGGATTTTAATGCTGACCTTGCAAGTCATATAAGAGTTACAACTGAGGCTCAATTTTCAGAGCTGTAAAATGGAATAATACCTGTCCTCTGTATGCACTGGGTTGTTATAAGATTTAAATGAATTAAACGAAAGCACTGTCAAAATATAAAGCAGATATGTTTTCCTAATGTACAATGAGGGATATACTTAGTTTTCTGTTTCTTAAAGTTCAGAGGATTATTAAAGTACATAACATAATAAAATAATATGAAATTATAAAAATAATGTGCTATGCAATGATAGAATCCATGTGTGTTTCCTTTCAAGAGTCATATAGAAGATGGGATCCTTTCTGCCCACTCTCCATGAGGCTACCATAAAAGTATCAATGATCTTCAAAGGAAGCGCTGCTGTCTCCCTCATGGCCAGCAAGGGAAAAAAGTATATAACACTATACAAGATCTGAATAAGATTTGTTTTGATGTTTGAAGGAAATGACCAAATTTTTTTTTTCAATTTTAAAGCAAATACAAACAGACCTAATTTCTTTTTTGATATTGCTGGGTTTCATTTTAATATATTATGTAAGAGATTTTTGCATCTACGCTCATGAGGACATTGACTATAGTTCTCTTGTAATATCTTTGTCGGTCATGGTATCAGAGTAATGCTGGACTCAAAGGTGAGCTGGGAAGTGTCCCCTTCCCTTGTGTGTTCTGAAAGAGTTTCTGCAGAATGGGTGTTAATTCTTCCCTAAATGCTTGGGAGAATTTACCAGTGAAGCTTGAGTTTCTTTCCCAACAAAGGCACAATTCAAAGTCTTCCCACTGTGTCATGGAAGCCAGGCTTCCCCCAGACAGGGATGAGCACACAGAACCCACTTCTTTTCCAGAATGGGGCTACTCCAGGGCAGAGCAAGTCTCTCTAAACATCAGGGATCTCGTGCCCCTCTTCCTAACAGTAAGCAGTTAGGCCACAACCTTTAATATCACTCTCTTTTCTCTTCCCTTTAACTCTAAATTGGAGTTTAGAAAAAATTGAATTTTGAGTAAATAGAATTTTAGATTATTAAAATGATTCCAGTTAAACAACCTGATGTACAGTTTTCCTGTAGCTAAAGGTGAGTACCCCCCTGCTCTGCCACTTTCTATGTGATTATGTGGAAACTAGAGGCCTGATGCACAAAATTCTGCAAGAGTAGGCCTTCCTTCCCCCAGCTGCCAAGACCAGCTTCCCACTAGCACCCAGGACCTGGGCTTCCCTCGCAGCCCCAGCTTTGTCGGGAATGTCGTCCAGAAGGACGTCTGGCCTAAGTAGCATATTACACTTTTATTATTATTGACTAGAGGACCAGTGCCTGAATTCATGCATGGGTGGGGTCCAGCTGGCCCAGCCCCAATCAGGGCAGATCTGGGCCGGGCCTGTCCGGAGGAGGAGATGGTGGGAGGTTGGCCAGGCAAACTGGGGGGAGGAGCCTAAGGCGATTGGCTGGCAGGCCCCACCCCCAATTGGAGAGGGTGATTGGGGGGCGGGGTCAGCCGTGGGGAGGGTCTGTGGGTGGTGGGCCAGCCAACCCCGCCCCTGAATGGGGTGGTGGGGATGATCAGGGGTCAGTGGTCGGGAGAGGAGACGTGGGAGGTTGGCCAGCCAGCCCCACCCCAATTGGTGTGTTTGGGGGCGCTGATTGGGGGCAGAACTGGCTGTGGGGAGGGGCTGTGGGTGGATCTGGGTGGTGGGGGTCCATTGGGAGTGGGGCCAGCCAGAAGGAGGGGCTGCAGGAGGTTGGCCAGCTGGCCCTGCCCCCTATTGGGGTGGGGAGGGCAGTCAGGGGCTTGGATGCCTGGGGGGAGGGAATGGGGCAGGTTGGCCTGCTGGCCCCATCCCTTCCATCCAGCCAGTTCGCTGCCTGCAGTGGGCATCATAGCGACCGGTTGTTCCAGTCATTATGGCTTTCTGGTCACTGGCTTTTTATATATAGAGATTACTTGCCTCCCTTAGCCTAAGATTTCTAATCTGTGTTTGCTTGTCTGATTTTGGTGAGAAATAAGTGAAATTATGTAAGGCTCTTGGGACCCAACAAGCCTACATTAATTCTTGGCTATTATTACAGCTCCTTTGGCCTTAGTTTCCTCAGATTGCAAAAGGAGGCAGTTAGATTAGATTATGTGCAAACTCATTTTCAAAATTTCCTATGCTACCTATGAAAGAATTTGCCTCTAAATGTTCATATCTAGTGGAACTTATTTGGTAAATGATTAAAATCACTTTTGTCAAGTGTATATATTCTGTAATTTCATTATCAAAATTCTAAGTATAGTTCATTTTGAGTTCAATTCTACTGGTTTCAAATTTATATTTTTTCTTTTATTTTTTATTGACTATGTGACAAAATAGTTTACCTGGTCTACATTTTGTTATCTTTGTTGAATTCAATTTATCATTTTATTGAACTGGTGCATTGTCCTAGATAACCTTTACCTTGGGCTCTTTATCTCAGTGGTCACTATCCTCCATGGTAACCACAATTTATGCAGCATAGTCATGGCTACCAATATAATCCAAGGAGGTGGTGATAGCTGAACAGCATAAAAGCACTCCTCGGTCACAAATAGATGCTATGACTCAGTCTAGATAAGTGTAGATGATCAAGCGGGGACTAGCTCTAAATCAGGTTATTTCTGCCTGCCATTTTGTATTGCTGTATAATTACTAAAATATCACTAAACTATTATGCTCACAGTTTCACTATTATTTGGCTTAGATTTAGACTTTTAACTTAAGAACAAACTTAGGTCCAAAAAAAGGACCTATTAGCCAAGCAAGCTTATGCCAAATGGTTTCTTTGAGTTAGCAGTACTGATTTTGAGAATAAATGCAAAATTTTAAAATTATGTAATTCTTTAAAATTATGTAGCTCCTGAAATTTTCTCCTCCTATTTTATCCTTTTATTTCAGTAAAAGAATGTCATTCCTCTTTTAGTCATCACATTCTTGATTGTGACTTAAATAGTGTGAGCTGACATAGAATCTAAAGTTATACAGATTCGAGGAAGCAAAGAATTTTATCTTTGTGATTTTCATAAGTGGTTAAAAAATTACTTTCCCCTCTCTTCATGAAAAAGAATCTAATAGTGTGGCCTTTTCTCCTCAATCAGAGGTTATTTTCCAGGTCATCAATCCAATGTTTCAATAGTCAATATTCTTCAAAATTCCTCATTTGAATAGAATCATCACTGATTGTTATTTTCATGTTTTGGTTTCCTCCACTTTCAACCAGAGCTTTTAAAACTTTTCTCCTCTGGTCTTGAAAGTAGAAAATGGATGTCATCTGGGCTAATATAATCTGAGTTCCCTTTCTTTAAAAACATTTTCAGAAGGTTAAATTAGTCCTTTCTGGACTATTTGACAAATAGCAGTGGTGCATGAAATACTTTTGAGTTAATTAATGTTCAACTTGCAAAGAAACCTTATGAATAGATTTATATTAATGGAATCATTTTAGAAATAAACCTTTTATTTTAGAACTAAAGGCCTGGTGCACGAAATTTGCGCATGGGGGAGGGATCCCCTCAGCCCAGCCTGCACACTCTCCAATCCGGAACCCCTTGGGGGATGTCCGACTGCCAGTTTAGGCCCAATCCCAGGGAATGTAAATTTAAATTATCTGCATTTTCTTAGTCATATCAAAGTAAAAATATTTAAATATAAACTACATATAAATAAAGATATTAAATCATCTTTACAATAGTGTTGAAGAAACATATCAATAACCCCAAAGCTATAGCAAGTCACTTTAGTTGTAATCATTTAATATAAATACAAGATAATTATCTTCTACTTTTCTATTATAGTACCTAAAAATATTTTTGATATTGCACCATAACCTATAAGGCATACATTCTGAAATTGCAACTATGTATAGCAGTAGAACACTGAAAATTTAGTACAGCTTGGTAATTTTATTTTCTGATTCAGCTTGTTTAAATTTGTAAATATACAACCTCAAACTTTTAAACACTTTTTTCTTAAACACTTACTTTCTCCAATAGCCAATATCCTTCATTTATTAGGCAATCAAGTAGAATATTTGAAAGTTGCCCCTATAAATTTTGAAATAATTTCAGAAATGCCAATAGTTGTAAGAATAGTACAAAGAGGTCCTCATACAGGAATCATTCTATATGCCATTCATCCAAATTCCTCAATTATTAACATTTTACCATATTTGCTTTATTACTCTCTCTTTGTGTGTGATATTTTTCTACTCTATTTGACAGTAAATTGCAGACATAATTCCCTCCATCTGCAAACATTTCAGCGTGTATTTCCTAAGAACAAGGGCATTCTCTTAAATAACCATGGTATAATTTTTTTAAAATCAGGAAATAAACACTGATAAATACTATTATCTAATCAACAGACCATATTCAAACTTTGCCAATTATCACAACAATGTGCTTTGGAGCAAAAATAAGATAAAACAGAGGAAGAAAAGCATCCGGTCCAGGGGCCACTCTGGGATCACACATTGCCAAATCGCCTTAGTCTCCCTCAATCTGGAATAGTTCCTCAGTCTGTCTTTGTCTTTTATAACCTTGATAATTTTTACAAGTACAAGCTAGTTATTTTGTAGAATGTGTCTCAGTTGGGAGTGTCTGATGTTTTCTCAGATTAGATTGAGATTATGCATTTGGGCAGGAATACCATAAAATGATGTGTCCTCAAAGCATCTTATCTGGAGGTAGGATGCCAGTTTGTGACATTGTGGGTGATGCTAACATTGGTCATTTGGTGAGGATGGTGTCTACCCAGCTGCCCTCCGTAAACCTACAACTGCCCCTTTTGTGATCAATAAGTACCTTGTGGGGAGATGTTAGGAGACTCTGTAGCTAGTCTATTCCTCACCAAACTCTCACCCAATAGTTTTTAGCATCCATTCATGGTTTCTGCATGAATTATCATTACTATGACTTTTACCAAATACCGATTTTTCTCATTCTATCATTCTTTCTACATTTATTTGTTGATATCTTACTATAGGGAAGAGATTTTCCTTCTCATTCATTCATTCGTTTATTTTTTTCATTGATTTACTTATAACAATATAGACTGGCGGATTCTTATTTTATTCAGTTGTACATAATTTGTTACTATCATTATTTTTTGATGTTAACATTGTCCTAGATTTGGCCAGTGAGAACCCTTAAAGCTGTTTCTTATATCCTTTTGACATGGCTCAATTCTTCTTTGAACAAACACTTCTTTTTGATGCAAGATGTTTCAGGCTCATCTTTTATTTTCTTTGTTCCAATCCTTGAATCAGCCACTTCTCCAAGGAGCCCTTCTTTCTTTTAGTGAAGAATATTATTTAGACTCTAGGTATGCTCATTGTTATTGCAAGACATTGTTTCTAGGCCTTTTTAGCAGACAGAGCTAGGGTGTGTGTGTGTGTGTGTGTGTGTGTGTGTGTGTGTGTGTGTGTGTATGGGCACATGTGCATAGCTGGGTTCCCCGAGAATCCCCCAGACAGACATTAGTGAGCAGAAAGTTTATTAGGAAGCATCTAGGGTTGAACTCCTGTAGAATGCAAGGGAAGGAAGCAGAATTGGGCAAAGGGAGAAGATGAGCTCTGATGTAGTCTCTACAAAGGCCTCCGCTGATCCAGTGGGAGCTCTGGTGCTAGATGGTTCTGAGTCGGGGTGAGAGATCAAGGCCTTTAAATCCCTGCATCAATCATTCATTGAACAGGGGTTGCTTGGAAAAACTGTTATGAAGTTGGGCAAGATGGGTCTCTTCAGCAGAGGGCTAACAGCTGACATTGGTCCAGGCTACATTAGTCAACAACTTTCCAGCATTTTGGTAATAAGTCCTCCAGTCCTGTAAAGAGTCTGGGTAGCATACAGTATTCATGGAAAATCTACCTACAGCTTATCTCTGTCTAGAGATCTGTCTGTCATCCATGGGTCCATGAATCCATGGATCGATCCATCCATCCATCTGTCCATCCATCCATCCATCATCCATTCACCCACCCACCCATCCATCCACGTATCTATCAACTTACCTATCTTAAAAACCAGGGGTTTATAGTGATTCTTCCAATTCCAATTCAGCACCACAAGTTCATGCTCTAATTTCTCCTTTCCATATATTTGTAGCTCCCATTACTGGTAGTGAGAATCCTGGCACCCACTGTCAATGTAGGCCCAATCCTAGAGTTCACTGGAAGTAGTTTTAGAAATGTTCTGCTATTTTATTGCAAAAACAAACCTAAGTAGAATTCAGTATGTGTTTAGAGTTTTGTTTTCTTTCTTTAATCTGAGAGTATAGAATTGCACACTGTGTTCAAAAGTTACTTTGGTGGGCTCTCCCTACACCCCTTCCCTCCAGAGTGGTTTGTTATTAATTTCAAATGCAATTACCATGGGTTCACTTGTTTCTGTGTGCTCTCCTTATTAGGGATTTCCCCCATTTGGGTTGATTTTATTGTTATTATTTTGGAGGGAGGGGCATGTAACACATTTAATGGCTCAAATACCTAAACTATATAAAAAGACATACTCAGAAAAGTGACATTACTCCCTCATCCCTTCCATCCAATTCCAGTAGTAACCAATATTGTTTATTCCTGACATGTCTTTCCTATATTTATTTTTGCAAAAATAAGTAGATTCATATATATACTAGTATTTACATTTTTTTATTACATAAAAAGTACCATACTATAGAATATAATTTTTTTTATACTTTGCTCTTTTCACTGAACAATATATCCTGGAAATCACTCTTAATCAGCTCCTAAAGATCTGTATTTACTTATTTATTATTTATTTATTTATTTTTACAGCTACCTAGTTCTCTGTCGTGTGGATACACCATTGTTTATTTCATCACTCTCCTGTTTGGGCATTTGACTGTCTCCAAATTTTGCAATTACGGACAAGGCTGCAATAAATAATCTTGTGCATATGTACTCCCATAGTTTGGGAGCCTTCTGAGGTATTGAAATAATATTTGTTCTCTTTATTTTTTCCTCTATTCTATTTATGATAATATTAGGCGATCATTCGTTAATCCTAGGCTGGACGACAGTCTCAAGTGGCAATGAGTAGTCTTGGAACTTCTGTTTCCAAGAGACAATTCTCTGGGGAAAACTGAACTTTGGTGGAATACTTGGCCATCAACCATATGCAGATAAACAGTAGCATAATAAGGATACATTATTTGTTTTTATTATATTATATTACTATTATTAAGCTATTTTATATATTTATTATTAAAGTGTGTTTATTATTTCACCAAAGAATAGTCATTTTAATTTTTATATTTGCAAGTGCGACCTTGAGCAAGTCACTTAACCTCTTTGTTCCTCAGTTTCCTCAACTGCAAAGTGAAAGCAATAATTTTATGTATTTATTAGACTATTAGGCATCTCAAGCATAACACATCCACAAAATTCCTGATTCCCACTTACTCCCACTGCCCTGTCTGAACTGCTCCTTCCTCAGTTTCCCTCCTCAGTAACTGGCAACTTCATCCACTGCTCAGGCTGAGAGCCCTGGAATCACCATGGCCTCCTCTCCTTTTCACACCCCCCACATCTCATCCGTCCCCCAACCCCAGGCTATTGCAATCATCTTCTCTGTCCTTCCTGCTTCTGCTTTTACTGCTCCACAGTGCATTTCCCATAAACGGCCACACCCATCCTTTTAAAAACAAGTGTTTTAACCTGGGAGTGGTCTTGGGGGCCCCAGTGCACATACAGAAGTTTTACGTCCCATGTAGCAAGCACTTTTCTAGAGGATAACCGTCTAATGACTTCCAGTCTCACTCAGAATAAAAGCCAGGAAGTGGGTAATGACCCTACCTCGTCTGCCCCCTGCATGCTCTGCCCCATCTCCCATCCCTCTTGCTTGTTGCTCACTATACTGCAGCCACACTGGCCCCTTGCTGTCCCGAACTGAACACTGTTGTGCCTCAGGGTCTTTGCACCAGCTATTCCTTCTGCTTATTCCCATGATTCACTTTCTTATCTACTTCAGTAATAAACTTAAAGCTTTCCATGACTTCCTGTTTAAAATGCAAGCCCTAAATCCAACATTCCATACTCCCCTTCCTGCCTTATTATTCTCCACTAGCGGCCTGGTGCAAGACATTCATGCACTGGGGGGGTGGGGGTGGGAGAGTGGAGGTCCCTCAGCCCAGCCTGTGCCCTCTCACAGTTTGGGACCCCTCAGGGGTCCTTAGCGCTGCCTTGGAGGCAGGAGAGGCTCCTGCCACTGCCGCTGCACTTGCCAGCTGTGAGCCAGGCTTCTGGCTGAGTGGCACTCCCCCTGTGGGAGCGCACTGACCACCAGGGGGCAGCTCCTGTGTCATAGCGACTGGTCATTCTGCCATTCGGTCAATTTGCATATTAGGGTTTCATTATATAGGATAGCACCTCTTACCATCAGGCACATTGTGTAATTTGCTTGTTTATATATATATATTTTTAAATATATTTTATTGATTTTTCACAGAGAGGAAGGGAGAGAGATAGAGAGAGTTAGAAACATCGATGCGAGAGAAACATCGATCAGCTGCCTCCTGCGCATCCCCCACCGGGGATGTGCCTGCAACCCAGGCACATGCCCTTGACCGGAATCGAACCCGGGACCCCTCAGTCCGCAGGCCGACGCTCTATCCACTGAGCCAAACCGGTTTTGGCATGCTTGTTTATATTTTATTGCCTGACTACTTTCTCATCTTCCTGTCTTCCCTCCACGCCCTCCAAATCAAATGTAAGTTCCTAGGGGCAGGTACTTTTGTTTTCCTCGTTGCTATATCCTCAGGTCCTAGAAAAGTGCTTTTACATAGGAGAAAATACTTCTGTGTGTGTGTGTGTGTGCGCGCGCGTGTGTATCACTAGGCCCCCCAAGACTGCTCCTAGGTTTGAGGATTCTCTCGGACAGCGTTTCCCAACCTGTGGGTCACGACCCCTTTGGGGGCCGAATGACCCTTTCACAGGGGTCGCCTAAGACCATCAGAAAACACATATATAATTACATATTGTTTTTGTGATTAATCACTATGCTTTAATTATGTTCAATTTGTAACAATGAAAATACATCCTACATATCAGATATTTACATTACGATTCATAACAGTAGCAAAATTACAGTTATGAAGTAGCAACGAAAATAATTTTATGGTTGGGGGTCACCACAACATGAGGAACTGTATTAAAGGGTCGCGGCATTAGGGAGGTTGAGAACCACTGCTCTAGGAGGACTCATAGAACTCAGCGTATCATCATACTCACAGCTAGGATTGCTCACAGCAAAAGGATATCCAGCTCAATCAGCAAAGGGAAAAGGCCCGGGGCGTAAAGTCTGGGGAAACCAGACACAAGCTCCCAGGGTCCTGGCCCTAGGGTGTTACACAGGACACCATGAAAGCATCCAGCAGTGCGTTGTGACAATCCAGGTGCAGTGTTGTCTGCCAGGAAACTTCATCAGACTCTGTGCCCAGAGTTTTCACTGTAGGTTGGTCACACAGGTACCTCTGCCCAGCAGGTACCAGAATTTCAGACTCCCTAAAGAAACCAGTGTTTGGTATAAACCACACTATTTGCATAAACAGTTTAGGCACATGATTCATTCTTATCAGTCTGGGAATGATAGGAACACTCCCAAATCCCGATTCCTAGATGCCAGTCAAGGGCCAATGCTGCAAGTAGACCTTTCTAAGAACAGTGAATCTGGGCCTGCCACACTCTTTTCTGCAAAGTATGTCTGAACAAGCTGTCACTTTTACATGACAAAATGAATCACTTTAGAACTCAAAAACAAGGTAAGACCAATTAAAGAAAATAAAGTTTGTGGGGTTTTTTTTTGCACATTGGAATCCTGCTGCATAAATTTTGACCTTATTTTCACATATCAATACAGTTTGCATGTTTTTAAAGTGGCCTAACATAGAAAGAAGATATGGTTATAAACTCACACATTGCCTGGATTCTATACATTTTTTGTAATGTGTTTCTTTTTCTTTCTTCTTTAAAAATTTTTTTTTATTGATTTCAGAGAGGAAGGGAGAGGGAGAGAAAGATAGAAACATCAATGATGAAAGAGAATCATTGATTGGCTGCCTCCTGCACATCCCACAACTGGGGCATGTGCCCTGACTGGGAATCGAACCATGACCTCCTGGTTCATAGGTTAACACTCAACCATTAAGCCACCATGGTCAGGCTGGAATGTGTTTCTTAAGGTATTGCCAAGAAGCAAAATCTAGATGAAATGTGTCTGTGAGGGGATATTTTGTAACTGCCTTTAGTATAATATCTTTATTTTTTGGCTTTTGCTTGTTGAGTACCTGGCATATATAAAGAGCTACATATATGTTTGTATAGTGTATAAATAATCTACACTAATAAAAGAGAAAGATTCAAATTGACCATACCTTCACGACGCCCACCAGCCAATCAGGAATGACTATGCAAATTAACCCAACAAAGATGGCAGGTTAATTTGTATACACAGGCACTGAGTGGCCGGGGCGGTGCGTTCCGCACTGCATGGGAAGGCAGAAAGGCAGCTCCAGGCCGGAGCAAAGGCGGAAAGGTGGCTCGGGCTAGAGCAAAAGCGGTGCTGGCAGCCAGGGTAAGGAAGGTCCATTCTTGCACAAATCTTCATGCATCGGGCCTCTAGTATCACTATAAATGTGAAAAATGGTTCTCTTTTATAGGTATGTGAATAAAAGTCAACTCATATTAAAAATAAGTGTGACTTGTAGCAGATGCTAACTATAACCTGAAGACTATTACTATAGCCACTGTCCTAAAACAGGTTAAAATATGTTTATTGAATCTCATTTAGGTACTTGGAATTGTAAATAAATAGTTGGCATGCACTACATTTGCTTGCTTAAGCTAAAAAGAGGGGAGGGAACATGTGAACACACACAGAAAAACACACAAACACGTACATACACACACACACACACACACGCACACCCTAAAAACCATCTAGAATTGTTTAGGGTTGGGGGAAGAAAGGTCCTAGTTTTCAGAATCTAGACTTGCTTAGATCAGCCTTCTTAAATGGGAGACTTTTATAATACTATTGAGACTGTGGGGAGATTTCTAGGACACACTCGCCAGGAAATTTACGCCAAGTCATTTTCCAAGTTGCATGACTGGAAACAGTAAAGCTGGGGTATAGGATCTGAAATGAGACAGGTAGAGATTTAAGGAAAGTGTTTAACATCTTGATTTGAATATGTTATCTTGTGGTTTTAGAACCTTTGCCCACTAAAGTTTTTTGTTATAAATATCATGTTACGCCTGATAGATATTTCTAGAACATTATTTAAGTGGAGTATGGTAATTTGCTTTTAACTTTTGATGACAATTAATATGGTATATATATATATATATATATATATATATATATATATACACATATATATGTATATGCACATACATACATATGTTTATGTGTGTATTTTAGCATCCCATGACTGGTTAAGTGTTTCCTTACTGCTACTTTGCTGTAAAATCTCAAATTGACACTTGAGACGTAACATTAACCCTTTCTAAAATAAGCAAACTCAACCCTGGCTCACATTGTGGTCTTATGGCTGATGCAATGGTTAAAAATATTTTAAAGTTGAAAACTAAAAGGAAGAAAAAAACAGCCTTGTGAAAAACACAATGTGAACACACAAAAATAAAGTGATGAAACACAAGAGTTCTGTATTTCTGCAAGAGTGACTATTCCTGTAAAATATTATTGCAGAAATTCTTCTGTGCAAATACTGATTCAACAAGTAGGCAACTTGGAAAGTAAACATCTAGATATAAGCCTTGAAAATGAATGCTGGACAGTTTTTCTAGGCTATAGCACAATTAGACAGACGTTCCTAAAATTTTAGCACTGAATCTGATCTCAAGAGACCTAAGCATAATTTTTCACTGTGCAAACTGGGAAAATAGGCCCATAATTCACCTAAGATCACAGGACTAATTTTGCACCAGTGGAAGAACCCATGGCTCCCACTCCTATAATTGTCTCCATGATATCCTGCTTCCTTCAGTCTCTGCGAGAAGGAATTCAGGCATTAATTACCTCCTACGGATACAATAGTGTAGTGTAGGCGGTTCTGAATTAACAGCTTTAATCAGAAAGTGATCTTATACCTCTTAAACTGAAGTGGGTCAGGCTTCCTCTGTGATGCTATTTTTAGTTATACTCAAGAGTGAACAGCCAGGGAGGGTACACCTTGCTGGACTTGCCATGGAAACAGGTACTCTCCAAATGTCCATCAAAATGGAAAACATTAATGTTAACTCTGTGTTTTGGCAGAAGAATCCTGGGACTTTTGAGGTTTGTATTTTTCTCAAACAAATGCCACTTTGTAACAGACTTCCTTCCTTGGGTTGGCAGACTATATTGAGTTAGCTGGAGCTGGTGAGCCTCACGTATACAGATGGCCCGTGCAGCTTGAATTTAGGGCAGCAGTTTGAATATAGTTGCAAATGCTATATTAAAACCTGAGGAGTGTTTTTGGTGTGTAGCGATATATTCTTAAAACACTGGTGGGTTGCTTGTGCCTGGGATTTTCAATGACAGTTGACTCCTTAAATAGAACCTGGTGGCCTTCTCTCTCTGGGGCAGACGGATGGGACAGTGTGGTCACCCAGTCTGAGCCACTGGGAGGCACCTGTGGGGACCAGTTGAGGAGCGCTGCCTGTCCCCTGAGATGTGCCTGCAGCCTTGGAGTATATTTCCCTCCCCGGCCCCTTGGGTGCTCAGCCCCCTGCAGAGTAGTGAGACAGAATCTCTGCTGCGTTCCTTGCCAGCAGGTTTAATGGGAAGTCTCATCCAAGTGTGCTTGTGTTTCACGTGTATTTGGTGAGGAGAAGCCCACTCTCAGCATAGCTTGAGCATCTCAGCAGGTGAACGTAGTCCTGGCTCTACCTCCAAAATGAGAAACTTAGTCTTTAATTGCACAGGCACAATCTATTCCATAAGTAACCTCTGGTTTCATGTTGGGGTCACTCCCACCCCTTCTCATACCCCTGTAAAGCCAGGCTGGCACCTTCCAACAAATAACTATCATAACTCAATACTGCATTAACTTATTCATTGAGGGGCAGCAGTAAGACCGAAATTAGTATGAAATGTTTTGCTTCCTGGATTAGAGTGAGAATGAATCAACTTTCTGGCCATAGTAAGAATGTGCTCTTACTGGATTTCCTTACCAGGACCGATAGGATTTAACAAAATTCTTTCTATCATTGTTGCTCCACCCGTAACCAATAATTCCCAATATACTCAAGGAAATGGACATTTACAGATGCTGGAATAAAGTGGAAATAGTAACTGGAATAAAGAGGAAAGCTCCTTTTTTTTGGCTCAATCAATGTTTTCAACTTGCCTGTGATAAAACTCAGCTCTTGCTGGAGAAGACTGTCACACACACCATCTGGTAGAGCAATTCACAAAACCTCTGGCTGGGACACTCCCAGCATCCTCTGGTTGAAATAGGACCACAGTGTGATCAGACCTTTGGCCCATGCTCCGGAGTCCCAGGGCCAAAAGCAAATGGAAACACTGAACATCAGAGAAATGCCGTCCCCTAAGTAATAAGTTTACCATGTGGTCCCGCAGATGTCTGACAGAGCATCTGCGGGGGTGGAGACCAAAGAGATGACCATCTATCTAGTCTGTTGCTTTTCGTTTACAATACAAAAAATAAAAATAGAAATGACCACACTATGTTTCTGTGATCTGTACACTTGTAGCACAACTGACTGACGATACGATTTGGCATTTTATGTCCACCAAAGAAAGATATTCTCCATCTGCCCAGCACTACAATAGAAAACATTCTCCTGGTAAATCCAATTAATGGAAAAAACCATCTTCGTGTGTCACATGCTAGTTTGCAGTAAATGATGAATTAAGAGATTATCTAAAACTCATGTTTACATGCTTCCCCCTCCTTAGCTACCATGTAAGTACTTAACTATAACGAAATATCTGCTTCAGAAACTTCTCAGTTCCCAAATTTTAAATATGTGGTGTGTTTTTCCCCCTACTTATTTCAGAGAGAGAGGGAGAGGGAGAGATAGATAGAAATACCAATGATGAGAGAGAATCATCCATCGGCTGCCTCCTGCACGACCCCCACTAGGGATTGAGCCACAACCTGGGCATATGCCCTGACTGGGAATTGAACCATCACCTCTTGATTCATGGGTTGACACTCAACCACTGAGACATACCGGCCTGGCTTTAAAAATCCTTCTTCTTTCTCTTCATGCTAAATTTTAGTCAATTCTACCTTAGGATAAAGTCATAAATTTCAGAAATATGTTAAACTAAAAGAGCAATCCAGTTTTAAAGACAACAGTTCCATTCTCCTAATTTAGAACAATATTTTTTAAAAAGGGTTATATTCTGTGCTTTTAGATGTTTTATTATTTGTTCTTATAAAATTCATGGTTTCTTTTCTCTTTTTGGGGGGTAAGTTTTATCATATAGAAAAAAACAATAGTCTGGCTTCAAACATGGGTCTGAGAGTCTTTTTGGACATTTCTTTTTGTCAAGTCATAAACAATATATCTAATGATCTAAGGAAAGCTAAAATTGTTATGTCTTCAATTGATATAAAAGTTACCTTTCTTGATCTAATCCACATTGGTACCTATCTTTATGTATCAACCAAATAGATATTATCTTAAAGACCTTTGAGTGTTAGAGGAAATCAAGTATAAAAAACTACTTGGAATGCACTTGGGACATGTTATGGACTCAATGTTTGAAATCTTACCCCCCAAAGTAATGGTATTAGAAGATGGGGCCTTTGGGAGGGATTGAGCTCATGAGGGTGAAGCCCTCCTGAGTGGGATTAGTGCCCTATAGAACCCCAGAGAGTCCCCTTGTCCTTTCCACCATGTGAAGATGCAGTGAAAAAATGTCCATGAACCAGGGTGTGGGCCTTCCTTACCAGACACTGCATCTGCCAGCGCCTTGACCTTGGGCTTTCCAGCTTCCAGAATTGTGAGAAATAAATTTCTGCTGTTTATAAGCCACTCTGTCTGTGGTCTTTTTATTATAAGCTTAAACAGACTAAGACAGAACAGCAACATCAAATCTCAACACTGTCATAGTTAACAAGTCTCCACCAACGCTTTGGCTCTGACCTTTTTTCAGACTATATCTACCGCAGCCTACCAGCTTTCATACACCTGTTGGCCTTTGTCTCGCCTTTGAAGCAAGGTTGACTTGTAGCTGTACTGCCTATCAGCTTTGGTCCTTTAAAAGCTGGCTTCTCACTTGTACTTTAGATCGGATAGTGTTGTCTAACCAGGCTGAAATATTAATATTGATAATGTCTTCATGTGATCAAAGTGTTTTGATGTGAGCATGGCCCCTCTTGAGGGTCCTGAGCAATTTAAAATAGCCCATGCGGTGTGTATTGGAAATAGAAGTGCATTGCTACTTCCAAAGAATGCTGTGCTGTATGCCTTTTAGTCTTTCCTTTTAATTATATATATATATAAAAGCCGAACAATTATATTCAAAAACCAGTAATGCAGGCACCATGGTCTATTTTCTTTTGGTTATTTGTAAGATAAATCATTTTGTCAACAAATAAAACAGTGCCCAGAATGAATTTGGGAAGGTGAGCTCCCTTATTTTCATATATCTTAAGATAGGACAGCAAAGGTTACAACAACAGGTTTTTGGGTCATTGCTTATCTTGATAAAATTTAAGTAGTTCCTACAGGCACCTACTCTTCATCCCAAGATCTTGCAGTGTGCTTATGGTTCAGGATTAAACTTTTTTCTCAGAGCAATTTTGTTATTTTAAATGATTTAAAATTTTTGAATCTTGTATGCAAATAGTTTGATATTTTTAAAAAATGTCTTTCCTTCCAAATGTTATTTTTCACGACAGACAGAAGAATTTGACAGACCAAGAAAAAAAGAAAATAACTGAGCTGTGGCAGTGAAGACCAACTTTTGGGTGTTAACAAGCATCACTGGGAAGCCTTATCCATTCTGGTACAAAGCTACAGTGTTAACTCAGATAGCTGAGCAGGTTTTAATAAAAATACCACATGATGAGCACCTTGAACCTCTCCTACCTGAATGGGGCAGAGTTGGAAGAAGATAGTTTATTTTATGGAACAGTTTTCCATGTGCCCATGCAACTAGCCCTCAGGGCAGGAGGAATTTCATTCAACATGTTCTTCTGTTACCATGCTGACAGTCAAGACAGAGGGTCAAGAGAAGAAGATGTAGAAACGGCCGGTGGGCAGCAATAGATCCTCCTCTTCAAAACTTGCCAAGGAAAAAGAGGGAAATAAGTTGTTATTCAAGGCCCTTCTGGCACCGCTCTGCTTTCAGGGGAACTGGCCCAGTGATACTTAGTGAAGGTTAACTTACCTCAGTTTCTCCACGGGAAATGGTCTTTCTTCCCTGCTATGCCGTTGCTAAGGCAAAGGGTGGAAGGCACTCCCGGGCACTGAAGGAAATCGGACAATGAAAAGAAACAGTGGCTGTTTTTTGCCGTCCTATGTTATTGTTTGAATGGTTCCCCCCCCCCCCCCCAAAGATACAATAAAGTCCTAATCCCCAGAACCTGTGAATGTGACCTAATTTAGAAAAAGGGTCTTTGCAGATATAATCAGGCTGAGTCCATACTGGATTGGGGTGGGCCCTAATCCAATGACTGGTGTCTTTAAAAGAAGAGAAACAGAGACACAGGCACACACAGGGAGAATGCCATGTGGAGATGGAGACGGAGACGTGGAGTGGTGCACCCTCGGACAAAGGATGCCCAGGGTTGCCAGCATCCGGCAGAAGGCGGGCGAGAAGCAGGAAGCAGATTCTCTCTGAGTCTCTAGTAGGAACCAACCCTGCCCACACCTTGATTCCAGACTTCTAGCTCCCAGAGCAGCGAGGGAATAAATTTCTATTGTTTAAAGCCATCCCGTTTATGGCTACAGCAGGCACAAGAAATGAATACAGCAAGGGAGTAACAGTGCTCAGCTTTCTTCCTTCTCTTCCACAGACCAGCAGCCAATAGAAAAGGAGAGGCAGTATCTTTCTGCTTCAAGACTCAGAGCGGGGGTTGGGCTCTGAAGTCTGTGAGGGCACGAATCACCACCATTAGGAAGTAGGGCCACCTTGCATCCAGTCTTGCTACATGCCTGGCTCTGTCTGAAGGGCTTCACGTTTTGAAACAACAATCCTGTGAGGTTGCCCAGATCTCATAGAAGAGGAATCTGTGGCTCAAATTTAGGGAGTTGTCCTGATCGCAGGTGGAGAAGCTGGTTAGGAACTTCAATTCTGCACCTCCAAATAGGATGCCGTCTTCTTAGCCATCGTATTGGAATATTTGATGGCTCCTCACATATAGGCACAAGGGGTGGTTTCTGAGGGTAGTAGGGGCAACAACTTTTTTCATGCCTGGAGTTTAACGCAATGACCCTTAAAAATCTCTCTCTCTCTCTCTCTCTCTCTCTCTCTCTCTCTCTCTCTCTCGAAAATTGCAGAAAAAATGGAAAGGTATTAAAGGAAACTCATTGTTAAATTGTGAAGAGGAATAAAGAGGAGACAGAGAGCAGTGGTGACATTTTCACATTTCTTTCTTTTGGTGACATTTTAAGTAACACATTAAGTTTTCTGTGAAATGTGGATGATTTAGCTGTCCACTTAAAACTACTGAGTCAAGTCTCTATCTAGTCAGTGAATGTGTGTAGGACAAATAAGTCTAAAACCACATTGACTCTGATTTTGCTGTAGTGAAATGGTCTTGTTCCTCTCATGAAGTCCCTAGTCTGTCCTGAAAGAGGAATCAATGTGTCCACACTAAAAGGTTTGCTTTTGACTCATAGGGCAGCTGAAGGAAGCCAAGAAGTAAAAGTCCCATATATAAATATAAAAATTGTACATGCATAGGCTTATATAAAAAGCATCAGCCCTGCACAGTAAGAACCAGTAGATTGTACCTCTGAGTTTCCATGCATATGCATGTGGTATCCCCCGCATATTTAATTGAACATGCGCGTATGCCTGTGCACAAGTCATAGATGTGCCTTTGCTTGTTTCTGACCTGTCCACAATCCAAACAAAACTCTAAGATATGTTGAAGCTCAGACTGTGGAGGAGACTTGAGCTCCTCTGAGTCATGCATCTTTCTTTGTCCTGACCACAATCCCAGGCTGAACACAATCTATGGAAGGAATTAAGTGGTTTGTCAGCAGTCATTCTGAGTATCATCTGGAGTAGTCATGTGGTAGAGTTTTCGGGCTGTTTCCCCATCCACTTTCTCCTCTTAGGTTTACTGCTGGACTACATTTCCCAGCCTCCCTTGCAGTTAAGTGGGTTCACGTTACTGAGTTTTAGCCTATGGGTTGTAAGGATATGAGTGAAAGTGATTTGTGCTATTCTGGTCCACAGTTTTTAAGAAGTGTGTGTTTACCACCCATATTTTTTTTTCTCTCCCCCCCCCCCCATGTATCTAGTATCTAGATTAAGAGGAGGTGATCCAAAATATGGAAGGGGCCTGGGTCCCTGAGTCACCAGGTGCAGATGAATCATCCATCAACCAGGACTATTCACCGCATGGAACATACTACTATTGCATTAATCCACGGAGATTCGGGAACTTTTTAAAATTTATTTTTATCATAATCGAGCTACTCAAAATGTGGTCCACAAACTGGTGCTAAGTCATGAACAATTTGTTATTAACTACCCACAAGAAGAGAAGAGTAGAAATTTGAGAGTAGACATTAAGAAGCTTTGATAACAATTTGACACTGCTGTTACCTCTCAATATGCAACGAGTGGATTCATCTTGTTGAACAGAGTATAACCAGTTTGGGTACTGACGAAAAACTTAATTGCGTGGTGAGTTGCCTATGGCTCAAGCAACATACTAGCCATGTGCAGTGAGTGGTATCACAAATTGTTTTTCACGTATAGGAAATAACAAAGAAAAAAATTCATTCTTCACTACAATGGTGTGAGAAGCTCTAGTCTAGCATACCATAATAAGTGCAAATCACCAAGTGAAACGCTGGCAGGCCACCCTAACCTTCTGCCTAGCTAACTGCATGCGCCATCTATTGTTTGAAAGCCCACTAATTCTACCTTCCAAATGTTTATTGCACATGTATTTTTCCCCTTTCCATTTCCGCAGCCTTTGATTAGCCCTCGACCTCTTTCACATGGACTATTGCTGATTCTTCTTCTCTTCCTTCCCCTCCTCTGCAGCCCCCTGACTGTCACCACACAAATCTCCTTAAATGGAAATCTGACCAGAGCATGCCCTACTTGAAAACCTTCCATAACTTCCATTGTTTCTAAACTAACTTTGATTTAAGATTGGATATTAATTAAAATTTTAGCCTTATAGCTGCTGCTCTCTCTTTTGCAAACTTTGCTCAAGTGATTGTTGAAATCTCATAAACGTGCTCTGCTGAGTTATGTCTGGGCCTGTGCTTGTCTCTACCTAGAACCTCTTCTTTCCTTCCTTCTACAACCCAGTGGAAAGGAATTGTCATTCTTTAAAACCACCTGAAATACCCAAAGTAATTTCAGGGTAATTTCTCCCGAGTAGAATTAAGCACTCTTTTCTCTGTACTGCTCTCATACCTCATGAATCTTTCCACTATTTCACTTATCATTTAGTATTTAGTTTAATTATCTTTTACCTCACCCCACGAAGCTTTATAACTATGGTGCTGCTCATAGGGTCTGGCCCACAGAAGGCAAGGCAATCTGTACATGTTGAATGAATAAGTGAATGAATGCTGTAATAAATAACTGGACTTATTAAGCAACTGCCCTTTGCCCTCACTCTTGCTACTTAAAAGTCTTTTCAGCCTGTCTGACATCAGCTTTCTTCCAATTTGTAATGTAAATGCAAAAACACAGATGGGTATTATTAGCATAAGAGATGAACAGATAGCAGCTGGATTCATGCTTTGGATTTATGAACACATTAAGTAAGCTTCTAAGGACTTTTAAATAACTCATTTCATAGGGCACAGTCTGTTTGGGCCAAGGCAGTCTTTTTCCAGGAGTAGCCAGTCTCCTGGCCAGGGTGGCTGTGTTGGTGAGAGTCAATATTGGCCTGGCAGCCCACACTTCTGCATAGAAAGACGAGGAATAGAAGTGATCATTGATGATAATAGCAAGTGCCCTCCAGGTGTTGGAAGACAGCAACCGGAAACATAATTTGAAACCTCTTGGGCAGAGCTTCAGAGTCCTTTGAAATGTAGTCAGCATGTTCATCATCACTTCTGGAAGGGCCTCAGGCCACTTGTGGCCTGTTTTCCTGACACTGATCTGATCCTATCTGCTAATAGGGATTTAAGTGGAAAGCTGCCTGAATTATCTTTTGTGATTCCAAGGTGGATGCTTAACCCATTAATAGTGTTCTGTCAATTCCTTAACTTCAAGAGGGTAGCAATTATCTGCCCTTCATCTGGAGTCAACATAAAAGCAGGACCTGTTCCCCTGTCACTGCTGGGAGCCTTAACTCCTTTTTATCAGTTGTCACTCTACACCTTTGAATTTAATGGGATCCTAAGAAATGCCATTATAAAGATCTTGGAACTTGATCTATTCTTGCATTCTTTTGTACTTTTAGGACCATACAACCCTTAAAGATACTTAAAGTTATATTTAATTAAACTTTGGACTCTTTACATGGCTTTGTCTGACTTGAGGTAACAACTTAAGGGGCCATTCTACAGATAATTCTCTTGTGTTAGAAGCACCATCTAACTGATGTGTTTACATTTAGTAATTCCCATTTCCTTCATTGAAACAATAAATAAATTAATCAACAATATCAGTATGATTAAATAACATGCAATAAACACTCAACAGGAATAGCTACTTGAGCAATACAAATATTTTAGGGTCACAGTTAAATAATGGCAATTTCACATGGTTCAATCCAATACATTTATTCTACAAGGTGGAGTATTTTGAATGGCATGGTTAGGATCCGGTCTGTGTGGTTTTTTTTAGCCTTACAATTCAAATGAGAGACTCTGCCTTTGCCCAGAAGCAGGGTAAAGGCAACATTCTTCAGGGCCACTCACACCCTGACCCTTTAGACCCCGTGATGAATTGTGAAATGGACAACAGTGACCTTTCCTGCTGGCCAGGCTCCCTCCCGAGTCCTGCACTACTCTGACCTCCTGCTGAGCACCTCCCCTCACCTCCTCTAGACACACAGACCTTTGGCCGACCTTGGGTTGACTCACAGTGTGGACAGTACTGTCAGTTTTTTCCGTTCACAGCAGCCACTCCCCACACCTGACCTGTGGAGTGGCTTTGGCCGGTTTCAAAGAAATTGATTGAGGCATGGATTCAGAAAATCCTGGAGGAAATAACTTAATTTTCCATAAGGCTCAGGCTTTATTCGGCCATGTAAAGTGAATAATTATAATACTAACTGCTGTACAATTGCTCCTGTTTGCCCAAAATATCTGGCCAGAGTTTGTCTGGTGCCTGTAAGTTGCCCAGCAGGGAAAGCCTCTGCCGGTAGACATATAAGTCAGTTGAAATGGACACAAAATGTGGTGCTAAATCCACTCAGTCCTCTATATGCCAGGTCCTTGGTCACACTCCTGTTCTTACCTCAGCTTCGCACCTTGACTGTGGCCTCTGGCTTGACTCTTGGTGCCCACCTCGACAGATGAGTCATGGCGATCGTGCTGCTTGCTTATGAAATTGCCTCCGGGGTCACAGACAATCTTGGATCCCAGTTACTGACCCAGTAGGCCCAGAGTTGACCTCTGTCAATACCCAATGTGCCAGAATCTGATATGTTTAGAAAGCTGTGACACATTTGTGACATTCTTTTCATTCAGATAATCTTGAATACTGATTTATTAGTTTATTTTGCATGTATAGAATAAACCTCAGGGTCTAGATAAATGGGTGTGACAGAAGTGTAATGTAATAAGGTTCAGAAACAACAACCACACAAAGATAACAGCAGCAACCCTCCCCTTCCTCGATTTTATAGCCATTGAATAGTTCTTGAAATTAGGGACTTGGTTTATTCCACAAGGATTACACACATCCAGTTGGTTTTGTTTGTTTATTTAATTTTGAAGAGAACTTTAAATAAAGAAAAACTTTATTCTAATAGTCTAACCTTGCCCCTGGAACTTTCCACTTCTTATTTTAGAAAATATGCCATTTCCAAAAGTAAGTGCAAAGGAGACTGACATTAAATTCCAAATCACATTCCATGGAAGGTAATTTTGAGCTCTTTATCAGCAACAAGTTATTATGTATAAGAAGATACACTGTTTGTAATGTATTTTCCACCAAAGACCTCACAGCAGTTTATAGACATGATCTCATTTGGTTTTATAACAGCCTACAAGATAAGACTGAAACAGACTCTATTTCTTTTTGAGATATTTAGGTAACAGATATTGAAGTAATCAGATTGACACCCCCACACCAAGTCACTATATTGCATACATATTGGAAACAAGAATCTGTTTTGACTCCAAACTTCTTAGTTTATATTTGCTAACCAACATTGCAAGTGGCTGAACATCAAACTATCACAGCAGCCATCTTAAATTACAATAATTTAGTGTAAACAAAAAGGCCATGAGTAATGTGCTTTGTGCAGCAAACAAGTGCTCCGTTTGAGAATACCACTCTATTATGTTGCATACCAGGGTATACAGAAAAAAACACAGACATTAAAAAATAATTCCTTAGCTTATAAGAGGGGAAGGTCTATTGGTTTCAACCATGAAGATGTTGCTCTCTCCCTTTTCTGTTTAATAACGGCTTTGTATTCTGCAAGTATGTGGAGAGCGGCTACAGCATTTGGACAGGTTCAAGCCTGGGACTAATGAGAGGGCACGATCCTCTCGTGGCAAAGCCATGTGCAAGTTCCAGCACAATTATAGCCAAAGGCTATAGTTCAGTGGTTCTCAGCCTTGGCTGCACATTAGAATCACCTGGGAATCTTTTTAAAATCCTGATTTCTGGGCCTCATCCTCCGAAATTCTGTTTCTTTGTTATGGGGTGGGACCACATTAGTAACAGAATTTTTGGAGGATGGGGCCCAGAAATCAGGATTTTAAAAAGATTCCCAGGTGATTCTAATGTGCAGCCAAGGTTGAGAACCCCTGCCATAGTTGTAAGCTTGACCTTATGTCTGAACCTGTGGTCCCACGTGGCTGAGTGATGTGGGCTTGATAGAGTTCAGGTGCATGTAATTGAGTAGATTTGAAACCCGTGAGAACGTTGCAAACATCTTGACCATGCCTTTGCTTTGCCTCATGGAAACTGGCTATAAAATAGAAACTTGGCTTCCAGGCTGTGACGCTGTCTCTCCATCCGAGAGGGCAGCGTCCCACCCAGACCCAGCTTTATTCTCTTGTCTGTCTTTTCTTAATTCTTCACTGCCCCTGTCAGGCTCACCGAACCTGGCTGTGCTGGTGTGGCACACAAGTACTTACTGAGCATCTATTATAACTTTAGCCATGACTCGGACTCTGCCTGAATTCAGAGCTGATGCTAGGCATGATGGCAATACAGCAGAAGTGTGTACTCTCCCCAGGTTTGTAAGTTAAGCAGATGATACAGAATTCTGGTAGTGGGCTTCCCCACTAGCATATACGGGCCTTGCCTATATGTAGATGAAGCTCTAAATCTAGCTGATCCATTGTGTTCATTGTGCCCTATAGTTGTAGAACTTACTGGTTATAGGCACTGATTCTGATAGACTGCCTGGGTTCAAATTCCAGCTTCACTGCTTACCAGATATGGGGCTTTGAGCAAGTTACTTAACCTTGATTTTCTCATTTGCAAAATAGGGATAAAAGTATCTACCTCAGAAGATGAATGTGAGTTATTGAGTGAAAAGTGCTTAGAATGATACCTAGTGCATAGTAGATGCTATGTAAGTGTTGGCCGCATTATTATTATCTCTGTTACTATCTATAATTTGGAACAGAACAGTTTTACTAGCAAGTGAGTTACTCTCTCAGAGGACCCAAATACAAAGACAGTCTGGAGTAAACAGACTGTTGAGAGATAAAACGCAAAATTGCAGATGAGACACTAAAGGTGTGTGGTAAACACATGACAAAAATAACAGGATTGTCTGATGGGGTGTCAAAGGTGTAATGGCCACCATAATGAAATGGTATCTGCAGACTGAAAGATGAAGCAGGCAACTCCATAGACTGTAATAAAATTTATTATAGGTAATTTGCTTAGGGAAGATTGGGCTGGGGCAGACAGACGGCCCAACAGTTTTGCATAAATTATTCTCCATTACCAGACCCCTGTTATCAAAGTCCTTCTTTGATAGTATAAGTCAGGTGCTAATGATTGACAAGACAAAGGGACAAAAAATGAAGTAGCATCAGGGGCCATACCTCCAGGTGGTCTTGTGATAGATAATTGCTTATAATTGATACTATTGCCAGCTTGATATTTATCTTGGTTGTCATGGCATTCCAGCTGTTGCTAACAGAAATATTTATGGCTAGATTTTAAGGAACACAGATAATTATCACCTGGGAAGATTTGATGTACTTGCTAAGGACAGTGACATTGGTCAAAGGTCGCAGCATGAAACTTAAAAATGAAATGAAATCCCGGACACAGAGATGGAGCTGGTTTGTTTAGTTCATATCTACATCTATACAAGGAGTTTGCTGAGTTCTTCAAGGCAATGAAAATTAGAAATGAGTTCTTAAAAAAAAACGAACATCTCAACTAAAGCCCACTGGGCCTTTTTCCCATTGCTTAAGTAGAAGAGAGTCTGGTAGAAAAGTTACATTTATAGACAGTAGTGTTTTGCAGTGAAAAAGCATTTAAATAGCTGAATTACCTTAGATAAGTCATTTAAAATGCTATTTTCTTTTTACTCATGGAGTCAACAGGAGTTTTCTATATATTTGAAGTGTGTTGCAGCCAGAAAGAAGGGCTTGGGAATATTTCACATAAAGAGTACTCAATATAATATGATGCATGCATGAATGTAAAATTCATCTATACTCATATTTGAAAGGCAAACAACTTTCTGGTGGATTCCACATCAATTTTATTTCATTTTGTTTTAACATAGACTTATGCAACAAATATAAATTGTAAAATGGTGGCCAAATAAAGATGAACATGACAACATCTGTGCCCTTAAGGAATTTACAGTCAAAAGGAAAAGCTAAAACCTGCCCTGCATTAACCCACACGTGCTAACCACAGGCACAGTATAGGATCAATAGAGACAGGGTTTCCTGTCATACGCAAGGCCCACTTAATTCTCCTTCCGGCAGGGTGGGGAGGGCAGGTTGGGACTGGAGGAACAGGATGCAGACAGCTCCGCTAAGTGAGCGCTTACGGGCACATTAGAAAGCGTTCTCCTCCGACCCGCTACACCAACTCAGTGGTCACGGTGCTTATCAGTACGTTCTTAAATGGGGAAATTGGCAGTAGGCCTACTGGCTCTGGTTGTGTAGCTAGCAATGGCCAGAATTAGTTTCTACTAATTTCTGCTCCCTCCTGGAGCCCTTAGCATCCTTCCCGTTGCCCCTCCGCCCCCCCCCCCCCCCCCTCACTGTCACATCAATGTAGGGTATGATCCTTCCCAGAAGTGCCAAGTCATCTGGACAGCCTTGATCCAACACTTTTAAGCCAGATAATAAAACGATCACTTGACCAATAAGTTAGGAAAAAGAAATTTGTGAAATAGGGAGGAAAAGAAGACAATCAAAGACTTAGGACTGACCATTGTGTCCCAATGAATATTTATTTTACTCAATGTTTTTCTTACAAAAATGTGAGCAAATAGATAAAACTCAGCCACCCATTTTTGATAATATAAAATTCTGGTAAAACATAGATAGGATGTTTGAATTGTGCAAATGTTAAGGTGATGCCTTAGTATTTTTGTCTTGATACTTAAAAATTATGCTTGAATTAAATACAATATTTACATACTTTTAAATAGAAAGAGGAGAAATTAATGAATTACTAGGCGGTTTTGTTTGCCAAAAATAGTCATTTTTAACAGTAGGAGAGAATTTACATTTTGTGGGTCAAACACAGTCTTAATACCAGAATGGTGAAAAGTCACTCCTAATTCTGCTCTCAAGCGTTACCTTTATTTTAAAAATTACGTGCAGTTGTTTCTTGTGGTTGTTTTTTGCTTTTTGTTAATCCTCACTGGAGGATATTTTTTCCATTGATTTTTTAGAGAGACAGGAAGGGAGGGTGGGAGAGAGAGAGAGAGAGAGAGAGAGAGAGAAATCAACTGTTTGCCTCCTGCATGCACCCCACGCATGCCGACCCAGGGGCCTGGGGGAAACCTCAACCCAAGTACCTGCTCTTGACTTGATTTGAACCCAGAACCCTTCAGTCCTCAGGCCAACTCTAACCACTGAGCAAACGTCAGCCAGGGATGTTTCTTGTTTCTAATGCACATCAAAGCAATTAAGAAAATCAACCATCCTTCTATAGACTCTAATGTAAATCAAGAGTTTTAATAAAGAAATAAAAAAAGAAAGAAATCATTGTACCAGCAGAACAGATATTTATTTGTAATAAAAATTATAAGCATACAAGTGGGGTCATGATAGAGGCACAAAAGAAAGGGAGCCTATAGCTGTGCAAAATTTGAGATGTGCCTAAGCAGCACTAAGACACTTAGGTTTAGTTAAACTGATAATTTGATAATAATCACTATTCATTTGATTGATATATTAGACTATTAATGTGGATTATTTAGGTAAAAAAAAAAAGTTCTTTCCGGAATTAGGGTAATTTTCATTGGCCATCATCATTGATTCAATTAACTGGTTAATTGACCAGATCATTATTTTACTCGGGGCTGTTGAGCACTTTCTGATGCAGCCAGGCTGGGAGAAATGGAGAAGAGGCACTTCTGCCAGAAACACCATTGCTACTGCTGCCTGAGACTTGAGGAGCAAGTGAAGGCCAATATTGACTCCGATTTTTCTAACGCCCTTCTTCTTAGCAGTGAGAACCAACTTCCATCAATTAAATTAGATTCTCCTGAAATTTAAGCTATGCTTTCAGAGTTCCAAAAGGCATATTCAGGCTTTTAAGGTACCCACAACCAGAATAGTGGCAGACACATGGCTGGCACTGAGCAAGTAATTGTTGAATTAACAGATAAATGAATGAATGAATTTACAGATATTTAAGCCCACAGTTTTAAATACTTCACTAGACACACAAAAGCACTTAGTATATTTTATTTAATAGAGCTTTTGTACAAAAAGAATCTTAATTCATTATATCTGTTATCTTTAAATAATTCTAATGCAATATAAAGAGAATAATTACAATCATTCTGTTCATTTTTCAAAATTCCCACCATGAAGTGACTGGTCAGAGTAAATCCAGAGTAAACAGTCAGAAATAGAACCTGCCCTTAGGCCAGCATTTCACAATCTACTTCTCCATGGCTTGTTAATTTGTAATTTGCTAAACTAGCAATAGAAAAGCCTAAAGAAAATACAAAAAGAAAATAAAAGATTTATTTGATCTACCCTTAGGTTCTTTACATATATCACTGATTTCTTGATTATCTCAGCTCAATAGGGCAAGAAATAAACAAATACAGGCAATATTATTTTCATTTTGGTCAATTAATAAAACTCTCTCTCTCTCTTTCTCTCTCTCTCTCTCTCTCTCTCTCTCTCTCTCTCTCTATATATATATATATATATATATATATATATATATATATATATATATATATTAACCAGAGCTAGTAATTGCTAAGTTGACTTCTTTGAGTTGCATTTCCCTACTCCGAGAGTAATGTGGCAAAAACGAAAAACTAAGTAGTCTACAAACTGGATAACTGTCCCATTGATAATTATTGTAGGGGGCCTCTGGGTAGGTCATAGCAACATCTTGATGGGGGACTAAAAAGTGGTCCGGACAATATATCCATGTCCTAATCCAGGGAACCTGTGAATGTTACCTTACCAGGTATATGGCAAAAAGGGGGCTTTGCAGATGTGATTACGGATCTTGAGATGGGAAGATTATCCTGGATTATCCAGGTTGGCCCTAAATGTAGTCACTTGTCTCCTTGTAAGAGGGAGGCAGAAGGAGATTTGACATAGAGAAGGTGATGCAGAGACAGAGCAGAGAGCCGTTTGAAGATGTTAACCTAGGAGATCTAAATGATGCAGCCACAAGCCCAGGAATGCCAGAGCCACCAAAAACTAAAACAGGCAAGGAAGGGAGCCTAGAGCCTCTGAAAGCAGTGGGCCCTGCTGACACCTGGATTTTAGCCCCGTGATACCACAACTTCAGACATCCGGCCTCCAAAAGCATGAGAGAACACAGTTTTAATGTTTTAAGCCACCAAGTTTCTGATACCTTGTTACAGCCATAGACAATTCACACAACTTCTATTCAGGATTCTAGTCAAGCTATGTGTGTGTTTATATATCTATGTGTCTATGTGAGAGAGAATGCAATCTATATCTTTGCTTGGTTATAATAATAATAAAGACCTCTAATTTACTATTCCTCCTGGCTCCCAACTGCAGCAGCCTTTGGAATTGTGCCTTCAAGTGAGCTTGGTCTTTCTGCAATATCTGATAACTTTTCTACTGGGTAAGTTTTCTATGTGGAGTTCCCACAGCAAATTAGAACCTTATGTGGTGATAAGCACAATTTTCTCCATCATTTAATACTAAAGTGGAAATAGCATACAAAACGAGAAACTTTCCTGTGACTTTGAAGTCCTTATTTATTTATATGTTCTTTGGGACATGTGGCAATGTGTTGGGGCAATGTTTGGGAATGCTATATTCATGAGAAATCATAGAGTCCTCTCACATAGGGTTGGCCTGTGGTAATATGAGGGGAAATCTTGGAGAATATTAATTTCTTGTCATTCAACAAAAACCACAAGTACTTTCTCTGATCATACAACTCACTCATGTGCCAGAGAGGATAAAAAGATGCAAACCACCTGGCCAGCATGGCTCAGTGGTTGAGCACCAACCTATAAACCAGGTCACAGTTTGATTCCTGGTCAGGGCACATGCCTGGGTTGTGGGCTTGATCCTCAGTGTGGGGCATGCAGGAGGCAGCCAATCAATGATTCTCTCATCATCGATGTTCCTATCTCTCTCTTCTTCTCCATTCCTCTCTGAAATCAATAAAAACACATTAAAATAAAGATGTAAACCTATTTATTGGCCTTAAGGTACATATAATATGCTTGAGTTAAAAAGTTGATCCGAATAAAGAATTAAATAACAGCAAAATATTGCCATATAAGAAAAGCTATAAAATGTCTAGCTGATTTTTTTCCTGAGATATTATTGAGTTTTGTTTTCTGTATTTCCACCCTTCTACCTTTATTTCAAACAGGAGCTTGAGTCCATACTATTCCTTTTAGTGCAGAGCCAATAACACGCTGCCATTTGCACAAACCTAACTTCACTGCATACATTATTGTCCTGGACTAAAAGTTTGTGTCCCTCCAACATTCATAAGTTGAAGCTTCAACCCCCAATGTGATGGTATTTGGAGGTGGGGCCTTTGGAAAGTGAGTTGATGTAGATGTGGTTCTGAGGGTGGGACCCGAATGATGAGCTTCATGCCCATAATAAAAGAGGAAGAGACAGGAGAGCTCTCCCTCTAAGGGCACCCACTGAAGAAAAGCCGTGAGAGTTCCCACGGTGGCTTTCTGTGAGCCAGAAAGAGAGCCAGCACCTTGGTCTTGGACTTCCCAGCCTCCAGAACTGTGAGAAAATAAAGGTCTATTGGTTAAGCCATGCAGTCAATGAGATTTTCTTACAGCAGCTGCAACAGACTAATACAACTGTCCTAGGAGGTCCCTGAGGCAGGATGAGAAGAAAAGGACTGCCTTTGAAGGTAACAAGAGGGGAGAGGGTTACTTCCGCTTTCACTCAGGTGTTGGCACTCAGGTGAAGACCTCACTGTTGACTGGTTGAGTAGCGCTTAGAGAAACATGCCCCCTTTTCTGTGGACCCACAAGCACCCACCTTCCTGTGGGAGAGGGAGAGCAGACGGTCACGGCTGGGTTTCTGCCAGTGCGGTGGCAGAGGGGCTGAGAGTCTGGGCCAAGTTGATTTCAGCAGCGTGCTATTTTGCACACCTCAGTTTGAGGATGCGGATTTCTACTTGCTTCAACAGTCCATCCCCTTCTACACCCCGCGTTCCAACTTCCCTGGTCTGCCTGTGGTCTTCTATCCACCCCAGAGCTCACCAGACTGAATCTAACCACCTTTCTAACCCTTCCCCAGAGCCCACACGTTTTTTTTAAGACTCAGCTGGACTCTCCTCTCCTCTGAGAATCCTTCCTAGATACGCCCAGTGGGAACTGATCTCTCCTTTCTGTGCACTCAGCATTTTATATCTTAATTTTTCACTTACCACTACCTGCCTCCTAGGGTCCAAGATGTGTCTTCCAAATTGTGAATTTCCGTGGACTGGGCAGGCACACAGCTGGATCCGCCCTGTAGCCCTCCACGTGGGATCCCACCACCTCCTCACTTGGTACGCAGCACCTGGCAGGTGGCCTTGTCCCTGGAGGGTTTTCAGTAATTGTTGAATTTAATCTAATCAGAAGAGGCAGAGAAATACCCGAGATGACATAATCACAGCAAGCTCTTTGGAGGAGGAAAACCTTAGCTTGGACCTCCAAGGACAGGTGAGTTTGTTTTTCGTACACTCCCCCCCTCCCCCTCCCCCCACGGTAATACTTTGAAAACAAGGCAGCACCTAGATGCCTGCAAAAGGTAGAGGACTTCCCAATAAACTTTCTTACTCATAAGGAGTGATTCACCCTGGGAAAAATTTGACTGAACAAATTCATTTCATACATAAAAAAAGAAAATCTCATTAATGAGCTTCAGTAATCTAGATTTTGAAACAGTAATAATACCCAACATTTGAATAGTGCTTTTCTGTTTGAGGAGGAATTACACATATTTAAAACCCATTTTATCCTAACACAATCCTTTGGGGGTGTGTATCAGTCCCAAACTGAAAAAGAAATAAAATCAGAGAGGGTAAATAATTTGTCTCCAACCCGGGTCTTTTCATTTTTCCTCCATTATCCACACTTGACCAAAAGGCATAATCAAATCTGGGTTAAAGATAATTTAGCTGCAGTACCATTTTATGCTTAGATTCCCTCTAAATCTTGACTATATTGTGGGAAGGTTGAAACCATGCTTTATTAAGTAAACTAACAATGTAAAAATAAAAAGATTAAATGAAGACTTTTTAAATGATTTAAGTGAATAAACCTGAGAATATTGCTGCTATAGAATCAGGATTGTTGCAAAGTAAAAATAAACCAGGAGTATTGGGAAACTGATAATAAGCCAATGGTGTTAAGAGTATTAATTAGTCAGGGAACTGTGATAATTACAGTTCATTCTTGTTTATTTGCTAAGGCAAGTCCTTGAAGGACCCTTATCAGACACCACTTGATTAGCCAGCTTGTGTTTAGTGTGCTTGGAAGCAATAAAATTGTTTTTCTTTAAAGTGGAGTCATAACTCAAACTTTTTATTGGCTCAGTCTGCGCTCTCACCCAGTCAGTCAAAAAAGAAAAGTGACACTTGATTGTGTTTCTTTGTTAGACTTTGCTCTGAAATAACAGTGTATAGCTAACTGACTTTATCATGAAAAGTCTGAATCTTCAGCTTTTATAGAAAGTAAAGACTTTCCGCCCCATGCAATAGGACTGAACTGTATAATCACTCTATTTTTTCTTAAGAAAATTCAAGGGCCGAAACATCCCATGCCATGAATTACAAAAGAGCCAAATCTTGGTTTTATAAGATTTTTGGGACAAAACACAGAAGGGCAGAGTGTTGTAAAAACTGAAATAAAAAGCCTTGCTTATGTAAAAGGACTTTTCTTTCTTTTTTTTTTTTTATGGAGGAGGAGGTTTTGTTTTTTAGAAATCTGTCTTTTCGGGAGAGTTTCTGAAAAACATAAAAATGAAACATAATTTGTTGTGTGAACTCACAAAAGGTGGCTGAGCAGAAATGATGACTCTAGCTGCAGGCTCTCTGGTGCACGGCGGGCTCCTCTCTGAGCAGACTGCTCTGCCAGCATTACAGAGCAATGATTAAAATCTAGGTTTCTTGGAAGACTTTCATTTGCATGCTTTTCACGCTGGGATAACTTGTTTTCTTGAAGAGACATGAGTGTACTTGACTTGCTTTGGGAAATGGTGGAGCCAGGTCTTAATTCAGTAGAAGGAAATACTCCTGCTTCTCCTTTTAAATAAGAGATGAAAGAGAACATGTATAAATCTCCTCCGCTGTTGCCTGGAGTTTAACCTGAAGTGTGCAGGGGTTTTTCCAATCATAGTAATAGACTTTGTATGAGCAAAGGTGCAGACCAGAGCAGTCATATATAATTGGCCTGCCCACCCTGCTCCAGCAAAAATATGTCAAGAGCCACCATCTATGGAGTGCTTTATTAGTCTAGACAGCCTAGAAGTTTTCTGGACCAAGAGGCTAATGCTAATATGAGAGCTTACCCGGTCAGTGTGGCTCAGTGATTGAGCATTGACCTATGAACCAGGAGGTCATGGTTCGATTCCAGGTCAGGGCATATGCCTGGGTGGCAGGCTTGATCCCCAGTGTGGTGCATGCAGGAGGCAGCCGATCAATGATTCTCTCTCAGCATTGATGTTTCTTTCTCTCTCTCCTTCTCCCTTCCTCTCTGAAATCAATAAAAAAATATTTTTTAAAAAGAGAGAAACCTTTATCTGGGCTGTGAGACTATCTAGTTCCCATCCTCGACACTCCAGAAACGATCCTACTGTCCCCTAATCTCCAGGTCTCCCCACAAATTATGCCTGCAGTCCACCCTGCCCCTTGGTCGACAACTCCCAAGTGCCCCAGACAGGGTGCTATCCTTCATATTTCAATGTGCTTTCAAATCTCCCAAGGCAACATGTTAAAATTCAGATTCTAATTAACCAGATCTCAGGTTGGGGCTGAAATTCATTTCTAACAAGGCCTCAGGTGACACTGATGCCATTGGTCCATGGAACACACTCTGAGTTGCAAGCTTCTAGACAAGCTGACCCTTGTCCACTTCCTCCCTTTACCAGAATGAAACATTTACCCTAAATTTAGATAATTTGTTTTCTTCTTCAGAGCCTAGTGACACAAGAGTTCATGCTAGGGGATCAATAGATCTGGGTTAGTCCTGGATCTTGGTCTTTTTCTTTTTCTTTTTTTTCGGGAGAGAGGATTTTCATCTTTATTATTATTACTACTAGTAATATATTTTCATTAACATGTTTCAGTAATATGAAACAAGAGAAATGAAACACAACCCCCTCGAAGTCAACACATTCACCAGTGCATTTTGCATAAGGTGCTGTACCTTTGACTCATTCAATCCAAGATAAGCCTATTAATTAAGCTTTAGTCTACAGGTGCAGTCTACACAGATGTAATTTTCTGCTCAGAGCTAACTGAAAACTTGCAGATGGGCTCTGTATTTAGCACTTTTTAAAATTTTTATTTAAATACTTTATTGTTTAAAGTATTACATTTGCCCCCCTTTTCCCTCATTGACCTCTCCCTGGCTGCCCCCACCCCTCAGCACATGCCCTCTCTCCCTCCCCCTCCCTCCCATCTGTGTCCATTGGTTATGCTTATATGCGTGCATACAAGTCCTTTGATTGATCTCTTACCCCTTAACCCCCCACCTTCCCTCATAGGTTGGACAGTCTGTCCAATGGTTCTATGACTCTGGTTCTAATTTTTGTTCATCAGTTTATGTTGTTCATTATATTCCACATATGTGTTAGATCATGTGATATTTATCTTTCCCCGACTGGCTTATTTCGGTTGGCATAATGATCTCCAGTTCCATCCATGCTGTTGCAAATGGTAAGAATTCCTTCTTTTTTTACAGCAGCTTAGTATTCCATTGTGTAGATATACCACAGTTTTCTAATCCACTCATCTGCTGATGGGCACTTAGGCTGCTTCCAAATATTAGCTATGGTGAATTGTGCTGCTATGAACATAGGGGTGCATGTATCCTTTCTGATTGATGTTTCTGTTTTCTTGGGATATAGTCCTAGAAGTGGGATTAGTGGGTCAAATGGAAGTTCCATTTTTAATTTTTTTGAGGAAACTCCATACTGTTCTCCACAGTGGCTGCACCAGTCTGCATTCCCACCAGCAATGCATGAGGGTTCCTTTATCTCCACATCCTCTCCAGCACTTGTTGTTTGTTGATTTGTTGATGATAGCCATTCTGACAGCTGTGAGATGGTATCTCATTGTTGCTTTGATTTGCATCTCTCAGATGATTAGTGAATTTGAGCATGTTTTCATATGTCTCTTGGCCTTCTGTATGTCTTCTTTCGAAAAGTGTCTACTTAGGTCCTTTGACCATTTTTTGATTGGGTTGTTTATCTTTTGTTAAGTTGTATGAGTTCTCTGTAAATTTTGGAGCTTAAATCCTTATCTGAAATAACATTGGCAAATATGTTCTCCCAAGCAGTGGGCTTTCTTGTTTTGTTGATGGTTTCTTTTGTTGTGAAGAAGCTTTTTATTTTCATGTAGTTCTATTTGTTTATTTTCTCCTTAGTTTCCATTGCCCTAGGAGATGTATCACCAATGTCTTCCTCTATCCCTTTTTTAAGCATCCTGTAATTTTCTGAGTACAGGTCCTCCTTGGTTAAATTTATTCCTAGGTATCTTAATTTTTTTGCTGCAATGGTAAATGGGATTTTTTTTAAAGTTTCTCTTTCTGTGAGTTCATTATTGGTGTATAAAAAAGCCATAGATTTCTGGGTGTTAATTTTGTATCCTGTTACATTGCCAAATTCATTTAATAGTTTTAGTAGTTTTTTTAATGGAGTCTTTAGGGTTTTCTATGTATAATATCATGTCATCTGAGAATAATGAAAATTTTGCTTCTTCTTTTCCAATTTGGATGTCTTTTATTTCTTCTTGTCTGATTGCTATGGCTAGCACTTACAGTACTATGTCAAACAGGAGTGGTGAAAGTGGGCATCCCTGTCTTGTTCCTGTTCTTATGGGAAACGGTTTTAGTTTTTGCCCATTGAGTATGTTGGCTGTAGAGTTGTCATATAAGGTTTTTATTATGTTGAGGTATGACCCCTCTATTCCCACTTTGTTGAGAGTTTTTATCAGGAAAGGGTGTTGAATTTTGTCAAATGCCCTTTCTGCATCAATTGATATGATTATGTGATTTTTGTCTCTCAATTTGTTTATGTGATGTATCACATTTATTGATTTGTGGATATTGTACCAGCTTTGCATCCCTGAAATAAATCCCACTTGGTCATGGTGTATGATCTTTCTTACGTAATGCTTGATCTGATTTGCTGGAATTTTGTTGAGGATTTTAGCATCTATGTTCATCAAGGATATTGGCCTCTAATTCTCATTCGTTGTAGTGTCTATATTTGGTTTTGGGATTAAGGTATTGCTGGCTTCATAGTAAGAGCTTGGAAGTGTGCCTTCTTCTCTAATTTTTTGGAATAGTCTGAGAAGGATAGATTTTAGTTCTTCCTTGAATGTTTGTTAAAACTCTCCTGTGAAGCCATCTGGCTCTGGGCTTTTTTTTTTGCTGGAAGCTTTTTAATGACTGCTTCAATTTCCTCCTTAGTTATCAGCCTGTTGAGATTTTTTGATTTTTCTTGATTGAGTTTTAGAAGGTCATATTTTTCTAAGAATATGTCCATTTCCTCTAGGTTTTTTAGTTTGTTGGAGTAGAGTTGTCCATAGTATTTTTTTTTTTTTACAACCTTTTATATTTCTGTGGGATCTGTTGTTATTTCACCTCTTTCATTTCTGATTTTTTTTTTTTTATTTAGATCCTCTCTCTTTGCTTCTTGGTGAGCCTGGCTAGAGATTTATCAATCTTGTTTATCCTTTCAAAGAACCAGCTCTTGGTTCATTGATCTTTTGTATTTTTTTTTTATCTCTATTTCATTTATTTCTGCTCTGATCTTTATTATCTCCTTCCTTCTGTTCACTCTGGGCTTTTCTTGATGCTCTCTTTCTAATTCTATAAGTTGTAGAGTTACATAATTTATTACAAGTTTTTTTTGTTTTTGTTTTTTTGTTTTGTTATTTATTTATTTTTTTTAATGTAGGTCTGTAATGCTATGAACTTCCCTCTCAGGACAGCTTTCACTGTGTCCCATAGGTTTTAGATTGTTGTGTGTTCATTGTCATTTGTTTCCAGGATGTTTTTAATTTCTTCTTTGATCTCTTTGGTAAACCAGTCATTGTTTAATAGCATGCTATTCAGCCTCCAAGTGTTTGAATTTTTTGGATTGTTTTTATTGTAGTTGATTTTTAATAGTATGCCACCAGAGGCCTGATGCACGAAATTCATGCAAGGGGCTTGGCCCTTGCAGCCCCTGGCTGCCTCAGCCCTAGCAGCCTCCAGCTGCTTCATCCCTCACAGCCCCCGACTTCATCCGGAAGGTCATTCTGTTGTTTGGTCTAATTAGCATATTAGCTCTTTATCATATAGGATTGTGGTCTGAGAAGATGCCTGATATAATTTTAATCTTCTTGAATTTGGAGTGACTTTGCCTGTGACCCAATATGTGGTCTATCTTAGAAAATGTCCCATGTACACTTGAGAAGAATGTATATTTTTTAGAATAATGTAGCTTTGGGGTGAAATGTTCTGAAAATGTCAATTAATTCCATCTGATCTAGTGAGTCATTTAGGATTGCTGTTTCTTTGCTGATTTTTTTTTTTTTTTTTGTCTAGAGGATTCATCCAGTGATGTCATTAGGCTATTACAGTCCCCTACTATGATCATATTGCTGTTAATCTCTCCCTTGATATCTTCCAGAAGTTTTTTTTATGTATTTGAGTGCTCCTGCATTGGATACATAAATGTTTACCAGAGTTATATCCTCTTGTATCAATCCCTTTAGTATCATGAAGTGGCCTTCCTTATCTCTTGTTATGGCCTTCACTCTGAGTTCTATTTTGTCAGATATAAGTATTGCTACCCCAGCTTTTTTTCATTTCCATTTGCCTGAAAGATATTTTTCCATCTCTTCACTTTCAGTCATGTGAGCCCCTTGTTCTGAGGTGGGTCTCTTGTGGACAGCATATATATGGGTTATGTTTTATTATCCATTCAGCCACTCGATGTTTTTTTGATTGGAGCATTTAGGCCATTTACATTTAAAGTTATTATTGATAGGCACTTGTTTGTACCCGTTTTTTATTTTTTGTTCCTGTGTTCCTTCTTCCCTTGCCCCCCTTCCCCCCACTTCTTTTTACAACAGTCCCTTTAGCATTTCCTGCATTGCTGGCTTGGTAGTGATAAACTCCCTTAGTCTTTTTTTGTCTGTGAAGCTCTTGATTTCCCCTTTAATTTTGAATGACAGCCTTGCTGGATAGAGTATTCTTGGATTCAGTCCCTTGCTTTGCATCACTTTGTATACTTCCTTCCATTCCTTTCTGGCCTGATGTGTTTCTGTTGAGAAATCATTTGATAATCTAATGAGAAATCCCTTGTATGTAACTTTCTGTCTCTCTCTTGCTGCCTTTAAGATTCTGTCTTTGTCATTAACATTTGCCATTGTAATTATGACGGGTCTTGATGTGGGTCTTTTTTTGGTTCATCTTCTTTGGGACTATCTGTGCTTGTGTGACTTTTTTCTTCTCCAAATCAGGGAAGTTTTCTGACATTATTTCATCAAATAGGTTTTCTAGCCCTTGCTCCTCTTTTTGTTCTCGCACCCCTATTATACGTATGTTGCTTTTTTCATGTTATCCCAAAGCTCCCTCAGGCTCTCTTCCTGTCGATTTTTTTCTTTAGTTACAGTTCACATTGGGTGTGTTTTGCTTCCCTGTCTTCTAATTTGCTAATTAGGTCCTCAACTTCTCCTAATCCACTGTTGAAAGCTTCCATATTGTTTTTCATTATAGCTATATCACTCTTTATTTCCTCCTGATTCTTACATATGTTGTTGATTTTCTCATCCATCTGTTTTTATGAACTGTATGATCCTTATTCTGAATTCTTTTTCTGATATATTGCATGTCTCTGTTTCATTTAGTTCCTTTTCTGGCAATTCCTCCTTTTTTGGGGGGTTGTTCTTCTGCCTCTTCATTTTTGCTCTCGCCAAAGGATCTAGGTGTAGACTCATGTGGGTCCTATGGCTGCAGTGGTGGGCTTGGTGGTGGGTTGCATGGTCACGGGTGGTGGCTGCTTGCTCAGCTGCTGGAGCAGTCACAGTGCCCAGGGTTGCTGTGTAAGGCTCAGCTGTTCACACGGGGTTGCAATGCCCCAGGCTAAAGTATCTGGCTGGCAGGAGGAGAGCACACTCCAGAACTCACTGTAGCCCTCAACTGGGGAGGCTGGAGTCCCAGTGTCTGTGGCTCAGCAGCCGAGGCAGCAGGTCCCTGACTGGAGTGGCTGTAGAATCCTGGATGGTGTCTGAGAGAACCCTGGGTGGAGGTGAGGCTGGGCTCCCAGTCACAGCAGCTCTCTCCTTCAAGATGATATGGCCTCTGTAGCAGAGCTGGCACTCCGGGAGAGATTACAGCAGTAGCAGAGGCTGCCTAGCTATGCAAGCCCCATCCGCCAGCCCCCGAAGGTCCTGCAAGATCTACCTGTCCCTTACTCACTCACTCACACTCTCTTCCTCAATGCCATCCTACTGGCTGCCATCTTGGAATCTCTGGATCTCGGTCTTGCTATATGTAAAATGAGCATTAATAGTCTATGTACACAGAATAAGGGGGAGAAGGAATGAGGAAGCGTTTGTGAGCATAAACTGTCAAACGCCTTGTAAATATTTATTAATCTGTAATATCTCCCAGTTATACTGAGAGGGAGACCTTCTAATGCCATGATCTCAGTTGCCCATTCCATAATGGAGGAGAAATTGTTATTATAGGTTGTGTTTGTTCATTCACTAGTCTGTATTTAATCAATCGGTGGGGTTATTGTGTCCCAAAGGCAGGTGTCCACACTCCTTCCTATGCTCATTTCTTGTCTCAGACCTAGGCAGATCCTGGGGGAAATTCAGCTCTGTTCACTTCATTTATTTTCTATATCTTCTCCTTGTATGGAGCTTTGAGTAACTTCCTCTGCAGAACTGGCTTGCTGTCAAGCTTGCTCCCTGACCTCCTCATCCCAGTATGCTTTGCCCAAGATTTAAAATGTAGAGGGAGTTGGGTGAGTAGAAACATGAGATCCTCATTTTCCAAGAGACTTGTCTTGGGTTTTGAGCTCTTCTGCATTTATTAATAAAGTAGAATTTAGTTTCTGGGTTCCCAGCCATAATAACAATAGTGACATTCATTTGTGTCATTGTAAGGATATAGTATAGACATTTGACATAGAAAAGCAGTGATTGGAAAAATGTGACAACCATCACTTTATTTAGAAATTAATGATGTACTAAATCTCTACTGAAACCTTCACCCCTATGGTGGACATTATGGTTGATGCCTCAACTCCATTCCAGTACTCATCCATTGTAGAATAGCAATGAGATTTGGAGAACTGATTTCTGTTTCAGAGTAGAACCTAATCAGTTTAAATCAGTCATGATAATCTCACTCCTCTGGTTGATTATTGATTCAGGAACCCAGGCCCCAGTTCTGATAGTGGTGGAAGAATGGGCACATGGCTCATTAGTTCCAATCAGGCTAAAGGGAAGGACCCTTGGCTCGCTCTTTCTCTCTTAACTCGAACAGAGAATCATGCAACCTTATTTCCTCAAGGAGGGTGCCTTGCCACCTTGAAAAGAACCAGGATAAAACTGACCATGGAGAGCAGAGAGAGATGAAAGGACCTGAGGACTTGATGCTGTCATCCAACTGCTGGGTCAGTAAACTCTGAGGGTCCTTTGAGTTAGGGTTTCTGTTTTCTGTAGCTGAAAGCATCCTAAGGGATAGGCTTTCCCACATCCACAGCATTCCAGTCTTTCCATTATGGGAATCTATTCATTCATATATTTAACACAGATTTTCAGAGCATCTACTGTGTACCTGTCTCAGTTATAACTATTAAGGACAGAACAACAAATTATACACCATTTCTGAGCTCATATTCTAGAAGCATAGAACAAAGTGTAAATAGATAATTAAAATCCACTGCAATGAATGTAAGTAGATGATATAAGAAGAGCATGTTGGCTATGGTTAAAGCTTGTGACTGAGCAGATAGGCCTTAAATCAAAGGATGCTGGGTATGTAGGGCTTCCGAAGTATTACCTGAGGAGTAATTGATTCTCCTTGCAATGGTGCCTTGGAAAGGTTCATCCACCATAACATCAATCAATCCCATTTCCTTCTTGTTATGGAGGAGAATGAGAGGAAAAGGCAGAGGCCTGTGGCAAATCCATTGGAACACCAATATAGATAGACAGTTCCTCAGCCTCTGCTATCACATCACTGTCTCCTGAGTCACATTTTGATCATAAATTCAGCAATGGAATCCAAGTACTATCAATTCTCATTGTCACATAAACACAGTGAATATCATTTAACATTGAGGTTCTTTAATTCCTGATAAGAAAACATCTTAACTAAGAGCTATGTATATATATAGAAAGGTGCCATATGCAGATAGAAGAAATGTGCTTTGAACTTTTAAAACATTTCATAAACATAAAGAATGTTTCTTTTCACTAGCTCTTGTTAATAATTCTTGGTCATGTTCCGTGTGAGAGATAACTCAAAATCAGAACCACGGAAAAGGCAGGCTCAGGCACATGAATACATAAACAGCTATCACAATAAGAACATTAAATATTCACATTGAACACTTAAAACAACACTTCATATATTGTGTAAGAAGAGAGTTATGACCAAATTATTTCTCCAATATCATAAAAACAAAAATAATCTCCATCTCTCTGGCAACAGAGATGTGAACCTTTCATGAACCCAGAGGACATCATTAACTTCATTAGTTGCTATCAATATGTGAGTCCCTGAGCCAACAAAAGTTTATTAGCATGTTCCTTCTCATCTAACTCTCCATAACTACCTACAGCTTTTGGGCACAAAGTGAGGATAACAAAGCTTCCTGAAACAAATGTGTTTGGTTCTGAAAAGACTTATTCCAGAATTGCTTTTCACTGATTTGAATTTTGACTCCCAAGAGATTTCATAAAGATGTGAATTTTATCTGTTTCAAAATACTTTCATATTGCATCTTTTGTTATAATTGGGAATCATGGAATATGAAAATAAAATAAAAACACACTTTCTTTTTCAGTCATACTGTATTGTTTAGCCTAAAACATTGGCCTTGTGTAGACACAGCTGGAATTAACCATCATCATCCTTTGTTTTGCCTCAAGTAAACCAGAATATATTTAAGAACACAATGATAAAAATCTTTGACTCACAGCTGACTCCACATCATTGTTGATTAGAGCCTGACAGTCTAAGAAGACTATAAAAGGAATAAGAATCTGTGATGCTAAGGAGTTAGTTTTAATGTGATCACAAAGCTTTATCTCCTCTCTAATCTTTATTAATACCTCCAAATTTTATGTCGTTTTTTCATAATAAAACTAGAGGCCTGGTGCATGAAATTTGTTCACGGGGAGTGTGTGTGTGTGTGTGTGTGTGTGTGTGTGTGTGTGTGTGGAGTCCCTGGATTGTGAGAGGGCACAGGCCAGGCTGAGGGACCTCACCAGTGCACAATTGGGGCTGTGGAGGGACACCGGAGGTTGGCCAGCCGGGGAGGGACCGTGGGAGGGCTCCAGGGTATGTCCGGCCCCTCTTGTTCAGTCCCAATTGGCTGGACCTCAGCAGCTACCAGTCAGAGCGTCTGCCCCCTGGTGGTCAGTGCACATCATAGCAAGCAGTTGAGCAGCCTTAGCATATCATTAGTATATTACGCTTTGATTGGTTGAATGGCCGACCGGATGACCGAACACTTAGCATATTAGGCTTTTTTTTTATACAGGATATAGCATCAGGAACACTTAGTGTCAGAATGAAGCTTTTGACAGCAGTTTTACTTTTCAGAATTGAGGTTTTATCTTTAGATCATGATTAACTTAATCTCTTGAAAATATGTTTACTTATTTATTTTTTGAAGATTATGGGGAGTAAAGCCTTTTGTTCTCCTCATATATGTATGGGTTGCGTAAGCTGAAAAGAAAAAGAAAACAGGTGAAAAGAAAGGAAGCAAGTCCTTCTTCTGAACATTGAGTCCATTTTCTTCTCTAGCTTGAGCCTTTGGAAGCACTGGGAGCTGCATGTGGAGTCTCTGTGTAGTTTACAGGTACCAGGTATTAGGTTGGGAAATACAGAGCACGGTGACAGGGATGCTGGTATGACAGCACTGAATGTGGTGGTGATGAGTGTGAGCTACCTGGCGCCTTTGGCTAAGTAACATACTTTCTCTTTGTCTTGGTCCAGCTTCTTTGTTTTTAACCTTAAAAAACACCTGGATATTGTAAGACAGAACAGACATAAAAAAGATTTGGATTGGGAGAAAAGGTTTTCCTTGCTTTCCACCATCAGCAACATAAAGAAAGAGGAAAGTGAGATTTAGAAGAGATATCAAGAAAGCTTAGGCCCTGGCCAGTTTGCTAAGTGGTTAGAGCATAGGCCTGAGTACCGGAGGGTCACAGGGTAGATTACCAGTTAAAGGCATGGTTCCCCAGCCCCAGTCGGGGCACGTGCAGGAGGCAACCAACCAATGTGTCTCTCTCACATTGGTATTTCTCTCTCTCTCTCTCTCTCTCTCTCTCTCTCTCTCTCTCTCTCTCTCTCTCTTTCTCTCCCCCCTCCTCTGAATCTGAAGATGGGACTCTTGCAATGATTTTGGAAACTATCTCTTTGAATATCCTCTCTTCCTCATTCTCTCTATTCTACAATAAACTACAATTAGATGTATCAGATCTTCTTATTCTTCATGACTCTTATTAATCATTTATGTTTCATCTATCTCTCCATGCTGCATTTTGAGCAATTTTTTCAATTATAATTTCCAGTTCACAAATTCATTCTTAAATCTGACCTATTCTTCTGTTAGTAAGGTCTTTAAGCTTTACATTTTAATTATTATATTTTTATTAATAAGATAAATATTTCTTTTCCTTCCTTATCTCTATATTTTCATTGTCTCTTATTTGTACTCTGAATCTCTCTTGTATCTTTAAACAATTGAATCATACTTAATTTTTAGTCTTTGTCCAATATCTAAAATTATTGTGGTATTAATTTTTCTGTGTATTGCTTCTTCTGGCTCTTGCATGTTGCATGGGGTGGCTTCTTTCTTTGGTGTGTGTGTACATGTGCATGTGGGTGTGTGTGTGTGTTTGTGTGCCCGCGCGTGCAAGCATGTCACTTATGTAAGTTCATTCTTCTTTTGTAGAAATTCTTTGAACATTTTCTTTTTGGCTTATCCAGCAAGTATCTGTGTTGGCTTTTTCTAGGCTATGGTGAACATTACCAACCCATGACACTTACAATAACTTACTAGCTTGAAGTCTGAAGGCAAATAAGTAGGGGGAATTTGAGTAGAGATGCAAAAGATTCAACTTTCAGCTATAAATATTTGCAGTTGAATCTTTCTCCTTTCCACTAGGGCCACGCTGGAAGCAGTATTTTTTCCTTGCTGTCTCCATCTGTGATGCAGCTTTATTTCTATAGCCCTTTACAATGAGAGTAGTCCTTTGGCATCCCAGCTTTATACAGGGTCTCTTATTACATCCCACCTTGGGCGGGCCCTTGTCTTTTTGTCTCTGCACCCCAAAGAGTTATTAAAGCAGAAGCTTCAAGTCCCCAGGCTGGCCCCTGCTCCAGGGTAGAAGCCAGCTAAAGTGTTTGCTTATGCCTCTGCATTCCTGCTTTCACTTTATCCTTGGCCTCTGTGTAGATGCCTTTCTTTATTGCCAGCTCAGGCATACATTTTCAGTGATTTTTTAAAGACCTTATCCAGTATGTTTAGTTGTTCCAGAGGGAAGGTTGTTTGAAACTTATCCACAATATTGCCAGAAATGGAAGACCTCTTAGTAATGTCTGTCCTAGCAGATTTTTTGGCAAACTTTCAAGGCTCAGGAAGGGAAGCTAGAAAATGAAGACACCTTTTAGAAGAGTGAACTTTGTTCAGAGAACCAGCATTTAAACTTACACTCTTTGTCACCATTATTCAAAGCTTTGTTTAACAGGAATGAAACAGAAAAAAAAAATTTGTGATTTTCTTTGCTTTTTGAAGAGTGTTGCCCAATTAAATTTCTATAAACACAGCAAAAATCTCCCTGAGCCAGAGGGCCAAATGAAAATGGAAGCTATAATGCTACCTTGATGCTGACGCAAATGTTGACAGAAAGCTGAGTGTGAAATTCCATTGCACATCACAAAGATGAAAAATCACTTAACTTTGCTGAGGCCTCTAATGAAAATTTGAAAAACTATCTGGTAGATGATGGGAATATTACTCACCGAAAATAATTGCTTCAATAAGGATCCTCTTATTAGATTACTGTCATGACATGTTTTTAGTCCCTTAGTTTCTTGGGCCTGGACATGACAATTTAAAGACTTTCCATCTCCATTACTCAAGGGGCCATAGAGAAGTGCATGCTGTGTGAAATGGTGTAGGCTTCTGCATCAAAGCATTAGGACTTCAGGTTCTTCCAACAAAGTAAAACATGCTCTAAACCTGTTAGCTAACATGCTAAGGTTGTCTGCATAAAATAAATGCATCATCCTACTTGAAAGCTTTTTCCTTTTGACTAATGCCACTATGGAGACCTTCAGTGACTGGAGTTGTTGATTCAGCTTTAATTTTTTTCCACAGTTTTTAAAATGTTTCATTATACTTAGGAAATACAGATAACAGATACATTTACCCTACATTTGAAAAACTGGCCTGGCCTCTTTAAAGCTGATACAAGGCAGTCACAAAGAAGCCAGGGCACAACAGGTTAAAAATAATAAGTCCATCCCAGGTGTTTGCCTGAGCCTGAATGGTGGTGCAGGTACTCATTGACTGTGTCGTGGCTCCATTCTCCTCACCTGCTGTTGGCATCAGGATGGTGTGCTCCACAATCACTCATCTTCCCACGTGGTGCCTCTGGCAGTAGGTCTACCGAACAGTAGCCGTGGCATATAAAGAACTCCCACTTCTGTGTTTCATTGCTCCACTGTCCTCCTCAGAGGAGAGTTGATGTGAGCTCTGCCAAAAAAAAAAAAAAAAGTTATCTAGATTAGCCATAAAATTGCATAATTTCTGTTGATGTTCTCAATTCCTAAACATTCTTATCTGATTTTAGGTAAGGTTTCATGCCATAGGTACATTCTTTCAGAGACTTTTCCATCAGTAAAAATGAAGGTCAACTTAAGTTTTCACTCCAAGAAATAGACAAAAGCCATTTTTAGTATAATTTTCCCCTTTCGAAAGGAATGGGTCTTACTGAAGCCTTCCCTGCCCCTTTGCTCACATGTGCTCTTTATTATTTTTTTTCAATTGTGGTAAAATATACACAATAACAAAATTTATGATTTTAACCATTTTATCTGTACAATTCAGCGGCATTAAGTACATTAACATGATTGTGCAACCATCACACTGTCTATCTCCTTTCATTATCCCAAACTGAAACACTGTGCTCCTTAAACAGTACCTTCCCACAATCCCTTCTCTAAGCCCCAGGCAGCCATCATTCTACTTCTGTCTCCATGAGTTTGACTCCTCTAGGGACCACATATGAAAGGAATCAGATATTTGTCCTTTTGTATCTGGCTGCTGTTCCTTAGCATAATGTCCTCAAGATTCATCCATGTGATGTCATGTGTCAGTTTTATTCCTTTTTAAGGTTGAATAATATCTCATTGTGTGTATGGACCATATTGTGTTTATCCATTCATCTGTTGATGGACACTGGGTTGTTTCTACCTCTTGTCTATTTGAATAATGCTGCTATGAACATTGGTGTGCAAATATTTGTTTGAGTCCCTGCTTTCAATGTTTTTAAAAATATGCCGAGAAGTGGAATTGCTGGATCATATGGTAATTCTATCTCTAATATTTTGAGGAACTGCCATACTGTTTTCCATAGTGGCTGCCCCATTTTAAATTCCCACCAGCAAAACACAAGAGTTCCAATTTTTCCACATCCTCACCAATATTTGTTATTTCCTGTTGTTGTTTTGTTTGTTTTGTTTTTAGTAATAGCCATCTGAATGGGTGTGAGGTGATTTTGATTTGCATTTCCCTGATGTTAGTGATGTTGTGCCTCCTAATGTTTTGTTTATGATGTGCTTCTTCGCATCTGTTTGTCTTAAGAAGAGACTTGGGGAAAAGACACAGATTAGTGCTCTTGTGTTACTTTTTAGGAGGATTTAATGCACCTCAATTATCTTTGGCAGATTTGAGGAGACAACTAGGCTTACAGACACATCATTTCATTCTTTAATTCCCAAGAAAATAATGTATCGGCCATTTCCTTCCCTTTGTTCTTTCTCTTTAACCACTGCCATGAGGGTGGGCCTCCATCTAGCAGAGTCAGCATGAAAGACTCCTGAGAAGGGGTGAGCAGCTTCTGAGCACAGGTAGGCAATTAACCCAGGGCTCAGCTCAAAGAGGCCGCCTCAATGAGCATGACCCACACATGCATCACTATAGAGGGAAGAATCCTTAATGTGTCTCAGGCAGTATCACACAGAGGAGACCGAACCATAGAGCAGATTTATAATGAGAACAAATGCTGCATTTGGACTATGCTCAGGAAAACTAATGGGTTGCAATACCACAGAGGAGCTGGAGAAATCAATTTTTAGCGAAATATATGCAAAGCTGGTTAACAATAGGTTTAGATGTTCAGGTGGGAGCTTGACAGTTGCTACATGTCAGCCTTTTGGAAGTTGTTTTCGGAGATGTTTTGGAGAACTAAGCCCTCTTTCTTGTGGCAAGTTAGCTTGAGGAGAAATTACTAGACAGAACTATGATCTCTATTAACCCGAGGACAACCCTTACTAAACAATTAGATTCTCTTTCGTATGGGCTTTAGCCAGAACTAGAATCTGCCTACAATGACATAAGATTTACTATTTTAGAATAAAGTACGATCTGAATTACTCAAGAGTGCATTTTAAAATAAGTGAAGTGTAAGCCAGTAATATATACACTAACACAATTTTCAATTTGTGCTTTAATTAGTATACTAAAGGCAAATAGTATTGCTAAGGAGTGTTTTGTTTTCTTGATAAGTTAATCAGCCCATCTAAATCCTTATCCATATTTAATTTGCTCAGCAATGTGCTTCCCAATAGATGGTACAAAGGTAAAGTTTAGCTCAGTTTTTGAGAGCATTATTGGGATTTAAATTACTGAGATTTTACTGTAGAGACTGAATTTTAATACTAGGTTGAAATTTCTATTGCGAACACCTAATTATCCCAGTTATAAGGATATTGCCTTTAGAATGTAAAATAACACTTCATTTTTAAAAAATCTTATGTTCAGTAAAAGTTTAAAAATTGACTCTATTGTATTTTGGGTTTGAAGCTATATTTTAAACAATTCATAGATTGGCAATTTGACCATTGAGCATCATTTTTATCTTAAAGTTATAAGTTTCCCTGAGGCCACACAAAAGCCTCACATGGTGTAAATAGTAATTCAACATTATATGTGGCCTCCCTCCCTCCCCTCCCTCCCTCCCTTCCTTCCTTCCTTCCTTCCTTCCTTCCTTCCTTCCTTCCTTCCTTCCTTCCTTTTCTCCCTCCCTCCCTTCCTTCCCTCCTTCCCTCCCTCCCTTCCCTCTCTCCCTCCCTCCCTCCCTTCCTTCCTTCCTTCCTTCCTTCCTTCCTTCCTTCCTTCCTTCCTTCCTTCCTTTCTTCCTTCCTTCTTCACTTCACCATCCCACAGGATATCACTGTTTCACTATATTGATTAGATTATGGTGATTGAGCAAAAAGCATCAAGTACCCTGGATGATGTAGCAAACATATATGTTCCAGAGAACAGGTGATAAATCCCCAGAAAATTCAGAGACTTCAATGAATCTCCATGAAGATTCTGAGGGCTTAGTAATATGAAACATTCAAGATATCCCTTCCAAAGTGAAAGACAATTGTATCACGATTACAAAAGAGGCATAATGCTCCAACCTATCACCAAGTAACCGTTAAAGCTGCTGGTCATGAGTGTGGCCCAAAGTTACCTTTGGTAACTGATTTAAGTTAAAATTTAAGCAGCTCATGACCCAAATGATTCAAAGGTGGTTGGGTGTCCTACAGTATTGCTTCTGAACAGGAAACTTATTTTTCGAAGAAGAGAGGCAATGAACTCATGCATGTGAGATTCACTGGTCTTATCAGGAATTTCATCACTCAGGAAAATGATAGAATAGCCTTTGGAAGATTCAGTTATGGTAGAAGCTGCGAAACTATAGGCTTTACAGTTTGGAGGGCTGACTTCACAAGATGTTCCATATGCTTTGAACAAACAACCAACATATGGTGTTATTCCTCCCACAACCAGATTTTGTGAGTGCAGAACCAAGGGGTGAAAATGGAAGAATAATATTTCACTGTGTCACCTAATGACACACACACACACAACACTGGCTTCCCATATTTATCAGGTGCCCCTTCACATCTCCTTGGCTTACTGTGGGGGTTGCCTCAATAGCCAGAAGTGCTGGAGGTTAATGCCCCAGGAGTTCTAGATGACTAATGTGGCCTCCTCACTGCTCAGTGGGATAATTCTGGTATGTTTCATAGTCCCTCAACTGGTTTCCAGTAGGATTTGGGTTTTGTGTTAAACCTAAAGTCTTCCCCCATCTTGAAATCATATTTAAAACATAACTTCATGTTTTGTCCATATGCTATTATTGTTTCATTTTACTTTGTTTGTTGTTAATCCTCACCCAAGGATATTTTTCCATTGATTTTTTTTTTCAGGGAGAGTGGACGAGAGAAGTAAAGACAGAAAAACAACGATGTGAGAGAAACACATTGATTGGTTGTTATCTGCACAAGCCCAGACCAGGCCTTGGGCTGGGGAGGAGCCTGCAACCAAAGTACATGCCTTTGCCCTGAATCGAAGCTGGGACCCTTTGATCCACAGGCCGACGCTCTATCCACAGAGCCAAACCAGCTAGGGCTGTTTCATTTTATTTTTACATATTTGACAGAGATAAAAAATTTTTTAGTGTAAGATGTTGTAGAAACACAATAAAATTTTAAGATGACTACCCAGTTACTGCAGTCTCATTTGTTGAGTAACCCAACATTTCATCACTGATTTGATTTGCTACTTTATTGTACTCTAAATTCCTCTTGGATTCTATATACTTGTCCCTTCCTTGGCAGCTCACTCTTTAAAGTGTCTAACTGTAAGATTTAATATGCTTATTTAGCAATTTAACGTATTTCAAACTGCTTCTGTACTGGATCTTGTCTTTTTAATAACAAAAAAAAACTAATTTAGTCTACTGGTTGTTAGCATTTCATTTGGGTCTCTGAAGGGATATAAGAGAAACAGGAGACAGAACTCTCAACACAAATCCAAAGGATATAAACTAATTTCAGTGATATGGGTATATATAGAAATGTTGAAAGAAAACTGGAGAATTGAATGAGTTGGCCTCGAGTAAAGTTTAGTCTGTGATATTTTAAGCGCGCTATTAAAACTTTCCTATGGAAAAAGTCGAATGATAGAATAAATAAACAATCTATTTGTTTCACTTCTAATGTGGCCTCACAGCTAATGTTTGGGCTGTGAAATGGGAATGGGACAAATGATGCTATACCTGGACACTCTTCACCTCTTCCTTGGGTAGGCAGTTTCATGGGCATTTACCTCGCGCTACAGACAGTGCTACAGAGATGAGTGTAGTAGCATTTATAATATTGGGTCTTGAGAGTATTGAATGGGTGGAAACAATACAGTAACATCTGATTTAACTCTGCTGTGTCCACTTCCATTTAAGACTCTCTAGAAGTCCTCAATTTTGTTTTTTTAACCCAAGTCAAAGAAAAGGCCACCCAATGATTGCTTTCTACCCAATTGACAGGGATGAATGGAACTGACCCTGAACACAGGCACTCGGTTCCATTGGCGTGGAGAGGGAAGATCAGGCCCCTACTCTCTCCTCCCACAGCTGCTGGTTCAGAGCTGGTGCTGGTTTCTGGTCTGACCTTTAACAGTCAAGCATAAATTATGGCTCCTTAATGAATGCATGCTCAGGGCTCTCCCCCATCTATTATTTCCAAACAGAGCATGCTCATAAGCAAAAGCAAAATCATCATACCAGGAGTAATGCCCATCGACTCAGTGGTCGTTTGAAGAAAGGGGAGACCAAGAATTTCTCTTCTCCCCAACAGCCGACTTTGCCCCTTATTTTCTGATTCAAGCACTTTCTTTTCACTCATCTGTTATAGCCAATACAGTTCAATGTTATGCTCTGGGGGAAATAAAGTAGGTCTGGCCTGAAGTCTGAGGAGAACAGGCAGCTTCTTCGCTGGAGTAATGGAAGAACTGACCAGAAGGGCTGCATCTCCTACCCAGAGCCTGGATTTCATGAACTCAAGAAGTAGTTGTTCTGGAAGGAGCCTTAAAATGATCTCTTCTGGATATTTTCAAAAGACTTTTACTGAAAAATCATACATAATCTTAGGTGAATACATAAATAAATAACGCTGAGAGAAAATAGACCAGCTCTGACTGAGGAGCAAGGTGACAGGTGGTGTGGGTGGGTGTGGCGGGGAGCCCTTGGGCCCGTGGGAAGCAGATTTAGAAAACAGCCAACCTTGCCCAGCTTTCATTTATTAGAGATCCGAGAAGCGAAGTGACTGCTCTGCAAATAGTTAACTAGAACTCACTTTATCCTTACTTTTGGTGCAGTGTGCTTTTCAGAATTTTAAATAATCAATGGGAATTTGGGTTAATGTTCATTATCAAGGGGGGCATTTGAAGAATGCATGAATTCCTCCAGAACATAGCACTATAATGTTATATTTAAGGCTGTTATGTTCTAGAAGAGTTAATGTGTAACAGATACCTGATTCCTCTACAACATAACAGCATTCACATATAATATGAATTCTTCTAGAACATAACAGTCTCTATACTTTGGTACACTATTTTATAAAAAAAAAAATCTAAAATTTTTCTTAGGTATGTTAATATACTAAATAATTTTTTAAAATGCAACTTAGAAATTATTCTTAAAAAAATACCCCATTGCTCCAATGTCAAGCTCCTCTCTAGAGGTCATTGCTAACAGTTTGAATCATCCAGACATTTTTCTAAGAACACCCCCCCCCCCCACACACACACACATACCCACATATATGATTACAGTGTTTGTTGTTATTTACAAAAATCTAAATAGTGTAGATGTTGCCCTGGAACTTTAAAAAATACAGAAGGTGACATCCTTCCATGTGAGTACCCTCTTACTAAGTTTTTAGCTGCTTTGCACATGCAGCATGGATGTACCTTAATGTACTAGTATTTATCCATAATTCTGTTGGCCAGCGTTGAGATAGTTTCTAAGACTTCATTATTACAGTACTACATCTAAGATTTTTGTACATACATGTTTTTCTACTTTTGCAAATGTTTATGCCAGATAGATCCTTGGAGGTAAAAAAGACACATTTTTAAAATAAATTCTGCAGAATTGCTCTAGTGAGAAGTGAGGCCGGTTGACTCTCACTCTACACTGACATCTGACGGTGCTGTTTGCCAACAATAACACCAAGTAGTGATCTTGTGAACCTTGCCAATCTGATAAGCAGAAAGCTCACACATCTTTGATTAGTTAGGTTAAGCCTCTTCCTGAGTGCTTGTTAATCATTTGTGTTTTTCACTTAGTGGTCTTTATCCCCCCACCCCAATATAAATTAGGTTGTTTGTCCTTTACTGAGTGCTAGGAGCTTCTCATGAAGTCTTAATGTCAACCCTTTGGTTACATATGTTGCAAATGTTTCCTTGGATCCTGTTGTTTGTCACGTAATTTTGTTTATAGAATATTTTGTCATACAGATATTTTAAATTATGAAGTCAAATATGCCAATTTTCCTTTTATAGGGAAGCTCACATTTCTAATATTCTTTCAACATAAATCTTTAGTCCCCTAGTCACTGCTACACCAACTGCCACAGTGATATATTTTTCATTGAAAATCAGTCATTCTCAATTTAAAATGCAAATCTAAACCTGCTGCTGATGTCTTGACTAACAAGAATCAATCTTTATGGAGGAAATAAATTATCTTCTGAAGCTACAGCAGATTAGGGGAGGCTCCAGAAAGCTTAGAGAAGTGGTATTTCAAATTGGAAATTGTGATATGATTGGAAATCTCATGTTAAAAGCATAAGCAGACAGTTTTACCAATTCCAGCTTCTTGCCAGTATGTTCACGTCTTCCAAAATGTATTGTGTTTGTCAGTGTTGCTCAAAGTCTTGCTCCTAGGACTCAAGATATTACCGGTGATTGTTAACATAAATGGTTGTTTAGCCTTTATTAGAAATTGACATCTCTGGATAAGCCTGTTAAACATTTTTGAGGAAGTAGAACACAAGAAGATTGAGATTTGTTGTGGAAAATAAAGCTGGGACAAGTCAAGAACTTTGCTGCTGAGGAAAAATTGAGGTCTTTAGGGAAAATCACACTGGGTAACCCAGGAAAGCCAGCAGTGTGTTGGAAGATGTAGGTGGATAAAGGCAATGTGGGGGGTGGGGGTGGGGGGTGGTAGTGGGAAGGGGAAGAAAAAGGAGAGAAAGGGACTGAGAAAAATGTTGAGAACTTCTTTGGCACTTAGAGCTGGTGTTACCTAGTTATTGCCTGACTTCTGCACTGCCTTGTGGGGTCAGGTTCCCACCCATATTTCCATCCCTAGTGATCGACACATACTAGACAGTCAGAGATGACTTGCTGTTGATTTTCACATCGCTTTGTTCTATGCTCCCCACATGACTATACAGTAACGCTTGTAACTTTGTGGGGGTTTTGTGTGTGTGTGTGTGTGTGTGTGTGACGGGAACAATAATAATCACCAACATGATCAAAATTAAGAATACAAGTTAGGTTTGGGCATTACTATGTCCTGGTATTATGCGATTGTTTGGTCTAAAACTAGAATTGAAAGGAAGATTTGCTATTCGTGCTTGGAAGCCAGTGCCCTTTTTAAAGCCTAATTCAGAGGTTTGAGATGCTGGCCAGGGCTTTCTATCCCAGTGGAGCTTATCAGTTTTGACAGGATCAGCAGGGGGACTCTCTCTCTTTCCATCCCGTTGCCTCAAGACAGATGGAAATAAAGACTCTGTCAGGACTAAAAATACTGTCTAAAATCAGGGGCAATAAAAAGGAAAACAAATAAGCAGCACATATCACCTTTCCTTTACAATGCATTCTAGAAAACTATAAAGATAAATATATGGCATATATCATATATAGATATATAGATATAGATATAGATATAGATATAGATATAGATATAGATATAGATATGGTAGATATAGATATGTAGATACAAATAGAGATAGAGAGATTTAGAGATACACAGGTATCTATATAATCAGGAAGCCGAGGCATTTGGAGTCCTTATGTGAAAAGGACCCAGAAAGCTGAAAAGGGCTTCAATAGAAAATAACAGCTCAGTGCTAAGCTGGAACTGATGTGGCAACTCGGGTGAGCTTATCATATTTTGGAGCATTGATTCTGGAACCAGATCCCCTGGCTTAAAATTCCAACTTTGCCACTTGGGAGCTGTGACTATGGGCAAGTAGGGCAACCTTGGAGGCCATCAGCTTCATCTGCCCACAGTGATGCCCTGTGGACTGAGGGAGGGAATGCAGGTCACACACTTGGCCTGGTGCCGGTTTGTTCGCCATCATTATTCTCTGTTTGTGTTGAAAAGCTCAAGCTGTGCAAGGTTTGAGTTTTCATTTGTGTTGCTCTCTTCTCAGATTTCTGCACCAAGTTGATATAATTATCAAATGTGTCCTTTAGAGCCAATGGTGTCTTGGCTGTAACAGTCTATGCTCCCCGATGGAGCTCCCAGTGAAGATGTGATCGAGGGTTCCCTACCTGAAGCTCTGAAGTAAACACACAGTAAGAGATGTGTTGAGCAGGATCCAGGAGGAAGAGAGGTTAATGATTCATCCCTGCCTGGCAGGGTCACCTAACTGCTTTCTACACTTCACAGCTCTGGACATGAATGCTTAGTTGGCTTGTGATTTGTGCTTTACCTGCACAGGGAACTGCTGTGGTATAATTGAGCCCCATACCGTTGTAGCTAAGTACAAAAACATTCTCTGATTGCGGTCATTCAGGTCTATCAGCATAGCTTAGATATTCCAGAGAAGACAGACAAAGGGGCAACAACCACAACCAAAAATTCAACATTTTTTACCTAACAACATGCTTAGTATACACAACTTTCAGGAAAAAAAATTGTATAACAATTTAAAATGCAGAGAAACTCACAGGATATTTTCTTGTATTAAAAATATTCATCATAGCCCCGCTGGTGTGGCTCAATGGTTGAGCGTTGACCTATGAACCAAGAGGTCACCATTTTGATTCCTGTCAGGGCACATGCCAGGGTTGCAGGCTTGATCCCCAGTAGGGGCTTGCAGGAGACAGCCAATTGATGTTTATCTCTGATTGATGTTTCTATCTCTCTATTCCTCTCCCTTCCTCTCTCTAAAATAAATAAATTAAAAAAACATATTTTAAAAAAATATAATATTCATCATGTAATCCCTTAAAAAAACCTACAAATTATTCTAAGCACATCAAAATAATATTGAGTTACCCACATTTATTATTCATAGCTTTCTTTAGTATTGCTGGGTTTATTTGAAAATATATTTTTATTACTATTAAGTAACTCAAATTTCAGATCTTAATCTAAAATAAAATATGGCAAGGTTTATATATAGTATATATTTACAATGTCTTATACCTTCCTTTTCAAGCCTGTTTCCAAATAAATAATGTGATATAAAAGCAAGGCTTCTGGCTACCTCTTTGACCCAGCCCATTTGTGCTCTCTGCGTGACTGACTGATTCATTGCCAAGTATCTCCTGCCCCTTGCAGACATGTCAAGAGAGATGGCTGTGATCACCTAATTAGAGTAGAAGCAAAGAGACAAAGCCCGGCTGGTTATCCAGGATTCCTGTGATCAGCTATTATCAATGCCCCCAGGCTTTCTCTTCTGATGAAAATGTCAACCTTGGGAAGAAATGTCTCCAACGGTTTCTTGAAATACAGAGGACAGAGTAACTTGGAGAAAGGTTTTAAAAATATTTAAATCAAGATAATTTATTATGAGTATCAATAAGTATCTTGCAAAAGACTTGAACTTTTATGAAATTTGTCCTCCTTCACCTCTCTCACCTCTTTACTCCCAAAGTTCATGCCAATCAAACAATCACCAGGTCCATTTCCACTTCTTCCACATCCTCCCCATGAAAAGTGTGAACAGTAGGAACAGAATCCAGGAATAGTTGCAGAGATTCAAAATATGGCTTCCCAGCTTTTTCCCTAGATTAATGATATTAGCTTTCACTAATAGACACTGTCAAACTAATTTCCACCCCTTCTTATCTAAACCATTCTCCACCATCTCGACATGCAGTCAGGTAATTTACATGGTGGCATGTATCTGACATAAAACTGCAACATCCTTTTTCCCGGGTGGGAAAGTATTCTGAATATACCACACCAGATGAGTAGAACAGGAAATGGCAAATATTTGATGAAAATTTGTCTTTAAAAAGTGTCCCGGGAGCTAAGAAAAGAGGTATCCAAGATTCTAAATACTCATCAAATTTTATTCTAATCATATATGTCCCTTATTTCCCCAAGCAGAGCCCATCTTTGCTAGAGTGAGTTTTACAGTTTACAGGAAATGCATCTCCATACAGATTCATCCATTCTGCATTGGAAAATAGACAACATGTGTGTCTGATGGCCATTTAATTTCATTGTTCATTGCATTCATGTCTCACATATTAATTCATTAAAAATTTTATACTCATGGCTAAATTTAAGCAGTGATACAGAGGACAAAGGTTTGCATTAGTGGAATCCAGAGAGCCAGGCATAGGCTTCTACGTCATTTTCCTTCTGGGATTTCATAAGTATGCTTTCTCTAGCAGTGAAATATAGGAATATGTGTGGTATGTGTCTTCCCAGGAAAGCTCCTGTGAGTCTAGGGGGCCAGCATAGGCATCTTTTGCTATGCATCCAGCCATGGCAACAGAAACTCAGGACCCCAATAATAACACCAGAGACTCATCATCAATTTTTTAAAAATATATTTTATTGATTTTTTTATAGAGAGAAAGGGAGAGGGATAGAGAGTTAGAAACATCAATGAGAGCAAAACATGGATGAACTGCCTCCTGCACACCCCCTACTGGGTATGTGCCCTCAGCTAAGGTACATACCCTTGACTAGATTCGAACCTGGGACCCTTGAATCCGCAGGCCAACGTTCTATCCACTGAGCCAAACTGGTTTGGGAGACTCATCATCAATTTGATGTTTGTGCAAGGCAACCTGATAAATGGGTGTGACGTGGTTTATTGCTCTAGGTGTATATAACAAAATTATCAATCACTAACATAAGGAATATTTGGAGGCTTGCATGCCCAGGAGTTGGCCAAGACCTCAATCATGGTTCTAGATTCCTTTGGAGACAGCAGGACTGAGCAACCAGATCTTTCTGTTAACTCTTTCTTCATACTCTCCCTACCTCCAATTGAATTGAGAAATTTAAAAAAAATTGTTGCTGCTGCTGTTATTGTGTTCATTTGTTCTTTTATTCAACACACATTCACTGAACTAACAACATGTGTAAAACCTGTGCAGTGAGGGAATGGTCAAGAATGGTGTGAGAAGAGTCATACACATAGGCAAAAATAAATATGACTAAAATAGAACAATCAAATATCATCATAAGTACATAATATAATCATAAACTTTACTTATCATAAATTTGAATTTGAAAATGTTTATATTTAAAAAACAAAGTGCTAGGAAGTCAGAAGGGCAGGTCATGGGAGGTTGAAGGCTCTGAGTGGAGTTGGAGATTAGTGATGGACTTGGAGACAAAGCAGACAGGAGAGGGGGACATTCTAGGGGTGTACTGTCATGACCCATAGCTCAGAGGTGGGCTCCATGAAGTAAATGCAAGGCCACTTGCAATAAGTTATGAGATGCGTGAGGACCAGATTCTGGAGGATTCTAAGTATCAGACTAAGGAGTTTGAATTCCATCTGCAGGTGAATAATCTCCACCCTGTTGCATGTTGAAATAACCTAAAGAGATATGAAAAAATAGTGAGATGCTGATTATCTTAGTCCATTTGGGCTACCATAGCAAAAATACTGTACCATATCCTGGTGACTTCAACAAGAACCATTTATTTCTCATAGTTCTGGATGCTATGAGAAATCCAAAGTCAAGGAACCAGCAGATTAGGTGTCTGGTGAGACTTTCTGGTTCATAGATGTGGGTTTTCTCGCTGTGTCCTCACATGACAGAGGGGCAAGAGAGCTCTCTGGGGTCTACTTTTTATGGGCACTAATTCTGATCATCAGGGCTCTAGGAAGTGGATGCCCTGGGATGAGCTGGCTTGGAGGGAGGACACCAGTGGTATAGTCATGAAAATGTGATGAAGATCTGCACTGAAGTTTGTGTTTGATTTAAACCTAAATTGTTTTGAGGAATATGATTCTTTGACTTTGTGTCCATTATGTGCCCCAGGGGTTGTCCTGCACTCTGCTTCCTGATCAGTGACCTACCTCCCAAACTTTCATGGCACAAAAATCCAGGAGGCTGGGAAACAACGTGCCTCACACACAGGCTTTCTCTACTCTTCAATGTTACTTTTAGCAACTGTTTGTGATGTTCAGGAAGAACAACTTGACAACTGACTTTTCCAGTACAGACTCAGCCTAATCATTAGTTTCCTCCCTCCAAATTCACTCTAAACGCGGGTGCCCAAGAAGAAAACTCCCTGCCGAGTGAAACAGAGTTCACCCCCAAACCATGTTGGCCACTACCCCACTCATTCTTTGTGCTGTTCATCAGCTCAGAGGGGACCATGCAATCCTCCAAACTCTAAAATTCATCCAGCAGTGGTCAGCCATGTAGAGGACTCATCCTTCAGACTCTGTTTCTCCAAAGTCATTTTCAGTACAAGATAGTTGGTGTGCATGTGCCGAAAACATTGTAAAGGCCTTCTTCACAGATAATCAAGCCCAAAGTTTTAAATCTCAGCGTACAAGGTCCTTTGAAACCTGGCCCTGCAGCTGCTGCATACTCTCTGGCACGCTGCCCTCACACCTCCCTCCCCGAGACTCACCCTCCATTTGAAGTACCTAATGTTCTCTCTTTGGTTCATTCTATGCCTGCCTAATTTCTACTCATTGTTATGTCTCTGCTTAGCTATTGCTTCTTCCAGGAAGCCTTCCCTGAGTCTCTAAAATTGAATAAAGTGACCGTCCTGGTGCTCCAGTAGTTCCTGCACCTTTGTAACACTTGGGACACTACAGTAAACTTTTCTGTGGCCGAAAGGCAGCGATCATGACGGCAGCGGCCATGTCTATCTTTTTCACATTGTATCCTTGGTACTTAGCCTATGCCTGGCTGATGGTAAGCAATGATAAATATCTGTAGAATAAATGAGTGGAATATGTCTTTATTAGTTATGTTAAAACCTCCCTCAGCACTCTGTGGGGATCACTGACTGGATTTAGGAGAACGATACTTAGAAATGATGAAATTGATGGTTATCGGTAAAATTACTTTTCTTCTAAATAACTGGATTGGCTAAGTATTAAGAAGACCTTCCTCTGTTGCATAAATAAGGCCTGAGAGGGTCAGCGTGAGAGGTGTGGGCAGTGCCACACAATTCCCCGTTTGAAATTCAAGAGCAACAGAACATTAGGCAAAATTTCAACATTATTTTTGCTATAGTAACAGCCTAGAAATTTTGAAGAAAAATAGAAAGGCACACGTAGTAACATAAAAAGGCAATGGGCTGGATATTTTTTAAAAAAGAACTGACATAAAAATAATAGAGATGAAAAATGACGCTACTATACCAAATCCTTGGAGAATGGACTTTGTCATTCATTACGCTGCTGTGGGGCTTGTGCACTTTTAAAACTTGACTAAAATATTTAGCTTTCCAGAGAGAAAGATTCTTTCATTTCCCCCTATACTATGCCCAAAACAGCTTGTCAACTGAAAAATTGGTTAAAATGAAACATCAAACTATGAGTTACACCCGCCTAGCACACTGCGGTCATTTGTCATTTATAAAAACACCAGCGTTAACTATTTCAGAATTTTAAAGCACCTGTTCTGTAATAAGTCACTCTATCATGCAGAGGAAGTGCTTTTTAATATGGAAAATAAAGTGATACCTTTTTATTTATAGTAAAATGTAGTAAAATTTCCAATAAAATGAACTAAAAACGATATGCAATATTTAAGATGGTTTGTATAGGCTTTTATTATAGCATGCACATTTTTAGGTGACATTATTACTTATACTACCTCTTCTTGACCATTCTAGAACATAGAGTAGATAATAACATTAGGCCATATGGTTAATGAACACTAAAGTATACATTCAATGACTGGAAATGGCCATTGATCTCCAAAATGCTTCAGCAATGTGACTTGATTGGTGAATACTTCCCTCAAAATATTTTCTTTTAAACTCTGTGAGCTAATAGGTTGAAAGGACACATAGTTGAGACCATGGTATGCAACCCACCAGACCAGAATACTAGCATCCTGTGTGTGATCCATATGTGATGTTAGGACCTGCACATCTAAAGCATCGCTGCAGTTCAAAATTTCCACCCCCAGGGGCACCATCTCTGCACCTCTCTTGGGTGCGTGGTGTAAACATTCCTGTTAGCTGGAGAGCAACAGTAGGGCCCCAAGCAGAAGTGTGATTAGAAAGAGGCCTCAGACCAAAGACTGGGTAGGCAGTTCAACACCACTGCCCGTCCAAGGGGCCAGACAGAAAATAAACAAAGTTTGAGGCCAACATGAGCAGAGAGAAACTAAGAGAGTCAAGGGATGAGGAGCAGAGAGAGAACAAGAGCCTGACCTGGGAGAATTCTGGAGTCAGTGTGTGGTGGGGGCCGGGCGTTATTCCAAGAATGGTGTACAATCTGTAATTTACCTTAAAACATTTCAGCACAGAAGGGCTAATATTTTTCACTATTGTGGTACGGATGTTTACAAAAACACACACACCATAAAACACCTGACCCAACTGGCTTACAATCGGCACAAGTTCCTGGGGCTGATTCCTTAAAGGGACTCTGACAGAATCGTCAACCAAGCTTCTTGAAAGGGAACTCTAGACAGACTTACTTTCTCCCCTTTATCACTTTGATTAACTTAAAGGATGTTTTCATCGTGAACTAGAGCGCAAACTTATGAAACACACCCCCATGCAGCCACCACACAGGACCTGGAGTGGAACATGCTCAGACTCCCACCTTAGGATCAGCAAAACTACCCACTATCCCGCCTTTGTGGTAACCACTTCCTTCCTCTTCTTTATAGTTTTACCACTGCAGATGACATCCCTATCAAAGTAGAATTTTTTAAACAGCTTTATTAATTGATATATGAAGGACTGAACATATTTAATGTGTACAATTGGATGAATTTGAACATTGCCAAACACTGTGATACCACCACTACCATCAAGGTAACATACATCCAACACCACCCAGCGTTTCCTTGTGTCTCTTTGTTTTATTTGTTTGTTTGCTTTTTTGGTGATAAGAACACGTAATGTGAGATCTACTCTCTTAACAAAGTTTAAGTGCACAAGATGGTATTGTTAACTCTAGGCTGTCTGTTGTACACCAGCCTTCTAGATCTCTAGAAGTTATTCATTTAGCATAAATGAAAATGTATGCCCTTGGACAACTCCGCATTTCCCTTACTCCCTAGGCCCTGGCAACCACCACTGTAGTCTCTGCTTTGATGAGTCTGAGTCTGACTTTTAGATATCTCATGAAAGTAGAGTCATTCAGTGTTTGATCTTCTGGGACTGGCTTATGTCTCTTCGCATAATGCCCTCCAGGATCAAACATATTGTCACAAATGGCAGGATTTCCTTTTATTTTATGGCTGACTAATATTCCATTGTATGTATATGCCCCATTTTTTTATCCATTCATAAAACTAGAATTTAAATTTGCCTCTTTTTTTGTAACTTCATTTAAATGGAATCATGAAATATGCATTATTTTGTGTCTGCCTTTTTGGATTCTTTTGTTTAATGTTTTGTTTTTTAATTTATATATTGTGGATGAGTTAGTGGGCAATTATATGTATTTCAAATATTTCACTCTTGTGTTTTTACTCTGTTAATAGTGATTTTTGGTAAGCATATTATTCTTAGTTTTAAAGTATTAAAATTTATTTATATTCTTTTATGTTCCATTAAAAATTTGGATTTTGACTTGACTTTATAATACATGTTTTGGGAAGAATTAATAAGTCTTTCAACCCTTCAACAGGATATATCCCTCCATGTATCTAAAGTTTACTATCTTACAATAACATTTTATAGTTTTTTGACTGGAAGTTTTGTACATCTTTGGAATTCAAGGCAGTGGAATATGTGGAGTATTTGACACCTGGACAATACCTATAACACTTTCTCTATGAAAAAATTAGTTTCAGAAGTAATTACAAATACAGGTAATAATAATTTTCCTGATTTGGCCTTTAGTTTTAAAATCTAACAATTATAAACTTAAATTTTAAAAATATTACTCAAATTCAATAAAATAGTTTATGTATGAGGTATAATTTGCACTTAGCAAGCAAATTTACACTTTGCAGTTAGCACTGATTTGTTGTTTTAAATTTTAAAATCAAGTGAAACCCAGCTGGTGTCTCAGTGACTGAGCAGCAACCCATGAACGAAGGGGCCACCAGTTCAATTCCCAGTCAGGGTACATGTCTGGTTTATGAACTCCATCCCCAATAGGGGGCATGCAGGAGGCAGCCAATTGATGTAGTGCTCTCATCAATGTTTCTATCTCTCTATCTCTCTTCCTTCCTCTCTCTCTAAAATCAATGAAAATACATTTTTAAAAAATCAAGTGAAAACTGCAAGTAATTATAGAGACTAATAGATTCAAAGCAACTCAAGTTGCAGTTCTTTGTCTTTGCTGTTACTGAGCTATCACATTCTTCATTTTATATTTACTGCTTAAATTCAGGATAGGCAGTATCCTCGTGGTAGGAAGCACAAACTGTGCCCAAAGTAAGCCCAAACAATTCTGAGCAGAAATAGACTTAGTCTCAAAATGAAATGCATCTAGCTGAATATGCAGGCAGAGTTGTTTAATCTTTTCCTTATTGAGTTGTAGAATTTCTGTATATTCTAAACATAGTACATCTACTTTTCCCCCAATCGTGACTTTTGATAAACATACACTTCTATTTTTAATGTGGTTCAACTTAATCTTTTTTGTACAGTTGGATTGTTTACAGTTTGTTTAAGGACTCTCTTTTCACAGCAGCTGCTAAAATCATTACTGTTGTGCTTTCACTTTAGCTAATAATGTACTTGGGATGTGTTAAACAAGGGATAGGGGCCCATCAGTGGGCCCAGCAGCATTTATTGAAAAGATCATCTTTCTTCACCCTGCTGTGGTGTCAGTTTTGTAAAAAACCAAGTGACCAGGAACGTGTGACCTGTCTCAGGATTCTTCTGTTCCATAGGGCTGTCCGTCACTGTAACAACTGCACTCTGTCCTTGTCATTTTACATTTAGTGGTGCAAGTCCTTCCACTTTGTTCTTCTTTAGGTTTTTCCTGATTGCTCATGACTGTCAACATTTGCAAATAAATACTGGAATCAGTGTGTTGGTTTTTTTAAAAAACAAAGGGAAATCAAACACCATGTTAGGTTTTTGATTGGGATTGTTTTGACTATCTTTCTTTTCATGAATTTTTTTTTTTCATGAAAACAGCAAATGAAATTTTATCTCCAGATCTGGGAGGAAAGACATATATATATATTTTATTTTTCCAGACTCCTGAGAACTATATAGCAATGATAAGTGGAAATTCAATGATCTCTTATTTTAAATATTTATTTTGTAGCAAAATAGTTTATTCAGACAGATAATATATCAGGTCAAAAGGGTTTCTAGTAAGCTTCTTAAATAATTGTTTTCTTAAAACAAAGAAGATGCATTATTAGCCTAAGCAGCAGGACATTTCCTATTGCTTTGAACATGGAGGAAACCAACAACTCCGAATCCGTTAAGTCTGACTCCTGGGCAGAGAAAAGAGGGTTTGTGTAGTAATATATTTTTCAGTTTTTATTCTTGCCAAAGGAAAATCATATAATTTAATATGTATTAATTATAATAAGTTTGCTTAAATTTATTAAAATGATGTTTATATAATCAATTATTATATGATATAATTATGGTGCATTGAAATTACTGAATTGTCAGGAGAACTGGATGTGATCTAACAAGCCATGAACGTTCTCCAGGACTCAGTGTCTCGCCTGTAAAATGGGCGGGTTGAGACGATCTCTGAAGCCCCTTCTAGAACTAACATCCTATGCTCCTATTTACCATGCATCTCCCTTCATAGTGCAACAAACAACTGCATCATTCTTATACCATGGATATATTTTAACATTTAATTTTTAGCCTTAAAATTTTTTAACAAAAAATTTTATGTTTTGTATATTAAAAAATCTTTAAGGAAATCATCAAAAAAGATTTTTCAGCAACATTGAAAAATCCATCCTACCTAATAAAAGAGAAACATGGTAATTAGCGTACGACCGCTACCCTTCCCATTGGCTAATCAGGGCAATATGCAAATTAACTGCCAGCCAAGATGGCGGCCAGGCAGCTTAAAGTGAACATGAGGCTTGCTTGCTTCAGTGACGGAGGACTCCAACGTTCCCTGCCTGCTGGGGTCCAGCAGGTCCAGGGGTCCCCAAAGGTGTGGACGGAGTCGGCAAAGAAGGAATGACACGGAGACAGCGTTCAGTTGATCAGAAGCCTAGCCAGGATCTCCAGCCAAGTTCTGGTCTGGATCTCCAGAGAGGTTCTGCTTAGGATCTCCAGCCAGGTTCTGTGTCCATGTTGTCTTGCTAGGTTCTCTAGCCAGGTTCTCCAGGTTCTCCAGCCAGGTTCTGTAGCCAAGTTCCCTTGCTAGGTTCTCCAGCCAGGTTCAGTCACCAGGTTCTAGTCAGGTTCTCTTGCCAATTTCTGTAGTCAGGTTCAGTCCAGGATCTTTTGCCATGTTCTCTCCAGCGAAGTTCTTCTGTCTCTAGAGAATGTTCTGTGTAGGTTCTGTGCCTAGGTTCTGTCTCTCTCGGTTCTGTCTTCTAAGTTCTGTGTTCTAAGTTCTGTGTTCTAAGTTCTGTGTTCTTCTAAGTTCTGTCTTCTTACATCTGTATTTATACCAGTTGATTAAATCCTATCAATCTCTATTACAAAGGTTAGGGCGTTTCTTATCTCCATTCCAGGGAGTAAAGATTATGTAGCTTAAGCATGATTGTTCATAGTTAAAGTGATTAATTACCCACCTGGCACTTAGTTAAGAGGTTTTATTCCCTCCCTAACTTCAGGGGAAAATCCCTACCTGGGGAAACCACCTTTCTCAGAGACCTTGGTTAAAACACATAGTGCCAAGAAGGTGAGCAAACATATTAAGAACAGTATGCCATATATGCCAGGTCCCTTGAAACAGCAAGCATGGACTGGCTCCTGGCACCTGCCTGCCGCTGCCGGCCTCTGAGCTGCAACTCTAAGCAACTATGTTACAAATATAGAAGCTAAACAAAACCCCAGAAACCTACTGTAGTCCACTTGGCTTCAGCCAGCAGGATTGCAACATTGTTTCAAATACAGAAGGTAAACAAAGGCCAGAAACCTGCTTTCAGCAGCGGAGGCCAAAGAGCTGGAGCCAAGCCTCAAAGCTAAAGCTGGCCCAGAATAAAAAAGAAAAAAAGGAGCGGTTGGGAGCTTTAGTCGCCCGCCAGCCTGAAAACAGCCCTCAGCCCCTCACCCAGACTGGCCAGGCACCCCAGTGGGGACCCCCACCCTGAAGGGTGTGTGACCAGCTGCAAACAGCCATCATCCCCTCATCCAGGCTGGCCAGGCACCCCAGTGGGGACCCCCACCTTCATCCAGGACACCCTTCAGGGCAAACCAGCCGGCACCCACCCATGCACCAGGCCTCTATCCTATATAGTAAAAGGGTAATATGCCTCCCAGCACCGGGATCAGTAGAGCCACGAGGCCTCCCGGCACCGTGATCAGCGAGACAGGGGGCAGTGGCCAAACCCCCTGATCGCCCTGCGGCTCTGTGTGTGACAGGGGGCGGGGCCACAACCTCCCTATCCGCCCTGCTCTGTTCATGACAGGGGAAGGCGCCCCAACCTCCTGATCAGCCTTGCTCTGTGCCTGATACAGGGGAGATCCCCAACCCCCTGCTTGCCCTGCAGCTCTGTGTGTGACAGGGTGCGGTGCCCCAATCCCCTGATCGGCCCTGCTCTGTGTGTGATGGGTTAGAGCCATAACCTCCCCATCGGCCCTGCCCTGAGTGTGAGAGTGGCGGTGCCCCAACCCCCTGATCGTCCCTGCTCTGTGGGTGATAGAGGGCGGCACCCCAACCCCCACCCCACGGGCCCTGCTCTGTGTGTGATGGGGTAGAGCCATAACCTCCCCATCGGCCCTGCCCTGAGTGTGACAGTGGCGGGGCCCCAACCCCCTGATCCGCCCTGCTCTGTGTGTGACAGGGGGTGGTGCCCCAACTCCCCTATCGGCCCTACTCTGTGAGTGACAGGGGGGAGCTCCCCAACCCCCTGATGGGCCCTGCTCTGTGCGTGACAGGGTATGGAGCCCTAACCCCCCTGATGGGCCCTGCTCTGTGCGTGAAAGGGGGTGGCGCTGCAACCTGCCCATCGACCCTGCCTTGAGTGTGACAGGGGTGGTGCCCCAACCTCCCAATTGGCCCTACCCTGAGCGTGACTGAGGGTGGCATCACAACCTCCTGATTGCCCTGCTCTGTGCATGACAGTGGGCGGTGCCCCAACTCCCCAATCGGCCCTGCTCTGAGACCAACCAGGGGCTGCACCTAGGGATTGGGCCTTCCTTCTGCCACCCGGGAGCAGGCCTAAGCCAGCAGGGCATTATCTCCCGAGGGGTCCCAGACTGCAAGAGCGCACAGGCCGGGCTGAGGGGCCCTCCCTCCCCCCCAAGTGCACAAATTTTTGTGCACCGGGCCTCTAGTTTACTATAAAAATCATAAAAAATGTAGCAAAGTACAAATCTCCAGTTATAAGATGAATACATTCTTGGGATCTAAAGTAGCATGCTGACTGTAGTTAACAATACTGTATTGTATACTTACAATTTGCTAAGAGAGTAGATCTGGAAAGTTCTCACCACTAACACATGTGCACAAACACACGTACACACACACACAAATGGCAACTTTGTAAGGTGATGGATGTGTTAACTAATCTTATTGTAGTGATCATTTTGTAATATGTACATATATGAAATCATTACATTGTATACCTTAAACTTACACAATATTATAAGTCAATTATATCTCAATGAAACTAAAAAAAGAATGTAGCATAATGTTGAAACTGAACAGATGGCATTTATATCATACTAGAGGCCTGATACACGAAATTCGTGCAAGAGTAGGCCTTCCTTCCCCAGCTGCCGGCACTGGCTTCCCTCTGGTACTCGGGACCCGGGCTTCCCTCTGGCCACCGGCAGGCACCCGGGACCCGGGCTTCCCTCGCAGCCCCGGCTTCATCCGGAAGGTTGTCCGGAAGGATGTCCAGTCTAATTAGCATATTCTGCTTTTATTATTTAGATAATATACTAGGGCTGAGGTGGGCACAGGGGAGGGTCTTGGCCCATCCTCCATGCCCTTGCTTGCCCCCTCCCACCACGGACCCCGATCCCATCTGCTGGCAGCCTTGTTCCCGCCCCTGCCACCACATCCTCGTGCTGAGGGTTCTGGCCCTGCTTGCACTTTGCTGACAGTGCGGAGCAATTGGGGCCGGTGCCAGCTGCGGTGCAAGTGGGGCTAGCGCCGTCAGTGGGTGCGAGTGGTGGCTGCTGCCCCAGTTTGCCCTCAGGAGCAGGGGGAGGTGGAGAAGCCCTCAGGGGTGATCAGGGCTGGCAGCCACCGCTCGCACCCGCTGATGGTGCTGAGCGATTGGGACAGGCCCCGGGTGCCAGCAGTGGGAGCAGAGAATTTCAGTAACCACCAGAGGCTTGTCCTGATGACAGCGACCGGCACCCTGCCTTGGTCTGGCACCCCCGCTCACCTGCTCCACCATCCCAGTGTGGCCAACACCCGCCATGTTCCATGCATGCCCCCTGGGGATCAGCACATGTCATAGCGGCCGGTTGTTGAATTGTTCAGTTGTTCTGCTGTTTGGTCTATTTGCATATTAGCCTTTAATTATATAGGATAATCTTGGGGATTATTGGAATAGTAATAAAGATTGGTGAAAATAAGAGGCATCCATGTTTAGACTCTAGTGAAACTCAAGTGCACTGTCAGTGAAGCTAAAGTATTCTTGAAACCTTGCCCTTCAACTCACTTTCCTAAGCAGCTGTTTCTTTCCAACTGAGAAACGTCAAATATTTTTCATAAGACCCAACCCATCTCCCCAAATTATTTTTTATTCTAATTTTTTCTAGGACATGGATCCTATATTCTTTTAGCTTTTCATGTTTTTCCCTTAAGTCTACTCATATATTAGTTATGAATATGGCAAAAGGCTATATTCTCAGTTAAAATGATCCTTGATTATTCAGGTCTCTGAGCACAGTGTTAAGAACAAGACCATTAATTCAATTGAAATGAAATGTTAATTGAGTTACAGCTCTGCATTTGACATAGAAAGATGGAGTAAGGCCAACTAACCCTCCTTAAATGTAGTGAGGACCAGCTTTTTGTTACAACCAAGGAACTGTGACTTCATGTCAATGTTAGCTTACTGATTAAAAGACAGCTTTCCCCCTCCACACACACACCAACCTTCCAGATATGTGTCCTATAAAAAGATCACAGCTCATCTCTTAGCTGGCCAGCGATCTAGGGCTGTTTTGCTCTTAGGAAAACCACAGGGACCCCAAAAAGGAAGGTGTGGGTGAGGTCAACAAGCATGGAGCAGTTGAATATCAGTTTTCTCCTTCCACCTACTTTTAAAGCCAAATCACCAATTCTGAGTTGAAGTGTTTTCTCTTCAAACTCTAATTAAATATTTATAATAACTCCTGGCTATTGGGGTCCAATATTTTTAGAACTGAGAAAGGAAATATATGCCTTGTCTATCAGACTGCAACAAAGGGACAGAAGTGGCAGAAAGGTTAAACTTTACATCACTCTGATTTTATTTCTGTGGAGTATTAAGGAGGTAACAACAAAAACAAAAGAAAATAAATATTAGTGCTCACACTTAAACATTGGAGAAAAAAAATTACTATGATTCAATTAAGTTCAAGTAATAATCAGATTACCAAAACCAAGAAAAAAGGTATGCTGATCTATTTACAATCTTTAATGTATTCAGATTATATCTGTTTTAATATAATCTGTTAGTTGACCTGTTTGTAAGAGGTGTTAGGAGCAGGAATCACTTTTAGTTGCAGGATTTTTCTAGTTGCATTAGTTTAAGGTTTTTAAAGAAGGGTGTTTATTACACTTAAGCAGTCTTAGCAGCATATCCCTCAATCTCTCATTTAGAATCATGTAGATTCCAGTTATAAAAAGCAAAATTTTACTTGAAATAAAATGCTGTTATTTATTTTGTGCCTTAGAAAGTATGAACAATTATGAGACTGTACACTTAAAACCTTAGATAAATTTTATATATATGTGACTAATTTTATATATTATATAAAACTAATTTAACAAACTAGGTAAATATAGCAGCTTAGAGATGACAAAAGGACTTTCATCTGTGTCAGACAATATTCAAGAACATCAGGTTCTCTTAGAATATTGTTTTATATTTTCCTCACCAAAACCCTGTTGAATAGATATTATCTCTTTTTCCTGGATGAGTAAACTAAAGCTCAGAGGGATTAAGCAAATTTCCTAAATCTCCCAGCCAGTACACAGCAGATCTGGATCGCAAACTCAAGGCTTCAAACTCTGAGTGGCATAACTTAAATGAGATAAACTGCGTTTTCTTCTTAATTTTCTTCTGCTCTTCTTCAGTGGGTATGATTGAGGAACCTTGGACTAACTATGTGTAGACAGATGATAATAATACTTTCTCTGCTACATATCAGAGTAAAGCAGAAGGCAGGGGCAGGTGAAGGGGTAGGAGAGCAGCCCTGGCAATGTGGACGGAAGGGAGCCTGGAGAGCAACAGGATTCCCAGGGCACTCAGAGTCCCATCTAGCTTGGCCCCAGCCTTTTTAAGTACGCACATTTATTTTGTTTGATCATGAGACTGAATATTTTTCTTTAAAATCTGATGTGAAATTTGGAAATTGGAATTTGAAACCTAGAGAAAACTACATTACTGTTACTTATGAGCCTTCTGAAGCATTATGTTCAAATTTCCATGCTGAACTGGTAAGAATAAAGTAAGGTCAGCTGCACTAATGGAAGGCAATGCTGTGTGTGTGTGTGGCATGTGTGTGTGAGTGAGGTGTGTGTGCATGTATGTATTGTGTGAGTGTGGTGTGTATGTGGTATTATATGTGTGTCTGTGTGTGTCTGCTGTTTTAGGGGTATTTGGGCCAGAAGGAAGGAGGTGGTCAGATGACACCATTAAGAAGTAGATAGTGGCATCCCCAGATTCCAATGCCAGGCAATCAAATTAAGGAGGACAGATGACATGCAGGGAAAGGACACAGCCAGGTCAGTAGGAGACAGCCTGGGTGAGTCCTTTGTCATTTTCTTTTCCCAGGTAGGAATGGCCTTATGGAGGCATGAGAGGGAAGCCAATAGAAAGGCCCTATTAATCCTGGCCATCAGTGCAGGTGAAGGAGGTCACTCTCAGATTGTCCCCCAGCTATGTCCACAGACCATCAGAAATTCACATGCTCTTGATAGTAAAGCAGGTCCTGGGCAGCTTCCTGGCATCCAAGCCAGTGACAATGTAGTGAGGGTGAAAAGCATGACCACAGCAGGTAGACGACATGCCCACTCTGTGCCAGATCCTCAGTTACCCATTCCCACCCACAAGGTAAGAATCACTATTCTTTTATGATAGATGAGACAGTAAGCCTCAAAGAAGTTAAGTGACGTGGCCATGGCCACAAAGCTATTTAGAGCTAACTTGTTCTCTCTCACTCCCAGCTTAATCAGCACTCATTGCACAGGTTTGCAGATGAAAAATCAGATCCAAAGTTGGTCTCCCCCAAAGCAGAGTTTATGAGAACGCATGTGTCGCTGTAGATAGAAGAGAGACCTAAATTCCCCATTTCTAGGATGGCATGTTGCTAGACCAGAGATGGTGCTTCATCTGCTTCTTCCATGGTCTACAGGAAAGATTAGCAAGTAAGTGGGAAAAGTAATGGAGAGAAGGAAGAGGACAGAATCAAGGGATTGCCTTAAAATTATATTGTGCCAGTGGTTGGTTCTGAGGGACATCTACTTTGGCCAAGTTCAACTGACTGGATGGGCCTGGGTCAAAATGATGCAGCCATTTGCTGGTTCTCAAGAACGCTCTGGCTACCCTCATTCAGATGAGACAGGGCTGTATGCTGAGAGCTATGGCCTGGGGCATCCCATCCAAGCTGGACTGTGTTCTGTTTAGGAGCCAGGTTATAAGGGAAGCCACTAACGCTCTGAGGCTCATCCTGAAAATGTCAGCCATGACTCCACCTGGCCTCATTAATTGGAATATTGTGGAGAATCATCCATAGGGAGAAGTGAGGAGCAGGAGACCCTGAAGACGTACAGTGCCCCTTTGAGTGAAGGGAACGTCTGTTATTCTAACTCGGTTGCACCTCCAGGTTAAGGTTCTGTGATATAAGCCTTTAGTATGTCTTTCAGGAGCAGCACTGACCAAACTGTCCTCTACGGCTCACTATTCAAAGTGTAGTCCTCAGACCAGGATCAATGGCATCATCTGGTAAATGCATAATCCCAGCCCTATTTCAGATCCAATGGACCAGAATCTTTATTTTAACAAGCTCCCAGGCCTTACTCTGCATCTTCAAGTTTGAGAAGCATGGTTCTGCTGGTCACTGGTGCTCTGCACAGTGTTTATAAGGGTTTGGGGGAAAAAGCAATCATGGTTTCAGTTATCACATACACACACATATATATATATATACAACAGTTGCTTTCGGAAAACAAATTTTTCCAACTTTGTTTAACCCAGTGTTTTCCAAGTGTATTTAATACAGAACTTTTCTTTAAAATGAAAGCTGTATCAACATTTATGGGACATTACTGTTGGTTCCTGATAGAGATCTACTGCTAGAAGTTGATGGGGGTGGGAGTGGATGGTGAAGAATTTTATAATGAACAGAAATAGGGAAAGAAATTTATTGGAGTTTCCAGATGCCGTTTTTAGAAGTGAATTAGAAGAAAGACTAAACGAAGAAAAGCATTACATTTTGAAGGCTAAACAACTCAACAGTGGATTTGCCACTGACCAGCTGTGTCATGTTAGGCAAGGATTTTAATCTCATCTGCAAAATGGGGATAGTCATAGATCCTACTTCAACTGTGTTGTTTCATTTAGATAATGGTTATGAAAATTAGCACACAGCAAGTGCCCAGTATATCTCAGTTATTTTTATTATTACTATTCTTATCCTCTGTAGAGTATAATGGTAAGAATATTGTAAGATTCTATAACTTAGAACTTTCCTATTTTTTTAAAGTTTTTGTTGTATTAGGTCTGTTTCCAAAGGGTTTTATTAGCAATAAATTTCTTAAAATGCACATGGCCTGTCAGTCTTCAGGTACAGCAAGAACTTGGCATAGTTGTGGGAACTATTTCCCTTTGGGCAGTTCTAGGTACTTTTGCCATAAGCATCTTTGTCAAAGACATTTGTGCCACAATCACTTTTGTGACATTATCACCACACAACTAATTGGATATAAGACAATTTTGCCATAAAAATTATAAAATCGTAACAAATAGACAGACATTTAAAAAGACATAATGAAACATAAAATAATAAATTAAAAAACTAAAATATTTTATTGCAAAACACAAAATATTTAAATACATTTCAAATGTTTGTAGATTCATGGCAATACTGCACAAATAACTGATTTTATTTTGTGGATTGTATCTAAGCACTTGTCTTTGTTCTATGGTAAATGTGGGTTCAACTCTGTACCCTCAAAGAGGGCCCTTGGCCTCTCTTTCTCGTCCCAACGTAATGTGTTTCAAAGTAAGAAACCAACTCTTGGGGCAAATTATCATCATCTGGAAAAAATGCTACTTTAACACCAGCACCACGACCATGTCTACTGGTCATTGTATAGATGACTATGAAAACTACGATGCATATAAAAATGGGAGTAGCTATGAGAGCTTCATCAATGGGGAAATGAAACCAAACTGACAACTAGCTGAAATACATAGTCTGCCATAGGTGGTTGATTCATCAATGGCTAAATAAATCCAACCAATCAAACAACAACAGCAGTTATTTATTTTTTAAAAGCAAAATTGCCTTACGGCCAATGAGTTGTGTGCCAAAAAATGTTTGCAGCAAAAAAGCTTGTGGCAAAGATGTCTATAGCAAAGATGCTAAGGCAAAAATACTGTACATGCCTTTTGGCAGTCAGTCTTGGGAAAAACAAAACATGAAGGGATAGAGCAGCTGCTTGCTACCACCAGGAGGAGAGGAAAGCTGGCTGAGTTCATGGTCCTATTGCACGGAAGGGAGAGGCGCATGAAGTGGAACCTTGAGTGTGCGAGGTGCCCTGGTGTCTAGCAATGGAAGCTCTTAGAAATTCCCTGCTTCCTATTAAAAATGTTAGTGCATCGTAATAACACTTCAACTAAGAGAGCATGAATTCTCTCTAATATAGTTTGTAGATGGTGGGGGTTGCGACATCAGCTTCAGCTTTGTAAAATTACTTGGATTGAGAAATGTCTGAGCATTTACTGGTACAATGGATTGATGGGGAGGCCTCACTAGAAGTCTATTTGCACATGGAATTAAGCGAATAACTCATGAGCTCAACCTAACTCAATAAATTTGACCCACATAGAAAGTCTCAGTGTAAGAGAGATCTCCTCAGGCCAGCTCCAATGGAGATGGTCTGACTCTTAGGAGGAAGGGATTTAGGGTACAAACTGAAAATTATGTGTTACATCATTGTGAGGGTTTTGGTAGCCCCCCCCCCACAGAGTGTATGCTCTCTTCACCTGGCTCTGGCCCCTCCCTCAAGGGCTCCCAAAGTGGTGGGGGAGGGGTCCAGTCAGCATGGGCCAGGACCTCCTGGCACCATGGAATCTGACAGAAGTGACAACTGTGCTCCACATAGGCAAGTCTCCCTAGAAAAAGTGGCTCTACTGAGAGAAGCCATGAGGTCTTACAGATGGTAATGGTTTGGGAGCACATGGATGACTCCCTTGGGAAACTCCCCATAATAGTCAGGGCAAACACTAGGGGGCTTGGGTACTTCAGCCGCAGGGGGCAGTGAGAGGCAGCAAAATATGAGCTTTTATGGCCAAGCTACCATTTTTAAATAAGGTTAAGTTACCCTCAGAAAGTTCAAAAGATAAGGCAATTATGCCTCATAATAACATTAGCACACAATAGGCAATGCATTCATACAAGAGGCAGATTACAAGTAAACTTACAGTGCAGAGAATGGTACAAAATACAATTTATCCCGGTGAGTCACCTCTCTATGCATTTAAAGTCAGCCTCGGTGTGCTTCAGGGAGGCCCTTCACATTCCTCTCCCTCAGTTTTTCCTTTTCTACCCAGCTTCTCTCCTCACAATGTCCTGACTCCATCCGGTAGGTGCCCCATCCTGAAGGTTTTGAAGACTTCATTCCTGGCTCATCCTGGGGGATGACAGTGGCTTCTTAGAGTCACAGAAGGTGCTTCTGATTCTTTAGAGTACCTCATTCACAGCATAGGAACCACCTGAATTCTTGCAAAATGCAGATTTTTATTCAGTAGGTCTGAGGTGGAGCCCAAGATTCTGCGTTTCTAACAAGCACCCAACTGATTCAATGTTGTTTGTCTGTCATCCACACTTTGAGGAAAAGTGATAAAAATGACAAGAAAAAATTTCTCTCACTGACATTGATTACCATTCACAGCACAACTTCAAGTCCAGGGAATGAAAAGAAACAAAAGAGATGAAGGAGATTGAGAACACCATCCTGCCATATGTGGAGAGGCACATAGCAAACTGGAAATAATGTTCAGATGTAATTAAATAACTATCGTGTTGTTCTGCTGCTAACAATGCCTCCCACTCTCCTCTCCCATCAGGAGGATAATGCTGAAACCCATAAGAGAGAGTGGTGGGAGAAAGCCTGTCCTGGTCTGGCCTAGGCCTCATGCTTCTGCAGTCTTTCTAGGGCTAGTTCATCTGCGGATCAATAGCTTGTCTCACAGAAGTCCCTGTCACCTAATCAAGCTTGTATTAGTCAATATGCAAGTTACAAAGATTTCCCTTTCCATTTTGCAATTGTTGAGAGTGAAATCTTTGAAATAAGGACTTACCAACTGTGTTTCCATTGATATATTATCTTTGTTCACAATTGTTATAAATTGCACAACTTACTCCATTGCTAAAATACAACTCCCCTTTAGTGTAAAAGCATTCACCCAGGAAACGAGAAAGCCTGATGTAATATGACTGCAGCCAAAGGCCTATTAGTAATGACCACGTTACTAATTTTACGCGTCCCGATTTTATGCATCAGGATGGTCTCTGGCCTTTCCTTAGAAGCCTTTCTCTCTGTGGTTGTTTTCTTTTGTCTCATTATAATAAAGCTCCTCCCCAAAGTCATTGTAGTTTCAAAATCTATTTCCTTGCTGCCTTATTAGGTTACTGCTGTTTAATCCTACATAACTTCACTTGTTTGATTCACTGACATCTAAGTTATTTCAACATGGAGCATGTGGAGTGATAGGAAGAACTCTCGATCCTGGGAAATAAGATAATGGATTTTTGTCTTTTAATTTGCATATAGTCACTTGATCATGAGGTGAGGAAGAGTTGATCACATTTCATTGATAACCAGTATTTAGTAGCTGACAGAGTGAGAAAAGAAAATTGACTTAACTTTGTAAAAGTACTATTGATTATAGTTATTTAAGCACAATTACCAGGCAGCTCAATAGTAAATTGGCCTACATTTGTGTACACATGCATGTATCATTAAATATTAAGTTTTAATGTATATTGTATTTGACCAACACAGTCAACTCTGTACAAATGCAGGTTGTACGCCTAAAGTAGTAAGAGTCACTCCACAAACCACATGAGACACACTTTGTATGCACAGTGTCCTAATACTTTTGGTGGTCTTTTCAATTATTTATACCACGTGGTTATTGCCCTGTTGCCCTCAGGAATATGGCCTGAAAGCCCACAACATCTCATTTCACAGTGTGACTCCACCATTTTTTAAAAACTGTTTTTATTGATTTTTAGAGAGAAAGGAAGGGAGAGGGATGGAGAAATAGAAACATTCATGAAAGAGAAACATCATCAATCGGCTGCCTCTTGCACACCTCCCACTGGGGATTGAGCCCACAGCTTGGGGCATGCGCCCTACCAGCTGGCTGCACAACTGTTTTTGTTTCTTCCCACCTTTGCACAGTTACAGGGGTTTCTTCCCTCTCTCTGAAACGTCCCTGCTCCTGCTCTTGGCTTCCTGCTAACTCGTCCTTCAGGTCATTGCTAGATGCCCTTCTCTTCTCTCCCTAAGGCTGGATTAGATGCTCCTTATACTTGATAACTCCTCTGTTACACAATTTTCACAATCTATTGACATTCCTTGCCTACATATCTGTGTTTCTCTTCTAGACAGGAGTTCCTTGGGAGGAGAAAGCTAGTGTTATTCATTGTTGTATTAAGTGCATAGCACTTAAGAAAATCCCAATAAGTATTTGTTGAATGAATAAATAAATGAACAAAGCCTTCTCTCCTGTTCTGCTCCAAGCACACTGCTTCTTCCTGCCTCAGAGGAAAATGGCAGGCTGGTTGGAATAAGTTATTTTCAAGACTATGGTGATGAAAGTCCAAGACTGTCTTAATATTTGGCTAATCAGTTTTTTCTTTATAACTCAATATTAGTCTGGCTATATCCTCAGTCTTCATTTTATTGACATAATGAAATTCTTCACTATTGTTTTAAAGCTTAAGAGCAAACTAAAATGCCTTTGCTTTATTTTAAAATGTCAGAGTAGATTGGAATACTATGAAGACATATTAGAAGTTAATTAAAGAAATTGAGTTCAGAATTTCGTTTTACTTCTCTGATGTCCTAGTAATGCATCAGCATAGTATTTGGTCTATAGTAAGTTCCCGGTAAATGTGAGCTACTAATCTTCTTGCCCAGCCCAGTTAGTCGCTTTAAGCAGTTCCAGTTTGTAAGTCTGGAACTGCTTCTTATGTGTTTATGCCTTAAGGCAATAGACTCCAAACTATGAAGAGGAGAGAAGACAGAGCACCAGAATTTTATTTATTTATGAAAAAAGAGTTAGCGACTCCTCCCCTCGTATATGCACTAAGCTTTGGTCCTTCTTAAGTTTTAGCTCAGTTCAGCAAAGTCAGCCATTGTTGAAGCTGCTATACCCAGAACTGCATTAGTTTGATCTAGTGCAGCTACAGGGATAATTATGAAATTCTCTGATGCTGCCAGGTCTTAAGCAGCTTCAAAGTCTCTCTGTAATGACTTCCTTAGGAACTGGTACTTAGTGTGCCCATAAGCTCATATTCTTACCACTGGTTTCCATGCCTTCAAATATGCTGTGCTCTCCCTCTCCAATCAACTTCTCTCTTTGGTTCCAGAGTAGAAATCATGTTCTACTGGAAATAGACATTCACAGGCTATAGAGTAATCTCCACAATAGAGTAAAAAAGACTCTCCAATGTATATACTAATATGGTATAATATACATATACACTAGTAAAGAATATTTGTAAAATATAACTCAGCCACAGGAGCCCACACAACCCACAGCAGATTGTGAGAAACTGAGCTGCTCGGTCACATTCTTATGCAGCCTATTTGAAAATCAAATACATATTAAAAGTAAGGCTTAAACTCACACAGCAAATAAATCACAAGGCATGCCTGGAATTCATTTCTCTAATGTTTCCTGCCATGGTTGTGGAGGCGGCCTGATGGGAATTAACACCACCAAGTATTTTCCAATACTTTTGCATAGTGAGGTCAACTAAGGACACAACTTTAATTTGGGCCTCAGATTTCTTTGTGGACTTTATAAGCCCTTTAAAGTTATAAAAATATCAGTATTCATTTGCACAGGTACAAGATAGGATCAGCTACAGAAGGGAAAAGAGCATTGTTTCTACTTGGTGGGCTTCTATAAGCACTTGCTGAATTTATGTGTGTAGCCACTCCTGCTGTCTATGCACTGAAGGGGGTAATGGGGTGAGATGAGAGGGTGTACATACAAATCAACCATCTATCTGCATAAGGCGTTTGTAAGTCTGGAACTGCTTCTTATGTGTTTGTGAACACATAGATTATCTTTTGTATATTGATGGAAACATGAGTTTGGTGGATGCTCCTTTATAACAGACTAAAGGCCCAGTGCAAAAAATTCGTGCACTGGAGGGAGTGTCCCTCATCCCAGCCTGCACCCTCTCCAATCTGGAATCCCTCTCACAATCCGAGACTGCTGGCTCCTAACTGCTCGCCTGCCTGCCTGCCTGATTGCCCCTAACCACTTCTGCCTGCCAGTCTGATCACCCCCTAACCCAGGGGTGGGCAAATTTTTGACTTGAGGGCCACAATGGGTTCTTAAACTGGACAGGAGGGCCAGAACAAAAGCATGGATGGAGTGTTTGTGTGAACTAATATAAATTCAAAGTAAACATGATTACATAAAAGGGTACGGTCTTTTTTTTCAATAGTTTTATTCATTTCAAACGGGCTGGATCCGGCCCGCGGGCCGTAGTTTGCCCACGGCTGCCCTAACCACTCCCCTACCAGCCTGATTGATGCCCAACTGCTCCCCTGCAGGCCCAGTCTCCCCCAACTGCCCTCCCCTGCAGGCCTGGTTTCCCCCAACTACCATCCCTCCCTTGCAGGCCCAGTTGCCCCCAACTGCCCTCCCCTGTGGCCTGGTCACCCCCAGCTGCCCTCCACTGCCAGTCTGGTCACCCCTAACTGCCATCCCCTGCAGGTCTGATCCCCCCAACTGCCCTCCCTCCCCTGCAGTACCAGTTGCCCCCAACTCCCCTCCCTTGCTGGCCTGGTTGCCCCTAACTGCCCTCCCCTGCAGGCCTGATCCCCCCAACTGCCCTCTCCTGCCAGCCTGGTTGCCCCTAACTGCCCTCCCCTGCAGGCCCAGTCACCTCCAACTGCCCTCTCCTGCTGGCCTGGTCACCCACAATTGCCCTCCCCTGCTGGCCATCTTGTGGTGGCCATCTTGTGCCCACATAGGGGTGGCCATCTTGTGCCCACATAGGGGTGGCCATCTTGTGTGAGGGCATGACAGTCAATTTGCATATTACCTCTTTATTATATAGGATGAGATGGTGATTGGCAACAACAGAACAGTGTGGATTATGGGTCTCAGGAGAGAAGACAGTTGTGAAAACCAGAAAATATGAACCTAACAAAAAGATCTAAGAGGAAATAATCAATGCAACCCAAAGCAAAAACCATAATGGTACGCTAATAGCTAATAGATGTTAAGCTAATCTGTAGACTGTTATTTGGCTAAAGACTTAACAGAGAAGTGTCTCCTGGAACCTGATGCTGGTTGGAGACTTAAAAGTGAGAATAATGAAGAGGCTGCAACTAAAACAATTCAGGCAAGAACTAATATCTTCATGTGTGGGGAAGGTCATAAGATTTGGATGAATCCTCTTAAAAAAGCATCCAACCATCACTCTTTTCCAGCCACATTCATATTTTTGTGCTTTTCATTTGAAATTGTGGAATAAAGGACCTCTTGTAATTTAACAGGGTTTTGGCCATCTACAGATAGTCAGGAAAGATGGGAAAGAATAGGAGTATCAGGTGGACTTTGGTGATATCTTTAAAATGGCACCATTGGTTGTCAGATAATGTTCAATGTGCATGCTTCTATGTTGGCAGAGCTTCCTTGTTGCTTTTGAATCTATTCTTTCCTCACATGAAGCAGGGGAGGTTGATCCCAACTCCAGCCCAGGTCCAGGGGCAAATCCTAACCCATCCTAGCCAACCAGGATGGTGCTATTCTTCTTGTCCATGGTGGTTTAAGACTGAGCTTGTGGTTTATTGTGATCAGTGAGTTGGGAGAGATCTTCTTGGAGACTTCCAGGGAATGTCACCTCTTAAAAAAGACACCCATAAAGCCATGTTTTTCTTTTGGCTGTGGTGTCTGAAGGCTGCATGAGGAGGAGAAACCAAGTGCAATGTTGGGGAGAGCTAGCCTGAGGACCAGGATAATGCAGGCGGACTGGAAGAATAAAGAGTCTGGATCCTTAATGACTACTTTTTATACCAATGAATTTAGCAATGAGTTTAGCAATATTGGATGTTTTCTTTTATAAAACATAAAATTTCCTTACAGTTTAAGCCACTTTCAGTTGGTTCTGTTACTGTTTCTTGTAGCCAAAAGCATTTTGACTGAGAAATATGCTCTTGTCCAGAAATATCTCTGAAGGTTATTCTACTTTAGTAACGTGGGTGTCTGGTGATGTAGATTATATAGGAAGCTATATAGGAGGAATGGTTGTTTTCTCTTGTTCCCACTCTAGATTATTCCTCTAGTTCCTGGAAGAGATTGAAGACTTATTCTTACAGCTGCTGGTCCATGCCAAAGACTGTTGCTCAGGCTTTGCTGATGAAACCTGGATATAAGAACCACCTTGTCTGAAAACTGTTCTTTCATTGCCCTACTTCTCATTTAGACCAAGTTTTTATCATTCATCCACCTGGACTCCTAGATGCTAAAGATGCAGGGCTCATTCCCACTGTGCTACCTATTCTCTCCCGGGCACCCATGGTCAGAGATCCTCTCTCCAACCTGCCGCGATATGGTACGGTAGTCACCCCCCACCATCCATGGTTCTTCTTTCCTTGGTTTCAGTTATCTGCAGTCAGCCATGTTTGAATATAGTAAATGGAAACAAATACATAATGCCAGAAATAAAGAATTCATGTTTTAAATTGCATGCTGTGCTGAGTAGCATGATGAAATCTTGCGCCAATCCTGCTCTATCCCACCCAGGACATGAGTCATCCCTTTGTCCACTGTCCACTGTGTACACTGCCTGCCCATTAGTTACTCAGTAGCCATAGTAATTATCAGATAGACTGTTATGATATCACAGTGCTTATGGTCAAGGGGCCGTTATTTTGCTTAATTATGTCCCGAAAACACAAGAGTAATGATGCTAATAATTTGTATATGCCAGAGAAGCTAGAAAAGCTACAAAGTGAAGAGGTAGGTGTGTATTAAAAACACACACAAAAAAACATTGTATATATAAGGCTCAATACTATTCGTGGTTTTAGGCATCCATTAAGGTATTGGAAGGTATTCCCCTTGAATATTGGGGGACTCCTATAATAAGGCTGTGGCCCCCTCTGCAGATTGAGCCATAGCAGCCAGAATACTCAGGAAAAGAGAAGGGGAGATATGTGTATGTACTTGCTAACTCCATGGAAAAGGGAGAAGGGGAGAATGGAAGTATGCAGGAGAAAGCTGGCATGCTGAGAATGAATGGAATTGAGAGTCTGGTAGGTTGTAAACAAGGGAAGCCCAAACTACATGGGATACAATTCAGAGCCTTCATCCTTAAACACAGAAGGTTGTGTTGAGTAAACCATATTAAGGGAAATGCTCAATATTTCTCTAGTGTTAAGTAGGAAGATAAAATGAGAAGGACTAACAAAGTGAGAGGAGAAAAACTTTTATTTGGCAGTATAAAAGTAATTCAAATTATAGGAATTGATGCAAACAGCCTATTACTTGTGCCAAATTGCCCCGCTACAGTATGACTAGCATGCATTAAATATGGTGTAGGTTTTATTATATAGCTCATGTCCCCAGCCTTCCTAGGGTTACTCTGAACCACTGTCATCAGCTAATGCAGTACATGGTGCTGACTCACAACTTTACCAAGAGGAGAGGCCATGGTCTGTAATTTACCTTCCTTCTCCCCAACATTTCTAGTGTTCCTTCATAATCCACTGTGGAACTTATTTAAATTTTCAACCAGTATTACCTTTAGAGGTATAGAATTTCAGCAATTTACTTTTTGTTATGCCTAATATTCTTCCCTACTGCTTCAAAAGAAGCCGCTCTTTATTTGACAATCATTTAAATGGCACTTACTAAATGCCGGTAATTTTTTCTAAGTGCTTCTCAAATATTAATTTGCGTCATCTTTATAACAACCCCAGGAAGTAGTGTGACAGACACTGCCCCACTCATGAGCCCTTGGTCCTCCCCAATCGCCCCTGCAGTAGCGGTGGACAGTTCCATGTGGTCTGGCAGTGAGGACCAGCTGTTGTAAACATCTGGTTTCCACATCCTACACTATACCTCTCTTACTCTCAAGAATAACCCACTCTTTAATGCCCCTTCATGAGCTTCTCTCCTTCACTATTTCACTTGCCCTTACGCCTCCACTTATGTTTCCTCTCAAAAAATTACCCAAACCCAAATCCTTCTCTATTGGTCTGCTTTGAGGCATATCCAAACTACAACACTAAGTTTTATTATTATTCTCATTTCATAGGTAAACAGAGTGAGGCATAGAGGTGTCTCATAATTTGCTCAAGGTTATCTAGTTAGTAAGTAGTCTGAATTCAAGCTTCAGAGGCTGTGTTCTTAACTACTGCCCTATGCTGCCTCTAAAAACCGTACTCTCTAATTAGGCAAACTCATCTGTCTCCAACTTATCCACATCATTCTCCATAAGATAAATGTGGGAAGGAGGGGTTTGGCAAATGACTGCCCTCAGTCAAACCTGGTGCGTGGCCTGTTTATTTAAATAAAGTTTTATTGGAACACAACCACATCCATTTGTTTTCATATAACCTTTTGGCTGCTTTCTCACTACAACAGCAGAATTAAGTAGTTGTGATAGAGACCGTATGGCCTGGAAATGTTTACTATTCGGCCCTTTACAAAAAGGTTGCTCACTCCTAGTATTTCTCCCTAAGGTGTGATTTCTCCCAGCTGGCACCCTGTAGCAGCTGTCAGTGGGACGCCCACAATGTGGCATGACTGTGGGTTGGGTAGCTTCGGGGATTCTGAATGTCTAGTCCAGCAATTTTCAAGTTTTTTAATCTCATGGCACATATAAACTAATTACTAGAATTCTGTAGTACACCAAAAATATATATTTTGGATACTCTGACCGCCCCCCCCCCAAAAAATAGTATAATTTTGATTGATTTACAAAATAATAATAATAATAATAATAATAATAATAATAATAACAATAATAGTAATTACCTACTCTTTTTGCTCCCAAGTGACTTTTTAAAAAATCAGGTGCCTATGCTTGTATATAAGGATGTCTGGTACCAAGAATTAACCAGAGGCAACCTTATTATGAGATGGGATCAATAAGATGCAACTCTATGGTATGATCTATATATTTATAGTTCAAGACAGGACATTCACACTGGATGGCTATTGTTGAATTGGCTGCTGCCTTTTTTTTTTATTTGACAGTCTAAGGCAGTGGTTCTCAACCTGTGGGTCGCGACCCCTTTGGCGGTCGAACGACCCTTTCACAGGGGTTGCCTAAGACCATCCTGCATATCAGATATTTACATTATGATTCATAACAGTAGCAACATTACAGTTATGAAGTAGCAACGAAAATAATTTTATGTTTGGGTCACAACATGAGGAACTGTATTTAAAGGGCCAGAAGGTTGAGAACCACTGGATTAAGGGAAAAGAGGGCAGTGCCCCTGACTAAATAGTTAGGTATTACATGTTTTAAAAATTCTTGCACACACCTGTTGAAAATGGCTGATCTAGTCAGTAAGCAAGTTCCTGCTGTGCACTTCTAACCAGCTCAGTCACATACCCAAATGCAGAGCTCATGGCTTACCCTTCTCCCAGCTGCCAGTCAAATGGTTTGGGACTATTTGTCCTTTTCCCAAACTTGTCCCGGTTTTGAGAGACTCAAGGTATTGCTTTCCCATGAGTGAGTACACAGCATCGGCCATGCTTCAACATGTGGGTTAGGCCCAAAGGAAGCTTCTGCCAGAGATGCAATCATGCAGAAGAGGAGCTTGACTAATTCCTCTCAGGCAATAGAGCTCTCATCTTATTTTAGATGATTCAATGGGAACAGTATGATTAGATGGTAGAGTTGTTATGCTAAATGCTTGTTCGGGAATTTCTGTGTTTAGGGCAATTTCAGCTGGGCCTGTCACCACAATATTTGCTTTATGCACTTGTGCACAGGTGTTGATAGAACATTTGCAGACATTCACATCAAAGGCACCCATTTGCTATCCTAGGCAATCAAAAGGATATCTCATTATGCATCATTTATGTCAATCTGCCAATTTGGAACTTTTTTATTCTTTCAAGAAACCATAGTAAAACTGTAAATCATTGAGTGATATGTGTTTAGCCACATCTTGATAATATCTGCCTTTCCAGTTAATGCTTTGAGAATATTCTTAAATATACCTTTCATAGTTTAAGATGCTATGCCAAAGAACCATAGATTGGTGGGGCCTTATAAACAACAGAAATTTCCTTCTCACAGTCTGGAGGCTGGACATCCCAGAGATCAGGGTGCCAGCATGGTTGGGCTCTGGTGAGGGCCCTCTTCTGGGGTGGAGAAAGCCACCTTGTTGTCTCCTCAGATGGTGGAGAGACTCTCTCTCATATGTCTTCTTAAAAGGGTACTAATCCCATCCATGAGGACCACATAACATGATCTAATTCTAATTACCTCCATAAGGCCCTGAAAGGACAGAACAGGACTGATAGTTGTGTCCTTAACCCCTCTTCCAAGAAAAAGCCGCAGAATGTATCAGTTACTCAGCCTGCCCTTATCTCAGCCAATGGGAAAGCAAGGGAAACTAGCCCCCGGCCCTCACTCAACCAACTGGAATAGACCAAGTGCCCCCACCCCCCGACCCCAAGCCCTATAAATTCTTTGTTCTCATGGGACTCAGGGCTCTCTTGAACCCTATCACTGCGTTGGTAGGTGGGGGCAGAGGGACCAAGCCCCAGGCTTGAATAAAGACTCTATCCAGGGGTGGGCAAACTTTTTGACTCGAGGGCCACAATGGGTTCTTAAACTGGACCGGAGGGCCAGAACAAAAGCATGGATGGAGTGTTTGTGTGAACTAATATAAATTCAAAGTAAACATCACTACATAAAAGGGTACGGTCTTTTTTTTTTTTTTTTAGTTTTATTCATTTCAAATGGGCCATATCCGGCGCACGGGCCATAGTTTGCCCATGGCTGCATATGCTTTTGCATCGTACTCGGCGCTCCCTGGTGATGTCCTTTGGGGGATCTTGAAATCTTGGCATAACAGCCCCACCTCCCAATATTATCTCATTTGGAGGTAGGGTTTTAACATAGGAATTTTTCTTGGGGGGGTAGCACTAACATTCAGTTCATCACACTAGCATTTTATTTTTTTAAAAATATATTTTATTGATTTTTTACAGAGCGGAAGGGAGAGAGATAGAGAGTTAGAAACATCGATGAGAGAGAAACATCGATCAGCTGCCTCCTGCACATCTCCTACTAGGGATGTGCCCGCAACCAAGGTACATGCCCTTGACCGGAATCGAACCTGGGACCTTTTAGTCCACAGGCCGACGCTCTATCCACTGAGCCAAACCGGTTTCGGCCACACTAGCATTTTATAAAGCAGGGAAAGATGCCACTGGAGAGTGAATGGAAGTGTACCAGGAAGGGAGAAGGATCTTCCATGCCAACCTGCCCTTTCAGGCAGGTTCACATGGTCACTGTGTATGTATTCTAGACTTACAGATAAGTCTTAAGACAGTGTAATGAGTTCTTCTTACTTTGAACTCCTCTGTCTTCTCAAGAAGGTTTTTGTAGGTCAAATATGTCGAAGTAGGGAACCACACACATAATTCTTGCAATATCTGGGAACAAAATTCATCCAGAAATGCACCTGTCTTGCCCTAGCTCAACTGCAGTGTCATAGAGGTCTTTTATGAAACTTGGTGCCTTCCAATTGTCCCCACACATCTGGTAATCTCATGTGCCTTCTCAACTTTCAGCTATCACTAATTTATGATGAAGAACCATCAGGTCAAACAAATGAATCTTTCATGGTGAGCTCCTCTCTTCAGTGGACTGTGTCTAAGAGAGACTGTATTTTCCTGAAAACATAAAGCAAATAAATGGTTGGCATTTGATAAACTATCTCAAGTTTACAGAATCTTCATTCATCGCCTCACCTTGCTGGGAATCTGTCAGAAGCAAATCTCAGAGACTTTATCGTTTGTTAGCTGAAGGACACTGATGCTCCTCTCTTTAACCGGTTTGGTGGTAACCATGACTGAAACTGAAGTCAGTCACTGAGTGACACTGATTGGAAACTGTTACCTGCACCCTTGCCAGCTTGTTCATTCAGGAACTTGCTTGGAAGTGTAAACAATGGGCTAATCACAAAGTTTCTTCTTCTTTTTAATTCTTTGTTGTTGAAAGTATTACATATATCTCCTTCCCCCTCCCCCCCCCCACTGTCCTCTCCTAGCTCGCCCTCGCCCCCCAGGCCTCCCCCCATCCCCCATTATCTGTGCAAGTGGTTATGCTTATGTGCATACAAGTTCTTTGGTTGATCTCTTACCCTGCGCCCCCAACCTCCCCTGCCTTCCCTCTGAGGTTGGATGGTCTGTTTGATGCTTCTATGTCTCTGGATCTATTTTTGTTCATCAGTTTATGTTGTTCATTATATTCCACAAATGAGTGAGATCATGTGATAATTATCTTTCTCTGACTGGCTTATATCTCTTAGCATAATGCTCTGCAGGTCCATCCATGCTGTTTCAAATGGTAAGAGTTCTTTCTTCTTTATAGCAGCATAGTATTCCATTGTGTAGATGTACCACAGTTTTTTAATCCACTCATCTGCTGATGGGCACTTAGGCTGTTTCTAAATCTTAACTATTGTAAATTGTGCTGCTATGAACATAGGGGTGCATATGTCCTTTCTGATTGGTGTTTCTGATTTCTTGGGATATATTCCTAGAAGTGGTATTATGGGGACAAATGGGAGTTCCATTTTTAATTTTTTGAAGAAACTCCATACTGTTTCCCACAGTGACTGCACCAGTCTGCATTCCCACCAGCAGTGCATGAGGATTCCTTTTTCTCCACATCCTCACCAGCACTTGCTGTTGATTTGTTGATGATAGCCATTGTGACAGGTGTGAGGAGGTACCTCATTGTTGTTTTGATATGTAGCTCTTGGATGTTCAGTGACTTTGAGCATCTTTTCATATACCTCTTGCTTGGGGCTCTCAGGGGAGCTGGCTACATTACTTGTGGAGACAGTAATTTGCAGTGGGAGGGTAGAGGGGGCAAGGGAAAGGGGAGGGAAGAAGTGTGTCTGCATCACCAGAGCTTTTCAGACTGAACAAGGTACCTCTCTCCTCTCCATCCCTTGTGGATTCTGGTGTGCTTTTCCCAAAACCAGCCTCTGAGCTGATTGAAGCTGAGGGTAGTGTTACTGCATTTCTAGCGTTCTCACAGCTTCCCTGCTCAGTCCTGGACATGCTTATAGGCCCAGCTGTGACTGTCATTCCTGGGAGGCACCGGCCGCCTGGGGCTGGAGCCCCTCTGTCATTCGTAAGAGCTGATGTCCCTCAGGTAGCAAGGTACTTACTGCTCCCAAGTTTCAAAAACACAGGATTTGCATGCCAGCGTTCCTTCTCCCATTTGTATTCAGACCCTGAGAGCCTTCCCAAGTGACCTTCTACTTATTATATTTTCTTGGCTTTGCTTTCTGCCCTAGTTTCTCCAGCTCTTCCCTTTTTTACATAATTCATGGCTTTTATTTCTCACTTAGTAATTAATTTTACATTTTATTCCTGCTTTTATACCCACTTAGCCCAGATCCTTATCTTGAAAAATGACTGCTCTTGAGTGACCAGAGAAGAAAGAAATGGCAAATTATCAGTACCTTTTTTTAAAAGAAATTTCCTAAATTATTGTATTTTTATTTTTTTACAGTTATAACCGAGCTTGCCAGGAGACAGTGGTTGTCAACCTTGGTTGCACATGGGCACTGCCTGACATGCTTTAAAAATTACTGATACCTGGGCTCGCTTCCAGATTCTGTGTTTATTGGCCTGGAGTAAGACTTGGGCGTTGGGCCTTGAAAACTCCCCAGTGACCCTAATGCACAGCCAAGGCGGAGAGTCACTGCTATGGGCAATGCTGTGCAGCGAGGCTGTCTCTGGAAGAGTGGAGCCTCTCCACCTCCTCTCTGAGCATAACAACTTTTCCTCACAATTCCCTCCTGTCAGAAAACCTGAGGGCAAGTCCTTGCGCCACCACTGCAAAACCAGGGCAAGTCCCTCCATCCGCCTCAGTAAAAGCAACATGCCCCACCGAATGAAGGCATGAGGAGGCACTGCCCACTGATGCTGCAGACCAGCCTCATGGAGGCGGAACCCAGGTCCGCAGTGCAATGCACAAGTCAGGGGTTCTGGGGAAACCAGCGACACTGCACCAATTAATGTTTCCTGTGACCATACAGGGATCCTTTGCCTGTCACCATTATACCCCTGCGGAGGAGAAGACCCCTCGTAGAACTCTACATCTGTCCCTTCCAGGTTCCAGCACTCAGAACCTCTGTGTCTCCCACTGGGTACAAGGCAGCTGTCCAGAAAGCCTTCCCTGACCACCACATGTACACCAGCAAGCTTTCACCTTCATGGCACAGGCCTGAGGTGCCCCAGTGGGATTTTATCCCCTGCCAGCCACTCCCTGCAGCCATGGAATTAGGGAGGAGCCAGGATGTGTGGGGGAAGGCAGCCAGGAGGGGGCAGAAGCTTGTGTCCCTTCTCTGCGTAAGAGCATTAGAGCTGGTGCCTCTGCCACCATGAAGCACGGGGTTGATGGATGTGAACAAGACTCCAATGTATGCATTTTGTAGATGGGAAAACAGAGGCAGGTCTCCTAACTGCACCGCACTGGTCTCTTTCTGTGATGTCGCGCTGTCTCCCCTCCTTCATGAAAATGATGCCTTGGTTGATGCAGGTTATGAGAAGTACAGTGTGTTTAAAAGAAGAGAAGGAGGGTTGGGGAGGAGGGAGGGGAACCGTAAAGTAGGGGAAGGCCAGGAGGGGAGGGGAGGGGAGGGTCAGGGAGGAGAGACATCATCACCCATGAACTTGCTGTCCTGTGACACTCAGAGCTCAGTCCCTCGCAGGGTATTTGTCCTCGCTTTTTTCTCCTCTCGAATGCTCTTCACCCATCCGCCATTGGTTCATCCTTTCCCTGTTGAATCTTTGCTTCACTAGCCCATCACTCCTTACTCCCTCACCTTGCTATTTTTCTCCACACGCTGATCACTACTTATATCAGTAATATAACATAGTATATTTGTTTCTTGTTTACTGGGCCATGAGCTCCCCAAGGGACAAATTTTGCTTGTCTTGTTTTTAGCTCTGCACCAGTGCCAAGAACGGTTTCTGGCAAAAATAAATACATAAATAAATAAATAAATAAATAAATAAATAAATAAATAAAGCAAAGTGAATGAATAAATGAGTGAGTGAGAGAGTGAAACCTTGGTATCAGAGTCGTCTACCTCTGCAGGCATGAGACAAAAATGGCCCCATGCATGGGCCCTACCCCACACTCATTCCCAGGCCCAGCACTCCTCTTCTCCACGGTATGCACCACCTTCTGGCTTACTTTGCTATTTGTTTACTCTCTGTCTTCCCCACTAGAAAGGACTTTTGTTTTTACCTATAGGAGCCCCTATTTCCTCAAAGCCACAACAGCATAGTGGGAATTCAATAAATACCTATTGGTAAATAAGTGAACACCTCACTCAGGAGAAATTAAAGGCAATCAATCTTTGGCAAAAGTGGTGTGTTTCAAGTGTGTTTCCTTTGTCATCAGCCTCTGGCTCATTTACTCTCTTTCATCTCCTTGGTGAAATGGCTGTCTTCCTCCATAGTGCCCAATGGCCTGTTGATTCCTCTCCTTCTCCCACGAATAGAGCAGGTCTCCACATCAGCCTCTAACAACTGCCCCTGTGTTGGTTCTTCCATATCTTTGCCTTTACTGTTTTGGCCCCCTCCCTTAATGCTTTTTTGTTTTGTCTTGTTTTGGTTAATCCTCACTTGAGAATATTTTTATTTCATTGATTTTTTAGAGAAAGTGGAAGGGGGAAGAGAGGAACATCCATGTGAGAGAGACATTGGGGCTGGGGATTGAACCCGTGACCCTTTGTTCTACGGGCCAATGCTCTAACCACTGAGAACACCAGCCAAGGCCCTCCCCTAATGCTTTTTATCCATCATCCAAAGACCTAGGTATCTCTCAGAGCCAGCTCTTTCCAGAAGCCTTTTCTGACCCAAAGCCAAAAGTACATTTTTCTTTCTCTGAATCCTTACAGGATTTGGTGCATCTCAATGGAACTTAGGACGTCTGAGATGAGATGGCTGGCTCTTTGGAGATTATGTTGGTAAGGATGTAACCCAAGAACGTGTTCCCCAAGACGTTTAGAGGGGTCTCAGTGGCAGGGAGTTAGCAGCCAGCTTAATCCCCTGTTGACACAAGAACTGTTAAGCATCACCAACATCTTTCTCCTCACACAGTTGAGGCCACTTTAAACTCTGGGCCGCAGTGCCTCTTCTATTCTGAAGCCTTGAAGAATCCCAATGACTTACTACATGTGGGGTTTGGAGCACAGATCCCAGAACTTAGCCAAACTGCAGCTACTGTACCTTCCCTCCAGCTTCTGACCTCCACTTCACCCTGGGGAATGTTTCAGGACCAGAGGACATTATTTGTTTTCTTTTCAAACTCTCCCAATCTCCTTTCCCTCCTCCAGAAGCCCATATTCTAGCAATCTCTCACAGCCTGCTGGCAATATTGGGCTTCTCATAATAAATACCCTCCCTCCTCCATTCATCAAACTAGCACTGTATTTGTTTGCTTCATTTCCTGGTGGTTAGCAACTACTGTGTATGCAGCAGATTTCTACAGGTTCAAAAACCTAAGTCTCGAGACAGGAGTTGCCCCCTTATAACAAACAGAACGTGAAATTAGGGGTCTCTAAAAGGATGCATTTACACACCTCCTCAATACACCTGCTTCCCTGCTGTCTACCCCCAATTTTTATGGGAAGAATGAGTCCATCAGGAACAGAAAATAGAAAGTTTCTATTTTCTCAGGAGAAATCTATTAGGAGTGGAAAACAGTGATTTTGTTTGTTTGTTTGTTTTACAAGACTGATTTATTAACTGTGCTATATATCACATAAGGCCTTTTTAGCTTTCGTACACCATCCATATTGGACAAGTACAAGACCTTGGAGAAAATACATGATTTAAAAAAAAACAAACCGAACACCTCCATCAGAGAGATGCCTTGGCCTTAGCTCATGGCTGACCATGCCCTAGTCAGGCGGGAACCTCAAAATACCCACGTGCTAAAAAATAAATAAACAAAAGAGTGAACATTGTGCAAACATTCCTAACACCAACCAGAGATATCTTGTGACAAGATTTTGATAGATGAAATTTTTCAAACTTAAAGACTATTCAAGGCAACAAACTTTCCTTATACTTCTTCAGAGATAAATTTAATATCTCCATATTGCTATTTCCACTTTTATGCCTGGCCCATTTTCACACTTATTTGTAGTCTCCTGCTCACTCACAAGTTATTCTCAGGGGCACATTTTTCAGAGAAATGACAATATAAATGTATAATATAAAACTAAGATTTATGTGTTATCTCACATTTTGTTAATATAGCTAAATTCAATGCTTTCATTTATTCACTAATTAATTTCCTCATTCATTCATTCATTCATTCACACACTCAATAAATATGTGTTGAGTAATGACTATGTGTCAAGCATGATGCTGGGCAGAGGTATGGGAGTGGGGTACAGAGATGATCCAGGGCCTATTTATGACAACAAGGCCCTGATAGGACTTGCTGTCATGGATCTTACATGGAGGTGAGGGAATCAGATAATAAATGAGTAAATACATAAGATAACCCTATATAATAAAGCATAGTATGAAAATTGTCCTCTCTATTGGGAGTTCTTCTGAGAGTCAACCAGGGGGCAGGGCTGGCTGGGGGAAGGGAGGGAGTATCTGGCCAGAAACCGGCAGTTGCTATGGACCCTATCAGTGTACGGATTTTGTGCACTGGGCCTCTAGTTATAGATAAGAATAAATGTGATAACTTGGGGTTGTCTACTTTAGATAAAATAGTCAAGGAATGCATCTTGATTTTTGAGCTAAGACCTTTGAACGAATTAAAATAATCAGGTTTAAAAACAAACCTTGGCAGGTTTTTCTCAGTGGTTAGCTCATCGGCCTGTGGACCAGAGTCACAGGTTTGATTCCTGGTCAAACACATACCTCGGTTGCAGGTTCCCAAGCCCCACTGGGGACACTTGCAGGAGGCAACCAATCAATGTTTCTTTCTCTCTCCACCCCTTCCTCCCTCCTTTCTACTTTCTAGAAATCAGTGGAAAAATTATCCTCAGGTGAGGATCAAAAAAATCAGCTGGGGCAGGAGAGTCAGGCAGAAGGTACAGTATATGCAAAGGCCCTGAGGCAAGAGATGACTTGGTGTGTGGTTTGAAGGACAGAAAATAGGCCAGCGTGACCAAAGCTTGGTGAGCTGGCTGCCCCTGGAGAAGGAAAAGCAGATCTCTGCCATTGTTTTCCAGTCCTCAGGCCTTGGAGGAGCCTTCCTGTTTTCAACACAGCTCCCCTGAGTTGCTTGAATGGATGGCATATTCATTATTCTAGGAGGGCCTGTACTTCAAATATTCCAGACACTAGTAGAAACTTTTAATGGCAAAAAGCACAAGATTTTGTTTGGAGTATCTTAAAAATCTTTGCTTCATGAAAACTCCTCCTAGCCAAAGTAACATTTTCCTCAATTCAGGCAGACCTGAATTCATTAATGGTCTAGTATTGGGTCCCCAAAGTACAAAGTAGTTTCTGAATGTATAACAAGCACAATTTCTGTCCTTGGATCCTGCAAACCCTAAATATGCCTGGTCTCAGAGGAGTAATAATCATGCTCACAAAAGTGATCTCGCACTTCAGAGCATCACCAGGGCAGCAGCGATGCCACGCACTGCATTAAGAGATAGCTTAGTTTTCTTTCTTTTGTATATCTTGAATCTTTTGTCATATAATAAAATGTTTGTGAGACACACTACAGTAATGTAAAATTTGATTGACCAATAATGCCCTGTATTTCAGATTAGTGAGAGATAATTCATTTAAACAATTGGCACCATCCCTGGCAAATGCTCAGTTAATGTTATTTGTCATTATTATTGGATAGGAAGGATAAACCCCAGCTTAAATATCAAGATTTTAGGTAGTTAGAGAACAAAGCCCTTTTTAGTTTTATCTGAACAAAATGTCAGATCATTCTGTTGAAGAAGGAAACCACAACCTTCAAAGTGTGCGTAAACACATTTCCTTTCGAAGGTCAAATGTCCCCGAATTTTCAAAACAGGGTACTTAGGGAGGCCAGCATTGGAAGTGGCTTTGTTTACGTGTTTGGTTTCCTCCCATCCTTGTAGGTCAAAAGTTAATATTCTAGTGGCTGTAAAAAAAAAACAACAAAAAAAACAACAACAAAAAAAAAACTTGTTAATACTGTTTGGATCAACCTGTACATTCCAGACCTTTCTCAACAAAAATCTCAACTTAATTCAGAGTGGAAAGTTTTGGGGCCTAAGAAACTGCTTTGGTGGAAGTGAAAACGCCCACCTGGGTGTTTGACTCTGCCCAGCCTTGCTTTCTCTCTGACTGCGTGTCCTCGGCTGTGGTCTGACAGGACCGCATTAAACTTGCTGCCCTGCTCTGTGGTAAATGTGTCTGGTGCCATGGAAGCCTCCGGAGACCCGGCTGGCAGGTAGGATGTTAAGATTAGCTCCTACTGAACCCATGATTCTTCAGTCACGAAATAGGTGGTTATACCACATAGCACTATGGCTCAGAACTCAAAACTGCCAGGAGGTGTTTAGTGAGACTGAGGGTCTTCTTGCCACCTTATACTCATCTCCTGTTTTGGTGGGGAGATAAAGGGAAGGGCAGATGTCCCTTATGAAGACCAGAATTGTGTGAGGCCTTCCTTCATCACATCAGATTGTGATGATTCGGGCACACACCGCCGTCTCCTGCTGAAGTTCATTAGGGTAGGGGGTCCTCTATTATCCACTTATAGAGTTTTTCACCATGTCTGGGCTCAATAATACATGCTAAACAAATGAATTTAATTTTTTATAAACTCCCACATATTAGGATGGGGTCAGCAGCTTGGTGACCTCTTAGACCACCCACTCACACCGATGTCCCTGTTTACTGTAACAGGAACAAAGACTGCATTCTCGGCAAAGCATGCCAGGAGATAACAGGTGGGGGGACACATAAGCCGACCACACCCCTGGACATGATGATCCATGGTAACCCCCTAACACCAGGTCTTCTCAGCATTTTTCACACCAGGACATAGATGGAAAGTGATAATATTTGTACAGCAAATGGGTAAACCACCAAGGCTGCTCATGGCAAAGAGACTGGCCTGAAGGTTCCAGGTGCCCAGGCCCCGCCAGGCTCCAGGAAGACTGTAGAACTCCACCTAGAAGTCCATCCGGACCATGGCGAGCCCGATGCCTGGGACAGCCTGGTGGCCAAGATGCCCTGCTGTGCTTGTTGCAAAAAGTAGTCTGTAGCCAACTATGACTCTTAAATATAAAGCCCATAATCCAGGTGCAATTTTTCCCTACACCACCAGTGCCATCTCATTGTACTTGCCCAGTCACATGCTAATGATCATTTGTCCACCAGTATGTGAGCAAGGATGACCAGTTCAGGGCCTGGCCTGCTGGCTGGGAACTAAAGGCCAGCTATACAAAAATCCCTAAGGGTATGAATACTACCTTATATTTGTACATCCCTTTATAGTTTACGGAAAGTTTTCATGTGTCACACATCAATTGATAACAAGGTATAGTGGAGAAGATAAAAACAACAGAGTAAAAAAAAAAAATGAACAAAACAACCTTTGAATAAGATACCTCTTATAAAGTTCAGTCACTAAGGCTCACATCCTCTTAGACCGTCCTTGAAAATCATTTACTCCTCGTTTACAAATAGCTTTAACAAACTTGGACCTGACTTACTGATCACTAAAGGAGACAAGGAGGGAGGAAAGGGCTCTAGAGATAGACATAGGACAGCAGTGGGAAGTGACAGCAAGTGGCAAGAGAAGATATAGAAAAACACAGAAATCAGGAACCAAAAAAAAGCAAACAGTCCCACGTACTACACTTATTTGAGGGCATCACTGTATTAACACCGGACTGTATAATGTAGTAGTCCTTCTTTACCTTTGGTTTCACTTTCCGCAGTTTCAGTTACCCACGGTCAACTTGGGTCCAAAGGCACTATATGGAAAATTTCAGAAGTAAACAATTTATGATATTTAAATTTGCATGCTATTCTGAGTAGCATGCTATCTTGCACCTTCCCTCTCTGTCCCGACTGGAATGTGAGTCATCCCTTGGTCTAACACTGAATACCTTCCTTATCAGTCAATCTGATAACAGAGATGTTACTAAGTGGCTGATGATGTATCACAGTGCTTGTGTTCAAGTAATCCTAATTTTACATAATAGTGCCACATACACATAACTTTTATTATAGTACTAGAGGCCCATTGCACGAAGAGATTCGTGCACTAAGCCTTCCCTTCCCCTGGCTGCGGGCACCAGTTTTCCTCTGGCACCCAGGCCTTCGCTCCGGCCGGAGGTGCCTTCAAGCCTCTCACGGTTCCAGCAGCTGGAGGCACCTCAGTCTTCGCTCCACCGCTTCGTGCCTACGTATGCAAATTAACCGCCATCTCCCTGATTAGCCAAAGGGAGGTGTAGCAAAGGTATGGTCAATTTCAATCTTTGTCTATTATTAGATAGGACATTGTTATGACTATTCTATTTTATTATTAGTTATTGTTATTAATCTCTTACTGTGCTTAATTTACAGATTAAACTTTACCTTGGCTATGTGTGTATAGGAAAAAAATACTGTCTACAGGATTTGGTGCTACCTGCTGTTTCAGGCATTTGCTGGAGGTCCTAGAATGCATCCGCTGTGAAAAAGGGGATTGATATTAATAAGAATTTATTGAGATCCCAAGACAGAAAGAGGCTAACTCGTGTTTTTCATATTCTGTTTAAGATTGTATGAAAGAGTGTGATACATTTTAGAGAGCTTTCCACTTAAAATCTTTAAAAAAATCATTGCTTGAAGATGTAAATCCTGAGCTACACAGAAAAGTCAGCTATCAGCTCCTTTCTAATGGGCTCTCGATCATCAGAATCTTACAAATAAACTGGTTTCATATTTTGCTGTATTTGTTGAATATAGTTTTATGTTCTGTGTCCTTTATTTTAATAGCCAATATAGAAAATGATTTCCATTTTTCTCTTTCTTTGAATAAGTCCACTACATTTAGTTGCTATTTATTTAAATAGAACTTGATTGACTTCCAATGGCCCTTAGCTAGATTTTTTCAGTCTCCTCACCCCTGCTCTAGATAATGAAACTGCAGTATCCAGCTATTTTTAGCTCCCATTGGGCAGTTAAAAGCAATGTTCTGATATTTGTCTAACATAATTTAATACTTGTCATCAAAACAATGAGCTCTGTTATGTCAATTAGCTTGGACACACTTATCCCATTGACAAATCACTTTTCCTTTTGAGAAAAATCAAGACTTCCCGTATTCCTACTAAGGAGCGGTAAATGTTCAGATGTCTTAAAATAAAGAAAGATGGGCCTAGCTGGTTTTTCTCAATGGATAGAGCATCGGCCTGCGGACTGAAAGGTCCTAGGCTCAATTCTGATCAAGGGCACATGTCCAGGTTTCGGGCCTAATCCCCAGTAGGGGTTGTGCAGGAGGCAGCCGATCAATGATCTCTCTCTCCCTCTCCCTTCCTCTATATCAATAAAAATATATTTAAAAATAATAATGAAGAAAGATGTAAAAATACACAGTTTTATAGATGGTCTCAAGATATGTCACTGGTGATAGCAAACCTTTAGCAAATTCCATTCAAAGCTTCCGGTAGGAGTTGGGGGTGGAGGAAAGTCTCGGCCACCCTCCATTCCAGCAGAGATATCAAGAAAGGAAGAAAACATTAATGAGCACCCAGTATGTGCCAGGTGCTGAGATTTATGTTAATTCCTACAACATGTCTGTGCAGAAAGAGTGACCATCCCAAGAAAACAGAGGTTAATTAGGTGACATAGCGAGTCTGAGTGTCTTAGCCAGTGGGTGGATAGAACCATCTGTAAATTAGGTGACTAGAGGTGGGAGCCCACAGCCCAGGAGGCCCTCTGGTCACTCCATGGAAGACATTTGCAGATAGCTTTTTTATTTTTATGGCTATAGAATGAGATTCAATGAAGGTAGGAGGTGGCAAGACACACATGCAAAGAACCCCTGCTAAGAACCCCCATTGGGTCTGAGAACGGTGGTGCCCAACTTTCCCGAGGATATGGTGAAGGAGGAGGCAGAATAACACTGTGTGAGGCTGAAGGAGCTGCTGAGCAGAGCAGCAGGGCCCGGCTGGAAGAAGAACCAGTAAGAAGTCAGGGGCCACGGGAGGAATGTGAAGGCCCAGGGTGGGATCTCCTCATGGGAGGTAAGCCGATTATTTCCTCCTTGGGAAATCCTGGTTTGATTAGGTTTCTATCCAATTGCTATATACAAATATGAATATGTGCCTGATTAAATAGAACTTGATTAAATTTGTCCACTAGCAAAAAATAATTATTCATAAAGGTTTGTAAGAAACCTCACAGTAATTATACTCACTCACATGAGACCTTTCCAGAAATAACATCTTTCTCACATAGTTCTAATCAGGTGATAGAAAATAAAGCCTTTTTGTTGTTGTTAATCCTCACCTAAGGATATTTTTTCCACTGTTTTTTAGAGAGTGGAAGGGAGGTACTGGGGGTGAGAGGGGGAGAAAGAAAATCAATGTGAGAGAGACACATTGATTGATCGCCTCCCATACATTCCTGACTGGGGCTGGGGATGGAGCCTACAACATGTCCTAGGTACATACCCTTGACCAGGAATCGAACTCATGACCCTTCAGTGTGAACAATCTAACCACTGCACCACACTGGTCAGGATAAGACTCCTCCCTTCTCCCCGCCCCCATTGTTTTTTTTTTTTTAAGTAAACTGCTTGACATACAATTTTGTAGCAAGTTCAAATTTCTCATACCACAAACGCTGAAGTGCCAAACATGGAATGCTCTTTGTTTTATTATAATTATACTTAGTTTTTATCTTGAGCTTGATGTTTCGTGATGGCAGAAAAGACTTGACTTAGCAACTGCGTTCTCTGAATCATTTCAGCTTCAAACTCTGTCAATTCAGAACTTGCCCCTCCCTCTCCTGGGGTTGCCATCTAGCCTGGGAAGGCTATGGAAGGCGAGGCATCGAGTGGGTCAGCTGACCCTGCCCACTGGCCTGGGAACGTGCTGCATGTGTACGCTTGTCCTTAGAGCGCTGCCCTCAAGTCTTCTCTCACTCCATTGCACCTTTACTCTAGGACCCTTGAGAAAGCATTGCCGCTCCTGGGCCCACAGGTCTGCAGGAGGTTTGTATGCGGCCTCCTCAGGCCCGACTTCCCAGGTGTCCCGTGCTGTCATCTCTCCTTTCCTATGTCACAGCAGAGCTGGAGACACCTTGGGTGCCTGCCACAGCTCCAAGCTCCAAGGGAAATTCAGGGCACAACATGCTCAAACCAGTCTAGGGATTCCATGACACCCTGTCTTCCAGACTGGGCCAACGGCAGCAAGCAGGGTGTGGGCCCCCATCACTGCTTCACTATTATCCTCCTCCCTGACTCTCCTTCTTGTCCCCAGACAGAGTGTGCTTAAGAGCTGAGCATATTGCACAGCCGGTGTGGCTCAGTGGTTGAACGTTGACCAATGGACCAAGAGGTGGCTGGTTCAATTCTAGTTAGGGCACATGCCCAGGGTTGTGGGCTCCATCCCCAGTAGGGGGTGTGCAGGAGGCAGCCAATCCATGTTTCTCTCTCATCAATGTTTCTATCTCTCTATCCCTCTCCCTTCCCATCTCTCTAAAAAATTAATAGAAACGTATGGAAAATTAAAAATTAAAAAAAAAAATGAGCTGAGCACATTGGCTCGTACGTCCTTGTGGTTAAGCATTTTCCCCAAGTCTGTTGCTATGGCAGAAACATTTGCTTTTAATACCCAGGGGCCAGGCATGGAGATACAAAAGCCCTTTCTGACAACCTATTATACCTGCTGGGAGTTGAAAGTCTATTTTGAACCTCAAAAGCTGAAAAATGATATTGTTCTGTTGTGGCTTTCTCTCCTGGAAGCTGTAAACCTAGACTGCCTGAAAATATAACCGCCTCTAATCTTGGGGAGTGACAGCAGGATTATCACATAAATAACCCAGGAGAAGATGCTGAACCTGATTCCAGCCTTCATGCACCTGAGCCTCCATGTCTTGGAATCCCTGGCTTTCCCAGCCCCTCCTCAACTGCTGACCCCCAAACTCAGACTGTGGCTCCAGTAGTCAGTGTGTCCAGGGATGTGGGACTGGCCTCCTTCTGCTTCACGCTGAGTCCAGGTATGCCCAACCCGAGCATGCTGCCCCTCAGGACTCTGGGAGAACAGCACACACCCACCTAAGGACACGGTGCCTGCGAGTACTAGTCATGCCATCAAGGAGCACCGCTGCTCCTACACGAAGTGGGAACCTCTCCACCAACAGTGTAACCACACGGTCCATGATCATATGAAGACCATTTTAACCAATGGGCTTGTGAACCAGAACTAAGGGCCAAAGTGAGTTATCCAGCCATGGGCAAACTACGGCCCGCGGGCCGAATCCTGCTCGTTTGAAATAAATAAAACTAAAAAAAGAGACCGTACCTTTTTATGTAATGATGTTTACTTTGAATTTATATTAGTTCACACAAACACTCCATCCATGCTTTTGTTCCAGCCCTCCGGTCCAGTTTAAGAACCCATTGTGGCCCTCGAGTCAAAAAGTTTGCCCACCCCTGGTTTAGACTGAGAAGCCTCAAAGGGTTCATGTAGCTCTTTAAGGGATCTACATTATATGCCAGGGAGTGCTGACTCCCTTCCATCCATATACTGGAAACTCTGCCTTTTGTTTTATTTTATTTTTCTTTACTGATTAAGGTATTGCATATGTGTCCTTTTCTCCCCATTGCCCACTCCCCACCCCCCACCCATGCCCTCACCCCCTGGTGTCTGTGTCCATTGGTTAGGCTTATATGCGTGCATACAAGTCCTTTGGTTGATCTCTCTGCCTTTTGAAAGGGCACAAGGCAATCAGGAATCAAGACTATATTTCCCTACCTCCCCTGCAAGTATTAAGTGCTAGTTAGTCCAAAAGCTGGGTAGCCACGGTGGTAAAAACCTCATAGAAAGATAATTGGCACACACCCATCACATCATCCCTTCCTTCTCTTGCTACCCCAAATGAGGTTGTGATGGCTTCTGCACCATGAGGAAGAGAGTCATGCCCTAGAGGTGGATGGAGGAGCAGTTTACAGGTGGGAGACTTGCTTCCCCAAAGGCTCTGCTGAGCAACTGTGGATGCACCATGCAGCTTACCTCCAGGCGTTTTATGTGAAAGAATAAACTCTGGAGTGGTTTAGCCTCTGCTCATTTGCATTGTCTGTCTTATGCAGCCAAACCAATTTCTGATACATTAAAATTATAACCAGGCCCAATTCTGCTTGGGCGCGGGTGGTAGTGTGAGAAAGCGACCTGAAGTTGTCACTTCCACGTAGTGATACTCATGAATGACTCTTGAACTCGGCAGCAGCTTCAGGACAGGCTGGGTGCAGAAAGGTCTTTATTCTGCAGCTCTGGAATGTGTGTTTGATGGTGTCTCCTTCTCTTCCATCAGTGAGAGGAATGGAAGTGATGTAAAGGGTCTGTCTATTGTGCTTCAAGATGTCAAGTGCCCTCTTTCTGGGATTTGCTGTGGTTGCCATAGAGACCAAGTGAATCCAAGTTCAACCACAATAGCTAGGCCTTTTTATTCAGAGAGACATATTTTGAAGAGGAAGCCAATATGTAAGATAGTAAGGTGACTCATCTTTCATTAGTGCGGTGAAGCATGCCAAAGCCTTCGTTCAGGATATTAATGGATGTCATCCCAAGAAGCCCATATTTTTTAGTGAATCATGAAATGATTAATTAAATACATTTTCCCCCACCCACCCAGCACCTTCTCTTCTTCCAGAATTTTAAGGAGAAAAATTAAGTCATCAGTTCACTTTCTCTACCATATTAAATAAATACATGTTTTTTAGCTGTGTCTCTCTTTCCCGTGCACTTCAGAGTTGTTCTCTGAACCAGCAGGTTGTGAGGGAAATAGCATTGCACTTGGAGGTAGGAGACAGCTGCCTATTCTTGGATAGGACTTCTGTGGGCCTCAGTTTTTCCATCTGCACAATGAGGAGTAATATGAGATGACCACTAAGATTCCTTCCACATCCAAGAATCCCAAATCCCTCTTGACTTTAATTCTTCTTTATATCATGGCAAGTACCTTAATCAGGTTTCTCAGGCTCTATCTTCCCAAACTAGAATGCAAGCTGGTGTTATAGGTACTCAATGCATGTTTATTTGATGAATGAATGAATGAATGAATGAATGATGAATGAACAAATCTAGCTTAGAGATCGATTTACCTAAACATTATAATTTTTTGTTGTTGTTTTCCTTAATTGGTCAGACTCAGAAATTGATTTCCAACCTGGAATCAGTATCTACTAGAAGCAATTTTGGAACCAAGACCTGGGGCCACCTTTGTTGCCTGTTGGGATCCCCAGCCATTCTTTTGTCCCTAAATTGAAGACACCCTGTGGTTCCAGAAACTAGAAGGTGCTTCTGTGTCCCTGCTTCTTCATGAGATTCAATTATATAAATGAAAAAATAATCCTAGTTCTGGTCCTAATAAAGTCTAAATTGAGTTCAAAGATTTAAAAATATCCTGCAGGCACGTTTCAAAGCTCATTTCTTCCCCTGTTGAGGACATTGAAGCACTTTTCTTAGTCAAAGGTCGAAAGAAAACAACAAAATCTAAAGTCCCTGTAGCCTTTTCTGGAGAATTCCAGAGAAGAAGTAAAGCCACACTTCAAGGGCACAAGGAAGCAGAGAGGGAAGCCAGAAGCAACTGGGTTTAAATTCGGGGCCCTTTGGTGAGTGACCTCAGGGCCTCCCACAATGCACAGCTCAGGGGCCCTGGAAATGCCTCCCCGTGACCTCTGCCATAACTTTCTGTTTCCAGTGTTTTCAGGCTCTGGGAAACTGAAAGTTGGATAAGCTGTAAAGAGAAGTGCATGCCCTTAGGTCACAGGCCTCCTGACCTCACGGCCACTTCTCATTCCTGAGATTCCTAGGTCCTTTTGCAAAGAGGGGGATGGGACTAACGTTGTGTGGGCCAGGTACTATTGTTGCTGAAGACCAGAGAAAAACCCAGCCACACTTAGAGAAAGGGAGCTACATTTTGTTATTAAACTCTGTGCAGGCCCAGAAAAAAATGTGTCTTTCAAATTCTGGGCTCCCCAACATGGAAGAAACTCTCTTTATTTATACTTTTTCCAGTCCTTTGTCTCCCAAATTTGGAATGAGACTTCTGGGTCTTCTGAGAAAGAAGGCCTGCGTGCTGGGAAGGGGCCATGAGACCATATCTCAAGGCCTGGCCTGGTGTCAGCACTGACAACTCTGTCTGGGGCATAGTTTAGGGCCTCTCTGGAATGGGAGTAGTCTTATTTTCCTTATTATTTAAGCAAGCAAGCATTTACAGAAGCCATACTATCAGGGTTAAAATTTCAAACAGCAGTTTTTATATAAGATGGATGCTTCACTATGTTGTGCAACAGGGCACTTGAGTACCTGTCAGTGTGAGCAGTATTATCACCACAACTCCTTCACCGGTGGGGAAACAGGTTTTCTTTCTTCCTTCCTCCCTCCCTCCCTCCGTCCCTCCCTCCCTCCCTCCCTCTCTCCCTCCCTCCCTCCCTCCCTCCCTCCCTCCCTCCCTCTCTCCCTCCCTCCCTCCCTCCCTCTCTTCCTTCCTTCCTTCCTTCCTTCCTTCCTTCCTTCCTTCCTTCCTTCCCTTCTTTCTTTCTTTCTTTCTTTCTTTCTTTCTTTCTTTCTTTCTCTCTCTCTCTCTCTCTCTCTCTCTCTCTCTCTCTCTCTCTCCCCTTCCCTCTCTCCCTCCCTCCCTTCATTCCTTCTTTTCTTTCTTTCTTTCTTTCTTCCTTCCTTTCTTTCTTTCTTTCTTTCTTTCTTTCTTTCTTTCTTTCTTTCTTTCAACTAAGATATAATTGGTGTGTGACATTTATAAGTTTGATACTGTTATGCCCAGAATTCAAGATCCCCAAGAAACCACGCCAGGGAGCCAGTCCGATGCAAAAGCAGAAGGTCCTTTATTGAGTTAGCTAACCCGACCCGGGCATCCAGTCGACGCAGCGACTGGAAACCGAGTGCTACTCACGAGAAAATCAGGGCTTTTAATAGTGAGGGGAGGGGAGCTGACTGTAGGCCCTCCAATTGGCCAGGCGCCAAGTTGGGTCTTGTTCCTGGGCGTGGCTAGCAGGGGCCTGGACCTCCGGGAAGAAGGCACTCCTCTGCCTCTGCCCCAACATGGAGGATCCAGGGCAAGATAGAGGGCATAGCCCTCGCCCTTTCATTCCCCCCTTGTCTTGGAACTTCCGGCTCAATCATGAGATGGACTGCACTTTTATTTCACCGTCGCTAGGGGCCCATAGTGAGCACACAGAACTATCAACTGAACTATTTTATACACTTAACAAATGGTCCGGTGGAAGGGAAAGAAATCATTTTAGCTTTAACAACTTCTATTGAAATAGGATTTTTCTTCTTAAAATTCCTCCATGGCTATCAAAAAGCCAAATCAAGATTAATTTATTTACTGTCCTGATGTTTGCATAAACACAACAAGAATGGTAACTGACTACCTTTGCTGGAATTTCATGGTTGAACCTTAATGTGCCCCGTAGGGCCAGGAAGCCAAGCCATCCAGCTGCCATCAGGCCTGCCTGCAGTATCTGCTGAGTTAGGTGAATCCCTCACCTGTAGCAACTCCACCTGAGCCCACGCTCCAGGCTTTAAGGCCCATCTCAGTAGCCCTCCTACTCGTTGCAGCCCAGAGTGTGTGGGGGTTCTGCAGGGATGCAGAGGCATCTTTACTGCTCCCCTTCTACTCTTACCAACCGCCAGTGATGGTAGGGCATGGGCCTGACGCTCCAGCGCCAGCCATCTTCAGGGCTCCAAGGCAGGATACCAGGCTTTCTTCGTGGCATTCTTAGTGGCTTCAAGTCTTTAGAGCTCAGATAGGGCTCTTCAAAACATGACACTCCAGTCAAAGTTTTCCGTTAATAAAACCACTATTAGGAACCAGTCTTACTGAATCTATGCAAAGAAACGTACTTACTTAGCATTGCCAGATTTCGGAGGAATTACATAAGGAGAAAAACATACTGATTTACTCTAAGATTTTCTGACTTTCCTTGCTAATTTCTTTTCATGGATTTAAAACAAAACAGTAATTGTTGGTCCATGCCTCAGACTTTCTAGTCTAAACAGGCTTTTTCCAGCTTTACTACCCCTGACATGGGCATGGTGACTCAGAACACCATGCAAGACAGTATTACAGGCTGTCAACTGTTAGCTGTCTCTCAACAGAGACCAAAACCTGATGGGCACCCTTCCCTGCCCAGTTGGGCACTTGTCCTCTTGGCAGCTAGACACCCTTTACTTTTGGGGGTCACCCCACACAGCTCCCTTCCAGGACAGCCAACATACATTCAAACCTGCAAAAGAATCAAAGGTTAATATAACATATCAATACAATGAAACATAATATTGGCATCATGGCCGCTTCAGGTAGCCAAATCTACCACTAAACATGTGATCCTATAAATGGTCCTTGTCTCTTTGGAGCCATGTCCATGAAGATGCAGGCATTATCTAAGTGTATTGGGGCTCCTGGTGACAGGAGCGATCGCGAGTCATGTTACCGGCATCAGGCAGGTCAAGCACTCCGCAGCTTGAGCTTGAGCAGGTTGCGTTGATCTTGATCAATCGATGCTCCATTTGGTGATGAAGTCTTTCCGGATGGACCCAGGTCGTGACGCCGTCTACCTTGAGAGCGGTGGGGGTCTTCAGCACCATGGTGTAGGGACCCTTCCAACGTGGCTCTAGGGTCGCCCAGCAGTGCCTTCTGACGTAGACCCAATCCCCTGGTCTGTGCTGATGAGGAGTTGGGGTTGGGCTGGTCTCATAGATGGCGCGGAGGCGCGGCCAAATGTCCTCGTGCGCCCTCTGGAGCCCTCTCAAGGAAAGAGATAGTTAAAGAAAAACCGCCCAAGTCCCCTGATGGGGGGCTGACAGGAACAGATGTGGGGGCCTCCCTTTCCCATATCCCAGGACGGGATTCTTGACCTATGTCTCATCCAGATAGAAACGGTACTCATATTGAACAAGGAAATCAAGACTAAATAGACACGATAACTAGATACAATTCCCATTAAGAACTTTGAGGTGCATGCCACATTTATACCACAAAATACCAACAAATCAGTTTCAGTTGTACACAGAAAAAAGAAAAATCTTTCTTGGGTAACCTAGGTAAAACTTAGGAAAACATTTTCAACACTAAAAGACAGTTCTCAACATAATAGGATTTAGTCTTGACCATGGAATCAATTACTCTTAAAAATGTCTCTATCTACAAGCCTTTTAAGAAATACGAGCTCTATTGTCGGTTCTTATAAAGCCAACTGCTCAAAACATTGGTCTATCATACCACTGAAATTATATTAAGACCGTGATTGCTAATTTATTAAGCATTAAAAATATCTTCTTAAAAATAGTATTAAATAAATCTGAGAGGCAAGCACACTTTTTGCCCCATCCGAATTTCTGCAGTAAAACTCCGCCTTAAAACTCCACCCCTGAAATTCTATCCTCCCTTAGTAAGCAGACACTCCTTCTGTGATTGGCTAAGTCAGAGGGCGGGGCTGTTCCAAGATGGCGGCCCCCAGGGGCATGGCATGCCATGCGGCCAACATGGCGGCTGCCAAGTCAGGCAGCTCAAAGTGGCGGCTGTCTAAACTGTTCTCTTGACAGAAAAGATGATTTCCTTATTCTCACAATAAACAAGGGAAGAGGAAACCAAAATTCCTAAAAGATAGATGGCCAACATTATATTGTAGACAAACAGAAATCTCATTAGCTGTTTATACCCTTTATAATTATCTTAAAGAATATTAAGTTTAAACTGGTTTTTGTATTAAAAATATTCAGTTGAGGTCACAAAATCAATCCTCTCTTCTCAATCAGATTAATAAGCAAAGGCATTTTCAATTAACAGATTAACTTCTATCATTTAGACCTCATATTACGCATATTTAAATCAACATTTCAGTATTATAAATTTCAATGCTTTTAGATGATTTGCACTTAAAAGTTTTAAGTTTCCAGCCAATAAGCCTGTCATAGCTGCTAAGATGGTCACAGTTTTCCTGCTGGGGAAGTCAAGAAACAAAACCATATTCACATGCAAACTTGACCATCAACTTCCTGGTGGTACTTGCCTCAGGGTGGGAAATTTCAAAAGCTACTTTAAATGGCCTTGAGAAACCTGCCTGTATTTCTTTCTTAGGTTCAACTTCGCCATTTTTAAGACCAAAACAGTCCCCAGTTTTTATTCTGTACGCAGCAAAAAGTCAAGTCCAGCTCAAAACTATGCGCACTCGTTTTTAAACTGGCCTTTTCCCTTTACATGTGCACAGAAATCCCGGATGCATTTATAAAATTGTAAACGCTTTTCAATTACAAGAAGGATTTTAATTTTAAAATACTTGGGGAGGGGGTGACCTGTTTCCACAGACCCTCACTCAGGCAGCCGCCCGACCGCCACACAAAGGAGGGGTGAGAGCAGTCCCTCTCCCTCCACATTCATACACTTTCACCAGACATTTATTCAGAGTTTAAATAATCCATTCAATTCCTAACAACTTCCCCATTCCTGAGGGAGCTCTAAAGCCTCCCCCAATCTCCTTGAAATTATTAATCCAGCAAGTCCACAAAATAAAACGGAAACACAAACAACCAAAGGGCCCAAAAAAGTACAGCCTTCCAACTCCATGGAAGCAAAACAAACAAAAAAACAAAACAAAACGAAATCCAGACGTTGGCTGCGCGCCAACCAGCAGGAGCGACCTGCCTTTTCTCAGATTGAGGGGTTCCTTACAGACCTTCCGACTCTGCGGAAGCAAAATTTCCCCTCTTCAGATGGAGGATTGGGGCGCCCCCCCGGCTCCTCCTTGCCTGTCTCAGATTAAGGGGATTCCTACAGACCTTCCGACTCCGCGGAAGCAAAGCTATACCCCTTCAGATGGAGGAACGGAGCGTCCCCCGTCTCCTCCTGCCTGCTGATCCCGTGCATTCACTCAGATCATTATTACAGGCATTTACAGGCATTTACAGATTTCAGAAGTGAGCTCACACGGGATAGACACAAAACAAAAAAAACACGACACAAACAAAACAAGAGACCTACCGCGGTCAGTCAGGCCCTCCAGACTGGGAGTCCCATCGCTGGTTTTGGGGATCCCGGACAAGCCCCCAAAATGTTATGCCCAGAATTCAAGATCCCCAAGAAACCACGCCAGGGAGCCAGTCCGATGCAAAAGCAGAAGGTCCTTTATTGAGTTAGCTAACCCGACCCGGGCATCCAGTCGACGCAGCGACCGGAAACCGAGTGCTACTCACGAGAAAATCAGGGCTTTTAATAGTGAGGGGAGGGGAGCTGACTGTAGGCCCTCCAATTGGCCAGGCGCCAAGTTGGGTCTTGTTCCCGGGCGTGGCTAGCAGGGGCCTGGACCTCCGGGAAGAAGGCACTCCTCTGCCTCTGCCCCAACATGGAGGATCCAGGGCAAGATAGAGGGCATAGCCCTCGCCCTTTCAGATACATTTATATACCAGGTGTACTGGTTAATAATGTGGATTTTGTAATCAAAGAAAACACAATAATTTCAAGAGAAACATCAAAAGTGCTTTATTCAAAGTAATGTCCATCACTAGCTGCCGGGAGCCGGTCCATGCTTGCTGTTTCAAGGGACCTGGCATATATGGCATACTGTTCTTAATATGTTTGCTCACCTTCTAGGCACCATGTGTTTTAACCAAGGTCACCTCTCCGAGAAAGGTTGTTTCCCCAGGTAGGGATTTTCCCCTGAAGTTAGGGAGGGAATAAAACCTCTTAACTAAGTGCCAGGTGGGTAATTAATCACTTTAACTATGAACAATCATGCTTAAGCTACATAATCTTTACTCCCTGGAATGGAGATAAGAAACGCCCTAACCTTTGTAATAGAGATTGATAGGATTGAATCAACTGGTATAAATACAGTTGAAACAAGACAAAAGCAGACAGAACTTAGGAGACAGAGAGAGAGACAGAAATTGGCACAGAACCTACACAGAACGTTCTCTAGAGACGGAAGAACTTCGCTGGAGTGAACATGGCAAAAGATCCTGGACAGAAACTGGCCTCAGAACCTAGAGACAGAACCTAGCGAGAGAACATGGCAAAAGATCCTGGACTGAACCTGACTACAGAAATTGGCAAGAGAACCTGACTAGAACCTGGTGACTGAACCTGGCTGGAGAACCTGGACAGAACCTGGCTGGAGAACCTAGCAAGAGACCATGGACACAGAACCTGGCTGGAGATCCTAAGCAGAACCTCTCTGGAGATCGAGACCAGAACTTGCCTGGAGATCCTGGCTAGGCTGCTGATCAACTGAACGCTGTCTCCGTGTCATTCCTTCTTCGCCGACTCCGTCTACGCCTTTGGGAACCCCTGGACCTGCTGGGGTTGGACCCCGGCATCTGGCGCCCGAACAGGGACCCCTAGGTAAGCGCCCCGCACTCGGGACGGATTGGACTCCACCGTAGGAAGAAGGTGGATAGTCTTCGCTGACTCCGTCCACACCTTTGGGGACCCCTTGACCCGTTGGGGTTGGACCCCAGCATATGGTGCCCGAACAGGGACCCCTAGGTAAGCACCCCGCACTCGGGACGGATCGGACTCCACCGTAGGAAGAGGGTGGATAGTCTTCGCCGACTCCGTCCACACCTTTGGGGACCCCTGGACCTGCTGGGGTTGGACCCCGGCATATGGCGTCTGAACAGGGACCCCTAGGTAAGCCCCACTCTCGGGATGGATAGGACTCCACCGTAGGAAGAGGGTGGATAGTCTTCACCGACTCCGTCCACACCTTTGGGGACCCCTGGACCCGCTGGGGTTGGACCCCGGCATATGGCGCCCGAACAGGGACCCCTAGGTAAGCGCCCCACACTCGGGATGGATAGGACTCCACCATAGGAAGAGGGTGGATAGTCTTCGCTGACTCCGTCCACACCTTTGGGAACCCCTGGACCTGCTGGGGTTGGACCCCGGCAACTAGCTACACATTTCCCCCGTCTTTCAGGTTATTTGTGGATACCGTCCCAATAGAACTTTTCTTGTTTTGAGGCAAACCATTCAGAGACCCAGTTTTCCACTTCTTCATACATTTGAAGTGCTGCTCAGAAAGTGCGTGTGCCATCAATTGGAACAAGTGGTAATTTGAAGGAGCAAGGTCTGGTGAATACAGCGGGTGGGTTAATACTTCACAGGCAAGATCTTTTAACGTGTCTTAACTGGTTTTGAATTGCGTGATGGTGTGTTATCATGAAGCAAAATTATTTTTCCGTTGTCTTCTGGCCCATTCTGGTCGTTTTATGATTAAAGCGTGGTTCAAATTGATTATTTGTTGTTGGTAGTGATCAGTATTAACAGTTTCACCTGGTTTTAGAAGCTCATAATACACCACACCTTCCTGATCCCACCAAACACAGAGCATTGTCTTCTTTCCGAAGCGATTTGGCCTTGCAGTCGATGTTGATGGTTGACCTGGATCAACCCATGATTTTGTGCGTTTGGGATTCTCCAAATAAATCCACTTTTCATCGCCAGTCACAATTAGATGCAAAAAAAGGCTTTCTTTTGTGCTGTTGAAGCAACATTTTACTGATGACTTTTTGGTTTTCCATTTGTCTTTCATTCAGTTGATGTGGCACCCACTTTCCTTCCTTTAAAATCTTTCCCATTGCTTGTAAACAATTGGAAATTGCTGAGCAATGCTTAATCTTCCTGCAAGTTGTTTTTGAGTTTAACTCACATCTTCATCCAATAATGCTTGTCATTGTTGGTCTTCAAACTTTTTCAGTTGACCTGGATGTTCTTTGTCTTTCACATCGAAATCATCACTTTTAAAGCGTTTAAACCAGCGTTCACAAGTATCTTGAGATGGAGCATGTTCACCATAAGCTTCCCGAAGTATTCAGCAGCACTTTTCTTCAAAATAAAGTAATGAATTAAAACTTCCCGCGAATGCTCTTGTTTTGGCATGAAATTAGACATTTTTAAGCATAAAAATATCTATGATGTTAACACCTTCAGAAAATTTGACATATGAAGTTTTGAAGCTTGTTGTCAATACAACAAAATAGCATACATATCAAACAAATTGCATATACCAGTATATCAATATATGTGTAACTCCATCTATTAAAAAAATCCACATTATTAACTGGTACACCTGGTATTACAATATGATTACCACCAGTTAGCTAACAGTGCTGTCACATAATTATCTTTTTTTGTGTGTGATGAAAACAATTAATCTCTAGTTTCTCAGCAACTTTGAAGTTTATAATATCGTATTGTTGACCCTTGAACACTGACCCCCCCCCCCCGCATATAACTATTGACCTCCCCAAAATTTAACTACTAATAACCTACTTTTGACCAGAAGCCTTACTAATAAAATAAAAGTCAAATTAACTCATATTTTGTATTATATTCTGTTTTTATAGTAAAGCTAGAGAAAAGGAAATATTATTAGAAGACTCATGAGGAAAATACATTTACAATGCTATACATATTTACTAAGAAAACCCACATATGTGGACCTGAGCAGTTCAAACCCATGTTGCTTACATCAACTGTATCATTGACTGTAATCGCTGGGCCGTGTGCTAGATTTCCAGAACTTATTTATCTGCTGGTTGCAAATCTGTGCCCTCCAACATCTCTTCCTTTCTCTCACTCCCATCCCTGGCCCTGGTAAATACCATTTTACTTTCTGTTTTACTAGTTTGCCTTTTAAAATATTCCACATATAAGTATTTGTCTTTGTCTGACTGATCTCACTTAGCATAATGCCCTCATGTTTCATTCATGTTTTTGCAAATGGCAGAATTTCCTTCTTTCTCATGGCTGAATTATATTCACATATATATAAGAATATGTGATACATATCACAACGTATTTATGCATTTATCTGATGATGGACACCTAGAAGTTGCTTTCTTAAACTCACCTCCCAGGAAGTGGCAAGGGGCAGATTAAATGCAAGTCTACCTGTCTCCAGAGCTAGCAGTTTTTACCATCTCTTCCCCCCAAGCAATTACAGAGCTAGTTTTTGTGTTTCATTCATTTTCTCACAACCACAACCCCAGTTTCACAGAGACTTGTCAGAACGCGTTTGTTTAGTTCCGCTTGAAACTGCTGTCTTCAAGAAGCCAAACAGAAGTCCAAGGGGGGAGGGGGAGGGCTCCAGGGACCAGTCTCTGAGGCAGATGCTAACTAGTCCTCAAAGTCTCACCCTTCCTCTTCAGCCAAAACCCTTGCCCTAGAATTCCACAATTGTCCTGTTCTTCCCTGTTGTGGGTTCACTTGTGTTCTCCCAAAAGGTATGCTGAGGCCTTATTCCCCTGTGCCTGAGAATATGACCTTATTTGTAAATAGGGTTGTTGCAGATGTAATTCGTTAAGATGATGTCATATTGGAGTAGGATGAGCCTTTAGTCCACTATGACTGGTGTCCTTAAAAAAAGTGGAGAGAATGCATAGGAAGAACATAACCACATGAGGCAGAGATTAAAGTCTTACAGCTGCAAGTGAAGGAAGGCCAAGGATTGCCAGTAAGCCACCAGGAGCTGGGAGAGGGAGGCAGTATTTCCCCCTATAGGTTTCAGAGAGAGCATGGTCATGCTACCACCTTGATTTTAGGCTGGTTCCCAGAACTGTAAGAACAGAACTTTCTGTTTTCTAATTCACCTAGCTTGTGATACATTCTTAGGCAGCCCTGAGCAACTAATACAACCCAGAGTTTTGTTTCAAGAGGTTTTTGACCCACATGATTCTTGACCAAAGTTATAGACACAAGGGACAATATTATATGTAGAAGTCTTTTTGTGAGACACTGTTTTTATTTCCCCAAAGACTCAAGATTGGCTCATATGGAATAAGGTACTTTCATTGGGCCTATATTCCGTTAGTGAAATGGGGGCAACAGAAAGTACCTTCATTCTTGCCAGTAGGGAATGATGCTGGCAGACACAAGCCCTCTTCTCCAGCCAGGTTGTCCTATTGGTTGCTGTTTTCCCACCTGGAATTATCCTCACCTCTCCTCTTATTCAAAGCTCTACCTGTCCCAGAGGTTCAGTTCAAACTCCTCTTCCTTCACAAAGTCTTTCTCCACTGGATACCACACAGTGACCTTTCACAGCTCATCACTACTGTAATGGTCTCTGTGCTTCTTATTGGAGCATGTCACGGGTATTCCTTGTTATCTTTTACAGGTATCTCCCTCATTCTGACCTGATGATAGGACCTTAAGGACACGGATCATGCCTCTGAGCACTTAGTGTAGGACCGTGTACCTTCTGAGAATCCAGAAAATTCAGTAACAAACAGAGCAGGTCTGAAAGTAAGTCATCATCCATAAACAAAATGAAATAGAACCCAAAGATGACGAGCAGGAAAATAAGTATTAAGGGTTCCTATTGAAAAAAATGAAACCAAGCAAAAATACTTGAGAGAAAAACATCTAAAATGACATTTCTTGCTACAGTAAATTTAGAAAAAGCCAATGACTGAAGAAAGCTGACTAACTAGTGAAAATTGATCTCTGTCTCCACTCAAATGTTCTGTTTATGTTTGTACTTAGAGTTCCCCCTCTGTTGGGATCTTGGCCCAGTGATGATTGTTTTGATCTGTTTTGTACTCTTCTCTTTTAAAGTATCTTGAAGTTATAAAATTTTATTGCGAGAAAGAAGTTTAGAAATTTTCTCATTTATTGGCAGGAAAAAGACATAGATTCGAAGCCAGTCATGAGTAAAAATCCAAATGCTCTCTGTTATGACCTGTGGGATGTTGTATGTTACTCACTTCTTTGAACTTCGGTCTCCTTACTATAATAATGGGATAGTAAATGTCTTCCCAGAGTGGTTATTGAAAGGATCAAAACTCTTGTGGATATTGGTTGAATACATAATGAAAGCACTTAAAAAATGGTAGCTTTTTCATAGACTGGAAAACTCACCTGTGAATAGGTCAGATCAATGATTTTCCAACTCTGTACCATGAGCCCTAGGGGTTTTAAGATGTGGCCCTGCAGCCCCCATGCTGGCAGCACTGAAGGCAAAGGAGTTTCCTGATGGGCAGGTTCAGGTCCCCAAATGCTCCTCAATCAGGGCAGCCCCCATTTTGTCTATTTTATATACTGGAATTCTGTGTAGAACTGTCCTAAAGTTCCGAGTTTAAACTCTTAGAGCAGTGGTCAGCAAACTCATTAGTCAACAGAGCCAAATATCAACAGTACAACGATTGAAATTTCTTTTGAGAGCCAAATTTTTTAAACTTAAACTATATAGGTAGGTACATTGTTATTAACTTAATTAGGGTACTCCTAAGCTGGCCTTTGCTAAAAACGTCCTCAATCTGATTGAGATACGTTCGCTGAGGTTGACCCCTTCCAACTCTCCCATCCACACTCGTCTTGTATACTTGTTTTGTCTATCTCCTTTCCAAAAACCGACTTCTGCGCATGGGCCACAAAGTTTCAATCGCGCTGTACGTGCACGCCCGCATGTGGTATTTTGTGGAAGAGCCACACTCAAGGGGCCAAAGAGCTGCATGTGGCTCATGAGCCGTGGTTTGCCGACCACTGTCTTAGAGTAAGACAGTGCTTTTCACTCTATGCTTACCAAAGAACACCTGTCTTAGTTGCTAAAACTAAGTATATCTATCATTTAGAACAAAGTCCCCAAGTATCAGGAGAAATACATTTGATTTCAATTAAAAAGCCCATGTTAGTTGATAGAACTATTGCTACCCACTACAACAAATGCCTAGAACAGTGGTTCTCAACCTTCCTAATGCCGCGACCCTTTAATACAGTTCCTCATGTTGTGGTGACCCCCAACCATAAAATTATTTTCGTTGCTACTTCATAACTGTAATTTTGCTACTGTTATGAATTGTAATGTAAATATCTGATATGCAGAATGTATTTAGACGACCCCTGTGAAAGGGTCGTTCGACCCCCAAAGGGGTCGTGAACCACAGGTTGAGAACCGCTGGCCTAGAAAGTTAACTCACTTAAAAACAGTGTATTGGATAAAAATGTCCAATAAATACCTAAATTACATGCATCATGATGTTTTGAAAGAATAGATTAGATAAATGCTAGAAAATTTTTGCTATAACAACAAAGGGCATTATTATTATGTTCATGCCATTCCATCATCTGTGTTTAATTTGTACTCTCTTATCTTCACAGTAATCCCTGCAATCTGGAGATTAAACCAGAGGCAGGATTGAGGTCATCCAAACAAAACTTAAACCCATAAAGGTCTCATAACTCTGACTAATTACAGCAGCAATGGGGGAAGAGAGAATCACAGAGAGAATGTCTCGTGACTGGGATGATAGTGCTACTACCACAGCCACTGTTGCTACTGGCTATAATTAAGATGACCAGATGCCAGGCACTATGCTGGGTACTGGAAACTTCACAACCCTGTGCATTGAAGGCATCATAATCTCCAATTTACAGACAATAAAACTGAGGCCCAGAGAGTTTAAGCAATTGCAATTGTCGCCTAGTTAGTAAGTGTAACTGGCAGTCTACCCTATGTTGTCTGACTCAAAGACCACTTAATAACTATGCTACTGTAATTGTTAGGAAGTTGATAATGGACAAGGTAGTTCTGACTTTTTGGACCTGCCATTTTTTTTCATTAGAAAAATTATCATAATTATATTCTTTCTGTGTCTGTTTTAGGAAAATATCAAAATGCTCTATTGGTTTTATAAAATATTTTAGGCCTATAAGTACAATCCCAGTTCAAGAAGGCAGACGAAGAGTGTGTATTTGCCTGCCCTTGTTCCCAAGATCCTATTGAAATGTCAATAAAGATATCTGAAGGGTGAATAAGTCTATTAGAATGCTAAAAACAAGAAGCAGAAATTTGGGTGACTTGCATAGATTTCTGGGAGTCAGAAAGCAGATGGGACCCTACCAATGTACCAAAGCAGAGTAACACATAAGCCAAAGCATGAAAGTGAGATAGCTTCAGCCATGATCCTCACCTAGAGAACTCTATGCTTAGAACCAGCACATAAAAAGCAAACAAACATGGGCCTAAGGCAGTCATCAGGGGAGTGAATCACACTGCAGACCAACCTCAGAACAGCTGGGCCACTTAGGCTCTCCTTCCCCACTCCATACAGAGCAGCGGGTTATCCTCAGCATCAGCTTATCCTCAGCATCCATGACTGCATTCTGAAGAGAGTAAATCTTCCTGAGAAGGGAATGGGGGCTTGGCTGGAGGTGGAACTATTGTTTACCCTGAAGGGCTTTAGAGCCTCCACTATAAGTACAAATCTCAACTCTTCTCCAGGTAGAATTCCACCCACTGATAAAGCTCTTCCCTCTTGAGTAGTTGTGATAGTCTTAAAGTTGCTGGCTAAATGGAAACTGTGGCAAATTCATCCACCTTCACAGAGCTTTCTCATTCAGAAAATTGCCTTCTGAGAAAACACGTCTATTAACAAAATCCATTCTATTGACCTATATTAATCAACATAGTTCTTCAAATATGTGAATCTATAATAATAAAAGGGTAATATGCTAATTAGACCAGACATCCTTCCGGACATCCTTCCTTCCGGACAAAGCCGCAGCGGGTGCCAGGGCAGAGGTGGCAGAGGCCTTTGGCCACGGGTGGTGGTGGGGAGGGGCCAGGGCCAAGGGTCTTGCACAAATTTCATGCATTGGGCCTCTAATAGGCAATAAAGAATCATGAGGTATTTGACAAAATCAACAAGAGGCAAGATAAAGACTTTGGTGGACACAGAGTGGCCTCTGAGGGAACAGAGAAAAAATAGCAATAACTTATAAAGTGTCTAATTTTCTTCACAGAGATTTTGGAGGTTATTGCCTCATTAAAACAAGTACTGACTGCTATGGGGGAAAGGGAATCAATTAGAAACAAGATAGAATTATCAGAATTTGAAATAATTATAAAGTAGTGGAATGAAAGTACCTAAAGACCAAATCAAAAACATGGTTAATAAAATAAGGACATCTTCCAGAAAGCCAGATAAAAAAAGAAAAAGATATGAATAATATAAGGGAAAATTAAGCCAGTGAAAATAGATATAAAGGCTAGTGTTTATTCTAAAAACAATGGAAGGGAAGATGTGATTAAATACATAATAAAGAAAAGTGCTTTGATTTAAAACAATGACTCAGTTCTTGAAACTGAAAAAGTTAAGCAAATGCCAAGCATTTGAACAAAATGACACTCAGCTATACTTAGCACATCTGTAGAAATTTTAGAAGACTAGAACTAAAGAAAATTTTTTTAGAGTTTTCCAGAGGGAAAATTAGGTTACCTCTGAGAACAAGTGTAAGATTTACAACAGACCTGTTCCAGCAACACTTGAAAGCTAGAAGACAATGGAGTAATGTTTTTAAAAAAAACGGAGGGAGAATAATTTGGAGTCTAGACAATAAGGCAAACTAAAATATAGCATAATTTTGACCAGTTATAAAGAATAAGAAGAGAGCAGTAATTTAATTTTGATGTTTAAAATATTTTTCTTTGAATGAGACAAGTTTAATGAAATTGAACTATATTCATTTTTTCCCCTCATGGTTCAATCACATCAAATGGTTTTATAGTAAGTGATTGTTCCAATTACCTTATTGCTGTATAATAAATCATCCCCAAATAGAATAGCTTAAAACAGGGGTCCTCAAACTTTTTAAACAGGGGGCCAGTTCACTGTCCCTCAGAGCGTTGGAGGGCCAGACTATAGTTTAAAAAAAAACTATGAACAAATTCCTATGCACACTGCACATATCTTATTTTGAAGAAAAAAACAAAACAGGAACAAATACAATATTTGTATTTGCATGTGGCCCGAGGACCGTAGTTTGAGGACTCCTGGCTTAAAACAACAATCATTATCTCTTGGTTTCTGTGAACAAGGAATTTGGGAGTGCCTCAAATAGGTGGTTCTGGCTCAAGGCATATTGTGAGGTTGTTCTCAGATGGTTGCGGAGCCTGGGGTTATCTTGAAGTCTCTTTCATTCACATGTCTAGGGGATTGCTAAAATTTGAAACACTAACAACATTATGACCAATATCAAATCTTCCTGGGTGTGGAGCAAGGGGAACACTTATACCCTGTTGGTGGATAGGTTGGAGATAAGGGAAGGCTAACATAGTCACTTTGAAAAACTGTTGGCCAGTACCTACTAAAGTTGAACATATGCTTACCTTTTAAAAAAATATATATTTTTATTGATTTCAGAGAGGAAGCGAGAGGGAGAGAGAAATAGAAACATCAATGATAAGAGAATCATTGAACCACTGCCTCCTGCACGTCCCACACTGGGGATCAAGCCTGCAACCTGGGCATGTGCCCTGACCAGGAATTGAACCGTGACCTCCTGGTTCATAGATCAACACTCAACCACTGAGCTATGCTGGCCGGGCCATATGCTTACCTTTTAAATTAGCAATTCCCCTCCTAGGTATATAACTAGGAGAAAAACATGCAGATGAACACCAAAAGACATGTCCAAAAATATTCACTGTGATATTGTTAATAAGAGCCCTAAATTAGTCAGGGTTCTCCAGAGAAAAAGAACCAACAGAAGAATGAATATATAAATAAATATAAATAAGATATAAATAAAGTATAATATAAATATACATATAAATATGGAAAAGAGAGAGAGAGATTATAGGGAATTGGCTCATGCAGTTATGGACACTGGCAAGTCCCAAGATTTGCAGGGTGAGTTGGCAGGCTGGAGACTCAAGAGAGCTCATGGTGGAGTTGAAGTCTGAAGTCCAACAGACTTGAGAACCAGGAAGAGCTGGTGTTTTAGTTTGAGTCCATAGGCAGGAAAAAGCTGATATTCCAGTTGGAAGGTGGTCAGGCAAGAGGAATTTTCTCTTACTCAGAAGAGGATCAGCCTTTTTATTCTATTCAGGCCTTTAATTAATTGGACAAGGTCCACACACATTAGCAGAGCAATCTACTTTACTAAGTTTATTGATTTAAATGTTAATCTCATCCAGAAACACCCAGGGTATTTGACCAAATATCTGGACAGCCAGTTTCCCAGTCAAGTTGACATATAAAATGAATTATCCCAGACCCAAACCAGAAACAACCAAAATATCTCTACCAATAACAGAATAGATAGCTTATTTGTAGGCATAGTTCCACAATGAAGCTAAAACAATAATAATAGATGTAATTAACTATACACAATGATATAAATGCTTTTCCCAAACTTGGTGAGTGAAGAAGTCAGGCACAAGAGTCCATACTGTATAATTCTATATAAAGTATAAAATGGAAAAAAACACCCACACTAATCCATAGTGTTAGAAATCAGGGTATGATTGATTGAGAGGGGGCAAAAAGGGAGTTTTGGGGGTACTGGTAATGTTTTTCACCTTGATCTTCATGGTTGTTCATTTGGGTGTTCACTTTGTTAAAATTCATTGAGTTGTACATTTATGATTTGTGCATTTTCCTGTGTGGGTTATACTTCAAAATTTTTTTAACTTTAATAAAAGAGAGTGATTTGGGAACTGTTTGAATCATCTACAAAACATCAGCAAATATTACTTTCCTAAATTAAAAAAATAATCATAAAAGCAAACTCTCATCAAGCCACTATCATAGCAATATTGTATATGTAACTCAAAACAAGAAAAATTATTCTTAAGTTGAATTTGTCCTTAATAAAGTACCAATTTAAAAGATTTATTATGGTAAACACTCAGAAGGAACAACAAATTTTCAAGTGAGTAATAAATTATTTACCAAAGTATGATTGCTTTGCATAAACTCATTAAGAAGTTACAGTGAAAACATTACAAGTATCTAGGAATTTGCTGAAACATCCTATCTAATAAAAGAGAAACATGCACATCTACCATACCTCCACTACACAGACAAGCCATGCCCACCAGCCATGCCCACCAGCCACCCCCCACCAACCAATCAGGCGTGAGTATGCAAATTAACCCCACAAAGATGGCGGGTTAATTTGCATATGCAGGCGCCCAGTGGCCTAGGTCCCAGGAACATCCTAGGGACCCAGGAGGCTTAGAGCATGCAGGCCCCAGCATAGGCCCTGAGCAGCCTCGGTCCCAGAACACCCCTGGCCACTCCTGGCCTACTGGCCTTGGTGCCGTGGGGGTGGGGGTGGGAGGGCAACAGAGGCTTGAGCAGGGCCAGAGAGGAGCCGGGGGCCCTGCCCAAACCAGGGCAGAGGCTTGATTGGAGCTGGGGGTGTGGGAAGGAGTGCCTGCCCAAGCCATGGCAGAGGCTTGATCAGAGCCAGGGGGCCATGACAGAGGCTTTATCAGAGCTGGGGGGCCCTGCCCAAACCACATTAAAGGCTTAAGCATGCCTGGAGATAGGGGGTGTGCCAGCCTAAGCTTGCCAGCAGTCCTGCCTCTGGGTGAGCTGCAGGGGAAACACCTTTTCTGACAGCTCATTGGCTAAGCTCCCTGTACACCACTGGTAATATTCTTGATAACTTGGGTAACAAGAATTCAAAAAGGTGATCTAGGGTTTTTCCATCTCACTCCTGGAGGAAAAAACGAAGGTCCGCTGCTGGAGGGCTAAGAAATGTCATATCCTGCCCTAGCCAGTTTTGCTCATTGGGTAGATCCTTGGCCTGCCCACCACAGGGTCCGGGTTCAATTCTGATCAAGGGCATGTACCTAGGTTGCAGGCTTCTCCCTGGCTGGTGCCCAGGTCAGGGTTCATGCAGGAGGCAACCAATCAGTGTCCCTCTCACATTGATGTTTCTCTCTGTCTTTTTCTTTCTCTTCCATATTCTCTAAAAATCAATAGAAACATATCCTCAGGTGAGGATAAAAAAAGAAAAAAAAGAAAAAAAAAGAAAGGAATGTCATATCCTATGAAAGACACATCTTGAAAATGCCTAAAGAAAGTTGCCATTTTTTCATGGTGAAGGGACTGGAGTCCGTGTTAATGAAAACACCTTGGCAGCTGTGGTGGCTGGCAGTGGCTGCGGCAACAGGGTGATGGGGCTGGAGTCTTCCCCTGATCAGCCGGGTTGCCTCCCACAGAGGGAGGCCAGACTGCAGCTTAGGCCTGCTTCCAGCGGGCCTAAGCCATCAGTAGGACATCCCCTGAGGGCTCTCAGTCTGTGAGAGGGGGCAGGCTGGGCTGAGGGATTCCCCCAGTGCACGAGTTTCATGCACTGGGCCCCTAGTTTATTATAAAATACAAGATCTCAACAGATTGAAATAAATGCTTTAGAGAAAAAAACAACACACCTTTTACCTGGTAATTGAAGGCTTTTCTGGGGTCTTTTTAATGTATTTTCATGCAAGTAGTAGCCTCAGGCAGCATCTTTCTGTTTTTCTTATTGAAAAAAAAAATATAGTGACATGTATACAAGTTTTACTAAAATATGCTCTTTTATCTTCATTCTACCTACAGTGAGTGTTCTTTCTCCAAATTAAAACAAAGTAGAAACTATAGAAGGAAAACTTTTGTATAATAACATTTAACAGAATTAACTTTAGTCAACAGATACATTCAAGCAGCAAAATCATTGAAAAATGCAGTAAACCAATTGTTCAGCTCATAATGTAAACTACTTTAATTTTTTACAAAACAGGATGTGTTTAGTTAGACTGAATATTGTCTTTGTTTATTGTGCTATTATTTTGTTTTGGACTTTAAAGTTTTAAGGAAATTTAATTTGGGAAGTGTGTTTTTATTTTATCAATACATTTTTAAAAGACTGGAAGGGAAAAAATGAGCAAAGCAAGTCTGCATATACGTGATTCATTTTAAAAGTCATTTGAAATCATGAAAGGAAAAGTACCCTGCAGACCAAATTAATTTCTGTCCTGTCTTTTAATGTAAATAATATTTTGTTGCAAAATTAATGGACAGTAAAAGATCTTGTTAAGCAAATGACAGGAAATTGAAAAACAGAGATAGGATATAAAACCTTCTTTCTAAATCCACTTCTAGCTTGTGAAGATGGCATTGCATTGATTGATTCATGTGGACGGGTAATATTGCAATGTCCTATAAATTCCTTTGCACAACAAACAATAAACAGAATACAAAGCTCTCTCTCATTTAACAACTTCATCTCAGATGGAATGGATTTCATAATAGTGTCAGGAGACCTAAAAGGTTAAATCAACATTTGCTCAAAGTGGCAGTCCCACAGCTTCCCATGGAATAATGGAATTCTTGGCCAGCTACAAAGTCAAGAGGTCAAAGCAATTGACCAGTAATGGAGGAGGCTAAGCCTGTGTAAGGTCTGTCCTTGGGCTCCCAGGGTCAGGTTTAAAAATAAATAAAGAACCTGGACTCTGAACCCTTCATTGGCGAGCCATGCTGGAGAGGAGAACAGCTGAATCTTCTCTGCAAGGTAATGGTGAACCATGGACATGTTTCCCAGTAGCAACATATGCACAAAAGCATCAGAGGGGTACGAATCATAATCCTTAGGGATAAAACCTGAGCGAATTAATTCAAGATGTAACTGCTTCCATGTCCAAGTCCTGCTGTCCCCTATCTACTGAGGCGGCAGGGCAGCTGCAAGGATCTCTGGTCTTGTCTCTTGAAGGCCGCAGTCCTATTACTCTAAATAAGACAAGAGCAATAAGAATAATGAGTTTTCTTTCTCTGCCCTCCATGGCTCCTCCAACTGGTTCTCTGGTTAAATAGAGGTGGGGGACGAATAAACAGGGTTAATGTTTCACCTATGAGCTCATGTTCGCCTTCCCCAGTGGTCTGATTGGGGCCAGGGCCCCTGCTTGTTACATACATTTAAATATTACCCCTGGGGAAAAACAACCTTTTACAGAGGCCACTCTGCTGTGCCTTCTGTTCTTGAGTGGTAATAATATAAAACTGTTTGCTGAAAAAAAAATCTTTATGAAAATGTTTGAAATAGAAAATTACCTAATTTTCTAAAGGCAGAATTGTAGTTAATGGGACAGTTAGAAACTACCTCTAATGCTGATGCCATCCATGGGAGAATAGCACAGAGCTGGTCTCCACCTGGGCTGCACATTGGATCATTTAGGGATCTGGGTGGGGCCTGGGCAACAAGAGTTGCCAACAGTTCCCAGGTGATTTCATATGCAGTCTCAGTGGAGAATTACCCTACAGAGATACTTAGAAGAAGGAAAGTTGAAGACTACTGAATTAGAATTAATGTGAAAGACTTGTCTAGTGTCTTTATACATTTGTAGGCAACACTAGCTTATAGACACACACTAGTGACAAAGTCTGCGTGCCTTTTCAACAATTATACTTTAACATGTGGTTAAGAATATAATCAAAAGAGGCAAAGGAAGCCCGGAGAAAGCGGAGGTAAATCATTTCAACACAGGATTGACTTAATCAGTGCTTAGAGTATGTAATCAAAGGATGGTACTTTTAAAATGCAATTTTTAAAAGCTTTTATCTTAGAAGAGTTTTAGATGTATAGAAAAAGTGGAGTTTGCATATACCCTTTCACAAAAACATGAAACATTGGGATGATCCTACTATTTGCAGTAAGAGCTACAGCATCCATAGGCTATGTCTTACCATGGTTTCCCTATTCTTAAGATCTTATAATAACACGGTAAATTTGTTAGAATTAACAAACCAATGTTAACATTCATAGTAACTAAAGTTGATACTTTATTCAGATTTCCTTAGTTTTACCTAATGTTTTTTTTCTAATCTATTCAGAATACCACTTTATAGTTTAGTTATCATCTCTCTTTAGGTTTCTTTTGGCCATGAATTTCCCAGAATTTTTTTGTGTTTTGATGACCTTGACAGCTTTGGGGAGTGCTGGTGAGGTATTGTATAGATAGTCCCTGAGTTGGGATATGTCTGATGTTTTTTGCTTGATTAGCCTGGGGTTTTGTGTTGGGGGAAGGATAACACCATAGCTTGGTACAATCTGTTTACAGGACTTATCATTGTTGATGTTGACCTTGATTACTTGGCTGAGGTGGTGTTTGTTGAGTTTATCTACCATGAAGTTACAACTTTTTTTCCCTTTCCACACAGTATATTTTGGAAGGAAATCACCACACACACCTATACTTAAAAAGTGAGGAGTTATGCTCCTCTTCTCGAGGGTGGAGTATCTATGTCAATTAAATGATGACACATCTTTTATTGTTTTACTATTAATATATTTGATATATAGCATTGAATAAATTGATGGTGTATAATGTGTTCTTTTGATACATTTATATATTGTAATAGGGTTACTGTTGTGATATTTATCACATTACATAATTATAATATACTAATTTGTTTATATTCATTATACTGAGCATTAGGTTTCTATAGCTTATTTACTTCTCATTGCAAGTTTTTCTTTCCCTTAAACAACATCAATTTTATACTTCTCTTCCCCCATTCCCTGGTAACCACCATTTACTCTCTGTTTGTTACAAGTTTGACTGTTAGACATCTTTTATGTGTTTGCATCCACCAATCAAATGCATGAAACTTGTTTCCAATCCAGCCAGGCTTCAGCAGTTAAGGTTTTCAAATACTCTGACTCTGACAACTAGAATCTGACTAGCTCTACCTCAGACGCAAATGCTGCATGTGCAGCTTTTTCAGCTGTGGTCCCCTGCTAACCCTCCATTTTTACCAAAGGGTATGGTAGGGAATCCAGGACTCTAGAACCAAAAAAATGTATCTCCAGACAATGGTTATAGAGGAACCTTGCTATGGGTTGAATTGTGTCCTCCCAAAATGTATATATTGAAATCCTAAGGCCGAGTACCCCAGAATGCCAACTTATTTGGAAATAGTATACTTGAGATATAATCAGTTTAGATGAGCTCATACTAGAGTAGTATGAGCCCTAGTCCAGTAACTGGTATCCTTATAAAAAAGGGAAATTTAGACACATATGAAGCAGAGATCAGGGTGATGTGTCAATAAGCCAGAGTGTGCCAGAGATTGTGAGCAAACCACCAGAAACGAGGGGAGAGGACAGATCCCTTCCTGGAGCCTTCAGAAGGAGTGTGGCCTTGGTTTCTGACTTCTGGCCTCCAGAACTGTGAGGCAAAGATTTCTGTTGTTTCAGCTACTCAGTTTGTGGTACTTTATTATGGCAGCCATAGAAACTAATGCACCTTCCAAAGACCCTTCTCTCCATTACAAAAATGAAAGAAAACTTTTTGAAAGATCTATTTAGTTCATTCCAGAACCAAGCTGTCCATGAACACTTACCCATTACCATATATAATGAATGTTTACTGAGCAGCTGTACTATGCTCAGAACTCATGATTTGCTGAAGAGGAGTTGACCCTGAAAGATCCAGCCATTAGTCTGGGCACAGAGACATGGGGGCATTTCATTTGATTGCTGTAGCTCTATGCATTTCAGATTAAATATCTGTAAGTGTGGTTAACATATTTTTCTCCCACATATCATCAAGTTGAAGGGTATCTTAGATAAAATTCCTTGGACAATAAACTTTTAGATTTGTGTACAGAAAGAGTGCTCTCGGGCTACAAGACCTGTACAAAGGGGAGGGAGGCAGGATTGAGCAAAGGCCTCAGGCAATCCTGCAGCTGGAATGACCCTTCAGAGATTGATTTGAGGTGAGGGGTTGGACCACTGTACTCCTGAATTGCCACTCATTAAATAACTTTGGGCAAGGCAGCTTGCCTTAGACCAGTGGTTCTCAACCTTCCTAATGCCGCGACCCTTTAATACAGTTCCTCATGTTGTGGTGACCCCTAACCATAAAATTATTTTTGTTGCTACTTCAAAACTGTAATGTTGCTGCTGTTATGAATCGTAATGTAAATATCTGATATGCAGGTTGTATTTTCATTGTTACAAATTGAACATAATTAAAGCATAGTGATTAATCACAAAAGCAATATGTAATTATATATGTGTTTTCCGATGGTTTTAGGCGACCCCTGTGAAAGGGTCGTTCGACCCCCAAAGGGGTCGTGACCCAGAGGTTGAGAACCGCTGCCTTAGACAAAGAGACAAAGGCAATCCCTGGAGAAACCTCACCTGTGAGCTCTCATCAGCCAACATTCCTAAGAGCTGGAAGAATAAATGCCTCAGTCCTAAAGGGAATGTTGGACAATGTGCTACATCATTGAATTCAAAGGGCATCCATTTTTTGGATGAAAAATAAAAATCTCTTAACCAACATTTATTGGGCACCTAATGCAATTAGTAGGCAAAAGGTAACTAAACTGGTTGTCTGGACAATCTCCCTAGGAATCCATAAACACAGGTTGACAAAGTTTGAAGCAGAAACATCAGAATAAAGAATGTAACTTAACCCTAAGAATAGTGGTGCAAGATTAAATAGACAAGGAACAGGCACTGGGGGCAATGAACCCCCAGATTTGGCAGAGGGAAGAGTTGACCTGTCTGACTTTTGTTAGGGAAATGGCCCTGGACGCAACTATGCAATAGACAAAGTTGGGCCATCTTCTCTTCATTTAGACATAAGTCCACGCATCTGATCCTCTGTAAGGTGTGTAGCTCTGCACAGTGATCTCAGGCTCCTCCATAGGTGACACCCCCAGAGCTGTAGCAGAGCTCTGGTTGGCTGGCAAGAGCTTCACTAAGGTAGAATGAACCCCAAGCCTGAGCTGTTGGTAGCTCCTGCCTCTGACCTGCAGCCATCAAGGAAGATGGTGCCCTGCTTTCCAGTTCTATAGAAACTCACTACTCCTACATGAGGCCCAATTTCCCTGTCCTGTCTGCAGTGGCTTCCTAGGATTGCCTTAACAAAGGACCACATCCTGGTGGCTCCACCCACAGAAATTTATTCTCTCACAGTTCTGGAAGCTAGAAGTCCAAAATGAAAGTGTTGGCAGGGCCATGCTCTCTCTGAAGTTTCTAGGAGAGAGTCTTTTCCATGCTTTTCTCTTAGCTTTTGGTGTTGCCAGTGAGCCTTGCATTCCTTGGTTTGTAGACACATCCAGACATGTCCAGTTTCTGCCTCCATCATCACATGGTGTTCTCTCTGTGTGTCTCTGTGTTCCTTTTCCTTTTCTCATATTAGATTAGGACTCATCCTACTCTGGTATGATCTCATCTTAACTTGATTACATCTGCAAAGATCCTATTCCCAAATAAGATCAAATTCACAGGTATTAAAGATTAGGACTTCAACATATCTTTTGGGGAAACAAAATTTGACCCATAGCACTCTCCAAGATTACAATGCCTAATCTAATTACCTAACGTGTACTAACGGCAGAAACCTTGACAATTTCCTCAGAGCCTCTCAACATAATGTTTCCATCTTTATATTTTGAAGAAAAATTGAAATCCTGCAGCTGAACATCTGAGATCTATTACATAAATAAACAATCAGGGCACTTTCAGTTCAGGTAAGAGGATTAAGAGGAGCCAGAGTGAGATAAAAGTGTTAACCCCAAAATAAAAGACCAAAGTGAGAGGTGACAAGCATTTATTTGAAATTTTTTTAAAAAAAGAATAGCTAATCAGGAGGCACTGATTCAGGCAGAAACACAAATAGTGTTCTGATTAGGAGACGAAGGCAATGGGTATTTATGAGAAAACGAAGGGGAATGATTGAGTCAGTAGAAGGGAGGCATTTCCACTGGTGAAGAAAAGCTAACACAGTGACATTAATTCCAAACATTTAGAATTTTTAGTCCAGCAGTCATCGGTCTGGTAGTCATGATATCTGCACTCATGTTATCATTACAAACAGTTGTGTGTGTGTGTGTGTGTGTGTGTGTGTGTGTGTGTGTTTATGATGCAATGTTGCTTTAGGCCCAGTTCAAATGTTGTTTTGCCCCGTTTTTAACATTCCAAAGGTTTGAGGCACAAGACTGCAAGGCAGTTTCTCTAGGATAGTAGCTCCCACGCTTCTTTAAAGTGGCTCCATTTATATTAGTTTTCACAAAAGGAAAGGTATTTTGAGGCCTCTGGGGAATTATTTCAGTCTCTCAAATAGAAGTTACCAACTTTACCTACTCCAGGGTAGACAAACTCCATTAATTACTTCCATTGATTACACAGCGTATATGTCTAATGAGGCCAAGATTTGTCTTTTGTATTGAATTTATTGGGGTGATATCCTATCTAATAAAAGAGAAACATGGTAATTGGCGAACGACCGCTACCCTTCCCATTGGCTAATCAGGGCAATATGCAAATTAACTGCCAGCCAAGATGGCGGCCGGCAGCCAGGCAGCTTGAAACTAACATGAGGCTTGCTTGCTTCAGTGATGGAGGACTCCAACGTTCCCCGCCTGCCGCTGCCGGCCTCTGAGCTGCAACTCTAAGCAACTATGTAAAAAATATAGAAGCTAAACAAAACCCCAGAAACCTGCTTTAGTCCGGGCTTCAGCCAGCAGGATCGCAACATTGTAAGCAAAGGCCAGAAACCTACTTTCAGCAGCAGAGGCCTAAGAGCTGGAGCCAAGCCTCAAAGCTAAAGCTGGCCCAGAATAAAAAAAGAAAGAAAAAAAGGAGTGGTTGGGAGCTTCAGTCACCCCCAGCCTGAAAACAGCCCTCAGCCCCTCACCCAGACTGGCCAGGTACCCCAGTGGGGACCCCCACCCTGAAGGGTGTGTGACCAGCTGCAAACAGCCATCATCCCCTCACCCAGGCTGGCCAGGCACCCCAGTGGGGACCCCCACCCTGATCCAGGACACCCTTCAGGGCAAACCAGCCGGCACCCACCCTTGCACCAGGCCTCTACCCTATATAGTAAAAGGGTAATATGCCTCCCAGCACTGGGATCAGTGGAGCTGCAAGGCCTCCTGGCACTGGGATCAGAGTGACAGGGGGCAGCGCCTAAACCCCCTGATTGCCCTGTGGCTCTGTGTGTGACAGAGGGCAGGGCCACAACCTCCTTATCCACCCTGCTCTGTTCGTGACAGGGGAAGGTGCCCCAACCCCCTTATCAGCCCTGCTCTGTGCCTGATAGGGGGGAGCGCCCCAATCCCCTGATTGCCCTGCGGCTCTGTGTGTGACAGGGTGCGGCGCCCCAACCCCCCCTCCCAGGGGCCCTGCTCTGTGTGTGACAGGGTAGAGCCATAACCTCCCCATCGGCCCTGCCCTGAGTGTGAGAGTGGCTGCGCCCCAACCCCCTGATTGGCCCTGCTCTGTGGGTGATAGAGGGCGGCGCCCCAACCCCCTGATGGGCCCTGCTCTGTGCATGATAGGGGGCAGCGCCCCAACCCCCTGATTGGCCCTGCTCTGTGTGTGACAGGGTAGAGCCATAACCTCCCCATCGACCCTGCCTTGAGTGTGACAGGGGACAGTGCCCCAACCCCCAAATCGGCCCTACCCTGTGCGTGACTGAGGGTGGCATCACAACCTCCTGATCGCCCTGCTCTGTGTGTGACAGGTTACGGAGCCCCAACCCCCCTGATGGGTCCTGCTCTGAGCCCGACCAGGGGCTGCACCTAGGGATTGGGCCTGTCCTTTACCACCCGGGAGCAGGCCTAAGCCAGCAGGTCATTATCTCCCGAGGGGTCCCAGACTGCGAGAGGGCACAGGCCAGGCTGAGGGACCCCCCTCCCCCCCGAGTGCACAAATTTTTGTGCACCGGGCCTCTAGTTGGTTAATAAAATGATATAGGTTTCAGTTGTACAATTTTACATCATCTATATACTAGAGGCCCGGTGCATGAAATTCATGCACTCGGAAGGGGTTGTCCCTCAGCCCAGTCTGCACCCTCTCGCCGTCTAGGAGTCCTCGGGGGATGTCCGACTGCTGTGGAGGTGGGAGATGTGCCTTCCACTGCAGGCTCTGGCTGAGCGGCAACCCCCCATGAGGGCGCACTGACCACCAGGGGGCAGCTCCTGCGTTGAGCATCTGCCTCCCTGGTGGTCAGTGCACGTCATAGTGACTGGTCATTTCACCGTTCAGTTGATTGGCATATTAGCCTTTTATTATATAGGATTGTATGATATGGTCACTACCCCAAGTCAAGTATCACCATTTATTCCCCCTTTACCCTTTTCTTCCTCCTTCACCCTCCTTTCCCTCTGGAAATCACCATACTGTTGTCTGTGTCTATGAGTTTTGTAGGTTGTTGTTGTTTTTGGTTGTTGTGGTGGTGTGTTTTTTTTGTTGTTGTTGTTTTTGCTTAATCCCTTTACCGTTTCCACCCAGCCCCCAACCTCCCTCCACTCTGACAGCTGTCATTCTGTTCTCTGTATCTATGAGTCTTGATCCAGAACTATTATCTTCAAACTACAAGCCTAACCCTTACTGACCTTGTCTCAGAAATTGCAAAAACAATGGTGCAGAGGAGACCTGTCAGACAGGCCAGTGCAAAAACCACTCTACCTGCTGGGTAAGCCTAGCCATGTATCTTTTGATGATATTGGGATGCACAGGCCTCCATATTAATAAAGGATCCCATCCTATTCCACACACTGTGACTTTAAGACTGCTGCATTTTCATTATGTTATTAAACAGAAAGGGTGATGAGCTACTGTAGAACTCCAGCCAACCGTGTGTTAATACAAATCACGGGAAGCTTCTGCTGGAGGTTGATGAGAGGGTGCAGTCAATTTCAGGAAAGAAAAAGGGCTCACATTTATACCAGTATTTTGTTGCTGAAATGAGAGGGGGAAATATCGAGTTTTTTAAGTCCTCTGATTTCACGTGTACTTTAGGTCTGCTCAATTGCTTCCTGAAAAAGGTCTTTGAAGGGATAAAAGCAAAGAAGGGCTCTATCCTAAAACCTGCCAGTTTCTGGAAATTCCAGGGACCAACTCATCAACCCTATCAGATCCCATAAATGGTGAGATGCCGTCTGAAACAAACCAAAAACAACAAAAACGAGCACAGAGAGAGAAGTACAGCAAATCGTAAACTCTTCAGAAACCCTCCGCAGGTAACTAGAGCCTAATTTCTTCTCCCATAAAATGGAGATGATTAGACTTTTCCTTGAACACTGGAATGTAATGGCCAGACCTTAAATCCCAGTTGTAACACTGCCAAGAGCTTGGCAAAGAAATTATGTAACATTTCAGAACCTCAGTCACCTCACCTATAAACATGAAATTATAATATTTGTTCTCTTAGTGTTGCTGTAAGAATTAAATGGGGTACAGCGTGTTAAATGCTTGCTTTATACGAGGTGCAGGTGATCCAATTTGATGTTTTCACCAGGATCAGCTGCATCGGCATTGCCTGGGAACTTGTTAGAAATGCAAATTCTCGCCCTAACTGGTTTGGCTCAGCAGATAGAGCGTCAGCCTGCAGACTCAAGGGTCCCAGGTTCGATTCCGGTCAAGGGCATGTACCTTGATTGCGGGCACATCCCCAGTGGGGAATGTGCAGGAGGCAGCTGATCCATGTTTCTCTCTCATAGATGTTTCTAACTCTCTATCCCTCTACCTTCCTCTCTGTAAAAAAATCAATAAAATATATTAAAAAAAAAGAAATGCAAATTCTCAGGCCCTACCAGCCCCACTGAATCAGGAACTCTTGGGATGAACCCAGAAGTCAGTTTTAACAAGCCTTCTAGGTAATTCTCCTGCACAATAAAGTTTGAGAACCAGTTTAGCTAACAAGGCTGTTTGTTTTTAATCAGCTGAGATGCTTAAACTGTTAACTGTTGTCTCTAATTTCCTTGTCTGCAGCAAAACCCAATTCCCTCTTTCTGGTGACTCTCAGCAATAAAGTGATGAGTCCTGGCTCACCTGGGATGAAAAAAAAACCACATCAGATACACCTGGGTTCTTACTGGTATTTATAGGTTGGGAACCAACAAAGCAAAATAATCTCGTGAAGCAACAGGGGCAAATTATTTGGTCTTTTATGAATAATTTCATCTGCTTTGTATTGTTTTATAATGTGCAGTTTTCTAGTATTTACCTATTGTTTCTTCATCTATCAAGTTGTAGCGGCTAGAAAAAATTATGCCCCAAACAGTTTTAATTAAAGAGAGAGTTGGTTGGTGTTCCCCAGGGAAATTATGATATTGCAGGATAGGCGTTTATTATGTAGAATTGAGGGCATCCAGCCTCAATTCACTCTAAGGAAGCAGGACTGAAGTAAACACTGGGGGGTGCAGAAGTGGGAAGGTGGAGAAAAGATGGTGGTCAGCAGTATTTTGAGCCAAGAGAAATGAAAGCAATGTCTTCTTCTCCAATCTGGGCAGTTATTGAAATTTTAAGATCTGAAATCTTTTGTCCTAGGAATTATTGAGAAGCACAAATGACTATTTTTCAATTGGAGAAGCTCAAAGGCTTCTCTGCTGTTCCCCACCCCACTGTAATATACAGAACCAAATCACAGGAAAAAAACAGCCAACTCCGAAATGCATTTTGTTTTTCACACTTCGGGTATCCAGAATGTTATTTTCTCTAAGTAAAAATAAAACACATTAGGTAGTGAATTAACACATACTTATACCTAGTATGTATTTTAATTCTCATAAAACATACCTAGTATGTATTTTAATTCTCATAAAACACTGAAGTAAGTATTACTGGTCCATTTTTGGAATTAGAAAACTGAAGGTCAGAGATGCTAACCAAATAACTTATTCAGCTGTTAAATGACAGAGCTAAGATTCTGATCCAGGTCTGTCCAAACATAAGCCCTTTGCTTGCTTCCTTGGTTCAGAAAGACATCAACTGGACAAGAGTCATGCAGCCAGCTCACAGTTCTACATTCAACACAACACAGAGATTAGTCCAGAACTTCACTCCTGCAGGGAGATGTTGAGGAGCAATGTTCTAAGGTGACATTTGTGACAGCTTCCATTCCAGATGTTTTCAAGATGTTTGTTTAGCAAAGATAGAGGTCTTTCCAGGGCAGAGGGCAGGTCTGTTGCCTGACTAGGATAAAAAAAAATAAAAAATAAAAAAAAGATTATCACTCTCAAGGACAAAGGTTGAGCAGGTTTGTTAGTTCGGCCCTTATACAATCGGGATTTTCAGCTTGAGGTTCCTCAGCTGACACAGACCCTCTTTGCACACAGCATCTGTCCATGTGAGCCTGCTTCCCCATTGCTCCATGGGACTTGATGAGGTGCGGGGGCAGGGAGAACTGGTGACTATGGGTCATAAAATCCTTTATCTCTGATCTAATAGTCATGTGTCTCCTGCCAGCATCTATAAGCCACAGCAGGCTAATGTGTCAGCTTGCAAGCAAGGTAAAATCTCAGAGCCTGGACAGTTCCTAAGGTCAATTCTTTGCCTCAGTACATATACATACCAGCACATGGTCCCCCTCCCTCAGTACTGAGTGAATGCACCCAGATGACTGGAGTTTACCTCTTAGAACCTTCCCATAGTTCTCTTGCTTCCCTTGTTTCTTATGCTATGATTACTGATCTGAGCAGTGACTAGAATGGACAGGTGAGAATTAGGAAGCTAGTGGTGGCAGATGTTAATTTTAAAAAAATCTGAGGCTCATGTATGTAACTAATTAAAACTTCATTGTCATTGAACCACAGATTAAAAGTAACATCAGTCATTTAGGCCACTTTCCACTTGATGTGGCAAACACTTTTTGAACCTCTTTTCATTAGCTCCTCCTCAGCCCTGATCCTGGAGGAATCAGAAGCAGCAGAGAGAGGAGATGATGCACACATAGTGAAGTAACAAACCATGTCCACTGTCCCACTTCTGGACTCTGATCTAAAAGTCATTCTCAGCCGGAGGGAAGAGAAAAGCACTGTATTGAATATAACACTGAAGCACCCATTATTTTTCTTTTTAATTTTTTATTGATTAAGTTATTACATATGTGTCCTTATCCCCACATTACCTCCCATCCCCTGCACTGAAGCATCCATCTTAAACTAGAATAGACCTTTTAATACCTAAGGAGTTGGGGTTGATATGCTAGCAAGAAGAAAACAAACTTGAGTGTGTTGAAAGATAGTAATGAAAAAAAGAGTAAAGCTGTTCTCTCGTGTGCCCTATATGTTCAGCCTATCAATGAAGATACTATATAATAAAGAGGTAATATGCAAATTGGCCATCACACCCTCACACAAAGATGGCCGACCCAAGTGGTCACAAGATGGCTGCCCCCAAGTGGTTACAAGATGACTGCCCCCATGTGTTCACAAGATGTCTGCCCCATGTGGTCACAAGATGGCCAGCAGGGGAGGGCAGTTAGGGGTGACCAGGCCAGCAGGGGAGGGCAGTTGGGGGCAACCAGGCTGGCAGGGGAGGGCAGTTGGGGAAATCAGGCCAGTAAGGTAGGACAGTTAGGGGCAACCAGGCCTGCAGGGAGGATAGTTAGGGGAGACCAGGCCAGCAGGGGAGGGCAGTTGGGGGTGATTGGGCCAGCAGGGGAGCAGTTAGGCATCAATCAGGCTGGCAGGGTAGTGGTTAGGGGGTGATCATGCTGGCAGGCAGGCGAGCAGTTGGGAGCCAGCAGTCCCAGATTGTAAGAAGGATGTCTGACTGCCGGTTGAGGCAGTGATTCCCTTTCTTTGTTCCACGTTAGTCCCTTGTGGAATTTTTCAGAAAGTTATGCACTGCCTGGTCCCCACCCCCTGAAGTTAACTGGACTGGGGATGTGCCTGAGCATCTAGATTTTTAGAAGCTTCCCAGCTGGTTGAATGTGACACCAGGGTTGAGAACCACTGCATTTCTAGAAGTTTCCCAAATAGGGAACTACTCAGGAGGAAGACAGATGGGTATAAACAAGTCATTACAAGCCTTGTTGGATGTAAACAAGTCATTGAAAAGCCAACTGGGAAGTGAAGGAAGGGGAGCATCTGATCTGCTTGGATTTCCTGCTGGTTGTGTCTGATGAGTCCCGCTTGCAGAGACCCAGCTGGGAGCTGGGCTCCTGAGCAGACATCTCCCCCAGAGCCTTCTCACATTATAAACTAATCAACCCAGCAGGCCCTCCCCACCTTAATAGAGCGGCTCAGCATCAGGACTTCAGCCCAGTCAGAGAAAACAGGCAGCTGCTCCCTGGGTGTGATGACTCTCTTTGGATCCTAAAGGGAAGGAAAGGTGCCATTTGGCCAGGACTCCTCATTTACAAAGAGCCTCTCTGCTGTTATTAATGTTGTTATTTTAAAAAGAATCCTCTACAGAAAAATAATATTTTCTCAAGATTTAAGTGACCTGTCTTTAGTGAGGTCAACCCACACCCAAACCAGCTCCCCCAGGAACCTTATGATGGTGGAAATCGGGGCAGCCAGAGTGCAGGTAGTCAGCCCTAGAGAGTGGACCATGGGAATCGGGCTCTGCCCCGAGGGGTCTAGTGCACTAAGGTCCAAAGAACAGCTGGCCAACTGGCCGGGCAGGAGAGCCAAGCAATTTATAGCTTCTGGTGGTTCTCTGCCTCGATAAGTGAAATAAGCACTTCGATAGAGGAAAGTGAAAAATAAATTTTAATTAGTGGCTAGCTAACCCTCAAAACCTTACATTGTTTTAATAAATAAAGTATCTTTTAAGATTTATTCATTGTTTTTTAAGACATAATCTTTTTGCATACTTAATAGACTACATTGCAGTGTGAACATAAAATTTTCCACTTTTTATTACAGTTTACATTCAATATTATTCTGTATTGGTTTCAGGTGTACAACACAGTGGTCAATCATATGCTTCACAAAGTGCTGCCCCCAGCATTTCCAGTGTCCACCTGGCACCATATGTAGTTATTACAATAGTGACTGTATCTTGGTGCTGTACTTTCCATCCCTATGACTATTTTGCAACTACCCATATGTACTTCTATTCCCTTCACCTCTTTCACCCAGTCCCCCAAGCCCCTTCTCATCAGTTTGTTCTCTGTATCTCTGAGTCTGTTTCTGTTCATTCTTTTATTTCGTTCTTTAGATTCCACATAAAAGTGATCATATGGTATTTGTCTTTTTCTGGCTGACTTATTTCACTTAGCATAATATCCTCTAGTTCCATCCATGCTGTTGCAATAGTAAGAATTAATTGTTTTTTATGGCCGAGTCATATTCCATTGTGTGTGTGTACCACAGCTTCAAATGCTTAATTAAAAAACCTCTTAATAAAGGAATTAACCCTTGCCTCTTTCACCATGTGTTGTTATCCAGGTTTCCAATGCTGAGACTTGGAGTGACAACATGGTATACCAGAAATAGCAATGAACTTGGACCTTGACAATTGACAAGTGGCTTCCTCTGGAAGTTACTTGATGTCTCTCTAGAGTAAGGAGGTTGAAATTTGGCTTGCCAACCCATGTGTCTCAAGTTGAGTCCAAGCTTGACTGAAAGGAATGCCATGGTCCACCAGCCACACAGCTCAGTGTGGTGATAAAGAGCACAGATGCTGGAGCCCGGCCACCTGGACGAGATTCCCAGCCTGTTAATACAAGCCGAGTGACCATGGGCATGCCACTTAATCTCTTCATGTCTCAGTTTTATCATCTGAAAATGATAAAACTCACCTCATGAGGTGGTTGTGAGGATTAAATGAGAGAATGCCTAGAGCACGATGAACCTCCATGACCTATTATTCTCACTTCTTCTGACCTCTTCCTCCTCCAAATACCTCTAACCTGCCTATGCCTCCCATTTGACAATTACTCGTGTACTTTCTCATGAAATCTCAATTTCAGCTAATCTTGAAATCAGTGTTATTCCTAGGCTTTTCTATTAGGTGAGTCAATACATTTCTTTCTACACTTAAAAAGGAGAGGGAGAGGGAGAGAGAGAGAGAGAGAGAGAGAGAGAGAGAGAGAGAGAGAGAGAGAATGCCTAGAAACTGCTTACAGCAGAGTCCAGCACATAGGCACGCTTCGTAAGTACTAACTGTTATTATTAGAGTAATTTGGCTTATTCTGGGTAATATAGAGAAGGATCTAGATCATGGAAATTCTTGAAACCCATGGAGAGAAAATGGAGACTATTAAAATTAGTTGTAGGAAGCAAGGTTTCCTTAGCAAGGATCTATGCAAAACCACCATCCTGAGGTCCCCCTGGCAAGCATATAAAATGCAATCTTGCAAAGAAACTCGCTATATTTTTTTGTTCTTTTGGCTTCCCTATTTCCACTGATTGCCTTACTTGTAATGCATGTGAAACAGCGCCTTGTCAATAAAAGTCAAAAGTCATTGTGGTGATGGCTTTTAATATTAATACTCTCCTTAATTTGGATAAGAAACAACACCCAACAATAAAGAACAAATTAAATGATATGAGAGAAAGTGTTTTGAAAACTAAAAAGCATTTTACCAAACTAAAAGGTCTTATTATCCCCCTGCCCCATTGAAAGTGATTAATTAGCCTAATGTTGGTGAAGTGCATATCATAGGCTCTAGTTAATGTAAAGGAACTGATTGGAGTTACCTGATCTGAACTTTGATTCTAACAGACTCCTCTAATGTAGTGAAGAATGACTGGCAACAGTTTTCCTCAAGACTGAGATTTTAACCTGCGTGGGGTTCGAGATGTTGGTTGAGATCCCAACAATTAATTACTGTAAAGTTCACTGAATCAGGTAGTGCAGATGTGGCCCTGTTCAGACATGGCGTTTCAGACACAGACTGTTTAAATATTTGGAAAAGAGGACAATTGAGCCTGAGAACTGTGAGGACCTGCTTGATTCTGATTAGCACAATAAAAATGGGATCCTGTGCAGGGAGCCCTGGCAGCCCCAGCCCATGGACTTCCCCCAGGGGTGGGACAGCTCCAAGCTCAGCTTTGAGCCAGGCAGACACTTGACAGCATGCCAGACACAATCTAGGCAGCTCTTTAAGCTGAGTAATGAGACTTGGTTTTCTCTGAGCCTTTAATTACTAGACTCATGTACAAACACACTTCTCTCTAGAGATATTCCTGCAAGCACAGTCTTTGTTCACCAGGAAAAGCAAGCTGATTCCTCCTCCTGGCAGGAAAGATATTGCTCCAGGGTGATATTCATCTGATTGATGAATCCACCCAGCTCTAGGCGTGATACCCACACCTTCTTGTTCCCCAATCCAAGAACCCACTTAGCTGAGTCTCTGTTGATATATGCTAGCTAGGAGACTGCCCTCTTTTTTCGCCTGTGTTCTGTCTGTCTGATGGATGGAGTGACTGTATTTACAGCATTTTCCTAACTACTAAGACAATTTATAAAGCAAGAGAAACATGGATTCATCACGTTCTGGGAGCACTGAGTCTAATGTGGATGGTTAAAAATGTTCCCATAGTCCACTGGCTACACACATTTCTATTTGTTGATATAATAAAAAGTTTCATGCAAAGGACAGTGGGAAGAAATAATCATACTAGTAATAGTTAATAATTCTTGGATACCATTTGCCAGACACTGTGATGAACCTTCTTCCTGAAATCACAAAGGTCCATAAGGTAGGATCTCTCTGTCATCACCCCAGCGAACGTCACTTAGTGAGTGATGGAGCTGGAGTCTAAACCTTCCGTAAGGCTCAACCCTTATGCTCTCCGGTCTCAATTTCTTGGCATTTATTCATTAGTTTATTTGGCAAACTTTTGAATGAAAGTTTGAATGAGCCAAGGCATTAGGGATAACATATTAGAAAGAGCAAATGCATATATAGATATGGATAAAATATTAGAAAAAGCAAGTGTGTGTGTGTGTGTGTGTGTGTGTGTGTGTACATATTTCTGTCCTGTTGGGGCTTATATTACCCCCACTATGTCACCCACTCCTGTGTGGTGGCCCTAAGGGTGCACTGCTCTGCAATCTCTCAAACAGAACCTTTTTGGTAGAAGATAGTTGGTGGACAGCTTCCACCTGCTGCATCTTCAGATTGACTGCACTGGTGCCATGACTAACAGCATGGGGATATGGAGCATGGCCATTCCTGTCCTCTGTGGGATTGCTTTGAGGGCCAGTCTGTGCTCTGGGTCACCCCATTTGTCTGGCAGAGACTTTCTCAAGACTGGCACTGCTCTCCAAAGCTTCTCCTACCCAGTCCTCCTTCTGCTCTTCTCTTTTCCCAGGTTTCAGACCTGCATTGTGGTGTGAAGGCTCTCTCTCCCTACTCCTGCTCTTTCTCCCCTTTATCCTTCATGATGTTATTCCATAAATATCTTGCAATCAAATTCCATCTTGGCATTTGCTACACAGAGGACCCAAACTAATGCATCCTTTAGGCAGCATCACTGGAAACTATCCCACCTCTGAATCAGGGGTTCAGACACCCCACTCTGACCATACCTCTAATCCTGCAAGATTGTACACTCATTCTCTCCTATCCAGAGGCTCTTACACCTGCTAGATTTGCCTCAGCAAGATGGATGCTTCGGGCTCTGCTGCCTCCATTCTGAACTCAAGACTCATGTGAGTACAGCTGATTGATGAACCTAAACCAGTGATGGCGGACCTTTTGAGCTCGGCGTGTCAGCATTTTGAAAAACCCTAACTTAACTCTGGTGTCGTGTCACATATAGAAATTTTTTGATATTTACAACCATAGTAAAACACTTATATTTTCTATATTTAAATGCCATTAAACAAAGAAAAATCAACCAAAAAAATGAGTTCGCGGGTCACCTCTGACACGCGTGTCATAGGTTTGCCATCACTGACCATGTTTGAAGCCTTAACCACTAGAAGGAACATAGAATGAAGGTCAAGTGAGCCAATCTATTTAATGTCTCTCACAACATCTAAAGGAGCTCATCATTTCCCCAATGGACTGCTTCTCTCCTAAGATCTTGTATTTCTTCTTCTTTTTTTTTATTTGCAAAACATTTTTATGATAAAGGACTTATAGCCAGAATATACAAAGAACATTTTATAACTCAGAGAGAAGACAAAGTAACCAAAAAATGCACAGATGCCATTCAGATATTCCTTGGTGACATCACCTCAAGCTCCTGCAACAGTCTTGATGCAGTCATAGAGGTTGTACTACTTCTAGAATTGCATCAGTGTCTTCTTGGTGTGTTCCTCAGTTGCAGCTGTACCCTGGCAATGGACCTCCTCAGGCAATAAGCCTTAATAGTTTCTATTACTCCATTATCCATAGGTTTGATCTATGAGTTGGTGTTTGGAGGAAGAAACACACTTTGATACTGGGATGAAGATGACCAATAAAAGGAAGATGTCTGGGAGCATTACCAACAATAAGCCAAATCTTGAGAGGTATGTTATTCTCCAAATAGTGCTTCCCCATTTCACTGGCTTAGCAATCAATGGAAGGCATTTTGGAAGAGGAGCTGGGCTAAGGTCTTGTATTTCTATAAATTGCACCACCTACCCAGTTGGTCAGGTCTGACACTGGGAGTAATACCCCTGCCCCATTCTCCTCTGACTTATACCCAATTTATGCCACTTTCATCCCAAAAGTCTTTTAATTCCATCTACTGCTCTCCTTCCATGCACCCATCATCTCTCACGTAAACTACTCTAACAGCCTCCTAACCCTAACCATTCTCTCTGCCTTTGTCTCTGCCTTTTTCCAATGCATTCTCCACAACACAGCCTAGAGCACTCTTAGTAAAATGTAATACTAACATGACATTTCTCTGTTTAAAACCTCAGTGGCGCATTTAATATGTTAAGCTAGTAATCAGCATGAAAGCAAGTACTGGGTCTCACCAATGACCATGTTATGCCCAGATCCTTGCACAGTGTCTGGCACAGAGTAAACATTACTTACTAAGGCAAAAGATTTTGCTCTTCCTCCAACCAAACAATTTCATCCTCACGTGGTAATTAGCAATGTTTCTTTCTGCCTTGTCATGAGCAATAACTTAGCGAGAAAAGCACAGCATTGAAAAATAGGAGTCAACAGCAATATGAGCATCATTGCTGTTTGAAGTCAGTCCCTCAAGATAAGGCTGCCTCTTAGAGATGCAGATACTGTGCTAAAACAAACTTGGAGGAAGGTAGAAGTCAAGTTTCTTCTTGCCAGTTTGTCTTCTCCCGATCTGACACTCATTCTCTTTTATCTCTTTCTTCTTATTCTTTTTTTCCTTTTTTGCTCCACTTGGTCCTTTACTCTCCCTTCCCATTTAACAGCCACTTCCTTGAAAACCTAGTAGAAATCTACAGGACCTTCCTATTGGCTCTGGTCCCCTGTAAACATGGATTTCCATGTCACAACTTGCTCTGCATGCGTGAGGATTTAGCGCGTCCTCTACAAAACACTCTCCTCCCAGAAGCTCTGGAACCTTTGCCCCACACCCTGAGGTTTCACTCAGAGCCAGGATTCTTCCAGCCCATGCAGCTGTGTGCTTTTTCTGCCATTCCTCTCTGCCCATGTTTTTGGAAGGTCTTTTAATAATCTCAGAGCATGTTCTTGGAATTAGAGTCAGAATATCCCCGGAGGAATGAACAGGCCTTGACCAGGCTTCAGAAGGAAGCAGTAACTTTGGTCAAGGTATTCTTACTTTTACTTGCATCACACAGTCCCACATTAGCATCAGGACAGGGAGCACTAGACATGGGAACCGCAGGACTGAGATGCACTCATGGTGGCCTCCACTTATGAGTTAGTGTTCCTCAATTTCCTGGATGAAATCACTGCCTGTAGCTTCCTGATGTGGTCTTTTGGGCTGTGGGCTGGATATTGCTCTAGAAGGAGGTGAGAGCAAGCACAGAAGCTGAGGGATGCCGAAGGACCTCAGAGCTTCTGCTTTCTGTTTTTATACATATGCTCTGTTTGCAAGGTGGATGCTCCTTCAGGCTAAGGGATGCTGCTGGGAAGGAACTCCTAGGCCCCTAATTCTTCCCTCCCTCCACTTGGTGCAGGAAACTGTGTGCCATGAGCAGAGCTGTGCATTTATTTTTTAAATGACATATATACCTCCTTTTTAATTATATGGGCTGTGTTTTGTGATCAAGGTATTGACTTGCTACAGTAGTTTATTGATTCACTTACTCATAATGTCATTCATTCATACCTACTGTGTGCTCTGTTATAAGAATACATTTTTAAATACCATATAGCACAGACCATCAAACCTCGGAGGGAAGGTAGGGGAGGGTGGGGGTAAAGGGGAGAGATCAACCAAAGGACTTGTATGCATGCATATAAGCCTAACCAATGGACACAGACACCAGGGGGGGTGAGGGTATGAGTGTATGTGTGTGTGTGTGTGTGTGTGTGTGTGTATGGGGGGGGAAGTGAATGGGGGGGATAAGGACAAATATGTAATACTTTAATCAATAAAGAAAAAATAAAATAAAATAAAAAAGAAGACTAGGTTAGCCTCAGATATCTTGTTCAGATCTGAATATCTAAATAAAAACTTTGGTGATGGGTTTAAAATAATAAATAAAATAAAAATAAACACCATATAGCAGGCACTCAATAAAAATGTATTGAGTTAATGAACAAATGACCCTCCCTTCTTTCCTAATTGTATATTGATAAGTTTCATTAGCATAACATTAATTCAATGACATGGGAGGCTAGCAAAGCCCCCTGTGCGGCACTGCCAGATGCCATTTCTGTGAGTGGCTGAAAGGCTGTCACAGGTCTTAGCCATCCTGGCAGATCCCTGCACCTCCCTTTTCCTCACCCTTCTAAGGCCTTGGGGCATTACTGGTCACCTCAACAGTGTGCCAGGCTAGGCATTTAAATGTAGCTGAGTTTTCCCCAAGTTCATTTAGGGGAGAGAATTTCTATCTACATTGACTGCAATTATTTTTCTGTACTTCTCTATACCCCTTTTCTAGAGAATAATAGCTCACATCTATTAGGGCCTTACTGTGAATCTTGGTTAAGCTGTCCAAAGTGCTTTATGAATTCATTTGTTTAATCCTCACACCTAGGAGGCAGGGCCTCTGACTTGTCCCTATTTCACAGGTGGGCAAACTGAGCAGAGAGAAAAGCGGACCTACCCACAGCTGGGAAGGGTCAGAGCTGAGATCTGAACTTAGGTCTTGTGCCAGAGTTCCCCTTATCAATTTCCACTCCTGCCTTTTCCTCAGGCAGAGGTCCTGAGAGATCACGTCCTGTCTGTAAAGGAGGCTTTCTCTCTCCAACCAAACACAGACCCACATCCCATGTACTCTGTTGGGGCTTTAAGGGCACTAATAAGTAATACCCTCACCTCCAACGATGGAGGTGAGACAAGACCAGGATATCATGGTACATAATTGTCTGGCCACAGAGTAAGAAATCAAGATGGTAAGTAACCAACGCTAGACTTTAGCTCCAACAGGATCAACAGCAGCTGAGTCAGCCAGGAAATGTTTTTGAGCCTGATAGTTGGCATGGCACTACTGACAGCAAGTAAATAGAACAAGTTTAAGAGATGTATAGCATCAGGTAGATGGAAATCAATATGTGGGCTTTATGCTAATTAAATCCAAATTGAAGGATGTGACAATGGTAAGTGATCAAATGGGCCTGTGAATATTGTCAGCCACAACACGTCCTGTCTCTCACTGCCCAGTCTAGACTCTGGTAGAGGCCACATCAGAAAAAATTCTGGTGTGTAGAGCAGACACATTTATCTACAATTGCTGCCTTATCCTGGATGGGCAGAGAGAGAAGGAAAAGGACCAAATCTCCAGGTTTAAGTCTTTGAACAGGACTAATCAATTGTGTCTTGGAGCTGCTGTAACAAAATGGGGATGTGGGGGTGCTTAACATGATAGACATTTGTTCTCTCACAGTTGTGGAGATCAGAAGTCCCAAATCAGGGTGTCAGCAGCATCCCGTTCCCTGCGAGAGTGGAGGCTCCAGGGAAGAATCCGTTCTATGCCTCCTCCAATTTCTGGTGGCTGTCAACATGCCGTGACTTGAGGCACCATCATTCCAGTTTCTGCTTCTGTGCCCCTCAACCTGTCTTCTCTTTTCTGTGTCTTCTCCTCTGTATCTGTCTCAGATCTCCTTTTGCCTCTCTCTGATTATGCAATGGACACTTGCGATGGCATTTAGGGCCCACCTGGAAAAGCCAGGATAACCTCCTGTTATGGACTGAATTTTATTACCCTCCAACTTCAGATGTTGAAGCCCTAATTCCCAATGCAATGTTATTTGAAGATAAGGCCTTTAATAGGGAATTGAGGTTAAATGAGGTCACAAGATTAGTGCCCTAATCCAACAGGATCTTATGTCTTCATAAGAAGAGAATGCACACAGAGTAAAGGCCATGTGAGGACACAGTGAGAGGTAGGTGTCTGCAAGCCAACAATAAAGGCCTCAGGAAAAACCAGCGCTACCAGTACTTTGATTCTGAACTTGTATTTTCACGAACCATTAAAAGATTCATTTGTATTGTTTAAGCCACCCAGTATTATGTTATTTTGCTATGGCAGCCCTAGCAGACTAGTATATACCCTGATACCTAATCACATCTGCAAAGACCCCTTTCCCAATAAGGGAACAGTTACAAATTTCAGGGATTATGGCTTGATATCTTTAGGTGGCTATTATGGACCAATGACGGGTCCCATAATCAGATAACGCATTTCTCCTCCAGGGAGAGATATAAATAAGGAGAGGGCCAAGAAGTCAGGGAGGGTTTTTACTGACCTAGTGGTCTCTGAAAATAGAGAAGTAGGCAATGAGCACTGCCCTCAATACCTCCCCAAACCACAGGTGCACCAAGAACTTGGTGTCTATTCCCATTCCATTGAGAAAGCTCCTCCCCTGCTGCCTGACCATGGTAGTGCTTGCTTAATAATAGTTCCCTCCTCTCTCAACAAGCCCACTCCTACAAAGTCGGCTATGAATCAATTCCCCTTTCTCCACCATATTAACCACCACTCCTCATCTTCAGTACACAGGCCCTGGTCACCAAGTAATAATGATGGCGATGAGCCAAGACCAGGATATCATGGTACATAATTGTCTGGTCACAGAGTCAGAAATCAAGATGGTAAATAACCAATACTAGACTTTAGCTCCAACAGGATCAACAGCAGCTGAGTCAGCCAAGAAATGTTTTTGAGCCTGATAGTTGGCATGGCACTACTGACAGCAAGTAAATAGATATGGTCCCCAGCCTGAAGCAGCCAGCAGTCTAGGACAGACAGTATCAATCTGCATAGACAACATAAAAGCTGGGCAACAGCAACCGTGCATTAACAAGAGGCGGCAACATCCACAGAACAGATTAAATAGGAGTTGGCATTAAGTGGGTTTCTGACAGGCTTACCTAGTGCACGAGATGTGAGTTTCTTCTTGAAATCAGAAATGGAGTCAAGGATTATTTCTGCCCAGCACTTCTCTCACCTCTTCTTTCAGAGTAGCCTATGCAAGAGTGGTGGGAATTCTTTAGTTCTTGGAGAAATCAATAAACCATACTGTATTTTTTTTTAGCATCTGCTATGAGTAAAGCACTATTCAAGCTAGAAAACATCAAACAATATGGGATTAGCAACCACTAAGAGATCCAGGTCCTCAAGTCTGTGTTGTCAAGATCAGTTGCCCATCTACTTGCCATGTGGCTAACAATAGAGACAACAAACCCAGGCATCCCAGTCCCAGGGGCACAGCTTAGGGCTTTGTCAGTGTCAGCTCTACCCCCAGTTAGGTAGTATCATCCCTACCTTGAAGATGAGGCTGTGAGACTCAAAATGATCATTAGTTCTAACAACTATTTGTTGAGCTCCTACTGTGTGCTAAGTAATGTAGGCTCATCGGATCAGGGAGCTACGTGGTAAAGTGCTTAAGTGAACAGCCTGATTCAAATGCCAGCTGTGCCCCTTGACAGAATGTGACTGTGGGAAGGTTATCCCCTCCCTGTGCCTCAGTTGCACCAGTGGTAAATGGGGTAGTAACACTGCCTAGTTAGTAGGGTCATTCTGAGGACGGGAGGAGTGAAGACAGGTGGTGCATTTATAACAGTGCCTGTCTCATGGAGGACATTTGGTAGAGACTGTTGAGCTCAGGAAGTTGACAAATGAAGCAGCTGAGGATTCTAGAGATTCATTAATGCCAGAGGTCATAGGCAATCAGAGGAGGAGCCAGGACACAAACCCAGGAAGTCTGGCTTTGAGGGCCAGACATTTGCCTCTCTCATAACTAAGGCATAGGAGCATCAAGATTCACACTGTTTCCACTAAGCCATATAGAAATACCTGGCCAGTGTCCCACTGATTATTAGTGACAGAACCAGGATCAGAATCCAACCTACCTCTAAATTTCACTCCCCCTGCTCCAGTCCCCTAGTCTGTGACTCCTGTTTGCAGTTGATATCTTCCCCCAAGTGAGACCTTCCTAGCATGCGGAGCCCTTGAAGCCCTGTGTTCTAACTACATGAATAATCAGTGTCCTCATGCTCCAAGCTGACACCAGAGTCCCTGGGGACCTGTTCTAACTTTATACAGTTCACTTTGGTGTTTTTAAATCACCAACTGTTTTGGACATTATCATATATAAGATATAGTACTAAGTATTTTTTTTTTTAATATACAGAGAAATAAGAGAGGTACTTGCTCCCAAAGGAGTTCATTAGCTGGTGGAGGAGACAGGCTGGTATCCCAATAGCACAGAGGCACAAACAATGTTGGAAGAACAGGAAGAGGCCATGGCTCTGGAAGGAGCCCTCCCCGATCTCCCAAACCCAGATCTCTAGAACTGCTGGGGCGGTGGGGGAGGGGGGGTATCCCAGAGCCTCCCAGGTCCAGGGAGTGGGGTACAGGCAGCTTTTCAATCCATATCTGTGCACCCAGGAGCCATAGCACCCTGGGATCACTGGGGACCTCCCTCTAAGGCTTCTGAGCAGCTTCAAGGACACAGGGTCACAAAACAGCACCATTTGGCAGATGGCAGAAGCTGCCTCGGGGAAAGAGAAAGGCTGGCTCTGATGCCCAGCCAGAGATAGAAAATATTTTCTCTGAATTAGAGAAAGGGAGGAGAGTCACTTTCTGTTTAGAAGCAGCAGATGGACCCGCTATTCCAGTGCTTCCTAATCATTTTGTAGGTCACAGACCTTTTGAACATAGGATGAGTGCTGTGGACTCATGCCCCAGAGAAAAGAAATTGAGTTCATACAACATGTTGCATAGCTTCTGAGGTTTCTCAGAACCTTTGGAAGGCATCTGTGGATTCCCAATGGGCCCACAAACCCCACGTTAAAGATCCTTACTTGCAGTGGTTGTTAAAAATGACTGCAAATTCTTTGGTAGTCCTCCCATTTGGAGGTGAGGTCTATGTCCTTCTCTTGAATCTGGGCACACTTGTGACTACTTCTACCAATACAGTATGGCTTCCAAAGCTAGTGCACCTGGAAAGCTTGCTTTGGGGATGATCCTCTCAGCACCCAGCTCCATGCCATGTGCACGGGCCCTGTGTAAGTGCTGTGGTGGACAGTCCTAGCTGAGCTCAATTGTTATGGTATGAGTAGCATCCAACCAAAGATGCTGATATCCCAACCCCCCCAATACTAGTGAGCATGACCTTTTGTGGAAACTAGGTCTTTGTAGATGTTCCAGTTAAGATGATGTCAGTAGAGCCCAAATGACTGGGGTTCTTTACAAAAGAGGGATTTTGACACAGAGGTAGACATGCCTATAGGAGAACACTGCGTAAACATGAAAACATAGATTGGCATGATGTATCTACAAGCCAAGGAACGTCCAAGATGGCCAGCAACCCACTGAAAGCTAGGAGAGGGGCATGGCCCTCATTAGGAACCAGCTCTGCCTACACCTCAATCTCAGATGTCTACTCTCCAGGACTGTGAGACAATACATTTCTGTTGTTTTAGCCACCCAGTTTGTGGTACCTTGTTCCGGCAGCCTTAGGAAACGAATGCATCATCCTTGTAATCATCCCTGCCCAGGCTCCAGGGAGGAAGTGAAGAAGCCATTTCGGAAGTGGATCCTCCAGCCCAGTGGTTCTCAACCTTGACTGCACATTAGAATCACCTGGGAATCTTTTAAAAATCCTCCGGAATGAGGCCCAGAAATCAAGATTTTAAAAAGATTCCCAGGTGATTCTAATGTGCAGCCAAGGTTGAGAACCACTGCTCCAGCCCCTGGCCGGTCGAGTCCCCTGCAGGCATTCTGGCCTTTCCAGCTGAGGCCGCAGACCTGGCAGGGAAGAGACATGCCACAGCTGCTGTGCCTTGACTGAGTTGCTAGCCCACAGAATCTGTGGGTATAATAACACAATGGTTGTTGTTTTAGGCCACTAAGTGTGGAGGTGTTTGTTGTGCAGCACAGTTTAACTGGAACACTGCTTAAAACTCCCCTAACCTCTGGCCAATCTAGGTTATGTCCTCTTCCTTCTTTGTCTGCAAAGGGAGCTCACCTGGTGAACTCATTTGAGCTAAATATCCATGGTATTGGCATCACAGAATCTGAGAATTAGAAAGAAGGTTGATATTCACATTTCGGTAAAAACAAATTACCCACAGTCCCAACTTCATATAAATCGAGCAGCTTTCATTTTCCCTTTCAATCCTTGTGCATACATAATTTGCACATAGTTTATTCACATTTCACTCAACATAATTATAATCAGAGTAGACATAATTTTTGAGTCTGCTTTATTCAACTTGATATTTATCATAGCATTTTCATGTTGCTACATAGTCTTTATATTATTTTAATTGGCTGCAAAAAATGTCATAAATGTGCTCTAATTTACTCAATCACTGTCCTTTTGACCAACATAAAAACTTTGATGTGAATCTTTTTAAATTGCAATCTATACATTTTAATTAGTGCTCTAAATTAAGGGTCAGCAAACTGTCCTGAGAGCCAAATCCACCCCATTTTCCTACTGCTTGCAGGCCAATGATAGCTTTAGTTTTTAAAGGCTGGAAAAATTTTACAAAGAATAGTATTTCACTACATAAAAATTATATGAAATTCAAAATTCAGTATCCATAAATAAAGTTTTATTGGACCATAACCACACCCATCATTAATACATTGCCTGTAGCTTGTTTCACAATACAATGACAAAGTTAAATAATTGGTACAGAGACTGTATGGCTCACAAAACCTAAAATATTTACTATCTGGCCCTTTACAGAAAACATCTGTGGATTCCTGTTCTAAATATACATCAAGCCACCCCTCAACCCCTCACAGCATTCATGCCTGTTTATTTATTTATTTTTTACTTGTCAGGAATCTCTTTTGCTCATCTTTCTATCATTATTAATGTATTCAACAATGATTTGTTAAATACCTTTTATCAGTGACTTGATAAATACCTTGTTTTTGTTTGTTTGTTTTGCCAGACATGGAGATATAAAGCTAAATAAAGCAAAATTCTTGTTTTCAAGGAATGTAGAGTCTAAGAAGCTACTCAAAGCAGAGACACACACAACAATATTACAGGTTTGAAAGTCCTGGGAGGCACTAGAGAGACACAGCGGTCCAGATGTGGGATAATTCTTGACAGCTGTGAACATGATATTCAGCATGTGTGGCTATAGTAGAGATAATTTAAGAAGCCACAGTGGCCCCACAACCCCCATCCCCTCTAACAGGGTTTCAGAGGCTGAGTGAAAAAGGTGAAGGAATAAAAAAAAGAAAAAAGAAAAAAAAAACAAGTAAAAAAAAAGCACCTCATAGAAACAGTCAACACCAGATTATCACCAGAAGGAAAGGGAGGCGGGGGAGGGGGGGGGAGGTAGAAGAGGGTCAAGGGGGAATAGAAGGAGACTTGACTTGGGTGGTGAACATGCAATACAATGTACAGATGTTGTAGAATTATACACCTAAAATCTATATAATTTTATTAAGCTATGTCACCCCAAAATTTTCAATAAAAAAGAAAAAAAGAGGCCACAATGGGGGATCAGATGAAAGGAGGGCAAGGGAGAAGAAGGGAACAGGGTGGAGATGGAGGAGGAGAGGACGAAGAGGAAAGGGAGGAAAAGGAAAGGGAGGAGGTTGGGCTCAAGGTAAGACACCTATGGAGGTAGGTGACAGGATACAAATCTAACAAAAAAGAAAACCTCTTAAAACCTTCAAGTTCAGTAAGTCCTCACTCCATCAATAGATTTGAGGCTTTAAGCAAAATGACATGCAATGAAACCAATTTTACCATAGGCTAATTGACATAAATAAGAGTTAAGTTCCTGCAGCATCCTTATAATGTTGATTAAAATAACGTTATTCGAGGACCTACTGTATCTACCAGAATCATCAATGTTTTTATTTTCCTTTGGCCAAAGGTAGAGAAACCGATAAAACTTAAGGTATTTTACCAAACCAAAGAATGCACACTCTATAAAACTTGAGGAGTTAGAGATGCCAATTACTAACCATGAGAGGCACTTCTCATATAAGTCTTTGAGATGAACTATTACATTCCAGAAGAAATAGGATTGAAGTTTTTAAAGTCTGGATGTTTCCACGAAGGTCTCTTGTGCATATCTTAACAAGAATACTTTTGGGGAGGGGGGAGGTTATTGAATACAGAGTTGTATGGTTACAAATATAAATTTCCCCATAAGGGTCTGTATTCAGAAGGGCAGGTGGGGTTTTGTTCTTGTATTTTCAGCCTTTATATCTAGTCATTAGTTGTTCCAAATGACCGTACTCTTTGGAATTCCATCTTCCTTCCGCATAAATACCCCTCCCCCCCACACACACCTTTATCCAGAGTCCTTTTACTAATCAGAAAGGCTTTGATATCAAGGTTTCCATTTACTAAGCCTGAAATGGAATACTGGGCCTAAAAAATATAACACCAATAAATATTAAGCTTCTACAAATCTTATCCATTCTTTAAAGTTCAAGTTACAAATTAACTCTCATAGAGCCGTGCTTCTTAACTTTAAAGTACATACCATACATTGAGGATCTTGTGAAAATGTAGATTCTTTTCCAATAGGTCTTTAGTAGTGCCTGATTTTCTGCATTTCTAACCATTTCCCAGTTACCCTGATGCTACTGGTCCATGGACCACACTTTGAGTGGCCACACTTAGATTATTCCAGCCCCTGTTTATCATCCTCTTCTGAATTTCAATGGCACTTACGCTTCGTTCCCTTTAGTATTTGACTTGCATTGTTTCCTGTTTCATCAAAGTTAGTCTTGGCTTTTCATGTTATAAACTCCAGAAGGAAAAAATGTTATCTGATATGCTCCAGTCCACTCCACATGCAATGAATGCAGCTGGGTACTAAGCAGAGGAGGCACTCAAAGAGGGTTTTGAAAATCACTGAACAAGTCATTTGAGAGGCATAGTTCAGGCTGCCATTATATTTAATCCCAAACCCTGCCATAGCCTGCAGTGGTCTCCCTACCCACTCCAGCCCCACCCCACCCCAGAGCAATCAGTATGAGATCCAAAGCTTCAAGCAAAAATACCAGTTCAAGAAACCGTCCTCACCATTGCCCAGTGGTGGTGCCTGTGAGAAGTGGTCATTGTTTTGATATACAAAGCAGGTACAAATCTGCAAGCCCTATATTTGGATGAACAAGAAATTGCCCGGTCGCTGTTGCTCAGTGGTTGAGCATCGACCTATGAACCAAGAAGCTCCCAGTTGGATTCCCGGTCAGGGCACATGCCTGGGTTGCAGGCTCGATCCTCAGTAGGGGGTGTGCAGGAGGCAGATGATTGATGTCTCTATCTCTTTATCCTTCTCCCTTCATCTCTAAAATCAATAAAAACATTTTTTAAAAAAGAAATGGAACCTGTTTTTTATTCCTATAACAGAATTTAATCATGGTTTCACCTTTTGCCTAATTTCAAAACAAACGTTATCTTGCTCCATTTTAGGCAAACTCAATTACTTCCAGGCTTGTTTGCCATTTTAGTATTTCCCCTCCCTTTCTGTCTCCCCTTGCCAATGTCTTCTACGTTGCCATGCATTGCTGTTGTCTCCCTCGCCATTGGTCTTTGTTACCAGTCCCACACTGAGTCTACCTTTTGACCCCCCAAAGACCAGTGTTTTTTTTGTGTGTGGGTATTTTTGGTGGGGTTTTTTTGTAGTCATTTCAGAGCCCTTTTGTAAGACTCAAAGGTTTCAAATTCTAAAAGCCTGCTTCAAGGTCTGGTTTTAAACAGGGAAGTCTGTGGGGCATTAGATGAAATTTTAGCCATGAGCCTGCACACAGCACATGGAGGAGGCATCCACTTTGCTTTTCAGGAGTTTTTCCTCAAGAGAAAAACAGAGAGTTCTCCAAATAATGTGAGCTTAGGTGAGTGAACCATGTAAATGATATAGAATAAGTGACTTTTATAAATAGGAAGCTCAAGCTTCAGGGCTCCTCGCTTGCACTGTCCTCTTCCAAAACCTTATTCTTAACTTTGTTCTTTTTCTCAAAAAGGGCCCCTCAAATTGTATAAGCTTCAATCTGCACAAAACCTAGATCTTCCCCTGATGTATTATCAAAGGACTGAGGATGATGGTTAATAGTGATGCTATTGGTGAAGGAAGAACCAAGGTAAAGGAAGGGAGACCAAAGCTCAATGCAACATGCCATGGTGGCAGGGGTCAGAGTGAACAGTGTGAGACACCTGTCTAACACCACACATACCTCCTTCTTCCCTTCAGAACCAGACAATACTCTTCTCAGCTGTGCATGTCTGTAACTAGCACCCTTATTCATTCAGTCTCGTCTGAGAACCCCACAGTCACACTGGCTCCTCCCTTAGTAACCAATGTAGTAGATTCTACCTTAGCCATATCTTCTCCTTTCCAGTCCACCACCATTACCATGGTTCAGGCTGTCATTATATTTAATCCCAAACCCTGCCATAGCCTGCAGTGGTCTCCCTAACCCCTCCAGCCCCACCCCTCCTAGACTCTATGACCTGGTCTCCTACTGGTTCTGTTTAAGTTGCTTTGAAAACTGTGTCTCCAAATACAGTCACACTCAAAGGTAGTGGGCAAACACACAATTCAGTCCATGATACACCCCTTCTATCAGGGGATCCAAGTAATCTAGTTAATATAAAGTTCCCATTCAAGAAAATTAAGAGGAAAAAAAAGAAAATTAGGATTATCTTGCCTCATATGATTTATGTAAAGACTGAATAAGGGGACAGACATAGAACACAAATGATAGGTATTATGACTACTATTTTTCCCCCAAACAAGAAGGTAGGGCACTTGCTTCCTGTGCTCCAGAATTGTTATCCTGCCCTCTTCCTCAGTCTTGGGTTAATCATGGTCACTGCATAGTCACACCTTACACAGAATAGGTAGAGTATTTTAAACATCAATTTTATTATCCAGTTCTGGTAATGGAGCATGAAATAACATGTGAAGAGCCCATTAAACATTATGAAAGAGTTTCCATTTCCTAAAAATGAGGGGATAATAAAAGTGGCCCACATAATTCATTGCGGAGGGGGAGAGAGGCTAACTTTCATCTTCAGATGCCCTTTGAGGAGGCACAACTTTCATAACTTAAAACTCAACATTTCAAAGGACTGTGGGGAATAGCTGACCCAGCTAGGCATTATCCAGCAGCGTGTTTTTCTGACCAAGAAATCATTAACAGTATGTGTAAAGAAGCACAGGAATAAAACTTAGTAGATTTCAGTTGAGATGAATTTTAATCCAAATGTTAATTTTTTTTTCTTTCCTCAAATTATATTCTGGTCTCTGACTCAGACCTCATTGTATAACCAACTGTCTGCCATTACCAGGTATAACCTGCTTAGAAAGGTTGAAGAATGAATCCATAAACAACTTCTAACCATATCCCCCTCTCCACCGGAGACTAATACAAGCTCCACCCTAAGTTCTCAGGAATTTCAGGCAACAGTGGATCCTAATTGCCTGTGCAGAAATTTATGATGGCTCTTTACTCATTTCTGCAGACTGTTTTGTGTCCTGGAACAATAGGTTCCTGGGAGTACTTTGTACTGGCTTATAGGACACACACTCTCCTAGATTTCCTTCTATCTCATGAGTCACCGCTTCTTGTAAACCTTACTTGGTTTTTCCTCATCTTCCTGACACTTTACCATTGAACAGCCCGGGACTTGGGCTTGGATTTCATTTCTTCTCTATTTACCGTCATTTCTTTGGTGCTTGCATCCAGTCTCGTGGCTATAAATACTATCTATTAGTTGACAAATTCTAGATTTAACTCTTTCCCTGGACTACAGATTCATATGTCAAGTTGCCTACACAGGTGCCTATAGGCTTCTGAAATGTTAACTTTCTTAAAATCAAGCTCCTGATCTTTCCCCACAAACTTGTTTTATCTCAGTGTCAACTGCATCTTTCCAGTTGCTCAAGCCAAGGCCAAGACCTCTTGACTCATCTCTTTGTTTCACACTCAAACCCCCAATCCAACAGCAAGTCCTGTCAGCTCTACCTTCAAAATATCTCCTAAGACTTAGCCCTTCTCTACATTTCCATTGCCTGCACCCTGGTCCATCATTTTTCTTCTTGACTATAGTTCTTTCTGCACCCCCTCAGTAGACAGTAACCAGAGGGATCCTCTTAAAACATAAGTCAGATCATAGCACTCCTCTGCTCAACCCATCAATGCTATTTCACTGAGAGCAAAAGCCAGAATTCTTACAATGACTTCAAGTCCTTACAGGACTTAAAGAACATCTAGTGCAACTACCTCATATTTCAGCTGAGAAAACTGAAACAAAGCTGATAACAATTTGCTGAATATCACATAATTTGTCAGTGGCAAGGTTGAGATGAGAATGCAGGTTTCTTAGCTCTGAATACAGCCTTTGTTCAAATACAACATCACCTAACTTCCGTCCAAATGGAATTCAATGTTTGGGGACAGAGACCATGGCCTCCAATTTATCTCTAATCGTGGTATCTGACCACAGTTCAAAATAATTCTGGATCATAAAAAAAATATTGACTTCAGGATAATTAAACGAGTGGCAAATCCAAGTAGTTAAGAGCATAAAGAAGGGACTTTTTTTCTTCTGAGCTTTAGGGTACATATGACTTGATTTATGAGTCAGCTTCTAACAGAGAGATGATAATAATAACAATGATAGCTTCCATTACTTGCTGCCCACCAATTCTAGCTCCTCTGTGTACATTATCTGATTTAGTTTTTACAATAACCTCTAAGGAAAATATTATTGTATTCTCATTTTACAGGCAAGTAGATTGAGAATACAGAGAATTTCAGTAACTTGTCCAACCCCGTACAACTAATAAGAGGCAGAGCTGGGATGCAAGGCTATATTTGCTTGACTCAAAGCCCATGTTCTGAACCTCTGCAATGTACTGTCTCTGATACATAGGGCCAGATGGGCAAGGGATCTTCAAAGCCTATTTAGCAGGGAGTATTTGATTCCAGGTTTCCTAATATGGCCCAGAACTATTACTTCATTCTATTTACAGAACGTAAGAAAGGAAACTTCCATTGACCCAAGGAGGTGGCCATTTGGCCAATCCTTCTGCTATCTTGGAAATGCTGTCATCAAAGCAAGAGTTTTCACCACTAGTTGAAGCAATTAAATGTTAGGAAGCCCATATGAAATAGTGAGAAGAATGGAGCACTCTTTTCACTATTCACATGGGAATGGGTAGACACAGGATTGAAGAAGATTGGCAAAAAAAATGAGTGAGTGACCATTTATTGAGTTGTCAGGAGTTGTATTGGGCACATTTTAGGTATTACTTCATTTATTCCTTATGAAAACCTCTTTAAGTAACTGTCTATAATATTCTCTTTCTACAGATGGAAAAACATAACTTAATAGATATGGCTTGCCCAAGCTTATCCAACTATAAGAAAGGGCCAGGTTTTAAGCACAGATGAACATAATTTCAAAACCATCAGACATGTTCTAACCTCTGCTAAGCAAGCCCAGAAGATCTAAGTTCTAGAGTGAGATTTGCTACTGATTCAACAGAGCCTGTTTCCTTGTATGAAAATGAGAGGTATATTAGATGTTTTCAAAGCTTTAACATTCTACTGTTTTAGTTTTCACCCAGAAGGCACAAAGAACCTTAAAGGTATCTAAGTTGATGGAAAACATGAAGTCATTGACATTCTCTAACTAGGAAGGCAGACATGAGAATGTGTACCTCAGTTCAATTGTTATGTGTACAGTGATGAAAGCATGAATAAAACACAGAAGGAAGGAGTGATTCATACTCTGTTTGGGGGCAACACAAATTCTTCCAGACTTTGTGCCAAGAGGTTCATGGCACAAATGAAGTTACACACTGAAAGGGCCATCTTTGCCCAACTAATTGCCAAGCCAGTGGTGATCATTTCCATTCTGCTTGTCATACTTTCTTTTCCTTTCTCACAGCTATCAAGGAGCTGGGTCATGGTATTGGAGAGTTTATAATGTGAAAGGAAGGAGGAATGAGAACCTTACCTAATAATAGACAAACATGCAAATTGACTGTACTTTTGCTATGCCCCCAAGCTACGCCCACTAGCCAATCAGAGCAACTATATGCAAATTAACCCAACCAAGATGGCATCCGGCAACCACGGAGCTGGAACCGGCAGGAGGCTTGGTTGCCCTGGTGATGGAAGAAGCCAAGCTGTTGCCTCCTCACAAGGCAACAAAGTTTCAATTATAGAAGGTAAATAAATCCCAGATACCTGCTTCCAGTCATCATGGCCACGGAGCTGGAGTGAATAAAAAAAAAAGGAAAGGCTGGGAGCTTCGGTCACCAGGGGGCTTGGTCAGTCTGAAAATGGCCCTCAGCCCCTTACCCAAGCTGGCCAGGCACCCCAGCGGAGACCCCTACCCTGAAGGGGTTGTGGCCAGCCTGAAAACAGCCACCAGCCCCTCACCCAGGCTGGCCAAACCCCCATGGGGTGAGGGTCCCCACTGGGAGGCTTGACCAGCCTGCAAACAGCCATCAGCCCCTCACCCAGGCTGGCCAGGCAGCCCAGCGGGACCCCCACCCTGATCCAGGACACCCTTCAGGGCAAACCAGTTGGCCCCCACCCATGCACCAGGCCTCTATCCTATATAATAAAAGGATAATATGCAAATTGACCCTAACAGCAGAATGACTGGGAATGACTGGTCACTATGGCACACGCTGACCCCCAGGGGGCAGATGCTCAATGCAGGAGCTGTCCCCTGGTGGTCAGTACGCTCCCACAGGGGGAGCTCTGCTCAGCCATAAGCCAGGCTGTTGGCTGCCAGCACAGTGGTGGTGGCGGGAGTATCTCTTGCCTCCTCAGCAGCATTAAAGATGTCCAACTGCAGCTTAGGTCTGCTTCCTGCTGGCAAGTAGACATCCCCCGAGGGCTGTCGGGCTGCCAGAGGGATGTCTGACTGCCAGCTTGGGCCCGATCCCCCAGGGAGCGGGCCTAAGCCAGCAGGTGGACATCCTCCGAGGGGTCCCAGACTGCAAGAGGGCATAGGCCGGGCTGAGGGACCCCCCCGAGTGCACAAATATTTTTGCACCGGGCCTCTAGTATACTATAAAGTACTATTCATGATGCCTATGCAGGGTGGACTTCAAGTGAGCTGCTAGCTAGGGCAGGATTGAGGGGGCAGAATGTGTATTAGTGAGAAAGCATTTATGGGCAACCCTATGTACTTCTGAGACAACCTTTGAGATGGGCAGGTGTCCGAGCCAGGCAGCTTGGTGGAACTAAGAAGGGTAGATGGAAAACTGATAAAGCAAGATAAGATTGAGGCTGAAAGATAAGATTGGTGAGTTTGTAGCAGAACACCCTTTTATTAAGATCCTAGTAGACTGTGCTGAGTTGAGGTGAGGTCTAATGTCCAGTGCCTGTTGAACAATTGGCCTCTTTTACAATTGGCAATGTTAACATTGGCAAACACACCCTTTTGTCATATCCTTTGGGATACTTACAAAATGGCGATGGTCACCTGGTTTCCATACAGTAGGGCCTGTATTGGAAGTTTAGTTAACATTTGTGGAATGAAATAATGACAATGATATCCCAGTTCTACCAACTTACCTATCTAGAAGGTCATTTGTATTCTTATTTTAGAATAGACAATAGTATTAAGAATTCTACTGTTTTCCAAGAAATTGCCCCCTGAGCCTTAAAGATAGGGGAGAATTTTACCTTTGAAGGGTGTATCCTTGGTATGTTTTAAAGGAAGAATAAATCAGAGAGAGCCTCTCTTCCCATGGTCTGGAAGAAAGCTCATGTGAAGAACACATGCATTCAGCTCAGAGAAACCAAAAAAATCTGTTAGACTTTAAAAATAGATTTGATCGTGTGACTCACATTTAAGTTCACTCCACCACATTTTTGGACTACTTCTGTGTATCTTAGCATAAGTGGGAAGTAGAAAATTTTAAATGCTACAGAAAATACCTTAAGGATCAAAGAAGAAAGCCCGAGCCAGCAAAGGAGAGGGACTGATGGAAACCAAGTGACCAGAACACATGAGAGAGAGATGCCAGCCAAGCTGCAGCACAGAGTTCTCCTGGGGGGACCTAGGATCTCCTCCCCCATGTGTGTGGCTGGCAGGCCCTTCCAAGTGCCTTGCACTCGGGGTGGCCTAAACAGCATATCCTCATAAAGCTGGATCACCCAGGAAGATGTCAACAACCCTTTTTCTATCTATAATCCCAGGTCACACTCTTTAGAAAATGCCCAACCTCCCATCTTGTTACTGACAGGTCCATCCTGAGAGGCAAAATACATGATTGGTCTACTCGGGGTCATGCTTTTTCATTATGGAACCCTATTTATTTCCTAAGGCTGTCATAACAAAGTACCACATGCTGAGTACTTTAAACCACAGACATTTATTCTCTCACAGTCCTGAAAGCTAGAAGTCAAGTCAAGGTGTTGACAGGGCCATACTCCCTCTGAATACACCAAAGAAGGACCTCTTCTAGGCCGGTCTCTGAGCTTCTGGTGGTTCCTTGGCTTGTGGTAGCATAACCGCAGTCTTCACATGGCACTCCCCTGTGAGTATCTGTGTCCAAATTTTCCCTTTTTATAAAAACACCTGTCATATTGGATCAGGACCCAACCTACTCCAGTATTACCTCATTTTAACTTAATTAATTACATCTGCAATGGCCCTATTTCCAAACAAAGTCACATGCTGAAGCACTGAGGACTATGACTTCAACACATAAATTTGAGAGAGAATAAATTCAATCCATAACAAGAACACTGAATTTATTCTCTGGTTTGAGAAATCTTTACATTTCACAAGATACAAGATAAACCCACCATAATGAAAATATTCTCTTTTACAGAGAATAAATGTGGACTAATGTCCTAGCAATAAGTTACAAGGGAAGCCCTAGATTGGAGTCCAAGAACTTAGTCCCCCTCTGAGTAAAGGTAACAAACTTCATCAGCATCTTTAACAAAAAGAGAAGGGTTTAAATTGTATAATTTGAACCACAGTTAAACACAAGCCAGTAAAAAGTGGCCTGCAGGCCAAATCTGGCCTTCCATCTGGTTCTGTAAATAACTTTTTACTGGAACATAGTCCCGCCCATTTGTTGACATATCGCCCATGGCTGCTTTTGCACAATATGAACAGAGTTGAGCAGCTCCAGTGGAGACTGCATAGCCCACAAAGCCTAAAACATTGAGTTTCTGGCCCTTTACAGAAAATCTCTGCCAACATCTGCTTTAGCACAACGCAGAGCTCTGAAGAACAGTCATCCTAGACAAAAGGGAAATTCTAAGGAGGTAATCCAGCAGAGCTGTTGGAGATTACACATAAAGTATCCCAGGATTGGATTGCCTCCTTCAAGCAGGCTGAACAAACTCTGAAGAGGCAGCCCTTGAAGAACAAGTAACCCACCAAAACACTATCCTCCCTCTCTCTCCTCAATGATAGAAGGTCAGTATCCTCCCCCAAGGCAAGCCAATTCTTGGCCAGCTACAAAGCCCTTTTGCCCATGGGCTTTAGTGTCTAATAAAACAAGTCACCTAATTGGAAAGCATTACTAGCCCTTCCTGGAAGGTCTAAGTCCATGTGCTCAAGGGCTGTAGTTGTGAGCACTGGCCAGGTCGCTGCTGCTGGTCTCTGAGGAGCTTTCCCCAGTCCTTTGTGGAAGGAGAAAAATAAAAGGGGTCTTTGATAAGACTATTTACTCCACTCACAATGCTAGCCTGTTTCCTGGCCCCCAAATAATCACAACAGTGGTTATTTATTTATTGGTCTATTTATTTATTTCTCATGCTGTCATTTGACCAAATAAAAAGTTGGCAGACTGACTTACTTCCCCCCCCCCCCCCGCCCTGAAAATACAAGCCCTAAGTACTAAACATCTAAGAAACATGACTCTGGGAGGGTAGATGAGTACAGTTGCTTCCCTGCCCACGGCACCAGCCTTTGAGAGTGGGTGCTCTCAGGAGATGTACCTCTAGGAAAAGCTGAAAAGGGGGCTCCAAAATGGCCAGTTGGTCCCCTTCCATGTGGTCACACTTTTTGCTTGTAAGTCACAGAAACCCAACTGGAGTTAGCTTAAGTAAAAGAAGGAAAACATTGTCTCCTGTAACCAAACTGCAAAGTTGGCCCCAGGCTGTGCATGAACCAAGGGCTCCAGCACCCCCAAACTCCGTCAGTCCCCCGCCCCCACAAGACCTCATTCTCCATTTCTTGTCTGCTCTTTCTCTGTGTTCTACCACTACTTTCTCATGAAGTGAGAGACACAGCTTTTAGAAGCTCTAGGTTTCCCTCTCTACGGCTTTGGAACCAGAGAAACAGTGGTGAGTATTGGTCAGCTTTAGTTACAAAAGATCAGAGAGAGACTCTAACTGACCTGCCTTGGATTCCATGCCTTCCTGGATGGCTCATGGCTCCCTCCTTCACTCCCCCAGGTTTTACTCAAACATCTGTCCCCTTATCCTTGAGTCCTTTTCTGGCCACTCCATGTAAAATAGTACTCCTCAACCCCTCCCCCAAACCCTATTTCCCCTTAGCCTGCTTTTTTTTTTTTTTTTTCCCCATAGTACTTGTCACTTCCTAACATACAATTTACTGATTGGTTAAGTTTACTGTGTGGCTTCTGCCTCTGTATTGAAAGCTCCATGAGACAGAGATTGTTGTCTGTTTTATTTATTACTACAATTCCAGTGTCCACAACAGCACCTGGCATACAGGGGCTCCATGAATATTTGCTTATGGAATGAATGGCCTTGATTATTAATCTCCCCTCACAAGGCTATAATCCTCCCATTAGAAGGAAATTTTTAAAATCTTTTCTTGTTTTCTTTTTTTGTTTTTGTTTTTGAACTGACAAATTACAGTGCCTAGATTAGTGCCTGACAACCTAGAGGAGCCTCACTGAACATTTGTTGACTTGAAGAATCAATGAATTCCTCTAACTATGGAGATAGTCCAGTCAAAGCATTCTATCCCCATGGTTACGGTAATTAATTGATCCACTTCCCAGAAGTGGAGCTCTATTGTGGTTAATAAATCTCACTGTGCTTTCCTAACTTAGAGTGAAGTGAACTCAAATTTGAAGTTCTAGTACTGTATAGGGTTAAATCTGGGCACAAAGCAACAACATATGGCTGTTCACATGAATCATAGTGCTGTGAGGATGAGCACAATTGAGCCATAGTTGACAACCGCACTTGACATAAAACACCAGGTTTTCAAGCCATTCTCTAATCCTACAGGCACTTTTTATATATTTCTGGGATCCTTCTACACTTTTCTTGTGCTTGCATTTCAAGAAAAGTGCAGGTTTCAATTGATGGAGCAATATTAAGGGCATGCTATGCTATCCTGGATATATATTAGCTTTCATACCTTCTGTTATAGACATTACAATCTTATTCATTTTTTAATTTCCACATGCAAACCTTCTATTAAACCAAACCTTTGATCTCCCCCTACTCTGAATGTCTTTATATGACTTGTTACCATGGAGATGATCACATATACCTCATTTAATTGAGTAAACATACAGCTCTGTCTCTCTTAATCTCACCAATTGGTACTATCATATCCGCCTCCCCCCCTTTTTTGCTGTAATTTTTTATCTTAGCTTAGGTGAATTTAGAGCACCATGCTTAAGGATTCAAGTGTTTCAAGTTAAAATGAAATTAAATTTCTCTTGATGAATTAACTAGGCTCCTCCTAATTCAATATTCAATTAATTCAGTTGTAGAAGAGAGAACCTTTAACAAGCTGGAAACTGAATCACAAGGAGATCAGAGTTTCTATTTCAACTTAATTAGCTGAAACTCAGGACTGCCTTATTAGAGTCAAGATGACAAAAAAGAAAATGTATTTTTAAAATAAGAGGTAGTCCCTAAATATAGAACCTGAAGAATATTTGGTGGCTGCCATAAGAACTCTTAAATGCAGCCAAACAAACAAAACTATCTATTATTCTTATTTATTTCTGAGTAGGGTTTCCAGATAAAATATAAAACTTAGGACTTCTACTTAAAAAATTAGTTTATCTCAAGTTCAATTTTAACTGAGCATTCTGTATTTTTATTTGCTAAATGTGGCAGCTGTATTTATGAGACACAGTTGACTTTCAAGTACTCCATAAACCATTCAGGTGTTTCCTAGTTACCAGGAAAGACTAAAGAGTCTCTACTAGGAGAAAAAAGAAAGATGCCACTGAGAAACCATGGTCTGATGAGGGATAAAAGACCATTGGGTGCTCAGCACATTATAGGATCCTTAAAACATGGTATCGCAATTAAAGATCCTTTATTCAGTGTCATGCAGGATGGAAATAGGGAAAATAGTTGCAATGAAGGCCTAGTGGTCTTAAGGTCTATTAGCCAAATAGTCCTTTCATGATATGAACCTTTTTTCTGATGCAGAGTGTCACTCTCCTTTGATGTTGATAAGGGAAATGCTGCAAAACTCTCTTAGGCTTCGGCTTCTGGTTATACTAGTATTTGGAGTTGAATCAAAAGAATTCTAACTTTTACTCTAAAACTAACTCACTGGGTGGGCTTGAGTAAGTTCCTGACATTTTCTGGCCCTCTTTGAGTCTCATTTCACTGTCTTTATCCGTAAAATGGGAATGACACTGACATTATCCAATTTGTGTTGCTGTTGTTTTCAAATGAGATCACGTATGATGATGTAATAGTACATGCAAAGATCATAGGGACACAGGTGGTAGTGTTACTATTATTGATCCTTTGAGATTTCCAAAGGTTGTTCAGTCCTGTATGTGACAGAAAAGACCAGTTGGGGTGAAGAGGGGGAGGGCTGCCAGTCAGAACCAACGGCTTCATGTTTTTAACGTTCTACTCTTCCTAATAGGAGCCAGGGCCAGCTGGGCCTGGGGCCTTCTTGAGGTGAGCACAGTATCACAGGAACAACCAGCCTGCTCCCGGATAGCCTTCTGGGATTGTATTGAAACCAGAAGCTGCCATCCTCCCCAGAAAAGCTTGTCTAAGAAGTCACTAAACCACACCTCAGCAGGACAGGTTGGAGTAGCTACAGTCACTGCAGTGAAACCAGATCAATTTTCAAGGCACTGATCCCCATTCTGAGGCCAGGAAATAAGACGTTATAACACAAAAAGTAGGTGGAGCACAGGAGAGAAATGTTCTTGCTCCAAAGTTGTAGATAATGGCTCTGTGAGCGCCAATGACCTGAAAGGAGGCCAGGAAAGATAAGGTGTTCCCAGCAGAACTCAGAACTCTCAGTGGCTTTATTGTGTGGGGCTGGGGTACTGGTTAAACTCTGACCATAGATAAGAGGTATGAAGAGCTGCTCAATTAGCCCTTCAGATGCTCTGTGTCCATGTCATCTGCCTTCAATAGGACTTCCTCTGCTTTTCTTCATTTTCTCTTTCTTTATCCATTGTTAGTCATTATAGGGATCTAGATAAAATAAATCCTATCTAATAAAAGAGAAACATGGTAATTAGCGTACGACCGCTACCCTTCCCATTGGCTAATCAGGGAAATATGCAAATTAACTGCCAGCCAAGATGGCAGCCAAGCAGCTTAAAGTGAACATGAGGCTTGCTTGCTTCAGTGACGGAGGACTCCAACGTTCCCCGCCTGCCACTGCCAGCCTCTGAGCTGCAACTCTAAGCAACTATGTTACAAATATAGAAGCTAAACAAAACCCCAGAGACCTGCTTTAGTCTGCCGGGCTTCAGCCAGCAGGATCGCAACATTGTTTCAAATACAGAAGGTAAGCATAGGCCAGAAACCTGCTTTCAGCAGCGGAGGCCTAAGAGCTGGAGCCTCAGAGCTAAAGCTGGCCCAGAATAAAAAAAAAAAAAAAAAAAAAAGAAAAAGAAAAGAAAAAAAGGAGCAGTTGGGAGCTTCAGTCACTCGCCAGCCTGAAAACAGCCCTCAGCCCCTCACCCAGACTGTCTAGGCACCCCAGTGGGGACCCCCACCCTGAAGGGTGTGTGACCAGCTGCAAACAGCCATCATCCCCTCGCCCAGGCTTGCCAGGACCCCCACCCTGATCCAGGACACCCTTCACGGCAAACCAGCCAGCCCCCACCCATGCACCAGGCCTCTATCCTATATAGTAAAAGGGTAATATGCCTCCCAGCACCGGGATCAGCAGAGCCGCGAGGCCTTCCGGCACCGGGATCAGTGTGACAGGGGGCAGCGCCCAAACACCCTGATCAACCTGCAGCTCTGTGTGTGACAGGGGGCAGGGCCACAACCTCCCTATCTGCCCTGCTCTGTTCATGACAGGGGAAGGCGTCCCAATACCCTGATCAGCCCTGCTCTGTGCCTGATAGGGGGAGCTCCCCAACCCCATGATCGCCCTGCAGCTCTGTGTGTGACAGGGTGTGGCACCCCAACTCCCTGATCGGCCCTGCTCTGTGAGTGATAGAAGGCGGCCCCCCAGCCCCCACCCCACATGCCCTGCTCTGTGTGTGATGGGGTAGAGCCATAACCTCCCCATCGGCCCTGCCCTGAGTGTGACAGTGGTGGCACCCCAACCCCCTGATGCACCCTGCTCTGTGTGTGACAGAGGGCAGTGCCCCAACTCCCCTATCGCCCTACTCTGTGAGTGACAGGGGGGAGCTCCTCAACCCCCTGATCAGCCCTGCTCTGTGCATGACAGGGGGAGCTCCCCAACCCCCTGATGGGCCCTGCTCTGTGTGTGACAGGGTACGGAGCCCCAACCCCCCTGATGGGCCCTGCTCTGTGCGTGACAGGGGGCAGCGCCCCAACCCCCTGATGGGCCCTGCTCTGTGTGTGACAGGGGGCAGCGCCCCAACCCCCTGATTGGCCCTGCTCTGTGCGTGACAGGGGGTGGCACTGCAACCTCCCCATCGACCCTGCCTTGAGTGTGACAGGGGGCGGTGCCCCAACCCCCCAATCGGCCCTACCCTGAGCATGGCTGAGGATGGCATCGCAACCTCCTGATCCGCCCTGCTCTGTGCATGACAGGGGCTGGCGCCCCAACTCCCCAATCGGCCCTGCTCTGAGCCCGACCTGGGGCTGCACCTAGGGATTGGGCCTGCCCTCTGCCATCCAGGAGCAGGCCTAAGCCAGCAGGTCGTTATCTCCCGAGGGGTCCCAGATTGCGAGAGGGCACAGGCCGGGCTGAGGGACCTCTCCTCCCCAGCGAGGATCAGGTGCAAATTTTTGTGCACCAGGCCTCTAGTATTTATATAATTGCACATGTGTGAAATCTTGTTTCTTAGCCTTCATTTAAACATAAGAAATAACATTTGATAGCTCTCCTTAAAAAAAAAAAAACACAACACAAAAACAAAAAAACCCCTAACACACAAAAAACAACTCTAAGAAAATGGGGTTGCTTTTATTACTGCATGGCCTTATCTGTTTTAGTTTTCCCTTGTGCATCTGAAGCTCTCAATAAAATGATCCCCTACCTTTGCTCTCAATAATATATTTTCATAATTCAAACTCAAAATATTCACATTTCCCTTTTAATAACAATTACTTTTAAAATTTGGCTTTTGTGGTCACTAACAATTTAGAAAATAGGCTTTTCTATGAAATTAGACTTTTGTTTCCAGATATATTATATGTATTCTGGGAAACTGACATCAATTTAAACTCATGATAATCTGTCTATCTTGAATCATGTATTTTTTAAAATGTATTTTCATTGTGGTAAAATACATATCAAATTTACTATCTTAGTCAATTTTAAGTGTATAGATCAGTAGTGTCAAATACATTCACATTGTTGTGCAACCAAGCTCCAGAACTATTTTCATCTCACAAAACTAAAACTCCATACCAATTAAATAACACCCTATTCATCTCTCCCCCTGCCTCTGGAAACCCCCTTCTTACTTTCTGTCTCTATGAATTTGACTACTCTAAGTACTTCATATAATATATACAGTATTTGTCTTTTTGTGACTGGTTTCACTTAGCATAATATCTTCATGTGTTATGCATGTTGTAGCCTATATCATAATTACCTTCCTTTTTAAGATAGAATAATATTCCATAGTATATATATATATATATATATATATATATATATATACACACACACACACACATACACACACTAATATATTTATAGTATACACATATATATGATATATATTACATATTATATGTATACTAGAGGCCCGGTGCACAAAAATTTGTGCACTGGGGCGGGGGGGGGGGTGGCCCTCAGTCCGGCCTATGCCCTCTTGCGGTCTGGGACCCCTTGGAGGATGTCCACCTGCTGGCTTAGGCCCGCTCCCTGGGGGATCGGGCCCAAGCTGGCAGTCAGACATTCCTCTGGCAGCCCAGCAGCCCTGGGGGGATGTCCACTTGCCAGCGTGAGCAGACCTAAGCTGCAGTTGGACATCCTTAGTGCTGCTGAGGAGGCAGGAGAGGCTCCCACCACCACTGCTGTGCTGGCTGCCATCAGCCTGACTTGTGGCTGAGCAGAACTTCCCCTGTGGGAGCCCAGTGACCACCAGGGGATAGCTCCTGCATTGAGCATCTGCCCTCTGGTGGTCAGTGTGTGTCATAGTGTGTCATAGTGGGGTGCTGCTGGGGTGGCTGGCCAGCCTGGGTGAGGGGCTGATGGGTGTTTGCAGGCCGGTCACCCCCCATCAGGGTGGGGGTCTCCACTGGGGTGGCTGGCCAGCCTGGGTGAGGGGCTGATGGCTGTTTTCAGGCTGGTCAAGCCCCCGCCCTCCCCCCCCCACAGTGGGAACTCCATGGAGGTTTGGCCAGGCTGGGTGAGGGGCTGATGGCTGTTTTCAGGCTGGCCACACCCCCTTTAGTGTGTGGGGTCCCCACTGGGGTGCCTGGCCAGTCTGGGTGAGGGGCTGAGGGCCGTTTTCAGGCTGGCCAACCTCCCCCCTGCCCCCTTCCCCCCCCCCCCCCCCCGGCAACAGAAGCTCCCAGACTCTCCTTTTATTCTTTTTCTTTTTTTATTCTTGGATTTATTTACCTTCTATAATTGAAACTTTGTAACCTTGAGAGGAACTCAGAGCCGGCCAGAGCAGGTAAGAGGAAAGCTTGGCTTCCTCCATTGCCGGGGGCAACCCAGGCCTCCTGCTCACTCCAGCTCTGTGGCAGGCTGAAAGCAGGTATCTGGAGTTTATTTATCTTCTATAATTGAAACTTTGTTGCTTTGAGTGGAGCTCAGAGCCGGCCGCATCAGGCAGGAAGCTTGGCTTCCTGCATCATTGGGGCAACCAAGCCTCCTGCTTATTCCAGCTCCATGGCTGGGTTAATTTGCATATAGTCACTCTAATTGGCTGGTGGGCATGGCTTAAGGTGTAGCAAAGGTACGGTCAATTTGCATGTTTGTCTTTTATTAGTGTAGATATATATATGAGGTATATATGCCACACTTTGCTTATCCATTTATTTGTCTATGGACATTTGGGTTGCTCTACCTTTTGGCTATCGTAAACAATGTCACTATGAACATGGATGTAGAAATACCTCTTTGCGACCCTGCTGGGTCATAAAGTAGTTCTACTTTTAATTTTTTGAGAAACCTCTATACTATTTTCCATAGTGGCTGCACCATTGTACATTCCCTTTTCACTACAGCCACACCATCTCTTGCTGTTTTCTGCTGTTGTTTTTTAGTAGCCATCCTGATGGGTGTGAAATGTTATTACATTGTTACTTTGATTTGGAATTCCTTAATGATTCACTAGTGAACATCTTTCCATGTACTCATTGAGTATTTATATATTTTCTTTGGAGTAATGTCTATTCAAGTCTTTTGCCCATTTTTTAAAGAGGGATATTTGGGCTTTTGTTGTTGTTGTGCTTTGGGAGTTCTTTACACGTTGGATATTAACACCTTATTAGAAATATGATTTGCATTTTCCTTATTTTAGGTTTCCTTATTAATTTGTTAATTGTATCCTTTAATGTGCAGAATTTATTAATTTTAATTTAGATGTATTCCTTTGAAAGGAGAATTTATTATATAATATTTCCAGTTAAAGATTCACTGACTATGCACATACAAACAAGCACACATTTATGACTTAAGAAATGTCAGTGATAGTCTTTCTAAGACATTTTGAAATGTCTTTTAACTAAAAAGAATCAATTCCTAGGACTATATTCACCAAAGGACATATGGCAATGTGTATATTGTTTTTAAAGAGGAAATTCCAGGGACCTAGGAAAAGCCCAACCACCTCTCAAGTCCATTCCAATATGCACAGTTGGCAGCTTCATCCTTAAGCTCAAGACATTATAGTCAGTTAATATGAAAAACATAACCAGTAGAGGTAAATACTTTAACACTGTTATCCGATGGTATAAACAAGGCATTGTAAAGTAGAGTAAGTTTTTGCAAGGGAGAAGGAAGGAAGCAGGGCATAAACAACCAAGGAGTTGAGGAAGAACTAAAATATAAGGTCATCAGTATGGAAACTGATAGTAAGAGCTCACACTTGCACTGTTTTTACCATGTGCCAGGAATTATTCTAGATGCTTTGCATGTATTAACTTGAGATGAGTGAAGTATTTCTATTCTCTAAATGAGAAAATGGAGACACAAGGAGTTTAAATGACTTACCTAAGGTCATTTAGGTAATAAGTAGCTGAGCCAGACTTAAAAGGAATCTAACAGCAGTAAGTATAATCATTATGCTCCCAAGATGCAGATGACCCCCCCACCTCCTGGTATTCCTGCCCTTGTGCAGTCCTCACCACACTGTTCTAGGGCTGGTCTGTGTGACCCATAGAACACAGCAGAAATGATAGTGTGTCACTTCTAAGATTAAATTACAAAAGGCAGTGTGGCTTCTCTCTCTCTCTCTCTCTCTCTCTCTCTCTCTCTCTCTCTCTCTCTCCCTTCTGGAGGAAGCCATCTGCCAGATCATGAGCAGTCCTATGGATAGGGCCCTGTGGTGGGGATATGGGGCCTCCAACCAACAGCCACCTGAATGAGTATGGAAGTGGATCTTCAGCCCCAGCAATGACTGCAGCCCTGGTTCACATCAACATTTCAACTACAATCTCATGAGAGACTCTGAGCAAGAACCAACCAGCTAAACTTCAAAAATTACATGAAATTAGAAATGTTTGTTGTTTTAAGAGCCTAAATTTGGGGATAACCTTGACACGGTAGATAACTAATTCAATTTCTTGATAATCTGGATCTAATTTATAATTTTGCCCAGGGCAGTGGCTGGATGACCAGATTGAAATGCCACACTATTTCCCACACCTCAGTCCAATTCTCCATTAAATTCACTGGCATGCACATTCTATCTTAAAGCAATGTAGCTCTTCTAAAGTAAGCATGACCTTTGCAGTTATTCAGGGTATAAGCTATAATTCATCTAAGAATATCAATTTTTCTCTAGGAATAAAAGTTTTTAATATTCAAATTGGCTTTTTAAAAAATACCAAAATTCCAACTTCAATCTCTTATTCCAGAAAGCATAGCTCTCTATCTTCCTTCAAAGTAACTAAACAGAGAAATGGTTATAAGAAATGCCATCTTTCTTAGGAAAATCTGTACTAAATATCTTGTAGCTGATTGAGTGGTATTCTCACTCATTTTTTGCATAAAATACCTCAAATCTCATTACCTTAAAAATCACAGAATAGTGATTCTTAAGTTAATATATTTGAAGTTTGGGGAGGGGAACATGGTGGGTCTTGACTACTTTTTTAAATGAGTAAAATTTAGAATGTGCCACTGAACTCTTACCCATCTCTTGAAGCTAAGTTTAAGTTAATTAAAATTCATTTATTTTGAGAATTTTATAACACCCATTGAGATCACTGGAGATCATGTATGGTACCTCTAGAATTGTGATTTAGTCTCCCTGAAATGGTGTAATAAACACAAACAGAAAGCATTCAAACCAAAATATTTAGCCTCTCCTTTAAGTAACTGTTCATCTGCTATCTTCATCTACCTGGGGCCAGATTCCTCTGTACCATCTACCCCCACTTGATTATATCAGGGAGATTCTCATACCATGGCCCTATTTAAGTGCCTAGAGCAAGCCAACTGTCCTGAGAGCCTAAAGGGGAGGTGGATCTCAAAGAAAAAGGGATGTTAGTGGGCAGAGCATTAGGGAAGAGCATGCATGAGGTGAGTGAGATATATGTGATGTGTGTATAGCATGTGAGGTATAAGTGTGTGTGTATATAAGGTGTGCATGAGAGGCGAATATGTGTGTGAATTGGGTGTGCCTAGTATGTGTGTTTTCATGCGTGTGTCTTAGAGTTGCATATGTGTGGTGTGTGTGTAGCAGGTGAAGTATAGGTGAGTGTATGTTTGAGTGAGGTGTGTATAGCACGAGATGTGTGTGTCTGTGAGGTAGGAATGTGTGTGTGGTATGTGAGTATGGGTATGTGTTTATATGAATGTCTTTGAGGTGCATATGTATGGTGTGTGTCTGAGGTATAGATGAGTGCACTCTCCCTCCATCCCCACCACTTCATCACTGCCTGTGTCTGCCTCCTCCAGCAGAAGGTGGGCTTCTGGGGGCCCAAGCTGTGTTTTATTCACATTTGTATTCCCTGCCTCCCCACTACACCAGGCACTCAGCAGAATCTCAGTAAATGTTTCTGGAGTGAATAAGTGAGCACTCTGGATTAGTAAACCAGCCTAGCCCATTGGTTTTAAACAATCCGGGTCAAAGACCAGTCACTGTGAGTTGATACTAATCTCTGAGCAGTGTGCTCATCTGTAGAGTGAAGATGTCAAGTTCCTGGCTGGCCGGGGAGACTCAGTGAGGTTTCACATGCATGTGTAGAACTATGCATATTAGTACTAAACAAACAGCATTATCAACCCATACACCAGGACGTCAAGCCAGGCTCCATTTGTTGGGAAAAGCCAACCCATTACCTAGTCTAACCAGACAAAACACTGACCCTTCCACCTTTCTTGGCTCTCTCTTATCTCTAGCAGACAGGTGTCCCAAAGGAAACTGACTCTGAATGGGGTGGAACTGGCCTGCTCTGTGCAGGGGCTGAGCCCTCAGGGCACAGCTCTGCCTCCCAGCTCTGATCCACAGAAGTGTGCGGCTTCCTGTTTGCTCCTGTAGCCTTTGTTCTAAATCCACACCAATGCCCATTTGGTATTTCTGAGAGATTGGTTCTTTCTATTAGGTGGCTTTCTGAATAAATGAAAAACATTTCCCTGTGGCCTGCCTGTCACACTTTTTTTTTCCCTGTCCTCTAATTGGAAACACTTTCAAACCTTTCCAACTCCTGTTTGCTTCATAGGGAGTCCAAGATTTTATTTCTTTCCTATTAAAATGTCCCTTTGAGTCAAAATGGTTATATCGGGGAAAAAATATAGCGAAGGGAAAGGGGGAGAGCAGAAAAATATGCAATTTGTGAGTTAAAGTAAGGTTAGTGGTTCATGTCCATTCAGGTGCCAGCATGAGGGAGATGGAGGCGGGTCAGGCTGGGGGATGTGGATGCCGGCAGCCCTCCCTGTGGGTTTGCACTGTGTCCTCGTGGGCCATTTGCCTCCTCAGAGACCAGCACCCAAAATTCCTGCATGGCGATTTTATCCACTGCAAGTGCCACACATGACAGCGCATCAGAGAGACAAGGGAAATGTCATGATTTTCTTGCTGCTTTAAAGGCTGAGTGGAAAGGGGGTGGGGAGGCCTAAGCCAGCGCAGCTCCACTTCCACTTGCTGGAAATAGATTTCATTCCTCCTTTCTGTTCCTAAATGTGCCGCCTTCGGCATTCCAGGTCCACCATGGGCACAACTCATTCCAGATTCAATTACATGGCTTGATATTTCATAGATTCTGAAGGATGGGCCTAAGAGAGATTGGGGGTGGGAGGTTGGAATCATTTCTCAGTGCCTCTCTCACAATGCTCACCTTCCTTCTGGGCTTACAGAGCCCCCAGGGAAGCTCCCTGGGACCCAGGCCAGCTGAGTGAAGGGGGAAGCCTGCATCCACTAAGAATTAGTCTATGGCTCCCGCTATTTCGCTTTGGGGTGTTTCAGCTGAGCACCTGAGGTGGGCAGGCGCTGCCCTAGATGTGTGACATCATGTCACCAGGGAAACTATTTGATAAATGAATGGAGGTTCTGACTCTTTGGAGCATAGATGACAGACACATCTTGCTTTGCTTTGCACACAGAACAGGGATTCCAGCAAGAAGTGGCACCTGAGCAAGGATAAGGAGGGGACAAAAAGTGTGAGAAATACCAAACACTTCGTCTAGAATGATTCTCCTCATCGTAGGTCCCCAGCCCATGTGCCTTCGTGCGCCCTACACCCTGCTTAGTGAGGGCTGTAGTAAGCAAGAGAAACAGAAGGAGGAAGAAAAAAAGTGAGTCATGAATAGTAATGTCACATAGCTCTGTGATTTGTAAATGTTACTTTTAAAAATAGGTACTGTGCGAATAGGGTACCCAATTCAACAGTACACAAAGTGTACAGAGAAAGGGAAGTCCTCACCCACCCCTGTCCCCAGCCACCAGTTCCCATCCCCAGAGATAACCTCGCATACCAGTTCCTTGCCAATGCTTCCAAACTTGTCCTGTGCATATTAAACACTTGTATTGCTGTACTTTGTGAAGGGCTTTAATTAACAAAGTATGCTGAATGCCAAGAATTATGTTGTGGTAAAAGTGTTATTATATTCGGTTCTCATAACATCTCTCAGATGAGGGAGCTGAGATATAGGTTGACTGAGATCACTGCCCAAGTCAGTGAGTCAGCTAAGTATCTAGTAGACTTCCATGTAACTGTATTAGTTTACAAGAGCTGCTATAACAAATACCACATACTGGGTGGCTTAAAACAACAGAAATGTATTCTCCCAGAGTTCTGGAGGCCAGAGGTCTGAAATCAAGGTGTCAGCAGGGTTGGCTCTTTTGGAGGCTCTGAGGAAATGATTCTCCCAGGTCTGTCTCCTAGCTTCTGGTGATTGCCAGAAGTCCCTGGAGTTCCTCTGTTTGTTGCAGCATAACTCCAATGTCTGTTGCATGTGGCCCCTTCCCTATGCATATATTCTGTGTGTTTGCCTCCAAATGTCCCTCCTTTCATAAGGACACCAACCAATAGATTTAGGGTGAGCCCTAAATCTGGGTCACCTTCCCATCCCTGGTCACCTTCCCATCCCTGGTCTCCTGTACACCCTGCTCTCAGCTGAAGGTGGTAATTAAGCCTAAATCCTAAGCCAACTCTGAAAGTTAGTCATTTTTCCCTGGATATCTCCCATGTATACATGAGATAGACACGTTAATAAACTATTTTTCTTTTGTTAATCTGTCTTTTATTAATCTGTCTTTTGTTATGGAACTTAGAAAGGTCGACATAAAATCATTTTTTCTTCCTCTACAACCTCATTTTAACTGAATAATAAAATATGTAAAGATCGTACTTCCAAGTGAAGTCACGTTTCCAGGTTCCAGGTGGACATGAATTTTGGAGGACACTATGCAACCCAGTACAGTGACCTTAGCAAGCCATTTAAACTCTTCCAGCTGCGGTTTTCTCATCTGTATCACAGGGTTCCTGTGAGGATGAAGTGAGAGGACCCCTGAACAGGGCTCAGCGCTGGCTGTCAGCCCATGAATGTACGTTACTACTGTTGCTAATATGTCCTCCTCCTCCTCCTCCTCCTCCTCCTCCTCCTCCTCCTCCTCCTCCTCCTCCTCCTCCTTGTCATCATCATCATCATCATCATCATCATCAACATCATTATCATTTTCATCAGCCACTGGAGTGATAGGAGCTGTGAGAGAGACAAAGGAGGACAGCACACAGTCTCTGCTCTCAAGAGTCCACAGCTCAGGGTGGACACACACTAACATACCTGGAACACTGACGTGCTGAGCTCTGTGGTACCAGTTGGAACAGCAGAGGGACAGGAGTCCAGTGTGGAAGTGGTCTGAGTGGTTAGCACAGAAGCGCTCATGTTTTGAGCTTTTAAAGGATTCCCAGCAGTAACATGCCCCCCGCCCCCCCCCCAAAAAAAAACAAAACAAAACAAAAAAAAAGCTGGGAGTCACTGCCTGGAAGAGAGCACCTCTTCATTCCCACATCATAAAACCTGGTCAGTGGCACACAGTCACATCATCAGTGACACCCACCTGCCTTGTGATTGACGGTGTCTGTACTGCTGATTCTGAGAGGCTTTCACTTCTCCCTTCGGAAAGTACACCTAGGACTCAAATAACATTATCTGTCAGTTTGGCGAAAAGTCTTTGAGATTTCGGGTTCCTGGGAGCAATCAGGGAAGGCAGAGTCACCTCATCTCCTTTATTTGCTGTACAGGTTCGGACAGAGAACATCAGTCACACAATGGGTGGGGCTCTCCCCTTCTATTTTTGAAACCCCTGTGCAATAGTAGCTGTGACGTGAACCTGTAAATCGTGTTATTAGGATGCTTCTATCACTCCTAGAAAGTCCAAGACGTTGGTGAAAACCTTAGCAATGCAAAAAACCCAGAGTCAAGAATGCATATTGCTAAAACCACATTTTGGAGCCCTTGGTGGTTCTTGAATTGACAGTGCTGCTGGCACTTGCCTTGCTCTATTCCTTACAACTGGGGAGACCTCAGGAAACCAGCCGCACTGTCAGCCCACCATTGTATGCTTCTGAAGTGCTTTGCTGAGGCAATTGGCTTTCTTTCATCTGCAGAGGGCCTTGCCTTTCATGTTAGTGTTATAAATAAGATGAATTCTATTCAGCAATGAGTAGGGGCTGAAAGGCAAAACTGATTCCCTGAAAAAAAAAACCTGATTTGCTTTTTGATATGAAATGGAAGATAAATTGATTCATGTAAATGCATTTCCCTTTGAAGAGTGCATAGACTCTTCAAAGGGACAAACACCATACAGTCAGTGGTACCTTTAAAATTTAGATGTGAGTTCTCTGCTAGAATTTCACAATCCAAAAAGGGCTGGGATTATAGACCAGCCACCAAAGCTTCCACACGTCCAATCTATCTTTACTATGCCTAGTAATCTTAGTCCAAATCATGGTCCTCCAAGCAACGGTCAAATGTACAATGACAACATAGACACATTTTTAGAAGGGTCTAGAGATATTAACTCCTTCCAACTGAATGACCACATCATATATCCTGATGTCTATTTTGAAAATATGACTGTTGTTATCTTTTGATATGGTGAGGAAAAATGAAGAGATGAAGAGGAGGGAGAATGTTTCTTTAAAATTCCAGGTGTAGCCCTGACCGGTCTGGCTCAGTGGATAGAGCGTCGGCCTGTGGACTGAAGGGTCCCGGGTTCGATTCCGGTCAAGGGCATGTTCCTTGGTTGCAGGCACATCCCCAGTAGGAGGTGTGCAGGAGGCAGCTGATCGATGTTTCTCTCTCATCGATGTTTCTAGCTCTCTGTCCCTCTTCCTTCCTCTCTGTAAGAAATCAATAAAATATATTTAAAAAAATAAAATAAAATAAAATAAAATTCCAGGTGTAGAGAAAGCCCTTGACAGTTCTTCAAAAGTAAATAAATAAATAAATAACCCAGCTTCTCCTACCTTATCTTCTGTACCCTTCTCCTGGTAAAAATAATAATTGCAACAATAATGATGGCAATAGCACCAGTAATAATAATAATAATAATAATAATAATCATGAGGACGATAGCTAAGAGGTAGAGAGCTTAGGCACTGTGTCAGGTACTGTGTTCAGTGCTTTACAAGTAGCTCCTCACTTAATCCTGTCAACAGTGTTATGAAGTCAGTACTATTATTATCCCCATTTTACAGATTAAAAACTGAATCCCAAGGTCACACAGCTGGAATTCAATCTCAGCAGTCAGCTCAGGGGCTCACACCCTTCAACAGTATCTCCTGCCTCTTGCATTCTTCTCATGCAGTTGAATCTCTTAAAACATCTAGATAGAAAAGGGTTAAACACAGTCTGGGGAAAATTGGAAGAGGCCAGGACCTGTGGAGACTCACAGGCGACTGCACCTGCAGGTGGAGGTGGAATAACAGGCAAGAAGGTGACGACAGGCAAGAACTCCCAGAACAAGCTATTTAAGAGATTGAGAAAGGCAGGAAGCACCAAGACATCTGTCAGCCGGCAGGAGAGGTCAGCCTGCGGGCAAAAATTCAGAGACAGTCCCTGATATTGCGTGTGTGGAGCCACCTGGAAACCCAGTTGCGAGATTGGGCCAAGGTTAAAGTCAGACCACACACATGCTGGATCGCTGCTGTTTCTCCTGGTTATTGGACCAAGACCAGGGCTAATCAGTGCTTCACCAAACTTCAGCCTTGTGTTCTTGGTGAATTTACAGATTCCCACGACCTACTCCAAACCTCTGAGTGAGAATCTCATTTTTACAAGCACCCAGGTGATTCTGTGTTCAAGGAAGTTTGGAAAACACTGGAGGAGATTATTCAGAGTCTGGGAGCCACACCTGCAGGGAGGGGTTAAGGAGGCTTAGCTGTGAGAAGAGGAGAGCTGTGGGAGCAGGGAGCCAGACAGGAAATCAAGAATACTGTCCAAAAGTTTTAGGGTCACCAAGTGCCCCAGTTTGCCTGGAACTGAGAAGATTCCTGGCACATGGGACTTTCAGTTTTAAAACTGGGGCAGTTCCAGGAAAACCCTGTTTCTATCATGAAGCCACATCCATTCTTGCTCCATGACCCCAGCATTCTAAAACTATGTGCCTCTCCCAATAGAATCCAGCTTCCATGGGCTTTAGAAGGAAAGCCTTGCTGAACAAAGTATTGCATGTTAAATTGTGTATGACTGATAGCTCCACTGGCCTCCCAGAGGTATTAACATTTTTTTAAAAGAGAGACTATAATTTGTTTTGCCTCCTGCATTTCCTTCGAAGCTGAAATTACATTACAGAGTATCTTCAAAAATCAGCAATAAAACTTATAGCTGCATTTCAGAAAAGTGATACAAGTACCTAATTTGCATTTCTTTTATGTTTTCTAGGGAACATAGAAATTTACACTTTGCTCTCAAAACCGTCCTTTCCACTAGTCAAACTTAGATATGATTTTTTATTGTCCTTTCAAACCAATTTTCATTTCCATTTAATTTCCTTCCCCTAAATTCGGTTCTATGACTTTAAGAAAAAAATCTTCCCACACATATCTGAAGCCATTGGGACTCGCTAGGACAAATTAGCAAAGCAAGATGGATAATTAAACCAAATATTGTATGTAGAGTTAATCTAAATTCCAGAGCAGAGTGGGGCTTTACAAAAAAAAAATGATTATAATAAAATATAAACAAGTAATGGAGTGATCCAAGCCTCTGAGTTGACATTTGCTGGACGCTTGCCTCACAGAAGGCTGATAAAGACAGCATCTCAGCCCTGGCCGGAGTTTTGAGTGTCGGCCTGTGCCAGGAAGGGTCATGGGTTCGATTCCCAATCAAGGGCACATACTTGGGTTGCAAGCTTGATCCCAGCCCTGGTAGGGGCTCATGCAGGAGGCAACCAGTCAGTGTGTGTCTCTCATATTGATGTTTCTGTCTCTCCTTCCCTCCCTTCCACTCTCTAAAAATCAATGGAAAAAATATCTTTCGATGACAATTACCAAAAAAAAAAGAAAAGAAAAGAAAGCATCTCAGACATCACTTTCCACAAGAATAACACGTACTTACAACTATAAACCTACTTTTGCCCCACCCTGTATTGAGAATAATGGTAGTGAGCAGTAAGTAAGCCATAAGATCTAATGCACAGGATGATGAATATAGGCAATGATACTGTCCTATAACTATGTAATGTGATAAATATCGCTATAATGGTAATCATATTAGGGCATATAAATGTATCAGAGTAACACAGTGTACACCTTAAACTTACACAATGTTATATGACAAATTTATTGCATAAAAAAAAGAAGGATTATGGTAGAAGTCTCAACATATTGGTTAATTTAAAAAACGGCCCTGCAGCAGAAGCTGTACTCCAGGACTAAATGCAGTCTGCCAAGTTGTTCTGCTGGGTACCAAGGTGGTGGTTGTCTGAATTAATTGCCAAAGTTAAAAAAAAGGAGACTAACACATGAAAATGTAGATTTCCAGCTGTTTTTGAAGAATTGAGAAAGATCTGGGCTCACATTCTACAGCCACTACCAGCTGGAGCAGAGTGGGGTTGGCCCCTAAATGGAACACGCACCCCCTGACCTGTGACAGACCCCACTCAACCTGCTGCCCTGCAGGCAATTAGATTCACAATACTTATTATAAGGCAGGGATTAGCAAGCCATGGTCCATGGATCAAATCCAACCCACCACCTGATTTGGTAAATAAAGTTTTATTGGAATATAGCCACACTCATTCATTTACATATTGCCTATGGCTGCTTTCACATCATAAAGGCAGAGGTGAGTGGTTGCAACAGAGACTGCATGGCCCACAATACCTAAGATATTTACTCTCGGACTCTTTATGGAAGAAGTTTGCCAATTTCTGTTTCTAAGTTATTATCTTTTAGTGGAGAGTTAGCTTAAAGATAGCTTTTTTTTTTTTTTTTGGACAGTATAAAATTTAAAAATATATCATTATTGTTTAGAGGGAAAGTGAATTAATCTGAGAGCCATTATCTCAAATCATGGAAAAACTGAGACACTTAGAAGCTTTATCTAAGTGCCTGTAGTTCCCTCTCTCTCCCTGGTGAATTACAAGAACAATTCTTAAAGTACAAACAGACACTATTAAATTTTGTATTGATTATAGAAATCTTTTCCTAGAGCAACAAGTGAAATGACCATTTCCTCTTGCTTCACCTTGAATTACTTGAATCTTCTTGCTTCCTCACTATGAAAATAAAAGTGGGAAGAAGCATAAACATCAATTTGTCTCACCCAGCTGGTGTGGCTCAGTGGTTGAGCATCAACTCATAAACCAGGAGGTCACAGTTTAATTCCCAGTCAGGGCACATGCTTGGATTGCAGGCTCAATCCCCAATAGGGGGCATGCAGGAGGCAGCCGATCAATGATTCTCTCTCTTCACTGATGTTTCTATCTCTCCCTCTCTAAAATCAATCCTATCTAATAAAAGAGTAATATGCAAATTGACCACCACTCTAACACACAAGATGGCTGCCCCCATGTAGTCAAAGATGGCCACCACAAGATGGTTAGAAGGAGAGGGCAGTTGTGGGCAGGCCAGCAGGGGAGGGCAGTTGGGAGGAACCAGGCCTGCAGGGGAGGGCAGTTGGGGGGACCAGGCTGGCAGGGGAGGGCACTTGGGGGCAACCAGCAGGGGAGGGCAGGGGAGGGCAGTTAGGGGCAATTGTCCGAAACAGGAAGTCTTACATCCCTCGAGGGATCCCAGATTGGAGAGGGTGCAGGCTGGGCTGAAGGACACACTCCTCCCTCCCCCACCCCATGCACAAATTTTGTGCACTGGGCCTCTAGTATGTATATATTAATATATATTTTTAATCAGTTTGTCTCTATATTATAATCATTAGGAAATAATATGTAAAAATCATAATAATGGATCAACATGTCTTCCCTCATAAAGCTTATTTTTTAATACTCATTTGTTTTACTACATCACTTTGACATATACAGTCCTCATTTAACATCATCCATAGGTTCTTGGAAACTACATCTATCCTTACGTGAAACAATGTATAGAGAAACCAATTCCACCATAGGCTAATTGATAGAAACAAGAGTAAAGTTCCTATGACATATTTCTGGTCAGAAAAACATCCCCAAACTTCTAAATAAAGACCCCTACCCCTTCTCATAATAAAAGTTGAAATAAATGTGAGCTATACATCTATTTTAAAAGGTGAATAAAAACAAATAAGATAATGATTTTTCAACCCGTTCATTCCAGCTCAGAGTCATGGGTGGTTGGAGTCCATCCCAAAAGCTTAGGGTACAAGGTGGGAACAAACCCTGAACAGGATGCCCTTCCATTGAAGGGCACATGACACACACACACTCACTTAGACTGGAACAGTGAAGACATGCTGACTCACCTCGTGTGCATGTTTGAGATGTGGAAGGAAACTAGAGTGCCTGAAAAAACTCTTGCAGATGTGGGGAGAAAATGCAATCTCCACACAGACGTGGCCCTGGCCAAGAATTGATTTTTTTTCTCATCAACATTATAACAAAACAATGTAGAAGGAAAGAACATTATTTGAGGTCCTGCTGTACATAATAACATGTTTTGTGTATTGTTTATATGTATACATTATTATTAATTCTGCTATAAATTCTGACAGTACACAGTGTGCATAAGCACTCAGCAGACCCTGCCTTTAAACTTGGAATACCCACGTTCCTCTTTCTTAGAGGCTAAGGCAACAAGGGTTATCCTACACAGATAGACCCCAAATGTTACCTGGGACCTCTACCAAAGCAAACTATTGGGTTCCAGTGATGGCAACTATTGACAACTGCTTTTTCAATTAGTTCTGGGGGAATGAATGCATTTAATAAGATGTGGTTCCGTCCCTGTTTTTTGTCTCTATCAAACAAGGATTAAATGGAGTCTCTACATTTTTTCTCAGCCAGGAATATATATTAATATTCTGCTGGATTCTTTTCAGCCCTGAGGATATCTTTTGCATCATGAACATGATACAGAGCCCACTCTTGAATATGTTTCCTATATACCCTTGTCTATAGATTCTGGCCATTAAAAGAGTGCTCAATAAATATTTGTTGATGAATAAATGAATGAATGAATGTACTGGAACTGGAAAGGGAGAAGGGGTTGAAAGCAAAGACCAATGTATAGAACTCATGGGACAACATTTCAGAACTGTCATGGGTGGGCGAGAGTGCAAGGACTTTATCACTTCCACCTCTCCCTCCACTCACTTACTACTTGCCCTCTCCCCCGCCCACTCCCGTCACACACACACACACACACACACACACACACACACACACACAGAATTGGTCATTGAATGAGGGCAATCCTAGTATTCAATGGACTGGGGACATAGCCTCGAGCAAGGTAGCTCTCTTTATTCAAGTCATTCTTCAAAGGGGGCTGACAGTTGAAGGCTGCCTACCAATGGCATGCCCAGCAGCTTGGGTAGTAAATCCTTTATTTCTGAAAGGGGATCAGGAGACAGTATGGTGATTGCTCAATAAATGTTAGCCTTGCCCCATAAATAGTTGCCCAGTGAATATATAAACAAATGAACCGACTCCTATACCATATGGCACTGACATGCCTGTTTATGCTTAGTCATTCTAAACTTGTATCTCCTTGGCCCTGTGGACCTTGGGGAAGGAGAGAATGTTCCTTCCCTATCTTCCATGTTTGTCGTAGCCTCCATTTTGGGGTGACCTCTATGGCCACAGCTTAAAGGACTTGTGGCGACTCTGCTTGTGGTATTCCAGCCATAAGGAGCAAAGAACAATGTTATCTTCAAAGGGATATTTGGTAAATGGGACTGTCCCAGCACCTGACACTGGATCACAGCCAATCTCAAGCAGAGCCCAAATGTTCAATTCCCCTATTGTTAGCTTTGTTTTGTTTGTGTACTTTCTTGCTAAGAAAAAAAATAAACAAGTTCACTAATGCTCTCTAAAATTGCTTCCAACGCTAACATCCTATGATTCTATGATCCAAACATTAGGGCCTAACACCATTGGGTGTTTGTCATGTGCCAGTTACGGTACCCAGCACTTCCCATACATTAGCTCATGGAATCTCCAGTTTCCTCATCAGGAAAATGGAGATAACAATATGACCCCCCTCATAAGTGAGAATTAACGGAAGTAACATGTAAAATACTTAGGGCACAGCCTGGCACTTGGGAAGTGTTCAGTAAAGTTGAGTTATTATTATTTTTACTTCTTTTTATTCCTGACTATTCAGAATTCAAATCAAGCACATCAAACTCGCGGCCGGCAGGGAGGCATGAGGCCTACCAGACTCGAGTTTGACATGCTTGCATGGTCTTATTAAGGTGGACCCTTCTTTGAGGGGTCTAAACTCGATAAATTTCTTGATTCTATCCCATCTTCCTCCTTCCTCAGGGCTCTGGGTGATCAAAATAACTTGAATTCTAGCCTCACCACTATTAGTCTGAATATTTATACAATATTTGAAGGGGAATATTTCCCACAGAGTAGTCAACACTGTGAATTCAGTATTTGGTTCAGAGCCAATTGTGTTGTGCATACTTCCAAGACCCATTTTACAAGCCAGCTCTTTACTGTCTTTCATTATAGCCTGTATTTGTCCACTTTGACCTAAATTGCCACGTGATGCCATAATTAAAACTTCACATCTGCAGCCTCCTGCAGTATACATAAGACAAGCTTATTTGTGTATAATTAAACCAATCACGAGCATGTTAGAAACACGTGTTATCAATTAGAATTGTGGCATGATGAGCCAAGTCTCTAGCATTTGCCTCATCCTTGAGAAGAAGGGAGCTATTTCATAAACTCATAAACAATTTTCAAGGGGCCCAAACAAGCCCCCAGAAACTCTTTTCAGTCTCACACCTGCTCTTCGCTTTAGGACAGCTGTGGGGAACGTCGGGCCCATGGGCAGTACAAGGCCCGTGAAATCATTTGGCCTGGCTCTGCCAAGGCATTAGGGGTGAGCTAATTAAATGTTGGACCAGATACAGCAAGTTAATTTTTAAGCTGACAATTTTGTATGGTCTGCAAATGGTGTTATAAATACCCACCCCTGCTTTAGGATAATCGTCCATGCTTTCGGTTCTCAACATTGGCTGCATAGTGAAATCACCGGAAGAACTTTTAAAATACGAATGCTGATGTCACACCTCCACAGGTTCTGATTTAACGGGTCTGAGTACAGCCTGGGCATCAAAACTTTTATGCCTCTGGTGATTCTAATTGCAACAAAATTTAAGAACCACTGAGCTTCACCATTATCAAATGAACGTGGTTGCTTAATTGGTCAAAATTTCATTCTTTTAAATATATAGTTCACCTTGACCTCTAAAGATTTACCAAATACCTCAAAATGTTTATACAACTGTGGGCTCTACTGAGTCATGTACAGGGAGCTCCACATTTCCAGAACATTCTGTGCTCTGGTTTATTTTGGAGTGTTGCATAATTATATAGCTCAGTAATGGTTAAATAAATGTTCCACTAGACATCAGTAGGGGTTGTAGGAAAGAAAGACATTCAAAACCACAAAAACAAATGAAATTTAATAGTTCTTTACTGTGGGGTTTCTCAGAAACTTTGGTAGACTAATGTGCATATAACTCTTCAAGAGTATTTTCCAAGTGCATTTGGTCACAGAATCTTTGCATCACCCCTCACCATCCCGGTGCCTCAGACATCTTCCAGAGCACTCTGCTAAATACTTTGAGAGGCACTGGTTCAAAGGGATTGTGCTCAGGCAAGAGGAAAAGGATGAGGCTGCTGAAGGAAGCACAGGACACAGCGCTGGTGCCCACCAGGACCAGACTCTGCTTTGGGAACAGGGCCCCGACTTCTGGGTAGCTGACCTTGGAAGTCGATGAGTCCTTTGTTATTCTTGCCAATTGAGGCCCATAGCAAGGCACTGGACTGCTCAGCTATGCCTGTAACTGGGTGAGCAATGTCGCTTTCTCCCAGTCCCTGTGGGTTATAAAGAGGTTCACATATGTGGAAACAAGTTAGGGGCATGAGACATTTAGTGTCCCCTAAAGAGAGCGTGAGGGTCCATGCCACTGTTTGGTCTCTTCCTTTGCCAGAACAGAAAGGAAAGCAGGGGGAGATAAAGGATACAGACTTAATCATTCTGCTCTTGTGACTTCTTCCGAATTCTGCCAGCATGAGCCCGGGTCAATTTTCTCATCTATAAAATGGGAATATACTAGTATAATAATATATAATACCTAATTGTGGAGATCATATAAGACCACGAAAGTGAAGGGTCCATATGAACCAGAAGGACCTATGCAAATGTTAGAGATTACTTTTATTATCATGGTTATTATCATCAATAGGATTCTCTTACTAAATCTATCTGAGTAACAACCCAGGGGAAATTTTGAGAATCCATAGCCATGCAAGTTTTTTTTCCTCATCTAGTTTTTCATAAATGTTGAAAAGCAGGAGAGAGAGAGAGAGAGAGAGAGAGAGAGAGAGAGAGAGAGAGATTGACTCAACAAGTGTGGGCTTCTAAAGTCCTCAGAAGTTTCCATTTTACCTGTTCTCCTCTGAGACCTTGAAAGTAAGCTGAACGTTCACATCATTCCCCTGTTTAATAGTCCATTGTCTCCTTCCATTATTTCAAATGCATCTTCTTGACAGATGGTTCCTTTGGGAGAGCACCTTAATGATTAACTGAGTAGAAAGCACCACTCCTCTTCCTGCAGGCCGCGCTTGTTTAAAAGGCTAAATGGAAGCAGCACACATGAGTTGACAGAGTATGCACAGCAGTTTATTCCCCCTCATATTTCTCCCATCATCCCGCTCTATTTATGCAGATGTGACTGTGAACCTGGCTGGGGGGGCGGGGGTTGGCGGGGGTAGGAGGGGGTGGCAGAGAGGGCAATTTCTACCCACCTTCACCAAACTTCTGTGATCTGTGGCTACACTTAAAGCTACGTTTTAAGTCCTTTCATTAACAATCCTTCTTTATTGCCTGTTTCTCATCCCATTCCATTTGCCAGTTTGCCAGGATACGCACTTTACTTACTCACTAATTGGCACTGTAAACTCTGTTTTCCTTTTATTGTGCAATTTTATATTGGACGTGTTTGTTTTGTTTCCCACTCAGTGGCTGTCCTCCCTTCCGCTCCACCCATCCTGTGAGGAATACTCCCTTTCTTTCTCTGATGCCACTTTCAGGCCACTTGATGCCTGGCCCTGACATCCTTCTGTCTGAAGGGACAGTTCCTGTCATGCCATCTCCCCAGAGCTCGCTAAGCGAGAAGTGGGTGATTGAGCAAACTTCTTACTCAAAGTCAACAAGAAGCAGCTAAGGGTTAAGCTTCTTTTTCAGTGAAGCACCAGGAGCCACTGGGAGCCTTGGAATAAAAAGAAATTAGTTGCTTTGGGGGATTAAGGTAAAGCCTCCAACCCACAAGATCTCCATTGATTCCCTCCATTGAGGTCTCTACTCAAATATCTATCCTCTTATCAGGGAGATTTCAGCAGAACCCCACTTTTAAAAAACCAACCAGACTTGGCACTTCTCATCCTCTTATATGGCTTTATATTTTCCATTTAACACTTATTACACATACCTTTGCCAGTGTCCTCTTGTTAGAATGTGAGTTCCACAAGAGCAGGGATTCTTGTCTGTTTTATTCACGTAGGACAGTGCCTGGCCTACAGTGGGCATTCATATACCTGTCAGATCCATAAATCAGTGAATGACTGCATAAAACCAAGAATTGGTAAAAGCAAAATGGTTTTTATTTTTCCTTTTCTCTACTCCTTTTAGTAAACATTTAATACCATGTAAAAAGTAGTAAAGATGACAATTTAAAAAAAAATAATTTTTAAATGATAGACCAGGGCAAGTTTTAGAAAATAAGGAAAATATTTTAAAATGGCTCTGTGCTATTTTTTTAGTTGTCCTGTTATCTGAGATGCAGTGTGATCTGAAGGGAAGAACTCGGGTTTGGGTGTGGGGAGCCAAAGACTTGGACCTCAATTCCAGCTCTGTCACGTCCACACTCAAGCAGCATTGATTCGATCCCTGCCCACTGAACCTCCACATGGTCATCTGCAGATGGAAATAACTGCTCCTCCCTTTGCAGGATCACGGTGAAGATCAGCAATAAAATCTACAGTGTGCCCGGCACGTGATCAGTCCTCATTAAATTAGAGTTACTATTATTATCTTGATTAAATGCCATGAGTGATATGTTTCCTTATTTAATTCAAGTAGGTGGTAGCGTTTAATTTGTAAAATCAGCTTCCAGAATGACATTTCTAGCTTTAGAAAATAACTGAATCTGCTCATTACCGTGGAAGAGTAAGCTCATTCTCTTTGCAATTACAACATTAAGGTAGTGGGCTGGTAAGTCGAGAACTGTTTAATCTTGTTGATACATGATTTAAAAGTTAAAATGCACAATAGTGAAAGAAAGAAAGAAAGAAAGAAAGAAAGAAAGAAAGAAAGAAAGAAAGAAAGGTGTCCCAGCAGCCTCGCCTCATAAAGAGCCAAAGAAGGAGGCAACACAAACTATACAAACAGGGCCCTGACCTTGGAAAGTGACCCAAAATGCAAAGTGAACTGATGGTAAGTTTTTAATAACTTACCCACTCTCTGAGAGACTGTTTGTTTTAAGTATTCCCCTTTATAGATATTATTAAATTCAATTATAAAATACTAGAGGCCTGGTGCATGAAATTCATGCATGGGGGAGGGGGAGAGCTGGTCCTCGGCCTGGCCTGCACCCTCTCGCAATCTGGGACCACTGGCTCCTATCTGCTCGCCTGCCTGCCTGATCACCACTAACCACTCACCTGACTTCCTGATCGCCCCTAACCACCTCTGCCTCCCTGCCTCCTTGTCCCTAACCATTTGCCTGCCTGCATGATCACCCCTAACCACTCTGCCTGCCTGATCGCCCCTAACCACCTCTGCCTACCTGCCTGATTGCCCCTAACCACTTGCCTGTCTGCCTGATCGCCCCTAACTGCTTACCTGCTTGCCTAATCACCCCTAACTGCCTCTGCCTCAGCCCCCACCACTATGGCTTCATCCAGAATGACATCCAGAAGGTCATTAGGCTGTCTGGTCTAACTAGCATATTACGCTTTTATTATTATAAATTGTTAAATACCTACAACTTACCAGGCTCTATGCTTGACTCTGGGATATCATTATGCATAAGTGAGACCCAGACCTGTGACCCAAGGGCTAAAAATATGTGAGAAAGAGGAACAAATACAGAGGCCATTACCACGCAGTGTGTGAAAAGCTGCGATGGACAGGAAAGCAGCATATGTTGCAGTGGTGGCAGCCATCTGGTTGTTTGTTTGTTTTTAATATATTTGTTATTGATTTCAGAGAGGAAAGGAGAGGGAGAGATAGAAACATTAATGATGAAAGCGAATCATTGATTGGCTGCCTCCTGCATGCCCCCTACTGAGGATTGAGCCCACAACCTGGGCATGTGCCCTTGACTGGAATAGAATGTGGGACCTTTCAGTCCGCAGGCCAGGTCAACACTATCCACTGAGCCAAACTGGCTAGGGCAGCAGCCATCTGGTTCTTAAGATGGGTTGGTAGGTGCATAGGTATTTATTTTTATAATTACGCCTCATAACTTACATATATGTTATATATATTATTTTGTATGTAACAAATGTTACATCATTTAAAAGGTGAAGTACAGGGGGCAGTGGAGACAGCCAGAGGGACCCCCATGATAACTTAGTGGGTGCTACATCTAAGCTGAAATCAGAATTATGAGTAGGAGTGACTCAAAGCAGGAGAGAGTGTCCTCAGGCAGTCGGAGCACAGAGTGGTGGCCCAGAGGAAGGTGAGGGAAGGCAGGACCTGCCTGAGGAAGACAGCGCAGCCTGGCATGGCTGAAACACGGGAGATGGTAGTGGAACTAAGCAGGGGCCCAAACACTAAGGACTTTGTGAGCCAGTCAACGAAATGGAACTTTATCCCCAGGACAGTGAGAAGTCATGGAAGAGTTTTATACAGTTGAGGTACGGGATCAGATTTACACTTGAGAAAGATCACAGCTGCAGGGTGAGTGGTAAATTGAAAGAAGCAAGATTGGAAGCGAGAAAATCCCTCAGGACACATTTGTTTACTTATATATTTTGCACAGATCAGAAAGTTTGAAAATGTACAACACTGGTAAGAGAGCAGAGAGGCAGAGAGTGTAAATTGACACATTCTCTTTAGAGGGCAATTTGTCAATATGTATAAAAATAAAAACTTCATATGCCTTTGATCTAAAAGTTCCACTCCTAGGAATACATCTGGCAGATCAACCTGCACGCCTGACAAGAGATGCATGTATGAGCTATTCACTGTAAGGCCCATTACATAAAGCTTTAAAAGAGTTAGACCTTTCTGTGTAGACATGAAAGAAGCTCTTCGATATGATGCTAAGTGAATAAAGCAAGATCTCAAATATTGGGTATGGTATTCTCCTGTGTGTATAAAAACAACACATATACATTCACTGGAACATGTATATTTTTGTTGATGCATAGAAACATATTTGAAAGGATATATGAGTTGCTTCCGAAGAGAAAGCCAAAAGATCTGAGAGAGGAAAAAGCTTACTTTTCATTGAATATACTTTTTACTTTATTTTGTTGTGCTAAGAACATTCAGCATGAGATCTACCCTTTTAAGAAAATTTCAAGTGTATATTACAGTACTGTTGACTATAGCACAGTGTTGTCCACCAGATCTTTCAAGCTTACTCATCTTGTTTAAATGAAACTTGATACCACTGATTAGCACTTAGTTAAAACAATACCTGTGCCAAAAAGATCGCATCCTATAAAAGACTATGGTAATACGTGTATGTATTATGTTTTAATTAAACAGTATAGGGATTTTGTGTATGTGTATTTAAGATTAATTTTCCTGTAGCAAAAGGTGACATAGTCTATCATCCTTCAAGCTGAGGCCTCGTCAATCCTTTCCACCTCCAGAGATCCAATAAAAGGGAGTTTCCAAGGCAGCCCGCATTGTTTTCTGTAATGAGGAGAGAGCAAAGCAACAATGGCCTGTGGCCCATAGAAGGCCCTTTCAGAGGCCTAACCATAAGTAGTTCCTAGCATGCTTTGAAAACTTAGACGAATAAGGAATCTAATTATAAACCTTGTACTGTTCATCGTTTCAGAAAGATCCTGGGTCACGTCTTCATACCTGTCAGGTTGTCTCCTACTCGGCTGCACTTGCTCTGGGCAGCTGCTGAAGCCTCTGCCGGGATGGGCTGTGAGGGGCTGGAAATCAGGCCTGAGAAGGTGGCCCAGCCCGGAGAGGGCTTCCTGAGAGCCCAAGGCCGCCCCTGTGCCATGTATCAGAGCCTTTTCACCAGCCTCAAAGGCAGGGCATCATCCCCAAGGGCTCCCAAAGCTTTCTCAGGCTCATGCTGGGGAAGTAATTTTCCTGAAGGTGAGGCAGGGGTTGGAATCCTGCCCATGCACTTACATCCCTGCTCCCACTCCTTCGTCCTATTTATAAAGAGCTCTTCATATATAATTTGCTGTTTACTTCAAAATACTCCAGGGAACTTCTGTTCCATCTTCCAGCCTCTAGGACCCTAAATAATTGATTTTAAAAGTGGTTCTCCACATATTTGCTCTATGAGCAGTGGTGCGGGAGTGTGCCATTTAGAAAGGCAGTTTAAAGGGGCAGAAACACAGATGAACAATCTTTTTTGTGTTCTAAATCTCAAGCAAATGCATATGTGAGTGTAGTGGCTAGTAATGAGCTGGCACAGCTGACTTGGCATAAAATGAAATCCAGCTCAGCATCAGAACAGGCAAGAGGTGAGATTTCAGAATGCCACTAGGCTTCAGCCCAGGTTCCTCTCCCACAATCCCTTCCATCTGAAGTGCTTCTTAATTCTGAGAAAACAAGCAGTATCTTGCAAACCCCAGTTTGAGAAAAATTGATTTAAAACAGAATGCGCGCGCGCGCGCGCGCACACACACACACACACACACACACACACACACGGTAACTATGTGAGGTGATGGGTATGTTAATTAGCTTGATTGTGGTGATCATTTCACAGTATATATGGACATCAAAACATCACATTATATGCCTCAATTATACTTCAATAAAACTGAAAAAAAAACCAAACAGGCCTTTAATAAAAATTACATTCAATTGTAAAACCATGGCAAAACAGAAGTTTTAATTTTATAACTAGAGAATTAATAAAAATTTTATTGGGTTGTGTTACAATAAATAAAAACACAAGATAAAATATTCTCAGAGAAATCTTGGGTTTTGAGAAATATCAGTGTAAGCTGTTCTTCCTAAGGGAGCGGGGAGGGTTGGGGGACTGAGAGGAGAAGGTGAAGGGATTACGAAGTACAGATTGGTGGTTACAAAACAGTCAGGGGGATATAAAGTGCAGCTTAGGGAACATAGTCAATGATATACATGGTGTCAGGTGGGTGCTGGAAATACTAGGGGGATCATTTTGTAAAGCTTATGATTTTCTAACCACTATGCTATACACCTGAAACTAATGCAAAATAATACTGAATGTGAACTGTAATTGGAGAATAAAAGTTTTTAAAACCCTCTGGGAATTGTTATATACAACCTGGGAACTAACCATACCATTAATCTGTCAGCCCGCCTCTCGTGCTTTACTAGGCATTTATTCTCTGGAAGCTGCTTCATTATTACTTAATTATCCCAAAGAAGGCTGGCAGTGGGGGAGTGAAATGTAAGACTGACAAGCTTTGATGGCTAGAGGAGCAAAGAGAAGAATTGCCACTTGGAATTCTGCCAGAATGGGACATGACGACGGAAGAACCTGGGCTGTTTGAGGGCATTTTGAATGGTGGGCACCATATATGTATTAGTTTTCAAGATAGCAAAAACTGGATGTCATAAAGCAACAGAAATTTACTGTTTCAGACTTCTGGAGTCCAAGCATCCCAAAGCAAGGTGTCAGCAGCGTCACGTTCTCTCTGACATCTACTGTTTGCTGGCAATTCTTGGCACTCCTTGGCTTGTAACTACATCATTCCAGTCACATGGCTGCATTCTCCCTATGTGGTTTCACAGTGTCTTCCCTCTGTGTGTCCGTCCCTATGTACAAAGTTCTCCTTTCATAAGACACCATCCGTTCTGGATTGCAGCCCAACTTAATGACCTCAGTTTAATTTCATCACCTCTGTAAAGACCCTGTCTACAAATAAGGTCATATTCTGAGGTACTGGGGGTTAGGACCTGAGCATATCTTTTTTGGAGGACACAATCCAATTTGTAACAAGAGAGAGTTGGGAGAACCCTGGTTGAGTCAGGAGAACGGATGGCCAGAACAGAAGAGGGCAGGGGAGGTTGTCAAATCTAACTTGAATCCACTTTACAATGGTGTACAGAGTTGGCGGGGTTTATTCTGTTAGGATAGAAAATGAAAATGTTACTTTCTAGATAGCATAACATACCACAGAGCCCCGTCCTTTGCCTGGAGACAGCGTCGCTCCTGCACATGGGGCAGGCAATTTGCAGCACAAAGCAAGATAGTTTTTTGTTTTTGGTCCTTCAGATGATTAATGGAAAGAGCTGCTCTTAATCTGATAAACTCACAAAGGTGAAAATGTCCTCTTAGGAGCAATGTCCGGGCAGAGGCTGGCCTTCAGCCAGGAAGAGCACATCTGTTGCTGCTCAGCAGGCTGCTCCGGGTAGGCGATATTTGAAGTAAAACATAGCAGCTCTCATGGAGTTTCCATGGCAATTATTTGATAAATTGATGATTTTGTGGAGGTGAAGAGAAAGACGAAGGTGGGAGAAGGGTGGTATTGAGAAAAAGAACATTTTAGTCAATGTAGAAAGAGGCAGCTGTGAGCTTGCCATTCAGCGCACTTGTGATTTAAACAAAAAAACTAGTTTGATTTAAGTTCAACTCCAACTTTAAGGGCATGGGAAGACCTGACATTATAATTCCATAAATTTGAAAGTGATTATAGACATTCACTGCACACAGAGCTTAAAAGCATAGCTTTCAAGGAACATGTGATGTTTTAAAAGAAGTTCAAAGTGCTGCTAAATGGGTCTAAAATTGACGAGTGACTTTTAGGACACATTCATTTTTTATTGAGAGTTCAATTAAATATATGGTTGTAACAGGATGTTAAAAACCATCCTTTAACTGTATGTCCATTCCCTTGTAAATAGGTTGTCTCATTCAGGATGGGAAACATGCTTGGGGTAAATCATACAGACACCATCCTCAAGATCATGTTGCCAAGAGGATGATGGTTTCTGACTCATTCATAAAAGTGGCCTGAAACCAGCTGACTCTTCAAAATTCAAAAAAAAGCCATCATGCAATTGGTAAGATATTTGAGCAGTAAGCCAAATCCTAATGTTCAGTTACTTTAAAACCTTTTAGTGAGTAAGATGGGCAAAACTAAAAAATAAAGAACAGATAACCCTTGCCCTAAGTATCAGTTCCAATGATTATCATACACTGAGTTGAAACTCTATTCAAGGAACAGTGCTAAGTACTGAGGGTGTAGCAAAGCCCTACCCTCAAGGGAACTGCTGTTTATTTGTTCATTCATCTCTTCACCCAGCCATTCAAGCAGCAAATGTTTGTTGAAGACCTAGCATATGCCAAACATGGTCCCAATCACCAGGGAGATGGAGGTCATAAGGAAAAATCTCTCCCGCATTAAGGAAGCTCAAGGTTTATTGGGCAGAGAAATGGGTAACAACTATGCAGGATCATATAGATCAGTGGTTCTCAACCTTGGCTGCACATTAGAATCACCTGGGAATCTTTTTAAAATCCTGATTTCTGGGCCTCATCCTCCGGAAATTCTGTTTCTTTGTTATGGGGTGGGGCCACAACATTAGTAACAAAGAAACAGAATTTCCGGAGGATGAGGCCCAGAAATCAGGATTTAAAAAAGATTCCCAGGTGATTCTAATGTGCAGCCAAGGTTGAGAACCACTGATATAGATGCTGGTAGCAGGGCTATGGGCCATCAAAGAGGAAGGAAACACCACCTGTAAAAAATAAACCTCAGTACAAGTCAGGCTTTGCCAAAGGCCAGATGGATGATGTGAACTAGAGATGCTCTAATAGAAGGAAGAAGTGGGACCTGAGAACATCAGGAATAAAATGTATTGCATATTCGGGGGCATTAGAAAATAAAATAGAATTCCACAACTATGTGTTTATGTAAATTACTCTTGTATTTATTCCACAATCACCACTGTATCAAATATAGCTCCTATAACAAAACCTGGAGCACTTCAGTGATTTTGGGTAAGGTGAGAGGTGGAAGTATAAATGCTGGGAGTGGGACATCCCCTGAGCGGTCCCAGATTGCAAGAGGGTGCAGGCCAGGCTGAGGGACCCCCCTTCCCACATGCACAAATTTCATGCACCGGTCCTCTAGTTTGATGATACGTACATGTGCCCTGTCTTTAAAGACCTTATAGCTTGGTATGGCTATAAACAAATAATTTTTAGTGAGTTAGTCATTTGGAGATTTAAAATATTATAGCCCCGGGAACAGAGAACCATGCAAATATTTGGTCAGGGAGAATAAGTGAGGAGAAGAGAAAAAGACAGAAAGTTATTTAGTTAGGGTAATTTTAATTGCTAATATAAACAATGTGACTTAACACAATAAAATTTCTCAGTCAATTCATATTCCAGTGTGGTCAGTGGAGCGCTCTGCTCCACACAATCATTCAGGGACCCAGGCTCCTGCCAACTTGCAACTCTGCCTGAGTTCTGTCCACTTATGATACGTATAGGAAAGATTGAGAGACAGCAGGAGACACACCTGGGCCTGTGAGTGACACACTTCCCCTCTGTGGAAGGAGTCACACTGGTGATTATCAGTCACATAGGCTCACATAGATGCCATAGGACGGGATTGTGGTCTAATTATGTGTCCCAAAGAACTCAGTTATTTGTAGTCTCTTCTACAGTAAGTAAGGTTGGACAGAAATTACAAGAAAAGAAAGGACTCATAGAAACAGCTTCAAACTCCAGCTTTCCATTTCTCTTCCTCCGGAGAGATGGATACAAATATAATAGGCCCTCTACTTGTAGAAAGGCCTGCATGAAGTGTACAGGGTGGGATGTGACTGAGGAGAAATGCTTTTTTCTTTAGAATAGTCTTTGCCCTGAGCCTAATTAGCCATAGGGGAAATGAAATAATCAATAGGGAAAGTATTTGAAATATATATATGTAATGATCTGAACTACAATGTAAAAATAACTAGCTATTTTCCTTTTGTGTCCTCACAGGATTTGCTTGGTGATGCAGGTTTCCCTAGTCAGTGTGTGTGAAGACAGCTTGTGCAGGCCCTGAGGTAAATATCTGTTTAACTATGTCTTTTAGGATTTCTGAATGCTCTGCACATATTCTGATAATGAGCTGACAAGCTATAAGGCCAGGAGCATTTGAGACCACATGGGGACAGCAAAGACAGAAATACCTTGTTCAGCTGAGAATAACAGTCACCAGAGGTCAAGCAAATCCAATTTCAAAGAGCACTAGAGGGATTCTCCCACTTAAAGGGGCCAGAAAGGAGATGAAATTGGGAGGAACAGACTATTATGAGACCTTACAGAGTTAATAATTGGAAGGAATAATCAAATACCCTTGGCTGTCTTGTTTAATGCTTTCTAAACCTTTATTTATCAAAGTTTCTCGAAGTCCCAGCAGTTTGGTCAGCCTAAAAGAAGCCAGTAGAGTAGGAGAAACTCTCAGACACTTCCCCCCTCACTGTTTATACATCTGTGCTCCCCAGACTTTCTCCTCTCCCTCCCAGATGCCCAGTGTTCTCTTACTGCCTAATGGATTCTCAGATGACCATGTTTCCCCTTATGCTTACACAATGAACTGGAATTTTATTAACTCAGTTTAACCTGTGAATGACTGAGAGCTGCATTAATAGTTACAGTGCTAGCCGAAACCGGTTTGGCTCAGTGGATAGAGCATCGGCTTGCGGACTGAGGGGTCCCAGGTTCGATTCCGGTCAAGGGCATGTACCTGGGTTGCGGGCACATCCCCAGTAGGAGATGTACAGGAGGCAGCTGATCGATGTTTCTCTCTCATCGATGTTTCTGACTCTCTATCTCTCTCCCTTCCTCTCTGTAAAAAATCAATAAAAATATATTTTTTTAAAAAAATAGTTACAGTGCTAACTTTCCCAGTATATTTGCTTTTAAAAGAGGACCCAAAGACAATGGTTTAACCCAGTAATAGTCTTTGAGGGTTATAGGTAGGAAGATATTCTTGTTCTACATAACATGCCTCTAAAGTAATTGACCTAGCCCTGGCCAGTGTTGCTTGCTCAGTGGTTAGAGCGTCAGCCCATGCAACAAAGGGTCACAGGTTCAATTCCTAGTCAAGGGAACATGCCTGGGTTTCAGGTTCAATCCCCAGCCCCATTGGAGTGCATGTGGGAGGCAACCAATTGATGTGTCTCTCTCACATTGATGTTTCTTTCTCTTACCATCCTTCTCCCTTCCCTCCTCCCTCCCTCCCCTCCCTTCCACTCTCTCTTAAAAAAAATCAATGGAAAAATTGGCTTAAAACAATCATGGGTCAGACTGTCACATTTTAATTTTCTCATAATTTGAACCTAGAAAAAAGAGCATAGTGTGTGTGTGTGTTTTCTCCTCTTTCTTTGACATAGTTTTGAGCTATGACCTAGGAAGTGAGCAGGTTTTTTTAAGCACCACATGACTCAAGGGGTGAAGGCAGGTGAAATATGAAGAACTGGTGGGTATGTTTGAGGGAAAATTACATATGAGGTGAAAAGCTCTTTGATTGCCTGTATATGTAGCTCTTTCTCACTGTGTCCATTATGACATCATTCTGTTATCTATTGCTGTGCTTTAAGCTTTTGGCTTGAAAGAGCAATTTTATTTTGTTCACAATTTTTTTGAGTCAGGAATTTGGAAAGGTCCCACTGGAACAGGGCTCCATGCATATCAGTGAGGGTGGCTCAAGAGGGACTGGAGGGTCCATGCTGAGATGCCTCATTCTCATGACTGGCAGGTCGGTGCAGGCTGTAGGCTGGGAGCTCAGCTGTGGCCCTCATTCAGAGGTCTTGGCTTCTCTGCAGGTTGGCCATTCCACGGGGCTGCTTGGGCTTCCTCACCGCATGGTGGCTGGGTTCCAAGAGAGAGGATTCCCCGGGGCTTAGGTAGAAGCCAAAAGGCTCCTTCTGACCTGTCCTTGGAAGTCATGCAGCATCACTTCTACTGCATTCCAGCCCAGATTGAAGAGGAGGAAAATGAGACTGCTGCTGGTGTAGCAAAAAGTTGTGGCCAGTTTTAATCTATCATGGACATGCCCAGATAAGAATTATCATAAAAGGTCATAAAATATTCTTTACCATGTTGTTAAAACAACCATAGAGGAAACTATCCTCTAATGTTATATTTCATCCTTCACCCTAAATGCAATCTCTTATCCACTGGCCACTGACTGTATCAATGAAAAATACCTCATATGTTAAAGACTGCTTAGCCTCCAGGTTCAAGAGCTCTTTGTGTGCTCATCTGAGCCTACGTCCCCACAGCTGGAGTGGACTGTTTATTTACTTTTCCTCTACTCCATCTCAGAAGTGAAGGTAAATTTTAGCTTTTAAAAGTCTTATGAGCAGTTTGGCTTTTTTAAAAAAAAATAACAAGAATAATTTCTGAACATATTTATTTATTTAACAAATACTTATTAAATACCTACTATGTCCAGAGCACTGTACCATATTCTGGAATGTGTAGGAAAAGGAGATGAGTGAGCCATATTAGCTGTTTTCACAGTTGCTTCTGGTCTAATAGGGGAGGCCTCATATTCATAAATAACAGAAAGGAGCTGAAGAAAGCAAGCTTTGAAAATGCTGAATGTGAGTTGAGAAAGGAAGCAGCCAAGGTTGAGTTTCTGAATCTTCATACCAGTATTTGGGTATAAATGGAGTATCATTCCAGGGCATAGAAAGTGGTCCCCACCAGCAGAAACCAGAGGTAGAAATGTGAGACCTGTAGTCAAGCAGCATACCAAGAAAGCAGCAGTGTGGTGCAGTGGGTAAAGCCCTGGCTCGGGAGCCAGACTTCCTGAGTTTGAACCCTGGCTCTGGTAACTGTGTGATATGGGGCAAGTTACTTAGTCTATCTGTACCTCAGTATTCTTGCTTGTAAGAGAGGGATAATGACTATATCTAACACATAGGATGTTTAAAAGAGTTCTAGGCATAGCATCTTTGCTACAACTGTTTTCACTGCTGTAAGGGAATCCTATATAATAAAAGCCTAGGTGACACAATGCCCTCGTGCAATGTTACTACAAGATGGCCACCACAAAATGGCCACCATCACATCATCACAATATGGCCACCACAAGATGGCTGGCAGGGGAGGGCAGTTGTGGGCGATCAGGCCAGCAGGGGAGGGCAGTTGGGAGCAACCAGGCTGACAAAGGAGGGCAATTGGGGGCAATCAGGCCTGCAGGGAAGGGCTGGATGGGGGACCAGGCCAGCAGGGGAGGGCAGTTGGGGGTGATCAGGCTGGCAGGGGAGGGCAGTTGGGGGCGATCAGGCTGGCAGGGGAGGGCAGTTGGGGGCGATCAAGCTGGTGGAGGAGCAGTTAGGTGTCAATTGGGTCAGCAGGGAAGAGGTTAGGGGCAATCAGGCAGGCAAGCAAGCGAGTGGTTAGGAGCCAGCAATACCAGATTGTGGGAGGGATGTCCCAGATTGGAGAGGGTGCAGGCCAGACTGAGGGACACCCCTCCCCCCTGCACAAATTTTGGGCACTGGGCCTCTAGTCTATAATAATAAAAACATAATATGCTAATTAGATAAGACAGCCAAATGACCTTCTGGACATCATTCTGGACACCCTTAGGCTGAGGCAGAGGCGGTTAGGGGCGATCAGGCAGGCAGGTGAGTGGTTAGGGGTGATGAGGCGGGTAGGCAGGTGAGCAGTTAAGAGCCAGTGGTCCTGGATTGCAAGAGGGTGCAGGCTGAGCTGAGGGGACTCCCCGTGCATGAATTTCTTGCACTGGGCCTCTAGTTTTGCTATAAAAAAAGATAAAATCAGGAAAAATAAAAGAAGGACATTAAGAAGGATATAATGAAACATGAAACAATAAATAAAATGTAAAAGAGTGTATTTAAATATACAAAATATTTGAATACATTGAAAATATGTGCAGATTCATGGCAATACTGTGTAAAATAACTGATTTTATTTCGTAGATTGTACCCAAGCTGTTGTCCTTGTTCTATGGCAGGTGTGGGGAAGCTTTTTTCTGCCAAGGGCCATTTGGATATTTAGAACATCATTTGCAGGCCATACAGAATTATCAACTTCAAAATTAGCCTGTTATATTTGGTGAAACATTTAATTAACTCAATCCTAATGCCTTGGCAAGGCCAGACCTAATGATTTCATGGGCTTTACATGGCCTATGGGCCAGATGTTCCCCACCCCTGTTCTGAGGAAAATGTGGGTTTAACTCTACACCCTCAAAGAGGGTCCTTGGCCTCTCTTTCTTCTCCCAATGTAGGGTGTTTCAAAGTAAGAAACCAACTGTTGGGGTGCATAATCATCTGGAAGAAATGCTATTTTAAGACCAGCACCACCACATGGCTACTTGTTACTGTACAGACCATGATGAGGACTAGCTAAGATTTATATGAAAAATAAAAATGGGAGTAACTGGGAGAACTTCATCAATGGAAAAATGAAACCGAATTGAGAACAAGCTTAAATACATTGATTCATCACTGGAGAAATTAAAGAACAAAACAAAACAAAAATTATTAACCAATTATTGTATCTCTTTTATAGGAAAATTGCCTTAAGGCCAAGTAGCTATGCAGCAAAAATGTTTCTGACAAAAATGCTTACAGTAGACATGTCCGTGGCAGAGATGTGAAGAAAATATCAGACATGGCCTGAGAGAACTCAGATTTATAAAGCCCTTAACTTAGTCCCTGGCACATAATAAGTGTGTTTATTTAATGACTACACTAAGTCCTCAATAAATGGTATCTGTTATCTTATTGTAACCTGGTCTGGAATTGGAATTCATTTCCTTGATGTGTTTGTTGGCAAGACCCACTATTTTCACTCATCCACAATTGTAGGAAGCTCATTCTTAACACAAAGGAAACCTGTAATTTGGAAGAGGGAACAACTAAATATACCTACAAGTGCAAATATAGGAGCACAATACTGGATATGTTGTTGACATCCATTGAATTGTATCGAATGAAGGGTTATGCTAATGTCTTTCTCTGGAGAAGGGCTCTGATGTCTGGGTAGAATTTGAATGGCAGTATTAAATGTCATTTAACCAATATGTGTGGAGTGCCTGACACTGGTCTAGGCATACAGTGTGGGTGGTACAGCTGAGCCACACCTAATGATACAGCTGTGAGTAAAAGACATGAGGTCCCTGCTTATGAACTCCTGGCATTTACTCATGGTGGTGAGATAAAACGCAGGGTCCACCAGGAGGGAACACAGCATGAACAAAGCACAAACAAAGGAACAGGCAAGATGCTAGTGCTCAGGGAGCAGGGGGACCAGAACAGACCAGAGCAAGTGGCTGGTCCAGTGCAGCTCAGGGGAAGTAGAAAGTCATCTTCAAATGACTTTAAATGACAAAGGACAAAATGGCCCATGTCAGAATTTTTAAAGCCCTAGAGCTCCCTGCAAGCGGGCTGTATCTCCGCATGGGCAATCGATATTCCAGGCTCCAGTGAAGGCAAACAAGGGAGGTCATGCATCGACTGCACCAAGAGTTTAGGCTTCACATCACTTTCTGATTTCAAGGGCTGTCAAGCATTAAAACAAGGCCAGGGAACGCAGTCAATTTTTCTTCCCTGGGAAGTTTTAAAAATAAAATAAGAGAAAGATAAGTACCATATGATTTCATTCATATGTGGAACCCAATGAACAAAATGAACTAACAAGCAAACAGTGACAGACCCATAGATAGAGAGCAGGCTGCCAGCTGTTGGGGGGTTGAGGGTTGTCGGGTGGGGGAGTCAGATGAGGTGGAGAAAGGTATGGGGGGATAAATGGTGATAGATGGAGACTTGACTTGAGGTGGTGAACCCACAATACAGTGTACAGATGATGTGTTGTGAAATTGTGCACCTGAAACCTGTATAATTTTGTTAACGGGTGTCAGCCCAATAAATTCAATCAAAAGAAAAGAAATATAAAGAATATAATATAAATAAAAAGAATAAAAATATAATAAAAAGAATAAAATAGAACATTACATAGGAAATAGTTAGGAAAATAATAATGTTCAAGAAAAAATAATCCTTGAAGAACTTCAATCCATTCTATATGCCTGTGGAATGCTATCTGTTTATTAGATTGCGGGGGAGTCATAATTCTAAATATAATAACTGCAGTTTTTTTTCTATAAGCTCAAGGCTCAGAGGATCCCTGACAGGCAGAGGCTGCATAAATCATGCAGGGCTGGTTACAAAACCAACCCCTTCAACTCTCACATTCTGCAGTAAATGGAGGAAATGGCCTAAAGAAGAAACTTCTCCACTCACACATGAAAGACACAAATGAAAAAGTCAACAGATGCTCCCAAAGTGGAGAACTGAATAAATTGTCATGGTTACTCCTAAACGCAAGTAAACCGCCCAGCAGGTTGAGCCTCACAGTTGGACTCCTGGTCAGGGCACATGCCCAGAGTTGTGGGCTTGATCTCCAGTAGGGGGTGTGCAGGAGGCAGCCGATTGATGTTTCTCTTTATTTTTCTCCCTTTCCCTCTCTGAAATCAATGAAAACATTTTTTAAAAGATAATTTGCAAAATGCAAGTAAACTGGATTGAAATGGGGACTAGCAAGTATTTAGAAAACAGAGCAGAAAGTAGGGAGGGACTGGGAATAACAGGAAGGGTGAGTGAGTGAGTGCGTGAGTGTGTGAGTGAGTGAGTGATCCCACTTCACACTGAAAGGTCAGAGACTGCTGCATCAGGCCTTCACAGCAGGACTCTGCCTGGAAAGTTCTCCTACAGATGCTGGTGGCTATTTCCCAGCTCTTCCTAAGCTGCTTAATAAACAATGTTCTTTATAATTTTTCCACAGAAAGCCAATTCGGGGCTTTATGTATTCTAGTAGCTCTTTAATTCTTCTTACCTTACAAATCAGAGGAGGGATAATAAAAGAATTTTTCTTAGAAGTTTCTAAATCCAACTTATGCCCAAATCCAGGGTGGAATTCAATACTGCACATGGAAGTTAGAAATGCAATCCTTCAACATGTGAGTAAAACAGGCTGGTTTCTCAATTCTTTTTCTAAAACCAAAGAAAATTAACTCCTTCATCCTTCTGATATTTACCAGCAACTTCTATCCTCTTTGGGGGACCTATAACCTAATGTCAAAGTCAAGCATTAGATCAATTTCTGACATCCCAAATGGCACAACTCTGATGGGAATTCTATGCTTGGCTGCTGGATAATGTTTGTCAGCCACCTTTGAAACTTGTCTGTCAATGCAATCTATTTTAATTTAAAAGTTATTTACTGTACATATACTATGCATGTGGAACTATAGAGACTTTATTCTATTCCAGCTCTGAAGTTAGTTGAGCAGCAAAGAGGTGAGCACATGAAAAGTAAAATAACAAGTAAAGGTAGCACATAACTACTAGTAAAGTCACTTGGGTAAGTTGGTAAAATGATAGGCATTCTAAGGAATAAGAAGTCATAGTGGGTTCATAGGGCCCTAGCAGGTGAAACTGGAATTGGATCTTGAAATAGGAAATAGGATTTGGCCAGGTAGAGAGGTCAGGAGAAAGCTCTCCTGGCGGGAACATCGGCTCAGAGATTACAACAGCAGGAAGAAGTAACTGGTCAACCTAGCAACTTATTCTGTTTAAAATCGCCATGGTCACCCTAAATGGCTATTTGAATTTTCACATTCACCTCTACATTTACAATGGGTTCTGTTTCTACTTCATCCCATGTTTGTACCCCCCTTTTCCTAAAAATCCAGCATATTCTACGATGGTCACCTGAAAACACCTTAAACATTGGGAGCCAAAATTCTTGGCATCAAGTCAATAATAGGTTTTTGCTTTGTGGACTAGCATGCTGTTTTTGCCAGACAAAGGGAGAGAAAGAGATAATAAGGCTAACAACTTATTAAAACCTTATGAGATGACTTTGTGTGTTTCCTTAGTGAAGAGTTCAAAGAAATTGGATCAAGCATCATTCTATTTGCGTCAGAACTGAACACAGTTATTGAACAAAGCTTGTAAAACCTTGGATGCTTTGTCTAGAACTTCATTTTAGTTTCCAGGTATTTGTAGTACTTCCCCAAGCTGCTCACCTGAGCTTGTGGAAGACATAAGAGCTGCATCCTAAAAATGGAAACTATAGCAATCTCACACACATTTTTATTAGGGTTCTGAACCTGAGCCATACAAAGGTGACTCTGTGACCACAAAAGTTGAAGGGGCTTATTGGTGTAGCTATAATCTAACTTATGTCCTGTGCTTCTGTTTTTATAGTTCTACAATTCATTTTTACAGTACTTTGGGTTTATAGCATTTTATATACCTTATTTCATTTAATCCTCATAATAATTATAGAAGGTAGATATTACTAACCATCATTTTATAGCTATGAAGAAACTGAAGCTCAGAAAATTTATAAGTTATTCAGGGAGAAAATCAATCTCTCAGCAATCTTGCTTAGTACGATTTTTGTGATCATGGTAATGATGTAATTAGAGATTTTCAAATGTTGCTGTATGTAATAATTGTATGTGATGGGACTATGGCCTAGCATTAATAATGCCTTTTAACCATATCATTGTATTAGTTATATAATATAGGAAAGAAAGCAAAAAATCAAAATAGGAGAAATCACTTTTGATATAGCCACATTAATGGATTTGAAAGTATTGCCAATATACTATTGATGTGGCTGAGATAGCAAGATATTAAAGAACACAAATTCAAAAGTGAACCACCAAACATTTTCAAGTTAAATAATTAAGAATAAAAGCGTTTCCCTAAACACTTACAATTTGGCTACCATACAAGGAAGTATGTAGACATTTGCATTTATGGTCAATCTGTGAAATTGCTATCTCAAATATAGACATTTTGGAACATTTTTATTTTTGGTTAATTAGCAACTAAGTTAAATACTTTGTATATTGACATATCTTCTATATACACATACATATTATGCTAAAGTTACTGATTATACATTATGAGATTGTATGCCAAGCTTAAGTTCAGCTCAAGATTTTTAAACCCTGTGATATTCAAGGCTAATATGGCTGATATGTAGAAGTTCAAGAATAGCCATTTCTAAGATACTCTTCTTTTCATCCTGATTAAGTGTAAATATATTTAAATACCTCTTTTTTTCATTTTAATTGGACTCAGTTACTGTCTGAAATCTTTCCATTTGTCCTCTCCCCTCAACCAGATATTTCCTGAATATCCTGATCTACTAGATCAGGATATCAGGGGCTTGAGATATCAGAAGAAACTGAGCATCTTCCCCAATCTAGTCATTAATCATTAATTGCTTAATTTAAAATTTATGCGAAGACAGTTCATTCATAATTATGCACATATTATACCTGTGAGCATATGAAATATGAGACAATTTTCTACAACTTCTAAAGTCAAAGTAACAGATAATTTCTCAGACATTTTTCCAGAGGCTTCCAACAAATAGATTTTCTTTCTTAAAGGAAATAATTTTCAAAATATTCTTCCCAGAGTTCTAAGGGTTCCTAAGAGGTACCTCAGGGGCCTCAAAGAGGTTTGGAGTGATAAGAATAGGTATCATGTTTAATCCTTCAACTCACCTCATACAGAACAGTGAAACTGTTTCTAATGTTGATATTCTTCATAAAATTTGGCTAATGGCTACTAAAAGCAAAATACGAGCTAACAACTATTACTTTGTCCTGACTGGGTAACTCAGTTGGTTAGAGCATCATTTTGATAACCCCAAGGTTGTGGGTTGATCCCTGGTCAGGGCACATACAAGAATCAATCAATTAATGAATAAATAAATTGAAAAACAAGTCTATTTCTCTCTCCCTTCTTCTCTCTCTAAAATCAATCAATAAATTTAGAAAAAAATTCTTTCTTTAAGGCTACCTAGAGAGTGTCTTTAGATATCTAGTAAGGTATATTGAAATTCTCAAAATTCATGTCAAATTCACGTTTAAATCTTTTCAAATTTTAAAAAATCATAACATACTATTACCTTAGGAGGAATATAAGGATGCCAAAAAACAATAAAAAGCAATAGGATTTTTACATTAGTTGGCCTTGATTGTAATAAAGAACTCACTCTAAAAACCATGTGTTTGGCTGCCTGAGTCCCCACCACTGCTCCTTTGATCTCAAGTGAAGCTACAGGAACTCCGAAAATGACTCGTGCCCTCCTTTTTTTTCTTCTTTTTTTTTTTGGCTCCACCTCTTCTCTGCCATTTTGAATCAGTTGGCTCAGCTTTGCCAGATTTCTATAGAAGATCACTGGCTTCTGGGAACATCCTAATCTCTCTGACCACCTGCTCTGGACTTACTATTTCGACGGTCATCGGATCCCCAGGTTGCCCTCACTAAAGCCTTTGCATCTAGATGCGTTTACCAACCTCACAACCAGTTTCAATTCTCAAAACCTTATCCTATAAAAGGTCATCAAGAAAAAAGCTGAGTTGATCTGGTTTAGCTGGTGCTACACCAAAGTGGAAGCACCTTTCACTCTAGATTTTAATCCTGACTATAACCTGGAATCATAGAACAATAGGTCTTTGAAGGGACGTAGAAGAGCTAGTAATCCAATCTCATGAACACCTACCCTCTGCCCAAATATTGGCTTTTAAAAAAATGACCTCCAAGAGGAATTCACCGCTTTTCCAACATTCAATAATCATTCTGCTACTCCCTGGTAGGAAATTCATCAAATTAGCTTATGTTTTAAAATTAGCTTTTAGAGAACAAATCTTTTTGCCATATCCTTAGAGACTAGTTATTAAGAGTATAGGGAATAAAAAAGTGCATCGACTAAAAAATAAAATGATAGGCCAGCTGCTTCAGAAAATGAATCCTAGGCCAGTTCTAAGGCTCCACAGTGTCCTCTGTGGAATGGGGAATAATAATAGCTCCCTCATAGGGTTGTTCTAGGGTCGCAATTGCGTTCCCTGTGTAAAGTGATTGGCACAACCTGGTATATCGCAAGTATTAAGTAAATGTACTTCAATCTGTGTAATTGTTGGTGTTAGTGGGACCAAGGCTTTGAGTTTTCTGCTCAGCTCATCTGCTACTGATACCATTGTAATAACATGGTTATTAATAAGAAGAAAGGAGCAAAAGGAAGGCCAAATTTTCTAGGCATGCCATTTGTGCAGACTTGCCAGAAAGCTGCAATTTATTAAAGCTGCCCAGTAAAGCTGGGATGATGTAGTGAAGGTACTTGTCTGTCAGTTACAGATGGGAACAGGTCATTGGCCAGAGTAGGTGTGGCCACTGCAAGCGTAGGAAGATTTCTGATATTTAAACTCCTAAACAAAGGAGTTCCCTCTCTCTTTGAGCTGGGCTCCTGGCTCTCCTGCTGTAGGGGGTGTGCTCCCCTGCACATGTCCACATGGCTCAGAGACAGGTGGCTTCCACACAATGGGCCGATGGACTGGAACTATCCTGATGCTGTGCCAGACTCAACACCACCATGGAAGGGAAACTCTGGACAGTGGCTTTGCTTCTAGCTCTGCTGAATCCCCAGCTGCACATCTTCCAGAACTGGTTTAAGGAAAATGGGATTTTGCAAACCCAGGGATGTAATTCCCTACAAATAAAGCTTCCTACCACATCTCATCCTCCCCTGGGGGCCTCTGGAAATGCTTATTCCAGTGGCACCCCAGGAACTCCACTCCCACTATCAACGGAGAAATCCCATCCATGCATTTCTCCGATAACACTATGACAGTACATATAAATTCACTGTTATCCAAATTGTTGAAAAATCCTAGCTAGTCTAGTCAAGTGGCAAATCCTTTCTAATTACAATCAAAACTAGCCTTTTTCATTTCATTTTTTAGGACACTGTTTCATACTACCATTCCTACAGACACTAGCTCTTGATTCTTTGCAAAAAATCAAACTAAAAAGAACTAACAAATGCTTTCTTATTTTTCTATCACATGAGGGCCCAAGCAAACTATCACATGTACATGACATGGAAACTTTCTTTTCCAAGAACAATTTTGGTTAGATTTTGGCATTTCATTCTTACAATGTTGCAATTGTTGCAAGACAAGGTCTCTTTTATTTACTTCGCATATACTTAGAAATATTACCAAACCTTATTTAGCTACGAGGCTTTATCAATTACCCTCCTTATTGATATTTAATCCATTTCATTTAACTGTTTTATTAAGAGCTCTTCAGGCATTTTATTAAATACTTATATGAAAGTATCTAGAGTCCATTGCTATTATTTAGCAATAAAGGAAGACATTCATTCTTATAAAATGAAGCACACCACCCATTCACCATTAATTCCCATGCTTTTAAGCCATAGATTTAAAAACAGTTTAAACTTGAGAAGGAACTTGATGGATACCAGGCAGGGTGATAAAGTAGAAAAAAAACACAGCCTTCATAGTTAGAAGATTGAGCTTTCAATCCCAGCTCTGTCACATGTCAGCTGTGTGGCCTTGGGCATATAAATCCTATAGCCTTTCTGAGTTTTCCCTTATGCATTAAATGGAAATTACAATTCCTGATTTTCACTTCCTCCCAGGGTGGTGGGGAGGCTCAACGGTGGCTTGGTACATGGGAGAGTTCTCACGGTTCAATACTGCTTCACAGGCCTCCTTCTCAGCTCCTCCGACTCCCCTGCTGAGTCGCCACAGCCCCCAGCACGCTCAGTGGTTCCACAGCACAGCTCACCATGTGTGACCCTCCTGTCTCAGGAAAGAAATACTCAAGCCTTTCATGAAATTATCATTTATTCTTACTCATTGATGATTCCAGACAAGTAATTCTGAGAGATGCCACAGGGCTTAATAAAATCTGAAAACAGAGAAGGTTTCCAAACATAATTATCTTTTAAATATAATTCACTTAGGAAAACCCCCATGTTCCCGCTAAGTCCCATTATCAATCAGGTCACTCTGTTATTCAGCAGAATGTCACTTCCAAAGTCATTTTACACAATGTCTCTCTCTCTCTCTCTCTCTCTCTCTCTCTCTCTCTCTCTCTCTCTCTCTCGTGCGTGGACACACACACACACACACACACACACACACACAAAGGCTTTCTTCACCTTGCTGATAACTTCTATTGATTGAATAATGAATTTCTTTTAAAATTCTTAATCTCTGGTAAAACCAAATTTTAATAACATTTGTATTCAGTCAGATCATATCTGCTTTGTATTATAAGGTACTAGAGACCCGGTGCATGAATTCATGCACCAGTGGAGTCCCTCAGCCTGGCCTGTGGGATTGGGCCAAAATTGGCTCTCTGACATCCTCTGAGGGGTCCTGGATTGCAAGAGGGTGCAGGCCAGGCCAAGGGATCCCACTGGTGCATAATTGGGGTCAGGAAGGGACACAGGAGGTTGGCCAGCCTGGGAGGGACCGCTGAAGGGCTCCAGGGCAGGTCCGGCCCATCTTGCTCAGTCCTGATCAGCTGGACCCCAGCAGCAAGCTAACCTACCAGTCAGAGCATCTGCCCCCTGGTGGTCAGTGCACATCATAGTGAGCAGTTGAGCACCTTAGCATATCATTAGCATATTATGTTTTGATTGGTTCAATGGATGACCAGACGACTGGACACTTAGAATTTTAGGCTTTATTATATAGGATTATAAAGAGTCAGAAATTATTTGGATAGTCTGAGTGAACAATGCAAGTAGTATATACATATATTATGTATATGTATACATATACATACACACACATAAAATTTGGTAATTTGAAATGATTTACCTAAGTTGATTATATTAAAGACATAATTACAACTTCTTGCCACTTTATAGCTTACAGACCCAAACTATAGTCACTGAGGCCTATCACATTTTTAATAATTTTGATATAAAAATTTTTATTTGTAAAACTGAGAAGACCCACACTCATGAGATGTGCTATTTTCTCACAAATTAGTTATAGCTGATTATGACCAATGAAAGATATATTTAGCTGTTTTTCTGCTCCCAAACAAAGGCAGCTGCACTGCTGCCTAAGCAACTGCATTCCCCCTTGTGTTCTTCTCATTATTAGCACCCCATGGTGGCTTTTTCTATTTATTTTAAAAATATACATTTAGTGCATATCTTGATGGCACAGTACCATGCAGCTCTAAGTGCTCCTGGGCGATAGAAAAAACCTCTAGAGACCAGGAGCCTGAATCCACCTGTGGAACTGTGACGGGTCCTGCAGTTCCTAAGAAACGTTAAGGGGGCCCGGGTCTGAGCCCCGCCCTGCCCACTTCCTCCCCCGCCCCCACCCCGGTCTAGCATTGCCTTCCAGATGAAATGGGTTGAGGCAAATGTCAAGGAGAGTCTACAAATAGGCCCCATGTGGAGTGGTCTCATGTTGCCATGACAATGGGAAGGCAGAAAGGGGAGCATTATAAGCTACTATTTTTGATTCTCAGGTCTTCTGAGTATCAATTGTCAGAGCCATCTCTGTGCTTCTCCACGCCCCTCACAGGCCTTCCAAAGTGCAGGGCCTATTTAACTTTTGCCAAAGGTTAGCTGTCTGTCCAACTCTCTGTCAGCTGTCTGAAAACTGAAAGATCAACCCATTGTTCCTTTTACCTGACCTCTAGCAACCAATCTGACTTCTTCTCTGATGACTGATTTGATCGTGTGTGTGTTTTTGGGGGGTCGGGGGCGGGGAGCAATGAAAATACACAGGTGAAACCTCCCCATTGTGCTAGCAGGAACAAAATTAATAGTTTGATAAGCAATTAGTTATATGTACTGATTGGCTGCACAACTTTACCCAGCAGAGCATCATTTGTCTATCTCATCATCCATATAGACCACGTTCTATAAATCTCAGCATTTGTATGGCAGCACAAAGGCCAATTTCTTTAGCATATAAGGTGCATGGGACAGCCAGCTCCCTCCCCCTTCCTACCTTCTCACTGTTTTCGGGAGATTCTTTGTATCACCATAAATGAGCCAGTTATCAACACATGGCCTCTCAGCTCCAAATTCACATCTAGCACCTGCTTGCCAAATGGACTGACGGTAAGTGTTTCTCCTTTCCAGTGAACGTGGCATAAGCTTTGCCAGTAGAGGATTCCGCAGAGATATTGCAGGCCAAAGGAGCTTTTCCTTCCTGGTTCTGGTTTGCTGCGTTTTCCTTTTCTTGTTCCTACATGTGTGGGGCACATGCCTGAGCACACCTGGTGATGTTCTGTCCCAGCTGTGTACCTGCCATCCTTTAATGACTTTGCAGCTGTGCCTGGGGACCATCTTCCTGTGACCCACCCAATGTGGATACCAAGCCATGCAGCTCTTATGCCCACAGTGGTGCTTCCCCTCCTTTTCTGTGCCCAACTCACCCTAGAGCAGCGTTTCTCAACCTGTGGGTCATGACCCCTTCGGGGGTCGAACGACCCTTTCACAGGGGTCGCCTAAATACATCCTGCATGTCAGATATTTACATTACGATTCATAACAGTAGCAAAATTACAGTTATGGAGTAGCAACGAAAATAATTTTATGGTTGGGGGTCACCACAACATGAGGAACTGTATTAAAGGTCGCGGCATTAGGAAGGTTGAGAACCACTGCCCTAGAGGATTGTTTCCTACTTGCATGGCACCACCTATGGACAAGCTCTAGAGCTGGCAACCCAGCAAAATCTCCACACCCAGTGGATTTCAGCTATAACTTCTCCAACGAGGTCCAAACCTAGGCATTGGGGAAGGGCTCCCTCCCAATCTTGGATACTTCTCCTCAGCCTGATGGTACCCTTTAGAGTTACCTTTACATCCTTCTAGTAACTCCATCATGGCTTAAAATTCTTTGTCTTGAATTTTCCGTGTTTAACTTACTGTATGCTTTCTGTATCTTCATTGGACGGATACACTCCCTTCTCATCTGGGACATTCAGTACTTTCCAGACAGACACAATCTCACTCCTTTCCTGGACGATGCATCCTGTATTGACCAAGGCTCCAGGGAATAGGCGAGAAAGAGTTCAGTCAATCAATGAATGTTTCTACTTAATGGTTTTTCAGCCTTTTACTTAGTGATGCCCGCTCTCTCCTGCTGAATAATGATTTTCCAGATAACTAAATGGATAAAAACCAATTGGTTAAAAACAATATTCCTCCTTGAAAGAGACACTATGTTAGTCCTTGTGAAACCCTTTTTTATCTGGAAAGATGTCTAGAGACTATTTATGATATGGTTTTTGCCATTGTTGATATTCATAAACTCCAGGTGAACACATAGACTCTACCAGTCTAAAGTAACTAAGTGATCAGTATCTTTTCTTAATAAAAAGGGTTTTGGGAGTGTCCAGTGAATACTTGCAGCCTCCATCAGTGAAGTCCTGTGAGTGCAGAGACTGAAGTGTGGAATGGTAACTCCCTCATCTTGCCGATTGTGCTCCTTTCCAGGAAACTGGTTATTATGACAATCTCCACTCCTGACTATCATATATATGCATAGATTGATACACAACAGATATTGATCAACTCTCCACGTAGCAATCTCTTTCCAAAACACCTCTCAGTTTGAAGAATTCATTTTCTTTTGTGACACTGAAAGCTATTTGGTTTTCAGAGCATTTTTCTACCTCATGGCATAAGATTGAAACTTGTGGGTTTTTTTTTTTTAAATAATAAGCTTTAATTAGAAGAAACTTTTTAAAATTAAGAGCCTTTTACAGAAAGAAAAGAAAAATCAATTTGAAAATCGATTGTTTCTACCAGGTCTTATTGTGAATGAAGTGTTGCTATTGGGAACAGAGTAAGACTTATTCAGGGCAAAATCTCCCTGGAATCATTTTGGACATATAAACAACAACATTCCATTAGCAACAGTTGTCTTGGAAGATGTAGAGTCAGTGAAGTTTCTGCCTTATAAAATGAATAGCTTTCCTAAAAATTTGAAAATTAAAAATAAATGTTTATTAGATTTAGACTTTGAATCTCTCCCTTAGAGAAGTAGTTTTATATGTAACAGAGTCAACAACCACTTATGCAGGTGACAAAATGAGAGAAAAAATATCTCCTTCATATCCCTTCTGTCTCTGTGAACAAAGCATTCCCATTGAAGACTCTTCCCTTTGGGCTTTTGTAGGTTTGAGATCTCCAAGAGTTGCTTATTAAAAAATGCAGATATTCTTAGGAATAACCCTTTCAGTCTTTGTGAGCTCATTTATCAGAGATAAATCTATCAAGTTGCTTTGTAATCATGACAGACCCACTAGTCTGGACATAAGCTAGATATCCGATGAGTGTTAGAGGTTCCAGGAAAATTACCACACAAAGTTCTATAGCACTTTGTTGTTTATAGGTTCATTAACATGCATCATCTTGTTTAGCTCAGGAAGAATTGTTTCAAACATTCATAGTTTATTCATCCTCCTAGATGGGCAAACCAGATCATCAAAGTGTAAGATACAAGCACATTCTAAGCAACTTCTACATTTGTTTTACATTTGTGTATTTGTATGTCATGTGCATATGTATGTGACATGTATGGTTGTGTGCATATGTGTTTAATAGAGCCTTACTTATAAACTACCTTAAATCCTTTCTGGAGTTAAGAAAATTCTAAACACTTAATACCTGGTTTCATTTTATTATCACAACTCTGTGAGATAGATATAGTTATTCTTCAAATTTTAAAAACAAACCTCAAAGCTACAAAATACCTTATCAAACTTATGAAATTAATAAATACATAGCTCATCTGAACCACACTTTTGTTTTGGTTTTAATTCAAAACCCCAAGCTTTTCCTCTCATATTTAATACGTTGTTGAAGGAGAAAAAGATATCAAAGAAATTAATGGCAAATCACAATTTTCCCTAGAAAGAGTCACTTCCCTTTTTGCTGTACTAACAGAATGCTTAAATAAACGCAATTTCAGCTATCTTGGCTCCTCGGTTAAAATACTCCAAAATCAATCATCCTATTGAACCTACCCTAAATGGACCAGTGAGCATTGTGGGGTCACTTGAGTGGTCAGTCTGTATTCAGTAGAACGCAACTTTACCCAGACACTCAAGGAACCTCCTTCAGTGCTGGTTAACTAGCTGTTTTTGTAATCTCTCCTTTAAACCCCACATTCAGAGACTTGGGAATCGCATTTATATATGTTGACGTTGATTAGTTGACATGACTTCTTTCTTTTCAACAAATAAAACATGAAACTTCAATCTCCAAAGCTCTTTGCACATTTATTCTTAACTAGAGGCCCGGTGCACAAAAATTTGTGCACTCGGGGGTGAAGGGGGGTAGCTCAGCCTGGCCTGTGCCCTCTCGCAGTCTGGGACCCCTCGGGAGATAACGCCCTTCTGGCTTAGGCCTGCTCCTGGGTGGCAGAGGGCAGGCCTAATCCCTAGGTGCAGCCCCTGGTCGGGCTTAGAGCAGGGCCGATTGGGGAGTTGGGGCACCACCCCCTGTCATGCACAGAGAAGGGTGGATAGGGAGGTTGTGACCCCGCCCCCTGTCTCACACAGAGCCGCAGGGCGATCAGGGGGTTTGGACGCTGCCCCCTGTCATGCTGATCCCGGTGCCGGGAGGCCTCTCGGCTCCGCTGATCCCGGTGCTGGGAGGCATATTACCCTTTTACTATATAGGATAGAGGCCTGGTGCATGGGTGGGGCTGGCTGGTTTGCCCTGAAGGGTGTCCTGGATCAGGGTGGAGGTCCCCACTGGGGTACCTGGCCAGCCTGGGTGAGGGGATGATGGCTGTTTGCAGCTGGTCACACCCCTTCAGGGTGGGGGTCCCCACTGGGGTGCCTGGCCAGTCTGGGTGAGGGGCTGAGGGCTGTTTTCAGGCTCGCAGGTGACTGAAACTCCCAACTGCTCCTTTTTTTCTTTTTCTTTTTTATTCTGGGCCAGCTTTAGCTCTGGCTCCAGCTCTGAGGCCTCTGCTGCTGAAAACAGGTATCTGGTTTGTTTGGGTTCTATAATCGAAACAATGTATAAATCCAGCTCTGAGATCCCGGCTTGCTGAAAGCAGGTTTCTGGGGTTTTGTTTAGCTTCTATACTTATTACAATGTTTCAAACTGCAGGCTCAGAGGCCGGCAAGGCAGGCAGGGAACGTTGGTTTCCTCCATCACTGAAGCAAGCAAGCCTCATGTTAGTTTCAAGCTGCCTGGCTGCCGGCTGCCATCTTGGCTGGCAGTTAATTTGCATATCGCCCTGATTAGCCAATGGGAAGGGTAGCGGTCGTATGATAATTACCATGTTTCTCTTTTACTAGATAGGACTAGAGACTCGGTGCACAAAAATTTGTGCACTCGGGGGGGAGGGGGGGGGTCCCTCAGCCTGGCCTGTGCCCTCTCACAGTCTGGGACCCCTCGGAAGATAACGACCTGCTGGTTTAGGCCTGATCCCGGGTGGCAGAGGGCAGGCCCAATCCCTAGGTGCAGTCCCTGGTCAGGCTCAGAGCAGGGCCGATTGGGGAGTAGGGGTGCCGCCTCCTGTCATGCATAGCAGGGCGGATTAGGAGGTTGCGATGCCACCCTCAGTTACGCTCAGGGTAGGACCGATTGGGGGGTTGGGGCACCACCCCCTGTCACACTCAAGGCAGGGTTGATAGGGAGGTTGCGGTGCCACCCCCTGTCATGCAAAGAGCAGGGCCAATCAGGAGGTTGGGGCGCAGCCCCTTGTCACTCACAAATCAGGGCCAATCAGTGGGTTGGGGTAGTCACGCACAGAGCAGGGCCCATCAGGGGAGTTGGGCACCACCCCCTGTCACACACAGAGCAGGGCGGATCAGGGGTTGGGGCGCCGCCACTCTCACACTCAGGGTAGTGCCGATGGGGAGGTTATGACTCTATCCCGTCACACACAGAGCAGGGCCGATCAGAGGGTTGGGGCGCTGCCCCCAGTCACACACAGAGCAGGGTCGATCAGGAGGTTGGGGCGCCGCACCCTGTCACACACAGAGCCGCAGGGCAATCAGGGGATTGGGGAGCTCCCCGTTATCAGGCATAGAGCAGGGCTGATGAGGGGGTTGGGGCGCCTTTCCCTGTCACGAAGAGATCAGGGCGGATAGAGAGGTTGTGGCCCAGCCCCCTGTCACACACACAGCCGCAGGGCGATCAGGGGGTTTGGGTGCTGCCCCCTGTCACACTGATCCCAGTGCCGGGAGGCCTCACGGCTCCACTGATCCCGGTGCTGGGAGGCATAGTATCCTTTTACTATATAGGATAGAGGCCTGGTGCATGGGTGGGTGCCGGCTGGTGTGCCCTGAAGGGTGTCCTGGATCAAGGTGGGGGTCCCCACTGGGATGCCTGGCCAACCTGGGTGAGGGGATGATGGCTGTTTGCAGCTGGTCACACACCCTTCAGGGTGGGGGTCCCCACTGGGGTGCCTGGCCAGTCTGGGTGAGGGGCTGAGGGCTGTTTTCAGGCTGGGGGTGACTGAAGCTCCCAACCGCTCCTTTTTTTCTTTTTTTTTTTATTCTGGGCCAGCTTTAGCTTTGAGGCTTGGCTCCAGCTCTTAAGCCTCCGCTGCTGAAAGCAGGTTTCTGGCCTTTGTTTACCTTCTGTATTTGAAACAATGTTGCGATCGTGCTGGCTGAAGCCTGATGGACTCAAGCAGGTTTCTGGGGTTTTGTTTAGCTTCTATATTTGTAACATCTTTGCTTAGAGTTGCAGCTCAGAGGCCTGCAGTGGCAGGTGGGGTACATTGGAGTCCTTTGTCACTGAAGCAAACAAGCCTCATGTTCACTTTAAGCTTCCTGGCTGCCGGCCACCATCTTGGATGGCAGTTAATTTGCATATTGCCCTGATTAGCCAATGGGAAGGGTAGCGGTCATACGCTAATTACCATGTTTCTCTTTTATGAGATAGGATGAGTAATATCCTCTCATCAGATAGTCAAATCACAATTTCATTCAGAGAAGCCTGAAATCCAAACAAGATGCCAAGTAAAACCTATGCGAAAAAATAACCTGAATGAATAGTTCTCTAGCTGTAAGGTCAGTTAAAGATTCTTGTTACAAAATATACATGTACATGAAAGGATGCCAACCACATTGCTTTACCTTTGTGAATATGAGCATTGGTTGCAGGGAAGGGAAAAAACTGATAAATATGATTTTGGTCTTGTGATTTCTTGGCCCTTATTTTCAAGGCTCATAAATACCCATATGCCAGATACCTAATTAGTGTTATAATCTAAACTAATAGGACAGGCTATTAAGTTATGACAAAATTGGGAGCTTGAGGCTAGGTAGAATTAAAGTTTTCATGTGAAAAAAATTTTTCTCTGATTATTAAAGAAATACATGTCTCTTGGTGGAAATATTGAAAAGTACAGAAAATCTTAACACACACAGAGAGAAAAAACAACAACATCATAATAAAATTATGATTATTAATATTTTGGTCTTTTCTATCTGTTTTCTATATAAATACTACTACTTTTATTTCTTTTCCTAAATTGGGGTAACATTGTTTTGCAACTTGTCATTTTCACTTAATGTGTCAGAAACATTTTTTCTTAACATTAGGCACTCTAGAATATAATTTTTAATGGCTTTATCACATTCTAGCATATGGATATTCTATAATTTATTTTACCAATTATCTATTGTGGGATTCTGGGTTGTTTTCAAATTCTTATTATTTTAAATAATTATGCAATAAATATCCTGTAGATATTTGTTTCCTTAGATTAAGTTCTTAGGAGTGAAATTGGATAGTCACATTTTTAAGACCTTGGATAAATATTTCCAAATAGTCCTCTGATTTAATCTGCCCTATGGCCAGCAGCGTTTGAAAAATGCCTACTTTCCCATACCCTCAATATCACTAGGTATTACTGTGAAAAGTAAAATATTTCCCAATTTGATTGGAAGTAAGGGGCTATTTCTCTCATGGCATTTATATTACATTGTATTTATTTTCTTTACTTACTGATAAAGTTGATTTTGTTTAATAGAAGATACACATTGGCCATTAGTATTTCATATTTTCATTCCCCCCTCTTATTTATTTATTTTATTTTTTATTTTTTTGGCCTTTCAGTTGGTCTATTTTTTTCTCCTTGTTTTGTATATTCTCTGTATGCAGTAAGAAGAGAGCCTTTTTCTTATCTTTGGCCTTTCCCACATCTTGTCTATGTTTCTCCCCAACTTGTATTGTAATTTATTCCAGTTTTGAAGAGGAGATTACCTGAACTTTTTAATCCAAATATCTCTCTAATCCAGTGGTTCTCAACCTTCTGGCCCTTTAAATACAGTTCCTCATGTTGTGACCTAGCCATAAAATTATTTTCGTTGCTACTTCAAAACTGTAATGTTGCTACTGTTATGAATCGTAATGTAAATATCTGATATGCAGGATGGTCTTAGGCGACCCCTGTGAAAGGGTCGTTCAACCGCCAAAGGGGTCGTGACCCACAGGTTGGGAACCGCTGCTCTAATCGATAAATGGAGGTGGTGTAATAAAGTGATAAATTTTTCATAAAATGTAAAGGAGAAAGGTGTTTTCTGGAGTCCTCACAGGTCCCCAGGCAGGTAATAAGGCCGAGTAGAAGAAGGAAGATCTTTCTCAGGAGCATGTGAACAACCAAAGCAAGGCAGAGCCATGCACTCCAGGGACAGCTTGAAATGACAGTAGCTTGTTTTCAGCCCGGATTAGACAGGCCTTGTAATGGGCCAGGATTGTCAAAGTGACAAAGGCCTCAGGGCTTTCTTGTCTCCTAAAGATCAGCTTCCTATCAATTAGTATGTGTAGTGTGTCACCAGGGACAGGAGGAAGAAATAGCACTTCCTCCTGAGATAAACACCTCCATTTAGAGCTCATTAATAAGTTGTAATCTTAATTTAAGCAACAAAGACAGACTTCCAGGTCAATACTTTAGGGAGTGGGTTCATTTTTGTTGCTTGTTAAAGACTTTATTAGGGCTTTAAGGCACATGTAAAATATTTGCCTCAGCAAGACTTCCAAGCTCATTTAAACCCCAGCATGCCATTAGGGCCTGTATTAACTTTTCCATATTTAATGCTTGTTTCTGACAAGAGAGAAATAAATGCATCATACTTTGTGAATGGGTTCTCAAAGATCAGTAATGAGAATATGAAGGGAGATCCCAGAGGCTGGGTGTGAATAGCTGTCCTAAAGCCTGAAAGAGTATGGAAGAATTTACATCATTACTTTTAGGTTTGTTTATATAAATACTAGAGGCCCGGTGCACAAAATTCGTGCATGAGGGGGGTATCCCTCTGCCAAGCCTGCACCCTCTCCAATCTGAGACCCCTTGAGGGATGTCCGACTGCCCATTTAGGCCTGATCCCGGTGGGCAGGCAGTCGAACATCTCTCTCACAATCCAGGACTGCTGGCTTCCAACCACTTGCCTGCCTGCCTGCCTGATTGCCCCTAACTGCTTCTGCCTGCCAGCCTGATCACCCCCTAACCACTCCCCTGCCAGCCTGATCAACGCCTAACTGCTCCCCTACTGGCCTAATCACCCCTAACTGCCCTCCCCTTCCAGCCCAATCACCCCTAACTGCCCTCCCTGTCATCCTGGTTGCCCCTAACTGTCCTCCCCTACTGGCCTGGTTCCCCTCAACTGCCCTCCCCTGCAGGCCTGGTTCCCCCCAACTTCCCTCCCCTGCAGGCCTGATCTCCCACAACTGCCTTCCCCTGCTGGCCATCTTTGACCACATGGGGGCGGCCACCTTGTGTGTTGGGGTGATGATCAATTTGCATATTACTCTCTTATTAGATAGGATTTTTATATTATTGACCTCTGCTGCTCAATTTTGATACATCCTTTGAACAAGGATGTTCAATGACATACGCTTCAACCTCATGACTCCTCCCTCCCTGTACCACCCAACTACAAACCAAGAGCTTTGAGGCCAATCAATGACATGTGTGACGAATCCTGATGCTGGTGAGGTGGTGTCATGGTATACTATTTGATGAATCTGAGGTAAGAGAAAAACAGTATGGTGAAGTTTCCATTTTCATTTCTTTGGCCCTTATAGTAGTCAGGGTAATCAAAGCTAGTAGGTGTAACAAACAATCCCCAAATCTGTGTGGCTTAAAGTGACATAAGTTTATATCCCTTTTATATCTCAGTCCAATGAAAGCCAGGCAGCTCTCTTGGGAGTCTCTCCTCCTAGCAAGAACTCAGGTGGTCTGAGCACCTTCCATTTCATGGTGCTGCCATCTTACATGGCAGGTAGCTGTTGTGGAAGGTAGCTCTGGAAGAGGGAGAGAGAATATGGAGGAGGTGGAAGAAGACACTGGGGGTCTTTTGCCTGTTGTCCAAAACTCAGTCACAATGCCCAACCTCACTATAAAGAAGGCTGTGAAGTACATATTTCTATGAGCCCAGGAAGAAAAAGTGAAATGATATTTGGTAAAGACATAGCACTGTCACTACCACATCTCAGTTGTTTTTACCCATATGGGTGATACGAGAAGTTTAAAGACCCGCTAGCCTAAAATTTTCTTTCTACACCTCTCAATCTTGTTAGATATGTAAAATGTCCACATCACTATTTCTTTCTTTAAGACTTTAAAGAATATATTGAAGGAGTCAAAGTGTGTCTATCATGGACAGGGTCACCTTTTGAGGAATATGTCCCAATATTTTTTCCTGCCTCTGTTTCTGCCAGGAGCCGGTCCATCCTTGCTATTTCAAGGGACCTGGCATATATGGCATACTGTTCTTAATATGTTTGCTCACCTTCTTGGCACTATGTGTTTTAACCAAGGTCACCTCTCTGAGAAAGGTTGTTTCCCCAGGTAGGGATTTTTCCCTGAAGTTAGGGAGGGAAGAAAACCCCTTAACTAAGTGCCAGGTGGGTAATTAATCACTTTAACTATGAACAATCATGCTTAAGCTACATAATCTTTACTCCCTGGAATGGAGATAAGAAACGCCCTAACCTTTGGAATAGAGATTGATAGGATTGGAATCAACTGGTATAAATACAGATGTAACAAGACAACAGGACACAGAACCTAGACACAGAACCTACAGAACCTAGAGACAGAAGAACTTCGCTGGAGAGAACATGGCAAAAGATCCTGGACAGAAACTGGCCACAGAACCTAGAGACAGAATCTAGCGAGAGAACCTGGCTGAAGAACCTAGAGACAGAACCTGGCTACAGAACCTGGATAGAACATGGCAAGAGAACCTGACTAGAACCTGGTGACCAAACCTGGCTGGAGAACCTGGACAGAACCTAGCGAGGGAACATGGCTACAGAACCTGGCTGGAGAACCTGGAGAACCTGGCTGGAGAACCTAGCAAAAGAACATGGACACAGAACCTGGCTGGAGATCCTAACCAGAACTTCGCTGGAGATCCTGACCAGAACTTGGCTAGAGATCCTGGCTAGGCTGCTGATCAACTGAACACTGTCTCCGTGTCATTCCTTCTTCGCCGACTCTGTCCACATCTTTGGGGACCCCTGGACCTGCTGGGGTTGGACCCCACCACGTTTCTCTCAGCATTTTTAGGGAGACAAAGTCAGGTACTTACCACCTGAACCACAGCATATTAGACCAGGGGTTGTGCCTAAGGGGGAGAAACTTTACACAGACTGGGCATGAGGCAACTCAGACACCTCAGAGCTGGCCGGTGCGAACAATAGAAATAGAGATGATTCGTACTAAATTGCTTCAGTCTGATCTCATGCTCTCTTTTGTGAATCTTAATTATGAAGGTAATAAAGAGGAATCAGGCCTTCAGCTCCAGGCTGTTATCTCAAATACCACCCAACAAATTTCCCTATTGCTGCATAGGGAAAACCAGGCCCTTGGGAACTGTGTACCACTAAGTCACCCCCATTTTATAGTTTGTCTAGGCCTGTCATTTAGCTCATGACAAATCTCTTGGAAAATTCAAAGAGGCTTGAAAATTTTTTGGCACAGAGGAAAGAACAAATTAAACCATTGCTCTTAAGCAAGGTGGGTCGAGGAAGGATGCAAGCAATCAGGGGAACATAGCAATTCTGAAACCCCATTAGGTCCCCCTTCCCTAAGGATAGGGAATAGTCCTTAATTAAGCCCTCATTCTGCTCATTGGGAATAAGTTCCAAATCATTGTTCTTTCTGACTCTTGACTTAGCTCTCTGGAATTCATTCCCTTTTTGTTGTTGTTGTTACCTTTCTTGGCTACATAAAGAACATTATATTATATACCCTTGTTGAAGGGTGACCAACTCTCCCAGTTTCCCGGGACTGTTTGGTTTTCCTAAATTGCCCAACTTTTGGGACTAAAACTACAAAAGTCCCAGGCAAACGAGGATGGGTGTGTCTACCTTCTTGGCAGCTGGATTGCTTTCTCAGCCCACTTCTGAAGTTCTTCTGATATTTTTACATTTTGAAAAGGTAACAGTCTCTTTAAGCCAGCATAGGGTGCTCTGGGCAAGAAGCTCACTCAAAAACTTTGTTGGTGCCTTACCAGTGTGGCTCAGTGGTTGAATGTCAACCCAGAAACCAAGATGTCAGTGGTTTAATTCCCAGTAGGGGCACATGCCAGGCTTGCGGGCTCGATCCCCAGTAGGGGGCATGTAGGAGGCAGCCGATTGATAATGTTTCTCTCTCATTTATGTTTCTATCTATCCTTCTGCCTTCCTCTCTCTAAAAACATTTTAAAAATTTAAAAATATTCTTTGTTGACTTTTTATACTTGATTTTAGAAAACTCTGTGAGACAAAAGTCATACTCACAATTTGTTTCAAGACAGCCAATATACTTATTAACAATTATTTTCGTATATCAGGCTTCTATGGGTCCATTGTGCCCCTGGAAGAGCATTTCTATTAGGCCCTTCTTTAGTCCTTTCAGTGATCACTGGTCTTTTCCCGAAGGCTGAGTCTTCAAACTCAAAAAACTTCTAAACTCTTTCTTTTACTGGTTGGAGATGAGAAACAGTCGTGTCGTTCCCCCTTAAACATTCCAAAATTTGGGGGCACTCTATATTTCCTCTCTGTTCTGCTTTCACGTCAACCAGTTCTTTTCTGATCTCATCTCTTCCTTTCAGTATTTTATCACATAAAACTTGTAACAACCAACACACACTTTCAGCATTCTGCCTCAAAACCTCTTTACCTCTCTTCACAAGTTCACTAGGTAAATTTTTTGCCTTCTAGATACTGATTGGTGACGATTTTGCCAATTTTTTTTTGCCCCCACATAACATAGGTCACCATTTCTATTATGGTTTTCTTACTGTGTATTGACTGAGCTCAAAGTCACTGCCACATATTTTAGGCAATATTTACTTCCTGTAGGAATTTCTGTATTAGGTAAGTTTTTACTGTAATAATTCTGCATAACAAACAACTCCAAGATATCAAATTAAATGCATGCTAAAATAATAAGTATTTAATTTCACACATATCTGTAGATATTCTACAATTCAACTGATGTCAGCTTGACTGAACTGAGCTAAGCTGGACAAAAGGATTAGAGTCAATTGTCCATCATTTCTTGGTCTATCTGTGATCTGAACATCTAAGACCAGCTAAGAGAGTCACCAAATCCTGTCACTATTCCTGATGACCTTCAAGGTAATAGGTCACATTTGGATGTGGGTACTGACCTACAGTTCTACCCAGCTAGACATACTCCTCTGATCAAGATTACAAACAGCCCTGGCCAGGTGGCTCAGTTGGTAGACCAAAAGATTGCAGGTTTGACCCCAGGTCAGGGTATGTATAGGAGGCAACTGTTTGATGTTACTGTCTCCCTCACTCTCTCCCTTCCTCTCTCTCAAATCAATAATATCCTTGGGTGAGGGTTAAAAAATTTTTTTAAAGATTGAAAACAATTTCATCTCTCTCACTGAAAAGAAAAGCTAACAGTAGTTACTCATTTCACAATATTATGCTTTATTTTATCATTGCAAAAATTATTCTTTTACAAATTTATTTTAACTGACTATAGTTTATGGTGTAGTATTATTTGAGATAAATAATACTTGAATGCATTGAAACCTTTAATGAAGAAAAACAATGGAATTGAACCCAAAACACATTTTTTGAGTGCCTGTTATGTAAGAGTGGTTTTCAACAGTAATGATACTGGCACATAATACCTGTATTGGGCTAAGTAGTGTTTGAGTTCCTTCAATGCAGTAATATAACCTGCATAACAAACAGCTTGCTATGTTTCCCTCGTTTTGTAGGAGAAGAAATAAGTTGCACAGAAAGATGAAGCACTTTGCCAAAGTTTACACTTCTAGTAAGTGGTGAAACAAGGATTTGAACGAGGCAGTTTGCTATCAAAGCTCATTCTATTAACACTGCACTAGACTAGCTTCATGTTGCCTGCAACCCAGGAGATAGACTCTGACAATAATGCAAAAAGGAAAGCACCCTGGGCTGAAGTGATCAAGGAGAGAGTGACTTTCCTGCAAAGTCTGGAGATAACTGTTATCAGAACAGTGACTCTGCAAGGTAATGGGACGCAGGAAAGTCACGGTTTAAGGGGAGGGATGGCCTGAGAGATGTTTGGAGCTTAGGCTAACTAGGAGCGGGCAGGCTTACGGGAAATACTCCAGGGTTGGTAGACAGCAATCTAATTAAGGGCATGCTCTGTGAAAACAATGAGGGAAATGTACAAAGGTGGGAGATAAGTTTTTTGTTTTTTTAACACATCAGTATTTGATATATCTGACTTGACCCAATCCTGCCATAAGGTCAATCTTTTTTTTTTTTTTTTTTACTCATAACTGAACATTCTCAATATGATCTAACTCTGCTACCACAAAATTAGTCTTACTAACTCAGAAAAATATTCCCCAGGGAAGCTACTGACACAGGCAAATTTATTGCACGTGGTTGTTCTCATCTGGATTTAACTGCAGGTGAAAAATTATCACCTTCACCCACTGAGCTAATGAGAATGGCTGCTTCAGTCTCATCTATCTCCTGAAGGGGGTTGGGATGGTGTTTTTCCTTTGACCACTATTAGATGAAAAGATGCGTGCAAAAGCACTATGGAAATGATAAATCACTATGTAAATGTGAGCGGTCACTCTAACATTTCAGGCAGATGATAGCTTTAGTTGCAGATGAAGTTATGTTGAAATATTTCAGAAAATGTTAGCTAGTCCAGTTCCTGATTAATACCAAGGGTTTAAGGATCAGAAAGACAATGGGGTATGCCCTGGGCATGCTCATGGAGATCCAGGGTCAGCGTCTCCATAGAAACCATGAAATCATTCTGTCATTCAACAAATATTTATTGAGTGTTTACCTGAGCCAGGATCGGTTCTATGTGGTGGCATTCGGGGTTAAACATAGTAGACAAGACCCCTATCCATCAGCAAGGACTCTTAAACCAAGCTGAATGACCTTGAGAAAGTGTCTGTGCTTGCATTTCCTCATCTGAGAAAAGTGTATAAGGTCATTACAAGGATTAGGTGAGTTAGTATTGCTAAAGCACTTAGACAATGGCAGGCTCATTAATAAATGTAAATGCTTATTAAATAAGTGGGATTATGTTTAGTGAATCAAAATAGACAATAAACCAATAAACAAAGTAAGGGCCATGATGAGGTAAAAAAATAGGGCAATATGACAGAGTGACAAGGTCTCCTTCAGATGAGGTGCTAAAGAGGGCTTCTCTAAAGAAGTAGTCTTCAAGCAGAGACCTGGATAGTGAGAAAGAGCCAGAGGAAAGGCTGTGGGCATAGGGCTCTAGAACAGGTGTGAGCTTCATATGTTCTAGTGACAACAAGGAAAAATAAGCCTGGCTGGGGCACGTGGAGCAGATGGAAGAAGGTGGGAGATAGAGGGAGATGGGGAGAAGGAGGAAGATAGGGGAAGATGGGGAGAAGGTGGAAGATAGGGGGAGATGGGGAGAAGGTGAAAGACAGGGGGAGGTGGGGAGAAGGTGGGAGATAGGGGGAGATGGGGAGAAAGTGGGAGATAGGGGGAGATGGGGAGAAAGTGGAAGACATGGGGAGATGGGGAGAAGGTGGGAGATGGGGGTAGTGGGAAAAGTCTGAGACAGGCAGAGGCCGGGTCATGTAGGGTTTTTGGTATCGGCATCCAGGGTGTAGACTTTTAGAGTTTATTCAAAGGGCAATTAAAGGGTTCTAAGAAGGAAAGAAACAGAATTTGATGTGTGTTTGAGGAGAGCCACCTGTCTGCAATGCTGTGTGGAGGGCAGGCCATGGGAATGTAAGAGTGGAAGAGGAGGCCAGATAGGCACTGTTGCCATAGTTCAGGTGAGAGGTAACACTGGCTTGGACAAGGAGATGGAGAGAGAACAGATTTGGGTAACGTTTCAGAAGTAGAATGGGCAGGACATGAGGATATATAGTATGCAGGAGATGGCATATAAAAATACAGAAAAGGAATCTGTTGAACAATTGGATGGACAGAAGTACCAGATGCAAAGATGGAGGTGAAACAGCCTGTGGGTGGGGAGCACACCTGGCACCCAGGTACACTGGGCAGATGGCTAGCGATCCTAAGCTGCAGCCCAGCTCTGCCTCTTCCTAACATTGTGACTTTGAGCATCCGTTCAACACTCATTCTTACTTCCCTGATCAATGAACTGAAAATGCTAATATTTTCCCTGGTCACCTCTCAGAGTTTATAAGGATCAGATTAAATAATGAAAGTAAAAGGCTTAGAAACACATCAGTGGCCATATAAATGTAGGGTGTCATTATTATAACTGCCAACATATCTGGGGCCCAACATCTCAGTCACTGAATACAGGTGCTTGATAGAATTTCACTAACAGTAAACAACATATTTTAAAATTTCATCTTATTTATTTTTTAAACAATACCTTTAAAAGACCTGGCACACCAGGATACTTCCCTCTGACACACTGAAAGAAGAAAGCTGAATGCCCAACCATGATCCACCTTCATCACACCTCTATCTTCTCGTTACAACACAGTGGCACTGGCATCATTCTGACTGAACCCAATGTCTGTATTCTGGATCTAGTGCATCCTGACACTATTTATAGGAATTTAGTATTGAGTTTTTAAATGGGAGAACGTTCAATCGAGATATCACTTCCACAGTTCATGAGCCTAGTCAGAATGCACTCTAAAGGAGAGAAATCAATCCTTCCTAGCTTCCAAGGAGTGATGGTCCATAACTGACAATAGGCTAAGGGCTTTCTTACAGTTTAGCGAATTTGCAAAGAAACCAAACCCCTGAATTCCATTATGTACAACAAAGTTATCTTTGACCAGATCTATTTTTGTTTTATTGTAGCACTAGTGGCTTGGTGTATGAAAGTCATGTGTGTGTGTTTGGGGGGGGGGGGCGGTGTCCCTCAGCTCAGTCTACACCCTCTTCAATCTGGGACCCCTTAGGGGATGTCCAACTGCTGGTTTAGGCCCACAGGGATCAGTCCTAAACTGGCAGTTGGACAACCCCCTCACAATCCAGGACCACTGGCTCCTAACTGCTCATCTGCCTGCCTGCTTGATCGCTCCTAACCACTCTGCCTGCTGGCCTGCTCACCCCCAACTGCCTCCCCACCTGGCCTGATCGTCCCTAACTGCCTCTGCCTTGGCCCCGCCGCCATGGCTTTGTCTGGGAGGATATCTGGAAGGTCTCATGGTCTAATTAGCATATTACCCTTTTATTAGTATAGATAGGATATGACATACCGCCATAACTATAACATATCTGCCAGTATTACTCTATGAGAATAATTACTTCATGCGATAGGAAGGCATCTAATACATTACATTGTACATGTTGTAAGTAGTAGGAAATACTGTATTCATAGCAATAATATACACCCTGTGACTTCCCTTCCTGATTTGGGAATGGTTCCCCAGTTCTTTGAATGTTTCCTGGCCCCTGATGTATTTTTTTTGTCATTCAGTGTAAATTTATTTAATGTTTATTGCACATGATTTGAGGTCTTTAATTTCTAACCACCAAAGATTCAAAGGACTATTTTTTCCATGAAGTTTAACATTAACATTAGTGAATTCATGTATTCATGTGTTTTTATTGTAAACATCTGAATTACTCACATTGCCATAGATCCTGAACTCATAAGCATAGACCAGGCACAGGCTGGCAGCAAGCCAGGAAGCCACTGGGCAAGCAAACAGATACTCTGCATAAGGAGAAAAGTCATAGCACAACATTTAATGTCCAACCTGAGTCACCTCAGAATATTACATATATTGACTTTTTAATTCATATAGTACCGGGAACTCAACTGCTTGGTTGGTGATGGGGTTGACCTGGTTTGGGGAGGATTATTCCTAAAATAATTAAGGAAAAGGGGGGCTCAATCTTTCTTCTTGGTTGCTTGCTCCTCCCCAGCACTTTCATCTTTCTTCTCGTCCTCAGTTTCTTGGGCATCTTCTCCTTCACCTTCACCTCCTTCTTCCTCCTTTGCGTCCTCAAATTCTTCCTTGGCACCTTCTTCCTCTCTTCTCCTTCCTCTTCCTCAGTCTCTTCCTTCTCCTTCTCCTCTTTAGCTTCTCCCTCAGAGGGGGGTTCATCCTTAGCTTCCTCAGCTTTTGCCGCCTCTCCCTCTATCCCGCCAAGGCTTGCTTCTCACACAAGCTTCTCACACTTTCTGAAAAGCTTCTCAGTCCACCTGCCGTAGTAATCAGTTGGGGCTGAAAGGACTGGGGACTCCAGCAGACCTGCGGGGACTGAGCGCCGCCATCTTTGTGTCGGAGTGACAGTTAATTTGCATATCACCTTTTTATTAGATAGGATGGATAATCTAGTACATGGAAAGAATATAAATGATCTAAAAGTATAAGAAGAAAAGCTTGGTTAATTTAATTATGATATCTACCTACAATGAACTCTATGTGCTTTAAAATGACTATACATATTTTATGTAGTAATATAGTAATGTTTATAACATACTATTTAGTGAAAAAGTAGGGTAATGGGCTTTGTATAATATGACATCCATCCTCATTATGTTTTTAGAATAACATTTATATGTGTGTGTGTATATATTATATATGCATCTTTTCAACACTGAAAACAATTTCACATGTTCAGGGAAATTACCAGTAAATACAAAGACAATTTTCCTGAGCTATTTTAGAGTAAATTGCTGAAAGCTTGTTCAGTTCCTGGAACTGGAGAAAGGGGAGGTGGCTGCCGTGGAAATGGCCTGCACTTCAAAACTGGAAAGCCCAGGACGCCTGAGATCCAGAAATAGACCCTGCAGACGTCAGCCAGACTGGGTCACCTTGAGAGAAACTCCTCCCAGAGGGTGCTTGGATAGGCCAAGTGACCACAGGAGCAGGTGGGCCTGAAGAAAGCAGGGATCCAGGGCAGCTCACCCTGGATTGGAGGCACTGCCTGTGTCAAGGAGTCTCAGGGTAAGTGAGAGGTTTGTGGCCATGGAATTGCCTCCAATAGAACCACTAAGGTGCCCAGGAGAGAGGAAAGTCAGCTTTTGGATTCTGTCCCACCCAGAGGGCAACATACTACAACAGTTCTAGGCAAGTAGGAGCCCTCGTGCCACTTGCCTCTTCTCCTTACCCCAACCTGCAGCCTTGAAGGAACCAGATGCTGCCTGGTGGATGGGGAATGAGGAGAGAGAAGGAAATGAGAGCTGGCCACGCCCTCTCCCCTCAACCCAACCCCAGCTTCACACTTCTAACCTGGAGCCAGGACCCAGATACAACAGGTGATTAGCTGCATGAGACTTTGAACACAGAACTGGAACCAGTTTGAAGAGGCAGAGGTGAAAAATAACAAAGCTGTTTTCTGCTGGTATTCTACTGAGCTTCTCTGATAAATTGGATACATATAACATAAAAGATAATATTTACTTTGAGCATGAAATCTATCTCTAAATATAAGATTTCTGCTCATTTTTAATGGATGGCTACCTTTTCCCCCAGTTTTATTGCGATATAATTGACATATAACATTATGCAAGTTTAAAGTGTACAGTGTAATGATTTGATACTCATTACATTTTTTATTGTTTAAAATATTACATATGTCTCCCTTTTCCTCTATTGACACATCCCTGCCACTCCCGCCCGCCCCCCCCCCCCAAGGACAAGCACCCACCACCCCAGTGCTCCTGTCCATTGGTTATGCTAATATGCATGCATACAAGTCCTTTGGTTGATCTCTTATCTCTCCCTCCCCTGCTTCTCCCTGAGGTTGGATGGTTTGTTCAGTGTTTCTTTGTCTCTGGATCTATTTTTGTTCATCAGTTTATGTTATTCATTACTAGAGGCCTGGTCCACAAATTTGTGCACCAGTGGGGTCCCTTGGCCTGGCCTGCAGGATCGGGCGGAAACCGGCTCTCCAACATCCCCCACGGCCTGGCCTGCTAGAGGGTGCAGGCCAGGCTGCAGGACCTCACTGGTGCACGATTGGGGCCAGGGAGGGACACGGGAGGTTGGCCAGCTCGGAAGGGACTACAGGAAGGCTCCAGGGCGTGTCCAGCCCATCTCGCTCAGTCCAGATCAGCCAGACCCCAGCAGCAAGCTAACCTACCAGCCAGAGCATCTCCCCCCTGGTGGTCAGTACACATCATAGTGAGCGATTGAGCAACCTTAGCATATCATTAGCATATTACACTTTGATTGGTTGAACGGACGACCTATCAACCAGAAACTTAGCATATTAGGCTTTTATTATATAAGACTAGAGGTCTGGTGCACGAATTCATGCACGGGTGGGGTCCCTTGGCCTGGCTGGCAATCAGGGTTAATTGGGTTGTCTCACCCAGTCAGAGGACAGGGACCATGGGAGGTTGGCTGTGGGAGTGCACTGACTACCAGGGGGCAGCTCCTGCATTGAATGTCTGCCTCCTGGTGGTCAGTGCATGCCATAGCAACCAACTGGTCATTCAGTCATTTGGTCATTCTGTTGCTTAGGCTTTTATATATATAGATATCCCACATATGAGTGAGATCATGTGATACTTATCTTTCTCCAACTGGCTTAGCATAATGTTCTCCAGATCCATCCATGCTGTTGCAAATGGTAAAAGTTTCTTCTTTTTTATAGCAGTGTAGTATTCCATTGTGTAGATGTACCACAGTTCTCTAATCCACTCATCAGCTGATGGGCACTTAGGCTGTTTCCAAATCTTAGCTATTATAAATTGTGCTGCTATGAACATAGGGGTACATATGTCCTTCCTGATTGATGTTTCTGGTTTCTTGGGGTGTATTTTCAAAAGTGGGATTACTGGGTCGAATGCGAGTTCCATTTTTTATTTTTTGAGGAATCTCCATACTGTTTTCCACAGTGGCTGCACCAGTCTGCATTCCCACCAGCAGTTCACGAGGGTTCCTTTTTCTCTATTACTTGTCATTTGTTGATTTGTTGATGATAGCCATTCTGATAGGTGTGTGATAATACCTCATTGTTGTTTTGATTTGCATCTCTTGGATGATTAGTGACTTTGAACATGTTTTCATGTCTCTCGGCCTTCTGTATGTCCTCTTTCAAAAAGATACTCATTACTTTTATGTGCCTGTTACAGTTTATTGATAACTTACTAGTCTTTAAAAAATTAGTCTGCAACTTTTTATGACATTTCCCATTGAATTATTGTTTATGTGTTTTAAGACTCCTGCTAGCAAAATAACTTTAATAATATATCTTTTTAAAATTTTTTTTATTGATTATGTTATTACATATGTGTCCTTATAGTAATATATCTTTCATAAAATACCTCAGGAAGGACATTTTAAGTGTTGTCCATATAGTAATTCTCTAACACACTTTCAACGAAAGAGTAGCTTATACATAAATCCTTATCTCAGGACAGACTGAATTAAGCTTGAAAAGAGGACATTACACTCTATTTCTATAGCATTCCATTTTACACTTGCATGATACCTATCAACATTGAACTGGCAGCAATACATTGCCCAGGGCACTTATTTCAATGTGACCTGAATTATTAAGATCTCAAGTTCCAATAGCAGTTTTTTAACTTATAATTTTTGAAGATATTGGTTCTTTCTAGAATTACACAAATTTCATTTTCCTGGCTGCTGTTTTATCATTTTATTTTACCCTCTTGGTTGTCCTAGAAACAGTACAGAAATTATTCATTTTCAAAAAGCATTTTTTTATTGCTTGCATGGCAAGTTCCTCCCATTATTTTGGAAAATAAATGAGTTGGATGTTCTTTGGAAATAAAATACTTTGAAGCACTTGGGAAAACACATTACAAGAAAATTATAAAATCCCAAGTTCAAAAAGAAAAGCGGAGGTTGGTGAGAATCAGCTAAGTTCTGTGCTAACATGGGTTTCTAACAACATTATCCTCTGCCAGGCTGTGTGGTTTGCAGAGCTGGTTTTTTGTACTCAATACTTAGGTATTTCTAGCAGTCACAAAAGTCTATCCTTTGGCACATATGTTCACAGGTCATCTAGGAGGTGTGCCCAGAGAGAGGTGGTGGTTGCACAGGTATGGACAACTGCTGGAGGTGATCGCCATCTCTCCTCAGCCCTCAGGTAAAAGTGGAGAATGACATCCTTAAGTGTACAGACAGGAGGGAAAGGAGGTTCTGAGCTTCTGCTGTGTTCTACATGGGATTCTCCTCACAAAATAAGAATCCCAATCCCCTCTTCCTGCATCCCATCTAAGGAAAAAAGAGGGTTTAAACCATCAATTTGATAACTATCTCTAGATACCATCAAAGTTAAAATGCCTCCCGACTCACTTGTTCAGTTTCTCTCAGGGTTCTGAGCCATGATTGGTCTTTCCTGGAAAATGTCTGTGTCTCCCTTTGTTAGAGAGCTGTGTAAGCCTTATATCTTCCTTTTTACCTTGGCTTCCGGGAAGTTTAGAGTTACACTCATTAAACAATAACTTCCCTTGGGAAAAGAAAAAACAAGCAAAACAAAAATACTAAAATGGCTCCAGGACTGAAGCCAAATAGCAGGTTTTAGTTTTACTCAATTCTTTCCTTGTGTTTTAATGAAATTTCAGAGGAATTACTTTAGCTGCAAGGGACTATCATCAGCAAATATTTCTTAATTTTACATTTGATATATGTTATGTGTTTATTTATTTATTTACACATTAATTTATTTATTTAACCAGAGGCATGAATCCATGCACCGGTGGGGTCCCTCAGCCTGGCCTGCACACTCTTGCAATCCGGGATCCCTTGAGGGATGTCAGACTGCTGGTTTTGGCCTGATCCCCACAGGCCAGGCTGAGGGACCCAACCAGTGCATGAATCCATGCACCGGGCCTCTAGTATGCACATAAGATCTTTGGTTCGTCTCTTCCTGCCCTCCTCCCTCCCCATTTCCCTCTAAGATTCATCAGTCTCTTCCATGCTTCTATGCCTGGGCATTGAGTGTCTGCCCCCTGTTGATCAATGTGCATCATAGCTACTAGTCAAGAGGTCAAACAAACGGTTACTTAGGCTTTTATATATATATAGATTAGAGGCCTAGTGCATGAATTCATGCACGGCTGGGGTTTAGTCAGCCTGCTCCAATCGGGGCCGATCAGGCCAGGCCTGCCGAGGGGAGGGGACGCGGAGGTTGGCCGGCCAGCCCTGCCCCCTAGTTGAACTTCTGCCAGTCGAACTCCCAGTTGAGAGGACAATTTGCATATTAACCTTTTATTATATAGGATTTTATATAGCTCTTACATTTTAGAATGTCATGATTTTGTTTTTAATATACCTACATCCTATTTGGGGCTTTAAAAAAATCTATGCCAACCTGCCTCTTCAGAATCACTGAAACAAAGCAAGTCTCCAAGGAAGGAAGGCTGAGGAGAGGGACGTTGGCGTCATTTGCACCCTGTGAGGTGGTGGCTATAACCAGCCATGTGGCTTTAGGGAAGTCACTTAACTCTGTGGCCTGAATCACCAGAAAAACTCCAAGGCCCTTTCTACCCTTAAAAAACAGTCCATGAACATCTGTAATACTTTCAACAATGAAGATAAATCATTTTTTAAAAAATGGCTCCATGATGCTAGGTAAAGGGACTTTAAACTTTCACAAATGCAAGACCATAAATGGTTTCTTAAAAATTCATAGAAGTTACTAATGTACCACAACCATAATTTATTCATCACAGGAAGATATTTTTATAATGTCTGAGATAGTAACAATGCCAGTAGTTGTTATTTTCATATGATGAAAACAATTATTCAGTTGGTTTGCTTCAATGCAAAGACCCCGCCCTCTCCTACACCCCCCGGTGAGGTCCTGTAGCACTTTAAGGCAGGAAGCATTTTATGTTTTTACTCAGAGTGCTCTGTTTTAGAGGAGTGGGGGCGGGGCGTGAGGGGTGAGGGGTGGGGATCCAGTGGCAACATCAGCAAGAGCTCATGGGGCTCTCTGCAAGGAAATTTTCCAGGATTTTAGATTTCTGAGGTTGAAGAGTATAAAGTGCCTCTTGGTAACAAAGTAATAAATGATGTATTTAGACAGAAATCTCTGGGATAAAAAAAAAAAAAATGACAGGAAACCTCTGGCTTGATTTTGCAGTAAGATTACCAAACAGACTGAAGAATGAAAGGGCATACATTCCCAGAAAATCTGATTGCGACAAAACTGATCAAGTTGTGTTGGGTTAAATAGTGGCTGCAATGTTCTAAGCCATGTAGGCAAAAATGCCAGACAGACAGGAGAAGCGGGTATGTAAAATTAACCATCATACTAAGGATCTCTTCGGTGGGTCCAGAGTACAGTAGCCAGAACCTTAAGAAAGAACACCCTGCAGATGTGTTTTTACAGTTGACCTTATCCATTCTTCTCTACCTGTTTCTCTTTCTGTCCCCTTCTCCTTTAGCCCAACTTAGAAAATCACATAATCCCACTGATTTAAAAGTTGGTAAGTCAGGAAAACAAGACAAGGAGAAATTAAGAGTAGAGGGAATTTAGATCAATCCAAGGGTGAAGTCCATTTATGAAAGGCAAACCACAAAATATTGTGCATGAGCTAGATGTGGAGCACATATTGGTCTAGTTGTGGTGTAACATCCAATACAAACCAGAAAGCAAGGCCATGTGTGAGCCCCACTGCGTTCGGAGGACAATAGCGAAGGAAACAAAGTTTGTCCTGGGATTGATACAAGAGAGACATTTTCTCCAAGTCTCTGGAAAGAGAGCTCTGTGGGCTGGTGGAAGCAAAAGCATCCCTGGGGAGGTTCTGATGAGCAGCTTCACGGGGCCACTTCACATCATGCCCTTGCATGTGACAAACAGAATAACACCAAGTGCCATTCAGTGAAGGCAACCACACAGGAAGCAATAAACCACGTGGCCCAGGTACACAGCTCTCCGAAAGTCTCCCTTCATCCAAAGGGTAATTTTTAGAGGAATCTGGAGCCAGGTCCTTGCTGAGGCATTTTATACATTTATGCGGGATTTTCTATTGTCACAATGTGAGGGTGTCTCCTGGCAGTTAACAGGCAGAGCCCAGGGATGCTACACATCCTTCAGTGGGAAGCACACAATAAAGAACTCTCCCATATCCCTTGTGGCTTTTAACATACAATGCAAGATGTTCATGTAGATAAAAACCTTGTTTATCACATGCCCGCACACAAAACTAGTGGGAAGGCACAATGGTGGCACATCTATAGGAGAAGAATGTCTAAAATGTTAAATCCTGCTTCTATGAATCCACTCTCAAGTTGCACCCCCACAAACACAGAACAACGTGAACACAAAGTTATTTGTTGCAGCATTAGTTGTAATAAAAGTGGGGGGTAGAAATAATACAAATGTCCATAAATGGGGAACTGGCCAGAAAACTAAGGTATAATACAATAGAGTGTGATAGAGCCATAAAAAAAAATTTAGGAACATTGATATGGAGATATGTATAACATCAATAGCATATAGTGTGCTACTTTTATATATAGATGGCATTGTCATGAGAAAAAATAGATGGAGGGATTTTTGTCGATCAAAAGAAACTAATAAAACATTATAAACAAATACAATAGCTGATTGTTGAATTTGATCCTGATATTTAAAAATCACAATCATGAATGCAATGGATGGTTGGGTCAATTGGAGAATGTTGCATATCGATTAGAAAATAGATAACATTATAAAATTATTGTTAATTTTCTTAGGCATAATAGCAGTATGTGAATATGCAAAAAAGTCCTTATTCTTAGAAGTTGCATACTTAAATTAATTGGAATATCTGAAACCACTTTCAAATGATTACAGGGGGGAAATGGCTGAATGGTAGACGGTATATACCAGTATTCATTTTGCTATTCTTTTATCACATTTATATGTTTAAAATGTTTCATAATAAAAAAAATTGGGGGGAAAGTTTTTAATTTTTTTAGTATAGACCCTTCCTCCATTTCACATACAACCCCAAAATATATTTGGCATAGTTTGTTTGTTTTTTAATCAATGAGTTTTTTAGGAAAGCACCTACTATATGAATCAAGAAAAGCTCTCACTTTTGTTTGGAATTAAACCAAAAGTTGCTCACCATTCCATATACAACACACCTGCACCATCCAGCACTGGTCGCTGCCACCCACTCAGAGTGAGAGATAAAGCAGCTGACTGCTTCATTTTGTCTTCTAGAGGGTTGTGCTCAATATTTGGTATATTATATTATTGATTTCAGAGAGGAAGGGAGAGGGGGAGAGAGATAGATACATCAATGATGAGAGAGATTATTGATGGGCTTCCTCCTGCACGCCCCCCACTGGGGATCGAGCCCACAACCCAGGCATGTGCCCTTGACCGGAATCAAACCTGGGACCTTTCAGTCTGCAGGCCGACACTCTATCCACTGAGTCAAACCAGCTAGGGCAATATTTAATAGTTCTTATTGACATATGCAACATGTATTATAAATTCATCTCCTTTTATGTCTCCTTTATATTCTAGTTAAAGTTATAGTTTGTTGTTTCTGAAAAATCGCATATGTAGATAGCTTATTTCTCACGCATTTCATTTTAGCATAGTAAAAGGAATCAATATAAAGCTTTGTTATAGAAAACGGTCTGGTAGGGTGGAGAAATATTTGGCTGAGGAATGACTACAGTACACGTGCTCTGGGGCAAAGCACACAGGCATGATTTTTCTCAACTGAGCTTTTGACAGAAATTGATTGGCAGCCCCGGGAAGGGGACCGCAGGGAGCTGCCTGATGGCCAGCGGAGCAGCCTGACCCCAGCAGTGGCCCCGGCCTCTGCATGAGCTCCAATCTCCACTCCCTTACATTTGTGCTCGAAAAGAGAAATGTTACCTTTCTTTTCTTTTCCCTTTTTGTAACAGCATTTTGAGAAGTGTGTGATGGCTCTGACAGTAAGTACACAAATTATCTTTTTCTGAAACAAAATTGAGATGCGGCTTAAAGAATCGTCTATAATTTAAGAAGGTATTATAAAGAAAGTTTTACAATGGTACATAAATGAACCATATTCAGCTAGAAAATTATGACTATTCTTTACTGAAAAGAATAACAGTTCTTCTTAGTGATTGTTCCAGAAAAAATAGAACATATGTTTGCTTTAAAACACTGAACAGCCTGGCCAGTGTGGCTCAGTGGATTGAATGTTGTCCCATGCACCAGGAGGTCATGGTTTGATTCCTGGTCACAGCACATGCACAGGTTGTGGGCTCCATAACTAATGGAGGGTGTGCAGGACACAGTCAATCGATGTTTCTCTCTCACTGATGTTTCTCTCTCATCGATGTTTCTATCTCTCTCTCTCTCCCTCTCCCTTCTTCTCTCTAGAAAAAATAAAATAAAAATTATTTTTAAAAGTCACTGAACAAAAGATACAGAGGGAAGAGATGTTTACTAATGCATTTGTTCACTCAGGTAGCATTTATTCAGTGCATTATATGTGCCAGGCCATGTACTAGGTGCTGAGGAAAAAATGGTGAGAGGTAGTATCTGCCCTCAAGAAGTTTATCATTTAATTGTGTGAAAGAATTTCAATTTACAATGGAGCTGGAGGATATAAAATGGAAACTCTCAGTTATGTGCCCTCATAAAAACAAAACAAAGGATCAACAGACTGATTTCCCATAAATGCCTGACTTACAGAAAACGGATAATATTGAAATTTTCATAAATGATTGGGAGTTGGTCAAAGGTTGCCTCAATCAGATTTTGCTTTTGGTGTCCAGAAACATGAACAAGAAATGGCCCAGGCAGGGTTGACTTCACAAAATAAGCTGAATAGAGCTTTGTTTGTATGACTGAACTGGCTTTATCTCTTTAGGGAATTTTCAAAGCTTGTCTCCATTTTTTATTTTATTTTAACAGATCCTAATTGAATCTTCCTTCTTTACATTCCCTGCCTGTAAACACAGCCCACCCCAAACCCTCAGCGGACTCACCTATAGCTAGTTACAGTTTGCATGTCCCAAAGTGCAATTCCTCTGCTATTCTCAAATAGACTCATCTTTTTCACAATTTTGAGCTTGCCTCAGTTTACCTCCTTATTTAGGTCAACAATGGGAAGCAGTTAACATGCTGTTAACAGTTAAAATGGCTGAGTGGTGTGTGGCATGTGTGTGTGTTGGGGTAGGGGCAGGAAGGGATGAGGAGACAGACACACCTGTTAACAATCAGGCGTGGTTTTTAAGAGGTCATTACAGAAAAAGCTGCTTTTGTGGAGAGATTAAAAAAGAAAAAAACTTCCACGAAACCAGGTCATTAGAATAAGAAGGTGAGAGATATCATCTTACCTCACAATACAATGCTAGAGCTAGAAAAATGCTCATGAAACAGCAGAAAGAAAATTCTAAATTCTGCTGAAAAGAAGAAATCCATAATGTGGAATATCAACATAAAATCAGAGCATACGTCTCATGGGACTTAGATGTGCAGAGGACTGGTCTTGCCTATTTTCTGCTCAGGATCTGAACTTTCTTGCCATGTGGGGAAACCCCTCTGAATGAGTCTTGTCGGCCTCCCCCACGGCAGGAGGGTGTGGACACGTGACCTAGGTGCAGCCCATCAGATGCTCTGGCCACAGATCCTGAGTCTGAGCCACGCACAATAGTGTTCAGTGATGATGCTCAGTGGCGACAACAGATGATGCACTAGTGGCAGTATGCTCACCAGACTGTGTCTGCGGTGTGACCTTGAAGGGGCTCAGCTGTCCTTAGTTCCTAACTGTGCTTTGACCTTGTTCCTGGCTTTCTAGCCTTGTGCTCCAGGCTTCCCATCAATTTGAGCATGTCTCCATATTCTTTCAAAGGGTGTGTGGAGGTAAGTAATTTTTCAGTCAGGAGGAGAATAGGTGAAGGTAAGCCAAGGAATTAATGAACTGAAAGTCCTTCTCAGCCTTCAAAATGGACACAATTGATGGGCAATTGTGGGAAAAAAAAAGATGGTGAGAAGTAGAATCGATGCAAAGCAATTTAAGAGACAAAATCGGTGTAGAGGACAATGAGAGGCGGACAGAAAATATTGACAGAGGAATGTCGGGGGAGATAAAATTACACTAATAACATGAGGCCAGTGTGCATAAAGAAAGCTAGCAAGGGGAGAAGCCTAGAAAAAAACTTTCCTAGCCGAAACCGGTTTGGCTCAGTGGATAGAGCGTCGGCCTGAGGACTGAAAGGTTCCAGGTTCGATTCCGGTCAAGGGCATGTACCTGGGTTGCGGGTATATCCCCAGTGGGAGATGTGCAGGAGGCAGCTGATCGATGTTTCTCTCTCATCGATGTTTCTAACTCTCTATCTCTCTCCCTTCCTCTCTGTAAAAAATCAATAAAATATATTAAAAAAAAACTTTCCTAGAAAAATATGAAAATATATCAACTGATGCAGAAAAGGTGATAACAAAGCTTAATTTTGAATAAACCTAGATCAGATCACCCTTCAAAAATGGAAGAATTTTACTCAGATGTGTTCATAGAAAAGAAAAAGGAAACATTAAAGAGCCATCCAGTTAAATTTTTATGTTTTTATTAAAAAATATTTTACTTGGGATCACAGGGGTTGCCCAATGACCAAAAGTCTCACAAATCCCTTGAGTAAGATCAGAAACCCCAAATCCCAGAAGGATACAAGTCATGCTGAAGAGGACAGAAAGAGGAATCAGGGTCATAGGACATTACAAAACTAATTAAGAACCCTTACAGCAGTGGTTCTCAACCTTCTGGCCCTTTAAATACAGTCCCTCATGTTGTGACCCAACCATAAAATTATTTTCGTTGCTACTTCATAACTCTAATGTTGCTACTGTTATGAATCGTAATGTAAATATCTGATATGCAGGATGGTCTTAGGCGACCCCTGTGAAAGGGTCGTTCGACCGCCAAAGGGGTCGCGACCCACAGGTTGAGAACCGCTGCCTTACAGTGTGGGTTCAAAATAAAAAAGATAAGTACTGTTATCTGATGGGAAATTTGGATTTCTGGTATTAAGGAAAAAGAGATCACCTTTACCAAGAAAAGGAAATTATGTGTAGTATAGTGAACAAAACAATGAATTATCTAAAAAAAAATCAACATACATTTTCCATTTTTAAAAATTCTTTTCACATTATATTTGATAGAAGTGAGCAGTGGATGACTGGCCAGAATGGAAATATATTTTGACTGGAAATAAGGAAAGTTAATAAGAAGTTCTTGACTTCAAAAGAAGCCAGGTTTCAAATTCCTTGTCATAGACCACAAATTCTCGGGGTGTTATGTTTAGTAGCTAGGTTCCCCTTCCCATACAGCACTATGAGTGTATGTACCCAGCACATGACACAGGTCTGAAAGGATAAAAACTGGAAATGGAAGAGAGATGGGGACTTAGGCCAGAGAGAAGCAAGCACCCACTCTAATCCAGGCTGCAAGAGCAGGGTTGTGGCTAGAATTAATGACTGATTGAAGGATCCCAATGTGAAATAGAAGCTGAAGAGAAAAGATGGTCTGAGACTATGGATGGAGATTTGGGAAATTTTTCTGAATTCTGGAAAAATAAGGATTTTGTACTCCAAACCATAAACAGTCCTCTGAGAAATGTTACTGTCAGACTTCAAAATGCCATTGTGCATCTCTCAAAGTACCCCAGTTACTACTGAAAATGTGTTTTTTATAAGAAATATGCATTTTGAACTCCGATTGGGGGGTTCCAAGTCAGAAACTGTAGAAGACCGTGATTGGAACCTGGGCTGGAACATGAGGGACCTTGGAAATATTCAAGTCCAACTCTGTCATGTTAAGGGAGAGAACGTGGAGGTGGGGATGGGTGTGTTTTTATTTCCCCTGAGGTCACACAGTTAAGGACTCATATGCAGAGCTAGACCAAAGACCAGGGAAGCAAAGTCATCAGGAGAAAGTCCTTTCCATGCTGCAAGGGAGAACTACCTACCCCCCCCCCGCCAATTATCTCCATTACAGCATCTACTGAGCTATACCCAAGCAAACCTCCCTCACACCTTCATTTTCCTCTCTTCCACCTTCCCCAGTGGCCTTCAGGTTGAAGACTATGTCTCATTTTCTCCTTTAGCCCCAGAGGGCAAGGGGAGGGGGGTAGAAAAGGGAAAAGGTGGGATAGATGGTAATGTGCAGAGACTTGACTTGGGGTGATGAACACACAATATACAGATTATGTATCATAGAATTTTACCCATGAAACCTATATAATTTTACCATTGTCACCCCAATAAATTCAATAAAAATAAAATAAATAAATATGTTTTTAAAAAGGTTTAATATTGAGCCTCATAATTAAGACTCAATAAGTATTTATGGAATGAGCTAATGAACACGAGAAATATAGATAGCAGGGTGGATCCACACATCAGCAGAAGATACCCAGGGGGCCTCCAACACCCAGCTCGGAGAAGGTGATGGTCTGGATGGTCCTGGTCAGACCATGTAGTCGCAGAGCACACACTGACAAACGGTCTACCTGGGGAAGAATAACGAGATTAAGGAAGTTTTGGAAACATTGAAAAGTCATGGCAGGAACTAGAGGTATCTATAATAATAAAAGCGTAATATGCAAATCAACCGAACGGCCAAACAGCAGAACCACCGTCCAGACTACCACACTATGACACCTACTGGCGCTAGGCCAGCCAAGGTGGGTGTCATGCAATTGGTTGGGGGCCTGGCCATCACCCTGCAGAGGGAGGCCCAGGCTACCTGGCCGGCGGCGCTGCAGCAGGTGAATGGGGCCTGCCTCTGTGGGGTGATAGATCACTGGCTCCTGGACTATGAGAGGGTGCAGGCTGGACTGAGTGATATCCCCCCATCCCCAGTGCATGAATTTTGTGCACCTGGCCTCTAGTTTAGCCTATAAAGGAGAAGTCTTGAGGAATGGTGTTCATACTGCATTGACAATTTCACAGAGTTGCCCTAGGGGCTGCCAAGAAATAGGGAGCAGAAAGGGAGTGGGCAGGACCACAGGCCCCCACCCAGCTCCTAGAGGAGGAGCTCTGCCGTCCTCTGCCTCACATACTGGGCAGCAGCCTAAGATTCACATCAAGGAGTGGTGGGCAGCGAGGGGAGGCTCCTTCTGCTCAGAGTGTTCGAAGTCATTGTCCAGAGTGCTCTGACAGGGGTCTTTGCATATTTGGGAGGCTACTGAAAGGAAGAAAATTTGCACTTGCTGTTTGTAGTTCTAACAGAAACAGAAACACAAGGCAGATCTCAAGTCTCACAGGGAAAGTAACGCTCCAGGATCAGGCCTGATTAGAAGCACCTGCCTAGATCCCGGCCCTGCACCTGAAGTCAGCAGCTCAGTGTCCTGCTGCTAAATGGGTTTTGCTGCTGATTCCACTCTGACCCCAGTTTGGATTCTTGTCTGATTTCCTAGAAGCCAAACCCCCAATTTATAGCCCAGTGTCTGCATTGTGTCTACATAGCCATGCTTTATACACTTCCCAGGACTGCAACCAGTTCTCAGAAGGCAGAGGTTTTATTTCCAAACCTTAATCTTCACAGCCAGGTCTCCTTCACCATAATTCCCCAGCTGGCTTATGAGCCCAATGTTTAAGGATGGAGCCCCACCACCTTGTGCCCCAGTGCTAGCCTCCATGACACCTGCCTTGACCTTCCTCCAGGCCCAATTCCTGCCTGATACTTCATGGGCTGGTCCAGCTCTCCTCCTGGTACCTATGACTGGGTACTAAACAAACAGCCAACCTCTGAAAGGAGATTTTGATTATTTTGTCTTCCTCTCCTTCTTAGAATGGCAGTTCCACGAAAGAGCTCTTTTGTTTATAGGTGTAGCCCAACTGCCTAAAACAGTGCCTTGCGTGCGTATACTAGTAGTAGGTGCTTAACAGATATTATTTGCAGGTTTTGTTTTATTCTTTGCCCCTGAGCCTTCCTGACTAGGCCTTTCACCAGGCTCTACAGCTAGAATTACCTTATTGAGCATCTGCCTCACAAAACCCCAGCTTTCTGGGGGCACAAAATGGAGATTCATTCTTGCCTGGTGAATCAGCAAGGGAGAGAGAGGGGAAGGTGGCTGCTTTGAAAGCTCGTTATAATTTATCAGTGACAGATTCCATATGAAGTTGTCTCTGCACTCTGGATTCAGACAGAAAATCAACTTCTTGGGTAATATCTGTGCCCTAAATTGGTTTCAGTAATGATCAGCCACCCCTCCATCTGCTGCCCCTTCTAGGCAGCCATGCCTCAGTAAGTGCATAGCTCTCAAGCAGCCACAATTCTCACCCATCATTCAGACCTCCTGACCATGGCTGACCGGACTGGGGATGGCATGTGATCTAAGAACAGAGCACTTAGAGGCTGACCAGCAGCCCATGACATGGTCCAGAACGGTAAATTGGGCTGGGCCAATCAGGTTCTCCCTTAGGATGGTGAATAAGACATGTGGAAAGACTGGAGAAGATAACAGAGAAATCTGAAGCTGAGGGGATGTTCTGGATGAGGGTAGTGACCACAGTGCACCATTCTCCGGGCAAAGCTTTGAGGGAGAAGGAAGTGAAAAGAAACAGAGACCCAGAATTAAGACTAGAACACAGAGACCATAGAGGAAAATGAGCCAGCTGGAAAATAACCGTTGCACAAGGAGCCACATCAGGCCAAGAGCTTCCAGGTCTCCTGCTGAGGTCCCCAGGCAGACCCCAGGTTCTGCTCTTCTTAGTAGGTGGTCCTCTCTGGGCACAGGGCTCCTTGGAATAAATATCTCATTGTTTAAGGGGCACTGAGTCCTTGCCACTAAAAGAACCTAATTAAAAAATGTTCTGATTAGGGTGCATTCGTTTCCTCTTGCTGCTGTTACAAATTACCATAAACTTAGTGGCCTAAAGCAACACAAATTTATGACCTGAATTCTAAAATGACTTTACTGGGCAAATATCAAGATGTTGGAAGGACTGCGTGCCTTCTGGAGGCTCGTGGGGAGAATTTGTTTTCTTGCCTTTCTAATTTCCTCTTATTCCTGTATTTCCTCTATTCCTTGGCTCCTGACCCCCTACCAGCAATTGCAGCACTCCAAATTCTCCTTCATCATCACTGCTTCTCCGACTCTCCTACTCCTTCCCCTTATAAGAATCATTATGATTACATTGGACCCATTAGGAGATGCAAGGTAATCTCCCCATCTCAAAATCCTTAATCTAAATTACATTTTCAAAATTCCCTTTGCCATGTATGGTAACATAGTCACAGGTTCTGGAGATTAGAACATGGAAATCTATGGCCCTCCCCAGTTTTTCTCAGTGGTTAGAGCACTGGCCCAAGGACCAAAGGGTTGGGGCTGTATTCCCAGTCAAGGGCATGTACCTTGGTTGCAGGTTCCCCAACCCCGGTAGGGTCGAGTGCAGGAGGCAACCAATCAATGGATGTGTGTCTCTCTCTCCCCCTCCTGCCTCCCTCCCACTCTCTCTATAAGTCAATGGAAAAAATATCTTCCAGTGAGGATTAAAAAAACAAACAAACATGGATATCCATGGGGAGCCATTATTCTACCTAACACAGGGAAAAAGGTTAATCTTCTCAGCACAGCAAACTAGATTGAGCCCTCAACAGAGACCCACAAAATCATGAATCAGCTTTTAAATATTTTAAAACAGGAAAGAATCTAGCTGGCAAACAAGCAAGCAACCTTCCCTCTCATAAGCATCCAATCAAAAGGAAAGCTTTCTTCGTCTTCCCAGTGCTGGTTTCCATGTCTCCCAGGAACCCTTGTGTTCCTGGGAGAGTGGCTTTAATTTGAAATGCAAGGTGAGACAAAGTCTTATTAGCATTGCAAGGAATAAGCTAGCAGTCTGGTGAGAGTGAGGCAGACCAGAACAGTAGAAGAGATTGGTATAAACCCCCTCTTGAATTTGGTCCTTCCTCGTTACAGAAATTTATTTAGCTTTATTTCACTCATAAGATCCTGTTGACAGCCTGGCTGCACACCATGGTAATTATAGAGCTCTAAGAAACAACATGATGAGAAGAGAGGTGCATAAATGATAAGAAAATAATGCCTGGTAAGAGCTTTGATTGACTGTGCAGAGCTCTACCATGATGCCTGTGCATGACAAGAGGAGGAAAGACCCCAGGCCTGCCCCATTCTAGTTTCCTTCCACGTTCTTGTTTAGGCTTCTTGCCTGTGGTGGAAGGAAACGCAGTGCCTTCTTCAGTGTTTAGCAGGGAAGGAGCCCTAGAGGCCTGAGGTTTCTTGGAAATCAGGAGCAGTTTAGTTTAGTTTAGTTTAGTTTAGTTTAGTTTAGTTTAGTTTAGTTTAAGAAGCAGAGAAGCTTACCAAAAAACCCTTTGTTGTGTTCAGTTTTTCAAAAAATTTATAGACCCCAAGCAGCTGAGCATGGCACCTTCATAAGTCAGTGACTGATGACTCAAATGCATCTAGGATGGTCACATGCCCACCCCCATCCCTGGGTTATAGAAACGCCAAATAGATTATGCTGCTAGAGTTCCACACGGGTTTGTAAAGAAAATTAAATCAGCTTGATTCAAATATGTTTATTCTCTTCAATTTGATACAGAGTCAGGTATGGCCTGGAGGCTACAGGGCTCCCTGGAGCACTTTCCATCTCAAAGGGATCTACAGTTGGCCAAATAGAGCCCTTAAAAGTCCAGAATTTTTAGACTGAATTTTAGGTCAGAGTTCATTGAGCTTCCTCTTTGGACATTTTTAGGTAACTGAGACCCAAATGTTAATACTGATCCAGTAAAAAAAAAAAATAGGAAAATATCTTTAGTGTTTCCCAGGCCACCAATAACCTACAGAGGCCAAGTGCAGAGTTGTGTGCGGCAGGCAGGCGGTGCACAATTTCCTCCTGTTTTCTGTTTCTTTATGGGCTCTCTGCCGCCCTGGCGACCCTCACGTGAGGATTCTGTTTCCCCGTTGTGTTTACTTTGGATTATGGAATGATGAGGAAGCATATTGTGTAACAAATGATATTAGGGAAAAAAAAAAGAGGTATGTGTGAAAGGATATCATTCCTTATCTGTTGAAATAACCTAAGGCAATCTATATATATAAAAGGCTAAGTGATCATCTGACTGGCATCTGACCAGTAGCTGTGACGCATACTGACCACCGGGGCAGACGCTTAATGCAGGAGCTGCTAAGCTGCGGTGACTTGGCAACAACAGTTCTCAGGTGACGCACCCCGAAACCAGAGAGGAGGGAGCCCGATTCTGAAGTGCATCACCTGAGAACCACCCTCTCGCAATCCGGGACCCCTCGGGGTATGTTGGCCAGATCCATGCAGGCCAGGCCGAGGGACCCCATCTGCCAGAGGGACCCCGCTCACTCTGCAGACACTGTTTGAGCCATGGAGCCCCCAGGTGTGGCCAGCCCAGAAGGGACCACGAGAGGTTGGCTCCAGGGTCTGTCCGGAATGTCTTGCTCAGTCCCACCCTGCCAGCCACCTTCTAATTAATTTCCTTTCAATGTGCACAAATCTGTGCACTGGGGCAGGCACTAGTTTCTAAATAAAGTACCTGTCAGAGCCAAGAGCTGGACTGACTCCATGCTAGTGTGTAGTTTCCCCAGACTCATAGGAAGGGAAAGATGATGCCCAAAGGACGTAAGCCCACTCTGCTCCGAGGTGGATTTATTCTGACAAGGAGGCCATGTGAAAGAGGAATGAACACATACGGTCTGGCTCCTAAATAGGAGCACAGTGGGGTGGAGAGTCTATAATGGGTGACTGGGTAGAAATATTGATGCACAGAAAGCCTGGAAAAAGAAATTCTTGCGCTCCTTGATCTGATTTCAAATTTTGTATCTTCAGCAAAAAGCCAGAGGCACAGCCCTATGGGCCCAGAGGGAGATTAATGAAATGGCCTCTGGAAACCCAAAACAGGACTTTTTTGAGGCCTTAACTACTATATGCTGAGAACTACAAATACCACAGTAGCAGTAAATCAAGATTACAGAGGAGGAAAAGGAAATTATTTTCCTACCTATTGTGTTCAGAACATGACTTGCCCAAAAGGTTTCAACATCCTAACCCCCAGAATTGATGGCTATGTTAGATTATGTTGCAAAGGGGAATTAAGATGCAGATGGTATTGAGATCGCTAATCAGGTGACTGAGATGGGGAGATTATCTGAACGGACCCAAAGTAATCACAATGTTCTTGAAAGTGGAAGAAGAAGATAGAAAAGGTCAGAGTGATACAATGTGAGGGCTCAACCTACCACTGCTGATTTTGTAGACAAATGAAGGGGCCCTAAGCTGAGGAATGCCAGCAGCCTATAGCAGATGGAAAAGGCAAAGAGCTGGATTCTCCCCTAGAGCCTACAGAAGGAATGCGGCCACATGGACACCTTGGTCTTAACCCAGTGAGACTTATTTCAGATGGATTTCTAACCTCCCAAACTGTGAGATGATAAATTTATGTTATCTTTAGCCAGCAAGTTTATGGTCATTTGTTTCAGCAGCCATAGGAAACACATACAACTGCCAAATGAGTAGGGGAGCATTATGAATATCTGAATTGGTCTTGATGAGTATTAGATATATACCTCATGCTCCCCTCAGAGAAATGAACTCCTTGAGGAATTTTAAAAAGTTTTTAGGAGAAAAGAAAATGTTTTCACATTACATGATTTTAATGCCTCTGACTATAACTTGGCAGAGTTTGAGCTATGTGGCAGGATCACCCTACTGCAGCTGAGAAATTACCTTCAGACTCTCAGTAAAGTTCAGGCACCTCTGCTAAGGATTGCATATTATCAATAAAGAGACTTCCCTGATTTCATGGCCTCTGCTCTGAGAAAGATGTCAGACATGCTACTTTTTGTTTTGCAACTAGAATTTTATTTTATTTTAAATATATTTTATTGATTTTTTACAGAGAGGAAGGGAGAGAGATAGAGAGTTAGAAACATCGATGAGAGAGAAACATCAACCAGCTGCCTCCTGCACATCTCCTACTGGGGATGTGCCCGCAACCAGGGTACATGTTCTTGACCGGAATCGAACCTGGGACCTTTCAGTCCGCAAGCCGACGTTCTATCCACTGAGCCAAACCGGTTTCGGCGCAACTAGAATTTTATATATGAAATATATAAAATGTGGCAGATACAATTGGAAACAAATCGAAAGGTCATCCCCCCACTGTTCTTTGATAAGAGAGTCCCATTTTGTTTACATATCCACTCCTCCCTCATAAGATTCAGGGTCAAGTGCTGACTGAATGAAGCCAATGGCATTGGCCGCTTTTGCCTCTGACTGGTGTTGTGAGCATGTGATTCAGTTTGGTCAATGTGCTGTGAAAGGAAGTTTGCTTTCCAGAGCCATAGGGAGCAGCTCAGTGGCACCCGCAAGGCTTCTGGAAAAGGTTTTCCTCAAACTGGAAAAGAGACCTATGGAAGAGAAGAGCCTCTGTCTACCCCTGGATGTTGTTATGATGACGAGGTAATTTATGGAGTTATGAGCCGTGATCTCCAGTCCTTGACGGCATGAGGCTGAGAGTAAGGCCATACGTCAAGGATGGCAGAGTGGGAAGTCAGAAAGAACCTGGGTCCCTGATGGTGCCATGAAGCCCCTGAAATAATCAGTTTCCAAGCTGCCCTATTTGTGTCTTCTTATTTATGAGATTATATTTCTGATGGTGCAACTGAAAGTATTCCACCTGATGAACAGGTGATTAATTAACATCCTATGACATAAAAGTTCATGAGAAAAGAGTATCTATTTCAAGATTTTAAAATTAAACAAAAGAAAAGAACAGATAATTGCCAAATGAAGAAAACCAAATAAACAGTAAATATTTGAAGAAGCATTTTAATTTACTAATAACAAAATGACTCCCCCCCCAAAAAAAAACAGATAATATTTTTTTCCTCTACATTAACAAAATCCTTTTGTGTGTGATCATGATAATGTTGACGATGATGATGGTATCTAATGTTGGTGGTGGTTTGGTGAAGTGGGCACTTGTGTTAGAAACGTCAATGGACATCCTTTATGAAGGACAATTTTTTCACAAATACCTATTCTTTATAGAGAAAATTCCCTCTGGCTGGGTCAAAGATTAAAAATATCCCTGGAAATACCCGTCTCCACTGATACTTATTTAAATTCACTAATTTAATTTTCTAGGGCGGCTAGAAGCTCTCTTGGAACTATCCAGAGCTATGTCCTCATCTGAAGTTTAGACATGTTCAATAAACGTATACAGGACAATATGAAGTTCAATTTTAAGAGGAAAAAGTGTCCTCAGGAGTAAATCTCCCAAGGAGAAGAGTCAGGCAGACTTATTAGGCAACAGGCTTTCCAAATGGAGAAGGCAGCAATTTCAATCACATTGGCAAGTGCCCAAGTATTTGGATCTACCCAGATTTAGTCACCTGGGATGTTCTAGGGCAGCAGTTCTCAACCTGTGGGTCGCGACCCCTTTTGGGGTCAAACGACCCTTTCACAGGGGTCACCTAAGACCATCGGAAAACACATATATAATTACATATTGTTTTTGTGATTAATCACTATACTTTAATTATGTTCAATTTGTAACAATGAAAATACATCCTGCATATCAGATATTTACATTACTGTTCATAACAGTAACAAAATTACAGTTATGAAGTAGCAGCAAAAATAATTTTATGGTTGGGGGTCACCACAACATGAGGAACTGTATTAAAGGGTGCAGCATTAGGAAGGTTGAGAACCACTGTTCTTGGGAGAAAAAAAAAGCTACATTTGAGACCAGAGATCCTTAGTATAAAGGTGTCACCACCCAAGGATCTCTATAAGTGGGCCCTCTGCAAGTATAAAATAGAGAGGAGGGAAGGTGAGCACCAGCAGCCCAGAGCCATAGGGAGCAGCTCAGTGGCACCCCGCCCCCCACAAGGCACATCAGTAGTGAGGGTGCCCATGTGTCTGAGGGACCACCAACCAATATGAGGCACCCTCTAGAAACTCCCTGATATGCCAGAGAAAAGAAAGCTAGACGGGGGCTCAAGTAACTGTGACTATTCAAGTAAGAGGAGGGCCCTTAGGTTAGTAAAAGCTGTCTTTTTTTAATGTTGAGTTTATTGCTTTTTATATTTTGAAAATGCGCATCAATGCAAGTCTTCAGGACTATGGGGTTTGGTAAAAGACAAATCACATCCCAGCTTACAGCCCCTTTACCCACGGAGCCTACTTCCTCCTGACCTGTGAATTCTGGCTACTTCTTGCAAAGGTGCAGGAGTTCAGGTCAGATTAGTGACACGTGAGTCCCTGATGACCTGTAAGGACTCACTGCTGGAGAACTTTAGGACAGCTTTGTTCAATAGAGTTGCAGAGGCTTGCTCTGCTTTGGAGCTAAGTCAAGAGAATTGATCATCATTGTTCCTCCATGTTAACTTGTCCTTTTTGTTTTTCCCAGTAGGGTTGAACATCTTATTAAGCCATTTAACCCTTAAAACACACCAAGGACTGTGAATCTGTGACTTCATTTGTGTTCACATGTTAAAAAGACCTGAGCAACAGTCATTACATCAGGAGACTTAAATTTCTTCATTCCATTTGACCCAGCAATTCTTCTAGAAATTTATTTTAAGAAAATAACCAAGATTCACTCAAAGATCTTTGTACAAGGATCTTCATCATCGTATTTTTATCATTGAAAATGTTAAACAACAATGTCCAAGAATTGGGGACGGGCTAAGTAATTACAATGTCATCATTAAAAATTATGTTTCTAAAAAAGTATTTAATGATAAATAAAAATGTTAAACATTAAGGAAAAGCTAATATAAAGAACTCAATATATGCTATGGCCCTAATTTAAAAAAATAATAGAAAGAAAACTGGAAGACAGTGCACCCAAATTTTGCATAATAATTAACTCAGGGTGCTGAGATTATGCTGCATTTTACTTTCATTCTTTTAAGGAAGGGTTCATTTTTCATTTTTTGTTTTTTCAAGAATGTGAATTATTTTTATGACCAACAAATTATAATAAAGTCATGAGAACTCTGTGTTAATGAATTTGAAAACACCTATTTAAAATCAGGTATTTTAAATAGTATCCTTTTAATAAAAAGAATAGAATAATGATGGGTACCCTGTTCAGACAGAGCAGATTCTCCACATTCATCAATCTACCAGACAATACTTAAGATGATTGCATTCTGAAGCAGTCTATTTTAAAGCTATATTTCTTTGTAGGCATTTGGTACATTTCTCTATGATCTAAAAGATGATTAGTTCTATGCTGGATGTCTTGATTTGTTGTAAAAATTTCCCTTGGATATTCAGTTTTAATGTAAAATTGAAATGTGATTTCTCTTCTAATCTTTCACTTGCCTTTATTCATGTAAAGGGGTTTAAATATACCTTTTTTTCACTGAAGAAATTTAAAACTAGATTTTAAGAAATACTTTTTAAATACTAAAAATAAATAAAGTTTTAAAAATATTTAAGAAAATATTTTTCTGACACTTTTTACATTCATTGCAATCCCACGTCACAAGAAGAGCAAATGAAGTGTTTGGGTAAAACTTAAAAGTAATGTGGCGATGAAGACCAATCCTGGTCTTTGCTGGGGCGCTGTCTCTGTGGGGTGATAGCCCAGAGGGTATGGGATTAAGTGCTGCAAACCACGCTCCATTCCCTCCCTCTTCCCAGACACTGCCTGCTAAGCCCATGTCTCCCTGGCAGAGAGTAATTGAAGCACACCAGGTACATGGGAGCTTTCAAATGTCTCTTACGCCCTGTTGCCTATGGCAGTGATTTTCAACTGGTGTGCCGCAAGAATTTTTAAAGTATGCAATGCCTGACTATTTAGTCTGTGTCACTGACCTTTTTATCCTTACGATTGTCAAATAAAAAATGATAACAACCAGCACAACAATAGCTGTCAGGTGTGAATGAATCAAAATTATACCTACTTTTGATTAGATCTGCAAAAAATATATAATATTTTTTTGATGTGCCACAGACTTTTAGTAATTAGTTTATGTTCCATGAGATAAAAACTGGAAAATCGCTGTTCTATGAGTAAGAGGTTCAGCTTCAGAGCCTTCATTCCTTTCTCATTCCTGGATGTCAAGACCTGCTATAGATCCCTGAAGGCCCCTAATGATCTGGAGACACAAGAATTTTGGGGGAAATCAACAGTTCCTCAGACCTTGCACTGAATTTTCTATTTCATCTCTGGTCTTAGCTCATATTCATTTTCTCTTCCTCTTGCTCTTTCCCTACTGTCTCACTAACACTTTCTCCTGCCTGGCCTTCCACGTAGCCCATGGCCAAGTCTTGTTTCACTTCTCTTCTCCTCTCCCCCTCCCACCAACTCCTCTCTCCCCTTTCACACAAGGATATAAGCACACATAGGCATACACACATACATGTTAGTATATACATACATTCATACACATACATGCATGCACATGCATGCATAAACATACACCAGTGTTTGGAAAGAGGTTTTAAGTTGCCCACTATCAATTAATAGAAATTATTAATTGATAATAATTATTAATTTTAATCTATTTGTCTCATTTGTTGCCTTCCAATTTTGGTTCTCCTCTTTTTTAAGTATAAAAAATTTTCTTTACATATCAATAAAATGTCCACAGGATAATAATTGTACCTTGAGTAGCCACTAATTAAGAACACAGGTAGGAATTCCCAGCACCTTTTCAATACCTTCAAGGCCCCCTTACCCTAAGGCACAAGGTTGGCACCTCTGCTATCTGCCAGAACAGTACCATTCTGTCTCAACTCTGCACAGAGCCTAGCACAACAACCAGGAAACTCCACATGCACAATGACTACCATGGGGTGGCCATCGGATAAGCTGCAGAGAGTGCCCAAGGCTAACTGAGTTATTCAATTACCATTCTGTCTCAACTCTGCCCTGAATCCCACTCTTTTCAGCTGTGCTTCTGACCCTCTGCCTCATTCTTACCAGCCCCCACCCTAGTAGGGTGCGTGCAGGAGGACCTTTTATGGTCCTTTCCAGCTCCACATGGGCTCAGTGCCTACAGCCTTACTTGACTAGCACCTGACTTCAAGCATCATCTACGATCAGGTGCTTCCCCCAAACCCAACCATGTGAATGAGAACTCTGGAACCTAGACCACCTTTGACATAATCTTGAAACACTTCCACTCAGAAAAAAATCCCACAACCGGGTTAATTTGTCCAACTTCTCCCCTCATCCTCAGATCCTTGAAGAGAGAAACTGGGGTCAGATTCTGATCTGAACAGTTGCTACTTATTAACCATATAATGTCAGGCAGGTGCTTAACTGCTCTTCACCTCCCTGCCTCATCTAAGAAATGCAAGTAACAACACTAGTTGTTCAAGGTTGTCAAGGGGATTGAAAATAGTCCTGTGCCTCCTGGAGACAGAGATACATTCTGAGAAATGCATCGTTGGGCAATTGCATCACTGTGTGAACAGCACGTGGCGCACTTACACAAACCTGGCTGGCATAGCGCACGTAGGCACTATGGGATATCCTACTTCCCCTAGGCTACAAGCCTGCACAGCACATTATTGCACAAAGCGGCACAGGTTGAATCAAGCACAGGAGAAAATGATGCAATCAAGAGACGCGGTAAACAACATGAGTGAGGCCGTTGCTGGCTTGACAGCATACTATTTTACAGCAAACTTTTTTAAAAATATTTTTTTATTGATTTCAGAGAGAGAAAAGGAGAGGGATAGAGAGAGACATCAATGAGAGAGAAACATAGATTGGCCACCTCCTGCACACCCCCTACTAGGGATCGAGCCTGCAACTTGGGCATGTGCCCTGACCCATAATCGAACTGTGACCTTCTGGTTCATGGGTCAACACTCAACCACTGAGCCACACCGGTGAGGCCAGCAAACTTTTCTTTTCTTTTTTTTTTTTTTACAGAGAGGAAGGGAGAGAGATAGAGAGTTAGAAACATCGATGAGAGAGAAACATCGATCAGCTGCCTCCTGCACATCTCCTACTGGGGATGTTCCTGCAACCCAGGTACATGTCCTTGACCGGAATCGAACCCGGGACCTTTCAGTCTGCAGGCTGACGCTCTATCCACTGAGTCAAACCGGTTTGGGCCAAACTTTTTCTTAATAAGTAGAAAGATACACTCTAAAATAGCAATGGAAAGTATAGTATAGCAAATACATAAGCCAGTAACAGTGGTTAATTATCATGATCAACTATTATGTATTGTACATAATTGTAGGTGCTATCCTTTTATACGCCTGGCAATGCAGTGGATGTGTTTGGACCAGCACCACCACAGACACATAAAACATTGCACCATGACTTTACGATGCTATGATGTCACTAGGTGATAGCAATTTTTCAGCTCCATTATAATCTTAAAGACCACTGACATATATGCAGTATGTCATTGGCTGAAATGTCATTATGTGGTGCGTGATTGTAATGCATACAAATATGGCATTTGGCACATACCAGACCAACAAAAACAGGTCACTGCTTTTATTATTCAGTCTCAGCATATCCTCTCCTGGCTTTTCCCAGAAGTTCTAGAGACTTTAGTCATAAGTTCACTTGCCTGCCAGATGCAAAAAATTGGCAATAACCACAGCACATTCCTGAAGGTCATTGCAGATGGAAAATTGTGGATCAGTTTCCCAAATGCACACTATCCTAAACAAACTTAGGCTTTCAGTCAGCCTGCATTCTATCCCTGTAATTTCTCAGTTTTGACTTCTGCCTGTCATGTGTTCACCTGATGCCTGCCTTTAGCAACACATACCCCGCCCCGCCCCCCCCCCCCCACACACACACACATGTATGCTGAAGCTGGTTTGTAATGGTCATTAAATTTTCAGAAAATTTTCCAGTCACTTGAAATCAACCACAGCAGGAATATTTACACTCTGGAAATCTGGAACCATTACAAATAAATCTGGGTTTCCTCTCTACCCTGTGCCGCACAAGAGCTGATTTATGAACCCACACTGTACCCACCACTCACTCTTGAGCATGACTTGTCTATGCCACACTCCCCTAAACCATGCTCCGCCCACCAGCCCATTGCCTGTTACTGAGACTTTGCCCTGGGGAGTGTGTCTGGAGTACAGGTCCTTGTGACCCAGTGTGGCACAGACAGAACCCAAGACATGGAAACATCCAATAGAATAACCAAAAACCTGGACATCTCAGGGGACTCGCTGCTTTGTTTGCTATCAAGTTTTCCTATATCTGAGACAGTTCCTGTCAAAATAGAGGCAATAGACCATTTCACACTTTAATTATTTCAGACTGCAAACCTAATGGGAAGATCTTAGATGTCCTCCTATTGAATAAATAAGCCCTGCCAATGTTCTGTACAAAAGATTCTGCAAAGACAAAACTCTGAATGCAACATTTTAATTGAGATGATGCTGGGTGACAAAATGAATTCCATCCATAACTTTCCACTGGCTCCCATGTGACCTTTGCCCCCATTTCTTGACAGATTCATCTTACTGAACATCTTGTGAAAAATGTGAAAACCATTCCTTTTTTTCTCTCTGTCATGCTGAAATCTGAATCTCATGAATTTATTTTCCTTAAAATAATACATGCTGCATATTCTGATCACTTCTTGCTTCAATTATATTTGGTTTAACTCTCCTCTTCTAAATAGCTCTGCATATTTTCTCTCTCCTTTCTACCCTTCTCTATAGTCTTAACCCATTGGTGGGAAATCATTGCTTTGACCTTTAAGTTGAGAACAGCCAATGAAATATCAAAGGAATCAAGAATGTCATCATTTCCATGGGTATAAATTCATGGGTATATATTCTTTAAAATTCTTGACACCATCTTTAATGTTTTTAAGCCAAGGAGGATGATTTAGGAAGGTCCTAAAAGGTAGTCACAGACTAAGACAACTTGGGAGAGTAACAGGCAAACACTCCTGTCCATTCACACATTAATTCAAGTCACCCACATTGATGTAGCCTGAGAGGCTTTGAGGCTCTTGAGGCCCTTGGCCTAGAAGAATTTGGTTGTCTATCCAGTAGGGGAATTAGGCAAGCAAGTAAACACAATAGGATCTGATATGTGCTGTAATATAGGTATGAACAAAGTACATAGAAAATAGTAAAGAAGGGATAACTAAGTCCGTTGAGGAGTATGTTGCTGCTGTGACAAATTACCACAAACTTAGTGGCTTAAGAAAACACCAATATATTCTCCTACAGTTTCAGAGATCAGAAGTCCAAAATAAGTATTATGGAGCTAAAATCAAAGTGTTGGCAGGTTGGTTCTTTCTGAAGGCTCCCGGGGGAGAATTCACTCCTTTGCCTCTTCTATCTTCTCTAGAGCAGGGGTGGGGAAACTTCTTTCTGCCAAGGGCCATTTGGATATTTATAATGTCATTTGAGGTCCATACAGAAGTATCAACTTAAAACTTAGCCTGCTATATTTGATCAAACATTTAAGGAACTCACCCCTAATGCCTTGGCAGGGCCACACCAAATGATTCCTCGGCCCACAGGCCGGACATTCCCATCCCTGTTCTAGAGGCTGCCACATTCCTTACCTGGTGGCCACATCACTCCAATCTCTGGTTCCATCACCACATGCCTTCTCTTCTGATATCCTGCTTCCTCTTATAAGGAGCTTCTTGATTTTATTGGGCCCATCCAGATACCCAGGATAATAATCTCTTCATCCCAAGATCCTTAACTTAATCACACCTGCAAGTCTTTTTTAGCTGTAAGGTAATGAATTCACAAGTTCTGGGAACTTAGACATCAACATTCAACTATCACAGAAGGGGGAAGGGGAAGGGGAATTCAGTGAAACTTCTTCCAGGTGTCAAGCAAAGAAAGGCACTCACAAAACCTGGTGGTTTTCTTAACCAGGTCTTGGCACTCTCTGTCTTGTAAATCTGACCTGCCACAGATGCCCGCCATTCAGCTGCTGCTGCCCACACTGCTGTCCTTCCTACCTCTGGAAGTGACTTCAGCCTCCAGCCCCTTTATACCTATGGGTCCTAAGAGAGCTGGAGCTGCTAGCTGGAGCTAGCAATCCAGTGTAGAAGTGGACTACCAACCACCGCTTTTCTCATGTACTATGACTGAAGTACAGGATGTTTCTCAACTTTACATTGGAAAATAATGATGATAACTTTTTAGCTAGCTTATTAACACTTGGGTGTAACAAAAGATACTAAGTGATTTACATGAATTATCTCATTCATTCCTTAAAAAATAACCTCTAAGGCAAATGCTATCTTTATTTTCATGTTCAAGATGAGGAAACTAAGGCTTAGTAAGGTTAATACATTTGTCCATCCCACCCACCGAGCAAGAGGAGGAGCTCAATATTAAAACCAGCCTCCTCTGTTTCTAAAGCACTTGCTCTAATCACAACTCTGTTCTAGTTTCTAAGTCAGATGGTTACTGGTCTAAAGAGCCAGATCTAGTCAGTAAGTGATTAGATATGATAATGTAAAAAAGATAAGAGCACAGGTCCTGGACCCTAGCCACATATAAATGTATAAAATTGGATCAATTGCTTAACTCCTATGTGCCTCATCCATAAGTTGGAGATTAAAATATTGGCATTTGAAAAGGGTTATTACGAGGACACTGTACATATTATGAATGCAGTAACCAATAAATGTGAGCTATTTTACTGCTATTTATCTGAACAAGCATTGTTATATTGTTGAGAGTAGAGAACAGATAACCCTCTTCAGGAGGACTGGGGTAGCGAAAGGTGTTCTTTGACATAGAACCTTCAAGTGAGGTTCATGATAAGCATTTTGTTGCACGATCTGGGTCCAAATTAATGTTGACCCTCCTGCAAAGGGAATGCAAGGGTAATCGCCATGGTAAAGGGCCTCTCAGCTCTAAACTCCCTTCTACAATTCGTTCAGTGGTACCGGGTCCAAAACTTGGCAAACTTTGTTCTCCACCAGCTGCCTGCCTATTAGGCTCCACCCATTGGAGGAACTGGATGAAGACCCATCGCCTGGAGGAGAAAGAGACTTGCTATTCCCATCTACACTACCCCAGGATGGCCCTTCATTCTGGCACCAGCAGGTTGGTTCTAGTCATGGCTCCAATTGCCAGCTTCCTTTACTTCTCCCAGAACCTTGCTCACCTCATGTCATTTTGGAGGTGGCCTATATCTACTGGGCAGCACCCCCTCCCCAGGGGCCCGAGTCCCAGCTTCAGGGGCTCCTCCTCCAAACTCCTTGGGTACCAGCAGGAGTCAGACATGCCTCACTTCAGAGGTCTGTCACCCAGGAGAACCTCACCCAAGCTTCTGGGCTTCATAAACCCAAACCTCTCTCTGCCTTTTGTTCTGCCAGGTTTCAGGGGCTTCCTATAGTGACAATCTCTCTGCTAGCTCTGTGTGGTATATCGATGTCCCCTTTCCACCTTTTTTGTCCTTTCATAGATGTTTAATAAATTCTTTATAATAAGTTCTTTTGGTTAAAGTAACTCATGGGGATTCTGTTTCCCAACTAGACTCTGAATGATAATACACACACAACACCCACACAAACACTGTGCGTGGACATTTGTGCATGTACACACACACACTGGTACATGCTTTCTATATGCATGTTTCTAGCACTTTCCTTAGCTTGTCCCAGCCCTGCCTCTGCTCCAGGGGTCCTCATTAATGCTCTATCCTTTCCAGGTTCTAGAAAGAACAGAGTGACAAGAGTTCTCGATGATGGAAAGTCTTTCCTCTCTTACAAATATAAGCACTTTTGATGCTTCTATATTAAAAAACTTACAGGATAACACTTTCTATCATGCTTCCGTGGTGGTTACCATTTATCAAAGATATACTGGCTCAAATATGAAATTTTAAACAATATGATAATGAGAAAATTCTCTATTGAAATTTCTCTGCTTCCTTCATTTATTCAACATGCATCACTTTCCACTTAATGCCCAACATTCTCCTAATCCTCCAGTACAGAAAAGAATAAGACAAACAGAGTCCCAGCCCTCATGTGTGGAAGGACAGGGGAGTTAGGAACAGAGATATGGTTAATGTGTGCACAGACCCATGGCAGGGAAGACAGAATGTGGGCCGGTGATTTCAGACAGGGAGGAGCCGAGGTTATAATTGTGAAGGCTCTGGAGTCCAATCATCTGGTTTCAAATCCTGCTTCCTCCACTTACTGATCAAATTACCTTGATAATGTTCCTAAATTTGTCTGGGGCTCCTGTTTTCCTTCTTCTTGCAAAATAGAGATCTTAATAAATATCTTCTTCAAAGATTTGCTAAAAGAATTCAAGAAGAAAATAAACCGTGCTTGCCACAGTGTAAGCACTTGCTAGCTGTTATTACTAACAACACCGTCATTAGAGATATGCTCGAGAGGCTCATTGGCCCTAACACATCATTCATCTGCCAGGAGACCCCAGAAGGACTGAAGGGCAGGTCCCAGTTGTACCATTTCATGACAGCATCATCCTGGAAAAGCCACGCAGCCTCTCAGCTTTCACGGCCTTCTGTGTAAAATGCTGCCTGTGGTGCCTGCCTCACAGAGTTGTGGCTTCACAAATGAGTCAAGGCATCACAGCCGTGAGAACCTACCTGCCGGGCACTTAATAAATAGCACCCCTCCTCCAACGTTTCTGTGTACTTACTATGTGACAGGCGTTATTCTCACTACAGGTACAGCATTATTCTCATTATGGTACAGTTGTGAACAAGACAAAGACACTCCCCTCAAAGTGCTTACGTTCTAAGGGGGAGATGGACAAGAAGTTCACTAGCAAGTCAATGTACGTGATTCCAAAAAGGTAAAAAAAAAAAAAAAGTGGGGTGAGTTAAAGAGCTCGGGGGTAGTGGTGAGTAGGGTGTCAGGAAAGTTCTCTCTGGAGGTGACATGAAGGAAATGAGGGACTAGGCTGTACAAAGATTTGGGAAAGGAAAATTCCAGTCAGAGGAGAAAACAATCACAAAGCTTCTGGGGTGGAAATAAGAGAGGAGTGCTCAAAGAGCAGGAAGAGACAGTGTGGCCAGAGCAGGGTGAGTGGGTAGGAGGAGACAAAGACAGAGTTGAAGAGCTGGGCAGGGCCAGGTCAGGTAGGGCCCGATAGGTGTGGTAAGAACGTTGGATTTTTAGTCAGTTATTAGGGGAAGGCATAAGAGAGTTGAAGTCACAGGAAGCAACATAATCCGGCTAAAAAAAAAAAAAAGATTACTCCAAGTAAAGTGAGGTGCACACTGGACACCCAAGCAGAAGTGTTGAGTGGGCAGTAGGATATGCAGATGTGGCACTACCTTCTCCACCTCTCTGCTTCCCACCATTGCAGGGTCACTTATTGGAGTTAAGATATCAACCTAAGTAGATGCATTAAATCACCATTTGGTCATTTGGTATGAATCTAGTTAATTTATTATACAACAGTTTGCTGAAGGAATTAGAATTTTTGTGGTGTATATGGGGCTTCTACCTGGCCCTTGGAGAGGGGTCAGCGGCTCCAGAGAGCAGGAGGGGCACAGAATGGGGAGGCCAAGGCAGTAGATATGACTCAGAGGCTGGCCCTGTGTATGTAACCTGTGCTGCTTTAGAATTTCACACAAGACTTATGGATCACAACTGAGTACCTTTTCCAGGTTACTTATTTCCTTCTGTCAATTACCAGCCAAGCCAGACAGTCTGAATTTAAACCAAACCACAATGGCTTTTTCCATCCACCACCCACTGAAATCCTCATCAACATCGTTATCCGTGACTGCATCCAGGGAGACAAAGAAACACCCACATCTTGAAAGTAGGCTTCCCAATTACCTTTCCTCTCTGTCCTGATGAGCCTGGCAGAATTGTGGAGCCCACGTCTATGTCTGTCTGGTAAGCAGTCTTTGCCGAGCAAGGGACAGGCAGGAACTGTGCTCACCAGCTTGGCGTCCCCAGCTTGCTGCTAAGCACTGCTTCTCAGGGTTGTTTATCATCTTAATTGCATCTTGCATGCCCACCTTTTCTGCTCGAGAAGCTCTGAGTATTAATCACTTCCCATTCGCATTGGGTAATGCTGGGTGCTTTATCTTTTGCTCTGTCACCAACTTTGGGACACAGGAGCTTGCAGGCAAGTAAATGGCTTCCTCCTCAATCGCAGCCTTCCTAAAATTTTCACTGCTCACCACACCAGCGCCAGCGGAAACCTTCTGGCCCTTTTCTCTGGGCAGCCCTTCTTCACTATAGTGAGTTGCCTCCAAGGCCAAATACATCAGTGCCCATTGTAAAATTACCAACCACCTGATGTTTTATTAACCCTTTGCAAGAGCTATTCACAGAGGTGAAAGATAGCATGCTGTGGAGGGGTGGTTTCAAAGTACCCATAAGTGCAAATTACCTCTAGAAATGCAAATTCCCAGATAAAGTGAATAATCAGGATCTCTGGATGGTGCCCAGCAATGTTTCATCAAGCGCTCCACGTGCTTCTGATGCACACTCAGATTTGAGAACCTGCAGAAGTGCTCTGGCTGGGCAACAGGACTCCAGTCACTTCACCTGGCAACTGAAAATGAGGACACCAGACTTGATCATCTCTCGACCCTTTCCAGATCCAAAATTCTAAGAATGTACTACTGTATGTGGGGCTATGGGGGTACAATATGAGACAATCAATGATGATGGAAATTATTATTTCCTGAGTACTTTCTATGAGCTTGACATTCTCATTACCTATGAGATACACATACCTTGAAAGAAGGCAGATCAATGTCAAATTGTTCTAATCACCTTCTAAGACTCAGCTCAGGCTTTCCTGAGACACCCTCCCAGTCAAAGTTGGATGCATGTTCCAGCTTCACCTCCTCCCACATGTATCACTCAGAGTGATATACTGGACATCACGACTATCAGCCCTTGTCCAGTTTCTCCCACTATATGTGAGCATTTAGCCAAATCTGGCACTGAAGAGAATGACTGAATCAAAGGTACATAAATATGCTCATATCAATAACCTTCACTCTGCTCTCAGAAATTCCCCAGGCACTGGCAGATTTATGTCTTCAATTCTCATATCCTCCCCCTACTCATCCTTAAAACTCTATTTGTTTTTATACCTCTTCCCACAAAACTCTATGACTTGAATTTCAGTATCACTTATACCACATTCCTCAGCAAAGTCCACACTGTGCCCCTCTTAATTAATTGCCTTTGCCTCATCTCTGAAAGAATGAACAGTCTTTGCCTTTTTCAAAGATGTATAAAAAATCTGACTTCTGATAGATGTATTTTCAAGCTTATTTTAATGTGTGATTACACAATTTCTAAGTGAGAGGTATAATAAAATAATTTTCACTAAATTTTCCTTCGTGTCCCCTCCTTTGATAGTAACAGCTCTTCTCACTAATTGTCTCACTGTGAATTGGTTGGAAAGATCTGCCTTAGGTCTCCTAAGTGAGTTAATGTTAACATTTGCGTAAGCCGTGGACAAAATAAATGCACGCTGTGTGAAGATTTTATTGCCAATCCTAAGACCATCCCCATAGTCCAAGCATCATAGTGTCTGAGGATCATGGAGGAAGAAGCTTCAGGGATGTGGATGTGCTCGGGAATGGCCTAGCTATTGGACTCAGGCACTGCTCACACTAGTACACTTTCAGGAACTTTGTCTAAAATGCTATTGTAGGCAGAATTCTTCGATGGCCCCCAAGATTTCCTTGTGCCCTGGTGTACATACACCTTCTCCCAGTTATTTTATCAAACACTAATTTAAGTGCTGCTGGGAAAGAAATTTGCAGATGTAATTAAGGTCTCAAATCAGTTGACTCTAAGAAGAGAAGATTATCTTCAGTGGGGTCTGACCTAATCAGGTCAGAAGTGATTAGTCTTTTTTTAAAAATATTTTTATTGATTTCAGAGAGGAAGGAAGAGGGAGAGAAAGATAAAAACATCAATGATGCGAGAGGATCATTGATCAGCTGCCTCCTGTATGACCCACACTGGGGATCAAGGCTGCAACCAGTTTATGTGCCCTGACCAGGAATCGAAGCACCACCTTCTGGTTCATAAGTCAATGCTCAACTACTGAGCCATATCAGCCAGGAAGAGCTTGATTAGTTCTTAAAAGTAGCTGAACTATTTTTTAGGAGAGATTTGAATTGTGACTTCTGACTTTGGAGATGAGAAATCCACCAGGTAAGAATGCAGGTGGCCACCAGCTGACATCCAGCAAAGAAACAGGACCTCGGTACTACAGCTACACGGAACTATATTCTGCCAACAACCTGCATGAGCTTTGAAAGCAGATTCTTTCTTTCTTGGGCCTCTGATGAGACCACAACCTGGCCAACACCTTGGTTTCAATCTTGTGAAACCTTGAGCAGAGAACCCAGACATGTTGTGCCCAAACTTCTGACCTACAGATTGAGTTAACAAATGGGTGTGTTTTAAGCTGCTAAATATGTGGTCATGTTAGAAAGCAATAAGAAAGGAACACAGATGCTAATAGGTAATGTTCTCTTCTTGACCTTCAAAGGTAAATCTGCCCTGCACATAGATATCCCATATACTCCACGCCTACCCCTCACCCCCACTGCCATCTCTAGCCTTTCCAGAGAAGGTCCCAGAAAGTAACAACTTCCCCATTATTACAGAAGGCAGATACAACATGTAAGACAGAAAGAAGCCAGGCCATTCTGCGACAGGCAATATCACCCCCACATTCCCTGCCTTGCCCCTGAGTGTAGATATCATGTGCTTGTTGCAAATGATCCATTATTTTTCTGCCTTAAATCATCTAGCACATAACCTCTCACCCACACTCTGAGCTCTTCTGTACTCAGTGCCCTGAAATATCGCAGATGGTGCCAGCTGCCTCGTGACTGCCGTTACCCTTAAGCTGTCTGCCTCATTTTATTGGCTGTAATAGATGGCCTGACCTTGCTACACCATGAAACCAAGACAGGACCTATTCTTCAAATGCCTCCACACACCCGCCGATGGAGAGGGAGCGTGGTTTATGACCTCTCCTGCTGGACTCTCTGTAAATTATAAGGCTGCATTTATAGGCTAAATGTTTAGCAGGAATATCCATCCAGCTCAAGGCAGAGGAATTTTCCTGTGGGGCGATTACGAGGAAAGTGAGGGTGGTGTTTTTTGTTTTGTTTTGTTTTTTGTTTTTTCCTTCTGGTCTTGACAGTTAACAGTTAATGTAATGCACACTATGAATCACTGGTGGAGGCACTCCCACAGTACTCATTAGCTTATTAAAATGAACACAACTATTCTCGCTGATCTAAACTGTAGAATGATGTCAAAAATAAAAATAATGAATCTTAAATCCATTTTACCCTCCCTTCTGTAATAGTTCAGCTTGCCCTCTTCTGAGTTCATGAGGCAGGGATGAGAGCTTGTAACTGAAAGAGAAACCACCATCCCCGCCTGAGGAAAGGATGAAATACCACCCACTGCGACAACTGGGGTGGATCTTGAGAGTATCATGCTAAGTGAAATACGTCACAGGGACAAGGGCAAGAACCATATGGTTTCTGTGGTTTATAAAACAGAGAAAAACAAATGAAAAAACAAACTCATAGACACAGACAATGGTATGGTGGTTACCAACTGTATGGTGGCTCCCCCCTGAGATCCTCTACCCTGTGCTTGGGGGAGCAGAAAGGTGGGGTGAGCATTATCCCCTGGACACCCAAGCCCAGCACTTGGCCTCTTCCACAGGCTTTGAGAGACAATATAGCCCAGTCAATGGTTCCCAAGCTTTGCTGTGCACTGGAATCAGCTGGGGAACTTTAAATAACATTGATGCCTGGCTCCCATCTGAGAAGCTCTGATTTCATTTATTAGAATGGAGAGTCTTTCAAAGCTGCCAGGTGATTCTAATGTGCAGCAAATTGTGGAAACCACTGGCCCAATAGTTATCACTTATAGCTGGAAAACCTTGAGTAAGTCACTTATTTTATACCTCAGTTTCCTAATCTGTTAAATGGACATAATGATGGCACCTACTTCCTAGGTATCACTAAATGAAAGAATGCATGTCATTTGTTCAGTCCACAGCACATAATAGACAGGCAGTGTGTGTTAACTATTGCTATTTCAGTTATTTTTATCATTCTTTCTTTTGGCCTCTCTAAAAATCACGAAACTAAAGAATCTTATCCAGGTTCAAGAATGACTTTTAAAAAGGCCCAGCAGGTGGCTATTTAGTTTGGTTCTCTAGCACTATCCTACCCAATGGAAATCTTCCTGATATTTAGATTGCCACATGGACAATCTGAAGGCACGGAGTGGAGGACTTGGGGTTCAAATTTGACAAAGAAGGTAACATGATAAAGCTTTATTCATCCCACAAGCACTTATTGGATATATTATAAGAAACAAAAATATATGCCTATAGAGATGATAGATAGATAGATAGATAGATAGATAGATAGATAGATGATAGACAAATTTATTATAAGGATTTGGCTCATACAATTATGGAGTCTGACAAGTCCCAAGATCTGCAGTTGGTGAGCAGGAATCCTAGGAGAGCTGATAGTGGGGTAGTTCTACTCTGAACACCTGTAAGCTTGAGACCCAGGAAGAACCAATAGCTTAGTTCAAGTCCAAAGGCAGGAAAAAGCTGATCTCCCAGTTAGAAGACAGCCAGGCAGGAATAACTGTCTTACTTGGGAGAGGGTCGGTATTTTTCTTCCATTCAGACCTTCAACTAATTAGATGTGGCTCACTCACACTGGGAAGAGCAATCTGCTTTAGTCAGTGGTAAGATTTAAATATTATTCTCATGCAAAAAACAAAACAAAAAAAAAAGCACCGTCACAAAAACACCCAGAATAATGTTTGACCAAATATGGATGAGCAACACAGCCCAGGGAAGTTGGCACATACAATTAACCATCACAGAGGAGAGGGCATAGTCCCCTGCCCTTTCCTTTTTCTAGCACCTTAAAGCTTCCACAGTTCTCTTATAAATCTGAGACCCAAAGCTGTAAGAAAAAGGATCAAGAAGCTAGAAAGGATCTGGGTTTCTGATGATTCTTAGAGCTTTTGACTGCCTACTTTCAGATTTCTCATTATAAGAGACAAAAGTACATACTTATTTTATCGATGCCCCTGTTTTTACTTTAATTTTTCTACTATATGCAGTTAAACTAAACTAAATTTCTGCATAAGGTTAGACCTCAAGGACCCATAATAATAGCCTGTGTCTTTCCACTTTATTGCTCTGTGAAGTGTTCTTTATGCAGTAGGCTGCACTATATATTTATCCTAAATGTTCAAAGCAGTAACCAGACACAGAACTATATCAGCTGTCAACCCACCAGAAAAGTCCCGCTCATTGCATCTGCACCTTTTTATAACTCCTTCTAAATATCTGTACAGCTACAGAGCACTATCAGCCATGAGTAAAACTGAGAGGTCACCGGGGGCCCAGACAGGAAAGAATCCAAAAAGACTTGTTTAAAGACAACAGCACACAAACACTTGTGACTTCTACTTCTGTAACATATTCAAATTGTTTTGGAATTTATCAAAAACACTTGGAAGATGTAAACACTGGGAGAGTCAAAGCTATGGATTTGTTCAGCTGTCCAGAGTCTCCCGTAGACAAAGCTATGCTATTTAAATGCTTGTACATGGCTGCAACTTGGGACTTCTGCTCCTCCGGCCAGGGGGCTGGCTCAGAACTAAAATTATGCTTTGACCTTGACTCTAAGATACATTTCTAGTCCAGAGCCTTTGTCCCTGAGCTTAGCCAGATGGTGAGATTTTTTTAAAGCTGGGAGTTCACTCTTGCCATCTTTGACTCTCTTGCCATCCCTACTGCTAAGCCTCATCAATAATGAGAGCTCAATAAGCATGGATTGGTTCATTGCCACATTTTACTGAGATGTGACTGGGCTTCTAAGAGCTTGGCACACTATTGAATAGGGGTAATATTTTGTTTAACAGTATGTATTTAGCTTATAGGTTATGAAAATGGAGTTTATAACATGCAAAAAGAACATTCTGAAAAAAAATTAATCTATAACCAAAGAAGAGAAGAAATGGAACAATTTTAAATAACAATAAGAAAAAACCTTGTGTCTTGCTGTTGCTAGGAGAGAGCTATTCTGATTGGTCCTGACCTCAGCACCTTTCACATGGCTGGAGATATAACCCAACTACAATAGAATCATGCATGGACACCTGGAGACAGACCCCTAGAGGCCTGACTGCACTGCAGAAGTCATCAGACACTGAATGCTGGGAACAATAAATTAATGCTACATTCTACTCTTTCACTGAAGTCAGGCTTTCTCCAGAGGGCAAAAAATATACCCTCCATCCTTGCCAACCAAAAGCTACTGCTGTGTACTGAACTGTGTTCCCCCAAAATTCACATATTGAAGTCCTAACCTCCAGCACCTCATATTGTGACTATATTTGGAGATAGGGCCTTTAATGAAGCAATTAAGTTAAAATCAGACCAATTGGAATGGGGCCTTAATCCAAAATGACTGTTGTCTTTATAAAAAGAAGAGGAGAAACCATGTGAAGACAGACAAGTGAGAAGGTGACCATTTGCAATCCAAGAAGAGAGGCTCCAAGAGAAAACAAACCTGTTGACGCCTTGGTCTTGTACTTCCAGCCTCAAGTACTGCAAGGAAATAAATTTCAGTTGGTAATTCATCCAGTTTGTTGTATTAGTTATAACAACACTATCAGGCTAATGCAGTAGTCAACAGCTCCCCAGCTTTACTTCCCACAGCTTCTATACATAGAGTGACTCTCTCAGTTCTAGTTTCTAGCATACCCTGGGAGGACTGGCCTGCTTTAGAGTCAGGTCCAACCTTGGACCTAGCAGGACCCTTGACTGCAAACACAGAGCAAGGGTACTGGCCCTTTATGCCATAGTCTCCCTCCATTCATTCCTGCTGATTCAGGCAGGGTTCAATCAGAGACGCAGAATCACTAGAATACTCATACATGCATACATACACCCACACATATGACTTTATTACAGGGATTTGACATTACAAAATTGTAGGCACTGGTTCAACAGTCTCTGTAAGGCTGCTCCTCTGCATCTGATGCTGGAAGGTGAAGTTTTCAGGTCAGATAGCCTGGAAGGGATGATGGATGCAAAGTGAGTGCCATGGACTGAATGCCTAATTGTGTGATGGTATTTGGAAGTGGGGCCTTTGGGAGGTTATTAGGTCATGAGGGTGAAGCCCTTATGATAGGATTAGTGCCCTTATAAGAAGAGACTTGCCTTGAAAGGACAGCAATAAGGCAACTGTCTATAAACCAGGAAGACAGCTCTCATTAGAACTCATCAATGCTGGTAACTGATCTTGTACTTCCAGCTCCCAAGTCTGTGAGAAATAAATATTTGTAGTTTAAGCCTCCCAGTCTATGGTATTCTGTTATAGTGGCCGTAACTGACTAAGACAGGGGGGGACATTGACAATAAGCCAGAACCCACAGAACAGACTAAAAGCTGTGTCATTCTCTCAGTGCCTCCAGCCTTGCTGATGGGGTATCCCACAGAACTCAAAATCTAGGCACCTTTGTCAAAAACCTAAACACCCACCTGGCCAGGCACTGGAAAAGCTCAGGGAAGGTCCTAGAGAAGTAGCTGCAGGCCATTTGCTGTCCCACACCAACATGAGCCAGCAGATAATTGATAATATGCACATCTGCCATAAAGCCAACCTGCCCAGTGATTTAATCATCCATGCCTATATAATGAAGCCTCCATAAAATTTTTTTTAAAAGGATGGGGTTCAGAGAGCTCATGACTTGATGAACAGGTGGAGATTCAGGCAGACTGGTACACTCATAGAGGATGAAAGCTCCGTGCTCTTTCCCCACACCTTGCTCTATGCATCTCTTCCATCTGGCTGCTCCTAGGTTATATGTATCTTTTTATAATAAACAACTGTTTCTCAGAGTTATTTGAGTCACCTTAGGAAACTAATCAAACCCAAGAAGAGGGTCAAGCAAAACTCTGATTTATAGCCAGTCAGTAAGAAGCACAGATGACAACCTGTGCTTTCAATTTGCATCGGAAGTAGGGGGCAGTCTTATAGGTCGGAACCCCTAACCTGAGGGATCTGATGCTATCTCTAGGTAAATAGTGTCTGAATTGAGTTGAATTCTAAGACACACAGAATTGCTTGGTGGTATGTGCGTGGGTGGAATAATCATACATTGGAATTGGGTGCAAAATAATTAAACTGGTGTTTGGTTCTATCCTTTGGAACCCAAAACCTGAGAGTGAGGCAGATTATAATAAACATTTTACTTTCTCATATTTGAAAATATATCTACCCAGTATTGAACAATATTCTGGGAATGGAGGATTTTCCCCCTTCCTTCCCAGAAAGAAACAAGTATCTTATTATCACAAATAAAACCTAACAGATTCAGAGAAAATGCTACCCTTAAGAAGAGTCTAAATACAAATCGTTTACTTATTTTCCACGAATATAAACCTCAATTGTTTACCTCCACTTCTCATCGATCATAATCAAAAGATAGAAGAGACAAATTTTTAAAGGAAGGTTTGGTCCTCAAGTAGAAATTCCTGTTTCCATGGTGACACTCTATTAACTTACAGTTTGGAACAGAGAACTGACATAAGTAGTTGGCTAGAGATTTTGAACGTTAAATCCATGCCATCAGTTAGAGTGTTGGGGGATTTGAATGCTTCCAGAATGACTTCAGATGTTGAGAAGGATGAGTCACTAGACAGTTCATAAGTGTCATTCCTAGCCCAGGCAAGTAGCTTTACAGCTTGGCTTACTGAGAAGAATTGAGGAGATAGGCATAAGTTTAGTTACTGACTCTGAATTGGGGAAGCGGACCTTTCTTGGCCAAGTAATTCAAACTTCTCTGAAGTATTACTTAGTAATTAGTTATTCAACATGTGGATTTCCCTCTCTTGGGGTCAACTAAATGATCATTAGAACAATGGTTAGCAACCTTGACTGTAATTTAGAATAAACTGGAGTGTTTCTTCAGCAGTAGATTCTGATTCAATCCATTTGGACTGGGGTTTGGGCAACATCATGTTGTCAAAACTCCCAGATGAGTCTAAAGTGCATCCAGGATGGAGAATCGGGCACTAGAGTCTCCTGGTTAAACAGCGTTCATGAGTTGCCTTCATAAGAAGCAGGTCTCTACTGCTCTTACTTCAGTTTATTGGTTGTCTGCTATGAAGCATCCTGAGGAATTTCATTAACTTGCCAGCAACACTCTGGGGTAGATGTTATTATGATTGCCATTTGTAAAGGAGAAAACTGAAGTATACAAAAGTTAAAGAGTTGCAGGAATTTGCATAACTGAAAAGCATAGAGCAGGGCTCAAACTCCAACCTCATGTCACCGAAGCCCATGCTGTTACCCACCATCATAGTGCCCTCTACATCACTAGGTGGTCCACTGGCTACTGAGAAAAGTCTGTGTTCCCTAATTCTCATCCGGCACAGGAGAGGCAGAAGCAGGGAGAGAAGATAAATGCATCTCACAGGCTATAGGTCTAACAAAAAGTTCACGGAGTCTTAGTGCTGGTGGGGACCCAGGGACACCCAGTTCAACCACTTCATTTTACAGTTGAGAAACCACAAATCCAGAAAGATTCAGTGATTTCAAAGATTAATAAGCACCTTGACTTCAGAGCCCCATCTCTTAATTTCAAGTGAAGTAAGTTTTCCCTGCACAACGTCAGCTCCTATTTATCATCTTATAGAGGACTGGCCACAAGGGGACCAGCAAACGAAGTCCACATGGGTTAATGTGAGTGTTGTCGTGAGGAGTACAGAGGAAGAGGGTCTTGCTTGTGGCTGGTGAGATTGAGGAACATTTCATGGAGGAAGTGGCTTTTAATTTAAGCCAAGGTCAGTAGGCTTCTAATTTGCTGAGCTGAAAGAAAGAACATTCCATAAGGAGCACAGTGTAAGCAAAGGCAGGAAGAGAAAAGATTTGTTCTAGGAACATAGGATAACCTGGATGGTCTTGAGCAGAGGGGCTGTGTGAGGAGAAGAAACAAGAGACAGGACACAGATGACAGAGCCTGGCGCCATCCGAGGGCACTTTAGCCCAAAGGCAGCAGGACCATGGCTACTGTTCACTGAGGAACGACTGTGTTTCAGAAGCAACATGGCACAGACCAGTGCACAGTGATAAGCATTGGAGAAAAATCATTGAAGCCCAGACTCTCCAAGGCAAGGAAGGCCTGACCTATTGAGGTAGTGGGAAAGGACAGAGTTCAGAGACTGTGGGGGAGGGAAGAACAAACAGCTGCAATGGGGAAGTGCATAAGAATCAGGGAAAGTGAGGATGTGGGAGAAAATCAACCTCAGTGGATGATGGAATTGTACTTACACTGAACCCCACCCCATGAAACAGGACTTAGATAGTAAAGAAAGGGTGTGATGATAAACCCTTTTGGTCATTTTACTAAAAATTTCCTTTCCAAGGTGAGAGCTCAGTAGTTGAAGAAAACACTTGTGGGGCGGAGAGAGGGAGGGAGATAAAAGGAAAAGGCAACTGGAAAGGAAATGGATTTGGGGAGGGTGCAGAAGGACCTCAAAGGAAAGCTTCCATTTTTTTGATCCTTGACCTGGTTGGATAGATGACCAAATAGTCTCAATGGGGACAGTAAGTGGCGATGAACAAAGTTCTGGGGGGGAATGTTACTGAATCAAATCCTCTTGACAGCAGCATATTCCACAATATCCGTTGAGATCGTAGAACACGACAGAATTCCATTTATGTGGTTCAATCCACATTAGATTTGAAAGAAGGTATGGGCAGAGCTAAAGAACCCAACTCCCAAAAGAGAGAAACAGCAGGGAGCCCCAACACCCCTGGGCCTCAGTAGAGGAAGGGCTGTGGTCACAGAGAGGACAGCCACTGTCATCTCCACGGCGCCAGCACAGGGAAGGGCAGAGACAAAGCAGCCACTGCCAGGCTCCTGCATATTCCCATTGCCTGATCACAACAGGAAGTGGAGGGCAAGGCAGGCCAGGTGACCAGCCTTCCTAAAGCCAAGAGCAAGGCAGAGAAGGGCAGAGAATGGATTTGGGGGCCGAGCAATAGAGGAAAACAAGCATACCCAGCAAGCAAAAGGCCTTGGCCCTGAGTCCATTGGAGCCAACTGGCGTGTGACAGCCACTGCTGTCTGTGCCGGTAGGTGACTGTGGAGTTTTCTAGGGGAGGAGGAAGCTCCTAGCTTTGTACAGCTTTGCTGCTGCAACCAGCTTTTTCTTCTCAAATGTCTGATAACTGGCATCTTTGGAATCTTGGGTGGGCGCTTTGTTTTGTAAAACCCACAACCAGATGAGCATGAACCTTTCATGTGATGGCAAAGTTTGCCCTCTTATGCACATAGCTTCCATAAACTGAGTTATGCAAGCTGCCAAAGTATTTTTGTACTAAGTGTGAGAGGAAGCTTGAGAGATTTGGTTTGGCAGGTGAATTGTTGAAATTTCCAAATATTTGGTTTTTGAAGATAAAAGAAAAATTATTACATCACTCATAAAGCTTTATGCTACACCAAATGCCAGAGAATTCACACTTATAGTTTTTGAAGCAGGAGAAAGGAAATGCAGAAAACAACTTATGATCAAAATGTAAAGTCACAAGATTAGAAAAAAATATACTTTCAGATGAAATGACATGTTGTGAAATCTGGAGAAAGGTGTGATAAATTTGCACAGGGACATAAGTGCCTTCCTCCCATGATCTTGCTCTCCTCCCACTGCACCCAGCCCTGGGAGATCAGCAGGCCCAATGACAATGACCCTCAGGCCTGCTAGCTCCTCATCCTAGTTTGACATGGTGCTAAGATTTCATCAAATCAAAACTGCGTCGTTATTTTTTAAAATATCATTTTCAAGGAAAAAAAGACACCATCATATCATATGTACACTTCAATTTTTAGAAACATAAAATAGGGGGTGTGGGGAAATCTTCTATCAAATGTCACATCTTCCAACTTCCAGGGCACCAGTTAGGAGTTGTTTCCTTGATTACAGTAATTCTCAGGAAAGTGCCAATGAGCCTAAGTTCGCTATGGAGGATTTTTCTCTTTAAAGGAGTAGCCTGCTAGCTTAAATGACTCTCCCATTTGTGAAGCAGGGAAAAGGAGATACTTTTGACCCAGAAGAAAATCATCATCAGACATTTGTCATCCCACTCCCAAATATTACTGCCTCCAGACTTTTATCTCAAGACCTCACAGGGCTTTCCTGCATCACTCATTGTTTTTCAAGAATGTCAGCTAAAGGAGCAGTAGAAAGGGCTGGGCATCACCTCAATTTCCAGCCCAGCATCGGCAAGGCCTCCAAAAGTCTACTAATTATAGGAAACTACCCATGGTTTTTGGCAAAGTGACACCAACACAATAAAGTATAAGTTCTTTTTAACATAAAATACCCCACCATCTCTAAACCAAGATGAAGGTTCACATGTGACCAGTACAACACACAACAGAGGATTAGGGCATTTGCTTTGTTGAGAATGTTTATGCACAGTTCTCTGATTAAAAAAAAAAAATGGAGGAAAAATACATAGCCTGCAAACATTTGTTTCTCCTCAATTTGCTCTTACAGAAAAAAAGTATGTGCTTTAGTCTTCTAGAATCAGTCAGATTGGAGACTTATAGGTAACTCAGTGGGTGAGGAGAAGTGAAGTAGAACCAGCAGAAGGAGAGAGGGTCTCAGTTTTAGCCTCTGTATTGGTTTCCTAGGGCTTTTAATTACCATGGACTGGGTGGCTTAAAACAAGAGAAACTTATTCTCACAATTCTGGAGGCTAAAAGTCTAAAATCAAGATGTTGAGAGTACCACCCTCCTTCCAAAAGCTCTGAAAGGGGATCCTTCCTTGCTTCTTCCAACTTCTTGTAGCTCCTTGGCTTGTGGTGACACAATCCAATCTCTGCTTCCATTATCACATGGGCTTCTCTGGGTCTTCTCCCTTCTCTTCTCTTCTAACGACATTTACCATTGGATTTAGAGACTCCTCTAACCCAGGATGATCTCATCTTGAGAAACTTAACATTATTACAACTGCAAAGGCTCTTTTTCCAAATAAGGTCACAACAACCATAGGTTCCAATGGACTTACCTTTGTAGGGGCCACCATCCATCTCAGTACACCCTCCCAGTTCCATCTCCTGGAATATCATTTTATCTTATTGGAAAGTCTTCATCCCAAAATTGAAGAGCCAACAATTTTATCTCTGCCCTTTAACAACCAGCTCCAGCCTCATCCAGCTGGGTCACAGGAGCCACTGACTTTGATGTAAAACTGGGTGTCCGTTCCCTGGCCAGCTGATGGGGGAGACTGTTCTTTTTCCTAGAGTAAGGTACGTGCCCCACACCCCAGATTTCACTGTAGCAGGGAAGTAATTTTACTTTGCTGGATAGACAGGCCTATAGATACATACATTATTGTTATACTAAGTTCGATCACCTTTTTTGTTCAAGACCTTAGTTATCTCTTAGGATAAATGGTATTTTATGGATATGGGGAATGGGTGGGGAGAGAAACTAACCATAGTTTAAACATGTTATAGTTTTTCAAGTTCCAAATGAAGTTTTGACACAAAGTTCATTTGCACACCAGGGATTCTGTGAAGGTTTCCTGTATCAACTACTGAATGAGAACTGGAATTCAAGGGAACTGATTAATAATTGGTCACTCTAACTACATGGCTCAAAGTAGTCTTCACATGAATAATTGAAGAGATTTTTACATGCTTCATGATTCAAAAACTGTATCTTCTTTCCAAGATGATCAAGAACAAAAAGTGGCACTTCATTTAGCTGCTACAGCAAAGTGATGTTTTAATAATAGCTAGAATTCCTCTTCTCCCAAGAGCTCATGGCTCTCTGTGTATGCATTTAATTTATTGTCACAAGATTTCAGAAAAGCAGTTTCAGATATCACTTCACTGTGCATTTGGGGAAACTAAGGCACAGAGATTATAAATGATTGCTATGCCATGTGTTGGCCACCCATTGGGCATTTTATCCATCCTCGCCATCATAAAAGACACATAAGCCTTAAAATTATCGTTCAAGTCCAACCAGTGTGGCTCAGTGGTTGAGCATCGACCTATGAGCCAGGAGGTCAGGGTTTGATTCCTGGTAGCGCACATGCCCAGGTTGCAGGCTTGGTCCCCAGTAGCGGGTGTGCAGGAGGCAGCCAATCAATGATTCTCATCATTGATGTTTCTATCTCTCTCCCCCTCCCTCCCTTTCTGAAATCAATAAAAATATTTTAATTGTCCTTCAAAAGTTAGTCTGTAGCTGAGAAAGAAATAGGACACAAGCCTTATTTTTCAGGTTCTGTGTTTTATCTGGTAAATCTGTGGGTCCCAAATCAGGCAGTGGTTAAATTGGTTTGTTATAAGTGTGCCATGCTGTCCTACCTCAGACCCACTAACTCAATCTCCAGAGGGTAAAACTGGGGTGTTATTGGCTATATCCCCCCTTCCTTTTCTGATGGTCAGTCATATTTGGGTCCCCCTGACATGGGCCTCCTGGGGATCTTTGCTGGCTGCCTCTAGGTACCTGATTCCTGGACCTTCCAGTAGTACCAGGAACTGAATGGACATGTTTGGTCTTTGGTATCTACATCTGAGCCCATGTAACCCCCTGACAGATAAAGCTGTGCTGAAGAACTGTCACTCTAGTTACAGAAATAAGCAGGTAATTCCCTTGCACCAAGGCCTGTGTTGGTCAAACTAATGAAGTCTCTTCTCTGTGTCCCAGCCTCCAGTGAGTAGAAGGGAGAAAACATGGAGTCAAACAGCCCTGTGAACTTGGGCAACCCTTAACCCAGTGATGGTGAACCTTTTGAGCTCGGCGTGTCAGCATTTTGAAAAACCCTAACTTAACTCTGGTGCCGTGTCACATAAAGAAATTTTTTGATATTTGCAACCATAGTAAAACAAAGATTTATATTTTTGATATTTATTTTATATATTTAAATGCCATTTAACAAAGAAAAATCAACCAAAAAAATGAGTTCATAGGTTTGCCATCACTGCCTTAACCTCTTCCTGGGCTTGAGCCTCAATTTCCTCATCTGGATAATGGACATGGGTGGGGGTTAGGGGGTGGAATAGCCATGTAAAAGTAGAATTACCAAAAAAATCAATTTAGTGTATGTGAAATGCCTCACCTGGTATCCAATTCTCTTTCCTCTCTCTGGAAGGTCCCATTTCTGTTACATGAATTCTGGGAATCTCTGTTCCTTCTTTCTATAAGAGTAAGGGCTTGACAAATTATTCTGTGTGAATGTGTCTGTCTGTCTGTCTATCTGTACATTTAAGTTATAATTTGCATTTTATAATTTTAACTACCTGGTTTTCCTGGGTTGGCTGATGAGAACCATTAACTGTAGTTCCAGGTTGAAAAAACAACTCTTTGACTACTCACCTGAGTCTTACCCAGCAGAATTACCCAGGTGGGAAACAGTTAGATTGCAAATCTACTCTGCAATTCAGAGCATCAGTCTGGAGCTTTTCTGAAACCATTGTTTGTTGCTTTTGTTCATGAGGCTGTATCTGTGGCATTGCTTTCCCAACCAATGATCATGAGGCTTATCCAGGTTTTGGCTCATTTTAGAATCCTCCTGCCCCAAAGCCCCAAACGGAATTTTGCATACTCCACCAACATCTTTATTTTGTACAGACTCTCTCAAAGGCAACATCTCAATGGACAGAAATGTGATTTATTTTGTATATGGAATAGACAGTTGTTCTCCCAGTTACAGAAATTCAGAGTTCAGGAAACTGTAGAGTAACCAGCCATCTCAGCTTGACCAAGACTGAAGTATTCACTAGAACTGAGAGTTCCCCTTTTAAAGCCAAGAACATCAAAGGCAGATTGGGATTAGTTGGTCACCCTAGCAGAGAAGGAATGAGGTGAATAAAAAAACCTTTTCATCCTCTCCCAACAACTGAAAGAGATTAAAGTTTTCTTTAGCTGCTCATCTACCTTCCCCCTCCGCCCCCCCTCCCCCCCGCACACACACACACACACACAGATAAACCTGGCCCAAAATAAGGTGTGTTCCCTGGCAGTCTCAGGTATAACTACAACTTCATGCTGGACTCCAGAGTGTGGAGAAATCCAGCTCTTGAAGCTAAACAGTGTTGGGAAATGGCAAACAAAGCGGCTGGGACCACTGGCTTTTGGAATCATGGGAATATTTGCTCAGAATTATCTTTCAATCAAATATCATATGGGGCCAGCCTTGTGGTGGACACAGAATGAGAAAGTTGATAGACTCTGCCATTTACTAGTAGTGTGGCCTTGGGCAGGCCTTCTCTAAGTCTCAATTTCCTTACCTGCACTTTGGTGACAACAAAATCTCTTGTGATGAGAACGAGCAAGCACTTAATAGAAGGCACTGAATCAATGCCTTTTTCTCTTCCATCTCTATGCCCATAATGAGACATATTTAGGGATAGTGTGATGATTCCCTCGAAACATTTCCACATGAGTTGAGATTTTAACTCTCACTGTTGGTATTACAGGACATGAGAGTTGGGGGGAAATTTTTAATTTTCTGCTCTACTATTCTCCAGAATGAGTGTCACTAATGATCCATGAATCTATGAATTACAAAAATCAAGATTCTCCAGTCTAGCCATTTGATAAAGAAATCAACGCCCAGAGTCGATGGTGGTGCTAGGCCTGCTAGATAGCAGATGTGAAATCCAATCCTCTAACTTCCAGTCTTCTGATCCAGTTGTTCCTCCATCATGCTATCTCCCTAGTATTTTCTCAAGGATTTGATGTCTGACAGTGTAAAGAGTTGGGTGAGCAAGAATTAAAGCTGTAAAAAGATACTAACACATTAGTGGTCTTTTATTAAAGGGGGCAAAAGCTAGTTTTTCCAGAAGGAAGTGCAAAGAACATGTAAGTATAGAATGCCTTGCAGAGGTCCAATGGGGGAAGCACAAGAAGACAGGGTTTAGAAGAACTAATGGGAAAGACAACCACAAACTTTACCCAACTAGTTGGCTTCAGGATGGCCAACCAAGAGTATATGTTTGACAGCTTAATGATAGTGACCCAAAGTTGGTTACCTTGTTAAAGGGATACCATTCTCGCTAGGGCTATGATTAGTAAGAAATAGTAGTCCATGACCTGGAAATGTAGAAACAGCACCCCTTAATAAAATGGGGTTCTGGCACCAGCTTTCCCAGGATATCAGATGAGCATCTTTCATATCAGGGCACAGGTAATAGCAGGCTCACCTTGTTTCATTTTATCTGTAATTTTGCAGTACTTTTGCTTACACTTCAGTGCTGCCTCTGTAAATTAGTGTGGAGCCTTAAGAGGGCTATACTCTTGATAAATCATGCTGATAATGTGAAATCACTTTGTGAGCTGGGAAGGAACTGAATGTGTAATCGAAAAGCTGTACCCAATTTGTTCAGTCCAAGAATCTGACAGTTCAAAAGGTAGAGTGCTTCTTGCCAAAAATGAATTGTGAAATGGATTAGAAAATAAAGGTCGCTATTGCAGTTTCTACTTTGCAGCTCATGAGTAGCTCTGACAGCAGCAGCGTAACCCCACCATGTTGTCCAAGACGAAGCTATGACTATGATTTCAAGTTACTTTAACTGTATTTTTTCCCCTAAACTGCAGATAAGACTCGGATTCAAAGTTAATTCTCTTCACCGTACTAATCTGTGAAGAAAAATGAGCCTGCTTATCAGATTCTTGGGAAGTTAGAGATTTAGCTAGATTTAGCAATACCCTATGACAAAGACAAAGTATGTCCAAGAATAATAGAAGTAATGTAGAATGTGATATTTGAAAAGGTATGTTCAATTATACATTAGACTAAATGGAAAATAAATTATAAGTGAGATTGCACATAACAAAGATGTCTAAGCTCTATCCCTGACCCACTTATTAAAAACCATATTCAATGGGTCAAAATTCCAATATATGTTCCCCAGCCACCTGAAAGTGGAGTATTCCTATGAAACTTTTTCTACACCGAAATGGCCTTAAAGTGAAGAAGCAATTACCATTAATGTATATGGAAAAAATGTGTAGCATTCCCAGACTCCCAAAACAACCTACTAAATCATACCAATAACACATAAATCTTAAAATAACACTAACAGAACGTAAAAGCAGTGCAACTTTCACTGCTGGGGTGCAGCTGTGTCTGTAATGGCTCACAGCAAAACAAATACAAACACTAGTTTTGTTTTTTGTATATTTTCATAACAGCAGAAATCCTCTTCTGATTTATTTTAGTTAGTGAAAATAGGTACTAATTTTGGTCTTTCATAAAAGCAAAGTGCTGTAATGGGAACTTTCAAAAAGCAGGGAATATCTGTCTACCAAATGAAGTTTATAGTCTCTTGAAGTTTGTCAAATGGGTTTGACATGTAGTAAGAAAATAATAACAATAATAATAGCTTGTGTAAATGCTTATTCTGTGCCAGGGAGAAGACAATCACTTCCTTGCATCTTAGAGTTGACACAAAAATAAGCATTCAATAAATGTTAGGTATTGTCATAATTGTCACATATAACCATTACAATCCTGAATTATGTACCCTTACTGTTCACATTTTATAGATGATCAAACTAAAGTCCTAAGACATTAGGTATTTGCCCAAGCTCCCATAACTGTATGTTTTGGACCTGAGGAATCAACTCTTTCTTATCTAACCCAAGAAGCCATGCTTTAGACTACTCTGCTCTAGTTCCTCCCTGCTCTTCACATTGCCTTTGCCTAAGTCCTTTGTCCTTGTGGTAAAGTCAATAATGCAACTAAAGCTCAGACTCACATATATTACATATGTGAATTGTTAGCATTATATATGACTAGAGGCCTGGTGCACAAAAATTTGTGCACTTGGGGCAGGGGGTCCCTCATCCCGGCCAGTGCCCTCTCACAGTCTGGGACACCTTGGGCGATGACCACCTGCTGGCTTAGGCCTGCTCCTTGGGGGATTGGGCCTAAGCTGGCAATCAGACATCCCTCTGGCAGCCCGGCAGCCCTTGGGGGATGTCCACTTGCCAGCGGGGAGCAGACCTAAGCTGCAGTCAGACATCCTTAGCACTGCTGAGGAGGTGGGAGAGGCTCCCACCACCACCGCTGTACTGGCAGCCATCAGCCTGGCTTGTGGCTGAGCAGAGCTCCTCCCATGTGAGAGCGACCTGACCACCAGAGGGAAGCTCCTGCATTGAGCGTCTGGCCCCTGGTGGTCAGTGAGTGTCATAGTGACCAGTCATTCCCAGTCTTTCTGCTGTTAGGATCAGTTTGCATATTACCCTTTTACTATATAGGATAGAGGCCTGGTGTATGGGTGGGGGCTGGCTGGTTTGCTCTGAAGTGTGTCCCGGATCAGGGTGGGGGTCCCTCTTGGGTGCCCAGCCAGCCTGGGTGAGGGGCTGATGGCTGTTTTCAGGCTGGCCACACCCCCTTTATGGTGGGGGTCCCCACTGGGGTGCCTGGCCAGTCTGGGTGAGGGGCTGAGGGCCTTTTTCAGGCTGTCCAGCGACTGAAGCTCTCAGCCTCTCCTTTTTTTCTTTTTTCTTTTATATTCTGGGATTTATTTACCTTCTATAATTGAAACTTTGTTGCCGTCCTGCTCACTCCATCTCTGAGGCCACGGCTGGCTGAAAGCAGGTAACTGGGGTTTGTTTAGCTTCTATAATTGAAACTTAGTTGCTTTCAGAGCTCAGAGCTGGGCTGCAGCAGGCGGAAAACTTTGGCTTCCTCCATCACTGCAGCAAGCAATCCTCTTGCTCACTTCAGCTGCGTGGCTGCCGGCCGCCATCTTTGTTGGCAGTTAATTTGTATATCTCGCTGATTAGCCAATGGGAAGCGTAGCGGAGGTATGGTTAATTACCCTTTTTGTCTTTTATTAGGTAGGATTAAGTGTGGGCTTTGGAACCAGCTCTCCTACTTACCACTTGTTAGACCTTCCACAAGTTATTTAACCTCTCTGTGTCAGTTTCCTCATCTATAAAATGAAAATAATAATACCTCTCACATAGGGTTGTTGAAGAAAAAATTAACACCAGGAAACTTCTCTGTAAATGTTACCTAGTATTGTCACTAAATGCCCTATTAAATGTCAATAGCCTCACAAACAACAAGTGTTGGAGAGGATGTCGAAAAAAAGGAACTCTTCTGCACTGCTGGTGGGAATGCAGACTGGTGCAGCCACTGTGGAGAACAGTATGGAGCTACCTCAAAAACTAAAAATGGAACTCCCATTTGACCCAGTGATCCCACTACTAGGAATATATCCCAAGAAACCAGAAACGCCAATCAGAAAGGATATATGCACCCCTATGTTCATAGCAGCACAATTCACCATAGCTAAGATTTGGAAACAGCCTAAGTGCCCATCAGCAGATGAATGGATTAGAAAACTGTAGTACATATACACAATGGAATACTATGCTGCGGTAAAAAAAAAAAAGGAACTCTTGCCTTTTGCAACAGCATAGATGGAACTGGAGAGCATTATGCTAAGTGAAATAAGCCAGTCAGAGAAAGATAAATACCACATGATCTTACTCATTTGTGGATTATAGAGAACAACATAGACTGATGAAAAGGGACAGACCCAAAGACTGAGAAACAGCGATCAGGCTATCAATCCCCAGAAGGAAAGTAGGGGAGGGAGGGGGTAAGGGGAAGAGATCAACCGAAGGACTTGTATACATGTATATAAGCCAAACCAATGGACATGGACAACAGGGGGATGGGAGCATGAGTGTGCGGGGTGGGGGGTGGGGGGAGGAGGAGGAGGTTGGGGGTTAATGGGGGGGATGAGGACACATTTGTAATACCTTAACTAATAATAAAAAAAAAATGTCAATAGCCTCTCAATCACATACTTGCCTACACAATATGTGATACAAGTGTAATAATGTCTTAGGACATTTTTCCAACTTGGGAAGATGCCATCATCCTAGTTGATAGCAGTAAATTCTAGAAGACTGAGCATGCCCCAGCCCTGTGAGTGATAGTTCCAGGGTGCCTTAAGCCAGAGGATGGAGACTCTATTGTATCAAGTACTATTTCCCTTTGGGATTTATAGACATTGATGAACCTATGTGAAGGTGAATGAATAAAATGACCAGAGTCCTTTTCATGTGCAACAGGTGTAAAACTGTCATTTCAGTCATGGCCACAGCTACTATTTTTAGAACAGCCAGATCAGTCAGCTCCTAGTTAGGGAAGAGGCTCCTACCTTCACTAGAGATATGCGAGAGTCCCCAGACAGGCTCTCCTGCCAGAAATTATGAACCTGTCATTCCACCATTACAAATAGCTTCATCTCTGTAGCTCTCAAAGGCCCTTTCTCCTGAAGAATCCACTAATAAGATTCCATGTGCCTGGAATGTTCCAAGCTTTATCAGAACACACCTTGATTGGCTAATAGTTGACACCTTTTGTAAGGGACTGGAGCCAGGAGGATGAGGGAACAGGCAAGAAGCCAACCTATGTGACTCTGCTCTGGTGTGAGTCTCTAAGTCCCTCAAGGCATTAATAGTATGTCTTGCTCATAAAGAGACTTTCAATAAGATTGAATGAGCTGTTCAGATCTTTGTACAAGATTATATGTAAAAACTTCTGAGACCCATAATTCCCAGTCTTTGCATGCCCTCAGTGAAGATCCCTGGAATAGTCTGGGGCTTTCCAGAACAAAAGAAGGGCCTGATTATTAAGTTATGTTTGTCATTAAGTCATTAGTGATTCATATATTTAAGTCTAATGGGCTACTCAGCTTAATGATTGTTGCAAAGAAGGTAACTTTGAGACAGTATCAGGGTAACATCTCGACTTGACTGAAAGGACTCCATCTTAGAGGCCTATGTATGACTCCTTGCTTCCAGGAAAATTCCATAGTTTAAATTAACCTAACCACATACATGGAGTGTATGACAATAGCATCCTTTCTTAAGACCATGTTCTGCAAAATAGTTTTTGTCAATTAAATGGTGACTAGAATATTTGTGCAAGCATTATTTCACAGGCTCTTTGGGTGGCCCACTGACCATGGAAAACACCTTGTGACTATCCTGAATCAACTGCCACCAGATGATGATTATGGGACAACTGACCTCATCTTCATTCCCAAGCCCTGCATTCACCCCAGGCCCCTATATAAGCCATTCACAAGAACCCCTCAGGGAGCTTGACTTCTCTTCTCAGGTCAACTCCCTTGTGCACAAGCTCTTTTCAATAAACTCTATCTGGCCAAAACCGGTTTGGCTCAGTGGATAGAGCATCGGCTTGCGGACTGAAGGGTCCCAGGTTCGATTCCGGTCAAGGGCATGTACCTGGGTTGCGGGCATATCCCCAGTGGGAGATGTGCAGGAGGCAGCTGATCGATGTTTCTCTCTCATCGATGTTTCTAACTCTCTATCTCTCTCCCTTCCTCTCTGTAAAAGATCAATAAAATATATTTAAAAAATAAAAATAAAAATAAACTCTATCTGCTTGATCTTGTACTGAGTTCAGTGCTCATTTTCATGACATTGAGACTCAAGAACCTGACATTCAAAGTCCAGTAACAATTTCACACATTTCATCTCCATCTAGCAGGAACTTCAGCTTTGACCAAGGGCTGGGCCACCAAGACTCTCTCATTAAATGCATGTCTCCCTCAGAAACAGGTTGTGCTGTCCTCTTCTTGTGAAGGACCCAATCTTCAAATTCTAGATGCTGATGTTATTCAAATGTCTTTAAAGTGAGAAGGCAAGAGGAGAAATGGAGTTGGTATATATAACCATGCAAGAAATTCTCTCTCCATTTCTTTGTAGTTCAAATGAAAAAGTTTCCTTACCCAGAAAAGAAACAGTCAAGATTTATACTTAAATGTTAATTTTGAAAGATAAAATTGTTTTATCTTCTAGTGTATTTTATTTGCATTTTCCCCTATAAAATATGTTTACTTGTTTTAAAATTCAAAGTGTCTTAATTAGTTTTCACAAGAAACTTATTGTCTTTTGGGTTTTATTTTGTTTTTTAATTGAGGAAGAAACTGTGAAATTGTTATGCCGAGATACTTCGTACATTCTTGCTCAATTCCCTGCCCTAAAACATCACATTTGGATTTTTTAGGCCTGTCCTACCTGTTCAGTTTTCTAGTTATGGCGATACAATGATAGTAATGATGCATAAATGTGGGTGGTAGAGAGAAATACTTCATATTTCTTTTCTCTCCTGTCCTAATATACAATCCAGTAACTATTAGCCTAGACCAGTGGTTCTCAACCTTCTGGCCCTTTACATACAGTTCCTCATGTTGTGACCCAACCATAAAATAATTTTCATTGCTACTTCATAACTGTAATGTTGCTGCTGTTATGAATTGTAATGTAAATATCTGATATGCAGGATGGTCTTAGGCGACCTCTGTGAAAGGGTCGTTCGACCGCCAAAGGGTCGTGATCCACAGGTTGAGAACCGCTGGCCTAGACCAAGGACCCAACTTTTGCAAAAGCTTTAAAAGCTCTGCCTTCCTCTGCCCCATTGGGATCCCAGACAAGGCAGGACATGGGCATGTGCCAGTGACAACCCAGAGAACCCCTCTCCTGGCTAGAAAGGAAGAATGCTTTGGAGGCAAAGGCTAGAGTCTGGCCTTTGAATTTTAGTTTTGCCCTTAGCAGTTGGTGGAACTTGGGAATGTTACCCAGCTTTTTGAGCCTCTATTTCCCCATTAATAGAACTATGGATTAAAATAGGTACACTACAGATTTATATTGAGAATTGAGTAAGACCATATTTGAAAGCAAACAGCAGAAGATATTTAACCAATGTTAATTTCTTGCCTCTGATCTGACTATTGATTATGTTTATAACTCCCTTTGTAAACCACTTTCCTTCTCAGAATTTTAATCTAATTTTGTGTTTGACAGCTGTGCCCAAATGAGTTATAATTTATTAAAGTTCAGGACAATGCTAATTTAAAAATATTTGTGGCTGCTGGCAAGACTGACTTAAGGAACACACAGAGAAGAATAAATATTTGATGGGTAACGGATTGAATGGTGGCCCACCATAAAGATACGTGCATGCCCTAATCCCAAAACCCTGTGGATGAGACATCATTCAGGGAAAAAGTCTTTGAAGATGTAATAAAATTAAGATTAGAAGAGGAGACCTTTACGATAGGTCTTAAAGCAGTGAAAAGTGACTTTGTAAGAGTGGGGCATAGGGAGATAACAGACAGAAGAGGGAAGGCAATGTGACCATGGAGTCAGAGATTGGAGTGTTATAGCCACAAGTCAAGGAATACTGACAGTCACCAGAAACTGGTAGAGACAAAGAATGAATTCTTCCCTAGAATTCCTGGAGAGAGTGCAGCCCAGCTGGGTTTCAAACTTCTCGCCTCCAAACTATAAGAGAATAAATTTCTGTTGTCACCACATTTGTATTATTTTCTTACAGTAGCCACAGGAACCTAATTCAAGGCGCTACTATTATCAATAAATATAGATTTCCTTCCTCTCAATCTTATCTAATAAAAAGGGAATATGCAAATTGACCATCATGCCATCACAAAGATGGTGGCGCCCACAGCGGAGGCAGGGTTTCCATAACTCAAGATGGCTGCACCCACAGTGAAGTCTGAATTCCCATAAGCCTTAATCAGCAATCAGTAGGGACCTGAGGCTGCGTGGCCCAGGGCCGGGGCAGGGAACCTGAGTCTGCACCCCCTCACCCAGTGGGACTTGACAGGGGACCTCAGGTCACACCCCCACCCTGGCACCAGGCTGGGGGACCTCAGGCCATGCCCCCTTGCCTGGCAGGGCTTGACAGGGGACCCAAAGGTGTGCCCCCCACCTTGGTACTGGGCCAGGGACCTCAGGCTGCAGCCCCCGCCCTGCGCTGGGGGACCTCAGGCCACATGCCCCACCCTGGTGCCAAGGGACCTGAGGCTGCACCCCCTGGCCAGTGGGGCTTGATGGGGGACCTTATGCTGCACCCCCTGGCCAGTGGGGCTTGATGGGGGACCTGAGGCTGCACCCCCCCCTCCACACTCAGCAGGGCTTGACGGGGGAACCTCAAGGTACGCCCCCCACCCTGGTGCCAGGCCGGGGGACCTGAGCGTGCATTGGGAGACCTGAGGCTGTGCCCCCAACCCAACATGTGCCAGGGGTCCTGCAGCTGCACCCCCCCACACACACACTTGGCGCCAGGCTGGGGGACCTGAGGTTATGCCCGCCACCCAGTGGGGCTTGATGGGGGCCCTGAGGGGCTTGACAAGGGTGGGGCTGGCTGGGTCTGGGTCTCGCACGATTTTGAGGCACTGTGGGTGGGTGGAGACTTGACTCTGGGTCCCACAGTGCGCCCCAGACTCTGACTGGAGGAAGATTTTCATATATGTTTTACTAATTTTTTTTCATCTCTGACACTTCTGTTATAGAGAAAGGGCAAATAGTAATATTAAAATATTTCCTCTAATTAATCCCCTTTTAATGTGCATGAATTTTGTGCACCAGGCCACTAGTTATATTATAAACCTAAACTGCTCTAAAAATAGTCATGTATATGACTAGTACTATTAGATGATGAAAAAGTTCCTACTCTTGGCATTTTTTCTGACAAGAATCTTTACTGAAATAGTGGCAGTCAAGGGTAGAAGGAAGAGTTTCTCAGAATATTGAAGTCATATTAAGTCATTCTACTTTTAATCACCAAAAGTGTCCCCTGAGTAATATGAAAAAGTAAAAGAAAAGCCACTTTTAAAGGAAGTGTTTTTCTTTATATTCTTGCATGTCAAGGTTGATGGTGCTGGGGAGCCGCCAATACCAATACACTTGACATTATTACCAGTAGGGGACTTTTCATCCCCACCCCAAAACCAATCCTGTAAACAAGGATTATGAAGACATTTTGTGACTCCATCACTCCTCTTTTGTACATTGCAATGCTGATAACCTCCAACACTCTACTCTTAAATAACAAAAGTAAATGTTGGCTCAGTTCTCTGATCTTCTTTAAAAAGTCCATGTATCACCATTTGGCATCTTCAGTTTTGACTCATTCAGGATATTATGCTCTTTTCATGAGTACACAATGAGCTAAGTTTTCTCAAGGGTGGAGCTATGTACTTAGGGAGAAAAGTTTATAAGATTTTCTTCTCAACTCTAATAAATTAAAATTATCTTTCTTAAAAAAAAACAACACAATTTCCCTATTTCCTAGGAGGGTAGTACAACTGGTAGATCAGAGAACATCAAGAACATAATATCAAATTGAATGTAAACACATAGTAGTGATTTGCAAGTTTGAGCAGCAGGAAGGTACCTCTGGTACCTGTGCTATTATTAAGATTGGAGTTTGGGGTGATTGTCTTATATCTCAGTTCAAAAAAGGTTAATGGGATTTCAAATCATGCATCAGGGCAGGCAGGACCAGCATTCTTTATGTAATGAGTATGAGTTCCTTGGCTTGTTTTGCAATTCCTTGACTAAGTATATGACTTTTTACATAAGTCAATACTTCTTCTTTTTTTATTTCTTCCATTTAGTTGATGTTTTCCATTGCTCCCTTTCACAAGAGTTAAGAAAGTATCAAATAGCCTGGCCAGTGTGACTCAGTACTAGAGCGTTAACCTATGAACCAAGAGGTCACAGTTCGATTCCCGGTCAGGGCACATGCCAAGATTGCAGGCTTGATCCCCAGTAGGGGACATGGAGGAGGTAGTCAATCAATGACTCTCTCTCATCATTGATGTTTCTATCTCTCTCTCCTTCTCTCTTCCTCCCTGAAGTAAAAAAAATATTTTTTTTAAAAAAAGAAAGCATCAAGTCAAACAGGATCTTTACCTATTTTTTACTATTTCTTCAGGAAAAAATTTATATAGGTATTTCCTGCTTTTAAATACAAGTTATCCCTGGAGACTAAGTGTCTCATTATGGGACAAAACACTAACTTCACATATTCCTGTATCTTTGTTCCCAACACACAGTAGGTACCATATAAATATTAACTGGCTGAATATGTTTATATGAATATTAACTGCATGAATATGTTTAAATGTACATATTGAGCATCATAAGTAAAAAAGCATCAAATGAGTATGTCATAAAGCAAAGAATAAGTCTTTAAATTAGGCAGCATGAAAATTTAATCAAAAAGTGATCAATATTTAACCAGAACCTACTACATGCCAGACACTTTTTGGGCACTGGGAATGCAGCGAACAAGACAAAATGCCTTCCCTCATGAGACTGTCATTTAAGCTAGAGGAACAGATAAATAAATAAACAAGTATAAGGCAAAATTATGAGCTCTACTTGAGATGCATGTAGATATTCACCCAAAATCAAACATGAGAGTTGGTTGACTTCCAGGTCAACTAACTCTGATCCTTTCAACTCCTTATTTTAAAACCCCCAAATTTAAGCTTTCACAGTGCAGCATTTTTAATGGAATAGACCCATGCCTTCAAATCTATATTGAAAGCTGCATTTTATTAAGGCCTTTTCCAAGTGTAGACCATAGCCCCGAAGCAAGCATCAAAAGCTTAAACCAGTTTCCCAAGGTGTGCTCTGCAGATCTAAAACTAGAAGTCATTCATTTATTCAACAAAATATTTATTGCATTCCACATATTCATGGGAAAACTAACAGTGGGGATACAGCAGTGAATAAGTCAAATTCTTTCTCTTCTCATGGAGCTTATATCCTGGTGGGGGGCAGGGGTAGATAGTAAAGAAAAATTTACACACAGACACACACACACACAAACACACACACACACACACACACACACGCGTATACACACACATTGTCATATTGATAAGTGCTATGAAAAAACACAAGGCAACTGTAATTTTTCAATTATTCTTTTTTTAAAATTCTTTATTGTTTAAAGTATTACATAAGTCTCCTTTTTCCCCTATTGACCTCTCTCCGCCTCCCCCACCCCCCAGCACATGCTCTCACCCCCCACCCCTGTGAAGGCACCTACATCTACACTAATAAAAGAGAAAAATGGTAATTGGCGTACGATGATACCCTTTTCATTGGCTAATCAGGGCTATATGCAAATTAACTGCCAACTATGATTGGCAGTTAACTGCCAACTAAGATTGGCAGTTAACTGCCAACAAGATGGCGGTTAATTTGCATATGTAGGCACAATGCAGGGAGGCAAAAGGGAAAGCAGGAAGAAGCCTCCTGCCACTGACAGTGATCGGAAACCCAGGGGGGAGCTAAGAGCTGGGGGGCAGGGCAAAGGCAGCCCTGGGGCCGCCTTTGCCCTGCCCCCCAGCCATGATCGGAGAATCAGACGCCTTTGCCGCCCTGGCCAGTGATAGCAGGAAGTAGGGGTGGAGCCAGCGATGGGAGCTGGGCACAGTCGAAGCTGGCAGTCCCAGGAGCTAGGGGTCCCTTGCCTGGGCCTAAAGCGAAGCCCACGATCGCGGCGCCCCCCGCTGCCACTGCAGGTCCCCGCTGCCCGGGGCGGATGCCTAGGCCAGAGGCGTTAGGCCTGGGCAGGGGCGGAGCCTGCAACCGCAGGGAGCTGGGGGTCCCCTGCCCAGGCCTGACACCTCTGCTGGAGGCCTCAGGCCTGGTCAAGGGGCCGATCCGGTGATTGGTGATCGGAGGGTGATGAGGGTCAACTCCTCTGGCCGAGGCATCAGGCCTGGGCGGGGGGCTGAGCCGGGGATTGGGGGGATATGATGGTCCCCTTGCCCAGGCCTGAAGCCTGGGTCAGAGGCGTCAGGCTTGGGCAGGGGGTGGAGCAAGCGATCAGAGGGAGATGGGGGTCCCCTGCCCAGGCATGATTCCTGGGCCAGAGGCCTCAGGCCTGGGCTGGGGGCAGAACCAGTGATGGGGGGAAATGAGGGTCCCCTGCCCAGGCCTGACGCCTGCGTCAGGCCTGGGCAAGGGGCCGATCCTGCGATTGGAGGGTGATGGGGGTCAACGCCTGAGTGCTCCCAGTATGTGAGAGGGGGCAGGCTGGGCTGAGGGACACTCCCCCCCCCCACCCAGTGCACGAATTTCGTGCACCGGGCCCCTAGTTTTAAATAAGATGGTCAGGAAATGCCTCTCTAATAAGTGGTTAATTGAGCAGAGAGACCTGAAAGAAGTGAGGGAATGAGTCATGGTGGTGTCTGGGGAAGAGCATTTCAGGAAGATTACAACAAGTAAAAGGCCTTGAGGCAGGAGGTCAGTGTGATGGGAACACAGTGACTGAAATTGTAACTGGTGGGAGATAAGATCATAGAGGCAATGAAGGTCCAGATCAAATAGGGTCTGATATACTACTGTAAGGATTTTGGCTTTTACTGTGACTGGGTTGGGGAGCCATTGGAAGATTTTGAGCAGAGGGATGACATGACTTGGGTATTTAAAAACTGTGGTATGGAAAGTAGACAATAGGAGCAAGGTGGGAACAGGGAGATGAGTTAAGTGGTGACATCAACAACCCAGGAGGAAGATGGTGGCAGTTTGGACTACAATGGTTGAAGTGGAACTGGTGAGAAGTGGTCAGATTTGGGCCAATAGGACTTGCTTATTTTTGTATGTGATGTGTTAGAAAAAGAGAAACTTCCAAGATTTGGGGACCAGGAAACTAGAAAGTGAGGTTACCATTTACGAAGATGAAGAAGATGAGAAGTAGCCTTGGAGAGGCAGATGTCAAGCATCTGTTTCTCAACATGTCAAGTATAAGATGTCTGTTATACAGCCAAGAGGAGTTATTCATTAGACAGAACATGCCAGGCCAGAAATGAGAGCTGGTATATAGGGGGAGAGTTCTATGGACAAAGGATTTTGAAATGCTGGGTAAAGCAGAGCAGGCTCTTTTACTCTAGGACTCCTTAAAGTTTTAACCAAAATGTACTTTGTGGGGCCCAGACCTGCGAGAGGACAAAGGTGTCCTGAAAACCACCGCTAACTCAAACCCAAGATGGGAAAGGAAAAGACTCACATCAACATCGTCGTCATTGGACACGTAGATTCCGGCAAGTCCACCACTACTGGCCACCTGATCTACAAATGGGGCATCGACAAGAGAACCAGCGAGAAATTTGAGAAGGAGGCTGCTGAGATGGGGAAGGGCTCCTTCAAGTGTGCCTGGGTCTTCAGCTGAAAGCTGAACGGGAGCGAGGTATTACCATTGATATCTCCCTGTGGAAATTCAAGACCAGCAAGTATTTGTGACCATCATTGATGCCCCAGGGCACAGAGACTTCATCAAAAACATGATTACGGGCACATCTCAGGCTGACTGTGCTGTCCTGATTGTTGCTGCTGGTGTTGGTGAATTTGAAGCAGGTATCTCCAAGAATGGACAGACCTGTGAGCACGCCCTTCTGGCCCACACACAGGGTGTGAAACAACTGATTGTTGGTGTTAACAAAATGGATTCCACTGAGCCACCCTACAGCCAGAAAAGATAGGAGGAAATTGTTAAAGAAGTCAGCACCTACATTAAGAAAATAGGCTACAACCCTGACACAGTAGCATTTGTGCCAACTTCTGGTTGGAATGGTGAGAACATGCTGGAGCCAAGTGCTAACATGCCTTGGTTCAAGGGATGGAAGGTCACCCGTAAAGATGGCAATGCCAGTGGAACCACGCTGCTTGAAGCCCTGGATTGCATCCTGCCACCAACTCGTCCAACTGACAAGCCCCTGCATCTGCCCCTCCAGGATGTCTACAAAATTGGTGGTATTGGCACTGTCCCTGTGGGCTGAGTGGAGACTGGTGTTCTCAAGCCTGACATGGTGGTCACCTTTGCTCCAGTCAATGTTGCAACTGAAGTAAAGTCTGTTGAAATGCACCATGAAGCTTTGAGTGAAGCTCTTCCTGGGGACAATGTGGGCTTCAATGTCAAGAACGTGTCTGTCAAAGATGTTCGCCGTGGCAATGTGGCTGGTGACAGCAAAAATGATCCACCAATGGAAGCAGCTGGCTTCACAGCTCAGGTGATTATCCTGAATGACCCAGGCCAGATCAGTGCTGGATATGCACCTGTGCTGGATTGTCACACAGCTCACATTGCTTGCAAATTTGCTGAGCTGAAGGAGAAGATGGATCGTCTTTCTGGGAAAAAACTGGAAGATGGCCCCAAATTTTTGAAATCTGGTGATGCTGCCATCGTTGATATGATTCCTGGCAAGCCAATGTGTGCTGAGAGCTTCTCTGACTACCCTCTTCTGGGCCATTTCACTGCTGGTGACATGAGACAGATAGTTGCTGTAGGTGTCATCAAAGCAGTGGACAAGAAGGCAGCTGGAGCTGGCAAAGTCACCAAGTCTGACCAGAAAGCTCAGAAGGCTAAATGAATATTATTTCCAACACCCGCCACCCCAGTCTTAATCAATGGTGGAAGAACGGTCTCAGAACTGTTTGTCTCAATTGGCCATTTAAGTTTAATAGTAAAAGACTGGTTAATGATTACAATGCATCGTAAAACCTTCAGAAGGAAAGGAGAATGTTTTGTGGACCATTTGGTTCTTTTGTGTGTGTCGCAGTTTTTAAGTTATTAGTTTTTAAAATCAGTACTTTTTAATGGAAACAACATGACCAAAAATCTGTCACAGAATTTTGAGACCCATTAAAATTACAAATTTTAATGAGAAAAAAAATGTACTTTGTGAACATCCAAGAGAAGGATTTAAGTTTTATAAAACTTATTTAGCTTATTTATTAAGTTTCATCATACGTATTTTGGGGAGCTTTAAGTCACATTACTATTCCATAGAATATCCTTTGGAGAATACTGTTGAAGACAGTGAATGCTAATATTTTAATATCTCTACCTTGAAGCAAGATATTACATAAAGCAATATAATTTTGGAATTATACCTTTTAATTGGTACCTGATTACTTCTGTGCTTCTTTGCATTTAGTCTTGTAAATTAATAGAACCCCTTTCTAGCTTAGAAAAAGAAAGATTATTTTGAGTTTAATTGTATAAATTAAACTCTAAGATCTTGAGCAGTTCACTCCTTTTGTGCAATAATAAAGTCAAGTTTCTAAACCTACAGGACAAAGGGCTCAACCTTACAAAGTGCAGGCTGAAAGAGTTCAATTTGCCTTTATCCATTATTTTTTCTTCAAAACAATGTGTCTTGTAGATTCAGACCACCACCTCGCATACCCATCGTGATCAGTTTTAGCCTCTTGTCCTATCACCGTCACAGTACTCTTCCCTGACGATCTCATGTTTTCCCATGACTTAAACCACATACACACCAATTACCTCCAAATTCACATCTCCTGCTCCCAGCTCTCCCTGATTTCTAGAACAGTATTTCCAACTGCTGTCAGCATCTCTGCTGTGATATCCTAAAAGCATCTCCAACTCAGTGTTTCCCAAACTGAGTGAGAGCAACCACTCCCTCAGAACCCGTTCCTCCTCCTGAAATGCTTACTTTGATTTGAAACCACTGAGTTCCTGCTGCCTTACTGAGAAGCCTAAAGTCATCGTCACTTAGTTGACTCCATCTGCCTCCTGCTTCCCCTCTCCATGCCCCCACATGAAGCCATTCACTGCATGGTCATCACTACTTTCTAAATACCTCCCAGTCTTCATCCTCTTCATCCTCCAGAGACACTTCCTCAGTTCAGGTTCTAATCCTGTCCTACCTAAATTGTTTCATTAGCGGAGAAACTAAGATGGCGGCATAGATAAACACCGGGAAATTGCTGCTTCCCACAAAAATTGAAAAACACGTCAAAAACACAAAACGGACATCATCCAGAACTACAGGAAGGATGGCTGAGTGTAAATTCTACAACTAGAAGGAAAGAAAAGCACACTGAGAGCCAGAGGAGCTGCGGAAGTAAAGTGCAGAGATAGGGGGCTCGAGCGCGCACGCGGAAAAGGGCTGGCACCTGAGGACGCGGCTGTCTTTTTGAATCCGGAGGATGTCACAAGCTCCCTACGGCTCTGAACTCCGGTTCCGGGAAGTCTCTGGGGACCCAGGACTCATACGGGGAGAAACTGGACTGTTTGGCAGCGGGCCAACTTGAGGGTGGCTTTCCCTCAGAGGTGCTTGCAGCCGTTACCGGGACACTGAGACTCGCAACTCCTTAGGGCAGGGCTGAGGCTCCGCCATAGCCGCTTGCTCCGCCCTTTGATTCCTTGAGCCCCCGCCCCACCCAGGCTGCAGCAGAGGCTTTTGCATATGAATGCCCCGGCCCTTTGTAACCTGTAAATACCTAACTGCAGCCTGGCCAGACAGACCCAGAACTTCCAAGAGAAGGCCCAAGGCCCCACAGTGGCTTGCATTGCTTCACAGCTGAGCCTCATCAGGGCCAAAAAAAGGAAGGGGAATCTGCAGTTCTCTTCATAGTTCCTGCTGTGTAACCTCAGGCAGAGGCTAAATTAGCACCTCCTTAGATCCAAGAGCCACTGTACCCAGTGGTCAGAGGGGGACCATCCAGATCACAACTCCTCAGATCCATAAGGGACACACTCAGGGTGCAGTCTCAGTGAGCACCAAAGCCCCACTGAAGCAAGTCTTGCCCCAGAAGGGTGTCTCAGCACAGAAGTTCTCCCACTGCAGACACAGCTGATTCTCACTGCCAATTGGCCTGGAGGTCAATTCCTCCCAGTGATCCTACAACAACCAAGGCATAGCTACCTCAGGTAACTGGGGAGGCTGAGCCACTGGGCCCTACAGGACACCTAGCACACAAAGCCACTCTATCAACACAGGGAAGCAGCCAAAATGCGGAGACAAAGAAACAGGTCACAAATGGCAGAAATGGAGGAAAGCAAACGACTGGATATAGAGTTCAAGGCCACGAACTTTATGGAAACCGCCGATAAATTTAATGAGTCCCTCAATAAGTATAGTGAGACCCTGGAGGACATGAAAAAGGACCAACTAGAAATTAAGCATACACTGACTGAAATAAAGAATAATTTACAGAGATCCAACAGCAGACAAGAGGATCCCAAGAATCAAGTCAATAAGCATAACCAATGGACATAAGACACTGGGGGATAGGGGAGGCTAGGGGACTGTCTAGGGCAGGGGGATAAAATGGACACATATGTAATACCCTTTGTAATACTTTAAGCAATAAATTAAAAAAAAAAAAGAATCAAGTCAAAGATTTGAAATACAAAGAAACAAAAAATACCCAACCGAGAAAGAAAAAAGAAAAAAGATTCCAAAAATATGAAGATAGTGTAAGGAGCCTCTGGGACAACTTCAAGCGTACCAACATCAGAATTATAGGGGTACCAGAAGAAGAGAGAGGGCAAGAATTGAAAACCTATTTGAAGAAATAATGACAGAAAACTTCCCCTACCTGGTCAAAGAAATAGACTTACAAGTCCAGGAAGCGCAGAGAACCCCAAACAAAAGGAATCCAAAGAGGACCACACCAAGACACATCATCATTAAAATGCCAAGAGCAAAAGACAAAGAGAGAATCTTAAAAGCAGCAAGAGAAAGACAGTCAGTTACCTACAAGGGAGTACCCATACGACTGTCAGCTGATTTCTCAACAGAAACCATGCAGGCCAGAAGAGAGTGGCAAGAAATATTCAAAGTGATGAATAGCATGAACCTGCAACCAAGATTACTTTATCCAGCAAAGGTATCATTCAGAATAGAAGGTCAGAGAAAGAGCTTCACAGATAAGAAAAAGGTAAAGGAGTTCATCACCACCAAATCAGCATTATATGAAATGCTGAAAGGTATTCTTTAAGAAGAGGAAGAAGAAAAAGGAACTCTTACCATTTGCCACAGCATGGATGGAACTGAAGAGCAGATAAATACCACATGATCTCACTCATTTGTGGAATATAATGAACAGCATAAACTGATGAACAAGGACTGATCCAGAGAAGGAGAGGCATTGATTGGACTGTCAGGCTTTGGAGGGAGGGTGGGGGGGGTGGGGGTAAGGAGGAAAGATCAACCAAAGGACTTACATGAAGGCATATAGGCCTAACCAATGGACACGGACAACGGGGGAGGGGGGGGGGCATGAGTGGGGGGGGGTAGAGGGTAACATGGGGACAAGGACACATATGTAATATCTTAATCAATAAAAAATATATTTAAAAAAATACCTAACATAAAAAAAAAATTGTTTCATTAGCTTCAAAGTGGTCTTTCTACCTTCTGTAGGGGCCACCAACAATACCCAGTCCTCCTTGTTACTGCCAGTGTTACCTTGTCAAATGGAAAACTAGTCACATAACTCCTCTGACGAAAAGCCACCCCTAGTGTCTCATTATCTCCAGAATAAAGCAGGTGTGTTCAGGGTCTTTCATAGTCTGGCCCAACTCACCTTCCCTGCCTTCCCTCCCACCACCCACACCCCAAGACACACAGAACAGCTTTCTTCCCATACATGACCTTTCATACTTCCATGCCTTTGTACATGCTGGAGTCTTGCCCTGCTAGGACATGTCCCATCTCTCTTCATGCCTATCCAAACTACCATCTTTTATCAGGCTTATCAAAAATTGAAGCTCATTTAAGAGCCTTTCTTCTGGTCCCCTCAAGCAGTCAGATCTCTCTGGTACTCAGACCTTCACATGTAACACAGGTTTCTCTGTACCTTGGCAGCCTGAGGATAAAATGGGAAAATGTGGATCATCTGAGTGAGAGCCTCCTGCTCTCAGCTCCTAACAACAAAAGTTGGGCATTTGAGTTTAGGACAACACTATATAGGTGGTTGTTTTTAAGGCTAATGAAATGGATCACATTGATCCTTAACAACATACCAGGCCAAAGAACCAAACCCATGGAGCCTGCGGAGTGGCACAGCAAAGTCTTATGGAGACTGAAGCTGAGATTTCTTCAGGAACCAAATGGAGCTGTAGGGGCCAAGTTGTTTTATTGTCCCACCAGAAGCTAGACTTCATGAAGCTTGGTCTTTTGCTTCCACTTTTTGTAGCATCTACTCTCTTTGTTACCCAAAAGCTGGTTCTGTGGCTCCTTGGTGATGGTATTCCGGTAGCCTCTGCCTTCACCATCCTGAGGGCAGCTCAAAACCTCTCTCGTTAGCTTGGTCTGTAATCATGGGTCAGAGGGCAACTGTCCTCATCCAACTCATCCTAAACCCTGTTAGAACCCAAAAGGGAGTTTCCAGTAGCATCTCTTGTGATCCAGGTCTTTTCTTTTAATTTGTTTGTTTGCTTCCTTAAAGCTCATTCTTCTAAAGGACGCTGACAAACTCAGGAGGTGAGACCAAAGACAGTTTGACCATCACCCTCAAAAGCATTTTTCTTTGCCCAGCCCCAGCCAAGTTGTGACTTTCTACTCATTCTTCAAGGAGTGAGTTTATTCTCTTTCAAGGATACCACCTACCAAGTGAATTGCTTATAAATCTTAGCATGAAACCAAAACATCAGCCAATTTCTCCATGGAGCCATTGTCTGCCCTGGAAGCTCATTCAACTCCCATAACCCATGCCATTAGTGCCCTATGGCCTGCCTACCCCACTGTCACCCCCACTGTGCCCCTGAATAGATAAAGGCTCAGAGCTTAAGTCCTCTCTATTGCTCCAGGGCTACACAACTCTGATTATCCTAACACTTGCCATGTTATACTGTAATTATCTGAGAGGAAAGAAAACGAATATTTACTGACAACTAGTATGATCCAGGTTTTGTATTAGATGCTTTACATATATAATGTCCTTTAATGCCCACCCTTTGAGAGAGATATAATTATCTCTATTTTACATGTAAGGAAATAACTTGAAGAACTGGCATGCCCTGTCACAAGATTACATGACTGATGAGGGCCAGAGCAGGGTTTCACCCCCAGCCAGTCTGACTGACATCAGGTGCCCCTCCACTCCACCATGCTGTTTCATGTTTATTTATATGTCTACCCTCCTCTCGCCCCCACCTGCTGTGAGATCCTCCTTGACAGTGACTGTCTGTAATTTGTCACTGTATCTCCCCTGCGTCTGTCACACTATAAGTAGGGTCTCAAACGATATTTTTTTCAAAAAAGGAAGAAAGAGAGGAGGGAAGGAGGAAAGAGAGGGAGGGAGGAAAACTAAAGGTCCTTGATTTTGCCTTGCACTTAGTAAGCACTTAATAAATGTTTATGAATGAATACTGAGGTTTGACAGAAGCCCTTGAAGCTATCCCCTGAGGCAATCGAGTGATCTGATTGGCAGAACTCACTTTATCAGCCTCCTCCAGGCAAGCTTGTGAAACAGAGCAAGAATGATGGGGCTGGAGCTAATGTAATTTCAGATGAATCCATTAGAGTCCCTGTACCGCTGGAAACGGGGACGCAGAATTAAAGTGCCTTTCATAATTTATAGTCAAGCACAAATGGAATGTGAAAAGTGGAGCCCTTGCTTTATATTCTGATGCCTTTTCCCCTGGCCCTGGAATTGGTTATCACATGGCGAGAGCTTCAACAAGGGAAGAAAGCTGGGGTGATTTAGGGGCAATTCTTTCTGCAGTCTGAGAACTAGATGAGCTGACTTACCCAGCTCTCCTTGGGTCTTTCAATTTTATGATTATATTATTTGGGTAACAGGAGGCAGGAGAGAGGAGGCAGCCAGACTGGGGAGCGCCTGTCTGATGAGAAGCCGTCAGGACCAAGGGAGCGTAGAGAAAGGCTGGGAGTCTATTCCATGTGGCCCTGCACCCTGTCACTGAGACACATCAATATATCACGGCAGATGAAGGTGTCAGTGTTTCCACAGCCTCTGTGCAAAAGAGAGGTCAGCTGTCAAAACAGGAAGTCCATGTCTATGCAGCTCTGCTGATGAGGGTAGTCCAGGAATTTCTGCTTGGAGCAGAAATGGAGAGGGGGAGGGGGAAGCAGAGAGGGAGAGATTGAGATTTAATTTATCTTGTCTGGAAAGAAATCAGGGGGGTCAAAAGTTAAAAACTGTCAAGGCAATTCTCCAGTTCTCACGAACTCCCAGGTTTTAGGATCCTAGGATTTTGGAAGCAGAAAGTACCTTTCATGCATCCCCCTTATTTTGTAGTTGAGGAGTCCTGGGCCAACTGGGCAGAAGCTTGCAGAAAAGAGGCAGCCTGCTTCTGCCAAGTCACTAATGAAGGGGAGCCGGTAAGTCCTGGGTACTCAGTTCCATCCTATAGTCTTAGTTCTACGAACATTCCTGGATCTACGTCCTCCTTAAAATAAGTATAACAATACCTAATGTTTACAGACCTATTTTAACTTACCAAATAAGATAATAAATGTCCGACGAAAGAGTTTTGCTTATTGCAAGCCCTGTAAGGTGCTATAATCCTCTATGAAAATATACTCATTATTAAAATTGCTGTCATTAAAAACTATTCACCCCTATTGTATCATCAGTGTAAATAATAACAGATTTCCATTCTTTGTATATGACTTTTCAGTTGACATTTCCTTTTTAACCTTCTAATAATTTCTCTAAGTCTTCTTTATAAGCTCCTTTTTCTCATTTTACAAAGTAATCTATGTTCATTAAAGGCAATTTTAAAATACTGAAAGACATAAAGAAAAATGTCACCTATAGTCCCAAAACCCAAAGATAATAACCATTAATCTTTTGATATATTTCCATCCAGTTTTCCCCATGCATATTTTAGAATTATGATCATATTGAATTGAATATTCTATTTCCTAATTTTTTCATTTAAGATTATAACATACATTTTCCCATTTTACTAAAAACTGTTTTTTAAATGTCTTAATGGTTATATAACATTTTATCCTATGGGTATACCATAAGCTACTTAATCATTCCTTCTCATTAGCTATTAAGCTGTTTCCTTTTAAAAAAAAATATTACATATAATGCAACAATTAATTGTGAATAGGTTTCCTATATCTCAGTCTATAAAAAACATTCTAGAATAGTTTATTAAGAATAGGAATCCTGCCCTTACTGGTTTGCCTCAGTGGATAGAGCGGACTGAAGGGTCCCAGGTTCAATTCCAGTCAAGGGCATGTACTGGGTTGCAGGCACATCCCCAGTGGGGGGTGTGCAGGAGGCAGCTGATCGATGTTTCTCTCTCATCGATGTTTCTAACTCTCTATCCCTCTCCCTTTCTCTCTGTAAAAAAAATCAATAAAATATATATATATATATATATATTTTAAAAAGAATAGGAATCCTAAGAATATAAATTTTTAAGGTTTTGATACATCTATTGAGTTGTTTTCATGAAGATTTTATCAATTCACCTCTGCTCATCGAGGCTGCAGTTACAAATTACCACAAACTGGGTGGCTCCAAACAACAGAAATTTATTCTCTTACAGTCTGGAAGCCAGCATTCTAAATCAAGACTTCAGCAGCACCATGTTCCCTCAAAAGGCCGCAGGAGAAGAATACCTCCTTGCTTCTTCCAGCTTCTGGAGGTTGCCAGCAATCCTTGGCGTTCCTTGGTATACAGCAGTGTAACTCCCCTCTCAGCCTCATCTTCACATGGCTTCTTCCCTAGGTATCTATGTCTCCTGATCTCTCTTTCCTTCTGAGGACACCAGTCTTTGCATTTAGGGCCCACCCCCATTCAATATAATCTCATCTTTACTTGATTCCATTTGCAAAGACCCTATTTCTAAATAAGATCACTTTCATAGGTTACTAGGGCTTAGGCGTTCAACATATCTTTTGAGAGGACACAGTTCAACCCACAAATGGTGTGTGAGACAACAACAAATGGTGTATGAGAGTTCCCTTCCCATCATGTAGTCCCTAGCAATATCACTTCATATTTTAATTGCTTTATATGTATCCTCAGAACCGAAATAGACTTCATAAAGATCCTCACCAATGTTGAGCATGATTGGCGATTACTATTCAGGGTGTTTAGTCATTTTTATCTAATCATGTTAATTTTGGGAGCAGTGCTGATTTGTTTTTGATGGCTACCCATATTCCATCTCTGCTGTGGGCTCAGGTCTCCCCAGAACATTGGGGAGGGAGAATCTGTCAGGAGTCATCCCAAAGCTCATGAACTTGGGGATGAGACAAATCTGAGTTCAAATCCCAGCTCTGCCACTTAGCATTGTGTCACCTTGAACATATACCTCATCTCTATAGGCCTCCACTTTCTCCTCTGTTAAAAAAGAATTGAAGAATCAAGCACTTAGCCAAGTACATGGTGATTACTCTGTACGTGTTAGCTTAGTTATTCATGTGTATTAAAGTTGTTGTGATTAGTACTATTATCACTTGATTTTTCTCATTTTTTGTGCAATAAGGTTCTGTCCCCCAGCCTGGGCATGCCATGTCAGGCACTATTCCTGGAACTCAAGCTTTTTTATCTGATTCAGACTCTCTGCTATTTATTGTCTGGGTTCCTAACATGCACCTTGCATGCCTGGATTCTTCCTCAGATGTCTTCAGGTTCTTTGCAGGCTTGATTTCCACCACTGGATCTTCCCCTCATGTCAACAGGTGTCCTCTGCTACAGAACCAAGCCCCTTGTGCCCAATCACATTGCACATCCAGACCTGCACATCCAGAATTGGCTTTACATATGAGCCCTCTTGCCCAGTCTGACATCAGAGATTGGATGGCATATCCCTTTAACCAGCCCTTCTCTTCCAGTCAGTGCAGTGCATTGTGATCTTCCAATATTTGATGACATTTTTTGGACAACACTAGGCCCAGGTCCTTTCTCTTAGTCTGTGCAATTTGTTCTCAGTTCACATCTGGTTTCAAGAATTAACTTCACTGGAATCATCCGCATTCCAAGCTTTAAAAGGATGCTTCAGTACCATATACAATAATTGCTAGAATAAAAACCAAATGATGTTCCCCCAAAATTCAGCAGTTTTCTGTTCAAGTATTTTACACTCAACAGAATCCATTATGGGGAACGGAACAGGGAGAAAGGGAACAGCCATCACTGAAGTGGTCTGGGCCATACAGTAATGCACACATTTTCTCTCACTTCTAATTGGGTGGAAATTTACTTAATGCACTAAATGAGGTAAGGATATTATAAAACTCATTTATACATCTTTTATCTTGTGTATATCACTTGGAGGTGCTTGCTTATAGTAACTATGGTCAAATCCATTAAAGATGATTTTTATCTCTTTTTAATGTCAGAGCCATCTGCCTGACCTCCCTTCATGCATATTCATGGTGTCATTTACAGCTAGGCCATGCCCCTCAGGATGGCAGACATAAAACAATGGGCCTTCCCTGACCGGGAATTGTGTGGTGAAATATCGCTCTTTAGATGATGTTCCACAGAAGCAAGACTTGGTTCTATGAATCAGAAATAACCTTACTGCCCTGCAACACTATACGTTAGTTCTAAACGTTGCCAAGCATTTCGGGCTGGCAGACACCAGTGCTTTCCTGGTCCTCTCCGGGGTCTCCTAAGGACCAAATCTCTCCACTAAAGAAAACATCCAGGCCCAGCATGCTGAGGGGAAATGGTTGTTGATCTGTGTTGGGTTCAACTCCCCAGCAGCTCTTTGGGGTTCCTTTTCTTCTTCTCCCCACTGAGCTGCTGCCTGATGAAGCCATGGCACGGGGGGTCACCGGGAGCATGAGAATTAATGCTGCAAATAACGCAAAGATCAGCATTGCCGTTGCAAAACACATGCCTGTGGCCACTGCCGCAGCCTCCAAGGCCAAGACTGAGACCAAAGTCAGCTCTTGGAGACATGGGTCACAATGTCAGTGAAGAGCCAAAGGAGGCAAAACCGTGAGCTGCTGGAGAAGCTATTGCCTACCAAAACTCTGGAAAAGGCACTGGAACCCGTGCCAGTGCCGGAGCCAGAACTTGAGCCTCCTAAAAAAGATCATATATGCATAGCCCATGGACACAAACAACAAAGTGATGAAGGCCAGGGGTGGGGAGAGCTGGGTGGAGAGAGGCTAACAGGGGACAATGGGGGACATCTATAATACTGTCAGTTTTTAAAAATGCCCAGACTTCAGTTCTGATCTCTAGCAGCAAGAGAAGAGATGACTTATTGGATCTGATCCAGCTTCTCCAGTTGTGTAGTTTATTTCCATAATTTGTAACTCAGAGTTATCAACAATGTATTATACTAGAGGCCGAGTGCATGAAATTCATGCATGGGTAGGGTCCCTAGACCGGGCTGGAATCAGGGATGATCAGGTTCCCCCCACCATCCCTGCCACCACACCTCCTCCTTCCCTCACTCCCTCAGCACCCCACAGCCACCACTGGTCTCCCGTCATGTTCCACGCCACCCCCTGGTGGTCAGCGCACAACATAGTGAGCAATTGAACTCCCAGTCTCCTCGTCAAACTCCCAAGGGGACAATTTGCATATTAACTTTTTATTATATAGGATGCTAACATACAGGCTTATATGCCTATTTAAAACCCTAGGGTGACATTCTTATACTCATATTTACAAACTGGCAATGGTACTGAGCTGAAGCTCAGGTTAAGAAAATAACTCCAGGGTGGGATTCTAGAAAACTGTTGTTATTGTTGTTTAATTTTTGGCAACCAACAATCTCATCTCATGGTCAGACAGCATCTCATGGGAAATCAGATGCCATGGAGATTCACACAACTGAAAAAACAATAAGCAGATGAAGGAATGTAAGGTATTTGGGGACCAAATTGTCTGAAATCTGACTGAGGTTAACAACTAAGATGTGATCATTTAAATAATATTTATTCCTCTCTCCCTAAAGAAAATGGGTGGGTGCTAAAGTATAAGTAGTAAAGAAAAAGCTTATACACAGCACCTGCAGAAATGCTTGACATGTGCATTATTTGCTACAATTGTAGAAGAGCAGGGAGAGATTGGTACTAAAGTGAAGGAAGCTGAGCTCTTGATTCGCCAGAGGATCAGGACCTCGGAGCTGAGCCACATGGACAAGTCTAACTATGGTTTGGTTGTAGAGAAGGTCTGAGACTAGAAATTAGGTCTCTGACTCAGGATTGCAGTCCTACATCAAAAGGCATTTCATTCCCTCCCCAACATGTGGCTGGCCTCGTAAATCAGTGACCCTTCATACCTCTCTCTTGGGTCAGTCCTCTGGGACCTGATCCCAGAGCAACTACTGGCCTCTTGGCTCGGTCAAATGCTGGAATGTTGCTTTCTAACCAGCTGGTGGGTGGGAGGGCAACTTGTCATTTTCTGCAAAGTGGAAAACAGTATTTCTCATGCTCCTGGGCCTCTCAGCAAGGGTGACAAAATGAAACATGAGTTTCACTCTGCTTCTGAATAAATAAAAGCCTATTCGCCCACAATTCTTTTGTTTTTTAAAGTTTTTTTCTTAGAGAGGAAATGAGAGAGAGAAACATCAACGTAAGAGAGATACATCAATTGGTTGCCTCCTGTAGGTGCCCCGACGACCGAAGATCCAACCCGCAACTTAGGTATGTGCCCTCACCGGGAATCGAACCTGGGACCTTCTGGTGCATGGGACCATGCCAAGCAACTGAGCCACACCAGCCAGGGTTAGCCTACAATTCTTAGTTGTTTTTCTGCATTATAGTCTCCCTACCAGGAATCGAGACCTATTTTAATCTCTCCTTACCTTGAATTCCATGTCCATGCCTTCATTGTTGAGAGTGTTCCTTACATCAAAGAACTGTCATCAGGGTTTATCTTTATCTTCATATGGTTCAATAACTACTTAGTCAAACTATGTGTGAGACTTTTAGAAATGTGTGGCCCATCCTAATATTTAGCCCTTATTCATTCATTTGATCTTTAGCCAATAGTTTTTCAACTTCATCTCACTATTCTGTGGATTACAGATTCAGGGCTACAAATACATAATTCACACCCTCAAAAAGTTCAGATTCATATGAAAAATGTAGAGGTAAGAAAGTTTAACATAAGTCAGAAAGAATAGCTACTAGATATGCAATATTATTTCAGGAGTCTCAGAAACATTATGAGAGCCTTAATTAAAGACTCACAATTCTTATATAGATTTAAAAATATTTTGTTATGGAAATAAAGAAAAGTCCCTGTAACCATTCAGAATGGGGCAGGGGTGGGGGAAAGATTGCCCAAGGAGAAGCAAAAATCAGACTCTACAGTAGTGGTTGGAAAATAATAGGGAATTATTCTTAGAGTTTTGAGAGATAAAGCCTTTAACCCAAGAATTCTGTACTCAATCAAAAGTTGTTTATAAAATAGGGTTGCCAGATTTAACAAATAAAAACAGAGACCAGACAGACACTCAGTTAAATTTAAATTCCAGATAAACAATGAATTGGTTTTTAATAAATTTCAGATAAACAATGAATATGTTTTAACACAACTATGTCCAAATATTGCATCTTACACTAAAATCTACTCATTGTCTACCTTGTCTATCTGAAATTCAAATTTAACTGGGTGTCATGTATTTTATCTGTCAACCCCAATATAAAAGACATTTCTATTTCAGATTAAAGAGCTAGAAGATTTACCATACCCTGTATTTTCTAAAACAGCTACTTGAGATATTCACAAAGTAAAGAATTTAAAAATTTGAATAAGAAAGTCATGATTTAAAGTGGATAAGTACTAACAGTAAGCCCTAAAACTACATTTAAAAAATTGTAAATATGGTTAAAATTCTAAGAGAAGTTATGTATTATTTAAAAATAATTATTTAAAATTAATACAAATACTAATAGTTTGGAGTCTATATTAGATTAGATTATCAAGAAGTGGAGGCAATCAATGTCTGGAGACAAATTTTAAGCATATTCAGAGCACATTTCACACAGTGTAGCAAAGTTAGAAAAAGAAATGATAATAGCTTAATTTATAGGGCGTGGTTATATTAGTTATGTCATTTGAACATTATCTCATTTGATCCTCGCATAGCTTGAGAGAGTTGAAAGAATTAATAAGGTAAGCAAGCACACATTTTTCTCATCCATATAGTTGAAAAAGTGAGGCCCAGAGGATCATCCCATGTTTAGGCACAAGTAGCAACATCTTTTCTCTAAGTTCAGAGGGTTACTCCAAACTAAAATGAAGTGTTCTGTTGAGAATGTGGCCTTCTTAAAAAGTTGTGACTAATTGTAGATCTACATTACCGGAGATGTGGCTGTTGAGCACTTAAAATTCAGCTAGCCCAAATTTTCATGCAATGTAAGTACAACTTACACTCCTTATTTTGAAGATTTAATACCAAAGAAAGTAAAATGTCTCAATAACTTCTATCTTAATTACATATCAATAATATTTTGGATATAATGGGTTAAGCAAAACACATGATTGGATTAAATAAAATTAAATTCACTTGTTTTATTTTTTAAAATATTACTTCTAGAAAATTTTTAAATGACACAAGTGGTTTGCATTTGTTGCTCACATCATGTTTTAAATGACAGATGATACAACATCTACATACAGGCTACATGGGAATCAGACCTTTCAGATAATACAGAGTACCTATACACCCAGGAGAGTTCTAATTGGGCATGTTACAAAAAAAGTAACTTACTTCTATTTAAAATCTAAAAAAACAAGAATCAGTGAATCCTGAGGGTCAGGAATCATGGAGCAGGGCCTTTTGGGTGTGTATTTTTTCTTATCTTCCTCTAAACTGCATATTCTTTTCCAACAAAATGTTTTGAATTTTTAAAAAATACAAAGCAGAATGTGATTTCTACAGCTTGTAAAATATATTCTATCTATAATTTACAGAGAGTTCAGAGGCAGGCAATGGGTGAGTATCAAGAGAGGTTCGTGGAGAAGGTGGTCATATGCTGAGTCTGGAAAGATGTTAAATTTTCAGGCAAGCAGATGAGAGGCAAGCCTCTCAGGCAGCCACGCCAGTGTCCGGGGAAGGGGACACACACTGAACACTAAAGCAGGTGCTGAGAGCAGGAACGTGCCTGCAGTACTGCCACTCACCCAGGCGGCTGTTTAACTTCTTCGGGCCTTGGTTTCCTCTTCTAGGAAATAAGAATAATAATGCTACCCTCAGCTTGTTGTTGCAAGGATGTCACATAATAATTTCTATAAAGTGCTCCACACAAAAACACACTCAATAGAGTGAATATTGTTATTACTATTATTATTACTAATGGGAACTAAAACTGTGGTGGTAAGAGAGAGGACACCAGATTGTAGGAAGTTTTGAAAACCATGCAGAAGAGTTAAGGAAAATAAAGTGTGCAGGGTGGATTAAAGAGGCATAGACTAGACTCCAAGAAGGCAGTGTGAGGCTGATGTGATCCAGGAGGCTAGAAAGCTGAGGTCAAGATGTCAGGCAAGGTCATATCTACCCCAGAGGCTTTGGGGGGACAGAGAAGGGGGATCTGTTCCTGCCTCTTTCAGCTTCGGGTGCTCCAGCATGCCTTGGCTTGTGGCTACATCACTCCAAATGTCAAGGTCAAATCTTCAAACCTTTCTCTGTTGTCTTTCCATCACCTCCTTTCTGTGTCATCTGTCAAATCTCTCTCTGCCTCCCTTTTATAGAGATACATGTGATTGCATTTAGTGGCCACTCAGATAATTCAACATAATCTTCCCAGCTCAAGATTCTTTCTTTGATCACATCCTTTGCCATTTAAGGTAATATTCACAGATCTACTGATGAGGAAAATGACATTTGCGGCGGGGGGTGGGGGCGGGGGTGCTAGCAGCCTGACTCTGTATCCCTAATGCACATTCCTGTTAGCCTATAGTCTAGTCCAGCTGTGGGCAAACTACAGCCCGCGGGCTGGATCCAGACCGTTTGAAATGAATAAAACTAAAAAAAAAAAAAAAAAAAAAAAAGACCGTACCCTTTTATGTAATGATGTTTACTTTGAATTTATATTAGTTCACACAAACACTCCATCCATGCTTTTGTTCCGGCCTTCCGGTCCAGTTTAAGAACCCATTGTGGCCCTCGAGTCAAAAAGTTTGCCCACCCCTGGTAGTCATTGCCCCTTCCTTAATTATCTGGTCTTGCAAGACCTGTTTACCTAAATACTCCCATTTTACAGAGTCCATAAACCATGAACAATACACAACCCCCAGAGGGGATTATCAGCACATGAGGCTTTTTGCAAAGCCTGTGAAAGTTCCAGAAGTATGATCCATATTTGAAGGACAAAGAAACCAAAGGGTATAAAAAGAAAGCTTCCACCATATTGGTTTACTCAGGACTTGGAAGTAGGCTCCCCTGAGTCACGGTACTAGTACATCTGGAAATAAATGGGTTTTTCCTGTATCTCTGGGTACTCCTGTGTATTTTTCCATCGCCTGGTAAATTCTGTAACACTACCTTTTAAGTCAACTATCTATCACAGGCCAGATATTTTGGGGGGACATTTTTCAGCTCACCACAGGTGGTAAAGACCTAGGCCAAGCAGATTATCTAGTAGTCCTGGAGCTTCCAGCAGCCAAATATTAATCCTTGGTGTGCTCAGTCCCAGGGCAATGGCAAAGGGCTGGCATCAGTTGGGGGGGGAAGGGGGGAGGGCACTCCCCTAGTAGCTATTTGCCAGGTGGGCCAGCTTTACCAATACTACCTAGTAGAATATAAACCCTAAGAGTGAGATAGTAAAGGAGAGAGAGAGAGACAGCTATGAGAGACTTTTTACAGGCAAAATTAGTGGGCCTGGTTATGAAAGATGCAGCTCAATAGACAGTGCATACAGAGAGATTTCACTGTATATGGAAAACAAGGGCTTGTTTTCCAAGCAATCCAAGGTTGAGGCAAGGTTCCCAGGATGTTTGAAGTGCATTCTGCATCCCAGTCCCTGATACTGCTGGGCCAGCGCAGGGCTGCCTGGGAGGCGTTAATGAATTCATTTCTCAGTCTTCAGACCTGGTGAGGATCCAGGTATGAAGCTGCCAGCTATTGTCAGAACAGACTTCATTGTCAGAACAGACTGTTTACCCAGTTCCTGCAAACATAGCTAAACCCAGTCGAGGGCCCTAAATTAGGAGAAAATAGGTTCTTTCGAGTTACCTCCTCAGAAACTAGTAATAAAGGGTTGCTTTTTAGTACATTGTGAGCTGATTTAAAAGGTCAGTGGGTCCTAATTAGCATGTGAGGTTTATTCATCTGTAAGCTTGCCAAAGGACTCCTCTAGGGAATCTGAATCAGAAAGAACGGTTGTTCCCATTGCCCTGGCTTAACTGGAAACAAAGATAATTTGCTTCTCTGTTTTTACTGCTAGGTAGGTAGAGTGGAAAGAAAATTATTTCTTGATGATTCTTTTCAAATATTTATTAGACATCAGTGATCTAACAATTGAATTTCTCGTATGAATCCTCATTAAAGTGCATGATTTCACCCAAAGGCCAGAAAATTGAGAACTGAGGTCAGCAGAGCAACTTACACTCCATTCTTTGCATAGATGAGTACTCATGAGGGGGATGCTGTGCTTGGTCAGAAAACCTCATGCGCATTGCAGAGGAAGAATTGCAAAAGTGCAATTTGCACTTATTGCAAAAGTGGAGTTTGTTTGCTATACACACGAGATAGAAATAACAGGTCTTAGTAAGGCTGGGCCTCATTACACCTACCCCTGCCCCCTCAATATCAATGTAAACTTATTTCATTTTTTTTCTGTTATGCAATTATGGAAAGGATGTTCAAAATTCAATAGAATCACCACCAAAAAGCAATCAAGTCCTGTTCTGTTCAGACACCCACTAGGTGTCACACAGCTTCAGAAAAACAGCGCTTGGTTTCCAGGAGTTAACAATCTAACAATCCTCTGTTTTACAGTGCCTAGGCAAAAATTATTTCCATTTCATTACATTCATTTGTTACAGATGCTTACATTTGATTTCTCATGAGAATAGGAATAAAAGACTACAGAAAATGCTTCCACCTGTATTTTCTAAATCCCCATCTCTAGCAAATCCCAGGCCTACTTCCCCCTATGCAACCAAACACTTCATGAATTCTGTTTTTTTTTCTTAATAAGTGTATAATAAATCCCAGGAATCAGGACTGTTTAATACTCAGCCACATATTTTTATGACATGTCCTAAGGTAGAGCCACTGTATGGTCAATCAACAACTCCATCTTCCTGCATTTAGACACCTGGACACTGCCTTCACCTCCCAAGTGCCCCCCACCATCTACTCCTGGCAAAGTTTGTCCTGACTGAACAGAGATTAGTCATTGGACAAAAGAGATGCCAGCAAGAAGACACCTGGCTCTGCTCTAGATACCTTTCACACTCCAAAAGAGGAAGACAGGGTTGATTCTGAGTCTTGACCAGAGCAAGAAGCTAGAAGGCAGTATAGCAGCCATGAGAAAGGGTTCTCAAATATCCTACTGTCAGGAGCACAAATGACCTAGGGCCATGCTTCCCACGCTGCTTCTGTGGTCACAGCAGGGATATGAAGGCAAGCCTGTCTGTGGGAAATATGAACTCTTCCCACGGGAAGTTTTATGGAACTGTCCTTAGAGTTGCATTGCAATCTAGATCACTTCTACCAAAACATCATTTCTTCCTTCCCTGGGGTCAGACTTGCATTAGGGTCTGATGGCTTTCCAAGCCTCTTCTGGCTTCCTCCCTGTTTTCTTTCATAGGCATTTTCCCTAATAAATTTTTTATACCTTTAACTGATCTTGGTGTCTGCTTCTCAGAAGACATGGACTAATCTAAGCGAGGGTCCCAGAAGGAGCAGAAATCATCTAGGAGGAGCAAGGTGGTGTATGCTACTGGTATAAAGACCAAACTCACGGCCTAAGCATCACTCAATGCTCAGATGAAGGCTTTGTAATGTGCTTGCCTACCTGGCCAGTCTGAACTTCGTTCCCCAGAATTCCTTTCCTTCTGTTTCAGGTCAGCACAGGCAAGAGCTGGAAGGAGGCACAGAGGCACAGCCACTTTTTAACTCCCTCCCCCTTCGATCTTCCTTCAGTTTCTCTGCAACCTGGGCCTGGGCCCAGTGCATACTGTTCAGAAACATGACAAAGGCCTCAGCTTCTGCAGATCACCCTCCTCAGCAAGGTCAGAGGGAATGAAAAAGAACATGGGTTTCCATCTGCCCACGTGGGGTCCCAACTCCTGCTATGAAGTTCTAGCCTGCCTCCTGACTTTCCTGTCTGCTGGTACACTTCAGGCTCCAATAGTAGTGAGAAGACAACCTTGTGGAGACTGCCTTGCTCTCTCCCATAATTGTTAAGCTAATTCCTAACAATTCATATGTTTGTTCAATTATATCCTATATAATAAAAGGCTAATATGCAAATTGTCCCCTCAGAAATTCGACCAACCAGGAGTTCGATCGCTTGCTATGATGTGTGCTGACCACCAGGGGCAGTGCAGAATGAAGGAAGGCCTCAGCCAGCAGCCAGAAGGCCCCAATTGGCCCTGATCGCCAACCAGGCCTGGGGACCCTACCCGTGCATGAATTTTGTGCACTGGGCCTCTAGTATATATATGTGTGTTTGTGTGTGTGTGTGTGTGTGTGTGTGTGTGTATATGTGTGTGTGTGTGTGTGTGTGTGTGTATACACACACACACCGAGTGGCCAGATTATTATGATCACCCCATCAGTACTTCGTTGGGCCACCTTTTGCCTTCAGTACTGCAGTGATTCTTCTTGTCATGGACTCCATGAGATGTTGAAAGGTGATGCGAGGAATCTGACACCATGCCTGATGAATAGCACTGTCCAGTTCTGTGAGATTTGGTGGTTGTGGAACAAGCTGCCTGATGGCTCTTTTAACTTCGTCCCACAAATGCTCAATTGGATTGAGATCTGGTGATTGTGGGGGCCGCCTAAGCAAGGTAAAGTCTCCCTCATGTTCCTGAAACCACTCCTGCACAATACGAGCACCGTGGCATGGCTCATTGTCTTGTTGGAAGAAGCCATCTCCACTGGGATACACCATCAATATGATAGGATGAACTTGATCAGCAACAATACTTAGGTATGTTGTGCCATTCAGACCTTGTTCCACATGAATTAAAGGGCCCAAATCATGCCAGGAAAGCATGCCCCAAACCATAACACTGCCCCCACCAGCTTGAAGGGTTGTACTCACATATGTGGGGTGCATGCTTTCATGCTGTTTCTGCCAAATTATCACTCTGCCATCTGCATGATGCAACTGGAAACGTGATTCATCGGACCACATGACTTTTTTCCAATGCTCAACTGTCCAGTCCTTGTGTTCCTGTGCGAATTGGAGATGTTTTATCTTGGTAACTGCAGACAGCAAAGGTTTTCTAAAAGGACTTCGGCTTCCATGTCCCATACGACGCAGTGCACGGCTAATTTGCCTACAAATGTCAGGTGGTCACAATAATCTGGCAACTCAGTATATATATATATATAATCATGAAGAATATATATATGTGGTGGAACTGAGAATGATACACTGATTGTGTGCCTTTTCCCCAATTTACTTCAAATCAGTGGTACATATTAGAAATGGGAATAGGTGCTAAGGCCTCAACCCTCTGCTCTGCTGTTGGTCAGACCTGGACATCAACAACTTAAAGGAAGGTGAAACTGCCTTGTGAGGACCAGTGTGCATTCATAGCCCACCAGCTGAGGGGAAAGATGGGTAATTTTGTTTCGTTTTTTAAACTAAATTATATCTGGCTTTGTTCCCTCACATCCCTGACTGGGAGAAAATCCAAAAGCAGTTATTACTGGGGCACTTCACCACCACCACTGCCTACCCATTGTACAGAACAGGAACCTGGGGGCTCACAAAAATGGGGTGGGGCCTGGCCCTATCACTTTCTTCCTCTTATTTCCCGGTGCCAGAATTGAGTCTGGTCCTCTATCATCTATCATGGATAGCTGCCACAGAGAAATTCTCAACATTTCTATCTGCCTCATCCTGAGTCACAAGGCTTCAAAGCCAAGAAGTCCAATTGTAAATGCCAGGGAACATATACTACATCTCTCATCGGAGGTCCTGAGACCTTGAGGAGTGCATGGGGCAGATACTATCTCCTCTACTCATGGAACCTTCCATCCTCCAAGTCTCAGATAACCCAGTTTTCCCTGGGTCAGCTACCTCTCCACCCACTCTTTACCTTCTGTAATTTTCAACTAAACAAAATCACAGCCTATTTATCCTCCCTTCACCCCAGTTTAGGAAAACCCCAAAGGAACATTATCATCTACTTCCCTTGTAATAAGAATATAAATACTTATTTCTTTTACATTTTTAATCAGATCAGGATAGCTTTGGGAGGAAGGATAGAGGTAGATATTGGAAGATTCACAAGATGGGTTTCTGGAGTGCTGACAGTATGTTATTTCTTGAGCTGGGTTATAATTATAAAAATGAGTTCACTTTGTGATAATTAATTGAGCTATACATTTATGATTTGTGTGCTTATCTCTATGTTATATTTCAACCTTTAAAAGTGGAAGAAAATCCAAATGCTAAAAAAAGGTAAAGTAAAAAGAAATCCTATTCCACACTTATCTCCTAACCCACATTTTCTCCCCTCGGGTAAATAGCCCTATTTAGGAACTCGAATGCCTTGTAAACATTGGTAGTCATTAATGCTATTCAACTTCTCCTTCTAGGCAAAGTTCCATTGCATTTTCTGGCCCTCCTGTGGTTGGACAGGGTTGTGTGACTAGTTCTGGCCAGGAAGTTGTAAGCAGAAATGATGTGTGTCACTTCTGGGCCAGAGCATTCAATTGCCAGTATGAGATCCTTTAGACTTCGCTTTTCTTCCAGCCAAAGTGACATTCTGTTTTTTAGTTAATATTCTCCATCAGCCTTGGGCTCAGAGGATTATGACAGAGACAATTTACAATGGACATGGACGAGAGGCATGGGCAAGAAATGTTTGATGTTTTAAGCCACTGAATTTGGGGATTGTTTGGTACTGCACTGATTCATAGTGAGACCTCCTGGTTGTGTGGTGTGTGTGTGTGTGTGTGTGTGTGTGTGTGTGTGTGTGTGCTGTGTGCATATCTGTATCTCTGAAGAGTACACCAAGACAAGAAAGTTGAAGCAGGAACAGATATATGGGGGTAAATGTGAGTATAGATAATGTATCTGTATCTGTCAAGATATTTTCAGCTCCATTATACATATCCAAACTGAAAATTGTTTACACAGTAAGACTATTTTGTTTATAAGAGGTATGGTGATTCCAGGATTGCTTCGTTTAGCTGCTCATCAAAGATGCTGATTCTTTCCCCACTGCCATCCTCAGTGTGTGGGCTGACTCCCCCCACAAGATAGATGGCTACAGCAGAATCAGGTAATTTATTCTCTCTCTCTCTCTCTCTCTCTCTCTCTCTCTCTCTCTCTCTCTCTCACACACACACACACACACACACACACACACACACACAAATATCTAGAGACAAATAAGATACTATTCAACAAAATGGTGGGAATGACAAAGGAAACATCAAGCATATCCAGGATATTCTGATCATTTTAGCAATTCTGCAATAGTGACTTGAAGTCTCTTTTAATGGTCTCTAGTATATTTGTTATTAGTGCTTTTAATGCAGAGTAAAGGGTTCATTTGTTCGTAGACCACAAAATCAAGTAGGATCTATGACAGCCAAGAATAAAGAAAAGTGATAGAACATTTGCTATTTCCCAGTACCTTGATCTTGCCTGATGCAAGTTACTTAACATTCTCAAGTTCACTTGTCTTCTCCTCCCTATAAATGGTTAACAATTATAACTTTTTCACAGATCTGCTGTGAGACTAAAGTGAATTAATACATATAAAGTGTTTAAACAATTTCTGGCACATAGTAAATGCTGTAGAACCAGTAGCTATTTTCATTTAATAGGGTTTGGGGGAGAATTAAAATAGTTAATGCATGTAAAGGACTTAGAATAATGCCTAACATGTCTTAAGCATTCAATAAACCTTGCTGCTGTTACAACTATTATTATTATAGTTTTAAATAAGAAGATTGAGAAAGTAAAAGAGGGTAACACATATTTAGTTAATCCTTTAAAAAAGAACTTATCAGTATGAAATACTATCATCACCTTCTTAATTATCATGATCAAAAATAAATGTTCACTGAATGCCTCTTTGTTTGTTGTAGAGTGATGAATAAGAAAATAAGTCATCATCTCAATATGCCCTAACAATTTTCTAAGAGACATGAATTGTACAAACTATCTCATTAAAAACTTCCTATAAAAGATCAAACTGCCCAGGAAATATATAATAGACTAGAGGCCATGCACAAAGTTCGTGCACTGAACGGGGGTGTCCCTCAGCCCAGCCTGCACCCTCTCCAATCTGGGACCCCTCAGGGGATGTCTAACTGCCAGACATCACCCTCACAATCTGGAACTGCTGGCTACTAACCATTAACCTGCCTGCCTACCAGATTGCCCCTAACTGCTTCTTCCTGCCAGCCTGATCACCCCCTAACCACTCCCCTACCAGCCCAATTGACACCTAACTGCTCCCCTGCTGGACCGATCACCCCCAACTTCCCTCCCCTACCAGCCATCTTGTGACAATGTGGGGGTGGCCATCTTGTGACCATGTGGGGGCGGTCATCTTGTGATGACATGGGCAACCATCTTGTGACGATTTGGGGGCAGCCATCTTGTGATAACGTGGGGATGGCCATCTTGTGACATGAGGCTATGAGGGTCAATTTGCATATTACCTCTTTATTATATAGGATGTTTATACCCATCAGCATATTTCCTATAGAACAGATTTATAATACTGAATATTTAAATTGTTTGTGTTCTTTATAGAGTTTCTAGTTCATTAGTGTACTTTATATAATCTTACTTTTTAAAATAGATCTTGTAACAATACCATTTGAGTTGAACATCTAGTTTATAGCTTGGAATTATATCAAGCATTGCTTAGTATTAAGCCTGGATAGCCATTGTTAACGGGTTAAGATGGCTCTGTGGCCCAGAAAAACCTGAAGGAAACAAGGAGATGAAGGTTTATTAAGTGATTCTATTTGTTTTTGTATGGTGATTACTTACATGTTATTTTACCTTATCCACACCACAACCCTGCTTTGTGATATTATCTCCATCTTCCCAGGTGAGGGAACTGAGACAGAAGTTAAATGATTTAAAAAGAGTAGGAACCAGGAATGGACAATGGAAGACCAGAGAACAAATGGAGTTATCCAGGTGACTACGGCATGGATACTGTACCCAGCTGCCTTTCAGGGCATCCCAACTCCCTGCTGTGCTTGAAATACTTGACATTCAGATAATAGCTTCACAACTCCACACTTTGTAAGGCAGGGTCTAAAAATGCAACTATAGAATCAAATATCATTTCCAGTCTTTGAATGTGATTCTGAATGCTAACTGGCATTGCTTATTAGTATAAAATTAATAATGAAGTTGGATCTGATTGGGAAAATAAAATCAGAGCTCTCTGTGTTCTTGTGGCTACAGTCCAAGAAGCCCAGGCTGAAGGTCCCACACTGACCTAGGCCAACTTGAAAAAAGACTGTCCACCATCTCCTCACCCAGAAAGTACTCATTAACCAAGTAAAGTTACTTAAAATAGTCCATTGGTATCTAGTGAATAAACTAGTACAACAAACAAACAAAAACAGAAACATTTTCTGAGCACTTTGATGTGCCAGCCATTGTACCCTGGCACCCATGCTGCCAAGGTAAAGATTCATTGTCTTAGAGAGTTTTGGGGTGGAAACAGCAGTGAGCAGGTAAAGAACTGTGAAATGGCCTCTCACAGTGGGGAGGGCTATGACTTTTTATTTTGTTGTTGTTTTGTTTTAACTTTTTATTTTGAAATCATTTGCAACTTAAAAGTCTTACAAAATTAGTATACAGAATTCACATATACCCTTGATCCTGCTTCCTCTAATGTTAACAAACTGCAAACTGTAGTACACTATCAAACCCAGGATATTAGCATTAGTACAATACTATTAACTAAACAACAAACCTTATTTCACTTTCACATCTTTTTCCCTAAAAAATAAAAATATGCAGGAACAAAAAAAAAAACTTGAAGAAAATATGCAAAAATAAAAATTTTGTGTGTTTGAAATGGTCAGTATTATGCACTGATTTTTCTTTTCATGCAAAATTGTCTCCAATATTTTAACATATTGTTCAATTTTTCTAAAGAAGAACTTAAATTACCAGCATATTTCTCTTTTCCACTCAGTAGGCTTAATTATGCACTTTCCCAGGGAAATAGGGTTGCCAAATTGGTGAAATTAATACAGGATGCAAAAATTTGAATTTCATATATGCAACACATAGTTTTTAGTATTAATATGTTCCATACGATATTTGGAACATGCTTATATTAAAAAATTATTTTTGTTTCTCTGAAATTCAAATTTAACTGGGCTTCCTGTATTTTATCTGGCAACCCTACAGGGAAAGAAGAAATATAGAGAGTGGAGCTTAGGGTACTATACCTGGGGAGGGAAATGACAGGTCATTTTCAGGTAAGAAGGTGCAAAAATTATTTTTCCAACAGTCTTACTATGTTCTGCTAAGGGGAAATTTTCTCTATCAGGATAGAAATAGGCTGTAGGAAAAAGAAACCCATTAAACTATTTCAGAAGATATTTAACACAGCTATTTCCTTGGCCTGACCCACTTCAAGCAGACTTAATATGGGGGAGGGTATTAAAGGCTAAGATGTGGATGAATGGGTGGGATGGAGCATTAAGCAGGGGGTCCTGGGAGTGCAAGGGAAGAAACAAATGCCTTCAGTACCAAAAGCAGGGCAAAGAGACCTGCCTTTCCCCACATTGACCTTAAATAAAATTGTGGGCCCATTTGAGTTGTAATAAAAGTGAAAATATGCCTGTCCAGGTCAGTGCCAATTTTTTATTACTACCTTAAGGATCAAGCCATTGTTCTAAACAGACTACTCAAGATCTATTTCCAATGAGCTTGCTGCAGTGCCTACTTCCAACATAAAATTTCTGGAATCCAAAGCAGTAATGGGGAAACACCATAAAATGCATCCTGAGTCTTTAAGCAATGAAGAACCCATAACCAGACAGTTTTACATTTCATGGGAAATGGTGGCTGCTGCCTTGCTTAAACTCTCCCACCAGCAATGCACAGAGAGTTGCATGCTGGGAGGGAAGGGTCTTTTCCCCTCCCCTACTTCCAGCCCCCTGCCTGGCCCCTCACTGCGTTCCCACCTACCCCCCACCCCATGAAAGAAGCAGGGCAAACTCAGAAATTCACCAGAGTGCCCTGATGGCCCCTCTAGGTCCTGCATAGAAGCTACTGCTACCACCTGAGAACTGCCTATCATTTAAGCACCATTTCCTTCCAAAATATTTTTAATTTCAGATAAAAAATTTCCTGTATGATGCAGCTTTTCATTTCTCTATAAAAAATCCTTTCTGTTTCTCCACCTGCCTGTGCTACTTCTCTTGAAAGCCCTTACTTTAAGTTATTTGCTCCAGCATAAATGAACATGTATTGACATCTAACCCTCAGAATAGTCCTTCAGTTTTATTCCTACTTCTTGGAGGCGCCCAAAGGCATTGTGGGTAGTAGAATCTTTCTCCTTTATGACCATGGATGAGTGACTTAATGTCTTCAGATTCCCAGTGTTAAAATGGATACAGTGTCTCCTGCTAATCTCACAGCTTTGTTAAGTGGAAGAAATGGAAGGAAATTGGAGTGGCTCACAAACTATAAACCTGCTGTGCTAATGCCAGCAAACATTTCTCAATATTCTTATATGCTATGCACTGAGTCTTGGGTGCTTGTTGAATTCTCATAATAACCTCCCAGAGTACTAATTATTATTATCCCCATTTTACAGATGACTATACTGAAGCACAGATAGCTTAAGTGTCTTTATACCGGTAATAAGTGGTGGCTATCTGGCAGCCAAGCCTACTCACCACTATGCTGAGCTACTTCCAAGTATAATTAATGTGTTAAAGTCATTGTTAGAAATTGTTACAAAATGCCCCTGCTCTGGCCTCATTGGGCTAGAAGGCAGTGCCATTGCCATGGGCTTCCTCATTCAACCTTCTTTGTGAGGCTGATTTGGAGGAATCAGAACTACTCATTACTTACAAGAGCTTTTCTGTGTCTATTTGTTATGTTACAGGGGAAAAACTGGCTCCCAGAATATCCCAAACTGCATACTAGTGAGGTGAGCTGTAACAGAGGCCTCCTTTCCCATGACAGATAGCAAAGCAGAAATAATTGAATATATTTATGCCTGTGAAACTTCAGACATTCCACTGGTGGCTGGGGGCAGCATAGGATTTGTCAAATGTCCGTCGAATACAGACACATTTTTTAAGGGAAAGTATTCTCATGGATCCTGAATACCACAGACCCCAGTTTGAGAGATGCCGATGTGTACTAGAAAAAGAAACGCCAAACCCGAACGTAAGAAGCCTGGTTCTCATCCTGCCATCACCACTACCCAGCCTGGTCATTTTGGTTGCCTCACCTGTAAAATGAGATAGGCCAGATCAGCACTCACAAGAGACCACAAATCCAGATGTTGCAGGCAGGTGACCTAAAGGAGTTCCCTGACCTGGTAAAAGGCAACAGTGAGCAGCAATCGGCCTCGCTTCACTGCGGCCATGAGGGATTGCCCAGTCACACTCCTCATCTTCTGAGCTTTTAAGAGGGACCTGACTTTCATGTCTTTATGCAAAAATCTATTATTGAAGTATTGGAAATGGATATACCATTTATTCTGCAATAGTCTATAATGGCAATGGAACTGCCTTCTACCCCAGCAAGGCACTGGGAGAACCAAAAAAAAACCAAAAAAACCACCTCTGTGAGCTACAGCCATGGCTTGAAAACCACCAGGTTGACCCTGTACAAGATTAAGAGTCAAGCTCTTTCCACCAGAGCTCCATAGAGCTTGTGAAGGCTCCGTGGAGGTCAGGGTGACCCATCTCCCCCACCTCTATCTGCTTTTCCAGTGACATTCCACTGAGTTGTTTTAAGGAATGCTTCCACTGCTAATGACTGGAATAGTTGATATTTAAGGGCACTTCCTGCTCTAACATCCACATGTCTGCAACTCCAGTGGTAGATGTAGATAGAAATGCCTTTATGGTGTGCTTTTTAAAAAGAAACTATTCAGGCCCTGGCTGATGTCTCTCAGTGGTTTGAGCCTCAGCCTGCACATTGAAGGGTCGCAGGTTTGATTCCTGGTCAAAGGCACATACCTGGGTTGCAGGTTTGATACATACCTAACCCCAGTTGGGGCATGTGAGGGATGCAACCAATCAATGTGATTCTATCACATCGATGTTTTTCTCTCCCCCTCGCCCTCTTTTTCTCTCTCCTCTCCCTCCCTCCCACCCTCTCTAAAAATCAGTGGAAAAAATATCCTCAGGTGAGGATTAGAAAAACAACAACAAAAGAAACTGCTCAGTGGTCCAGAGGGCTGAAGCAAGGAGGTGACATCCCTCTCAGAGGCCGTGGTCATGGCTTGTGCTCTGGCCTCGCTGTTTTGGAAGGCTTCTTTCTTTAGGCACCTCTCCTAAACCTTTGCATTTCACCAAAACTGAGGCATGAAATAGCAGTTCCAGAAAGAAAAGGCTAACTCCAAAGAAATGTCAAGTTCAGACAGCCAGGCTCTTTCAGTTCCTCTCAAGTTCTTCAAGTTTATTTAGTAGCGATGCATAGTGGTGGTATTACTTTCCTGGAAATGGCTCTCTAAATGGTGATTAGCCTCTGAATGGGACCTCCCCCTGCTTCTAATGCTCTTCTTAGACCTTTCACCACCCATATGTTTATTCTGCAAAGGAAGCAGCTGTCCACTTTAGGAGTGCACACAGCAGAGAAACTAGAAGTGGCACAATAACACAAGAGCTTGGGAGCCTCCCCCAGAAACGTTTGAGGAAGTTTTTGCTGCATGTGCACAGTTAAAGGATGGTGTTGATAATCCTGGCAGACCCAACAGATAAAAACTGCCACTTGGATATGGCAGGGAACTCGCATGTGTGTGTGTGTGTGTGTGTGTGTGTGTGTGTGTGTCTGTGTCTGTGTCTGTGTGTGTGTCTTACAGACTTCTCTACCTTCATTCTCTCAGTGACAATACAAGTGTGCCTATAATTATTTTACCCTGACCTAAGGCGGGGAGTGATTATTTAGAATGGTCTAAGGAAACCAAAGTGAATATAAATAGAATAAAATGAAGGGAAAAAAACACAAAGACATGAGCAGGAAAGTCTCTTGAACATCGCAATGTGATTAGCTTAATAAGTTTCTCAAAGGGAAATAGCTGGTAAGTCCATCATAAAGAATGATGTAAAACTGAGATAAAACCATCTCCCGGCATTTCATTTAAAAGGAATTTTTATGTTGAGAGAGTAGGAGAAGAAAGTAAAAAACTGATGTTTTCTCAGATCTTCACATGCCTCTCACCCTCCTCCTTACAAGTCTGGAGACCTCAAGCAGTGAGACTTGGGGGATTCGCCTCACTTCCCGCATCCTTCTCTTGAGAGGGAAGATGTGTTTACTCCCTGCATCTTCCAGTTTCATTCAACTTGTCCCATGTCTGCCATGAGGTGGCACTATTCCAGCACTGGGCTAGTATTCTTCTATAATTTAGTGTCATTCTATTTGGCTACGTGAAATCTACAAGCCGATGGCGACACAGACATCACCAACTTCCCTGGAGGTCTGGCTGGACCATGTCTTTTTTTCAGAGGAACTTGTATGGATTTGGGAATAGTAACTGTGCAATAAAGCCTTTGATCATTCTCTGTGCAGCAATCCTCTCCCACACTGTGGGACACTTTTCATTCTCAAAGGCTTTGAGTCCCGGTTGTGCTTCTAAATGAGATCAATGGTATGACCTTTCTTTGCTTTTGATAAAAACCCATAATTACAGGGGGTTTACAAAGGAGGATGTACGCCTCCCTTTTCTGTCCTAACTGTTCGGGATGACACGGGGGTAGCACTTGTAATAAGTGCACTATTAGTGCGTCGTGAACTGGAGCTCCCATGTAAGAAATATTAGTGGCAGCTCTAACTCAGCCCTCGTCGCTCTGAGTTCCTAGACAGATGTATTTGTATTTCAAGCGTGAACTTAAGCACAGAAGTTGCTGAGGAAAGCACTATTAGTTAAATATTTCTTGGCAGGCTCTGTGTATTAGATGTCCTTTTGCCATTTCACACAAATTGAGGTTTTGACAGGTTCCATTTTATTTAGTTGGCAGAACTTACTCTACTGTTCTGCTCCTTAGCCCTCTTTGAATTTTCTCTATAAGGTGCAAATACCAAGCTGGTGTAACAGGCAGAAGTATTGGCCAAAAATGATCTTCTAAAGGCAAAATTAGTAAGTTCTAAAAAAGACTCTCACAGTTCTTGTACAAGCTATTTCGTGGCATTTTGTTTTACGCGGTGGTTTACATTTTGTTGAATTCTTTTTCTTTCCTCTGGTGAAATTTTAGATTCCTCAGTCTTAAAATGGACATTCAAATAAACACTTGGCAATGCAGACTTGATGGCCGTGTCTTGTTTTATTAGCGGGGAACCATTCATCCTTTCTATAACAGCTCTCTGGGCCTCACTGAAGTGTTATTTAGTAGCCTCTCTGGAGAATCACATTCACTGCCTCCTCATCTATGATACCCTGAGGAGAATTCTATTTCCCTCTTTCTGTTATATAAGAACATAGGTTTCATAGAAGACTATAGTTATTTGGACAATTCTTGGCCTCCTTCCTTGATTTAAGACAAGGAATATAGGTGTGCTTCATCATTAATATCACCAGAGACTAAAATTTGGTTTCCTTTCTAAGAGAGAGTTTAGGTTTTTTTAAGCTTTTTCTTTGCAAGAAGGTGCTGCCATTTGCATTCTGCCACTTAGGTATTTATGTGTGTATTTGAAACTGGACTCTGAATTCCTAAGCTGGAATGTACCAGCTATGTCCCCCTTTGCTCACATAATCTTAAGGATGCTGGGATACAGTCATGCCTGTGGAAATTGATGGACTTCAAATCTCTCAGAGCTTGTGCTTTTAAACATTTTCTCCAATCAGCCAACTTCAACCTCCCCTCAAGTGCTTTTGACAGGGTTGTGTGGAGCCTGTCTGCATTCTGTCCTTCTCCCCTGATTAATTCACTCAGGACTGGGAGTTGAGAACAAAGATAACTCCCTCTCCCTTAGCGACCATTGTATACCTTCCTGAAAAATCTCTCTCAGTCTTCCCCAGGAACTGCTATTAACAAAATTAGAAGGAACTTGGTATGTTAACATTCTGTGTCTGGAAAGGCAGGAAAGCCACCAGAGCAAGCTCATCTTCACAAGGTGCAGTGGTCCACAGCCCAGACACCTTCCATGAAGGAAATCAGGGATGCCTCTGCTGTGGGAACCCCCTTCCCACATGCCTTAACTGGTTTCACTGGGAGTATGAAGGCCAGGCCATCCCAGCCCAACTTGTGGCAATTCTGAAGGGCTCTCGTTCTAGCACACCCGGTAGGCTGAGGCTGCTCTGAGGCCTGCATTGCAATCAGCTTCTCCCTCGGCCCACACCTGCTTCCCTCCACAGATACCAATCCCAAGGTAGTTCCTAATTACATTGTGCACTGTAAACTCTGGGGAACCTATCTGTGACATAGAGTGGTGCTATTATGGACAACAGAAAGGATATCACCATGGAATTTTGTCTTCTTCGTCATTATTAGATGCTACTCTAAAAACAATTCTAATTAGACTCTCTGGTAAAGAGAACACAGAGATGAATTTGGAGTAAAAATAAGCTAATCACTAAGGGAGAAACTCTGTAGTTTTGCCTTATTAACAAAAGCCATCAATTGCATTAAATTGCCAGGTGTTTTCTTTTATTGCATTATTTAGCCTTCATAAAATTTCAATGAAGTAGATATTATCCTCTTTTTATGAGTAAGGAAATCTACTTGGACATGTAAAATCACTAAACCATAGCCAAATGGATCTAGAACTCCAGTTTATCTGAATCCAAACCTTTGAATCTACCATTCTCATTCTTGCCTAAATGTCCCTCCGTAAGTCCTCCCTACTTCTCTGCTGCCCAGGTACAGTACTGCTATATTCAACATGAGTTAACTCAATGCCTCACTCATGTAAATTCTGAAAACTGCCGAAGAAATAAAATAAAGCTATATTGTTGAAGTTTACTTTGTGGTGTAAGACAGTATCTAATTAAAGTACTAAGTTGAACCTCTCTGTATAACATGGAGGTCTAAATAAAGTTGAATCCTTAATGAAGGTATTAAACAAACAAACAAAAAATCCCAAATTCGTATATAAATAAAATACACAGACAACAGTATAGTGAAAAGGGGGGGTAGTGGAGGTGGGCAAAGAGGGGATTAATGGGGACAGGAAGAGGCTTTGCTGTGGGTGATGAGCACACAATACAGTGTGCAGATTATGTTTTCTTGGTTGTACACTTGAAACCTGTATGGTTTCCACTTAAAAACTGTATTGTTTTGTGAATCAATGTCACCTCAATAAATTCAATTTTTAAAAAACCCTAACAGCTTTTTATTGTCTCTATGTTACTTCTTTTTTCTAGTATTAACCAACAAACTATATATAAGGATAGATCAGCATATTTGTCCTCAGAATTATTTTGTAAAAATACAGCTCATTTTTTTGACCCTTAATAGGTGTTCTTAACCCTGTGGCATTTATATGCATATCTCACCTCTGGCTCCTCATTTCCACCTTTCTTGTTACTTTGTTGAACTTCCTTCATTATTTAAGTACTAGAGGCCCAGTGCACAAAAATTTGTGCACTCGGGGGGGGGGGGGGGTCCCTCAGCCTGGCCTGTGCCCTCTCACAGTCTGGGACCCCTCGGGAGATAACGACCTGCTGGCTTAGGCCTGCTCCGGGGTGGCAGAGGGCAGGCCCCATCCCTAGGTGCAGCCCCTAGTCGGGCTCAGAGCAGGGCTGATTGGGGAGTTGGGGCGCCGCCCCCTGTCATGCACAGAGCAGGGCGGATCAGGAGGTTGCGATGCCACCCTCAGTCACGCACAGGGTAGGGCCGATTGGGGGGTTGGGGCATTGCCCCCTGTCACACTCAAGGCAGGGTCGATGGGGAGGTTGTGGCGCCACCCCCTGTCACGCACAGAACAGGGCCAATCAGGGGGTTGGGGTGCTGCCCCCTGTCATTCACAGAGCAGGGCCCATCAGGAGGTTGGGGAGCTCCCCTCTGTCACACACAGAGCAGGGTGGATCAGGGGGTTGGGGCGCCGCACCCTGTCACACTCAGGGCAGGGCCGATGGGAGGTTATGGCTCTACCCCGTCACACACAGAGCAGGGCCCGTGGGGGGCGGTTGGGGCATCGCCCTCTATCACCCACAGAGCAGGGCCAATCAGGGGGTTGGGGCGCCACCACTGTCACACTCAGGGAAGGACCGATGGAGAGGTTATGGCTCTACCTCGTCACACACAGAGCAGGGCCCATGGGGGGGGTGGGGGGGGGGCTTGGGGCGCCGCACCCTGTCACACACAGAGCAGGGCCGATCAGGAGGTTGGGGCACCACAGCCTGTCACACACAGAGCCGCAGGGCGATCAGGGGGTTGGGGAGCTCCCCCCTATCAGGCACAGAGGAGGGCTGATCAGGGGGTTGGGGCACCTTCCCCTGTCACGATCAGAGCAGGGCGGATAGGGAGGTTGTGGCCCCGCCCCCTGTCACACACAGAGCCGCAGGGCGATCAGGGGGTTTGGGCGCTGCCCCCTGTCATGCTGATCCCGGTGCTGGGAGGCATATTACCCTTTTACTCTATAGGATAGAGGCCTGGTGCACGGGAGGGGGCCGGCTGGTTTGCCCTGAAGGGTGTCCTGGATCAGGGTGGGGGTCCCCACTGGGGTGCCTGGCCAGTCTGGGTGAGGGGCTGAGGGCTGTTTTCAGGCTGGCGGGTGACTGAAGCTCCCAACCACTACTTTTTTCTTTTTCTTTTTTTTATTCTGGGCCAGCTTTAGCTCTGAGGCTTGGCTCCAGCTCTTAGGCCTCCACTGCTGAAAGCAGGTATCTGGTTTCTTTGGGTTCTATAATCGAAACACTGTTTCAACTCCAGGTCTGAGATCCCGACTGGCTGAAAGCAGGTTTCTGGGGTTTTGTTTAGCTTCTATTTTTGTAACAATGTTTCAAACTGCAAGCTCAGAGGCCGGCAGCGGCAGGCGGGGAACGTTGGAGTCCCCTGTCACTGAAGCAAGCTAGCCTCATGTTCGCTTCAAGCTGCCTGGCTGCTGGCCACCATCTTGGCCGGCATATCACTCTGATTAGCCAATGGGAAGGGTAGCGGATGTACCGCTAATTACCATGTTTCTCTTTTATTAGATAGGACTAGAAGCCCCATGCACGAATTCGTGCATGGGTGGTGTCCCTCGTCCTGGCCAGCGATCGAACTCTATCAGGGGGCCAGCTGAATAGGAGGGGAGAGGAGGACGGGCCGCAGAAGGTTGGCTGAGGTAGTGCACTGACCACCAGGGGGCAGCTCCTGCATTGAGTGTCTGCCCCATGGTGGTCAGTGCGCATCATAGCAACTGGTTGACCAGTCGTTCCTGTTGTTCCAGTCATCTGTCATAAAGGTCACTTAGGCTTTTATATATATAGACTAGAGGCCCAATGCATGAAAATTCAGGTTAGATTAGGCCTTTCTCCCCCTGGCTACTGGCATCAGCTTCCCTCCAGCACCAGGGACCTGGGCTGCTGGCACCGGCTTTCCTCCAGCACTCGGGATCTGGGCTTCCCTCCTCCAGCTGCCGGCAGGCACTTGGGACCTGGGCTGCTTCCCTCCTCTAGCCACTGTCAGGCACCTGGGAACCAGGCTGGCTACCCTCAGGCCACTGGGCTGGCTTCCCTCCAGCCACCCGCAGGCACCTGAGACCTGGGATGGTTTCCCTCTGGCTGCCAGCAGGCACCTGGGACCCAGGACCTCGGATGGCTTCCCTCTGGCCCCAGCTTCATCAGGAAGAATGTCTGGAATGATGTCTGGTCTAATTAGCATATTATCCTTTTATTATTATAGATTTGTTTCATCTTTTAATGTTCTGTATATCTTCCTCTCAGCTGTTTTAAATCATTTTTAGAAAGTGAATTCCATGCTCTTCATTACTTAATTTTATCTTTTCCTTGGTCTCCTCTCCTGTAAGAATAGTACCAGAAAAATAACTTCTTAATTTTCTAGAAACCATACCAATATCTGAGTCAGCATCGTACAGGAAAAATACATATGCTTCTACTCCAAGTTTGTTAATAGTAAGGAGGCAGTGAACATGCATAGGATTCAGAGTCAAACAGACATAAGTTCAAATCTCAGCCTTTGTGCCCACTAACCTCTCTACACCTATACTCTTGCTTATTTTAAAATGGTGGGTAGATTAAAAAAATAATGCATGTGAAGCACCAGCAGTTGTTCAATAAATGGCTTTATCATTATTCTCACTGTGGTATAAGCCCCTTGAGGGCAGAGATGGAGCTGATTCAAATCGGGCCTTTTGAATAGTGCCTGGCAGTATTGAGTGCACTCTAAAGTCATGATGCATGACTAAACAGATGGAAATCAAATTGCAGTATAGTAGGAAGCATCATGGATTCTGAGCTCTGCCATTAGCCAGCTACATGACTGTCAGAGCTTTGTTGGGTCTGTTTCCTCAGGGGTGAAAAGGATCATCTCTACTATCTCTTCTAGCTTTAACATTCAGTGATTTTGTGTATGTGACAAATGTTTAGTACCAGAGATGGGTAGGATGGATCAGAGATACTTTCATTCATACATTCATTCATTCATTCATTCATATTCTCTCTCCCCCACTTCTTCCCACCCTCCTCCTTCACAGAATGACAGCTGTATACTGAACTTGATTTCCCTTTGTGCTGGCCCTCACCCAGCTCTGCAGGAGAAGGAAGGGAGACTCCCACGAGTCAACAGAGCTTCATTCTCTATCACAGCATCTTTCAACTAGACTACTCAATTCTTTAGATCATTTAGGAGCCACAAAGGGACCGAAGTCTTAAATCAGAACTTTAGTTATATATTACTAGAGGCCCAGTGCACAAAAATTTGTGCACTCGGGGGGCGTCCCTCAGCCTGGCCTGTGCCCTCTCACAGTCTGGGACCCCTCGGGGGATGTCTACCTGCTGGCTTAGGCATGCCCCCCAGGGGATCAGGCCTAAGCTGGCAGTCAGACATCCCTCTGGCAGAACAGGAGCCCTCAGAGGATGTCCACTTGCCAGCGGGGGGCAGGCCTAAGCTGCAGTCAGACATCCTTAGTGCTGCTGAGGAGGCAGAAGAGACTCTGGCCATCACCGCTGTTCTGGCAGCCGTCAGCCTGGCCTGTGGCTGAGCAGAGCTCCCCCTGTGGGAGCACACTGACCACCAGGGGGCAGCTCCTGCATTGAGCATCTGCCCCCTGGTGGTCAGTGTGTGTCATAGTGACCAGTCGTTCCCAGTCTTTCTGCTGTTAGGGTCAGTTTGCATATTACCCTTTTATTATATAGGATAGAGGCCTGGTGCACGGGTGGGGGGCAGCTGGTTTTCCCTGAAGGGTGTCCTGGATCAGGGTGGGGGGCCCTACTGGGGTGCCTGGCCAGCCTGGGTGAGGGGCTGATGGCCATTTTCAGGCTGGCCATGGCCACGGGCTGGAAGCAGGTATCTGGGATTTATTTATCTTCTATAATTGAAACTTTGTAGCCTTGAGAAGAGCTCAGGGCTGGCAGGGCAGGCAGGAAGCTTGGCTTTCTCCATTGCCGGGGGCAACCCAAGCCTCCTGCTCACTCCAGCTCCATGGCATGGCCATCATAGTTGGGTTAATTTGCATACTTGCTCCTGATTGGCTTGTGAGTGTAGCAGAGGTAGGGTCAATTTGCATGTTTCTCTTTTATTAGATTAGACTAGAGGCCCAGTGCACGAATTGATGCACATTGAAAGGAAATTAATTAGAAGAAACATTTTAGAGGCGAGGGAGAGACAATGGGAGGGATCCAGGGCATGTCTGGCTCATCTTTCCCAGTCCCGATCAGCTGGGGACCCCAGCAGCAAGCTAACCTACCAGTCCAAGTGTCTTCCTCATGGTGTTCAGTGTGTGTCATGGCAACTGGTTGAGCTGTCGACTGAACAGTCAACAAATCGATCGAACACTTAGTGTATTAGGCTTTTACATAGAGAGATTCTGGCAGAATTTATTAGCCTGAAAAACAATGAAAGGAAAGCTTCAGAATGGAGAATGCTCCTCTCATCTGAGTAAAGATGATTAACTTTGAAGATGAGATTTTTGTCTCATAGTCTAAAATTACAAATATTTTCAGTTGTTGTTTGTTTTTTTTGTCTTGGTTAAATTCCTATACTGATAACTCTAGTAACTTCTGGTCTGGTAATACTATCTAATACTAGAGAAACATGGTAATTAACCATAACTTCGCTACCCTTCCCATTGGCTAATCAGCGAGATATGCAAATTAACTGCCAACAAAGATGGCGGCTGGCAGCCACACAGCTGAAGCGAGCAGGAGGTTTCCTTGCTCCAGTGATGGAGGAAGCCAAGGTTCCCCGCCTGCCTCAGCCCAGCTCTGAGCTCCGGATGCAACAATGTTGCAATTATAGAAGCTAAACAAACTCCAGATACCTGCTTTCAGTCGGCAGCGGGCTCAGAGCCGGAGCTGGCTCTCAGCTCAAGTGACAGCTATAGGAGGTAAATAAATCCCAGAAGGAAAAAAAAAGAAAAAAAAAAAGAGGCTGGGAGCTTCAGTCACCCGCCAGCCTGAAAACAGCCCTCAGCCCCTCACCCACGCTGGCCAGGCACCCCAGTGGGAACCCCCACCCTGAAGGGGGTGTGACCAGCTGCAAACAGCCATCAGCCCCTCACCCAGGCTGGCCAGGCACCCAAGTGGGACCCCCATTCTGATCCTGGACACCCTTCAGAGCAAACAAGCCCACCCCCTCCCGTGCACCAGACCTCAATCCTATATAATAAAAGGGTAATATGCAAACTGACCCTAACAGCAGAAAAACTGGGAATGACTGGTCACTATGACACACACTGACCACCAGGGGCAAATGCTCAATGCAGGAGCTGCGCTCTGGTGGTCAGTGCGCTCTCACAGGGGGGAGCTCTGCTCAGCCACAAACCAGGCTGACGGCTGCCAGTACAGCAGTGGTGGTGGGAGCCTCTCCTGCCTCCTCAGCAGCGCTAAGGATGTCTGACTGCAGCTTAGGTCTGCTCCCCGCTGGCAAGTGGACATCCCCCGAGGGCTGCCGGGCTGCCAGAGGGATGTCTGATTGCCAGCTTAGGCCCAATCCCCTGGGGAGCAGGCCTAAGCCAGCAAGTGGTCACCCTCCGAGGGGTCCCAGACTGTGAAAGGGCACAGGCTGGGCTGAGGGACCCCCTACCCCTGAGTGCAGAAATTTTTGTGCACCGGGCCTCTAGTCCTATATAATAAAAGCCTAATATGCTAAGTGTCCAGTCATCTGATCATCCGTTCAACCAATTAAAGTGTAATATGCTAATGATATGCTAAGGCCGCTCAACCGCTCGCTGTGACGCACACTGACCACCAGGGGACAGACGCTCCATGCAGGAGCTTCCCCATGCTGGTCAGTGTGCTCCCACAGGGGGAGCGCCTCTCAGCCAGAAGCCGGGCTCACGGCTGGTGAGCGTAGCAGCGGTGGTGGAAGCCTCTCCCACCTCCATGGCAGTGGAACATCCCTTGAGGGCTCCCAGACTGTGAGAGGATGCAGGCCTGGCTGAGGGCCCTACCCTCCCCTGAGTGCATAAATTCCATGCACCGGGCCTCTAGTATGAATATAAAAGGGTTAAGAGTTAGGCAGACTTTGAGTATACAGACCTTTGCCCTACAAGCCTTTCCAACCTGTCTGTATTGTGAATTTTTTTAATTTTAGCTCTATTTCTTGCATTTGTATGACCTCATATAGGTTAATCACCTTCTCTAAGATTTGTTTTTTTCCACCTGTTAAGAAGGAGGACATGGGTAATAATTGCTAGATCTTAGAATGTTGTGAGGAATATGTAAATTGTTTAGCATATACACACATAAGGAAAGATATCATAGAAATAATCTTAATCAGCCTACAGTGTGACTCATTGATTGAGCATCAACCCATGAACCAGGAGGTTAAGGTTAGATACCCAGTCAAGGCACATGCCCAGGTTGCAGGCATGATCCCCAATGGGGGAATGGGGGAGGGTGTAGGAAGCAGCTGATCAATGAGTCTCTCTCATCATTGATGTTTCTATCTCTCTCTCCCTCTCCCTTCCTCTCTGACTAAAAAATCAATTTAAAAACATAAAAAAAAGAAATAAATCTTAATCATAGCAGGCTAGGTCACTATGATCATGAAATATTTAATAAAATAGGAACATTGCAGGGCACGGTTTCACGCCTGTGGTCCCAGCTACTCGGGAGGCTGAGGCTGGAGAATCGCTTGAGCCCAGGAGTTCTGGGCTATAGTGCGCTATGCCAATCAGGTGTTCACACTAAGTTCGGCATCAATATGGTGACCTCCCGGTAGCAGGGGGCCACCAGGTTGCCTAAGGAGGGGTGAACCAGCCCAGGTTGGAGACCGAGCAGGTCAAAGCTCCCATGCTGATCAGTAGTGGGATTGTGCCCATGAATAGCCGCTGCACTCCAGCCTGGGCAACATAGCAAGACCCCGTCTCATAAATAAATAAATAAATAAATAAATAAATAAATAAATAAATAAATAAATAAATTGATTAATTAAATAAATAACATAAAATAGGAACATTCTATCTCTGGCAATGTTGTAAGATGCCCAATCTCCTACCACCCCGCCACACCTACAAGAGCTCTCAGCATTGGAAAAGGTGAAAATGCACTGGACATCACAGCCTAGCACTGAAACTCCCTTCTTCCTGGCAGAGTCTGAGAGTTTTCTAATTCATTACTCGGCTTTCTGCACTTGTTAGTTCTTTTTCTTATGTAAGTTAGTTGCTCCAAGTTTTGATTTGCCAGTCTATTTCCAGTGAATCACTCCCAGTTGAGGTCACGTGGCAGGGCCACTGGTGTAAGGAGATAACCGATCAGCAGTGGGTGTTGGAGCTGGACTACACTTACACCATGCTTAAAGTGTCTCCTTATTTTTAGATTCCTAAAAGGGTCCCCACAGAATACTTTCTTACAAAGAAGCAAATTCCTTATTGTAATTAATTGGTTCATTAATGTCTTCCCTATAGATGCAGTGACAAATATCAGGGACATTAAACCCCATTGTTTTAACTGGCCCAGCAGAATTGGCCTATTTTGTCTACTTACTCACCAGACACGTCCTTTTTTCACAGCCTTCAAATTAAGACCCCAGCTTGACAAGCCATCGTTTGCCAAAATCTCTGCTTTTTATCTTGTGTGACTTATCGTTCATATGCCTATGTAGTTTAACACTGTGCAGGTATTGGATTAAAAACTTAACATGTGAGTCCGTGTAAAATCCCTAGAGGTTAGTTAATATTAGTATTCCCACTTAACAAATGAGGAATCTGATTTAGCCCAAGTAGACAAACCTTGTTAAGAGGCATGGTTGGGATTTGAATCCAGGTCTGTCTGACACTGTAGCCCAAGGTTATAAATTTCATAGGGCTCCCTAATCTTCTTTGAGACTACCACTTTGGTAGTCTCATGACACTTATGAACCCCTTCTCAGAATAATGTTTTTAATTTTTAAAAAAGATTAAAAAGAAAAAAAGAGATTAAAAAGAAAACCATATTGCCCAGCCAACATGGCTCAGTGGTTGGGCATCAACCTATGAACCAGGAGGTCACAGTTCGATTCCCACTCCGGGCATATGCCCGGGTTGGGGGCTTGATCCCCAGTGTGGGGCCTGCAGGAGACAACCAATCAATGATTCTCTCGCATCATTGATGTTTCTGTCTCTCTCTCCCTCTCCCTTCTTCTCTGAAATCAATAAAAAAAATATTTTTTAAATAAAAATATATTGAGACTAGAGGCCCATTGCAGGAAGATTCCTTCAAGAACAGGGCTTCCTTGGGGCTATTCCTGCAAGAACAGGGCTTCCTGAGGCCAGAGCGAAGCCAGAGGAGGGCTTAGCTCCCCTCCTTCCCCGCCACCTTGGCTCACCCCTTTCCCCGTCGCCTGGGCTCCCTTCCTTCCCCGCCGCTTAGCTCCCTCCCTTCCCCGCTGCCTCGGCTCCACTCCCGTCTCTGCTACCTCCAATCCGTTCCCTTCTCTGCCACTTGGCTCCCTTCTGCAGTGCTTGGCTTCCTTCTACACTATCTTCAGTCTTCCCTGGGAGCCTGTGTATGCAAATTAATTGCCATCTTTGTTGGATTAATTTGCATACTCTTCTGATTGGCTGGTGGGCATAGTGAAGGTATGGTCAATTAGCATCTTTGTCTTTTATTAGTGTAGATAGTTATCAAAATGTTTTAAAAAACAAATTTATTATACAGTTATTTTATTAACACATGAAATAGCAAGACCTCATGGCAAGTCTAATAACTACTTAAATTTTGAAATGATGGTGGGTGTAAACAATTTTTTGAGGTTGCTGCAACACAGACATAAAAATATCTATGATTTTAATTAGTAACAGGTACTCAAAAAACTACTAGGATTGTTTCCTACACTCATAACTAAAAGAAATGCTAAATTTTTCCTTAGATGTTAGTGAAAATAAAGATGTAATTTTTTCTCACCGTTTGTGGGCCTCTTGAAATCTCCCCATAGATCCTATAGGAATCAGTAGATACCATGCTAGGAACTCTTAGAAATACACTGACTAAAAAATAATTTAACACCTTTCTTTCTACATTATTTTCCATTTGTATTATACACATTTATTGTGCACTTAGTATATGATAGGCACTATGCTAAGTACTGAGTATACAATGTTTGAATGAGACTGTGCCTACCCTGATTACCTATTAAGAGAATTGAAAGTATAAACTGATAATATACATTACAATATAGTACCAAGATATAAACAAATTATTGTAGATATGCTTGTTTGTATTTCTAAGTATAAACTATCATCCCGACACTCCCTCTGGCTAAGTAGTCTGAAATAGACTTTTATAATTATGAGAGTTTTCCCTCTTATTTCTCATAAATGCCTTCCTCTATGCATCCATGCTAAATTTGGGGTTTTCCAATTAGTTGCTCTATTAGTCAGGGTCTGATTATCTAAAAACACTGGCTATTTAATACAGGGAATTTGTTACACGGATGATGGAAGAGCAGATAAGACGATGGGGAATAGTGAGGCAACTGAAAGATTAACGATTGGGAACCCTTAACCTTGGGTTGGCTGGAAGAAAAAAGGGAGGAGGTTAGGTTACCAGAGTCCAGAGGCTGGAATAGCCCAGGGGAAGTTGGGATCATAGTGAGACAGCATTCAGCAGGAGTTGCAGCCACAGAAAATACATAGCTGTGGCAAAGAGAGAGGAGAAGAAATACATTGGCTTTTTTTTCTATCCTCCAACCTCCTCCCATTGCCTCCCATGGAACAAACCTAGCTGGAAGAGAGTTGACATGAGAGCTTGAGAAGAGCAGAATGTGAAAATCAGCTGATTGCTGTACAGATAAACCAAAGCTGAGGAAAACCAAGAGATGGGTCCACAGGCAGTCACACCCAGGAGCAGCATAGTTACATTCTTGCTTGACAGGCAATGCTACTCCTGTTCCTTTTCTTAGATGTATGACTTCTGTTGAACTGTCTCAAATCTACATTTGGTTGCCTCCAGAACTATTAGCAAATACCAGATTGCATCTGTCCCTCTTGGATCTGTAAGAGTATTTCTTAAATCTTCCAGTGCCTGTAAATCTTCACCTTGATCCAGAATCATAGATACTTCTATCTTTTTTGAGTATCTGAAATATCCATTAAGGGGCAAGATTCTCTTATATTCTACCCAAAGCATGTATTTGCAACAGGAGTGATATCACACACACACACACACACACACACACACACACACACACACACACACGGAGGACAAATATTGGTTCTTGGAGGAGGGCAGAAGAATGAGTGGAAAAAAATCCTTAGCTTTTACAATGGTTTGGGGTCCTCTACAACTGAAACTTACCTGACAGCATCTTACTGCTTAGTATCTAATTTAATTTCTCTTATCAGAGAGAAATTTGGTGTTTGGTTTGTTTTTTTATTGATTTCAGAGAGGGAGAGAGAGATAGAAACATCAATAATGAGAGAGAGTCATTGATCTGCTGCCTCCTACATGCCCCCACAGGGGATCAAGCCCACAATCCAGGCATGTGCCCTGACCAGGAATCAAACTGTGACCTCCTGGTTTATAGGTTGATGCTCAACCACTGAGCCACAATGGCTGAGCAAATTTTACACTTTAAGTAATTTAATTTTTTCTCCAAGAAAAGTATGAAAAATAAGATTAGTGAAGGGGGAAACATGATGCAATAATTATAACACACCATAATGTGCTCTAATATGTTATTAGCATATAATAAATAAAATGCAACAGAATAATCAAAAATTTAAATCTAATTATGCATGAGAATTTAATACTTGAGAATAGCATTTAAGTAGGAAAAGAATGAGTTATTTAATAAATGGTGCTGATATAAATAGTTATCCAATTGAAAGAAAATAAAATTGGACCTCTAAATTTTTTATTTTTCAATTACAGTTGACATTCAATAGTATAGTAGTTTCAGGGTACAGCACAGTGGTTAGACATTTAGAACTTAAAAGGTTAGCTCCCCAATAAGTTTAGTACCCATCTGACAACATGCACAGTTATTACAATTTGTTATTGTTGTTGTTAAGCCTCACCTAAGGATATTTTTCCATTGATTTTTTTTTTAGGGAGAGTGGAAGAGAGGGGGAAAGACAGAGAGAAACATCAATGTGAGAGAAACACATCAATTGGTTGCTTCCTGCACAAGCCCTGACCAGGGCCTGGGCTGGGGAGGAGCCTGCAACCGAGGTACATGCCTTTGACGTGAATCGAACCTGAGATCCTTTGGTCCACAGGCCAATGCTCTATCCACTGAGCCAAACCAGCTAAGGCCCCAGTTATTACAATATTATTGACCATAGTCCCTATACTGTACTTTACATCCCTGTGACTATTTCATAACTGGCAATTTAAACTTCTTAATCCCTTCACCTTTTTCACCCAGCCTCTCATCTCCCCCACATATCTGGCAACCATCAGTTTGTTTATTCTCTATACATGAGTTTATATGTTTGTTTTGTGTTTTAGATTCCACATACAAGTGAAATCATATGGTATTTGTCTTTCTATGTCTGAATTATTTCACTTAGTGTAATACCCTCTAGGTCCAATCCATGTTGTCACAAATGGTAAGATTTCATTCTTTTTTACTGCCAAGTAATATTCCATTGTATATATGTACCTTCTTTTCTTTACCCATCCATCTAATGATGGGCCCTTAGGTTTTCTCCATATCTTGTCTATTGAAAATAATGCTGCAATGAACATATGGATGTATATATCTTTTCAAATTAGTGTTTTGGATTTCGTTGGGTAAATACCCAGAAATGGGATTGCTGGATCAGATGGTAGTTCTATTTTTAAGTTTTTGAGGAATATCCTCACTGTTTTTCATGGTGGCTTCACCTATTTGCAATCCCACCAATAGTGCATGAGGGTTCCCTTTTCTCCACATCCTCTCCAACACTTGTTATTTGTTGATTTATTGATGATAGCCATTCTGACAGGTGTGGGATGACATTTCATTGTGGTTTTAATTTGCATTTCTCTTATGATTAATGACATTGAGCATTTTTTTAGATGTCTATTGGCCATCTGTATGTCCTCTTTGCAGAAATGTCTATTCAGATCCTCTGCACAACTTTAAATTAGATTATTTGTCTTTGCCTTTTTTATGCTAAGTTTTGTGAGTTCTTTATATATTTTGGATATTAACCCCTTTATCAGATGTATCATTAATGAATATTTTATTCTATTCAGTAGGATGTCTTTTTGTTTTGTTGATGGTTTCCTTTGCTGTGCAAAAATTTTTAGCTTGATGTAGTCCCATTTGCTTATTTTTTTCTTTTGTTTCCATTGCCCGGGAAGAACTATCCAAAAAACTATTGCCAAGAGCGACACCAAAGAGTTTACTGCTTATTTTTTCTTCGAGGAGTTTTATGGTTTAGGGAAATTGGATGTCTGTCTTATATAATATATAGAAATAAGTTCCAGATGGCTAAAATACTGAAATGTAGATTTTTTAAATACACAAGAAAATCTAAGAAACAGCATGTGAAGACTAGAAAAATAGACACACAAAATAAAAATAGATATTTTATCAAATATAAATTTAAAACCATTTTTATAGCTTAAAAAACAGTGTCAATAACAAATAATAAGCTTGGGAAAATACTTGCCATACAAAAAGCATATGGCACAACACAATTATACTACACAAAAATCTCTCAAATTGGAAGAGAGGAATAAAAATTAAGCAAAGGATACAAAGAGACCGTTCATAAGAGGACAAATTCAAATGGTCAACAATACATGGAAAGATCAAACTCACTAAACTAGAATAATAAGATGTCATTTACATACAACAGAATGGAAATTATTTTTAAGTATTTTCAAGTATTATAACACCTATTGCTGGCAAACATGTTGATAGAAATGTAAATTGTTTCAGGTTTTTGCAAAAGTAATCTGACAAGTTCTGTTACATTTAAAAACACACCACTTTTTACTATTTGGGTGCAGGATATATAAAAACTCATACTTAATGGTAAACATTGAAAGTATTCCCTTTGAGATTAAAAACAAGACAAAGACTTCTGATAACACTTCTTTAATTTACCATTATAATAGATCCTACCCAGAGTAGTAAGGCAGCTAAAATAGGGAAAAGTTATAACAATTATCAGAGAAAACTATCATTATTTGTAGATAACAAGAGTTATATGTCTAGAAAATTTGAAAGAATCCACAGAGTTTAGCAAGTTTGCTTTACACAAAATTAATATACACAATCATCTTTCTAAATACCAGCCTCCATAGTTAGAAAATAAACAATTTTTAAAATTTTATTTATTATAGTACCAACAATACTAAATGTCAAAGAATAATCTATTAGAAAATACAGGCCTACCTCAAAGATATTGCAGATTCAGTTCCAGAGCACTGCAATAAAGCAAATACCATAATAAAGCAAATAACATGAATTTTTTGGTTTCCCGGTGCATATAAAACTTATGTTAACCCTATACTATAGTCTACTAAGTGTACAATAGTACTGTCTAAAAAAAACAACAACAACAGTGTACATACATTAAATTAATAATATTGCTAAAAAAAAAAAAATACTAACCACCACCAGAGCCTTCAGTGTGGTTATAATCTTTTTGCTGGTGCCCTAGCTGGTTTGGCTCAGTGGATAGAACATTGGCCTGTGGACCCACGGTTCCTGGGTTTGATTCCAGTCAAGGGCATGTACCATTACCTCGGTTGCAGGCTCCTCCCCAGCCTGGGTCCCGGTTGGGGCTCATGCAGGAGGTAACCAATCGATGTGTTTCTCTCACATTGATGTTTCTCTCTGTCTTTCCCTCTCTCTTCCACTGTCTCTAAAAATATCAATGGAAAAAATATCCTTGAGTGAGGATTAAAATAATAATAATAATAATTTTTTTTGCTGGTGAAAGGTGCTGCTTCCATGGTGATGACTGCCAACTGATCGGGGTGGTGGTTGCTGAAGGCTGCAGTGGCTGTCACAATTCCTTAAAATAAGACAGCAGTGAAGTTTGCCACATTAACTGATTCTTCCTTTCATGAATGATTTCTCTGCAGCATGCAATACAGTTTGAAAAGCGTTTTACTCACAGAACTTCTTTCAAAATTAGAGTCAATCCTCTCAAACCCTGTTGTCACATTATTAAGTTTATGTAACATTCTAAAGCCTTTGTTGTCATTTCAACAATCCTCACAGCATCTTCACCAGGAGTAGATTCCATCTCAAAAAACAAGTTTCTTTGTTCATCCATAAGAAGCAACTCCTCACCTGTGAAAGTTTTATCATGAGGTGGCAGCAATTCAGCCACATCTTCAGGCTCCACTTCTAATTACGGTTCTCTTGCTGTTTCCACCACATCCGCAGTAACTTCCTCCACTGAAGCCTTGAACCCCTCAAAGTCATCCATGAGAGTTGGAATCAACTTCTTCCAAACTCTTCTTAATGTTCATATTTTGACCTCTTTCCCTGAATCATGAGTGTTGTTAGTGGCATCTAGAAGGTTAATGCTTTCCAGAAGGTTTTCAATTTACTTTGCCCAGAGGCATCACTGTATGGCCCCTACAGTCTTACAAAATGTATTTCTTAAATAATAAGGCTTGAAAGTTGAATTTTATCCTTGATCCATGAGCTGCAAAATGGATTTTGTGGTAGCAGGCATGAAAACAACATACATCTCTCCATCAGAGCTTTTGGGTAACTAGGTACATTATCAATGAGCAGTCATATTTTGAAAGGAATCTTTTTTCTGAGCAGTAGGTCTCAGCTGTGGGCTTAACATATTCAGTAAACCATGTTGTAAACATATGTGCTGTCATCCAGGCTTTGTTGTTCCACATATGGGGCACAAGCAGAGTAGATTTAGCATAATTCTTAAGGGCCCTATAATTTTTGGAATAGTAAATGAGAATTGGCTTCAACTTAAGGTCACCAGTTGCAATAGCCCCTAACAAGACAGTCAGACTGTTCTTTGAAGCTTTGAAGCCAGGCATTGGCTGCTCTCTATGAAAGGCTCTAGCTATGAAAGTTCTAGATGACCTCTTCTTCCAATATTAGGCTGTTTCATCTGCATTGAAATCTGTTGTTTAGCGTAGCTTCTTCAGGATAATGACGCAGCTTCAACATCAGCACTCGCTGCTTCACGTTGCACTTTTCTGTTACGGAGATGGTTTCTTTCCTTAAACCTTATGAATCAACTTCTGCTGGCTTCAGACTTTTCTTCAGCCACTTTCTTTTTTCAGCCTTCATAGAATCAGAGAGAGTTAGGGCCTTGCTCTGGATTAGGCTTTGGCTTAAGGAAATGTGGCTGGTTTGATCTTCTATCCAGACCACTAAAACTTTCTCCATATCAGCAATAAAGCTGCTTTGCTTTCTTATTATTCATGTGCTCACTGGAGTAGCCATTTTAATTTCCTTCAAGAACTTTTCCTTTGTGTACAAAACTTGACTGTTTGGTGCAAGAGGCTTAGCTTTCAGCCTATATTGGCTTTTGACATGTCTTCTTCACTAAATCACTTAATCATTTCTAGCTTTTGATTTAAAATGAGAGATATGGGATTCTTCCTTTCACTTAAACACTTCTAGGCCACGAAGGATAATTGATTGGCTTAATTTCAATATTATTGTGTCTCAGGGAATAGGGAGGCCTGAGGAAAGAGAGATGGGGAAATGGCTAGTCAGTAGAGCAGTCAAAACACACACATATATTGATTAAGTGTACCATCTTATATGGGCATGGCTTGTGGTACCCCAAACAATTATAATAGTAACATCATGGATCACTGATCACAGATTACAATAACAAATATAACAATATTGGAAAAATCTGAAATATTACAAAAATTACCAAAATGTGACACAGAGACATCAAGTGCTTAAATACTGTTGGGAAAATGGCACTCATATATTTGCTCAATGCAAAGTTGCCACAAACCTTCAATTTAAAAAAAAAAAAAAAAAAAAAAAAGCAATATATGCGAAATGCAATAAAGTGAAGTGCAATAAAATGAGGTATGCCTGTATGCAAGACCATTATAATGAAAACTATAAATTTTTTTGAGAAGACGTATAAACTGCATTAATGGAGAGACATACTGTTTTCATGGATTCAAATGCCCATGCCAATTGTCCCCAGTTCAATAGATTTGGTGCAATCTCAGTCAAAATTTCAAAAAATTGTTTTCATGGAAATTAGCAAGTTGATTCTAAATTTATATAAAAATGCAAAGGGCCAAAAGTAGTTAAAACCCTGTTGAAGAACAAGGTAAGAGACTAGTTCCACCACGTATTATGAATTTTTATAAACCTATAAAAACAAGAGAGTATAATACTAGTATAGAAATAGGGTACTCAATGGGGATTCAAGATTCAGGATATTCTTAGTAAACCAGGTTAGACTGCAAAGACTGGTCTAGTTTCAGAAACTAGTGAGAATAACTATTCAGATTTGGTTTAAGTAATTTTAACTTTATTTTACTTTTAAACCAGCAAATAGGAGTGCAAAAGAACACAATATACAAGTTTGCCAGAAATTTGATAGTCTCAGTAAACCTCATGGAGTAAGGGACTGATCTGCCATTTATACTGCTTTGCCCATAGAGAGGCATGGAGGAATACATTAGTATCCAAGGGTCCATTACATCACTATGTAAGGCAATGCTTATATTCCACAATTACACATTCCTGCATTCTATTTTCAAATTATGTAATTAGGTCTTTTCAAGAATTCAGTGCACCATGCTTGAGTATGGCCTACATGAATCATCTAAATTTTCCCATTGAAATTCTCAAGGCCCACTCTTCCCCTAATCAATTCTCCAACTATCTCTTGAAAAGACCAGCTGATGGTATGAATTCAACTCTTTTTAATTCAGAAATTTTCAGGATCAGGCTACAGATTTGATATTTGGCTTTCAGCACACTTCAGTGGCAAACAATAAGAAATTCTCTTAACAAAGCCATAGAAGCCTCTGGGTTTTCAGCATGTGCTTTAAATGGAGAATTGGGAGCTTTAAGCATGTGTTTCTTTTTATTTAAGCTATCAATTATCATTAGAAGAAGCCATCTCATCCCATGGTCCTGGGATTCCCTGTGACCTTTTCATTATTCAGTAGCATTGATCTCTTAGTTCCCTGAAGCTTTGCTTTCAGTGGCAATTCATTGTAGGTCCACACAGGTGATAATTTGATTAACTGCTTCAACAGATCATGACAAGAGCCATTAACAACACCAGCTGAATTTTCACTGCATTCAACCTCAGCCAAGCCAGACAACACTTCCATAGTCCCACATGCATCCCATATTTCTCTAAGGCTCTATAGCCTGCAACCATTCCATTCCAATTTCTGAATCACTCACAGTTCTCAGTTACAAAGACTAGATACCACCTTTGTCTGGTTGAAACAGAAAATAATTTATTAAAGGATTTTAGGTGACTCACAGAATGCCTAGGAGGAGTCAAGTTTGTGGTGAGGCAGCCAGGAAAGGTGCTCTTGAGAAGGGACACAGTGACTTGTGTAGGAAATAGGTTAACTGGACCCTGGGCTCCACTAGCCCCTGTAGCACTGCTATCCCAGAAACTCAATCATTTTTCCACCTCTAAGCCTCAGTGACACTGGAGAGTTTCTTGTGTGCCGGGAGCCGGTCCATGCTTGCTGTTTCAAGGGACCTGGCATATATGGCATACTGTTCTTAATATGTTTGCTCACCTTCTAGGCACTATGTGTTTTAACCAAGGTCACCTCTCTGAGAAAGGTTGTTTCCCCAGGTAGGGATTTTCCCCTGAAGTTAGGGAGGGAATAAAACCTCTTAACTAAGTGCCAGGTGGGTAATTAATCACTTTAACTACGAACAATCATGCTTAAGCTACATAATCTTTACTCCCTGGAATGGAGATAAGAAACGCCCTAACCTTTGAAATAGAGATTGATAGGATTGGAATCAACTGGTATAAATACAGATGTAAGAAGACAGAACCAAGAGAGACAGAAATTGGCACAGAACCTACACAGAACGTTCTCTAGAGACAAAAGAACTTCGCTGGAGAGAACATGGCAAAAGATCCTGGACTGAACCTGACTACAGAAATTGGCAAGAGAACCTGACTAGAACCTGGTGACTGAACCTGGCTGGAGAACCTGGACAGAATCTGGCTGGAGAACCTAGCGAGGGAACATGGCTACAGAACCTGGCTGGAGAACCTGGAGAACCTGGCTGGAGAACCTAGCAAGAGACCATGGACACAGAACCTGGCTGGAGATCCTAAACAGAACTTTGCTGGAGATCCAGACCAGAATTTGGCTGGAGATCCTGGCTAGGCTGCTGATCAACTGAATGCTGTCTCCGTGTCATTCCTTCTTCGCCGACTCCGTCCACACCTTTGGGGACCCCTGGACCTGCTGGGGTTGGACCCCAGCACTTGTGGTTCCCCCAACTTCACAACCTCATCTCACAAGTGGATACTGTGATTTATACCTGACTCTAACAATGGAGACTAGTAAAGTGTCTGGAATTTCAGTTTCTATAGTGGAAGATATGTTCTGTGTTTCACTAACACAGGTGGGAAAATCCAAACATGGGAAAGGGTTTCAGTTACTGAGCAGCCAAAAAGAACATATGCTAGAGGCTAAGTCCAGCGGGTCAGGATAAATGCGAGAAGTCCTCAAAAGGTTGAATGGACTCTTTCAGCAGGGCTGAAAATTTGCATGTTATTACCTGCTGCTGGGACAGCCAAAGACAATTCCCCCAACCTGATGGTCCTTTATTGTTTACCAGACCTTACCTTTGATGTGTATATCTGTTTTGCTAGAGGGCAAAATGTGTGACTAAAAAGCTGTGGGTCTGGAGATTCAGAGTACCCACTTCACTAGAAAGTGGAGGCTCCCCTGGCTCCCCCATGCCTCCCAAATTTATATTTCTTGTCTAGTTTATCCATTTATACGCAGCCCCTTCTCCAGATTCCTGAACCCTTAATGCAGAAAGACCCCAGCAAACAGATGTTTACTTTACCTTCTAATTAACCAAAAGAGGATGGACTATTCAAACCCTTTTCCCTTCCTCTCCAGTTGGAAGACAAGATCATATTCCACAAGAAGATAAATACACACAGCCTGGAGGTCACGGAAACACCTTTATGACTGTGCCTATTGCCTGGGTCTCACATTGGATCACATTTTGAAGTCCCCCCATTAGTATTAGTAGCCAATTCCCCTCCTTATTTTACCAGGAATTTGTCATAACACAAGAGCTTACCAGGCTGCTTTCCTTCCTTTGGCTGCCATCCAATACTGACCTATTAACTATTAGAATTTCACACTGGTTTTCACCACAAGCTTGTCTTTCTCCATACTCAATAGCATTTTCATTTAGTCAACATGCAGTGACTACTCACATACTAGGCTTTGAGGACATATCACATTCTACAAGGAAGGAAGAGACACACCAAATAAGAAAAAATTGATGATTAGGAAAATACAGCTGCTCAGATTCTTTACAGAAACATCCAACATTAAAGTATCTGTGTCTGAAAACAAGCAAAACAAAACAAAAATCCAGAATTCTCTTTGGACTAGAATAAGTCTAAACTCCTAACTCCTAACCATACTGGACCTATAAGGCCCTATAGGATTGGGCTCAGCCTTCTGCATTGACCTCATCACCCACTATGTTCCTATGCTCACTGTGATCCAGCCCCTTCAGCCTTCTGTTCCTTGAGCAAGCCGAGTCTACTCCTGCCTAAGTGTCTGCCCTCGACGTTCCCTACTCTCCTTAGACCTCTCCATGGCTGGCTCTCTGAGTGCACATCCCAGGCCACTCTGAAAAATAACCACTCTTCCCAGCCGCTCTGTCTGATCACTCACATTTCCATTATGTTGCAATTTACCACGCCCCTCCTCACCAAGAGCATGTGCTACCCCAGAGAGGAGGGACCTTGTCAGCCATGTTCATTGTTATCCCCTGTGTACTGCGCAGTGCCTGCACGTAGAAGAAAGGTTCAATGTATGAATTAAAGTATAAATGAAGGGAATAGCAAGGTCCAAACTGATAATACGGGCAACTGGAGGCATGTCAGGGGCTCACGATACTTAAATTTCCAAGGTATACTAGGGCATCCTAGATTTTTATACTTTCTGCAGATCCTTCTCCCCCTTTATAAGTTTGCCACAAGGTAGAAAGGAAAAATGGAAGTATCTTTGGTCCAGCTCAGAAGGACCATATGCACATTATGACGTTTAAAACTAGGAGACCTGGGTTTGGTCAGATTGCACCTTTCTAGTTTATCTGCCCTTTTGGTGAGATTTACTTAGCAGGCAAGTGCTTTCCTTCTGTTTTGTTTTGTTTTTTATATTTTTTAATTTATTTCAGAGAGGAAGGGAGAGGGAGAGAGAGATAGAAACATCAGTGATGTAAGAGAGTCATTAATGGGCTGCCTCCTGCACGCACCCCACTAGGGCTTGTGCCTGCCACTTGGTAATGTGCCCTGACTGGGAATCAAACCTTGACGCCCTAGTCCAGTGGTCGGCAAACTGTGGCTCGGCAAACCGCGGCTCGCGAGCCACATGCAGCTCTTTGGCCCCTTGAGTGTGGCTCTACCACAAAATACCGACTTCTGCACATGGGCCACGAAGTTTCAATAGCACTGTACGTTCGCACCCGCACGTGGTATTTTGTGGTATTTTGTGGAAGAGCCACACTCAAGGGGCCAAAGAGCCACATGTGGCTCGCGAGCCGCGGTTTGCCGACCACGGCCCTAGTCCATAGGTCAACGCTCAAATACTGAGCCATGCCAGCTGGGCCCTTCTGTTTTTTAACCATGACTAATACCTCCAGCTGGTTAAGAGAAAGCCATCAATTTTCTAAGGAATTTTGAATTTTCCTACTTGGTTTTAGAAAGAATAAAATCCTGATCAAATCAAACACAGAATTCAAAAGGTGGCTCATATGAGATCATTTGCATTACAACTTTATAAGAACCATAAAAGGCTAACACAAAAGAAAACTTTACTATAATTCATTTATCCATTCATTCTACAAATACTTCTTGAGAACCAACTATCTGTAAGGCAATGTTCCAGGTGCTAGCATAACTAAAGACTATTATGGAAATAAGACAATGAAATGATAGGGAGTGATAAGGAGGCTACTCTAGGTTTGGTGATCTGAAAAGGAACTTCCCATAATTTGTTAGGATATAAAGGACATGTGAAGCTCTAAGGGAATAGCATCCCTTGCAGAGAAAACAGCTAGTGTACATGGTGTAATGAAAATACACCAGGGTAATAAGACTTTGGTGAGCAAGGTGAGGAATGATAGAAGTGGTCAGAGAGGCAGGCAAGAGTTAGTTATGCAGGGCTTTGTGAAACAGTGTAAGGATTTTAGATTTTTTTCTATGTGGAACAGGAAGTCACTTAGGCTTGCACACAGGCAAATTACATGATCTGATTTATACTTTTAAAAGAGTATTGTGGATACTGTGTATAAAGTGGGTTGTAATGGGTTAAGAGTAGAAATAAGACTAGTCATTGGAGAATTCCAGACAAGAGCTAATACAGATTTGAATTAAGCTATAGCAGTGGAGTGCAATGTTAAAATATACAAATAAATATTATATATGTACCCAAGAACATGTATGTGTAAGTACATACAGAGAGAAATAGTCACATCATAGTTAAAGCAAAAAATAATTCTGAGATCTCCAACCTCTATATTATCATTCCAGTTATGCTGTTGTGAGAAACAAATACAACATGTAAACCCACTTCTACCCCTGCTCTCTGATCTCTGTTCCCTAACTGTTAAAGGAAATAATTAAACTGAGCAGAGAGTAGGAATTTCCTTTTGAGGTTCTGGAAGGACACAGGTAATAGAACATGATTTGTAAGCCTGCTTTTCTCTCTTATTGTCCAAGTCTGCATCCATGAAGTGAAGGTATATATAGTTCTGTCCCCTGAGCAAATGCACTAGCTGAAATATTCTGACTGAATTAATGAGGGGGGTGGGGGTTGAGTTTTTATTAGTTGGCCATCTGTTCTATTAAATCATCTAGGCACACAGCTTCTTAACTGAGCTTCCTCTCTCCAGTGTAAACCTCCCAAATCCATTCACCATGTTGTGCCAGAGCGCTAAAGCTAACAGGCAATTCTTGTTGTGTTGCTCCCTGGCTATGAAACCTTCAAGAGCTCTCCATCAACTTAAGGACAAAGTTTCAGCTGCTGTCATGTGGACATGGCCCTCTGGATCTCTTGCCATCTCCGCTGTGGCCCCTGCACTCATTGCACCTTTTGCGTCAACAAAACTGAAGAAGGGAGACCTGTTGTTCCCACCTAGTGCCCTTGCTCACGCAGTTCCCTTTGTCTCTAGACAGCCAACCCTTCCTTATGTATGCAGCCATTGGCCTCACCCTCTCAACAAAGCCTCCCAGCAGCCTTCGGATTGTATGAAATGCCCTTCTGTGCCCTTAGAGCAATGGTTCTTAACGTGTGGCCCATGAAGTCCTGGCGTGTTCCCTGAACTAATGTGGGGGGTTCACAAGGCCAAAATTATTTTCATAATAATACTGGATGTTTTATGCCTTTTCTACTGTGTTGCCATTGGTGGTGATAATGCAGAAGCAATGGTGAGTAAAACTGCTAGCATCTTAACACAAATCAAGGCAGTGGCACCAAACTACACTAGTAGTCACTGTATTCGTCACCACCACACTTGTGAAAAAAAACAAACACCAGTAGCACTTTAAAAGGTCCCTAATGAGGCAGTAAAAATCACTGACTTTATTAAATCCCAATCCTTGAATACACAACTTTTTAGTATTCTACAGGATGCAATAAGAAGTAAAAATAAAGCACTTTGACTGCATACCAAATTACAATGTCTGTCACAAGAAAAAGCACCTGAGTTTGAGTTGTGAGCTGAGAGTTATGAGAGTTATGACAGAAGTTAGTTATTTTTATTTGGGGTATTTTTTTTCACAGAACATTTTTATTTGGAAGAACAACTGACAGACTAAGTAGGACTATTCAGACTATTGGGGATTCAGCAGACAGTTTCTGAGACAGGAAGCAAGTGAGCCTATCACTTCAAAGAAAACAACTGAAGCCACTGATAAAATGTGAGCTTTCCAGCAAAAATTAGAATTTTTGGAAAATATGCATCTGCCACTGTGAGCTTGACAGCTTCCCAGAACTTCAACACTTTTCTGATGAGATTGGTGGAGATTTTAATGAATATGATTTCTTAATATGTTGTCCAATAAAATGTGCAAACATCTAGAAGATCCGCATAACTCAGTGAACCAATGTTTGCCAAATGACCAGTGCATGATTTTATAAAATCATATATAGGTTAAGTCCATTTAGACTGCAAGATAACCAATGCATTTTAATGTAACAAAGTATAAAATGTTTATTGCTATCACCCCAAGTGGATCTATAGAATCAGTGAAATTTCAATCAAAATTCCAACAGGCTTAATTTTTTAAAAACTTGATAAGCTCAGTCTAAAATGTATATGGAAATGAAAAAAAAAAGTGTAACAAAGCAATTTGAAAAGGAAGTTGAGGAATTTTCTATCTGATTTTAAGACTTACTATTAATTAAGCTACAGTAATCACATTAGTGTAGCCTGGGTATAAAGATAGACATATAGATAAATGGAACAGAATAGAGGCCCTAGAAATAATTCTACATATATGGGGCCAATATAGACATTTTTAAAGATCTTTGCTTTGTGTGAGAGAGAGATAGAGATAGAGAGAAATATCAATGTGAAAGAGAAACATTGATAGGGCTGCCTCCTGCACACCCCTACTAGGGATTGAGCCTGAAACCTGGGCTTGTACCTGCCCAGGAATCTAACCTGTGACCTTTTTGGTGCATGGGGCGATGTTTAACCCAGTGAGCCACACCAGCCAGGGCAGGGCCAATATTTTTTAACACAGATGACAAGACAATTTCTGTGGTAAAGATCATCATTTCGCTATTTATTCTGGAACAATTGGATAGTCTTCTTTTTTTTTTTAAGGAAATCTCAATCTTTATCTTATAGTACATATAAAAATTAATTCAAACTGTATTCTTGTCTTAAATGTAAGAGTCAACAGTATAAAACTTCTAAAGGGATACATAAGAGAATTCAGTGACCCTCTGTTTGGCAAAGATTTCTTAAATAAGACATAATAGAAAAAGCGCAATGTATAAAAAGAAAAGCCAACACATCACTCAAAATTTAAAACTATTGCTCTGCAAAATCAATGAAAATAAAAAAGAAAGCCATAAATTGAAAATATTTGCAAAACATGTATTTGACAAAAGAGTGCTATCTAGAATATATAAATAGCTCTTTTTTTTATTAAATCTTCATTGTTCAGATTATTACATTTGTTCCTCTTTTTTTCCCCCCATAACTCCCCTCCTCCCAGTTCCCACCCCACCCTCCTCCCTCACTCCCCACCCACTGTCCTCATCCATAGGTGCACGATTTTTGTCCAGTCTCTTCCCGCATCCCCCACACCCCTTCCCCCCCGCCAAGAATAGTCAGTCCACTCCCTTTCTATGCCCCTGATTCTATTATAATCTCCAGTTCATTCTGTTCATCAGATTATTCACTTGATTTTCAGATTCGCTTGTTGATAGATGTGTATTTGTTGTTCAAAATTGTATCTTTACCTTTTCTTCTTCTTCCTCTTCTTAAAGGATACCTTTCAGCATTTCATACAATACTGGTTTGGTGGTGATGAACTCCTTTAGCTTTTTCTTATTTGTGAAGCTCTTTATCTGGCCTTCAATTCTGAATGATAGCTTTGCTGGATAAAGTAATCTTGGTTGTAGGTTCTTGGCATTCATCACTTTGAATATTTCTTGCCACTCCCTTCTGGCCTGAAAAGTTTCTGTTGAGAAATCAGCTGACAGTCGTATGGGTACTCCCTTGTAGGTAACTGACTGTCTTTCTCTTGCTGCTTTTAAGATTCTCTCTTTGTCTTTTGCTCTTGGCATTTTAATTATGATGTGTCTTGTTGTGGTCCTCTTTGGATTCCTTTTGTTTGGGGTTCTCTGTGCTTCCTGGACTTGTAAGTCCATTTCTTTCACCAGGTGGGGGAAGTTTTCTGTCATTATTTCTTCAAATAGGTTTTCAATATCTTGCTCTCTCTCTTCTTCTGGCACCCCTATACTTCGGATGTTGGTACGCTTGAAGCTGTCCCAGAGGCTCCTTACGCTATCTTCGTATTTTTGGATTCTTTCTTCATTTTGCTTTTCAGGTTGGGTGTTTTTTGCTTCTTCGTATTTCAAATTGTTGACTTGATTCTTGCAATCTTCTAGTCTGCTGTTGGGAGTCTGTATAATATTCTTTATTTCAGTCAGTGTATGCTTAATTTCTAGTTGGTTCTTTATCACAACATCGAGGGTCTCATTAGATTTCTTGTAGATCTCATTAAGTTTATCGGCAGTTTCTAGAAAATTATTGAAAGACCTTAAAAGTGTGGTTTTGAACTCTATATCCAGTAACTTGCTTTCCTCCATTTCTGTCATTTGTGTCCTTCTTCTTTGTCTCCTCATTTTTTATGCTTTCCTGTGTTGATACAGTGGTTTTCTGTGCTAAGTGTCCTCTAGGGCCCAGTGGTTCAGCCTCCCCAATTACCTGAGGAGGACACTCTTGGTGAACCCCCTTGTGGTCTTTGTGCACAGTCTTGTTGTAGTTAAGCCTTGATTGTTGTAGGTATCACTGGGAGGAATTGGCCTCCAGGCCAATTGGCTGTGAGAATCAGCTGTGTCTGCAGTTGGAGAACTTCTGTGCTGGAGACTTGCTTCAATGGGGCTTTGGTGCTCACTGAGTCTGCCCCTTGAGTGTGTCCTTTATGGATCCGAGGAGCTGCAATCTGGATGGTCCCACTCTGACCTCTGGGCTTCCTGGCTCCTGGATCTCTAGGGAGGTGCTAATCTAGCCTTTGCCTGAGGCTATCCAGCAAAAGTCTCCCTTCAGGGCTTGGGCGGAGTGGGTCCTTCGGGATCAACAGGGTGGGGCTAGCAGTTATGGCTTCTCTCAGCCCTGCCCTCAGAGGCTTTGCTTCTCAATGTCCTGGTAATCGCTGCAAGCCCTTAGGAGAGAAAGCTGCCCTCAAGTTCCGACCACTGCCAGACAGTCCCGCTTCTCCCGTATGAGTCTGGGTCCCTAGAGACTCACCCGGAACTGGAGCTCAGAGCCTGAGACTCCCTCCCGATTGAAAACGACAACCGTTCCCTCAGACACCAGCCCACTACACACACACCTCCGCACCTTAGTATTTTACTTCCGCACTGCGCCTCCTCTGAGTCTCAGTATGCTTTTCTCTTTCCTTCTAGTTGTAGAATTTCCACTCAGCCAGTCTTCCTGTGGTTCTGGGTGAAGTCCGTTCCATCTTTTAGTTGTATTTTTGAAGTGTTTGTGAGAGGTAGCAATCTCCGGTGTTTACCTATGCCGCCATCTTGGTTTCTCCTATAAATAGCTCTTAAAATAGTAAGACAAGTTACCTAAAAAAAAGTGGGCAAATGATTTGCACAGACACATCTACAAAAAGATGCTCAATATAATTAGTTATTATGGAAATGAAAATTAAAACTATAATGAGGTACCTATCACTACACACCCAGTAGAATGGCCAACATTAAAAGATTGACAATACCAGACACTGGAGAGGATATAAAGCATTGGAACTCTCATAACTTGCTAATGCAATGTTAAATGGGACAGCCACTGCGGAAAACAGTTTGGCAGTTTTATAAAAAGCTGAACATATACTGTGTGACCCAGCATTTCACTCCTAGGTATTTCTTCAGAGAAATGAAAATATATGTTCACACAAAGACTTGAACATTAATATCCATAGAAGACATTTATAATAGCCAAAAAAAATGGAGGTGGAAACAATGTCCATCACCGGGGGCAAATTGTGTCATATCCAAACAATGGAATACTACTCAACAATAAAAAGGACTACTGATACATGCTAAAACATGGATACATTTCGACATAATTATGCTGAGTGACAGAAGTTAGTCAAAAAAAACTACTTTATAATTCCACTTAGATACAGTTCTAGACCTATGTTGTCAAATATTGTAGCCATTAACCACATAGGGCTATTGAGCACTTGAAATGTGACTAGTTTGAATTGAGACATGTTAAAAATATAAAATATATACCAGATTTTTAAGACTTAAAATGAAGAAATATAAAATATCTGTCTTTAGTCTGTTGGAACTGTTATACTAAAAATAGACTGGGTGGCTTATAAACAGCTAGAGGCCCGGTGCATGGATTTGTGCAGTGGTGGAGTCCCTTGGCCTGGCCTGCACTCTCTCTCGCAATCCAGGACCCTTCGGGGGATGTCGGACTGCTGGTTTCAGCCGGATCCCCACAGACCAGGCTGAAGGACCCCACCAGTTCACGAAACTCTGCACCGGGCCTCTAGTATGCATATAAGATCTTTGGTTCATCTCTTCCTGCCCTCTCCCTTGCCCCCTTCTCTCTGAGATTCATCAGCCTGTTCCATGTTTCCATGCCTGTGCGTTGAGCATCTGCCCCCTGGTGGTCAGTGCGCATCATAGCTACCAGTTGAACGGTCACTTAGGCTTTTATACATATAGATAGAAATTTATTTCTCACACAGTTCTGATGGCTACAAAGTCTAGGATAGAGGCATTAGCAGATTTGGGGTCTGGTGAAGGCCTACTTCCTGGTCCATAAATGGCCATCTTCTTGCTGTGTCCTCATAAGGAGGAAGGGTCAAAGAAGTTCCCTGGGGTCTCTTTTATAAGAGTACTAATACCAGTCATGAGGTCTCCATCTTCATGACCCAATCACTTTCCAAAGGTCCTCCTACAAATACATCACAGTGGGGATTAGGTTTCACTAGATTATGAACTTTGGAGGGTAGACAAACATTCAGTCTACAGCAATATCTCATTAATATTTTTCTATTGATTACATGCCAAAATAATAATATTTTTATTAATGTGTTCAATCAAATATGCTACTAGAAAATTTACAATTACATGTCTTGCTCACATTTATAACTCATATTATATTTCTTATGGGCAATGTTCTTATAAAAAAATGCAAACTACTGGCAAGGATGTGGAGAAAAGGAAACCCTAATACACTGCTAGTGGGAATGCAGACTGGTGCAGCCACTGTGGAAACCAGTATAGAGTTTCCTCAAAAAAGTAAAAATGGAGCTGCCATTTGACCCAGTGATCCAACTCCTAGGAATATATCCTAAGAAACACCAAACAACAATCAGAAAGAATATATGTACCCCTATGTTCATAGCAGCATTATTTACAATACTAAGATCTGGAAACAGCCCAAGTGCCCATCAGTAGATGAGTGAATAAAAACAGCTGTGGTACATTTACACCATGGAATACTATGTGGCTGTAAACAAAAAGGATCTCTTACCTTTTGCGACAGCATGGAGGGACCTGGAGAGTACTATGCTATTGAAATAAGCCAGTCAGAGAAAGACAAGTATCACATGATCTCATTTATATGTAGAATCTAATGAACAAAATAAAATGATTGTCAAAAAAGATCCAGAGACATGGATACATAGAACAGACCGAGAGATATCAGAGGGGAGCAGGGGCGATGGGAAGATATTAACCAAAGAATATATATGCATAAATGCATAGTTCATGGACATAGACAATACTGTGATGAAGGCCTGGGGTAGGACAGGGGTTGGGTGGAGGGGTGCGGGGAAAACAGGAAGGAATGGGAGATATCTGTAACACTATCAACAATAAAAAAGTAAGAAAAATGCAAAGTAATCTATAGTGACAGAAAACACATTAACGATTGTTGGGAGTAGTTTGGGGGACATAGAAAGGAGGAATGAACTACAAAGAGGCACAAGGACACTTTTGAGGGTAATAAAAATGTTTATCATCTTGACTTTAGTGATGTATACATACATGTAGTCATATGTCAAAACTCATTAAATTGTACATTTTGAATATGTGTGACTTATTGTATGTAAGTTATATTTTAACATATTTGTTAAAAATGTGTATGTTTTCAGATTGAACATTGCAACTAACCTTTAAGAATCAATCACTTTTAAAAAAAAGAAATTATCACTTGTCAAGTTTTTGTGTAATAGTAAAGAAGAAGATCCACAATTATTTGAAAAGACTGTTAAAATGCTATTTCCATTTTAAATTATATGTCTATGTGAGGCTATTTTTTTCATATATTTCATATCTCAACAGATCGAATGCAAGGCATATATGAGAATCTAGATGTCTTCTTATTAAGTCAAATATTTAAAAGACTTATAAAATTTTAAAATATTACCACTCTTCTGGCTACCTATATTATGTTTTGGAAAATATAGGGTTTTTTTTTTCATTACAAATATCTTATTTATGTTAACACATAATAAGTTTATTATTGGTTACATTTTATTAATAAGTATTTAAAAATTTTTCTGTTTATCTCTTTCTATTTTAAATATGGAGCCAATGAGACTGTGTTTATACACACAAACAATGTTTTATAGCATGTCATTGGAATCTTTTAGAATGTCTGGATAGGTCATAAAGTTTAGAGGAATGGGAATTTCTACAAAAAGCTCTTATGAAAGCAGGGAGAAAATATCTGTATTTTTTAAAATCAGCTCCTATATATTCGATTAAATATGTATATTTTAAAATTAGGTTATAAATAGCCCAGACAATTAGGCTTTGGAAAAATGTCTTCCGATCTAGAAATGAAGAAGTAATTTTTTTCCCCGTTAGCTGTGGAATTAACCAGCAACCAGTCCTGTGCATTTCATGAGGATTAACATTGACCCAATCTATTGTTTTAGGAAGTTGTATCAGTCAGGATCCAGGAAAAAAAGAGAGAAATCACACCAGTTATTTTAACAGGGGGGGAAAAAGTGACAAAGGATTGCTAGTCAGATACTGGAGAATGAAAAAGAGGAAGAGTCAGTATCACAGAGATGGCACCCATAGCATGCAGCTGCTACACCTAGGAGTGAGCAACTAAAGAAAAGTCAGAATTATTTAAGCTCAGGAGCTTGGAGATGGGTCCCACAGTCTGGAATTCAGATCTCTGAGCAGGGGTAGCTGTTCAGATAATACAAGTGCCTGCAAAATTAAAAGAGGTCCCCAGGGAACTGGGAACCAGATGGGTATAGAAGGGAGGGGGCTCCCTGTTCTCCTGAGGGGAGAGAGGTAAGGTGCAGGGGTCCCCAGACCTGAACCCTTCTGAAGGTACACAATAAGGCTGGTTCTCCAAGGCTTAAAAAATCGCTAAACTGGAGTCGTCTGGAATCAACAACTGCTGCTTCAGGAAGGAGCTGCCCTTGCTGGAATGAAGTAGTGTTGCTAAGGTGATACTGACAAAAACAGGAAGCAAATAGGAAAGAGAGCATCTCTCCTTCTTCCTCCAGCCTCATGGTCTCCCTCTAGCACCCGATCCATCAGCAGAGCTTAAAGGAGCCTGCCCACAGCATCGCAAAACAAAATATAGAAGTGTGGGTTTGAAGCTAAGCAACACCAGCTTAATAAATAACACAGTGGCAGCACTTAAAGTACAATTGTTTTTCTCAAAATAATAACCTGATGAGTAGGAATTCACATATATATGTACATATACATGAATTACAGTAACACAAATAGTCCATGACTGTGTCCCTCACTCCTCTCATGCTTAGCCCCATAAACATGACTTTTGTTTTATGTTTATTCCAAAAATCCTTTGGCATGCCTCTCAGTGGAGCACACAGTATTTGTCAAATAAACTATTAATTAAATGAAAACAGCAAAAATTGCATGATGCTAACTTCAAACTTAAAAGCTTAGCAAGGTGAAATATTGTCTAAAGAATTGACATGGGTTATTAATTCAAAAGGAATTTGAAGATATTTATTTACTCTTTGGGTCCAAATTTAATCATAACTAAAAATGATGATTATTGTGGGCCGTGATGTAAGATATAATTGATTAATTCTGAAATTACCTTTTACCCTAACTTGAAAAGAGATGTCATGAAATCCACTATCCATTTGAGTTCTAAAGGAATAAGGAATAAGCAACTCATTGAGTCTGCACAGTTGATTTGATTAATTTCAAGATGAACAGCTCCAAAGGATTAAGAATACAAGATAGGGGTTCTTCCTTTTTTAATATACTCAATAAGAACATTAGACTGCATTTCAAATACAAATGCATCAGTACCAACACTTAATAAAGTTATTATTTACTTAATGTGAGGGAATCACACCCAGCAAAAAACTCCTGGAAGTCAAACACAGACCCATGTGTAAAGGGTGCTCCAGGGGACAGGTATGATGCAGGGGTCCCCAGACCTCAGCCCTTCAAGTCCAACCTCACACCTTTACTTTAGGCTATGGATTCCTCTTTACCCTTTTCCCACATCAGAATTCTGAACAGAGAGTGAGAGAGGGAGGGAGAGAGAGAGAGAAAGGGAAGAAGAGAGAGATCAGTACTCATATTCAGAAATGTAAAGCTCTTAAGCAATATAAACTCTTCAATTAATGTTCTTTAAACATATTCCTTGCGCAGTAAAATTACTTTAAAATAACAGTGCTCTAGTAAATGGCTATCACTGGAAAATTTTAGAGAGTTTAAAACTCTTGACTTCTCCCTTTGTAATCAACCAACTTCATTATGCATTCTGCTTAATGATTATAGCTCTTAACAGAGTTGGGTTTAATAACATAAAAATAATAGGCATTACACATTGCATGCTCTCCCAAGGAACTAGAGGCTTGTGTCATTTCATATACCAGTATGAAAACATGACTTTTGTTTAACCCGTGCACTAAATGTCTCTAAATACTATAGTGAAATGACACAATTTAATGTAAATGTAAACTGCACAAATAGTTTCTGAGACAATGCCATCTAATCCCGCTCTGAGGAACAGAAAATGGCATATCATATCCGTGCCATTAGAGTTCTCTCTCCCTGCATACAAGTCAATTCATGTATAAGCAATACAGAAATATGCTACCACCTTAGAATGTTTTAAATGTATTTTTGTTTTTATTATAATGGTAGTAGTGCTTATTGTAAAAAATGTAGAAAATAAAGTATAAAAGAAGAAAATAAAAATCATAATCCCACCATCTAAAAATTATTGCTTGTGAAGTATTTTTGTTTATTCTATTCTACTGTTTTATAAGTGTGTACTCTACATTACTGTGATAATGTTATGCCACTTGTATCTTGCTATTTTCATGTATCAGAACCTCGTGATCCTTTTTCTCTTTTCATTAAAATCTTGGTGAACATACCTATCAGTTTATCCTCCGCAATATGAGTGCACAATAAGTTACTTCATTATTCCTCTATTGAATATTTAGATAGCTGACTTTTTCATCATTATCAGCATACTTGATAAATATACATGCACATTTATTCTACGAACTAGGACCCAGACTCTGAGGAAGGAAGGGGGTTCTCTACTGACTGAGGCCATGTCTCTGAGAGTTTTTAAGGAAATAGCCCTGCTAGATTACAACATAGGGAAAAGGGGGTGCTGTTACAAATCTAACTGAAAGTTACCTCACAGAGTGATCTGATCATATATTCCCAGCTATGGCAGGTCAGCGTGGGTGGTCCTGCCTCACACCTAAAATTTCCCCGCTGAAAGGTTATTTTTGTCTTAAGCAAGCCCTATCCATTGTTTCAGGGCTCCTAGGTTAACATGTTTTGAAATGCCTCTTTTTAGACCACTCCGAGGCATACCAACCCTTAAGAGAGCACATAATCTTATTAACTATCCTATAACCCAGTTCCTGCCTTGATTTCCTCACTTTTATGTCATCTTTCTTACATTCCCTCCTTAATTCCAAATACATGAAAGGAACTACAAACTGTTATTCTAGGAGCATATTTTTCAGTTTGTTGAGATCTTGCTTCCAGCTGTATCCTGTTTGGCTCAAACTCTGTAAAGCAAGGTTTGAATGTTTTATAGCTTGACGTTTACTTGGCGTAGCCAGCAGGATTCCAAAGAAGCCCACCCAGGACCACCCTGCAGACCCAGACCCAGTACCAGGGCCCAGCAGGGCCCACTGTGCTCCATCAGCTCCCACTTCGTATCAGGAGAACTGGGCTGAGTCTCCTCTTGGAATCCTGGACCTTCCTGCTTTATGTAGTGGATCCTGCTTGTATTTGAGCTGTTCTTGTGTGATTGCTTTTAATCTTGTGTGTGTGTGTGTTTTCCCATTGCCTCAAAAGAAAAACTAAGATTAATCTGGGAAACGATGCCTCCCAAGCTGACAAGCCCCAGGACAACCAGTCTCCTATTTAGTACTAACAGTTAAGAATTCCCACAGGCTTCACGTACAATTTCTGTAGAGCCTAAACTTGTATCTACAGAAATGGGGAGATTTAACCAAAAGGGGTATTAGCTTAAGATGGCTGAAATGGCCTTTTTTGCTATCTCTAAATGAATTTTTTGTGCACTCAATTGGAAAAAGCTGACTCTAAAATTGAACTGGAAAATAAAAGCCTCTAAAAGGACCACAGATAAACTTTCTTTTCTAAAGGAAGTTAATAGGAAAATTTTAACGAGTGTCTCTGAACTGTCAGATAAATTTTCTTCTCTTCAGAAAGTTAATAAAAAACTTTTAGAGGCTGTCTCTGAACTAAAGAAGCTTCCGAAGCTGCTCATTGCCAGCATCCCTCACCGCCCCCACCCCCACCCCCACCCCCTCCAACCGCCCTGCTACTTTCTGAGCTCCCTTCTCTGGACTTGTCTTTGTTTTCTCCTCCCCCTTTTCTCTCCTTTGCACCTCCTCCACCACCACCACCCTCAACTGACTTAGGAGAAACTAAGAAGAGAGAGCCAGACCAGGATAGGCTAGAAAAATTAATTCCGGAAGCTCCCTTTAGAGAAAAACCAGTCTCAGGATGAGGTGAATCAGTGATAGTCAGTTTACCCTCCTTGAACTAAAACAGAATTAAGGAATTTTTTTTGATTCTCTCCAAGAGGGTTCAAAAAGAAATTTGATTTAATTGTTAGAATATATGATGCTGACTTTTCTGATCTATCCCAACTAATACCTCTACTGGTTTCTGAGAGCAATGCAGCAGAATGGCTAAGTAAGATCTAAGAATGTAATAGATACGAACAAATTGGTTTCCAAAAGATTGTCCCAATTTACATTCCACTGGCCAAAACAAGAATGCCCACTTCACTATATCATTGAGTATTAATATTTTTTTAAATATATTTTATTGATTTTTTACAGAAAGGAAGGGAGAGGGATAGAGAGCTAGAAACATCGATGAGAGAGAAACATCAACCAGCTGCCTCCTGCACACTCCCCACCAGGGATGTGCCCACAACCAAGTCACATGCCCTTGATCGGAATCGAACCTGGGACCCTTCAGTCTGCAGGCCGACGCCCAGTCCACTGAGTCAAACCGGTTAGGGCAAGTATTCATATTTTTTAAAGTGAAATGATTTCTCAATAGATTACTAGTGAATTTTAACAATTTCTTCCCAAGGCACTTTAATTCTTAATGCAAGATGCATAAAAATAATTTTTATAGAATACTTTCTGCTAAATTGATATAGTGAATTCTCCCCTCAGCTAATTCTGAATACTTATAAGAAAAATGCATCAATTCTCATTCTGAATTCGAAAGGTCTCTTTCTCTGATTAAAAAACAGCAATGTTTATTGAATGTTAAATCATGGATTAAAGTGAAAGTCTTTGATTGAGGACAATTAGTTCATTTTTAAAGCCAAAAGACTTCAATATATTAGAAAATTCAGAAATAGATACAATATATTTTGACAATGCAAAAAAATTAAAATTCAAAAATTTGCCAAAAATGTACTTATGTACCAGGAAGAATAGTTTTAATATCAGGGGAAAGATTTCTGAGATTATAAAATTAAGAAAAATATTTGCCTTTTGCAGATCCATGGCAAATGATTGCCTGCTCCAATCAGGAGGCTTTGCTTCATTGAGTTCTCCTACTTGTCTCCCATGCTTTGAAGCTAGAACTTAAAATTAGCCAAGAATTGACTTTTCTTTTTAACTCTTCTAGTTACAAACATCATCTCATTAACTCACAAGTCTACTTGTTAACTGTTTGCAGTTCATTTTTAGAAATATTTATACATTCAAATTACATACTATTTCAAGTTATTACTTCAGAATTTAAATACATACTAATGAAAGAAAAAGTTTAGATAAGAAGACAACAGCCAACAGAAGCTAAGACAATTTCTGACCAAAGTTTACCCAATGGAATAAGAAATCCTGGCAAAATCTTCCACTTCACCCACATGGACTTGATTGATAAAAATATTTCCTAAGGACAAACTATGTGGGCAAAGCAGAGAACAAGTCTCAGTAACCTTAACAATTTCAATGAGCAAAAGAAGCTAATTTCCAACAGCAAACAGTATAACCATTATACTTATAAAATCATTTACATTTAACTAAGAATATTGTATTTTACATGGCAACTCTATTTTAAGGGAACTTATTACATCAATCTTGATACCTGAATTAAATGCTAATAATCTGGAGGGTAACCAGCATTTTTCTAATGCCCCTCCCCCCAACACTACATGGTGGAAATTATATGAGGTCTAAATTTAGAAGATATAGGTCCTAATTTCCACTCTACTGGTGCTTGGTTATGTGATCTTGGACAAGTCCCTTGAACTTACTGAGCTTTGGTTTCTTATCTTTAAAACAAAGATAATGAGAAACCTCCTCAAAAAAGCTAAATCCTCATCTATACTAATAAAAGGATAATATGCTAATTAGACTGGGAGACTGGCCAGGGAGGGCAGTTGGGGGCCATGAAGATGGCAGGGGAGGACAGTTGGGGGCAAGCAGGCCAGCAGGCAGAGTGGTTAGGGCCGTGGTTGGCAAACTGTGGCTCACGAGCCACATGCGGCTCTTTGGCCCCTTGAGTGTGGCTCTTCCTAAGCCTTAGGAGTACCCTAATTAAGTTAATAACAATATACCTACCTATATAGTTTATGCTTAAAAAATTTGGCTCTCAAAAGAAATTTCAATCATTGTACTGTTGATATTTGGCTCTGTTGACTAATGAGTTTGCCAACCACTGGGTTAGGGGCAACCAGGCAGGCAGGCAGATGAGTGGTCAGGAGCCAGCAGTCCCAGATTGCGAGAGGGATATCCCCCGAGGGGTCCCAGGTTGGAGAGGGTGCAGGCCGGGCTGAGGGACACCCCCCCATGAATGAATTTTGTCCACCGGGCCACTAGTCCTATATAATAAAAGGGTAATATGCAAATTGACCAAACAGCGGAATGACCAGTTGCTATGATGCACACTGACCACTAGGGGGCAGATGCTCAATGCTGGAGCTGCCCCCTAGTGGGCAGTATGTTCACAGAGTGGGAGCACTGCTCAGCCAGAAGCCGGGCTCATGTCTGACAAGCACAGCCGTGGTGTCAGGAGACTCTCTCACCTCTTCAGCAGTGCTAAGGATGTCCGACTGATGGCTTAGGGAGCAGGCCTAAGCCGGCAGTCAGACATCCCCTGAGGGCTCTCAGACTGTGAGAGAGCACAGGTTGGGCTGAGGGACCCCCCTCCCTGAGTGCACAAAATTCGTGCACTGGGTATGAAGGGGGGGTGGGGGGGAGTGTCCCTCAGCCCAGCCTGCCCCCTCTCACATACTGGGAGCCCTCAGGCGTTGACCCCCATCACCCTCCGATCGCCTGATTGGCCCCTTGCCCAGGCCTGACGCCTCCGCCAGAGGTGTCAGGCTTGGACAGGGGACCCCCATCTCCCCCCGATCACTGGCTCTGGCCCCCACCCAGGCCTGAGGCCTCTGGCCCAGGAATCAAGCCTGGGCAGGGGACCCCCATCTCCCTCTGATCGCTTGCTCCACCCCCCGCCCAAGCCTGACGCCTCTGACCCAGGCTTCAGGCCTGGGCAAGGAGACCATCATATCCCCCCAATCCCCAGCTCCGCCCCCCGCCCAAGCCTGATGCCTCAGCCAGAGGAGTTGACCCTCATCACCCTCTGATCACCAATCACCGGATCGGCCCCTTGACCAGGCCTGAGGCCTCCAGCAGAGGTGTCAGTCCTGGGCAGGGGACCCCCAGCTCCCCGCGGTTGCAGGCTCTGCCGCTGCCCAGGCCTAACGCCTCTGGCCTAGGCATCTGGCCCGGGCAGCGGGGACCTGCAGTGGCAGTGGGGAGCGCCGCGATCGTGGGCTTCGCTTTAGGCCCAGGCAAGGGACCCCTAGCTCCTGGGACTGCCAGCTTCGACTGTGCCCAGCTCCCATCGCTGGCTCCACCCCTACTTCCTGCTATCACTGGCCAGGGCGGAAAAGGCACCTGATTCTCTGATCATGGCCGGGGGGCAGGGCAAAGGCGGCCCAAGGGCCGCCTTTGCCCTGCCCCCCAGCTCTTAGCTCCCCCCTGGGTTTCTGATCACTGTCAGTGGCAGGGGGCTTCTTCCTGCTTTCCCTTTCGCCTCCCTCCATTGTGCGTACATATGCAAATTAGCCGCCATCTTGTTGTCAGTTAACTGCCAATCTTAGTTGGCAGTTAATTTGCATATAGCCCTGATTAGCCAATGAAAAAGGTATCGCCGTACGCCAATTCCCATTTTTCTCTTTTATTAGTGTAGACTAGAGGCCCGGTGCACAAAAATTTGTGCACTCAGGGGGGACAGGGGGGTCCCTCAGCCTGGCCTGTGCCCTCTCGCAGTCTGGGACCCCTCAGGAGATAACGACCTGCTGGCTTAGGCCTGTTCCTGGGTGGCAGAGGGCAGGCCCAATCCCTAGGTGCAGCCCCTGGTCGGGCTCAGAGCAGGGCCGATTGGGGAGTTGGGGCACCGCCCCCTGTCATGCACAGAGCAGGACGGATCGGGAGGTTGCGATGCCACCCTCAGTCACGCTCAGGGTAGGGCCGATTGGGGGGTTGGGGCACCGTCCCCTGTCACACTCAATGCAGGGTCAATGGGGAGGTTGCAGCGCCACCCCCTGTCACGCACAGAGCAGGGCCAATCAGGGGGTTGGGGCACTGCCCCCTGTCACTCACAAAGCAGGGCTCATCAGGGGCTTGGGGCTCTGTACCCTGTCACGCACAGAGCAGGGCCAATCAGGGGGTTGGGGCGCTGCCCCCTGTCACGCACAGAGCAGGGCCCATCAGGGTTTGGGGCGCCGCCCTCTATCACCCACAAAGCAGGGCCGATCAGGGGGTTAGAGCGCCGCCACTCTCACACTCAGGGCAGGGCCAATGGGGAGGTTATGGCTCTACCCGGTCACACACAGAGCAGGGCCGATCAGGGGGTTGGGGCGCTGCCCCCTGTCACTCACAGAGCAGGGCCCATCAGGGGGGTTGGGGCTCCGTACCCTGTCACGCACAGAGTAGGGCCCATCAGGGGGTTGGGGCACCGCCACTCTCACACTCAGGGCAGGGCCGATGGGGAGGTTATGGCTCTACCCCTTCACACACACAGCAGGGCCCGTGGGGGGTACAGGGGTTGGGGCACCGCACCCTGTCACACACAGAGCCGCAGGGCGATCAGGGGGTTGGGGAGCTCCCCCCTATCAGGCACAGAGCAGGGCTGATCAGGGGGTTGGGGCACCTTCCCCTGTCACGAACAGAGCAGGGCGGATAGGGAGGTTGTGGCCCCGCCCCCTGTCACACACACAGCCGCAGGGAGATCAAGGGGTTTGGGCGCTGCCCCCTGTCATGCTGATCCTGGTGCCAGGAGGCCTCGGGCTCCGCTGATCCTGGTGCTGGGAGGCATATTATTACCCTTTTACTATATAGGATAGAGGCCTGGTGCACGTGTGGGTGCCGGCTGGTTTCCCCTGAAGGGTGTCCTGGATCAGAATGGGGGTCCCCACTGGGGTGCCTGGCCAGCTGGGTGAAGGGATGATGGCTGTTTGCAGCTGGTCACACACCCTTCAGGGTGGGGGTCCCCACTGGGGTGCCTGGCCAGTCTGGGTGAGGGGCTGAGGGCTGTTTTCAGGCTGGTGGGTGACGGAAGCTCCCAACCACTCCTTTTTTTCTTTTTTTTTATTTTGGGCCAGCTTTAGCTCTGAGGCTCCAGCTCTTAGGCCTCCGCTGCTGAAAGCCGGTATCTGGTTTGTTTTGGTTCTATAATCGAAACTCTGTATCAACTCCAGCTCTGAGATTCCGGCTAGCTGAAAGCAGGTTTCTGGGGTTTTGTTTAGCTTCTATATTTGTAACTATGTTTCAAACTGCAAGTTCAGAGGCCTGCAAGGCAGGCGGGGAACGTTGGGTCCTCCGTCACTGAAGCAAGCAAGCCTCATGTTAGTTTCAAGCTGCCTGGCTGCCGGCCGCCATCTTGGCTGGCAGTTAATTTGCATATTGCCCTGATTAGCCAATGGGAAGGGTAGCGGTCGTTCGCCAATTACCATGTTTCTCTTTTATTAGATAGGATTGTTACACTTGATGTTGTCCCAGAGCTCCCTTAAACTCCCCCCCTTTTTTTTTCTGCTCTGCTTAGGTATTTTCTGTTATGTCCTCTAGCTGATTCAATCTTCTGTTTCATCTAACTTGCTGTTGACTTCCTCTACTTTGTTCTTCATTTCAAATATTGAGTTCTTCATTTCTGACTGGTTCTCTTTTATGTCTTTTAATATGCTTACTTTTTTTAAGTTTAGGGACTCTTTTTTCAAATTGATTATTACTATTATTGCTTTTTAAGTAGAGAGGAAGGGAGAGGGAAAGGGAAAAAGACACATTGATGTGAGAGCCAAACATCAATCGGCTGCCTCTGTTAGCCCCCTATCACGGATTGAGCCTGCAACCCAGGCATGTGCTCTGACTGGGAATCAAACCAGCAATCTTTTAGTGCACAGACAATGCCCAACCAGCACAGACACACTGGCCAAGGCATGCTTACTATCTTTTTGTTTATGTTTTCACTAAGACCATCTATTCTTCCCTGAGGTCCAGCTTGTACAAGGGCCAGCATCCTCCACCTCTGAGCAAGGGGGAGATCAGTGAAAGGTTCAAGGCACCCTGAGGTCTGCTTCCTCCTGTTGGCCACTCTGCCACTCCCTAAGGTTGCCTGGTCTTTCTCAAGAGCCTCCTGTAGAAAGATGGTAAAGTGGGCACAGGCTGGCTGCAACCCACAGACTCTTCTGCAAGGCACAAGCTCGATAGGAAGGGGCAACTAGGTTGGGAGGATGAGGCTAATGGATCTGCTGCTTGAGGGCAGTGGGCTCTCAATGGGGGATAAGTGGTCCCTATTCCAGACCCATACCACTTAGTCTCTGCCTAAATCTCCACCCTGGCTCCCCCAGAAGGAGGACACTGCAGGTTCAGGTTGCATGCAGCCAGCCAGCCCCTCTGCATGAGCAAGTGCAGCAGGATGGGGCCTCCAGACATCAGAGGGACAGGTCAAATGAGTCTCCCATTAGGGGAATGGTGAGGAGATGAGTGGCCCTTCCCTGTGCCAGAGCCATATAATCCAGTGCCCATCTGAGTCCTGGACAAAAGCCTCTAGGGAGACGTGCTCCAAAGATCCCAGCTCTGCACAGCACTCTGCTCTCCTTGTGGGACTAAGCTCAGCAGGGCAGGGCCACTGGTTGTCAGAAGGACAAGTCAAATGTGGGAATGGCATGGGCTGGGCTTCCAAAGGGGGTAAGAATGTCTCCCCACAGCTGGAACTCACAACCTAGCCCCCGTCAGAGTCCTGGATGACAGCCTTCCAGGGAGACTCACTCCCAAGGTCCCAGCTCTGCACAGGACTTTGACCCCCATGCAGGACTGAGCTCAGCAGGACAGGGCCACCAGGAGTCGAAGGACAGGACAAGTGAATCAACAGGTGGGGGTGGGGGTCATAGGCTGTGCACTTGAGATGGGGAAGAATGGTCTCTGTTCCAAAGCTGCACAGCTCACTTACTGTCTGAGTCTTCGCCAAGAGCTTCTCAGGAAAAGAGCACACCAAAGGTCTCTGTTGGGTGCAGACAGCAGACCTTTCAGCAGGACTCAAGCTCGGCCGGGTGGTGTCATCAGTAGTAGAGGACCGAGCTAGTACACTCCCCAGGTTGGTGCTGTAAGAATAGGAACACTCGACCCTTGGAAGGTGGCAGCTGGGTTTCTAGCAGACTCCCTTCTCACAAGAAGACTGAATCCCACTGATTTTCACCGCCAGATACTATGTGGGGCTCCTCTTCCTGCCTCTGGTGCTCTGGGTTGAGAATCCCAATGTGGGGTTGAGACCCCATGCTCTTCAGGGGAGACTTTTGCAGCCAAGATATCTGTCTGGATTCTCAGCTGGGGCACATGGGTGGGTGGGGGCCAGCCCTTTCTGTGTCTCTGCCGTTCTTATCAGTCTCTTATGTGGCTTCTTCTGTAAATCTTTGGTTATAATATTTCTGTCCAGCTAGACTTCAGTTAGTTATTCAGGTTGACTGCTCTACAATTTATCTACAAATCCCGTTTGGCACCAGGAGAAGGTGAATGTAACTTCCACCTTTCACAACCACCTTGGAACTCCGCATTTCATGTTTTCAACATCAGCTTTACTTGAAAAAATGTAATTGTGAAAATGGAAACTGATTTTTTTTAAAAACTGAGATCGAATTTTAAAATAATAATAAAATTAATCAAAATGTTCCCTCACAGGGTTGAGGATAAAACAAGAGTGTGTATATAAGAATTCTAAGAAAATTCCAAAGTTGGTATTTGTTTTGTTTTAGATAAAAGAAAGGAATACTGTCACCCTCCTGTCCCTGAAGAAATTGGCTGAGAGAGAATTTTCCCAGCATTTTTTTTGAGAGGTCACTCAACCTCGCTGGGCCAGATTCTGATTGGTCTTTCTAGTTTAATGCCCAGAAGACTCCAACACTCTTGAAGGATTTTATTCATATTTATTATACCAATGATGAATCAAGTTACAGAATTTCATTCTGAAGAGGAAAACTCCCCGGCTTCTGATACAGGGAACTATCTTGAAAAAAAAAAAGTGCCGTTCCCAACTTTTTCTCTGAAATAAGGTAAAGTTTCACTACCAGCTCAAGCGAGGCACTAACTGCCAGGAGCTTTGGAGCTGGCGACGGGAACAATCAGGTGTAGCAGCTCCTTCTGGGGACACGCAGGGGAAACACAATGAAGTGATTGGTAGAGCAGCAGCCTAAAACTGCGTTTCCAGGCTCGGGCCTGCCCTCTAGTGGCTGCAGGTGCTAGCTACTCTTCAAAAACTTCCCCTTCCGCGCTGATTTCCCTGCCACCTTGAGTTCCAAATAACCAAATAAGTAACTAGGAAGACAGAGAAATGAGAAACGGTTCAGGTGGCACATGTTGCTGATATGGGAAGAGATTGGGCTTCCATTTCTTTGAATATCTCTCCTCTGTTTCCCTAGAAATTATAAGAATAAGTCTAATATGCAAAGCAAAGAAATGCATTTAAGTTAAAGGATTGACTCTCATTCTATGATTTTTTATTCTGCCAAATTTGGGGGGCTTTATGAAATGATAATGATATTAAATGGCACTGTTTAAATGTCTCATGTCATCTCCCAAATATTTTGGACATTTTTACTATTTTTTTCATCTCTACTTCTAAGACCATCACTATTCTAACCCAGCATGGCAACCTTTCACATCCATAATCACAGAATTATTTTCAGCTGGAATGGATGTCCAAGCTCATCAGATCCCAGGCAAATAAGGTATTCTCTTTTCTGCAGTTACAGAGTTGAGACCTACGCAGGGTAAGTGATTTGTCCATTGTAATGGAATAATTGCACATAACAGGAAGTCAGTAGGCTATGTTGAAAAGAATGAAGGTCTTGAAGGTCTTGGGTGACACACCATGGAGGCAGCAGGAGAGGGGGCCTGGACCCCAGATTTTCTGCCACTTGATGCAGTGTGCTTTTCACCACCCCAAGATCACGAGATTTTTTTTAAGACATATGCAGTCTGCTTGATTGAAAAACTGCTAGGTTTTCATAACAGAAAGGTGTTTGACTAGACTCTAGAGCCTGGGATAGCAGGAATCCCACAGAGAGAATCAATGTTTGTCATGGAGTCTCTTTAGAGAATATTAAGCTGCACTAGGGCGGTGGGGCGGGGGGAGGGTACCCTCTTGCTGTTAAATGATTAAGACTGGGGCTTGAGGGAGGAATTACTGAGTAGGTGAGGAGCGGAAGGCTTCATGTACTGCAGAGAGAAAATGGGGAAATAAAGGCCTGTGAGAAACTGGCCCATCAAGATTGAGGGAGCAGGAGAGGGGGCCTTAAAAACTAGCTGAGGAGTCAAACACAATGGCTCCCAATAAGCAGGTGTCTGCATTCAGGGAAGAACCAATAAATAACTCTCCAAGCAGTGTGCCAAAATGTTCTGTAAATTTAAACTTCCATAAATTCTGCTTTACAGCTCCAAAAAAACTGTTTTCAGAAATATATTTAATGATGTTGGTGAGGACATAAAGAAATTGGAACCCTCATGCATTGCGGATGGAAATGTAAAATGATGCAGTCCCTATGGAAATCAACTTAGCAATTCCCAAAAAATTAAAAATAGTATTACTATATAATCCATCCAAATAATTTTCATGTGTTCCTCTTGGATTAAAATAATCATATTTTAAAGGATTCTATTTTCAACTGGTTGTATTTAAATCATTACCAGCCTTTAGTAATTTTATGCTTATCCCTGCAATTCACTTTATTACCTATAATTATCGTTGTGCAAATAATTAGGATGAATGTGAATAAAAGAATTTCTTGATTCCATGTCCTATAGATGTATTGCCATGGTTAATAATATTTGCCTATTCCACGATAGTACAAAGAAAGACGTTAGAATTATTTTTTTACTAAGCATTAAGGTCTTTGGAAATGGGTGTGTCATTATATTCCTTATTTCACTGATTTTAGATGCACATTTTTAAAATTTTAATATTACTGAAATTGAGATGCCTTATTCAGCCACTGAGGCCAGGTGGCCTTCATAGTGTAGCTGCTATTGCCTGCGCTTGTATATCAAAAAGTGCTCACTGGGAGTCAGAGATGTGGAGGAAATCCCTGAGCCACAGTGGAGGACTCTTTTAAGAACATTCTTGATCAAAAACCATGGGCACTAATGACACAATGTCAAGAATGATTCCAAAGAGTTGGATTCTGAATATGAAAAAAAAATTTAGAAATGTTTAACCAATTCATTGCAATTCTGTTTTCCTTTTCATGTTGTACAAAGATAGTATAAAAATGTATTTGATAAATAAGTTATTAAAAGCTCTTCAATTAATATAAAATAAAAATTCAAGTAATAGGAAAGCATTTTGTCATGGTTTGACAGCACTTTTTTCTTTCTCCATAGAACATAAAATAATAATGTGTCATATATTCAATGTCTTAGATTTTATCAAATTTGGTAATCATTTCCTATAAAAATCTTAAATATCTGCATTATTTTAGAAAATTATCCATATCTCCAAATATTAACACTAGTATACCTTCTTATTTAAAAGAAAGTTCATTTTAATTCAACAAAATTTACTTCTTCCAATAAATGTTTACTGATAATCTGCACACAAAAACATTATACTAGGTACAATGTGGAATATCAAAATAAATAAGCTACCCCCTGTCCTAAAAGAAGTTACAATCTAGTGGATTAAATGATTGTTTCCTCTCTGGTGTGTTTCATTCATTTATTTATTAAAAAAAATTATTTGCTGAGCAATCTCTATATGTCAGGTCCTACTCCAGTGGCTGGAAATACAACCATTTATAATAGTAAACAAAATGAAATTATCTACCCTCATGGAATTTACATTCTACAAGGAAGACATTCAATAAAAAGGTCAAACAAATAAATGGGCATTGTGTTAGATAACATAAGGACTAAAGTAAAGACTGGGAAAAGACTGGGAAATGTTGGTAGAGGTTGAAATTTTTGGTAAGTGTCTAGAAAACCCTCATTGAAATTAATGTGAAAGAAGTAGGAATCTAAAGTTGAGAAGGTCTGGCATCCAGATAAAGATGAGATGAGCACCCAGGCAGAGCGCACAGCAGGAGCGGTTGAGGAAAGGGAAGCCAGTCTGACTGGAGTGGAGAAAACAAAGCAAAGAGTAGTTAGTGACAGAATCAGACAAGTAGGAGGGGCCAGATCTTCTGGAGCCTGTCAGTCAGAAGAAGGACTTCTGCTTTTCTTCAGAGTGAGGTGAGAAGGGAGGTGCGATGTTTGAGCAGGAAAGTGAAGGCTACGCGTTTCATTTTTCATGGGGACATTTTGACTTGAGAGGAGACTGAAAGAGGAAGAGGGGAACAGGAAAGCCAGTCATGCAGCTGTGAACAGAACCAGGTGCGAGGTGAGGGTGCCGGATTGGAGTGGTAGAATAAGGATGGTGAGAAGTAGTGGGATTTTGAATACACTTTGAAGGTGGCACTCTCAGGATTTATTGATGGATCAGAGGTAGGAGGTTAGATAAAGAGAGGAGTCACAGAGGGTGCCATGGTCTTTGGTCTGAGCAAAGGGAATAAAATTGTCGTAACAAGATGAGGAAGAATCTAGGAGCTAAGGTCAAGAACTCAATTTGGGGTATGTTAAGCTGGTGCTAAGAAAGTCAATTCCAGCACATATGGAATTGGCCTAAAGTGATAGTGAAATGAGAAATATACCTGCACAGCACTGGCCCTGCTGAAGACAGGGTATATACTGATTGCCCTGTAACCATGGAGTTTCTGGGCAGTTTGTACTGGCCTGTCAGAACCGTGCCTTGATACTGGTGAGGTTGATAGTGTGGGTCTAGTCTCAGTGAGACCCCCAGAAGGCTATGCCATTGGCCTGATTACATAACAGCAATATGTCTGTAGATGAGGCGTATGGGACATAAGAATCCCTAACTAAGACTCCATTTGGGGCTTCCTAATTGTGAAGCGTTTCAGGCACACATCAATGGTTCCTGATCTGAGAAAGAAAGCATAGTCAGCATGGCTCCTACAAAGGGAGCTTGCACCTGGCCTCTGTTGCTGTGAGACAGCCTTTGGTTGTGACACATGGCCCTACTTTAACACTACTGCTATAGTGTAGCATTTTCCTGCAATAAATTGTAGATGTGCCAACATTGTCATTTTAGGTCCTATGAGTTTTCTTTAGTAGTTGAACTCTGCTTATCTGTCAGCATTAATGCAAATGCCTATTAGACAGTATGGTAGGTTGATTACAAAATGGACTTTACAGCTCTTGCATCAAAGATGAAGTCTATTTCTCCACCTTTGGAATTGGCCTTGTGACTGTCTTTTGCCAATAGGATGTGACGTTGTGTTCCAGTTCTGGGTCCAGGTCTCAAAAGGTCTGCTTCCCCTTCCCCTCTCTCTCTTGCATCTCCGCATTTGCCATGGGAACATGCCGGGGCTGGCCTGCTGGAGAATGAGACGCGATGCAGAGTGGAGTCGGCTCAGTTATTCCCAACTGACAGCCCAGACATTTGAGATCACCAGCAAAGATCAATCAGCCAAGCCCCCTAGCTAACCCACAGCCAACAATATGAAAAAAAAAAAAAAAAAAAAAGCACATCAGAGCTTCACAAAGCCCAGTTCAAACCCGCGGAACCACTCAGCTGGCCTAGGGACTGTGAGCAAATACAACAGCTTGTTATTGTGTCGACTGAGGTTTTGTGGGATGTTGCACAGCATTTTTGTGGCAATTGATAACTGATACAGATTTTCAAGTACAAATGTCAAGTAGGCAGTTGGATATATGGATCTAAAAATTCAAGGGACAAGTCCAAGCTGGAGAAGATTCTGAGCGCCGTCAGCGTTGTAGTGGGCAGGGCCAGGCGCTCCACCAGATTCGCTTGAATGCCTTCGTATCTTCCCAGAGCCTCACCCATCACTCTGATGCACTTCTGCTTCCAACATTCAGCACTTGAGTAATTTCTTCAGAGAACAGCCCCAGGGCCACTAGAAATACTTTTCCCGACAGGCAGAGACCTAGAAATGGCAGGACAACCCTTGAGCAGTGACTGGCACGTGTGCAGAATTGGGGGTTGGGGAATGAATGTATGAGAGCCCAGCTCCCTTGTCTCAGGAAAAGTGAGGCAAAACTGAAACCCCAGAGTTTCCTTACACCCAGGATCAGGTCAAAACTACCTTCCACGAGACTACCTGAGGTTGCACCTCTGCCCGGCTTCGTCTCCTATCTGTCTTGTGTCCCCTTTTCCCTCACTAGTCTGTCTTGGGGGTACTTCCTTGATGAATAATTACACACAAATCCTCATCTCTGAGGGTCTGATTCTGGGGCGCCCAACCTGAGATAAACACAGAAATTATATTTGAAGCCATGAATCTAGATGAACTATAAGATGTCAAGAGATTGGATATTCGTAGTTTCTCCCTGTATTTAATGTTTTCAGAGATCTTGGTATTTTGTGGGGCTTGTTTTTTGTTTGTTTGGTTGGTTGGTTTTGAAACGAAGGCAATTCAGATTCAGCTGGAATAGGATTTCCTAACTAGGCCATCATCCCGCAATACATAAATATTGGCTTCTAATGCAAGTATAAAAATTAATAGAAGAATATGAGAGTATGTTTGTGTTGAAGTGGGTGTGCAGGGCAAGAATAAAGGAATCCTCTGTGTGTTGTTGGCCATCAGGCAAGGTGAGGAGCAGTCTCAATAGAATAGACTCGAGAATATACTCTGGGTTCTGGAATGTTTTAACCATTATTTAAGAGTAATAAGTCAAGCTCCTAAAAGGAAAAGTAACCATAAATGTATATCGCTATTCATTCAAAAATATGTAGTCCAGGTCATTGGCTACATGCCTGGCACTGTGCTGGGCACTGGGAATATATTGTGAACCAGCAGGCATAAGTCTGTCCTCACTGCACTGAAAGTTTGAAGGTGGCAAAAGAGAGGCAGATCTTATATAATAAAGACCTAATATGCAAGTGGTCATCACGCCCTCATGCCTCAGCTCAGACACTCAACACTGGGGAGAGAGGATTGGGGACCAGCCAGGAACAAATGAGTTTGCGAGAGAGGATTGGGGACCAGCCAGGAACAAATGAGTTTGCGAGAGAGGAATGGGGACCAGCCAGGCTGCAGCCTGGGAGAGGGACAAGCCACCCACCCCATGGTCCCAGGCACCAGCAGCTGGGGCTGTGCCTGAGGCCCAGGAGAGAGACAAGCCATACACCCCGCAGGCCCAGGCACCAGCAGCTGTGCCTGCGGCCTGGGAGAGGGACAATCCGCATGCCTCACGGTCCCTGTGGTCCCGGATGCCAGTGGCTGTGCCTGCAGTCTGGGAGAGGGACAAGCCACATGCCCCACAGTCCCAGGAGCCAGTGTCTGTAGCTGTGGCCCAGTGAAGCCACCTGCCCATGGTCCCCTGTGGCTGAGTCTGGCCCGGGTAAAGCCAGTTCTGGGTGCCTGTGACCGGCCGGAAGAGGGAATCTTGGGTCCCGGGTGTGGGGCGAGGCAGAGGCAGTTAGGGGCAATCAGGCCAGCAGGGGAGCAGTTATGGACAATCAGGCCAGTAGGGGAGCAGTTAGGGGCAATCAGGCAGGCAGGCAGAGGTGGTTAGGGGTGATCAGGCAGGCAGGCAGAGGGATTAGAGGCGGTCAGGCAGGCAGACAGGCAAGCGGTTAGGAGCCAGTGGTACCAGATTGTGAGAGGCAGTCGGACATCCCCCAAGGGGTCCTGGATTGGAGAGGGTGCAGGCTGGGCTGAGGGACACCCCCCCACACACGAGCATGAATTTCATGCACCAGGCCTCTAGCATTAAATAATTGTGTAAGTGTATTTAATTACCATTATTGTGTTAAAAGGAAAAAGTACAAGGCGTTATTAGAGTGAATAACTGGGGGCTGGGCTAACAAGAAAGGCTTCTCTGAAGAAGTGACCCTCAAGCCAGGCCTGAAGGAGAACCAGAGTGAAACAGACACAGAGGGTGTGTGTGGTGAGTTTGGGGCCATGAAAGAAGGTGTTTCCTCAAACTTAAGCCCTAAATGATGTCAAAGCCGAGCTCTGGCCACAAGAACCCTGCCAGCAAGACTGTGTGTTATTTGCCCTCCTGGGCCTTTCTTTCTGAATGTGGACTTTGTCCTTGCCTGAAATTCCCCCACCTGGAGGCCATCTGCTCATCTCTCAAGATTCAGTTAATGCCGGTTCCTCTTTGAAGCTTTTGCTGACTCCAGGAAATGTTAGACATTCCCTCTGCCGTGTGCCTTGTGCATTCTTGGCTCATGTAGGTACTTGTTAAATATTCATTGGATTTTTAGTGCATAAATATAACAGCACATTATTCAGTAACTTTTTTTAAGGTATTTAACCCATCTCCAGAGTCTGAGCTCCCTGGAAACAGAGGCTGTCTTGCTCATCCTTCTGATGCTTGATTGTGACCCTTTAAAAATGTTTGTTGAGTGAATCCATGAGGTTAAGGGATTGGGGCTGATCGTAGAAGGCCTGAAATTTCATTTGAAGGAGTTCGGACTTCATTGTGTAGGACATGGGAGCCATTAAAAGTGTCTGAGCAAAAGAACAACCTGTTTAGAGCTGTGCTTTAGGGAGATAACTGTTAGCAGAGGACACAATAGGCAAAAGTGGGGACAGCCTGGAGTCAGGTAGGCCAGGTAGGAATTAACCTAGATCAGTGGTGGTAGAAAGGGACAGGAGGGAGGCGATGCTAGGAAGGGAGAGAAGGCCGCATTCAGACCTGAGAACTGATTCCTGTGGGAGATTCATGCTGGGGCACTTGCCACCAGAGGCTGCAGTTTGCATAAACTCTCTAGAATGTTTCCTAAGAATTCTACAGAGGCACAAGTTAAGTAATTAAAAAATAGTTACATTCTCCAGAGAATAGCTGGGTGCCCTAGGTAATTTCTCCAGTTTTGATTTAATAAAAGGGTGAGATAGCTAACACAAAAAATTCCTTTTTGGTTAATGCCCACTAGTTTCAAACTAAATAACCACTTTAATAAAACCCCAGCAATATCAATAATCTAAGTAACTTCTAGAAGCTTCACAATATTGGCTGCTAGATTCTGGCTTCCCACTGATAACTAGAGTTAAAATTTCATTTTTATTGCTACATTCCCTTGTAGCTTTATTACTAATATGGTACACAATGCTGTGGGTTTATTTGCTTATTAAAAGTAAATAAAATTAAAAGAAAAGGGAGCATACAAAATAATTTGCAGTGTGTTATAAAGTTTATACCAGAAGTGAGGAAATAAAAAATTTAAGATTTTCATGACACATGAATGTTAATTTATCTGCCCTGCATATGTTTTAAAAGATGTTTCATATTTAATCCTGAAACCAAACTAATCATCTGTAATGTGGGTGGATTAGCATTAGCATAACTTATTTTTTTATTTTTAATTTCATAAACAGTATTTATAATATTTATGAGCAACTATTCTGTGTACTCCTAAACATTTGTGAGAGCCCATTGTACGACAGGAACTGTGTCTTAAATCTTTTTTATCTAAAGCTTTAATCTTTGCAAAACTCCTGCAAGCTGTATTATTATCTCTATTTTACAGTTGCAAAGAACAGCCTCAGAGCGGCTCCGTGACTAGCCTGAGGCCACACAGCTCATGGATGATGACACTTGGGGATTAAAATCTGCTTGGCTCCAAGGCTGCCACCACACAGCGTCTCTGAGATTGAACCACAGCAGGTCTGCTCCAACATAGCAACACAACTCAGTGAAAATGTTGAAAATCTTCCCTGAAATAGGCAAGTAGAAGTAAAGCTGTCTTTCATGCTGCCTTGTGGGCAGAGCGGAGAACAAGTCTCAGTAACCTTAACAATTTCAATGAGCAAAAGAAATTGATTCCCAACAGCACACTGTATAACACCACAAAGCACATATCTGAAAATCATGTCCACTAATATAACTGTTTTTTCAGAAGGTCATGGCCCTGTGTCAAATGTCACCAGACAATATGACTGTAACAATATTGCAGGCTTCAGTGAACTATTTTGTAAGAAATCTCACACTTTATAAACACTTCCCCCATGTACATATTGATGAATATTTTTTATTGTGTGAAACAATTCTCCAAAGCATTTAAAGGTAATTGATTGCTTATTAATATTTACGACAACCCTACGAGTGGTTTGGAGCTGGATGTGGCCATTTATATTTTCTTTCCTGTGATGACTGATGTCTAGAAAAGTCAGAAAGTCCCAACTGGACCCAACTGGTCTCCAGCTCCAAGTCCAGTGTCTTTTATGCTTTTGAAGGTGAACATTTAACAGTAATTCCAAGAAAATAATAAGCATAGTTTCTTTTTTAAGACTGCAGAATAGAATTGCTCCCCTAATCTTCCAAAGTTATGTGCTCTGATCCTCCGATGTATGCATCGGTGCCAGACACACAGAGTCACCCCTTGTGCCATCTGAGCCCCACAACATCATCTGCAGTCAGTTCATTACCTCCATTCCACAGGCAGGGAAACAGAATCTCAGAGACATTAAGGAAATTGCCCAAAATCACTCACCTGCAAATCATAGATCCAGGGTTCAAACCGAGGCCAAGCAAAGCCCACGCTTGTCCTACCCCCTTGAACTACCTCTCTTACTAAAAAAAAAAAAAAAAAAAAAAAAAAATTACTGACATCGGTCAGAAAATTTTAGAGACAGACATGAGAAAACAGGGAATAGTTAAAATTCACAGATAACTGCCAATTCTCATTTTGGCATTTCTGCCAGATCTTTAATTAGAAAAGCAGCACAGTTACGTGGTCAAATTGGCTGGTTTGCAATTCCCTGCTTCCCCCTGGCTATGCTCTGTTGGAGTGAAAACCGCCAAAAGGTGACTGTGACAACACACCAGACAATACGTTTCTGTGTAATCAGGATTTGCTTTTATATATGTGCTCCATTTAAAGAGTCACTTTCAGATATCACAATTTTATGTTTTAAATAGGAAATTCATAATATCGCTAAGAAGCAACATCATTTTATATATATATATATAATATTTTGTCTTGGAAGCTCAAGATGAATGTTTCGAATCATGATGGCAGGCTAACATCTCTCATGTCTTTCCCCAAAGCATACCTGCATTATGACACAAAGGTGCCAATAATGTGGAATGATTTTGTTTCTTTTGAAAGGGAGATACAGGTGGAGATGATCAGGAAAGGTTAGCAAGCAACTGTCAGCATCCAAAAGAGAAAGACTCAGAACACAATCTCTTTTTCTTGTCAAGCCGGTTTTATAATAAACAGAAACATCTTTTACTATTAAAAGGTATCTTTCCAAGACAGCCTTAGGACGTTGTCTTTGTAGAGTCCATCAAGTCAGTTGCTTTAAAATGCAATTGATCATGATAGAACTGAATATGATAAAGAACATACAACCAAGTTTTAAGAAATTACATTATCTGACATTCATATGCGCTGTTTTTTAAAACCTGCTTTTAGAAACTGTTAGAAAATTCAGGGTGTGGAATCTTAAGAAAATATATTGAAATATAGGTTGTTTCTGATTTTTAAGCTATCTAACTCACAAATAAAATTCATATAAACATATTCACTGCCACCTCCTTCCCACTCATACCCACTCAGGATCCCCAGTGACACCGCCATGATGTGAGATATAGTGGGTTCGGGGGCAGAATAAAGGACAGTATTATGAAAAGAAGTTACAATGTTGGGGAGCTGACTCCAGAACGGTGAGTTGGAAAATCATGGGCTTTGGACTCAGTGGGACCGGATTTAAATATCAGCTTTATTGCTTACTAACATATGACCTTTAACAAGTTATTTAACCTCTCTGAGCTTCGTTTCTGACTCTATAATTAAAGGACAATAATACATGCCTCATGAGATTACTGAAAGGATTAAATAAGATGATACACATGTGACCCTAAGTGAAGCCATAACCCATGTGGTCCAGCTCCAGCGAAGTGCCACAGTTAAAGAAGCACAGCATTTACGAGCTAACAATCATGGAAAAGCTATTCCAATTTTATTTAAGTTTCTCAACATTAAAGAGAATGCAGTCATAACCAGCTGCAATATTTCTCACAGCTGCTTGTTTCTTCTATCTAATTCACTTGTATCCCCTGGAGTTCCTCATTTACCTACAACCACAGAATGTTCTCCTTGATTTTCCTGCCACTCCCACCTCACCACCCCTGCTATCCATTTCACCACTCTCTTTGTCTTTATTACAAATTTGACTTAATTTCTTTTGAAAAGTCCCTTCTCTTCAACTTCAGTCTCTCCAATTCTATGTTTCTTTCGTCATTCTGCCTAACAAGAATAGAGGAACCTTTCTGAGAAAAAAAAGACGAATGGTTTGTTTTGGAAGGTAAGGATTGGCAGATAAGGAGATTTAAATTGAACTGGAAATTACAGGCTTTTATTGTGGTGGAAAATCTGCCAAAATTCTACATTGATAATTTTCACCCCAAGATATATGTCAAGAAAATAGCACAAGGTCTGGCACAAAGTAAAATCTCAGTATTTGTTAACCCCTCTTTCATTCAGCAGCTGTTCTAGATATCTATTGTTTTAATAACAAACTAGCCCAAATTAAGCAACTTAAATGTACAATGAGTACTATCTCTCATGGTTCTATGGCTTATTGAGCTCACTTGGCCAGTTCTTACCTAGGGTCTCTTAGGTGATTGCAGTCAGATGGCACCTGGGCCTGGAGTCATCTGAACGCTCAACTGGACAGATCGGTGTCTCAGCTGGGATGAGTGGAAGAGTTGGAGACTGGCCAGGTACTTTCTTTCTCTCTCTCTCTCTCTCTCTCTCTCTCTCTCTCTCTCTCTCCCATATTCTCTCTTTATGTAATTGATTTTGGTTTCTTCTCAGAATGGCCATCTCAGGGTGGTTAGACTTCTTACATTGTATCTGGCTTCCTCAGAGTAAGCATTCCAAGAGACCCAGATAGAAGCTACAAGGCTCCTTATGAAGTAGCCTGAGAATTTACAAAGGCATCACTTTTGCAAGTTAAAAGCAAGGGCCAGAGAAGACTCAAGGGAAGGAAACTACATACGCAAGAGCATGAAAACTAGGATGTATAGTTGATTGGGGAGCCATCTTTGGAGACCACCTATCATATAGGCCATTCATCATATCCAAAACCCTTTCCTCCCCATTTTGGAAATTTAGGTGTGTTTTGTTATACTTCACAGTTAATTTTTCTGAAGAATAGAGAACTTGGGTCAGATCAGCAGCTTCCTGCATTAATCCAACAAAATTCATTATGAAAACGTCTAGTCCCTTCCCTGTTGGAGAAGCAGTGGAGCCCTAAAATCAGATGGCTTGAGTTTGACTCTTGACTTCACCCTATAACATCTCTTAAAGCTTGAGCTGGTTTTGTATCCCAACATTTCCAGCCTGCAACTGCAACAAGACACTGGTGATGAAACATCTTAGGCTCACCCAGGAATGATAGGCAGTTGACAGTGGTTTCAAAAAGTACAGGTAATATAATTTGTAATGTGAATATAGGGAATAAAAGTCGGGTTACTGGCAAGCATATTTAAGGATAGAAGCTAATGAAATTTGTACTTATTTGGATTTGTGACATCTCCAAACCATTTTTGTCTTGACTTCATTGGGAAATGATGCAAAACAGCACCCTACCTGGCCTAAACTTTTTTAGTCCATTTTATTATATTCAACCAATGGCAAATTCATTTGGATGAACACGTACAACCAAAGCTTTGCAGACAGATGCAGTAAAATCTGGTAGGTAATTCTTGGAAGCACAGCTGACTAGAAGTGAGTGAAATCTGGGGGGACTGGTTTCTAAGATGGGTTTGAGGAGCTACATCTCACCATTCACCGGAAGAAGGCAAATAAGGATCCACTGATCTTTCAACAAATCTTTAGAAATCAAACAACAGAAACACCAAAAGGGCCCAAAGTCTTCATAGGTTTGGCCATGAGGTTGGGGTATTAAAATAAAGTTGGGATAGCAGTGAGGCACCTCAATGGAATAACAAGTATGTCATCCTTTTGAGATGTTGTCCCCAAATTCATAGTACAGATAGACCAAGAGAGTGAGTTGAGAGCAGTCAGGTTCTGTATCAGTAATAGAAACCAACTCTGGCCAACTTGTACAAAAAGGAATTATTTTGGAAGAATATACTACTAGCATGTCAGGGGTGGGGAATATCCAGCCTGTAGGCCATATAAGGCCCAGGAAATCCTTTGGGCTGGCTCTGCAAAGGCATAAGGGGTGAGCTAATTAAATGTTTGACCAAATATAGCAGGCTAATTTTTAAGTTGATAATTGTGTAAGGGAGTAGATGTTTTCATAATTAATTTTGTTGGTTTAATGTAGGAAGCTGCTGATCCGACCCAAGTTCTCTATTCTTGTTATGGAATTATGTTATAAATATCCAAAATGGCTCTTGGCAGAAAAAAAGGTTCCCCGCCCCTGATATATGGCATAGAAGGATAGAAGAGGAGGGTAGGTAAAAAAAATAAAAATAAAAATAAACATACAGGCTGAGGCATCTCCAGAAGATCTCAGTAGCAGGAGCTACGAAGGTGATTCCTGGACAAGAAAGAATGAACCATCACAACCATTTTCAGTCTTTGCATCACTAAGTTCAAGGAGAAAGACAGCAATTAGTCTAGCAAGGGTAGTTTTCCCAGCCATTGGCAAAAAAAAAAAAAAAAAAAAAAAATCACCATAATTCAAATCCTATTTGAATCATTTCTAATGGGAGAGGGGTAATTCCTGCAGATGTGTGCCTTTGTCCAAAGGAAGTTCAAGGGTGATGAACTGCCCAAAGCAACATATATCTATTACAAAAGTCAGTAATAGATAATATGCAATCGCAATAATGCCAGTAGTGAAATGAAGGGTCCTGCCTCAGCAGGAAGAATAATCAGGCACGTGGATGGGGAGGAGGGCAGTAGTGTGTGGCTGCATTGCCAGATAAGCCAGAAATGGCTTATTTTGCCTTAAGAAGCTAAGAGGCAGATGAGAAAGAGAGATAATTACCGAGACAATCCTAAAAAAAATAATAGCTCTGTTATTATTGTGTGCCCCATTTAATCCTCCAAACTCCTACAGCCAAGTGACATCCCAAACACAGAAGCATCCTTTTTCAAAGATCCAAGCACTTATGAAAAAGAAAGGACTACTAGAAAATCAAACAGAACTAATTAGCTTGAACTAATTAGTTCTGTTTGCCATCCTGTTGATTTCATTGAGGGATTGGGGGTTGGAGGAAAGAGGTGGGGGTAGGTGACTTGGGTGCTCTAGAGAAGTAGGCACTGACCAGGTGAAGTGCAAGAGCTTAGGGCAAATGAAGGTTCATGTGCTTGAAGAAATGGAGGCCTGCAGTGGGGAAAGGCAATTAGGGCAGCCTTGGACCCTGGAAGTGGGTAGAGCACTTTTTCCTTTTCATCTGCACAGCGAACTTACATGGTCCGCCAGTCTGGACCTAGAACTCAGACTCCTATTGTCATTCAGCCACATTAGAGGTCAAACTGGTTTCCGCCCACAGAAAATGCCTTGCAACTAAATCCCCATTTATAACCTTGTGGTTGGGGGGAAATGCATCTTTGGTTTCTAAACACTGGCTTATAAACTTTTGGAGCATGGCCTTCTCATAGATTAGGCACTGTCTATAAGGTATCATTTAGACTCTGTGATTTTGTTGGTAGGGTTTATTCTGAGTGCTCTGGCCTGGGGAGTTCCATCATCAAGCAAACATTCATCCCTCATGCATGTAATTTGGTTAAGCCCTTAATGGTGCACAATGGCTTTTATCATGTCTGCCTTGCGTCTTTATTTAGTCTGGCTGATTAACTGGCTCAAATCCTGTGCCTATGTGGAGTACAGATAAACAAAGGTTTAACAAACTCATGGGTACCTTACACTCTCCCCAGGACAATGAGAGAGTGGGAGCTTCTCTGAGGTACCTGTCAGGGTGCTTGCTGTCTGCTGTGAAGCACACCCAGGTGGTGGTTACCCAGAGGCTAAGCAGGGAGCAGTGGGGAAGGAGTCAGATTATCCAGATCAGGACACTGCAGGGGGCAGGAGGCAGTGGTGGGTGGGAAACTACAGGGCCCTCTGCAGAGAATTATATCTGTGCCCAGTTGAGTAAGATGTCTTTCCCCTTTCCCTTAGTCTGTCCTCCCATTCCCTGCCCTACCCAGGGAGAACCTAAAACCAGAAGAGGGAAGAACAAAAGTGCAAGCACAGACCAGTCCTCTTTGATCCTCTTCTCTTTGGAGGGTCCAACCAGCCTTGGCCAGGCCAGCACCTTTGGAGGGAAGGAGTGGAGGATGAAACTTTAAGCTGGACTGGATGGAGTGTGTGTGTGTGTGTGTGTGTGTGTGTGTGTATTGAACATCTCAAGAAAGCCATACCCATGACAATTTTACAATGTAAAAACAACAACTGCATGTCTTTTGCAGTTAACTTGTTGCTTTCTATTAATTTAGAAAAACTATAAAAGTTAAGAATATAGCCTGATGGGGTTTTGATCTTAAATCATCAATATGTGCTAATCATGACGTCTTTTTAAAAAACTGTCAGAAAAGCTCTGGATGGTGTGGCTTAGTTGGTTAGGCATCATCTCTCCTGCACTGAAAGGTTCCCGGTTTGATTCCTGGTCAGGGGATATGCCCAGGGGGCAGGCTCAAACCCCAGTGTGGGGGAGGGAGGAGAAGGGCACAAAGAAGGCAGCTAGCTGATTAACGATTCTCACATTGATGCTCTCTCTCTCTCTCTCTCTCTCTCTCTCTCTCTCTCTCTCAAAAAAAAAAAAAATCAATAAAAAATCTTTTAAAAGAAACAGAAAAATCAGATTGCTTTTGGAAATTAAGCCAAATAATACTACAGTTTTGCAGATTGAGAATTTTAAAATGTCCAATTATGACTTTAATCTTCCTGTACTTCAGTTTTCTGTATCAGCAAACACAGTAGATTTTGCAAATAAAGTCGAAATGAAGAGCTCTTTTTGGCAGCTGGTATCTATGCACCCAATGTACAGCAGCAATATTCTCAACCGTGAAATGGGAGAGTTGCATTAATCTCTACATGTAATTCTAGCTCTGAACTCCAAGAAATGTAATGCCAGCAAAAAAACATGAAATTTTCACAAATGGCAAACTTCAGGCTGAGAGCAAATATACCATGGGGTCATCTTGTATTACAGTGACTTAGACCATGAGAAAATAGTTCAGGTTGCATGTCGTTTAATGACTCATTGGCTACCGAAAGTGGAGTTCTCCAGGGTTATTTATGTGTCAAATGAATATATAAGCTAAAATCACAACCAAGAACTATGCCCTGAACACATACCATCTGGAAATAAATAACATAATTTTACTGCTGGGCAAAATAGAAAACATAGAACTAAAAGACCAATAGGTAGCAATAAACGAAGTAATCCAGACCCCCTTGACCCCATTAAGTCTAAATTATAAGACCTGCTGAATGCCATTGCAAAAAATTCCACCTCCTTCCTCCTCAGTTTCTCTAAATAATCTGTTTGTGAATGTGTTTGTGTGTGTGTGTGTGTGTGTGTGTGTGTGTGTGTGTGTGTACTTTAAGAATGCTAGAAATTTAAGTTTTATGAAAAATGAACAAAAGACTTTGGAATGCTATTTTAATTGCTGGGACTTGAGATTTTATTTCAATAGAATATATTTAGCATAAACCATTGTAGTTTTAGCATTCCTACTAAAAGTTTGTAAGGCACTTTACACTGGGTTTATTGGCAGGAAGCCTATAATTGATAGTTTTAGTTTTCAAATAAATTTGTATAAGGTCAAATTTCCAAAGAAAAAATGGCCAATTTTCCAAAACATTTGAAAGGGTGAAGAGTGCCCCACTGAGATTTTGCTATTTAGTATTTATTAACGTGGGTTAATTCTGCTTGGGAAGAGCGATGATCTATGTAGACACAGCCCCCTACAGGGTGGATGTGAAGGCAGAACACAAGTAGGACAAGGAGAATTTGCTGGCATTGAACAGCAGGGATTTCTGATGATTGAAACCACAGCTGACACTGATCCTCACTTCTGCTCCCATTTCAGCCCCTAACTATTTTTTAGGGCAAAGAACTTGAGACTTGACATCTGAAGTTAAGTTTAGTGATCAATATAAAATGAAGAATTAATGGAAACTCTCTTCCTACTCAAAATACATCATCAGATTTGGATAAAATACACTTGCCTCAAATGCAAAAAGAATATAAAGAAATGACAGTGAGGAGAGAAAAGAGGACCAGTTTGCTGGCTGGATCTGATCCTTGGCTGAATTCCATCTGGCTTGTGGGACACACTCCCAGATTTGACTTAAGGCTGCAGTAGTGAAAATGCAATAAGATATTATAAACACTTAGAGGTGATGTTCTCTATTAAAAGATGAAGACAGGCCCAGCCAGTGTGGCTCAGTGGTTGAGCATCGACCTATGAACCGGGAGGTCATGGTTCAATTCTCAGTCAGGGCACATGCCTGGGTTTTAGGCTCAAGCCCCAGTAGGGGGTGTGCAGGAGGCAGCCAATCAATGATTCTCTCTCATCATTGATGTTTGATGTCTCTCTCTCGTGCGCGCGCTCTCTCTCTCTTCTCTGTTTCTCTTTCTCCCTTCCTCTCTAAAATCAATATATATATGGCATAGTGCACTGGTAGGGTCCCTAGTGGCTGGCGGCGTCCGGTTGGATACTCCCTTCCTTCCCCTGGCTGGCTCTGCCCCCTGGTCGAACTACTGGAAGAACTCACAGTCAAGGGGACAATTTGCATACTATGCTTTTATTATATAGGATATTTAAAGATGAAGATAGGATGGCTTATGGCTCCCTAAGCATAGACAAGACACTTTTTAAAAAAACAAAATAGCCAGGGCTTTTTTTAGAATAGTCAGATTCCCCATTCTGGGCCTACCACCTCTCCTTCATCTCCAGAGTCAGGGCTCAACATCCACCCATCCAGGTCTCTGATTCACATTCATACTGGAAAGCTTCTTATTTCCACTAAGGGGAACCTCCTTCCCACCTTGAGTCTCCTACTCCCTTTTACATGGAAGAGTACAAGAGTGCCTGGCGTGGGCATGTCCCTCTCTCCTGCTCTGCTCCTAACACTGGTGGCTTCTTTGTCTCCTCTATTCTCTCCTCCAGGGTCTTGCCAGTCGGAGAGGGAGCAGTTTCCGCAGATAACCAGTCTAACAGACCTAGCCTGGCTCAGCTCTCTTCCAGGGCAGCTTTGACTTCCACATAACCAGGCACCATTTGGCAGCAGCTGGCCCTGGGAGGCTGGGCCAAATGCTCAACCTCACCAGCCAATCACATATACCTTCCAGGAGTTTATACTGAAAATCTGAATTTAAATTTCCCAAGTAATCCCCCAAAACTAGCTCCCTTGTATGGCTCTTTCTTCCAAAGCAAAGTCAAGGTTAGTCACCCTTCATCTGGGCTGTCACAGCCACATTTAAAACATTAATTACCTTACCTCTAGATAGAGGCTCTTCAAGGGATGGTAGGTGCCTTATAGCAACTTATTTTCTCGTCTGTAAGATGGGGAAAATAATACATGTAGAGTCCTTAGAATCCTGCCTGGCACAAGTGAGCTCATTAAAAAATAACCATCATTGTCATTTTAATAATAGTTTAAGATAAAATTAATATAATTACTATGTCCCTGGCATCTAGTAGAGTACCAATCATAAGTAGGACCTCAATAATCGGTTGTTGAGTAGATGAAGTTGCAGAAAACCATGAGGATGCAGACTTGCTGAACTGAGGGATGCATTTCAGGAAGTGACGGGAAATCAGTGGGTGGAATGGGCTCCTGTACCCCTCTTCCCAGTCCCCATCTTACTCTGCGTGACTGCACAGTGTTTCCTCTTCACTGGAGGCTCCAGGAGGGGAAGAAAGGAGTTCCTGTTTTGTGGTATTTCCACTATATAGAAAAAAGTTAAGGTTTCAAGGAAAGTCCTTCATTGACCAGTTCATTGTCTCTCAATGCTGTGTTCCTCCACTAGGAACCACCAGGTAACAAGTGGTAACTAATGAGGATTGCATAAGCACAGAAATTAGACTCACTTCAGGACCGGTACTCTGATAATGGAGGCACAGACCATTCAATATTCACCACAAGCTTCCCATTGGCATAGAAAATGGTTTAAGACAATTAAGACAAGTGTTCACTTCCATTTCTGGGTATAAGCAGACAATGCACTAGTTACAGGAGGACCAAGCATTTGTGTACACAAGAACTACGCCCCTGCCCCTTGTTGAGATTCTCAGCACATCATAAAAGCAATATTTGAAAATTTACCATTTACTGAATATAAACTTCTGACTTGAAGCAATACAAGCAAAATCATTACACTGGGTACTTTGTCTCTAATTTAGCTACTGTAGGCTTATTTACCTCTTGCATACATCTGAGAAACAGTACCTCATAGTTCCCTTTTGGGGGTACGGGGGGCGGGGGGAAATGGCCAAGTGCAATTCTTGCTCATGTTGTATTGCTTGACCCTGCAACCTGGTCACTAAAGATTAGGCTGGGGACTGATACCTGGCCTACAGGCAGACACGTATAGCATGAGGGGGTCTGGTATAAGAGCTTTGCTTAGCTGAGGCATTCTCTGTTCAAAGAAGGCTGGCATAAACATTTAGAGCCTTCTTCTGGTCACCCAGGGAGGAGCACAGTTGGTAGTAATCAAGTTGGTGGGAATCAAGAGACATGGAGAGAGAAGGCATGAAGCTGAAGCCATGATATCGTATGGCAGAGCAGAAATTAGAAAGACTAACAAGTAAAAGAGCAAGTCAGAGACAGAGAGATAAGTTGGACTGGAAAAGTCACCAAGAGAGGGAACAAGGGACATTTTTTTTTTTCTGAAATGACAGCTATTAGAGCCACTTAGGTCCATGCACAACATGCTACAAACAAAATGATGAGGGGATAGGCAGAGACAAAAAACAGCCTGAATCCTGAAGTCAGAGAGGGGTTGGTGGCTTCTGAAGTCATAGATGCTTTTATAGCAAGGGCATCTGCTGCCTTTCCCTACGGGGCCGCTCAGCTGTTCCCAGCACTGGTTGTACATTAGAGTCACCGAGGAAGCTGCTCAAACAGTACAGATGTGGAGGGGTGACCTCAGGCCAATTAAATCAGAGTCTCCAGAGGTTGGGCCAAGACACTGGTATTTTTTAAATGCTTCCCAGGTGGTTCTAAATTGCAGCCAAGGTTGAGAACCATCAACTTCACAGCATTTAAAGAACTCTTTCTAGTTTCCTGATAGACACTCTCAGTATCAGTTTCCACTGACATGGGGAACTCTCAGGGCACTGCAACTTAATATTTGCCCTTCTTCTCAATCCTCATCAATTACTAGAACTTTCACCCTGCCTATATTAAGATGATAGCTAACTATCTATAATAATAAAAGCATAATATGCAAATCGCCTGAATGGCCGAACAACAGAATGACCGTTTAGAAGACCATGCTATGACATGCACTGGCGCCAGGCCAGCCAAGGCGGGTGTGATGCAATTGGTCAGGGGATCCTGCCATTGCCCCACAATCGCCCTGCAGAGGGAGGCCCAGGCCACTAGCTGGTGGGGTGATCAATAGGTGTGGGGGCGCTCTGCAATCGCTCCAAAGAGGGAGGCCTAGGCTACCCGACCTGCAGCTCTATGGTGGGTGGGTGGGGCCTCCCTCAGCGGGCGGGGGGTGGAGGTGGGGGGGGGGGTTCAATTGCCAGGCTCCCAGACTGCCAGAGGGCACAGGCCAGGCTGAGGGACACCCTCCCCTAGAGTGCACGAATTTCGTGCACCGGGCCTCTAGTAGGTAATAATTCTCTCTCTCTCTCCTCTCTTCTCTCTCTCTGTCTTTCTGATACAGAATGTTTTAGTTTGTTATTTATTCTCCCATTTGAAGAGCTTTCTATAGTCATTCATAGATGTAATTTCTGAGATATACTTTCTCTAGGGAAAGCCATTTATTTGTAGGAGTTACAGGATGTGGTCTCCCTTACTCATGCAGAGTTCCTCCACTTTGATGAATGGAGTCACTCATTTGTTTATGAATATCTCATATATCATATAGATCCAAACATAGATTAGTCAAACAGAGGTTTTTTTTTTCCTCTGATGCACTGCACAGTACCTTTCTTTCCTTCCCCTGAGCAAAAAAAAAAAAAAAAAAAAAAAAAGAGGTTAGGTGCCTGATTACATTTTATTGTACAGGCACACCTCGTTTTACTTTTGTGTTTTGCTTTATTGCACTTTACTGATGTTGAGTTGTTTTTTGTTTTTGTTTTTTTACAAACTAAAAGCAAGACCCTACCAGCAAAAAGATTAACACTTGCTTTATTATGATACTCACTTTATTACTGTGGTCTGGAACTGAGCTTGAAATATCTCCAAGGTATGGCTGGAGTGTGACAAAATTTCAGAACACAAATAGATACACCGGAGCTGCCTCATACTGTTCTTTCAGTTTTTGATTCCTGTTGAAAATACTCTTTCCCAACTTGGCTGTCCCGAGTGTCACTCTGGACAGTGCTTGCCTGCTGGGTCTGTTAACTCCTGCCTTCTGTCGTTGACATCCTCCCCCGACCTCCCTTCTTTTATGTCTCTCTTCAACTGGGTCCTAATCTTTGCTCCTGCATGTTGGAATGCCCCTACTCACTTCTCAAGTGCCTGTTTCTGCTTTCCTTTGCCAAATGCCATGCTGATCTCACCTTTCCAGCTTTGTATAGCTTGCTTGTGCTTAGAACTACTCATTTACAGCTTTTAAATGGTTTCTCCTGGCAACTTTAAACTCTTAAATTAAAGATATCAGAAATACTTACATCCTGGTTTTTAAAAAGTACATAAATAAGTTAATAACACATTGTAGATACCTTTACAAACCTAAGTTAGATTCCTATAACTCAAAGGGCAATAGTGCCTTTCCAATGACTCTAAAAGACCTCTGCCAATAAAGTGGTGTGAAACCTTCAGGATTCTCTAGCTCCTCCTTTTACAGAATCTTTCTCTTTGGTTCCAATTCCATTAAATCCTCATTTATCAGATTGTCCACTGTAAGAATCTATTGTGACAAGGAATCCCCTTTTCTCAGTGAGTGTCTGAGAGCAGTCCTTCTCACATGGTATCTGAATGTGAATCTCCTGCGGGTCTTCTGAAAATTCAGATTTCATCCTGTAGGTCTGGGTGAAGCCTGAGATTCTGCATTTGCAGCAAGCTCTCAAGTGAGGCTGAACTGCTGGTCCTGGTGAGCACATCCGGGGCTGCTTAGCAGCTCTGGCATTCTATCAGCAAAGCTTTCTCTGTGCTTGCTAACATGTTCTCCAATCTACTCTCAACCAATTGCTAACTTAAGATTAGGCCAATGGTCTCCATTATTGATGTTGGTTCTCTAACTGTACTTTAAAATTTTGTTTGTTCATCTTGTCAATCAATCTTTCTAGTTTCTGGCTGATTACTGTTACTTACATCAGCATAACTTGTCACATGCCTCAACTCTTCGTCCTTAATCATGCCTATAGAACAATTCATGTGCAATAGTGGCCATCAATAGTAGTCATTTTCTATTTTCATTTTTTAAAATTTTTGTTTTCTAAATTTTGATTTTCTTTGTAATAGATTGTCTTCTTTTAAAATTTTCACTGTTTTTGGATTAATCAGATATGATGGGATGAAGAATATTCATAAAACACCTCAAAATGAAGCTCTATGCCAAAGACTGATAAACAATGAGTGGTCAAGACAAAAAATTATTGTGCACAACAGGTAAAACTATTTTTAGTGATAGGTAGAGTCTGTTTGCTCTGACTTGGTGCTTTGTTGGAATGTATGAAATTTAGGAAATTGAAAGCTTTTAAGTGGAGTTTATTTAATTGAGTAAAATAAGAAAGATTTCTTATTTCTCAGTACTAAAGGCATCTGTCTCTATGGATTTGGTCATTTGATAGCTTACCAGGTTGTTTTTGGGAAGTGGAAGAAGGCTCATTAAACAATATACCTCTCTTTCATTTGTCTGGATCAACTGAGAAGTAAGGTAATAGCGTCAGCATAAAATAGCTAGAACATAACTTTCATTTCTGGTAAGGGTGGTGAAGCACATAGCTTGTATTCATGGGTGAGCAGAACTCCTACTACTGAAATTTAGGTTAAGACTTGCCAACCCACTCACAGAAAGCTCTGGGTCACCCCAGCCTCCTTCCTCCCTGGGGATCCTGGCCTTTTGAAAAAATATATTTTTAATATGTTTTGATTGGTTTCAGAGAGAGGAAGGGAGAGGGAAAGAGGGATAGAAACATCAATGATGAGAAAGAATCATGGATCAGCTGCCTCCTGAATGCCTCCTACTGGGGATTGATCCTGTAACCCAGGTATGTGCTCTGACCAGGAATCAAACTGTGACTTCCTGGTTCATGGGTTGACTCTCAACCACTGAACCACACTGGCTGTGCAAAATGAGTGCTCTTTGTTGGAAGTTTGCACCCAAGGTAAAGAAGCAAGTGTAGGCGCAGGCACCTTATTCCCTAGCTCACCACTCCTCCACCAGGAAAGGCCTGAAGTATTAGACTAGTGGAGAGTCCTCCTTATGGAGAAAACATCAAGAGTGGAGAAGCAGTGTTCTCCCTAACCATAAGCTGAGTACTTTATCTAATTTAATTCCATAACAAACCAATCAACAATGGTACGTAAGTTTCTACTAGGTACCATTTACTGTTTTAAGTGCTGGGGACTCAGAGCTAAATAAAACGGAGTTAAATCTTGACAGAGAAGGCAGTTTATATTAGTGTCTGTACTTGTGCAGCCTACCTCCCTCACCTCATCCAATTTCAGCCCCATCAAATTCTGGCTTTGTTTAAATTTGTAATATTTTGTTCTTCACAGATTTTTTTGAACTAACTTCAAAAATTTTAAATAGTGCATTAAAATATTATTCATCTTGATCACTGAGCCTTTCAGTCCCCCCTCCTATTTTGCATCTGAGGTGAATGCCTTATCGGCTCACCCTGGTCCCAATCTTGGTTTTAAAACACATGTGTAAATAAATAACTTTAAAAATTAAATAACTCTTCAATAAATGATCAGATAGTAATGTATACTAAGTTGAGAAACGGGTTGTGTGATAGGAAGTGATTGGGTGGGAAACTTGATAGTCAGGGAAGATTAAGGAGATGACATTTAAGTTCATACCTGAATGCCATGAACAAACCAGCTATGGGACAGTTTGGAGACGAGCCTGTGAAAAAGACTCAGAGTAGGCTTTTTCAAAATACCACAAAATACCACGTGCGGGCACGCACGTACAGTGCGATTGAAACTTCGTGGTCCATGCGCAGAAGTCAGTATTTTGTGGAAGAGCCACACTCAAGGGGCCAAAGAGCCGCATGTGGCTCACGAGCCGCCCACTGGACTAGGGTGATGGTAGTGAAGATGGAGAAAGGGGGACAGGTTCTAGCATTCAGTGTTACTTTAGAAATAGAGTTGACGGGATTTGATGTATTAATATGAAGAAAAGGAGAGGAACCAGGAGGGATTTCAGGTGGCTTAACTTGAGCAACTTTGTGGATGGTGGTGCTATGTACCAAAATGGAAAAGACTGGGGGATGCACAGGTGAGGAGGTGAGTATGCAAATTTTCCATTTTGGGCATGTTTGGTTTGAGATGCCTATTGGATACAACTGATATAAGAAGGAAGGGAGGAAGGACAGGGCTGCAGATGGAGATTTGGGCATCATCCATGCCTTGAGATAATTTACAGCATGGTGATGGATAGAAGAATCCAGGCAGAGAGCACAGGTGGAGATGAGAGGGTGGCTGGAGATGTCACCTTGGGAGCAGCTGTTGAAACAGGAGTGGAGACAAAGGAGGAGTGGAAGTATGGTGTCTTTGCAGTCAAGAGTAGAACGTGTCTTAAGAATGGGGCAAGGAGCTGCCGCTTTATGAATGAAGAAACTGAGGCTCAGAACTGTTAACCATCTCATCCAAGATCAACACCAGTGGAGTCAGACCTTTGACCCAGAGTCTGTGAAACGATTTGCTACAGGGAGGAGTACGCTTTGCAAGAATTTATTCAGCGCTCCTCCAAACCGTAAAAACCTCCTCCAAACCGTAAAAACCAACATTGCACTCAAAAGAGCCCCTGACTTAACGCTTTCTTTCTCGATACCACTTCCACTTTAAAGAGAAAAACGGGAAAGCCTGGGCTGGTCCGGAGAAGGCATCCTGGCCTCTCGCTTTCCTGGCGGGGAGGGAAGGACCGCCCCTTTTCCGCAGCCCAGCCCGGCGCGGCCCACTGCGGCTGCGCGGCCGGCGCGGGGCGGGGCCAGAGCGGCGAGCGGGGCCGAAACGCGGAAGGGGCTGCGGCAGGCCGAGGGCCGGCCGGGGGCGGGGCGGGCTGCGCGAGTGCGGGCGCGCGGGTGACAGGTGCGCGGGGCGAGGGCAGCGGCGGCGGTCTGAGACCTGAGGGAGGCGACGCGGCGGCGGCGGCGATGCTGGAGACCTTGCGGGAGCGGCTGCTGAGCGTGCAGCAGGATTTCACCTCCGGGTGGGTATTCGGCGGGGACGACGAGGGAGCGGGGGGCCTGGGCCGGCCCGAGGAGCCGGGTCTCCGCCCGGGACGCCGCCCTCCTCCCCTCCCGCACCCCAGTCCAGTCCTGTCCCTCGCCTCCCATCCCCGCTCCGCGGAGGAAAGTAACGAACTTTCCGGCTCGGTCCGGCGGCACAAAGTAACTTGGGTCCCAACGGGCTGGCTCGGACTCGCGCTCCGGGGGCCGGGATGGTCTGGGGATCCGCGGGCCCCCTCCCGGCGTCCGCGGGCCGGAGGAGGCCGTCATGTGAGAGGGCGCGCGTGGGACTGGTCCCGCGCCCACTCGGCGCTTCGGACTCGGCCGGGACACCGGCCGGCCTCGGTGCCTACACCCCACCTGGCGGGGCACCGCCGCCCCTTCCCAGGTCCCCAGGTCCCCAGGTCGCCGGCGGGCCCCGCAGCTTTCCCTGGCCCGGCGGGCTGCGTCCGGTTTCAGTTCGCGCCATAGCAACTGGCGAGGCTTGCTGCCTCTTCCCCTTTTACTTTCCCTCCCTTTGCCCGGGTTTTAGCAAAGACATTCTTGGGCAAGAGAAACAGCAGAACTGCAGCAACACTGTTAATGCCTTCTGGTTAAGAGCAGCAGCCAGGCGCTTCCCACACTTGGCTTAGAATCACCTGGACACCTTTAACCATCCTGACGCCTGGGTCGCAGCTCAGGCCAATTAAATGAGCCGGGAGTGGAATTTTAAATACCCCCAGCGGATTCCAGTGTGTGGCAAAGTCTGGGAATCACAGGTTCTCATCTCTGTCACTTAAGCATATCTCTGCAAATCACTCAATTGCCACAGTTTCCAGGATGCGCTACACCTGGGATAAAGGATTGTTATGAGGATGAATGGATTAACATGTAAAACGTATGTCACTGTTGTTACTCCGTCACTATCGTTATTAGTGCTTAATTCATTTTAATTTTTCCATTGCTTTAGAAAGCTTGTCACCTTTATAAAGGATCTGTCACCTGTAGCTCACAAATCCTTTGGAAAATGCTCTGAATAACCAGGGCATCTTGAAAATGCTGTTTTAAATTTCTGACGAGAAAGATGTGAGCTAAAATTTTATCTCATTAGACAAAAATGTTTAATATATTATTTGCCTTTTGTGTGCTTAGTAGCAACCTGGCAAATAGTTGAGCACTTACCACCTATAAAGCCTTTTTGGTATTTTTGGTGTAACAATATTTATTACAGATGCCATAGGAGTCATTCATTGATGGTGTGCTTGTATGTTTGCATCCCTCTACCCCCTCCCCCCCCCTTTAAATTTAAATAGTAACTTCTTTTCAGAGTGTAAATTACTGAGAATTTTTGGTGTGATGCTGGAATGCTCTACTTGTAATATGAGCATGGTGCACACCTGTTATCGTCACTTCAGGGAATTCCTTGGTGGAATAACAGTCTTCTGATAGTTGCTGTAACTCTCCTGGTGGTGTGGTTACCTCAGGACCCATTTATACACCTGACCTTTGCTTAAGAAAGTTAAAACTTACCTAGGAGTATGGACTCTGGACCACAGTCACCCGGGGGGAGCTGAGTAACCTGACTTGAGGGAGAGACTTGTGGGGATCTGACTAGAACCTCATGGAAACTGGCTTCTTGAAAGATGCCAGAGAGGGGGACCAGTTTGGGATTAGACAGCCTAAGAGGCCTTTCATTCCATTTAGGCCCTTTGTTGGCTTTCTCCTTATACAGGTCACTCTCAGCTGACAAACTACTGGACTGCCAGTGTGTGCCCGTTACCTGGCAGAGAAATAACTCATCTCCACGTGATAGCTCTCTTCCAGGTGACTGGAAACTCTAAACTCTGATGTTCACTTTTGTCAGGTCCTCCAATTCCTGTGCAGTTCTTACCAAGAAAAACCCCACTTACTTTATTTTAGTAAACTCTTACATATTTAGCTTGAGATTAACCTATTTTACACAATTGAATATTTTGCCTTGCTGAGAAAAGATGTAATTAAACACAGCACATGTGTATATTGCATGAAGGCACTGAGCGATTCAAAGATGAAAGTGACATGGCTCTCTCACTTCCCCAATTTTCAAATTGGACCTGGCATTCCTTTAGACCACTTGGTGTTAATGCCCACAGAAGCCAGAGCAGCTCAAATAATTGGCAACTAACTTCAAGGGTTCACGTTGCCCCAGGGAAGCAATCAGTACAATTGGAAGGCTTTTTCCGAGCTGCTTCAGTGTGGCCTCACAGTCATCGAGAGCAGCATCCTCATCCCGGTGCTCATTTTCAATTTCTGAAAATTTATGTAACTGGAGCTTAAATGTAGGAAAATTAACTTTTCTTTTTTGAGTAAAATAAGATTCTTTATTTTCGCATATCTGATGAATGCCATGAATTTCTACCTTCCATTTAAACTTAGAATGAAACTAAAGATCATCAGTTAAGGGCAGTGTAGCGATTGCTGGTGGGCTGCGGGAGACTGTAGGTTGTCCATGGATTGTGGCCTTTCTGGTAAATTTTTATTCATAATATTATGTCAAAATTGAGACAAACCTAGTGTTATGTCCCTCTCTGACGTAAGTGGGTGGCTAGGTGGCCTAAAAGGCTTGAGGGGATTGGTTCTAGACCTCACTCTTCCCTTCACTTGAGTCCTGTTTGGATTTAACTCACTCAGAACTGAGAGTCTTTTGGAGAGTTCACATAGAACAGCGATGGCGAACCTTTTGAGCTCGGCGTGTCAGCATTTTGAAAAACCCTAACTTAACTCTGGTGCCGTGTCACATATAGAAATTTTTTGATATTTGCAACCATAGTAAAACAAAGATGTATATTTTTTGATATTTATTTTACATATTCAAATGCCATTTGACAAAGAAAAATCAACCAAAAAAATGAGATCGCATGTCACCTCTGACACGCGTGTCATAGGTTCACCATCACTGACATAGAACATCTGCTTTTTCGGGAATGGCTTGAGTTCTGAGGGAAACTTACATATACCGAAGTGCACACTTTACACCACCCTGGTCTTCTTTTTTCTTCAGTATTAAACTTTTTATTTTAATTAAATATCAGAATAAATTTGATTAAAAGTTTGCAATTAACAGTTAAATATTTAGGAACAACTAAATGAACTAAATTAATGTTTTTCTTTATTAGTTGTGCAAACACTATGAATATTTAAAAGTATTGGTTGATGCTAGAATAATGTCAGTTGCCTAATAAATGTAAAAGATGAATGAACAGGATCTTAAACAGAGTATACTTAGCTGTGGGTAATCTTCCCCACACACAAAATCTTCCTGGACAGTAATGAGTTCATCCACTGATTGGCAGATGGGCTGTTCATTTCTTTTTTTAAATATATTTTTATTGATTTCAGAGAGAAAGGGAGAGGGAGAGAAAGATAGAGACATCAATGATGAGAGAGAATTATTGATTGGCTGCCTCCTGCATGCCCCACACTGGGGATTGAGGCTGCAACCTGGGCATGTGCCCTGACTGGCAACTGAACCGTGACCTCCTGATTCATTGGCCGACGCTCAACCACTGAGCCTTGCCAGCGGGGTTGTCCAGCAACCCTAAAAAAGGTTAGCTTTCCACCACACCAACAAAGACCCTAGAGGACACAAGTGCTCACTCCCAGTTTGGAATCCACTCTGGGGAATAAGGTAAAAAGGCACTGACTCAGCTGGGCCAGCCTGGCCGTAGTCCCTCTAGCAGTGTCCACACTGAGCATTGCATCACTTGTAGACGGTGGTCATTAGCTGATCTGCAGAACGGCTCTGAAGCTGCATGAAATAGACACGAGGATTTTCACATTTGGGACATGGCTCTGCTGTAGAGTCAACGTTCCCCCAGGCAGCTGCTCCACCAAGCATATCATCTACTTCTTTCAGCTTTGGATACCTCCTATCTGTTACCTTGCTGGTGGTGGTGTGCACAGAGGGGCAGGTGTTGCAGGCAAAATGGTGGCAGCGCTCTCCCTCCTCCTCTGCAAGACAGCAGACTCTGCACCCCCAGGGTCCTGCAGCCCACTCTGGTCTTTGAGTTTACCTTTGGAGTGGTTATGACCAAAGACCTCAGGATTGACATATTCAGGCATGAAAACCCCTTCAGGGAACTGAAAATCAGATTTACTTAATTGTTTACAGCTGCCTGTAACCAGCAGGCATTTCCTGTTTGTAATGCTCTAAGTTCTGTGCATAGGGATAGAAAATGTGTTACTACTAGTCCACCAAGACCGTGGTGTTTGCCCCTCAAAGCCACCTCTGCTCAGTATACTCATTCTTTCTTCTCCCCTCCTACAGTATCAAAACCTGCTCAAAGGAGAGGATCTATTCATCTCAGTGTGTTTAAATGATGAGGTTTTGCCTGAAATGTTACCTTTTCAGGACTATTCATCTTTTTAATAAGCAGAAAGTATCTTAATATTCAACGTCATCTAATAGGTGCTTACTGATTTGCTACCATGTGCCAGACACTAGGGTAGGCTCTCAAACTGTACTTTTCCATGGAAACATTTTCCATTTATTTTTAAAAAATGAATTAAGAGGTCACATGCTCAGTTTTGCATAGCCTTTGCTAAGCAGTGCCTACACACACACACACACACACACACACACACACACACATCCTATATAGTAAAGAGCTAATATGCTAATTAGACCAGACAGCAGAATGACTGTTTGGATGACTTTCCGGACGAAGCCAGGGCTGCGAGGACCAGCTGAGGCTGCGAGGGGCTGTGAAGGATGAGCCCCTTGCATGAATTTCATGCATCGGGCCCTAACTGGTTTGGCTCAGTGGATAGAGCATCAGGGTCCCTGGTTCAATTCTGGTCAAGGACACATGCTGGGGTGTGGGTTCGATTCCCAGTAGGGGGCATGCAGGAGGCAGCCAATCAATGGTTATCTCTCATCATTGATGTTTCTCTCACTCTCTCTCCCTCTCCCCTCCTCTCTGAAATCAATAAAAATAAATAAAATCCTATATAATAAAAGCCTAATATGTAAATCGACTGAACAGCAGAACGACCGGTGGAACAACCAGTCACTATGATGCGCACTGACTGCCAGGGGGCAGACGCTCAATGCAGAAGCTGTCCACAGGCTCTAGGCCAGCCAAGGCAGGTGCCAGCAGGGGCCCCCCAATTGCCCCGCTGGTTGCCCCACAGATTGGCCCCGATCACTGGCCAGGCCTAGGGACCCTACCCGTGCACGAATTTTGTGCATGAGGCTCCTAGTAAAATAAGATTAAAAAATAAAGTTTTTGTGGAAGGGAGCACAGCATGAGCCTTATCTGCATTTCTGGAAGGATAATTTAGGAGGCAGTGTGATAGGAGGACTAGATGTGGGGAACAGGAAGGTTATTTATGAGACTGTCATTATGAGCCAGGTGAGAGAGGGTAAAAAGCAGTGCTGATAGAAATTTAAAGGAAGGAATGAACATGACAGGCTCTGATCAAATTTGTAAATAGTGAGATGTAGTAAGTAAAAAAGGTTAAGAAATTGAGGATGCTAATTTTGGAATATCTTAAATAAATGATGTCATTTACCAACATAAAAGAGTGTAAGAATAGTTTTAAGAGAGAAGGGGCAATTGACAGTGAATTTGTTTTGAGGTAACTTAACAGCTTGACATCCAAAAGTCAGTTGGATATTTAAGTAACTCAGGAGAGAGGTCAGAACTCAAAAAATGTATTTGGGATTAATTAGGGTATAGTCTAAATTCTCTCCCGTTCCTGAGTCTGCAGCTTTTGTGTGAATCTCTCAGGGCTCAGAGCTTATGAGGTAGTATGTACATTTAAGTGTGATTGATGCTTTTGTGTTTCTCTGACTTGTTAAAAAAACACAACTGAACATTAATGGAAAATATAGTAGATTGAATTTGTATTCAGAAATAGAATTTAAAGTCAGGATAATAAAGACATGAATAATTAAAGGAATTGAACCTAAATGGCAAAATATGCTAATAAATATATTTTGTGGTGTTTTACAGCAATCATCCTCATCTCTTATAATAGCTGATGAGGTTAGGTGAGTAGGAAATTGAGGTGCAAAAAAGAGAATGCCACTGAGGTCACCCCATGCCATTGAATCAGCTAGAGAAAGCACATTTTCTGTTCACCAATCATTGTAGTGCTCAATGTGTCGTTCTGTTTAATCTACTACTTTTTGAATTTTTGTTTAAGCAGTTTTGCTAATCACCTCCATTTCTTAGTAAGATGCCTCCATGTTAGTATTTTTTACAAAGCTTGAAGAAATAAATGTGCTGGTGTCAAATTAAGGTTGTCTTTGGAACAATCTATAAATAAATTATTGAAGCGCTATGATGAATTTGAGGTTTTAGTGCTTTGAACTCAAAAGAGTGCATTAGTTGCTTCTGGTAGAAAATAATTGTCAGGTGGCTCACTTAAGTCTGTATATTAATGTGCCCACACAGCAGCACTTGTGTCTTCCTGGGGTATATGGGATTAGGAAGGTTAGGAACAGTGGAGAAGCCTTTTATAGGAACTGGTGCATGGGGGGGCGGGGACCTCCACTTTATTTCACCTTGGCCCAATAATGTAATAGTTTCTTACCTTTCTTGATGGTGATGCTTTTTATTTGAATTGGCTCTGTAGTTTACAGAATGCTGCCTAAGTCATATTTGGAAGTTTATTTAATTATTGTGGCAAAACATTATAATCAGTTGAATACTACTATTTTATGTTTGAGGAAACTGGAGTATTACACCTAGATTAGTATTTCCTTCTCAGCATGCCATGACATTGTGTTGTATTAAATTGACTTTATTCGTGGGTTGTTTCCAGCACAGGATTACTGTGAGAAACTTAAGTAGAGTTATCTCAAAATAAAAATAGTAAGCTATTTCAGTTGAATTCTGGCTCTCAAATGTATTTCAGAAAGTAACTTTTTGCTTTTTCTGTTGCTTGATATATATTTTTCAACATAAATGAGAATCATTTTAACCTTTTATTTTTTTCTCTCCTGAACTTTATTGTTTCCCACTTCCTTCTAGCTACTTTGTTTTCTCAAACAGTTTCTATTCTGAATTTTGGCACATTGATGGTTGATATGGAACAGATTTGATGAGAAAAGATGAATATCTAAAAAACTTCTTGTTAAAAATTTTTTTTACAAAGTTTCAAACATGCACAAAAATAGAATAACACAGTGAACCCCATATGTTCATTGGATAGATTCTAGAATTATCAACTATTGCCACATTTGCTTTGTCTCTCTCCTTATTTGTAAAGTAAATCTCGAACTTGTCTATTATATCTCTCATGCATCAGTTATAATAAAGAGCTAATATGCAAATGGTCATCACACCCTCACACCATAATGGCTCAGACACTCAACACTGGGGAGAGAGGAATGGGGACCAGCCAGGCACAAATGAGCTCATGAGAGAGTAATGGGAATCAGCCAGGCTGTGGCTCAGGAGAGAGACAAGCTGCCTGCCCCACGGTTCTGGGCGCCAGTGGCTGCACTTGCATCTGTGGCCTGGGAGAGGGACAAGCCGCATGCCCCACGGTCCTGGGAGCCAACGGCTGTGCCTGCACCTGCGGCCTAGGAGAGGGACAAGCTGCACACCCCTTGGTCCCAGGCGCCTGAGGCTGCGGCCGGCCCGGGCAAAGTCGGCCCAGGTCCTGGATGCTTGCGACTGGCCAGAGGGAGGGAAGCCCAGGTCCTGGGTGCCTGCAACTGGCCAGAGGAGGGAATCCTGGGTCCTGGGTGTGGGGCAAGGCAGAGGCGGTTGGGGGCAATCAGGCCAGTAAGGGAGCAGTTAAGGGTGATCAGGCCGGTAGGGGAGCAGTTAGGGGTGATCAGGCAGGCAGGCAGAGGGATTAGGGGTGATCAGGCTGGCAGGCAGGCAGTTAGGAGCCAGCGGTCCCAGATTGTGAGAGGCAGTTAGACCTCCCCCGAGGGGTCCTGGATTGGAGAGGGTGCAGGCCGGGCTGAGTGACCCCCCTGCCTTGCACGAATTTCATGCACTGGGCCTCTAGTATTATATAAATGCAATGCCAGTATCATACCTAACAAAATGAACACTAATTCTTTGGTATTATCAATTGTACAGTCCATAATCTGATTTCCTGGTTTTTAGAAATGCCTTTTTACAGTTGATTTGTTCAAATCCTGATCAGATAAGTTCCACACATTACATTTGGTTGAAGACCAGTTCTTAAAGCAGATGGTTGTTAAGGAGCCACATGGAGAAACTCTCGTTGATCCCTTCAACAATTTTATTTTCAACTCCCTGTAACATCTCCTCTTTCTCTGTTATTCCCAACTAATCTTTTTTCTTTATTTGAGGGAAGGTAGTAGGGAAATCCCAAAGTTGATATATTACAAATGAGGCATTAAGTTTATTTTACTTTTAAAGTGATCTTGATTGAATCCTAACATTACATAGTAATTCAAAGTTCTGCACTTTTAAAGATATTTGAAGTATTAACATGACTGGGATTAATGGTTAACATTATGCAATAAATTGACTAACCAATAATGCAATATAAGCATTTTATAAAAGTGCAAGTGAAGAAAAGCTGTGACATTCAATACGAATTACTTTTGTTACCAAGCAAGGGAACCTGGCCCTTGTGGGTCTGGCTGGGGCCAGCCAGTAGTGTGTGTGTTCTTGACTTCATGAAGGAAAAATTTCGTAACATGAGTCCAGGTAACTATGAGGGAATGTTATTAAAGATGGGGACAGTAAAACAAGAAAGGGCTTAGCAACAGGAGAGCCTAGGCTAAGCCACCCTAGTTCTCTGGGAAGTCAGAGAAAAGTGGGCCTTGGAATCAGGTTCAGGGCTTAGCCTGGGACAAGGGGCCACGTACCTTGGTTGCGGGCACATCTCCAATGGGGAGTGTGTAGGAGGCAGCTGATCAATGTTTCTCTCTCATCGATGTTTCTAACTCTCTATCCCTCTCCCTTTCTCTCTGTAAAAAATCAATAAAATATATTTAAAAAAATAAATAAAGGAATAAAAAGAAATAAATACAACTTCCTAGACTCATCTGGAGAGATATATACAAATTAGTTTGTAGTAAAGAGATTATTGAGTCTTTTTAACATTGTAGATAAATCAGTCTCATTGATATTTTAATTTTTTGAAAAAGAACATAGAATAATATAAATATCTTTGTATGAAATTGACATTCCAATTCGTTAAAGTTGTTTGATCAGAAGTTTCCATCTGATGTTTAGCCAGGCATTATTGACAAAAAAGATGGGATCCTGTGTCAGGGTTTGCATGTACAGTTGTGCGGGTTATACACTGCGCAGCACAGGGTGGGGCATTTGTACATGGGTCAGTTTGTATATTAGGACAGTCTGGCAGGTGACAGTAAAGTATCTTGAGGAAGGAGCACTAATTTCTATTTTTACAAAGGCTGTGTAACAGCTTGCAGTGGTACCGTGGCCTATGTTTCAGACTCTATTTAGAAATGAATATTTGTTGAAGTACGGTAATCAAGAAGAGCATGTACAGCCTAGCTATCATGGTTCAGTGGCTAAGCATCGACATATGAACCAGAAGGTCATGGTTCGATTCCCGGTCAAGGCTTGATCCCCAGTGTGGTAATTGCAGGAGGCAGCCGATCGATGATTCTCTCTCATCATTCATGTTTCTACCTTTCCCTCTCCCTTCCTCCCTGAAATCAATAAAAAAATATATTTTTTAAAAGAGCATGTATAACAATGCTATCTCATATGAGATTATATCATAATTTAGCATTTGCTTTTTGGCAACCTCAATAATATAGTACAGAGTCCACAGCCAAAAAAAAAAAAAAAGCTAACAGTGGGCCAGTGAAGTGAAATAAATTATACAAAGTTTATGAACTTTATATTTTATATATAGAAAAGCCTATTTCACTTTATATATCCATCTCTGGCCCAATATCTGTTTTCCAGTCCAATAATTTAAAAAAGCAAGTAGAAAGGTGAGAAGCTGTTTAGTTAAGTAGCTCACAGAAGCAGTAAGTGGTGGAGATGGAAAAACAAATTTAGAAAAAATAGACACAGGATCCCAAACAAACTAAAAAACTAGTGTGGATTGGTATCAAGCTAGTAAATGAAGAGGCAACCCTAGCTTGGAAACATGAGGAGAGTACTGTTTTGCCACAAAATGCAGTCAGTGGTAGTCATAGTAATGACCTGGAGTTTATCAGAAAACGTTAAATAGAATATACCATACCCTCTTTAATGCAAGAGTTTTGTAATATATTTTGGAAAGCTTTATTTTAAATCTAGAGGCCTAGTGCATGCTGGGGTCCCTCGGCGTGGCCTGTGGGGATGGGGCCAAAACCCGCAGTCCAACGCTGCCTGCTGCTCCTGCCTGCCACTCCTGCTCATCCCAGCCCCACTGTGCCTGCCACTGCTGCCACTTGGTAGGCTCACTGCTGCTCCACTGAGGTCCCCAAGCACCTGTCCTAGGGTGATACCGGCACGCCCATGACCTAGAAGCGGCCATAGGCTCACTCCCAGTTAGTCCCAATGCCGGTCCCGATCCAGTCTGGTCCAGATGGGGGAGGAGTGCCCAGAGGGAGTGTCTGCAGGAGAGGCTAACGCTGCAGTAGCTGCGCTCACTAGCTGTGAGCCCTGTGTCTGGTGCCCATTGGTCAGCTGAGCAGCGCTCCTGCTGTGGGAGCACACTGACCACCAGGGGGTAGCTCCTGCATTGAGTGCCTGTCCTCTGGTGGTCAGTGCACATCATAGCAACCGGTTGAATGGTCAAATGGTCAAACGATTGCTTAGGCTTATCTATAATAATAAAAGCATAATATGCTAATTAGACCAGACAGCCAAACGACATTCCGGATGAAGCTGTGGTGGCGGGGCTGAGGCAGAGGCGGTTAGGGGCAATCAGGCAGGCAGGCGAGCAGTTAGGGGAGATCAGGTAGGCAGGCAGAGTGGTTAGGGACAATCAGGCAGGCAGGCAGGTGAGCAGTTAGGAGCCAGTGGTCCCGGATTGCGAGAGGGATGTTAAACTGGCAGTTGGACATCCCCTGAGCGGTCCCAGATTGCAAGAGGGTGTAGGCTGGGCTGAAGGAACCCCCTCATGCACAAATTTTATGCACCGGGCCTCTAGTATAGACAGTCCTTGGGTTATGTCGGACTCGACTTACGTCGTTTTGTGGTTACGTTGCCATCTCCCATTTATTTATATAAAAAAATGTTCCATCATTTCGACGTATGCACATATGTGCTTTGTGTTTTTTATTATTTATTTACCACAAGTAAAGGTCAGGAATTGTTATTTTTCTCTCATTTTTTTTTTTTTTTTTTTTTTACTGTTTCACTTCATTACTGCTGTGTATGTGCGCCATGTGAGTGATGTAGGAGGTGGGTTCTGACTTACGGTGAAAATCGCACTATGTTGTGCCTTAGGAACGGGTCTCTGACGTAACCTGAGGACCTACTGTATATATAAATGATCTTTATGGTCGAAAGTATTGTTGAAAGCATTTCCCTATGGAACCCCTCCACCCTGCACATGACACCCCCCTCCTTACCACACTATTATCTGTGTCTGGGGGTTATGCATACATGTATATAAGTTTTTTGGTTAATCTCTGCCCACCCACCCCCAAATTTCACCAAATGTTAGTACTTAAAGAGATTTGAAGGTTTACTAAATAAAATGTGCTGCTTAGTTCTCTTTGTTAAACCTACCAAGTTCACGTAAGTTGACCTCTTTTTCTAATGATGCCAGGTAAATGAGGTTTCTCTAGTTCGATCACACATAGGAGTTGTTCCTAAAAAGAGTATTTGGGACAAGGAAACATAAAAATGTTTGCTACAAATTTTCTATTTGTAGTTTCTCACATATAGTAAAGACTATATGTTTGGACTATATACCACATATAATATTTACTACAGATTTTTCATTTGTGATATATAATATATAGTAAACACTATGCTTTTACAAATATTTTTTCTTGCTAAAAAAATTGGCTTCTCTGATCCAAAATATGAACAACTGTGAAATTTACCATTGAAAAATTTTCTTGAGTTCTAAGAATATTTTATTTTTGTTTAATTATAGGTTGAAGACTTTAAGTGACAAGTCAAGAGAAGCTAAAGTAAAAAGCAAACCAAGGTAAGCTTGTGCTAAGATTTGACTTACTGTAACCTAAATTTCATCCAACTTTTGGTTATAGTCACAATTGTATAATTACTTTAATGGGTTTTATATCTATTAAGTGCATCTGACTACAAAACAACTTATTGATTCTTTTTAAATTTTGTAACACTGGAAAAATTTTTTATAAAATTGTAAAATGACTGAAAAAATGGTTAAGTGTAATTGTTTTATTCTGACAATCAATGGCTATTTTTTATTAATCAATTTATTTGCATACTAACAGCAAATTAAAAGTCCTGCATTATTAAGAAGCAAATTAATAATGGAACAGTAACTGGCAAGCAAGCATCTTTAGCTCTGTTAACACTGGTGTCACTTTTTAATAAAGTAAAGCACGTGGCCAAATGTCACTTCCAACCTAGAGATGATGAGCTTTAAAAAAATTATTTTGCACTACATTAAAGTGTTTATTATTATGTGCTGAAACTAATTTACTAGTATAGGGCCAAGTGATTGTTGATAGTATATAACAGTGTATTCACTTTGAAATAAAGCAATATATTTCTCTAAAAGTTTAGGTAAGTTGTCATTAGTGATTTTAAAATATTTCATGTTACAATTGACAATGTCAAAATTCTTATATGTGACTTTTTTTTAAATTGGCCTAAATCAGAAACAGTTTTAATAAAATAAGTGTTTCTTTTGGCAGGACTTTTTCATATTTGCCAAAGTACTCTGCTGGATTGGAATTACTTAGCAGGTAAGTGTTTTCATTTAAATAAGAAGATTGTACTTCTGACTATTTTATTGTCTAAAATATTTTATAATTTTGTAGATAAAAACTTTAATCATAATGAAATTTTATATGAACACTAGAGGCCCAGTGCACGAAATTCATGCACAAGGTTTCCCTCAGCCCACCCTGCACCCTCTCCAATCCGGGACCCCCCGGCCCCCGGGATTAGGCCTAAACCAGCAGTCGGACATCCCTCTCACAATCTGGGACCGCTGGCTCCTAACTGCTCACCTGCCTGCCTTCCTGATCACCCTTAACTGCCCCCCCGCCAGCCTGATCACCCCTAACTGCCTCTGCCTGCTGGCCTGGTTGCCCCTAACTGCCCCCCTCGAGCCGGCCTGGTCGCCCCCAACCGCCCCCCCTAACCCTCCGCCGGCCTGGTTGCCCCACGCAGCCTGCTGTTCAGTCATTTGGTCATCCCTCACTAACCCCCCTGCCAGCCTTGTTGTCCCACGCAGCCTGCTATTCTATTGTCCGTCCGGTTGTTTCAGTTGTGACAGCCCCTGGCTTTTTATATATTAGGATAGTGATTGGGAATTATTTACTTATTCCTTTCTCAGAGGGGCTTTTACTTTTCACTGGTTAATATAAAGGCAATTAAGACTTTGAGCAGATTGATCAAATTATATTTACTAGTCAATATTTTATGTGTATTTATATGCTTATGGTTTCTTTGTCACAAGAAAGTTGATACTGAATTTGAGTTTTCAATCATTTTCTTACTTTGATTTTTACTTTTATATTATTTCTTCATGGTTTTATAGATATGGTTTTCTTAGCTATGACATCAAAAGCATAAGTTACAAAAGAAAAAATAGTAAAATTGGACTTAAGAAAAATTAAAAACTTCACTTCAAAGAACATGATCAAGAAAGGCAAAGAAATAACAATCTACAGAATGGGAGAAAATATTTGCAAATCATATACCTAATGAAGGACTTGTATTTAGAGTACATAAGTAAGTTTTATAGCTCAAAAATAGAAAGACAACCCAATGAAGAAATAGCCAAAGGATCTAAATAGACATGTCCCTAAAGAAGATATACAGATGGCCAATAAGCACACAAAAAGGTACTCAACGTCATTAGTCATTAAGAAAATGCAAATCAAAACCACAATGAAATAATATTTCACACCCACTATAATAAGACAGATAAGAACAAGTATTGTTGAGGATGTGGAAAAATTAGAAACTATTTGTATTGCTGGTGGGAATGTAAAATGGTACAGCTACTGCGGAAAACAGTTTGGTAGTTTCTCAAAAAGTTAAGCGTAAATTTACCATGTGACCCAGCAATTTCACACCAAGAGAACTAAAAACATATGTCAACATAAAGAAAATGTACACAAATGTGAAGAGCAGTATTATTCATAAAGCGGTATTATTTATGATAGCCAAAAGTAGAAGAGTACAAATATTCATCACCTGAATAGATAAACAAAATGTGGCATATTCATACAATAGAATATTATTTAATCACAACAAGGACTGTGGATGAAACTTAAAAATATATTAAGTTAAAAAAACCAATACGAAAGCCCGCATATGGTATGAAATGTCCAGAAGAGATGAATCCATAGAGACAGAAAAAAACATGTGGTTGCCGAGGTTTAGTGAGAGAGAGGAATGAAATGACTGCAAATGTGTACATTTTCTGGGGGGATGAAAATTTTCTGAAATTAGGTAGTCATGATAGTTGCCCAACTTTGTGAAATACTAAAAACTACTGAATCATACACTTTAAGAGGGTGAATTATTTCAATAAAACTGTTAAATATGGTTTTATATGTTGTATGTTGTTATATGTAGTTCTGTAGTTAAAAATGTGTCATCTGACAGATACATGGTTAAGTTGTGTGCAGTAGAAAGTATGGTTTTTCCTTTCCTTATCTGCATTTATTTATTTTATATATATACTAGAGGCCCAGTGCACAAAAATTTGTGCATTCGGGGGGGGGGGTACCTCAGCCCGGCCTGTGCCCTCTCCCAGTCTGGGACCCCTCGGGAGATAACGACCTGCTGGCTTAGGCCTGCTCCCGGGTGGCAGAGGGCAGGCCCAATCCCTAGGTGCAGCCCCTGGTCGGGCTCAGAGCAGGGCCAATTGGGGAGTTGGGGCGCCGCCCCCTGTCATGCACAGAGCAGGGCGGATTGGAAGGTTGCAATGCCACCCTCAGTCACGCTCAGGGTAGGGCCGATTGGCGGGTTGGGGCACCGCCCCCTGTCACACTCAAGGCAGGGTCGATGGGGAGGTTGCGGCGCCACCCCCTGTCACGCACAGAGCAGGGCCAATCACGGGGTTGGGGCGCTGCCCCCTGTCACGCACCCAGCAGGGCCCATTAGGGGGGTTGGGGCTCCGTACCCTGTCATGCACAGAGCAGGGTCGATCAGGGGGTTGGGGAGCTCCCTCCTGTCACACACAGAGCAGGGCCCATCAGGGGGTTGGGGAGCTCCCCCCTGTCACGCACAGAGCAGGGCCCATCAGGGGGTTGAGGAGCTCCCCCCTGTCACTCACAGAGTAGGGCCGATAGGGGAGTTGGGGCACCGTCCCCTGTCACACACAGAGCAGGGCGGATCAGCGGGTTGGGGCGCCGCCCTCTATCACCCACAGAGCAGGGCCAATCAGGGGGTTGGGGCGCCGCCACTCTCACACTCAGGGCAGGGCCGATAGGGAGGTTATGGCTCTACCATGTCACACACAGAGCAGAGCCCGTGGGGGTTGGGGGGGTTGGGGTGCCGCACCCTGTCACACACAGAGCAGGGCCGATCAGGGGGTTTGGGTGCTGCCCCCTGTCATGCTGATCCCGGTGCCGGGAGGCCTCGTAGCTCCGCTGATCCTGGTGCTGGGAGGCATATTACCCTTTTACTATATAGAATAGAGGCCTGGTGCACGGGTGGGGGCCGGCTGGTTTGCTCTGAAGGGTGTCCTGGATCAGGGTGGAGGTCCCCACTGGGGTGCCTGGCCAATCTGGGTGAGGGGCTGAGGGCTGTTTTCAGGCTGGGGGTGACTGAAGCTCCCAACCGCTCCTTTTTTCCTTTTTTTTTTTTTTTTTTTTATTCTGGGCCAGCTTTAGCTTGAGGCTTGGCTCCAGCTCTTAGGCCTCCGCTGCTGAAGTAGGTTTCTGGCCTTTGCTTACAATGTTGCGATCCTACTGCCTGAAGTCCAGCGGTATTTGTTACATAGTTTCTTAAACTGCAGGTTCAGAGGCCTGAAGCCGCAGGTGGGGAACGTTGGTTTCCTCTGTCACTGAGGCAAGCAAGCCTCATGTTAGTTTCAAGCTGCCTGGCTGCCGGCCGCCATCTTGGCTGTCAGTTAATTTGCATATCTCGCCTATTAGCCAATGGGAAGGGTAGCGGTCGTATGCCAATTACCATGTTTCTCTTTTATTAGTGTAGATATATATATATTATTGTTTAAAGTATTACATATGTCTCCTTTTTCTCCAATTGACCCCTCTTACTTCCGCCCCCCCAGGACAAGCCCCCAGCACCCCAGTGTCCCTGTCCATTGGTTATGCTAATATACATGCATACAAGGCCTTTGGTTGATCTCTTACCCCCCTCCCTCCCCTGCCTTCTCCCTGAGGTGGACAGTCAGTTCAGTGTTTCTTTGTCACTGGATCTATTTTTGTTCATCAGTTTATGTTGTTCATTATATTCCACATATGAGTGAGATCATGTGATATTTATCTTTCTCCGACTGGCTTATTTCGCTTAGTATAGTGCTCTCCAGGTCCATTCATGCTGTTGCAAATGGTAAAAGTTCCTTCTTTTTTACAGCAGCGTAGTATTCCATTGTGTAGATGTACTACAGTTTTTTAATCCACTCATCTGCTGATGGGCACTTAAGCTGTGCTGCTATGAACATAGGGGTGCATATGTCCTTTCTGACTGGTGTTTCTGATTTCTTGGGATATATTCCCAAAAGTGGGATTACTGGATCGAATGGGAGTTCCATTTTTAACTTTTTGAGGAAACTCCATACTGTTTTCCACAGTGGCTGCACTAGTCTGCATTCCCACTAGTAGTGCAGGAGGATTCCTTTTTCTCCACGTCCTCTCCAGCACTTGTCATTTGTTGATTTGTTGATGATAGCCATTCTGACAAGTGTGAGATGGTACCTCATGGTCGTTTTGTTTTGCATCTCTTGGATGATTAGTGACTTTGAGCATGTTTTCATATGTCTCTTGGCCTTCTGTATGTCCTTTTTCGAAAAGTGTCTATTTAGGTCCTTTGCCCATTTTTTTTTTAATTGGATTGTTTATCTTCTTTTTGTTAAATTGTATGAGTTCCCTGTAATTTTGGAGATTAAACCCTTATCTGAGATAGCATTGGCAAATATGTTCTCCCATGCAGTGGACTTTCTTATTGTTTTGTTGATGGTTTCTTTTGCTGTGCAGAAGCTTTTTATTTTGATGTAGTCCCATTTGTTTATTTTCTCCTTAGTTTCCATTGCCCTAGGACCTGTATCTGTAAAGATATTGCTACAACATATGCCTGATATTTTGCTGCCTATCAAGTCTTCTAAGATTTTTATGGTTTCCCATCTTATATTTAAATCCTTTAACCATTTTGAGTTTATTTTGTGTATGGTGTAAGTTGGTGATCTAGTTTCATTTTTTTACATGTATCTGACCAATTTTCCCAACACCATTTATTGAAGAGACTGTCTGGACTCCATTGTATGTTCTTGCCTCCTTTGTCAAATATTAATTGAGCAAAATGGCTTGGGTCAATTTCTGGGTTCTCTGTTCTGTTCCATTGGCCTATATGTCTGTTCTTGTGCCAGTACCGGGCAGTTTTGAGAACCGTGGCTTTGTAATATAGCTTGATAGCTGGTATTGTGATCCCTCCAACTTTCTTCTTCTTTCTCAGGATTGCTGTGGCTATTCGAGGTCTTTTTTTATTCCAGATGAATTTTTGGAGAGTTTGTTTTAGGTCTGTGAAATATGCCGTTGGTATTTTAATGGGGATTGCATTGAATTTATAAATTGCTTTGGATAGTATGGACATTTTAATGATTCTACCAGTCCATAAACACAGTATGTTCTTCCATTTGTTTATGTCTTCCTCTGTCTTTTTTTTTTTTTTTTTCAATGTCCTGTAGTTTTCTGAGTACAGGTCTTTTACCTCCTTAGTTAAGTTTATTCCTAGATATCTTAATTTTTTTGGTACAATGATAAATGGGATTGTTTTTTCAGTTTCTTTTTCTGTGAGTTTATTATTGGTGTATAATTCTTGCCTGCATTTATAATGACACAGTCATGTACACCTACATTTTGCTTTATCTTTTTTCATTTGTTTGTTTGTTTGTTAATCCTCACCTGAGGATATTTTTCCATTGATTTTCAGGGAGAGAGGAACCAAGAGGGAAAGAAAGAAACATCAATGTGAGAGAAACACATCAATTGGTTGCCTCCTGCATGGCCCCAACTGACCAGGGCCTGGGCCAGGAAGGAGCCTACAACCAAGGTACCTGCCCTTGACAGGAATCAAACCTGGAACCTTTTGGTCCACAGGCTTATCTCTATCCATTAAGCAAAACTGGCTAGGACTCTTTTCTCATTTTTACTGGGTTTCTTTTTATGGTTGCTAAATTTAGGGATTTTCCTTTTCTTCTCTGAAATGAAGGTGCTCAATTTGATATTAATTTCCTGCTTGGTTTTGTTGAGTGAAGAACATATGTGAACCTGAAAGAAGGTATAGTAAAATCTAGTCAGAGGTATACTGTTTACTATTTACATTTTATCTTTATTTTTTAAATTTAATGATTTAGTTGAAAGAACTTTATTGAAATATTTATTTTGGAGGTTTAGACTTTTGTGTGTGGTAGTTATTTTTAGGGTGGAGTACATTTTCGGACTTAATATGAAAAATTTACAATTATAGGAAGATGTCTATAATGTTTCATTCATTGCACTGAAAGTCTTTTCTCTTTAGAACTAATACTTAAGTAGAGGAAAAGCCATTTTTAAAAAGCAGATATCTAAATAATAGTTTTTAAATTTTTAAAAATTTGTGATAAAATACATATAACATAAAATTTATCTTAACCACTTTTAAAATATATATATATTTTTTATTGATTTCAGAAAGGAAGGGAGAGGGAGAGAGGAATAGAAACATCAGTGGTAAGAGAGAATCATGGGTTGGCTGCCTCCTGCATGCCCCCTACTGGAGATCAAGCCTACAACCCGGGCATGTGTCCTGACTGGGAATCAAACCCTGACCTTCTGGTTCATAGATTGACGCTCAACCACTAACCTACACCATCCAGGCCTAACCATTTTTAAGTGTACAATTCAGTCGTGTTAAGTACTTTCACACTGCTGTGCATCCAATCCCCAAAACTTTTCATCCTGCAAAACTGAAAATCTGCCTATTAAACAATAACTCCTCATTGTCTCCTTCCAGTTGCCTCTGATAGTTGTCATTCTATTTTCTATGACTTTGATTAATACTCTAAGTTCCTCATATAAATGAACTTGTACAATATTTGTCTTTTTGTGATTGGCTTATTTCACTTAGCATAATGTTATCAAGATCTGTCCATGTTGTAGGGCTTATGTCAGAATTTTCTTCCTTTTCAAGGCTGAATAATACTTAATTGGAAGTGTAGTCATGTGCTGCATAACGATGTTTCAGTCAATGACTGACAGCATATGTAGTGGTCTCTTAAGATTATGATGGAGTTGAATTTCTTGTAAGAAATGGAAGGATATGTGGTTCGGGAGGAATTTTTTTTTTTTTTTTTACTTGGACAGGAGCAGTATCTGTGGGGCTTGGCAATAGATTTCCTCTCATTCACAACACCTCGATTTGAAATGCATAGATTATATCCCAATCAGTCAGCCTCTGACCTGTTTCAGCACAGAGGACCCTGTTCCCCCAGTGCTACATATTCAGAGGGTGCTACAGCCCTCCCACTTCTAGTGTGATAGTCTTCAGAGGACATTGTTGTAAATACTTCGTTGAGGACCTAAGATCTTGTACAAGGACCCAGGTCCACAGAAGCTACCTTAACAAATAGAGGTAGACCTTGTTTTATTGTGCTTCACTTTATTGTACTTCACGAATGTTGCATTTTTTTGCAAATTGAAGGCAAAGCCCTCCATTGGAGAAAAGATTATAACTGGCTTTATTGCGATGGTCTGAGGTATGCCAATATTGAGTACCACTGCCACTTTAGTAAAGCTTTCTGTGGTAGTGTTCCTGTACTTTGGAACTGTTTTCAGGCTGTAATGCTGTAAAGCAAATATAAGTTTAATTTCTTCTATCAGTTCAATGCCAGAGAGCAAGCACTTTTTGTGCCAGATAGGGTCAATGGTAACAAAAACAAGTTTCCAAGTTCAAAATATTGAGTCCTTGGTTTTATGCCCTCTCCATTTAAATACCCCCTTTTCCTTTTTCTTTTTTTTTATGAATACCACATAGTCCCTTAATCTGACCACTGCTCCTACATGCAATAGCCAAAACCACATTGCCATGACAATCCCCTATGTTCCTTTATCTCTCCGCCTTGATTTCTTATTCCTATTGACCTCAGGCCACCTTTCACTCCCTCCTGACAGTCACTATTGTGGTGATCTGTGCTTTAAACCCAGGCAGTTTCCCCTCGATATTTCCAATCAGTCCAGCCTACATCTCTGATCATGGAGCAGCATTGACAGCTTTGATGTTCTATTTCTGACTCTTTTAGAAAGAAGCAGGAGGAGGGCTTTGGGGACAATGTTTATAAAGTCTATCTATAGTAATGCACAGCAATGCCCCAGACCTTCACTTTCACTCACTGACTCACCCAGAGCAACTTCCAGTCCTGCAAGCTCCATACATTTTTATTTTTATACCATATTTTTAATGTACTTTTTCTACATTTAGATCTGTTGAGATACACAAATACCACTGTGTTATGGTTGTCTATAGTATTTAGTACAGTAGCATGCTGTACCAGATTTGTGTAGTGTAGGAGCAATAGGCTATATTACATAGCCTAGGTGTGTAGTGGGCTTAACATCTAGATTTGTGTCAGTGCACTCTCTCATGTTTGTACAACAAAATCACCCAACAACGCATTTCTCAGAATATATCCCCATTGTTAAGTGATTTGTGACTGTGCATCATGTTTTGCCTTTGCGTTCATCCACTAACGAACATTTGGGTTGCTTCCACCTTTTGGCTATTGTAAATAATGCTGCTATGAACATGGGCACACAGATATCTCTGCTAGACCTGCTTTTAGTTTTGGGGGTACATACTAGAAGTGAAGTTGCTGTATCATATGGTAATTCTATTTTTAATTTTGTGAAGAACCATTACACTGTTTAACATAGCAGCTGCACTATTTTACATTCCCATCAACAGTGCATAGCAGTTCCCTTTTCTCTACATCCTCACCAAAACTTATTTTGGGGAAGTTTTTATTTGTTTGTTTGCTTGTTTTGTAGATATTGTAATTAGTGTGAATGGTGAGAGTGGACATCCGAGTCTTGCTCTTGATCTGAGAAGAAAAGCTTTCGACCTTTCACCATTGAATAGGATGTTAGCTATGGGCTTATCTTGTATGGCCATTGTATTGTGATACATTCTTTCTGTACCTAATTTGTTAAGAGTTTTTATTATGAACAGATGTTGAATTTTGTCAAATGTTGTTTTTTGTGTCTGTTGAGATGATAATATGATTTTTCCCCCATTCATTTCATTAATGTGATGTATCACACTGATTATGGATATTGAACCATGCTTGCATCATATATATAAATCCCACTTGATGATGGAGAATGACCCTTTTGATGTGCTGCTGAGTTTGGTTTGCTAAGATTTTATTGAGAATTTTTACATCTATATTCATCAGGGATATTGGCCTATAATTTTCTTTTCTGATAGTGTCCTTTTTTGCCTTTGGTATCAGGGTAATGCTGGCTTTGTAAAATTAGTTTGAGTGTTCCTCCTTTTCGATACTTTTTGGAACAGAGTGAAAAGGACTTACATTAATTCTGTTTTAAATGTTTGGTAAAATTCACCAATGAAGCCATCTGTTCCTGGACTTTTCTTGATTGAGACATTTTGATTACTGATTCAACCTCCTTACTAGTAATTAGTCTGTTTAGTCTTTCTATTTATTCTTGACTGAGTCTTGATAATTTGTATGGTTCTAAGATTTTTTTCCATTTTTTCTAGGTTGTCCAGTTTGTTGGCACGTAGTTGTTCATACTAGCCTCTTATGATTCTTTGTATTTCTGGGGTGTTAGTTGAAATATCTCCTTTTTCATTTATAATTTTGTTGATTTTAGTCCTCTCTTTTTTTCCTTGGTGAATCAAGTGAAAGGTGTCAATTTTATCTTTTCAAAGAACCAACTAATAGTTTGGATAATTTTTTCTGTTTTTTTTTTTAATTTGTTTTATTTCTGCTCTGATCTTTATTATTTCCTTCCTTCTATTAGCTTCAGCTCAGTTTGTTCTTTTTTGGGGGGGGTCTTTCTTCTCAATGTGAGTGTTTATTGCTATGAATTTCCCTCTTAGAACTGCTTTTGCTGCATATGTTTTGGTATGTTATGTCCTCATTTTTTGTCTCAAGGTAAATGTTTTGTCTTTTAATTTCTTTTTGATGCATCATTGTTCAGGAGGTAGGTTTTTTATTACTGATCCATTCTCCTTACTAATTATGGGTCTGTTCATATTTTCTGTTTCTTTGGGATTCAGTCTTGGTAGGTTTTGCATTTCTAGAAATTCATTTCATCTAGGTCATCTAATTTTTTGACATACAATTATCAATAGTACTCCCTTATCCTTTTTATTTCTGTAGAATTGATAATTGTCTCCCTTTTGTTTCTAATTTTATTTGAGTCTTCTATTTAATAAGTCTATCTAAAGGTTTAAATTTGTTCGTCTTTTTGAAGAACCAAATTTTTGTTTCATCGACTTTCTGTCTTATCTTTTAATTAGTTATTTATTTAAATTACTATAAACTCATGGATGTTTGTTTAATTCTTTGAATTAATAGCCCAGTACTACCATTATGTATTGTGTTGCTCAAATTCCCCCAGATTTGACCATTGGAAGCCCCTTCAAGTTGACTTCTGTATCCTTATTACATATCCCCATTATGTTTTGAGCTTTTCTTTTCAGACACCATAGGATGTTCTAGGCTCATCTTTAAATAGTATTTTTAAATGTTTTAAAATATTAAAATTTTGAATTAATTTTTGCATTTTGAATATTTTTTTTTGCTTTTCTTAGGTATGAAGATACATGGGCTGCACTTCACAGAAGAGCCAAGGAATGTGCGAGTGCTGGAGAGGTAAAGAATTATTGGTTATGCCCTGACTGGTTTGGCTCAGTGGATAGAGTGTCGGCCTGCGGACTGAAGGGTCCCAGGTTCGATTCCAGTCAAGGGCATACCTTGGTTGCGGGCACATCCCCAGTAGGAGGTGTGCAGGAGGCAGCTGATCGATGTTTCTCTCTCATCGATGTTTCTAACTCTCTATCCCTTTCCCTTCCTCTTTGTAAAAAATCAATAAATATATAGACAAAAAAGAATTATTGGTTAATCTTGTACTTGTGGGATGTGCTAGTTTTTTGTTTTGTTTTTTTTTAAATATATATTTTATTGATTTTTAACAGAGAGGAAGGGAGAGAGATAGAGAGTTAGAAACATCGATGAGAGAGAAACATCGATCAGCCGCCTCCTGCACATCTCCCACTGGGGATGTGCCCGCAACCCAGGTACATGCCCTTGACCGGAATCGAACCCGGGACCCCTCAGTCCGCAGGCCGACGCTCTATCCACTGAGCCAAACCGATTTCGGCGGGATGTGCTAGTTTTTAAGAAATTAAATTTATATTAAAATGTTTTTCAGGATATCTGAAATTGAATTTAGCAATTATGAAACTCGATATAAAGCACATTTTCATAATATCTCAGTCAGGTAGTTTAATTAGGCATAGAGAGTTTGACTTTTATTCTTAAGTCACAAGTAAATTCTTGTTTCATCGAGGTATTTGAGTCTAATGTCTTTGCATATGTAAATTACAGTGTGTAATTTCTTTTTACCCACTATTTAAGAATTTCTTATTATTTGGACAAAAGCTTAACTTTGCTCAAGCTACCTAAAATCACTAATTTGTTTAGCAAATAAATATAAAATTTCAGGGGTGTCAGCCTTAATTCACTTAGAAGATCAAACTATTCTCTAGCACTATGTATAGAGTATATAATGAATATATGTGACTTATAATTAAAATTATTTGGTGCATGTACATAGAGCTTTAGCCAAGATCAAATAATCTGTGCTATTAATGCCAATCAAACTTACTTCTTTCTAAAGACACTTTTGTGATTCTGATGTTAAATTAATTTAGACTGACTTTCTTTACCATTTACCTACATTAGTGAAACTGTAATAGTTATATAGAACAGAGTAATACATATGAAATTTAGTCATTAGTGTTTCTTTGAGAAATTACTGAAAAGTGGGGGGCAGGTGGGTGGATTAGGATTTTGGCCATAAGGTAGATTAGGTACTTTGAAAGTCTTCTGGTTATAAAACACTTAAATGCTGGATAGATTAAAAGCATTTTTTTAAATGCCTTAAGCTCACAAAAATTAAGGGAGATTCTAACATGCCAAAAACAAATGAAAAAGGAAATAAAATCAGAGTGGCTAAAAACAAAACAAAACCATGGAAGCTGTAGTCAAATACTAAAACAAAAGCTTTAGAGATATATGGGAATAGGAGACTTACAGCGGTTCTCAACCTGTGGGTCGCGAACAATGAAAATACATCCTGCATATCAGATATTTACATTATGATTCATAACAGTAGCAAAATTACAGTTATGAAGTAGCAACGAAAATAATTTTATGGTTGGGGGGTCACCACAACATAAGGAACTATATTAAAGGGTCGCGGCATTAGGAAGGTTGAGAACCACTGGAGGAGGAACTAAACCTGACTCCTGCCTAAAGCTCTTAGATCTTTGAAATGGCTACATCCCTCAGTGAAAGTTGTGCTAGGAAAAAAAGAAAAGCTTCCTGTTGACAAAAGGAGACAACAGGGATGAAATCTGTCTGTCTTTATGACAACTTTGAATAAACGTAGTCTCCTTTTTGGATTTGTTACCAGGGTCTTGACCTCACATGAGTGTGGGGCTCTAATGTATATGTCCTGCATGATCTTGGAACCACTATATTAATATATGAAAGAGCCACAGGTGACTGTGCTTCTTGACACCCATCAGACCCAAACACAAGTTCTACATGGATGAAACTTTGTAAACCTAAAAGGTTCCTACAGGTTAATTTCTCACCACCACCTCCACACAAAAATTAGCAAATACACTAATATATTACCAAAAGTTTGAGAGTCATCAGAACCAGAGTAAGATTTAGACCTACAAAGAAGTTTTCTATCAACAGATGCCCAATAAAGGAATTTCTAAAGAATGTATTTCAGGATAAATTAAAATAATTTTGGAAGATAGGTCTGAGATATAGGAAGGAATAAGGAGGAAGAAAATGGTAGACCAAAGATAAATCTAAACAGACAATAATTTATATCTATATCTAACTATATCTATATATCTATACCTATATCTATATATCTATATCTATCTATCTATCTATCTATCTATCTATCTCTATATATCAGTTATCTAATTGGTGGGATTAAAAAAGATAGAACAAAACTACTGGATAACAATAGAATGTAATCCAGAAGGCAGGTTATCAGAGTTAAAGGACCTAAAGCCCTTGTACTATTTATGGAGTATGTATTAATATTGACTAACCTCAGATTTTAAAGTTAAATATGGAGGGCAGAATTTTAAGGTTAATTTGTGAAGAATAGAAATAGCATCATCTCTCACTTAACTTTAATCAGTTTCTGAAAATCAGATGGTTTGTGCAAACACTAACCAGGAACCTATTTCTTATATTCTAAATTTGAAAAGTTACAATATGTTACATGTCAACCCCAAACCCTCAACCAACTTTCTAAAGTATATTTAAAACAAGCAATATGTCTATGTCTATACATGGGTGGCTAACAATCTGTTAAGATGTAAAATGCTTAAAACATAGTTTTCTGATTACCGAACTTTTGATATAGTTATTAACAAACAGTTGTTGGTGTGCAGTTGTGTGGCCTCTCAACACTAGCAACATGCAAGGCACGTGTCTCCTTTATGGATGTACTCCTCAAAACTGTCTTGTGATTATCATATTCTAACAATTGTATTTTAAATGTAATTTCAAAATCTTCTCATAATTGTTTTAAAATGTGTATCTTGCTTAAATATAAAGTGTTCCTATATAAATGTTAAGCAAATCTTCGTATTGATTGTTATATGTCTTGTGAATACTGAATGAAAAACAAAAGGCATTCTGCCTAGGACACATTCTGCAGTGCTTGGCTATATTGACAGACAAATTCAGCAAAGCATAAAAAACAAAATATACCACGTTCATTCCAGGATTAAGAGGTTGGTTTGAGCCCAGCTGGTGTGGCTCATAGTTGAGTGTCGACCTATAAACCAGGAAGTCACAGTTCAATTCCTGGTCAGGGCATATGCCCAGGTTGCGGGCTTGATCCTCAGTGTGGAGTGTGCAGGAGGCAGCCAATCAATGATTCTTTCTCATCATTGATGTTTCTGTCTCTCTTTCCCTCATCCTTTCTCTCTGAAATCAGTAAAAATTTAAAAGAAGAGGTTGGTTTGACATTAGAAAGTCTTTTAAATGTAATTGACCACATTAACACATTAAAGGAGAAAAATATATGATCATCAGATGCAGAAAATATGTTCAGTAAAATTAGGTATCTACTCAGAGTAAAACATTTAGCAAGGTTTTAGTAGAAGATAATGTCTTGCCCTGACCGGTTTGGCTCAGTGGATAGAGCGTCGGCCTGAGGACTCAAGGGTCCCAGGTTCGATTCCGGTCAAGGGCATGTGCCTTGGTTGCGGGCACATCCCCGGTGCAGGGTGTGCAGGAGGCAGCTGATCGGTGTTTCTCTCTCATCGATGTTTCTAACTCTCTGTCCCTCTCCCTTTCTCTCTGTAGAAAATCAATAAAATATATTAAAAAAAAAAAAGACAATGTCTTTGTACTGCTATCTACCAAACCTGCAGTTTTTGACTTGCTGTATATTGACCTCATATTTAACCATTTTGCTAAATCCACTTATTCTTATAATTTGTGTCTGGGGGTGGGAATTCTTTTGTGCAGGTGGTAGGTTTTGTTTCTTCCTTTTAATCTTCACAACTTTCATTTCTTCTTGTCTTTTTACACTGGGGAGAATCTCCAGTATATTGTTGGATAAAAGTAGTTAAAGACCTTAATTTAAATTCTTCTACATCTGTGTTTTATTTTGAATGCAGGTCAATTTTAACTGAAGATTTTTTTATTATGGCTGCCCTGTTCTGTCATAGGGAAAATAAAATCACTAATATTCTGAAATCAGCAAAAAATGTTGTTTACCTTTAAAAATAAACACTTGAGCTTGGCTAACATGGCCCAGTGGTTGAGTGTCTACCTATGAATCAGGAGATCACGGTTCGATTCCTGGTCAGGGTTGCCCAGGTTGCGGGCTCAGTCCCCAGTGTGGGGCATGTAGGAGGCAGCTGATGAAAGATTCTCTCTCATCATTGATGTTTCTATCTCTCTCTCCCTCTTCCTCTCTGAAATCAATTTTTAACAAGATTTAAAAAATAAAAATAAGTAAAATAAATAAAAATAAAAAAGACCTTGATTCCATTATACTTTAAATGTAAAAAGAAAACTATACATATTTTAGAAAATAGAAGAGCTTTAAGACCTCAGGATAGAAAAAGATTTCTTAAGGCATAAAAAGCACCAACCATAAAAACAAATATTGATAATTTTTATCAAAGCTTCTATTAAACAAAATCATTAAAATATTAAGCAATTCATGAAACATAGTACAGGTGTTCAGAAAATGTGAACAACCCCTACAAACCAATAAAAACAGAACAGTAACCCAACAGAAAAGCAAGCAGTAGGACCTGGCATTTTATAGAAGAAAAAATATGGGAGTGGCCAATAAACATGAGAATGTATTCAAATTTTAATAATAATCAAGGAAATACAAATTAAAACCACATATTTATACTCCTTAGATTATCAAAAATTTAATCCTTGAGTTTTCTGGGCAGACTGTTATTATTTGCAGAAGATAATTTTGTTTCTTCCCTTGGAAGAAACATCATGAGGAACAACTTGAACTAGGTAGTGTAAATCCATTGGCACAATCACATTAGAAAAAAATGAGTTGGCAATAAGTGGAAGCTAAAATGGCACATATCTTTCAAACAATTTCCCTTCCTAGGGTTATTTTAAGAGTATTGTGTCCCAAGCTTCCCCCAATAATATTGGTATGGCACACATTTTCTCTGGTAATGTTGGTATGATATCATCTATTTACTATCCGATATAATAAAAGCCTAATATGCTAAGTGGTCAGTCATCCATTCAACCAAAGCGTAATATGCTAATGATATGCTAAGGCCATTCAGCCACTCACTATGACATGTACTGACCACCAGGGGGCAGACAGTTAACCGGTTGACCAGTCACTATGATGTGCACTGACCATCAGGGGGCAGTCGACCGGTCAACCAGTTGCTATGATGTGCACTAACCACCAGGGGGCAGACACTTCAACTAGTAGGTTAGGTTGGTGCTGGGGTCCGGCTGATTGGGACTGAGCGAGACAGGCTGGACATGCCCTGGAGCCCTCCTGTGGTCCTTCCCCAGTTGACCAACCTTCCGCATCCCTCCCTGGCCTCAATCATGCACCCATGGGGTCCCTTGGCCTGGCTTGCACCTTCTCGCAATCTGGGACTCCTCGGGGGATGTTGGAGAGCTGGTTTCAGCCCAATTCCGCAGGCCAGGCCGAGGGACCCCACTGGTGCATGAATGCGTGCGTGCACTGGGCCTCTAGTCTATATATATAAAAGGCTAATATGCAAATGTCCCCTCAGGAGTCCGACTGGGAGACCTGGAGTTCGATCGCTCGCTATGACATGTGTTGATCACCAGGGGAGCAGTGCAGAACATGGCTGGCAACCAGTGGCAGCGGTGGGGTGCGCTGCATGCATGGCGAGGGAAGGAGGAGATGGGGAGGCAGGGAACCTGATTGGCCTTGATCACAGGCCAGGCCTAGGGACCCTACCCGTGCACGATTTTTGTGCACTGGACCTCTAGTGTAGTATAAAGATGAGGCTACTTGAAGTCAGCAATGATTTGGCTGGGGGGAGTTTAATTACCCCAAGTCCTGTCAAGCCACTCTGGGAGATAAGAGCAATAACTTAGACACATCTCTGACTCACATGTGAAACTTGCTTGTGTGCACCAGGAGATTTGTATAAGAATATTGTAGCAGGTTCTGTTGAAACTTTAGATAGTCCCTAAGTCCATCTACAGCAAGCATGCCAAACTTGTGGCCAGTGGGCTGCATGCCTCGTTTATTCTGATCTACAGAATAAATTATATTCTTTATAAAAATCAAATACCGTACAGCAGTGAACATTAATAAACTACTATCCCTCCATTTATCAGCGTGGATGAATCCCACAAACAACATGCAATTAAGACTATATCCTGTAGAGGATCTTTAACAAAAATTATTCTTTTGATTGAAAGAAGTATTTCATAATAAAATAAATAAAGGAGAAAGAAATTTCTATAAGACCTATTGTTGGATTTATGCTATTTGGGGAAATTTTTTCATAGTTGAGTACTTGGTTATTTTAAGATCCACAGCTAATCAAAAGTGCCTCTATTACTCTCCAGAAATGTATTACTCAACTTTAAAAAATGAAAAAATTTTAAAGCCCTCTGATGTATTGTTGAGATGTATGTAAATATTTAAAATGTATAACTTTATTTTTTAAAATTTATCTTTATTGTAGAGAGTATTACAGATGTCCCCCTTGTTTTCCCTATTGACCCCTTCTGCCCTGCCTCTGCCTCTCTCTCAGGCCTTAAAAAATGTATGGCTTTAATATGTATAGTGTTAAGCCTGTCATGTGTTTATTTTGTCAGACCATGCTCAAAAGTCTTTGGTGGTCTTTAACCTGTTTGATCCTACCAGGGCAAATATACTTAAGAGCAATTCAATCCTGTTTGACAAATTATTTTATACTCATCTAATTTAAAGCTAAACCTTACTATATAGTCTTGAAATTTAGGGCAATATCTTAGAAGACAAATAGCTGTGGTCAATGGTAACTTTATTGTCTAAGCTTTTTCTACAATTTTTTTTTTCAAATTCTTTGACGTTTTTTCTCCTTTTAGCAATATATAAATGAATATATAGTTAATATTGACTTAGGGGTTAGACTCTGAGGGCAACTTTTTAAAGTTAGACTTACAGTACATTATTTGCTTGTAATTTCTATTGTGAAATATTTGCTTGCCTTCGAATTAAACTCTTAAGAATCATTTTTTGTTTAATAATTTGATGTGTAAGCTGGTTAAGTTGGACATGCTTCACTCTTCCAGCATGGATCTGCTCTGCCTGTGGTAAAAGGTGACCTGACTGGGTGTTAGAAATCCTAGTTTCTGCACGAATACATGTTGGCCTTGGGCACATAAATTAGTCTCTCTGTTTTAGTTTCCTCCTATATGAAATTAGTTTCCACCACTTACCCTGCTTACCAAACAAAGTAGTATGGAAATCATATGAACTAATATATCCCCCACACTCTGAACTGTCAAGATTTGTATACAGTAAGGTCCTATTGTTAGCCATTTTGTAAATCATTGGTGTTCCCTGCTTTTTTTTTTTTCCCATCTAACTTCAGTGTCTGCCAGAAGGAATTTTGGAATGAAGCACTATGGGTTTGTCTTCCTCCTTAAACTTGATTTCCTGGTGTTGAATCTGGGTTTATTCAGAAATATGGACCAAGTAAAAACATAGGCCTTCTGGAGGTAGCTCATTTCTTATCATTTAGTAAAGTTTAAGTACAGTATTGCAGAACACTTTCTTTTTGCTAGTTTTTCACTTTTCTTCTTCCTTTTTAAACCCATGTAGTACAGTCCCCAGAACATTGATTTAAGGGTATGAACTTAAAGTGTCAAAATCCCTGGGATTGAGTCTAGTTCCACTGTGGCCCTTGGAAAGTGATTTAGCTTCATTGTGCTCGGTTTCTTCATTTATAAAATGAAGGTGGTAGTAATGCTTAGTATACAAGGTTGTTAATGTGGCTTAAATGAGATGATACATGTAAATTGCTTAGTACAGGACCTGGAGCATAGAAAATGCTCAGAATGTTTTAGTATCTATCTATATAAAACCCTAATATGCAAATCGAACTAACAGCAGAACGACCGGTCGCTGTGGTGTGCACTGACCACAAGGGGGCAGACACTCAACACAGGAGCTCCCCCCAGCCCGCAGGCCCCAACTGGCGGTAGTGGCAGGGGGCGGGGCTGGCAAGCAGACAGCGCCAGGCCAGCCAAGGCAGGTGCAAGCAGGGCCCCCTGATTGCCCCACTGGTTGCCCCGCAGGTCAGTCCTGATCGCCGGCCAGGCCTAGGGACCCTACCCATGCACTAATTTTGTGCACTGGGCCTCTAGTTATTACATAATTATTAATAATGATGATTTCTGAAAAGCTATTCAACCTTCCACTCTTTTAAATGAAAACAACATTTTAGTGTATTTTGATATATTCTTTCCATAAACACTTCTTATATTTTATGTTTAGGATATAACTTTTAATTTTGTGGAAGGATTGAACTAGACTGTAGTTAAGTTTAGTATTTAAATGTTGCATTTTAATTTTCAGTAAGAAATGGCTAATATCTAAAAATTGTTTATTCTAGGTTTTTCAAGCTATTAACCTAACTAACCAGAGTAACTAAGATTAACAGCCTTTCTTTTTTCTTTTTCTTCTCTCTCTCTCATTTTTTTTTTTGAGACGGAAGGAAAAGGGAGAGAGAGAGAGAAACATCAATGGGTTGCCTCCTGTATGCCTCCCAATGGAGGATCAAACCCACAACCTAGGTATGTGCCCTGACTGAGGATCAAACCCTCAACCTTTTGGTGTACTGGCAACACTCCAACCAACTGAACCACCCAGCCAGGGTAATTTCACAGGCTTTTTAAAAGGTATTCCATGAACCAGGAAAAATATATTGTTTATCCTCAAGTCAACCTTGTGATATAGGATTTTTTTTTTCAGAGTTTAATACTGAAGCTAAGAGAGTTTGTGAGACCTGCTATGAGAATATAAGCACTAAAGAGGGCAGAATTTTTTTTCTTGTTTTATTCACCATTATATTTCTAGTGCCTAAAACAATGCTTGGCAGATAGAAGATGTTCTGTAGAAGTTTGTTGACTATTTTATTTAAATTTTTTTTATTTGTTGATTTTATAGAGGGGGGGGGGAACATTGTCATTTCACTTATTTATGCATTCATTGGTTGATTCTTGTACGTGCCCTGTTCAGGGGTCAAACCTGCAGCCTTGGTGTATCTAACCAACTGAACTACCCACTCAGGGCTTGTTGACTATTTTAAATGAATTTTCTGAACACAGATCCTTGTTTCAAGCCTTAGTTTCCTGATGATGGTTACATCACAACTTGCCTATGAAGACTGGCATTTTTTTTTTTTTTATTGCTCAGTATTTTTAAAAGTACGCTTAGGGATCATTTAAAAACTGGTAGACAACAGGCATTTAAAAAATATTTTTATTGATTTTAGAGATAGGAAGTGGGAAAGAGAGTTAGAAACACCAATGAGAGAGAAACATTGATCGACTGCCTCCTGCACTCCCCCTACTAGGGATTGAGCCTGCAACCCAGGCTTGTGCCCAGACTGGGAATCTAACCTGTGACCTCCTGATGCATGGGATGATGTTAAACCAACTGAGCCCGGCCAATAGGCATTTTAAATATACAACATTTATGAGAATGCCACTTGAATAAAGCGTGGTGTCACCTTTCCAGCTCAGTTGAGGCTTTAGGTGAGAGATGATGTGGTTATTCTTTCAGTGTGGGTTGAAAAACAGTGGGGAGGTATGAGAACTGGGGATAGAGTGAGAAAACTAGGTAGCTTTCTGACCTTTTTATTGTAGCTTAGTTCTCTCCTTCAATGTTGTGAATTTCCTACATTATTAAAATATAGAAACAATGTAGTTCAATATACAAATAATTTCATATCTTATTTTGTTATTTTTATTCCTCTAAAGCTCTTTCTTTAGAGATATTCAGTAAGAATCAGTTGTGTTCATGTTTCAACTTACGAAGACTCTTACTTAATCTTGGGACATGTAAATTATCTTTTTTTTAAACTGTAACTTAACTGTGAACCCTGATTTACATATAAAATTCAAATGCATTTTTTTTGTTAGACAGTGAATTTTGCCATCTTTATATTATATTTCTGTGTGGGTATCTTTCACAATCCTTTCTTATCATTGGTGATGTTTTCAAAAGATGACCTCTCCTTGCTCCTTCTAAATCTTATTCTAAGCTCTTTCCCCTACCACTGTGTTAAGAGCAAAACATAATTGTCTGGGAGAAACTGATGTCTGTCATTTTCTTCACATCTTCAGGAAAAGAAATTAGAATTATTTTAGACTAGTCTAATATTGCACCACCCTGCTATTACCCTAATATTTTACATCTGAATTACTTCTTTGTTAACATAAATCCTTCTTTTCTTTTTCTGGAATTTATCAGTTGCCTCAATAATTTCTTCATATAAAAGTACCATTTACCTTATGCAATCTGTTCCTGTTAAATGTAAATGGAATCTGTATATTCTACATGGAATCTGTATATTCTAAATGCATTTCTGTAAAGAATTCCTTTTGTAAAAAGCAAATAATTACCTAGCAATTATGTTTTGAGTTGTTTTTGTTTGTTTTCTTTTCAGTCGTTAGTGGTAGTTTTTTGTTTTATTTTTCTAGATTTGGATTTTCAAATTCAGGGTTTACTTAAAAAAAGGGTATACTTAGAAGTGATGTCTAAGGTCATTTCTGAACTTCGTCTTCTCTGGATTAAGATGCACTGAGACAAGCAGTGATTTGAGGTTTTCTATACTGAATATTAAATTGGTTGTTTTCTAAGAAAGAAAACAACTTCAGTCTTCTTTCTAGTGTCCTGTGACTTACAGTCAGTAGAGGGGTTTTTAAAGACAACATCAACCAACTCTCATTATGATGACTACAGTTTCTTTGTGCTTAAAATCTGGTTTTACTTTACCCTTCCTCTTTTGTGTTGCAGCTGGTGGATAGCGAGGTGGTTATGCTTTCAGCACACTGGGAAAAAAAGAAGACGAGCCTAATAGAGTTACAGGAGCAGCTTCAGCAGCTTCCCGGTTTAATAGCAGATTTAGAAACCATGACAGCAAATCTGAGTAAGTATCATGTTCGTATCTGTACATTACCTTTAGGAATGAAAATAATTTGGACCGGACTTGGTATAATTTCAAAGCTTTCTAAGAATACATTAAATTCTTGGTTAACAGAAATTTTTAGAAAGTGGTATGTTCTAGTTAATTTCATATTCTGATTGAGGATTAGACAGAAAATGATTTAAAGTGTAGAAATGATTTCTAAAATATACATCAATAACTTTTTCTGCCTCATTTCAGCTCAGGAAACACAATTATGGTTTTTTTTTATTCTTAAACTGACAGGGTTATCTTTGTGACATTAGCTCTCTGTTAAAAGTATAAGTATGGCAAATAAAAGGGATTAGGGTGACTTTGTCCTGACTACGGTATATACTCTGGTAGTTGGTGCTTTTAAATTTAGGTCTGCTTAGAGCATCATGTCTTGCAGTATGCTTTTTTTCTCTTTAAACAGAAAAGAGATCAAATAAAGCCACTTACCAGAGGGTATCTGTTTGACTAAATTTGTACCTTGTGGAAGTTTATGTTTTTTTGGTGTGTTTTTTTATTTTTTTTTATTGCAATGAATTTTGCTGATATTCTTTATTTCTTGAGCTTATATTTAGAAAATTAACTTTTATGTTTGACAATGCTACATCCTAGGATAATATTATGGCTTACTACTTTTTAACCAAGCTTGAGGTCTTAGTCAAGTAAGGGTTAGGAGCTATCTGCAGAGGAGATAATGTTTTGAGCTAATAATCTGTTCAGAACCAGCAGCTACTTGGTTTCCACAATAGAATATCCAGCCGGTCGTATAGAGATGTAGACACTGTAAGCAGGCTATGCTAAGGCTTGCAGCAACCATTTGTGACCAGGTGGTGGCTGTTGTGTGACAGAAATAGATAGCATTTCTGAGTAGGTGGTGTGATTATACAGTTTTGGGGTTATAAAAGCGGAAATTCCTTCGGCACCTGAAGTGTCTCATGCTGAGCATTAGAGTGATCCCAGCCTTGCAGACGCCAGCACAGATTAAAGAATATTTTTGTCTGTCTACCAGGGAGTGACAGCTGAAAATTCTAGCACCCTCTTAAAGGGCCAATCACAAAATTCCCTGTAGAGCAGTGGTTCTCAACCTGTGGGTCGCGACCCCTTTGGCGGTGGAATGACCCTTTCACAGGGGTCGCCTAAGACCATCCTGCATATCAGATATTTACTATTCGATTCATAACAGTAGCAACATTACAGTTATGAAGTAGCAACGAAAATAATTTTATGGTTGGGTCACAACATGAGGAACTGTATTTAAAGGGCTAGAAGGTTGAGAACCACTGCTGTAGAGCCACCCACGTTGTGCTCCAGCAGAGGGAGGGTGAAGTGGACTGGAGCTGTGAGAGCAAAAGACAGTACTGGAGACTTGGGGGATAGAGCTCAGAAGGCAGACACCTCAAGTTTCCTGGGCTGAGTCATTCCCTCATGCAGCGGAGGAGGACATCTTTCCCACATAGACATTTGCCTTGCCTGAGGGGAAGACAGTAAACACACCCTATTGGAAAACACCCTTGCCCTGAGGCCATTTAAGAGATTAAAAATAACAATTAGCCTTCAGGCAGAAGCAACTGCCCCACTCTGTTAAAAAAACAACTCTCACCACACCTGAGGAGGATTGCCTGGGGGGCAATTCAAGTTGGGAATTCTATCAGTCTATAGCAGTGATGGCAAACCTTTTGAGCTTGGAGTGTCAGCATTTTGAAAAACCCTAACTTAACTCTGGTGCCGTGTCACATATAGAAATTTTTTGATATTTGCAACCATAATAAAACAAAGACTTATATTTTTGATATTTATTTTATATATTTAAATGCCATCTAACAAAGAAAAATCAACCAAAAAAAATGAGATCGCGTGTCAGAGGTTCGCCATCACTGGTCTGTAGTCAGAGGCCTTCTCTGGAGGCTTTGAGTCTTTGCCTGATCTAATTAGAGAGAAACAACCTTTAACACTGTCCTGCACTAGAGATTGAGAGGTATAGAAGATCTACCTAATACATAGTCACAAACCCAAACAGACAGCCAAAATGAGGAGACAAAGAAACAATCCCCAAATGAAAGAACTAGGGAATTCTCCAGAAGAAGAGATAAATGAAGCAGAGATAAGAAATTTATCTGAAACAGAGTTCAGAGTAATGATGTAAAGATACTCAACAGCATGAAAAAAGATATAGTAACTATGAAAAAAGGACAGTTTGAAATAAAGAATGACATAGCACAAATAACACATTGAAAGGAATACACAGCAGATTAGGGGAAGCTGAGGATCGAATCAGTGAATCAGAAGAGAGAGTTGAAAATATCACTCAATCAGAGAACCAAAGAGAAAAAAACAATTAAAAAGTAGGAGGACAGCTTAAGGGAGCTGTGGGACAATGTGAAACATAACAATATTAGAATAGCAGGTGTGGCAGAAGAGACAGAAAAGGAGAAAGGAATGGAGAACGTGTTTGAAGAAATAATGGCAGAAAACGTCCCTAACCTGATAAAGGAAAAAGTCACACAAGTTCAGGAGGCACAGAGAACCCCAAGCAAGAAGAACCCAAACAGGCCCATGCCCAGACACATCATAATTAAAATGCCAAAAATTAAAGACAAAAAATCTTAAAGGCAGCAAGAGAAAAGAAAACTGTTACCTACAAAGGAGTTCCCATAAGGCTGAAATCTGATTTCTCATCAGAAACTCTACAGGTTAGAAGGCAAAGGCATGAAGTACTCAAGGTAATGGAAAGCAAAGATCTGAGACCAAGATTACTATATCCAGCAAGACTATTATTCAAAATAGACGGTGAAGTAAAGAGCTTTCCAGACAAAAAAACAGGCTAAAGGAGTAGATCACCACCAAGCCAGCATTACAAGAAATGTTAAAGGGGCTGCTGTAATGAGAAGAAACAGAGAGAGAAACCTAGCTATATAGAATTAAAATGGCAATAAATAAGTACCTATCAATAATAACCTGATCAGGTCTTATGGGTAAGAAGGTAAGAATACTCTAACATCTCTTCCTGTTTTTCAGTATCCCCCCCCCACCTTTTTTTTTAAAACAAAACAAAAGTGATTTACAAAACAATTAGCAAATCCTAAAACAGGTGTTTGTTTTTCCTCTGTGTGAATAAAGTTACCTGGATGATATTTGGAATGCTGTTGCTCATAACAGTAGCTAATATTATAACCCTGTATGTCACAGATTGTTAGGTGCTTTACTCCTCCTATGAACCCTACAAAATTAGTTGTATTACAACCCTCCCCCTCCCCCCTTTAGGAAAGTAAGGCTTGATGAGGCTGTGATTTGCTCTGGGTCACATACAGTGTGGATCCAGGATCCCAACTATAGTGATAAGTCCCATTGGGGGATGAGGCAGTTAGGATGACAGCTGTTAGTAGACCTTGGGAAGTGTATTCACAAAGCCCTGGCTGTTAAAATTTTTTTCTGGTGTCAGTTATTTGTTATTTCTGAAGGGAGGTTATGGAAAAAATATCCTGGGATTTAGGAGAAATGTGAAATAACTGTGGTTGCCCTCTGCATTTTTGCCTTCTCGTGGGTGTAAGCATGATCTTTTTCAAGCCTTTGATAACTAACTGATGGAAAAATAACCTCCAAGATACTTTGCATTTTCTTTTCAGCCACTTTCTTTTAGCTAATTTATGTTCCTGCATCTCTTTCAGTTGCTTGCTTTTCATTGGTTGTATATTTCTTTGCAGAGATATTCTTCTATGATAACCCCCCTCTTTTTTTTTTTTTTTTTTTGCCAACTTAGAGTAAATTCTGTTTAGAGATGTGCTTGATACCACTCTGTTGATTCAATGCATTTGCCACTCTTCTAATTATTTTCATAGTTAATTCTGCTTAGGAAATGAAGTTTATATATATCTTTCTTAAAATAGAAATTACTGTATTTTCATTCTCAATTAGGATTCTAATATCCTGAAAAAAGTTTTATAGTTAGTGATATATGACCTTCCTCTTTAGAAACTGCATCATGGCTTCTTAAATGAATGGGGTGGGCTTCCCAAATGCTCACTTGAATTTGTTAATCTGAGGATTTCTATCTTTGTTAATCTGAGGACTTCAACCACCAAAGGCAAATTAAAGCTAAAAGATTATGATAATTACTTCCAAATAATTTAAATTATATCTTTTTTTCTAACGTATGTCTAACCCATCTAGAGCTCTTTTTGGACAGTTCAGTTTTCTTAGAAGATACCTCTAAAATCTAGATGGTTGGTTTTTATATTTATTGGCAATCTGAAAACATTAGCATTTGAAATACATACTATCTTTGTGTTTTAATCTATTGCTGTTATTTGCCTGATATTTCTTTTTAGTAATGAATGACTGATTGTAGAAGATAGCAGCAAGTCAGAACTGGAGTTCAAGAGGCCTAGTATTTGTTGACCTACAATAAGCCCATAAAGAGATGTTTTGGAAATGTAACTTTTAGATAAGCAACTTAGGCTTATTGGAATTAGTGCTAATATTCTTTACAGGAAGAAAATATTTTGAAGCCAGATTTGTTGGAGTAAGTTCTATAAACATATACCTATTTATCTACACTAATAAAAGAGGAAGATGCAAATTGACTGTATCTTCACAACACCCACCAGCCAATCAGCAGTGAGTATGCAAATTAACCCAACAAAGATGGTGGGTTAATTTGCATATGCAGGCACCAAGTGGCCGGGGGCGGGGCAGGATGCTTGTGTCGTCACCATGGCGACGATGGAGGCATTCTGCATTACCCCAGCCACTCCAGGCCTCTGGGCAGCGTGGGAAGGCAGAAAGGCGGCTCCAGGCCGGAATGAAGGCAGAAAGGTGGCTCCAGGCCCGAGCGCAGGCAGTGCTGGCAGCCAGGGGAAGGAAGGCCCATTCTTGCATGAATCTTTGTGCATCGGGCCGCTAGTCCTATCTAATAATAGACAAACAGGGTAATTGAACGTACCTTCGCTACGCCTCCCATTGGCTAATCAGCGTGATATGCAAATTAACCGCCAACAAAAATGGCGGTTAATTTGCATACATAGGCTCCAAGCCGTGGAGCGAAGACTGAAGGTGAGCTGGAGCCGCAAAGATGGAAGGTGGCTCTGGCTGGGGCTGCGAAGACGGAGGACAGAAGGCGGCTCTGGCTGGAGCTGCGAAGATGGAGGACGGAAGGTGGCTCTGGCTGGAGCTGCGAAGATGGAGGACAGAAGGTGGCTCCGGCTGGGGCTGCGAAGACAGAGGACGGAAGGAGGCTCCGGCTGGAACGAAGGCCTGGGTCCCGGGTGCCGGAGGAAAACCGGTGCCGGCAGCCAGGAGAAGGGAAGGCCTATTGCACGAATCTCTTCGTGCAACAGGCCTCTAGTATATATACAAAAGCTTAAATGTCTATCCCACCATCCGACCAGTAGCTATGATGCACACTGACCACCAGGAGGCAGACGCTCAACACAGGAGCTGCCATGATGTGCACTGGCCATATAAAAAGAAATGGCATTGCAGACCTGGCGCTGACAAACCAACACTCTGCTTACCCCAAATGGGACACAGGCCCCACCACCAACCTGGAGCAACAGCCCACCAAATTGCAGCCAATGCTGCCAAGACCCCATGGCACAAAATGCAGCCCACAACCCAGCCTAGCCTGGAAATGATGGGCTGTTGATGCTAGGTAATGACATCATGTAGCAATGCCTAGCTTCCTCTCCCTAGTGACAGGCCATTTAAAAATAAATGGCACTATGGACCTGGCGCTGACAAACCAACACTTGGCTTCCCCCAAGAGGGACATAGGCCCCGCCACCACCCTGGAGTGACACCCACCAAATTGCAGCCAACGCTGCCAAGACTCCATTGCGCAAAATGTGGCCCACAGCCTAGCCCAGCCCAAAATGGTCACTTTGAGCACCTGGTAATGACATCACGTAGCAATGCCCAGCTTCCTCTCCCTAGCGCAGGGGTGGGCAAACTTTTTGACTCGAGGGCCACGATGGGTTCTTAAACTGGACCAGAGGGCCGGAACAAAAGCATGGATGGAGTGTTTGTGTGAACTAATATAAATTCAAAGTAAACATCTACACTAATAAAAGAGAAAAATGGTAATTGGCATACGGCGATACCGTTTTCATTGGCTAATCAGGGCTATATGCAAATTAACTGCCAACTAAGATTGGCAGTTAACTGCCAACAAGATGGCGGCTAATTTGCATATGTAGGCACAATGCAGGGAGGCGAAAGGGAAAGCAGGAAGAAGCCCCCTGCCACTGACAGTGATCGGAAACCCAGGGGGGAGCTAAGAGCTGGGGGGCAGGGCAAAGGTAGCCCTGGGGCCCAGCCATGATCGGAGAATCAGGCGCCTTTGCCGCCCTGGCCAGTGATAGCAGGAAGTAGGGGTGGAGCCAGCGATGGGAGCTGGGCACGGTCGAAGCTGGCAGTCCCAGGAGCTAGGGGTCCCTTGCCTGGGCCTAAAGCGAAGCCCACGATCGCAGCGCCCCCCGCTGCCACTGCAGGTCCCCGCTGCCTGGGCTGGACGCCTAGGCCAGAGGCGTTAGGCCTGGGCAGGGGCGGAGCCTGCAACCGCGGGGAGCTGGGGGTCCCCTGCCCAGGCCTGACACCTCTGCCGGAGGCCTCAGGCCTGGTCAAGGGGCCGATCCAGTGATTGGCGATCGGAGGGTGATGAGGGTCAACTCCTCTGGCTGAAGCATCAGGCCTGGGTGGGGCGGAGCCGGGGATTGTGGGGATATGATGGTCCCCTTGCCCAGGCCTGAAGCCTGGGTCAGAGGCATCAGGCTTGGGCGGGGGGTGGAGCAAGCGATCAGAGGGAGATGGGGGTCCCCTGCCCAGGCATTCCTGGGCCAGAGGCCTCAGGCCTGGGCGGGGGCCAGAGCCAGTGATCAGGGGGAGATGGGGGTCCCCTGTCCAAGCCTGACACCTCTGGCGGAGGCGTCAGGCCTGGGCAAGGGGCCGATCAGGCGATCGGAGGGTGATGGGGGTCAACGCCTGAGGGCTCCCAGTATGTGAGAGGGGGCAGGCTGGGCTGAGGGACACTCTTCCCCCCACACACACACCCAGTGCATGAATTTCGTGCACCGGGCCCCTAGTCATTACATAAAAGGGTACAGTCTTTTTTTTTTTTTTTTAGTTTTATTCATTTCAAATGGGCCGGATCTGGCCTGCGGGCCGTAGTTTGCCCACAGCTGCCCTAGCAACTAGCCTCCCTGGATTTTCTTCAGCCCAGGAACATGACTTGCTTTGTAGCCAGGTGCAAACATTTTACACTTTAACCAAATGTCTGTGAAGCGTTTTCATGTGCCTCATTTCATTTGATCCTCACAGAAGTCCTGGAGTAGGTAGATAGGAGACTCGGTAAAATCCTATTTTCTTTTCATTAGCTGGGAAACAAAGATGTAGAAAGTTTAGAAACTTGACCTGACTGAAAAGAAGTAAGAAACTGTGGAACTTCAAAATGACTTCAGGTTTTCTCACTGCGCAGAATATAGTCAAACACTGCTGCAGTTAAATATTTTACGCTTTGTTCTCCCTGCATGATCTACAATAATGGTCTGCTTCTTGTTGATATATACTGCTGTGTTGCTGACAATTACCTGAAAGAGAAGTTAGGGTACTTCACTGGGCTGGAAAAGTTTAGCTAAATCAGAAAGCAGGTCTAATTAAGCAAGTTTATCTGTATATATAAAGCTCTCAGCACCAATCGCACGCCTGTGTTTTTTTTTTTAATTAAATCTTTATTGTTCAGATTACTACAGTTGTTCCTCTTTTTCCCCCCATAGCTCCCCTCCACCCGTTTCCCACCCCACCCTCTGCCCTCACCGCCCCCCCACTGTCCTCATTCATAGGTGCACGATTTTTGTCCAGTCTCTTCCCGCATCCCCCACACCCCTTTCCCCCCCAAGAATAGTCTGTCCACTCCCTTTCTATGCCCCTGATTCTATTATAATCACCAGTTTATTCTGTTCATCCGATTATTTATTCACTTGATTTTCAGATTCACTTGTTGATAGATGTGTATTTGTTGTTCATAGTTTGTATCTTTACCTTTTTCTTCTTCTTCCTCTTCTTAAAGGATACCTTTCAGCATTTCATATAATACTGGTTTAGTGGTGATGAACTCCTTTAGCTTTTTCTTATCTGTGAAGCTCTTTATCTGACCTTCAATTCTGAATGATAGCTTTACTGGATAAAGTAATCTTGGTTGTAGGTTCTTGGCATTCATCACTTTGAATATTTCTTGCCACTCCCTTCTAGCCTGCAGAGTTTCTGTTGAGAAATCAGCTGACAGTCGTATGGGTACTCCCTTGTAGGTAACTGACTGTCTTTCTCTTCCTGCTTTTTAGATTCTCTCTTTGTCTTTTGCTCTTGGCATTTTAATTATGATGTATCTTGGTGTGGTCCTCTTTGGATTCCTTTTGTTTGGGGTTCTCTGCGCTTCCTGGACTTGTAAGTCTATGTTTTTCATAGAGGAAGGTAGGGGAAGTTTTCTGTCATTATTTCTTCAAATAGGTTTTCAATATCTTGCTCTCTCTCTTCTTCTGGACCCCTATACTTCGGATGTTGGTACACTTGAAGCTGTCCCAGAGGCTTCTTAAGTATCTTCATATTTTTGGATTCTTTTTTCATTTTGCTTTTCCGGTTGGGTGTTTTTTGCTTCTTCATATTTCAAATCTTTGACTTGATTCTTGCGATCCTCTTGTCTGCTGTTGGGAATCTGTATAATATTCTTTATTTCAGTCAGTGTATGCTTAATATCTGGTTGGTCCTTTTTCATATCTTCAGGGGTCTCACTAGATTTATCGAGGGTCTCACTAAATTTATCGGCAGTTTCTAGAAAAATCTTGAAAAACCTTAAAAGTGTGGTTTTGAACTCTATATCCAGTAGTTTGCTTTCCTCCATTTCTGTCATTTGTGTCCTGTTTCTTTGTCTCTGCATTTTTTTATGCTTTGCTGTGTTGATAGAGTGGCTTTCTGTGCTAGGTGTCCTATAGGGCCCAGTGTCTCAGCCTCCCCAATTACCTGAGGTGGACACTCTTGGTGCACCCCCTTGTGGGCTTTGTGCACAGTCTTGTTGTAGTTAAGCCTTGATTGTTGTAGGTAACACTGGGAGGGATTGACCTCCAGGCCAATTGGCTGTGAGAATCAGCTGTGTCTGCAATGGGAGAACTTCTGTGCTGGAGACACCCCTCCGGGGCAAGACTTGCTTCAATGGGGCTTTGGTGGTCACTGAGTCTGCCTCCTGAATGTGTCCTTTATGGATCCGAGGAGCTGGCAATCTGGATGGTCCCACTCTGACCTGCTGGCACACTGGCTTCTGGATCTCTAAGGAGGTGCTAATCTAGCCTTTGCCTGAGGCTACCCAGCAGGAGCCAGCTGTGAAGCAATGCAAGTTGTCCTGAGGCTTTGGGCCAGCTGCAGTTTGTTAGGTAATTATCAGATTGCAAAGGGCCAGCCCTTTCATATGCAAAAGCCACCGGCTTGCGCAGGGCGGGGTCCCAGGGGATCAACAGGGCAGAGTGAGTAGTATGGCTGCTCTCAGTCCTGCCCTCAGAGGCCCTGCTTCTCAGTGTCCTGGCAATCGCTGCAAGCACCTCTGAGAGAAAGCTGCCCTCGAGTTCCGACTGATGCCAGACAGTCCAGTTTCTCCCATATAAGTCTGGGTCCCCAGAGACTCGCCCGGAACTGGAGCTCAGAGCTTGAGACTCCCTCCTGATTGAAAAAGACAACCGTGTCCTCAGCCGCCAGCCCTCTCCGCATGTGCCTCTGTACCTCTGTATTTTACTCCCGCACCAAGTCTCGGTATGCTTTTCTCTTTCCTTCTAGTTGTAGAATTTCCACTCAGCCAGCCTTCTTGTGGTTCTGGATGATGTCCGTTCCATCTTTTAGTTGTGTTTTTGAAGTTGTTGTGGGAGGCAGCAATTACCAGTGTTTACCTATGCCGCCATCTTGGTTCTCCGCACGCGCAAGTTTTGATTTGTCATTGTCGGTCGTGAATTTAGTTGACACTTCTATTATAGAGAAAGGGCGAATAGCGATATTAAAATATTTCTTCTAATTAATTTCCTTTCAATGTGCACAAATCCGTGTACTGGGCCTCTAGTAGTAATATAATTTATGAATTCATTTTGATGAATTTATGCATCATTATTAGGTACTAGAAGCACTTCGTGTTTTAAATATTAGCTCAAATATTGTATTATTTTATTTTTTTGGTAGCCTCAACATATCTCTTACCACCTGAATACCTTGATGTAATATTATAAGGCAATAGTAAAAAATAAAAATAACTTAGAAAAAAATAATAACTAATCTATGTTTAGTCACAAGATTCCCTTAACTTCTTTGAACTTTTTACCTTTTCACCGTTGTATCTAATACCCTCCATTTGCCAGGCTACTTAACTCTGTTCTCTAGTGAGTCTGCTTTTATTAAAGAGTAAAGGCTTTATATGATGTGAGCAATTTGGACCTTTGATGATGCTTTAGCTTCATTATCCTATGGCTTTAATATAATGCCTGCTTACTTAATCCCTCAGGAATTGTTAAGTAAGAATGGATAATCCATTCATGTTGGTTCTTTTTTAATGGGGTGTGATCCATCCAGTTTATAAAAGCCTGTGTAATATAAAGCTAGTCATTAAAATATAAAGGTATGCTGGGAACTGGAAAATAAGGGCTATAAACTAACTCGTAGATCTAGATTTGGATCCCAATCCAACTTCTTTCTGTGAAATGCCAGGCAGGTTTCTTAACTGCTCCACACTTTAGTTTCTTCATCTGCAGAATGAGGATGAGAGTACCTTACCTGCCTCATAGGGTATTTGTAGGGTCAAATGACAGATGTAAAGCACTCAGTTGAGTGCCTACACATATTAGGCATCTGTTGAGAGTCATGTGCTGCTTGTAGACTTTGGGGATACAGCAGTGCGTAAGACAGGGAGCCTGCCATCAAGGCGCTCACATTCTAGTGGGAGTTTATCTAGCCTTTACAAATTTACAAATCCATTGTTCTTTGACAGAGTACTTGGATGGGTGTTATGCAATTTAGCTTGTCTTGCAAAATAGTTTTGAATGCAAAACCACAGAATGAAGTGTGATGAGATGAACAATGTAGTCTTCTGTGCATTGGGAGGATAAATGGAATGTTGTCTAGGTTCTATACACTTTCTCATTCTGTGTTTATCATAAAATGACTGTAATGTTTCAAAAGTATTTATTGAATTCTCTTGAACTTCCACTAGAGGGTAGTCAAATCCTATTCCTTTATTGAAATTTAACCTATGGAGTTTAAAATGAATTTTCTCTATTGCCTAGTTTATTTTTTATGACCTACTTTAAAAAGACTTACCTTAATCTAAACAGTAGATTCTGTTAGTTTATAAATAACAAAGTGCTGTAAGAAAATGAACTTGTAGCTTTTTAAAAATCTGACCTAACCTGACATAATATTGTTTTGCTTTCTTCTATACAGAATCTGAGAGAGCATTTAGCAGAGAGACTGTCACAGCTCTGTGTTTCATGAACTAGATTATCTTTTGTCCAGGTTACTTTCTGAGATTAACCCCTTTAAGAAGCACATTAACCCTCTTTGATACTTGTAGTGTACTAAATGATCTAATTTGTTTAATAATGACTTTTATAGGTTAATTCACTTACTACCATACCACCATTACTGGATTACCGTATTAGATAAAAGAGTAATGTAAGCATTTGAAGAATCTTGTGGTCTTTCAGTACCTGGCCTCTGTGACCTATGGATTTGTAGTTAAAGAAGATTTTTTTGTTCCTTGAGGCTAATTATTTTTGTTAGAAAAGTGCTCATTGAGTGTTAAATTATTAGGTTTAGCATGCTGCTTCATTTTTCATATATCAATGGTTACACTACATATAATAATATTTGAAACAAATGGCTCGAAGAAAAATTCCAAACAGAATCACCCTTCCTCTGGGATAGCCTTCTCACAAAGATTTGTGAAGCTCTTTCCCACACAGCTGTCAGGCATTCCCAAATGGCTTTTCACAATAAATTCCAGCGATCTTCTCCACTGATCACTAAATGAGACATATGTTGTTGTTACAGTGAGCAAAATGGTGAGATCTGAGCTTCTTATAAAGGTGTATTTGTGTCCATGGAGGCCTGCTAGTGTTTTATGTACATACATAAATTTGGTTACCAAATTTACTCATAGATGTAACTCATTTTGTAATAGGAAATGAGTAGGTTGTGACAGGGAAATTAACTTATGACCATTAAAACTCAATATAAAATATTCAAATGTACTTCATATAAATGGTTGTAATTATTAGTTAAATAAATTTTTAAAGTTTTTAATATATAAAGGGAAGAAAATTTATTTTTGTCAATATAGTTCTCCTATATTTTATTACTAATTTCAGCCTGTTGAGAGTTAAAATGGAAAATTCCTTTGCTTCTACTGCTTTAACTTACTGATAAAAGGGGCTGGTTTGACACATTAATAACAAAATATCATAATATCTAAGTTCTCTTCCTATGATTAATTTGTCCTTTTACAAAATTTAGCATAAATTAGATGAACATGAATCATAGATTTGCTTTCTTGGTTATTATTTTACTTAAGAGTGATAGACTCATTCTGCCACCAGAAATCATTCTTAATTCAATTCAACAGACTAGGTATTAGGGGATACAAGATGCAAAAATACAGTTGTTGCCTTTAAGACCCTTTCTACTTCCTGAGAGAAATGATAGTACACAAGTAGACGTATAATGTAAGTTAGAATGTGAGCCTATATAGGTTCAAAGATACATTGCCGAAACCGGTTTGGCTCAGTGGATAGAGCGTCGGCCTGCGGACTGAAAGGTCCCAGGTTCGATTCCGGTCAAGGGCATGTACCTGGGTTGCGGGCACATCCCCAGTAGGAGATGTGCAGGAGGCAGCTGATCGATGATTCTCTCTCATCGATGTTTCTAACTCTCTATCTCTCTCCCTTCCTCTCTGTAAAAAATCAATAAAAATATATTAAAAAAAAAAAAAGATACATGGAAGCACAGAAGAGGAAGAGAGCTCTGGGGGCTGGAGGAGGGGATAGCACTGACCTGAGCCTGAGAAGGGAGCTCAGGTTGGCTAGTGGAGGCAAGCGGGGCATCTCAGGGGCAGGCAGGACTATTCTGGGAATAATGAGTCCTGAAGCAAAGTCATAGTGAGATAGGAAAAGTAGGTTCTGGCCAGGGATGATAGGTTCCTGAATGCTAAGCTAAGCAGTTAAACTGGATTCTTCAAGTACTTGCGAACCTTTGAAACTTTTTGCTTATTTTTATTTTTTTTTAAATCTTTATTGTTGAGAGTATTACAGATGTCCCTCTTCCTCCCCCTATAGGCCCCCTCCATCTGCTCCCTCCCCGGCCTTCACCACCCTGTTGTCTGTGTCCATAGGTAATGCATATATGCATATAAGATCTTTGGTTAATCTCTTTCTGCCCTCATACCTGCTTCCCTCTGAATTTTGTCTACTTGGTTTCATGTTTCCATGCCTCTGATTATATTTTATTCATCACTTTGTTTTGTTCATTAGATTTCTTGTTCATTTATTTGGATTTTTATATTCAGTTGTTGACAGATACATATTTATTGCCATTTTATTGTTCATATTTTTTATCTTTTCTTCTCCATCTCCCTTCCCTCTCCCTTCTCCTTCCTACTACTCCTCTTCTTCTTCTTTTTCTTCCCCTTCTTAAAGAATACCCTTGAAGCCCTAGCCTCTTTGGCTCAGTGGATAGAGCATTGGCCTGTGGACCAAATGGTCCCGGGTTCGATTCTGGTCAAGGGTACGTACCTTGGTTGCAGGCTCTTTCCCGGCCTAGGCCCTGGTTGGGGCTCGTGCAGAAGGCAACCAGTTGATGTGTTCCTCTCACATAAATGTTTCTCTCTGTCTTTCCCTCTCTCTTCCACTCTCCCTAAAAATCAATGGAAAAATATCCTCGGGTGAGGATTAAAAAAAAAAAAAAAGGATACCCTTCATCCCGGCAGGCATGGCTCAGTGGTTGAGCATCCAACCCAGGAACCAAGAGGTGTGGTGGGTTTGATTCCCGGTCAGGGCACGTGCCTGGATTGCGGGCTCAATCCCCAGTGGGGGTGCATGCAGGAGGCAGCCGATTGATGATATGTCTCTCTCATTGACATTACTCTCTCTCTATCCCCCTCTCTTCCTCTCTCTCTAAAAAAATAAATAAATAAATAAAAATCAATAAAAACTTAAAAAAAAAGAAAAGAAAAGAATACCCTTCAACATTTCATGAGGTACTGATTTGGTGTGATGAACTCCTTTGCTTTTACTTGTCTGTGAAGCTCTTTATCTGACCTTCAATTCTAAATGATAGCTTTGCTGGGTAGAGTAATTTTGGTTGTAGGGTCCTTCCTATTCATCACTTTGAATATTTCTTGCCACTCCCTTCTGGCCTGAATAGTTTCTGTTGAGAAATCAGCTAGAAGTTATATGGGCACTCCCTTCTAGGTAACTAACTGCTTTTTTCTTGCTACTTTTAAGATTCTCTCTTTGTCTTTAACCGTTGGCATTTTCATTATGCTCTGTCTTGGTGTGAGCTTCTTTGGGTTCCTCTTGTTTGGGACTCTCTGTGCTTCCTGGACTAGTAAGTCTATTTTTTTGACCAGGTAGGGGGATTTTTCTGTCATTATTTCTTCAAATAGGTTTTCAATATCTTGCTCTCTCTTTTCCTTCTGGCACCCCCATAATGCGAATATTGGTATGCTTGGGGTTGTCCCAGAGGATCCTTAAACTATCTTCATAATTTTTTATTCTTTTTTCTTTTTGCTCTTCTGATTGGGTGTTTTTTGCTTCCTCATATTCCAAATCATTGATTTGATTCTTGGAACCCTCTACTGTTGAATCCCTGTAAATTATTCTTTACTAAAGGCCCAATGCACAAAATTTGTGCATGGGTAGGGTCCCTAGGCCTGGCCGGCGATGAGGGACAATTGGGGCCTTCCTTCATTCGGTGCTGCCCCCTGGTGGTCAGCGCACGTCATATGAGTGGTCGAACTCCCGGTTGGTCGAACTCCTGGTCAGTCGAACTCCTGAGGGGACAATTTGCATATTAGCCTTTTATTATATAGGATGTCAGTTAGTGTATGCTTAATATCTGAGTGGTCTTTTTTTAGGTCTTTGACATTCTCACTAAGATTCTTGAAAGTCTCACTAAGTCTCTTGAAGCTCTCATTAAGATCCTTGAGTAACCTTGTAATCATTGTTTTGAACTCTGTGCCCAGTAGCTTGCTTGCTTCCATTTCTTTCATTTGTAACATGTTTCTTTGTCCCCACATTTTGGCTACTTCCCTGTGTTTGTTTCTTTGTATTAGGTAGAGCTGTTATGTCTCCTGGAATTGGTAGAGTGGTCTTGTGTAATAGGTGTCCTGTAGGTCCCAGTGGCTCAGACTTCCCAGTCAGCTGAGCTAAGCTCTCTAGGTGTGCCCCTGTGTGGGCTGTGTGCACAGTCTTGTAGTTGAGCCTTGATTGCTGTTGGTGTCACTGGCAGGAATTGGCCTCCATGACAATTGGCTTTGAGGACCAGCATTTACAATGGAAGAGCTGCTATGCAAGAGACACCCCTATGGAACAAGACTTGCTTCAGTGGGGCTTTGGTGCTCACTGAGTCTACCCTTTGAGTGTGTTGCTTGTGGATATGTAGAGTTGTAATCTGGTATGGTCTGAATCTATCCACTGGGTGCACTGGCTCTGGGACATCCCAGGAGGTGCAAAGTCAGCCACTGCCTGGGACCACCTGGCAGGAGCTACAGAGAGCTCTGCAGATGGCTGCTACTTATATTGAGCTAGGAAGTGCCCAGGCAAGGCCCAGCTGTGAAGTAAGGCAGGCTGGTGATAGTGCCAAGTCTTGGGCCTTTTATTGACAGGTTTGGGGCACACTGAGTCCAGCTACTGCTTATTTAAGGGATTTTAAAGTCTGAAGCCTGAGCCAGGACAGGCCATTCATATGGAAAAGCAGCTGCAAACAATTTGTGTGGGGCTCCAGCTTGGATGGGGCGGGGGTCTCAGGGAATCACCAGGGCAGAATGAACAGTGTGGGCCATGCTGATGGAAACTCAGATATGGCTGCCAGTAATCTCTCTGACTGGGGAGGTCCCAGCACAGGAACAATGACCACTGTGAGCACCCCTTTCTGGGAGAAAGCTGCCCGTGAGTTCCTGCCCTAGTACCAGACAATCCAATTCCTCCCCATATATCCCTGGATTTCCCCAAAGCTGCTACCGAGCGGTGCTGGAGCTCAGAGAAAGCAGGACCATGTAAGTTTGTGTGTGGAGCCTTTAAGAGGAACACGTGGGACTCTAGCAGCCTCTGTGTCCCTGCTGGTTTTTACAGCCTGCAGTTATGGGACTTCTCTTCCCAATTCTGGAATCCTAGGCTGGGAGTCTGGTGTGAGGTTGGGATCTCCTACAGCCAGGATCTCTCTCTCGATTAAAGAAATGCCACACATGGGTGTTGGACCAGCCCATTCCACGCCTCCACCCCTCCTACCAGTCTCAGTGTTCTTTCTTCTTTACTTCTTTAGTTGTAGGACTTCCATTCAGTTAGATTTCTGGCAGTTCTGAGTGATGTATTTTAGTTGTAATTTTGATGTGGTTGTGGGAGGCAGGCAGCAAGTTCCAGCATTTAACTACACCACCATCTTGGTTCTTCGCCTTTGAAACTTTTTAAAGGGGAGAACATAAATATGAATTTGGTGGTAGCAATAAAATGACCACTGACTATCCCCAGCATTTTTTTTTTAAATCCTCACCTGAGATTGTTTCTTTCATTAATTCTAGAGAGAGAGGAAGTTGGGTGGGGCTGGGAGTGGGAGGTGGTGGGGGGATAAGAGAAAGAGAAAGAAAGAGAAATATATATCGGTTGCCTCCAATACGCTCCCTACCTCCCCCAACCAGGGATACATCTGCAACCTGGGTATGTGCCCTGACTGGAAATCAAACCTGCGACCCTTCGGTGCACCAGATTATGCTCTAACCATTGAGCATACCAGCTAAGGCTGACTGTCCCAAGCATTTTAAATCTAAATTTGCTCTTTGACACAAGAACATGATGCTGTTGGCCTATTCAGAAGGACATGTGGTTTGTTCCTTTCTTTCTTGTTAGTAGTTGGTACTAAACTATTCATATGTTTTCACCTGCTTCACATTTTATTAACAGAAGTGAATTAGGCCAGCAAGTTCAATTTGTACCTAGAACATGAGAAGTTAATTGACCCGCCAAAGGATAAACTTATTAGAGTTCCTGGCCTCATTAGCTCTGTAATCAACCAACAGAGCTAGACTTTAAATGGAAATTGCCATCTGTCCAAAAAAAATGGTGGAAAGAATGTATACGTTTTCAAATATAATTGACTCCATTATATATTTTCTTTTTAGAAAAATAATTTGGAATATAACCCCTCTCACTTTTAAGAATAAGGGGTCTTAGGTATCAGAACAAAGCCTTGAGTATAATTTACAAGTACATAAGTTTGTCAGAAAAAATGGAAATTTTACTGATATTTTGGAGTGTTAGATGCATAGGTGTCATTTACAACATGATCATTACTGGTCTCAAAATTATTAGTTTTAAATGACTTTTACAAAACTTATTTAATCTTTATAAAAAATTTTCTCTGCATTTTTTATAGTCGGCCATTAATTATTTAATTACTGCCAAGTGCTAAATTAGCTACTTTACATACTTTCCCTTGCTGAACCCTTTGGAAAACTTAGCAAGATGTGTATTGTTAGCTCTCTTTTCAGTGATGAGGCATCTCACCTCACCTCACTTCACCTCACCTCACCTCATCTGTAGAGGGCAGAGCTGGGTTTCCAAGCTTGTGATTCAAACCCTACTCCCCTTTATGCTGAGGACAACCTGCATGGTACTAAGGATAACATGAAGGCACTGCATAGCTTGGAGTTAAATGGATTCCATAATAAATTTAATTATTCCAGCTCTTGTCACTAAGCAAAGTGAAATAGCCTTTTAAATAACCTATTATCTAGGTCTAGGAGCTTTTAAACCTGTCACACCAGTTTTCACAGAATGGGCTGAATATTGCTTCCCCAGTTCCAGTAGTACTACCTCCCAGGCTGAGTCTCCCAGTCTTTTTAACATTTAACATAGACACAAAAAATCTAAATAGCAACTAGTATAATTGCATCATTTTGCTTGTTTCCCCACATAAACTTATTATATACTACGTATGGCATTATTAAAAATCTTAGTTACATTTTTAATAGATTAAAATTTAGATTTTGCAAATTGTTTCAGGTTAGCCTTGCTGTAATCGAATATATTAGCTGGTTTATGTGACCCCTGAAGATAGATTCAAAACTGTTATGAATTGCATTGTTATCAGACTTTTCCAGACTTGCCAGTGGTTTATAGTGATACATTAATATGATCAAAGTCAGTATCTAATGTCTTTGACGAGGAATGCTAAACTACTTGTCATCATATTTTGCTTTTCAGTGAAATTTTATGCCTCTCCCCAATCAATATCTTTAAGCCCTAGACCCTACCAAATGTAAGAGGAAGTTTTATAAGCATAGAGATTTAGTAGAGTTAAAATTTAGGATATTAGAAAATGTGAATGTGGATTTAATAAATCTTTGGATCAAACAAAGATTAATTAAAAACAGGTCAGAATTTGCATGTCATCAAACCTAAAGTCACAAGTTAAAATATGAGGAATTTGCTGGTAACCTAGATGCTACAAAAGCTATTTTAGAAAGTCATATGAGCTCAGCTGGTGTGGTTCAGTGATTGAGCATTGACCCATCAACCAAAAGGTCACCAGTTTGATTTCTGGTTGGGAAACATGCCCGGTTGCTGGCTTGATCCTCAGTAAGGGGCGTTTGGAGGCAGCCAATCGATGTTTCTTTCTCATAGATGTTTCTATCTTTCTATTCCCATCCTTTCCTCTCTCTCTCCAAACAGTACACACACACACACACACAAAAAAAAAACAAATAAAAAAACCTTACAAAAAAAAAAAAAAAAAGGAAAAGAGAGTCATATGAGCCCTAGCCAGGTGGCTCACTTGGTTTGAGTGTCATCAAAAGGTTATGGGTTCAATTCCTGGAAGGGGCACATTCCTAGGTTGCAGGTTCCATCCCCTGTTGGGGTACGTACAGGAGGCAACTGATGGATGTTCCTCTCTCTCTCTCTCTTTCTCTCTCTCTCTCTCATCAATAAAAACATATCCTTAGGTGAGGATTAGAAAACAATTCAGAAAGGCATATGAAAATCCAAGGGGTAAATGAAGGAATTTGACACACTGTAATTGTATTGCATCTACCCAGTGAAACAGACTGGAAAACTGCACAGCCAGCTTCTTTACTGCTGCCCCTTGCCCCATGGGAAGGCTGTGACTTCCCAACATGGGAGTCAGATCTTGTGTTGAGCCTCTCCCACCTTCTCTCTCATCTGTGTTAGATGCCCCTCCTTGAGTTCCCACAGCACATTATACCTAGGTCTTTGTGGCTGTGTTGTCATTGAAATATGCCTACTCTCTATTTTAAGTTCTTTGAGTACAAGGACACTGGAATACAAAGATGAAAAGACAGTCCTTGTGCTCAAGGTAAATTGCCATGATGCTGTTTGAGTTCTAAAATCATTGACCTCTAAAACTTTTCTGTTTAAGAAATCCAGTCCTCACCCCTATAACTGTGAAGTCTTAGTTTATTTAGCACCCTATCAATTATAAATCATTGTAGTGTACTGTATGAGGGATTCAGTTCTGATTCCTGACTGCCCTTCACTAGCTAGGTGACCTTGGGCAACGTGCTGAATTAATTTCTGTAGGCTTTGATCTTGAATCTTTTTTTAAAATATATTTTTATTCATTTCAGAGAGGAAGGGAGAGGGAGAGAGAGATAGAAACATCAGTGATAAGAGAGAATCATTGATTGGCTGCCTCCTGCATGCCCCACACTGGGGATCGAGCCCGCAACCCAGGCATGTGCCCTTGACCGGAATCGAACCTGAGACCCTTCAGTCTGCAGGCCAATGCTCTATCCACCGAGCCAAACCGGCTAGGGTGGTCTTGAATCTTTTAAGTGAAGGATTTGACTAGATGATATCCATGTTCCAATAAAGCTGCAAAGCTCTGCGGCCTAAAGGCAAATTAGAGTAGCAAAAGACTAATTGACTGGTGGACAGAGCTGAGTGTCTTCCCACCAACACTGAGTATGTTTACTGAATATTTGTACTTCTCTTACAGTTCCCTGAAGACTTATTATATGATATGATGGGGCAAAACAAATACTAAAGTAATGAAATCTGAAATATTGCATTATGTTCAGTATAATTTGTGTTAGTTATATTTTGCTGTGTTCTCATTATTTGAAGTTGATTATTCATGTGTAGTATGTGGGATCATTATGATATAATTTTAGATTAATCAAGATACTGTTTCCTCATCATCCTGGTTAAAAGAGTGTTATGGAAGTAACACTTAAAATATCTTAAAAATATTTGAAATATAAAAATATACTCAAAAAAGATAATTTGAAGTATGTTTTAATGTTGGTCAGTGTATTTTATTTTGCTTCAAGAAAGTTTAATAAGGAATATAAGTAAATGCAAAACAATGGCAACAGTTTAAACTTTTAACTTTTGGATATTTTTCTCCATAACTGAAGATTCTGATTTTTAATGTTTGTTCTTTTGATCTTATATATTTTCAGTGCATTTAGAAACTAGTTTTGAGGAAGTAGAAAACCACCTGCTGAATCTGGAGGATTTATGTGCACAGTGTGAATTAGAAAGATGCAAACACACGCAGTCCCAACAACTGGAAAATTACAAGAAAAATAAGAGGTGAGTTTGAAAAATGGCCACAATATTAATTTTCAATCTCAGTTTTTCACAGTACTTTACATGCTATTCTTTATAAGTTTGGACTGATAAAAAAACAAACAAAGAACATTTCAAACATAAATCTTATTAATAAGCTTTCCAAAACAGGATATGTATATTTTTGGTACCATTCATTATCTGTTGCCATTTTATGAAGATGAATTCTACAAACAGGATAGACTGAAAAATGGAGGGGTGCAGAGTAGTGGGGCAAAGCTTTCTAAGAAATTGTTGCCTTGACTTTGTTTTCCCCAGGTGGCGAATGCTTGAGCTGCTTCCCCGCCCCCCCCCCCCCGCCTTTTCTCCTTTTTTATTACCAGAGTAATTACCAGAACAAATTATTTCATCTGTTTTAGCTTCAGTATGTCCAGTTTATAGCAGTGAGGATAATAATGTACCCGCCTCACAGAGCTGTTGTGGGGATTAAATGAGGTAAATGTTATCAAATGCAGTAAGTGCTCTGTAAGTGAAAGTTATTATAGGGATTATTATCACTAGGCTGACCTGAACAGGAAAGGGAAGAGAGGCCTAAGGGTAATAGCCTGCTGTACAAGTGGCATGCCAACTTGTACAGTGACATTGTGGGAAGAGTTGGAAGGTGCAGAATGGGTCCTCTGAAGTCCATGGGAAGATCCACAGTAGCTGGTGAGGGTGCCTGAGATTGTCATCTGGGCAGAGCAGGAAGTAGAGGAGGGTTGATAGATGAAAGAAAACAGAAGCCATGAGATTGGAGTTTTGCTGAGGTTGAAGAGTAGATTTGGTGCGAGCGGATGAGGACAGTCTTGTCAGAGTATACTTTTGATGTTAAGATGATTGGTAGATTGAGTAGTTCTGGATCTAGATTCTAGAGTGTAGCAGTAGGAAGAATGGATTGCCGGCAGGAAGTGCTGGTCACTGACATATAAGAGGTAAAAAAAAGTGAAATTAAGCCCTGGCCAGGTGACTCAGTTGGTTGGAGTGTTGTCTCTGCACTTAAAGGTTGTGAGTTCAGTTTCCAGTCAGGCACATACCTAGGTTGTCGGTTCCATTCCCTGTCGGGGTGGGTATGGGAGACAACCAATTGATGTTTCTGTTTCACATTTCTCCCTTCCTTCCTCCCTACATCCCTCTCTCTCTCCCTCCTCTCCCTCTATCCTCCTCTCCCCCTCTCCCCCTGTGTCCGTCTCTCCCTCTTTCCCTCTTTCTCTAAAATCAAAAAACATATCCTTGGGTGGGGATTTAAAAACATTTAAAAGTGAAGCTAAAATGTAGGTATTGTGGATTATCACAGTGATAAAGTATCTAGAATAATGTTGAGGGGTAGAGATGAAAACTGAGTTTTCTGAAATTCTCAGTCAGGTCCATATTTCCCTAGGGATGGGTCTTAAATGTTAATGAGTCATAAGAATCACCTGGAAAGAATGTTGAAAATTCAGATTCTTGCCCTAGCCGGTTTGGCTCAGTGGATAGAGCATCATCCTGCAGACTGAAGGGTCCTGGGTTCAATTCTGATCAAGGGCATATGGGCACATGCCTGGGTTACAGGATTGCAGTGGGGGGCAAGCAGGAGGCAGCCGATCAATGATTCTCATCATTGATATTTCTATCTCTCTCTCCCTCTCCCTTCTTCTCTGAAATCAATAAAAATATATTAAAAATAAAATAATAATATAAAATGCAGATTCCTGGGGTTCATCATTGGGGAGTTAATTCTCATAGCATCTTTATAAAATAAATATCAATAAATTCCAAAGTATTTTACATTCAATTGTTTAGTAAGATTTTAGATGTGTGACTTAAATATTTTTATCCTGAAATGATTTCTACTAATTTAATTCAAAAGTATTAACAGAAATACAATTGGTTTTGGTTATTGTGAAAAGTCCTTGCAGATCTAAGCTTGAATTTCTTCTCAGCCACTTGCTACCTGTATGACCTTTTGCAAATGACCTATCTTTGGCTTTTTTATCTGTAAAAAAGATAATGATACTGTTTTATAGGATTATGGAAGATAAGAGACATAATCCAGTTGTTTTTTTAAAAGGACTAAATAAAAGCAGGCCCATTATCTTACAGAATAAATGGTAATTCTCAATTCAAATTAATTTGCCTTTCTTAAACACAAATAGTAGAAATACTGAATATGAAACATTGCTTAATAACATTTATAAACTATAATCATTCTGAAATGCTTAACTTATTTTATTCACCATGTAAGAGGATGAAGTATCTTTCTTCTTTTTAAAATATGTTTTTATTGATTTTAGAGAGACAGGAAGTGAGAGAGAGAGAGAGAGAAAAAAAAAAGAACATGGATGAGAAAGAGAAACATTGACCAGCTGCCTCCTGTACACCTTCCACCAGGGATCAAACCTGCAACCTGGGCATGTGTCTTGACTAGAAATCAAATTGGTGACCTCTTGGTGCATGGGACGATGTTCAACCAACAGAGACACACCGGCCAGGGTTGAAGTATCTTTTTCAAAGTTATCTTTTGGAAGAAATTTATTTAGTCAAGCTACCCACATGTATGAATACATATATTTGTCTGATTAATAATTGGTTGCAGTAGAAATAATTTGAGTTGATAACACTGAGAAAGAGCAGTTATATTCAGTCAAATGTAGATCAAAAAGTATCTTTTAAGTAATAAATCATGTACAACATTTACTATTCAAAGATGTCTTCCTTACATCTTAAGCTCTTTCTTATTTACTTCTACTCAATTTTGAGGTATCAAAACTGGGAATATGGTGAAGGTTAGTGCAGTGACACCAAATTAGTTTTGCTTGATACAGAACTTCACTATCTTTACTAAAACCCTAAAATGATAATAAAGAACTTTTAAAAAATTATAATTCACAAGAACAAAAAGACCAGAAGCAGAATGTGGATGACGAGTGAAAGCTGACTAAGCAGAGCCAAGGAGGCTGAAGCCTGAGCTGAGACTCAGGTACCTGCACAGGGGAACAGGGCATGAAGCATGTGACGTGTCCCGCAGAACTCGAGAAAGGCTCAGCATTTGAAGGCACCATGAGCCTCAAAAGGTAAAAGGTGTTGAAAGTACGTATATGGAGAAGTTAGACCTCTTGGTCTTCTGCTCAGCCGCATGATTACCCCAACCCTAGCTCACTAAGTGATGTTAGGTAGCACCCAAGAGGTTCCAGATTTGAAGAATCTGCACACATTTTAGGGAAGATTGAGCTACTACTGTATTGAAAATAAAGGAATTAACTGAAAGTCTACATATTAAACAGTGAGACTCTTTAGGCCTCTTTCACTCTGGCAGCCAAACTTAAATTTCCTGTGCAGAATATTGGAGGTCTCATCTGAGAAACTGACCAGCCTTAGAGAAAAAACCTGTAGGTAAGGACATTTGGGAGTTCTCTGATGAACAGCTGGGTCTGCATCTTAACATCCTCTAATGATGAGCCCTACACCTCTGCACATGACTTCTAATCAACTTTTTGGTGCCTCATTCTCAAATAGAATGGACAGCTAATTTATTAAAGGGATAATACAAGAAAATTGTTCAGAACAGAAGGATATGAATTTGAAAGGGCCTACCAAGTACTTGGAAAAATTAGTGGATAAAGATCCATTTTAAATACATAATTTTCTAAATTTTACTACTCTAGAAATAAAGATCAAAAAAAGCCTTTACAAAGGTCTTATATTAATGATTAAAAATCAAAAGAACTTCAACTTTTCGGCAACACGAAGTTGAAAATGGTTTTCATTTTATCTTACTTTATATACACTTAGCAAAATTTTCATCAAGTGTAAGGAAATAGTCATTTCCAGGCATACAAAGGCTCAAATTTAGCTCATGTGCACACTACCAGGAAACTGCTGGAGGATGTGCTCTATACACAAAGGAGTAAACCAAGAAGGAAGGATGAACACAGAAAAGAGGTGACTTGCCCTAAGAGGATCCATCCAATTTAGAAAAGAAGCAAAGGGAATTCTCAGAACCTGGTGGAGAGAAGTTTCAGCAGGCTGGAGAGCATCAGACTGAAGCAGGAGACTCTTCTGGGCGATTCCTGGAGCAGTGTTTCTGGGGCGGTGAGGGGGAATGAAGCTAATAGATTGTCTGATCTGCTTGACCATATTGAGAGGAGTTTTATAAGCTCTGATGGAGAGCTTGATAATGAATTAGTGATAAGTATCTTTTTTAAAAACTGAGCAAAAAAAGGCAACTATTAACACTAAGGGAAAACACAGTTTTATAAGAAGAAACTAGAAGCCCGGTGCATGAAATTGTACATGGTTGCAGTCCGGCCTGACCCAGGCCCAGCAGGGGGGAGGGGCTGCGGGCGGTTGGCCGGCTAGCCCTGCTCCTGATTAGGATGTGGGGTCCGATCGGGGGTGGGGCCAGCCAGGGGGGGTGGGCCGATTGGGGCCTGGATCAGGCTGGTTGGCTGCCGCAGTGTGCATCATAGCCACTGGTCGTTCTGGTTGTTCTGCTGTTCCAGTCTCTGGGCTTTTATATATATATAGATATACTACATGGTTCAGTTATAAACAATATTTATATAACTTTGTAATAATTAAATGTAGAATGTGGATTTAAGCTAGAATTACAATATTACTTATTGGGAAGATGAGGAAATCTTTCAATATGAAATGGACCAAAATAAATAGAAAATAAACAATAATAATATATATTATCTCATTTTCCACAGCAGGAAATCAGTGAGTAATATTTAAAATAGAAAATAATGAATAAATATTAGTGTTGGAATATTATTTAGAAATAATGGAGGTAAATACCAGGAAAAATAATTGAAAGAATTGGATGTGGCTGCTTGTGAAAGAACAGAAAGGTGGAGAGATCTGGGGCAAGGGACTAATCTTCATCATAAACAAACCCTTGTGGTACTGTTTGACTTAAGGAATGCACATGTGTTATTTTTGATGAATGTAAAGTTGAATTAAAAATTTTTATTAGCTGCAACATTCCTTGAAGTGTTTCACATGGAATACTAGACTGAGGAAATAGCCACTGATAAAAATTCCATGATCAATTAAGTTTCAGAAACACTTTACCCTGTATTTGCCTCAGGGAGGCAATACATGTTAGTGTATTAGGCTTCCGAAAATGTCTGTAGTAAAGAAATTTGGTTGATTCAGCATTTCACAACTTTCTTAAAGAGCCAATTTGCATATAATACATATTAAAATCCTTTGACTTGATATTCTACATAACACCATTTGATAAATGTTCAAATATTGTTACAAAAATTTAAACTTTTTGTTATCTGATCCACAAGAGAAGATTTTCTTAAAAAATAAACCTCCTTCCTTTTTAAAAAGATGGCCTGCAAACTAAATGAATTATTTTTCTTTTCTCGCTCTGAGAAGATAATACGTAAACAAAAGGTTGGCTGTGTGAGTGTGTGCACACATGCACGCATGTTTACAATGTGTGCACTTTTGTAGCTTTCCAGAAAATCTGGGCAGACATCTGGATGGGGTAGAGAGAATGGGGAACGAAGGATAATTTTTCACATACCCCCAATGCAAATAGTCTCTACAATAGGCTCCAGTACATTTTCTCATTCAGCTCCCATCAGAGCCTGTAGAATGGGCAGGGAAGCAATTATTGGAGTTGAGGAGGTGATTGAGTTACATGAAATAAATTGACTGTTTAGGATTCAGCATCAGAACCAAATATTCAGACCCCTTGAACTTATCTTTTCTTGACCTTTGAGTTGAAACAAATTGAATCAGTCCCAGATGTTGATATCAATGCATTCTCCTCTGTGTATGGAGAAATGATATTTTGTCATACATTTGATGGATGTTCCCAGCACAAACAATAGATTCCTACCTCCTACAAAAGGTGGGATAGGACCAATTCCCAACAGTAATGGTGGCTTAAAATGACAGGGATTCTCACAGTGGGCAGAGGGAGACCTACAGCTTTATGTACTAGTATGTTCCTAGGGAAGAGTCCAATAGCACTGTCTACCCTTGAAAAACATGTAAATAGATGGTTTAAACCATTTCTGCATTAAAGGGCCTCCTTCAGCTGGTTATCTAATAAAAGTGACATATATCAAACATAGAGTTGTAGGGGGAGAATACATATAAATAGCTTTTGTAATAACTCTTGTGCATATGAAGTGATATCACTATTACCAGTACCTTTTGTGGACTGGCATAGACACTGCCTTGATAAAACATAAAACATAGAACAGTGATAGAACTCCAGGATCCGTTGCATAAGCTTTCATAAGCAATAGGAAATACATTTTTCATCAGGTAGGAAGAGTTAATATTTAGTATATGAACCAAAATAAAGAACTTAAAACCATTAACATGGGTTTGCCTAGCTAGCAGTTAGAAATATGGACTTGAGATTTGGGAGTCGGCTCACATTTTTAGTCACAGGGTGTGGGAGAATGTAGATGATAAGTATGTAATTTATAAATTATAATTTCAGATAATTATATAGGCTTTGAAGAGAATAAAGCCGAATAATCTTATAGTGGTGAGGTTGGGAGAGGTGACTAGAGTGAGCTTGACTAGGGTGAGCAGGGAAGGCTCTTCTGAGGAAATACATGAGAACTAAGACCTGGAGAAGAGGCCATATAAGGACCTAGGATTATATAGTTCCAAGCAGAAGGAGCAATAGGTGCAAAGGCCCTGAATCTTGAACAATTGATAAGTTCAGGAGAATGAAGATGTAGAGTTAAAAAAGAAATAGAGAATCTCAACCTTATAAATTTTTCCAGTACTGCCATAATATTCCTCAGAATGTTTATTGAAATTCTCTCACAATAATTAGTTATACTGTACTTAAATCAGACATAAATGTATAATTTAATGAAAGTATTTCTTATTTCCAAACTTCCGGATCCTTCGTTTTCCCTTTCTGTGTGCAGCATATTATCAGATGTTTTTCTGAAAATAGCTGCATCTTAAAGAACAGTGTGATTTTAGTAGTCTGCTTAATTATAAATGACTCATAATTTTAACACAGTCTTTCATTGGACTTGAAATCAGGTTAGGGGCATATTAAATCTAGAAACATTGTCACTGATTCATTTAGACTTCGAAAGATAATCTCTATGTCTTAGAAACCCTGTCATCTAAGTGGGGGTCACTGCTTCTATTAATGAGATTTAGTGCTCATGCATATTTTGAGAAAGTCATTATTCTTTTTGCTTTATGTATTACAGCTAATGTTAAGGAACATGCTCTTTGTGTTTATGTTTAATTTTTGGTCACATGGATTATAGATGAATTTAGAGAACCCTTTAAAGCAAAGCATAACAGATTTATTCGAGATGTCATGGCATAGCTTTAATAGTATTTGACCAGTTTGTGTTCTAGAGAATAACCTGCCAAAGTCCTGAGCTTCAAGAAGTGACTGTCTAAGCCAGGGGTGGGGAACCTTTTTTCTGCCAAAGGCCATTTGGATATTTATAACATCATTCTCAGGCTATACAAAATTATCAACTTAAAAATTAGCCTGCTAGCCCGGCTGGTGTGGCTCAGTGGTTGAGCATTGACCTATGGAACAGGAGGTCACAGTTCAATTCCTGGTCAGGGCGCATGCCTGGGTTTCGGGCTTAATCCCCAGTGGTGGTGTGCTGGAGGCAGGCAATCAGTGATTCTCTCTCATCATTGATGTTTCTCTCTCCCTCTCCTTTCCTCTCTGAAATCAATAAAAATATTTTTAAAAGGCCTGTTAAATTTGGTCAAACATTTAATTAAGTTACCTCAATACCTTGGCAGGGCCAGACAAAATTATTTCATAGGCCTTTATTTTCCAACCCTGGTCTAAACTGAGCTAGACAAGTAGTGGGCCATAGGTCTGACCTGTACTTCCATTTCAGAAAGTTGGGGAGGATGGTGCTAGAGAGGCTTGGCAGGAGTGTGGCACATAGGCCTGGCTTGAACAGAAGAAACCAATGCCATTCTCCAGGGTGAAGATGCTTTTGGATCCAAAAGAGGAGTTCCAAAGCACCTCACCCAAAGGAGGTAAGGAAAGACAATAATTAGGTTCTGCAATGGAGGACTGTTCTGCAAGGTGGATCAGGAGAACTTTAGCTCAGACAGTGCTTTTACAAAAACAGACTTCTCTATCTGCCTAAGATGGTGTAACAGGGACTAGATTTACTATCCCACCTGACGCAACCAAAACCAGACAAAATATCTGAAATAACACTTTTTAAGACATTGGATGTTAGGCAACCGAGACAAGTGAGCCTTGCTAGACAGGGAACAAATGAGGTGAACCCTGTGACTGCCCCAGTATTCTGCCTTGATAAAGTTTCCCAGCTACAGTGTAGGGAGGAGGGGAACTCAGGAAGAGCCTGGTAGATCCTCTGAGTTGAAGAGACAGAGTTGAGAGTCTGGGAAAACCAAGACAGTTGGAGGACACAGGACACAGTACCAGAGAGGAGAGCAGTGCACAGAGAATCACAGAAGTTTGCAGAGGGTTTCCCTTGAATATTCAGTAGAGTACTGATAATGTGTGTGAGGATTAATAAAAAGGATTAGTAAACAGTGCCTGGTGTCTGCACAGTGAAAAGTTGAAAAGTTTCATGTCATGTTTTATTTATAGTAGTTTTATCCATATACTGATATCAATAGGGGGCATAAATGGTAATGGGAAAAGTAAAATAAAATAAAATATAAAATAAAATAAAATAAAATAAAATAAGGAATAACCATTCTAAACAAAAATAAAAATTATTTTCTGGCTTAATTGTTTAAAAATAATAAATGTTTCTTTAATTCATTTACTAAACTTTCCTCCCAGTTGTATAAATGCCATTCTATATATTCAGGTTCATAAGGTTATGTTTTTGATTTTAATAGAGACGATAAAAATCTATAATGCATAGTTGCAGTTAGAGTTGTCAAGACTGAAGTTATAGAATTCTCAAGAAAGGTTTATTGAAATTTAAGTAAAACATAATTATGATTATCTTGCATTTTAGAAAAAGGTAATCTTTTTTTCTGAAGATAGATTGGTGATAACTTGTACATTATACTTACAGATTTTGTCATAACTTTTAATATCTTCAAATCAGTTAATAAATTTGGAATAATATTTTATTTGTGCATGACCCAGTACCACTTTGAAGTTTATGTTTACTCATTGGTTACTATTTTTTCAGAGATGCTTTCAAAAGTTTCAAATCAGTTATTTTAGTCTTCAGGTGAACATAGCTAATTTTGCCTTTCTCTCTTTTCTGGCATTTTTGAAGGAGTCTAGAAATGGGACAGGCAGAGACATACTTAGTTGTCTGCCCTACCTGCTCTGACATCAGTGGCAGGAAAGATTATGGGAAACTCAACAAGCAAATGAGGTGCTTCTCCTTCTTAGACAATTAGGTTTGCTCTCAAGGTTATATTAGTCCAGTTTTACTGTGGCTAATAAATGGTCTCTTTCCTTGCCTTCTTTCTACCATTTCTAGTGTTTAGTTCTGGGTCAGAAAATTGGCACTTAATTGTCTCAAAGGGCATGCACTACTTTGCTACTGGAGAGGTTTGGTACTGGATTTCAAAGAGGGCCATTGCCTCCCACAGTGACCAACATTTTTCTTTCTCTCTGGGAGTTTCATGTTTTATTTATGACCAGTTCTATCCATGTATGGTATCAAAGAAGTGCATTATTGTCATATAAATAACACATAACTTATTGATGAAGAGAAAATAGAAATTGATATATAACTATCTAGGATTAATTCAGTTAGATGAGAACTTATCAGTTGAAATCAATATTTTGTGCTTATACATGGATTTTAGTAAATTGAAAAAGTATCCTTTAAAATTATAAATAAACTAGAGCAAGGATGGGCAAACTTTTTGACTCGAGGGCCACAATGGGTTCTTAAACTGGACCGGAGGGCCGGAACAAAAGCATGGATGAAGTGTTTGTGTGAACTAATATAAATTCAAAGTAAACATCATTACATAAAAGGGTACGGTCTTTTTTTTTTCTAGTTTTATTCATTTCAAATGGGCTGGATTCGGCCCGCGGGCTGTAGTTTGCCCACGGCTGAACTAGAGGCTCGTTGCACGAAATTTATGCATGGGGGGGGGGGGGTGTCTCTCAGCCCAGCCTGCACTCTCTCCAATCTGTGACCCTTCGAGGGATATCCGACTGCCTCTCACAGTCAGGGACCGCTGGCTCCTAACCAGTTGCCTGCCTGCCTGATCGCCCCTAACCACCTCTTCCTGCCTGCCTGATCACTCCTATCTGCTCCCCTGCTGGCCTGATCGTCCCTAACCGCCTCTGCTTCGCCCCACACCTGGGACCCAGGATTCCCTTCTCTGGCTGGTTGCAGACACCCAGGACCCAGGCTTCCTTCCCTCTGGCCAGCCACAGGCACCCAGGACCCAGGCCAGCTTCACCCAGGCAAGCTGCAGGCGCCCGGGACCATGGGGCAGGCAGCTTGTCCCTCTCCCAGGCCGCAGCCACAGGCAGTGGCGCCCGGGACTGCAGGGCAGGTGGCTTGTTCCTCTCCTGGGCTGCGGGCACCTGCAGCTGTGGCTCAGGCAAAACCACTCGCCCACAGTCTCCTGCGGCTGCAGCTGGCCTGGGCGAAGCCAGCTCGGGTCATGAGTGCCTGTGGTCGGCCAGAGGGAGGGAAGCCCGGGTCCTGGGTGCCTGCGACTGGCTGGAGGAGGGACTCCTGGGTCCCGGGTGAGGGGCGAGGCAGAGGCAGTTAGGGGCAATCAGGCCAGTAGGGAATCAGTTAGGGGCGATCAAGCAGGCAGGCAGGTGAGCAGTTCGGAGCCAGTGGTCCCAGATTGCAAGAGGCAGTCGGACATCCCCTGAGAGGTCCCAGATTAGAGAGAGTACAGGCTGGGCTGAGGGACCTCCCTCCCATGCACGAATTTCGTGCACCGGGCCTGTAGTATTGGATAATGGGCTAACTTGAGGAAAGTTAAAACACTATTTTACTTCATAAATGAACTTTTAAAAAAGATTTATTGATGCAAATGAAGACAGCACACTGAAGTGAAAATTCTGTTAATAGAAAGATTGTATAACATGAAGACATTGATAAAAACTGATTCCATGCCCTTGCCGGTTTGGCTCACTGGATAGAACGTCGGCCTGGGGACTGAGGGGTCCCAGGTTCAATTCCGGTCAAGGGCATCTACCTTGGTTGTGGGCACATCCCCAGTAGGGGGTGTATAGGAGGCAGCTGGTCGATGCTTTTCTCTCATGAATGTTTCTAACTCTCTATCCCTCTCCCTTCCTCTCTGTAAAAAATCAATAAAATATATATTAAAAAAAACTGATTCCATGATGTACTTTACTTAATCTATATCTATATTTTTTCTTAGTTTGTAGGTAGCTAAGTCCATTGACAAATCAATCCTTATTTGCCTTACCTCTTGAAACTGTCTATTCGTGACTTCTGTAACACTAGTATGCTAAAATTTCTTCTCTGCCTTAGGTTAGTTTTTATTTTCCATTGTAGATGCTTTACTGTTGGTATTCTCTTGGATTCTGTTGTTGGTTATCACCTCTTCCCATTCTACACACCCTCCCTAGGTAAACCCTTGGCTCATCTACCACCCAGATGATGACTGTTATCAAATTACTGTCTTCAGTTTGGGTCTCTCTCTCTTTACATTCAGAATCAGTTGCTACCTGGATATCTCTTTGTGGATATACCAACAGAAATCTCAAGGGCAGCATGTTCCAAATTATCTTACATGGCAAAATTTGACCTTTTCTTGTCTCAATAAGGCATCACCTTCTACAGATTTACCCACAAACATGAGAATTGTTGTCATCTCTTTCTCCCTCTTCTACTGTCTCTACTCATTTCTTAGTCCAGTCCAGTATTTCTTGAGTCTTCTTGCTTTTTTGTCTTCACTGGTCATCTCCTAAGTTCAAACCCACATCTTTGTAGCCCCAGTTATATTGATAGCTTCCCAATTAATCTTCCTCTCTATAATCTTGTTTCTCAAACCATTTATTAACTATTAGAGTGTTCATTTTTTTCTAAATGCAGATATGATTAAGGCTTCTCATCTTTTTCAGAATAAAAAATAAGTTATGATGATGATGTTAATTAAGTAACGGTAGCACTTACCAAGCACCTATTATGTACCAGGTACTGTGTTTAAAAATCTTAATCTAAATTAACTCATAGAATTCTCATAATGACCATTTGACTTGATGTACTCTCCTTTTTACCAACAAGGAAAATGAGATGAGAGGAGATAAAATAATTTACCAGGAGTTGAAGAGCTAAGAAATGTCAGAGCCACACTAGACCAATGTTTTTTCATATCCTTTCTATTGTCTTCACACAAACCTTTCCTATCTCTGGGTTTGAATGCTGTGAAGTATGAAAAGGACCTTGCTTCTCTTGGTGCATTGACCACTTCAGCCCTTGTGACTGTTAATTGTAAATATGGGCAAGCAAAGCTTTACAGAAGTGGTTCTCCTGGATCAGGAATAGGTTTGGATGTGAGATGCATGATTTTTTTTCTTTAATTCACTGTCCACCCTATCCACCAAAAACTGACCATGCCTGTAAGGATATACAGTTTCAGGTGGTGTGGCATGACTGTGTAGAATGCTGAGAAGCAACAAACCACTGCCTGGGTAATGATGAGTGATGGGTGGTTTTTATTTGTTTTTAAGAATCTGGCTAGCCAATTAAAAATTTGAGTTTAAAATATTAGTAGCACAAAAGTATAGAATTATTTTAATAATTTTATAATGTTAAATGTAACCAATTAGTTGCTATGGGTTAGTCACTGAACACTTTTCATTACATCGGCGAAAATAAAAGTGTTTAACGGACCTCTTTTTGAAAAATCACAGGAAATCTTCCAGGGCAAGTTGGGGTATCCATGATGATGGCTTTTAACTTTCAACAGTTTCCTAAAAAGTATGTACTTCCACAGAGCTGGATGGATCCAGATGTTTCTCAGAAATTTTGTGATAGCTCTAAGTTTCATATGCATCACTCTGGTATTCAGTTGACTTGCTGTTCTACTTAGGTAACTTCCTGGTGGGGCTAAAATATCTCTGGTAGGTCACACTTACATCCAGATAGGCTGCATTTGGCCCTTGAACTGCATTCTGGCTAGTAAAGATTGCACACACATGGCGTCAAAGAGAGGTGCAGCTTTTATTCCCAGTCCTATCACTTACTAGCTGTGTAGCCTTTCAGCCTCAAGCTTCTTTTTTCTCAGTAGTAAATGAAGATGATAACACCTACAATAGGGTATTGTAGGTTATAGGGGATAATGTATGTGGGTGTTTTGTATAATATGTAGAGTAAGAACAATATATTTTATAGTAAGAACACAATAAATAAATATTCCTTACCCCTGTCTCATCCTTCTTCATCTTATTTGTCCCAACTACCTGTCTCCCTCTTCAAATCAAATAGATTTTCATGGAAAACAGGTCTAGGAAAGTCATTTTCTTTGCAAGTTTGGGGTGAATTTAATCCTCAGTGTGTAACTTATGTAGTACTGCCACCAACCAGCCCATTTCCTAGACCTTCATTATCTTTTTGGGGTTCAATTTTTAAAATTCCAAATCTTCTTTGTTACCATATTACTCAGATTCTTTTCAACATTAACTGTCAAGATTCTAGGATCCTATCATTTTATTACTTTCTAGGCTATGTTTCCCCAAAGTAGATAAATATATGAAACTATACTATATCAATAGCATGATAGCCGAAACCGGTTTGGCTCAGTAGATAGAGCGTCGGCCTGCGGACTGAAGGGTCCCAGGTTCGATTCCGGTCAAGGGCATGTACCTGGGTTGCGGTCACATCCCCAGTAGGAGATGTGCAGGAGGCAGCTGATCGATGTTTCTCTCTCATCGATGTTTCTAACTCTCTATCTCTCTTCCTTCCTCTCTGTAAAAAATCAATAAAATATATTAAAAAAAAAATTAAAAAAAATAGCATGATAAATAAGAACTTAGCACAGTTTTTATGATGAACCAGCTGCTTTTCAAGATAATGTGTTAAAAATGCCTTGTTCTGTAACACATCCCCTAGGCAGGATCTCTGTAAGGAACAACAACAGGGATTTTAAGAGGTAGGCAGTTTTGAGGAAATGTACTTCGAGCTGAAGGCCACCTCTATTCCCAACCCCTACCCCACCTACTCTGTTAACCACAAATCCACCAAGCCTGTAAGTACACATTTTCATGGCCTTAGAATGCTTGGGAACACCAGACTTGGTAATTGTAAGTGGTAGGTGGTCCTTTTGAAAGAGATCTTGTGAGATCTTTCCTATGAACAGGTAGTCACAGTGATAGACTCTGTCCATCAGACATAACGAAGGGTTACTCTGTAGGTGTGTTCTATACAGGAAGTATCACTGATCGTACTTTAAAAGAATTTTCCTCTAAACGTTTTCAAGTGTTTAGGAAAATGTTAGAGTTGTTTCTACAGTTGGCATTTTGAATGTGATATTTTGCCCTAAAGAATCATTGTTTTAGATTTTAACATGGGAAACTGTAGTATGTAGAGAAAGTGTGCTCCCATCTGTGAGATGATTGTGTTTATGGAGACATTTATCCACTGGTTCCAATCTGTCAAGTTTGCATCTGTGTGTCTGATTTAGTAGATTTCTAGACATATACAGATTTAATATACTTCTTGCAACATTCCATAGATTTATTTATTAATCTGATGCTTTTTTTATTTTTTTTGCTGCCCTCATAACTCAACCCCTGTAGAGAAAATGATTAAAAAGCATTTTCACCCTTTATATTATTATTAGACTTTGAGTCTTATGCCATTTATTGAATGTGTTAGTTTCAGGATTTGTTATGCTAAATTTTGTAAAGGCACTTGCTGAATTAAGTAAAATTTAAAATGTGGTAAAATCTAAAAGAAGGCATTTAAATTCTTTCTCTTTATTTGATCATCTGAAAATACCATTGAACTGAAAAAATAAGAGACTCCAGTTATAAAAAATGGCAAACAAGTTATCAGATGAGATACTATGTGACCAAGTTTTTTTTAATATAAGAATAAAATTCTCGCCCTGACTGGTTTGGCTCAGTGGATAGAGCATCAGCCTGCAGACTGAAGGGTCCCGGGTTTGATTACGGTCAAAGGCATGTACCTTGGTTGCAGGCACATCCCCAGTAGGGAGTGTGCAGGAGGCAGTTGATCGATGTTTCTCTCTCATCGATGTTTCTAACTCTCTATCCCTTTCCCTTACTTTCTGTAAAAAAATCAATAAAATATATTTTTTTAAAAAAGAATAAAATTCTCTATAGTCATAGTAAGGGTTTCTTTGAAAAAGCAGATATTCTTAGCCAATCTGTAGTCACAGTACTTGATAATCATGATTTGCTAGATGTCTGTTGGGTCTGACTATGACTCTGCACATGTATGAACAGGGCAGATGAGACGTGATCTGTGCACTTCAGGAGCTCTACAATGTAACTGTAGAGATGACACCTGCACGGAAACAACTGCATTACAAGTGCATGAGGTGTTATAACATTGATAGAATTAAATGTTTTATGAGATTGTGTAAAGGGAGATTGCCAATTGGATGTCAAGGATGTCTTTCTAGAAAAGATGAACCTGGTGACTGTTTCACATAGATTATTGTCATTACTGTTTCTAATAACACTAGAGGCCCAATGCACAAAATTCATGCAAGAGTAGGCCTTCCTTCCCCCGGCTGCCAGCACCAGCTTCCCTCCAGCACCTGGGACCTGGGCTTCCCTCTGGCTGCTGGCAGGCACCCTGGACCCGGGCTTCCCTCTAGCACCTGGTAGGTACCTGGGACCTGGGCTTCCCTCGCAGCCCCGGCTTCATCTGGAAGGTCATCTGGAAGGTCGTCTGGAAGGACATCCAATCTAATTAGCATATTATGCTTTTATTATTATAGACTAGAGGCCCGGTGCACGAAATTTGTGCACTCGGGGGTGGGAGAGTCCCTCAGCCCAGCCTGTGCCCTCTCGCAGTCTGGGACCCCTTACTCCTTACTGCCCACGTGCTCGCTGCTCCTTACCGCTCGGCTTGCTGCTCCTTAGTGCTGCGGCAGTAGGCTCCTGCCACTGCCACTGTACTCGCCAGCAGTGAGCCTGGCTTCTGGCTGAGCGGTGCTTCCCCTGTGGGAGCACACTGACCACCAGGTGGCAGCTCCTGCTTTGAGCCAGTGCGCACCATGATGACCGGTCATTCTGCCATTTGGTCGATTTGCATATTAGCCTTTTATTATATAGGATTTGGAGAGTAACCAGTACTTAAAACTCCTGCTTTCCTATATTTTTTTCATTTGGTTACTGAGAGTATGATATACACAGCTAAGAATAAAATATCTGTCATATTCTTAATAAATGTTACCTATCATCTCATCATCATCAGTTTTCCTTTGCTGCAAAAACTCAGTGCAATTTTTGCTTCTCCAAGAAGCCTTTCCTATCAAACCAAAGTGTATGAGTTTCTCCTTTCTCTTCATTCCTAGAGAATTCTCAGCATGTCATTACCAGAGCATTAACCTGTTACATCAATTTCAAATTGTTGCTTTACTTCTCTCTCACACTAAATTTCCTTGAGATGATGGAATGTGTACATCCCAAACCCAGCATTATTCCTACTACTGTTCTTCACATTATTCCTAGTGTATTAGGAGTAATAATTTTTTTGTTGAATGGATGATTGAACTCAAAGATTAAATTTGGTATAAGAAAATGGATATTTATACAATGTTGATAACAGTGATGATGGAAAGAATTGGATGAATTCAGGATATGTTTTGAGATAGAGTTGGCAGGATTTAGATGTGAAGGAGGGAGAAGGATAAACCAAAGCTTGAGGAACTCAGGAATGCCATTAGTTGAGATGAGGGGACTGGAGGAAGAATAGGCTCTGTTTTGCAGATGTTGTTTGAGAAGCCTATTCCACTTTTGAGTAGAGCTATCAAATAGGCAGTTGCATATGAATCTGGCGCTCAAACAAGAGATCAAGACAAAAATATAAATCAGGAAGTCGGTAGCATCTATATGGTATTTAGGACTAATTAGCAAGATGAAATTGCCTTGTGAGAAAATGTAAGTTCAGGAGAGAAGAGGGCCCAACGCCAAACTTGGGGTGCTCCAGCATTCAGTGGTCTGGAAGAGGCGGAGAAGCTCACTGAGAAACGGAGGAAGCAGGAGAAAAAACCAGGAAGCTTTCTCAGGGAATTGCCAATTGGTCATGTGCTGCCTGATGGATGGAATGAAAAGAAGTGATCATTGCATTGGCAACATGATGATTATTGGTGACCTTGAAAGTGCAGTGGTGTGGTCTGGAAGTTAAACTGGAATAGGTTCATGACTGAATAGGAGGTGAGGAGTGGAAATCTGTAGGAGCTAAATATTTGAGTAGGCTACACAGATGGAAATATGTCTTTCAGCGTCACCAGCCTTAGGTTTCCAACTTTCCAGATTATCAAATCCCAAACTGAACTCATGATGGCCCTCCAAAATCTGTTCTTCTCCCTAAGTTTTCTATTATTAATTCACTTTCCTTCCAGTTATCCAGCTAGAATCCTCATGGTTAATGTAGTTGTCTCCTTCCTCCACTGAGCCCCATGTAATTAGTTGCCATGGGCTGTTGCGTCTTCTCCACAGCATTTTTCAAATTGGACTCCTCCTTTTCGTTGCCATTGCCACTGCCACGTGAGTTGCTCTTCCCAGGAACCAATTAGCTCTTCTTCAAACTCCTCTAATAGTTTCCAAAGTACTCCCTGCTTTTATTATCTCCCTTGTCAATACATATATCCATCACAACTAGAATACCAGGTATTCTTCCTAAAACACAGCATTGCTCATGGTATTATCCTGCTAAAAATAAAACCATATCCTTTTAGCCTGGCAGTCAGAACCCTCTACCTTTTTAATCTTACCTCCCACTACCTTCTCTTCATTGATCCTGATGTTTTGAAGAATTTGCTGTTTCTTAAATATAACCAGCATTGTTTCTCCTCCACACTGTCACTTTCACCTCTGCTTGACGTGCCTTCCCCTCCCTTCTCTTGCCTCTTCTATATTTCCAAATACCTATTACCGCTAACAAGTGGTGGAGTCTTCCTTAAATATTAGTAAATTTCAAGGCTTTTAGTGCTACTGCTTTACTTATCAGTTCTATAAAGGTTTCATAATACTGATTTTTACTTAAACCACAATTACCTGTGCCACCATGACCTCAGCCAAGCTTTGTTTTTCGGAATTGAACACAGATATGATTTACTGCCTGAAGTAAAGTTTCTTGTACACTTTACAAACAGTCGTGGGTCATGATAGTCTGTAAACAGAGAATGTCAAGGAAAAGCCTTCTGCTAGGCCCTCCCCTTTGTTCAGTAGCAGCTTCCCATTGATTTTGATGAGGCAGCCAGAAGGAAAGGTGAGCATGATGTCAAATAAAAAGCAGCTTTCCACAACTGGCTACTCATTAGTACACTACACTGGGTTCTTTGTTTATGGTTGCTGATATTTGGGGGTGGGGGAAGAAAGGTGTTTGTGGAATTATTACTCTGAGTTTTAGCTTTTTAAAATGGGAAGTGCCTTTTAGAAATCTTGCTCACTGCTACATATTCTAAGAGAAGGAAAGCAGAAGGTCTGTAAAGATTGTGGTCATAGCCCAACCAGTGTGGCTCAGTGGTTGAGTGTCAACCTATGAACCAGAAGATCATGGTTCGATTCCCTGCCAGGGCATATGCCTGGATTGTGGGCTCAATCCCCAGTATGGGGTGTGCAGGAGGCAACCAATCAATGATTCTTTCTCATCATTGATGTTTCTATCTCTCTCTCACTCTCCCTTCATCATCATCATCATCTTCTTCTTCTTCTTCTTCTTCTTCTTCTTCTTCTTCTTCTTCTTCTTCTTCTTCTCTCTCTCTCTCTCTCTCTCTCTCTCTCTCTCTCTCTCTCTCTCTCTATATATATATATATATATATATATGATTGTGGTTATAGAAAAAAGAATTACTCATTACAATATTAACCTGAGTGATATCATCTTTTCCACCCATCAGTGAACTTAGGGAATTGCTCCTAAGAAGTAAATTGAAGATATCTTTTCAAGATGTTCTCTTAATGATTCATGTTGCCTTTCTGTTAGGTATTTCAGTGTTCATCCCATTATTGGAATATTAAGTGGGTTTTAGACCTATTTATTTTTTACCTAATCTTTTAAGAATTAAGTTGGACTATTAACTAAAGGGAAACAATTGCATATGTTTTTGAAAAGATGGGATTGAAAATAACATTCTTTTACTTAATGAACTTGATGCTGGAGCAGTATTATGAAGAGTCAGTATTTCTAGAAAAAGAGAAGTGAGATGACCATCTGATTAAGAACCTCCACTAGGCTGTTACAAGAATATTATCTGTTTGGCCTTTCAGGGGGCGGCAGCATGCCAGTCCTCCCTGCCAGCTGTAATTATAGTCAACTATTTTGGAACATGAGCGGTATTATAATTAGAAGTGTGAAATACTGATTTGAAATATCTCTAAATTTTTAGCAAAATCTAGAGTGCAAATACAAGAAAAATGTTTCATATTTTGAGTGGGATAACAAGCCTTTACTAAGTAAACTTACCTCCTCAAAATTACTTTTTATTAATACTAATAATAAGAAAAATGGAATTAAAATTTTATGAAGGAAAACCTGGAAAATAACTTGCGTCAACTTCTTTGTAAAAAAAATGTTTTGTTTTGTGTTCCTTCATCTGTTTGCTCTCGCTTTACATTTCCCCAGGAAACTGTATTTCAGCATCCTTAATTGACACTGACAAAATTGCCAAGCACAGGATTTCCTGGAGGCTTGGCCCTTTTGTGTCAGGATGAGCGATGGACCTCCGTATTTTGGTACTTGCTTCCCCTTTTATTTAAATGAGGAATAACTGCCCCTAGTCTAGATAATTTTTAATTAGAGGTCTTAAAACTCTGTTATTTAAAGTTTATTAATGGAGGGACAATTAAGTGCTCTTTTAAGTTGATTATTATATATACAAGATGGTCATAGCTGGCATTAAAATGCTCTGTGTTTTCTTATAAGTATTTCAGTATTTTAAATTTTGGCAGAATTTTTTGAGCAATTAATCGTGTAATAGAAAAACTGAAAATAGTATATTTAGGCTAATTGTATTGGTAATTACAGTAAAGTATTGATATGTAAGCATCCAGTGATATCACTCTGGGCATTTAAAGTACATACATTTTTATTATAATCTAAGAGCAGTTTTCATTGGGAATAGATTATTTTAAATTTACGTTTTCTTTTTTTTTTTCTACAGGAAGGAACTTGAAACCTTCAAAGGTAATTTTGTGTTTAATTCTTCACTTTAAAGTAGATGAGACTTAATTGATGTCAGATGTTCTTTCTTAATGATGATGAACGAACTCATTCCTTTTTCTTTAAATCAGTTTACATCAAAAAAAGTTTGCTTAATACTGGTTTGTCAGTTTTATTTAATCACAAATGATTTTGATATTGTTTAGCTATAATACATGTACCAAGTGAGAGTTGCTACTAATGACCATTATAAGTAACTAGAGGCCCAATGAACGAAATTCCTGCATGGGTAGGGTCCCTAGGCCTGACGGGTGATCAGGGCCAATCAGGGCCGATCTTCATTCCGCGCTGCCCCCTGGTGGTCAGCGCACGCCATAGTGAGTGATCAGTCTCCCTGTCGAACTCCCATGGGGAAAGTTTGCATATTAGGCTATATATATATATATATATATACTAGAAGCTCAGTGCACAAAATTTGTGCACTGGAGTGGGGGGTACCTCAGCCTGGCCTGCACCCTCTCCAATCCGGGACCTCTCAGGACTGCTGGCTCCTAACTGCTCACCTGACTGCCGGCCTGATCCCCCTAACTGCTCTCCCCTGCTGGCCTGATCCTCCTAACTGCTCTCCCCTGCCTGCCTGATTGCCTCTAGCCACCTCTGCCTCAGCCCTGCCACCATGGCTTTGTCTGAAAAGATTTCCGGAAGGTCGTCCAGAATATGTTCAGTCTAATTAGCATATTACCTTTTTATTAGTCTAGATGCCACCTTGTCCTAAAAAATGAAGGTTGTTAGCAGGTTTTCCTATCGTGGAAGGGGAACCTCCAGTAGCATCCTGGGTTCTGACCAGGGCTTATGCACTCGTGCTTTATCTCAGCAGATGAGATTCCTGGAAGATGACTCTTGGATGTACCTTGAACATTTCTATTGATTTTGCCAAATCATCCTCCAAAAATGTTGAACTACTTTAAACTCCCACCAGCAACCATGTGTGTGCCCTCTGTCCTACTTTAATGCCAATATCATTGGTTTCCCCCTAGAAACTTCCCTCCCTTCAGCCCGGGACTTGATTTCCCAAAATAAAATTATGGAGGAGGAAAAATAGTTTTCCTCTACCCTCTGAGTTCTTAGCGGAGGCCCTTGTAATGAAAGACAGATTACCAAGAGAAAAACAAAAGCTCATTAACATGTGTACCTTGTGTATATGTGGGAGATCCCAGGAAAAAATGAATTAACTCCCAAGGTAGCTTAGAATCCAGATTTAAATACCTTCTTCCTAGGGAAAGGGGACGGGAGATGTAGGCCTCTTAGAGGAGAGTAAATGATTTTTAGGAAAGGTGAATGGGGGAGTTAGTTTGTAACAAAGTTTGGGTGTGATGTCAACTTCTAGTCTCCTGTCCTGTGACAGGAGTCAGTCTTTGCTGGCTGATGACACTTTTCCCATCGAGGGGACCTATGACATTTAAGCTCCTTTTGGGGGACCGATTTTAGGCAGATCAGGAGACTTCAGTGAAAGCCTCTCTTTGCATTTGTTGTTTTTCAAGCATCTGCAGTTCAAGATCATCAATATAACAACACAGCATATGTTGGGGTGGCATGTTCTCTGACCTTCAGAATAAACCCAACAAAAGCTTGTTTCCTCTCTTGGATGATTTGCCACAGTAGCGATATTCCCTAGAGACAGTATTCTGACCAGACCTTCCTGGGAGTGGCCATGACATACCCTGTGCTTGTAGAAAGGTGTGGGCCATAAATCAGGGTCAGTTTTCTCATCTTGTGGAAAGGGAGATAAAGTTATGATAGTTTATGTCCCTTTCCATAGGTTTCCTGTGGGTTTGTGTCTCTGCTGCGGCCCCAGTGGCCCCAGCGCCACCGCAGGGTTCCCACAGGGTTGGGAATGCTGGGTTTTGGGCCCCCCTACGGGCTTGTGTCTCTGCTCCTCCAGCCCCAGCAGCCCCAGTGCTGCTGCGACTGTGGGGCTTGGAGCTGCTGGGTGCCGGGCCCCCTTGCAGGCCTGTGTCTCTGCTCCTCCGGCCCCCACAGCAGTGGCGATGAAGCAGGCCCAGAGGTCCCCCCACAAGTGTCCCAGCCCAGCCGCCACCATCTTTGTCATGGAGTGACAGTCAATTTGCATATTCCCTCCTTATTGGCTGTGGGCATTGCCATCTTGTCGCAGAGTGATAGCTAATTTGCATATTACTCTTTTATTAGATAGGATATAGATATGTTAGGATGGCACAGTGCTAACTTTGAGGTTGCTGAGAGTCATAATTTTAAAAGATTCTGGTTTCTGTTATATAAACTCTGGACCACAAGGACAGAATGTGGTGAGAGATAGAGCTTTGCTTCTGCAATTGACCCACAGTTATTTGAACCTGCTGAGAGGTACCCAGTACTGGGTCCCATTATGCCACTGTCTTGAAATTTGGGATAAGTCTCTTAATGTTTTTCAGGCTGTTTTTTTAGTCTATAAAATTAGAAGCTCTGATGAACTATATTCTGAGATGCTAAAAGCATTCAGCATTGCTTTTTAATTTTAGGAAACTTCTGAAGGTAGAGCATTGAATAATTCTTGGTCATGTTGACTCTTACAAGGCATAGAGAAACACTAGTGAAAAATAGGGAATGCCACAGACTTTCTCAATAGCCCAAAGCCCTTCCATTCACTGTTTTTCAGCTGCTCATTAGCAATTCAGTAGTGAAAGCACTGTTCTCAGAGAGACTCATTTCAATTATATTTCACATATAAGCTAGTATTGACCTTTTGATTTACTGAATGATTAAGGATTTTCCACTATACATTTATAGTTGAATTGTTTATGTGTGTGATCTGATTGGATGTTTAGAAAAAATGACTAACCCTCAAGATAAAAGGTATAAAGGCTTATTTCTGCTATGACTATAATTGAACAGACTTGCTTTGGCTAGATTTCTGTTTAACTGCCTACAGTTATAGTATATGATTAATTTCATGGCCAGTGTGTTGAGGGAATGTTAAATGATCATGTGATATAATGTATTATCATGGCTGTCATTATTCTTAATCAATTTTTGAGCCATGACTCATGTACATTATTTTTTTATCAGTGGTTTGGAATAAGATTTGAAATCCTCATAAAATGGTCTTTCCCTCTCATTCTTTCTTTTAGTCAGCTACAATCTTCTTATATAGCATTAGGAGAAGAAAAAAAATCAAGTTAATATTAAGAGACAAGCAGGGGCACTAGTTATGCAAAAATGTCTCAGTACTGAGGCATCCTTTTTTTTTTTTTTTTTTTTTTAGTATTACATACTGTATTACCTTGTAGAATAATTCAATTTATGGTGATATATCTTATTTACACATACATCCCTAATTATGTACAACATATAACAGTACATCCAACCTACCCACAGACCAATTAAAATTCTCAAGTTTGAACAAACTATAAATTGATTATTGTATCATAACTAAGTTTTTTGGAGTCAATATTCATTAAAAATTCTTTCCTCTTGAGTATCTTGCTAATTTTTAAAAGCATAAGTAGCATATAATAAAAGAAGAAATGTAACTGCTCTTCTAAGACATTATGTAGAAAAGGGAAAAATTCAAACAAATTTTAACAGTTTATTTTTGAACATCATTACCTTTGCTTTTATTTTTCCTTTATAATAGGGTTCAGGAAAACAATAGATATTACTTCCTTCAGTTGTTTTATTCAATTTGTAGTTGTATTTGAAAGCGTTTTTCTGTTGGTGAAAAACTAGCTTTTGGAGACAAAAACTCAAAATTAGGAACCCTCAAAGTAATAATATAGGTCAGTATCATCCACCAAGTTCTAGATTCTTCCTTCTATCTTCCATTGAAGTTAATGCATCAAGTTTGCCTTTCACTTGTGCCACATGTAGCAAATCTCTACAACATTATGGAAACTAGTTGATGTTTGTTTGGTTGGCTAATACTCAAGGCAGAAAGGTTTTCTGTGTTCCTCAAATATTGCTATATTCCTCAAATATTTTTATTCCTTTAAAATTTTTAGTAATATTTACTTGGATAATAGACAATAGAAAAAGGAGGGTAGAATCCTAAAAGTCTTCATTTTTTATTTTCAATAGAGAAGGAATTCCATTATTATAAGTACATGTAGAATAAATGTACGAGGGTTCCTTGTTTTATTGTGCTTCACTGTTTAAAAATTCTTTATTGTTGAAAGTATTACATATGTCTTCTTTTTCCCCCATTACGTCTCCCAAGCCACTCCCACCCACTAGCACATGCCCTCACCCCCCTACTATCTGTGTCCATTGGTTATGCTCATACGCATGCATACAAGTCCTTTGGTTGATCTCTTACCCTCTGCCTGCCACCTTCCCTTGCCTTCCCTCTAAGGTTTGATGGTCTGTTTGATGCTTCTGTGTCTCTGTATCTATTTTTGTTCATCAGTTTATGTTGTTCATTATATTCCACAAATGAGTGAGATCATGTGATATTTATCTTTCTCTGACTGGCTTATTTCTCTTGGCATAATGCTTTGCAGGTCCATCCATGCTGTTGCAAATGGGAAGAGTTCTTTCTTTTTTATAGCAGCAGAGTATTCCATTGTGTAGATGTACCACAGTTTTTAATCCACTCATCTGCTGATGGATACTTTGGCTGTTTCCAAATCTTAGCTATTGTAAATTGTGCTGCTATGAACATAGGGGTGCATATGTCTTTTTTGATTGGTGTTTCTAGTTTCTTGGGATATATTCCTAGAAGTGGTATTACTGGGTCAAATGGGAGTTCCATTTTTATTTTTTATTTTTGTAATATATTTTATTGATTTTTTACAGAGAGGAAGGGAGAGAGATAGAGAGTTAGAAACATCGATGAGAGAGAAACATCGGTCAGCTGCTTCCTGCACACCCCAAACTGGGGATGTGCCCGCAACCAAGGTACATGCCCTTGACTGGAATCGAACCTGGGACCTTTCAGTCCACAGGCTGATGCTCTATCCTCTGAGCCAAACTGGTTAGGGCAGGAGTTCCATTTTTAATTTTTTGAGGAAACTCAATACTGTTTTCCACAGTGGCTGCACCAGTCTGCATTCCCACCAGCAGTGCAAGAGGGTTCCTTTTTCTCCACATCCTCGGAAGCACTTGTCATTTGTTGATTTGTTGATGATAGCCATTCTGACAGGTGTGAGATGGTATCTCATTGTTGTTTTGAGTTGCATCTCTTGGATGATTAGTGACTTTGAGAATGTTTTCATATGTCTCTCAGCCTTCTGTATGTCCACTTTCGAAAAGTGTCTATTTAGGTCCTTTGCCCATTTTTTTTTATTAGATTGTTTGTATTCCTTTTGTTAAGTTGTATGAGTTCCCTATAAATTTTGGAGATTACACACTTATTGAATGTAACATTGGCAAATATGTTCTCCCATATTGTGCTTAACTTTATATCATTTAGAAGATACTCCGTTTTTTACGAATTGAAGGTTTGTGACAACCTTGTGTTGAACAAATCTATTGATGCCAATTTTTCAACATTGTCTCACTTAATGTCTCTGTCACATTTTGGTAATTCTCACAATATTTCAAGTGTTTTCATTATTATTATAATTGTTATGGTGATTTTTGATCAGTCAGCAGAAATCAGTTATTGGGGCAAGACCCTCCATCAGCAAAATGATTACAATCTGTTGAACACTTAGATGACAGTTAACATTTTTTTTAGCAGTAAAGTATTTTTAAATAGATATATACATTATTTCCTTAGACATAATGCTATTGCACACTTACTAAACTACAGTATAGTGAACACAACTTTTATATGTACTGGGAAACCAAAAAGTTTGTGTGACTCACTTTGTTGCAATCATCTGGAATGGAGCCTGCATATCCCTAGGTATGCCTGGTAGCATTTCACACTACCAGACATGTGAAATTGGCCATGAATAGACATATCTATTATTTAGGGATTATTCATCATTCTCCACTTTCACTTTTAAAATAGACTGTCCATGTGTAAATCTTAAAATCACTCTTAAGATTTTAAGTGTAAGTCTAGAAATATTGTGCCATTGAAAAGAGGTAAAAGTAAGAATATCTAAGGTTTCAGAGAAACCAAGATGGCGGCATAGGTAAACACCGGAAATTGCTGCCTCCCACAACAACTTCAAAAATACAACTAAAAGACCGAACGGACATCATACAGAACCACAGGAAGGCTGGCTGAGTGGAAATTCTACAACTAGAAGGAAAGAGAAAAGCATACCGAGACTCAGAGGAGGTGCGGTGCGGGAGTAAAATACAGAGGTACAGAGGCACATGCGGAGAGGGCTGGCGGCTGAGGACATGGTTGTCTTTTTCAATCGGGAGGGAGTCTCAAGCTCTGAGCTCCAGTTCTGGGTGAGTCTCTGGGGACCCAGACTCATATGGGAGAAACTGGACTGTCTGTCATCGGTCGGAACTCGAGGGCAGCTTTCTCTCAGAGGTGCTTGCAGCGATTGCCAGGACACTGAGAAGCAGGGCCTCTGAGGGCAGGACTGAGAGCAGCCATACTACTCACTCTGCCCTGTTGTTCCCCTGGGACCCCGCCCCGCCCAGCTGGTGGCTTTTGCATATGAAAGGCCTGGCCCTTTGCAATCTGATAATTACCTAACAAACTGCAGCTGGCCCAAGGCCCCAGGGCAACTTGCATTGCTTCACAGCTGGCTCCTGCTGGGTAGCCTCAGGCAAAGGCTAGATTAGCACCTCCTTAGAGATCCAGGGGCCAGTGTGCCAGCAGGTCAGTGGAACCATCCAGATTGCAGCTCCTTGGATACATAAAGGACACACTCAGGGGGCAGACTCAGTGAGCACCAAAGCCTTATTGAAGCAAGTCTTGCCCCAGAGGAGTGTCTCCAGCACAAAAGTTCTCCCACTGCAGACACAGCTGATTCTCACACCCAATTGGCCTGGAGGTCAATCCCTCCCAGTGTTACCTACAACAATCAAGGCTTAACTATAACAAGACTGTGCACAAAGCCCTCAAGGGGGTGCACCAAGAGTGTCTACCTCAGGTAATTGGGGAGGCTGAGACACTGGGCCCTATAGGACACCTAGCACAGAAAGCCACTCTGTTGACACAGCGAAGCATAAAAAATTGCGGATACAAAGAAACAGGACACAAATGACAGAAATGGAGGAAAGCAAACTACTGGATATAGAGTTCAAAACCACACTTTTAAGGTTTTTCAAGAATTTTCTAGAAACCGCCAATAAACTTAATGAGACCCTCAAGAAATCTAATGAGATCCTCAAGGTTGTGATAAAGGACCAAGTAGAAATTAAGCATACACTGACTGAAATAAAGAATATTATACAGACTCCCAATAGCAGACAAGAGGATCGCAAGAATCAAGTCAAAGATTTGAAATATGAAGAAGCAAAAAACACCCAACCGGAAAAGCAAAATGAAAAAAGAATCCAAAAATACGAAGATAGTGTAAGGAGCCTCTGGGACAACTTCAAGCGTACCAACATCCGAATTTTGGTTCAATGATGTTCTTCTGGGGGTGCCAGAAGAAGAGAGAGAGCAAGATATTGAAAATCTATTTGAAGAAATAATGACAGAAAACTTCCCCTACCTGGTGAAAAACATAGACTTACACGTCCAAGAAGTGCAGAGAACCCCAAACAAAAGGAATCCAAAGAGGACCACACCAAGATACATCATAATTAAAATGCCAAGAGCAAAAGACAAAGAGAGAATCTTAAAAGCAGGAAGAGAAAGACAGTCAGTTACCTACAAGGGAGTACCCATACGACTGTCAGCTGATTTCTCAACAGAAACTCTGCAGGCCAGAAGGGAGTGGCAAGAAATATTCAAAGTGATGAATGCCAAGAACCTACAACCAAGATTACTTTATCCAGTAAAGCTATCATTCAGAATTGAAGGTCAGATAAAGAGCTTCACAGATAAGAAAAAGCTAAAGGAGTTCATCACCACTAAACCAGTATTATATGAAATGCTGAAAGGTATCCTTTAAGAAGAGGAAGAAGAAGAAAAAGGTAAAGATACAAACTATGAACAACAAATACACATCTATCAACAAGTGAATCTGAAAATCAAGTGAATAAATAATCGGATGAACAGAATAAACTGGTGATTATAATAGAATCAGGGGCATAGAAAGGGAGTGGACTGACTATTCTTGGGGGGGAAAGGGGTGTGGGGGATGCGGGAATCGACTGAACAAAAATCGTGCACCTATGGATGAGGACAGTGGGGCGGGTGAGGGCGGAGGTTGGGGTGGGAAACGAGTGGAGGGGAGCTATGGGGGGGAAAAGAGGAACAACTGTAGTAATCTGAACAATAAAGATTTAATTTTAAAAAAAGAATATCTAAGGTTTCTATCTTAATATGGTTTTAATATGCAGATTTGTTCTTTAACCTTTCCTTAAATGCCTTACCAAATTTAATTGACATTCTCTATTTTCTCTATAAAACATACTGACAGCCATAGCATTCTGATTGCTGGTGGCTGATGGGCTGCTCATCTGTACATCTAAATATTTTTGTTTCCACTGGTTGCATTGAATGCTTACCCAGGTTAGTTGTGTTTGCTCTTGAACTCATATATACTTGTTATTGTGATATGTAGTTTAATTATTAGGTAAAATGATGAAATTTCAGTGTTAAGGAGAACTGTAAGAAAACTAAGTTGACTGTTTTAGAAGACTTATATAAGTAAGTAGCTTTAAATGTTGATGTAAAGGGTATAATTAAGAATTAGAAAACATTGGGGGGGAAAAATCCTAAAAGGTTCTGTACACAGATTGTTTCACTTCTTAAATTCCTGCTCTGCTTGTAAAAATAGAGTGGAAATTTTATTCACTGCAGTATGGATGGCTTATGCAAGAATTTTTAAATCAGTGGACCTATACTCAGAGAATTCATGAATAAAAAGTATGGTTATATTTTAAATTAAAGTGTTTTAGTGGGTTTCTATATTAGCAGTTTCTAAAAGCTAAATTTGCAACATGGGGTCCAGTGGTATCATATAAGAGGATGTCCATCATGATAGCCTCCTTAATATTAAAACACCCAGCTGTGCCAGAACTGTGACTTGCCAGTGTGAAAATATGCTAGGATTGAGGAGTTGTCATTGTCACAGCCAGTGGATCATCATGGGAGTGTGTGGGAAAAGACAGCTAAGGCCAGCCTGATACAGTGTGATCACATAGCTTGGAAAGCAGCGCCGATGAAGGAAACAGGCCTGCTAAGGGGTCAGAGAAACAGGGGGAAAACAATTTAGTGACAAGGAAACTCAGAGAGGAAAAAGGTTAAAGGAAAAATGGCTACCAGTGATACAAATAACGCAAAGTTGAACAGAATGGGGAAATCCCATTGGATTTGACAATGAATAGGCAATTGGTGGCCTGAAAGAGCTATTTGTAAAGGGAAAACCCAGACTGAATATTAGAAGTATATGAGAAAGTAGAAAATAAAGGCTGCATGAACTAACTATTCTCCCATGAGTGAAAAGGAAGAAATGAAAAGGTAATGAGAGAGAATCAGAGTCAGGATTAGGGGAGAAGGTAAAATCAAAGATGTTAAGGAGTTGATTATGATCCTAGAAAGGATGGAAAGCAGTGCTATTCAGTTATCCTTGGAGAGGGCCCGGGGACATCTCTTTACCTGAGACCTCAGAGAAGGTAAGGATGGCTGGTAATATGGGGAAAAGTTGACATGGAGGAAGTAGGTTTTTGAGACTCTATTGTCAGGAAAGATCATCTCCATTTGCAGAACTTGCCTCAGAAGTAGAAGTTAAAACCAAAACAAATATGCTTTGTTAACACAGAACTGGGGATGGGAAGAGCATATATGGTGGGTTAGTAGAGCGTGGTAATCTTGGATGCTGATGAGAGTAAAATTAAAATGATTGGCCATGGAATTAAGGCTGGAAAGAAAGGACAGGCCTGACTAGACCAGTAAAATAAGCAAGATATGAAGTACTGGGGATAGTATACACCAGAAAGGTAAACACTTAAAAAGTTTAGGTGGATCTTGTGGTCAAAAAAAGAATTTCAGTTTGAGATCTTAGAGGTAGAGCGTTTCCCAGTGATGATCATGATTACATTTAAGTAAACACAGAAGTCATAAGATTGAATAGGTCATCTGAATTAGAGCGTTCTGAGACCATTAGGAATCTCAATTGTTAGGATGACTCTTGGATATGGATTATGCATACTGCTGGCTTGGCAGCCCTTAACATGTTACAGATCTAGATATAATGTAGATGGTAAACTTGGTAGTTGTTGGTTCAAATCAAGAGTTAGCTTAACATCTAAGGCAAAACTGTTCAGTCAGCATTTGACAATATTTAAGTGTTGGAGACTCAGGTTGGATAGTATAACTGTCCTCTGTCATCAAGGATCTAAAGCACTATGGCAAAGCTTATAGGACAGAATGGCAAATGTATAATTTTAATGCAATGTAAAATTATTGTAATAGAAATAAGCTCACTAAGGTGGGAAGAAGCTACTCTTTAGAGCAGTGGTTCTCAACCTGTGGGTCGCGACCCCTTTGGCGGTCGAACGACCCTTTCACAGAGGTCGCCTAAGACCATCCTGCATATCAGATATTTACATTACAATTCATAACAGTAGCAACATTACAGTTATGAAGTAGCAACGAAAATAATTTTATGGTTGGTTCACAGCATGAGGAACTGTACTTAAAGGGTCAGAAGGTTGAGAACCACTGCTTTAGAGAAAGGCAATGGCATTTAAGCTGGATCTGCTCACTAGGCTGAAAAAGGTAGTAAGGACATTAAGGAAGAGGAAAGAACAATTGCAGAGATGCAGAGGTGTTTATTTTATTTCAAGAGTACAAGTTAAATTTTAACTTCTTGTTCAGTGAGGGAACTACAAATAATTAGTTAAGGCTAAAGCATATGGTGTGTGGGGTGAAGTAGTGAGGGATGAAGTAGAGGTGTAGGCAGGGAACAAAAGATACCAGACTTCTATGTCATGCAAAGGAGATTAGACTTTTTCCTTTGGGCCAGTAGTCTCCAAAGAGGCATGTGAGTAGGCAAAACAGTAGGAGTAGAGATAAAAACTGGAATTTCTATTGGCTTCTTTTTTATGTCTTTAAACTTCAGTTTTGTGTATATTATATAATAAACTAGTATAGGAATTCATGTATGCATGTGATATATAAATATACACATTAGGAGTGCATGTTAAATGTTTTTATTCATGGTGGGCTACGTGGTCAAAAGAGCTTAAAAAATATTGTTATGACCATAGAGACAGGGTAGGAGTGAGAAAACCCTGTGGGTGGCAGGATTACATTTGCAATTTAGAACAAGTTTTCTGGGATCATATAGAAGATAGATTGGAAAGAGCAGGTCTAGTATAAGAGAGATTAGTTGGAGAATTATTAAAAAGATTTGAACTAAGGCAATGGTAGAATGGAGAGAAAGACACAGATACAACAAACCAAGTAGCTAGAATAAAGGGAATTTCTGTTTTAATAACTGTTGCAAGGAGTCTAAGAATGACCCTAGAATTCTGGCTAGGGTAGTTTTTTTATTCACCAGGATATGTAATATAGGTAAAAGAGAAAGTTCAGGAGAGAATGGTAGCAAATTCTGCTGGGTTTTTCGGGAGGAGGTGAAAGTGTCAGTTTATTCCTGACTGCAGGCAAGTTCCCAATAATTACACAAAATTGCACAACTTTTTGGTATTAGCTAGATTGAGGAATACTTTTTAAAAAAAGGTTTATTGAGGTTTGATTTATATACCACAAGATTCATTAATTTTTAAGTGTATGATTCAGTGATTTTTAGTAAATTTATAGTCACCATCACCACAGTCTAGTATTAGAACATTTTTATCACCCACAGCAATTCCTTTCTGCCCATTTGCATTCAATACCCACTTACATCCCCAGCTCCAGGCAATCAATAATCAGTTTATGTCTTTATAAATTTGCCTTTTCTAGACATTTCATATAAATGCAGTCATGCAATAGTCTTTTTGTATCTGGCTTCTTTCAATTAGTGTTAAATTTTTGAGGTTTATTCATGTTGTGGCATATATTAGTAGATTGTTATTTTTTGTTGCTGAATTAATATTCCATTGTATGAGTATACTACATTTTGTTTATCCATTTACCATTTAATGGACATTTTGTTAATCCTCACCCGAGGATATTTTTCCATTGATTTTTAGAGAGAGTGGAAGGAAGTGGGGGAGGGAGAGAGAGAAACATCAATGTGTGAGAGACACATCAGTTGGTTGCCTCACACACATGCCCCAACCAGGACTGGGGATCAAGCATGCAACCCAGGTGTGTGCTCTTGACTGGAATCTAACCCTGGACCCTTCAGTCTGCAGGTCAACTCTCTAGCCACTAAGCCAAACTAGCTAGGGCTGATGGGACATTTTGGATTGCTTCCAGTTTTCAGCTATTGTAAATAATGCTGCTATAAATTTTCATAGGCAAGCCTTTTTGTGGATATGTGTTTCCATTTCTCTTCATTATATAGCTGAGACTAGAATTTCTAGATTCTATAAGTTTATGTTTAACTTTCTAAGAAACTGCTGAACTGTTTTCCAAAGTTGCTGTACCATTTTACTGGTACATTCTCTCCAGCAATGTATGAAGATTGCACTTTCTCCTCATGCTTGTCAACACTTGTTATTAACTCTTACATCTACTCTTACATCTAGTTATATGATCCTTTTTTTAAATGATCCATTTTGAGTTCATGTGATGTAAATCTTAAGGTTGTTTTTTTTTTACATACTGATATCCAGTTTTCTTGGTCCTCTTTTTTTCTTTTGAATTCCTATATAAGCACTATGTTAGCTGCATCCCACAGATTTTATGTTATATATTTTTTTCAATTACAGTTTACATTCAATATTATTTTATATTAGTTTCAGGGATACAACATAGTGGCTAGACAATTATATACTTTATAAATATTCCCCCTAATATTACCAGTACTCACCTGGCACCATACATAGTTATTACAATATTATTGACTAACCTAGAGGCCCGGTGCATAAAATACATGCACTCGGGTGGGGGGTGTCCCTCAGTCCAGCCTGTGTCCTCTCACAGTCCAGGAGCCCTCGGGGGATGTCCAACTGACAGCTTAGGCCATGGGGATCAGGCCTAAGCCGGCAGTCAGATATCCTTAGTGCTGCCATGGAGACAGGAGAGGCTTCCGCCACCAACACTGTGCTCGTCAGCCAGGAGCCCTGCTTCTGGCTGAGCAGCACTCCCCTGTGCGAGCACACTGACCACCAGGGGACAGCTCCTGCCTTGAGTGGGATCAGGCCGAAACTGGCTCTGCGACATCCCCCGAGGGGTCCCAGATTGCAAGAGGGTGCAGGCCAGGCCGAGGGACTCCACTGGTGCACAATTGGTGCTGGGGAGGAATGTGGGAGGTTGGCCAGCCAGAGAGGGACCGTGGGAGGGCTCCAGGGCATGTCCAGCCCGTCTCGCTCAGTCCTGATCGGCCAGACCCCAGCAGCAAGCTAACCTACTGGTCAGAGCGTCTGCCCCCTGGTGGTCAGTGCACATCATAGTGAGCGGTTGAGTGGCCTTAGCATATCATCAGCATATTACACTTTGATAGGTTGAACGGATGACCAGACGACCGGACACTTAGCATATTAGGCTTTTATTACATAGGATTTCCTATGCTGTACTTTACATCCCCATGACTGTTTTGTAAGTACCAATCTATACTTCTCAATCACTTCGCCCAAACCCTTCCCCTCTGGCAACCCAATAGTCTGTTTTCTATATCCATGAGTCTGTTTCTGTTTTGTTTTTTCACTTATATTGTTCAGAACTAATTTTTGAAAAGACTATCTTTTCTCTCACTGGATTGCTTTGGCAACTTGGCAGGAAACTAATAGCCATAATGTAAGAGTTTGTTTCTGGACTCTGGATTTTGTTTCTTATTACCAATACCACCATGCCTTGATTACTGTAGCTTTGTAATAAATTTCAAAATTGCCAGTGTAAGTTCTCCAACTTTGTTCTTATTCAAAATCATTTTGTCTATTTTAGCTCTTTTGTATTCCTGTATAAATTTAGGATAATTTTCTCTTAATTCCTACCCCCAAAAAAGTATGCTGGCATTTTGATAGGGATTGTGTTGAATCTATAGATCAGTTTTGGGAGAATTGTTATCTTAACAATATTGAGTTTTACAATTCATGAATGTGTCTTCATTTATTTAGATATTTGATAATTTTCAGCAGTGTTTTGTTATTTTCTTTTTGCTGCATTTATTTTTATTTTTAAATTGAGGCATAATTGACATGTAACATTATATCAGTTTTAAGTGTACACATAATAATTTGATATTTGTATACATTGCAAAATGATCACATTATCCCTCACCATACATAATTACAAAGTTTTGTGTGTAATGAAAAGTTTAAAGATTTACTCTCTTAGCAAATATGCAATATAGTATTGTTAACTATAGTCACCAGCATCATGCTGTACATTATATTCTTATGACTTATTTATTTTATAAGTGGATTTTACCTTTTGACGCCTTTTCCCATTTTGCCCACCCCCTGGCAACCAACAATCTGTTCTCTGTATCATTAACCTCACCCCCCCCTTTTTTAAATTTAGATTCTACATATAAGTAAGATTATATGGTATTTGTTTTTTCTGTCTGACTTATATCACTTAGCAAAATGCCTCACGAATGGCAAGATTTAATTTTTTTGTGGCTGAATAATATTCCAGTGTGTGTATATATAATACCACATATTCTTTGTCCATTCATCCATTGGTGGACACTTAGGTTGTTTACATTACTTGGCTATAGTAAATAATTATGCATTGAATATTGAGGTGCAGATATCTTTTCAAGTTAGTGTTTCATTTTCTTTGGATAAATACCCAGAAATGGAATTGCTGGATCATATGATAGTTCTATTTTTTATTTTTTTAAGAACTTCTATTTGTTTTTCATAGTGGCTGTACTAATTTGCATTTTCACCAGCATTGCCCAGCGTTCCCTTTTTTTCCAGTTCTTGCAACACTAGTTATTTCTTGTATTTTTTACAATAGCCATCCTAATAGCTGTGACATGATATATCGCTGTGGTTTTGGTTTGCATTTCCCTGATAATTAGTGAGGTTAAGCATTTCTTCATGTATCTGTTGGCCATCTGTATGTCTCCTTTGGAAAAATGTCTCTTCAGAGCCTTTGTTCCTTATTTAATAGGATTATTTATTGTTGTTTTGTGGATTTGTGTAAGTTCTTTATATATTTTGCATAATAACCCCTTAGCACAGCGGTTCTCAGCCTGTGGGTCGCAACCTCTTTGGCGGTCAAACGACCCTTTCACAGGGGTCGCCTAAGACCATCCTGCATATCAGATATTTACATTATGAGTCATAACAGTAGCAACATTACAGTTATGAAGTAGCAACGAAAATAATTTTATGGTTGGGTCACAACATGAGGAACTGTACTTAAAGGGCCAGAAGGTTGAGAACCACTGCCTTAGCAGATATATAATTTACAAATATTTTATTTCACTCAATAGGTTGCCTTTTCATTTTGCAGATGATTTCATACACAGAAGCTTTTTGTTTGATACAGTCTTACTTGTTTATTTTTGCTTTTGTTGCCTTTGTTTTTGGTGTCAGATTCAAAATATAACCACCAAGACTGATGTGAAAGAGATTACTAACTATGTTTTCTTCTAGGAATTTTATAGTTTCAGTGTTACTTGCAAGTTTTTAATCTATTTTTGAGTAAATTTTTGTGTATAGTATGAGATCTTGGTCTAGTTTCATTCTTTTGCATGTAGATGTTTTGTTTTCCTAATACATTTATTGAAGAGACTATTCTGTTCCCATTACTTTTGGCTCCTTTGTCATAAATTACTTGACCACATATGTGTGGGTTTAGTTCTGTGCTCTCTATTCTGTTCCATTGATCTGTCTGGTTTTTATGCCAGTACCATACTGTTTTAATTACTATAGCTTTATAATATAGTTTGAAATCAGGGTGTGTGATGCCTCCAGCTTTGTTTTTTGTTTTTTTCTCAAGATTGCTTTTTTTGGCTATTACTTTTTAATTGAAGTGTAATTGACATATAACATTATATTAGTTTCAGCAGTTGTACAACATGACTTGATATTTATATACACTGCAAAATGATCACCACAATAAGTCTAGTGACCATCCATAACAGTGCATAGTTATAAAATTCAAACCCACAACCTTTTGGTACATGTGGGACCATGCTTCAACCATCTGAGTCACCTGACCAGGGCTATTCCTAGATATTTTTTAATGCCATTGTAAGTGGGATTGTTTTCTTAATTTCTCTTTCAAATAGTTTGTTATCTATAATAATAAAAGCATAATATGCAAATCGACCAAACGACTGAACAGCAGAACGACTGTTCCAACGACCTTCTGGACGACCACACTGTGACACACACTGGCTCCAGGCCAGCCAAGGCAGGTGTGATGCAATTGGTTGGGGGGCCCCCACCATCGCCTCATGATCGCCCCACAGAGGGATACCCAGGCCACCCTCTGTGGGGTGATCGATGGGAGGGCTTCACGATCAATCACCCGATAGGGGAGTCCCAGGCCACTGGCCAGCGGAGTGATCGATGCAGGGAGGGGTGGCTCTGTGATCACCCCAAAGAGGGAGGCCTGGCCAGTGTTGCTGTGGTGGGTGGGCAGGGTCTTCCTCTGCACTGCAATCCATCTCGGAGCTCTGGCTGGGTGGGCTGGGCCTCCCTCTGCAGAGCCATCAATTGCGGAGCCCCGTGATCGATCGCCCCACAGAGGGAGGCCCAGGCCAGCCAAGCGATCACATCCCATGCCTGTCATGGGATGCAACTGGTGGTGAGGGGGGTGGGGGTGGGCCGGCAACCCTGCACATATGACAAGCAATGGCAGTGGTGGGGGTGGGCCCAGCTGCCAGCAGCTGGGGGAAGGAAAGCCCCAATAGGCCCTGATTGCCAGTCAGGCCTAGGGACTCTACCCAAGGGGTCCCAATTGCAAGAGGGCACAGGCCGGGCTGAGGGGCACCCCTCCCACACACGAATTTCATGCACCGGGCCTCAAGTTATTATATAAAAATGCAACATATTTTTATATATTTATCTTATATCCTGCAACTTTACTGAATTCATTTTCTGAGGTCAAATGAGGATTTGGGGATGGAGTCTTTAGGGTTTTCCCTAAGTATTCTTGTTGAGTGAATTCTGTCTTGAGCATATTTAATTTATCAATGGGACCTTATAGACAGAAGTGTCCAATGGGCTGTTTGATCTTAGGAAAAAGATCTGAACTAGATTTGGGAGTAGTCAGCATATAGGTGGGATTAAGATACCCATGGAGAGCAGGCAGAATAAAAAAGATTATAATAGGTAGAAATCAAGGAATCACTAACATTCACTTAACAGGCATAAAGAGAGAACTAGTTGCTTACAGTGGAGGTTGAAAATAATCAGCCATAGAGGTAAGTGGAAGAGTATGTTGTCACTAAGCCTAGAACAGTGGTCAGCAAACTAGCCCCTTGAGTGTGGCTCTTCCACAAAATACCACGTGCGGGCGTGCACGTACAGTGCGATTGAAACTTTGTGGCCCATGCCATGGGGCCAGAGAGCCTCATGTGGCTCACAAGCCGCGGTTTGCCGACCACTGGCCTGGAACATTTCAAGGAAATGTCGAAGAAGCATGTCATATTGTGGGGAGGGCAAAGTGAATATAGTCTAAGAAGGTCATTTAATTTGCCAATTAAGAGCTACCTGGTGATGTTACTGGCAACAGTTTTAAGCAGCATGGGTATGTGTGTGTGGAGGCAGGGTGGAACCATATGGAGGAGGATTAGGGAATGAGTGGAATATTCTGCCTTATTTGCCACTGTGACCTTAGGTGCTTGGCCCTTTGGTATTTAGTAAATATTTGAAAAACAAGGAAGTAGAGACAATGCTTTCAAAAGCTAAGGCTTGGGGAAGGAACGAAGAGAAGTTAGAAGAGAAGGGTTATCTTGAAGAGAATTCTTTTGAATTTGTGGGTAACTTGTGTACCTTTGTATGAAAAAGGAAAAGAGACTGTAGAGAGGCAGGAGTTGAAGATGAGTGAGAGTGGCTGATTGATGAAGCTGTCATTCAAAACGGACCAGAGGGAGTGGGATTTAGAGCATATTATTTTCAAACAGGAAAAGACTTTACAGGTATTTGTAACTCTTAGAATTGTGATGATTGAAGATACTTATTAACAATATATAGCACAGGTCTAGCCAGTTTGGCTCATTGGGTAGAGAACATCGACCTGTGGACTGAAAGGTCCCAGGTTCCATTCCAGTCAAGGGCATGCACCTCGGTTGCAGGCTCCTCCCTGACCCAGGCCCTGGTTGGGGCACATGCAAGAAGCAACCAATTGAGATGTTTTTCTGACATTAATATTTCTCTCTGTCCCTCTCTCTTTCATTCTCTCTAAAAATCAATGGAAAAATATCCTTCAGTGAGGATTAAAATAATAATAATTAATTAATTAATAAAAAGGCAGTTATTTAAAAAATATATATATAGCACATTCCAAGCCACTGGTTAATGGTTAGTGTTGCTAAATTTGAAGGGATCTTCAGATGAAAACTATGTTAAAAATGAAATCGGGGATATTTAAATATACCTATGTGTTTTGAAATGAACTGTATCCTTAATCTTTAATACTTTCAGATGGCAAGGGTTTTTCTCTCTTTTGGTATGTTGCTAATGCATCTTTGTGCCTAGAGGACAAATTCAGATGAATTTAGTATATTTTCAGCCTTCCCCCTGCCTTTGAGCAGCATTTGGTATGGCCCCAGATCTGTGCATGCATCTTTGCACACCAGAGCCCCGAGAGCTTGCATTTGGCTCTCATAGAGGCAGTAGATTTTGGTATTTGTCTGTTTAAGCCATCGGCAGAAAACTAACAGGCTTAATACAATTTATCTGGAACCTGCTTCTGGCCTCAGCTTCATTCCTTTGTTCTACATCCCAGAAGATGCACATCAGGGGAGCTGCCTAATAACTGCAGGTTCCATTCGACCAGCACTGGGCTTCTGTTTACTTGGTCAGTTCTCATATCCATGTCATCTCCAGGACTCAGCGAAAATAGTCAGAGGAATGCCTGTAGGTGGAACTTTATGTGTTTTTCTTCACTGCTTTTCTTTAAAATTTCTATTTCCATGCTTGGGTACATTGCAGTATTTGCATGGTATGCTGATGATATATTATGAAAAAGTAGAAATTATATTTAAACTTGATTTGAACCTACAAACAATACATTTTAATGAAAGCATTATTAGTTTCCTTATATTACCAAGAAGTAATAATTACTAAATTAATACCCAAAACAATAAGTAAAAAAATATTGCATGGAAATCTAGGATTTTTACTTTTAGAATAGTCTTATCACCTATTGGGTGAAACTCACCAGACAGTCATTTTATGAAGCAGCATTTATATTAAAAGGTAAATGTGAAATACCAGGAAAGTGATGCCAGCTATTAGAATAATGAGTACAGTTCTTATGTTTCATAAAATTGATTCAGTATCCCTTTCTGCTAGTATGTTTATTCTTGAGAAGCAGTTAAACATGTGGTTCATATTCAATAACAGTGTAAAGTTAAAATTCATTCAGTGCTACTATATAGGTTTACCTAAAATGGCTGATTTTCCAAGTGGATTTTGAAAATGTCATAATGCTTCATACAGATTAAAAAATATATATTATTTTCCTAATTATGCAGAACTTCAGTGCACCCAATCACCTGTTGGTTAGAGGCTATGGTTGTAGTGATATCATATGTGGCATTTTTATAAATACATATACAAGGATGTTGAACTTACTGCAGAAAATTAAACCTTAAAAGTTAATTGGTGGCTTTTTTTGAGTAATTTATTATTCTACCCATGGAGATAACAGGAATAATTTTTAATTATTGCATTTTTTAACATCCAGTATTATACCTTTAAGGTGGCACATATTATGACATATTATATATCATGACCTGTCAGGATAGAAGCCTACTTGTGTTCAAAGGAAAAATAAAATGTAAGAAGTACATGTTGTCCCTAATTTCTTACTCTATCATGATTTTTCTATTTTTGAGATTACAGATTATAATAGGGTACATTAAACTTTAATTAAAGGGAAAGTTTCTTCTTTCTTTCCCTCTCTCATATTCTCATTTTGTGTATAGTAGAATAAAACCTTTCAAGTTTTTAAGCTCAGGTAGACATATTAACTGAAGCAAAAGACAACTGAGAATTCATTATAATATTGGAGCCTTAATGGAAGGAAATTCTAACTTGAGGTATTAACACATTCTTGTTCAGTATTTTTTAAGTGTCTGTGATAAACTGGTAAGAATGGAGGAAATGAGAACTTTAATGTTAATTTTTAAAATGTTTTAAGGAATATATAATAACACTTTTAGTCATACTATATTAATATAATGATTCTAATAGTAAAGATTTGAATAAAGGTATAATCTAGTATTAAATTTAAAAATTTTAAATCATTTAAGAAATTATGAAAATTTTGATTTATTGGTAAATACTGGCAAGATTTTTTAACTGCTTTTCTTTTTTGTTTTTCACATCAATATGTCTATTTGTACATTCCTTTTTAAAAAGCTGGTTTATATTATGTAACTCAGTGTTTAAATAAAGTTAGTATTTATGTACTGCGGGACCGAAATATTTATATCCTGTCTGTTAATTTTGATCCTAAGGCCGTTTATTTTTAAGACCTAGTTGATTCTTTATTCTAATACGCTGTTATAAGATGTCATCCTGTGGCATGACCTGAGTTCTTTAAGGTGATGTTTTATATTGAAGGGGGATTGGAACTCTATTGGCTTGTGAGCTATTGAACTACACTAAATGAGAACCTTGAGATTTGGTCATGATGCTTAGCTGTTACCTTTCTGTGGTTTCTTATAACATGCTATTATATAATCAGTCAGTACAGCAGTAGAATGTTTTATATAATCGATCAGTACAGCAGTAGGATGTTTGAGAAATGTATCAGCACAACTTTTTGATGTGTATCAGATATGTTTGCTGTCATGAATAAGTGCAGCTGTTCTGTTTCATTGCCTCCTTGCTGGAACATGGTATAAACTTGATAGCAAAAATAATACCTTCCAGAAAACTAAATTCTGGTACCACTAAAAGGATAGTTTTATGAAAATTTTACTTGTCAGGCTCAAAAAGAGATTTTATCTGTTGAATTCATATGGAGCATCATTATTTTGTCTGTTTTTTAGATGTTTGTTCTGGAAAATAACTTATGGGCTCTTGGTAGCTCTGCTGATTAAATTGTTTGGGGCAAGTGATGGAGTTTGTACCTTCTCGGAAGACTGGTTGTTAGTTGCGTGATGGTTTTTATAGACTTTTAGGGCAAGGGAGCAGTGAAGTGGCTAGCTGCTCCCTACATTCTCTCTTCTACTTAATATTCATTGGCTTTCCTTATAAAAAATACTACAAATAGGAGAAACCAAGATGGCGGCATAGGTAAACACCTGAAATTGCTGCCTCGCACAACCACTTCAAAAATACAACTACTAAGTGCCCATCAGTAGATGAATGGATTAGAAAACTGTGGTACATCTACACGATGGAATACTATGCTGCTCTAAAAAGGAAGGAACTCTTACCATTTGCAACGTCATGGATGGAACTGGAGAGCATTATGCTAAGTGAAATAAGCCAGTCAATGAAGGAAAAATACCACATGATCTCACTCATTCATGGATAATAGAGACCATTATAAACTTTTGAACAATAATACAGAGGCAGAGCTGCCTCAAACAGATTGTCAAACTGCAGCGGGAAGGCCAGGGAGGGTTGGGGGGCAGGAGGTAGGGGGGTAAGAGATCAACTAAAGGACTTGTATGCATGCATATAAGCATAACCAATGGACATAAGACACTGGGGGATAGGGGAGGCTAGGGGACTGTCTAGGGCGGGGGGATAAAATGGACATATATGTAATACCCTTTGTAATACTTTAAGCATTAAATAAAAAAAAATAAAAAAATACAACTAAAAGACGGAACAGACATCATCCAGAACCACAGGAAGGCTAGCTGATTGGAAAGTCTGCAACTAGAAGGAAAGAGAAAAGCACACTGAGACTCAGAGGAGGTGCAGTGTGGAAGTAAAGTGCAAAGGTACGGAAGCCCATGTGGAAAGGGCTGGCAACTGAGGACGTGGTTGTCTTTCTCAATCGGGAGGGAGTCTCAAGCTCCCGACTGCTCTGAACTCCAGTTCCGGGTGAGTCTCTGGGGACCCAGACTCATACGGGGAGAAACTGGACTGTCTGGCAGCGGGCGGAACTCGAGGGCGGCTTTCTCTCAGAGGTGCTTGCAGTGATTACCATGGGCCACTGAGACCTGGGATCTCTTAGGGCAGGGCTGAGGATCAGCCATAGCTGTTTGCTCCGCCCTGTTGATTCCCTGAGACCCCACCCCACCCAACCTGTGCGCAGAGGCTTTTGCATATAAATGGCCTGGCCCTTTGCAATCTAAAATTACCTAACAAACTGCAGCTGAGTCAGAGAGACCCAGAACATCCAAAAGAAGGCCCTAGGTCCCACAGCAGCTTACATTGCTTCACAGCTGGGCCTCATCTGGGCACCTCCAAACCCCAAACAAAGAAGAGGAATATGCAGATCTCTCCCTAGCTCCTGCTGTGTAGCCTCAGGCAGAGGCTAAATTAGCACCTCCTTGGAGATCCAAGACCCAGTGGTCAGATTGGGACCATCCAATTACAACTCCTCAGATCCATAAGGGACACACTCAGGAGGCAGGCTCAGTGAGCACCAAAGCCCCACTGAAGCAAGTCTTGCCCCACAAGGGTGTCTCCAGCACAGAAGTTCTCCCACCATAGACACACCTGATTCTCACAGCCAATTGGCCTGGAGGTCAATTCCTCCCAGTGATACCTACAACAATCAAGGCTTAACTACAACAAGACTGCACAAAGCCCACAAGGAGGTGCACCAAGAGTGTCCACCTCAGGTAATTGGGGAGGCTGAGACACTGGGCCCTGTAGGACACCTAGCACAAAAGGCCACTCTATCAACACAGGGAAGCAGCCAAAATGCGGAGACAAAGAAACAGGACACAAATGACAGAAATGGAGGAAAGCAAACTACTGGATATAGAGTTCAAAACCACACTTTTAAGGTTTTTCAAGAATTTTCTAGAAACCGCTGATAAATTTAGTGAGACCCTCGAGAAATCTAGTGAGACCCCTGAGGATATGATGAAGGACCAACTAGAAATTAAGCATACACTGACTGAAATAAAGAATATTATACAGAGATCCAACAGCAGACTAGAGGATCGCAAGAATCAAGTCAAAGATTTGAAATATGAAGAAGAAAACACCCAACCGGAAAAGCAAAAAGAAAAAGAATCCAAAAATATGAAGATAGTGTAAGGAGCCTCTGGGACAACTTCAAGTGTACCAACATCTGAATTATGGGGGTGCCAGAAGAAGAGAGAGAGCAAGATATTGAAAACCTATTTGAAGAAATAATGACAGAAAACTTCCCCTACCTGGTGAAAGAAATAGACTTACAAGTCCAGGAAGCGCAGAGAACCCCAAACAAAAGGAATCCAAGGAGGACTACACCAAGATACATCATAATTAAAATGCCAAGGGCAAAAGACAAAGAGAGAATATTAAAAGCAGCAAGAGAAAAATAGTTACCTACAAGGGAGTACCCATAAGATTGTCAGCTGATTTTTCAACAGAAACTATGCAGGCCAGAAGGAAGTGGCAGGAAGTATTCAAAGTGATGAATAACAAGAACCTACAACCAAGATTACTTTATCCAGCAAAGCTATCATTCAGAATTGAAGGTCAGATAAAGGGCTTCACAGATAAGAAAAAGCTAAAGGAGTTCATCACCACCAAACCAGTATTATATGAAATGCTGAAAGGTATCCTTTAAGAAGAGGAAGAAGAAGAAAAAGGTAAAGATACAAATTATGAACAACAAATACATAACTATCAACAAGTGAATCTAAAAATCAAGTGAATAAATAATCTGATGAACAGAATAAACTGGTGAATATAATAGAATCAGGGGCATAGCAAGGGAGTGGACTGGCAATTCTCGGGGGGGCAGGGGTGTGGGGGTACGGGAAGAGACTGGAAAAAGATCATACAACTATGGATGAGGATAATGGGGGCAGGCGGTAAGGGCAGAGGGTGGGGTGGAAACCGGGTGGAGGGGAGCTATGGGGGGAAAAAAGAGGAACAACTGTAATAATCTGAACAATAAAGATTTAATTAAAAAAATACCACAAATAAAAGTAGGTATTTAAAATTTGGTTAATTTGTTTATAGTTGAGTAATAAAATATTATTTAACATAAGATAAGGAAATAACGAAAGAAACATTGAAATAATACTGAGGTGTTTAATTCATTTTACTGTTTTCTGAAGGACTAATGTAGTTGTGTAAAACAACAAAGATTAGTATAGGATACTTACTAATATGCTATTCACTTTCAAGTCTACGGTTTTAAAAATGTATGAAAGAAGTACAGTAGTTGTAAATAAGATGTAATTGAATAGTCAGAGACTTACTTTGTGAGGGCAACTCACTAGTTCTAGTTATGTTTACTTTTTATTTTTTAAATTATATTTAATTTTAATTTTTAACTTTAATTTTTTAAATTTTATTTTATTGTTGACTATTTCAGATGTCCTCCATTTTCTCCCCTCTTTGTCTCCTCAATCCAGACTCCACCCTTCCCTCCCTCTGGCCCTTACCACATTGTTGTCTATGTCCATGGGCTATGCATGTATGTTCTTTAGCTATTCTCTTTACCTTCTTTCATCCCATCCGCCCCATCCACTTCTCTCTGACATCTCTCAGTTTAATATTTTTATGCATTCAAATGAATTTTTAAAGATATCCTCTATTGCTTTTATGTCTAAAAAGTTCTCTCCCAATCCTAAGAAATGTTAACTTGTAATTTCTTCCAGTTTTTATTCTAGCTTAATTTTTATTTGCTGATTTTACTCTAATTCATCTAAAATTCAGTGAAGTGAACACTGAATTTTTTGCCATGTAGGTAATTAATTTTTTTTTAATACGTACTGTGAAGTAATCCTTTACAGTTCTCTACCCCTGTTGTTGGCAAAATTTAATTGGTTAAATTAAACTCTGCCTGCATGGCACCTGAACCTGAGCAGGTGAAGAAAGCTGGAAAAACATATAGCCTTTCCCTGCCATCTCAGTTTACATTTTGCCCAGAATAGCCTGGCTGGTGTGGTTCAGTAGTTGAGCATCGACCTATGAACCAGGAGGTCATGGTTCAATTCCCGGTCAGAGCACATGCCCAGGTTCTGGGCTCGATCCTCAGTGTGAGGCATGCAGGAGGCAGCCAATCAATGATTCGCTCTCATCATTGATGTTTCTATCTCTTTGTTCCCCTCCCTTCCTCTCTGTAATCAATAAAATAAAAATAAAAAATAAATTAATTAATTAAAAAATAATAATAATAAATTTTGCCCAGAATTCATTAGAGAGCCTTGGCACAGACTGGTAGTCCTATTGCATTTCACTTCTGCTCCTCTTCTCACACTACCAGCATTCCATCCCTGTTCCTCATCCTTTGATCTCTTCTGATTTCACTGAGGAAGGAGAAGCAATCAGATGAGAACTCTAATGTGCTTCTTCCAGTAACTCTGCCGACTGCCCATGTCTGCTGATTTTCTGGCTTCCTCCTTGGTACTATGGGACTGTGCCTGTTCTAAAGCTATCCTCTCTTTGTGCATTGCATCCTGTCTGTTCTCTCCTGCTTCAGGACTTTGCTCTGCCCGTCTCATCCTCCAAACTCATACAACACTCTGTGGCTTCCCATGATGCTTAGAATTCATCTGAGTCCTTCTCATGTCTTGCAAGGTCCTTCAAACCCAGCCCCTTGCTCCCTCTCTGACCTTAGCTCCTCCTATTTTCTTCCTGGCTCCTGTCCCATCCTCCAGCTGACCCAGAATGCTCCACTGTGGCCATGGGCATCTCCTCTGCCTGCAATGCTTTTCCTCCAGATAGTGGTCTGATTTATTCCTTCCTGCTGCCTTCTCAAAGGTGTATATTTTAAATTGTATATCATTTCACTCTCTCCCTTGATCTGGCTTTGTTTTATTTATGAAATACATTGTATTTTTCTATGGTGCATACCTGACGTACATTTATTTGGCTTTTCTCTGCTATATCCGGTGTGTCCAGACAGTGATTGGCACAGTACTCTCTAAAAGTTCATTGGATCGGTGGAGTACTATAACATAATCTTTTCTGGCTTCATCTCCCTCCTAACTCTGTCTTCCAAATATTGTCAGTCACCTATCTGAAAATTCAGATCTGACCATGTCATTGAACCTTGAAGTGGCTCCCTAATTCTTACAGCACTGTTTCCTAAACATCAGTCATTTGAGCTTCACTTTCATAATTTTTGTCATATCCATGTACAATCTGTACTGTTTTTAACTGATTTTCTTTAAATCAACTCATGTTAAAAATGTATTCTAAAATACACTTATTATAAATGAAAAATCAGTATTACTTGACATGAATAGAAACTAACTACAAAAGTAAATACATAACTATTAAAATTGTCTGTACCACCCCAAATTAGCTTGCCTACTGTACTTATGAAAACTGAATTTCAGGATTAACTCCAAGCTTTTTAACATAATAGACAAAATTCTTCTTAGCCAATGCTTGCCTCTCCAGCTTTATCATTTGCTCCTCTGCGTCTTGTACCTCATGGTCCAGAAACAACTCACCCCGATCTTGCTCCAGCTTTTGTTCACGTGACTCTTCTCCTTAGAGTCCACTTCTTCGCCCTCATGCCCTCATGTGTCAGTTACCTATTTACCTCTGAGGACTGCTTGGCTGCCACCCCTTAGGAAGACCCTGCTTGACTCTCAAAAGCAAGTTAGGTTCCCTTCTTTTCTGCTTCCACAGCACCCTTAGGTGACTCTCATCTAATTCATTATTTTAATTACAGTTATCTGCATGGTGTTTTTCCTCCTTGAGTAAACTGTGAGGTACCTAAGGACAAGGATTCTGTCAGATCCAGCCCTATAGGCCTCACACCAAGCCAGGGTCTGTCAGTGAGTTATAGGCAGATGGATGAACCCAACCCTGAGGTGTGAAGCTTGAATGCAAGTTGGGAGAGTGGCAGGACCTTTGGTTCACTGTGACTTAAGTAAGATTGGCCCCTTTCAGAAGATCCTCAGACCTTTCACCCAGTGGGGGTGGGCACGGAAGCAAAGCAGGGTTTAGGAGGCCACTTGTGGTGCAGAAAGAATTGCCAGGGAAGGTGGGAAAGCTCTGTTTGTTCTGCATTGCTGTTGCTATTACTAATTTTATTTCTGCAGACAGTGTGTCCTAAGGTCAGGGGCATGTGAAGCCTGAGGCTAAAGAGTATTGAAACTCACAGAAATGTGACCTGATAAATAGAGAATAAGGTTGGGAAAGCATGAACAAAATCTTTCTGAGCATAAGGAAAGGAAAATGTAGGGGGAAACATCAGATTTCAGTGTGGAATGACCTGGGGAAATAGAAAAAAAAGGAAGATGAAACAGGAGAGAAGAAGGATGTAAAGGGAAGAGCAGAGGTGGTATGAAACTGCCCATTTGTGTATATATGCTACATGGCCAAGTTGAAAATTACTTGTCTTTTGCATTGAAGTTTTGGGGTCTGTTTTGGAAGTTTCTGCTATTTGTAGGACTTAAGGGTTAAAAATAAAAAGCATGAAGTACTTCCCTAAAAAGCATGAAGTGCATACATTATAGAACTTACCTAAGAGCACAGGGCTTCTGAAATTTTTTTTTCTGTACTAAAAACCTTAAGGATATATCATTTGGCAGAATGGTATTATCAAAAAGTTAATAAATAACATGTGTTGGCAAGGATGTGGAGAGAAGTGAACCCTTGTGCAATGTTGGTGGGATTGCAGATTGGTGCAGCCACTGTGGAAAACAGTAAGGAGATTACTCAAAAAACTAAAACTAGATCTACCATACAACACAGCAATTCTACTTCTGCATATTTATCCAAAAAAAGTGAAAACACTAATTCAGAAAGCTGTATGCACTCTTGTGTTCATTGCAGCATTACTTACAGTAGCCAAGATATGGTTAGGTATCCATTGGTAGATGAATGAAGATGTGGTATAAATACAAAATGGAATATTGTGTAGCAATAAAAATAAATCTTGCCACTTGTGAGAACGTGGATTGACCTAAAGGGTATTATGCTAAATGAAGTAAGTCAGAGAAAGACAAATACCATATGATTTCTCTTATATGTCAAATCTAAAAAAATGAAACAAACAACAAAAATAGAGTCATAGAAACAGACCAAAAGAATAGTTGTCAGAGGGGATGGATGAAAAAGGTGAAAGAGAATGTAGTCAATAATATTGTGATTAGTTTTCACAGTGACAGATGATTACTAAAATTAGTGGGATGATCACATTGTAAGGTATAAAAATGTCAAATTACTATATTGTGCACCTGAAACTAATATAATTGGTACCATATTGTATACCAACTATAATTAAACTAGAGGCCCAGTGCATGAAATTCGTGCATGGGGGGGGGGGGGTTGTCCCTCAACCCAGCCTGCACCCTCTCCAATCTGGGATCCCTCTCTCAATCCAGGACTACTGGCTCCTAACTGCTCGCCTGCCTGCCTGCCTGCCTGCCTGATTGCCCCTAACCGCTTCTGCCTGCCAGCCTGATCACCCCCTAACCACTCCCCTGCCAGCCTGATCGACGCCTAACTGCTCCCCTTCCGGCCTGATTGCCCCTAACTGCCCTCCCCTGCTGGCCCAGTCACCCCTAACTGCCCTCTCTTGCCAGACTGGTCGCCTCTAACTGCCCTCCCCTGCAGGCCTGGTTACCCCTAACTGCCCTCCCCTGCAGGCCTTGTCCCTCTCAACTGCCCTCCCTTGCAAGCCTGGTCCCCCCCAACTGCTCTCCCCTGCAGGCCTGGTCACCCCCAACATCCCTTCCCTGCTGGCCCGGTCACCCCTAACTGCCCTCCCTTGCCAGACTGGTCGCCCCTAACTGCCCTCCCCTGCAGGCCTGGTCCCTCTCAACTGCCCTCCCCTGCTGGCCATCTTGTGTGTTGGAGTGATGGTCAATTTGCATATTACCTCTTTATTATATAGGATTTTAAAAAAAGTTCACGTATAGTAGGAATTCAAAAATATTGATCACACCCAACATAAATAAAAAATAATCATAAAATTCATACAGAGCCACAAGACTCCAAACAGCCAAAGCAATTTTGAGAGGATTAAAAAAGAACAAAACTTGGAGGCATCAGACTTTGATTTCAGAATATAGCATGGGGCAAAAGTAGGTTTACAGTTGTTCCTATGGAAAATAACACAATAATTAACAAATAATATAAGAATAAACTTTTGTGCTTTGTGTATTCTCAACTGTAAACTTACTTTTGCCCCACTTTTTTAATATTACAAAGCTACAGTAATTACAAGTATGGTCCTTTAAATCTATGGGCACAAACAGGTCATGCAAATGTTAGTCAAAAGAAAACTCAGTCAAATTCCTAGAAACGGAGTAGAACAGAGGTGGCCAGGGGCTAGGAGGAGGGAGGAATGAGAAATATTGTTTAATGGGCATGGAGTTTCCGTTTTATAAGCTAAAAAGAGTTATGGGGATGGATGGTGATGGTTGCACAGCATTATGAATGTATTTAATACCTTTAAACTATACACTTAAAGTAGGTAAGATGGTTACTTCTATGTTATGTGTTATTTTACTACAGTAAAAAGAAAAAGGGAAGAATATATATTATTTGGGTTTATTTTAAACAAGACAGGTTCTTCTCATTCTATATAATAAAGAGGTAATATGCAAATTAACCTTCACGCCCTCACAAGATGGCTACCTACAACCAGGCCTGCAGGGGGTGGTTAGTGAGGAACAACCAAAGGACTGAACAGCAGGCTGCGTGGGGCGACCAGGCTGGCAGGGGGGTTAGTGAGGGACGACCAAATGACTGAATAGCAGGCTTCGTGGGGCAACCAGGCTGGCAGGGGGCCATGAGGGGTGACCAGGCTGGTGGGGGAGGGGGGGAGTTAGGGACCACCAGGCCAGCAGAGGGGGGCAGTTGGGGGAAACCAGGCCAGCAGGGGGGCAGTAAGGGGTGACCAGTCCGGGGGAGGGGGGAGGCAGTTAGGAGCAACCAGGCTGGCAGGGAGGGGCAGTTGGGGGTGACCTGGCCAGCAGGGGTGGTAGTTAGGGGACAATCAGGCCAGAACGCAGAGGCAGTGAGGGGTGATCTGGCTGACGGGGGGGCAGTTACAGGTGACCAGGCAGGCAGGCAGGTGAGCAATTAGGAGCCAGCGGTCCAGGATTGTGAAAGGGATGTCTGACTGCTGATCCCTGGGATCGAGCCTAAACTGGCAGTTGGATCTCCCCCGAGGTGTCCTGGATTGGAGAGGGTGCAGACTGGACTGAGAGGACCCCCTCCATATGCACAAATTTTTTGCATTGGCCCTCTAGTTGATCTATAATAACAATATATATATATATACTAGAGGCCTGATACATGAAAATTCGTGCAAGAGTAGGCCTTCCTTCCCCCGGCTGCTGGAACCAGCTTCCCTCCTCCGGCCACCGGCAGACACCTGGCACCCGGGCTGGCTTCCCTCAGGCTGCCTGCAGGCACCTGGAACCCAGGCTGGCTTCCCCCGGCCCTGGCTTCATCAGGAAGGATGTCTGGAATGACATCCAGAAGATGTCTGGTCTAATTAGCATATTACCCTTTTATTATTAGAGATACATATATATATATGTATGTATACATATATGTATATATATATGTGTGTGTGTGTGTGTGTGTGTGTGTGTGTGTGTGTGTATACACATATACATATATATATATTAGAGGCCCAGTACATGGATTCACGCACTGGTGGGGTCCCTCAGCCTGACGTGTGCCCTCTCGCAATCTGGGACCCCTCAGGGGATGTTGGACTGCTGGTTTTGGCCCAATCCCTGCACCAGGCCTCTAGTATGCATATAAGATCCTTGGTTAATCTCTTCCCACCCTCCCCCCTTCCCCTTTCTCTCTGAGATTCATCAGTCTGTTCCATGTTTCCATGCCTGTGCGTTCAGCATCTGCCCCTGGTCATCAGTGTGCATTATAGCTACTGGTCAAATGGTCGAATGGTCAGATGGTCATGGTTGTTTATATAGATTATATATATCACAATGAAAGCTGTTTTGCCCTCAGGCCCCACAATTTTAATAGCTGCTGTTGCTTCCTTTGCAGGGACACTGTTTTAGCAGTGACATTATCACTGCTACTTTTGCCAGTTCCATTATTTGTGCTTTTGTGAGACTAAATACCAAAATGCCAATTACAACTGGAAATATTACCATAAAATTAGAAGTTGTTTTGTGGTCTCTTGCCCATTCAAGTGATATTGGAGAGTAGTGGCAACATTCTAGGGGATGAGAGGGTTATTTGGTTTGCTTTTGTACTGTTTCTTTCTCTCATATTCAGTATTGTCTGAGATTGCCTTGTCCAGCATCAATAATTACCTTCTAAGGATTTTGTATCATATTGACACTTCATTTTGATCAAGAGAAATATTAAGAGGGTTTATCATTAATAAACAGATTTTTGTTTTTCATGTCCAAGTTACTCCAAAGGAAATCTTCCTTTGAACACTTCATTACTCTCCTCCTCCCCCACAAACATTTTTGAGCATTTGGGTGGAACAGCTTGCTGAGGACAGTGCTCTGTGTGCTGGAGGATGTTTATTTCCATGTGCTTTGGAGAGTGTTACAGTAGATTCACTTCTAACAGTTTTGGGTGAAAACAGTATGCTCAGAGTGGACTGAAATTATTGTGTATAAGATATCCAAAATTGTATGGATGATATATCTGAGTCTTTCCTTTAGGTCTCAGAACCTTGACAACTGCCTCACGTGATAATGTGTCCTTCTCTTTTGAGTGTTGGCTCAGCTTCAGTTACTTAATTTTCTCTAAGGGAGCCTCGTTTCCCTCAAACAGCCCTCCCATGTCTAAATGCTGTTTGTTTAGTAAACACCTGTGCTTACTGTTCTTGCAGTAAATCTACTCTATCCAGTGCTAGGGAGCTAAAAATGAGCCCATACAGGAGGTTGTCATGCATCCTTACAGTCACGTGTCACTAAACCTGTGGAATTCTGTGCACCTATCTTGTGAGTATACAAGTATCTTGAAAAAGATCCCACATGGCTATTGGAACCCCAGGAGTAGTGGTTACAGTGAACCTAAAAGAGAGGGAGAAACAGGGAGGGAGACTTCTTCATGGATCAGTTATTTATAGTCTAAGAGTTAAGGTGAGGTTTAATGTGACAGGTGATATGCTTTTTCAGTCTTTTAATTCAGATTGACTGTTTTTTAAGTAAATATAAATTACGGCTAGCTGAAATTTTTCCTTTGATCAAATGGGCAGTTAAAAATTATTATGCTTCCCCTCCCCCTTTTGTTACAGAAGTTTTTAAACATGTACAAAATATAATACAATGAAACTCCGAATAAGTTAATCCCTTGGCGGGTCTGGTGTACGGGGGCGGAAAAATGGCCCTCGTCCTACAGCCACACCACTCAGTCTGTTCTGGATGCTGCCCGACCTTTTGGAATCTAATTTACAGCTTAAGTACCTCTTAAGCTCAGCAGGGCAGGGCCTCAGGGAATTTGGAGAATTGGGTTTGTGGATCTCCCATGAGGGGATGACACTAGTTAGGCTCTTGAGAAGGTGGGGGGAATGGCTCCCACCCCAGAGCCACATAACGCAGTCTGCATGACCCCTACACCCTGGATTCAGGCAGGTGATTCATCTGCAGGGTACAAGCTACACAGAGTAGGGCAACAGAGAGACAGGAGGATGGAGCTATTTCATTCCCCAGGCTCATGTCCTCTGAAGGGGAGTGCTCTACCCAAAAAAGATGGTGTCTGCTATGTGGAGAAGGACTCAGCACAGCACTGGGACCCTGTTGGCTGTTGCTTTACCTCTCTCTCCCTGGAGCCACAAATCCCAGTCTTACCTCACATGTCTCTAGCCCGCTCTGCCTTCCCTCCGCCAGAGCCCAGAGTGAGTGGCTGCAAAGGAGATTTTCTGTGTTGGCCTTAAAAGAGGGCCCCTAAGTCTCTAGCACTCTCCTGCATCTCCCTGGTGGTCAGAATCCCTGCTGATTCTCACAGCCAGATGTTATGTGATGCCTCTTCTCAGCTATAGTGCTCTGGGCTCGGAGCCCAGAGTGTGATTGAGACCCCCCACCCCTGCTCCTCAGGGGGAACCTTTGCAGTTGAGATATTCCTCCAGAATCTCAGCTGCTGCTGGATAGGTGTGTGTGCGGGGCCAGTCCTTTCCATGTTTCTCCCCTTCCTGCCAGTCTTGATGTGGCTTGCTCTGTAAATCCTTGGTTGTAGGACTTCTGTTCAGCTAGATTTCAGTTGGTTATTCAGGTTGATTGTTTTATATTTTATGTAATTCCAGTTTGGTCCTGGGATGAGGTGAATATAACTTCTGCCTACTCCTCTGCCATCTTGGATCTCCTCTCATTTTCTTAATAGTATATTTTGAAGCGCAAAAGTTTTTAATTTTGATGAAGTCCATTTTATCAGAATTGTTTTAATGAATTATGCTTTTGCTGCCATATCCCAGAACTCTTTGCCTAACCCACAGCCATGATGATTTTTCTTAGAAGCTTCCTACGAGGTTTTATATAGGTTGGGTTTCACCTATTTAGGAAGGTGATAGAATTCTATGAGGAAGTGGTACTTAAGCTGTAAATTGGATTCCTGAAGCCCAATTTCCAATGTGTGTGTATAGAGGCTTCCAAGCACCAACAAGCAATTTTCCAGCACTAGTAGGATACACAGGTAAAGGGCTCAGTCCCACAAAACTGCCCCTACCACCCCTATTAGATGCCAGTCACAAGCCCATGATGTTACCTGTGCTTCTGACCCACTGGCTATAAATAAGAGATTTTGATGACACCTCCTTGGACTTGATTAATTTGCTGGAACTATTCACAAAACTCAGAAAAACCCATTTACTCGCTAGATTACTGATTTATTACAAAGAATATTAAAGGATACAAATCAATAGTCAAATGAAGAGGTACATACAGTGAGTTCTTGAACAACGATGCTTCCATCCTTGAGGAACGTGGGGCCCAGCACAGTAGCATGTGTTCTGGTTTCCCAGTATGGACACTCTGAAAAAGAAGCAACGAGCTATCCTTTTGAGGTTTTAATGGAGGCTTTATTACATAGTTATGATTGACTAAGTCAGTGACCATTGGTAATTGATCAACCTCAGGCCCTTCTCCCCTCCCCAGTAATCGGGGTGGGACTGAAAGTTCCAACCATCTAACTATGTGGTTAGCTCCCCTGGCAAGCAACTCTTACCCATGAGTGGGGATCCAAAATTTACCTTGTTAACATAAGAGACACCATTGTTGTTCTCATCACTTAGGAAATTCTAAAGGGTTCAGGAGCTGAGTCAGGAACTGTGGATGAAGGTCAAATATTTCTGAGAAATATATTTTGGTTATCTGAATGGCCAAATATATATATCACAATATGAGATCTGAAAGTTGAGTAGAAGCTAAGAGGAGAGGGAAGAGATTTCAGCTAGAGGGAACAGCACATGGGAAGCTCAAGGCTGGTGGGGTTGTGTCAAGTTTGAAGAGGTAGGAGGAGCCATTAGAGCTGGGTGGATTGAGTGCAGGTGGTGGTACATGACAAGAATGGAGAGGTGATAGGATCATTTAGGCCCTGTGAAGCAGTCCTCCTAAGAGAAGTGGAGTGAGGGAGGGTTTTATTAAGCAGGGGGTGACATGTAGAATTCTGTGCAAATTTCAGAAGCAAATCTGCTTGCTGTATAGAAATGGACTGGAAGAGGGCCAGTGTGGATTTGGATTGACCAATTAGGAGGCTATTGACCAGTTAGTGAGAGATAATGGCAGCTTGGACTCAGGGAAAATGTGAAAATGGAGAATAGTAGGGACACTGAAAGCCTGCCTGTCTGGAATTCTGCATGGCTAAACTTTCCAACCAGGACATTATAATAGGGTGAGTAAGCTAGTGTCTGCTGCTTCCACTCCATTACCTAGCACACACCTGTTTTCAGTTCTGCTCATTGAGTTTGTTTTGTTGTTTTTTTAACCAGGAGGTAAAGTCCTGATAGCTTATACACAGTAATTTAGTTTAAGCAACTTTAGTACGTACTTTTCTCCTCCTTCATAAGACTCTGGGGAAAATTTAAAAGCAAGTTACCTATTTATTCTTTTTAAAAAAATGAAAGTTAAGTACTACTATGCCAAGCACTCGGCCACACACATAGAAGGTCAAGTCCTATTGATGTGGGAAGGGAACTCTTTAGGTAAAAGTAGCTTACATTTTAAGGTTAAGTAGTCTAGGATTGACCTGACTGTTCTGTGAATTTAGGAAGTTATCAGGGGAAATGTATTAGGGCTGGGAAGGGAGAAATTTTTATCTACCCTTCTAGGTTCTTCCAGCTGGTATACTAATTAAATCAACATGAGTTAGATTAACAAGAGAAAATAACTTAATTACATATGTACCTGTGGGAACCCCAAATATCCAAGAGGTTCAGAGACAGAAAAATAAAGTGAGGTATATGTGACATTCTGAGCTAAAGATGAGTAAGGCACCTTGGGGCTTCAGTGGTGGAGGTGGTCACTGCAGATGGTAAGAGCAGAGGTTCGGTAATTAGATGCTTGCCCTGTTCTATAAATAGGTCATAAAAAGTTATTTCTGAAGATAACGCTTATTATGGTCAAGGCCCCCAATTTAGACTCTTCTAGGTAGTTAAGGGAGGGCAACTTTGTCCAGAGCCCACAGGGTCTTAATTGCCTTTGGCTCAAAATAATCCACATGCGAATTAGCACATCTTGAGTAGGCCTGCTCTGAACCCTTTCATAACTGAGTCTGGTGAATACAAGGGAATAAGGAAAGTGACACAAACTGTGAGCTCTAACCCACGAATTCAACGAAAGATGATTGTGAGACATTTTCAAGGACTACAGGATCAACTTGAAGCTCTGAGCTTTTATTTTAGTTTTAAAAGAAGAAATGTGGAAGATCTTTTCTATGATTTTCTCAGAGTGCCCTTACGTTGACTCCATGAATTAATAGAAGGAAATTACTATTTTTCAAAGGATTTCCAATAAATATAATTTCTTTTATCTTTTAAAATACAACAGAAAGCACTGTGATTTCTAGACTAATGGTGAGAAGTGTCTTTCTCAGAAAACTAGCACATACTATTTTTACTAAGTGCTTTCTATCCTGTGAAATCAAATTAATACCTGACACCATATTTTCTTTTTACACTTTTCTGAAGTACACAGAGAAAATCAAAGGTTTCTCTTGGTTTAAGTTATAGAGAAAGAGAGGTAATGAAATGCTACTATAGAGAAAGAAAAATAGAACATGATGTTGAAATCCCTTTGCTGGATCACTTTATCTTCTTTCTTTTTTTTTTCTTTTAATGTTTTTATTGATTTTAGAGAGAAAGGAAAAGAGAGGGAGAGAGAGATAGAAACATTGATGAAGGAGAAACATTAACCTTTATTGGCTGCCTCTTGCACACTCCCTAATGGGGATTGAGCCCACAATCCAGGCATATGCCCTGACTGGGAATTGAACTGTGACCTCCTGGTTCATGGGTCAACGTTCAACCACTGAGCCACACCGACAGGGCCACTTTATTTATTTATCTCTAAATATGTTTTTTTAGAGAGAGAGTAAAGGAGAGTAAGAGAGAGAGTTAAAAACATCAATGAGAGAGAAACATCAACATTGATCGGCTGCCTCCTACACACTCTTTAGTGGGGTTCGAGCTACAACTCAGGCATGCATCCTCTTGGTGAATGGGCCAGGCCACTTTAGTGTCTTCATGTCCTGACTGGCAAATCTAGACCCTTTTGACTGTCAAAATGATGAGATTCTAATAAAATGTAAAACATTTCATCTCTTGTATATATGTCCATGATCATAAATGAAAGGAATTTGGTTTAGGAAAGGAAAGGGGTAAAAAATGAAAAGATGTAAAAATTAACTATCAGAGGAGAGAACCAAGATGGTGGCATTGGTAAATGCCTGTACTTGCTGCCTCCTACAACCACATCAAAATTACAACTAAAATACAAAACAACTATCACCCAGAACCACAGGAAAGCTGGCTGAGTGGAAGTACTACAACTAGAGAAGTAAAGAAGAAAGCACACTGAGACTGGTAGGAGGTGCGGAGGCCCAGAACGGGCTGGTCCGGCACCTGGGTGTGCCACTTTTTAACTGGGAGGGAGATTGCCTCTGCGGAAGCTGCCTGATGGAGCAAGGAGTCCCAGCCCCACACCAGACCCCCAGCCCAGGGTCCCAGAGCTGGGGAAAGAAGTCCCTACTGATCGGGCTGTAAGAACTATGGACTGTAAAAACCAGTGCAGATTGGGGCTGAGTGACACGCAGTCTGCTGGAGACCCAGCTGCTCCTTTTACAAGGCTGGCACCAGGAACTGAATTTACAGGCTCCCACTTCCTGTGAGCTCCAGTGACAGGCGAGGCTCTGGGGGACCCAGACACATGTGGGGAAAAACTGGACTGTCTGGCATCGGGGCAGGAACTCGGGGGTGGCTTTCTTCCAGACGGAGGTGCTCGCAGCGATCATTGTTGCTGTGCTGGGACCTCCTGGTGCAGAGCTGACTGGCAGCGATTTCTGTTTGCTCCACTCTGGAGATTCCCTGAGACTCCGCCCCACCCAATTTACAACCCCACCCAAGCTATGCACAGCATCTTTTGCATATGAATGGCTTGTCCTTTCTCAGGCACAAACAAGCTGCAGCTGGGTCAGGGAGCCCCAAAGGTATCAATAAAAGGCCTGAGGCCGGCACCAGCCGGCCTTGCTTCACAGCTGGGCCTTGCATGGACACTTCCAAACCCTATACAAAGAAGAGGAATCTGCAGATCTCTCTGTAGCTCCTGCTGGGTAGCCCCAGGCAGTGGCTGACTTTGCATCTCCCTGGAGACCCAAGAGCCAGTGTACCCCGTGGTGAGGATCAGACCATACCAGATTATAACTCTATGCATCCAAAAGCAACACACTCAAGGGGCAGACTCAGTGAGCACCAAAGCCCCACTGAAGCAAGTCCTGCTGCATAAGGGTGTCTCCTTCACAGCAGCTCTCCCACTGTAGTTGCAGCCAGTCCCCACAGCCAATTGGCCTGGAGGTCAATTCCTTCCAGTGACACCAACAGCAATCAAGGCTCAACTACAACAAAACTGTGCACACAGCCCACAAAGGGGTGCACCAAGGGTGTCCACCTCAGGTGATTGGGGAGACTGAGCCACTGGGCCCTATAGAACACCTACTACACAAGGCCACTCTATCAACTCAAGGAGACTTAGCAACTACCTAATACATTGAAACAAAGGGAAGCAGCCAAAATGCGGAGACAAAGAAACATGTCACAAGTGAAAGAAATGGAAGAAAGAAAACTACTGCATATAGAGTTCAAAACCACACTTTTAAGGTTACTCAAGAATCTTCTAGAAACCTCTGAGGAACTTAGTGAGACTTTCAAGGATCTTAGTGAGCATGCCAAAAAAATGGAAAAGGACCAGTCAGAAATTAAGCATACACTGACTGAAATAAAGAATAATATACAGGGATTCAACAGTAGATTAGAGGATCCCAAGAATCAAATCAATTATATGAAATAAGAGGAAGCAAAAAACACCCAACCAGAAGAACAAAAAGAAAAAAGAATCCAAAAATATGAAGATAGTGTAAGGAGCCTCTGGGACAACTTCAAGCGTACCAACATCTGAATTATGGGGGTGCCAGAAGAAGAGAAAGCAAGATACTGAAAACCTATTTGAATAAATAATGACAGAAAACTTCCCCTACCTGGTGAAAGAAATAGAATTACAAGCCCAGGAAGTGCAGAGAACCCCAAACAAGAGGAATCCAAAGAGGACCACACCAGGACACATCATAATTAAAATGCCAAGGGCAAAAGACAAAGAGAGAATATTAAAAGCAGCAAGAGAAAAACAGTTAGTTACTGACAAGGGAGTGCCCATATGACTGTCAACTGATTTCTCAACAGAAACTATGCAGGTCAGAAGGGAGTGGCAAGAAATATTCAAAGTGATGAATAGCAAGAACCTACAACCAAGAATACTCTACCCAGCAAAGCTATCATTTAGAATCGAAGGTCAGATAAAGAGCTTCACAGACAAGAAAAGCTAAAGGAGTACATCACCACCAAACCAGTATTATATGAAATGCTGAAGAGTATTCTTTAAGAAAAGGAAGAAGAAAAAGATAAAGATAAAAAATATGAACAACAAAGTGACAACAAATACATATCTATCAACAAGTGAATCTAAAAACCAAATGAATAAAAAATCTGATGAACAGAATAAACTGATGAATGGAATAGAATCAGGGGCATGGAAATGGAACAGACTGACGATTCTCAGAGGGAAGGGGATGTAGGGCGGTGTGAGAAGAGTTTAGACAAAGATCTTATATGCATGTATGCATTACCTATGGACACAGACAATAGGGTGGTGAGAGCCTGGGGTTGGGTGGGAACCGGGTGGAGGGGAGTTATGGGAGGAAAAAGAGGGACATCTGTAATAATCTCAACAATCAAGATTAACTGAAAAAAAATTAACTATCAAACATCTGGGCCTTTTTCTAAGTGATCCACATGGATTTACTTTTTATAAGTAAGTTTGAGAAATGGCATAGCCAAAGGTCACCTGTTGCCAAGATCATTGTCATTAATTCCCTTGAGCATGAAGAATAAACAGACTTGTTTCTCTGCATATGATAAGGACATTGAAAGGTCTAACACAATTTATGCCAAGATGCTAATCAAATCACCTCTCTGGAATATTATGTGGTTCTGTCTTACCTGAATTTAAAACAGAGTATATATGTTATATAGTACCATCTTACATAATGTGTAGTTCGTGTTTTTAAGTGTTTAACAATCTTGTATCTTTAACCAAGGCCATAGTTTATATACTAACATATTTAAAGTACATGCAAATACAGCAGGGTGGTTGTCCAGATATGTTACAAACCGTCTCATAGAGAAACCAGTGGGTATTTCCTAAGTACTATGCCTTCTTACTCCTGTCTCATAATTAGTCAACAATTTGCTTATTTCACAGTCACTTTTGCGTTCCTACTTGTGCCTAGAACAGTGGAAGACCACTTAGTGAGGAAACAACTTACATCTGCAAACCTTCATTCTAAGGAAAAGTGACATTTGAAGAGTTCATGAAAAGGACACAGTTTTCAAAACAACATGGGTCTTATTTTAGCTTAGCTTGTGAGTTATACTTTTCTTTTACAACTAAATAGACTTCTTATATATGAACTGCTGTAATTTTAATAGAGTGCATATAAGGGAATTCCCATAATCTCGTATATGGAGGATGAACTTTTTATGGAATGGATAAATATCCTTACAGGTTTATGCTATTTGGAGTAAACCTCTCTATATTCTTTCAGTTTCTCTGGCTGCTTTCAGTTGTTGTCAGCCCTAAGGAAAGGTGTACTGCATCATTTTGTAAATATCAATTTTGGGGAGTGATTCAGAGGCTATATTTTGTTGACCATTTGGGGATGATTGATTATTTTTAGAATGCTATTTTAATGCTTTATAGGTTTCTCATCCAACTTTTCCCAAAGTCCTTGGGTAAGGGCATTTTTGTACTAAAATGAATCTTGTTAAGCTCAGGTGTTTTTAATGTGTACTGCACCGATTATATGGATCAATTTGACATCATTGTCCACTGTCAGTCTCTAAAAGCCTGTTATAGCCACTTCCTAATCCCACTTTTAGCCTTGATGATTATACATTTGTTCTCAGTTCACATAGTGGCATGCCAGTGTTTCCTGTCAGCCACACTGCTGTTTCCTGAGCTGTGTGCTGCTCACCTTCTGCATCACTGCATCTTGAACATCTGGCTGATTGTGACTGCCTTGTGCAACTGGTGTTTCCCTTCTCCTGGACATTTGGTGCTTATTGTGCAGTCTCCAGTTCGTTCATCAGACTTGTGCTGAGCACATTACAGTCATTAAAGGCCAAGTTGAACGTGTAGGGAAGGAAAGGCTTTCTCTTCTGCTTAGGTTTAGTTCTAAGGCCCTGAAAATTACACTGACAAAAGACAGTGTAATTAACAGGAGAAAAAGCATACAAATTTTGTTTGATGTTGGTATTTTAATTTTTACATGAACACAGGCCTTCACAGAAAAGAAGTGAAGACCCAAAGCAGCAATTAGACCTGGGATCTCATATACCATTTTAACAAAGGGTGATAAATTATGGAGAAATAACTAGACAAAGGAAGCAGGGTGGTTGGGGCTTTAGGGGTGATATATGGGAAATAATGATATTTAGTAAGATTTGTCATGTCCACTCAAGTTTGGTGCCTTCTGTGTTGATGAATCATTCCCAATGACTAAGTCACCATCCTGTTCCTATAATGGGAGAGGGAGACACCTTTACTAGTGGAATTTTATACTTCCTTTACAAAGGGAAATGTAGACCCTGATTTTAGACAGAAAAGGAAGGGCAAAGAGCTTTTCCTGCACCTGCTGTGTCTGAGTGGCCTTCAGCTCAAAATAATTCTAAAGCCCAAGTGGCATATTTTGGGGTGCATATCCTTGTCCCCTTTAAAAGATGTAGTGTCTATTCCAGCCGTGGGCAAACTACTGCCCGCAGGCCGGATCCGGCCCATTTGAAATGAATAAAACTATTGAAAAAAAAGACCATACCCTTTTATGTAATGATGTTTACTTTGAATTTATATTAGTTCACACAAACACTCCATCCATGCTTTTGTTCTGGCCCTCCGGTCCAGTTTAAGAACCCATTGTGGCCCTCGAGTCAAAAAGTTTGCCCACCCCATTCCCAAGGAGCTTAGTGTCTGGTGGAGTGACAGAGGGCAAGCATGTGGCGCAGTGCCGATGTATCTGTTACAGTGGGAACATGGACGAAAGAGAGCCTATACCTTCCTGTGTTTGTCCGAGGAGGATGAGCAGTTGAGCTGAGCTCTGGAGGATGCACAGAGGTTCACTGAGTGCAGGTCTCTGAGCAAAGGGCAAGCACACTCACAAAGTCGGGGCATGGGAAGAGAGCTTGGTTTGTATGAGGTACCATATGATGATGGTTGTCATTTGTTAACTGGGAAAGCAGTTTCTTGGGGAAAGTTCCGGAATAGTGGTTTAGTTTCGAAGCTGTTCTTACAAATATCTTCACTGCCCTTAATGTAGTTGAAGAGCCAGGAGAAAACAGGAAGAGCAGAGGATTAAAAAAAAAAACACCTATGGGCACAATTTTTGTCTTTTTCACTTGTGGTCCCTCTTTCTGCCAGGCATTATACCTTCATGGCCAGAGTCCCTACTGAGGCCCCCACCACAGTTGCCCTCTCCCTTCCCACTGCTCCTTTCTCTAAAATCATCTGTCTGTCTACCCATTTCTACCCCAATCTCTACAGCATTAATTTGAGAGAACTATTAGGGGAGAAAGTAAGCATAAAGTAATACACATTAAATTTTGAATGTGAAAAAATTCTCAAAACTCCCAAATATAGTATTCTAATTGCTTAAAAGGGATATATTAAAACATAAATCTCTGGTGAAATTTTAGGAAATAGGACAAAGCGAAGGGAGAATATTCAAGATACTCAGCATGCTGCCTCACATACTGACATTCCCATGCTAGTCCCTTTTTCATGCAGCCTCTTTATCTGCTTCTGGACCAGTGGATCTACTCAGGGACCATCTCATCCCCATCTCATTAATTAGCTGGATGTGAGGAGGGACTTGTGGTGGAAGGAGGGAGGGGACCAAGGCAGCCATTCATACTACTATTTTATTCATAAGCCACTCATTTTAAGCCTTCAACAGGTTGTCATTGAAAATGATAAATCCTCATTTTTAAAATATTTTTTGGAAATAATGAGATTTCCAGCAGACACCAGATTTCAAACATGCTGAGATTTGACTGTCACTGAACATTTTAAAGACAGTATTTCCAACTTGTGGCATGAAGACATTTACTAGTATAACAAGAGGCCCTTGTATCCAAAAGCATGTTGAGCTCTGTGTCTTATGTGAGAAAGAAATATTCTGTATTGAAAATATATGCAGTATTCTGTTTTAAATGTGTGTAACTGTTATGGGACATAAACTTCAGAGTCATTTTAAAAGTGCTACTGATGCCTGGCCTGTGTCACTCAGTGGTTGAGCATCAACCACCAATGGTTGTGCCTCGACCTATGAACCAAGAGCTTGTCTGTTTGATTCCCAGTCAGAGCATATGCCAGGTTTCAGGCTTGGTATCATTGTGGGGTGTTCAGGGGGCAGCTGCTTGATGTTTCTCTCTCATTAATGTTTCTATCTCTCTCTCTCCCTCTTTCTTCCTTTCTTTTAAAAATCAATAAAAACTTTTTAAAAGTGCTATTGAGTTCATAATAGACTTTTGTCATGTATATATTCTCAGTAAATTGTCAATAAAAGTACACCCACTCTTAAACTTGAATAGGTTTGAAACCATTGTTTCAGATTGTAATTTTGGACTACTTAATTTGGAATCATAGCAACATAAGTAAAAAACAAAACAAACGTCTTTAAACGTGGTGGTTTTGGATATTGAGTGTTCTTAAAGTCTCAAGAAATCTAACATCTAAAGTTATTTTGTTAACACTGAAAATCATTATGCTAATTTGTAATCTTAAACTAAACATGAGTTTGCTTTCTAAGTGTTCCATGGAGGATCTCAGGGAACTGTCTGCCCAAGCACTTAAGTTTTCTCACCTCAGACAGGAACAGTTCTTGAAGTAGAAATGGAATTGGCAAAGCCCCATTTTGAGCCCCTGCCCAAAATGATTAAGAGAGCAATTCCTCACTTAGCTTTATTCCTTGAGCTTTAAAGGCTTTTGGATTCTGTAGTGTCCTAATAAAATGCAGATGTTCCAGGGAAATAGTAAACCTCAAAACACAGAATCTTGGCTCTGAAGAGCTGGAAGGGTCTTATCCTATAAAAACTTTTCACAGAACTTAGTGGACAGCTAGCTGAGTATAAAATGCTGGGGTGAAAGATAATGCAACCTACTGCAGGCAGGACAATTCGCTCCAAGAGGAGGCCCAAGGAGCCAGGGGGCCAGAGGGAGCAGGGTGGGGTGCTAGGATGAGTCCATCCACCCCACTGTTTGCCCACACCCAGCTGCATGTTTCTGAACTTTCTATTCAGATCCCTTTCAAAAGAAAAAAGTCATTTTCGTTCAGGTAGAAATGCTCAAGTTATAGACTTTCAGATGCAGGCCTTTGACACATTCTTTGGAGTCAAACATAAATTCTAAGTGGTATTTTCTCTGACTGCATTTTATTTTTTATCTGACGCAGGAGAAAGCAGCCAAAGCTTTCCCCCCACTCCGATAGTGAGAGTAATCTCAGGGGATTGCTTTAGTTCACATTTGTCAGATGGTCACTTGTTCCTGAATAAGATACGGAAATATAAATTTTTAATAATTAATGAATACCTAAACTTAGTATCCATGTTATTCTCATGATTAGAAAAACCCATACTATATAGGCTTCAACACCAGGCCCAATCATTATGAGTTGTGTTTGTTCTTTTTTTAATATAATTGTACATTGCCTCATTTTTAGATTTTAGATGTTATTACCTTCTTTCTTTTATTTTTTTTTCCTCCCACTCCTCCAACTCTCTAGAAATGCATGTGACTTTAGCTTTTTGAAATGTTTCAAGATTCTTTTATAAATAGGAGCCAGTCTAAGTCACTGGTAGATCTGAGAATTGTCTTACTGAGCAAATTCCACTGACACCACTATTGTACTTAACTCCAAATGTTAGGAGCAAGGGGATGCTTTTGGTTTTTGTATCCTTATGTTTTCTGTTGACCAAAAAAAAAAAAAAAAAGTCATTTCTTCCTTCCAAATGTTAGATATTGGAAGAACTTGTAGTCTTGGGTTTAGAATTTAGGAATAGAAAATATTGATACAAAACCTAGGGGTAATCTTAACCCATGAACAGATTTTTTAATGTGTCAAAGGACTGCATCTGAAAGTCTATAACTTGAGCATTTCTACCTGAACAAAAATGACTTTTTTCTTTTAAAAGGGATCTGCCATGAATCCATAGCAAATGGAGCTTTTCTAAATCTTTTTAAAATGTTGCATAACGAGCATGCTAGGTTTCCAAGGATGGAAAGTTTCTGGTTAATACAAACCTTTTATCTACCATTTAGTCTGTCAAAAATTACCAATTTTCAAAGCAGTAGAATGTCTTATAAAAGTTACTAAATCAGAAAGTTTTAAAATCTTTTGTTGCCTTATGTTATCATTTGATTAACTATTTAAATTGGTGAAGCTCAAAAATTTTGATTAATAAAAATTTCTGGTTGTAAAAATTCCAGTTAATAATAGATTTTACTATAGTATTGCTACATTAAAGTGGTATTTTAGGTTGTGAACAAATGAGCTATAAGGAATTATAGGCACATAGTAAGCATGCTTATTAAATGTACTGGATGAATTAAATGCATGAATAGTAGCACATAAGAATAAATAGAGAAATACATTCATACAATGAATATTTTTAAGTAATGAATTATTTAAGTTTGTAACATCACTAAAATCAGGAAAGTGTTGAATATGTCAAAATACAACTTACGGTTATTGGGGAATATTTTGTGTATTTATAGAATCATCTGCTTATTTGAATTTTTAATTCTAAAGCCATATGATAACATTACAAAAAAGTTATACCATTGAAAGCTAACAACCATCCACAATCTCACCGAATTAATGAAACTATATTTTCAGGAGTGCTTACTAGTTCTTCTTCTTATGATGAGTTACACATATCTGTCTTTTTATTCTTCTTTAACTTACTGTCATAAATATCTTGGTCATATTTATTGATAGCTACATTATGGTTCATCAAGTGGATGTGTCATGTAATGCAGAATGAGCTTCTTTATGTAGATATCTCTTTTTTCTTGGATTATGTAATTAGCACATATCTTCAGAAGAGGCAGTATTAGGTAAAAGTATATGAATTTTTTAGTGGGTTTTGATACATGATATCAAATTACTTTCAAAGGTTCTTTTGACAATTTATACTATCACTAATAGAGTATCTCACCTTACTCTTGTTATTATTGTTTATATATTGGCCAATATATAATTGGCCAAAAATGTTAGTTCATTTTTGGTAACATATAGGGCTGAACATTTTTTCTTTTCTGTGAATTATCTGTTTTTTCCTATAGAAAGTATATTATTCGAGTCTTAATTTTTTCCAACTGTTGCTTCAAAATAATAGTCTTTTGCCACTTGTGGTAACTGTTTTTTTTAATCTGTCATTTCCCTTTCCACTGTATTTTTTTAAACGTGCAAGATTAGTGTTTGTGTTACATAAGATCTGTTGATCTTTGATAATCTCTTCAAAAGTATGGAAGATCCTTCTGTTGGTAACTTTAAAGATTTAATTTGTTTTTTTTTAAATTTGTTCATATTTTATTTTTGATGCTCAATTATTTAATTTATCTGGTATGCTTTTAAATTTATTTCATAATTGGCCAGTTTTCACAATACCATTTATTACTTTCTCATTTGTTCTGATATTTCCTTTCAGTTTAACATATGGTTGAGTCTGTTTGGGGTATATTTCATTTTAATGATATACCCATCTCTTCTTGTTTTCCATGATCTTTTAATTATTATTTTATGAAGTGTTTTAATATCTGGTAAGGCTAGGCTGCCCACTCCTCTAGCTTTTAAAAAAAATATATCATCAAAGTTGCAATGTCAGGATTACTGATATCATATTCTTTTCCATACCCCAAGGTCTTTGAAAAGTTGAAAAGAATTTCAGTTTTTTCATCAGATTTTTATATTTAACAGTTTCAATTCTTTTGTTAATTTCTGTAGTATGTATAATTTTGATTCACGTTATTTATTTTGTTGATGTTTCAAAGTGTGTTAGCATGTATTTGAGCAAAGTTTTCCTCAGTCATCTTAGGGTCCCTGGCTGGATCTAAAAATTAAACTGACAAATTAACAGGACAAAAACATACAAATTTATGTAATATAAGTTTATGTGACATGGGGGCCTTCATAAGGAAATGAAGACCTGAAGAAACAGACCTGTGTATTGTTATGGGAGGTTGGATGGAGAATCACAGTAGTGGAGGATGCCACAGGTGAAGGGGTATAAGGTGAGTGTAGAAAACGGGGTGGGCTTGGGGGAGGGGAGAGATTTAACAAGGCCCCTGTGCTGGGATTCTTCTCAAAGTCCCTCAGTTTTGGGGTCAGGATGCTCCTCTCCTCCGGGTATGAGGATCCCGTTTCAGGGGAGAAAGGTTGCAGGAAGGAAGGAGTAATCTTGATTCTGCTATTTTCTCAGATTCCTTCAGCGTAAAATCTTCAGTATGCCAGGGTGCCATATTTTGGTATGGCATGTTCTGGACGCCATTATTCATCACATTTTTACATCTCTTCTGCATCTGTGCTGGCATACTGTCTCTCATATCTCAGTTTGGGTGTGTTTACTTTTTTCTCTTAGGTTTTATTTTCCAGAATTTTATCTCTTAGTTTAAATACAAATGTAATTTTATATTGTTTACATGAATGTCTAACTAAAAATGATCGGAAACCCTCTTTATGTTGTTTCTGGAAATGGAAAGGATGAGAACATACCCTTGGTTAGAGCTGGGGTTCAGGACAAAAAATATCGATCTGATCACCTCGTTTTTGTCTCCTGCTGTATGAAGTCACTGAGCCATTGAACAGGGACTTAAGGGGTTCCACAGAATGGGATAGAGTTGTTGTGGAGGGAACCCACCTAGGGTGCTTGTCTGTCAACAGTAAAGATGGCCACAGGTCATGCTTGTTTGTGATTATGCATTCTGTTAGTGCTGAAGATTTTCCTTTTTAGATGATTTTGTTGATATTTTTAAGAGAGTTAAGGAGAGGCCATTTCTGTCATTTCTGTGAATTGTGCCAGCTTCCCGATCTTACATTTCTTTCATTATTCATTCTATAAATATTTGTACGAAGTAAAAATCTGAAGTGGGTGCACAGTTATAGTTCACCTCGAGCAGTGGTTTAGTCTGATCCTTGGACCCCACAGCGTCGGCATCACCTGGGAGCTGGTTAGAAATGCAAATTCTCTGTCCCCCAAGTACTGAACCAGATATTCTGGGCATGGGGCCCAGCAATCTATGTTCATCAGCCGTTGAGGTGATTTTGATGCCACTAAAGGTTGAGACCACTGGCCTACTTTCTTTATTTATAACCCCTTTGAAAAGCAGGTTTGTACTGATTTTCCAGAATCTTTCATGCAGTAATAAAAAAAATATCTTGGGAGTTTGGAAGGATTCCTATAGAGATCTAAACCTCTTCTCTTCTCCCTCTTCCAAATAATTGTTATTGAGTAGGTCACAGTACCCTAAGTAAAATTCAGGAAAGTTTCAGATGTGATGTAAAACTTTTAGGAAATTGGCTGTTGTCTAAATATCCATCACACAGAGCTTCTAGCCTGAAATTTTTTAGTCCTACAGGAAAAAAAAAAAAAGGAAACCACCCAAAACATGGGGTAACACTTCATAAGTTATACAGCATTTTTATGTATTGTTTCTGGAAAAAGTACCTTCTGTCAACATATCACAGAATAGCACTTTCAAATGGAGTTGAACCAGTCCTTGGCCTGTGTGACTCATCCTATCCATTTGGTTATCTGTCATCCCTGCAGGAAGTACAGCAGTCTCCATGCTACCTGAACTCATTCAAGGCCACTAAGCTCTGCTGCCAACTTCCCACCTTTAGCCTTGAACAGGTTCAAAGATCATGAAGCCTCTGCCCACAGATTGAGTGCATTTCTCACTTATCCATTAACCTTAAGCTAATCATCCTTTAAGCAATAAAACGACCAGGAAAAGGAATACAAAAATACCTTCAGGTTTTTTGTTAATAGTTACATTTAAATTTTTTTGAAATATCACTGTCAAATTCAAAAGGTCTTAAATTCCTTACTGCTAATCTGATGTTCATATAATTTTACCAAAACATAGACAGGATTTGGGATTACCTCTTCCTTCCTCAATGAAAAGTTAATAAAAATAGAAATGTAGTATTTAAGAACTGGACATGATCTTCTTATGGATCTCATCCACCACCCCCTCCTTCCCCCTTAACCAATGGGCATCCGAGGCTAGAGACCCACAGCTCACCTGGGCTGCCTTGTCCCTGCCAGAAAAAATAAGGTACAGTTCAGCATTTCTGTCTTACTCTCTTCAGCAAACCTTGTACACATTGTGTTTCTGCAGTATCAATATGCTAATATTCTAGATAGTGGTCATTTCCTTCAGGGTAATTGACAGAAATTTTTTAAGTGTTCCAGAAGTTTAGATATTAGAATAGTGTTTGTTTCCTGTGACATGGGTTTAGGAAACAGCTGTTCAGTAGCTGCTCAGAACTTGGTGACGACGTCTCCTGAGGAGTTGCCATGAGCTCTTTGTTGTTTAAAAGTTATTTATTCTGACTGCCTGCAATTATTCTAAACCACCACACTTTAGGTAAGGACCATCCTTTCTTAGTTGCATGTTAAGGAAATAAAATAAGTACCATTTGGTTCTTGATAAATGTGTGTAAGGGGTATTTGTGTGTGTGCATGTATGTGTGTTGGAGGAGGGTGAAGAAAACTTCTGTAAAAAGTCATTTCACTTTCTTTTTAGAAATGTGTTTATTTTAGCATGCTCAGGAGAATTAATTTTTGAAATACCAATTCTGAGGAATAAGGGCTCTATAATACTTTAGAATACTTATAGAAAGAATATATGGTATAAAGTAATTTTAAGTCTGTCGTAGAGAGTAATTATTCATGAAAGCTAAATAGAAAACCTTTAAAAACTGTGGAATCCTAGGGCACAGAAGTTGATATTTTAAAGATCTATATATAAAAACCCCAATTCTAGAAAAATGTTTTAGTGTGTCTTTTTGGTCCGATCTGAGACAGCTTGTATTCATTTTTTACGGTGGGAGCAAGAGGTTGTGTAGACTTTAAAAATGGTTGAGTTTGTATTTTGAAAACTAACGTAAGGCAGAAATAAAACATAGCTGTTAAATATAGTACAAGTGCAGAATTAGTGGGTTTTAAAATGAAGGAAATCTTGTTGCATTGTATATTTTTTCATTGTCTAACAAGTCCTCAGTTCCTGAATAGAATTTTTTAAATTAAATGTTTTACTATGTCCAAATGTAAAGAAAAGTAAAGTTATGGAAAAAAGAGAAATATCTCAAGGAACTAAAAGTACCTTTAGAAAAAGCAATAATTAAAATATATAAGAGGAAGTTGAAACTTATTTCTAACAGACACACACTCTGGAGAAAAGAAGGGAGATAGGTAACAGATTCCTTGCATTACAGTTAGTAAGTCTCACCAGGTGCTGGCAGAGTGGGGGCACCCAGACAGGCATGGTGATGGGGATAGGAAATGGAACAGCCACTCCGAAAAAGAGTTTGGCTGTTCCTTTCCAAACAGTGCACTTATCATATGACCCAGGAATTGCATTCTTGCATATTTATCTCAGAGAAAGGACTTATTTTCATTCAGGAACTAATATACTAATGTTCATAGCAGCTTTATTCATAATAGCCGATAGTGAATGAATGAATTCAGTGAATGACTGGTTAAATAAACTGTGGCACATCTATACCATGAAATTCTATTTAGCAAGAAAAAGGAACAAATTGTTAGTGCATGCAACAACTTGGATGACCCTCAAGGAAATTTTGCTGAGTGGAAAAATGAAAGGGTATACACTTCATGATTCTATGTATGTAAAATGTGTGAAATAACATCCTATATAATAATCCTATATAATAAAAGGGTAATATGCAAATCAACTGAACAGCAGAACCATTGTTCATTATGATGTGCATTGACCACCAGTGGGCAGACACTCAACTCAGGAGCTGCCCTGTGGTGGTCAGTGCACTCGCATAGGGCTCATGGCTGGTGAGTGCAGCTGCGGTGGCGGGAGCCTTTCCCACCTCCTCAGCAGCGCTAAGGATGTCCGACTGCAAGAGGGTGCAGGCTGGGCTGAGGGACCCCCCCCTCCCTCGAGTGCATGAATTTTGTGTACCCGGCCTCTAGGAATTATAGATTTGGAGAACAGGTTAGTGGTTAGGGAAAGGAGGGTATGGTTACAAGAAGGTGATCTGGGCAACTAAGATAGTACAGTTTGAATATCTTGATTGTGGTTGTTACACAAGACTGTACATAAAACATCCGAGGGCTCCCCTGCCTGGCCCCCAAACACACACAATGCATGTGTGACTAGTGAAGTCAGACTAAGCGCTGTGGAAGGCACCAGTGTCTATTGTTTGGATTTTGATATTGTACCATCTTGTTTATACATAACATTGCGGAAGTTCAGGGTGGATGCACAGGACTACCCTACACGTTTTTTTACAACATCCTCTGAACCTGTAATTGTTTCAAAGAAAAAAGTTAAAAACAGCAATTCTTCCAGTGATACAAAAAAAAAGATTGAATATAGTAATTTCATCTAGTTCACGGAAAACAGAAAACCTGATGTATGTACACCCAAATGTTAAGTTGTGGTCATCTATTTTTGGTGATTTCAGAGGACTTTTAAAAATTCTACCACACTAACAGATTTAGGTATTATCTTTTAGAGGTCCTGTAGTTTGACAGATGGTTAACAGTTAAGTTTTTATCAAAAACAGTTTGGAAAGTATTTGCTTATTATTTGTATTTAGAAATTTGTTTAGAAATTTACAGGGATTTTACATTTCTGCCTTGATCATGTCATATGTATCTTAGTATCACAAAAGTCATACTCTCCTACAGTATAAAAACATCTGAACTCTAATATTTAAATCATAGGTTTTAAATTTATTCTTAGTCTGTTATTTATCTTGAATGAAAAGTTCTCTTAATCTTTAATATTATGAAAAGATTACCAAAATTTTTCTTAACTCATATTTAAATTTTACTGTTTCTCTTTTAACATTGAAGAGGTTCTCACTAACTCTTCTACTAGAGAGGGTTATCCTGGTTTTCCTCACATCACCTGTGCCCTTCCTCCCAGCAGCTGTGGGCCATTTTCCGGCCTAACACCTCACTGTCTTTTGCTACTTAGAGCAGTGCTGTTAAAGGCTTAGCTGTGGAATAGGTTGAAATGGTTCCTAAAATGAGCCTGATGGATTTTAAAAACTATTTCATATATTTTGTGGAACCCTTGTGCCCTATTAAAACTTATAATTGAGAATTGATTATGCCATCTTCACTGGTAATGGGATTTTGTTGTTGTTTTGAGTAATTTATCCATTTGAAATTGGTAGTGGTTGCTAAAGTGGAAGTTGCAGTCAGATAAAACTTGAGCAATGATCTGGAGTTGAAATAAAAGAGAAACAGACCTGGGTTGATAATGGAATTAAATGATTACTCCTGACTCCTGGTAGAAAAACTACGGCAATTCTTTCATGGTTCTTTTTTTTTTTTTTAATCTTAAGGCTATGTTTTGCAGTTGTATAATTCTTTGTGTTTGTTTTGCTTTCCCCAGTATAATAAATGACATCGTAAATGCAAACAAGGCATCATTTTTCCTTGTAGAAGTCCATAATTTATATTTTTCTAGAGTCATTCTAAATTCACATGCTACTCACCCTCTAGATTTGAAATATTCCCTCAGATGTCCTTCCATCATTTTGCTATTCCCAAATGTGGTTGTTTCTTGGTGAAAACTGGGCTGGTGATTCCAGGACAAACAGCAGAATTAGAACATCCTCGTGCAGGCGTGCGGCTGAGGGTGAACCTTCCTGGCTGCTGAGCGGGACAGTGGTTCTGCCTTTGCTCTGTGCTCTTCCTCCACGGCCTGAGCGTGGAGCTGGAGTGTGACCGTTCACCATCAGTCTCGCCCAGTGGCAGTTCTGAGGGGCAAGGAGCTCTGAATCAGTGTGCGCCCATATAGGGCAATTGAAGTATTTCAAACAAGTGTGTAAAGTGCTTTAAAACTTAAAACAATTGTTTTCTCCCTTTTTAAACAAATGTTATTTTAAGTTTCCTAATCCAAACCTCCCCTTTTGTGAGGTTGAGACATGATTAGAGTTCATTCCCATACTAAAAACCTAAGATAAAAAACCATAGGACTGGTTGAGGTCAGAATCTGGCAGGCACAGTGACTCCTGGCCCACCACCCTAGAGTGGAAGGCCCAGACCTGCTCCGATTTAAAATGAGTTAAAGAGGGTCACCTGGGTGAGGTACAGGGCCTGAGAGAGAAGGGGCTGCTTTGGCGTTGGCTGTGCTGTGGGCCTCACCATTCAGGCCTCACCCGAGGTCTGCAGTCTCCTGAACTCAGCAGCCATCTCTGCCAATAATGAGATCAGCCTGCATGATGTCGAGGTCTATGGCTTCAACTATGACTACATGCTGGCCGAGTACTCAGACTCACTGCATCCAGAGATGTTCAGTGCCTCCTGGGACATCCTGATTGAGCACTGCAAGTACCCAGAGGGCATTCGGAAGTATGACTACAATCCCAGCTTTGCTATCCGTGGCCTCCACTATGACATTCAGAAGAGCCTTTTGATGAAGATTGTTGCCTTCCATTATGTGCAACTGGGAATGGCCCAAAGGGGTCTGCAATCTGTGCCAGATGAGGAGGTGATCGACCTGTATTGGGGGAACCCAGCACATCCCACCCTACCAGATGAGTGACTTCTATGGCAAGGGTCTCTCCATCAAGCAGTTCATGGACATCTTCTTGCTGCCACAGATGCCATTGCTCTCCTGCGTGGTGGGTCACTTCTTGGGCCATGGCCTGGAGTTTGACCAAGCGCACCTCTACAAGGATATAACGGATGCCATTTGAGATGTGCACGTGAAAGGCCTGAGGTACCAGTGGATTGAGTGGGACATGGAGAAGTACAACCTGAGCGGGGATGAGACATTCACTGTCCTGAGCTGCCTGGTGGACCATGGGAAACAGTTGCTCCTCATCACCAACAGCCCTTTCAGTTTCATGGACAAGGGGATGCGGCACATAGTGGGTCCCAACTGGCGCCAGCTGTTTGATGTGGTCACACAGGTGGACAAGCCCAGCTTCTTCACCGGCCTGCGCAAGCCTTTCAGAAAATGTGATGAGAAGAGCTCGCTCCAATGGGACCACATCACTAGCTTGGAAAAGGGCAAGATCTGTCGGCAGGGAAACCTGTTTGACTTCCTGTGTCCCACAGAATGGCATGGCTCCTGTTTGCCCTACTTTAGAGACTACCTCTTCAGTGACCTGGAGGACCTCATGCTGTGACACGGCTGGCGCACAGGTGCTATCATCCCTGAGCTGGAGTGTGGGATGATCTACATGGAGCAGTACATGCACTCGCTAATGTGGCAGCAGGCACTCCCGGGGCTGCTGCAGCACATGCAGACCTACCAGGATGCCGAGTCATGGCAGGTGCTGGCTTTCTCGATGAAGGAGCGGCAGGAGTTGAGGTGTATCACCAAGGCCCTGTTCAACACTCAGTTTGGGAGCATCTTCCACACCTTTCACAACCCCACCTACTTCTCAAGGTGCCTCATGTGCTTCTCTGATCAGGCCTCCCTCAGCTGCCTGCTCAACTACTGCATGGACTTCACCTTGTCCCCGTGCCGTCTGCCCCTGCAGCAGGAGACGCTACTCCTGGATGGACCAGCTCTGCACCGGCTGCATGAAGACACCCTTCCTCAGTGACATGGCCCACATCCGCTGAGGACACCTTTATTGTCCATAACAGGCCCCAGCCCTCCTGCCCCGCCCACTCTGGGCAGCATCTGTCCAGATGGGCAATAAAGTGATCTCGCTCCCAAAAACAAAAACAGTAGGACTTACAATTGAGAAACATGAGAGAACTGAACTGAAGCAGAAGTCTTGAGAAGAATGAAAGTTTCCAAGTTACATAAGTATATCTTATAGAAAATCTTAATTCAATTCAAACAGCATATTCTTTCATGAAAATCCCTCTGATGCTTTCTACATGGATCTTTGTTTTGGAGCTGCTTATTCTGGAATTGTCTTTTAAAAAGTTAGTTGGCCTTTGTGTGCAGTGTTTGAAGCATACCTAATCTGCTCCAGGGCTGGCCATCGCCGGCACGGGGGGGGGGGGGGGGGGGGGGGGGGCGGGCAGCAGGCGGGCTGCCGGCTGAAGGGAGACAGAGGAAAGGCCGTCCTCTCAGTCTTCTCTCTGCTCTTGGGGGCGCACTCTGATATTCCTTGCATGTTTATCACTGGCACTGAGAGGTAACTAACTCCGAATTGTCTGGTTCCTGGTAATGCTTCATATCATTTCCTTTTAAAGAATCTGCTGTTTTAAATAGTGCTGATATTAACATTAGCTGTCAGCTATTGGTCAGTGCCGTGTGTCTGGTGATTCACATGTGTTACCTCATGTAATTCTGCCAACAATCTTATGAAATAGGTCTTTTTACCTTTCCTGTACAGAGGAGGAAGTTGAGACACAGAGAGATTAAGTTAATTCTAGCCAGTAGTAGATGTTCTGGCCTGGGCTTCTCTGGAAGCAGACCCCTAGATGAGGATTTTGCTGCAGGAAGTTTGTTTGGGAGGTGATCCCAGGAAGCAGGAGCAAGAGAGCAGAGAGAGCGAGCAAGGAAGAAAGTTAATAAAGGGATGGACTATTCAAGTTGCTGCCACAGCCGAGGGTCTGCAGCTCTACCAGGACCTCTGAGTTGTGCTCAGATGACTTCTAGAGTCATCCACCCAAAGGATGGGAGACTGTGCTGTGGTACACTGACTTCTGTCAGCCTTCAGTTGAAAGCCGCCTTCATTCCCCAGAACTTGTTAGGCTGGCTTTTCTGTTCCAGGATTCAGAGAATACTCCGACCAGAAAGTCATATAGGTACACAGGCATGGCCTTGCCGTGGGGCCTGTGGGCATATGAAGGAGGTCACACAGAGCTGCCTTCCAGAGTTGCAGCTGAAATCAGAGGTAGGCTGAGGGAGGGATGTGGTGTGAGGCACCAGAAGCGCCTGCTAAAAGGGATAAGACCCCAGCCCCACTGACTGATTCAGAAACTGTGCTCTTTTCAGGTTACATCTCCCTGTAAACAAAGATATGAGGTGCATGTATAAGTTAGGGTGGTGTGGAAATATAGAATGCACATCATCAGTCTTATACATAGAATTACATGTCCTTGGGAAGATTTACTTTCCTGTTTGTGTTGCTTTGGTTAATGATAAACTTGTATTTCTTGCATGTATGTAGATTACAATAGAAGAATGCCCAGAATATTCTAAGTATTGGATACTATAACCAGTTTGGAATAAAAATATACCCCATTATCGAGTTTTTAAGATACATATCATGCCTACAGGATTTTATAAAACTCAGAGTTGTGAAGTGTGATGTTGAGTGTGGGTGTAAGGCAATGACTAAGGCAGATCAGCCATATGGAGCTTGCCGATCATTGTACATACTGCTATGGTGTGTTTTTTGTTGTTTAAAAAAATTTCTTGGTAGCATCCTAGAGTTTTTCATTGAGATATAATTGATATATAACATTGTGTAAGTTTAAGGTGTACAACATGTTGATTTGTTGTATTTATATATTGCAATATAAATACCACTGTAGAGTTAGCAACACCTCCATCACTTCACATAATTATCCTATATAATAAAAGACTAATATGCAAATTGACCAAATGGCCAAAAGACCGGTCACTGTGACACGCACTGACCACCAGGGGGCAGACGCTCAATGCAGGAGCTGCCCTCTGATGGTCAGAGCGCTCCCACAGGGGGAGCGCTGCTCAACCAGAAGCTGGGCTCAAGGCTGGCAAGTGCAGCAGCAATGGTGGGAGCCTCTCCAACCTCCGCGGCAGTGCTAAGGATGTCTGCTGGCTTAAGCCTGCTCCCCGCTGTCAGTCAGACATCCCCCGAGGGCTTCTGGACTGGGAGAGGGAGCAGGCCGGGTTAAGGGACAACCCCCCACCCCCCGCCAGTGCACGAATTTCTTGTACTGGGCCTCTAGTCTTTTATAACACAATATTGTTGACCATCATCACAGTGCTGTGCATTAGGTCCCCAGGACTTACTCATCTTCTAACTGCAAATCTATACCTTTGAACAACATTTCCCCCATTCCCCCACCACCCAGCCCCTGGTAACCACCAGTCTACTTTGTTTCTAAGAGTAGATTTTTAAGATTCTACATATAAGTGATATCATACAATATTTGTCTTTGTCTGACTTACCTCAGTAAAGTGCCTTCAAGACCCATCCATGGGTTGTCGCAGATGGTAGGATTTCCTTCTTCCTCATGCTGACTGATACTACGTTGTGTATAAGCACATCTTCATTATCCATTCATCCAGTGACACTCAGGTTCTCTGTGTGTCTTGGCTACTGTGAATAATGCAGTCAACATGGGGGTGCAGATATCTTTTAAATATCCCCTTTTTATTTCCTTTGGCTAAATACCCAGAAGTGGGGTGGCTGGATCATATAGTAGATCTATTTTTAATTTTTTGAGGAACCTTTATATTGTTTTCCATAGCGGCTGCACCAATTTACACTACCACCAAGAATGTACAAACATTCCCTTTTCTTCACATCCTTGCCAACTTATTTCTTGTCTTTTTTGATAACCATTCTAACAGGTGTGAGGTGATATCTCATCATGGTTTTGATTTGCATGTCCCTGATGATTAGTGATGTTGAATATCTTACCTTGTACCTGTTGGCCATTTGTATGTCTTCTTTGGAAAAATGTCTATTCAGATCCTCTATGCATTTCAATTAGATTTTTTGTTTTTGTTTTTTTGAGTTTGTATAAGTTCTAACATCCCAACGTTGTTGACACTCTCCAGAGATGAACCTGAGGGGAGAGTGTCTTGGGTAAAATTATTTTACCGTGTTTTGGGCCCTGTGTTTATCCCAGGACAGTAAGGTAGCTGAGACTTTATTTTCCTGCCAAACTCATCCAAGCACCTACCTGCCACAGGGTAGGTGTTGCACAGTATTTGTTTAAGGTAAAGAACTCAAGTTGTTCTCTCTTCCATTCTCCAGCTAGTCAGATTTGGGCAGGGCTCATTGGAGTATCCTATACTGCTGCAGAATGAATCACTACAGCCGCAGCTTAAAACAGCACAAATTAGCTCACAGTCTATAGGTCAGAAGTCGGGGTCTGGTGTGACGACTAGGTTCTCTGCTCAGGGTCTCCCGGGCTGAAACGGGTGTCAGCCAGGCTGAGGTTTGTTTTCTTACTTCCTCAGCCCTGCCTTGAAGGATCACTGCTCATTTTAATTATACAATTCTTTCACATTATTTCATTTAAGTTCCACATTCATATTGGATTAATATTTCTGTCCTAAATTTTCAGATGAGTAATGTAAGGTTCAGAAAGGTTAACTGAGATTGCACAGTTAATAAACAGCAAAGCCTTTTCTACTAGTCCACAATGGCTATATTGTTGCTCTTTAAGAAACATTGAGTCCTTCCTGTGGCCCGGCTCTGAGCGAGGTGATAAGATATTAAAAGGAATAACATGATCACAGTTCTCCAGGAAGTCCAAGTCTTTACCAGTTGTACTGTGATGCATGTCCGCTACAGAAGTTTGCTCACAGTGTTGTGGAAACCACAGGATGGAGCACAAAGTCTACTTGAGTTGAGGGATTAACTGAGAAGTCAGTCTTGAAAGACGAACATCTCTTCTGGAGAGAGTGGGAGATGTGGGTGGGAAGGTCATTCCAGGCAGAGGAACAGCATGAGAAAAGGTGGCAGGAACAGTGCAGCCGACTGGGAGGGAGGAGTGATTGTATTGCAGTCAGGACACCCTCCGGAGTTTGAGAAGCAGAGTTTGACACTATCAGCTTAGAGGGTAGATGTGAGTAGGTATTTATACCCACTTTCTAGCTCAGTTTCTTTTCAACCCTGACCCAAATTATTCTGTTTCCTTAGCGGAACTAGATGCCGAGCACACCCAGAAGGTCCTGGAAATGGAACACACCCAGCAAATGAAGCTGAAGGAGCGGCAGAAGTTTTTTGAGGAAGCCTTCCAGCAGGACATGGAGCAGTACCTTTCCACAGGCTACCTGCAGATAGAGAGGCGAGGCAAGTGGCGGGCTTCTTGAGTGTGTGCAGATGGTGTCGTGTGCACCCCCGAAGTGGGGTGTGGTGTAAAGTCCTCCAAAATCAGAGTGGATGCAGCATATTTGTCTTGCCATTGTTTTTGCCTCTTTCTATAGTTCTGGGCTTTAGTTGAAGATATTTAGAAAACATAAAATATGTTAGTGAAAAAAAGACAAAAGAAGCATTACCCATATTATACAACACAGAATAATTCCTAGTACTGTTTTAAAATGGTTGTTTCTAGTCTCCGTGTGTGAGACTATATAATTGGTATCAAACTGTACATATATCTGGCTTTATATCTACTTTTTCTTAATACTGTGTGGGATCTTTCCCCTGTTATTATTAAAACTTCTTTGAAAGATCTTTTAAAACCTGTATCTTTGTTGTCAGGGTGAATCTAGTTGAGCTGTAACTGTGCTGTGATGAACATCTAGATGCATGAATGTCAGGCTGCATCTCATAGCTCCCAAGAGCAAACTGAGTAGCAGAGAAATGAGGTACCAGCTCCTCCATCAGCCTCTCCTTCCCAAGACCTGGGAGTGGTGGGGGCAGCAGGAAGCATTGGGCAGCTTACATTTATCTCTCAGGTGGGCAAGAGGGCCGGAGCAGCCTCCCAGTCCCAGAGAGTGTGGAGAAGTTTCCAGAGCTTCCCTGACTACCTTCCTTTCTGTCCCCCTGGGCATCTCACCTCTGGAAACCCCTCTCCTTCCCAGATATCTCTGTGCTGGCTGTGGATGTTGTTCTCTATACAGACTCTCACCACAGCCCCCAGTTTATTTCTGTTACCCTCACTCTGTTCCTGGTCAGTCAGCTCTGTGTCCACCCCAGGAGAGGTTTAAAGAAATCAAAGAACCAGGAAGGAAAATAATGTAGGAAAAACAAAACAATAATATGTGGTCAGAATGCACTGAAGACTGCATTATCTAGACAATGCTTTTTATTTTTTTTAAATAAATCTTTATTGTTGAAAATATTATATATGCTCCCTATTGTCCATGTCCATGGGTTATGCATATATACATACAAGGTCTTTGGTTGATTACTTCCCACCCACCCACCTCCCCCACCTTCCCTCTGAGGTTCCACACTCTGTTCCATGCTTCCATGTCTCTGGATCCACTCCATTCATCTGTTTATTTTGTTACTTAGATTCCACATATGAGTGAGATCATGTGATACTTGTCTTTCTCTGACTGACTTATTTCACTTAGCATGATACTCTCCAGGTCCCTCCATGCTGTCTCAAAGGGTAAGAGACTCTTCTTTTTTACTGTTGCATAGTATTCCGTGGTATAAATGTACCACAGCTTTTTTATTCACTCATCTACTGATGGGCACCTGGGCTGTTTCCAGATCTTAGCTATTATAAATCGTGCTGCTACCAGCATAGGGGTGCATACATTCTTTCTGATTAGTGTTCTGGAATACTTAGGATGTATTCTTAGAAGTGGGATCACTGGATCAAATGGCAGTCCATATGTAATTTTTTTAGGAAACTCCATATTGTTTTCCATAATGGTTGCACAAGTCTGCATTCCCACCAGCAGTGCATGAGGGTTCCCTTTTCTCCACATCCACGCCAGCACTTCTCATTTGTTGATTTATTGATGATAGCCATTCTGGCAGGTGTGAGGTGATATCTCATTGTCATTTTAATTTGCATCTCTTTGATGATCAGTGACTTTGAGCATTTTTTCATATGTCTCTTGGCCATCTGTACATCCTCTTTGGAGAAGTGTCTATTTAGGTCCTTTGCCCATTTTTTAATGGGATTGTTTTTCTTCCTTTTGTTAAGTTGAATAAGTTTCTTAAATATTTTGGGTATTAACTCTTTGTCTGATGTATCATTGCCAAATATGTTCTCCCATACAGTGGGCTCCCTTTTCAATTTGTTGATGATTTCTTTTGCTGTGCAGAAGCTTTTTATTTTGATGTAGTGCATTTGTTTATTTTCTCCTTAGTTTCCTTTGCCTTAGGAGATGGATCTGTAAACATATTGCTATGAGAGTGTATGAGATTTTGTTGCCTGTGGCTTCTTCTACAATTTTTATGGTTTCACGACTTACATTTAAGTCTTTTATCCATTTTGAGTTTATTCTTGTGTATGGTGTAAGTTGGTGGTCTAGTTTCATTTTTTTTGCATGTATCTGTCCAATTTTCCCAACACCATTTATTGAAGATAAATGTCTTGACTCCATGGTATGCTCTTGCCTCCTTTGTCAAATAGTAATTGAGCGTAATGGCTTGGGTCAATCTCTGGGGTCTCTGTTCTGTTCCATTGGTGTATAAGTCTGTTTTTTGCTAGTACCAGGCTGTTTTGATTACAGTGGCTGTATAGTATAACTTGAAATCTGGTATTGTGATTCCTCTAACTTTGTTTTTCTTAAGATTGTTGCAACTCTTTGAGGTTTGTTTTTATTCCATATAAATTTTGGAGTATTTGTTCTAGTTCTGTGAAGTATGCTGTTGGTATTTTAATAGAGATTGTATTGAATCTGTAGATTGCCTTGGGTAGTATGGACATTTTAATGATGTTGATTCTACCAATCCATGAACACAGTATATTTTTCCACTTGTTTATATCTTCTTCTGTCTCTTTTGTCAGCATCCTATAGTTTTCTGAGAACAGGTGTTTTGCCTCCTTGGTTAAGTTTATTTCTAAGTATCTTCATTTTATTGTTGTTGTTGCAATGGTAAATGGGATTGTTTGTTTAGTTTCTTTTTCTGAGAATTCATTATTGGTATATAAAAAGCCATTGATTTTTGGGTGTTGATTTTATATCCTGCAACATTTCCAAATTCATTTATTAACTCTAGTAGTATTTTGGTGGGGTCTTTAAGGTTTTCTATGTACAATATCATGTCATCTGTGAATAATGAGAGTTTTTCTTCTTCTTTGCCAATTTGGATTCTTTTATTTTTTCTTCTTGTCTGATCATTGTGGCTAGGACTTCTAGTACTATGTTGAATAAGAGTGGTGAAAGCAGACATCCCTGTCTTGTTCCTGTTCTTAGTAGAAATGGTTTTAGTTTTTGCCCCCATTGAGTATGATGTTTGCTGTAGGTTTGTCATATATGGCCTGTTTGGATTTGTGACTATGTATTAGGTAATCTACTACGCCTCTCAATCTCTAGTGCAGGATGGTGTCAAAAGCTGTCTGACTAATTAGATCAGGCAAAGACGCAAAGCCTCCAGAAACCGCCTGTGGCTGCAGACTGATAGAATTCCTCTTGATCTGCCCTCAGGCAATCGTCCACAGGTGTAATAAGAGTTTTCTTCAACAGGGTGGAGTAATTGTTTCTGCCTGGAGGCTAATTGTTATTCTCAGTCTCATAAGGGGCAAGGAGTTTTCCAATAGGGTGAGTCAGCTGTCTTCCCCCCAGGCAATGCCACCTGCATAGCAATTGTCTGCCTGAGAAAGAGACCTCTGCAGCTTGAGGGAATGGCTCAGCACAGGAAACCAGGGTGTCTGCCTTCTGAACTCTTACCCCAGAGCCCTCGATCCTGGCTTCTGCTCACCCAGCTCCAGTCCACTTTGCTGTTCCTCTTTCAGAGCACAAGATGGGTGGCTCCACAGGGAATTTTATGCGTTGGCGCTTCAAGAAAGTGCCTGAATTTCTAGTCCTCTCTCCCTGGCAGACAGCAACCCCACTGCATTTCACAGCCAGATATTATGTGCGTAGCCTTCTCAGTTCTGGTGCTCTCTGCTGGGGGGCCCAGCTGGAGAATTAGACCCAGAGTTCTCAGTGGCAACCCCCCACAGCTGAGATAGCCCTCCAGAACTTCAGCTGCTGCCTGCCCTTTTGTGCCTCCGCCTCTCCTACCAGCCTCTATGTGGTCTCCACTTTCAGTCCTCAGTTATCAGGGTTCTCTCCAGCAAGTCTTCTGTTGAATATTAAGGAAGTTTTTTTCTGTATTTTAGTTATAATTCCAGTTTGGATCTGGGAGCATATCCATGCAGCATCCAGTTACTCCATTGCCATTTTAATCTCCAACAATGCTTTTTAAACTCACTGTATGGATTTGAAGTTTAATTTCTTTATCTCAGTCAGCTCTCCCTCTCTGTACTCTAATGACCTAAAATCTTCATCTAGAAAAGTCAGCCTGTTTCCTCAGAGTATGTGCAGTGTTCAGCTTCCTTCGTGTTTGGTGCTTTGCTTCACAGATTTGTGCCGTCATGGGCAGGAGCTGAGAAGGACATTGTCCTAGTCAATTCAAGCTGCCATAACAAAATACCACAGATTGTGTGTGGCTGAAACAACGGAAATTTATTTCTCACAGTTCTGGAGGCTGGAAGTCCTAGACCAAGATCCTGGCTGATTTGGTTTCCTGCCAGAGTCCTCTTCCTGGCTTGTATCTATCTCATTCTCCTCACATAATGGAGAGAGAGCATCTCTCTGGTGTAGGGTACTAATCCCATTCTGAGGGCCCCACCCTTGACCTCATCTAAACCTAATCATGTCCCAAAGGCCCTACCTCCAAATACCATCACAAAGAGGGTTGGGGCTTAAACATAGAAATTGAGGGGAGCACAAACATTCAGCCCACTCAGATACAGACACCCTGGCAAATTTGATCAAATTTGAGCACAATGAGACATTACATCAAGAGCAGGTGGGACAATGAAGAGAACAGGAATAGAAATTGTTATTGCTAAACACTTTAATGCTACCCTCATTCAGTTTAGTGCAGCAGACGTTTCCTGAGCTCCTGCTAACTGTTCAGCACACTCCTCGGCACAGAGGAGGCAAAGAGAAAATAGAAGTGTCTCTTAAGAAGCTCCTGTTCTCAGGGAGACCCATGAACACCCCAGTGGGTTGAGAGAAGCATGACAGGTTCAGAGCCTGTTTCTGTTTGGTAGACGGACTGGTTGTGATGCAGGGCCCTAGGGCCAGCGCAGTGGTTCTGGGCAGGAACGTGCTCATCACCGCATGTTGAGCAGGCAGCCGCTAAACATTAAGGAATTGAATTGTTTTTGGTTTTGAGCTCTTAAAACAATAATTTTCGTCAAGTTTAAAAAAGCATTGGGCTCATTTTTTTTAAGGTAAAAAAATGGAGTCAGGCATATGTTGCCAATATGTGTGGTTTTGGAAGTATTAAAGAAGAAAATGAGGATGTGGGTGTTTTAGCTTTCTGCTTCAGCTAGAGTTGTAAAGACAAACACAAATGACAAACATCATGTCCATGTCCCTGCAGCTTATTCAAACCCATCCCTGAGACGCCCAGCCTGGCGAGTCACACGTTCCTTTCTTACCTTGTGTTCATCTCTAGGGATGAACGTTTAATTTAGAGGAATCAATCAAGATAAAAAATTACGTCCAACCGGCATGGCTCAGTGGTTGAATGTTGCCTATGAACCAGGAGGTCACGGTTCAACTTCGGTCAGGGCACATGCCCAGGTTGCCGGCTCGATCCCTGGTGTGGGTGTGCAGGAGGCAATCAATCAGTGATTCTCTCCCATCATTGACATTTCTATCTTTCTCTCCCTCTCTTATATATATACTAGAGGCCCGTGCACAAAAATTTGTGCACTGACGGGGGAGGGAGCATGGGAGGGGGAGTTCCTCAGCCCCACTTGTGCCCTCTCACAATCTGGGACCCCTCGGGAGATAACCACCTGCTGGCTTAGGCCCGCTTCCCGGATGGCAGATGGCAGTCCCGATCCCTCGGTGCCTGCCCCGCCTCCCCAAGACGCACACACGGCAGGGCCGATCCAGGTGTTGGGGCGCCACCCTGGGTTGGGTTGCACACAGGACTCCCTGGGTGGGTCGCACACAGGATGCCCGGGCGGGCCAATCGCTGATGCCCTGCCTGGGCGCCCCAGGTCGGGTCGCACATGGACGCCCGCCGCCCTGGGCCGCAGATAGCAGGCCCAGATGGCAGCAGGGCAGGTGGGATGGTGCTGTCCCACCCTGCCTGCAGTATGCAAATTAGCCGCCCTCTTTGTTGGCTGTTAATTTGCATATCATGCTGATAGCCAATGGGAGGCATAGCAAAGGTACGGTCAATTACCATGTTTGTCTATTAGATAGGATAGGGTTTTTTTTAAATCACATGATATTTTGGACTCATTCCACTAAATCAGAAGTAGCAAGTCTGAATCTCACTTTCCAAAGCATTGTTTTTTTATTAAGACAAAGGCATGGGAAGTTTTATCCAGAAAATGATCAGAGTAAAGGGTGAAGGGATATCTGTGAGCACTTGGTGGGTGGTGAGACTGGAGGACCTACAGAGCAGGGAATCTCGTGTGCTTGAAGGGGAGTGAAGGGCGTGCCAGCATGCTGAGAAGCAGAGGGGACCTGGGACCTGCACATGCCCTGCAGATCAACGTACCAGTAGAACAAAATTAGGTCCTTTGTAAGACCCTGATCCAGGTTTTGTCTTCCACCTGACTTGACTTCCGTTTTCTTGGGAAAGCATTTATTTCTTTCATTTTATTGCCAAGTGCCACGGTATTGACAGTGCAGTTAGTGATAAAAAGATCACCGTGGAGATGCCCTATTCTGTTCCTGTGTATCCCCACAATTAGTCCTCAGGATCCTGTCCATCTCTGTTGAGCTGGCAATGCAGCAAAGTCCAACCTCTGGAGCCAGGGGTGTCTGTCCCCTGTACCCTCAGACACTGACTCAGCCCTCAGGTGTTCCAGAGGTGTTCCAGAGTTCAGCATTCCAGTGCTGGGGAAAGAAGAAGTGATGTTGGAGCTGGCGGTAAAATTTACAGTTAGAAAAGATAGAATAGATATATACCTATCCTGACATTCACAGGGTCCCCCAACATAAGATCCAGAATGCAAAAATATCTCAAACACAACTGCCAGTTTATGATTTTAATTTTGTATGATTATCTCATTATGATGGTTTTATTTAGAACTTTGAAACTTACTGTGATCCATTATTGGTTTTCTTTTTTAATCCTCACCTGAGGATATTTTTTCCATTGACTTTTAGAGAATGGGAGGGAGGGAAGAGTTGGTGGGAAGGGAATGGGGAGAGAGAGAAACATTGATTGGTTGCCTGCCGCACAGGCCTCGACCAGGGCCAGGGATGGAACCTGCAACCCTTGGGTTTCCAGACCAATGCTCTAACCACTGAGCTACCGACTAGGGCTGGTTTTCATTTTAACTAGGAATTTTAAATATTCAAAAAAGAACAGAAAATAATGTAACATACCTGTTTCCAGATTTAGCATGTTAACATTTTACCATATTTGCTTCAGATATTTAAAAAATGTTAAGAACTAGTCCAGATATATAAAATGGTTTGTTAGAAGGATATAGGTATATATTTGATATAACTCCAAGTTATAAGAACATCCTACTAAGTTTTTAAATTTCCATTTTATATTTGGCACTTGATTTTTGTTTATAAACGTCATGAGCTACAAGACCAATTTTAATTTTTTTCCAAAGCAGTAACTACTTGAGCACCAGCATTTTCTCCACTGCTTCACATTGTCAATTTCCATGCAATGTGAGTCTTTCCTAGGCTCTCTTTTCTGTTCTATTCTTCTATTTGTTAGCCTCATGCCAAAACCATACTATCTTAATAATTATTTAAGCAGTGGTTCTCAACTGAGAGCAGTTTTGTTCCATGGAGGTCATTTGGCAATGTCTGGCAACAGTTTTGCTTGCTGTGATTGGGGTAGGCATATGCTATTAGCATCTAGTAGGTAGAGGCCAGGGATGCTGCTAAAACATCCAAGATACAGGGCAGCCCCACAACAGACAATTATCTGGTCCAAAGTGTCAGTAGTGCTAGGTGCAGGACCCTGTTTTATAGTAAGTCTTGATATATGTGGTAGAGCGATTCCTGCTTGCCCTTAACACACACTTTATAACATTCTTTTTTCTTCAGAATTGCCTTTGCTATTTTTGTATGAATTTGTCCCTCTGAATTTTAAAGTCAGATTTCCAAGTTCTATGAAAACCCTGTCCAGAGTTTGATTGGAATTGCATTGTTTCTAGACTGAGTGAGAACCGGTGGCTAAGTAGGATTGGGATTTTCTGTGGTGCACACGGTGATCTCATCATTTAGTTCCCAAGTGGTGGAGAGAATTGCCTCTGACCCTGTCTGGGACCAGTGACTTCTCTGTGAGAAGAACTACCTGTTCCTTTTCTCTGACCATTATAGTGACTTCCTATATCTTGTTAATTTTAGCAAATTTGCCATGGATTTTGCCCAGCTTGTCTTTAGTTTTCAAATATACTAGCATAACGTCCATAGTTTTTTTTTTAGCCTTTGCCATGTTTGGGGTTATGTTTGCTTTTGCATTACTCACATTGTTAATTTGGGACTTATACTGCTTTTTTATGAACCTTAAGTTATTCATTTTTAAGTGTTTTCAATTAAGAGTCAACTTTTTGTTTTATTATTCTTCCTTTCTACTGTGTCTTTCATTTCTGGGATTTTCTAATTTAATTTTGTTTGGTCTAATTTAAGTTGAATGTTTAGACTCAATTTTTAATAAGATATTCAAAGCTATGAATTTTTCACTAGGGTATCACTTTAACATTATTCTACAAGTTTTGATAAGTAATGGTTTCTGGGTATTTATAATTTTCCTTTAAGGTTTCTTATTTGACTTATGGACTGTTTAGAAGTTTGTTTTAAAGTAATGTGTGGTTTTCCTAGTTACTTTTTATTACTGATTTCTAATTAAATTCCAGTTGTGGCTAGAGAATGGATTTTTGATATATACATGTTTTATTCATGACTTACTTTATGGCCCATTACAGAGAACTCTTCTACATGTTCCATGTGCACTTGAGAACAAAATTCTAAATGATAGGCATGGTTTCTTTATGGGTTCCATTTCATCAAGTGGGTTGCTTAATTATCAATTTTCAAAGAGGTATATTTAACCCTCCTATACCTCACCCCATGACTATTGATGTTACACTTTGTCATTCTAGACATTTTTATAGTCACACAGAACTTTTTAAATATCTACCTGAAGTAAACCTTTAAAAAATCTTTGAGTATAACTCTTTAGCCCAATATTGCTTTTGTTTCCTCTTATATCTATTTTGTTTGATATTAATATAGCTATACCAGCTTTCTTCTTAAAGTTGTTTGCCCACTTTCCACTTTAAAAAAAATGTTACTGTTCATGTGTCTGTGTTTTAGGAATGTCTCCTATAAACAGAATATAGCTAGATTTTATTTACTAGCAATTCAGTTTTTTAATCTGTTAACTGGCAAATTTGGTTCATTTACATTTATTGTGATACCTGACTTCATTACCACCTTATGTGGCGCTATTTTCCTATGATTTTTAGTCCACTTTTTTTCCTCCTTTGTTTCAAAAGTATACTCTTGCCCTTCTTAAGAGGTGAGCACAGACGGAAAAGAAGGGAGCCTCTGCCCCTTTCAAAACTGAAGTCAAAGCAAGGCCAAAAGCCAAAATGCCATGCTGATGGCTTCCATAGCCCACAACAAAACTTGCATGTCACTCATTTTCTAGTAGCCCAACACCCACAGAAGGCCCCCAAGAACAAGTCTGACGACTGTGTCATCAAGTTCACACTGACCAGTCAGCCTTAAAGAAGCTCCAAGATAACACTGCACCGGTGTCCCTTGGATCCATCGGGCTGTGAATGTGAAGCAGCTCTGTGGCAAGGTCCATGCCCTGATCAGGTCCGGTGCAGAGAAGGCAGACTTCTGACTATGTTGCTTCGGATAGTGCCACTTCAGGGGGGTCATCTAAACTATAATAAACTTTGCCCCAGCTAAAAGTAGAAATTACATACTATTTACCCTTCCTTTTTGTGCTGAACTTTGATTTTGTGGTGACTAAGTACAATCAGATTCTCCCCTTCCTACCAAATAAAACAAGGGTCTTAAACACTGCTTCAACTCTGATCAGAGCCTTCCCTCCTATCAAAATTGTGCAGTCCTTTAATTCTGCCAGAGTAAATCCCCCAAATTGGACACTAATATGAGTTTATTCAAGGTTTTGTATTAACTCACAAACTTACGAGACTTTTCACTGTTTAACATTTCTTGCATCTCAGACCTTCCTTCTGGGATTCATCACCATCTTCCTGAGAGCAGGCTCATGGCCAGTGTTTCTGTCTGACAGTGCTTGTCATCTTATACTTGATCTTAAGTGCTCTTTAGTGATATAGAAGTGACATTTATCTTACCTCTCATTTTATTCTTCCATCTTGTGCTTCTTATTGTTGAGAGGCTGTCAGTCTATTTATCGTCTTTCCTCATCTGCCTTTCCTCTTTTGTTCTGTCATTTTCACTACAATTGATGTAGGGTCAGGTTTTCTTTTATCTGTGTTGCTGGGAATATATTTTGGTTCCTAAATCTGGGACCTCAGATCTTTCAGCAAGTCTGGGAAACAGCCTTTGAATATGGCTGCTCCCCACATACTCTCATTAGAACTGTGTAAACTTTTCCGTTTTCCATCACTTTTAAGCTCTTTCTTAGTTCCCATCTTTTCCTTTGTGTGTAATGGGGAATTCATTCAGTCTCCTAGTTTACTAATTTTCTTTTTGGCTCTGATTAATCTTCAATGTAACTTGTGCCCAGAGTTTTAAATTTCAATTAGATTTTTCCTATCTGGAAGTTATTTGGCTCTTTCTCAAGTGCCTACGCTCTAATTTTTATACCTTGTTCATTTTTTTTATATCTTTCATTTGATTAAAAATGCTTAGTCACTTAAAATTATTTGGAAAGTGTTAATACTGAGCTTGTTTCTGACTTATTTCCGTGTGTGCTGTAAGTTTGGCATTGGATTAGAATGGACTTTTGTTTTTCTATGCCTTTGAGATGCAAGGTTAAGGGTATGTCCATCCAGAAATAACGTGTATTCTCATCTGCCAGGCCCCATCATGCCTGGGGTGACTTAACAGGCTGTACTTTTCTGGACCACAGAGGTGGTTTAAATATGAACTCCAGAGCCAGGAGGCATCTCTTACCTGATACCCAGCTGAGTCAGACTCTTTATAGTCTTCTAGCTTCTTTTTGCTGGTGGGATGATTTTATTTTTTTAGTCTGTGTTTTCACTGCAGGGGCTCATGGTTCCATCTCCCCAGCTTGCCAATGCCCTAACATTGCTGCTAAGGTTGAAGAGTAGAGAAATGTCACAAGGGCAGTAACAACTTCAACTGCAATGATAACAGAGTTTGGGGGCAACTGCAGGCAGAAGCAGATGTGTGTGTGGCGGGAGCTTGCTAATCACCTCATGCTGCTGCAGGAATGCCCACCTCCTTCAGACAGCACCCTTCTCCCAGCAGCCCGGAACTGCTTAATGCAGAAGTGGGTCTGTCTGAGCACTTGTAAAAGGGCTGGGGGTGAACAGGAAACCTGCTGGGAAACCAGTGTTAATCTCAGATAGATTTCAAGTATTAAATTGGGATGCAGCATCCTATATAATAAAGAGGCAATATGCAAATTGACCATCATGCTCTCACACAAGATGGCCGCCAAGGGAGGGCAGTGGTGGGCGATCAGACCGGCAGGGGAGGGCAGTTGTGGGGGACCAAGCCAGCAGGAGAGGGCAGTTGGGAGCGATCGGGCCGGCAGGGGAGCAGTTAGGCATCGATCAGGCTGGCAGGGGAGTGGTTAGGGGTGATCAGACAGGCGAGCAGTTGAGAGCCAGCAGTCTGGGATTGTGAGAGGGATGTCCCACAGGGATCGGGCCTAAACCGGCAGTTGGACATCCCCCGAGGGGTCCCAGATTAGAGAGGGTGCAGGCTGGACTGAGGGACAAGTCCCACCCCCCACCCCCCCCTTGCAGTGCACAAATTTTGTGCACCGGTCCTCTAGTTTAATATATTGCTCCCAATTGTATTTTTTAAAGTTTGGAGTAGCAGGAGATATTTTATACCTAGAGAATACAGTGCAGTTAGCCTAATGAATTGAAGTTCGCTTTTAAAAGTATTGCTGAAGATAAAGTGTCAATTCTTCTGGTGCCACTCTATTTCCAGAGCCCATGGGGAGCATGTCATCCATGGAGGTGAATGTCGACATGCTGGAGCAGATGGACCTGATGGACATGAATGACCAGGAGGCCCTGGATGTATTTTTGAATTCAGGAGAAGATAATGCCGTGCTGTCCCCCATCTTAGGTAGGAGGTGTCAGACCTGCATAAAACCTCTTCACATTATTCCTTCAGAGGGCAGACATCAGGGTAATGATGCACAGGTCTCTAAGCCGCAGTCAACTGCTTGTTCTCACCCATTTCCACTCGCCTGTGCCTGGTCTCACAGTAGTGGGCAAATGAGACAGCTGTTCTGTCACGAATTTCTCAGAGACTTCTAGTGCTCTACCCACACACCATCTAAGAACAGGGCACTTTCTTAATTCCTGCTTTACCTCCTCTGTCTCAGAACTTGAGTTTAGTTTTTGTGGTTATTCCAAAGACTGGAATTTGGGGGAAGGTGGGAGATCGCCTGTGACTCACACACCTGGTGCTGGTCTGAACATGCATTTGTCATCTTTAACTCTCACCCCTTCATTCAGCTATTTATTTCACTTTTGTTGTGAGCAAGGACAAGGTATGTGTTCAGCATTTGGCTTATATTTTTAAAAACCGGAGCAACCCTGTGGGCACTTGCACTTCATGCCTTCCCAAACTTTCACATTTATTCAGCAAATATTTACTGAGGTTCCAAACCTATACATGGGCTCACTTCATTTTGAATTTCAGATCAGACCTTTGGGGATCTTCTTATACACAGAGTCATTACAGAACAAGCATTGCTGTTGTCTCATATACACACAGGGAAAGGCAAAGCGCAGGCCTCATGTGGCACCTGGGCCCTCCACAGTTTCGCCAGCACCATTTCCCACTGCCTGAGGTCAAGCCCTTTAGAGTTCTTGCCAGTTTGTTGTTTTCAACTTCTCCGTCCTCTTTTCCCAGCAAATCTGTGAGAACACAGTCGTCCCCAGGAGGGCAGCCCTATGCTGAGAGGCTGGGACACTGGACGTGGGAAGGAATGCTGGCCCCTTTCCCAGAGTCAAGAAGAGATTTAGAAACAGGGACTCCATCATCTGCATATGCTTTGGTTCCTTTAAGAACTTGACTCCCCATGAAATTGGAGAAATGCGAAAAAGATTGAGTTTTTCTCTTAGCATTACTTTCTCTGAATTACTACTTGCAAGGATATAGAGTAAATCTAGGTTATCAGAGTTATGGGGATGCTCCTCAAAGAAATGCAGGGAGCGCCCGAGGGCCTTCATCACAGTATTTCCCTGGACATGGTGGGAAGGGCTCAGGGTCTTCCCATCTGTCACAGGGGCAGAAGGATCGGTGCAGGCCCCTGGCTGCCTCGCCGATCACCTGGCTTAGCCTCTTCCAGGGACAGTTCCTGCACTGGCGTGGGAGTCTCCTTTGTAGCCCCAGCTCACCACAACAAAACACTGACACCTTTTTAATAGAGTGAGTTCAGACCACCATCTTCAGTAGCAGTTTTAAACTGTGATACTTTTATCACAGGGTTCTTCCTATTTTGCAGGGCCTGAATCAAATACTGGTCAGGATGAAATTACTCTCCCGGTTCCAAATCTCTCGGAATTACAAGCCCAGCCACCTTCTTTATCTTCCACCTGCACTGACCCAGCCGCCCAGGACTCCAGTGAAGGTGGGGAGTCCCCCGTCGTTCAGTCTGATGAGGAGGGAGTTGAAGTGGACACTGCCCTGGCCACTTTACACAGTGACGACAGCGACTCCTAAACCCGCATCGCACCCCGAGCACCGCTGAGAAGACCCAGCTGTGCAGAATCCCACTGAAGGCAGGCAGTTGACAGGGGCTCTTGATTGTCACACAATTGCCAGTAATTTCTGAGAAACTGACTGAAAGAAAAGCTAACAATAAAGTTTGAGGACTTTAACTGAGGGAGTCCATGGCCAGTTTGTACAGAAAGGCTTCCACACACATGCATCCTTCAGGCTTTAGGGGGCAGGAAGGGCAACTGGGGTCCACGCAGGCCACCAAGGAGCCCGCAGGGCTGGCGGGGCCGGGAAATGTGGTCTCCACGTGGCCTCAGCAAGAAAAGGACCTTCACAGACAGAAAACCCTGCTTCCTCCAAAACCTAACTGCAGTTAAACTCAGCGCTAACAAAAGTGGGTTTTTGTCACAAAATTATTAACAGTTCAACAGCTAACCCGCGTTAACAGCAGAGCACACATCTGGGTCCACAGGAAAACAAACCAAGCAGTATGCCGTTCTTACTCCTGACAAGGATGGGGTTTCCTGTCTGCATTCCTCACAGCCCGGCACCTGGCGAGAGGCGCCTCTCCCTCCCTCAGGATGAGGGAAGCCTCGCACCAGCCCCGGGGCGGCCCAGCCCTGTCCTTGCTGCTGCCAGTGGCCTCCGCAGGAAACAAGAGGCAAGAAGCAGGCATTTGGTTTTGCTCGAAGGGGATTCAAACCGCCAGCAGTAGAGGAAGGTGAGCCGAATCAGGCTGTGTTGTCTGCCACTCAGGCTGAGGGAGGACTCTTGCCCTCCACCCATTTACCGGAAAAGAAAGCTCATTTCATTCACTCATCTTCCACAAGACAAATGTCAAAAAAACTTCGTTTTTATTATTAAACCTTGTAGTACAAACCTGAAAAGTAAACAAAAAACTGGCAATAAACAACATGAAGTCTTCCCTCCCAAGGGAGGAGTGCAGAGCAGCGCTAATAAATTAAATGTCAAACTGTAAGCCATAGGCAGAAGTTTACTGTCAAAAAGAGGGAAAGTACACAGCAAGGCCATAAAAACCAGACAACCACATTGGAAAACACTTGACTCCGTTTATGTAACTGTTAAATATTCCAAAACAGTTCAGTCTCTGCAACAACAACCAACAAAGTGGATCACAGGACGTTCCTGACAGTCCCACTGGCAAGCTCAGTGCAGTATGGGTAGCTACGGGATCGATGAATCCAATTATGAAACAAAGAACAGCTTGTGAAAACAGTTTCCCTTCTTTATTCCACACATACTGTACACACAACTGGAGAAGGGCAACAGCTACTCCGTTATTATTTCTGTGTTGTTGTTCAGTGATGTAAGCAGCACTTATAAACGTTACAAGAAAAACCCTGTAAGCATCCAATCCAACCGATGAAGAAACTGAAATGTAAGGCTTTTCTTCATCTTGTCTTCTCACCCCCCTCCCCACGCCCACTGAGAAAAAGGCTCAAGTATTTAAAACAATTTACAGGCATATGTACAAAAGGATGGGATTCTTTTTTTTTTCTTTTTGTTACAACATGAAGAGAAAAATAGACAAGATGAGCACAAATGCATTTTCACATTCAAAAAGAACTGCAGACCTCCTAGTGGCTCTAAGTATGATCCTAAACGAAACAAATTTAACAAGAAGATTAATGCTGACTTGTGAGGTGTGAAACAAGCAGTGAGATGAGATGGAATGTTAGAAAGATTGCACGTCTATGACAAAGAAGCACTTACGGCTTCAATCACTTTTTTTTCATTTTCTTCCCTTAAGGATGCTATTGAAGGGTTTTTTGATAAAGTAGCCAACAGCACCAAAAAATAACAGAATGGATTTCCTAATGAAATCAGGCACAGGTTTCCGCACGGGACCCCTCCGAGACAGGCAGTCTTTTTCTTCTCTCTCTTCTTTTTTCCTTAGATGCATAGTGATGTGCTGGTAAGGAGAACCTCGTCACTCAAATCTCCTCATTTTGTCTATAGTTAGGAAACAATGTCCGCCTTCAGCTGCCACAACCGCCCAGAGAAACAAAATGGGGTTCTCCGATTTTAAAAGTTACAAACTCATCTTGCACATGACTGAAGAAAAGACAGCCAAAGTAAAGCCATTTCTTTTCAAGTTTCGTGTGTGTGTGTGTGTGTGTGTCCTACCCCTTTTCTCTCTAGAAAAATCTCACATGACTGAAAGTTTTAAAATTTGTTCTCCAAACTTCACCCTCTTCAAAAATGGGTTAAAAAAATCCTTTTTCCCCCAACAGTTACAAAAAAAAAAAAAAATCAAACAAAAAGGCTTTTGTCAGCCACAGGGGCGATACAAGTTAATACAGCCCCTCAAGGGTTTAAAACAGTGAGTATACGGCAGTTTCAAAAATCTGACTGCAGTATCTAGGTATTCTAAGTACAAAAAAAAAGTTCAAGAGTTTAATGCTAAAACAAAATTAGTTCTCTAAAACCAGAAGAAAATCTTCTTTAGAGCTAGTGCAAAGACAGCTTGTATCCTACAGCAAGTACTCCAAACTAGAATATAATAATTACAAAAAATAGATCTCAATCAGCCGCGGTGTGGGCAGCTTCAGGACGAGCTCGTTGCACTCCGGGAGGAGCTGGAGGACGCCAGCCGGGAGGGTGGCACGTCCACCGTTGCTCTCTTGCGGGGCCCCCTTTTTGGTGTCGGTTTACTGAGACAGTTCTCCATGCTGCCGTTCTTACCAGAGACCTTGCCACAGATCTGATTGACCAGGCTGATGATCTGTTCCTGTTGGAAGGAAGACAAGGCATTAAACCAGAAGAGTGCTGCCCCCAGAACCACACCAGGACCTTTGAGAGCAGAGCGGGCAGCGTGGCAGAGCCGCCAGTCATCCTCATCAGACCACATCAAATGCAGACTTCTGAGCGCTGCCCAAGGAGCGGGTTATAGGAAAGCTGGGGCAGACTTTAGGCATCAGGCCGAGTCTGAGATGCAGCAGGCTAGAGAAAGAGATAGGCCGAACAGTTCTGAGGATGCACCTAAAACATGCTTTCCGTCTTAGGGAGAACCCACTGCCACCTCACCTGACAGCCAGCACAGCACAGGCCAGGGTGCCTGTCACATCGCCTAACCTCCAGTTCCTGTCAGGGACCCAAGGGAGCCTGATCGCACCTCCTGGTGGCTGGAAGGCGTAGACAAACTAATATGCTAAAGCCTGAAATACATAGTCCTGTAACTACACAGTTTGCTATGTAATTGTTTCCTAAAAGCTGTTTCCCAATCTGGGTCTCCTCCTGGACTTGAGGTGCAGATTCCCTCACCACATAGCCCTGAGACAAACACGGCCAAACACATCAGCAGCCCACGGGGACCTCTGTGAGTGACCCCTGCAGCCTCGGAGTTCAGAGGTCAGCCAGCTGTCACCGGGCCCCACCTAGGAAGGGGAGGACTCAGCTCACCGCCTCCACAATGAGCATTTAGGGGAAAAGACCCATGGGCTTGAGGCCTCAGGTCGTCGCCCCGTGCTCGCTGGGTGGTGACACGGGCCTGAAGCTGCAGTTTGGCGACTCTGACACCCCAGCCTAGTTCACCTGGTCTCGCAAATGAATGCAAACACTTGTCTAGAAGCATCCCGTTGCTCCCTCCCCACACCCTCTGTGAAGGAGAGATGGCAAACAGAACACGCATTCTTATAATTCACTCGAGAGAACCAATTATCTGTTGGTATCAAAAATACATTACTTGTAACATAACTCAATCATCCAATTTTAAAAGAAACCACACGAAAACATCAAAATGTCGTGTAGCTCTGACATAACATTTTATGACACCTGCTGGGCCAGGGATGGAGGGAACCATGTGGCACAGGGAGCACAGGTGGCCACCCCTTTACTCACATAGAGGCCTGAGGGCCAGCCAGGTCCTGCCTGCCTCCGGCCTTCTGGAAGCAGCACCAGAAGGCTCCTCGTACAGAAATGAAAGGGTAAAAGGCAACGAGTGAGAAGTGTCTGAAGGGAGAGAGTTAAAGACGCCCTGGGAAGGGGCAGGGCTGGATATTGTGAAATACAATCTCTGGCCATTTGGACACTTAGACATAAACATGTAACAAGTGATAAATAGATGAGCTGTAAAACCCAGTGACATGGGACTAAAGCCACCTCCACAGCGTGAGGAAGCCCACACTTTGCCATGGCCCACGGCCTGGCCAGGGTTGTTTGCTGGGCTTCAACAAGAGCTTGTGGTGCTCTCAAAGCCATTTCCAAATCCAAACCAGGGCTAAAAATTCCGCAGCTAAACAGTTCAACTTCCCAACGGACTTGCAGAGTTCCATTTACTAAAATAAGCCAGGCCACTGGGAGCTCAGACGGCTTCAGAGCACCACCAACCAAGCTTTAGGCCAGTGATGGCGAACCTATGACACTCATTTTTTGGTTGATTTTTCTTTGTTAAATGGCATTTAAATATATAAAATAAATATCAAAAATATAAGTCTTTGTTTTACTATGGTTGCAAATATCAAAAAATGTCTATATGTGACACGGCACCAGAGTTAAGTTAGGGTTTTTCAAAATGCTGACACGCCGAGCTCAAAAGGTTCACCATCACTGCTGTAGACCAACAGGCCCCACGTGTGTGATTCTTCTTCTAGGGCCTCGGTCTCATCAAACCTCTCGCTACAAGATGGCTGGAGGTGGAAACGCCCACATTTTGGAGAGCTTCAGCATCACCATGGAGAAGCCCCACTGCTGCCGGCTGCACTCTGCCAGTTGTCAGACACCAGGGTTATTTTTAACTGTTCTAGAAGCCATTTGCTGTTAAAGTGATGGTGGAAGGGCAAAGTGGTTCCTGGCTTTGCCCAACATGCTCTTAAAAAGCCAAGATGCCAAGATCTATTTTCACCCTCCAATCTTATAACCGAGCCAAAGACTTGCACCAAACCTGCCCCACAGCTGGGCTCCCCCAGAGGCCCCCTCGCCACAGAGGCCTGTTGGGCGCCCAGGTGTGTGATGGCTTCGTGTGGTCACCTTCCACTGGATTAACCTCCGGGGAGCCTCAGGGGAGCAGAAGGGAGGCTCCAGGCAGGGCCCACGGCTGCACAGGTTGTGCCCTGTACATGGCTTGTGGCCCTGAGCACCATGCTGCAGTGAGGAGGACCACGCTGCAGAAGATGGCGGGCAAGGGCTGGGGGCAGGGCCCCCAGGTGGCAGCATGTGCAGCAGTGGGCCGGCCAGGATGGGGGACAGGTCCCCGTGGCAATCTGAGAGGGATCCTCAAGAAGGGCTCTGGGCCAGTCAGAAGTGAAAGGTGCCCTCTGAGGGGCAGAGCTGTGTGTTGCAGGAAGCATTTATGAGAAACTGCTGGAGGGGTGACAGCAGACAGAGGGACCCACGTGCTCGTTGCATTGGAGCCGAGAGCCTGGGAGCAGGGCTTCTCCTGCAGCCCCTCAGCTGAAGGAAGTGCACTCACCCACGGGAGTCGAATGGACTGTACATGCCAACCAGCTGGCACAGGAAGGGCCCCACATGGAGCGTCTCTGAGGCCGAGTGGGGTCTCAGTGAAGACACGCCTGGGGCACAGGGACCAGGGAGGGACGGGGAGTCCCACCCCGGCTCCTTCACTGAGGGCACAAGCACTGGCAGCGTGGGAACTGGCTGACCTGGGATTTACTTGGAGGTGGAGCCAACAGGACTTACAGAAACCGATGCACAGTGGGAGGGAAAGGCTCTCTCCCCAAGGTAGCCGAGGCCCGAGGCTGAGGGCAGAGCCTGGTCCCTGCTGGATGCAATTCTCTGCCAGGCATGGAGCCTGGGGAGCTCTGAGAGCTGCCCCGCCATCAGGTGCCACAGCCTGCTGCCCGCTGTGTGCTCTGACCTGAGGTTAGGTGCCTGCTGCCAAAGCACCATGATGCAGCCACAGCCGCCCCTGCCCCCGCTGGCAGTGCTGCCAGGGTATAATGGTCAGTGTATGTGTGAGGTATCAAACCAAGCATGGGGGGGGGGGGGGGGGCAGTGATGGCGAACCTATGACACGCGTGTCAGAGGTGACACGCGAACTCATTTTTTGGTTGATTTTTCTTTGTTAAATGGCAGAAATCCCTTCCAAGCCCTGCCAGCTGCACGGTCCAGGAAGGGCCACCAACCCAGACTCAGCGCATGGGCCACGGCCAGGAGGGCTCCTCTGCCCTGGCCCCGAGACCCTGAGTCGGGCTTCTCTGAGAACACAGCCACAGGCTTGCTTTTGAGGCCCTCCCAGCAGCCACAGCTGGGATATCACCGGTCCAGGCGGCTCAGGGCCTGGAAGGAGGAAGGAAAGGCCCTCCCGCTGCCATCAGCGCGGGAACAGGTGCTGCAGTTGGGGTCTGTCCTGTGATGGATGGGCACAGGCAGCCCACGGTCCCCCATTTCCTTAGCCCAGCCAGCCAGTGCGGCACAGGGGACAGCACCAGATCTTGAAACCACGTCCCTTATAAATGGAGGGAGGCCTGGTGGCCAGGAATGCTGACTGAGATGCTGCCAGGGCTCGATGGGGAGGTGTGCACAGGCCCACGTACAAAGCTACAGCGACGTGGAGGAGAAAACTGGAATGAAACCACGTTTGGGAAAGAGAAATTTCCAGTTTCAGTTCCTGGGTTTCTCCAGGTCAGACGACCTCACAATCCCCCATCTTAGGACAGAGTTACTTTCCCACAGAGCCCAGCCTGAGCACCAGGAAGAAGCATGGGGGATGCACCTGGTCTCGGGCCGTGTCCAACTGGCTCAAGTTGGGTGCTGAGAGGCCTGCCCGTCCCTACAGTAAATGAGGGCAGGCGACACAACGGCCATCCCCTGCAGGGCCCCCACGTGGCGGCACTGACCTCATCGTAGCGGTACATCAGCTTCAGCCCTCGGCAGGACTTCTGCTTCTCCACGTGGCGCAGGGCACACTCCAGGCAGAACACCACGTTCTCGTTCTCCTGAACCACCTGCAAGGAAGACGCCCCTGAGGTGCTGACGGGGATCGTGGCACTGCTGCCGGGACGTGCCCGGGAGGGACTGGAAGGGGGAGGAACCAGGAACCAGGGACGGCCTGTCCTGACATCTGCTGTCCACGCTAAGGAGTGTGCATCTCTCACAGGGAGTTAATGGGGGGAATCACCTGCAGCACGGTCTTCAACGACGCTGTGGAAACGAGTAACGACTGTCTCCGAGTTGCACCTAAGGTGCCTCGAGTTTCCCCGATTCCTGCTGCACTTGCCTGAGAGGTTCTAGGTGCCGTTAGGCGGGGAAGATGGGATAAAGTACTGATGCTTGTTTAGAAGCTCGCACATTCTGAGACCTTTTTGTTCAAAACTACCCTGGCAGGCACAGCGGTGCCAGCTCGGAGGGAGCAGGCCCAGGACATCCCCGCAGCTCCGTCAGTCCAGCCGGGCACGTGGGAGCTGTCCTGCACCCCAGCCCCTGGCCAGACGCCAACCAGCACAGTCTTGATCCTCTGCCACCCAGACAGGCCCCTCCTGCCACACCCACAAGAGCCTCCAGCGGCCGTGTGAGAGCCCACGCCAGACCCCACGGCCACACAGAGCACGTGCGGCAGCACGTGGACAGGCCTGACCCACCACAGACAGCACGGGCGACCTGGACCCGTGGGGCAAGGAGAAAGGACAGCTGCCTGGTTTGTGGGGGTTCCCACCCCCCACTCCAACTTCTAGTCCTGTTCTCATTCTGTGTTTAAAATTAAAAGGCAATGCTGCCCTAAGCCACAAGATGCAAGCCCGGGGCTCCTGTCTCCACTGCTTCTGGGCAAAGAGGCGAACACAAGCTGGAGGAGCAAAGAGGTGACACTGGCAGAAATGCATCACCTTTAAAGACATGGCTAGCGGTGGGGACGGACAGAAATGCCCAGTTACTAGGCGTCCAAGCAATGAAAACTGTAAATACAAGTAAAACCTGTTTTTACCTTTGAATTTAGAACACATGCTTTATAACATTCAGGCTGATAAATGCCTGGTGACAACTCTCAAGGTACAGGCTTCTGAAAGTGTGCAAATGGGCCCCGGGAGCGGACCAGTGCCACACACGGAGGTCCAGCAGGGTCGCTCACGCTCACAGGAGTAAGGCAGCTATTATTCCCCTGGGAACAATCCATGCCAGAGCGAGGAATGAACACAGACCTCGAGGACTTTGTGAGTGACCTTCACAAATGTGGGCACAGACAGACTAGTTAGAAGACATGTGGTTGTTATGCACTGAGTTATATCCACCCAGTTCACAGGCTGCCGTCTTGACCCCAGTAGCTTAGAATGTGATGATTTGTAGAAGGGCCTGGAAAGAGGTGATTAAGGTAAAATGAGGTTTTAAGTGTGGGGTCCAGTCCAATATGACGTATGTTCTTACAAGAAGAAATTAGGACACAGATATGCAGAGGGAAGACCAGGGGAGGAACTGGGAGAAGGGGGCACCTACAAGCCAAGGAAGAGAGAGGCCTTAGAAGGAACCAACCCTGCTGACACCTGGGTCTTGGATGCCCAGCCTCTGCCATGGTGCTGAAATAAGTGTCTTTGTTTGAGCCCCCAGTCTGTGGTATTTGCCACAGGAGCCCCAACAAACTAATATAGCAGTTTCTCTCCTTCTTTCAGAGTTCTGACCTCCCTGATGTTACAAAGAGCATATGATTCAACTGGGACTGGCTGTGTGGCCCATCTCTTCTGTGGGGCAGCTGGGTGGGAGCCAGGCACATGGGTGAGCAATGCAGTCAGACCTGACACACTTGCTGTTCTGCGTCTAGGCACGAGGGCCTCATGTGAGGGTGTTGGTGCCATGCTGGCAGGGGGTGAGCACTTACTTTCTAAGCTCCTCTTTCTGGAGGAAGAATGCACACAGGAGAGGAGGGAAGAGGGCACCAACACTGGAGACCACCAGTGCCAGGCTGAGGTGTGTGGTGGGGAGCACCTGGAGTGGGAGCTGGGGCACCCACATGCTTGTGTCAGGGCAGCTGCCCAGTGGGAAGGGAGAGATGAGCTACCCCAGCCCAGCTATCCACTAAGCCAAGTTCTGCCAGGCCCCTCTGGCCTGGGATGGGCGGGTAACCCACCCACACAATCACAGGTGAGGCTCAGGCGGAGCAGCCCCAAGCTCTCGGACACTGTGGGAACAAACCCGAAAGAATGGAAGGGAGACGGGGGCTGCGCTGGGAGGCGGAGGGGCAGGAGGAAGAGCTGGCTCAGAAGCGGGGGGGCTGGGGACGGGACAGTGTTGCTGAAGAGAAACATTCGTTTTAACTGAAGACAGCTTTCAGAGTCCTGAGGACAATGAGACAGGTCATGGAGGTGAATGGAAACTGGGGAAAAGCCAAGGTTAGATGAGGTCCTACATCAACTTAGGCAGCAGAGTGGGGGCAGCTCAGCCCCTCACCAGGGGACACCAAGGGAAGCCTGGGGACGGGGGTGACAGGGGAGGGTGTGAGGGAGGCCCTCTGCCTGCCGACACGAAGCCACACGTGCGGAGAGACCTGTGGAGGAGGACGGGCAGAGCAGAGCCCACCCGCCCTCGGTCCCTTTGACCTGGTTGCTGAGGATGAGGCGCTGACCCCTAGAGGTCAGGACCCTGGCCCGGGTGGGCAGGAGGTCCAAGGGCGGGCCTCTTGACAGGCTTCCTGCAGCGGGCAGCCCCTCTGTGGGCAGGCCCAGCGCGCAGGCACAGGCGGGAGTCGGCAGGGGTCCCAGGCAGGGCCCGCAGGCTCACCATGGACAGGTAGCACAGATGCTGGCAGATCTGACACCTCCTCTCTGAGGTCTCCAACTGCAGCCACTTTCGAGGCTTTTTCTTCCCATCCACCACAGTGCTGCTGCTGTCGTGGCTGCCGTAGCGGGCGGAGGAGTGCAGGCCGGCCTCGAACAGTTGCCTCCGCTGCCGCAGCTCCGTATCCCTGTCCAAACACAACACAAGCACCGGGCCCTTAGGAGGCTGAGCACTGCGCCTGGCCGTCCCTCCCCTTCAAAGGGAGCATGCTGTGCCCCAGGCAACTGCCCCCCCCCCCCCCCAGTCCGGGTGCACCTTCCTGTCAGAGGAGGGCGGTGAGAAGTACATGCTCGCCTTCCCAAGGCCCCCAAATGAGGACCCGTGTTCTTCAGTCAAAAGGTTAGACAACCCCCCAGCTTCCAAGGCTACTCTAACAACTGGGCTCTGCCTAACAGGAGCGCCACACACCAGGACACACATGGCAAACCCCTCACTGCTACCTAAGAGGGCCCTGCCCCTTCGCTCCGAGCCAAGAACGGATGTAACAAACTATTTGCTGGTTTTGTCATCAAAGGTTCGACCAACACGAGTCGAAATCCATGTGCTGTCCGTCAGCACTACCGACCGAGTCTCTCCCCTGGGAGGGAGAGATCACGAAGCTACATGGTGGGAAAAGAGAAGAGGGTTACACAGGAAGCCAAGCAAAGGGTGGCACTTCTCCTCAGCATCTGCCCTGATCAGCTTCAACCTCGGGAGAGCTCCTTCGACCGCTGCGGGATGGAAGCTGGGTGTGGGCCTCAACACGGGACAGGCCAGCCACACACAGGCGCTGGGGCTGATGCCAGCTGCAGAGTGGTGCCTCACACACGCATCCTGAGCAGGTTGGCCAGAAGACCGAGTGAGGCCTCTCCACGCCCACCCTAACCTCTAGAAAGGAGGCTGTGGCCACCATGTCCTCCCTGGCAACGTGCTGCCAGGATCCGAGGTGCCCGGGCCTCAGAGCCACCTCCTGGTCACTCCCACAGAGGAATAACCTTTGGCATCAGCACCTCAGGAAATTCTGACTCCAAATAGCAAACATAAAAACAGAAGAGGAAATTTAAATTAAAAAGTAAATAAAAATAAAAAAAAACACACCCAAAAGGTTTCACCCATCTAGCCAAGCCCCAGTGGGGCCTGGCGCCCTGGCCTCGACCCAGGGCGGGAACAGGGTCTGGTTACCTGAGCTCGTCCAGAAGGGCCGAGATGGTACTGAGAGTGGGGCCGTTCTCCTTTTTTGCTTCCGCCTGTGCAATCTGGTAGAGTAACTTCTCCATGGAAAACGGCTTCGCTATATGGCGGCGCTTCATTTCCTGCAAGAAGCGGTCACATCCCTTTAGGGTGGGCAGGCTTTTTCTTTACGGGGCAGAGGGTGCAATCTCGATTCTAAAATTTTGGACTTCAAAGCAGTGAAACTCGTACAACAATCCTGTCTGCCTGTGGGAAAGGCACCAGGGACCAGCAAACGCCCCTGCTGTGCCACCAGCCACTGGGCAGGGGCCCGTGCGTGACGATGGGGGAGACTTCCCCACGGCCAGTGTCTACCTGAAGTGCCGTCAGTCGGCCCCCCAGCGTACGGTGCGCCCACAATGGGACTCAGAATCTCTCTTGATACAAATAAACCCGACAGATCTTCTTTCCTAGGAAAACCTCTCTGCCACCTCTTAGAAACATTTTCTAAAATTACAGCCATCTAAAAAGGGACGGGCAGCACAGGGACGTGGGCGTGGCTGCGCATGCGCATCGCCTGCCTACCTTGGCCGTCTCGAAGCCCATGCTTGTCCACTGGGTGGTGGCAAAGTGCACGGTCTCAGAGACGCTGTAGCCGCAGCACACTTTAGACACAAAGGATCCTGGGAAGCAGACGACGAACTGGCCGCTCTGCTGCACGGTCCTGTGCACCTTGATGCCCTCTTTGCACAGCACCTCTGGGGAGATCTGGGGAGCAGGTCAGGGCTGAGACACACTCCGCAGGACGCACTCGTGGCCACGCTCCCGCCCCCACTGCCCTCCCACTGCCCCGGCCGGCCCAGCAGGAGGGGGACATGCACACCTGCCCTCCAGGCGGGGCCTCGGGAGTTAAGGGGCCTCTTCATGAGGAGACAGATTAGATTTGGTATTGGAGACTTTTTGTTTCTCCTTTAAAAAGGAAAGATGCCAACCTAATTAGAAGAAAGATCTAAACTGATACTGGACCAAGAGTGACAACAGAGCCACCCAGATGTGCGGCCACTATGAGAACACAGCCCTACAGCCACATCAGAGCCTTTCCCGTCCCCACCCAGCAGTGACAGGAGTGGGAATGGGAAAAATCCTCCATCTGCAGAGCCAGGCAGAGCCACAGAGGTACAGCCTGGGGGCCTTCGAACCTGTACCCTAGAGGGGCTGCTGCTCGGCTTCTCTGAGCCAGACCAGGGGCCCAGGGAGGGGTCAGCGTGGCCAGAGGGGCCTGAGCTCCGGTGTCCGAACACGAGGCTAAAAGGACTCCCAGGAGCTCAACAGCCTCGTGACTTCCTGAAATGGGATCAGAAGCCTTTGTGCCCATCCCTGTGAGGTGGAGGGTTTCTGCTCTGTTGTCCAGTCATCCAGGTGCCCAGCAGGTGGGAATAGCAGTACCAACAGACCCCAGTGCCCACCCAAAAGCAGGACCCACCTCGCCACACACCCCCGTCTCCACACACAAAACCAGCCCTGCGACAGATTCCAAGGCCACGGCGCACGTGCCCCACGTCCTGTGCAATCTGAGGAAAGCACCTGTTTGGTGTCCAGAGAAGAGGAAGGACATCTAGTTTGGATGACGCTGTGAGGATTCATTTTGCGTTGTCCTCTGTGCCTCTGAAAGGCAGGCCAGCCAAGAGGGTGACTGACAAACAGCCCTGCCTACCCCGCGCCCAGGCCGGTGCCAGCACAGGCAGGAGCTGCACATACCATGACGTTGCTCTCCAGCATCTGCAGCCCTGGGGTCCCGTTGGCTTGCAGCAGGGTGTGCACCACGTCCTCGAGCTTGCTCTCCTCCTCAGCAGGAATGCAATACCTGATGTTGGGAGACAAGGCAGAGACTGGACCAGGACCCTGCCTGGGGAGCCTGGGCTGGGCCCACCCTGCATCCTCCCTCGGACAAATGAGCAAACGTGGGCCTGGGCAGCAGCCTCAGGTGCAGAAGGGAGACTGGGATCGGGGAGGTGCCCGGCTCGGTGACTGGCACCGTGGTTCTCAGGCCACACCCACCCCACTCCCAGGCAACACTGCTGCTTCCGACCAGCATAGCACAGCATGCTCATCTTTTATGCAGATCTGACCTATACATGAGCCAGAAAACCTTCAAATCAAAAACAGATGTTTAAAACCCCATATAAATCAGACCCAGGCACATCTGCAGACTCAATTAGCCTCCCGTGAGAGCGCCAAGGCTGCGTCTCATCCCCGGGCTGGCACCTGACACTGGTCTGTAACAGGAGGCGCTGCAGAACTAAGACTCGGTGCTGGAATACGCGGTTCCCTCGGCTCTCCAACCCGGGCCACCTCGTGAGAGCCTGGCACAGCTCAAGCTCCTGGCCCCAGAGCCGTGGGCTGGGTGGCCGGAAAGGCAGGACAACCCCTCAGTTCTCCAAACACAGGAAAAGTTGGGGGAAGGAGCCCTGCCTGTGCACATGCTGGCTCATGCCTGCGCATGGGCCGACGCGGCCGCTGTGCACTTATGGAATGAGAGGAGGCGGCACCGGGTCGCAGGCCTGCCCCACCGAGGCAGCTGGGCGTGCCAGAACCCAGCCAGCCGAGGATCAGCTGGCGAAACACACAGAAAACCAACCCACACAGGCCTGCATCATGCAGACTGAGGGACGGCTGGGAGCCGAGCGGTGGAGGCAGCTGCAGGGTGAGGCTCGGGACAGCACAGACCCCAGAGCACAGCTACAGAGCGACAGGGAAGATGGTGGGGGAAGGGCGAGGATGTCGGCAGACCTGAGCTGCCAGGAATGTCTGGAACCTGACTGCGGCTACGGAGAGTGGGGGAATTACTGCTGGTGTCCCCAGAAGGGGACACCTACCTGTGAAAATCCAGGGGCCAGGCAGTCGGCGTGCATAAGGCAGGTGTGCCAGGCCTCCTCCAGGCCCTCCCTTCTGTCTCCCGCGCCCATAGGGGCCAGCAGGCTGCGGCGGGACACCTGCTGAGTGGACCTGGGCAAGGTGACCTCTCCGAGTACAGCCCACCCTCCATCCCTGAGTCCTGACAGGACCTGGGGCTGCAGAGCACATGCAGCCACTGGCCCAGGGGCAGCCAGGTCAGGGGCAGCAGCTCTGGTGCAGTTGTGACGCTGCCCAGCTCCGGTCACTCTGGGCAGCCACCCAGCTCTCAGGCCCAGTTCCAACCTGGCACCTTCCCCCAGGCCCGCAGGCAGGCCTGCTCTCGGCTGCGCTGAGGTGTCTGTGATGAAATCCTTCACTTGGAGGCCAAATCCTGTTTCAGTTGCCACATGGAATGGTTTTTATTATGTTCGTGTTATTTCAATGCCAACATATTCTGTTACTGATTTGTGATTTAAACCCAGGGTTTCTAACCAAAATCAGATGTTTTACAAAAAACCGCAACCCATAAAGTTCTCCAATCACATCCCGGCCTCCTCTTTATTCCCCCTCAATGACGGGCAGGGGTTCGTGTTCAGGAAGTCCACAGACTCCCATTTCCCTTCCTCTAACCCAACCTTCACCCGAGGGGCCGGCAGGGGTGCTGGCTCAGGTTGCAGGTCTGGGGGGACTCCCCGAACCCCACACCAGGCCTGCGCTGTCCACAGAAGCTTCCCCACGGAAACGACATGGAGGGCACAGGGGCTCCGGGAAGGGGCCACACCCTCTCCCAGTCCCAGTAGCCACCCTCGCCCTGGACAACACAGCTGCACGTACTCTGCCCAAAGCCTCCACAAGCCAGCAGCCACTCACAGACCAACCGCAGGTGCTGAGACCACCCTCCCTGGCACACAGGCTCCCAGGAGGCCCGCAGGTCCTGCTCACATCAATACCAACCACCACTTCCTACAGTGTAGCCGGGACGCAGGGGCACCACAATGAGGCCGCTGCAGACCTGGCTCCTCAGAGCGCGGACGGTAGTGCTGAGGCTGTTTGTTTTCGTAAAGAAGCCTCATCACCCGTGAGGACAATAAGCAGTCAGTGCAGGATGAACGTGAGGCTGGTAGACTGTCAGACAACAAGACGTCTGATTATTTGCAGTAATTTCCCATCTGCCACCTAAATAAAGGAACCGAAAAGCCAGCCAGGGATCAGACCTGGATGGAGGTGACAGTCAGGCTCCAGGTGGGCACCGAGCAGGCAGCTTCCCACAAAACAGACAGATGTGTCCAGGGGAGACAACATGTGTGCCTGACACAGCAAGAACTCCATTTCCCATAAGACCTGCTCTCCCCGCAGCCGTCGGGGGGGTTGGGAGGCTCTGCAGAGACACTCAAAACGATTGCTCACGAGGCCAGAGAGGGAACAGAAGGCGTGCCTGACACCACCCACCTGTCCCACTGTGATTCCCTTCCTGTTTCTCAGACTTAGTATGAAACAAACACTTGGAAACCAACAACAAAAAGTCATATCCTAGAAGAAAAATCAAATAGAAATAGGCAACTGACAAAAAATGGGAACATAAATGAGCATATGAAGTGATGCTTATCACCAGAGCAACTTAAAACGTTCCCTGCCACTTCCAGCCCCTCCAATGGAGGCAGGAAATCCCAAGCTGGGAGCTCTGACAGGGAGCTGGGACACAGGAAAGCAGCTCTGGGAGGCTCTCCACGCCCTCACCTCCCGCCCGCCCCCAGGGCCAGCACACTCACCAAATGCAGTCAGCACCAGTGTGTAAGTAGTCGATGTAGGGAAGGTGGTTTTGGTCTCGAGACCAGCATGAGGTAGAAAAGACCATGCCAATATTTAGCCAGGGAATTGTCACTCCTAAAACACAAAGGGAGAAAGCAGCAACAATGTCTGAGTAACAGCTATTAGAATCACTATTTTATTCCCAAATAGGAGAAAGAAAGAAAGAAATGGGATTCAAAACCAGCCAGGCAAAGCCCAGTAAGAAGGAACTTGCTCTTCCTGCTTGCTGCACAGAAGCCAGGCTGAGATGGGCACGCTACAAACAGCAGTGGAAGGGCAGCTTACTCCACAAGTCGGGCAGCACGATGCCCCAGGGAACGTGACCATGATGACTGCTGGGGTCATCAATAACCAGCAGCCATGGGCTGGGCCCCAAGGCTGAGAACGGGACACCAGACCCGACTCGTGTCCGGAGAGGCCCTGAGCACTCGCCTCCATGGGGCGTGGAGGGTCCCAGGCTTCAGTGACCGGAGGCCCCAGGACACCTGGCTTTCCAAATGCCTGCGTAGAACCTCCCACTGAGGAGCCTGCACTAGTCCTGAGGGGGCAAGACTTCTGCTCCGAAAACACCAATTCAAGGTGAAAAGATGGCCACTGAGCACCTGCCAGCTTCTAGATGCTGTGACTTGGTCCACCTTTCCACATATTTACGGATTTCAATTATGGCCCCATTTCTTTCTTTCCTGCAAATCAGTGTCTTGAATCTAAAGACTCTGCACCGGAAGCCCCCGTCCCTTTCCAGCTCCAGCTCCCGACGGACGTGGGACTCACCGGGCACAGCACCGAGGTGGCGCAGGATGGACCCTGTGTTATTGGGGAGGACGGTGAGGTTCCATCCATGCCTGCAGAAGAAAGAGGGGCATCACAAGGCTGGCGAGAAGAGCACCATCTAGTCCCCAAAATGCAGACAACAGATCCAACTCTACCTTGAAAACGGTTCTGACTTCCCCACGGGGAACCCGCTGCCGTGCGTGTTGGTGTCCACCTTGCCGCAGTGCACCGCCACATGGCAGTCCTTCTCCTCCACGAGCCTCCAGTACTCTTGCTGCAGGGAGAGCGAAGGGTCAGCACAGCTCACCCACCAGCACTGACACTAGTGCACGAGGAAGGAGCGTCACAGGACAGCCCCAACAGAGCACGGAGTGGGACGGCGATGCTCGAATGACCTCTGCAGGCAGGTCCCAGAACTGAGGGCAGGGACCCCAACAGACCAACGCACACGCATTCATGGCAGCCTCATGCACCTCAGTTGAAACGTGGACGTAAGCCGTGTCCACACAGATGGACGGACAGGCCTGAGGAGGTGGTCCATACAAAGGCCTGCTCTTCAGCCTTCAAAGGAAGGACAGACTGACACGTGCCAGATGACCCACCTTGAAGACACCAGTGCCCAGGGAAATAAGCCAGTCACACAGGACAAATACCGCACGGTTCGGCTTCCACGAGGTACCGAGAACAGTCAGAATTTCAGACCGAAGGCAGGATGGCAACTGCCAGGGGCTGGGGACGGAGTCACAGGAAGTTATTGCATAATGGGAACAGAGTTTCAGTTCTGCTAGATGAACAGCATTTTGGAGATGGATGGTGATGGTGATTGCACAATGTGAATGTACTTACACTGCTGAACTGTACACTTAAAAATGGTTAAGATGGTAAAGTTAAGGCTATCATAATAAAAATTATTTAAATGAAAGGGTATAGGAAATGAAATGATACAGAGGCAGAGGACATGCCACTGTGGTCCTCAGACTGCAGTAAACGCAGCCTCCACTCCAGCACCGCAACAGACGCACCTCACACGCGTCCCAGAACCAGCCGTCCTGACCTCTACGAAGAGCAAAGCCCACACTCACCCAGCTGTACCCACGCCAACTGACTCAGATGGAGGTGGTGGGTACAGCGGCCGGTGCAAAATGCTGCCCTTGTAACTAACCTATTGAGTGTGGCAGGAACGCGTTTTACTAACAGGTGAGCAGACGTGCCCAGATTACCTTTAGGCAACTCCCACATTCAGAGACACTTTTCATTTCGTTTCAATTATCAATCTAGAAGGGCAGCATCGCTTCCCTAATCCTGACAAAGCCCATTTAGCGGGAACCACCTTTCAAGGAGGAAGCCTAACCAATAACCACAGGTCAGCTCAGGGCAGTGCTGCCCGTGTAACACTGCAGAAGGGGAGGGCACTGCACAGGCGGGGATGGGAGCTGCAGGTGCCCACAGCACTGTGCAACTTCTACAGAGAGGGGCCAGCTGGCGGCGTCAAAGGCCCCCAGCCAGAGGTTCTCAACCTGTGGGTCGCGACCCCTTTGGCGGTCGAACGACCCTTTCACAGGGGTCGCCTAAGACCATCCTGCATATCAGATATTTACATTATGAGTCATAACAGTAGCAACATGACAGTTATGAAGTAGCAACGAAAATAACTTTATGGTTGGGTCACAACATGAGGAACTGTATTTAAAGGGCCAGAAGGTTGAGAACCACCGCCCCAAGCCAAGAATAAATCAACATCATTAAATGCCTGGATTCCTTAAACAGAGGTCCTCAAAACGTGAGGAAGGAAGGGGTAGTCTGGCTGATGGGACTGGTGACAGTCGGGCCCTGCCAGCGGGTATCAGACTGACAGCAGCCTCTCGTAGGTGAGTATCGCTGAGGGAGGAAGGGACCTGCTGCTACATGGGGGACACTCCACTTGCTGAGCACTGGCCAGGAAGGTGAGCCTTCTTTGAAGGAGTGAGAAGCTAGACAACCTCAGACAAAAAGTTTGGATTTTAGCAATTATTTCTATTGTGTTTAGATATTATGTAACTGCTAAAGCAAAAGCCAAACTTCCAGAGAGAACGAATTCTCAAGTAGGAAACTAAAATAAGCCAAGCTTTCCTCGTGCTACGGGTGGTAATAAAAACTGCACCTTCACAGACGCCCGCCCACAAGGATGGACGTTGTGCAACAAAGGCCTCTTTTTCCAAAGAGCCACGTTCCTTTCTTCTGACGTGCCTGCCACACAGGCCATGAGCACTTTGCAAGCAACTGTGTGGCCACGTGTCCCCGAACCGGGCCAGCTGACACTGCGGTTGACGGAATGTGGCGTGGGCGAGGCCAAGGCTGGGGGATGGGGCGGCGGTCAGGCCACAGCATGGCGTTCCAAGGCAGCACCCAGAGCACAGAGCTCAGCGTGTGCCCAGCAGCAGAGACCCAGGCCCAAAGGGAAGCCAACGGTGCTGAAGGCAGACACGGAAACCACCAAGCCCAGAAACGGCCCGAGGCTCAAGTGGAACCTGCTGAGCTTCTGATGGTGACAGCAACGGTGCGGCATCACATGTCCCCGATGGAGGGGGCCCGGTGTCCTGGTGTGGCCTAGACTGTCCTGCAAATCCCACTCCCAGGAAAACCTGGTCAAATCAGGATGGCTGGGCCCGAGGTCAGCCTGGGTTCACCCAGGAGAAGTGGCATCCATCCCTGAGAACAACCAGACGTGGTCTGGAGCCATGGGACCAACTCAGGCTGCAGTCCACACAACGGCTCCCGCTCACAGCTGCCCTACAAGTGCTGGAAGTTCGGTGTCTCCCTGACAGCACTGCGTGCTGCCGAGGGCTGCCGATGCCAGCGGCTGGCAGTTCTCAGCCACTCAGCTGGGCACTGGCCAAGGGGAGGCAACTAGAAGACAGGGTCTCAGTTCTGGAGAACCTTGCACAAAACTCCCCTAATTGGTCTGGGCACGGAGGTGCTCACTGTCTTTCCAACCTCACACTAACTCAGAACAGAGTTGGCAGAACACAAAAATGGCACTCTGCCAGTCCCGCTAAATAAAACGGGGGAGAAGGCACAGCAGAGCTATGGTTTCAAGGAATTCCAAACATTCTCCTGCATAACAGACACCCAGAGGGCGGGGAGGAGCGGCCAGCGGGGGGACGCCCAGCTCACCCCTGGCTTCCGCCTCTGGTTGGGGTAAAACAGGGACAAGCCGGGAAGAAGCTCTCTCTTCATTCTACCTTTTTTGAGTCTGAGGAAATTTAGATGAACAAGAGTAAAAACTTTCAGCTGCCCCAGTACAGGGAAAGAAGTCAACCACTCAAGTCCTCTCAGGCTGCCAGGCCCCAGGAGGGCCGGGCCCCACACGCGGGCAGCAGGAGCTCAGCTCACCTCAATTTCAGCTGGCGCAGGCTCCTTGCTGAAGCACATGTTCATGATGTTTCTTGCTGTTCGATAAAAGGTTGTTAAAGAAACAGACCTTCCCTGGAAGGAAAACAAAAACAGTTGAGTCTAAGCCCACATCGGGCTGGCCCTACCACGGGCTCTGCTGGCACCCCCAACCCCCCCCCCCCCCCCCCCCCCGCCTGGGTGGCTGGTGCCAAAGTTAGCAGCACAAGCAAAGGAATGAGGTCACACTGCCTTTGCAGCGCTAGGAGCAAACAGACCTGGCATCTGGAGGCAATGGGCTGTGCCCCGGGAGGCCGCGGGGTCAGCTTTCACTTTTTGGAGAAACGGGTATGAATGGAAAAGGAGGCAGAATTCCTGTTACCCATGTGAGGGAAGGATAAAGGCTGTGGGCCAGTGCAGAAACGAACAGCAATAAGACAACCCAGAAGAGAAGCCTGGGGGATCTTCAGAGACAGAAACTTGGGGCCCCAAGGGTCCTCACCACATGAAAAGCAGCCAGACACGCAACCTCACCTCGTGGGTCTGAGGGGGACAGACGTACCCTGGTGACTCTTGCTGTCCCACTCCCACCTCCTTTAGCACACAGCTCTGTTCTTGTTTGGGAGTCCAGGTAGACCTTAGTTTCGACCTATTCTACATTACAGGTTTTGTTACACAGGGACAAGCTTGTAAGATTCATGCCTTTCACTCTTTTGTGACCAGGCACACGTATCCCTTGATTACAGAAATATGTACCAAGCAGCTACGGTCTATCAGGCCTAGTTCAGCAGCTGTGGTAAAGCAGGCTCGACACCGACACAACCCTGTACTCATGCAGCTTCACCAGGCCTCGCCACAACCCTAAACAAGCATGAGCTGCGAGGAGGCCCCAAGCGCCCTGAGGGACCGGGGAGGGGTCCCTGTGAGCACCCCAGGGGAAGGAACACCCCACCGCACAGGAAGCCTGCCTGCCATGAGCAGGTCAGGGCACCAGGGCAAAGCCTTCACACTGGCTGCTCTGACATTTGCTTTCCAGCTTTAGAAATGACTCTGTGAAGTTCTAATGCAAAGGAAATACTCCCTACAGTTCCAAACTTCTGACATTCTGTTCCTTACAAAATAAAAGCCTGCCCTGGCCAGGTGGCTCAGTAGTTTGGAGTGTTGTTCTGTGTACCTAAGGTCTCAGGTTCAATCCCCAGTCGGGGAGAGTATGGGAGGCAACTGATCAATGTTTCTCTCTCACGTCGATGTTTCTCTCCCTCTCCCTTTTTCTCTCTCTCAAACCAATATTTTTAATGGAAATATATATAAATAGATAAATAAATACAAATAAAAACCTAACGACTAGGAGGGACCTAGTTTTGCCCTAAGGCAGAGTGCCCGGAATTCAAGGGGACACCCAGCACCCAACCGTCAATGGCCCAACAGTCAGGGGCCGCAAGAACATGGCTGAGCAGCACCAGGGCCACCAGACCACCCCGTAGCCCCGCTCGTAGGATTTTGCGATGAAATCTAAAAATACACTTTACAAAGCAGGTTTTCAAAAAAAACTCTTGCTTTGATCCAACTCACTCTCATAAAATTGACCTTCTTCAATAAAAAGTAACAGAAGTAGAGAGTATCTTATTTCACATGCTGGCTGTTCAGTCCCGGGTTTAATGAGCGGTTTCCGCGGAGGAGGCTCCTCAGGCACACATCCAGGAAACAGCCAAAGTCCTCCCAAGTTCACAGTCCGTGCCACCTCTCTCCCCCCATGAAACATTCAGAATGTGAAACAGGAGGCGGCCATCAGCAGGCTGCAGGCAGCCATTCCCCACCCCATGGTCTCTGCAAGGCATCTCGGGAGGTAACAGGGGACACCGAACCTGCTCTGCGTCTCACAGTAGAAAAAGTTCCAGAAAGCAGCCCAGGGCTAAAGCCCAGCAGGTGGGTGGCCACAGGCGACTTCGCAACATGGACTCAGAAGGGCAGGCACACCTGCATGAGTGCCAAGCTCCCTATGTGTCTGGGATGGGCCCAGTATCAGAAGTCCACATCGATTTAACCAGGCGGCGATTTTCAACGTACCAAAAATCCCCCGGCTCATCCAGGTGGGAGCAGGGTTGTCAAGAGAGGGCTGCCAGGACTCACCACAGAACACATCCCTCCTGGTAAACCCAGAACAGGGACCCCGGGTACAGCCATGCACCTGTCAAAGCCCAGCAACACAGCAGAGGCCTCTCTCAGCTCTGCCCCCGGTGCCCCACTCACCCTTGCAGGCAGGGGAGAGGCAGCCCCAAGCCTGGCTTTGGAACCAGCCAGACAGGAGGCTATGGTGGCCGCTGCTGAGCAAAGGCAGGCAGGCTGCCAAGTGGGAGTGCCCGTGACTCTGCCCGCTTCTCAGAGAAGCGTGTCTCCTAGGACGGCTGTTGCAGCAACAAGATCTGGCAGAACTGGGAAACATGGGCACGTGTTTGCCAGCCTTCCCACCTCCTCCCTCAGCAGCTTCAATAGTGAGATGCAAAGAGATAGCTCTATAAGGGCCTCTCTACAGGTGACTGGCCACACTGAGGTGGGGCAGGGGGCCATGCAGAAAGTAAATAAGGAGGCAAAGAGAACCAGCACTCCAGGCCTGGCCAGGCAGCTTCTGCCCTCCAGCCTGAGAGCAGGTGCGGGGGGGGAATTGTGGGTGAGGAGGAATTGCATTTGCATCCTAGGTACTGCATCCATGGCACCTGGGCGCTCACTCAGCTCATTCAATGAAAAAGAAAGCCAAGGCCTGAAGTGGGCAAGCGACTCCGCCCATGCTCACAGTTCCCGGGGCAGCCAGGGCCTGTGCAGCCGGCCAGATGCCCTGAGGCCTGGGGCCGAAGGGGGCTGCAGACATTTCTCTTTATTAATTTCCCAGAGAAAGTAGCTGGCAGCTTCGGGACCGCCCACCGCACAGGGCCTACCTTATATATACACTTGTGGAAGTCACTGAGGACGCCTTTGTCCTCTTCCTCTTCTTTCACCACTTCCTTTTCCTGAGCAAAGAGTCGCCGCCGGCCCGTCTTGAGCTGGGCCTGGCCCACCTCCTTGAGCTTGCTGCGAAAGCCGTTCCTGTGGGCCACGCCATTGATGAGCCCGTTCTTGGGCTCAAAGCGGGGCAGGGGGTGGAACTTGTTGTAGTCCTGCTCCGTGTGGCCCTCCAGGGGCCCCTTCCGCTTCTCCAGGATCTCCTTCTCCATCAGCACCTCCTTCTCCAGCCGGCGGTGCTCCTCGGGGGACAGGGAGTCGTAGGACAGCAAGTACTGGCAGTAGGCCTCCTGGAGCTTGGCCAGCCGGTCCTGGGCAGTCTTGGGGATGCGCAGCATGTCTGCGAGTTTGTTCCATTTTTTGAGGTCAGTCACTTGCTGCATGCCACCCATCTCGTTAATAAGCCGGAAAAAGCAGGCCAGGTCAAGCTCGCAGCCTCCTGGGACGGTGAGGGAAGAAAACACAGGGACATCAGCGAAAAGGACCATGAACAAGACAAGCCCTTCTTCACTCACCTGACAGTCCATGATGCCCATGTGCCGGGATGCGGCGAGACGCTAGGGTCAGTCACAAACACTCATCTCTGGCCTCCATGGAGCTTAGTCTGTGCAGACGGACCCTAAGACAACCTGGCGCACTACAGGGACAGATAAAGCTGACTGAGGGGCTGGGAGGAGCGGGGGCCACCATCTTAGGTGGGATGATAAGGGAAGGCCTCCTGGAGGAGGTAACGTTTACGCAGAGGTCAATGGTAGGGAGCTGGCATGCTTCTCCTCAAATGGGCGGCACACACTGGTCAGTACCCTTCTAAAGACCTGGAGGCAGCTGTAATGAGACCAGGAGCAGCGGCCATCAACCACAGGTCTCACTGGAGGGAAGGGCAGGGCCCAGTCGTGCCACTCAGCCACACCCACGTCCCAATGTCACCAGGAACAGCTGTGATGTCGGAAATCATACACAGCATGTGTTCTCTATCCCAATTTCCCTCCCAACCCCAACACACACACACACACACACACACACACACACACCTGCCCAACACACATACCTCACTCACCCACCCAACACACACATGCCCAACACAATACACAAACCCAAGACACACACTCAACACACACACACACACCCCACACATGCTCGAGTTGCTTATTTTCAATCCCACAGGATTTCCAGGTTGACAGGCACTATTCAGAAGGGCACCTGACAGTCTGCCCTTCAATTCCTCCCATATGCACTCAGAGGGACCACTAATCTCAGAAGGATGGAGGTGAGTTTCACTACATCCCCTGATCAAATTACAGAACAGCACAGGGGCCAGAGGTGGGCTGAGCATCCTAGGACACCCAGAGGCGTGCCTGGACCATCCCAGGAACTGCAAATAAGACCAGAGGACAATGTGGGTTTGGTTGTCTGTGAACAACGGAACCACCTCAGGGAGGAGACTTCCCTGGACCTCAACCAGGTTCCAGGCCCCACTCTGGTGTCTCAGCGAGGAGACCGTGCCTGGCAGTGCAGCGCTCTGACGGGCACAGGTAGAGGGCGAAGCCAGTCACCTGGCGTGCCACGGCAGCTCCAACCACAGGTCTCACGGGAGGGGAGGCCGGCCATACCTTTTCCTTTTTCTCTAAGATCACGATAATACAATAGCACTTAAAATTTACCCAGTTCTCGCAAATCCATTAAAGACTCCACACCTGCCATGATCAGCCCGTTCAGAGGGCCACCAGGTTGCTACCTGGCAAAGCATCTCCCTCACCTAGTCCGAGCTGACCCCACTCCCTGCAGCACTGCAGCTTCCCAAGGGGCTGGGTGCTTATCCGTTTGCATCAATTCTGGGAAACAGCTTCAAAAGGACTAAGTGCCTTGCACTTGGAGACACCTGAGCTCAGGCCCACGCCCAAGGCCTCTGTGGGTAGTCGGCCAGGTCAGCACCCCTTCACAGACAGTGATAATGCTTTACACTTGGGGCAAAGAGCAGGAACACTCACCCGAGTGACAGTCAACCAACTGCTGCTGCTACGGGAAGAAGTCACGGTTAAAGAAATCCTGCTCTGGCCCGGCCAGCGTGGCTCCGTGGCTGAGCGTCAAACGATGAGCCAGAAGGTCATGGTTCGATTCCTGTTCAGGGCACATGCCCGGGGTTACAGGCTTGATGCCCAGTAGGGGGTATGCAAGGGGCAGTCAATCTATGATTTCCTCTCATTGATGTTTCTATCCCTCTCTCCCTTCCTCTCTCTGAAATCAATAAAAAGTTTATTAGAAAAATGAACTACTCTGAAAAAAAGGGTGGTTGGCTGGCCTCGTGACATCACCCAAGTACTCTACCAGTCCCTAAAAGACCCCCAGCTCAGGGTGGGTAGGAGGACCTGGTGCTGCTCTGAGTCACCCAACAGCCGAGTGCACACAGGGCACAGCCAACACCAAGCTCCTGAGACAACCTCACCTCCTCAGCCCATTCCCACAGCCCTGGGTCACTGTCTATCACAGGGCACCCCTGACAAGGGACCACCACCAACCAAGAATTCTTTCAAATCAATGATTCTCACTCAGGAATTAGCCCTGGCAGGCACTGCTGAGAGGAATAATGAAACCTCATCTCACAAAGGAATGCCACCTTACTGCCAGTTCTTGACACTTAAATAGCTGTTAAATGTCTCCTTTCTCCCAGCCTTTGAAAAATCAGAATCTCCACAATGGAGGCAGGGATGTGCTTTTCCTTTCAAGGATCTAGAGCTGAAAGGGAAGTGGGTGACCGTACCCGCTGTCCCCATAGGAAACCCCCTCCTCAGAGCCCACTCGTCTGAAAGTGAACTAATCCCGGAAGTACAGGGTCCAGAGAAGAAGCAGACAGGGGAGCTTGACAACCTGTGAGTGGATGCTGCTGGGGGCCGGGGGCCCTCAATGCGGGACTTGTGCCCACTAGTCAGCGAGCTGAGCTCTGCGACCGTCCTGGGCAGAGCTGTGTGGGCTCTTGGGATAAGTGTGCACATTCCTGCACCTGTGGGCTCCACGAGGACCAAGTTGGTTGCCATGGAAGCAGAAACTCAAGTCAAAATGAGGAGGATGGAGAGACAAGGACAAGACAGAGAAGAAATTTCGTGGGCTGAGGTCTACGAGAGTTTGTGGATGGCAATGTGTCCCCAAAATATTCATGTGCAGAATCCTAACCCCTGATGCCTCAGAATTAGACCTTATTTGGAGAAAGGGTCTTTAAAGAGGCATTTACCTGGGGTGAGTAGTGTCTTTATAACAAAAGGAAGACACCAGGAGCTCGCACACTGAAGAATGGCCATGTGAGGACAGAGAAGCACCATCTACAGGCCAAGGGAGAGGCTTTGGGGGACACCACCCTTGCAGGCAGCTTGGTCTTGAACTTCCAGCCCCCAGAACTGTGAGACGGTAACTCCCTGTTGTTTAAACTCCTGAGGTTGTGGCACTGTTGTGGGCATCCCAGCCAAGCAGATGAATCCGGGGGGGCAGCATCCCATCGCACCCTGAACACTGCTCTGGCCCCTGAAGGCAGTAGGGGACCACCCAGTGGGGAGAGCATGGACCCCGATACCCACAAATGTCCAGGACCTGGAGAAAAGGGGCGGTGGCCTCCCCTGAGCAGCAAATGAGGCGGGAGAAGTGCATCCCCAGTGACAGGGGAGAGAAACCGGCACGTGGGATGAGGCAGTGGGCAGGCAGGGCTTACCTATGAGCGGGAGCTCGTCCATGGTGATGCCCTGAGATCTGAGGTGCTTCTTGATGCAGGCCAGCCGCTGCACGTTGGGGCCCCAGCGCCGGCCCAGCTTGTGGATGTGCTGAATCTGCGTGACGAACCGCATCTCGTCATTGAGCTTGCACTCGGGCCGCCAGTCCGGAGGGGGGATGACCCTGCACATGCCATACTTCTCCACCTGAGCGCGCACCGACTCGATGTAGACGAGTGGGTCGTGGAACTCCTTGGCTGACGGCCTGAGCACGGGGATCTCGTCCATGGCCGCCCACCCGACCCGGCCGGACCCCTTCTCGGGCTTGGCCGCCGCCTCCTGCGGCTTGTGCAAGGGCTCCGATTGCGAGGTAGAACGATTTTCACAGGAGGCGCCGTCCGCCTTGCCATGTGCTTGTCTGCCCAGCGTGCTCCTCCCGGCTGCAGCCCGCTTCGGCCGGTTCCTCTCCAAGCTCCGCTCGGGCACCTCCTTCTTCACATGTCCATTCAGCAGAGCTTTCTCCACTAGGGCCTGAGCCGGGGCTGGGGCCTGGGCTGGGGCTGAGGCCGCCGCCGCCTTCCTGCCAGGGGCTTCAGCAGAGCCGGCAGCCCCTTTCATCTTCTTAGGGGGCGACTGCAGCTTCTCCGCCTGGTGTGCCTCTTCCAGTCTCCTCTTGGAATTCCGCAGCCCCTCCCGCAGCTGCCGCCCCCCCACCTCCTTAGTGCATGACTTTGGGTTCAACCGGCCACTGACCTTGAGGCCGTTGACGGCAGGCCCGGTGGACTTGGACACCCCCCCGAGGGATAGCACCTGTTTGCGGGTTTTTGCATTGCTACTTTCAGTTTTCCCTGAGATTGTGTGGTTGACAGCTGAACTGGGCTTGTGGTGATTGGGTTTGGTTTCCTTGACCAGTTCTCTCTTGGCTTTGGTGTATGTGACAGTCCCCTTAGTCACGGTTGCAGTGTACTTCACAGTTTTGGACGGTGAAGGTCTGACTTCGCGCATCTTTTTGGCACTGGTTGCACTTGTACCCAGAGATGACATTCGAGTGACTCCATTTACCTTCGAAACCTGGGAGGCAGCAGGAGAGGCAGAAGACAAAAAAACCCCAAAAAACAGAATTAGTACCTGCCAAGAAGGCAACTCTTCCACACAGAGACACTACACAGAGACAAGGGCTACCTGCAAAGGCAAACAAAACACACTGCCTGGGTGCTATTTCAGACTCTTGGCACAGTCCACACCCATCCTTCCTTTTCCACGTTTGATCCCATGGCTCTTCCAGGAAACTGGATGTTTCACCGTGAGCCTTCCCACATGCCCGCCAACCACCTGTCACAGGTTAGGAACATTTCCGATAGGAAGACCCTGCCCATGTGGGAGGAAAAGAGCATGTCCAATGTTGACCCCTGAGTAATGCAGGGGGTTAGAGGCACCAAACCCGTCCTCCGTACCTAAAAATCCATGGTAACTTTCGGACTCCCCAAACACCTTGTCATCCTTCAGTATCTGCAGGAAACTGGTTCCAGGACCCCGTGAATAACAAAATTGGTCGGTACTCAAGCCCCTTGTATAAAAGGGCGTGGAACAATGCATGCAGTCGGCCCTTCACATCCGGACTCTGGATAGCGGTTTGAAAATACTGTTTTCAATCTGTGGCTGGTAGAATCCAAGGATGTGAAACCCAGGAATATGGAAGGCCAACTGTATGTTTACTGGAAAAAAGTCATATATAGGTGGGCACTCCCAGTTTAAGCCATGCTTTTCCAGTCAACTGTACACAGACACGCAGTACACGCGCGCGCACACACACACACACCTGCTCTAAGAAAAGACATGCTTGCTCTTTGCTCCCCTTAAAGCATGATCTGCCCACAGAATTTAAAAATCTATGTGCTAAAACAAGAACAAAACAAAAAGATTATGGAAAAAAGAACAACAGCCCTCAAGTAGTTCAGCTTCGATGCAGACGTGTGGCTGCAGACTGCTGGCACCTGTCCTTCTCCTTGTGTTTGATATGTGCCCCGTGCAGCCCTTGCTGAATGTCAGGGGGTGCACCTAACCTCTTTGGTAAAGCACAACATGCCCAACCCTCTCTGCAAAGGAGGTTCCTACTTCCCTTCCCTCAAAAACTTCCACATCCGGTTCCACAGGAATGGGGTCACAAGCAGCCCTGCAAGGGCATCTTTCAGCATGGACACCACGGTAATCCCACGACACACAAGCCCACCTCAATATAGAGAGAAGTCAGAGTGATGTCAATGAACACCTGAAACGCATTAACTTCCAAAGAACGAGAAAGGGCCGGCCCTAGTAGCTGCTGCTGGGCTGGCTGATGTGGGCACTGAGGCACAACTCTGCCTCTCTGTGACCTTGACATGTCATTTAACATCATGGGCATCAACTTCTCATTCGCAACATGAGTTACAGATTCAGGAACTCCAGGGTTCCATAAGAACCATGACCCCCTAAAGAGGCTGACTAAAAAACACAATTCCTGGGAAACACAGCAGAAACAACAGACCTCTTTCCTCACCAAGAACCCAGAGGAGGTGACGGTGGAGGGAGACTGGCTTCCAAGTCAGCTGAGACCTAAGCAGCTGGCTCCTCTCAACACCAGTGCCCCGAGGGCTGTGCAGCTGCCACCAGGATGGCCGGAGGCTTAGGTGACCTCTGCCCTGTGCCCCGGCCTCGCCCAAGAAGAGGCACATTTTGCTTAAGTGGAGAACAAGCACAAAGACCACACTTTCCCATGGGTGTCCACACCAGTGGTTCCCAATGGGCTCCCACCCCCTGAGTTTCTTATCTGGTAGGTCTGGGACAGGCCTATAGAATAGAATCTATATTTACAACAAAGAATCTATATTTGTAACAAAGTTCCAAAGAACTGATCTGTGGACATACTTTGAGAATCACTGAATCAAACTATTAGCTGAAAGTTCCAAAGACAGAAAAAGGCAAGAAGCCACTGAATGTGCCAGCAATTTGACACAGTAACGGAAAGCCTCAGATCATGGTATGAGGCAGGGTTCCCGCCAGTGGTTAGTAAACGGGTTCCTAGTGAGCCGCCTGGACTTCTGTACTCAGCAAGGGCCCAGGAATTACAGCCCGGGTTCTCCACTGCTTTCCACCTTATAAGAAGCAGCACTGACAGATTGAGTGGGGAAGAGAGGAAAAGAATGGAAAATTAAAAACAAAAACTTGCAACTTGGCCACAATAAATTAAAAACAAATTTGGAAAGCCAACGGTAAGGGCAAAGACAAATTTTTGATGGTAAGTACCACTAGTTTGGAATAGGAGGTATGGTGAGGAAGACAAATAACTTTAAATGTTCATCATTCATATATATCAGAGAGGAAGGGAGAGGGAGCGAGAGATAGAAACATCGAAGAAAGAGAGAATCATTGATTGGCTGCCTCCTGCATGCCCCCTACTGGGGATGGAGCCCACAACCCAGACACGTGCCCTGATTGGGAATCGAACCCTGACTTCCTGGTTCATACATAGGTTGACATTCAACCACTGAGCAATACTGGTTGGGCTCATCCTAATATTGACTAAAACAAAAACCATCTTACCTAATAAAAGACAAATATGCAAATCGGCAGTACCTTTGCTGTGCCATCAGCCACGCCCACCAGCCAATCAGAGCGACTATATGCAAATTAACCCAACCAAGATGGCAGCCGGTATCCACGGAGCTGAAGTAAGCAGGAGGCTTGGTTGCTCCAGTGATGGAGGAAGCCAAGTTTCCCGGCTGGCTCTGAGCTCCACTGAAGGCAACAAAGTTTCAATTATAGAAGGTAAATAAATCTCAGAATAAAAATAAAAAAAAGAAAGAAAGGAGAGGCTGGGAGCTTCCATTGCCAGAGGGGCTTGGCCAGCCTGAAAACGGCCCTCAGACCCTCACCCAGACTGGCCAGGCACCCCAGTGAGGACCCCCCACCCTAAAGAGGGTGTGACCAGCCTGAAAACAGCCATCAACCCAGGCTGGCCAAACCTTCATGAGGTGAGGGTCCCCACTGGAGGGGTGGGGGGGTTGACCAGCCTGAAAACAGCCATCAGCCCCTCACCCAGGCTGGCCAGGCACCCCAGTGGGGACCCCCACCCTGAAGAGGGTGTGACCAGCCTGCAAACACCCATCAGCCCCTCACCCAGGCTGGCCAGGCACCCCAGCTGGACCCCCACCCTGATCCAGGACACCCTTCAGGGCAAACCAGCCGCCCCCCACCCGTGCAACAGACCTCTATCCTATATAATAAAAGGGTAATATGCAAACTGACCCTAACAGCAGAACGACTGGGAATGACTGGTCACTATGACACACACTGACCACCAGAGGGCAGATGCTCAATACAGGAGCTGCCCCCTGGTGGTCAGAGCGCTCCCACAGGGAAACTCTGCTCAGCCACAAGCCAGGCTGATGGCTGCCAGCACAGTGGTGGTGGTAGGAGCCTCTCCCGCCTCCTCAGCAGCGCTAAGGATGTCTGACTGCAGCTTAGGTCTGCTCCCCGCTGGCAAGTGGACATCCCCCGAGGGCTCCCAGGCTGCCAGAGCGATGTCTGACTGCCAGCTTAGGCCCAATTCCCCAGGGAGTGGGCCTAAACCAGCAGGTGGTAATTCCCCAAGGGGTCCAAGACTGTGAGAGGGCATAGGACAGGCTGAGGGACCCCTCACCCCCCTCCCCCTGCCGAGTGCACAAAGTTTTGTGCACCGGGCCTCTAGTTTAGAAAAATAAAAGCGAAGAGTAAAATCTTCTATGGATCAAGAGAGAGTTTTCCACATTGGAGACACCAGAAGGTCTCAGAGCAGGGCTCCAATCCCCAGCAAGTGGAAGGGGAGACCCTTCAGGCCCTCCATCTTCGTGTAACCTCTTGGGAGTCCAACCTGTTCCAGCTCCTTCCTCCACACTCAAGCAGACCACACAGTACACCGGAACCTCTTCTACAAGAGGAGTCACCTGTGAATGTGCCTACCACCCCCCACCGACATATCAGTCACCATATCTTGCCAAGGTTTAGGTTCGGTGCTTCTCAAAGAAACCCTGCAGGAGCCTAAAAATAATCCAGACTTCACAGTTCAACCCGACTCCCCCGCCACCCCCATTCTAATGTGATCAGTGAGGAGACAGACAGGGTGGCTCTGTTCCCACAAGCATCTTGCCCCACCCTGGCCCCATATCACTGTCCACCCGTGGCAACAGGAAGCCAGAATCTCTCAGGTTCTTCCTCAGAAAAGCATGCAGGGCCCTTCTCAGGGGCCCCGGAGCCCAAGCGGCTTGGTTACAGGGCGTGCTTTTTCCACATGGTGGAATTCTATGTAAGTACTTCACCATCTTCAACGACAAAGAGATCACCTTCTTGCTTACATGCTTCTGTAAATTTAAATACTGGCTTACTGCCAGGAAGGGCAGCCAACTACCTTGCTCTATCAGAAGAATAAATTACTCTGTCCACTTCCTCCCTCACTGTTATAACAGCCATCTTCTGAAGTGCTCTCCCGAATCTCATATACCATGTCCACATCACAAGCTTGAAAACTCAATGTTCCCCCCTCATGAGCCATTAGAACAGTGAACTTTAATTTAAAAGAAATAAACTGCAAAGACTAGAAAGGGCATGTCTTCCCACCCCAAAGCCCACCCAGTGCCAGTGTTTCCTGACTCCCCCTAGTGGCCATGATGCAGCTGACATGCTAACCCCGCATCAACCTGTCCCACCAGCCTGCCGTGTGTCCTAAAGATAGGGATAAAACAGAACCAACCACCCATGACCCATCTACTAACACACAAAGGCCTATTCCTTGGCCTTGTACTTGTCTCTAGGTGCCCAATGTTTAATTGGTACCAAAGGAAACAAAGGAATGGAAGAAGACGTTATATTGCCACCGCTTTATCAAACAGAACCAAACAAAGATTTTGCCAGCTCACCCGTGGGCCGGTATCACTGCGGCCCGTCCTGAGGAAGTGCTCACACGGTGCACGTTGAGCGAGAGGTCATTTTAGTTCACTGCAAGTCTAACACAATGGTAGCTCATGGCGGAATCCTCCCAATGCAATAAAAACACTAACTTCACACGTCCTCAAGGCTCTGATATGGATTTCTGACTTTGCATCCTTCTCCTCCAAACTCTCACCCAGCTCTGCTGGAAGTGGGTTATATGCAGCTTGTTCTCCTTGGCCCACCACCACCACCCGTCACCTGTGGCTCAGGTCACCCCAGGCACATAAGTCAAAGAAGCCATCCTCAATTCAACCAGAAATTCAACTGTCAAGTTCTCATTTCCCACTAGAGGGAGCCATTGAGTCGGGTGCCTCTGCCCACCCCTTCAGAAGGGAGAAGAGCAGGTAGGGAGCTCAAGAGAAACATTTGCTCCTTGGGAATAGTCCCCTTGGGCTTTAAAACTGAATTAAAAAAACAAAAGAGCCTAAAATAAGCAAAGCTATGGAAGGGGACTGCTGGTGTGGCAGGCCCCTTGGTTAGAGACAGGGCCTAAAGACCCAGTAATGAGCAGCAGGACAAGGCAGCCAGTTAGTCCCACTCTGGGAGATGAACCCCTGGGTGCTGCTGGCAGTCCTAAATCTTCTTCCAGCCCCTGCTTCCGCTGGAGGCAACTTACCTGGGCCACAAGTACCACTTGACGTGCAATCGAACCACCAGCCTGAGCTGATGAGGACAGTGAGACCTTCAGCATGCGCACAGCCAAGGCGAGCGCTGACTCCTCTCTGAGAGCTCAGGTGCCTTTGTCACAACTTTGGGAATAGCCCCAATCCCCTAGTTTGAACAGAGCTGAACTACACTGAATGTCACAGGGCCGGGATTCTGCAGCAACCCTTGCAGGTGTTCATGTGAAGCCTTTCCTCCAAAGGCAGCAATGCCCCCAATCTCCTGGCCACACGTGTCCACTGAGGGCCTCAGTGCCACCATGAGCAGGGGAGGTACCATGGTCAGCACAGCCTGACACCCACGTCCCGGCTTACGAACCACTCACATTTCTGTACCAGCAAAACCTCCTCACGACTCTCCTGGAAAACTAACACTTCAAAACCCTTGCTAGGTGTCAGCTAAGCTATTTTCCATCCTAAATGTCTGCCTTTTACTGCATTCAAACTGAAGTGCTATTTTAAGGAAACAAAAAATAGCTTTCCCTCCTTTGTCAGACACCTATGATACATCCAGATTCTTATCCGGAGCCACTGCAGCCAACAACCGCAGGGCCGTTCTATACGCATATGCATCACCCGGCAGATGCATGTTTGGTGTGTCCCCTCACACCAAGAGAAGGGCCTGGGTGAAGTGCACACACTTGCTCAAGTCTCAGGCACGGGGCCTGTATGAGGCATAAGAACCAGACGTGGATTGTGCCAAGTGGGGGGTAGGGCAAGATTCTTGTAAAAAGTGTGAGTCATCAGATGATGCCAGAGCAAACAGTGCAGTCGCCTCTCAGCAGCACCTTCAGCACGGGACACCTTCATTTGCCCACCCGCACCTCACACAGCCATGTGTATCCTTCTCTTCGGGCCAACATAGAAAAATTAATCCTATTTGAAATTCAAGACCAGAGTATCCTTTGGGCCCCTGTCTTATTCAGGTGAAAGAAGAAAGGTCAGAGTCTAATCATTTGCATCAGGTAGTTACAAAAGAATCTACAATGTGCTTTTATGGACCTTATTTTCACAGTAATTAATTAATGGGAACTGATGGTTTCAAAGTTATACTTTCATGTCTCAGAATATCCCTATGAGAGTAGGCATGACTGGCTCCAACGAACAATAGGACCCAGAAAAGCTAAATATCACTTCTTAGAGAAGATCTTGGTCAAAGCCAAACTAGAATTGGGAGCCCTGGACCATCCCATCTGGGTTGATTGGGGGGTGAGCACAGTCAGGAGGGAGCAGGAGAGGGGAAGGGACGTTGGGAGGAAACCCCCTGAACACCTGCGTGGTTACACCCTACCTGCAAAGACACTGACAACAAAGCAAGCCAGACTCCCGCATTAACACAGGTGGCAGGAGTCTGCTCTGTAAGGAGCTCCCAGATCTCTCCTCCAGCTCTGCACTGCCTGTGGAACAGGCCACCCATGCATTCCATGGAGCAAGGGGTAGGGTGATCCCAGGGCAAGGGGTACCTCTGCTCCCCTCAAATCTTACCTCCATTGGTGCAACTTCCTTGTTTGGTAGCAAAGGGAAGTTAACTACACCAGAGGTTTACTCCATCCAGCCTCATACACAAAAGTGAAAGAGAAATGTGTGTGTTTATGATTCCATAGGAATATAAAGTCACGTATCCATCCTTTACAAGCCTTCATTCCTGCCCCACATGGGCCCTCAACTTCTCTGGGTCCCTTTTTAATTGTTCTTTTTCATAAGCAAAACATCTGTGGGAGAGTTCTGCACAAGTGCCTATCAGACCCTCAATTTTGGAAATTAAATGGAGACAAATCTTCAACGACTCAAAAACCAAGGGTATGGTGTGCCCTATTCTTTGTGCTGCTCACTCCTGAAAACAGGGCACCAGAACCTGGGGGGCCAATTCCACAATCATGCGCAGTTGTTCTAAGACAACAAGAAGAATGTTTAAAATATGTTAAAAACACTTGCTTAATCTCAAGATAACACTGTAAAGGATGAAGTGGACATCTGAGGGCTATGGAAACATCCGTGAGGATGCATGCCTTGTCCATCCCACCAACTGGAGAGCCGAATGATACTTAAGCTATAGGTTAATACTAATAACGTGTCTGTACACACACTCCTAAGTATGAATTTAGTCACATAAGAGAGAAATATGTCTTCAAGAATGAGGAAAGACCACACGTAAAGAATAACACCACCACAGTGACCCTGTTTCAGCCATTCTGGAATACTGCCGCCAGCCAAGGAATCTTCTGCACACCCAAACCTTGCCCTGAACCAACCTCTAAAGATGCAGTCTCCCGCCTATTCTAGGGGAAAATTTAACTGTGTGATAAAATTCTCAGTGCAGGCCCATCTCTGATCCCCAGGGCTCCTGACTTTCAAACGGTGAGGACAGGAGCAGAGGGGTCAGCCCTTCACCCACTGCCTCTGGGCACCTGCCTTTGTCCCCAGGACCTCCCTCCCAGGGTCTGAGAGATCGCTGTCTGAGGACATGAGGATGGTGACAGCGACAGCGGCTGAGGCCTGAGGCCGTTCTTTAGAGTTTCTCCACCAGGACCTGTGTTTTCTGATCTGACAGGAATGGGGGCAGTGGAGCAGCAGAGCGGTGCCCTCCAAGGGGCCTCAGGCAGGACTGAAATGTGCTCAGCGGAATCCACGCCACGACTCGTCCCACCCCCATCACAGACCCCCACTCACCCACCCCCTGTCACAGACCCCCATTCACCCCACCCCGTATCACAGACCCCCACTCACCCCAGCCCCATCACAGACCCCCACTCATCCCACCCCCTATCACAGACCCCCACTCACCCACCACCTATCACAGACCCCCACTCACCCACGCCATCACAGACCCCCACTCACAGACACCCACTCGCCCTACCCCCATCACAGACACACAGCTCCCGGCACAGGAGCCCACACACGTCCTCTGGTCCAGCGGTCACCAACCGGTGGTCCATGGACCACTGCTCTGGTCAGAGAGATGCTGACTTGTCATGTAAAGATGAACAGATAAGCCATCCAGCACAGCGCAGGTGGCCTGCAGGCCTGCTTCCGGTTGTCACTCATCCACTCTCGGCCTAACCAGTAATGGTCCCCCAGGACTCCAAGTAGCCTGGCTCAGAGGGGCTCCCTTTACAGCCCATCCCAACACACGAGAGTCAACAGATGGTGGCACTGGCGACAGCAGCACCCGCTGGGGTGGATGTGAGTCCACCACTAGCCCCATGGGACCGACCTTCACAAAAGGTGTGAGCGCCACAGCCCTCCCTCCCTCACCGGTGAGCATCACTGTTGTGCTTTTTGAGCCTCTGAAAGATTTACTACTCACATTTTCCCTTCAGTTAACTAGGAGGCATGGGGTGGTGGCATCTGGCAGGCACCCTCTGGGCCACACACTACGGTCACCTGCGTGGCAGGGCTGGGCTTTACCTGTTTCCGTAAGTCCTGAGCCGACCGATGCAGAGGGGGGTGGTGGTGGTTAGCAGTGGGCCCCTTGGCCGAGGAGCCCGAGGCGGGGGCCGTGGGGGGTTGGCTGGCTGGAGCCTGCTCCCTCCGGCTGTCGGCCCGGTGATCACTGTGCTTCTCCTTGCCGGGAGTGGCCTCCTTGCTCTTGTGTTTTTGAACAGGTTCTTTCTCCCGTGACGACCTGCTGGAACCGTTGAAAACTAGGAAGAAAGAATGGAAGAATAAAGTCATGACCTGAGCATACTGCCAGGGAACCTAAGCTTCCTGGTGTCAGAAAGAGTGAAAGAGGGAGCTTTCCGTACATCAAGTCCTACCACGCTACCTAAAGCAGCCCCCATTCCAAGCTCCCAGTCAAAGCACACAAGCACCAGAACGCAGGGGCACACTGAAAAATGATAAGCCTATCCTAAGAAATTTTTTGGTTGAAAAAATTGAAAACCTCATTTTTATAAAAGCCCTCAGAATATCAACACCATGCCTCATACACAAAGAAAAATTAAAATGAAGAAGCTAACGCAGCCTCGTTCCAAGAACAGAAGCACGTTGTGTGTAAAGGTACAAGGCATCTGGCATTAAGATAACACATTCTCAGATTTAGTTATGTAAAGTGAGGCTGAGCACCTGCCATCAAATGTGTCAGGGATGCAGCTGCTTGACCTGACCCCTCAGTGACCACGGAGGAGGGAACGGGACACAGGAGGGGGAAGCCAGGCCCCCTTCTGTTCCAGGGGTCCTAACACCCAGACCTGCTTCCCATGAGCCAGGAAACACTGCTAACGCTGTGAGTGCACTCGGCCAAAGACATTCTGGTTGTGCCTGTTTGATGGATGAAGCCAGCAGGCATGGAGAGGATGAGTGCCTGGCCCAGGCCATGCTGTCTGGCACACATCCACTCCCTGCTCTGACTCCCCAACGGCTCTCAGTCAATACCCAATGTGCACACTGGATCCCACCCACTATGGAGGTCAAAGGGGCCAGGTATGCTCAGAGTTTCCACAGTCCTCTCCGAGGAGGCTTCTGTCATTTTCTCTGCTGTGCAGCCAGGACATGCACTCATCAGGTCCGGCCACTCTACAGCAATCAACCCATAGGTCTCTTCTCCCCTCACACCATCCCGCAGGCGGAGGAAGAAGGCAACCTGTGCCTCAACTGCTCTGCCCTACGAGTGTTCCAGGCAGAGCCATGCTGGGTAACGGCAGGAAGCCCCTTTAGCTGTCACTTTTATTTATTTATTTATTTATTTATTTATTTATTTATTTATTAATATATTTTATTGATTTCAGAGAGGAAGGGAGAGGGAGAGAGAGAGAGAAACATCAATGATGAGAGAGAATCATGGCTAGGCTGTCTCCCGCATACCCCCTACTGGGGATCAAGCCTGCCACCCGGGCATGTGCCCTTGACTGAAATCGAGCCCAGAACCCTTCAGTCCACAGACTCTATCCAGTTAGGGCTAGCTGTCACTTTTAGAAGGCTCCCGGTGAAAGGTGTCTCCCCCTCCTCCAGGTAGAACTCGCTACCTGACCACCTGACTGGGCAGCTGTAAGGAGAAACCTTTCCTAAAGCTGGAAGAAGCAGAGGTCCAAGGTGCGGGTCCTGCCTGCCCTCGAGGAGCTCATACATACCACTGCTCCTCTGTGGCTGCTCCCCAACCTGCACCCACACTTCCTTCCTCACACACTCCTTCACCGTTCATCTCCATTTTAAGTGTCCTTCAAATTACATGTATGCCTTATAGTTTGCAAATATCATCCTCTGATTTGTCATTTGGTTTTCCATCTATTGTGCTAAATCTGCTAGCCCACTTTTTAAAGTTTCTTTCTTTGTTTTTATGCCTAGAAAGCCCTTCCATATTTTCAAATGGTAAAATATTCCTCCAAGTCTCCTCCTAACTGTTTTTGGACTCAATTGGCTAGACTGACTTCTGTAGTCCAGTTGTCATTACTCTGTATACGGCACACCATGGAGATTTACCTTCCCACATCTGGGCATGTGAGCCTGGCCCCAGTGATTGCACATTCTAACTAGACGCTCAGCGCTGAAGTAAAGACCATGCCACATCAAACATGGTCTGTAAACCCGGTGGTATGAGGTTCTGCGGGATGCTCTCAGTTACAGACAAAATGGAAGCTTTAATGGCTAGCATTTATCCTAAGTGCAAGTAACTGCCCACTGTCAGAGAGCATCAGTCATACCCAAGCTGGCAGCATCTGTGCTTGCTTTCAAGACAAATTAAAGGCAACATCTGTAAGAAGTCATACTTCAATGTGATTAAAAATCAAGCCAAAGAACATGAATCTAGGCAATTCTTGACTGTTCACCAATTTTCTACAGCAGTGAGTACAGCTCCTTTATTGGAACATGGCACAAGAAGTTGTTTTTTAATCTCAAATATTCCATACTTTTCTGTGCTTTGTTACTGCCACTGGGGTGTGCATCAAGGTGCAGCCTGCCAAAACACATATGAAAAAATGCTCAAAGTTACTGTTCATCAGGGAGATGCAAATTAAAACGACAATGAGGTATCACCCCACACCTGTCAGAATGGCTACCATCAACAAATCAACAAATGACAAGTGCTGGCAAGGATGTGGAGAAAAGGGAACCCTAGTACACTGCTGGTGGGAATGCAGACTGGTGCAGCCACTATGTAAAACAGTATGGAGTTTCCTCAAAAAATTAAATATGGAACTGCCATTTGACCCAGTGATCCCACTTCTAGGACTATATCCTAAGAAACCCGAAACACCAATCAGAAAGAAGGTATGTACCCCTATGTTCATAGCAGCACAATCCGTAATAGCTAAGATCTGGAAACAGCCCAGGTGCCCATCAGTAGATGAGTGGATAAAAAAGCTGTGGTACATCTATACTATGCAGCAGTAAAAAAGAATCTTTTACCCTTTGAGACAGCATGGAGGGACCTGGAGAGTATCATGCTAAGTGAAATAAGTCAGTCAGAGAAAGACAAGTATCACATAATCTCACTGATATGTGGAGCCTAAGTAACAAAATAAAGTGATGACTGGAGTGGATCCGGAGACATGGAAGCACGGAACAGAGTGTGGAATCTCAGAGGGAAGGTGGGGGAGATGGGTGGGTGGGAGGTACTCAACCAAAGACCTTGTATGCATATATGCATAACCCATGGACATGGACAATTAGGTGGTGAAAGCCTGGGACAGGGGGTGGGGGCGGGCTGGAGGGGGGCTAATGGGGGAAAAGAGGGAGGGGACATAAGTAATATTTTCAACAAAGATTTTTTTAAAAAAGAGTACAGTTGCTATGAAAGAAGTACCAGCTCCATAATGTATTACTTTGTTCAGATTTTTTTTAAAAATAAAAATTCTATGGGTTTGTTAATGTTTCATGACACTGTATGAGCAGTTAAATCCCCAGCCCTGCTGTTTAACAACTGGGCAAGTTATTTATGCCCTCAGTTTTCTCATTTGTGACCTGAGATGACAAGTGCCAATGTGTGGAGAGCCCCTAGCATAATGTCGGGGGCCTGGCAGACACTTAACATTTGGGGGAAATTATTACTGGGTATTTAAAGGATGGTCTTAGGTTACTACATCATCAGATTGGGGCAGGCTCTCCTCCTGCCCTGCCCTCCCTACAGATACAGCATAAAGAAGGTCTTCAACACAGATGGCTGGACTGAGCAGGCCCTTCACCACCTCCTCAGGGAACACAGCTGCCGCCTATTGCCTCCCAATATCCATTCCATGGGAGAACCCCTAGGTCAAAACTGTTTTCATAATTATCCTACAACATATTTGCCTTTGTCACCATGTTGATAATTTCAATGATGGTGATGGCTAAAGGTGGATTAGCTGTCAGAGAAATGCAAATCAAAAGCACAGGAGAACCCTGGCCAGGTAGTTCACTTGGTGAGAGTGTCGTCCTCATATGCAAGGTTGTGGGTTCAATCCTTGGTCAGGACACATGCAAGAATCAACCAATTAGTGCATAAATAAGTGGAACAACAAATCGATGTTTCTCCCTTCCTTAAACCAATTAAAAAGTGCATGAGATTCCACTCCACACCCACTAGGATGGCTATGCTCAGAAAGATAATGATGAGGATGTGGAGAAATTGTAACCCTCATACACTGATGGTGGGAATGTAAAATAATGGGATCACACTGGAAAACAGGCTGGGGAGTCCCAAAGGATGGATGAATCTGGTACTTAGAGAAACAAATGGGATATTATTCTATCTAATAAAAGTGAAATGCAAATTGAGCATCACTCCAACACACAGGATGGCCACCACAAGATGGCAGGCAGGGGAGGGCAGTTGTGGGTGATCAGTCCAGCAGGGGAGGGCAGTTAGGGGTGACCACGCCTGCAGGGGAGGAAAGTTAGGGGGGAGGGGGGGCCCAGGCCTGCAGCGGAGGGCAGTTAGGGGTGACCAGGCTGGCAGTGGAGGGCAGTTAGGGGTGACTGGGCCAGCAGGGGAGGGCAGTTGGGGGGGACCAGACCTGCAAGAGAAGACAGTTAGGTGCAACCAGGCCAGCTGGGTAAGGCAGTTAGGGGTGATCAGGCCAGCAGGGGAGGGCCGTTAAGGGCAATTGGGCCAGCAGAGGAGCAGTTAGGAATAGATCAGGCTGGCAGGGGAGAGTTAGGTGTTGATCAGGCTGGCAGGCAGAAGTAGTTAGGGGCAATCAAGCAGGCAAGTGGTTAGAAGCCAGCAGTCCTGGATTGTGACAGGGATGTCCGACTGGGATCGGGCCTAAATGGGCAGTCGGACATCCATCGAGGGGTCCCAGATTGGAAAGGGGGGCAGGCTGGGCTGAGGGACACACACACCCCACCCCATGCACGAATTTTGTGCACTGGTCCTCTAGGCCATCCATAAAAAGGAGTCAAGTATGATACATGCCACGGCATGGACCAATTTTAGAGTCACTACAGTAAGTGAAAGAACCAATGACAAAGGCCACATATCACATGATTAGATTCATATCTAATAGCCAGAATAGACCAATAGAGACAGAAAGTGGACTGGTGGCTGCCAGGGACTGGTAGGTTTGGGAAAAATGCGAGCGACTGCTGATACTTACAAGGTTTTTGGGGGAGAAGGTGCTAAAAAATGTTTCAAAGTTAATCATGGTGAGGGTTTCACAACTTTGTGACTATATTAAAAACTCCTGAATTATATACTTTAAATGGGTAAATTTTATGATGATGTGAATTACAGCTCAGTAAAACTTTTTTTTTTTTTTCCCCCAATAAAAGGTGGGAAAAACGGTAGTTTTCTCAGTCTCCCGAAGAAGCTGGCTTTCCAGCCCCTGATCTTGGTGCATAGAGGTGATGTAGCCCCGCGTGTGGCGCTGGGGGAGGAGGAGATGGGACCAGAGGATGGAGTTAACGGGGACAGACAGACGGACCTCCCAGGGGAGGGGGGAGAGGACTGGGAGAGACCCCCAACGACTATCTACACAGGGGAAATGGGAGACATCTGTAATATTATCAACAATAAAAAATACACACTTAAAAAAATGTTTTAATACTATAGCTCAACCCTGTCGGGTTTGGCTTAGTGCAGCGGTTCTCAACCTGTGGGTCGCGACCCCTTTGGCGGTCGAATGACCCTTTCACAGGGGTCGCCTAAGACCATCCTGCATATCAGATATTTAGATATCTACATGACGATGCATAACATTAGCAACATGACAGTTATGAAGTAGCAACGAAAATAATTTTATGGTTGGGTCACAACATGAAGAACTGTATTTAAAGGGCCAGAACGTTGAGGACCACTGGCTTAGTGGATAGAGCGTTGGCCTGTGGGATGGAGGGGCGGGGGGTGGGGTTCCCAGGTTCGATTCTGGTCAAGGGCACGTGCCTGGGTTGTTGGCTCCATCCCCAGTAGGGGGCGTGCAGGAGGCAGCCAGTCAATGATTCTCTCTCATCATTGATGTTTCTATCCCTCTCTCCCTCTACCTTTCTCTCTGAAATCAATTAAAATATTTTTAATGTTTCAAATCAACTATACTTAAAGTTTTTAAAAATGTTAAAAACTTGCTACTTCCCAATTATTTTACTTTTTTATTATGAGTGTTCTTGAGCATAATTGCTACTACTGTTATCAGTATGTTCAAAATAAAATATAATGATAAAAAAAAAAAGGTGGGAAAAACGATGCTGTAATACAGATCAGTGCAGTAGCCCCAAACTATTTTAATAATTATAATCCTCTTCACAGCAGGTTAACAACAAAGCCAGTGTCCTGTAAGGATGAGGTAAAGCAGTACAGAGTGTTAATGGTATTAAATCTTGACCCTTGAGGACACATACTTTGTGTGATGAGAACTACAAGTAAAGCACTTCTGCATACCAAAACAGAACAACTGTTTCCATGGAAAAGCACTTTCGAGACTGTTTAAGTTGCAAGCTAGCTACTTTTTTCATGGCATGCTATTTTTTATGTGAAAGAACTACAAATAGTTATTTGTTGGCTATTTACTAAAAAAATGAATAAAGTAAAAGACTGTCAAGGAAAATAACTAATAGTTATTGCTACCAATGACAGAATGCACAATTTCAAGCCAAAAAAAATTACAATTTTGAAAATCCTATACCTACCACCATGAGTCTGACAGCCTCCAGCTCTTAAGGCCTTTCTGATGAGATGGGTGGAGCTGTGGGGTTCTTTAATCCCACACGTGAAAGGTGCCAACAGTTAGGACAGGTGCAAACTCAGTGAACCATCATGTTCAAATGATCAATAGCTGACATAACAAAACCGTGCATAGTAAGAGATCCATTCAAAGTGGAAGGCAACCTGATGAAAAGCCCACTGATACAGGTTCAGGTTCCTGTGACAACTGACCTTAAAGAAACTAGCACTGGTTGAGTATGGGTGGGATGTCAAAGAATAAAATAATCTACAAAGGCTCCTCTCCTTTCCAGAAATTTATCTGTCGTCTGAGACTGATTTTCTTCACATATGTCAACCAAAACTGAATTCTGTGAGACTGAATGCAAAAGTAGGTAAGAATCTACTTAAATGTCTTCTACTCAGACAGGTATTTAAAGAGACTTGTAAAAATGTAACACAATGCAACTCTCCTCACTATAATTTCTTGGTTTTAGAATCTAGTTACTTTTCATAAAAGTGTTATTTGTGTTATCTGTGTTAACATGGTGTTGTGTTAACATTGTAACCCTCATACACTGTGTAAATGGGTTTGTGTTATTTTTAAATGAGTAAATATTTTTAATGTCCTCAGTTATAATTTTAATAAGTATTAATAAATACAATCCACATTAATAAAAGCCTTTTGGACTTGTATGCATGCATATAAGCATTACCATTGGACACAGTCACAAGGGGGTGAGAGCATTTGCTGGGGGGTGGGAGTGGCCTGCCAGGGAGAGGGGAGTAAGGGTAGGTGGAAGAGGGGATAAATGGTAATTGATGGAGACATGACTGTGGATGGTGAACACACAATACAGTGTATATATGATGCGTTGTGGAATTGTGCACCTGAAACCTGTATAATTGTATTAATCAGTGTCACCCCAATAAATTCAATAAAAAGGAAAAATAAATCAAGTCAAAAAATAAAAATAGAAGCCTTCTGGGGGTCCCAAAAAGCCTGGAACTGTTGGGTTGGATTACCTTTCCCAAGGTTGGCCACACTATGGTTCCCAGAGGCTTCTATACCTGCCAGATACCCAATGCTCAGGCTCTGAGATAAAGCTTCCTAGATCTGAATCTGCAGAAATCATTTGCTAATATTTGGCCTTGGACTGGTTGCCTACCTGAGCCTTAGTTTCTCCACCTACTATCTCTCTCACAGGGTTGCTCTGAGGAGTCTGTGAGAAGATGCTCACCTAGGAAGGGGCGTTAGCAGGGGAGGAAGCAGCACTGGCTAAGTGACAGCTTGCTGGGACCACCACACTGCTTCCAAGGGTGTCAACGGTCAGATGTGTAGCAGGGCATAGGCACAGAACAGTGCTTACAGTCCTACATCCCACCTTCCCAAATGAACAAAGGGCAAGGCTGGCTGCAAGCTGGGACATCATGGGAATTCATTGTGGCATTGGTTAGCCAGTAATATCTTTCTGAGATCTGGGGGAGAGAAAAACCAAAAACCCAGATCCTTCTTCAGCACCTGAAACAAAATGCACAAGTCTGGTTCTATTCTAATGCTTTGAGGAGTTTGCCCACCACCAGCACTGCATCAACTCTGCAGGACAAAGCTCCGGAAGCCAAGCCTGCAAATCAGAGACGGTGCTGTGGGCACCTTGATGACAGACAGGAAGGGGAAATCAGAGGGGACAGGAAGGCATGTGCCATTAACTTCACACACAAAACTGGCTGCTCTGTGAACCACAGCACTGTATTCTACTGAAGACTATTTTGATCAGATAAACAGAAAAATACAAAAATTTAAAACTGAAAAAAAAATAATTTTGATTTTAATTTAAGCAGTGAGATAGTTTTCAAACGACTCTACTTTCTGTAACCACCTTATCTTGCTAGTTTATAGAAGTCAAATCATGTGTTAAATGGGAAGAAAGGGGGAGGGAGGTCTGAGCCAGAGAAAAGGTATATTTTGTCCTCAACAGCTCATTAATTTTAAGTGTCGTGGGAACCTGCCAGTTTTACCCCTCCAAGTAATTATCTTTTGTCTTCATTTGTAAGATGCTTGAGAAGGGGAGAGAAGAGGAAACAAACAAACAAAAAAAATGTTCGCTCTCCCAGGGAAGGACTAAACCCAGACCATAAGAGACAGGAAGACCAAGAGAGTTAGATGGATAGAAGAACTAGGCACACTGTCCCCAATTAAAAGGAATAATTGGACTCCTTTCTTTAAGGGAGAGGGGAAAAGCATTTATCACAGTAAACCATATTAGGAAACTAAAATGTACACAAATACAAATAGCTCTACATTAATGAACAGAGACAAATATATTGATTTGTAGATGCATACTCTGAAAGCTAAATTGCCTATAGACAAGTGTTTTCACACCACAGCAAGCAAAATCTTTAAATCCAAAGGATGGTATTTTGATTCAAGGTCATTTCATGCCTGAGAAGATGAGATTGGCTCCCAATAAGGGATGAAAACGAAATGAGCAAGAGAAGTTACTTCAGAAACATCTACCTGCAATCTCGCGATCATGTGAATGGTAGAAAGCTACACTTTCCAAGGAGGAGTTCACACTTACAGCTCCAGGTTCGTACTCAATGATGTCCCATTAAGCTCAGCTCACATAGTCAGACTGCACCGAGATGCCTAGGGAGATCTGTAAGGCCATCTATGAAGCTGGTCACAGGTCTTTAAAACCCTCACTATAGACCAGGGGTGGGCAAACTTTTTGACTCGAGGGCCACAATGGGTTCTTAAACTGGACTGGAGGGCCGGAACAAAAGCATGGATGGAGTGTTTGTGTGAACTAATATAAATTCAAAGTAAACATCATTACATAAAAGGGTACGGTCTTTTTTTTGTTTGTTTGTTTTATTCATTTCAAACGGGCCGGATCCGGCCCGCAGGCCGTAGTTTGCCCACAGCTGCTGTAGACACAGCCTCTTGGTGGGACGTGGAGGGTTTGGTTTTGGTCTCTAGTTCCCAGATCACTCAACACAGCTGTGCCTCCGCTTCCTGAATCACAAACCAGTGCCTCCCTTGCTCTGCCCTCCAGGAATCACTGAAGTATTTATTAAGTATTTAAAATAAAGTACATAAGGTGCTCTGTGTTCTTCAGAGAGAGGAGTTATGCAAATATAAGAAGGTTGATCTTTTTTAAAGCTCCTGCTGCAATGGCAGAGATAAGACCCACTTCTGAAAACAGTAATTCCCTTTAAACAGAGCTGAGAAGGCCAGCCCGTCTCCATTACCTGCCCACATCCAGGCACCCCAATCTTGCTACTTATTGTTGCTAATGAAGCTACCTCATCTGAACACCAGGAGACAATCCTAATGACTGTTACTAGGTGAGTTTTGCCTGGCGTCTGACAGAAGATATATGATATCCTGAGATGACTCAGGTGAAGTCTTCACCAGCTTGACAGAGAAACATGGACGAGAGTCATTACTGAATGCTGGGCCGAGACGTCTGCTCACAGAGATACAAGACAAAAAGGAAAGAATGAACACAAGGCCAGAAGACAGGACTAACCCCAAAATACATAAAATAAGACCTGCTCCCAGTCCCTCCCCCAAAGCAAATCAAAGGGACAAAAAGTGAATCATCTATGCCCGTGGTCAGCAAACTGTGAGTACCCTAATTAATAACAATGTACCTAACTATATAGTTTAAGTTTAAAAAAATTTGGCTCTCAAAAGAAATTTTAATCGTTGTACTGTTGATATTTGGCTCTGTTGACTAATGAGTTTGCCAACCACTGATCTATACTAATAAAAGGGTAATATGCTAATTAGACCAGGAGACCTTCCAGACCTCCTTCTGGACAAAGCCATGGTGGCCGAGGCGAGACACAGGCAGTTAGGGACAATTAGGCCGGCAGTGGGGGGCAGTTGGGGGCGAGCAGGCCGGCAGGCAGAGTGGTTAGGGGCAATCAGGCAGGCAGACGAGCAGTTAAGAGCCAGCGGTCCCGGATTCTGAGAAGGATATCTGACTGCCTGTTTAGGCCCTATCCCTGTGATTGGGCCTAAACTGGCAGTCAAACATCCCACGAGGGATCCCAGATTGGAGAGGGTGCAGGCTGGGCTGAGGGACAATCCTCCCCCTCCCCATGCACGAATTTCGTGCACCAGGCCATTAGTCCTAGATAATAAAAGCCTAATATGCTAAGTGTCTGGTCGCCCAGTCAGCCATTCAACCAATCAAAGAGTAATATGCTAATGATATGTTAAGGCCGCTCAACCGCTCGCTATGACATGCACTGACTACCAGGGGCAGATGCTCTGACCGGTAGGTTAGCTGGCTGCTGGGGTCTGGCTGATAGGGACTGAGCGAGATGGGCTGGACACACCCTGGAGTTCTCCTGGGGTCCCTCCCCAGATGGCCAACTTCCCGCATCCCTCCCCGGCCCCGATCCTGGAATGGTGGGGTCCCTCAGCCTGGCCTGTGCTGTCTTGCAATCCGGGCTGAGGGCCCCCCCACCCCCCACCTAAGTGCACAAATTTCATGCATCGGGCCTCTAGTTGTAAATAATGAAGAAAATGTACGGAAAGGAAAAGAGAAGCCCACCAAGTTTCTGATCTCGAGCCAGATATTTAAATGTAAGCTTCATGTCATTACAAGGCATCCGACTTGGGGAAGACAGACTCCATCAATTGGCTGGCATTAAATCCTTGTTACCGGTACAAGAGCCACACTTGCTCCCTGGAGCCAGTTCAATTTTGAGTCACTATTGTCTGAAAACAATGGAATGTCTGCCAACCTGTGCCAGCAGTTCCAAAGGGTTTTTTCATGCAGCCTGTGTGAGTTCTGTAACCCAGTTTGCCGTGGGCGAAAACAGCTCCACTAACTCAGCGACCGCATTCACATGTGAAACCAAGGAAGGCAGCAGGGCACAGTTAAGGGAGCAGGAGCCCCCTTAAGATCTCACAGCACAGCTCTCCCATTCTCAGCACCAACCTCACTCCGAAATGCAAGAGACAACACCCACAGCAACTCAGTGCACCCCTGACTCCAGCACCACATGCCTGTTCTACTGGTTTACAGGGCATTTGTGAAAACCCTCTTGAATTTCTGCAGAGTCAAATCCTAGCTCTTTGGCTATACATAGAACAAGCAAAAAATCCATTACAAAAGATTTTCAAAACAAATTGAATTTTCGTTTCTATGTCAGAACTTATATTCTGTAAGTCATAGAACAGCTTTTTGTTTATCAGAATTTGGTTGCAGGTATAAAATTGTGAATACATATGTGCAACGATGAAAAATAACTACCAGAATTGGATAGAATTGCCATTTAAACATGTTTCTTACATCTGTTCCTAATAACTTCTGATACTAAAGTTTAAAAGGGCATATGACCTTTATGCGAATATAAAGGTCAGGGCAACAGAAAGACCATAAACCAGGATGAATGGTTTTTGTCATTGAAAAATGGCTCCTTGGCCTACTTGGCCCCCAAAGGAGCTGAGGAAAGGACAAGACTGATAGCTGGTGACTAGCGCCACAGCTGGTGCCCACATCAAGGGGCTCCAAGGCATTCGCAGCATTCTCCAAAGTGCCAGGGGGAGAACACCTGGACAGATGGCCTATGGGGACGGCAGGCAGTGGGCAGAGGGATTTCATGCTCTGTCACTCTCAGAAACAAGACAAAGAGCATAGAACTAGGGGTTATACTCAGAGGGAGACATGCATTAACTCCGGAAGGACAGGTGAATAAAGTGTTCTGCAGATGGGGGTTTCATAAAACCCTGTATGCAAGGGGATGGCCAACCACATCTGAAGTGCATGATTCTGGCCCACCTCTGGATGTGAACAAGGACTCTAACCATTCTTAGCACACAGAGAGAGACACCTTAAAAATGTTTTCAACTGGAAGACACCCCATATATGCACGGCCAATTATACAAGGAAAATTGGTCATTTTCCAAATAAAAGTATTTTACAAAAAAAAAAAATATATACCAAAAAACTAAATATAGAAATATTTGCCCTGAAATAAGGACTATTTTCAAGGTTCTCCAAATGAATATCAGGGGTCCACTATTCTATCCATCACATACAAGTCCCTCCTACCCTCCAGCCAGGAAAAAGATGACTCCACCTGCATATTTTAGTCTTGGGAAACAACACAACTTCCCAAATGACTCAAGATTCCACTTAAGGCAGGCCAGATGAATTTAACTGAAAATGTTAAATACTGAGCAGTCTGGTGAACAGCTCAGCAATCCAATTTACGATGTCATGATATAAACATCCCAGCCAACTATGGACAACAAAATTGATTAAAGGTTCCAGGAATCTAACACGATACTAATTTCTTCACAACTGCATGGTATTATATTTTTTAAAAGAAAAAGTCATGGGCAGGAGCCCAGTCACAGGAGTAGCCAGTCCCCAATCACCGGGACTCCCCACAGGTCAGGACTGTGCTTTGTGTCTGTCATTCACTCAGGCCTAACAGACTCTTATTTATCTATACTAATAAAAGGGTAATATGCTAATTAGACCAGACGTCTTCCAGACAAAGCCACAGTGGTGGGAGTCAAGGCAGACGAAGTTAGGGGTGATCAGGCCAGCAGGGGAGGGCAGTTAGGGATGATCGGGCCGGCCGGCAGGGGGCAGTTAGGGGTGATCAAACTGGTTGGGGAGCAATTAGGGTGCAATCAGTCCAGCAGGCAGAGGCGGTTAGGGGTGATCAGGCTGGCAGGGAACAGTTAGGGGCATCAGGCCAGCAGGCAGAGGTGGTTAGGGGTGATCAGGCAGGTAGGCAGGCAAGTGGTTAAAAGCCAGCAGTCCTGGGTTGCGAGAGGGATGTCCGAGGGGTCCTGGATTGGGGAGGGTGCAGGCTGGGCTGAGGGACCCCCCCTCCGCCCGCACAAATTTCATGCACTGAGCCTCTAGTCTTCAATAAGCTATAATGCCACTTAACATGTACCACCCAATGGATTTCTGCATATTCACAAAGCTGCCCAACCATTACCATCCTGTAAACTTAAACCATTTTCATCACCTCAAAATAAAATGCCATGGCCATTTCCTATTCTCCCTCCTCCCCAACTCTAACCCTAACCGAAAAAAATGGTGTTATCAACATTTTACAGACAGGGAAACTGAGGCTTAAAGATACTGAATAACTAGCCCAATGACACCTGCATAGGAAGACAAATCTGAGCCAGGATCTTCTTTTCTACCAGCAAAGCACATGGTCTAGTCTAGCCTGTCTGTCTGTGTGTGTGTGTGTGTGTGTGAGAGAGAGAGAGAGAGAGAGAGAGAGAGAGAGAGAGAGAGAGAGAGAGAGAGAGAGACTGACTGCTTGGACTAGTGGAACAAATGCTTAAGGAAAGTGAAAAGAAATGGGGACAGGCCTGTTATGTGGATGGAGACATGTTACTGGGGACCTTGGACCACACTTGAAACCGCACTTCTGGTGAGGTCAATGAGGTTACACACACAGCCCTCACTGTGTGCCAGGCATGTAAACATGCTAACCTTCCAGAATCCTTTTATCAATTCCAAGGTTGTAGGCTTCCTGGCCTTCTCAGTCACATGTGGGTGTTGACGATGATAGACAACAAGGCACTTTCAAACTGCCATGCAATATTCTCGAATATGTTAACTTATTTAGCGCTCACAAGAACTTATGAAAAAGACTCATTATCTTTTCTTCAAAGGTAATAAAATTAAGAAACAGAAAACTTGCCCGAGGTTGCAGCCATGATAAGAGCCAGCTCCATGCCCTCAACCACCATGCTGCATGGCCTGTGTGCAAAGTGGTGGTGGTTAGGAACAAATACTTTATAATCTGACTCTCCATGGACTGTACTCTCAAAAACAAATTCCCAGCCTATATTCCAACTGTTTAAAATAGTCACTCTGCTCAACAGGAAAACAATAACAACAAAACAAAGGAGCTACCAGAGGTTAAAGAAAGGACAAGAGGATATTCCATGAAAGTGTCAATGAAGAAAAAAGCATCTGTCAGCTAGAGAGCATCTTACTGGGCAGCTAAGGTGGGACCTTGGTCCTGTACAGCCACCCTTCTACCACCCAGAGAGGGGCACCTTGGAGGCCACCACTGAGCATAAATGTGGTCAACTCAGCCCAAATGATTGTTTTCTGCCCCTCACACAACATGCCTCCATGTGAATCCAAAAGCAATTAAATCATTCCAGCTGGGAATCTAATGGCATGTTGTTTAAAGAGTCTTCGGAGAAATGTCCCTGTTCACAATGAGATGAGCATACAAAGGAACAATGGCCTCTGCCACCACTTCTATTTTTCCTAAGTGCAGAAAAGCATTTGAAGAATATACAATACGTGGCTAATGTGAGCAATGAACTTTCACCGAGTTCTCTCTGCAAAGGGTGACAAACGCCTCACCACAGTGACAACACTGAGGAAAACACAAAGCCAAGTTCATTCCAAACAAATGTATTATTTCCTCTGCTCTACCACACTCCTCCTACTGGGAAAAATAACCAATTATGAGAACTTTGCAAAAACTAAGCCATTTCAAATACCAACTTCTGACATAAATACTACAAAACTGTTTTGCATGTTGTTTTGTTCCAGATAATAATTACCTCCCCAAAGAGCTCTGTCCTTATGATCACCTGAGACTCTGTATATGAAGAGTATTTCGGAACTTTGAAGAGCTGCTGAAACAGAAGTTGCTGGGGGCCTTCTTACTGTAACATCTAAGTGTGAACCCAAGGCTTAAAGGTCAGGTGATGCGGTCCTTGTCACTTTAGATTATTAATTTTAATAAACAAGTCCATTTCCATTAGGATGTTCAGTAGATTATAAATGAGAACATCAGAGTCCTATGTAATGTTTGCAAAATTCAACATCTGCCTGTGGGCAGCAGGCTCTTGCAGGAGACTACTGGATCAGGCTTCTACTCAAGGAAGTGAAGTGCTGTCCCAGACAGGCCCACGAGATATGGCAGGAAACAGGGTGAGCGGGAGTGTGTTTGCTTCTGGCTCCTGCTCCGAAGGGAACCCCTGCTGCTTCACTAGGCTTCAAGTTTTGGGGACAAACAAGATAAAGTGAGACACAATCAGCACTGTGGTTTCTAGTGTCTTCAGATTTACACAGCCTATGTAAAACTGTTCTCCCAGAAATGTGGCCCAATCAGGGTTTCTAGCCAGAGCTGCCCAGTAATAGTGTTAAGTTTTCCATATTTTGTTTTCTGTGAGATATATATAAAATTGATTTCAGAGAGGAAGGGAGAGGAAGAGAGAGATAGAAACATCAATGATGAGAGAGAATCATTGGCTGCCTCCTGCATGGCCCCCACTGGGGATTGAGACCGCAACCCGGGCATGTGCCCTGACCGGGAATTGAATCATGACCTCCTGGTTCATAGTTCGATGCTCAACCACTGAGCCACTAGAGCTGGACTCTGTGCATTTCTTTCCCCACATTTCAGTGTATTCTCTCCTGGGAGAGAATACAGATGTTGTTAAACTTTTAACATGACTCAACACCCCTGGCATACAAAGTAAGGAAAAACACCAAGAGAAACACAAAACACCAACAGCAGCTTGCTCTGCACTTTCCTGTGTGAAAAGAGTTAACAATTCTGAGGCCCTGCTTGACACAATTATTATGCCCTCATCCAGGTTATTCTTGTTAGAAAATCTACTTTAACACTTCTACGTTCTTTGCCTAGATGAGAAATCAGAAGTAAATAGAGATGGTCTCTAGGTTTTACTTTTTGGAAAATTAGGCATGGCAGGGAAAGGAAGAGCCCAGCCCGTATCTCATTCACAAACTGGGCCCCACCTTTTCTTTCCTCACAGGCAGAAAACTCAAAAATGGTGCCAACGCTCATCAGGCAATCCCTCAAATAAGAGAATGGCAGTGAGAAGTAGAAGCAGCATAAGATGCAAGATAAGAGGATCATGGTTCACCTGATGTGGCCGGTACCTCACTCTGGGCCTTCTAATGCCTTCTGGGAAGTGGCAAGTCCAACTGCTCATGTGCGTGACTTGGGTGCACTCTGACACCAGCCCATGTTCATTAGGCAATTAGGCATCAGCACCTTGGAATCTAACCAAGCTTGAAGCTCAGCAGGTGCTCTCAGAAACTGAGGAAAGGTTCAATTTTCTAAACATGAAGGCAGCCTCTTCTGAACCCCAGACAGAACAAACAAGTTGGCTAGAGCAGGTCCTGGGTAAGCCTGGGTCTAACATGTTTCTCATATACAAAATCACCTACCATCTATCTGCTTTCTTTAAAGATGAAAGAACTGGTCTAATGCTAGGTAAACCCCTTCTGTACTTCCACTGAGAACTTCCCATCACAAATGAACCCTCTCTAGCAGTTATCTGTTTCATTCTATCATCATACATCACATTTAAACAAACATCCTGTTTTATAACTCACTAGAGGCCCGGTGCATGAAATTCATGCATGGGTGCGGTCCCTAGGCCTGGCCGGCGATTGAAATGTGAGCGCGAGCATCTGGTGTGGAAAGGCAGGTCCCATCTAACCTCTGGGCCCTGGGCCCTCACATGCCCCCCTCCACCTGAGTCACAGTGCCCGAGTCCCCACACGGAGATGCGGTGAGTGCGGCCGGACGCAGTGGGCCTCTGGGCCACCCAGCAGCACTGCACAGAAGCTAGGCGGGTAGCGCGCCTTCTCCTGGCTGGCCTCATAGACCGGCCCCTGTGGTCTCGGCAGCTGCGGCCAGGGCTCATAATGGCCACCCAGCACCTGAGCACGAGGGCTTCCCCAGTGTGTGAGCCCTGGGTAGCAGGGGGAGTGAGAGCCAGTTCAGCGGACACCCTGCATTCTCACCACACCTCCATCCTCATCACCCCCGCCCTCAGGTAGCTGGCGAGAGGTCGCAATGAGTCGCCGATGCCCACCATATTCCACACCGCCCCTTGGTGGTCATCACACATCATAGCAAGCGATCAAACTCCCATTCTCTGGGTCAAACTCCCAAGGGGACACTTTCCCTCTTAGCCTTTTATATATATGGACTAAAGGTCCAGTGCACGAAATTCGTGCACAGGGGGTGGGGGAGGGGGGATCCCCTCAGCCCGACCTGCACCCTCTCCAATCCGGGAACCCTCAGGAGATGTCCTACTGATGGTTTAGGCTTGCTCCCCGTGGTTCTCTGCTGTCTATGGGGCCCACTTGGCCACTCCCAGGGTCCTGCCCCTGGCCAGGTAGCTCGGTTTGTTAGAGCATTGTCCCCATATGCCAAGGTTGAGGGTTTGATTCCCAGTTAGGGCACATATAAGTCAGAGCTGGCATCATCCCGTGCACCAGGAGGCTGCCTGTTCTATTTAAGGTCAAGGTCACATGCCTGGGTTGTGGGCTTGATCCCCAGTAGGGGGCATGCAGGAGGCAGCAGATCGATGTTGCTCTCTCCAGTCAATGTTTCTCTCTCTCCTTCTCCCTTCCTCTCTGTGAAAATCAATAAACTATTCTTTAAAAAATATTTTTAAAAACAGAATCAACCAACAAATGCATAAATAAGTGGAACAACAAATTGATTGTTTCTTTCTCTCCCTCAAATCAAAAACAAACAAAAAAATATTGAACACAACCAAAAATTTTTCCTGAAAGGTTAAAAATAAGTCGCCACTTTTTATTTATGCTCTGGTATTATTAACCACATTGCCCCAACTAAACTCTATATCTTTAAGACGTGGGTCTCATCTTTACCATGTTTATAGACCATTTAAGAAAACAGGCATAAGCAAGAAGTGGAAAAGATGAACAATCATTAAATTGGCAAAGTAGAGAAGTCTAACAATAATGAGAGGCAGACAGATTTCCAGCATGTCTAAGCTATGCTTGTCTCGGACCTCTATTTCTCATTGAGTCCAGAAAGACACCTGGTGCACTGTGCACAGTGTAGAGAAAAATGAGAAACATTTCTTTCCTTCAATCATTAATGGCAGCAGTGACTTTCCACCAATTGTACACAAGGCTCCCTACCTCACAGGGTCTTTTGAGTCGTACATGAAATACAATGTCTAGCAGAGTTCCAGATCGGAGCTCCAGAGAAAACAGCCATCAGATCTCCTACCCCACGGTCATTGCTTCACTCTGCTTTTCTTACTTTCTTTCCCCCACCCCATGCTAATTCAGTTCTCGATCAAGTCCTCTCAACACCACCCGGCCATATTTCTATCTGTGGCTCCTCATTTTTGTACTGATATCCCTGTTATTTATATTGCCATGACCAACTTTTAGCCCCTTGTTACCTCTGACTAGGTCACTGCCTACAATTACAGCCTTCCAATATGTTTCCTTTTCTTCAGGTCACTTCCCTTTACTTAATCCTCATAACCAATGCCAGCTTAATCTCTTCACAACACATCTCCAATTAAGTCACTTCCCTGTTGAAAAATCACTAGGCACTTTCTACTTAAGCCAACTTAAATAGTTTCCTCTCTCAGAGATCCAACCTTCCATCCTACTCCTTCTATAACATTCTAGGGAAAAAATCAGTCTAGTTCATAATATATTTGCATTTACCTGATTTCATAGGCTGAATAATGGTTTCCTTTCTAAACTAGCTCCATCTGCTGAAATCACAGTAAGTTGATCACAAAACTTTCTTCATGAAACCTTCTTAACCCTCTTGATTAGATGAAATCTCTTCTGATTCCTAGTATCTGCAGCTCTTAGGGAATTTATCATCATCTCCACAATATAACAGTATCTATATTCATCTTGAAAATCTACTTATCTAGAATAGACTTGCCTCTACCACGTAATACTAATCTCTTCACCCTTAGAATGTCATACACTTAGAGAAGTATACAGAACTAGCTTTACCACTGACAAGCTGTCATCATCTCATCTTCTTAACAGACAACCTGTTCCAGCTCTGTCACCCAAAGCTTTGGATTTTATTTTTTAAAATATATGTTTTCGTTGATTTGAGAGAGAGAGGAAGTGAGAGGGAGAGAAACATTGATGTGAAAAACAATGATCGACTGCTGCCTTCTGGGTATCAAGCCCGAAACCCCGGCATATGCTCTGACCAGGAATCCAACTGGTGACTTCTTCGTGCATGGGGCATTCAACCAACTGAGCCACACCAGCCAGGGCTTTATCTTTTTTTTTTTTTCTTTTTTTAAAACTCAAAATCCACACTAATCCTACCGTGCCCATTGTGGACGTGCTTGTGGGTTTTTCCTTTCCTGGGGGTTGACTGGCATGAAGATGAAGCATTGTTGGTGGCTGTCTTGACGTCTTCCGTCTCATCATCTTCCTCCTCGACGTCCTCCTCGTCCTGAGAGCTTCCGAAATATACCATGCTGTTGGGCAGCGCAGGAGAACCTGGGAGGTTTAAGAAAGGGGCTCATCAACACAGGCCTGGATGCTCACCCTTCCAGAAGCAGCACTACGAACAGACACCTACTAAGTTACACACCTAAATCCTCATGACTGAGCAGACAAAACAAAGTATTCCTCTCTACTGCCATTTTTTTTATCTGTTTTTCAAATACCCTCCAGAAAATATCCTCCATCTGCATCCTTTCAACAGATTTCAAGCAAAATTACCCCAGCAGGGGCTATATGATGCCATTCACCAAACATAAGAAAGCAAAAATTTTAAAATTTCAACTGAATAGCTCGGGGGTGGGTGGAAGACCACCAAAGATTGAATTGAGTAAGAAAAATAAAAAAATAAAAACATCTAATCAAAGTGTTAAGGACAAGAGCCTATTCTGGGTTATTGTCCATAACAACTTCAATCTTCTTTCTCATAAAATATTTCTGGGACAGCTACTAACAAGTAGCAGAAAAAGTAATAAATATGTGAAATTCATTTCCTCTCATGCCCACTTTACTGTGAATGAGCTAACACACTGGTCACATCAATAAAGATATAAGTAACCAATTTGCTCTCCTTCCCAAATGGAGATCTCACACTGCAACTATAATGGTAAAAACCATTCCTGTCCAAATTCAGAACCATATGCTCCTACGAGGAGATGGGACTGAATCAGCAGCAGCAGCAGGGACTTGAGTGGCAAACCAAACACCCACCTGCAGAAACGCAACAGAACAGATGCCTCCAGTCCCCTCCCCGCTTGCTGCAGTGATGACCTTCCAATATTCAAAACCCCCAGAAGTGACAAGGGTCTCACCACTGGGTGGAAATGAAACTCCGAAGGAATGTATGGGGGGGGGGGGGGGACCTCAGAGGATAACAGAATTGGATATAGTCTAAGAGAAGCCATTTCCATGGGTTTGCCACAACCCCTCCCCTCTCAACCATGTCCAATTAGAAGCAAGTTTTCAACAGAAGAAAGGTTCTTAAAACTGACTCTGGGGGAAATCATTTAATCACATAAGAGTTAGCTATATTTCCACTGGAACAACATGTTCATTCTTGTTCTATGTGGTTTCACAATTAGTACAAACTGACGATGACCAGGAAAATGAGATGTCACCCATCCCAGCTTTTCAATCAGAGCCTTTCAGTCAGGACTCCCCACTTACCGGTACACCAATACTGCTGCATCCTTCTTCCTAAGTCTACCTTTGTAAGTACTTATGAAAAAGCAGAAGGAACTCTCGTCATTTACTCACAAGAGTGAAAAAAAGAAATTCAACCATAGGCTGCAACTCATCCTAGCATGTAACATGACATAAGCCATACAGGTTACATGCTATCAGACAGACACAGTGGGAACTTCAACACTTGGAAGTTATCAACTCAGCAGTTAAATTTCCCTTTATGGTAAAATGAGAGGAAATGGGTTCAATAATCCCTTCCAATTCCTTCCAGATCGAAATATCCATGTCTCATTTCTCCTAAAGAGCCTTCCTACACTCTACCTCGAATGCACTGACCGATGGCTAAAATTAGAGAATCAGAGAGCTGGGTTAGTATCAAAAAGAGCAGGTTTCTGTGCAGACCCTGCAGTAACTTCCACAGCTGACTCTGCCATCTGTTGGAGGGAAACAGGGTTTTGGCATGTCTTTCAGGAAGTAAGCTATCACACACCCTCACCCCTACCCCCCGGCCTTCCTCCTCCTCCCTGCAACAGAAAAATGCAATAAATTCTGCAACTGGGGTCATTTGGGAATAATGTAAAAATAGGGGAAAGTAAGGCTCATAAAAATGTTCTGTTCCAGGAGAATCAGGTAAAATCCACCTGGAACATATGAGAAAGAAACAAGGAAGTAACTTCCACTTACAGGATCTGTCGAGGATATTTAAAAACCTCAAATGCTAAGTGAACAGCATGAGACAGCAATCACATTCTTTACACTCAGATTTGGAGAGGATGGATAGAACACTGAGTTTATGTTTCAAAGAACTAAAATGGAGAAAATGTCTAGAAGCTCAGTTCAAGCATCCAAGTTTTGTTAATACCCTAAAGAAAGAGTATAGGGTAATTTCTTCAACAAAAGCAAAAAACAACCAATCTTCTAAAAGAATTTGTTTTAACAGCTTCTCAGTAAATATAAATAAACTGAAATAAGTGGTTAGGTGTTCTAAAAGAAAGCCAGAGGCTAATATGAGAGAAATGTAAAATAGGAGATAAGACGACAGTAAAGAATGAAGGGGTTCTGAGCGATTTGCTCTTCATCTGAAACTCAGAAGAATGCAAAGTCCTTCTGATGGAACCAGCTCTGCAGTCAGAAAGGACATGGTTTCTTCATGGGGGTACAGGGGATAGAAGCTGACTGCCTTCCACTAAAAGATGATTTGGGTTCTATTCAGGTGATTGACATGTTGGTCTGGACCTAAAGATATGCACCAACAAAAAAGAAACAGTAAAGAAAGGTTAAACCAGATGGGGAATGGAGAGGCTAGCATGAAAAAGGGAAGGAAGACTCCTGGGAGAAGGGACAGTGGAGGAGAAAGATCACTGCTCAGTAATGATGAACTTTAGCTGGAGGTGAGTGGACTACTAATGGCCATTAGTTCAAATATTAGGCTGGCACCCATTCTTCCCCCTGGCAGGTGCCACTCAGGAACACCACTCTCCCCAGGTACGGTTAATTCTCCTTCCAGGTTTCATGCAAGAGGCCACTGCCAACCCATAACCTGCCTACCAGGAGCAGCCTCATGAACTATTGGCTTCTCCCACAGGGAACAGGCCTCCAGAACCTGAAGGAGCTCTTTATACCTGTAGTCAAAATGAAGCAAGTGGAAGAGACTAAATCATCAGATTCTGATGCTGCGGACTCCAAAGCCCTGTCACCATGTAGCTATTGTAAACCCCTCTAAGAACCTACGGGCATGTCATTTGCAACGTAATGGAGAGGCAGAGCTAGCAGTCCAGGCCAGCAAAAACCACAGCACTGCAAAAGCAACCTATTTCTTTCTCCTGGAGACAAAATCAGTTAAGATCATCTCATATTTAAAAAATCAAGGCAACAGAGAAACACTGACTGTTATATGCTAATACCTAGAAAATAATTATATAACAACCTCAACTAAAAGAAAGAAAATGAAACCATCTGAGAAGCCAAACTTAGTTATAACATTCATATGGAACATATTTACTTCTTCCTACCTTAAGTAAAAGCTCTATCATCTAATTTACAAATAAGCTTAGAGGAGGATGAATCTGCCACACACACACAGAGACACACACAGACACACACACACACACACACACACACACACACACAATAGAAAGGATATTTTAAGATCCTAACAGCACACAGAAGTCTGGACTATTTATCACAGGTGAAAATTATCCCATATTCCTCATTGTAGAATGGATGAGTGGGTATATTACATAATATTGATGCTAAGTCAACAGAAATTTAAATTAATATTTGGTATCTGAAGACAGAAGTGTGTGTGTGTGTTTTATTAAAAATAGTTTGCAACTTATACATCCTGGCGCATAAGAGGTACACGTCATCTCTAGAAAATTTATTAGGAAAATTTCTTTTCAAATGTCAGAGGAGGCAAACATCTGAAAAGCTTGTTATGGGTCCAGCATTCAGGAAAATGAGAATGTTGTTAGTAACCGGACTAGAGAGCTAGAAGAGCGGTAATTCACAACTTAAAATGCTTCCTGAAAAGAAACTTTCCTACCACCTGCTGCAAAACAGCAGTAAAATTGTGAAAATAAGGGGGTCTCAGAAAGGGCTCAGCAGACCTCGTTTTGAGTCTCACCCTGGTATTCTCAGGGGAGACTCTCTCTGATGAAAATGAGCTGAGGTACACGCCCTATGCAGGACAGCGAGAGAGGCTGAGCACAGAATTACCTGATATGTTTCCTTTACAGACTCTGTAGCTTCAGAAGTCATCAGTGAAAGGTAGGTATCTTATAAGGGTTCAGAATTGTGTATGTGTGTGTGTGGGGGGGGGGGGGTGTTATAACCAATATTTTATAGAAGCGTATCAAATGTACACAGTTTTCTATTAAAATTACAGGCAGATTTCTCTCCTGATTATTCAAGTGCATTAGCAAACGTGAAAAAAAAATCTGAACTTGGATCAGATGAGTGGATCGGGAGTGGAGAACGCATCTGTGCTTTGCCAAGGCCGTATTTCATTACTTTTCAGAATTAGCTGGCAATGTCTCCACAATATTTACTGAAGTGAAAACCAAATGTTTTCATCTGGACAAAAATCAAACTGTGGTATGTTACAACCACAACAGAAATCATCTTAATCCAAAGGCTTGCTTTCGCTAATTTAGGCTGTGGTTTCTATAAAATTGGATTCTTCTCCGTAAATCATGTACACATACACCCTCCTCCCCATTATCTTCCCTCCCCCGACCAGTTCTTTATCTTAACAAGCTAAACATAGCTCAGCTCTATTTTGGAAAGCCCCTAAAGGGATTCCCTGCACACCATCATTTAGCTGGGGAGTCAAATTCTGTAGCTTCACCTCATAAACTCTGGGTTGGCTCACAAAGTTGGCATTTTCATGATTGAGCTTTAGGATACATAAAGAGAATGAGAAGTAATCAGCCCCTACTATCATATTAAACTGAAAAACAAGACTTCAAAATGAACTGGGTGGAACTGGGTAAGGAGAGAGAGACAGTTACTTACTGATTTCTTAAGGAGAGGAAAGCTCCATCCATTGAAACTAAAAAGTCACAGAAAAAAGCAGTTGCAATAACTGCCTGAGTTCATTAATCCAAGTTTGTTTGTACCAGCCACTGCTGGAGGCACCAGTGACCCAGACCAGAGCAGATGTCTCCATTCACCCTGCCCACTCTACACAGTGCCCTGAAAGGCTGGGGACAGCTGTCACACACAACCTTTACAACTTACAAGGGAAGAAGAATTTCCCAAACTTCAGCCATTTCCATACACCACAATATTACTTGCCATATCCAGATAATCATGGGCTTCTATTTTCTTTAAAGGAATGCCCATTCATGACTCGCATGACTTACCTCCATTGTAACAGAAAATTATTATCACTTGCCATAAAGAAAGGGTAATCATGAAAATCACAACAAAATTTTAAAACGTTCAGCTAAAGTCATTTCTGATATCACCAGGAATACATGCAGCAGGGCTTGGGGAACAGTACCCCCAGCCAAAGCCAAACACAAAGGGGACCCCTATTCCTCGTAGAAGAGGGAGCTGCCTGTGCAGTGAGGCCCATCCTGGGTTTGCATTTTCTTTTTCTGTCGTATTTAAAAAAAAAAAAATGCCAATCATTGAAAAGGGCTCCACATTTGAGACCCAAAATAGGCTGAGGCATCAGCTCGGCAGTCTCCTGAGACACAGTGTACCAGCCTGGACGACAAGCACAACGTCTTCAGCCACAGTAGCTGCAAAAGTCTAAAAGCTGGAGGCAACATATGCAAAAGCACCATCGACAATATCACACTTCAGTGATATTCCTGGGCCCACACATGGCTTCAGTGACCAAACCTCGTAACTATAAATTCAAACCGTCCCTCCCACAGGCAAGAGCAGAGGCAGTCGGCTTCCTATCTGGTTTCCTAAATGGAAGGCAAGCACATTGGTGATGCGAATCTAGAGAGGTGTGGGAATGCAAAATGAATTCAACAGCTAGAATTTCTGGAACTTGGGAATAAGTGTGGAGTAATGCCCCATGAAGAGTTAGAAACCTTCAGCCACATAGGTCTTTTTAAGGAAGAAAGAGGGATGAAGTAATAACCTGCTCAGAGGCCATTCTTTTCCTCCACATTCCTCCTCTCTTCAGGCCAGTCCTGGGCACTGGCCTAGGCACATGTATACCCGGAGTTATGGCTATCTGATTGATCCCACATTCAGGAAATGCCCAACATCTGGGCACAGCTTCTATCTTCAACAGCCCTACCACCACAGACACAGCAATGAGAAGGGACCACTTTCCCTCCCAACAAGTCCACTCCTGTGCTGACGAGGCAGACAGCACCAAGACAAAGCATCTTTTAATTAACAGCTGGAATACTGCTCTACTCATCTTTCCCACATTCTTCTCTATACACATTGTTGGCTTAAAACATACACAAACAAATACACATCCCATTAACCACAATGGGGTCTCTGGATCTCTTTTATCTCAAAGGATCACAGATCACACCATATAGCAGACACGATGGGTTCAGCTCCCACCACTTCCACCCATGAGTTTAGAAGTGGAACAAGAGAGGAAGTAACTTCATCAAGACCACACAGCCACTCTGAACAATAAAGGCTGCGCTCTCCTCATCATGCAGTGTCCACAGATTCTAACACAGAAACTGAATACTGGGGGAAAGGTCACCTTGCATTTGGGACAAGAATACTAGTAACTTTGCGCTGTCAGAATATCGATGCCTCAGCAGCCAGCAAGATGCTCAGCAAACAAAACAGGACTATACTTACTTAAAGTTTATTTTCTTCATCTACGTTTTCTACATGGATTTCAGAAGGACTGGAAAATTTAAGGGAATCTCTATAAAGTAGGTGGAAATCTAGAGATGACTGAGAGCCTGTATCCCCAGCCACTGGCAGGGAAAGGGGGGGCTGCTTTATATTCGGGGAGGGCACAGCCTGGTCAGAGGCCAGCTGGCTGGGAGTAGAGCCAATCCTCCGAGCAAAATGTCTTGGAGCCTTAACAACTGATCAAGGCCTCAGTACAATTAAAAGGGATCCATCCTCCCCCTCCCCACTTAAGAATTCCATGGTTTCATATTTCTTCATAACTAGCCTGATAAACTATCCTGGCAAATAAATCACTTGCTCAGCAAAACTCAGCCAAGAAACACACACTCTATTGAAAAAGCAAGCACATGAGGAAAAAGGCTGGTTTGACTTGGAGAAAAGAGGGTGGCCACTGACACCCTCAGGGCAGTGAGACACCATTCTGGAGCAAACTTTCACTGTAACCATTCTCAAAAATTAAGATCCAACACCATGCAGAAGGATCCATAAAAAACAGCTGTGTACCACTCTGACCCTGTGACTTCCTCCCAGAAGAGCTCCTATAATGTAAAACGTTCCCATTTTGCTCAAGGAAGTTCATTATTAGCACCACAGTGTTCCTTGCAATTGGAGATTACTTAATTGCTTTCTAGCAGGTTAATCCCCTTCCATTTTGTGACCTCTAAATCACCCCAGGCTTTTGCATTTGCCCTACTTAGAATTTATCATCCTCAATACCCAAAACCAGTACTCTATCAAAATGTGCTCCTTGCCAACAAAGCTGGCAACTGTCTTTGGAGAAAACACCACCCTTCTAGTACCTGAGGTCTGTTCAGATGGTCTTTTAGATCGTTCCTTCTAAATTTCAAACTGAACCCTCCTCCTCTCCGCTATATACGTCTGCCTAAGCTCACTGGGAAATAGTAAGTGAAGTGCACTGGGATGGTTACCACAGGTGCCATCTGGGCCTGTCTCACTCCACAAGAGCTGTGTGCTACAGACAATGCATGTCCATCCTACAAATGGGGACACCTGGGTCAAGGCTGCAGCCTCTTGCCTGCATTCCTACAATAACCCCATGGGATGGCATTCCTGCAGCTGCAGTTCTCCACTGAGCTGCCAGATCATCTCACTAAATAAAGGTTATATTAAGTCACCTCTCAGCTGAAGAACCTGGGTAGGGCCCTCCTATCTAGCCCAGGGCCCACAGAACCTGACACATCTAACTGCTTGGTTTTAACTTGAGGCACTCTAAGCAATACACCCCAACACTAATCCATGCCTGTGCAGGGCTTCTGCCAAACCCCTTCCAAGCCCCACCCCCTTTCTACAAATCCAACTCATGTCACTTCCTCTTGCAGCCATCCCGACAGCCCTGAGCAAAGTGCCACTTGCCTCCTGCTGGCAAGGTGCATACCTCCTTCCTGGCATGGCATGTGTCTACTGCTATGTTCTTTCTCTTAACCACACTGATATGGCTTTCTTTTCTTTCTTTTTTTAAATCTTTATTGTTGCAAGTATTACATATGCACAAACACCCCCACCCACCCACCCAATGATACTGCTTTCTTGCTTCCAGTCTGTTTTCTAGGTGTCTGACATATAAAAAGGATTCAATAAAAGCTTGCTGAATTAGTAACTGAATAACAGCTGATCACTGAAGAGTCTCTAAGACTTGGGAAACAAAGGCAGACAGTCCCAAAACAGAAAGTACTGATTCACAGAGGCTGAGAGTGCGGCTCTTGACTAAAAATCCCCACACCCCTCTTGGTGGCTCAGTGGTTGAGCATTGACTTATGAACCAGGAGGTCATGGCTCGATTCCCAGTCAGGGCACATGCCAGGGTTGTGGGCTCAATACCCAGTGGGGGGCGTGCAGAAGACAAGTGATCAATGATTCTCTCTCATCATTGATATTTCTATCTCTCTCTCCCTTTCCCTTCCTCTCTGAAATCAATAAAAATATTTTTTTAAAAAGAACACCACCCCCCCCCCCCAACTCTCCACATGCAGCAACGCGGGACTGTGGCACCCAAGGTCAGAAGAACGAAGTGTGTACTATATGGGTGGGAATTTTTAAGGAATCCCCCTTGGGAATCCACCTTGTTTGCAGGGCCCCATAAAAAGAAAAATGTAAATAACAGAATCACTTAACCTGCCATTGCTCTGCTATATTAAGCTTTTTAATCTGCTAATAAACAACAGTCAGAACAAAGAGAAGATGACAGAACTCATTAAGAATAACAAGACTAATGGCAGAAAATGGAGTGATGGTATGAATTGCTGCATTTCCACATGGTTCATACCCACTTCTCCCTCTTCTCTGCTTGTACCAGTGAAATATACTAATTATGCCTCTGGCTAGAGACATGTGGACCCCCTTCAAAGCAGGCAAACTTCTCCTCCCTTCAGAAATCCAGGTCATGGTAGGAAAGGAGAACTTTGCCAAACTTAGCCAAGAGGTCTCTGATGCCTTAAAACAGATTGTCAAAAATCCCTAAAGCTTCTTAATCCCTGAATGACTGACTGGCTACTGTGTTTACATATCTGCACTCATCCCAGTATTATTAATGATGTAGAAAGTTTCTCACCACCCAAGTTTTTCGTTGAAGACACTGAATGGAGTTTGGGGCAAAGGCATGGTCTTGGGCTGGCCAGGTGTCTTCCCCAAGATCTCAAGATTTATTCTCTACCATATGCAAATTAGTGCCAAGAAATTTACCAGTAATAGTAGGGCACTGGAGAAAAGAATGATATGTAACCGTTCAACAATACCACTTCCAGGTCTTTGATTTGATTCCAGATTTTGTTGCCTATTAATACTGAGCTTATTAAAAACTGCATTCTTTACTCCTAACAGTGCCTGCTGTCACCCAAGGGTGATAGAGTGACTGGCCATATTCATGCTGGACATGAACTTTGGAACGCTGACAAGCTCTATTTGATTTGGAATCCACAGCAAAAAGGAACAAACATAGATAGAATACAAGTATTATGATGGTCATGGGATTCCCCACTGTTAGCTTCTCCTGAAAAGACGTCAGAGAAGGCAAAGACTTAGGTGAAACATGTGTCATCAGTGGTTGACATAAAAAATGAGGAACACCTCTAAACGTAAATACAAAGTTAGACAGATAAATGATAAGATGTCCGGAAAATAGAACAGGTACTCATGTGGCAGTGTTAATTCCTATGATGCTGGAAAGTCGGAGGGCAAAAGTAAAAAAACAATGCAATTCCATTTCAGGGAGTGACACTTATCACATATGCACACAGGAGATTTAGAAATAGTCTCATCAAGGAGGTGGCTAACAGTGGTTGTCTGTGAGAGATTGGAGGGAGGGTATTTTGAGTTTTGAGGTTTTTTAAGCGACTCGAGGAAGGGGAAGGGAGAGAGGGAGAGGAGAGGGTGATAGGGAAAAGGAAGGAAGAGAGGGAGGGAGGGAGGAAATCTATCAGTTGCCTCCTGCATGTGCTCCAACTGGGGATCAAACCCTCAACCTGGGTATGTGCCCTGACCAGGAATTGAACCTGCCACCATGTTTTGGTGCACAGGACTAAACTGAGCCATATTTAGGTGCACGCTCCTACCAACTGAGCCACACTGGCCAAGGTCAGGTTTACTCTTTTGCCGACTTCCCCATCCTTTCTGCAGATATTTCCAAAAGGAACATGAAATACTTTTATAACAACAAAAATTTAATATCTTATCATTAATTCTAAATTGAAAGAAAATTATTAAAGTACCACTAAAACAAGGATCTATTTAACCCTTACCTCTTCAAAAGAGTTTTTCTTAGCTCAAGCAATTACATCCTATCTAATAAAGAGGAATGTGCTAATTGACTGCTGCACCCTCAATGATGGCAGCGCCCACAGCCAATAAGGAGGGAATATGCTAATTGACTGCCACACCCTCAAAGATGGCAGCACCAGTCTCCTCAGCCCCACCTGGGTGGCAGGCATGCAGCAAGGCCAGGCCCGCAGGTAGGCAGGCCCAGCCACTCCATGAGCTTACCTCTGGAATCCCCCAGTCCCCTCAGCCCGCCAGCCCTCCAGGGCCAGCCCAAGGCACAGGCAAGCCATGGATGGTGGCTGCCCAGCTGCCCAGGGCTGGCCCAAGGCGCAGGTAACCAGGGCCAGCCTAGGCTTGCGCTGCTGGCAGTGGCATCAGCAGAGGTGTGATGGGGGTGTCGCCTTCCCCTGATCGTTGGGTCGCCTCCTGTCCCTGAGGGCTCCCGGACTGTGAGAGGGGGCAGGCCGGGCTGAGGGACCCCCCCTCCAGTACATGAATTTTCATGCACCGGGCCTCTAGTATTAAAATATGCCATCAAATGTCATCAAATCCATTAGATTTCCAGGATCATAAAGGCATCATAGAAATTATTTTGGGCTTTTAGAGGCAGATCCAGTAAACACACTTGACCTCACAAAAACATGATTTTTAAAGTAAAACTCATTCATTCTTTTAAAACCACAGGTCTAAAAAGTATAGGAGAAAGAGTGCAATGCTCTGCAAATCCTTAATGTATATCAACTAAACACTAGTAACAAAACCTATTTCCCTGCCTGCATCATAAACACAGGAAGGCATTTCCAGTGCTCAGAGCATTTTTCCAAAGTAGTTGTATTCATCTTCTTGGCTTCACTTATTAAAACCTTTGGTCCAATGCCTTAAACTTATGAGTAAGAAAAATAACAATCTGGGCTATGCCCAAATCCTCACTACTACTGTGAGAGGAAGTTTTGAGCAGGTAAAGTTTGCCCCTAAGGTGACCTGCCTGGGAGTCACAACCTGCCCATCCCTTGCGGGGGGGGGGGGGGGGGGGGCGAGACACACGCAAACCAAAGAACACACCTTTGTTCTATCTGACAACTCAAAGTGTATTATGGCTGTGAAAAAACATGACTCTCTTTTTGTCTAGTCTTGAAATGTGAAAGCTGGGTACCGGGGTAACATTCTCACTACGTGACATATACTTGAGCAATAAGCACACCTCTCTAAGTAAGGTCCTCTCCAAACCTTCCCAAACCAAAGAAAATATTTCTTAAAATAATGCCTATATAGGCACAAACACACACAATCTTCTCTAACAATGAGTAACACCCACTCCAAAGTAACCACTTTTATAACTTAATTCCATAATTAACAGAGCAATCCTCTGACATCCTAATGGAACAAGATCATTGGATCTTAATCGCGAAAGAAAATTAAATAGTGAAATCATGACTCCAAGTTAAATCTGGCTCCAACTGCATTAAAAACCCATGTATTTACCCTGGCCCAGTAGCTCAGTTGGTTAAAGCATCGTCTGGGTACACCAAGGTTGCAGGTTCCATCCTGGTCAGGGTACATAGAAGGTTTAACCAATGAGTGCCTAAGTAAATGGAACAAAAAATCTCCCTCCCACCCACACACACACCTCCTTCCCCCCCTTCCTCAAAAAATCTATACATTTTAACTTTCCTAAGAAGCCACTCATGGTCAAAGGTAAAACACTCCCATCACCATGAACTTTCTTTACCAGAACCATTCAGCTGCTAATGACACTGTTAACCCTTGAAAGATTTCTTTAACTCAGACCCTTTCTTCTGGCGACCTGCTCCCACTCACTCTATTACTGACACCACACCACACACTACCAGTCTCACAGCTGGTCATTCTCATGCTTACCTTTTCTCTTCTCCTCACCCTTCACAGTCAGTACAGCACATCCCCTTCCCTCTTCAACCTCAACACCTAGAATCTGACAGCAAGGAGCTATGTAACTTTGAACTGGTAGAAAAGGCCCACCTACCTCATCTTCCTTTAGTCAAGGCCAAATGATTCCCAGCTGCTAAAAAATTTCTCACTGAAATACAATTATTCTCCTTCATGTCTTGAGTCTCTGAGGACTATCAATAGTCCATAATACCTAACATAAACCTTTACTCTTCATTTTCCCTTTCCTAACAATTCAGACCTAAAGCAATCAGAGAGAGAGAGCAACCAGGGAGGGAGAGGAGGAGTGACCATGGTGGCCTAGGCAGGTGTCAGACTTGAGTGAGACTAGAAGGGTCCACCTGGGGAGATGGGAGGTGGATTACACTGGAAAAGATTGATCAAATAAACAAATGCATTGCAGTTAACAGGAGCCTGGTTTCTCTCAGAATAGAAAGGAAGAAAACCGAATAAACCCTGTGGTTAAACTGAAAGTACTGGTGCTAATTCACGGATTTCAATACACAGAGACACAAATATACATCTGGATATACTAAATGAGCATGTTCCCTCCCTCCCTCCCTCCCTTCCTTCCTTCCTTTCTCTCTCTCTCTCTCTCTCCCCCTCCCCCACCCTCTCTTTCTCTCTCTCTCTCCCCCTCCCCCACCCTCTCTTTCTCTCTCTCTCTCCCCCTCCCCCACCCTCTCTTCTCTCTCTCTCTCTCTCTCCAGGTTCAGATCACCTAGGAGAAATGGCACTCTAATAGCTATGAAGTGAGCACACCTCAGGCTCAGATCTGGGCTTGTAAAGAACAACTGTCACTTAAAAAAACAACGCTCCTTGGGGAACGGGAGGATTCCAAGGCTGAGGAAAAGAACATACAAGATGAGCCTGGAACATACTGTTATGCCAGAAAGCAAGGCTGGAAGGATGACAGGGACATGTCAAAGGGACCAAAAAGCCAGCTTAAAGAGGCTCCAGTAATGATATCTAGAACAATCTAAACATCAAAACAAATAATGGTAAAAGATTATAACCCTTTGAACAGGAAACTGATCCATACTGACAGAAAATAAATAAATTGAGTTTGATGAGAAATAAAATCTAGTGTTTCAAAGAACCTCCAGACAAAATATTTATTAATTACAAGGGCTAAAAAGGTAACTTTACAATGGAGAAGCCTCAATCAAGTGATACCTTCAGTAAAAGGACAGACTGAAATTTTGTTCAACACAACAGGATGCACAGAGAAGACTGAAGAATCACTTCTGTGATATTCCAGCCCAAAATGCAAAACCCAAATCTAATAATGAGGAAACACAGACAACTCAAATATAGGATCATTCTACATCACTGAGGCACTTGAAGCCATCTAAAATGGGAGTCTGAGGATTAGGTGGTAAGTAATGTATCTTTGTGAAGGTCCTAATTTTGTTTGTTATAGATTGTCCTTATTTGAAGAAAATACACACTAATGTGTTAAGGAGCAATGGGGCATCAAGTGGAAATTTTCTCTCGAGTAGTTCAGGAAAATGTTCTTTGCACTATACTTAAATCTTGCTATAACTTATTTGAAAATGTTGGGGGGCGGGGGGGGAAGGGCATAACCCTGAATCTTAAGCCAATGACCAATAGCAAGGACCCTCTTCTTCCTGTTCACCTTCTCTCAACTAACTTCACATGGGAACTCTCCAAGTTCATGGCTTTCTAAAGCTCATCTAGACCATTCTAGTAAGAGGCTCCTCATTCTCTTTGCCAAGCTTTTTGTATTCTTCCCTCACAACTGTTAGAAAACTTAATTACTATAGTACACACTTTCCAAAATATAGCCATGTAAACCCAAACCCATCCTTTATTACAAAATTTTATCCTCAACTTGTACTGTTAATTGGTCCTGTTTCCATACATTGAACAATATTTTCACTGTTAACTATACTTAGAAATTAAGAGGCAAATTATAAAACAAAGAGAAATATGAAGACTCAAGCACCCTGGAGTGGGATTTCTCACTTTAAGCTCTACCTCAAAGCAGGCTGGGGAACTGAAAGAAGCATGCAGTGGAGTCCTGTGCGCACTGTTACTTTTACTATCAATTAGGCTGTTCCCTCCAAAACAAGCGGTAATGCAGTCTTACCTCGAAGGCAGAGAAAGGTAAGAAAATCTTCTGTCTTAGGCTTCCTTTTAGAGAGGTCAGAAATTTGAGTAGCTGGAGGGGGTAGCAATGGCTCCACTATCTTTACTGGAGTTGTGCTGGGACTATTCGGCTGAGATTGAGCAAACTTCCTTTGTGCTTGCAGCCTGGGCCTGTAAAAGGAAAAGAAAATAAAAATAAATTAAGCAGAGATCAGAGAATATAGAGCTACGTGCAGCAATAAAATTATGAAACAGAAGAGAGGAAAGACCCTATTTCAAGCAAACTCTTTACAATTAAGGTTCTATATCTCTCACACTTTCATAAACCACAGGCTGGCTTTACAAGGCAGGAAGTTTGGTTAAAAGGCTGTTTCATAACTGATATAAAGTATGTACCAACACATGCCTGTACACAGACCACTTATGTGCCTGCGTATTTCAACAACTGCTGTTTGATGACATGGGATTAATGGCTTATGGACTTCTGATTTACCCACAGTGATGAGGAAACACAAATCAGCCTGCCACAGCTATACAGCATTCTATTCATTAGCATGACGCTATCACCAACACATGATGTCCTTAATCCTGTGTCCTTACACCCAGCCCATCTTTGCTGTCCATCCATCACTGAACCTGTCTTGTACCCCAATTCTCATCACTTCTGACTCTGATTCAGCCAGACAGTCACTACACTAATTTGAAGCTTATAATGCAGAAAATACATGTATTTCTTTATCCAAAACCACTCCATCCCCACTAGATTATGGATTACCCCCTCTGGCTATAGGGTAAACCCAATGCCCTTAGTTAGAAATTCAAAAAAAACTGCCCTTAATCTACCTTTCAGGTCTCTACTCATTGCAATCCTACCTAGACACTGAACCCACAACTTATCCACTTAGTGTCTATAAACCACAATTTACAAAAACTAATATGAGACACACCTTTCTATCAACTTGAATACTAATGAACATTGGAAAAAATTTCTTTCCATCTTTCCTAACACCATAACTGACACTATAACGATAGTTCATTTCCATTTCCCTATAAGTATCCTAATGTATTTTTCCTTTATGTATAACTAACCTGACATTTATCATAAATTGTCTCATAATAAATCTCCCTCTAATTTTAAGGATCTCAATCCATAATAGAAGTAGGTACTTCTGAGACCACTTTAAACTGTCTATCCAGCCCTGCTTATACAGTTGCTCAAGAAATAGTGTTGGGGGTGGGGGGGGGGGTGGGGGGGGGCAGGCAGGACACAAAGGAGTTGTTCCATATTCTTATAACATTTGGTACTATCAGTTTTTGAAATTTTTGTCATTCCCACTCTAGTGGGGGTAAATACTACCTTATTGTTCCTTTAATTTGCAATTCCCTGAACCTAATGATATGGAGCACCTTTTCCTGTGCTTTCGGGCCATTTGTATGTCTTCTATTATAAAGTAACTATTAGTTGTTTGCTTTTATATTGAATTGTCTTTTATTATTTATTTGTAGGAGTTTATTGACTCAAAGCACACGCATGCACACATGTGTGTTTTCTAGATACCAGTCCTTTATCTAGCAGATTATGTATTGTGAGTATTTTAACCCATACTATGGCTTGCCTTTTCATTTTCTTAATAGTGTCTTTTGATGAGCAGAAATTTTGAGTTTTGATAAAATTCAATTTATCATATATTTTTCCTTTAATGCTTAGTGCTTTTTGTGTCCTCTATAAGAAATATTTGTCTGTCTCTAAAATGCAAAAATAATCTACTGTAATGTCCTCTAGAAAATTTTTATTATTCTTTTCTTAAATTAATCGGGCTGACATTGGTCAATAGGTTCATATAGGTAGGTTTCCAGTGTACATTTCTATGATACATGATCTGTATATTGCACTCTGATATATGATCTGTATACTGTTCCCAACACCCAAAGTCATATCATCTTTCATCACCATCTATTGGGCCCCCTTTATCCTTTACTACCCCCACCCTTTTCCCTCTGGTAACCACCATACTGTTGTCTGTCTATGCCTCTATGTTTAAGTTTTATATCCCACATATGAGTGAAATTACATGGTTCTTAGCTTTTTCTGACTGACTTATTTCATTTAGCATAATATTCACAAGGTCCAGTATTTAGGGGGGTGGGGGGAGGGCAAAAAGCAGCCAAGATGCAGCCCCATAGAAAGAGCTTTATCTAGATCTGTGTGAGACTGACAATGCCAGCTCAACACAAGGTTACACTGAGTATTACATCCTATATAATAAAAGCATAATATGCAAATCGACCAAATGACATAAAGACCAGTCGCTACAACACACACTGACAACCAGGGTACAGACGCTAAACGCAGGAGCTGCCCCCTGGTGGTCAGTGCGCTCCCACAGGGGGAGCACTGCTCAGCCAAAAGCCAGGCTCACAGCTGGCGAGCATAGCAGAGGTGGCAGGAGCCTCTCCCGCCTCCACTTCAGGCGGGCGGTAAAAAGCGAGGGGTCCTGGACTTCAAGAGTGAGAGGGATGTCTGACTGCTGATTTAGACCCGATCACCCTGAGGATCGGGCCTAAGCCTGCAGGTGAACATGCCCTGAAGGGCCCCGAATCGCGAGAAGGCACATTCCGCACTGAGGGACCCCCAGTGTATGAATCTTGTGCACCGGACCTCTAGTAAGAAATAAAGAGAAATCTGTTATATTTGAAAAACACAAACAATTAAGTCTTCCATTAACTACTGCTGGTATTAAGAATATTAAGTATTGCCCAGCCAGTGTGATACAGTGGTTGAATGCTGACCTATGAACCAGGAGACCATAGTTCGATTCCCTGTCAGACCACATGCCCAGCTCAATCCCCAGCAGGGGGCATACAGAAGGCAGCCAATCAATGTTTCTCTCTCTTTCTCCCTTCCTCTCTGAAATCAATAAAAATATTTAAAATAGGTATTTTAACTACTGACATTCAAAATACATAACATTATCTGATTTCAGAGAGACAGAGAGAGAGAGAGACAGGCAGACAGAGACATCCATTTGCTGTCCAACTTATTTATATACTGGAGGTCCAGTGCACAAATTCGTGCATGGGTGGGGGCCGGTCGAAGGGAGGGACTACAGGCTGATGGGGGCACATTGGGGGCGGGGCCTGCCAGGGTGGGGGCAGGGGGTGCCCAGCCACCCTGCCCTTGATTGGGGTGTGGGAGTGGCCAATGGGGAGCAGGGCAGCCTTCGGGGGGGAGGGGGGGGGCCCGCGGGAGGTTGGCCAGCCGGCCCCACTCCTGATCAGGCAGGTTTCTAGCCTCAGTGGGCATCATAACGACTGCTCGTTACAGCGTTCTGGTCGCTGGCTTTTTTTTTTTTTTACAGAGAGGAAGGGAGAGGGATAATTAGAAACATCAATGAGAAACATAAATCAGCTGCCTCCTGCACATGCCCTACTGGAGATGTGCCCGCAACCAAGGTACATGCCCTTGACTAGAATCGAACCTGGGACCCTTCAGTCTGCAGGCCGACGCTCTAGCCACTGAGCCAAACCAGTTAGGGCCCAGTCACTGGCTTTTTATATATATAGATAGATTCATTGGTTGATTCCTGTATGTGCCCTTACTGGGACTGAACCCACAACCTTGGCATACAGGGACGACGCGCTGACCAAGTGAGCTACCTGGCCAGGGCCCCAAAATACGTAACGTTTTAAATTAACTTTCTAGTATTTAACAAAATACTACAGCCCTAACCGGTTTGGCTCAGTGGATAGAGCGTTGGCCTGTGGACGGAAGGTCCCAGGTTCGATTCCAGTCAAGGGCATGTACCTTGGTTATGGGTACATCCCCAGTAGGGGGTTTGCAGGAGGGCAGCTGGTTGATGTTTCTCTCTCATTGATGTTTCTAAGTCTCTATCCCTCTCCCTTCCTCTTATGTAAAAAAAATCAATAAAATATATTTTTTTAAAAATACTACAGCAAAATGCACTCACCCAGTTTTTTCCTTTGTAAAGCAAAACAGCTTTAAATTTAGCTTCCTATAAGTCCTGACCAATCTCTCTACCCCTCACCTCCCCTACCACCCATAAAAAGCACTATTGTACAGATCACATTCCTGGTGCAAACTGACATTTGATCAAAAGAGAGACAGCATGACCACTATGTACTTGCTGGCAACCTTCAGTCCTTAAAATCTGCAAGTATAACAGAGCTGATCAAAAGAATTTTGGAACCCATGACAACCAAGTGAATGAAACAGCCACATTAACAAAGGAGAGGCAGAAAGCTCTACAAGTTTAACTATTTCCCAAATGTTAACAATGGTTAGGGAATAAGGCAATGCCACTGTCCCTATGTTATGGGGAACAAGGATCTTTTTTGCAACAAACTGACTGACTGCCTGGATATCCTAGTAAGACGAGATAGCCATAGAGTGTGTGAAGAAGCTACTAAGCCCAAAGGAGTGAACTTCACAGAGAGAGAGAGTGACTTCAGGGTGGTGGTTCTCAAATTGAGTGAGGACTACTTTTGTGTTTGGAGATTTTTCCCCCTTTACTTTTGCAAATAGATATTTTTATAATCAATGCCAATCAAACTGGAGGGTGGGGAGACAAAATTTTAGTAAGACAAACACAAGCCAAATTATTTATTAGATTCAACAGCCATAAAATCACACTGTCAAACTGCCTTAAGTTTCTAAAAAGCTCTCTCAATTTCGGTGTTCCACTCACTGGCAGCAGGCTGAGCTGTGCCTGGAACAGCACTGCTTAAAAGGAAGCACAAGACCAGGAAACACAGCTCCGTTCCAATAGTCACAGCCCTGCAGCGCAATGCCACCCACGGGTGGACTGACCCCAGCGTAACTACCTCTTCTCCCAACAAAGCTCCCCCTCTTCATCATCCACCCCTCCTGGTTAAAAGAAAACCTGGTCATTTCACTCTACTAAAAACTTGTTTAATTGGTAATTTTATAATCTGTATACTTTTGTTTAAATGGACACAGCTCACCCTCTGAGCACTGTAGGGTTTTACAGAAACCCAGGTGGATGTGAGCAGGATGTTCTTTGTTTATTGCTTTTTCAAAAGTTACCAACAACAAATGCTACACATTATGAGAAGTCAGCACAGCCATAATAAAAAAAAAAAAACACCAAACACGGACGAGGCACAGATGACAGAGGGGGACATCATGAGCTACTTTACAATCTCAGGACCTCAAAGATAGACTGTTCCTACTAGTGTTTAAATAAAAGGACGTTTTTCCTGATGACTTTCTCAGTGAGACTATGAAAAATAAGGCAATAACAGATTAAAAAGTGGCAGTAAAATAAATGACCTCTCAGAGGAATATGCCACGCTCCCAAGTGATTAAGTATTTGTGAGAACCAGAAGAAAGCAGGAACAAAAGAACAAGACAAACCAGTATCTTTTTTAGAGGCCAGAAGAATCTGTACTTTGCAACAAAAAGAGCAGGTCTGCGGTTTGGCTCTTTCTCCTACAGTCCCAGGAGGATTACAAAGGTGTTGACTTTGCTTTGCTGGCCCCACATAACAAAAGAGCTTGAATGACACAGTTTACAGGCCAAATCCATGGAACAGGTACTATTGGCCACAGGTATGTTTGAGAGATAGATGATTCATTCCAGAAGATCTGATACAAGGAACTGAGTGTATGTTATCTCAAATCAGTAAAAAAAGAAAGAAAAATGGGGGGAGGGGGGGTAGGCAGGTGCATATATACTAAAGAAGCAGAACAGCCGAAACCGGTTTGGCTCAGTGGATAGAGCGTCAGCCTGCGGACTGAAAGGTCCCAGGTTCGATTCCGGTCAAGGGCATGTACCTGGGTTGCGGGCATATCCCCAGTAGGAGATGTGCAGGAGGCAGCTGATTGATGTTTCTCTCTCATCGATGTTTCTAACTATCTCTCTCCCTTCCTCTCTGTAAAAAATCAATAAAATATATTTAAAAAAAAAAAAAGCAGAACAGCCACCTCTGGAGGTGTTGGCACCTCTGGAGACCTTGGTGGCAGAGCTGAGGGGAGGCAGGCCATCAGACAACGCAGGCTGAAGAAAGAAGTGTGGCTCTGGGAGCACCTGATCATCCCCAGAAGCAAGCAAGCAACGCCATATATCCACCCACTGCAGCATTTACTTCACCCACTCCTTCCACCAGCTGACTGGCATCTTAACCAGAAACAACATCTTCCATTCCCTTACTAGAGCAAAAACGCTCTAATATGGAAATATTGTTTGAACTACGGAGGTTCAGTGTCTTCAGGAGGAAGAGAGTATGGGATTCCTGGGGTTGAAGAAAAAACAGCATGTGGGGCCTCCAAAGCCATTCGGCCTGAGTTTAGCCAGGATAGCCCTTAATGCCCACTGGTAATAGTACACAGAAATGCCAGAACACAGACAATACAGAGGGTGTTTGTCATTCGTGCAAATGTCAGAAGAATCAACTAGAGCACAATTCACTTCCACGTTTGATTTTTATTGATCAAGGAAGGTGTTTCCCCTACAGAAACCTCCTCCATTGTAGGAACTCTAGGTGTGGCCTTGAGTCAAAGAACCAACTAAACTCTCAGCAAGCCAAGTCATACAGATCAAATAAACATAAACCAACTGAGCTATGACGGCCAACCTCCCGCGGCCCCTCCTCCGAACCTAGGCAGGGCCCATGGCCAACCTCCCACAGCCTCTCCCACCCCATTGACGATGGGATGGCCAGCCAGCCAACGTCCTGCGGCCCTTCCCCCCATCAGGATCTGCCCCTGATCACCCCCTACCCCAACTGGGGGTGGGGCCAGCTGGCCAACCACCTGTGGCCCTCGCCCCGCCCAGCCCCATCCCCGATGGGCCCCTCACCCAGCCATCTCCGCCCCCAATCAGCCCCTCCACACCAATTTGAGACGGGCCACCCAGCCAATCACCCGTGGCCCCTCCCCCCAGCTGCCCCGGCGTTGATCAGCCCCAATTAATTTCATATAGGATAAAAACCTGAAAATTTTAATAGAAACAAAGAAGCCAAATGTTAAGATCCAATACCCATTAATGATAACAACTTTTGGTCAAATATAATTAGGAAGGTATTTTCATAAACTGAAAAGAATATCTATAAAAATAAAAATATCAAATTTAATATTAATGAAATTAAAAAAAGGTAGCAGTTTTGTATATGTCTAAAATCCAAAGGAGATTTCAGATAAGCTTTCCCCTATAATAAAGGAGTGATATGCAAATTGACCGTCACACCCTTGCACAAGATGGCCACTAGAAGATGGCCTGCAGGGGAGGGCAGTTAGGGGCGACCAGGCCTGCAGGAGAGGGCAGTTGGGGGCGACCAGGCCAGAGGGGACAGGTAGTTGAGGGCGATCGGGCCGGCAGGGAAGCAGTTAGGCGTTGATCAGGCTGGCAGAGGACTGGTTTTGGGGTGATCAGGCTGGCAGGGGAATGGTTTGGGGGTGATCAGGCTGGCAAGCAGAAGCAGTTAGGGGCAATCAGGCTGGCAGGCAGGTGAGTGGTTGGGAGCCAGAGGTCCCGGATTGTGAGAAGGATGTCCAAGAGGGAACAGGCAGTCGGACATCACCCGAGGGGTCCCAGGTTGGAAAAGGTGCAGGCTGGGTTGAGGGACAGCCTCCCAAGTGCACAAACTTTGTGCACTGGGCCTCTAGTCTAATCTAATAAAAGAGAAACGTGGTAATTGGCGTACGACCGCTACCCTTCCCATTGGCTAATCAGGGAGATATGCAAATTAACTGTCAGCCAAGATGGCAGCCGGCAGCCAGGCAGCTTGAAACTAACATGAGGCTTGCTTGCTTGCTTCAGTGACGGAGGAAACCAACGTTCCCCGCCTGCAGTTTCAAACACTGTAACAAATATAGAAGCTAAAAAAAAACACCCAGAAACCAGCTTTCAGCGAGCTGGGATCTCATAGCTGGAGTCAGAGCTGGAGTTACACATTGTTTCGATTACCTACTTTCAGCAGTGGGGGCCTAAGAGCTGGAGCCTCAGAGCTAAAGCTGGCCCAGAATTAAAAAAAAGAAAAAGAAAAAAAGGAGCGGTTGGGAGCTTCCATAACCCGCCAGCCTGAAAACAGCCCTAGCCCCTCACCCAGACTGGCCAGGCACCCCAGTGGGGACCCCCACCCTGAAGGGTGTGTGACCAGCTGCAAACAGCCATCATCCCCTCACCCAGGCTGGCCAGGCACCCAACTGGGGACCCCCACCCTGATCCAGGACACCCTTCAGGGCAAACCAGCCGGCACCCACCCGTGCACCAGGCCTCTACCCTATATAGTAAAAGGGTAATATGCCTCCCGGCACCGGGATCAGCGTGAAGGGGGCAGCGCACAAACCCCCTGATCGCCCTGCGGCTTTGTGTGGAACAGGGCGCGGGGCCACAACCTCCCTATCCACCCTGCTCTGTTCGTGACAGGGGAAGGCGCCCAGCCCCCTGATCAGCCCTGCTCTGTGCCTGATGGGGGGAGCTCCCCAACCCCCTGATCGCCCTGCAGCTGTGTGTGTGACAGGGTGCGGCGCCCCAACCCCCTGATCAGCCCTGCTCTGTGGGTGACAGGGGGCAGCGCACCAACCACCCCCCCCCCCCACAGGCCTTGGTCTGTGTGTGATGGGGTAGAGCCATAACCTCCCCATCGGCCCTGCCCTGAGTGTGACAGTGGTGTCGCCCCAACCCCCTGATCAGCCCTGCTCTGTGGGTGATAGAGGGTGGCGCCCCGACCCCCTGATGGGCCCTGCTCTGTTCGTGACAGGGTACAGAGCCCCAACCCCCGTGATGGGCCCTGCTCTGTGAGTGACGGGGGCAGTGCCCCAACCCCCTGATTGGCCCTGCTCTGTGCGTGACAGGGGGTGGCGCCGCAACCTCCCCATCGACCCTGCCTTGAGTGTGACAGGGATGGTGCCCCAACCCCCCAATTGGCTCTACCCTGAGCGTGACTGAGGGTGGCATCACACCTCCCGATTGCCCTGCTCTGTGCATGACAGGGGGCGGCGCCCCAACTCCCCAACTGGCCCTGCTCTGAGCCCGACCAGGGGCTGCACTTAGGGATTGGGCCTGCCCTCTGCCACCCGGGAGCAGGCCTAAGCCAGCAGGTCGTTATCTCCCGAGGTGTCCCAGACTGCGAGAGGGCACAGGCCAGGCTGAGGGACCCCCCTCCCCCCCGAGTGCACAAATTTTTGTGCACCGGGCCTCTAGTCATAATAATAAAAGGCTAATATGCAAATAGTCATCATGCAGTGACGTGTAACGACCCATCAGCAGGGACCTGAGGCTGCGTGGCACCTGCCCAGGGTGGGGGACCTCAGGCTGTGCCCTCTACCTGGCGGGGCTTGACGGGGGACCTGAGGCTTCAGGCCCCGCCCAGCCAGGGACCTGAGGCCATGCCGCCCAGCAGGGCTTGACGGGGGACCTGAGCATTCGCCCCCACCCAGCAGCGGGCTGGGGAACCTGTTACTTTTTTTTTTTTTGGGGGGGGGGGGGGGGGTCAGGGCTGTTACCTTTTATGGAGGTCATTTCTGCTTCCCTATTTAAAATTCCCCTTCTCAGAGACAAAACCACCTTAAACTAATATGTTCTCCTCACCATGACCTGCTACTTAACCACAATTCCATTCCTCTGACATTCTGTGGGCCCAACAGAGAAGGCTCTACTGCAGTCTCCTCTTTATGACCTACGAATTTGTGCATGGGTAGGGTCTGGCCAGCCGGCCCCACCCCCAATTGGGGTGTTGGGGGCCCATCGGGGCAGGATCAAGCTGGTTGGCAGCCACAGTGCGCGGCATAGCCACCGGTCATCCCAGTCGTTCTGTCGTTCTGGTTGCTGGGCTTTTATAGATATAGGTATCTGCATCAAAGACAAGACTCCACAAGCACGGAGGAGCAGCAGAGCACCACACCACTATACCACTTACAAACCACACCATTCATCCTTCTTTCTTTAGGAATTACACGATTAAACACATGAATGATTCTGAGCAGAGGGGCAGACTAAATGACAATCCAGGTGCCAGGGAGACCTGGGTGGATCTGAAACAGAACGAACAGCAACAGAAGAGGGAAGGACATGGTGTCTTGCCCACTTATTGGCCATCCCAGTGTAAGTCTACCCAAAGGTTCTGGCAGTCAGTTTCATGAGGAATCAGATTCATCTACTAAGCATCTGCCCCTGTCGTCACAATTTCTACCATCACCACAGTCATTACTTACTAAAAATTTACTGAGCCACTTGCCCATTATAAGCTTCATCACAAGAGCCAAACAAGATCTGGTTCTGGCTGTTAACCATGAAGCACAGGTGCCATCCCACCACGAGGCATGCAGCTGTGGTCATGGGAAGATGGCCATGCCACACACCCCTGCACACAGGACCACCACATATCAGAGATCGTCTGTACCTCTAGATCCAGCTGCATGCCGGGAGTGGGGGGTAGGGGATCAATCTTCCTCCTCTTTCTCTGCCACTTGCTAAAATACACACGAGAAGGCATTCTTTTTCTCCTGAGATGTCTCTCATTTAAATTTAGTTAGCACAGTCAACAGCCAAAAATTATTTTGCTTGACCACTTATAATCTTGTCCAAAAATGCCTTCAAATTATTTTATATTTATTTAGATTTTTTTTCAACGCAAAGCACCTTTACGGGAACAAAGAAACACAAAAATAAGCACTGTTATTATTTTTGAAAGTTACAAGTAAACTGCAAAGCGATGCTTTGTAAAAAACTCCACCAATGAAATGACAAAGTCTGATGCCAAATATTTTTTGTCTTGTAATAAAACCCTCTGTGTGTCCCCTCCTTCCCTCCTCAAATCATGCATTCAGATGCTTCTCAGGCAGTGTGCCATCAGAAGTCTCACAAGAGGGAGGCACCGTTCCTCCAGGTTTCCTCTGGGGTTATCTACAGGATAGAGTTAACCAGCTTACTGCTATCTCTGCACTCAATCTCTAGGACAGCTCTAACTATGGCACAAAAGCAATTTCTAGGTTAATTAAATTCCATTTCTGTCCAGGATTTCTGATAGTTTACAAACCTGAGAAAGACACAGTGTATGTGTACAATCTGGATGGAGAAAGCAGAAGCAAGAGGGAGTAGGCGATTTAAAGAAATGCCCAGCTGGTCCCTTGTTGAGGGACATGTAAGCCATTTTATTAACCCAATTTTCCAATATTAAAAACATAAGCTAGTAAATCCAATTATTCAGATTATAACTCAATTCTAAACCAAGAGCAAGGAATGGGATGGGAGAGTCTGTTCATTCAAAAAATAAGACATGTTGTGTCTGGCAAATACAAAATGACCAGCATGGCTGCACTCTTTGTACCGGTGTGGGCCAGACCCTGAAGCTATGCCAACTTGCTGAAAGGCCTATTCAAAAAAAATTTCCTGTGTTTCCATCCCCAAAATAATTACCCACTCTATTCTACCCCCAGACACACACACACTACAAACCTGGCAGCTACTCAAAGAAACAAGAGTGTGCCCATGTGTGTGCATGCACAAACACACTGGTGATTGTGGGGGGTCGGGCAGGAGACATCCCCTAACCAGGGCAAGCTGCCCATCAAATTCAAATGCAAGTGCAGTTGCGGAAAAACCACACAGAGTGGTTGTAAACATCCTGTATAGTAAGGAGAAAATAAACACATCCTCAAGTGAACCCAGAGGCTAAGCACAGACCAACTCTCAAGCAAGAAGCACTGGCAATGAACTGTACCCTGTATGCTCAACCCCCACCCTGCTCCATAGCTGCAACAGGTTGAGAGGATGTCACACAATGGAGATCAAGCACAGGGAAGCCAGCAGGCTCCAGGACAGCTTGCTTCACAGAGTGCCTGCTTCATGGTATTTCTGGAGACCTCATATTGGTTCAGAGGCCTCATTTCTTGCTCTATATGTAAACAGATGAAATAGTTTGTTTATGCTAAAAAACCACAGAATGTTAAATATGTGCAGCACTTGTCTTAATTAAATTAGATGGGCTATTTTATAGTGGAAGTTTGTTATTAACTGGATTTACCTAAAACTTTTTTGGTTCAATCCCCTCAAAATGAATCCTAGGAAGTTTTGCTTGGTCAGAGGGGTAATAAGGAAAAGAACAATGCGTCACACACCTGGGCTTTAGTGCAGCCCACCTGCAACCCAGGGCAAGCTGGGCATCTATTTCCTAATTTTTTTAAAAAGGAGGGGGATGCCCTGGCCGGTTTGGCTCAGTGGATAGAGCGTCAGCCTGCAGACTCAAGGGTCCCGGGTTCGATTCCAGTCAGGGGCATGTACCTTGGTTGCGGGTACATCCCCAGTGGGGAGTGTGCAGGAGGCAGCTGATCGATGTTTCTCCCTTGTCGATGTTTCTGACTCTCTATCCCTCTCCCTTCCTCTCTGTAAAAAACCAATAAAATATTTTTTTTAGAAAAAAAAAAAGGAGGGGGACTATGTAAAGGAGAAAACTACGGCTCCCTCTATGTCCAATCTCCTCTGACTTCATCTATAAAACCTGAGTATAGTAATTCCTGTTATAATTCCTCTGGATATAAGATTTCATAATTCAAGGTGAGACATACTGATCTTTTGCCTGTGCCCAGTGGGAAATCAGAATCTTAAATCTCTAAAATGCCTGTGTTGCTAAGCTACAGATTCCCAGCGCCAACTTCCTAACTATACCCTGTCAGGCAAAACAACAAAAGCTTTAACTTTCAAATTCTGATTTAATCTATAACTTTCAGATTCTGATTTATGTATACTTACTGTCTGGTACTTTAGAAGATGGGGGTGGGGAAATTTTCAATGTGCATAAATTTTTAAAAATACAGCACAATTCCAAAAGTTGTCCCATAATTCCCTTAAACTATTAAATAGTAACAATATTCTCTATACTTGGCTTCCTTAAGACTTAATAGTTCCAATTAGGAATAAGTTACTCATCTTGCAAAACATTAACATCCTTCAGAATCCTGAGACATCCTTAGGAATTCTAACATAACTACTTAAAAATATATTTATCAACTCTACCAATGAAAAAGTCAGCCCAAGGAGAAGGCAAGCACAGCAAACCTATACCTTAGAAGGTGTTCCAATTGCTCACAAACACTGCACTACCTCCGAACTTAGGCACTGGGAATCAGGCATCAAAGAAATTGGTGAGCCTTTATTTTTCTTCTATTCAGGGAAAAGGATTAAGGTAGAGGAAGGAGAAGAGAACATCAAAAGTCAGTGACAGTACTAAATATCTATAAGCTATGTGCAGCATCTTCCCAAGCAAAACATTATTGGGCACAAATCTCAGGTGGACAGGGAGATACCACACAGATGGTATAAAAAGTAATTTGCAGCACAGCTTTTAATTCAATTAATTAAAAGTATGCAATTATGTTTTTTTAAATCTTATGCAGCATCTTACAATGTTAAAAAACCATGGCTTCCTGGAAATCACGACTGTCGTGATCAAGGAAATATTTGACATTGACTTCTTTTGTGTTCCAGAAAGAAACCATGTCAAATTTGAGAGGGATCATTGTTAATCAACAATTAAAGCAGCAACAAAGCCCTTTTGTTCTGTCAGTCACAAATGTCGCATGTGTTAGAGTTTACCACCTATGGGAAGCTGCCTGTTCTGCCACCCCCAGGGAGCATAACCATCTTCTTTCCAGGGGTCCAATTCCAAATCCAGGATCTGAGAGCCCCAAATGCCATTCTCCACAAAGACTGTCATTTTCAGGTCTATCTTAAGCAAAAACTGGATCTTACAGCAGAGAAAGTTTTAAAAAGGGTAAAAAGAATCAGAAGAACAGCACATGAAAGTTAAGGATCTGGCCAAAGAAATCCCTAATACATTATTATGGTTACAAGGTGTGAACAAATTATCTAAAGCACATTCAGTTTTAAAAGTCTCAACGAGCCAGTTAAAATGGTAATCTGCCTTTCCACTCTCTCGAGGTTGGGTTGCCAATTTTGTTTTTAAAATATTATTGCAACAAAACCCCGTGCAGTTTCTCAATTAGGTTACTCAATACCAATTGTGAACTGCCAGAAATCTCCACAAATCCTGGCTAAGATGATGGTTGAATAAGGAGAATGAATGACTTTGTGAGGCAAGAATCGTGTTTTAGTTCCTTCTTAAGGGAAAAAAGAAAAATATATGAAGAAACAAAACCCAGCAGAATCCAAAGGGTGTAACTGAAAAGTCGATCCTGTAGACTTCCCACCACAAACATTCTCAATGGAGCTGCACGGTGGACCAGATTCTAAGCTCCATCAGCACGTGAGAGAACGACGCACAAAGGCCGTGCTCAGAATGCAGACTGGTCCTGACAGACAGCTAGTCCTGCAATAATCTGGAGAAGACTTTGGCTTCTCGTATCCTCTGCCTCCCACACAGCAGATCTGCTAACAGAGTTCTGCTTTATTAAAGAGTGACAAAATAGAAAAGAGAAGCTGGGCAACTCCCCGCCTATTAGATATCCCATGCAGTAGCCAACAAGCACCAATAGGTGGCAATAAAGAGTCTTTAGACTCCAGCTCTGGGACCACCAACCACTAAGTCGGTGGTTCTCAACCTGTGGGTCGCGACCCCTTTGGGGGTCAAACGACCCTTTCACAGGGGTCACCTAAGACCATCGAAAAACACATATATAATTACATATTGTTTTTGTGATTAATCACTATGCTTTAATTATGTTCAATTTGTAACAATGAAATTGGGGGTCACCACAACATGAGGAACTGTATTAAAGGGTCGCGGCATTAGGAAGGTTGAGAACCACTGCACTAGGGGAAAAGGACTTCTGACACACGGATTTATGCCAAACCCCAGCATTAACCAATTTTTAGGACCTGTGTTGAAATCTGAGGAGAGCTCAGACACCAGCCACTATTGATGGAAAGTAGTATAGAAACAATATTAGCAATATCCTTTCATCCCATCAGCCCAATCTCAATTCAAGTTCCTTGCTTGTATGGAAAATACAAAGAAACTCACAATCCAGCATTTTATACACTAAACAATATACCTGGGGCAAAAGTCCACAACATGGTTTACTGAAATAGTGATTTTTACCACCAAAAAAGATTTTAAAAAGACAAAACTAAAGTAATGCATGAGGGTTCCTTCATTTGGGGCTGACAAAGATATTACCGTATTTTTCTGTGTATAAGACGCTACTTTTTTTTCTAAAATCATTAGACTGAAAATCCAGGGGTGTCTTATACACAAAAGTCAGTAGAGGAGGGAGCTGCGCCAGTGCATAGCTGCCCACACCTTGTCAAATGTGCTTTCTCCAATCACAAGCCTTATTGTTACTGATGTCAGCTGATGCTGTCATTGGAGGTGGAGAGAGCGCAGATGCAACAGGGACCAGACGGTTCTGAGCCCACAAAGATGTCAAAAAATAAAAAGATAAATAGCCCTAGCTGGTTTGGCTCAGTGGATAGAGCATCAGCCTGTGGACTGAAGGGTCTCAGGTTCAATTCTGGTCAAGGGCACATGCCCAAATTGTGGGCTTGATCCCCAGCTGGGGGTGTGCAGGAGGCGGCTGATCAATGATTCTCTCTCATCGTTGATGTTTCTATCTCTCTCTCCCTCTCCCTTCCTCTCTGAAAATCAAATATATATATATGATAAATATCGGTAATTTTGTCTTATTCTGCAAAATTCAAACTGAATGTAATCAACTATGCAAAGGAGCATGGAAATAGAGCTGCAGAGAGACAATTTGGACCTCTTCCCACTGAGTGTATGATCAGACAGTGGAGAAAATAGGAAGAACAACTTCTTAAGATGCCAAAAAAGAAGGCCTTAAGATGAAAACCAGCAAAATGTTTAATATATTGATTTCTTAATTTTGGGTTGAAAAAGTGGGGGCATCTTATACAAAGAGGCGTCTTATACACAAAAAAATATGGTAAGTAGGCTGAAGCATAATCTTGTGCAGTTTCAAAGTATGGGGTGCCACTTGAGTTATTACCAACCAAAATGGGGAGTGCAGCCTGTTGTATAATAAAAAGTTTCCTTCACCACAATTCACATGGTCTCTTCCGAACGTTTATAAAAGAGGTCTAGATTTTTATGACAATTGCCTAAAAATGAGGAAACATGATCATAATTAAAGAATCTGCTAATAGCTCATGAACATAAGAGCGATTATCCTCCTTTATACTGTTTGGGCTTTGTAATCCTATAGTAATGGCACATCCTCTCACTGGAAAATGGGACCTCATGCAGCACCATCTCAGGTGCCTTGTCACTGGCAGCTGTCACGATGAATCTAGGGAGACATACCAGTGGCATGGAAATTTAAATAAAAACCAAGGAAACTGTATCAGTTCAAAGTAAGCAAAAGGGAATCAAGGTATAGAAATCACTTTCCTTCCTAAGGGTGCTAAGAATATCCTCCAAACAATGCTGAATTTCTCCTCCCGTTCAGGGTTGCACAGGGTGGCTGCATGTCAAGCCAGGAAGCAGAAACAACTTTCCAAAGGGCATTTGCTGAATTAAGCCACACCAAGTGATCACTTGAACTAGACAACCAGGGGAATGAAGGAAAAGGTGGTGGGGCCAATGCATACCTTCCAACTCAGGACATTCTACCTCCTTTACTTTCTTTTTTTTTTTAAATATATTTTATTGATTTTTTTTTTACAGAGAGGAAAGGAGAAGGATAGAGAGTTAGAAACATCGATCAGCTGTCTCCTGCATGCCCCCTACTGGGGATGTGCCCGCAGCCAAGGTACATGCCCTTGACCGGAATCGAACCTGGGACCCTTGAGTCCGCAGGCCGACGCTCTATCCACTGAGTCAAACCAGTTAGGGCTCCTTTACTTTCTTAATAATCATCCCCCAACCTAAGACCCTCTAAGCAGTATAAAAGCCCTCCCAGTTATCCCTCATCAGCCCCAGGCAGGACCAGTCTAACTGCAGCCTATGAGCCCATAGGCTGCCTACCTGGCAAGAGCAGATGATAAGCAAAACTGACTCACTAAACATCTGAAGGACATACATGTCCACCCTAATTGTGTGTGTCTCAAATGAACCCTGAAAGGGGTCTGGGGGGAGAATGTTTTCCGACTAGACCTCACTTACATCACAATATGAGAAGTTCTCCAAGACGGGAAAGCCGTTCTGTTTGATTCACAAGGGGCCTTGTCAATACTCTTTACATGTCTTACAGCCATTTAACCAGCAAAACCCTGCTATTAATAAAACAAGTGACTTATTGCTTCTTTCCAGAGCTATATAAGCCTGCCCCTTCACCCAGTGTGTAGCTGAGCACTGAAACTCACTGACAATTTCTGATCCCCATTTAGTTCCTACAGCAATTCTGAAGGGCTAAAAACTTTCCTGTTCAACGAAGCCTTCTTGAATCCCTACTGTAAAGCCCACTTTTCTTGTCCACAAATAAGAAATGATAAAGCCAGAAGGTTGGCCTCCTTGGGCCCAGCTTAGACCCTCCAAAGAAGGCCCTGTGGGGTCTGTTCCAGGTGCTATCACAAAGCTTCAATATCATCTAGTTCCACTCGTTCCCAAAAGAGAGGGAAGGGGGACAAAAAGTAGAGAAAAGAATGAAAGAATTGGAAGAGAATCCAAAAGTTCTACATAATCTTAAAGGCAAGTGGAAGCAATGGGGGCGGGTTTTAAAGGGGGAGGAGCATGGAGTTCCATGCAGCAGGCATGAGCCTTCAATGGTCAACCACAATTATAAGCTAGAATTTGTAAAAGTGACTATTTTTTAAGCCTCCCCCTCAAATCCAGCTTCAGTGTCTCCTTCCAGTTAATCTGTTGATGCTTCCTTTAGGCATGTTGTTTTCCCATGGCCCATTCTCCCTACTCCCGTGGCCAGCCAGTCAGAACACACTGTTTCAATGGAGTAGCTGAAGCACTCTATCAAGGGAACCATCTCAGGGTTCTTTTCAAGCTCTGCTGTCCCACCACCACCACCACACACAAGCCACCTCTGAAGGGAAAGAACGCAAAGGGTATTTTAAGGGAAGGTGCAATAGGGACCACAAAGGAGGGAGTGGAACAGTAAGGAAAAATTGTCACCGCTTCCCAAATGATCAGAAACAATGACATGCTGAGGAAGCACAGAAATAAACCACATACTTTTTGCCCTAGCTGGTTTGGCTCAGTGGATAGAGTGTCACATGAGAAATGAAGGGTCCCAAGGTTTGATTCAGGTCAAGGTCACATGCCTGGGTTGCAGGCTCAATCCCCAGTAGGCACGTGCAAGAAGCAGCCAATCAATGATTCTCTCTCATCATTGATGTTTCTCTCTCTCTCTCTCTCTCTCTCTCTCTCTCTCTCTCTCTTTCTCTCTCTCTCTCTCTCTCCCTCTCTGAAATCAATAAAAGTATATTTTAAAAAATAAAAAATATCCTTCTCTCCTCTGCAATACATTAATCAGCTCCTAAAAACAGAAGCTAAGTAGGTATAAGCTTCCTCACAGCTGGCTTCAGCAAAACGCTATGCCAACTAAGTGGGCAAATCTGAATCCTGTTCATAAAGATGTGGGTGGCATGCAATGGGGGCCAAGGGGCGCATCTCTATGCTTTGTATAATGAGTCTCTTCAATTCCGCCAGCCTAAACATGCCCTAATGGTCTCCACCTTTGATCAAAGAGGCATCCATCTTTAACTGCGTCAATATGTTGCCAAACATCACACTCCCAAGCCACATGTCAGTCCTGGGCAGGGCTACTAAGGCTCCCTCTACAGCCATTTGTAAAGGAGCCTGGAAGGAGGACACTTCCACCTGGACACTTAAAGCGCCCTTGCCCACCCCTATATGAAATACCCTCGGAGAGGCTATAATCATTCCACACCCCAAAAAGGGCCCAGACACTGACCCTGAGGAGCTCACTATTGGTTTACAAAAATTAGAGTAATTCACTTTCTCAGCTTATATCTTCAACTGTTCTCTTCCTCAAGTTTATCCTTGTTTCACCTCATATTTTACACAATCCCAGGTATCCCAGGACACTTCGTCTGAGATGCACAGGACACCCGTCTAACTTCACAGGTGTTTTTCCCCAAAATTACTGTTTGTTTTCTTTTTTATGCCATACGATTTTAAAAGCAGAAAATATTATAAACTTAGCACTGCAGCTAGAACAGGATACATCGTTGAGGCTAATGGTGCCATCAGGTAAGTGAGATCTCTCTGCTCTACAGAGATTTCCATGATGTCTCAGTTCTAAGATTATCAAGACACCAACAAACTTGAACTGGAAATAAAAAAATAAAACACAACCCTCCCCATGGACAGGTCAATAAGCAATGAAAACTGCACATGCATTTCACAGAAGAGTAAGGCAATGACTTGTGGAGAGTGGCTACAGCGTTTGGACAGGTTTCAGCCTCGGACTAATGAGAGGGCACGATCCTCTCGTGGCAAAGTCAGGTGCAAGTCCCAGCACAATTATAGCCAAAGGCTATAGTTGTAAGTTTGACCTTATGGTCCGAATCTGTGGTCCCACGTGGCTGAGTGATGTGGACTTGATAATGGAGTTTAGATGCATGTAATTAAGATTCAAACCCTGCGAGAACATTGTAAACATCCTGACCACACCCTTACTTTGCCTCATGGAATCTGGTTATAAAATAAAGACTCAGATTCGGCTTGCAGCTGTGGCACTGTCTCTCCATCAGAGAGCGGTGTCCCACCTAGCCCCAGCTTTATTCTCTTGTCTGTCTTCTTTAATCCTTCACCACCACCACCCCTCACTCTCAGGTTCACTCCTGGCCGTGCTGGACATGGTTCAATGACTGAATAGGAAACTAACTCAGAAAACTCAGAACACCCAGCTTCTCCTCATCCAGCTTCTGCTTCAACAAAGGAGAGGATGTGGACAAGCCCAGTAATTATGTCACTATGATGGGAAGACCCCACAATGGAAGCGCAAGCAAGGGTGCATTTGAAGAAGGAACTGAGGCAAAGATTCCACAGTGTGACTGAGCTGGGCAGAAAAAAGGCTGAAGGGAATAGGCAAATGAAGGACAGATGTGTGTGCCTTAAAGAGATGCACCTGACTCATTAAGATACACATCACACGCGTCTTCCAGTCCTATATATATGAAACCTTAGTTTTCATGAAGAACAGTCTAAAGCTGTCACAGCAAGATAATAAGATATGACTGAGGCTACACGAGGGAGTGGGCTGGAACTTCAGTTTTTGTCATTCCCTGCCAGCCCCTGAAACAACTTCTCTCTGGGAGAGAAATGGGCTTGGGAGGCAATCATTTACCACCAGATAAATTGCCAGGAAGAAAGGTACAATTTATTCCTTCCTGACCTCCCCTTCTCAAAGCAAACAAGTACAAGCAAAGATAACCTCACACCCTATGGCTTCAATGCTGATCAGCTCAATAATAAAACAATAAAACCGCCCAGCTGAGAACAGGGCGTGGCAAGCAGCTAGGCTCCTGGTGGCCTGGGGAAGCTGGATGGGTCCACTTGGAGTTAAAGCCATGCCTGCAGGCAACACAGACCAGGTGAGAAACCACATGCTCACTCCAGGGAGGACAGTCCACTGGAGTCTCATTCTCCATGGACTGAACTCATTTTAAGTAAATGTCAAAATAGAATGTAAACATTATAAGAAAAACTATTTTAAAAAATGATAAATGCTGGAAAGGACATGGAGAGAAGAGAACCCTTGTGCACTGCTTGTGGGAATGTAAACTAGTACAGCAAGTATGGAAAACAGTATGGGGGTTCCTCAAAAAAATTAAAAATAGAATACCTTATGACCCAACAATCCAAAGAAAATGAAATCATTTATCTCAAAAAGATATCTACAACCCATGTTTATTGCAGCATTATTTACCATAGCCAAGAAATGAAAACAACCTAAGAATCCTTCGGGAGATATATGGGATAAAAAAAAAAAGTGCTATAAGAAAAGATGAAGCACCGTCATTTGCGACACCATGGATGAACCTTGAAAATATCATGCTAAGTCAAGAACCATATGAATTCATTCATACGTAGAATATAAAACAAAACAACAAGTGGAACAAAGACAAACAAACAAACAAAATCTCAGAGACACAGAAAACAGTATAGTGGTTACCAGAGGGGAAGGAAGTAGGGGGAAGTAAAGGGAAAAGGGGTCAAACATATGGTGATGGAAGACAGTTGACTTTGGGTGGGGAGCACACAATGCAATATACAGATGATGTACCATAGAATTGTACACTTGAAACCTATACAATTTTATTAACCAATATCACGCAATAAACTTAACAAAGGTAATAAAAAGAAAATGTGGTATAAATATACAATGGAATATTATTCAGCCATAAAAAAGAAGAAATCCTGCCATTTATGACAATACGGATGGAACTTGAGGGCATTATGTTTAGTGAAATAAGTCAGATAAAGAAAGACAAATTCTGTGTGGTCTCACTTATAAGTGGAATCTTTAAAAATGAGTAAGTAAATAAATAAACTGAATTCATAGGAATGTAGAGTAAATTGGTAGTTGCCTCAGTGTGTATGTGTGAAGGTGGTCGAGGTACAAATTCCCAGTTATAAAATGATAAGTTCTGAGGATATACCGTACAGCCCAGTGGCTACGTTTAATAATACTATATTGTATACTTGAAAGCTGCTAAAGGGACTAAAAGTCATTCACCACCACAACAGAAAAGAAAAAGGTAACCGTGTGAGGTGATGGATGTGTTAACTCACCTACCTGTTGCAATCATTTCACAATATACGTACACCAACCAAATCATCACGTTGTACATGAACAAAAAAGGGGTTCTATGGAAAGTAACTGCACAGAGTGATCTCATCATAAATCCCTAACTGGGTGGGTCCTGGTAGGCTGTCACACCCCAGGCATATAACTTCTTTAGTAAAAGGTTTATCTTTGCCTTAAGCAAACCTTATCCATTGTTTCTGTACATCTAAGTTAACACACATTAGAAATGTCTCTTTTTCAAAGTAACTACCCACAAGGGAGCACATAATCTTGTTAACTATTTTTAATCCAATTCCCCACCTTGCTTTCTCCCACTTTCATGCAATCTTTCTTACTTTCCCTCTTTAATTCCAAATGCATGAAAAAGACTTCCATCTCAGAAGAACTGCCATTCTCTGAAGAACCTGAGATCTTACTTCTCAGCCATTGTCCTCAGTTTTGCTCAAATAAACGCTAATAAAAATTCTCTGCAGGTTTGGATGTTTCTTGCATATATACCTTATACTTTACACAATGTTATATGTCAATTATCCTATATAATAAAACCCTAATATGCAAATCGACCAAACCACTGAACAACCTATGATGCACACTGGTTGCTATGATGCACACTGACCACCAGGGGGCAAACGCTCAACGAGGAGCTGACCCCTGGTGGTACGTGCACTCCCACAGTGGGAGCACCTGCTCAGACAGAAGCTGGGCTCGTGGCTAGTAAGCAGAGTGGCTGTGGCGGGAGCCTCTCCCACCTCCGTGGAAGTGCCAAGGAGCAGCGAGCAAGCAGGCGGTAAGGAGCTAGGGGTCCGGGACTGCAAGAGGGTGCAGGCCAGGCTGAGGGGATGCCCCCCACCCCAGTGAACAAATTAAGTGCACCAGTTCTCTAGTATCTCAATAAAGCTGGGGATGGGAAAACTAACATTCAAATGTAACCTAACATCCAGGAAGTCTAAACCAGTCAGAATTAAAGACTTTACTTGGTGATAACTTAAAACATTTTTCTATTAAAACAAACCCAAATCTATTTGTGAAATAGAAAGTAAAAATGTGATGAACTAAGACACACCACAAGACTTCAAGGAAATGTCCCATGACAGGAAGGCTCTTTCAAAAAGTGAAGAACACTGTTCTATACAGTTATCCCTTGGCATCTGGCGGGACTGGTCCCAGGACCCCTGTACATACCAAAACCTGAGGATGTGCAAGTCCCTCATATAAAATGGTATAGCATACTGTAGGGAGCGGCTATTTGGTTAAGCCTCGGACTGACTTGTTGGCGAAGCCACAAACAAGTCCCAGCTTAGAGGGCACAACCCTCTTAGCATAATTAAGCTTGACCTTATGACGCTCCCTAGATCTTATCTGGGTAGCTAATGGGCTGAGAGAGATGCAGCAAGTGCTGCCAACACAAGTGAAACTCACAAGAACATTGTAACTATGGTGATCACTACCTTGTTTACCTCTGGCTATAAAATAAAGGCTCAGCTTGCTGTCTGGATCTCTCTCTGTGGCTTAGCCAGGCACAGGAGATCCACCTAGACCCAGCTTATTCTCTTTGTCTTTTCTACATCCTTCGCCACCCCCCCTCTGGCTCACCGAACCCTTGGCTGTGCTGGCACAGCACACATATAACCTAAGTACATCCTCCCATATGTATATTTTGTATATTTTAAATCACCTCTAGATTATCTGTAATCCTATATAATAAAACCCTAATATGCTGAATGTGCTGTCACTCCGTCAGCCATTCAACCAATCAAAGCATAATATGCTAATGATATGCTAAGGCCGTTCAAACGCTCGCTATGACGTGTACTGACCACCAGACAGTTGACCAGTCGCTATGATGTGCACTCTTGCAATCAAGAACCCCTCGGTGGAGTCGGAGAGCCAGTTTCAGCCCAATCCCGCAGGTGCACGAATTCATGCACTGGGCCTCTAGTATAATATAAATGCTATGTGAATAGTTGTTATGCTGTATGGTTTAGGGAGTAATAATAAGAAAAATATCTGTACATGTTCAATACTGAGTACACATCAGCAACAACGTAACATTTTTCCCCAAATATTTTCTATCTGCAGTTGGTTAAATTCCCAGTTGGTTAAATTCGTGGATGCAGACCCTGTAGATAGGAAAGGCCAACTCAAGTTAAGCATCTTGTCTTTTCCCCCTAGAGATGAGGAAACAACAGCTCAAGAAGGATACTTGGTGACTTGAGCAGGATAACTAACTATTGAATAGTATTAAAGAATGTATAATAACATTCTATCAAGCACTTTCAAACAGTCCATGGAATTCACATAATGGAATTTTGAAACCCCTGGATGAATGAATGGGTTCATGTTGTGGATTGGAGCAGGGATACCTTTGTTGTCATGCCACATTTCACTGTGCTTAAAACAAACACAGGTAAGAGGACTCCATTTGCCCTTGCAAGAATTTTGTGAAAGTCTCTCTCCCCATCAGCACCTACAGGAAACTGGCTCCTTTCCAATCTCTGTGCAACACCCTCTGGAAGATACCACCACCGCTAAAAAAAAACACCCATAGGCTAAAAATAAAACAAACTCCATTTTAAGAGATAAGCCACAGAGAAAATGTTGATCAGTATGTGGAATTGCCCTTCACAACAAACATGACTACAAGCATGAATTCTGAGCACCAAGGGACAGTTATAGTGTTATTTAGTATCTTCTCTCCTCTGGTCCCCAGCAACTTGCTTTGTAAAACACAGAAACTGTTAGGCACACAGTGAAAGGTAGAGGAGATAAGACTTATAGGGGTATATGTGTTTTATGAGTAGATTCCCCCGCTGGGTATAAATTAAATGAAATCCTGTACAAGTTGGAACCTGTGAAATCAGGGAGGGAATGAGAGGTGCACTGGCACATACATATATAAATATTCTCAAACCTATTCTAACACACACACACACACACACACACACACATACACACACACCCTCGAAAGGTCTGTGGGAAAAACTTGCATGGCCTGGAAGAATCATAAAAACAGAGATGTAATGGATATTGCATTTTCTGTCAGCCAGAATGCCATCCATGAATACTAAGTATAAGACAAAAGAAGAAATAACTTGAAGTTACTTGTGGGGACATAGTATTGTTTTGTGCATGAAGAATGGGGGTGGGAGAGCCAGTTTCAGCCCAATCCCGCAGGTGCACGAATTCATGCACTGGGCCTCTAGTATAATATAAATGCTATGTGAATAGTTGAGAAGGGGGAGGAGTGGACCTATAAAGTGAGTTTAAGTGCATCTTCCTAACCTACTGTGGTTACCTAGGGGGAGCTGAGAATAATCTTACAGAGATGAAATTAAAGCCAGCCTATGACACTCCCTTGAAAAGGTAATCCGATATTAAATTACACTGTCTGCTTAGTTGTTTGCAGCAGGAAAATACTCTCATGTACTTGGTGTGCTCTTAGGTAGGGCATACTGCACAGAAGAAGCAACTATCTAAAGTGAAATTATAGCAGTAAAAACGGTGGGGGGTGGGGAGGAGGTGGCGTACAGCCAGTGACTGGTCTATAAATAATTTCAAATAAACCACAAGGGAAGGAAAGACATTTTTTTGTGTGCACAAGGCAGATGAACAAGCTGAGGAAGGAAACATTGGGAGCCTATAAAGAAAAAGGTCTCAAAAGGCATGGAAGTATCTGCTAAGGCCTAAATTCAAACATTTATGCAAGAAAAGGCGGGCAGAAATAAAGGAATTTGTACCACATGGAGTCTGTGCAAAGTTTTGTACAAAGGAGAAGCCAAACCAGAATACAACAAAATTATCACAGAGCACATCAAAGAAATGAAAAACCAATTCAGCTCATTGACATTATTACCTAAAGGAGTCACACAAACTATCACACAGAAATAAGAGAATATTGCTGTGAGATTAAGCGTTTGAGGAGCAAAGCTGTATTTACCAGATAAAGGCTAACTGGCCTCAAGAATTCTTAACCACTGGGACAGTCACTGTCCATTGACATGGTGACTATATACAGATAGGATATTTATTATTTACTGAAGACAGTAGTAACATGCTAGGTCAGCGGTTCTCAACCTGTGGGTTGCGACCCCTTTGGCGGTCGAACGACCCTTTCACAGGGGTCGCCTAAGACCATCCTGCATATCAGATATTTACATTATGATTCATAACAGTAGCAACATTACAATTATGAAGTAGCAACGAAAATAGTTTTATGGTTGGGGGTCACAACATGAGGAACTGTATTTAAAGTGCCAGAAGGTTGAGAACCACTGTGCTAGGTGCTTTAATTCATATACAACAATAGCTATCAAGGTGTGATCCTCCAACCAGCAGCATCAGTCACTTGAGAACTTATTAGAAATGCAATTTCTCAGCATCACTTCAAACTTACTGAACCAAGACCCTGGAGATGTGTCCCAGCCACCTGTTTTAACAAGCACTACAGGTAACTCTCATGTGCTCAGGCTGACGTCCACTGGGTTATAGCCAGCTTTATAAAGTATTACATTCGCCATTTATCAGACAAAGAAATGGAGGCTCAGAGACTAGAAGTAGCTTTCATGAGCAGAAATGCGATGCAGAAAAAAAAGGGGGGGAGGGGGCAAAGAAACTATCTGCCTTACTCAAAAGGCTATGTATGCTCTTTCCATTATGCCACATTACAGGGGCATGCTGTCCCTGCATGGGCATGAAGACTGGTTTAATTGGGAGGCACTGTCAAAGATCTACTTCATATTTTAAATTAACAAGACAGATTCAGTAAATAAATGAACAATTCTATTTTGTTAAACTCTGTTTCCAAAGTAGCACCATAATGGGTGCTACGCAGGTGCCATATGAATTTGATGTAGGTCCTAGTGTGCTCAGCAAGGTTAGCCTGCTTACCTAGCCAAGCATGCCCGGAGCAGGCTTCCTGTTGCTTTTATTTAATAAGAAAAATGTGTCCATTCCCACTGGCATACCTTTAGTGGCTAATGGTATAAGGCCATTTCAACAAAAGCAGTTTTCTGCTCATGATTCTGATTCAATGTTCTCATATTAAGGGTTAACACAAGATAAAACCACTTTGGAAAATCCATGGTGTCACTATCAATCTGTACATTTCTTTCCTTTTTTTTTTTTTAGAGGGAGAGAGAAACATTGATGTGAGGACGAAACATCAATCGGCTGCCTCCTGCACACCCCCTACCTGGCATTAAGCCCACATCCCAGGCAAATTCTATGACTGGGAATCAAACCCGGCAACCTTTTGGTGTATGGACCACACAGGCTAGGGCAAAGTTCATTTCTTAAATTACTCTTAAATTGCTCCTAGAAAGAGAAAATTATATTGACAGTCTTAAGTATTTTCTTTTTGTATACTAATTTCCTTTTTTTAAAGTATGAACTTAAAGATGGACATATGGACAAATGTGGGAGGGTGGTAAAGATGGGCTTTGTGACTAAGGATCAGAGAAGGCCAATATTTTAACTTAAAATCAGGATAAAAGTTTGTCCTACCCATCTTAGGTTTGAACCAAGATATTTAAATAACATGGAAAAGCACTTATTTACACCAAAGGTTATGGCAGTGCAAGTCTGGTGGTGATGAAAAGGGTGACACAAAAAGTGACAACTACAAGCCTTCGATGAGTACACACGCTGTCATTACTCTTCATGACCTTGAAAATAAACGGGTCTCCAGCAGAAAGGGAAAGCTGTACTTGTCATGCCCTCCCTCCCCCTTCAAATAGCCCAAACTCACACAGTAGGCGGCATTTTTTAGGAGACATACAGGTTTCAGATATATGAAGAAGACCAATGTATACATGTTCATTCCTAAATCATTTCAAACACGACTAGACATTCTCATCATAAAGACTCACACAGCCCCAATCCTCTGTAAGCCTTAAATTTCTCATCTATGGAACAAGATGATTTCACATTCAGATGCTCTATAAGAGCTCTATTTATCCCAGCCTAGTTCAATGAAACTGAACTGTAGGAGGCATGAGTAATGAGAATCAAGAAAGAAATTATGGCCAAGGCGGCTCAAATCCTTAACAAAGGGAAATAAGTACAAGCTCCAGAAAGGCCAAATGCCAGTCCACATCATACAATGGCATTTGCCAGAACAACAAGCAGATTACAGCCCTGCAGTGTACCAATAGTCTGCAGGCTGTCACAATGAATGCAAACATATTTCTTGGGGGCAAAATAACAGACTGCACAAATTTGTAACTGTTCTAGAGAAAAGAAAAATTGACTGTGAAAACAACCTATATTTTAAAACTGCTAAAGCCTCATTCAACACAGTATCAAGTTGACAGAATTTCTTTTTAAAAAGTAAGTTAGTGAGCCCTGGCCAGGTGGGGGCACATACCTAGGTTATAGGTTCAATCACTGGTAGGTGCACATATAGGAGACAACTGATCGATACTTCTCTCACACCGAGTTTTTCTCTCTTCTCTCTTCTCTCTCTCTCTCTCTCTCTCTCTCTCTCTCTCTCTCTCTCTCCTTCCCTCCCTCCCTCTCCCTGTCTCTCTCCCTCCCCCACCTTTTTAAAAATAAATAAGATTTTAAAAGTAAGTTAGTGAACATACCACAAGCTAATCACAGAGTAACCCCCAAGATTGGCCTGATTTATGCTCATGGTTATTTAAAATCAACTACAGGCCATGCACTCCCCCAAGAGTTCGTAGGAGCTAAGATAGGCTTTGGCCTGGAAAAAAAAGGCCAGGTAGTCCACCTCCCCCCCCCCCCCAGATAAGTAGACAATGACCAAATGGTCCTCCAAAAGAACCCCAATAACCATTGCATAGATTTGTGTCATATACTAGTACATCAAAGCCAATGCTTCCTTAGAGTATTTTTTTTAATTGATTTCAGAGAGGAAAGGAGAGGGAGAGAGAGATAGAAACATCAATGATGAGAGAGAATCACTGATTAGCTTTCTCTTGCATGCCCCCTACTGGGGATCAAGCCAAAACCCAGGCGTATGCCCTGACCAGAAATCGAACTGTGACCTCCTGGTTCATAGGTTGATGCTCAACCACTGAGCCATTATGGCCAGCCAGGCTAGAGTATTTTTTAAGTTATCAGAAAACAACTTACTTGACTAAGTAAAGCACCTGATGGTATATACTGCTATATACCATTGATCTGTTGTTCTACTTATTTATGCATTCAGTGGTTGATTCTTGTATGTGGCCTGACTGAGAATCAAACCTGAAACCTTAGCGTATTGGGACAATGCTCTAACCCAGCAGTCGCCAACCTTTTGGCGGCCACTGCTCTAACCAAGTGAGTCAGGGCTCATTTTCCTTTTAAATGTTTTCATTCTTTCTATATTTTACATACAGTAGACAACAGCAATTAATATCAATCTTAATTCTATAAAGTGGTCGGTCAATATGTGCTATTTAAACTTTACAGAAGTTTTCTTCCATAACTAAACTCCAAGAACACATCTAAGCAAAAGTTAGGTCTTTTTCTACATTTGGGGAAAAAAAAATCTAAGAGTATGAGATAACAGGGGGAAAATGCCAGATGTTTATCAACATCATTATGAAAGAATAAGTTATTATCATGAAGTTAAATGCTCAGGTTAAATATAAAAACTTTGAAAGAAAACCATAGTGAACCTTCAGTTGGCACCTCAGGAAGAACCAGAGCTCCTCTCCCTGAGGGGGGTGGGGAAGGGCCTGAGCACAGTAACCCCTGAGCCCTGTGTTCTGGAATAGAACCTGGAGAATGATGAGTATGGAGCCCGGGTGTCTCTGGAGCCAGATGGGGGAGTCAGCACCAGGGATTCTGGCTGAACATCTGTCCACAGCTCCCAGTGGTCCTTTAGTACCATCAGCAACAGCACCCAGCACTCGTACAATGCCTGCTGCAACTGGACTTAACACCCTTTGATCCAGAAGAAACACAGGGTAGTGCTGGCCTCCTTCCTGCTGCTGCTGCTGATCCTGGTCTGCGTGAGACTGGAGGTGGACCCCTTACCAGTTTACCAAGAGATCTTCATCTACTGCATGGTCAGGAGCCACTGAGATTTCCAGTTTTTCTACATGCCCTACTTCAAGAAGTGAGTTAGCAGGGCTCCATGTCAAACCCTAGTGGTCTCCTCTCATCTCCAGGGAGCACTCCTCAGCATGTGCCCTATCCCGAGTTTGGTCAGGAACTTTGGGGCGTCCAGACCCCAGGCCCATTATGTGGGCCTGGGAAAGTCACCCCTTGCCTGCTCTGTGCCTTAATTTATTCTCGGGCCCTGAGGCTACTGAGTGGTAATAAAAGAGGTATGTATATCCAAAAAAGAACCACAGAGCCTTCAGGCAAGAAGGCATTTTTTTCCTCTTCTCTTGGCATGATTAATTAATGATGGCTGACAGAAATTCAGTGACTTTATACTCTGGTGTGAGGACTCCAGGATATGTTGTGAAGTTAAAACAAAAAACAAACAAACAAACAAAAAAAAACATGCACTTCCTTATAATCTAATCGTGTCACAAGAGGTCTCAAGGAGTAAGTTTACAAGCTGTGTTTTGATTTCTGATATAGATGACTATGGAATTTCAGGCCCAATGAGTATCTATGGAATAACAGAAGAATAGAGAGGAGGAGGAGAATGGAAGAACAAGTTGGGGTGGAGGGCATATTACTACCATAGAACAGTTTGCTTGGTTCTTTCCTAACCCTTTTAAACAATTAAGTATGGGTAATACTTCAAAAACACACACACATGCTTGCACATCCCTACCTTCCAATATGATAAAAAGTGTGAAGGATCTGGACAGTTTTAAATAGAATGTATGCCTCCCAAATATGATGGCTCCTCTAGAAAGATTTCCTTTCCTTAAACTTTATTTGACTACTCTCAGAATTTGTTTACATTCACAAAAACATTTAAACATTTAATGCATACCAAACACTCCTCTAGCCATCGTGAGGTACAAAGATAAACAAGGACTTTCCATCTCTGAGGGAGTTAGGGCCAAATTTTTTGAAAGCTTAAATGTCAAATCAGCAGTCTAGTCAGTAATGACTGCCCAATTCCTGCCCCACCCAAACACACTCAAGAAAATCACACACTGATGATGATGACTCTATGCCCATTATGTGGATGGCCTTTAAGCTAGTGGGACAAAACTGCCGTGGCATTTTATGAAGTTTACATTCCTAAAAGACTGTCTTTGCAAACCAAAGCAATTGAACCTAAAGCAAAAGAGAAAAATACTCTTGCCTGATATTTATCTTTTTTCAAGAAAAGAAAAACAAAACATTATTACAATCTTCTTTTAAAATTTCTAACAGCAGAAATAAACCAAAATCTCTCCCCTAGCAAGTCATTTAGGTCACTGCCTTCCCTCCTTAGCCTATCCTTTAGGTCCTCTCTAGCTGACCACTCAACATGCCTACCATAAAAATGAAAGGAAGGGAAGGAGAGGGGAAGGGAATAGAAGTGTGGTCTGTGGTAGTAAGAACACGCTACTCCCATCTCAGTTGCAACAATGCACATTGCATTTAATTGAGCTGCTAAGCAGCCAAGTGAGGTACTGACATCCAGGAATATTCTGCATAAGAAGCCATATCTACCAGCTCCTGCACAAGCATTCATATGTGAACCACAAGGGACACAAATGGCTGTCACCACCTTCACAAGCAAGGTGGCTCCAAACCCTCACAAGCCCTGCATGTCTGGAGAACCAGCGCTGTGTGTTTCCAGGAGAGTCAGACACCTCTGAAAACACGAGGGACTTGTTTACATCTGTCCTTTGTGGGTGTAAAAGGCAAGGAGGGCAAAAGCACGTGACGAAGACATTCATATTTAAAGCCTAGGAAGAGCTTTATGGGAGGAAGGAAGAAACTGGTACTCAGTTTCCATGGCAACCACAAAGCTTGCTAGACCATAATTTGCATGGAAGGTAGAAGTGATCACCTTGCAATCAGAGCTCTGAGGTAACAGAAGGAAATGACCACAGCAGTAATAAAACTGCCTCCAATGAAATTAGTCATTTTCCTTCAAGAAACAGATGTAGCAGAAGTCTGTGAGCTTACCAAGAACCTTAAAGCAAATTATGGGGGTAGTGCCCATTTCCACAAGTGTCTAAAAATTTGCCCAAGTAAGTCAAAGGTATTTTGCAAATCTTTCACCCTGAATAGGACACACGTGCTCTGGGCAGGCCCCATGTTTCCTGTTCCTTCCTTCATACTCGGACCTATGGGCGCTGACCTCTTAGGACCATGGTGCGTGTTTATGCAGAAGTGATCATCTACCAAGACTTCTCTATACAGAACCCCAATATCTAGCAGAAAAAAACATCTTGTTAAAAGGAGCCCAACTTCACACACAATTCCAAGAAAGTAACATTAGTAAATTTTAAAATAAATTACACATAGCCAAAAAAACAAAGGGGGGGGCCAGCAAAGATGCATCTCTCCCTGCTTTAGATTCCTACGCAGTGTTACTCCATATACATCAAAGGTGCTACCCCAGCCCAATTACCCAGGCCAGATATGTGATGCTTTAACACACACTTAATTTCCACGATAATCTTATAACTCAAGACAGGATGGAGCCAGTGTAAATTTATACTGAAAGCCTTCTGATCAAAACCAGAGAACAACAGTGATAGCTTTCAAATAGCACAGTGCTCCCGAATTCCTTTTAATTAGCCAAGAAATTCTTATGCTTTAGGCCAACCCTTTAAAAAAAAAAAAAAAGAAAGAAAAAAGAAATGAAAATTGGGGCTTGTTTTTCAAAAGTGAAGACAGGAGCTCACCTGTTCCTTTTAATAATGGAAAGCAGTTAATGCAGTCTTTCACTATGTAGTCAACAAATATCCATTGCCTCTAAGCACATCTTGGCTTAGAGACTCATCTGGGGACTAATGGTGAAGCATATCAGGCTCCTACCTAATGTTGAGAGGTTATTGAATTTGTTGGTAACTGCAACAAATTTGGATCAGCCCTAGCTGGGCTGGTCCAAACTGAAGCCTCCCCAGCTCTCAGCCCACCACACAGTCCCTGCAGGGCCTGTCGATCAATGTGTCCTTGCTGTCACCAGGAAGGGGTGGTGAGGGGATGTGTGGTGCACCTGCACTACAAGTGACTTCTTACATCAAATACAAGAACTGTGTCAGTTCTGAGGCTTCTTTTTGTCAGAAAACTGTCCTGGGACCTATTAATTTTCCACCAACAAATATGTGTGCCCTTTCTAAATATCAACTAACCCTTGTCTCAAGCTCAGCATGCTGGTAAAGAAAAGTTACTAAGTAAATCCTGCCCCTTCCAGCCCCTCTGGTGAGGTGAGGTAAATAAAGCCCTGAAATATACCAGGCCCTCCAGAAGCAGACTGCACAGAGAATTCCCTCATGTGTCAAGGCTCAGCCCCACCCAAGGACAACCAAGAGGCTTAACCTTCCTGCTCTGCAGCTCTCCAGCAGCTGTGGTCTCCTCCCATGGGCAAGGAGCCCAACCCCTAAGATGCTCTTCATCTTATCAATGCGGCTCCCTATCATCCAGCTACTGGGTTGATTGAGCCCCAAGCACTAGGCCTGCTCCTCTTCATTATTTTGCCTGAGAAGCCAGCAGCTGGTTCCCATCACACTCTGCCAGAAAATTACAAGAGGAGCTCCACCATGGAGCCCAGAGCACAGCAAGAGTAAGAAGAGTCCCTTCTCCTTCACTCTCACTCACCCCATCCTACCCCCACCCCCATCAACAGAAGGAAAAAACTAAGTCACATGCCACCTTTCTGTAGATACCCTAATTTCCCTAGACACTCCCTCCTCATGTCATTTGCCCTCTGGGTCCCACAAAGGTCACACTGCACCTTCCATGACACTCTCCACACTGCATTTGACATTATTTGCTCCTGTTTCTTCTCGCTGGAATGGAGATTACTTGTACCACAAAATCAGGCTTAAAGAATAATCTTCTAAAAAAAAAAAAAAAAAAGAATAATCTTCTAGATCCATCCCAGTATCTGGCAAACAACTTGAAGTCTGATGGATAAATTAGCACCCCTGAACACACCTTCTCTGAGGGTCACACTCCTTACTCTGAGAGTTAAAATGGGATCTCTTTGCCCAGCCCTCAGAATTCTCAAGACTCTCAAAAATGTTTGAAAACACATCACCTCCATCTCTTCATCATCACTAACCCACTCAAGACGAATAGAGAGTGCTGACAATATACCCAGAGCGTTAGCTCTTGGGCAAGGTGCAGTCGTCTGTGCCTCAGTTTTCTCATCTATAAAATGGGGGTGGATAATAAAAGACCTATGCCAAAGGATTTGCTGTGAGAATTAAATAGGCTAATACATGGAAAGAATTTAGAACAGTGGCCGGCATACCACCATGTAATACATAAGCAGAATATGAGTTACATAGGTGTTTGTCACAGCCATACGACAAAGGTTCTTTGGGGAAACTGACTCTCCCATGGAGAGTTAAGAAGAGAAACGGATTCAAACCAGTCTAAACAGAACGCACATGTGCTTTAGCCAGCAGGCACCATGAAGTGAGCCAATTACTTTAACCCCTTAAAACCCACCAACTCCAGTCAGCTAAATGAAAAGTGAAATAAAAAGGGTATGCCCTAACCGGTTTGGCTCAGTGGAGAGAGCGTCAGCCTGCGGACTAAAAGGTCCCAGGTTTGATTCCGGTCAAGGGCATGTACCTTGGTTGTGGGCACATCCCCAGTAGGAGGTGTGCAGGAGGCAGCTGATCGATGTTACTCTCTCATCGATGTTTCTAACTCTCTATCTCTCTTCCTTCCTCCCTGTAAAAAAATCAATAAAATATTAAAAAAAAAAAGAAATAAAAGGGTAAAGTCATATAAAAGGGTATTGTCCCAGAGGGACTAGAAAGAACCCACTACAATCACAAAGTAATCACAGATCTATTTGGAACAGCCACCTGAAACAGAATAGTCAACCAGGTGCTACATGTTCTCATATCCAGGATAAACCTCTTTCCCCAGTGCCCTTGTGCATGAAAAGCATGACCTCTAACCTCTCATTCTGGAGGACTCCAGAGATTATTTCAAAAGCAAAATGTGTGTTGATCAAGATAAGCTACTAAAATTTTTTGTTGTTTTTATTGATTTCAGAGAGGAAGGAAGAGGGAAAGAGAGAAACATCAACAATGAGAGAGAACCACTGATCGACTGGCTGCCTCATGCATGCCCCCTCTATTGGGCATCAAGCCCGTAGCCAGGGCATGTGCTCCCACCCAGGAATCGAACTGTGACCTCCTGGTTCATAGGTTGAAGGTCAACCACTGAGGCACCACAGCTGGGCGCTACTAATATTTTCTCCCTTTCCATCTACTGCTTGGTTTACAATGAAGAAAAATTTTTTTTTTATTTCATTAAAGGAGGAATACAAACACTGGAGGAAAAGAGAACATTGACTGGGTTGTATAATTTGAGCAGCCACAGGGGGTGTGCACTGCACAAAGGTGCTCAGCTGAGGGGGTAGTTGGGTTGTGATCCTGCCATGTTTTGCTCACCAAGTCAGGTACTGCGGCACAGAAGAAGTGCCCTTCTGGAATTTGTCTGTCTAGGAAGTACATGAAGGCGATGTGGTATAATGTAAAAGTTCAGGATTACAGCTACAAAGACTTGGGTTCAAACCCCGACTTTGCTACTTTTAAGAAATGTGTCATTAGTAAGGTATAGTAAACTTTTGTTGACTCAGCTATAAAACAAGGATGATAAAACTTTTCAGGCATTTCATGAAAATTAAGGTAAGATTTACTTATTAGCACAATGTGTTATATTACTAAGAGGCAGTTCTTCCTTTAGAGGCAAAAGTTCTAGAACTTCATGCTCTCTCATGGAGTGAGATTTTTCTTTTTATAGCTCATTGCTTCCTTGCTTTGAAATTGTCGTTTTCATTGCATTAGGGCTAATGCAATTCTCAGTTTTCTCTTTTAATGACTAACAAAATTAAATGAACAGGTTATGACTATGATAAGTCCCTCCTTATCTGCAGGGAGATACCGTTTGGAAACCACCGATAGTACTGAACCCTATATATACTATGTTTTTTCCTATACATACAAACCCTTTCACTTAAGGAAACAGTTTCTCTTTGGCATATCCAAATTGCCAGCATCACCACCACTCTCGCATTTTGGGGCATTACGTAAAATAAAAATTCCTCAAACATAAGCACTGCAATAATGCCTCAGTCCACCTGATAACTGAGAGGGCTAATAAGTGACTGACAGGGGGGTAGCAATATAGCGTGAATATGCTGAACAAAGATATGAATCATATTCCAGGTGGAACAGAGCAAGACAGCATGAGGTTCTATCATACTACTCCGAATAGCACATAATTTAAAACTTAAGAATTGTATGCTTCTGGAATTTTCCATTAATGTTTAGACCGTGACTGACCACAAATAATTGAAACCACATATAAGGGGGGGACTATTGTAGTTATATTTTCTGGTGGTGTGTTTTGCTCTCCCTCATTTAGCATTCAAAGAACAGGTCAGAACTTTTGCTTCTAGCTAATACCAAGTATTAAGAGACAAAATTTACTTTCTGCCTGAAAAAACTAAAATCCACACAAGACAATCAACAGCACATAATAACGCACTATGATCCCAAAAGATGGGAAACAAATGATTGCTCAGCTTACTACCTTGAGAATTTTCAGGCCATGGCATAAGGAAGGGAAATTCAAGTACAGTCTAGAGCAAGCATGTCAAACTCACAGCCTGCGGGCCACATGCCGCAAGTCTGACATGTCTGGTCTCTACAGGAATCTAAGTTGAGAAGGAGTAGAGATTTTGGGGAGTCCAAGGATAGAGGAGAATCTGTCGGGCAAAGTACCAGAGAGGGGAGAATCAAATGGAAAACTCTGGATCTGCCAAGGGTCCTCCTCAAGCACTTGCTGAGTACCAGCGAGCACAGTGTGAGGAAACTACCCAAGAGAGTACGATAAGAAGGGGTTAGAGGGAACAGTCCCCGAATCCCACACAGGGCCAGTGCAAGAAATAGGCCTCTGTGATCCATCTTCAGCATAGTCAACTTTTAATGGAAAAGGTGACTGAATTTCCCAGGACAAACAGAATGTAGGGAGGAGGAAAGAGGATATAAGAACAAAGAACAGTATACTAGTACATGAGTCAGCATCATGGTGGAAACCCCCAAGGTACCCGCCAAATAGACAGAAGGAGATGGCAACAACTAGAAAAGGCCTTAGCCCATTTTTTTAAAAAAATAACCCAATAAGAGACAATAAGACCTAGATGACATATGAGGAAACTGTTAACCCCATAGCACTCAGCCAATGAGGAACCAGAGGAGGGACCCTCCCACCTTAAGAGTAAATAGGCTGTGATCACTATTCCATGTGTGCCTTACAAATGGAAGGACACTGGCTCTTGCAAGAACATATTAAAAGTCTCATTTTCACCATACTTCTGTCTCCAGGTCTGTTATTTTAATTCAGACAGGTGAGCATTTCTCACAGCCAGGAACAGTGCCTGCACCTATTGTTCAAAATGGTAAACATCATGATTCACAGGACATCAGATAAACTCATTTGAGTTTACCTGAATGGTGGTAAAAATTTAATTCTATAGAAAACACTTTTCTGGTCCTATCTAACAAAACTGAAAGCCAAGGCCCAAAAGGATCAAAATGCTTTCTAATAATTTCATCACACTCTAGAGCAGTGGTTCTCAACCTTGGCTGCACATTAGAATCACCTGGGAATCTTGTTAAAATCCTAATTTCTGGACCTCATCATTAGTAACAAAGAAACAATTTCCGGAGGATGAGGCCCAGAAATATTTGCAGAAATACTGGCGCCAAACTTTCCAAAACTGATGAAATCTACAGAACTAAAATTCAGTAACTCCAAACACAAGAAACATAAAGAAAACTATACCAAGGGGCACTGCATGATAGAATATAATAAAATCTTAAGAAGTTGACTGGGGAGAATGATACTTCTTAGAGAGCTAAGAATGACAATAGACTTCCTATCAAAAAACAATGCAAGCCTGGAGATAATGGAGTGGAGCCAATCTTTACATCACTATGGGGGGTGCTAGGGACCCTAGAATTCCATACCCAGCAAAAATATATTTTAAAAATGAAGAAGAATTTCTTACAACTACATGTGATTCTACAGTTCTCATAAAATATAAATATGTCCTTTAAATTAGGGTGAGAAAGACCTTTATATACCTTTTTCAACATACAAAAGTTGAAAGATTCATCAAAACCCAGCAGACCTATATAGAAATGTTAAGGTCCTTCAGGTAAAAGGAAAAGAAAAATGAACCCAGAAAGACATTTAAATCTAAAAAAAGAAAAGAAGAGCATCAGAAATGGCAACTATCTAAATAAAAAGAGCAGGCAGGCTGGACACATCTACCGTTACTTTATATTTAATTCCACAATTATTTTTTGTGGTTACTGAATATGTCACATAATATTCCATTCCTCAATCTTGCCCCTTCCTTATTTATTTAAGTGAAGACTCTGTTTCAGTTAAGGTAGCTTTCGAATTTAAAATTATAACAGTGATAATCCCTACTTTGTAAAACACTCAAGGTTGTAACAACAAAATAATTTGCAAAAGCCTGGTGAGTAAGGGTATCTAAACCTAAATTAAAAGTTAAGAAAAATATATCTAAGCTGTGTACTGCTTTTTTGCTTTGAATTTGGCAATAAAAGCAAGTGCATTTAACATTAAACAATACCACTGATGCACTTTGTTAAAGATAAATGTAAAAATTATTTAGGCTCTTCAAATTATGAAGGTTGTTCACACTGAGTAACTCCAATTTCTCACACTGCACACTGCCAAGCAAGAATCCTGTGGGGAGGGGACTATCATCCTTTCAACTTGGAGGTATAAAAGTATTTGATATCAACACTAGAAGCCCAATGCACAGATTCATGCACTGGTGGGGTCCCTCGGCCTAGCCTGCTCCCTCTTGCAATCCGGAACCCCTCAGGAGATGTCAAAGAGCTGGTTTCAGCCCGATCCCCACAGGCCAGGCCGAGGAACCCCACCAGTGCACGAATCCGAGCACCGGGCCTCTAGTATGCATATAAGATGTTTGGTTAATCTCTTCCTGGCCCCCTCCTCTGAGATTCATCAGTCTGTTCCATGTTTCAATGCCTGTGTGTTGAACGTCTGCTCCCTGGTGGTCAGTGCATGTCATAGCTACCAGTCGAATGGTCAAATGGTCGCTTAGGCTTTTATATATATACTAGAGGCCTGGTGCACAAAAATTTGTGCCCTTGGGGGAGGGGGGGAGGGGTGGTACCTCAGCCCGGCCTATGCCCTCTTGCAGTCTGGGACCCCTTGGAGGATGACCACCTGCTGGCTTAGGCATGCTCCCCGGGGGGGATTGGGTCTAAGGTGGCAATCAGACATCCCTCTGGCAGCCCAGCAGCCCTTGGGGGATATCCACTTGCCAGCGGGGAGCAGGCCTAAGCTGCAGTCGGACATCCTTAGCGCTGCTGAGGAGGCAGGAGAGGCTCCCACCACCACCACTGTACTGGCAGCCATCAGCCTGGCTTGTGGCTGAGCAGAGCTCCCCAATGTGGGAGCTCACTGACCACCAGAGGGCAGCTCCTGTATTGAGCATCTGCCCCCTGGTGGTCAGTGTGTGTCACAGTGACCAGTCATTCCCAGTCTTTCTGCTGTTAGGGTCAGTTTGCATATTACCCTTTTACTATATAGGATAGAGGCCTGGTGCATGGGTGGGGGCCGGCTGGTTTTCCCTGAAGGGTGTCCCGGACCAGGGTGGGGGTCCCGCTTGGGTGCCTGGCCAGCCTGGGTGAGGGGCTGATGGGTGTTTGCAGCTGGTCACACCCCCTTCAGGGTTGAGGTCCCCACTGGGGTGCCTGGCCAGCCTGGATGAGGGGCTGATGGCTGTTTTCAGGCTGCCTGCACCCCCTTCAGGGTGGGGGTCCCCATTGGGGTCCCTGGCCAATCTAGATGAGGGGCTGAGGGTTTTCAGGCTGGCCAAGCCCGCTGGCGACTGAAGCTCCCAGCTTCTCCTTTTTTTTTTATTCTGGGATTTATTTACCTTCTATAATTGAAACTTTGTTGCCGCTCCAGCTCCGAGGCGACGGCCTGCTGAAAGCAGGTATGTGGGGTTTGTTTAGCTTCTATAATTACAACTTTGTTGCTTTTGGAGCTCAGAGCCGGGCCGCGTCAGGCAGGGAACCTTGGCTTCCTCCATCACTGGAGTAAGCAAGCCTCCTGCTCGCTTCACTGCGTGGCTGCCGGCCACCATCTTGGTTGGTGGTTAATTTACATATGTCAGTGATTAGCCAATGGGAAGCGTAGCGAAGGTACGGTTAATTTCAATCTTTGTCTATTATTAGATAGGATACTAGAGACCGGAAGCATGAAATTTGTGCAGGGTGGACCCTTCAGCCCGGCCTATACCCTCTCATAATCTGGGACCTTTTAGGGGATGTGCGACTGCTGGTTTAGGCCCAATCCGATCCCTGAGGATCAGGCCTGAACCGGCAGTCAGACATCCCTCTCGCAATCTGGGACCGCTGGTTCCTAACTGCTCGCCTGCCTGCCTGATTGCCCCTAACCACTCTGCCTGCCCGCCTGATTACCCCTAACCACTCGCCTGTCTGCCTGATCACTCCTAACCTTTTCCTGGAGGGCAGGGACAGCCTGGGCAAGGGGCGGTGGTGTTCTGCACTTTCCAACCAGGAATGTTTTAATAGGCAGTCTCCAAAAACATGAACGGAAAACCTAAAAGTAGAGTGCTCAGATTTCAGGAATCAGGTGCTATTAGCAGGATTTCTATCCCAATCAAACTATAATTCTGAGTTCTCAACAGTCTGGACAAACTGCCCTTCCCTATCTCCAAAGTTTCTTATTCGTCACTATTCCATTTTCCTCCGCTTAAAACCAAGGTAACAAATGAAACCTTTAATTCTGATCTTCCTCACGCAAGGGAACAGCAAACCTCAATCGAAATAATTTCCTGCCAGAAGTCACATCCAAATACTGCGAGACAGGACTATAGGGCTGACTATGTACTTGCACGTAACAGGCTACCCCATTCTAGTGGTAGGCACCCAGGCGTCCTCCACAATCCCACAATCCTCTGGTTACATACTTCCAGTTTTTCTAGCTCCTCCTTAAGTGGTGTTTCCTTCTGTTGCATTGCAACATCCAGGGCCTCTAGTTGGAGAGGATTTTTCTGTTCTTTGACATTGATAGCTGTTTACTATTTGAAATCAGTGAAGTTTCGGGAGTACTGCCACTGCCATGAACATGTCGGTCCCAAGCGCATTCATGAAACAACCTCCCCATTTAGTCCATGGCTGTTGCCGTCCCGGTTCGCAATGAGAAAGGTACTGTGCTGAGCCGTTTTCCACTCAGATCTTCCTCTTCCTTCCCCAGCATATGACAAACCTACTCTGGGCCAACCACCACAATGCCACAGACCCTTAAAACCCTCCCCCCTATTTCTTTGACTTTCCTCCATCAAACTCGCACCCTACTGCATTGCCTAGGGGTGCCCTTAACCCAGCCGTGGGCAAACTACGGCCCGCGGGCCGGATCTGGCCCATTTGAAATGAATAAAACTAAAAAAAAAAAAAAAAAGACCGTACCCTTTTATGTAATGATGTTTACTTTGAATTTATATTAGTTCACACAAACACTCCATCCATGCTTTTGTTCCGGCCCTCCGGTCCAGTTTAAAAACCCATTGTGGCCCTCGAGTCAAAAAGTTTGCCCACCCCTACCCTAACCACTCCCTGGGGGGTGGGCCAGCCTGGGCAAGGGGCCATGGTGTTCTGGTCTCTGTTCATTCTGGTCGTTCCACTGTTTCAGTCGCTGGGTTTTTATTATATAGGATAGTGACAGAGAACAGAAATAATCAGGAAAACATTTACATAGGCAATTCACCTGAGGGGAAAAAATACCTGTTAAAAACCTAGGAAAATTCTCATTGTCTTCGTATAATCATATCCAGAAACTAAACTGCACTAAGTCATGGCATCCTCACTCTTAACACAATTCACATTCAAAATCCAGTCTACTGGAAGAGGACTATCTTTGAACTCAATAAATCTTATACTATAAAAGGCCTAATTAAAATATATCAGGTCTTCTGTTAATTTAACAAAAAGAAAAGTTATGTCCTTGCAGAGGTATAGTCTGCACTTTCTACTCTCTCAACCTCATCTCACTTCTGCCTGCTCTGTGCAAGCAAATACCTGGTCACGCCAAGCTTTGAGAAGGAAATTTCACACTATACAACCACAAAGATCCTTCTTGTGACTCAGTAACTTCCAAAGAGGGACACACACCCACACTTTCCCATCTGCCCACAGATGGCTGCTGACGGTGATGCAATGGAGGGAAAATAGAAATCACAATTTATAAAATCAAAATCCCTGTAAACCACGTTTGCAAAGTCTCTGATGAATGTGCATATTCACATGTAGCAATTCATGTGCCACATACACTGGTGACAGTTAATAATATCTAGCACACAGTACTTATTATACACTTGAGTGCTCTTTGTGAATTAACGTGTTCAGCACAAAATACCACCATGAGGTGATTATTATCATAGACATTATACAGGTGATAAAACTGAGTCCCAGTGATGGTATAGAACCTGCCCAAGAGCATATAACAAGCAGATGGTTGAACCACATGTCTAGCTCCAGTCCATACTCTTAACCACTGTGCCACATACAAGGTCCTCATGACAAGTCCTTAAGAAAGACCACTCTCTTCACATTTTTCCTTTCTACTTTCCTCCATCTACCCAAAAATAAAATAAAATACACAGTTCATATTTGAGTGGTCAATTCAAATGACCCCTTTGTGGACCTCACATTTTGGATTTTCACTTACTTGCACCTAAAAATATACCATCACCAATTTCTTTGTATAACACCTTCCTTTTCATCAGCTAAACAAATAGCCTCTATCTCCTCTAACCACTGCAGAGTCTCTCAGTCAGGCCACACCTGACAGACAAAATCTGTCCACTCTGTTTCCTGAAAATACTCATATACTTCTTGCAGGAAATACAAATTTTACAACCATTAAGTGTATCAGGGTAGGCAATATAAGGTAGGGAGGAGGGTAAGGAGCTTAGGTAGGCATGGCCCTCCATCAGAAGAGGCCTATGAAAGGTTGAAAGTCTATAGTTTCCATTCTAAACATTAAAAACTACATGATAATTTTTAAAATTATTTTAAACACCTACCACAATGATTAAAAAAAAAAAAAGGAAAACCAACACCTAGGAGTTCCCACCACACTAAGTCCTTCAGCTCTTCAATGGCTGGGCAGCCATGTACATCAAACAGGCAAAGAACTTCTAGAGAGAGGGTGGCTTTTCCTTTTACAAAGAGTGACTTTAGCCCTAGCCGATTTGTCTCAATGAACAGAGCGTCAGCACGCGGACTGAAGGGTCTCGGGTTCGATTCTGGTCAAGGGCATGTACTTTGATTGCAGGCTCAATCCCTAGCCTGGGTTGGGCAAGCAACCAATCAATATATCTCTGTCACATCGATGTTTCTCTATTTCTCCCTCTTCCTTCCACTCTCTGAAATTCAATGGAGGAAATATCATCAGGTGAGGATTAACAAGGAGGGGGGGGGGGGGGGGCGCGCAGACTTTAGATGATGACTTTTTAATGGCTAGGCAAAATGATACCTTTTATTTTTAATTCTGTCAAGGAAAATAATTCCTATAATCTCTGGATTCTACTGTTTCCTATGTGCCAAAAAGCTACCCAACTTCATTTAAAACCAAAGGCAAAACATAGCATAGGGGGTTTCCTGTAGAAAAATAACACCTTGTACACACATTTTCTGACTGAAGACTTAAAAAGCATCATCAGCAAATGGAATTGATTCCATTTATAGGTGGGAAACTCAGGGCATGGTTGAACTAAGGATGGCATAATCTACACCACAGACTAACTTTTCTTAAGGAAGTCACACATATAAATTCCTTTCTTTCCCTTTCACCACCAAGACAAAACGTATATTAACTGCTATTCCTAAAACCAAGTATCTATAAAAAGTAATTAACTGAACTAGAAGAGCTAGCAATTTTAATCATTCCAAAAATGTACAGACTGCTTTTTTCAAAGCAAATATATAAATCATGACCTTGAATTTTTACAATTCAATGTATGATGTATAAATGACAACAGTGAATGCAAACAGTCAATCATAAAACCTGATCTTCCAATGTATTTGTGAGGGTTAGGGAATTTTAGACACAAGGTTAAAAGTAGCATCTAGACCACAATCCACCCTAAACTTAAAGTAACATTTTGAAATAACCACTATTTACTCTGGACTTGACTCCTTGGAGGGAGAGATGACACACACAGTCAAGTATAAGAAAAGATACAATCTATATAAAATGAAGGGGATCTTTGCAATCTGAATATTTCAAGGGGTGTGCTGCAAGAATCTTTAAAACATACAATACCTGACTATTTAGTCAGGGGCAATGACTGCTTTTCCCTTAGGTTGTCAAATAAAATAATGACAACAACCAACACAATAGCCATCTGCTGTGAATGAATCAAAATTATACCTATTTTTTTTGTCATATTGGCAAAAAGTATATTTTTTAGTGTGCCACAGAATTTTAGCAATTAGTTTATGTGTACCATGGGATGAAAAAGAAGAAAATTGCTGCAGTATACTAACAAAACCCCAAGAATTCAGGTTCCAGATCACACATTCTGCCTTAGACAACAGGGTTCCTAAATATTTACATTAACTACCAATGGGGGAGGGGGGGGAGGGGGGGAGGGAAGAGCAGAAAAAGTATTAAAAGTTATTATTTTGTAGTTATTACATATTTGGCAACATTGTGAAATGTATGCCCCTAACTTCCCCACCAGTTGATCAATTACACAGCCCTCCACCTGTAATACAGGCTACCACAGACCAGCCCTAAGCCTAGCCTGACTGGTCAACCCTCCATCTACAGTAAGTCCCTGGTGGATTTCACTAGTAGAGTGTGATCACAACCAAATAAAATGCGGCTATGAATCTTCAGTTCAGTAAAACAAGATGTTTAGCACATTAAAAATTAGAGTAGATTAGTAATAATGAAATTTGCCTTAAGTTCACCCTGAACTAAGGTTCTCTTTTCCACTGGCCTGGAAAATTAAAGCCACATGCTGTGCACACAGCAGCCACGCCACACCAGTGTACCATGCAAAGAGGAAGCCAGCAGCACAGTCATCTGAGAAAGGAGCCAGGGACAAAGGACCCCTTCAAGAGAATGTTGCCTGCTGATCTTCATCATCAAGCTCCCACGCTGCCCGGGTCTTACCAGAGGTGAGGATGATGGACAAGTTACACAACACAGCTAAAAGACTGGGTGCTGTCACTTCCAACCGCACAGTCATAGAATTTTGCTCCACAAACAGAGATGAAAGATGATGCCAGATGTATGACCATACACAATGTTTGGAAGCTTGGATAACATTACACATTCCAATATATATTTACTGGTGTGGTTTAACACATCCTGAGCTCCCCCTCTCTAGTGATAATGCAGTTCTCAAATTGAGGCAGAGCAATATGTTAGACACTCACCAACGTGTCTTTAAAAAGAGTGGTATACAAATTCCAGTACACTGGCAGACATACTTCTTATTCATGCTTGCTAAATGAACAACAAATCCAGTGATATCCAAGACACAGTGCTGATGATTACAAGAAAATTGAGGATAGAACTTAATACAGGCGCTGTATCATGGAACTTTTTAAACAAAGACACTCCATGTTGACGAAAAATAAACTAACACTTGGTGCGATGCACCTCATATTTCATATCCAAAGTACAGTTCTGTTAAGGATTTCAAATATCTACACATGGCTAAAATCCTTTTGACTTTCCACCATACTCAGTTCTTCATTAGATATAAACATCTAGATAGTTTCCAAAATGTAACTATAATTCTGTAGAAAGAGTAAACAGAAAGGACCAGACCAAGGAAATTTTCCTCCTTTCCCTAACCTCTCAAACTAACAGATTCTAAGAAAATGTCATTAATCTCGTCATCCAGGAAAACTTTAAGTATGTGAATGGAAAAGAAATAAAATGAAATATAAATTCTAAATGATAAAGGGGGGGACACAACACATAAGATATGAAATAAAGCAGATAACTACCAAAAGGGTTTCTAAAACACCCAATTAAAAACATCTACACTAATAAAAGAGAAAGATGTAAATTGACTGTACCTTTGCGACACCCACCAGCCAATCAGGCATGAGTATGCAAATTAACCCAACAAAGATGATGGGTTAATTTGCATATGCAGACGCCAAGTGGTTGGGGGTGGGGCGGGACTTTGCATCATCACCATGGCAACAACGCAGGCGTTCCGCACCGCCCCAGCCACTCCAGGCCTCTGGGCAGCATGGGAAGGTGGAAAGGTGTCTCTGGGTCTGAATGAAGCTGGAAAGGTGGCTCCCGACTGGAGAGAAGGCGGAAAGGCGGCTCCGGCCAGAGCGAAGGCAGTGGCGGCAGTCAGGGGAAGGAAGGCCCATTCTTGCACGAATCTTCGTACATCGGGCCTCTAGTCATTATATAATGTCACTGCCATTGTTTGACCATGAAACCACAAACTCTTAGCTACACAGCCAACTTCCTTTTCCAACCATCTTAAGTTTATTTTTAAAAGTAATTTAAAAAAAAAAAGAAAAGAAAACTGCTGGTAAACTCAAAGTTTTAAGAACCTATTCCACAACTACCAACCTGATTAAACATCATATGGATTTTGCTTTCCAGATGAGGGGGGGAAATTTTCAGAGACACATTTAATTCTTCAAATTCTTAGAAACATTTCTGTTCAGGAATGGCAAAATATCATCTAATATACTCAAGAAATACTAACTGATAAGAATCTATTAAAATGAACACAAGACAGATCCGGCTGACATGGCTCAGTGGTTGAGCATCAAGCTATGAACCAGGAGGTCACGGTTTGATTCCCCGTCAGGGCTCATGTGTGGGTTGTGGGCTTGATCCCCAGTAGGGGGTGTGCAGAAGGCAGCTAATCAGTGATTCTCTCTCATCATTGATGTCTCTCTCTCTCTCTCTCTCTCTCTCTCTCTCTCTCTCTCTCCCCCCCCCTCTAAAATTAATAAAAATATTTTTTTAAATGAATACAAGAATTACACATTGGTGACTCTGGCCAATTTTTATGATAATAACATGTTTTATTTGGCCCATACCATTTTTTGTGTCTATTTATTTTTAGATATAATTAGTGGACTATATTTTGAAACCAGGACGTTTAATATAAAAATTCAGAACCCTGACTCCTCTACGAAAAATCAGGAGATTGCATGAATGGGCCCAAGTTTGTTTCCATGTGGCAAAAACTGTCACCTAGTTTGCAGTCCCTGATTTAAGGCACCAATACTTTCAGCCTTGGGTACTAACCTTTTCCTCGACGGCCCTTCTTCAAAATCTGAAGAACTAACATCGTTGCTAGTAGAGGACACTTGGGATGCATCATCCTTCTCATTCTCTGACTGTTCTGATGCTGGTCCTAATCCCTTAGACTGGCCATTACCAAGGAGCCCTACAGGTGAGAAAAGGGGACAAACACTTAAACACATGACATCAGGAAGCAGTACTTTACCACAGTTAACCCTACACAATGACTTGTGGTGGACAGAAAATAATTTAAAGGCACATATCTCTTTTGAATGGGGGGAAAAAAAATCATACCTCATCTACTTTGAACCTTTTACAGGAGTGAATGCCTAACAAATAAACAATTGTAATAGTAAAAAAAATTCAAGCAGAAAATTTTAATTATAATAATATACTGAAGGGTTTTTTTTTTAAGTACATAAATATCTTTTAGGGCTGGGGGTGGAAGAGAAGAAAGGCATCTGAAGTATTACCAATTCAAACCAGTAAATCTTCAAGGGCTAAATATTTACTCTAGAAATACTGAATTCCTTTTTGGAATTGCCTTCAGGGACTAGTACCTGCCATATAAGAAAAAATGTCATTACTTTATAGCCATATCTTAGTTATTAACTAGAAATCCTACTACCCAACTTCCTCTTCATAGCAATCCATTATATTAGACAGTCACCGTATTTGCCTTCGACTGTCTTAAAGGACCAGGACTATCTATGACTACATTTACAGTACCATGTAGAAGAGGGAGTTGTGGAGGCCCAGCATGTGTAACTATACTGGAGAAAGTTCCTAGGGAAGGGTTATGCCAAGTAATATGGAAGTATTTAGCAAGCAGTAAGGCCACATTCATGAGTGACAGTTGAATAAAAGCCTGATGGGTATTCTAGCATTCAAATGTCCTTGCATCTAAGATTTTTGATAAAACTTAGATTCTACCCATGGGGAAGCTTGTACCAACAAAAATGTCCACAGCGACTGACCCCCAATTTCACAGTCTAGTCACCAGCCTCAGTGGCATCAGCAGGAATGCTAGCACAGTATCTGTAAAATAGTCATGGTACTTGTCTTTTAAACGAAGCCAAATGTGCTGGGTGACCCCTTGATTTTGGTTCTTCTAAATGTTCCACCAATTTGGTATGCACTTAATTCACTGTATTAGATCCCTTTTTGGTTGAAAGAGTGGTTTCTGTTATTTGCACTCAACACTATGTCAGTGATGGCGAACCTTTTGAGATCGGCGTGTCAGCATTTTGAAAAACCCTAACTCTGGTGCCATGTCACATAAAGAAATTTTTTGATATTTGCAACCATAGTAAAACAAAGATTTATATTTTTGATATTTATTTTATATATTTAAATGCCATTTAACAAAGAAAAATCAACCAAAAAAATGAGTTCACGTGTCACCTCTGACACACGTGTCATAGGTTCGCCATCACTGCACTATGTAGATTACAGTATCCTATATATTGGTTAAAATTTTCTGAAAGAACATTGTACACTGCAACAAAGCCCTGGGGCTTGACCTGTTTATGCATGCATTTCTTCAGTTATCTACTTTTACATCATTTCAGAGTTATCTGTAATAACATGAGGTTGGAAATCTAATTCAGTGCAGTAAATACAATCCTGTAGCTGTTACTGAGACATGTGGCTTTGGGAGTCATGAATACAATATGGAAATGAAAATGTATACAACTTCCCAAAGAAAGAGAAATGTGGGGGGTTTGCACTGAGGCAAAAAAGGGACATAACTATATATAAATCTATGAGTCTAAGGGTAGAACTATGGCTGGTGTTTCAAAGATTAGAGCAGTGGCCATTACAATGGCCACTAGTGAGCATATGAAACATGGCTAGCATGGATGAGGAAATACATTTTCATTATTAATTTAAAACAGTATAACTAACATTTGATTAATAATGTCATATTAATTCTTGACATGTTTTGCATATATTATGTCAAATATACTAAAATTAATCTTACCTGCTTTTTAAAAAAAATTTAATGTAGCTCTAGAAAACTAAAACTACATATGTGGGTTGAAATTACGCCTTTATATATCAACACTAAATTAGAGCACTTTAGTAACGTCACATTGTGGGTAGGAGGGATGCCAGCCCACCGAAACAGTAGGAAGATACAGATAACTGACTTAGGAAACTGCCCAGGGGCATAATATGTCGCATATGTAAAAAAACAAAAAACAAACACAAGATGAATGAATTGCCACGCTTGAAAAGTATGGAAAAGTCATAGTAAAAATTCTAGTTATAGCACCATATGTAAAATTAATAAGAAAAAAAGCAGATACGCATCTAAATATGTGTACTCTTGGTTGAGTTCCAATTTTTTCAATAGTACATAAAGGAGAATAAAGCAGGAAAGAAGGGAGGGAATATATATTCATCCATTCATTTCCTTAACACCCCCTATATATGCCAGGGATACAGGCATCCCAAACAAAATCTAAATTCCAATGAGAGGAGATAGATGGACAAGTACACATGGTTGTACCAGTTAGTAGTATGTGCAAAGAAGAAACTTTGCACTTATAGGGCAAAATAAAGTGATAGGGGAGGGCAATGGATATGAATCAGTGGAGCCAGCAAGCTTGCAATAAATACTAGCATAAGAAGAGCAAAGCTGGAATTTGCAATATGCCTAAAAACAAAACAGAAACCAGTGTGACAGTGGTGGTGAAGGAGGAGTAAAAAGAAGTGATGTGTTTTGTGTGTGTGTGGTGTTTTATTCTTTTTTGTTTGTTTTTTGAATCTCAATTTTCTATCTTTTTATTGTTGACACTATTACAGATGTCCCCCATTTTCCCTCCCCTTTACCCCCTCCACTCAACCTCCACCGTCTGCCCCCCACCAGGCCTTCACAACAATATTATCTATGTCCATGGCTATGCATACATGTTCTCTGGTTAATTTCTTCCAATCCCCTCCACCTTCCTCCCCTTGGAGATATATGTGTCCATTCTATTCATCCATGCCTCTGGTGCTGTTTTATGCATCAGGGAAAAGAAAGAAAGAGAGAGAGGAGAGAGAGGAGAGGGAGGAGAGGGAGGGGAGAGGAGGAGAGGGAGGAGAGGGAGGAGAGGGAGGAGAGGGAGGAGAGGGAAGAGGAGAGGAAGAGAGGGAGGGAGGGACAAGTGGTTCTGAAAATATATTTGGATCAAGGGGGAAATAAGGAAGAACTAGACGCTGCTAGGTGAATGTGGGGAAGAAATGCTGCCTTACCCTTAGACCTTAAGTATTTGCTGAGTGAGGAAGCAGCAAATGAGTGAATGATTTAGCAGAGAAAAGTTAAGATATTCAATGATAGCTATACGCTTGTCCTTCTAACAAGAATAATCTCAGTAGATTGTAGACAGTAGTAGTGATTCTCAAACTTGAGCAAGAGTAAAAATCACCTGGAGAGCTTTGTCAAACAGTCCCCTAGGCCTCAACCCCAGTTATGCTATTCTAACAAATTCCCAGCTGGCGCTGGTGTTACTTTGGCTGGTCCAGGAACTACCTTTTGAGAACCACTATTGTAGGAGAACACAAGGCTCAAACCCGTAAGAGACCTGGTTGCCTTAAAACACTATAAAGCTCTAGGCAAGTGTGAATTAAGTCCCAGGAAACCAATTATACTGCACAAACTATGACCATACAACTCACAGTTGTAAGAAACATGCCTCTGATTTACCTTCATGGAAAAGAAACAGCGTGTGGCCAGGCTGCTGCAGAATTTCCCCAGAGCAAACAGAATGTGGGGGTGGGGAGAGACGATGAGAGTTATTAATGTGGCTGATAGCACGAGTGCTAGGGCCTGGAGACAAAGGGAGGCAGAAGCAACTACAGAAGGCCCCAGCCCATTTTTTTTAAATAACCCAATGGGAGACAGCAAGACCTAGACGACCTATTAGGAAACAGGTGACCAAATAGTACTCAGCCAATGAGGAACTGGAGGAGGGTCTAAATAATAGGCTATGTTCCTTGCCCCACTTGTGATCCTGTAAAATGGGTGCACACTCAAGAGTGTTATTAAAAGTCTCATTTTTGCCATGCTTCTGTTTCCTAGTCCATCATCTGAAATTTGGACAGGTGAGCCATTTCTCACACAGTGAGGCACCCAGTTCCAAAGTTCTGTATGGGCATTCTGCCACCTTTTATCACTAATTTGTGAAGTGAAAAAAAGATTGCTTACAAAACCTATCACAGAGCTATAAGAGTCAGCTAATGACAAATACAGACTTTAAATAAGTAACAGGCTGGGAAAGGTGTTCATATCCAAGGGGCTTCAGTGTAAAAAGGCATATTATGTTTCTTCCCTTCAAAAACTCAAATGCCCAAGCACAAATGCAGGGAAGCTGGACTATAATATTTTTGATGAAAAATGGGGAATTTTAATGGACTGTATGTGAGCTCATTGTGAGGCAAACAGATGAGGATGATCTGAAATACTAAGGCAAGACTGGGCTACATTAAAAGAAATAAAAGTAGTGGGCCCATTGTTCTGAAGCCCTTACCAGGCTAATCTCTTCAAAGAGCTCCAAAATTTTCCCCATTCCAAGGATTAACAATGACTGATTACCTCAAGTACAAGAGAGGTAGCTTGTGGACTGACTTTCCAGAATAGGAAAATGGGGCCTAGGCCAGGAAATTGATTGCCTGTTATGCAAATTGAAGGACCTTTGCTTTTCTGAGCTTTTATAGGAGGAGGGGTGGATGGGGAGAGACTGACTAGTTCTGCATATGAATGACTTTTTCAATTTGACAAACCATCCTGTGTTATGTCAGCACAAAGAACAGTCACATTTATTTTTAGTCTACATGGTTGGATAAACCTGGGCTTTTTCTTTTGTACACACCTATACACAGAAACACACACACACACGCACGCACACATGCACGCGCACACACACACACACACACACACCCTTTTAACATCTCCAGTATACTGACTACCCCCTTTCATTTTGAATGTTTTCATCCAAATCCTACTGCCTGTCCAATCCAAAAGAGCCAAGTCAGCAATATGGGATATGATGCCACAGGGCAGAATACCCATCATTATAATATTAGACGAGTTAATAGGTGCTGCCTTTTCCTCCCCCCTAACAAAGCCCTGCCAACAATTTTTTAAATTATTATTGTTAGTAAATGAGAAACGATGAAAAGGCAACCCCTCCTCCTTCAAACACAAATTGATTTTATTTTCCCAAACCCCTCCCCCAGCCTACACAAACCTTTGTTGGGGAGAGGAGGTTAAATAGAGGAAACTGAATGGCCCAAGGATTCAGTCTCCCCACATTAGCATTTGTTCTCCTCTATTAATATTCAGTAGGTTGAACTTAAATTAAACCGCGTCTATTGTCTTTGACAAAAGCAATAAATATGAGCTGAAAATTCCAAATCACGCAGTAAAGGCAGCCTGGGGACTGCCTGTAACCTCAGCCAGTCACCATCAGCTGACAGGAGCGGCATGTCACAGGCCTGAAACCAAGCATCCACCACAATGGCAGTGCCCCTGCTCTCAAACTGAGAACTCCAAGGAAATCAGATACAACAGAACCCTGCCATCAGATTCAGGAACTTTTCATCCCATCTTCCAAATCATCGAGAAATGAAAAGATAGAAGACCACACACTAAAACCATCTTCTTTCTACGCCTAGAACAGCAGCAGCAAAGTGGAGTAAGAATTCCTGTTCTTGATCTCCCTTTTGCCTTAATGTAAAAGGGGTTGGGAAAATTGAAACATAAAGGAGGCCAGATTCCTTAGCTGAAGGAATTTCAACTAAGCAACTGATGAGAGCCACAGATTTCAGAACACAAACACTCATAGAGAAGGTAATTCTTTACTAATATCTGAAAAAAATAGAATGTATGTACAGTCCTTGTAATTTTATTATGTTTTAGACACAAAGACGTTTCACTAGTCCTCTCATTAGCTACATGTTCATTACAATATAAAACCCAAGAAAAATCTAATGCTTCTATTTCACAAAAGCAATGCTTAAAGAAGGGTTAAAGAGAAAAGAAAAACAAGGAGACTTTGAAGCTGTTCCGAGCTTCCAAAACATCTGGAGCACATCAGACATATTACCATATTAGGGAGAGTCAATGGATTTGGCTTTGTTGTAGGAGGGATGCACAAAAGGTAATTCTGTATTATAGAGCCAATGCCCGTCTGTCACCCTGTCACTGTGAGACAAGGTATCACATTACATATTAAACAGTCAAGCATCCAAAGAGAGCTTTCGTTTCAGCAGCTGTGTGTACTTGAGTGTGTGTGTTGGGGGATGGGGTTGGCTGCAGCCCTCTTAGTTGAGAGAGAAATTATAAAAGCAGCCCCCTTGGTTGAGGTAGTCAGAATGCCGAGCTTGCTGCCATTACTAATGAAAACACCTATTTTTACTCCAATTTTGAGAGAAAAAGTGGGTTGCTTGCTTTTTACATTTGGATGCTAGGGAAAATCTGCTCAGGCCAGCTTCATAGGTTCAACAGGAATATGGAGTTTAAACCCAACTATACATATTCGGGTCAGCAGCTAAGCTCTTCCATCTGTCCTAGGGTTCCAGGAAGAGGGTGAGCTGTGCAGAGATGTCAGCGAAGCTAAGCCCAGGCTGGTCCACTGACATCCTCTCCTTATCAAAATGCTGAAAGGGTTGGGAACAAATGACAATCGTGAGGCATGATGTCACCGTCACACTCATGGTCAGCGAAGCGCAAATGAAAGAGGTTTAATACCTCAGCTTATGGAAAATAATTATCCCTTTCCCTCAGGAGAATGGCCCCTGAGCAGACCTGGGCTCCCCTTTGTCTACTCTCACATCAGCTATGGAGATTTCCTATTCCAACCAAGAAAATGCAGTCCAAAAAGTGCCAGGGGTCAAAGAGTCCCAAGACACAGGGAAAACATGGGTTTTTGTGGGTTTTTTTTTGTTAGTTTAACACCCAAAGGGATAGTAGGTAGGTGGATGGGGGGTGGGGGTGGTGGAGAGAGAGAAGTATTCAATGAATCCCATAGGAGCCCTTCACAGCCACCAGACAAACCTTTATTCCCCCAAAAAAATCTTGGGGATTCTAAACCTTCCTTCGCATGCTCAATTTTTTGAAAATTAGTGTTAGGTAACAACCTGACACAGTGATAATTAGTAACATGAAAAAGTTGGGCCACTGGGTAAGCAAAAAAAGCATCTAATCCTCTCCCTTTTTTTCCTATTTGAGAATCAAGCAAATGGCTAAATTTGAGAGTCAAGCAGGAAAAGAGCCCAGAAGGGAGTAGCCCAGAACAGGGAGGACAGGGAGCCCAGAAGGCATTGCCTCACCTTCAGGCACAAAGGAAAGAGCCCACCCAAATAGACTCAGTTACACACAGGAAAGGTGACCAGATTACTGCTATCAGGAAATCAGCCCTATTCAAGCTGTATCAACCCCAAATGAATGAATATCATCAAAAGACAAAAGATCTCTCCTTCGCAAGTCCTTCCCAAGAGTCAAAAGAGGAGAGAAAACACTGTCCTGGAGAGGAGGCTGGAAAATGTCAACAGCTGAACTTCATTCCATATAAAAAGTACTCAGTGGGAAGGCTCCATGATCTCTAGGTAAGATTTCTGGACAAGCCCAGAAGCTACTGAAACTCTGATGATCACACAGTGAGCAAAACATACTGTGCATTTGAGTGCAGCTCTCTTACTTCTTTGGGGAAAGGTCTCATCCTCCCTCTACACTTTCTCTTCCTTTTCACTCATTCTTCAGCTTTAGCATGATTTTTGTAACAATCAGGAAAGGTACAGTAACTTGAACAATAATTATTATTAAAATATAAACATCCACATTGCTCTGCAATGAGAAGTTCTTTTGCATTCAATCATAACTCCTCTAGACCCATCGCCATCCCCACACCGTATTAATTTTATACAGGCAAAACCAGTCAAGTGCATGCCACCTGGGCAACCCAGTTTTAATTTCCATCAAAAGCAGGAAACCTTAGAGTGAGTCATCTAGGACATGCAACTCTCAGATGGTCCAGTACTGAACACCCCAGAGGTCAAAGACTGCCTTCCACATTCAGAAGAAAAGTGATTAAAGACAATGTTGGGCTGATGGGAAATGAACTACAAAACAATGGCATCGTTGCAGAGCATAATATGAGACCAACATGTTTAAAGTTTTATGCTCAGATAACCTGACATGCCAAAATCGGATTTTGCAAATCATGGAATTAGCACTTCCCAAAGGAAGATTTCCATATATACAGCATGTTCTGAGATAGCTAGTGATGTTATCAGAGAGCTAGTGCTATCCTACCTTTAAGTAATGACAATGTGTGTGTGTGTGTGTGTGTGTGTTTATAATCTTTAAAGCTTCACACCATCCTTACATTTACCCACACAAATGCAAGTTAGTCAAAGAAACAGGCTCTCAAATATTATTAGCAAACCTCTACCAAGTTGAGCAAAGCTTGCTTAAATGCAAATCAACAAATCCCATCAGATTAATAGTTTTGTGTATTAGTCTATGATGATAAATAGGCACAACTCAAAATACTTTGTGTCCTGACTGACATCATAATTCATGGCTAAGTAAATGTCACACCCTTACTCCCAAACCTCTCTGGCTGCCTTGATTCCATAAGACAATACAAGTGGACCCCATAGAAGTTCTACATTATTTTGTCTGTAGCATGACTGGGAAGAGCAGGTTTCCCAGTACCTTCACTACCTCACTCACACATAGGCCAATCAACTGCATGCCCACTTTTCAGACGAATATGAAAAAGGATTAAGTGGGCTATATTTAAAGTAAAAAAATTTTTTAATCAGTTAATTAAAAAAAAAAAATCTGCTGACAGCAAACAAGTTCAGAGAGGCCTACTGCCTCCATTCTTTCCAATGCTGAAATTGAATAGAAGCAGAACAGAAAGCAGAGCCCCAAGCATGTAGCCACAAAATCTGTAAAAATAATGAAGCATCGGAAATAAATGGCTCCTAAAATTCATTTGTGTTTTTATATATTAACACAAATATGGATGAAGGCAGAATAATCGAAAGCACTGGAAGTTTAAAGCTTTAAGGTCTAACCTATAATCACTTAGTATCTATTTACATGCCTCAGTTTCCTCTATCTTTCAAGGAGAGAGGACAAGAGATAGTCTGAAGGGAAATAAAACCATCATGCTGTTTATAAAGAAAACCAAAGCTATGGTGAGGATGAACTAATTAACTTTAAGCAAACATCTATTTTTAAATGCTGGAAATGATCACATTCATTGGTAATAAAATAAAGGGACCAGCCATAGCTGGATGGCATTCAGACCCCAGAAAGAAATGTCTAAATTCATACAAGCCTGGCTAAAACTGCAGATTTGGCCAAAATGGTCAACAGAGCTAAATGCTTTAAGAGCGACATTAATTCTCTCTTGTAAATTTCCACAGTGCCTTTGCAGGAACCACCACTACCCCTAGGGAGGATATCAAAGCTAAAAGAATATTAATATTAAGCAAATCACAACACTTTTTACTTACTCATGTACATAGCACCTTGCCATCCATAATAGATTAATCAGGACCCCAAAAGGGAAACCCACAAAAGGCCTATTTCTCCAACAAAGGCCATACCAGCCTGAAACAAATATAGAGCTATTTGGTTTTTATTTTATTTATAGGAACAGACCTTCTATCCCAGGTTCCTCAAGATAAGCCACCAAAAACTGCACCTGACAGACCCGTGGAGCAGCCATCCTCAGAGCCGGATCATTGCAGAGAGACAGAGAGGAAGGAGGACAGAGGGAGGGAGGGAGGGAGGGAGAGAGGAAGGAAGAGCGCGGAGAGGCAGGCTCCAGAGCACTTGTCAACAATCCTCCCAGTACGTAATAAGCAGGCGGCAGTGCAGATTCCGGCAGTGCAGATTCCGCGCAGCAATAGGACAGCCGAGGGGCACAGGGGAGGGGAGAGGGGGTGCGCGCACCAGGGAAAGGAGGTTATTTATGTGAGTGGGAGGGAATCTAATACCCAAGAGGAGGGGTCTGGGGCTTTTTTCCCCCTCCCCATAAATTAAAATTAAAAAAAAAAAAAGGAAAAGAGTGACTAGCTTCTCATCATGCAATTTCCTCAACCTGCAATGCAGACAAATCCTTATTTTAGGATTTCTGACATGGGAGTGGGGTGGGGGGCACCTTTGATGGGGGCAGTCCACACTTCTTATGCTCAGTCTGTCAGAGCACTGCCTCCACTCATGCACACACTCCACCCCCACGGATGGTGGGGTCCATGGCACATTTTCAATGGCATCCCTTTTTAATATCATAATCTGTGTCATTCAGCACTTGCCTTTTATTTATTTTTATTTGTTTTTTTGGCTGGGAAACCTGGGCAGCTCTCCAGACAGACTGCAGAAATCTCTTTCCACATGCTCCTCCTTCAGCCCACCCTCCACCTCCCTCCTATTCCAGCAACCAGGGTTACTTATGTGAGGACCACATGGGCCACAGCTGCCCTCCCCACCCCAACACATGGACACCCCTCCCCCAGGCACATAAATTCATCTAATCTAATAAAATAGAAGCTGTTTTCCCTCATTGTTTCTTGAGGATCTTTCACAAAACAGGCTTTGTAGCCTGGCAGCTGCGAGAAGGGTGAAAAAGGCAAGACTCCAACAAGGCTGGCCAGCTCCCTGGCCTCAGATAACTGCAGTTTGCATCTCCTTTCATATCTCATAAGCTTTTGGGTTTTTAAAGTCAATTCTTTTGAAGCTTTTGAACTTCAGCTGGAAATTATAATATCACAAACACATGCTCTGAACACCATCCCACACTTTCCTCTCTACGCTTTTCCAAAGGGGGGGAAAAGATGGTGCATCACCCTCAAAGAACCCACACAACATTAAAAATTCTCCTCACAGATTCATCCAAGGGAACTGGAGGAAGAATGCCGCTTACTATTATTTTTAGTTTGCTACTGTTGTTGATATTTAACCAATGAATAAGCCCCTCTGGGTTTTAAACAGGTTAAGTTATTTAGACCTCCCAAAACCACTGAAGACAGATGTTAGCTTTGCTCAGGACATCCAGCCAACAAATCACCAGCGCCTATCTGCCTGCATCACTTCTAAACAAAAAAATACCAGGAGGTAGATGATGGTCTTCTCTAATCTCTACTTGGTATCCACCATTTTAAAATCAGAATTGCCCTAGCTGGTTTGGCTCAGTGGATGGATAGAGTGTCGGCCTGTGGACTGAAGGGTCCTGGGTTCGATTCTGAACAAGGGCACAAATCTCAGTTGCTGACTCCTTCCCAGCCAGGGCCCTGGTCCAGGCAATCGATGAGTTTCTCTCACATCGATATTTCTCTGTCTTTCCCTCTCTCTAAAAATCAATGGAAAAATATCCTTGGGTGAGGAAATAAATAAATAAATTAGAATTACAGATAGGGCCTTAGGGACAATCTAATGAATCCCCCACTTGAAAGGTGAGTAAACTGAGGCAAATGCAGGTAGGGTTCTTATACAAGATCACAGAGCCAGTTCCTTTGACAGTCTTAACAGAAGGCCATCCATGAATCCTGTGGTTTTTGGGGACAAGGATAAGTAACACACTGGAACAACCTCACTACACAATTCTCTGTGGAGCACACATACAGTTGGAAAAGCACTCTGCAATCTTTCCGTGTCCAGTGCGAACCCACAGAGCAGGCCTCATTGACTTCTCTCCAGAGCAGTATATTCCTATCATGTTGAACAACTGCTTGGCATGTGTCCCACTGCAGTATAAATCATACACAGTTAATTAAAGGACCTTTAAGGGATGACTATTTGGCTTTTTTCCTCTTCTTTCTGCGCCTTCACTAATCAAAAGCACCCAAATGAGAGAACTGGAAGGGAGATATGAGACAGATATTTGAATGTATGATAATTCTGGGGAAATATTAGTAAGAAAGTAGAAACCACAAGACATAAACAACTGGCCAGAAATGAAGCCTGAGGGTGATGTATGGGTCCTTATCCCCAATCATCTGACAGGAGCGTGCACAGACCATCAGCAGTACTCTCCAGACTTTACCGCTGCTTCCTCTTCCCATTAACTAAAATGGTAACAAGGTATTTAAAATGAAAAAGGCAAGACCTAACAGGATGTTGGCCCCAGGCTGTTTTTACTCCCAAAACTATTATTAGCATCTGATTGCTCTCAGTATTTCCTAAAATAGATGGTGAGGTAGCTCAGTGTGTCCAACTCTGGCCTGTGATCAGCGGCTGGGTCAGGAAGGAGAGTGGAAAGCTCTTGCCAATGAAGGTTTGTAGGTTTTGGACTGTTTAGATAAAATACTGGTTTACCAAAGAGGAACATATCAACTGTTCCAGACAGACTAACAACCCTCAAAGACTAACAACATCCAAGAGGAGATACACAATAAAACTGAGAGCTAGGTTCAGTTTAAGAATAGCAACACAACCCTCACTATTTAAATCCTGAAAAGAGGAGAGGATATAAAAGGTGAGACTGGCAAGCACTATCTCTTTATTCCAAGTTAATATGATTGACAATACCAGTGGCTAAGCTTCAATGGTCAAAGATCAGAACAAGTCCCAATTCTTAGATGAAGACTTCTCCAATATTATCAACTTCAGTCTTCCCCGTTTTAATTTTTAATAAAAAAAAAAAAGAATATCTGCCAGTCCACAGTCTAACTCAATTACTAAAACATAAGCTTTGTGCTTCCCCCTTCACATTTAATTATTTTTTAAGGTACAGCACAAATATGTAGGCCTATATAGTATTTTATTTCATTATGCTTGATTATGAGTGAACATCACAAAAAGAGTATCACACTGTGTTTAGTCCCAGGAAACTTGTTTTTTCCCCAGCTCAACATTAGGTTACTAAGATCCATCCATGATTTTGGTTACACTTAACCTATCCATTCTCACTATTATTTCTCATACTCCATTGAATGAATATTCCACAATTTATCTTGATTCTCTCATTCTAAAGTATTGCCAGTCATGTTGCAAACTTTCTTCTGCTTATCCCCTGGAAAGCAGGTACTAGTCTTTCTCTGGGATACATACCAAGGAGTGGAATTACTGAAAATTCTTAAATATGCAAATACTCAAATTTACAAGTTAAGGTCAAATCAATTTCCAAAGCAGGTGTCACTTTTTGCTTGTGCACCAGCAATGTATCACTGTAATAGCTAAATGTTTAAATATAAAGACCTCCTATTACTCAATATTCCAGAGAACAAGGCACTAGAATTGCTACTTCCGAAGAGAACAGAATTTTAGAAAGGATCTCCTTATCCTAAGAAATGCAGTGATGCCAGCCAGGTACATGGCAGCCATCCCACCTAATTATCACCTAAAAACCAGGACATCTAAGGACATATTTTGCTGGTAATAGCTTCAGAATCAAGGACCTACCTATGTGCATAGCCATTTCATTACCTCTGAGCCAGGCCACCTTCAGCAGCCCACTGAATGCACTTTATGTTTTAAAAATATATGACTGGAGCAAACCCCAATCTAGGACTTAAAATAAAATGAGAGAGCAATTCATTTGCATGCCTTAATCAAATTTAGCTAGCTAATAGTACTCTGTGTTGATTAATTAAAGAACCTACTGCTTCAGAAGCATTAAGACCTTGTTTAATTTGTGTATCAAATCAAGGAAGCCAGTGCACATTGAAAGCTAGGGCCGGCCCATCACATAAAGGACAGGCCTTACAGAGTTGGAACAAGGCATAGAACATTCCTTATCATTCATGATCTCCCTCCAAAAGTTCCAATTTCCTGCTATCTATACAAGTCACTGCTTACGAAGGTAGCACCTTAACATTTGAGTTCTCTGCAACTTACAATAATTTCCCCCAAAAAATGCTTAGTATAAAGGAGGGGTGAGGGTCCAGTGGATTGCCGTGTGTGAGAAAAGTGCATAAGGTTTTGGAGTCTGAGAATTTCTTACGGGAAATAAGAGAATTTTAATTATCACACTGCATTAGTCATGTTTTCACAAAGATATGTTAGTTGAGCTGAATTACATAGTATTGATCATATGACCTAGGCCTGCTAATATTTGACTTTCAAAAATATTAATGTAGTGTGGGTACTTTACAGCCGCTGCCATAATATAAACAAACATTACTTGTTAGAATATTTAAATGAGAGTTAATACACTGGCAATATACCAAGCAGAATTAGGTGCACATGGAGTCTGACTTGGACTCTTTCCAAAAAGGTTTGGTTAATTCCTGAAGCACCAACAGCGCTCAACTAACTGTATAATTCATGTGGCTGACTCTGTAGCCAACTTGACTTCAAGGCCACACTGTACAATTATAAAATAATACCAATAATTTTAAGAACAGAGTATGGAGATCTAGACTGGGTAACGATATATTAACTGGTGAAACAAACTTGGTTTAATCACTAATATCAATGAAATGGTGCTACACCTTAATCAGGAAACTCAAAAGGCTATCAGAAAAGACAATGTTCCATCAGACTTCTTTAATTAGAAAAAAAGCTGGTTTATTGGTAAACATCTAGCACTAAGAACTTAGGTGGTTCACAGCACACACAGCACAGTACAGACAAAGTGGCCTGGTTCTAATCCTAGTTTTACTCATCAACTGTATAAACTTTAAAGAGAATCACCAAAAGTGCTCTGTGCTTCAGTTTCCTCATCTGTCAAAATGAATATATAAGGACAACAATGGTTGGTTTAATTAAAGCCAATTATATATGTAAAAGGATTCATGGTACATAGCAAGTGCTACCTATATAGTGTGTCACAATAAACTTTGGTGTTAATTAATTAGTATTTTTGTTCAATAAATACTGTTAATTATTTTGTTATAAAAATCAAACAAGATAAAATATATTTTAGCTGTTAATATATTTTAAAATGATTCAGGTAATAAATTTTAAAAGATAAACAGATGATGCCAAGTTAAAAGATTATCAACATTGAGATTATTCTGAAAACATAAACTACAATAGCATAAAGTAAATTCAACTAGAATCTAAAGATGGTCATTTTACCTACTTAAGAAGAACAAATAATGGAAAACTATGTTTGCGAAGGACTGAAATGGAGCGCTGACTCAGGTCACTGTTGCAGAGTGGCTGATCACCTTTTCAAACCTCTGATTTTGACAATACCTACACTCCCATGAACTGCTAGCATGGGAATAAATTGATAAACTATTTCTAGAAAGCCACACTTGGTAATGTATGCCAACAATTTTTTAAAGTTTGGAATTCAGCATTTCACTTCTAAAAAGTAATACTAAGAAATTAATCAGAAAAACACAGGTTTATGAGCAAGGGTTTCAAACCAGTTTAACTATTTTGATGCTTCTTTTATTGGTTTAAATCTTTTCTGTGTCTATTTTTTAAAATAAAGTTATTCTGCATTAGCTTCCTGAGCCATGCAACAAACTGACTAGCAGTGCTTTTGTTTTCAACCCTGATGACACCCCATGATAAACATTCCATAAGATAGCTGGCTTGCGTTCTGCATGTATGGCAAATGACACATTCTCTTCATTACCTGAACTCTCAAACCTCAGTGCCTTTGCACATGCTATTCCCTCTTTTAAAATATTCTCTCCTCTCCATCTGCCTAGAAAGCTCCTGCTCCTCATTCTGTCAGCCTTCAGTGACATCCACCAACCACTCTGCAGGTGCTACTTTAATGCAATACCCACAGTGACAAGCAAATATTGATATACTAGGAGCCCAGAGCACGATTCGAAATTGTGCGGCGCCACCCACCCTCCGGTCCAGCCTTGCCTCCCTCTCTGGCCCTTGAAGCAGCTGCGGCCACTGCTGATCAGGCCCTCCCCCAGCGCAGGTGCACGGAGGCCCCTGTCGCCCTGCCCCCGACACTGCACACACAACCTCCTATCCGGTCAACCTGTTATGGTGTCCTGGTTAATTAGCATATTTCTCTATTTTTATATATATAATGTGTGTGTGTATCTATATATCTATCTACATATAGATATATAGATATATAGGTAGGTAGGTAGATAGATAGATAGATAGATAGATATACTAGAGGCCCAGTGCACAAAAATTTGTGCACTCAGGGGGAAGGGGGGGGTCCCTCAGCCCGGCCTGTGCCCTCTCGCAGTCTGGGACCCCTCAGAAAATAACAACCTGCTGGCTTAGGCCTGCTCCTGGGTGGCAGAGGGCAGGCCCAATCCCTAGGTGCAGCCCTTCCTCAGGCTCAGAGCAGGGCCGATCAGGGGGTTGAGGAGCTCCCCCCTGTCACTCACAGAGTAGGGCCGATAGGGGAGTTGGGGCACCGCCCCCTGTCACACTCAGGGCAGGGCGGATCAGGGGGTTGGGGCGCCGCGCTCTATCACCCATAGAGCAGGGCCAATCAGGGGGTTGGGGCGCCGCCACTCTCACACTCAGGGCAGGGCCAATGGGGAGGTTATGGCTCTACCCTGTCACACACAGAGCAGGGCCCGTGGGGGGTGGGGGGGTTGGGGCGCCTTCCCCTGTCACAAACAGAGCAGGGCGGATAGGGAGGTTGTGGCCCCGCCCCCTGTCACACACAGAGCGGCAGGATGATCAGGGGGTTTGGGCGCTGCCCCCTGTCACGCTGATCCCAGTGCTGGGAGGCATATTACCCTTTTACTATATAGGATAGAGACATGGTGCATGGGTGGGGCTGGCTGGCTTGCCCTGAAGGGTGTCCTGGATCAGGGTGGGGGTCCCCACTGGGGTGCCTGGCCAGCCTGGGTGAGGGGATGATGGCTGTTTGCAGCTGGTCACACACCCTTCAGGGTGGGGGTCCCCACTGGGGTGCCTGGCCAGTCTGGGTGAGGGGCTGAGGGCTGTTTCCAGGCCGACTGAAGCTCCCAACTGCTCCTTTTTTTCTTTTTTATTCTGGGCCAGCTTTAGCTCTGGCTCCAGCTCTGAGGCCTCTGCTGCTGAAAGAAGGTATGTGGTTTGTTTGGGTTCTATATTCGAAATAATGTATAACTCCAGCTCTGAGATCCCGGGCTCCCTGAAAGCAGGTTTCTGGGGTTTTGTTTAGCTTCTATATTTGCTACAATGTTTCTTAAACTGCAAGCTCAGAGGCCAGCAAGGCAGACGGGGAACATTGGAGTCCGCCGTCACTGAAGCAAGCAAGCCTCATGTTAGTTTCAAGCTGCCTGGCTGCCAGCAGCCATCTTGGCTGGCAGTTAATTTGCATAGCTCGCTGATTAGCCAATGGGAAGGGTAGCGGTCGTACGCTAATTACCATGTTTCTCTTTTATTAGATAGGAGGGAGGGAGGGAGGGAGGGAGGGAGGGAGGGAGAGAGAGAGAGAGAGAGAGAGAGAGAGAGAGAGAGAGAGAGATATCATGTTCCATAACCAAGAGGATTTAATCTTGCCCATCAAATCCTAGTCCATACCTAAAGAAAATGGCTGAGGACTAATAAAGGCTATTGAAAGAATAAGTTGCTGCTTAAAGGCCATTTCAGACTTTCTTAAGCCTGAAGTGTCCTACCTCGAAGACCCCATTCTATATAACTTGCCAAGCATTCAAAGGTACCCCGCCCCCATCTCTTCTTGAAGAGAAAAATATTTCAAAGAATTATCTCTCTGTGTTTAAAAGTATTTTGCTAAGAACAACCTCTGTAATTTATAATAAACCTATTTTTTGGAATACACTGATCAAAATGAAAAATTCCTGGGAAACAGACTTCAAATTTTCAGGTGAAATAAAATTAGAATGTTCATAAACCTAACAATAACCTTCACATTTCTAGACATTTAACCCCTTCAATTTTAAAGTTTTCTTTTTTTTGGAGCCAATGATTTCTTTATCTGTAAAGCTGTTCTGTATCTTCCTCAAAATATTTAACCTTTTATAGCCTACTTAAACATATTTTGTTAATAACATGTTTAAGTGAAAGCCAAAATAACTGTAATCCTACCTTTTTATAAAGTAAAGTTACATCAGTCACTTAATTTTGTGTGCATTCTTCATGGTCTTTTTCTTAAGTGTCTCATTTACCATACAGAGACTAATGCTAAATATGAAACATAACTCATTAAAAGTATTACACACAATGTTTTTTAAATCACATTTTTTAAAACTTATTACCATGAGGAAAAGCTCCATATTTTATTTTTTTAATATATTTTTTATTGATTTTAGAGAGGAAGGGAAAGAGAGTGATAGAAACATCAATGATGAGAGAGACTCAATGATCAGCTGCCTCCAGCACGCCCCACACTGGGGATTGAACCCAAAAACCAGGCATGTGCCCTAACTGGGAATCGAACCATGACCTCCTGGGTCATAGGTCAATGCTCAACCACTAAGCCATGCCAGCCTGGCCCAAAACTCAATGTTTTAAATGGCAGAAATTCCACTGCATAAAATAATAACATTGGGTGTTAAAAAAAATATGAGTGCAGGAAGCAGACCAGAGGAAATAAAACAGACTAGTAATAATAATTTTAAAAAAACAACTATATTCTCTGCAGTGGCAGTTTTCATAATTTACTAAAATCCCAAAATTATTCACTATTAAATAAAGTGTTTTCAATAGTTAACAACAACAACAAAAACACACACACACCTTGCTAACAAAAATACATGGATATAAGTGAGAAGAGCACATAAAGGTAATTTTGAAGCCAGCAATACATTTTGTTTTTGTTGTTGTTGTTAACCCTCAACTGAGGATATTTTTCCATTCATTTTTAGGTAGAGTAGAAGAGAGAGGAAAAGGCAGAGAGAAACATAGATGTGGGAGAAACCCATCGATTGGTTACCGCCTCCTGCACGAGTTGCAACCTGGGCTGGGGCCAGCACCAGGGTCAGGGCCAGGGAGGAGCCTGCAACCGAGGTATGTGCCCTGGACCAGAATAGAATTCGGGACCCTTTAGTCTGCAGGCCGTTGCTCTATGCACTGAGCCAAACCGGCTAGGGCAATACATTGCTATATTGAATTCAAGAATAATATGACTATCATGGCATTAATATCATGGGGAAAAGTATCCTGAAATTGTCCCAAACAAATGAAAGGCATTTGAATAACAGATTAATATTTGTTTCACTTTGTTAGCACTGCCTACATAACCTACCATGAGGGTAGTTGAAAGAGAATGTTTCTAAACTTAAGTACACTGGCTATCTAGAAAGACTTGCCAAAAACAACAACAAAAGGGATAAAAGAGAGAATTTCACCACTATGCTCAATCTGACTCGAGAACTGCACTAAAATTCAGTAGCCAGTGGTCACATGTGGCTTTTTTAATTAACTAAAAGTAATTGGGCCAGCTGGACATCAAGGCTAGTAGCCAGTGGCATCCATAAAAGACAACGCAGATATAGAACAGCTCCATCACTGTAGATAGGTCCACTGGATAGCGCTAACTCATACATTTTTTCACATTTAATCTCTAGACCTGCCGTCAAATCTGTAGACAATAGCAGTCTCTCAACTCTCTCCTGTCCTCTGCTAGGAGCTTAGAGCCAACAGGGCAAGTCAGACAGGCATGATTTCTGTTTCAGGAGGCATGGTAAAAAGGAGAGGAGTGGCAAACGGAGCAGAAGCTGACAAATCCCCATCAATTCAGCAGCACATGGCTGCAGGTGTAATCAGTCTAGTTTTTAGAAGAACGAAGGGAAACTAGAGGTTGTAACATTAAAAAGCCCTGAGCTTATTCACAAAACACTGTAGAAAAACTTCCTCTTTGTTTGAAAAGCAATTACCGTAAGGGGTGATTTATAACATAAATGGTTTTAGGTGAACCTGACATAGCTTTGGGTGGAAGGTTAGCAATCACCAACCAAGACTCATGAACAAATCAAGTGACACATGAAATTATTCTGACTTACACTCACATTTTGCTACCCTCAAGGTTAGAGGCACAAAGAGGAGTAAACCCAACACAGGTGACACTTGGCTCACTGTCTAGTTCCTACACACACAGGAAACGTCTAGTCCTAGGTGCAGGTGAGGCTGGGGGTAGAGAAGAATACACACACCATAGAAGAGGCACAGTGGCCAAGGAAGACGCTTTTCCTCTCGATTACCTCCTAGCCATTTCTCCCAAATTCTACAAAAGCATCCAAAGGTCTGACCCAACAGCACTGGGGACCTAGAAAGTCAGAAGAAGAACTTGACGTGCCATCAACATCAGTATATCATCATCACTAAAAGAAAGCCGAACAGGACAATATGTGCTTTCTTTTACATAAGGAAGAAACCTATGCAGAGATAATTGCTCACCATGATGCCCAGCTACTGGTGCACCTAGAATTATAATCCAACTAGATGCCTGGAGCACAAAATTCATGCACAAGGGGAGAGGGTGTCCCCTCAGCCTGCCCTATGTCCTCTCACAATCCAGGACCCCTTGGGGGATGTTGGGCCTAAACAGACAGTCGGACATCCCTCTCGCAATCCGGGATGCTGCATGCACCAGTGACCATACTTTTCATACAAGTGAAAGGCATCTTGCTGTTGTATGGGCAGCTACATTTTTTTGCCCTGATTATAAAAAGTAGTATGTAACATGATCCTTCTGAGGCAGTAGTACCATTTTCCCCATCTTATGGGTGGAAAAACAGAAGCAGAGAGACATTAAGTAATTGGCTTTGTCACACAGTTATAAGTGTCAGAATCAGGGCTGACCACAAAATGTGCAAGCCAGAATCTATGCATGTCATCGCTACATCATCCTGTTTTTCCAGTGTTAGAGAAGCCTTGCCAGAGACTATTCCCAATATATAGGGTAGGGTCCTTAGGCCTGGCCGATGATCAGGGCCATCTGTGGGGTGACTAGCAGGCGAGGTGATGGGGGTGCCCCTACTAACACCCACCTTAGCTGGTGGCCTGGCACCTCCCACTGGCCGGCCCCATCCTCCGATCGCCGCCACCAGTCACCTCCCTCTCGGGGGACAGATGCTCAACGCAGAAGCTGCCGCCAACAGGGGTGGCTCCTGCATTGAGTGTCTTCCCCCGGTGGTCAATGCGTATCATAGAGACCAGTTGTTCCACCGGTCTTTCCACCGTTTGGTCGATTTGCATATTAGGGTTTTATTATATAGGATGCTAGTGCTCTTTACAACATACATGGGTTTTTTTATGCATCGGATTTTGCTTTAAATGGCTGGAATCCAGGAATTTTGGGTTAATGATTGAACAGTTATCCGTGTGAATGGTTACATAACATAACCTCTATCACTTCTAAAAGCTGCTAAAAATATATAAGCCCTAATAATTTTCTTTCCTTGACCTGAACCCAAAGTTTAACCACTACTCCGATGTACTCCATAGTCACTTTGTCCTCAGGCCTCCCCCTCCAACCCTGTTGGCACAAATCCATCTTCTTTCTCCTATGTGCCAGCTCAGAAAGCCTTCTCCCAGGCTCCTCAGAGACTATAGAATCAAGTGTTCCGCACACTGGTATGGGTGCCCCACCTACACAAACCTCACTCCTACTCTTACCACAGGGCAGGCTTTCCCAAATCCATTAAGGGCTGACCCGCCAGGGAAAACTAAATAGGAATCACTTCCTTCAAGCTCAGTTGGAGCTTCTGCTCCCCAAGGCCCAGGGTGAGGTCTAATTACAGGATGCAGGCGTCCAGACCCAGGCAACAGGGGAAACCAGTCCTGGGAGTGTGTTGTTTTATGACACAGCTACAGCTTTTATGGGAAGCAGTTAAGCAATGTATATTTACAACCTCAAATAACAATTACTCTTGCAATCTTATTTTCTGCCAGGTAGTAAGGATTTTATATAATCTAAATATCACCTAAATATCACCTCTGAGAAAGAAATTATCACTCCTTTGTCAGAGCTGGGAAACAATGAACAGAAGCCAACAGAATGGCTGAATTGGGTTTGGTATTCTTTCCACCTTCGGTGGGAAGGTGGGGCCATCCCTTCAGAGTGATACACATTCCTCCCTGTCAATTTCCACAAGCAGGCTGGAGGGCTCTGGCCTGCTGGCCCAGACCTGGCAGGAGAGAATTCCCAGCAGTTCTCTCCAGTAAGCCTCCGGATCACCTGCATTCACAGCTCCAGGGCCCTGAGCTCTGACCACTGCACTGAACCTGCCTTTAGCTCCAGTACACCTTGGAAGGTGCAGTCAGGGTTCACACAGATGCCTTGAGGATTTACAATGCGGGGATATTCCGAACTTTCTCTGCCCGCACCCCCCCACCCCCCACAACCCCGCAAAAAAAACAAAAACAAAACACACACACAAACACACAAACACACACACACACACAAAACAGCCAATTCCACAGAAAGAAAGCACTTGAGTTTGATCATTTTTCCCAGAGGGGCTAAGTAACTGGAGGAGAGAATGTGCATGGAGGAGGCCAGTCATGGTGGCCAGTATCCTACCATCCACTACCAAGAGCAGCCACTTGATGGCAATCTTAACCTATTAACTTGGAATTTTTCCATCAAGAGACCCCAGGAGGACAGGGACACCAAGAGTGGGCTGCACAATGTGCACAGTGCTGGAAGAGGCATCTTTGCTTGACCTGTGAGTGCGGAGGTAGGGGTATAAAAAGATGGATAAAGAAAGAAAAACGATGCCAATGTTCTCCCTCGGGTTACACTCTATGTCCGCAGACCTCACTGGGGGACTAGGTAGAAGGGATTGGATTATACAGGCTCTGCAGTCAGAAAACTCAGGAAAACTGTCTCAGGCCCCACGGCACATTCACATCCAGCTTTCCACCAAAAAACTGAAGTGTAAGGCAGACAGATGGAAGCAAACAGGATAATAAATCAATGGCAAGCTCCTGCTTCTTGACCCCTGAAACCACAGAAAAAGAGCCAAGAATGAGAGAAGACAACTTTCCTTAGTAGAAGGTGCAACACCTGTTGAATAACGCTGCCCAATGCTTTCCTTCTTATGTAAAAGAGGACATTTAAAAAAAAAAAAAAAAGCTGTATGCACCTTCTAGAGTAAAGGCTCTCCAGGAACAAGAATACACTGTAAACTGTACTCATGACACACTTCTACTTTTGGTGGCAGGAAGATTAACATCAAAATGTGGAGGGGACTGGAGTGGGAGGAGCAAACAGTCTTATTATCAGAAACGTCAGTTATCTTAGCCTGAGTCATTACGTGTTCTCCCACACAGTTCAGTCTGGCCCTGTGCAAGGGCTTCATAACTCTTGGCTTCTCAATTTATAAGAAGAGTTTCAGGCAGGGTGGAGAGTTTGCCAATATTTTCCTCTGAGGGAGTCAGAAAGTGCCAGCTGAGAGCCTTCCAGCTCACCCTTTAACACTTTCCAACTGAATAAACTGGAAAGGCCCTTTTTAAACAATACTAGTAGTCGGAAGTTGGGTAAACTGCTGGGTGAGGACAGGGTAAAGCCACTAGGGTACAGGCTCAGCATTTGCAATGTAGAATCCTCTCGAAAAGTACCAGGCCTCTTGCATACCAAAGCAGTAAATATGGAATATTTCCATGGGAATGATCGAGTCTGAAGAGGGGTTGTAGTCCTTCTAGAAATAGCTCTAGAAGGTGAAATATAATTTCCAAAAACAAGGATTACAAACTCTGGGTCCTTCATAAATACCCCCATCATATCCAAAGGAAGGAGAGTCTCAGAAATAAAAGAGTTAAATGTTTCCAAAGTAGAGCCCTGCAACTGCCTTCCTGCATGAGAAGGCAACATAGCCCATTAAGAGCCATGGAAAATTGGAAGGAAACTGCCATTTCAGACAGCACCAGAAGCTGGTGTGAGGGTCTCAGGCCGAGTTGTCTCTGCCTGTCATCAAGACCAGGTGCCACGAATATTGAGGGTGACCACAAGCCTGCCAGGGGAAATGTACACCTGGTTAAGGAATAACCCAGAAGACAGTGATGGGGCAGGTCACACAGGAAGTGGCCCAGTGTGCAGAAAGAGCTGAATCATTAAATCCAAAGTATGAATGAGCCAAGAACACCAATGAAAGGTCAGGGAATGGTGCAGAGAGAGGAGGACCAGGGTCTCGAGACATCAGGCATGAGGAGCCCTAAAGCTGCAGGAATAAGGTAGCCCTTGGCACAGCACAGGGACGGCCTGGCTGACAAGCTGGGCTGACACTACTCTCCTTCACTGGCAGGTCTAAGGTTATAAAACAGCTCCTATTTCTCCCTCATTGTCCCCAAACCTCCTCTACTGAGAGACATGTACTGTTTTTTTATAATAAAGAACTTATGAGGAAGCTGAATTTAAATTTGGGCTCTGCAGAAGCATACTAAAGACTACAGAGAAAACTAAAATAGAAGGCTATATGAGATTTGGCTGCAGAGTAACAAACTGTAAATTAAGGGATTTATGGACTAGTTGGGTAATTTCCCCAAAACATCTCTAGTTATCACTCTTCTGGCTTTAAAGATATACCATACAGGTCTCTAAATATTTCATGTGGCTCGAGTCCTAACAGGTTATTTCCAACAGCTAACTAAAATGCCCTCTAAATTTGGGGCAATTCACAAGTGAATTTGAAGAAATTCACAAGCAAAGCAAAAATGCACTAATCCATGGCGGCAAATCTGATAGCAATTAAAACTCCATAAATTCACACATCACAGAATTCAAATCATGAAACGGGTGAGACTGAGGAAACACGAGACTCTTCTCCCAGTAGAAGAAGGTAGGTGACATTACCATTTACAAAAGTGAACAAATTCCGGCACGTCATGCAAGTCGTCCCTGGCTGACTGAAGGCTGTCTGATTACCTCAGAGGGTCTTCCCTTTCCATACACGTTGTGAAGTGAAAATGGTTGGGAGGTGGGCCCTAAATTATATTTACAGCATAATATTCAGACGAATAAGATGAATTAGTATAATAAATAGGATTCCCTTAACCTCATAAAATCACATGATTTGGGAAATCGACAACAGACAAATCCTTCCAGAGATGTTTGCCTCTCCCCTCCCAAATCCTTAGGGCCTTTGATTCACCCTGTTTGCCCTTTTCTCAGGGTTCTTGGCCTTCTGTAGCAGCAACCTTTGCACATGAATCATGTTTCAACTCCCACTGACGTAGAGTATTGAGGTTAACCCAAGTAGTCTCACAAAAACAGACACTCAATAAATAAGTCCAAGTTAATCCATCCAATTGGGAGGAACAATAAGTTCTCTTAGGTCAAACAGCTCTTAAGATTCCTGATGTACCAGTAAATTGTTCTAATGTCACTTAAGCACAAAAGGAACCACGTTGTAGATTAACATGGAAATTAACTTAATCTAAAATTAAATCATCACCACCTCTACACTCAAAGCCCTACACTCAAATCCCTAATTGAAGCCCTAACACCCAGTGTGACTATGTCTGAAAAACTTTGAGGAGGTGACAAAGGTTAAATGAGGTCATATGGGCAGGACCTTAACCCACTAGGGCTGATATCCTCATAAAAAGAGACACCACTGCACGCCCTCGCTCAGCCATGTGAGGACAGCCAGGAAGCAATTCCTCACTACAAACTGAATTGGCTGGCACCATGGATCTTGGACTTCCAGCCTCCAGAACGATTAGAAATAAATTTCTGTTGTTTAAGCTGCCCATCAACATTATTTTCTTATGACAATACAAGATGACTAATATACTGACTTTCACCAGAGCCGCAAGAAAATGAACAGATTGAAAGAGATCAACCAATGAACTGGTAAGCCTATATGCATAACCCGTGGAAACGAACAATGGGGTGGTGAGGGCCTGGGGCAGGGAGGACGAAGTGGGGGTTAGAGGTTAACGGGGGAAAAGGAGGACCTATGTAATACTTTCAACAATAAAGATTTAAGAAAATAAAAATTAAAAAAAAGAAAATGAACAGAAATTAGTGATCTGACCATGCTGCTGCTACATGTTTCTGCACCAAGGCCATCTGAAAGCACATGGGTTCCTCACAAGAATCAATCTAACTGAAAACACACTGTTAGCAAAAAAGAGACATGGATTTTCATGCTTCTTCAGCTTTGCCTTTGGGAGGAAACTATGCCTGAGACCCCAGTTCCATATTTTCTTTTTTATTTTAATTTTTATTGATTGTTTTCTTTGTTGTTTTTTTTTTGGTGGGGAGAACTATTGATTTATTGTTCTACATATTTATGTATTTACTAGAGGCCCAGCACACAAAATCGTGCATGGGTAAGGTTCCTAGGCCTAGCTTGCGATCAGGGCCATCTTCCACCTGCTCACCAGTCCCCAGTCCCACCACCCCACCACCCACCCCGGTTCCCCGTGGTTCCTCATTGGCGATCCAGTGATCAGAGCCTGCGGGCTGTGGGGAGGGACCAAGAGGTGGTCAATGCACCTGAGAGCGACTGATCGATCGGTCGTTCCGGTCATTATGCCGTTAGTCGCTGGCCTTTCATTATATAGGACTGATTGTTTCTTTTATGTGCCCTGTCCAGGAACCAAATCTGCAACCTTGGCATATCAGATTAATGCTCTAACCAACTGAGCAAACCTGCCAGGGTGAGAATTTCTTAAATTATACATGAAGGCTGTGATGATTTTTCTTTTTTTTTTAAATCACTGATTGGCTTTCTCCTGCACTCCTCCTACTGAGGATCGAGGCCGCAACCCAGGCACGTGCCCTATCCAGGAATCAAACCGTGACCTCCTGGTTCATGGGTCAACACTCAACCACTGAGCCACAAATACCAGGCAAGGCTGCGATTTCTTAACACTCACAGACTAAGTACAGTGCTGCAGGAGGGGGAAAAAAATGCCACAAGAGAAAGATGAAACTGAAGAGGATGCGAACTACAACTGTTCAAAAGCCCATCTGTGGTCTGGACTTGCCTGACAGCTCAGAACCAAAACCATGATGCCAATTTAAGACATCATCTTTCTCCACAAATATTATCATGAGATAAGCAATGCCATTCATAAGAATATCCAACTTGGAGGTTCTTATTCAAGCACTGGCTGATGTCTTCCTAAGCTAGGGCCTCCAAGAACTGCTTACTGGACACACAGGAGCCCGGGGCTTTGAGGTACTTTCAAGTTTCAGAGACAATCTCATTCATCTGGAACATTCCTGGAAAACACCGTAAGCCCATGTATAGCCATAGCTTCTAAAAACTAATAGTCACGTTAACACATCCCAAAATGAACACAGACTTTAAAAAACTCAAATGAACTGGAAGGCACTGGAGGGAATCTTTCTGGGATGATGGAAAAGTCTTCCAACTATGCTGGAGCTTTGGTCAGAAGGGCATATGTACATTTGTAAACTCACTGAACTGTACACTTACAGTTATAAAGTTTTCTTCAATTTAAAAAAAAAAGCAAGATCTGGAGTCAGGAGTCCTGGGTTTAAATCCTGATTTGACTACTTCTTAGCTCTGTAGCCTTGTACGAGTTGCTTAACATCTGCGACCCACTGAATCCACAAAATCATGATAGCAATAGTATAATTATCATAATGCTGTGAAAATTAAAAGTGGTAACTTACTTTTTCTTAAAAGCAAAATTTTAACCTAAAATACCAAGTAATGTGTCTTATTCCTAAATAGGCTTTCAACAAATGTGGTTCAGAAAGGACACAGGGTGATCCAAGTCTAAGAATCTCTACGATGAGACATATCACAATTATGAATGAATATGTACTTTGGTGACAGATAAATAGCAAGGGCTGTGATCTGGGGGCCTAGAGTTCTAAGTGTATGCATTTCCCACATGAAATCTGGAGTTAGAGGTGGAACACCCCTACCCTGAGCAGAGAGAAAAGACCACACACACTCACAGTATGGTGGGTACGCACACTGTTTACACAGCACACACTCCACAGAGACCCAGGAGTTGCGTATTCAGCAGCAGTCCACAAGGTGAAGCCTCTCTAATGGAACCGCCAGAAGACTGTGGAAAGAGAGCTTATAATAAACAAACAAGAATGACAGTGTTAGGAAGTGAGAAATTCTATGCAGAAAAATATTACATGCTAAGGAGCTAACAGACAAAGGCACAATTTTTAATAAAATGATCAAGGAAAGACTCCTGGTGAGGGCACATTTGATGAGGAACCTGAACACAGAGAGGGGGTCAAGTCACATAGATAACTAAAGAGAGAGAGCTCTAGATAGAAGATCAGAGAGCATAAAAATTCTGGGGCAAGAGCATGCTCAGTGTGTTTGGAACAGCAGGAAGATCAGATTAAGTGAGACAGAGTCAAAGGGAAGAGGGAGGTAGATAAGACCAGAGAGATACTGGGGCACACAGCAAGTGGCCATCCTTCATGCTGAGTGATGGGGAAACCCTGCACTTACAAAGAATTGTGCTGGCTACTGCCTGGAGCGGGTAAAAAGGCAGAAGGTAAGAGAGCATTAGGAGTCCCAGCCAAAACTAGAGATTGTGGACTAGTGGCAGTGGGGCATTTGCAGATACAAAAGACACTGTGAGTTTAGAATAAACAGGGTTTGGTAAGGGACAGAAGATAAACCTTGGAAGAAATAGTGGTAACAGGTAACTCCAAGGTTTGGGCCAAAGCAACTAGAAGAATGAAACTGGCACTTACTAAGAATGGGAAGCTGGGCAGGGCAGATGCAGATGAAAGAGAGTAGATATAGTTAGCTTTGGCACATCTCAAGTTTTCATGAGGCCTATCAAGAAATCAAAGTGCAGAAGGCAGGTGAAGTTCAAAAGAGGTTCAAACATGTCCATTGCTGCCAAATGGACAACTTAAGCCACACTGAATGAAAACTGGATTTGGCAACCAAGGTCATTATTAACCTTGGTAATTGGCCTGACTCTTGGGGTTCAAAGAGAATGAGTGGAGATGGTATTTACATGAATATAAACAGGAGAGACAGACTGTTTAGACATTGTCTTTCAGAATTCTGCTATCGAGAGGAATTAATAGCAGGAGGGAGACACGAGATTAATGGAGGGTTTATTTTATTATGTAAGAAATTACAACATGTTTTGTTTACTGATGGGCATGATCTCGTAAAGAAGTAAATGGAAGGATGGATGGATGGATGGATGGATGGAAGGAAGGAAGGAAGGAAGGAAGGAAGGAAGGAAGGAAGGAAGGAAGGAATAATTGCCAGAGTGATGTTCTTATAGAACCGAGAGAAAGAGACTTGGTGCACAAAGGGAGAATGTGACTAGAGACAGAAAGACCCTCATTGGTGGAACAGCTCTAAGAAACATTCCACACTACAGTGGGTTTCTATACTCTAGTTGCCACAACCCTCAAAACTGTGTTTCTTTGTGACAAACAAGGACACTGTGCAGGATGATCTCAAGCTTAGATATCTCTCACACCCCACATCTGCCCTGTCCACCCACTCTCTCCTAGGTGACACCTTCTGTGTTGTACGCCCCTCCTACTAAAGGAGTCCACAATTTGATGAGGCTAATTATGTAATCGGGGAAACAGCACAGAGCTTACAGACTCGACAAGGCAGGCTGAGAGAACTGAGGATGCAGGAGGTCTCAAACACAAAGTGGTGGGAAAGAGGAGCATAAAAACACATTAACCTCCACAGGCACCTCCATACTTAATTCTCCATGAAATCCTCCAAGCAGCCATGCCTACTGGGAAGCCTGGTGCCTCCCCTTCATTTAAATGGGGATTCTGGTTCCAATCAGTCCTCAGCATGATCCATTCCTTCCAGTTAAGCTCATCATCCAGGCTCAAAATTCCGCTTCTAAAAAATGAGGAGTCTGACCTATATACCTCAAAAAGTCCCTTCCTGCTCTAGCAATCCATAATTCTTTGGCTACAAGGGCTGCAGTTAGGCTTGCCCCCCCCTAGGTGCCAGAGCAGTGCAAGTAGACCAGCCAGAGAAACCTGTCCAATATCTATTTGCAGGTCCCCACCTCTGCCCCCAACACCACCCCATCCCAATCGCCTGCCCTTGCAAAAGATCCCACAGCTTTCAAGGCTTCTTTTACAAAAGGAAGTGCCACGCACGGTGGGCTGTTTCCATCATCAGCCTCCTCACACTAGGCCAAACACAGTCACTCACTTCTGATTTTTAAAGCATTTCTCTTATTGTATTTTGTTCTGATTCCAGGGCACACATATTCTTCTCATCTTGAAACGTGCATATCTAAAATTAGAAAGCATCTTATAAAGTACAATGGCTTATAGTTACAATTGGAATCATCATTTTCCTTTCTTACTGAAACATAAAATCATGGTGTATCACTCGATGACATTTTAGATGGGATGAATAAGGCAATCCGATTCCTCCAAAATAAGCAATTGGGAATACCTGCTATATCCAAAAACTGTCTCAGACACTGACCAAATGGAAGCTCCACCAAGAAATGCCCCACCTGCACTACTTAAGCCATAAACTGACTACTTCAAGAAAGCATGTCTTGGGCCCATGTTTCGATCCATAAACATCAGATATCTTCAGGAAAGATTTTGTAGTACGGAAATCCAAAACTCTATTCCCTAAAAAGGTGTGTGTGTGTGTGTGTGTGTGTGTGTGTGTGTGTGTGTAAGGCCGGGGGGTGGGGGGGGGGGGGATGATTATCTCCCTATGTCAGTGGTTCTCAACCTTCTGGCCCTTTAAATACAGTTCCTCATGTTGTGACCCAACCCTAAAATTATTTACATTGCTACTTCATAACTGTAATGTTGCTACTGTTATGAATCATACTGTAAATATCTGATATGCAGGATTGTCTTAGGCGAACCCTGTGAAAGGGTCGTTCGACCGCCCAAAGGGGTCGCGACCCACAGGTTGAGAACCGTTGCCCTATATCTACATGTCCAACTTTGGTCCTTGGCTACAAATTTGGCAATTGGTGCTGGAAAGGCTTGACAAAAGTAAAACTCTCTGCCTCTAGGTGAAGAAATAGAAAGAAATGAATGCATGTGTGTGCCTATGACTGAACTAAGAAGGGTAATCAGAAGAAGAAATACAAATTTGTATTCCCTCTATTAAAGTACAAGGTCTAATAAAGCCCAGAAACATGCTCCCAATCACAGATTTCACTTCTCTGCTTCAAAAGAAGCTGCTATTAAAAATATATCCTCCTACAAATTTTTATTTTTGGGGACCCTATCTTTATGGATGGTTCCAAAGTTGTTTAGGCAGTGGCTGAAAGCAGGAGAGCTCTAGTACAAAAAGTTGGGGTTTAAATCCTGGTTCTGTCCCACCTTAGTTGTGTAGGCAACTTGCTAATCACTCTGGTGTATCATTTTCTCATCTACAAAATGGTTTGTTGTGAAGATTAAGTAATTAAAATATGGATAAACAGCTAGAACAGTAACTGCCAAATAGTAAGCACTCAACAGAGGTTAGTTATCACAACCAGTGCCCACAGGACGACTCTAAGAAAAGGGTCCAGTGTCCCTTACATCCAGTCAAGACTCTTTAGCTGGACAGAGGGCTTGCTGCATTATGAAATTCAAAAATTCAAATACAGCTAATAGCTCCCCTCTCTTACTGTGTAATTATATGTACTCATTATTTGTACAGCATGTTAGTTAAATGTCCCTAATTTCAGTCCCAGTGGGCTAAGAGTCCTCAAAGAGTGGCCTCAGCCTTTGCCAGCCCTTTCCTAAGATTCTGTCAGATTATTACAGCCAGAAAAAGTAGCATTATCTACAGTAGAAGTAAACAGAAGGCTCACAATCAGCAGAAATCTAAGTACTGACTTCTAAGCCTGGCTGTAACCAACAAGCTGTAATGATGGTTGAGTTCTGACACAGACAATCCACGTTCAAGACTCACATTCACTACCTCTAGAAGGACAAAAAATGTCATTCCCTGTCACTTTAAAACCACAAAAGCAAGATTGATGGCAACCATGGATTTTACTATCTTTTGTCTGCTTGTGTTATTACTACTACACTAGACCTGCAGAAATGGGGAAGCTGAGCTTAACCGCTCAGATCCAAGCTGCGGCTGTTTGAACACTGTCAACAGATACCAGACCCCCAGCCAGCCTGACCCAAGAGGGAAGCAGTGCCAAGGGGCTGCTTTGTTCAACATCCTAGCATAGCAGTGACTTAGCAGAAGTGATGTCAATTCAAATAAAATACAAAATTATGCCAGGCCCATTCTATTGTTAATGCAAAATATGATTTTAAATTTTATTTTCCCAGGAGACTCTGGTTGGATCAATCACCCAGAAATATCTTTGTTTAAAATTTAGTAAGAGGAAAGAAAGAAATAAAACACATTGTTTTCAATACTACTCTTGCAAAGATATGGTGTTAATTTTTATCTGGTATATGTTCTAAAATAAGTACTGGATGCAAAGTTACACAACTTGAACTGCAATTCCAATGCTGCTACTGTATAATAAATAACAGTCAGGAAAGCCATACAGCACACAACAGGGATGTTTACTCAGCCTGCAGGTGAAAAACACCAAAGTGAACAAACTCAGAGGTATGTCACCACCCAAGGTCCCCAAGTGACAAAGGGGGGGACAGAGGCAGAAGCCCTCCCCATCTGGGGAACAGGTACATGCTCTCGCCCGTATGCCATCTAGTTTCAGACTCCACCTCCGAGTAAGGGCTCTGTACTGGACAGTTTCCAAAATTTACTACCAGACAAATTTCTGTCACAATTAAAATAGGACCAATGGAATTATTTCAACTTTTAAAAATAAAGGTAAAAACAAGTACCTTGTATGACTGTTAAAACCACTCTCCCTCTACTACCTTGCCTTCACTGGCCCACAATGAAGAATTCAGAGACTGTATGCTGTGATGTACAGCTGAAGACAGAGTCACTCTATTGTACAGTATATGAATTATAATCTATTATGAAGCATCCATTCAAGCTCAAGTGATGCATATGTACACACATTCAAAGAGAACACTGCTTGCAATCATCCCTACTCCCAACCCCATTCAGCCAAAAAAACGAATGTTCCCTGCTATTTCAGCTTTCTCTGATCACACCCTCCTAGAGAGCACTCCTGAGAATCTGGGATCTATAAGAGTTATTCCCATGGTAACAATTCTGTTTCCCTGTGCTTTCCAGTAACCCCCAAACAGGAAAGCACACTTTAACATGTTAGCTGCATTTAAGAAAATTCTTCTTAAAACACACTTAAGTTCTGAAACAAGGAGATAGATGTGTTTACTTAGAACTGCTATTGAAATGCAATATACAGAATAACAAAAAGGTGGCCTTGGAATGTTACCTGCACAAACACCAACAGGAACTAGAAAAAGACATATTCACAGCAATTTCACAACCAAACTGAGAAGTGTTCCAAAAAAAAAAAAAAAAAAAAGACACGTCAGTCTTTATTAGGGTGAAAGGCAAACTAACAAGACAAAAACTACCTTTTCTTTATAAAGCTGGTACAAGAATAATTTAAAGCCTTCAATGATCCCGATAGAGATACCTTTGATAACTTTTCTTAGAATTCTTTCCTTTGCATTGTCAATACCTCAACTATGCCCAAAAAACATGAGAGCCACATTTATAGCCAACTAGCTGGTAGTACTCTTTGCTTCTCGGATAATTTACTTGTTTTTGTTCTTTTACCCAAATTCCACTTTCATTCAATCCTGGACAACTAGGTAACTTCTTGTCCTAAAAGCTGATTTCCCCCCAACTAGGCTGGTGTGTAAAAAAATTAAGAGATTCCCAGGGCAATAAAGCATTACCACTCATGAACAGCAGAATTAAGCATTCTTATCACAACCCTAAAATCTACACCCATAACAGCCACTGCTCTACTCTAACTCCAGGATTCAATTAAATTCCTCCCACTACCATTCTAAAAATCTTAATCAAGCAAAACCCTGTTCCTCAACTTATTTTCATTTGGGGTTACATCCAAATAAGGTATTTTCAGTTTACAATGCACTTAAGAGACCTAAGCTAACATAGATTAGCCCAGCCTACCTAAAATGTGCTCAGAACACTTACAGTTTGGCAAAATGTTCTAACAAAGTCCATTTTAAAATAACGTGTTGACTATCTCATGTGATGTATTATGTGTATCACTGTCACACCATCATTATGTTGAAAAATCATCAACTCGAACCATCGTAAGTTGGGGAACCATCGGTATTCAATGTGAAGCAATGACAAGAACTACCACATCAAATGTTCTCCAAATAGACAAGGGAATATAGTTTACTATATTATAGGCAGCCAAGGAATAGATGGGGTCTCTGTCTGTTGGAGATCCATGGGGGTCCAAACAGTATACTGTGGCAACAAATTCCACTACTTATTTTACTTCTGCAAATGCGAAAGAAATTGTAAAAGGGCCTTTCCCGGCCCTAACCAGTTTGGCTCAGTGGATACAGCGTTGGCCTGCAGACTCAAGGGTCCCAGGTTCAATTCCGGTCAAGGGCATGTACCTTGGTTGAGGGCACATACCCAGTAGGGAGTGTGCAGGAGGCAGCTGATCAATGTTTCTCTCTCATCGATGTTTCTAACTCTCTATCCCTCTCCCTTCCTCTTTGTAAAAAATCAATAAAATATATTTTTTTTAAAAGAGGCCTTTCCCATTACATATGGCTCAGAATTTAAGGGTTCTTATTTCAAACCACACAATACTAGAAGAGAATGAAAGAACTTGGGTGGATGGCAGGAGGTCATCTCACTAAATCCCGCCACAGCCCTATGGAAACAGAGCAGCAACAGGTCCCATCTGCAAGCACCAATTCCAACAAGAGGCTTCCAGACAACTCACCTTTCCACTAAGCAGGCTGAAAAGAAACTGGAAACCCTAAGTGAACCCGTCACTGTATCCTGGAAAGCTGCTGAGAACCCACATGGGATAACTGTTACCCCAAGACCAGAGCAAAGATTCTAAGACAGAACAGTATCTCTTTTTCTTCATCTCCATGCAAGTACAAACCAGAACATGGACTCACACTATCCATAATTCTAAGAAATTAGAAAATACAAGAGAAACTTTGGAATGCCACCACAGCCACATCCCCTGAAAAACCAAATGTTAGTTCTGAAATGGTTTTTGTTAGATGACTTCATCTAATCATACTAAATCTCATTAAAAAGAGAGGTAAGAATAAAGGCAGATAGCAGCAAGTCTCCTTGCAGGCTTCAAGGATCCTAATGATAACCATACAGAAAGAGGTAAAATTCCAGATATACAGAAATTCTATGCCACTGTATACTTGCTGCTGGGTAGCAACCTGCCTGGCCTGATCAACATACAAAGAAGCAGGTGCTTAGGAGGCTGCTGAGCCTGAGAGCAGGAAAGGCAGTAGGCACATCATGGATTTAGGCTACTTTCTTTACAAACGGGATAAGAATCAAAGACATCACTCCACAGTAAGATCATCAAAGACTTCTGCTGTCATACTTGGGTATGAAGCAGATATCCACAGGAATACCTATAAAACAGACTCCACATTCAACCCAGAAAGAAATCAGATTTGCAGCCCCGGTCCTGTGTATAGAGAATAGACTAACTACTTGACAGTGGTGCAGCACATAAAGGAACATGAAAATGAATCTATAAACCCAAAAAATTGTCCAGAATAACTGCAGGTAAAACACTTAGCTTAAAAAGCACAAGTTGCAAAACACATCCAATTCAGAAACAAGGATGTGCCCAGAGATTCAACAAATATTCAACTCACCATTTACTGTTTTCAGGCTCCCAGCAATGCCTTCACCATGCTGTCTCTTCTGAGCATTCTTGAACTCCTTCAGAGACAAGTAAAGGACTTTACGTACCACCCTTTCTTCTGACCATGGAATCCCATCACTGTCATCCTGGAGAAACCGAGAAATGAAAGAAAGAAGAGTTACTTGAAAGAAAGCAGGTAAATACTAAGTCAAAATAAACCTTTTTTTTTTTTTATTTCAAACAAGTACTGTGTGATCAAGACATGGTTCTAGAGATCAATATTACAGCATATGTTAAGAGAGAGCACTGGCCCTTCAGACATCTGGAGAGACCTCAAGCAAAAAGCGAACCCACAGGCTGTACAAGGGACTGAAAGAAAGATAAAACCACCTCACTCGCCGTAGCCGGTTTGGCTCAGTAGATAGAGCGTCAGCCTGCGGACTGAAAGGTCCCAGGTTCAATTCCGGTCAAGGGCATGTACCTTGGTTGTGGGCACATCCCCAGTGTGGGGTGTGCAGGAGGCAGCTGATCGATGTTTCTCTCTCATCGATGTTTCTAACTCTCTATCCCTCTCCCTTTCTCTGTAAAAAATCAATAAAATATATATTTTTTAAAAAAACAACCCTCACTCCCCTTAGCTATCCATATCCAAAGACCTTCATTAATGGGGAATACGGAAGTTTTCTATCCCTAGCAAAGTTCATAAATAGTTGTTTATTACACTCACAACCGGGTGTGTAATAATGAACCACTGTGCTGGAGTTTTAAAAAGCAAGCAACGCCAAAATGTATACTACCTTACAAATATAGGGTATCCCCCCCAAAAAAAAGTATAACATATATTTTTTGATAGCTCAATTGATGGTTTCTTTCTATTCAGGTTTAACCCATTGGAATTAATAATTATTCAAAGTGTATATGCATTTTTGGGGATACCCTGTATGTGCTCCACTTTTGTTGTCATTTGGGGTGTTGGTGCTACCTTCAAGGAAATTTACAATTCAGTCAGAAACTGGATCAGCAATAGGCTCTTAAGAAAACAAGTCACCAGGGGGTTGGGGGGTGGGGGGAGGGGTGGGGGGGTTGGGAAATGCCAGTGTGGAAGGGGCAATGGAATGGGGGAAAAGGGGGGGACTCGAGAGATAAAAATACACAGGTTAATAACAGGTCTTGAAGGTCTAATTCAGGGGTCCTCAAACTTTTTAAACAGGGGGCCAGTTCACTGTCCCTCAGACTGTTGGAGGGCCGGACTACAGTTTAAAAAAAAAACTATGAACAAATTCTTATGCACACTGCACATATCTTATTTTGAAGTAAAAAAACAAAATGGGAACAAATACAATATTTGTATTTGCATGTGGCCCGCGGGCCATAGTTTGAGGACCCCTGGTCTAATTTAAAAGTGTGGCTCCCTATGTCTGCTGTATCAGATCCAATGCAAGTTCTTGACAGAGGAATGAACAAAATAAAGGCCAGGTTGGAAGAAGGTGGGGGTGGAGGAATCAAATGGTCTATAGCAGCCAGCCTATAGACCATTCTAGTAGTAAAGATATAAAGAACGATTAGAGCCTTGACCGGTTTGGCTCAGTGAATAGAGCGTCAGCCTGCGGACTCAAAGGTCCCAGGTTTGATTCCAGCCAAGGGCATGTACCTTGGTTGCGGGCACATCCCCAGTAGGAGGTGTGCAAGAGGCAGCTGATCGATGTTTCTAACTCTCTATCCCTCTCTCTTCCTCTCTGTGAAAAATCAATAAAATATATTTTTTAAAAAAAAAAAAAAAGAACAATTAGAATTGAAGAGGCCGTAAGGGAGGAGGGAGCAGGGAGGGACACAACGGCAGGAAACCAAGACAGAACATGAGCCAAGACTGGAGGATGGAGATGGCTGACACTGTAACTAAATTGAGACAACCGTTGTAGGAAACCAAGAACAAGGTGTTTAAGGCTTAAGGGGTAGACTCATATGGCTAAGGACATTCTTAGGTTCTGTGGATATCTATGCACAATTTGCTTATCTAAGAAGCCCTCATAGTCACACACCTGCTTCAAAACTTAAGCATTTTTTAAAAATATATTTTTATTGATTTTAGAGAGGAAGAGAGAGAGAGAGAGAGAGAGAGAGAGAGAGAGAGAGAAACATCAATGATGAGAGAGAATCACTGATCAACTGCCTCCTGCACTCCCCCTACTGGGGATCGAGCCTGCAACCCAGGCATGTGCCCTTGGCCAGAATCGAACCTGGGACACTTCAGCCCACAGGCCGACGCTCTATCCACTGAGCCAAACCAGACAGGGCAAGACTTAAGCATTTTATCACACAGTTCTATTTAGACATACAAGTATTTGAGCTTCTCAGATATTCTGGGCATCAAGAGAATAAGGGAAACAATAATACCGTGGGTATAAACAGGGCTTTGGATATTCATGTTCCCTCTGTTCAAACAGGAGCCTGAACACTTCAGAGTCAGACTGGCACTGGTGTACTGGATGTCCAACAAATTGGTTTTTACTTCCTGGCACTAACAGGTGACATAAAATCTCCATGGGACTCAATAAGGGATCTGGGATAGCTAAGGTCTTTTCCAGCTCTTAAATTCCTAAACTCCGCATAAATACAAACTACATCTTAGAAATACAACCACATAGGAACTCTAAGCCCTAAAAAAGTTAAGCTGCACTCTTAATAAGCTTCAGGGATTTCCTAGAATCAGAGTGATTCTCCATCTTCTATAATAGAGGAGCCCTGGGAAGAAGGGAGCTAGGATTTCCACTTTCCCCTGCACACTCTTCCCTCCTGTAGACATGCCAAGCTGTGATTTCCGATATCGCTAGAGGAAGAAGGCACATCCTGTCTTCCTGGTTGCTCTCCTGAGAGCCAAGACATGTACTAACCAGGATGGTGGTCGAGATTCAAACATGAAGGTTAAAAGAAGCAACAAATCTTGCCTCAACCCAATAGGAGGAACACACACAATTTCTTAACTGCTACTTGGTACAAGTCACTGCAGACCTTCCAATCACCTGGTTAAAAAACAGAAAATTAAGAACTCTAACCAGACCTATCTGGGGAGCCCAAATAACTAACCTGAGTAAAAGGCAGATGCTTTAGCTACAAAACACATACAAAGCACATCCTCGTTGAATTTGCTCTTATAGCAACTCCCTACTCCCTTCAATTTCTATGAAAGCTCACCCAGCATATTCTTTGCAACTGAATGACAGTCTTAAATGTGGCAGGAGTTAATGCTTATTAGATTGAAATCCACTTTTTCAGCTTCCACAGTCAGTCTATGCAATAAAGGCTGTGCAGCAAAAATCTTTTCATTGTAACCAAGTTCCTATTCTCATCTTTTGCATCTCCACAAGTGATGTGATTATAAACTATTATTTCCTACATCTACACTGTGTATACATTTTAAAGCCCCAAAATAGCTTTCAATGTAAAATTCCAGTAACAATTTTCTGCATCCTATTCAGGCTGATACCTTCATTCTGACTTCAGGCCTCCATAATAGAGAATTACACCTCTACAACTAATGTCTAATTAAAACATAAACCATGTGAGATGAAAACTCCTGCAAGGAAGACACATTTAGGGTTCACTTACTGGTACAAGAGCAGTTTCATTACACCTTTAAAGTACTTTAAATACAAAAGAGGCACATCCATGACACAGATTATGGGTTTTTAAATTCTAAACATTAAAATCAAACTTACTTTTAAAACACAAGAGTTCTTTTATAACTGGGGTGCTGGTCAAGACTTGTCACCATCCTCAATACTAATGCAAGACACAAACCTAATGGTTGACTCTGTTCTGCTTCCAAAAGTTCAATAGGTAGGCAATAACTCAGAAATTAAACTGCCTTTCACAGCTGCAGAGTCATGATGAATCACCCTACACTCAACTTGCAGACCACGGTGGTGGATCCCGTACCTAGTGGAATGGAGATGTGGAAATCAAAGGTGTGTGCCCAACCATGAGGCAGCATAGCACTCTCCAAGTTGGGTGTCACGGAAGGCCAGAAAGAGTCTAATACTCACTCTGCTATTCAGAACAGCCAATCACCGAGTACTCTAAGAAACAGCCCAACATCATAACTATCATTAAAGATCAGGCAACACGAATTACAAACACCTCTCTAAGAGTTTATATGACCTCTAAATAAAGGGCTTCCTTTTTATTTTCCCTTTTTCAAAAGCTGTCTTATTTAATCAGTCATTTAAACAATGTCTGCATGGGGTCAGGAAATTGTTTTTGCTGTTCACCACTGTTATCCCAGCCCCTAAAACAAGCATGTCAAACTCGCGGTCCACAGGCTGTATGCAACCCACAACGGATATGTTTGTGGCCCAGCCAATTAACGGGTATGTGAGAAACATTTTAATAAAAAATTTTCGTAACTAAATTTTTATAATATCCTGTTACACATAATCCTATATAATAAAAGGCTAATATGCAAATTGACCGAACGGCTGAACAACAGGTCGCTATGACGTGCACTGACCACCAGGGGGCAGACGCTCAATGCAGGAGCTGCCCCCTGGTGGTTAGTGGGCTCCCACAGGTAGAGCTCCGCTCAGCCAGAAGCCGGGCTCACAGCTGGCAAGTGCAGCGACGGTGGCGGGGGCCTCTCCCGCCTCTGCGGCAGCACTAAGGATGCCTGACTGATGGCTTAGGCCCGCTCCTTGGCCTAAGCCATCAGTCTGACATCCCCCGAAGGCTCCCAGACTGCGAGAGGGTGCAGACCAGGCTGAGACCCTCCCCCCCCCCCGAGTGTATGATTTTCATGCACCAGGCCTCTAGTTATTAATAACGGAACTACAACATTCGCTAATGACTGATTACTATAATTGTGTTGCATTCATTTTCCTTACACGCCTTACATGCAGACGCACCATTTCTCTCTACTAGTACTAGCAGCGAATATTTTAGCAGCCGATTACCAAGTCATTAGACTTGGACTGACTTGTTTGGTGTGCACAACAGGAAATATTTTGCTTTCAGAGAACAAGAAAAATAGGTTTATTTGCGTTATGCTTATTAATTTGTTCAGTTATTCAGTGTCTGGTAAGTTAATGTTCAGGAAAAATATTTTTATTAAAATGTCCTATTATTTTATGTTAACGATTACTCATTTATTTCAGCCCTTTGTATTCAGCGTGTCTTTATCGAAATACACCTACATTTCTATGAAAATTGAAGCTTTTGCTTTTTTGGGGCTCACATAAACTTAAACCTTGTTTCTTTGGCCCATGTTAGCCTTTTCAATTTGACATGCTTGCCCTAAACATACCCAATAGCCTAAGTGGTCACTAAGTATTTCTCTTCCTCTCCCTACCTCCCTCACCACATATCTGTCCAGGCTCCTTTTCCTCTGTCTCTCTCAGCATTCTCTCACTATACCATCCCCACTCTCTTATGTTCAATCATTCATTCTCAAATCACTATTTTCAAATCAATTCATGCCTCAGTATTCAAAAATCCTAATTATCCTGTTTGATGTTCCAGGAACTGGCCCTCCCTTTCCTCAGGTGGAATCATCAGGATTTGACAGTGCAGCACTAAAGAGACAGAGAGAGATCCTTTTTTGGCAACCTCCAGAATGCTCCCACAAACCAGGCACCCTGTCCATTCTAGTTTACTGGTCAGCTTAATAAAGGAACATATAGGAGGACATGTAGCCATTGATATCAGAATCCAGCAGCTTTATTATGATGCAAATTCACTTTGCCCAGAGAGTGCCAGTTCTCATGAATTTCATTAAAGATTTAAAAACAGCTATTGCCATTTGGGGTTTCAATAAGACCTCTAGGCCAGCGGTCATCAACCGGCAGTCCAGGGCCACTGGTGTTCAGTGAGGTCCGAAAGGTTGGCGACTGCTGGTTTTAAGGAAACCTTTGGAGCAGCGGTCGCCAACGAGTGGTCCATCGTCCGTGAGGTCCGAAAGGTTGGCAACCACTGCTCTAGTCTACCAGAGCATCATAAATTGAGGATGCACAAATCAAGCTCCCAGAAAATGTACCCCCTTCCTTACTCTCACCCCACAATTTCTTACTTACATTTCCCCAACAACAAAGCAAATGTTTTTTGTGTTGTTGTTGTTGTTGTTGTTTAATATATTAGAGACAGGGAGAGAAAAGGAGAGGGAGAGAGGGGGGGAGAGAAACATTGATTTGTTGTTCTACTTATTCATGCATTCATTTATGATTCTTGTATGTACCTGGACTGGGGATCGAATCTGAAACCTTAGGATATCAGGACAACATACTGAACTACTGTGCCCACCTATTTTTACCCAGTGGATGACCCAGCCATGGCCTAAAGCAAATGCTTTACATACACTGACATAAATAAAAATATTTGGCTCTGTTGACAGGAGGGAAGGAAAAATAAAAACAAATCAGAGATCCAAGATGGCGGACAATGGGACGACAATCAGCAACCAATCAGCAATATACTGTAAGTGAGTGAGAGAGTGAAGGGAGAGTGTGTGGACATGCAGGGAGTGTGTGTGTATTTGTGAGTGAGGGACAGTTTTATTCCACAGGACTGTCTGGGACTGGCGGACCAGGCACCCTCTACTACTGCTGAGATCTCTCCCGGAGCAGCCAGCTCTGCCACAGAGACCACACCACCTTGAAGGAGAGGGGGTGAGATCAGAAGCCCAGCCTTACCTTCGGATACCTCCCGGGACCCTACAACCACGACACCCAGGGACCAGCTGCCTCAGCTGCGAACCCATGAACACCAAGACTCCAGCCTACCCGGCACGGGCACCTAAAGTTTGACAAGGTGGCAGCCGAATAGGCAAACGGGTCCTGCGCCTTCTCACAGAGCAGATAGAAGAAACAGCTTAATCAAATAACATCCACCTGGAACTGACGAATTAAACACAGCTGGTGAAGCAATCAGTGGATGGAAAGGTCAGAGATCGCCTGGAGAGAGGTGGGATCTGGGATAGAGGCTGGAAAGAGAAATGCGCACAGTCGGGACTAGAATCTCAGAGGGAGACTAGACTGCGCTGCACCAAATCCTCGGCCCTTAGGGTCAGTGTAGCCCTTGAATGTGGAAGGGGGTCCACAGGGCTGCTGTCAGCAGGGACTCTAGAGCTAAGCCCACAGCCATGGGAGACTGTGCCCAGAAAGGCAGCCAAGACAGCCTGAAGTTCTATACTGCGAAATGTCGGGGGGAGAAAGACGCGAGGCAGCGGCGGTTGCTTTGTCTTTATGACTTCCTTGCTTTTACTTGCTAAACCCAGTGCTTAGGATTTTTCAATTAAAAAACTCACCAAGACTGCTGGGGAAGGTGGTTTTTGTGGCAACTGGGGAGCAGAATAGGAAGACATGAGCAGGAAACTGGCTCTGGGACAGTCCATCCCTCCAATACAGTCTTGAGTGCGACAGGGGAAGGAAGAGTCTAAACACCCCCAGAGTCCTGGGGGACTGGATTGAGGGGCCATTTGGTCCCAGAAACTAATACAGAAACACCACCACCCAGGGGCTGTGTCAGAAATACAGGCTTGTGTAAATACAACTGAAGGCAGGCAGAGAAACAAAGTGAGCAGAGTGATCCTGCCTGCTTGAAACCAAAGTTGTGGCCTATGACACAGAGGAGCGGTGGATCACTGGGAACATCAACATTGTGCTGACTGACAGGAAACAGACATGCCAGGCAGAACAGTAGAGAGGGGTCTTAAACCAGCCCCAAAGAACATGAACAAGACGGGGATGCCCACTTTCATCACCACTCCTGTTCAATATAGTACTTGAAGTGCTAGCTATAGCGATCAGACAAGAAGAAAAAAAAGGCATCCACATTGGAAAAGAAGTAAAACTGTCCTTATTCACAGATGACATGATACTGTACATAGAAAACCCCAAGATTCCATCAAAAAACTACTAGACCTAATAAATGAATTCGGCAATGTAGCCAGATACAAAATTAACACCCAGAAATCTATGACCTTTTTATACTCTAATAATGAACTCACAGAAAGAGAAACTAAAAAACAATCCCATTTACCATTGCACCAAAAACATAATATACCTAGGAATAAACTTAACTAAGGAGGTAAAAGACCTGTACTCGGAAAACTACAGGACATTGAAAGAAGACATAAACAAATGGAAAAACATACCATGTTCATAGATTGGTAGAATCAACATCATAAATATACCCATACTACCCAAAGCAATCTACAAATTCAATGCAATCCCATTAAAATACCAACGGCATATTTCAAAAATCTAGAACAAACTCTCCAAAAATTCATCTGGAATAAAATTAAAAAAAGACCCCGAATAGCCACAGCAATCCTGAGAAAGAACAAAGTAGATGGGATCACAATACCAGATATCAAGCTATATTACCAAGACACGGTTCTCCAAACTGCCTGGTACTGGCACAAGAACAGACATATAGACCAATGAAACAGAACAGAGAACCCAGAAATTGACCCAAGCCATTATGCTCAATTAATAGTTGACAAAGGAGGCAAGAGCATACAATGGAGTCAAAACAGTCTCTTTAATAAATGGTGCTGGGAAATTTGGTCAGATCATGCAAAATAATGAAACTAGATCACCACTTACACCATACACAAAAACAAACTCAAAATGGCTAAAGGACTTGAATGTAAGACGGGAAACCATAGAAATCCTACAAGACTCCATAGGCAGCAAAATATTAGACATATGTCATAACAATATCTTTACCGGCACAGCTCCTAGGGCAGTGATGGTGAGCCTATGACACGTGTGTCAGAGGTGACACGCGAACTCATTTTTTTGGTTGATTTTTCTTTGTTAAATGGCATTTAAATATATAAAATAAATATCAAAAATGTAAGTCTTTGTTTTACTATGGTTGCAAATATCAAAAAATTTCTATATGTGACACGGCACCAGAGTTAAGTTAGGGTTTCTCAAAATGCTGACATGCTGAGCTCGAAAGGTTTGCCATCACTGTCCTAGGGCAATGGAGACTAAGGAGAAAATAAACAAATGGGACTACATCAAAATAAAAAGCTTCTGCACAGCAAAAGAAACCAACAAAACAACAAGAAAGCCAACTCCATGGGATAACATGTTTGCCAATGCTATTTCAGATAAGGGCTTAATCTCCATACAGTTTAAGAAAAGGAAGATAAACAACCCAATCAAAAAATGGGCAAAGGACCTAAACAGACATTTTTCGAAAGAGGACATAAGGAAGGCTAAGAGACATATGAAAACATGCTCAAAGTCACTAATCATCTAAGAGATGCAAATCAAAACAACAATGAGCTACCATCTCACACCTGTCAGACTGGCTATCATCAACAAATCAACACACAAGTACTGGCGAGGATGTGGAGAAAAAGAAACAATCCTGCATGGCTGGTGGGAATGCAGACTGGTGCAGCCACTGTGAAAAACAATATGGAGTTTCCTCAAAAAGTTAAAATGGAACTGCCATTTGACAGAGTAATCCCACTTCTAGGAATATATCCCAAGAAACCAGAAACACCAATCAGAAAGGATAGATGCACCCCTATGTTCATAGCAGCACAATTTACAAGAGCTAAGATTTGGAAACAGCCTAAGTGCCCATCAGCAGATGAGTGGACTAAAAAACTGTGGTACATCTACACAGTGGAACACTATCCTATCTAATAAGAGTAGTATGCAAATTGACCATCACTCCAACACATAAGATGGCCGCCCCCATGTGGACACAAATGGCCGGCAGGGGAGGGCAGTTGTGGGCAATCAGTCCAGCAAGAGAAAGCAGTTAGGGGCGACCAGGCCGGCAGGAGAGGGCAGTTAGGGGCAACCAGGCTGGCAGGGGAGGGCAGTTAGGGGCAACCAGGCTGGCAGGGGAGGGCAGTTAGGGGCAATCGGGCCAGCAGGGGAGCAGATAGAGTTCGATTAGGCTGGCAGGGGCTTGGTTAGGTTAGGGGATTATCAGGCTGGCAGGCAGGGGAGCAGTTGGGAGCCAGCAGTCCTGGATTGTAAAACGGATGTGCCAGATTGGAGAGGGTGCAGGCTGGGCTGAGGGACACACACCTCCCCACCACCCCCTTACCCCCTCCCCACCCCCGGTGCAAGAATTTCAGGTCTCTAGTGCCACTATAAAAAAGAAGGAACTTTTACTATTTGCAATAGCATGGAAGGAACATTATGCTAAGCAAAATAAGCCAGTTGAAGAAAGATAAATATCACATGATCTCACTCATATGTGGGATATAATGATCAACATAAACTGATGAATAAAAATAGATCCAGAGACAAATGGCAGGGGAGGTGGGGGTTAGAGATCAACCAAAGGACTTGTATGCATGCATATTAGCATAACCAGTGGACACAGACACTAGGGCGGTGGGGGCTTGCCCTCAGGGGTGGGAAAAGGACACGTATGCAAAACTTTAGACACACACAAAAAAAAAAATCACAAAGATCTAGATTTACTTTGCTATTGAGTGCTAAAAATGACTTTACCTGGTTAATGGAAGACTGAATAATAAGGCCTTTAAAAGTGAAATGGTTTTCTTTTTTTTTTTTTAATTTCTTTATTGATCATGATTTTCTTTTCATTGGCAAAACATCTGCCTCTCTTTGAAATAACTTGAGAATTTCTAATAAAAAATGGCAACTATTCAGAATTTAAACTTGAATGCTTATGGTCATAATCTTTTTTATTAAAAAATAAAACACAACACAACATAATTCTAGCTACTCAAACTTATAAGACATGTAAGAAAAAAGGAGCACAGGAGTAGGTACATGAAGACATTACACTCCCTGGAGCAGACAGCACCATCTAACCATCCTCCAAAATGCATACTCCAGATTAGAGATTAAAAGCCTTTAACAACCTTCTTCCATGCCTTCGCAACTCCCAGTGTGGTCCACAGACCACCGGAACCTTAACAACTTGGCATCTTATTAGAAACTAGTGAAAGAAAATTAGGAAAATGTATATGAAAATCTTCCTCCTGTCAGAGTCCGGGGCGCACCACAGGAACCAGAGTCAAGTCCCCACCCACCCACATGCGCCACAGGAACCAGAGTCAAGTCCCTGTCCACCCACATGCACCTTGAAATCACACGAGACCCAGACCTGGACGGCCACATCCCCATTGGGCTAGATCCAGACCTGGCCAGCCCCACCCCCGTCAAGCCCCGCCAGATGGTGGGTGCGGCCTCAGGTTGCCTGGCCCAGCGCTGGGGCGGGGCGCCGAGGGCCTGCCTGTCAAGCCCCACCAGGCAGTGGGCACAGCCTAAGGTCCCCTGCCCAACCCAGCGCCATGCAGCCTCAGGTCCCTGCTGATTGCTCGTTAAGGCTCGTTACGGGCACTCAGCCTTCACTGTGGGGGGCACTCAGCCTTCACTGTGGGCACAGCCATCTTTTGTTACGGAATCCCTGCCTCCACTGTGGGTGCAGCCATCTTGACCGTTATGGTGTGATGGTCAATTTGAATATTCCCTCTTTATTAGATAAGGTGCAGACTTCTGGACCCCATCCCAGAACTACCTCATCAGAATCTACATTTTAAGAAGATCCCCAGGTGATTACCATACACAGGAAAGTTTCAGAAGCTCTGCTGTGCACATTTGTTCTCCAACCCACACCTATTTCCTATCACTTTCTAATTTCAATTAGAATACAGGCAAAGGTAAAGATGAGGTGAAACCCCAATATGAATACTTCTAACATCTATCTGCTGTTGGCATTTCTCCTGTCAGAAATAGGAAATCTATATTAGTATACCCTGGGAAATCTTCACTTTGACGTCTCTTCACTGAGCTTAAATAAGTGATCAAATAGGATAAGTGAAAACAAGAAGAAAGGCAAGGCATTAAGAAATGTAAGTTCCACATGTGGTGTCAGGTATGTGGTGTCAGGCGAGTACTAGGCTTATTGGGGCAATCACTTTGTAAAGTACATAAATGTCTATTCGGTTTGTTCTACACCTGAAACTAATATAATTCTGAATGTCAACTGTAATCAGAAAATAAATTAATTTTTAATTTTTTTAATTTAGAAAAATGTTAGTTGTTAGAATAATTCCTTATGTGACACAGTCTTTCCAACCTTTATCCTCTGATTACCCAGCTTGGGCCAACTTCCCTTTAAAACATGACACCCAGAATTAAACATACATTCAACGTGTGAATAATATTCCAGAATAGGACAATATAGGCAGTAAGATCATTTCTACTTCTATGCACAAACCCAAAAATAAGAATAAATTTTAGCAGCCACATTACACTGTAGGATTTCATTAAGCTTGCAATGAACTATATCCTCCATAATGATTTTATTTGTTTCTTGGGGGGTAGAGGTTAATTTTTTCTATTACAATGCAACAAAACTCAAAGGAAGGCTCAAATCCAAGGACAATCACAGTTAAGGGGAAAAAACACACAAGACAGAAAGAAGGTGCAGGATCACATCAGTGCAAGTCACCATGTCTTCTACCCACATATGTTCATGGAGAAGGGATGGGGTTAAAGGGCATAAGCATAACTTAAACTGAGACTGTATTCAATGTATCTGAGTTCTCACCTACCCCAACCTCATTATACGAGAGATGCAAATCAAAACGACAATGCGGTATCACTTCACACCTGTCAGAATGGTTATCATCAACAAATCAACAAATGACAAGTGCTGGAAAGGATGTGGAGGAAAAGGAACACTTGTGCACTGCTGGTGGGAATGCAGACTGGTGCAGCCACTATGGAAGACAGTATGGAGTTTCCTCAAAAAACTAAAAATGGAACTCCCATTTGACCCCATGATCCCACTTCTAGGAATATATCCCAAGAAACCAGAAACACCAATCAGAAAGGATATATGCACCCCTATGTTCATAGCAGCACAATTCACCATAGCTAAGATCTGGAAACAGCCTAAGTGCCCATCAGCAGATGAATGGATTAGAAAACTGTGGTACATCTACACGATGGAATACTATGCTGCTGTAAAAAAGAAGGAACTCTTACCATTTGCAACAGCATGGATGGAACTGGAGAGCATTATGCTAAGTGAAATAAGCCAGTCAATGAAGGAAAAACACCACACGATCTCACTCATTTATGGATAATAAAGACCATTATAAACTTATGAACAAAAATAGATACAGAGGCAGAGCAGCCTCGAACAGACTGTCAAACTACAGCGGAAAGGCTGGGGAGGGTTGGGGGGCGGGGCGGGGGAATAAGAGATCAATCAAAGGACTTGTATGCATGGACATAAGACACTGGGGGGTAGGGAAGGCCAGGGGATTGTCAAGGGCGGGGAATAAAAGGAGACATATGTAATACTCTTTGTAATACTTTAAGCAATAAAACAATTTTTTAAAAAAATAAATAAAATAAAATATCTTCAGAGGACTCAAATACAATAAAAAACAGGGACACCAGGTCAATCAAACTTGCCAAACAGGCACAGGGCAGAGGACGATGCCCTTAGAGACCTAAGGGAAGCATATAAAAAGTGATAATGATGCTAATCATAGCATACATCTGCAGGAAGCTCACTACATGCTAGGCAGTGGGATCAGCACTAACAAGGATGGAACACTCTGCTCAGACCTGAGTGCAAGGTCCACACCACTGCTTCCTCCCCTTTAGTTCAAAGTGGTGGGAAAGGAAGTAATCATGAAGCCCTTAGTTATTTTTTAGAGGTGAGTTTCATTGTCTTGCCCAAAAGTCCCACAGCTGGGTATGTAAACAGGAGCTGGTGCTGGCTATCAGGTAGTCAGACGGTTCAGCAGGTGCCAGATCAGGAAGCAAATTTTAAAACTCAGAAATTTGTTATTAAAGAGGAAACATCAAATGTGTAACTCACATTGACTCCTAAATGAAAGCAAAATTACTGCTAATTTCAAGAGGTGAATGAAAATGTTATATGAAAAACAGAACAACTCAAGAGCAACAGCTCTAGCTACAGACTAGCAAATAAAGAGGGGAGGGAAAAGAAAGGGGAGGGATCTTATCTCACTGGCCTGTCCAACAATCTTGTGTAATAGAATATCAATTCTAAGGACATCATTCAAAGAATCCTTATGCAATTTTGTCCATATGTGAGTTTTTATTACGGTTTCAAATTCAGGACATCTTGATTTAGGAAAGGGAAAACAATGATTAAAAGACATGGGTTAGAGAGAAGCACATTTCTGATGAATTATTTTTAGCTTTCCAACAATTACAACTATTTTTAAATTAAATGGAGCCCAATGGAAGATAGTTAATTTCCAATCACTTGTGAGTAAACTGCATAGAGGCTCATCCATCACAGTTAGAGTGACCAAGTAATTTATCATCCCAACCGAGAGCACTGTTACTAATGATGTAGGACAATTGGTGGAAACTGGGACTCAGGTCAACCAGTGGTACTAGGTCCTTTCCAGCAGATCTGAATCCATTAAAGAAATGTCTACAAAACCATATAGATCACTTTTTAAAAAAGATTTTGTATTTATTTTTAAGGGGGTGGGGGGAGGATGGGAGGGAAACATCTATGTGACCATGAAACACTGACTGGCTGCCTCCTGCACACTCCTACTGGGGATGGAGCCCACAACCGGGGCACATGCTCTGACTGACTGGGAATGGAACCAGCAACCTTTTGGTGCACAGGACAACATCCAACCTGAGCCACAATGGCTAGGGCCAGAGATAATTTTTAATCAAATCACCAAATAAAAATAAAGGCAAAATCCAAGACATATGTACCAGGATACACACCTGTTTTAAATTGAAATCCAGAACCTCATACCAATGTTTTAAATGTCAACGTGCTTATTATAGAGAGGGATGGGGGAGCACAGGGGCAGGCGCAGTCACAGATGGCATCCGTTCCACAGAGAATGCTGCTGCGTCTACGGAGGAGCCACAGCATCAAAGGGTTGCCATTGCCTCTTATAAAGACAAGTGAATGGGGGAGTGGCTGGGGTATGGCGGTTGGAAGGAAGAGGATGTTCGGGTTCACACTAGGACGACTTTCTCCTTAACATGCAACCTCTTTATTAACATTCATCCAAGTGCCACGACAAGTAACAGTGAGTTATCGGAGCCACTGAATGAGTTACCAATATCCCACGTGCATAGGTCCTATTTCTACCCACCTTGCCACGACTCTGAGAGCGGAGAGATCTGTGACTTTCCACCCCTTTTAAAAAAGAAAATTAAGTGCAATGCCCAATTCCAATGAGCATCCCCCTACCCTAATATGGATTAACATGAAATGCCACATCGTGGGGAGGAGGGCCGTGGGTATGACTGACAGCTGCACAGAGCTGACTGATAAGAAAACAAAATTTGAAAGACTGGGTCCATGAGAAAGATGGAGAGTAAAAACTGACTTCCTTCAGGGAAAATTACTGTAAACCTCTGCATGAGTGTCTTTTACTTTCAAAACATGTTCGCATAAGCCTATTGTTAAATCATCCTGTATAATACAATTTGTTGCTGTCTGAAATGCAGATCACTTCCATCAACAGTTTGAGGAAAGAAAAATGAAAGCATCCAAAAAAAGGAGGTAGAGTCGATTCATGGCATGGATTCAATATGAACAAGGATTTACAGAGCCAAATAAATAAGGAGAAGAGAGGGAGAATATTAGAGAAAAATGTGGGCAGTTCACCTTAGACTTAGGCTAAAACTGTTGTTTCTTCCCTTTTAACAACATAGTATTTTCTCCACTGGAAATCTCTTCAGTCGACTCAATGATAACCCATTTTTCTAACTTCCATAAAATGGTTCAACTGTCAATACTCAAACATCATAGAAAAATCAGGGGAATACTCACACCTAGAAATAAGATAAGTGGCCAGGAAACCACTAACCTATGAACTTGTGAATGATATATTCTAAATTAAAAGCACTTCAAGCAGCAAATTTCCTCAGACAGACATGCTTCCCAGGATAAAATAAACGGTCTGAAAATGCTTACGCAAGGAGAGTTTTACTTCTTCCAAACTCCCACTAAATAATGTGTACTTATCTTTGATTACCGCCTATTTAAAAAAAAAAATAGGCTACAGTTGAAATTGGATTAAGAACTTCTGCTGAAAACGATTTATTGCATAACACAACTCTGACAGCCTGAATCTCCGGCCACCAACTGAGCCTTTATAAAAATCTGCTGGGCAGCTGCCAAGTCAGCTCTTTTGCGTCTGAGCATGTCAGACATTGCCGTTGTCAAGGCAGCAGCAGCATGGGCTGCAACATTCCCACTTCCCGGTTAAATGGTGCAGTCAGGGAACAGCAGCGAGGGCCACGCAACACAGCGTTCAGCCCTCCTGCAGCTCTTCGTCTGACAGTGTGTTGTCTCAAAAAAGACCTACGATCTACCTCAGGATTATCTCCAAGATTCCAGCAGAAATCTGGATTGACAATCTACTATCAGTGGAGGGAATAGGGGGAAGAAAATCTTAATAAGGGACGATTCAGTATCAGCAATTCCAACATGTGACCACCCTACAACTTCATTTGGGAATAAATTATTACAAGTAGGTTCTCAAAGGAATTCTAAGTAATTTGGATCTTTGAATCCTTTTTTATGTTCATCAGAATACCCCCAAAAAGTATATTCTGAGATGCACTAAACAACAGAGTAGCCAGTAGCCACATGTGGCTATTTACAATTAACTTAAAAATTAAGTTCCTTACCTTGTACTGGACACATTTCAAGTGCTCAATAGCCCATGTCTCCCAGAATGTTTCCACCATCCCATAAAACTCTATTGGACAAATATGTCCTAGAGTATATATTTGTATTTAGTTAGGATAGTTTCAATTGACTCTGTATTACTTGCCAGTGCATTTAATTATGTGCCTGAGATTCTTCAAAATTTGGACTACCTTTATGCCCCACTCAGGTTAGCAGGAAAATTCTGGAATAGCTGAATACCTTAAACAAGAAAATCAGAGTCTAAAGCAGGTAAAAAAAAAACAAAAAAAAAAACAACTGTATGAAGTACATATATTTAACCATACCACGCTCAGTCCTCTGCTACACCTGACCTCTCAATTTTGCAGGCAATACGAAATTCTGAGGATGCAGCATAAGATTCTTCACTCTACAAGTAAGCCCCTAAGACATACACTGCTTTAGTATGCCTTCAAATTATTTTCTAAGGAATCCCCTACAAAATAAATCCTCCAGGATTGCAACCAGACAAAAGCCAGCCCTACTAGCAGGGTGACCCAAACCACTGAGATTGATTGCTGCCTCACCTCCTGCCGGGCCACTCAAGGTCATGGGCCTGTTAGCCATGGCAAAGGATTTGGGCGATTTTTGCACTTCTGTTTCTTCCCCCAGACCCCAGGACACTGCTGGGGTCAATTTATGAGCTCAATTAAGAGCTAACTGTCTTACTTGCTTTTGTGGTTCAGCACTAACCCCCAACCAGGAAATAAGTGTGTATACATTCCCAAGGGACTGGCTATATGGTCATGCTACATTATAAACCATTAGTTTTATTTTTGGCCATTTAATGACAATTTTCAAGTTAAAGTATACAAATAAACCTTGTCCTTGGATTTAACACAAACTGACCTCGTGCCACTGTGTTCTGATACCCCTTACTCAATTTTCTCATATCCTCCAGCCCTCCCCAGAGTTAAGGACCACCCTGGGATTGGTTTGCACCCTGTCATTACAGGCGTGGGTCTCCAGAAACAACTTTAATGCCTTTTCCCCCTCCAAACAGCACTTTCCACTTATGACCATTGTAGATCATTGCGTAGCAGGCACATGCTACTTGTTTCTTGCACAAAGTCTCTACATTTTGGAACTATGAAGAATGATCACACAAACATTTCTAAGTGATGAACCTGAGATGCTGGCACAGAACTGCCTAGCATCCTGACTAGTGTGTGGCTCTAAAAGAGGTGTGGGGGATGTCCACCCAGCAGGCCATATGAGGCATGCGAAATCATTTGCTCTGGCCCAGCCAAGGCACTAGCGGTGAGTTAATTAAATGTTTGACCAAATATAGCAGGCTAATTTTTAGGTTGATAATTTTGTATGACCCATGAATGCAGTTATAAATACCCAAATGGTCCTCGGCTGAAAAACCATTCCCCACCCCTGCTCTAGAGTACCTGCCATCTGACTTATTCACATTTTTTTCCTCTAATACATACAGCACACAGTAGGCATTCAAAAACATTTCCTACGAGTGAACACTTATAAGCAGGCGGAAAGTGTAAAGAGAACAGTGGCTTCAAGATCTAGTTCTAGAATTTTTTCTTCAAGTGCAAAACAACCTCAGGGAGTGGTTGACAATTTATCCACTCCTGAGAAACACCTACAGGATAAAACGTGAATTGAGTTTCTCCCAGGTGATACGGTTCCTGAGACCACACCTTGAGAACCACAAGTGTACACCAACCTTGCAAGGGAAGTGACTTCCATCTCCTTTCCATGAAAACCATTCTCACTGCCATGAAAAACATAATCACCAAGTCGAATATGAGCTTTTTATTGGCAGCCTGACTCTTCCCTGGTTTTCCTGTTCCCTCGACCCTGCCACATTCTTCCCTTCCCTATCTCTAATTATGATCAAAATACCCACTGTCATTTTCTTGACAATCTCCTCCTTCCTCTCCCCCACCTCCTTGTGTGACTCTATCTCAATTTACCCTACTGCACCCTCCTGGCACCAATGGTTTGGAATCCTGAATAAGACTGGTACCTCCTTTCTCACTGTTCACAGTGAGAAATGTTGCCTGTCTCTCTAGTCCTTGGAGAAAGAAATAGAACAGGCTCTCATCTCCTGTCTTACAGAAGAAACTTCCAAAATGACTGCCACCAACCAATTCCTATTCCAAACATCCTTCCCACATTCTCTAACTTCTAAAAACACAACCACACTGCAACAGAATTACTTCCTAAAACCATCATTCCATGTCACTCCTTCCCCTACTCATTAAGCCTTCCATGGTTCCCTATGGCTACTATAGGACCTACAAAAACTCTTATCATTAAGGCACTTAATTTCCCCTGCATTGACCAACACCCCTAACTGACAAGGCGTGAGCATCTCAAGTAGAGACAACAGCTCTCATCTTTGTATCCCCATCTCAAAACAAACACAAGGAAACAGGACTACTGGTGTTGATCATGACTTCAAAAGTAATCCAAAAGTAAATAAAGGACAGAGTTCCTCAATAGACATGCATCAAGTCCATTTCTCAATTCTCTTTTACTTATCAATACTTTAGTACCAAGAAATACATAAACAGTCAATTGTGCTCAATTTACCAGTTTCAGTGTTAACTCACAGCTCTTGGTTTTATATTGCACAGAATGCATGACTCTGTGACCAGGACTGTTAGTACAAAATACCAGTTGTATTCAAACTGATATTTCCTACAAGTTAATCTATTCATAGTCCAAAGGCAAGATGTATCTATATAACTGTTGCACAATAGTTTGCAGAGATCACAAACTGCTACCTGAACAAAACTGAAAATCTTCACTGGTTCCTGCATCCAAGCCAGTTCTAATAGTTCTTCTTTCATGCAGGGTGGCATTTCCTGCAGTCATTTAGCTCTGTAAAGCCTGATGTACCAGTGTGTGGGTTCAATGAAAAGACTGGTGTTTGCCTATGGACTGACAAAGCTCCCACCAAAGTCATGAAGACTGACACCCCACCCTGAAAAAGTGTAGTGGAATATGTATATCCCATCTTAAAACAAAGCTGTTAGGGGAAGCAAATAGGGCTATCTAGAAGCAAATTTATGATTCTTCCTATGTTGACATTTCACAATGGCACAGAAACAAAATGTATGTTATGAACACAGTGGATGTAAGCAGAAGTTCACCATTCACACTTCAGGCAGTGTGTGTGAAAGAACAAAGCAGAAGTGGGGAGATGACAATTTTACTCTAACTGGGGAACCACTGGAGGGTCCCGAGCAAAGAAGTAACAGAATTTAATGTACATTTTAAAGCTCCCACAGGCTATGTGGAGGATGAAATCTTTTGGGGGGAGGAGGGAAGAGAAGCAGAGAACCTTGTGGCAAGTGCCTATACCAGAGGTGAGGACAAGGTTGGTAACAAGAAGGTATGACAACTGGTTACATTCTAGAAACTTTAAGAAGGCTGAGCCAACTGATTGCTGAAGTGGAAGGTATGAAGAAGAGTCAGATAACTCCAAAAAATTTCATCTCACTAAATGGAGCCACCTCTGGGAAAAAGGAGAGTGTTTCTGAAAAGAGCACTTTGGAGCAGAGAGGGGGAACCAATTCTTTAGTTTATGGATGTGCTGAGTTTGAGCTACCTATACAGACCCTACAGGAGATGTCAGAGTTCAGGCCATGTGTCAGAGCTAGAGATGTGAATATAACCAGAAGTTTAAAAATCAAACCTAGAATCAAACTCTATGTACCCTAATTTATTGAAGGGGGGGAAAAAAGTTTTCCTATTTATTTACCAGGTAGGCCTGAAGTCAGGGAAGAGCTAGCTGACCTCAAAAAGTAAGACTATGGCTAAGATTGAGTCTTAGGAAAAATGATGCTTAAAAATAAAGAATGAATGAAGGGAGAGGGCTGAATTTGGAAGGAATAAAAGGAATGTGTCACTTACTCACAAGTCGGTCTATAAAAATCTACATTTGACACTGCAGACCAAACTGACAAGTGATGGAGTGTCAAAGATGTGGCAATGGAGGCTGTAGAAATCCAATCCACTGCTCAACATAGGCCATGCTGCCCATCAGTTGCTGCTGGTAAGAAGTTCTATTTGACCAAGTGAAGTCATAAATCAACTCAATTTCTGTCTGTCACACACACACACACACACACACACACACACACACACACACTAAACACAGACACCCCTTCTTATATGTAGGCTTCATGTGTAAGTAAGAAAAACGACAGAGGGGGATGACTGAGAACACACTGGCTTTAAACCCACTCTCACAGGTAGTCAAAATATGTTCGTTCACAAGATACCCTGTGGGCAACACTGTGGCTACGCAAACAAGTTTGTGAGTGGTCACAAATCGCAGAGATTTGTGTGGAGGTGAGACAAACTACAACCTGTTTTCTCTCCAATCCCTCCAAAAAGGATCTAGAGCAGTTACTTCTGGTTGCCTGCTACTGGGAGGACCAAAAAGGGCAGAGCAATACAAAGCCCAAAGAAGTAAACCCTAAGACTTGGAGAAAGAACACAGAAAAGCATTCCCACCAAGTAACCAACATTTTCACTTTACCCACCTAGGTAGGAGTGGCGCTCCTTTGCCATACCTATTGTGCTTTCTCCTCGAATTTCTCCTTTAGCAAACCCTGACCTCCTAAAGTAAAGATTCTCTCTCCTTACAATATTCTTCACTAATAAAACCAGACACCCGTATTCCTATCTGCATAACAAGTACTTCTCATATCCATTGCTGGGGATTCGAATTCAAGTTTGAGCAGCACTAGAAACGCTACCCTGGAAATCCCCTGGGAAGCTTTATCAAATGCAGCCCTCACAACCACCTGACTGAACTGGTCATGGGTGTGGCCTGTGCCCCGAGATTTTGATAAACTCAGACTCATGGCTCCAGAACTGAGTCCTGACCTCCACCTAGTGATTCTCCCACCCTTGAGAGAACCAATCTGACTGCATCACAATTAAATCTGGAAAACTCCCTAACATCAAGTCTGGTACACATCAGAAGCTTAGTAAGTAACTGTTGAGGGAATGAATCATAAAAAAAAAAAAAAGAAGAAGAAGAAGAAGGAGGAGGAGGAGGAGGAGGAGGAGGAGGAGGAGGAGGAGGAGGAGGAGGAGGAGGAAATCCATACAACTAAGGAAAACAGGTAAGTATTTCAATAGAGCACACAGATTGTCTTACTACACTTTTTATTTTCTTGACATTAATTCTCCAATATGGAGAAAAACAAAGAGTTTAGCTGATACCGAAGCTTTCTTTCCCTGAAACATAAAACAAGCACTTACTCGCTTCAAGGAATTGAATCCAACTGCTATAAACTACTCAAAGCTTCTGTACCTCAAGCTGAATGAGGAAAACCCTCATATCTATGAGTCAGAGAGAAGTTCAGATTTGCCAGTAATAAGTAGAATAATGTCTCGGTAGATGTATGGGAAAATAGGATATGATTGCTCGCTGGATTAATTATACCAGGAGGGAAAGGCAGGCCATGTTTGACCCAATGTCCCATTATTGAGAACTAAGAGGGGGGAAAACCCTTTATGTTGGTCTGATCAAATAATTGAATTGATACCCCTCCCCTGGGAACTCACCTTTAGGCTACTTCACAATGGACATTCCACTTGCTTAGAACACATTCCACTTGCTAAGACCATCATCTCTCCCCTCTGGAGTTTCCCAGAACCCAGACCTGCACAGAGAATTCTCTGCCCAGAAAAAGCCCGCCTAGAGTCCTTTAAAACCCTCTGACTCCCCCACTCTTTGGGCGCTGGTGCCATTTGGGGGCTGAGCCCATTTGGTACCCAGATGATGTAATCTATAATAATAAAAGTGTAATATGCTAATCAGATCGGGCGTCCTTCCTTCCAGACAAAGCGGGCGGCAGCAGAGGTCCCCAGCCATGGCAGCAGCAGGCAGGGGCCAGGCCCAAGGCCCTTGCACAAATTTCATGCATCTAATAAATACATAATTCTTCACCCTTTTTGGCCTTGTGCGCTCCTCCTTTGGTGACCCTAACACTTTGCAGTGGTTCTCAACCTTCCTAATGCCGCGACCCTTTAATACAGTTCCTCATGTTGTGGTGACCCCCAATTTCATTGTTACAAATTGAACATAATTAAAGCATAGTGATTAATCACAAAAACAATATGTAATTGTATATGTGTTTTCCGATGGTCTTAGGCGACCCCTGTGAAAGGGTCATTCGACCCCCAAAGGGGTCGCGACCCACAGGTTGATAACCGCTGCTTTATAGGTTCTTTGAGTTCTTCTCATTTACCCAAAACTCAAGTTCTACAGAATTAACACAGCCACAGTTTTCCTTCCTCTTCTTGTGCCATGACAGCAGGGGCTCTCAGGCTCTACACTGTGAAATCTCCCACCCACTTTAACATATAAATCCATTTTTGTTCCCAGATAAGTGAACTTCTAGAATACTTTGAGACTGGGTTTGCCTGCTTGCTCCCTTTTTATTCCCAACATTCCCGGGTTATAAAGGTAGCAGCTCAAAAAGACCTCCACTCCACACACCAGAGAAAATAGATGCAACAAATGGATTTCATCCTTAAAATCGATGGAGAAATGCTTAAAGGGGGAAAACCGGATGGAGGGGGCAGGGAAGGGGAAGGGATTCTACACAAAATAAAAAAAAATTTAATAGCCAATTGGGGTGTGACAAACTTTTCAGAGCAGTTTACAAAAGCCCTGACCTCAAAGAAAACTCTTTCCAATTTTAACATACATGCCCACACAAAGAAACACACAGCAGGCACTCCCCGAGAGCCAAAATAAAATGCTCTCTAGTAATTACCATAAATAGAAAAGGAGATGGACTTCCTGATTCAGAGTACAGAGTAAGAGAAAAACCACCAGCAACAAAAACATCATAAACAAAATTACATGGCCAACAATAAACTGGGAGGAGAGTGGAATTGCTTCTCACTGAGATGCAAGAAAACACAACTGGAAGATGCTTAAATAAGAGAAGGGGACATCCATGAGCTGGAGAGGATATAGTGTGCCATTAAATTCCTTAAATACAAAAATAGAACCTGATGACAATACAGTTTCTGTAGCACAAAAAGAAAAGTTTCTGAAAAATCCAACGAACAAACTATTGCTTAATATTTTTTTTTTTTCAAGGCTGAAGTAGATTTTATTAGCCTTCATGTACAGGTAGGGTACCCAGGAGATCAGCTTTCCAGAGATTTTCAGCTTTTAAGTAGTAGATCTAAAACCCATCTTTTTGACTAAAAGTCCTGGATAACATTTAGCCGTGTGCCTCTTTTGGCTTTGCTGCTGGTCTGAGGTGGGGAATTGTGAATCCCATTTATTCATGCAAAGCCGCGCACGTGTGTGTGTGTGTGTGTTTTACAAAAAGCAAATCCAGGTCAGGATAGCCTGAGGTTTAAGAGGCAAAAATCTCACTCATCGATTCCCTCTCTTGCTCCCTCAATAAGTATTTATGGCGCACTTGGGTATTCCAGGCAGGGCGCTGCCTTGGCCCCAGGATAGAGAACGGTGAACTGGAGAGGCATGTGTGCTCCTCTAACCATCACCTGCTCCTGATTTTACTGTTTCGTGGGCGAGGCTTTCAGAGAAGCAGGAACTGAACGGATCAACCGGGGGATGACTTCGGCCCGGCAGCTCGGGAGCCAGGGGAGGAGGCGCTGAGCAGCTCGGTGGTCGGGGCAGGCTCCCCGGAGGCAGTCAGCGGTGAGCCCGGGCCGGGCGCGCGGGAGGATCTCCAGGTCCCGCGGCTTCGGCTTCGGTAGGGAATGGAGAGCTGGGGCCGGGCCGGGAGCCGGGCTGGCCGGGGAAGGGAAGGTGAGGGCGGCGGGGGCGGAGGCCCCGGCGAGGGCGGCGGGGAGTTAGGGTATTGCTTAATATTTGAGACAGAATTTATTTCTCAATATTTTGAACATTGATTATTTCACCTAAATTTGGCCCAAAATTTTCCAATCAATTCCAATTTCTTGGAATTTTTTAAATCAATAAATATAATTACTTAGAGAGATTCTCACTTAAAAACCACATGAGAGCTTCCAAATACCTCTCAAACACATAAGCACTTGTCCATCAACTTTGACCACATTGCCCCATTGTAATTATGATGTTATCAATTTCAGATTATGATTCGAGTTCATTGACATGCACTGTTTAAATCACAGCCATAATCAATATGTTATTAAAGACAGGGAGCAGCCGAAACCGGTTTGGCTCAGTGGATAGAGCGTCGGCCTGCGGACTGAAAGGTCCCAGGTTCGATTCCGGTCAAGGGCATGTACCTGGGTTGCGGGCATATCCCCAGTAGGAGATGTGCAGGAGGCAGCTGATCGATGTTTCTCTCTCATCGATGTTTCTAACTCTCTATCTCTCTCCCTTCCTCTCTGTAAAAAAATCAATAAATATATTTTAAAAATAAATAAATAAATAAATAAAAATAAAGACAGGAAGCATAGTAAACATAAAATAACAAATGAACAGCATAAAAAATAAATCTACACACTTGCCTTATAATCCTCACTAGTATGTAAACTATACTCATCTGACCAAGAATTGTTCTTTTATAAAAAAACAACAGAGCCCGGCCAGTGTGGCTAAGTGGTTGAACGTCGACCTATGAACCAGGAGGTCATGCTTCAATTCCTGGTCAGGGCACGTGCCTGAGTTGCAGGCCCGATTACGCAGTGTGGGTCATGCAGGAGGCAGCAGATCAATGATTCTCTCTCATCACAGATGTTTCTGTCTCTCCCTCTCTGAAATCAATTTTTTTTAAAAAAAATTTTAAGATAGTCATTACTGCAAAATCTAGTATTTATATAGTCGGCCCTCCATGTCTGTGAGTTCCACATTCTCAGATTCAACCAACCTCTGATAGAAAATACTCAGAAAAAAGAATGCTGTTTCTGCTGATGTATACTATAAAGTTAGGTTGAAGACGGCTATGCCTGCTTTAACTTTATTCACAGCATTTATCACCCATAAAATTCATATTTGTTAGAGTATATATTATACGGTTTCCATACTAAATTAGACCTAAAAAGGCCCTAAGTCAATAGAAGGAAAGAAATAAAGATTAGAGAAGAAATAAACGAAATAGAGAATAAAAAGAAATGAAACTAAAGAGGCAAAATTAAGAAGTGGTGTTTTGAAAAAGAGAAACAAAATGGATGAACCTTTAGCTTGACAAACCAAGAAAAAGAGGACTCAAATAAATATAATCAGAAATGAAAAAGATGTTACAATTGACACAACAGAAATAAAAAATCATAGACTACTATGAACAATTATCCATCAACAAATTAGACAATCTAAAATGGATAAATTCCTAGAAACATACAAGCTACTCAGACCAAATCATGATGTAATAGAAAATCAAAACCAACCAATTACGTGTAAGGAGATTCAATCAGTAATCAAAAAACCTCCCAATAAACAAAAGTCTAGTACAACCAGCTTCGCTGGTGAATTCTACCAAATACTCAAAGTGTTCCAAAACATAAAAGAGGAGCGAAGTCTTCAATCTCACTTTACAAGGCAGACAGTACCCTAATATCAAAACCAGACAAGGATGCCACAAGAAAATTACAGGCCAACACCCATGATGAACATAAATGCTCAAACCAAATTCAACAAAGGGTTTAAAGGATCATACACCACAATCAAATGCCATTTATTCCAAGGATGAAAGGATGGTTCAACATCCACAAATCAGCCAATGTGATATATACCACATTAACAAAATAAAAGCTAAAAACCATATGATAATCTCAAAAGAGGCAGAAGTGGCATTTGACAATATTCAACATACATTTATAATATAAACTCTCAACAAAAGAGGTATAGAAGAAATGTACCTCAACATAATAAAGACCGTATATGACAAACCCACAGCTAACACCATACTCAATGGTGAAAACCTGAAAGCTTTTCCTCTTAGAGTCTAAGATCAGGAACAAGGGTACCTACCCACTCTCATCACTTTTATTCAACACTAAGGGTCCGGCACACAAAATTCATGCACAGGTATGGTCCCTAGCCCTGACCTGCGATCAGGGCCGGCCCCACCCCCTGCCACCACCCATCCCTAGTCCCCTGATCACCATTAGGCAATCAGAGTCTGCTGGCTGGGGGAGGGACCAAGAGGTTGGCCATTCCCGGCCTCTCACTAGCCCCGCCCCCACGCCACTGCCAGTTGCCCTCTGTGTGTGGGGTGACCAGCAGGGTGGGGGCCTTGGCCTGGAGCCGCCCACATCCGCCACCACCCACTTCCAGTTCCCCATTCCCCACCAGGGAATTGGAGCCTGCCAGCCAGGGGAAGGGACTGAGAGGTTGGCCATGATCGGCGCCTACGGGCTGGGGGCAGCTCCTGCATTGAGCATCTGCCCCTGGTGGTCAGTGTATGTCATAGAGACCGGTCATTCTGCCTTTTGGTCAATGTGCATATTACCCTTTTATTATATAGGACTAGAGGCCCAGTGCACAAAAATTTGTGCACTCGGGGGGAGGGGGGGGGAGGGAGGGTCCCTCAGCCCAGCCTGTGCCCTCTCGCAGTCTGGGACCGCTCGGGAGATAACGACCTGCTGGTTTAGGCCTGCTCCCGGGTGGCAGAGGGCAGGCCCAATCCCTAGGTGCAGCCCCTGGTCGGGCTCAGAGCAGGGCCGATTGGGGGGTTGGGGCACCGCCCCCTGTCACACTCAAGGCAGGGTCGATAGGGAGGTTGCAGCGCCACCCCTGTCACACACAGAGCAGGGCCCATCAGGGGGTTGGGGAGCTCACCCCTGTACGCACAGAGTAGGGCTGATAGGGGAGTTGAGGCACCGCTCCCTGTCACACACACAGCAGGGCGGATCGGGAGGTTGCGATGCCACCCTCAGTCACGCTCAAGGTAGGGCCAATTGGGGGCTTGGGGCACCTCCCCCTGTCACACTCAAGGCAGGGTCGATGGGGAGGTTGAGGCGCCACCCCCTGTCACACACAGAGCAGGGCCAATCAGGGGGTTGGGGCGCTGCCCCCTGTCACGCACAGAGCAGGGCCCATCAGGGGGGTTGGGGCTCCATACCCTGTCACGCACAGAGCAGGGCCCATCAGGGGGTTGGGGAGCTCTCCCCTGTCACGCACAGAGCAGGGCGGAACAGGGGGTTGGGGCGCCACCCTCTATCACCCACAGAGCAGGGCCGATCAGGGGGTTGGGGCGCCACCACTTTCACACTCAGGGCAGGGCCGATGGGGAGGTTATGGCTCTACCCCATCATACACAGAGCAGGGCCTGTGGAGGGGGGGTTGGGGCACCGCCCTCTATCACCCACAGAGCAGGGCTGATCAGGGGTTTTGGGCGCCGCCACTGTCACACTCAGGTCAGGGCCGATGGGGAGGTTATGACTCTACCCCATCACACACAGAGCAGGGCCCGTGGGAGGGGGTTGGGGCGACGCACCCTGTCACATACAGAGCAGGGCCGATCAGGGGGTTGGGGCGCCGCACCCTGTCACACACAGAGCCGCAGGGCGATCAGGGGGTTGGGGAGCTCCCCCCTATCAGGCACAGAGCAGGGCTGATAAGGGGGTTGGGGCACCTTCCCCTGTCACAAACACAGCAGGGCAGATAGGGAGGTTGTGGCCCCGCCCCCTGTCACACACAGAACCGCAGGGTGATCAGGGGGTTTGGGCGCTGCCCCCTGTCACACTGATCCCAGTGCCGGGAGGCCCCGCGGCTCTGCTGATCCCGGTGCTGGGAGGCATATTACCCTTTTACTATATAGGATAGAGGCCTGGTGCACGGGTGGGGGCCGGCTGGTTTCCCCTGAAGGGTGTCCTGGATCAGGGTGGGGTCCCCACTGAGGTGCCTGGCCAGCCTGGGTGAGGGGATGATGGCTGTTTGCAGCTGGTCACACACCCTTCAGGGTGGGGATGCCCACTGGGGTGCCTGGCCAGTCTGGGTGAGGGGCTGAGGGCTGTTTTCAGGCTGGCGGGTGACTGAAGCTCCCAACCGCTCCTTTTTTTCTTTTTTTTTAATTCTGGGCCAGCTTTAGCTCTGGCTCCAGCTCTGAGGCCTCTGCTGCTGAAAGCAGGTATCTGGTTTGTTTGGGTTCTATAATCGATACACTGTATCAACTCCAGCTCTGAGATCCCAGCGGCTGAAAGCAGGTTTCTGGGGTTTTGTTTAGCTTCTATATTTGTAACAATGTTTCAAACTGCAAGCTCAGAGGCCGGCAAGGCAGGCGGGGAACGTTGGTTTCCTCCGTCACTGAAGCAAGCAAGCCTCATGTTAGTTTCAAGCTGCCTGGCTGCCGGCCGCCATCTTGGCTGGCAGTTAATTTGCATATCTCGCTGATTAGCCAATGGGAAAGGTAGCGGATGTACGCTAATTACCATGTTTCTCTTTTATTAGATAGGATAGTATTGGAAGTACTAGCCAAAGTGGGCATCCAAATTGGAAAGGAACAAGTAAAACTGTGACTACATGCTGACACAATAATTTGCATAAAAAACCTTAAAGACTCTATGAAAAAACTATTAGGACTAATAAATTCAGTAAAGTTGCAAGATACAAAAGCAATACACAAAAAATCTATTGCATTTCTATACATTTCTAATGAATTATCTAAAAGGGAAAAAAATATCATTTACAATTGCATAAAAAAGAATAAAATATCTAGAAAAAAAATTAACAACAGAAGTGAAAGACCTATATGTTGAAAAGAAAAAGATATTAAAGAAATTGAAGAAGATTCAAATAAACAGAAAGATATTCCATGCTCATGAATTGGAAAAAGTAATATTGTTTAAATGCCTATATCAGTGGTCAGAAAACTGTGGCTCAGGAAACTGCGGCTCGCGAACCACATGCGACTCTCTGGCCCCTTGAGTGTGGCTCTCCCTCAAAGTACTGACTTCTGCGCATGGGCCACGAAGTTTCAATCACACTGTACATGCGCGCCCGCAAGTGGTATTTTGTGGAAGAGCCACACTCAAGGGGCCAAAGAGCTGCATGTGGCTCACGAGCTGCAGTTTGCCAACCACTGGCCTATACTATCCAGAACAATCTACAAATTCAATGCAATCCCTATCAAAATTTCAATGACATTTTTCACAAAAACGTAACAATCCTGAAATTTGTATGCAATCATGGAAGATCTTAAATAACCAAAGCAACCTGGAGAAAGAACGAAGCTGAAGACTTCACACTCTTTGATTTCAAACTATATTACAAAGCCATAGTAATAAAAAACAGTATGCTAATGGCATAAAAACTAGCATAGACATCAAAGGAACAAGAGAGCCAAGAAATAAGCCCATATATAGATGATCAATTAATTACAACAAAGAAGCCAAGAACATACAATGAGGAAAGAACAGTGCCTCCAATAAATGATTTTGAGAAAAACTGAACAGCCACATACAAAAGAATGAAACTGGAGCACCATTTTACACCTTACACAAAATGGGTTATCAAATTTGAATCTGACACCAAAAGCAAAATATAAAAGTAAAAAATATACATCAAACTAAAATGCTTCAGGAAAACATCAACAAAATGAAAAGACAACTTACTAACTGGGAGAGCATATTTGCAAATTATATATCCGACAGGGAAGACATGAAAAGATGCTCAACATCATTAATAATCAGAGACATGCAAATCAAAACCACAATGAAGTATCACCTAATAACTATTAGAATGGTTACTAACATAAAAATCAGAAATAACAAGTGTTGACAAGAATATGGAGGTTCCTCAAACATTAAAAAACTACCATCTACTCCAGCAAGATACTTACATCCCCATGAGACACACACACACACACACACACACACACACACACACACATATCCTAATATATAAAAGCCCAGGGTTGTAACAACCAACCATGACCAAAGGCTGACCAACCCAGAAGTCCAGCACTGACTGCCCCACTGCAGGCTGGTGACCCAGCACTGACTGCCCAGGCGGCTGAGACCCAGAGAGAGAGGCAGGGTCTGATCCGCAGCCTCAGTGGCAGCTGTTGATCAGTACTTGCCTTTCTCTTTCTCTCCCTCTTTCTTTCCCGGCTTTGCCAGCAGCCGGGCCTTTCATTCTCTCCTGGCCTCTGCAGAGGCTGCTGTTCAGCCCCGCCTCTCTGATCAGTCCTGGAGATAGGCCTGGAGATGCTGACTGGCATAGAAACCGACCAATCAGAACCAAGTGTGGGTGCTGTGAAAAACCAATGGCTGTCTAGGAGGCAGAGCTTTTGACACTGACTGGCATAAGAACCAACCAATCAGAACCAAATCTCGCTGCTGTGGGGAGCCAATGGATGCCTAGGAGGCAGAGCTTTTGACGCTGACTGGCATAGAAACCAACCAATCAGAACCAAATTGGCCAGCAGAGGAGGGCAGTTGGGGGTGAGATCAGGCCTGCAGGGGAGGGCAGTTGGGGGCAAGATCAGACTGGCAGGAAAGGGCCATTGGGGGAGAGATCAGGTCGGCAGGGGAGGGCAGTTGGGGGCGATCAGGCAGGCAGGTAGATGCAGTTAGGGGCAACCAGGCCAGCAGGGGAGGGAAGTCAGGGGTGATCAGGCAGGCAGGCAGAGGCAGTTAAGGGCAATCAGGCAGGCAGGCAGGTGAGCAGTTAGGAGCCAGCAGTTCCAGATTGCAAGAGGGATGTCCGACTGCCGGTTTAGGGATCAGACCTAAACCGGCAGATGGACATCCCCCAAGGAATCCCCAGTTGGACAGAGTGCAGGCTGGGCTGAGGAAGCCCCCCCCCCCCGCATGAATTTCATGCACTGGGCCTCTAGTATATATATAAAACTCTAATATGCAAATAGACCGAAAAGGCAGAACCAAATAACTGAACAACCAGTCGTTATGATGTGTGCTGACCACCAGGGGGTGCACACAGAACATGGTGTGTTTCAGCAGCAGGCGGCAGAGCGTGGAACATGGCAGGCGTCAGCCGTGGTGGGATGGTGGAGAAGGTGAGCGGTGGCACCAGACCAAGGCAGGGCACTGGTTGCTGTCATCAGGGCAAGCCTCTGGTAGTTACTGAAAATTCTTTGCTCCCACACGCCACAGTCCCACCTGGCATTCACACCTGCTGCTGGTGCCAGCCCTGCTCACACCCGCTGCCAGTGCCAGAGCCAGAGCCACTGCTCGAACCTGCTGCCAGTGCCCGGCACCAGCCCCAATAGCTCGGCACCATCAGCAGGTGTGAGCAATGGCTGCCAGCCCCAATCACCCCTCAGGGCTGCTCCACCTCCCCCTGCTCACGATTGGTGATTGGGGCAGCAGCTGCCACTCGCACCCACTGATGGGCCAGCCCTGCTCGCACCGGCTGCTGGTGCCGGCCTCAATCACTCCACGCTGCCAGTGGATACGAGAGGAGCTGGCGCCATTAGTGCGTGGGAGGGACAGCAGCGGGAGCAGGGCTCCCGGCAGACAGGGGACCAGGGGCCATAGCGGGAGGGGCCGGGCGGGGATGCAGAGGATGGGCCGAGACCCACCCCTGTGCCCACCGCAGCCCACACAGTTCCTTTCAAGGTGCACCAACGAATTCCTATACTGGGCCTCTAGTCCATAAAAAAGAATGAAATCTTGTATTTGCAACAACATGGATGGATCTCAAGGACATTATGTTAAGACAGAGAAAGACAAATACATTATATTAAGACAGGGAAAGAAAAACAAATATATGATCTCTCACAAGCAGAATCTTTAAAAAAAAAAAAAAAAAACCTTATAGATGAGGAGGGAGAAATGGGTAATCTGGGTTTTTTTTGTGTTTTCAGTTTAAACTGATTGAATAGTTTATAGTATAAATAATGTGTTAACTTTCTTCACAGCATTTATCACCCATAAAATTCTCATTTTTTGGGTTATGTATCATATGATTTCCTTACTAAATTACTGACTGAATTCTACAAGTAATGTTATAACAACTGTATATGCAACATTCAGTATATTCAAGTTGGTTTTCTAGGGTGATAGAGAAATAAGTTAACTCCTATAGCTAACAAATTCAAGCTGAACCCTTCCCTAATCCCCCTATAAAAACCAATTGACTAAAATCATGGGAGTCTGGCGCTACTTACTACCTGTGTGATCTTAAGGAATTTACTTCACCTGTACATGCCTGTTTCCTTAACTGTAAAATGAATGCCCATGGCATATATAACACTGTGTCTGGCACATAAGGCTTTAATGAGTGGCAACAGCAACAGCAACATCATGTCTACCCCCTCTCTGTTAATGAGGGACAAAGGAACAAAGAAAACATTTAGCCTATTTTCCTATTGAGGCTGTTAACAATAACCACAAACTAGTGCCTTAAAACACTTTATTCTCTTAAAGTTCTGGAGGTTAGAAATGCAAAATCAGTTTTGCTGGGCTAAAGTGGAGGTACTGGCAGGGCCGGCTTCTTCTGGAAACTCTGAGGGAGAATCCAATTCCTTGCCTTTTTCAGCTTCTGGTGGCTGCCTATACAGGTATACTTCATTTTATCGCTTCACAGGTGCTGCAAATTGAAGGCAAAGCCCTCCATCAGCAAAAAGACTATGACTCACTTTATTGTGATGCTCACTTTAATGCAGTGGCCTGGAACCAAACCTGCAATATTTCTGAGGTATGCCTGTATTTCGTGGCTTGTGGCCCCTTCCTCTACCTTCAAAGAATCATTCCAACCTCTCTACTCTGTTTTCACATCTTTTTCTCTCCCTCTGATCAGCTTACCTCTGTTTGATAAGGACTCTATCATTATACTGGCTCTACCTGGATAACCCAGGATCATCTCCCCATCAGAAGATCCTTAGCTTTATCTTAACAACAAAGTCCTTTTCACTATATAAAACAACAGGTCCCAGGGATTCGGACTTGAATATATTCAGGGGTCATTCTACCATCCACCAGAAAGTGCATGTTGCTATCTTCTACACCTTTGATTAAGAGAGCAAATGCTGCAGTTGAAATATTTCATTGCTGACCACTGTAATGCATACTGGGATTAATTTGCTGGGACTTAAGAGGGAAATGCCACCTTAAGCTATATATATACATATATATATGGATGTTGAAGAAAAATGAGTGTCAGAATTTTTCCCCATTTCTTTTTCTCATAGTGTGTACATACAATCAGTTCCCTGAGTCCCCCACTAATTAAGTAGGAACACCTGAGTAGGTCAACAAGCGTGGGTGGAAGGCTGAGGCAAAACTACCATCTCTCAAAGCTTATTATGTTACCCTAGAAACAGAAAAGTAATTGAGTATTTTGATTGAAAAGATGTTTTTTTCTGTACTGAAATCATGGGGTAGGGAAATGGTAAAATGGCTAAAGGATTTTACTATTGCTCTAACTTCTCAATAAAGAGGAAAAACATGAAATGCACATTGGGAACTGGATCATTTGATGTGAGAGGTTCTTCCCTTCTAAGTCTGCTATGGCTTGCTAGAATTTTACATTTTTTTATTTTGTTATTCAAAAACAGTCTTTCCTGGATAATGATCTTTATCTTTTTCTAAACAAAAAGAATTTTTTTCAATATTCTAACTACTCTTTTTAAAGGAGCACTAAATTAGAAATTTAAATGAGAGATACAAACTTTCCTTAAATTATTTTATTAAAAGTGTTGAAACTTGCTCAGAGATAACAGATAGTATGACATAACTTAATATTAAGATTTCTGCTTTAAAATATACAGATAAATAATAAACAGATGAAAATATGCTTGATGGCATTAGTCATTAGGGAAATAGAAATCATTATCAAATGGAACGCTACTTCATAACTGCTAGGGTGACTATAATCAGAAAGACAGACAATAAATGTTGACAGGAATGTGGAAAGATTGGATTCCCTCACACAATGTGGTGCCCAGCCAGCATGGCTCAGGGCACATGCCCTGGTTTCAGGCTTGATCCCCGGTGTAGGGCATGCAGGAGGCAGCCAATCAATGATTTTCTCTCATCACTGATGTTTCTCTCCTTCTCCCTTTCCCTCTGAAATCTATAAAAATATTTTAAAATAAAAATAAAATAACAGTCTAGCTATATTCCTCAACAGGTTCAACTAAGTTACCATGTGACCAGCAGTCCACACCTAGCTATATATCCAGGACAAGTGAAAACATGTTCACCTAAAAACTTGTACACCAATGTTCACAGCAGCATTATTCATGATGGCCTAACTGTCACATCAAAGGATGAATGTGACATATCCATAAGTGGAACTGTTTGGCAATAAAAAGGAAGCATTGATATCTCAATAAAGTTGGCTTTTGCAATGACCTCTGCTGGGCTACACTACATTAATCTGTAAAACTTAACTCTACTTTGCACATTCAATGAGTATTTACAGTGAATTCTGACTTATAATTATGTCTGAAAGGGGAAAAGTTAGAGTTACATGCTACCTTTCAACTACTGTGCCAGCTGGAATCATGCCATCCATTGTCTGTTTCCTACATTAAGGTTTGCCAAGTAAACTACTTAATAGGTATTCAGACAACTTCATGTTTACAGCAGGTTGAAAGGAGAGATCTAAAGAGGGGGAGGGAAAGAAATCCGAAGGTGCCTGAGTTTCCTCCCACACCATTCACTGAATATGCACAGAGCCAGGTGTGTGCCTCCTCCGGGCTGCTTCTTTAGGAATCTGCATCTGAAGTCACCAACACTGGCAGTGCATGTGTTATAAGGAAAAGCCTCAGAGACAAAGGACAAGTGGGAAGGGAGGCTGGGGGGGTAAAGATTCTAAAGAGTTTCTTGTTACCAATCCAGAGACCTGTACTTGTTTAAATATACAGCCTCACAGGAATCTCAGCAGAGCATGATTACTCAAGATTTACAGCAGCCTTTAATTTTTTCTGTTATAAAGAATTACATGTCAATAAATAAATTTGAGTCTAAGAAACAAATAGTATTTCAGGGAGGAGGGGAGCTGGGAAGATAAGTTGGCAGTGAAGAGAAAGGTTTATGGGAAGGAGGATGGCTGCCTGTCCTGTCCCATGAGGAGCTAGTAGGTAGGCAGAGCTGAGCTCCTCTTCTACCTCTGAGAGAAATGAGTAAAACTATTTTTTTTTTTAATTTTTTGAAGGAAAACCAACATGGACTTAAAAAACCTCATGGCCTCAGATTCAGCTCGGTAATTTTTCTTTTAAAAAAGGGTATTACAGGAATATCGGCTCCTTTTTACCAACTCCCTGGCCAAGTCCAAGCTAGTGTGTAGAGAGAATCTTCTGGGATGTAAGCAGCAGAGGGAAGTGAGGATTGGTGAAAGCCTGGAAGAGTCACCAGGGAAAGTGACTCAGGCTGTCTCTCTCCCTGCCAAATGAAGTACTAGTATCTACTGATGCCAAAACATCCCATTTATAACACTGCACAAAAGTGTGTGCATAGAGGGACCACCCAGCAGCTTTTAGAAGCCTAGAATAACTTCCAACTTTAACCCATACAGTGGTCACTTCAAAACAAAAACAAAAACAAAAACAAAAACAGCAAATGTACAAGTAATGGTGAATAGGTTTGGCCCCCAGAAAATAGCTGCTTCTCCGAGGCTACAGTGTACCGGCTTGCTTGACACAAAAGCACCTCCTTCTGCTGCCAGAACACTACACACTTGAACCAAAATTTACATATGAGGACACTGAGACCTAGGAAAGCCTAAATAATGGTCAAAAAGATTTGTTTGGGACTCTAGCAAGAAGAACAGGGATGAGATGCAGACCTCCTGCTTCATTGCGGCAGTCTTTCCAAGACACACTACACTGCCCCATGCTAAAAAGAAAGGTTTCCCCTGACTAGTTAACCGAACAATCCACACCTGGTAGCTATCCATGGGCACAAAACTGGAGTTTTGCCCAAACTGTATCAGCTTTTCCCTTAATTAATCATATTCGCCATTCAAATATTGACTGAAAATGTCTCGCTTCACCTCAGAAAAGTTTTCCCAAACTGTTAAGAGTATGTGTATGTTGTTCACCTATTAGAACAAAATACTTACTCAAGGACTGTAATCAATAATTGGTTCCCCAGTGGATGCAAAGTTTCCTGAGATGAGTTTCTCCTCACTAAGGAGTCCAGCAAATACTCATAAACATTAATGTTTAGCAACACCCTCTTCCTTCACAAAAAACGTACCTTCAAGTAATGGTGCTGACAAGTATGAGAGTCACCATTACATTACATACCTCTAAGACTGAAAACACTACTGTCAATTAACTAGAACATAATCCCTTAACTGCACTGTAAGATACCAGCAATTTGCTTTAGTCCAGTTTATCGGCCTTCAAGGTGCCCAGCAATAGGCAATCCTAGAAGACCTCACGTAACTTTATCAATATGGGGACCATCTTTCTTTTCATAGGTCCCATAAAACACTTAGTAGTGAAAACATGAAATTCTGGCTACAAGAAATATTTGTTTCACTAATATTAAATTTACAGACTACTGCTTCATTTCTGTGCCTTTGGCTCAATTCAAAATATGATATGGCACTGAAATGAAGTTGTTTTTTTAAATCTTGTTTAAATAGGAGTTAATGTCAATATATGAAGGCTTAACAATGCCTGTAACTTAGTGGAAGAATGGCAATATGAACAACCATGACCATTTCCAAACTATGGAAAATATGTCATAATGTCACCTGATTACTTCTTATTTTAAGCATTTTATATAGTAAAACATAAAATCCACTGAGTACCACCAGTTAGTAACACTAAAGTTCTGCCACTAGTTATACAGTCTCCATGTTATTAATTAAGGAATACCTGTCAGGTAGTCACTTACATGTTTTAATGAAAGTTGTCCAGACAGAAATAGAGAGAAACTGAGTGAGCTACACCAGAAACATGAGGCCTGCCTTCATCGTCGATACAGCAAAACATAACATGGTCACTTCAGATAATGGCCTCCCCGTCCATTCTGGGATTTTATGGATATGTGCCTCTGCTCCATCTCCCCAAATTCTAGCCCTGAACTAGAACACGTGTGTGTATCTACAGACTTGAACAAATAATCCAGCAGACTTACCTAATATTTAACTCTCAGATACAGTGGGCCCTGTTACCACCTCTAAAACAAAAAAAAGTTCTGCAACTGTCATCATCTAATGCAGTGGTTCTCAACCTTCCTAATGCCGCAACCCTTTAATACAGTTCCTCATGTTGTGGTGACCCCCAACCACAAAATTATTTTCGTTGCTACTTCATAACTGTAATGTTGCTACTGTTATGAATCGTAATGTAAATATCTGATATGCAGGATATTCACTGTTATAAATTGAACATAATTAAAGCAGTGAGTAATCACAAAAACAATATGCAATTATATATGTGTTTTCCGATGGTCTTAGGCGACCCCTGTGAAAGGGTCGTTCGACCACCAAAGGGGTCGTGACCCACAGGTTGAGAACCACTGATCTAACGGCTGGTACAAAACAAACTAACAATGACCAGATTTGACATGTGACAAAAGGTCAGGAATCAGGTTGTGAGGAAAAACTTCCGCCATCATACACATACTTATTTTAAATAGTGCTTGTCGTGACTCCCGAACACAATTCGCAGGAATTATCTAAAATTCCTAAAGAAAAGATGATGCATGCATTAAGATGAAGGCCAGAAGAATTGTTGGGTTTGATCCACCAGATCTTCAGCTTTCCCTCACTCCCACTGACATAAACAAAACTGCAGCCTGGAGAGGGGAGCTGCGGGCCTTCCTGTCTCCTCTCTAGCTTAACTTCCGTTTATGGTAGGCCTTCCTTTTTTCTCCAGTGTTCCCTCAGGAGCTCCTCATGTCTGGTGAGCCAAAACTGCAATTATCAAGCTGCCAAGACTAAGACCCAATCCCACTTCTAAAACAGTGCTCTTTAATTTGTACTCCACCTCCAGACTGCACAACCCTGGAAATAGAAATGGGAATTTTCCAAACTGGAAAATAGTTCTGACTGAAAACTTCTCTCCACTCATTCTCTTTGCATAACCCAGTTGGGCCCACTTCACTCACACACGCCTAATTAGGGCACACAATGTGGTTGTGGCAGTAGATGAAGACACTAAAAATTTACCAGCCCACAAAATTCTATTCTCAGATGGAACATTTTTACATTTTTGTTCAGTATCTTCCATCACCAAAAGGAAGCCACCATCTTGGATTACAGAATAAAAGCCAAAATACCAATTTAGATCCTTCAGAACTAACTAGACTAATCTACCACATTAGCTGTGACCACCTGGTTAGAATCTAACTTTAAAAAATAAATAAAATGTAAAAAAAAAAAACTGATAAGCAGAGCAGCATAAGCTGCAAGGTCAAAGGGGAATTCACATTATAATGTACTCTAAGGAATCTCACTGAAAATGTTTCCATCCCTAATGCACACATTATTAAGTAGAAAAAAACCTTTTCAACTGTGTTCCTGGAGTTCTTTTCATGGCCTTAATTAAGGAGTCTTAAACTTCAACTCCCACCCTGTATGCCTTAGATGGTATACTATGCCCTGCCTCTCCCATTGATACATTTAATAATTTTCTATCCAATTAATTGGTTTAACTGCCCCCAACCACCACCCAAGGAGGCAGTAAATAGTAAACGTTAAACCTCAGCAGCAAAGCGTGTTCTGGTGAGCTCTTCCCACCCTGCGCCTCCTGGTACAGCTGCTTCTCATCTAGCTGCACACTGGTCCCGTCTGCAAAGCCTTGATTGTGGGCTTTTTATCCTTAATGGTTTCAATGAAGAATAAAGGATAACTTCAAGTTTGACATTTTTATACTTGAGAAGAAAGCAAAGCAATTCTTCCTGCCCTTTCAAGTATAACTAAAAAGAAAAAGAAAATCCACTTAGCATCTGGAACAAAATATTAAATTAAACTAAAACTTTATAAACTATTCCTGTGAGCTTATGAAAAGTTTTAACATTTTAGAAAATGCTGACTATCCCCTCCTCCCCAATAAGCTGGCACAATGAATATTCAGAGAGAAAACAGCATCCTTGTCCTGTAACACGGATTTCAAGCTACCACCACCAACATAAACAAAGGGTAAAATTTTAAAGCCCAACGGAATTACATGTTTTAACAAGTCATTAGTCTAACTGGTAAAGAATGTCTTACTTTTTGTCTCATTTTCATTCACATCCTCAAAAATAAAACATTACCCGTTACACCCAGGAATCTGAAACACATATACCGGGAACGGAAACATATCTCACAAATGTTCACTGCCAAAGGAGTAATCAGGGCAGGCAAAATGGATTCTGAAGGATTAAAGGGTTAAAACTTAGAAAAGTGCTACTTCCTTAATATAAAATAACCATTTTCTCTTATGAGCCAGCATGCATGCTCTTCACCCTTTCTCTCCACGCCCCCAAACACATTTTCATTAAATTTTGCGTTGTACACTAAAATACGCTTTCTACACTAAACTAACTTAGGATAGCCTATTTCCTCTAGGCTCTTCTCTCCCTCATCTCCTCATAATTGATTGCCAAATTCTCAACCCCAAGTCCTTAAATACAGTTATTATTGAATGTTTACATAAATAATGTGTTCTCATGTACTCAGATTACTTAGTCACCTAATATCTCAGGTTAGAAGACTCAAATACTGCTTTTGGAAAACACTCTACCTGACTTTTTCCAGATACAAAATAGTTCAAGTACATAACTTTGACCACTATATTCAAAATCTACTTGAAATTACAAACGTCCCAATGCTTACGTCCACTGGAGCATACTCAAGACAAATGAAATCAAGCAGTGCTTTTGGAAGTAGCCAGAAAGGTTTCTGTAAATGATGGCTCCACTCTCCTCTCTCCTAGAGAAAAGGAAGGGACATTCTTTTTCTTGAGTTATGTACACAGGTGCATCACCCAAATGAAGGAAGGAAGGAAGGAAGGAAGAAAGTAGGAAAAAAACACACACAAACCTGACTAATCTGCCTTACAAACCAAAGAACCATCAGCATGTTAATTGAATCCAGAATCTGAGGACGCCAAGAAAACTTAAAAGAGATGCAAACATTTGTAGTAAGAGGAGGAGACTCATGGATTTACTTACTTCCACGAGACATGACAATTAAGAATAAATGGTGGAAACCACAAGACAGCAGACAGTGAAGAAAAAGCTAAATGTTGACTGCCATTGGTGTTAACAACAGGAATTTCTAACACATGCTATAAGCTACTGTGTAATAAGAAGTGAATTACTCTCCCAGTGAATAAATGAATACATTAATGTAAGCCAGGTTCTTTGGGAAAGCACATTTAAACTTCTTTAAAGCACCAAAGTAACATTCACCAAATAGATGCTTCAGTGTACACTTAACAGGATGGAAAGAATCTAAACTTCTTCAAAGCTTCTAAACTATATCTGACAAAACAGAATCTAGTGTTACCAGACAGGAAATTCACTTAAAAAAAATTTATCATTTCAAATACAAACAACTGAATAACAACAAAAACAATAAAGCATTTATTGAATATATTTTACATGTATCATCACTCACAACTAATTCTCAGAACAACCCATGAAACAAAGGCTGACCTGACCCAGACTGCACTGTGAATGGCAGAAGAAAGGTTCAACCCCAGGCCGCTCCTTACCAAAGTGAGCTGCAGCTCAGCCCCCTACTCTATCCACAAGGCTCAATGAGATCCAAACAGCACATAACCTGAGGGCTCTATTAAACCAGAACCTTACTCGTGCCACTCGAAGAAAACATAAGAAAATGAAAATCTTCTTCAGGAAATTTCTATCTAAAGGGAATAAAGTCAAAATTTATATTTTAATAAAGTAAATTCATAAAAGCTATAAAATTTATAAAATGCACAGTTGGTCTTATTTCATTCCCCAAACACCAGTATTAATAAAATACCAGCTATACGTAATTATAAATTTAATTTCAGTTGAATCATATTCCCCCCTCCCCCAAGGTCTTGAACTATTTTCTTATACGCTGTCTAATTTGTACCAAAAGTGACAAAAATACAATGACTAAACAAAGATAAATTGGTCCAACTTTCAGTCCCAAGACACACATATTTACCAATTCTCAAAATGGGGTAAAGCTCCAAGCATGATAGCAGGGCTCCACTCCAGTTGAGTAGCCAGGGTTAGAGCTCACAGTGGTGAATTTTTTTAGTTCCATGGGGATTCAGATACACATCCCTGGTTAAGAATATGAGACCAGCCCTAACCAGTTTGGCTCAGTGGATAGAGCATCAGCCTGTGGACTGAAAGGTCCCAGGTTCGATTCTGGTCAAGGGCATGTACCTTGGTTGTGGGCACATCCCCAGTAGGGAGTGTATAGGAGGCAGCTGGTCAATGTTTCTCTCTCATCGATGTTTCTAACTCTCTATCCCTCTCCCTTCCTCTCTGTAAAAAAATCAATAAAATATAAATTAAAAAAAGAAAAAAGAATATGAGACCATACTGCATTCCTGAATCTACTCTAGTCCTTCTTTAATAGGCTTTTGAAAGAAACCTGTCTAAACACATCCTATATAATAAAAGGGTAATATGCAAATTGACCCTAACAGTGGAATGACTGCTGGACCAGTCACAATGAGGCACACTGACCACCTCTCAGTCCTTTTCCCCGAATGGCAGAATCCGATCACCTGATGGCAAATGGGGAACCGGGGGTGGATGGCAGGGAACGTGGGGAGTGCCAGGCTAAGGCCCCCACCCCGCTGGTAGCCCCTCACACAGAATGCAAACCTGAGGCAAGGACGGGGCCAGCGAGCAGTGGGAACCACCGATCTCTCAGTTCCTTCCCCCGGCCATCAGGCACCGGTCACCAATGGAGAACGAGAATGGGTGGCAGTGGAGGGCAGGGCCAGCTGCAGGCAGCCAGGGAAGATGGCCCTGATCGCAGGCCAGTCCTAGGGACCATACCAACACACGAATTTCGTGCGCCGGGCTTCTAGTATATGATAAGCAGTGTGTCTCTATTCTAAAGCTGAGAAAGACAAGAACTTACTCTAAAAACTTAAGACAAGTGTAGCAAGAAAGCTGTAAGAACAGCCATTATCACCCTTGAACCTGGGAAACAGCAACAACAAAAACCCCAAAATATCAAGCGTAGTTATGCAGAGAGAAATCACATTAGATGGCCATTTTATAATTTTTGCAACAACAGCAAATTCACTTTTCTAATTAAATTAGGCTTTGGCAAAAATATAATCCTCAACTATCCATACTAAAGATGGAAGATGATAATCCAAAACAGCAATTAATCCAATTCTTTAAAAATGTATTGCTAGTGGAAGCATTTTTACAGTTTAAGTTATCAATAAAATTATGTGTATATAGATGTCCAGAGCATTACAATAGTTTGGGAATTAAAACAAGTATAGCTAGTTAAGAAGAATTGACTGTTACAGGAAACATAACAGGACAAAGCAGGCAATGTGGGATTAAAATTTTTCTGCAGAGGATATATAAAGTAACATAAAAAGCTATGCAATGGGTAGGATAGAACCCACCATAATACTCCAATCAACACTGAATAACCTATATCCATAAAAGAAATAGTCATAGATAACTTAATTCTCAAATCAGAGAGACTGAGGGCTGAGAATGTCCTGGAATTAGATTATGGTAATGATTGCACAACTTTAAGAACTTACTAAAAGTCTTTGAATTGTGCACTTTAAATAGGCGGATTGTATGATATATAACTTATATTATAAATAAAGCTGTTTAAGAAAGCAGCAGGGAGCTCATCAGACTTTCATATGATCCTCTCTCAAAAAACATCTGTTTTTCATTCTAACAGCTAAGTCAGACAGAACTACACATGCTCCACCGTCACTGGTCACCCCAGTGTAGTTAGGGAGACCTCTATATGCCAAAGTGTGCTTAATCGTTGTTACAGGGAAAATGACAGAATGGAAGAGAAAGAATTATATACTCAAGCACCACCCACTGAATAAAAATAACAGAGCATCAATGAAAATCTCCCTCTTTCATTTACTTTCCAAAACTGCTTTAGGATTGACCACTGCTTTATAGTCAACGATGAAAGTGAGTTTCACAGCCACCGTGGAAACTACAAAATCATCACTTATTCCCAAGTGTGAAAGAACATTGTGTACTTCCCCTAAAACTTCAGCAAACTTTGCATTTGATTCCATACTATGTGTACATTAAATAAACATTAAGTTAAACTGAAGCTCCAGAACATGTGCCAAACAGTGAGGTGTCATATCGCTGTAAAAACTACCAAATGGCTAGTTGACTGGGTGACCTCCCTAGAGGTCTGAAAGGATGTGTAGTACTAACTCTGATGCCCCACTCTGCAAGGTCAGCAAGAAGCAGCTTAACACTCAGAAGCTATTTAAAAGGTCATCCCAGGTAAATCTAAAAGCAGCATGTATCAGAACTAACAGTTATAAAATGGGTCAAGGACACCAAAGCTATTCTCCAATTATTAATTGCTTTGCTTTTTAATCTAACAATCCACCACCAGCTTTTCCTTGTCTAGCTAGCTTACAATCTTCTGATTACTAAGCTAAGATCAATGTGCATTAGTTTAAACAATCTGATCTTAGCCAGACCCTGCTTCTGTCAAAGATAACTGAAGGGCAACATTAACTCACAGCACATCTGCTAACTGTTGAGGCACAGTGACAGGATATCAAGCTGCCCTTCCTCCCCCTCTAAAGATACTGATGAGACCATACTCTGCACAGGCCTCTTTGATGTATAATAGCCTAATTTTATACCAAGAGATGACCAAATTCTCAGCACACATCCAACTCTTTAATGTAACCTCAAAACCCAGCTTTGGGGGAGTTTTTAAATAAGATATAATTTTACCATCTTTGAATTCCACTAGCAATAATAATGCCACCAAAATTATGAGGCTGATTTGTTTGCATTTGAGGAGAATTTAATCACCCCTTCCTTTGAAGGTAAGTGGAAAAATCCCAGAAATCACAAAACCGAAGTTAAAAAGTATTCATAACAGCACTTTTTAAATCTTAAACTATGACTGCATAAGTAAAGCAGCTTTTACCAAACAATCCTCATTAGCTTACCTGCCTAGGACTCAGTTAAGGCAACTTAGAAAGTGGATATAAATAAACTCTTGAAATAAAAGCATCTAAATAATCATTGTCGCATTTAGTACTACTAAAACATACCTAAAAAACGGGCAAATTAAGATATAAGTTAAATACTGGGGTGAAGCAAAGGCACAATACATAGTAATGTTCATTTTGAAACGAGAAAAAGATTATTTAAATAATCCTATGAAAACACTTTGTCAATAAAAAACATCCCCTAACTTTTTGTGTAATTTTAACAAACTAGAATACATCACAGGACATCTCCATGAATTTTAAGAGTTATGTAAAAATAAGACTTAACAGAAGACTTTTTTCTTTTAATGTGTGTGCCTGGACCAAGTAATTTACTCCTTTTTACCCTTAAAAAGATAATTATGAAAATTCACTAAACTTTGAGGGCATTCACTTCGCTATCCCCAAGCCAGGTGTTAATAAATTCTAGCAAGCAACACAGCACAGTGGCTGAGCTGGGCTAGCTGAAGATCTGGGCATCAGACTACTCTGAGTGTGTGTCTGCCCTACCTCAGGTTCCCACATCTACACTTACCCTCTGAGTTTTGGGTTCCTCCAGATATTGAGTTAAAAAGACACAATAAGGGGGTGGGGGAGGGGCAGAGATCACATTGCACAATGCCTGGGGAAGGGAGATTGTAGGGACTCAATTCAGCTGCACTATGGAACACTATACAGCCAGTTACAAAGAAAGATGCAGAAAATTATCTTAATGCAAGACTTGAGGAGAAGTAGCATGTGAAATATGCTTTGAGGCCTGTTTTCTGTTTTGTTGCTTAAAGTTTCAGCCTACTCGATGAAAGTAAAAGAAAAACTGATAAAAAGAAAATAATCATCAAAGTAACCCCGAATGTCGCTATTTTTTATTCTATTTTATTACCATCCAGAGCTGCTAAATGTTTTAAGATGAAAATAAATCACACATGTAATATAAAAAGCCACTTTAAATAAATCAAACACAAAATAGGGTTTCAAACTGGACCAAATTATATTCTTCCTCTTTCTGCAGTTCCTAACTTAGACTTTCTCAATGGCATATCCGCCTGATAATATTTAATTACATAATTTCATTTGTTGAGACACTTATTGAGTATCTATCAATGAAGGTACTATAAGGAGACTGTGATTCTGCCAGTGCCTGGGCACTATTCCAAACCCAGCCTTTCATCAATGTTATTTCTCATCTCCATTAACTAAAGAATAATGACTAATCCAGTAATCACCGGCAAAATGAACTGGCATCCCTTCAATAATTCCTAGAATACAGTATGACCCAAAGAAAATTTATATGTAAAAATAAACTTTTCTGATGACAAAACAGAAGGTCCAGTAAATGAAGTGTGGTAAGCCTTGCTTATGGAGCCAGGCCCACTACCCACACAGGATTTCTGGCAAATGTAAGATTTGAAGCTGGGCCCTGCTCCAGACTGTGACCACTTCCCTATCTGTTGTTAGTAAAGTGAAAGCCTCTGGGAGACTTTATAGATCTCACATCTGATTCCAAAAAGCATGACTCTAAGAACCATTTTTAAATTTTCCACTCAAAATGTGGATGAGTGGGAAAGATGTGAGGGAGGGAGAATCACTAGTGGAAATTAATAGCTACATATAAGAAAAGAGAAGAAATGGGCCAGGAGGAGGGTTTCCATCAACAAGGAAAACAACTCAAACTTGCACAGAAGAAAACAATCACTTTTATGTAACAGTGAAAATAACACTTTTGCTAACATCTCCCAGGTAGGAATAGCGTGGGTATATGAGAAAAGACTTCCTTTTGCAGTCTCTTTTCTTTCACTTTTTAAAAGAGATAAAGGTCACTGGGCTTATAAAAAGTGTATTAGTACTTCAAGCCAACTCTGACTGGGTTAAAATTATGATGGAGAGACAGACATGTTCCAACACACGGCTAGGAAGCAAAATGCAGTTAACATCCACATATGACTTAAGGATTACATGGGTCACAAGATCATTTGAGACCTGGGAATGTCATCTAAAACCACCGTACATGCACACTCACATTTTCCCACTGAGGAGGAAACAAGATACATTTCTGACCTGGAAAGAACTAAGGACTAGAATAAAGATCATGATATTAACACCATAAATATCCCTTCTCTATCTATCAGAGCTAAAATTGTAAGAAATATACAGAACATCACCAAGTCATAGGAATGGAAGTCTGAGGGCAATCAAAAGTTTTCTGCACATCAATTTAACAGCTCTACCAATATTCATCCACTAAAAAGACCACTGAAAGCAAGACGGGGAGCAGACTTCACAGGGTTGGCACATCCACGCAAGAAATCAAAGCTAGTGCCAGAATGAGTGCTCAGAACTACTCGCAGGTAGTAGGTAAATTACATGCCCAACTAATGAAAAGCAAAGTGTCAAAAATATCATTCATGTCACCCAAGTCACAGAATGAGAATTAGGCTCAGAAACCAGCCTGTGTGACCTCACTGGGCATCAGGTGCCTTCATTTGTAAAGAAGTAAAGGAGGAGGCAGACACAAAAAGGAAATGGCATGCCAGGCACTTCGTAGGCACACCAGACGAGTTCCTTACTCTGACAATGTTATAGCTATGGCCTCAGAACACAGACTTACATTATTAGAGATAACCCCTAGAACAGCCGTGGGCAAACTACGGCCCGCGGGCTGGATCCGGCCCGTTTGAAATGAATAAAACTATTGAAAAAAAAGACCGTACCCTTTTATGTAATGATGTTTACTTTGAATTTATATTAGTTCACACAAACACTCCATCCATGCTTTTGTTCCGGCCCTCCGGTCCAGTTTAAGAACCCATTGTGGCCCTCGAGTCAAAAAGTTTGCCCACCCCTGCCCTAGAATCTGGAATACATGTAAGAGGGGTGGATTATGAGTAACTAAGTGATTTTTACATGTGACCTACTGAACCACTCTCAATACTGAAAATGGGTTAACCTTTGTCTGGAAAGAGAAATTTGGTGAAAGTCCAGCACTAGTTCCCTATCCTTACCATAAATTATAATACATAATTCCAGCCCAGCCGGTATGGCTCAGTGGTAGAGTGTCGACCTATGAACCGGTAGGTCACATTTTGATTCCCAGTCTGGGCACATTGCCCAGGGTGCTGGCTCGATCCCCAGTAGGGAGCGTGCAGGAGGCAGTGGATCCCCTGAAGGGGACTTGCAAGGGGTACCCGATCCCCACCAGGAGGCATGCAGGAGACAAGAGATTAATAATCCTCATCACTGATGATTCCATCTCTCTCTCCTGCTCCGTTCCTCTCTGAAACCACTAAAAATATATATTTATTTTTAAAATACATAATCCCAACAGTATGTTAAAACCGCATAAAACACCTACAAATTTTATTTTATATAATTTTTTAAAACCATAATCATGTATTTTACTAGTGAACAAATGCTCCAACAGAACACTGGAAGGGTGCTTTTAATAAGCTTCAAAGAGCAGTTTTCAACATGTGGGAATTAGTGCAACAATCTTTCCCCAGGCAAAATGGTTTCCTTAGTATCTATCATTTTATGTAAGAATTTACAAATGTTGTCTTAAATGTATGCTTAAAATCTACAGTACAGCTCTACCTAAGTGTTAGCTATTATTCAATTCTGAGTTTATCAAAAGTTCATTTCAAAATTTGAAAAGCCAAAATGTTTAATGCTTGGATTCCTATTTTTAACAACAATATACTGAAAATGTAGAAACAGTGTCATAAAACATATAAATAACTAAAGAAGTTATACTTGACATACTTTCCCCGCCCTCCCAGAAACAATGTATTCACTGCCCCGACTCGTAACTCGTTTTCATAGTCTCACTCAGGATCAGAACAGCCTCTACTCCTCCAGGTTGATGAAGGGGTCATGCTTTTGGACAGCCACATCTACCAAAAGGAAGAGGAGGAGGGCATACAGAGCCTATTCTAACCGCTGTTCAACAGGAATAGTGGGCATGGCTGAGGCTTGGAGGAAAGGCTGTGGGTAGAGAATCAGGTGGTTCTTCAGCACACTCTTGCAAGGACAGTGGACACCACCAGTAAAGAAATGTTAGGGACACCCAAAGGGCAATCAGAGAAAGAGGAACTGCAACTACAGAATGGTTAGAGACAGAAGAGAACAAAGCAAGAGAATAACGCTGTCCCAGATGCAAAGAAAGGAGAGAGAACATGTAGGAACAAACATGTCAAAGGCTGTGTTATACACAGGCAGCACTACAGAATAGGAAGAGCTCTGCCCCAACGTATCGGGGCTTCAAAGCAGACCTCTGCCCTAAGCAAGGTAACACTTATGCCTCTAACACTATTATGCACAAAATGAGGAGTGTGAAGAGAGTAAGTAATCCCTGGGCCCTCCAGTTCTAGAGCTAAGATGTCCTACATTTCAGTACCATTTGGAAGACTACGAGCTGCCAAGTGGTTAGAGTCTGCATCAAGAAGAAATTAAATATATCCCACTGGTTTAATATCATTAATTTTGAAAATTAAACCAATGAACATAAATTAATAGCAACATTCTTTAGCATAGGTGGTGTCATATGCTATTATATTCCAGTTCTATAATTGACATTGGAGTCAGTTTTAAACAGGAACTAGAATTTTCCCGGTCCCACATTAGTCCATATTTTATTGTTACTTCATGTCAAATTTCAAAAAGATCTCCTTCTACAGTTATATACTATCCCAGATATTACGGTATTAAGAATGTAACTTGACTTAGGGTGGTGAACACACAGTAGAGTGTACAGATGATGTGCCATGGAATTGTGTGCCTGAAACCTGGCTAATTTTGTTAGCCAGTGTCATCCCAATCCTATCTAATAAAGAGGTAATGTGCAAATTGACCATCACACATCACAAAGATGGTGGTGCCCATAGCCACAAGATGGCGGGGCTGAGTCCCACAGTCCTTTCAGGCCAGCTGGGTAGGGAAGGGGGAGGGAGGGTGCGGCAGCAGGCTCGAGGTGCGGCTGATCCGCCCTCAGCCCCCCAGCCGCCCAGGGCTGGCCCAAGGCGCAGGCAAGCCTCGGATGGCAGCTGCCCAGCCGCCCAGGGCCAGCCGAGGCTTGCGCTGCTGGCAGTGGCAGCAGCAGAGGTGTGATGGGGGCGTCACCTTCTCCCGATCGAAGGGTCACCTCCCGCTCTTGAGGGCTCCTGGACTGTGAGAGGGGGCAGGCCGGGCTGAAGGACACCACCCCTGCCCCCCCCGCTCCAGTGCATGAATTTTCATGCACCAAGCCTCTAGTAAATTCAATAAAAGGGAAGGAGAAAATCTAGAAAAGGTACATACAGGACATGACATAATGTCTTCCAGATGCTCCCTGATAACAATACCTAATACCTGCTTAACCCATCTGGTAGTCAGTGGGCTGGCTCCAAATGTTGATAGAAGGGAAAACAAAGGAACAAGCGTTTTATCCAAACAAATATGCAAAAACTGCTGGGGAAGTTAGTTGTCAAGCCCAAACCAGTTCGAAAATTAAGAGGAGGCCAGAAAATAAGTGTCTGAGAAAATAAACAGGGAATGAGTGGAAAACTCCATTCCCTCCAGTTTTTCTAAAATATCCTCACATTGAACGTATGTATTCATATAAAGACAATTATCAGATGGTATTCTCTAAGATCTGAGTTATTCCAAAGTAACTCAAGTGGGGCTTACTTTACCCTCAATGACAAGAGCCATCACCTCGTAGAACCCCCTCAATTACAAGGTCAAATTTTGTTACGTTATGCAGCACATTGACAATGTCTCTTCAGAGATATGATCTGCTAATGTTGATTTATTGTAATTAAGCAACTCAGTTTAATGTCATCAAGAGGCTTTGATTAGAGAAGGCTGCTGTGTCTTCACGCTGTCAGATCAATTCCTGTTTGCACATCCGTACACTTACACATGCTCTGAGAACACCTCTGCTTATATCAAGCAAGCCAAGCCTTCCTCTGGGGCTATGCACTTCCACACTATGAAACACCGTTTTATAAACTTTTGACCACAGAATGTGTTTTGTGGGTTTGCCCCTACCAACAACCACAGACTCAAAAAACAACAACCAGAAAAAAAAATTAAAATTAAAAAAAGCCTGTTCCTCTCACCTCCAGACTGCCCTGCATGATAACTGAGTCCTCTATTTCCTTTCTTTTTCACTTCCCATTCCTGAACAAATATGGATGCTAAACTAGCCATAATCCTGTCTGCTGAAACCAAAACTCATTCAGATGGATTTGAGGGGGTAAAAAAGGGCATCCAGCATACCCCTATTTCCTTGGCAGCAGGGAAAGGAATTATTTGTACATAATACATCACATAAGAGACATGTATCCAGAATATATAAAGAATTCTTGAAACTCAACAATAAAAAGACAACCCAATCTAAAAATGGACACAGGATTTGAATAGCCATTTCTCTGGTAAACAAGTTAATTCCACTCCGCGGTATATGCCCAAGAAAATTGAAAACCTACATCCAGACAAATCTTGCACACAAAAGTTCATAGCATTATTTTCACTACTCAATAAATGAAAACAACTAAATGTCCCAATTCATGAATAAATAAATGTGGTACATTCATATAATGGAATATTATGGGGAATAAGAAAGAATGAATTCAGGAAAATCACTAGTAGTAACAGTTGCAAAACAGTGTGAATAAAATCAATACCACTGAAATGTATTCCTAAAAATACAATTATATGGAACAGGTAAATCCCACAGTTACAGAAAGGACATTGGCAATTGCCAGGGCTTAGGGGGAGGCAGGGAATGAGGAGTGGCTGCTAATTGGTATGGGGTTCCTTTTAGGGATAATGAAAATGTTCTGAAATAAGATAGCCGTGATGGTTGCATTAACTGTGAATATACTGAAAACCACCTATTAAAAGCATGAGTTATATAATATATGGATTATATCAAAACAAAGTTACCATTTTTTAAGAAGTAGTGAGAAGCTGTGTGTGTGTGTGTGTGTGTGTGTGTGTGTGTGTGTGTGTGTAAAAAGACAAGAATGTATGTATTGAGAATGATTTTCCCAATTTAGATTTGTTTTTCGGGGCAAATCCAAACAAAGAATTGTTCCATTTCCTAACTCTACAGGGTCTAAACAAACAAGTGAAACCCTCAAGCCCTGCCAGTTGAAGGCCTCAAACTGGCAAAAGGCCAAGGATACCCATAGTACCTATCTAACAAGCATCTACCAAGGCAGCAAGCCAAATCCTTCTAAACACCATGGACCCTACCCCTGGATTAGTATGGGCTTTGTCACTATAACAAATATTCCTTTAGAAGTAAAGAGACGTTATGGGTAATTCTGGAAGAGAGGTTTCAAATTTTGCTCCTTCCATATAATAAAACTGTTTCTGCACAATGCTGCTTAAAAAAACCTGCCAGTTTAGTGCAATGAAAATATTTAGTTCAAACTTTGACTATCTCATGTTAACACTATTGCACAATGTATTTTAATTCATTAATGAAAAAACTGTGTGACAATTTTGAGCTCTAATTACTCTTCAGACATACCTTAAAAATTAAACTAGTGAGGCAAACTGCAAATTTATTTTTCTCAAATAACCATTTGACCCCTCACATAAAATACCAATAAATTATTAATGGAAGTATTTTCGCATGAATATTCTCATCATTCTTTGTAGGCATTTTTTCCTAATTCATCTTAATCATCCCCTTCTACTCTGAGCTACTTAGACCTACTAGTTTTTAATTTAAAAGTACTTCTTTTTACCAGCCTTTCCAAATTTTTCAGTCATGATCCAATGCTGGCCCCTATGCCAGTACATACACTTGTAATGGATTACCTTTAGCAGGTATGCTCCCACATCTCTTGGATATTTTGTCAATTCTTGCTCACATGGACAGCTTTTAGCATTTTGTGGGGAGCTTTTCAGTATTAGCCTACACATTTGTTTTGTTTTTTCAATGGGGAGTGGTGAGGACACTATTTCAGAACTATCAATGATTACACAAGACAATGAATAGGTTAAGTTTCATTACCTACTGTAATGAATATGTGAGTGAATATGTTAGCACGTATCAGACTATCTTAAGAAGCAATTACTTAATTACAGTACCTGACAATATTTCACAGAACCTGAATAAAGTCACCTTCTAAAAATCCTGCCCACTTTGGTCCTCGCAAGCAGGGTAGATAACTGAGTCAGGATTTTTTTTAAAAACATTTTAAGAAATCTCTCGATGGCCAAAACCGGTTTGGCTCAGTGGATAGAGCGTCGGCCTGCAGACTGAAAGGTCCCAGGTTCGATTCCGGTCAAGGGCATGTACCTGGGTTGCGGGCACATCCCCAGTGGGAGATGTGCAGGAGGCAGCTGATCGATGTTTCTCGCTCATCGATGTTTCTAACTCTCTATCTCTCTCACTTCCTCTCTGTAAAAAATCAATAAAATATATTAAAAAAAAAAAAAAGAAATCTCTCGATGATTACCACTTTCCTAGTATTAAACAATACTTCTTTGCAATGCTTACATATTTTAACTAGCTCATCAAGTTTCTGACTGTGCAATTGCCATTATTCATGCTGTGGAGTGTTCAAAATGTGTTCTGAATGCTTTCGTACTTCACCAATTTTTTTGAAATATATGGTGTCCCTTTAATGACACCATGCTCTGATCTAAGACTGTCAACCTAAGCCATTTCTAATCCTATTTCTGTTGGAAGAAAAAATGCACTTAATTATCATTATTGGCGATTAAAACAAAAAAAAAAGAAGAAGAAGAAAAACCCACACACTGACACCACATTTCCTCCGGTAATTTTTCGTGACCACTGTGTTGTATCAAGCGCTGGCCACACAAGTGGATCAACTTAACCATTCCGGTGCTGGCGCAGGATGTGGACACAGTGGTAGTAATGAGAGCGTGTGCTTACAGGGTAACCTCACCAGACCAAATAACCTCCTGGCCACACAAGTAGAAAATAATTAAAACAAGGACGATTCCAATTTAACCAGATGGTGAATAAAAAAGCAGACAAAGACTCATTTTGTGAATAACCTGGGGAACTGCTTCTACAGTTTATTTTAAAGTTACTGTTCAACTTGTGAAATGAAGGGGGGAGGGAGAGGAGATGGACAACCCTTTGGGGAAAAGGTTCTCACCAAAATTTACTCCCAGAGCACACACGTCATTTTCCCTAGGTCATGACCAAAGAAATCACAACTTATTCCTTAAATGAATGCCAAGTTTAATTACAGCAAAACTCCAAAACTCAGTAAAACTTAAGTGAAGGCAAGATATTGCTAAACACCTATTTCACTTATCATCACTGAACTGTACATAAACAATTATACAAGGTAAATTTTTCAAATCACCAGAACTCTGAAACAACACAAACCTCTACCACCAGTCTACAAAGATTTTTTTTTTCCAAAAAAATAAATAAAAATTTGCAACCTACCACAGGACTCATGTTCTTTACTTTCCTCCCTCAACAAAGATAAAGGTATTTCATGGGTGGGCAAAAGAAAAAGACATCCTACAACAAAACCCAGTAACTCTGCAAACACTACACAACTCTGACCTCAATCTCGAAATGGGGAGACAAAATCCAAAAGGCTGTCTGACTTTCACCAGCTAGACAGAGTGCAAGTGGTTTAACCTCGTATTGAAGATGGATGCTCTTGTTCATGAAAGGGAGACTCATCTGTGTCAGCCTCAAATGGGGATGGAAACAGCAAAAGAGGCCATCAGACTGTCCAGTATGTTCCACCAATGCACACCTAAGTGCACACACACCCATTTACCGCAGGCCTGCCAGCAGTGAAGAGGGAGACTCGTAAGGCAGTTCATTTCAGCACATCACCACAATCATGTTCAAACCTCTGAACACCTGATGAGTCACCTTTCAGCAGCAATAGCCAACATCCCATAAAACACATGCTACAATGTTATAAATAAAGTCACTATGGATCTTAAATGGGGGAAGGGGTTTCTTGACATTTTGAATCTCTTGCTTTGAGGTCACAGGACACATAGTCTCATTATGACTGTATGTGTGTTCTGAAGTTTAGAGTAAGACAGACTCCAGTCTTGGCTTTACAGCAATGACTAATTAGTTACATTAGACAACTTTGATGAACATTTTTATGTTTCAAAACACTCTTCTGTAAAATAGGAGTAACCTTTAATAAATTTTAGCTATTTTCTAATCACTGTACCTGTATAAATATTTCACCCTTCCAATGATGCTAAATAATAATGTTGTATTACTATACTCAATTCACAGCATTTCTTCAAGTAAGCTGCCCAGTTCTTACAGACAAAAGATAGTGGAGCGGAAGGATCAGCAACCTGCAAGCAGAGTTGAATTGAAATAACACATGTGAAGCACATCTCACAGAGTCAGAGTCCCTGGTACATAGTAGGTGCTCAGTAAATAGTCGTTATTAAGGCATGATTGCCGAAACCGGTTTGGCTCAGTGGATAGAGCGTCGGCCTGCGGACTGAGGGGTCCCAGGTTCGATTCCGGTCAAGGGCATGTACCTGGGCTGCGGGCACATCCCCAGTGGGAGATGTGCAGGAGGCAGCTGATCGATGTTTCTCTCTCATCGATGTTTCTGGCTCTCTATCTCTCTCCCTTCCTCTCTGTGAAAAATCAATAAAATATATTTTAAAAAAAATATTAAAAAAAAAAAAAGGCATGATCACTGAAGACTTTTGGAGAGTTTGGAGATTCTGGTACAAGTTCTGTGAGCCACCTGAATTTCACACAGGTGCCTCTGAGAGCAATGGTTCTCAACCGTCTGGCCCTTTAAATACAGTTCCTCATGTTGTGACCCAACCATAAAATTATTTTTGTTGCTACTTCATAACTGTAATGTTGCTACTGTTATGACTCATAATGTAAATATCTGATATGCAGGATGGTCTTAGGCGACCCCTGTGAAAGGGTCGTTAGACCGCCAAAGAGGTCGTGACCCACAGGTTGAGAACCGCTGCTCTGAAAGCATATTCTTATATGGTTAGCTAGGACTTTGAGAGCCCACAACATGCTAAAAAGCCCTCCCTGCGGTGTTGCAGGAGGCTTTTTTCCCTTCATGAACTCTCATTCCGGGTAATTCTTCCATTAGGTCAACATTCAATGAACAGCTATCCGTGCTAGGCCTGTGGAAAATATTCACCAGAAATCTGCTAACAGGATGGATCAAAGGAAACCAGGGCAGCACCGAGGGGAAAGACGCCTCTGAAAACAAAAAAGATCTATGTGATGTGTTTGTGACAGAAATATGAATGAGATAACAGGAGGGTGACACAAACACAGAGGATACATCTAATTGTACAGGGGCAGGAGGGAAAGGAAGCTTCACCAGGGAAATGACACTGAATCATTAAAGATAAGAATGTAAAAATAAAAGGTGAGAGACCTCGCCTAGGCTCAGTTCTTCTCCAATCACATTTATCTGATTTTTATAAAACCCGCCCTAGAACCAAAATTCTACAATCCTACTGGGGCTTGTTTATACAAGATCCTCCCATTGGCTTCGTTATACCTTGATCCTGTCCCTTGCTCCTGGTCCTTTTTTCTACTCCCAGGCCGGCCCCCAAGCATCCCACAGCAGATGAATTCAGCCTCATTCCCATTTACACCTACCTAAGATCCCAAGTCAGAACTCACCTTCAGGCTTCATTAAATATGCATTTCTGAGGCAATTATGATTTCAAATTCCTGTATACCCAGGTGTGAAGGCACTCACAGACTCAAGCAAGGAATTAAGGATCTTGCAGAAATTTCCAGATATCAACTGAACAGTATACATACCATAGATTTGCACACCTGAAAAAGTGCAGGTGAGGGACTGAAAAACGAAAATATGCACACAATAGGGTGGAGCCTAGTCAGAAGGAAAGAATGAGATTTGAAAAAAACAAGGATGCTCTCTCTTCAAAGCAAAACCCTGTGAACAGTGTTCCAGCTCTGCCTCCATACTGCTGCAAATCAGCCCACACACCTGTGCAAAATGCGCCCCACAGGAGAAACAAACTTCAAATTGCAGGGTGGGGGTAGGGAGTAGGTTGTTAGATTAGTAATAAACTCATGTTTTTAATCAAGAAATCTCAAAGTATGGACCTTACTTTAAACGAACCCTTAAAAAAGTGAGAGACAGATAGTAGGGGAAATTTGAACACTAACTAGTTATTAATATTCAGAATTAATATTTATGCTTTCGCTATCATGGGTATGTTTTCTTTAAACAGGATCCTCATCTTTTAAAAATTAATAATAAAATTATAAAAATAATTAAATACTATAATTACTTACATTAAATAATATAAATAACTAGCCCAGACAGTGTGGCGCAGTGGTTGAGTGTCGACCTATAAGCCAGGAGATCATGGTTCAATTCCCAGTCAGGGCACATGCCCAGGTTGTGGGCTCGATGCCCACTGTGGGGTGTGCAGGAGGCAAGCGATCAATGATTCTCTCCCTCATCATTGATGTTTCTATCTCTCTCTCCCTCTCTGAAATCAATAAAAATATATTTTAAAATAATAATAATGAAGATATAAATAATTACATTACACATGATGTTCGATATTTCCTTCACTATAATCCAAGGAATGGAAGGAGAGACTATGAATGAAACAGAAATGATCAGGAGTTGGATATTGTTAAAGCTATACTAGTGTATGGCAGTGCATGACATTAGTTTCACTACTTCTGCATATGTTTGCAATTTCCTATAAATAGGTAGAGCAGCAATTCTCAAACTGTTTGGTCGAAAGATCTTTTTGGCCCTAGCCCAGTGGTCGGCAAACTGCGGCTCTTTGGCCCCTTGAGTGTGGCTCTTCCACAAAATACCTACTTCTGCACATGGGCCACGAAGATTCAATCGTACTGTACGTCCGTGCCTGCACGTGGTATTTTGTGGTATTTTGTGGAAGAGCCACACTCAAGGGGCCAAAGAGCCGCATGTGGCTCGCGAGCCGCATGTGGCTCGCGAGCCGCAGTTTGCCGACCACAGCCCTAGCCGGTTTGGCTCATCATGCCTGCAGACTGAAGGTTCCCGGGTTCGATTCCATGCAAGGCCAAATACCTCGGTTGCAGGCTGGGGGGGGTGCGCATTCAGGAGACAACTAATTTAAGTGTCTTTTTCCCATCGATGTTTCTCTTCTCTCTGTCTTTCCCCCTCACATCCATTCTCTCCAAAAATCAATGGAAAAATATCTTTGAGCGAGGATTAACAATAACAAAAAGACCTATTTAAACTCTAGGGACTCAAAAGGGCTGTGTTTACATGGGATATGTTTATATTCACAACACTAAAAACTAAAACTGATAATTTTAAAATGTTAACTCATGTAAAAAATAAATAACAAAACCATTATGTGTTAACACAGATACATTTTTATGGAAACTATATTTTCCAAAATAATTTTTTAAGATGTAGTGAAAAAAAGTATCCATGTTTTCCGGTTTTGCAAACTTCTTAGATGTCCAGCCTAATAGAAGCCAGCTGGATTCTCATACCTGAATTCTATCTATTGTGCATGGAAAACCCCACTGCAGCCTGGATGTGAGGAGCAAATAAGAGTGAAAGGGAAAACTACTATGATAGTACTTTTTACCTTGCCAACTCCCAGAAAGGGGCCCCGATAACCCCAAGGATCCCTGGGTGACACTTTAAAAATCACTTGGATGGAGGGAAGTGTGGGAAAAGAGAATTTCTCTGACACCAGGCCTGGCAAGGATCCTCTCTCCCTAGTCCCCTTTATTATGATGTGAAGTGAGGTTTGTAAGAGGCCAGAGTTGGAGAAAAGACCAATTGAAGTATGGTAGCAACCATTTCAGGTGGAAACTGTAGTTTAACTCTAACCCTGTTGTTTGGCTTAACAATAGAAAAGTTACTTTGATTTTCTGAATTGTATAAATCATCCCATTCGATTGAATGCCTTATTGATTGTAACGTGACTATCCCATTGATTGTGATCTTACTGGTTATCGAAGCACATTCTACTGTACCTGGAAACAGGACAGCACAATTACCCTAAATTGTTTTAGTGGCCACAGGTGGTGCGTTTCAGCTGACTCAGTGGTCCTGAGACCAGGACAGCACAATTACTCTAAATTGTCCTGACAACTCAGTGGTCGGGAGACCCGAGGGCTCTAGATAATGTGTTTCTATCAACTCAGTGATCCGGAGACCCAAAACTGTAATTTAGATAACATGCCTAAGTTTAACCCAGGTTACCCAAGGGCTCTAGATAATGTATTTCTGTCAATTCAGTGACCCCCAGACCCGAAACTGTAATTAACATGCTTAATTCTGCTTCTGTAATCTGCTTTTTTGGGAGCCAGGTGCCACATTCCAAACCCTGGGATGTAATCAATACCTTTGTGATTTTTGCCTATATAAGTCTGGTTTTGCCACCAACTTATTGCTATGAGATTTGGGAATGCCCCCTCATAGTCCCGGATTGCTAAATGTGAGTCTTTAATTCGACTTCTTGAGGCGTCCTTCTGATTCGCGGGGTACATTACAACACAATGAGTCCCCCTAAATACCCTCCCGCTCACAGTACAATTATGAGGGAAGACCTCTGTGTGATAGTGACTGGTATACGTGCCTTTAAACATTTACATACATAAATCCAAGACAAGCTGTGAATATCCAAAAGACACTGTTTTCTCGATTGTTGATTCCTAACAGGAAATCAGTATACTGGGTTTCTTGGCAAGCATTTTTCTTTTAAATGAAATAGAAAAAAATTAGATCAGAGTATGTCATAGATAGTACTAATACTAAGGCTAAGCTCTAATGAAATTTGTTTCAAATTTATGTGTGTGCGGCTGAGTGCAAACACTTGGCCTCAATTCAAAATTTCTTGGTAGATAAAAATCAAAGCTTTAAGAAACAACTGTGCTTGGGTGCAAGGTATAAATTTTAAAAGCCTTTGTAAAGAAAGAGGATAGGAAGGAAAAGAGCATGTGAAAAAGCAGCAAGTGAAGGTGGTCGTCCTGCTGACACTAAATAGTAAAGAACTTCACTTCACAAGGGACAAAACAGGTACAGGGAGGGGCGAGACAGAATCTCGGGGGCCAAAACCTAGAGGAGTAAGTGAAGTCTGCAACACTTCCTCTAAGCATCTAGCCTCAAAAGAAGAATCTATTTACTCAACAGAGACAGAGATACGTGAGAATGTTCAATGTCAGATAGGGGAGCCTGACAATCACAGTGAATTTTTTGTTTTCTTTTTAAAGTGCAATACCTACAAACCGCAGACTACAAAGAAACCCTAGGAAAAAAGATTGTAGTTAAGCTATACATTGGTACAAGAGATAGCAATGATATATGTAAGAAATAAGGCGAGCCCCCCAAATTCAGGGGTCCTGGTGGAACACAAAACATACCAGGAGCCAGGCAGCAAGGCAAATCTTTCCTCCTGCAGGAGGGTGCTGCGCGCACGCACGCGGTCTGGGCGCACGGGCACACTGAGCAGGCAGTCCGCTCGGCTTTTTAATCCTGACGCACGTGACCTGTCCTCACTCTTGACTGGAGCTCAGGCTCACAGTCTTTCGCGATTGGCTAATTTGAAGGGTGGGGTTGGCCTTTGCCGTTTCAAGATGGCGGCCCCCAGGGGAGCTGCAAGTCATGCGGCCAACATGGCGGCTGCCAAGTTACACAGTCCAACTTGGCAGCTGTCTAAACTGTTCCTTGACAGAAAAGATGACTTGTTTACTCTCACAATATACAAGCTCCTGTCCTTACAAACTTTCAAGTGATCCATTTTGAGAATAAAACATGGGCACCCCTCTGCCAGCACCAGGCAGCAGCATGGCTGTGCGCAATGGGCCCTCAGGTGCTGCTGTCACAGCCTGTGGAATGTAACCAAGCAGGCCAGGGGCCACCACCTGTAAATTAAGTGAAAAAAATCAAGTTTCAAAATTGCTACATGGTCCTCGTTTTAATAGGAAGAAAATGAAATTATACACATAAACAGAGAGAAAAACTTTGAAAAGATTTCCTCTATAGAGATTGGACAAGGTGGAAAATTTCTTATTTTATCCCCTTCTGTGCTGTTGAAATTCTTTGTCAAAGAGCATGGATAACTTTTAGAGTTTAAAATCGAAAATAAAATGGGCACTCATTAAAAAAAAAGAAAAGAAAGAAATCACCTTCACCCATACTTTGTAGCAAACAAAAATTTTAACTCCAAAAGTAATCATTACCTAGACGGAAAAACATTACTAGGCTCCTAGAGCAAACACAGGAGAGAATCCTGGCGATCTCAGACTATACAGAGACTTTTTAGGACCAAAAAGGATGCATGATAACGATAAAATGGGCTTCCTCCAAGTGAAAGTGGCTCTGTTCTATGTTAGGAAATGTACAGCCTGTGCCGTGACCACCCCCCTCTAAACCCAATGGTTCTCACCGCGCCCACCTCGGAATGTGAGTACCTGGGGGGAGAGTGTGAGACGAGGTGGCCAGTGGCGGGGGAGCATCCACAGGGGAACCCAGAGGTCGCCAGTGGGTTCCCTCCTGGCAGGGGCCGCACAGGAGGCAGCCAATCGATGACTTCCTCTCTCACCGATATTTCTCTCTCTCTATCCCTTCTCCCTTCCGCTCTAAAACATCAATAAAGACATATTTTTTTAAATAAAATAAAGAGGTGGTCAGTGTAAAATGAAGTCACTAGGGTGGACCCTACAACTGTGGCTGGTGTCCTTTAAAAGAGGAGGCAATCTGGGCCTGAACAGAGGGAAGGGGATGTGCAGGTGCGGGGAGGGGACCGCGACCACAGCAAGGAGGCAGCCTCAGGAGAAACAAGTCTGATCGCAGAGTTATGGCCGTGAGAACTGTGTGAAAATAAATTTATTTTATTTAAGCCATCAGTCTGTGGTACTTTGTTACAGCACTCCTAAACAAACTAATACAGAAAATAAAGAATACATGGGCAAAACACATTATCTCCATTATCCATAATACACTGTATTTTTTTAGAACCTCGATAATAAGAAAACCCAATTTTCAAATGAGCAAATAAACGCATGAAAAGATGCTCAACATTATCAGTCACTAGAGGGATACAAATTAAAACCAATGAGATTTACTACATACTTATTAAAATGGCTAAAAATAAAAAGCTGGCAGTAACAATTGCAAATAAACCCTCAAGAGAAAACTGAAACCTCATGTTACTTGTGGAATGCAAGAGTGCAGTCACCCTGGAAAAGATTGGCATCCTATATAATAAAAGGGTAATAAGCAAACTGTCCCAATTGGGAGTTCGACCTGTGGGCAGGGCTGGCCCGCCAACCACCCGAGGACCCCTCCCTGGCCAGCCCCACCCCTAACCGCCCCCACCTTGATCAGCGCAGGCGGGCTGGACCCCACCCATGCACAAATTCCTGCACTGGGACTCTAGTTTCCTTATAACATATACTAACAACGAATACCATAACCTCACATAAATCTATAGATAGCTTTATTAGTAACTGCCAGAAACTGGAAACAAGCAAATGTCCATGAAATGATGAACAGAAACAAAATGTGGTACTTCTGTACAACAGAGTACCACTCAGCAATAATAAAAAGGAGTGAAATCCTAATACAAACATGTATGAATCTCAAATACATAAGAAACTGTACTCAACTAAATACTGTAAGAGTCCACATCAAACATTCTAGAAAAATCATAGAAAATCTAGAAAAGAAATCAGTGGTTATAAAGAGGATTAACTTGACAGTGAAGGGTTACATGACTATAGTAGGTCCTCGGAGATCAGTGGCTATGGCGCGACATAACATGATTTTCGCCGTAAGTCAGAACCCACCTACATCACTCACATGGAGCACATACGCAGCAGTAATGAAGTGAAACAGTAAAAAAAAAAAAAAAAAAAAATTAAAAGAAAGATGATAATTCCTAGCCTTAACTTGTGGTAAATAAATAATAAAAAACATAAAGCACATATGTACATATGTCGAAATGACAGAACTTTTTTTTTTTTTTATAAATAAATGGGAGATGGCGACATAACCACGAAACGACATACATCGAGTCCGACGTAACCTGAGGACTATCTGTACATGCACTTATTGAACTTTTAGGCATTAATAGAACTGAATGCCTAAAACAGGTGACTTACCATATGAGAATTATGCCTCAGTATAAGTCCACTTTACTCAGGGCATAATGCCACAGGTGTGCCCCAAGTCCCCTGCTCACAATAAACCAGTGTTGTCCTATAGCAAGCTAACATGGGCAACACAATAATTTTAAATTAATCAAGTAGCCACATTATTAAAACAGGTGAGATTAATTTTGACATTTTATTTAACTCCAATATATACAAAATATTATCATCTAAACATGTAACTGGGGGGGGGGGAGTAAAAGAGGGTAAAAGGGAGATAAATGGTGAAGAAAAAATATATATATACATGTAATCAATATAAAACTCAAATATATTTAGCTGTTTTTCATATTACTAAGTCTTGAGATTCAGTGTATAATTCAGACTCTACAAATATAGATTCAGACCAGGCACATTTCATGTGCTTACATGAGGCCAGTGGCTACTTTCACATTTGAAATAACTTTGGGCACTATCGTGACAAGAAACACAAAAGGAAGAGGTCAGGGTGTCTGATGGAAAACTTTCCTCTGGTTTTGCATTTTGTGGGATAGGAGAGAGTCTACAATAGATCTATGAAAGCTGTTCGGTCAGGCCAGGAGGACAGGATTTCTCTGGTGCTGCACATACCCGTTAGGCTAAAGTGAGTCACACACACAGTTACATGTGCACCCCTATGCGCCCAGCCCCCAGCTCATTCCTCTGATGGTAAGAAAGGAAAAGCAAAGAATGAGAGATAACTATTACCACACAATTGAGATATGCTTCGTGGATAGAGAAAGCAACTGAAGAGAAATGCACTTGGAAAACCACGCTATGCCCAACTGCCTAGCAGACAAAAGCCCACCACCCACACAGATCTAAGAGGTTCCTTACCACAGGCCCCACACCAGTCCCCCGAGGAGCAGAACAGAAAAAAAGCCAGAATGATTCTGTTGGAAAACCTACAACCACTATGCCATGGAGAAAAGTAACCTACAAAGCTGGTGCTTGCTTACTTAGCACTGAAGTGAATTGCATTACTAGAATGAACCTGCCACTAGGACCAAATGGCATACAGTCTAATCTCAAATGAACCAGATAATTCAGAACAGTTTGAAATTGTTCTCTTTGGTTAAACAGTATGCTGTTCTGTTTATATTATGGTTATGTCTGATATTCTGGAATTCGGGGGGGGGGGGGGGTTGCAGGGAGGAGCTTTGATTGAAGACATAATCTGGAAGTTGGTAGGAAATCATCTAACCGTCTCTCTCCCTGCCACTACCCACAATGTTACAGATACCTCATACAAAGGATCACCCCTATCTTTTTTGATGAATCACAGAAAGTTTGGTTCAGCCAGTGGCTTAATGCAGATGCCAATTGAAAATACTGCCCAGGATTTGGGTTTAAACAAATCACAGAAACATTTGTTGAACACTTACAATACGCCGATATGTCAGGTACTATTTTAAGCATTTCTCATGCAATTCAAACTCACTTAATCCTTACAAGGTGGGAGGTACTGTTTAGTATCTCCCATTCTGCAGAAAGAAGGATTCAAGAAGTGAATAATGTTACTCAAAAATCACACACCTAAGCATCTGTCCAGACCTTCCTTGGAACAGGAAAACATACCGGGTAATTAAATATATTTGTAGGCTGTTGCAAATCAGCATTAAATTAGTCTAGAGAGTGATGAATTAGTCTAGAGCAGTGATGGCAAACCTTTTGAGCTCGGCGTGTCAGCATTTTGAAAAACCCTAACTTAATTCTGGTGCTGTGTCACATATAGAAATTTTTTGATATTTGCAACCATAGTAAAACAAAGACTTATATTTTTGATATTTATTTTATATATTTAAATGCCATTTAACAAAGAAAAATCAACCAAAAAATGAGTTCGCGTGTCACCTCTGACACGCGTGTCATAGGTTCGCCATCACTGGTCTAGAGAGCTCTTATATCTGAGCACCCTGTTCTTTAACCTGGTATAGGATCAGAATCACGAGTGCCCACACACCTTCTCCTTGTTTTTCTACCACCCCCTGAATACTAAGGTCCAACAAATGGTCATCATATTATTCTATATACTTCTTGGTAAGTCTGAAATTACATTTACGTCATTTTCATTTTACTAATCAGGACCTATGATTTCCCACCTTCCCATCAACCTGTACACACCAATTTTAATAGTTAAGAACCCTTCCTTTTATAAAATTGGAGTGCTATTCTAACTCATGCTTTACTATTATGTACTAACTTCTCATATCTTCAAAGAAAGCATTTTTGTTGTTACTTTGTAGTCATTGACCCCAAAGAGGGCAACAATTAGTCTGTAAATACAGTAGTAATGAGATGCTGTTTTCTGTGGACAAGTTATGAAATGCATAAGTCCCCTGACACAGTCTTTGGTTCTGAACAGACAGCTTAGTTGCATTGCCACCAAATACCTGAACACAGAAAACAGAGCTAAAAACCAAAATGTCTCGTAAGCCAACCAGAAAGATTTTCATACTTGTTAAATATTTCCTGGTCAGACATTATTTGAATTGCACTGCTCTCACACTTAATCCTTAGGTAAGTGTGCACTTTCACATAACAAAATGTGCCCTATAGCTAATATTCTCAGCATGCATGTGGGCACAATAAGCCTCAGTTAATAAACAGAATAGATAACACTATTAATAATTAATTGTATGATCAATGCCCCTTATGCCTACAAGAAGGTGGCTGGTTATATTGGTGATATTAAAACTCACTATAATATAAATTGGCATAGGCCCAGGTCATCTATAATTGATAACATTCAGAAACCAAACTCAAACTTTTAAAAACATCTAGTTATTTCCTTCCCAAAATCACTTTGTACATTTCTAGCATTTTTTTTAATCTACTCACAACATGCAACCAGTCCCAAAACACTGCCTTGTAAAATCAATGTATTTCTTGAGTAAATGTTATTCATTATGATACACTGCCCCTCCTCCCCAATAACATACTACAATTTCATAATATTCTGCAAACAAGATGGGCTAATGTACCAATACTATAGGGTTATTCCAAACTGCAGGTCATATTTCATATGCAGATTTTTAAAAAAGAATATCATATTCTAATGTGCCCTTGGCTAAAAATATTATAGACTGCTCTTTATGGATTTTATTTTCATATGCTAGATATACGTGAGAGGCCATATGGTTAACTTCACAAATGAAATATAATGAGGAATTATTTCTTATATTATCCATTCTGAATAACATCTAATCTAGCTGCTAAAGAAAGATTCCTGATTAGATGAAGAAGAAACATGTTATATTATTAGCTATACAGTTCCATCTTGTTTAGGAAATGCATTGTAATGAATACCAGATGAGTTTAAAGTACAGTAGGTTTAAAACCACCTCCAAATCACATTTATGTAGCCTTTTGATAAATAATGAACAATCGACATTTCCCCTCCTACTTCAACCCACTTACATGATAGCCCTCCCCTGCCCCAGATACGAATCTACTGTATATTACTGAGGTTTGTAAAGTATTTCTTTCTGTTTTCATGAGATGCATAATTAAATTAAAGGCTTTCCATTTTCCTTCTAAATCAGTTATGGTGGAAACTAAACATGGTCTACATAGCTTGGATAACTAGTACATTACCAAGACTTTACCTGCATCTTCAATATTAAGTACTGGAATCGTGAGGAAAATTAAAACACCAATGTACTTTCCATTCTCTTCACACACACACACCCCTCACCCCCGCCACAGGCAAGTTTCTTCCAGTTAGCTGATGCCATCTACTTATCCACACAAAAGCAGAAGCTATCAATGAACCATACTAAAGGGAGTGACAAGAAAGGTTTGAATTTTTGAAAAAATGTGACAATGAAAGAAGTTGGTGAAATCAAATTAACCAAGTCTGTGTCTATTTGAAATTAGAGTACCAACTTATATTTACATACATATACTCCCTGACTAGGGTGTGACTGAAATATCTCAGAGCTTAGTTCCAGTTCAAATAAGGAAAGAATCACGGGGCTGAACTTCTCTGATATCAAAGGTAAATAATGCACTGGAGGAAGAAGCTTGATTACTGCATCAAATTTACATAATTTGCCACCATTGATTATGTAGTTTTTCCTCATAGAAAGTTAAAGGGCCATACTCAAGTTAAACTTTTCCTGCTACTCTCTCAAGTACAAATCCCATTTCCCAATTTTGTTCCGGAAACCAAAGGCAGGTAAGTTCATCTCATTCACACACATAATGGCCAATGCAGAGCCATGTAGAGGAAAAGGTTACAGGTGATACAGTACCTGTCAGAGACATCCTTTCAAAATTACGTTTAAGGCAGCAGCCCCTCATTCATCCCAGATTTCCAAACAGAATGAAACATCTGTGTTTGCATCTCATGAATCTCTTTTATAAAAGTGTGTCTGTGTGTGTGTGTGTGTGTGTGTATATACATATATATATATATATCTCCATCCCTCCCCCAAGAAAGTGAATAAGCCATAAAGCCTGTCATCTGTCTCTGAAATCACCAAAGACCTGACACCACCTCCCCCCCCACCCCCCACCCCCTCCACCCCACCACCACCCTTAAGCTCAGAAAACCGATTGGAAGTGAATGTCTAGGCTGCTTCCTTATGCCCTTTCAATAAAGCCAACCACAGTAAAGAAAACAGAAATTAGTGGCAAGTACAGAGCTTTTTGCCACCAGGATTCACAGTAGTCTTTGGACAAGCCATTAGGGCTGTCTGGCTCCAGCTCTCTTCTCAATAACCACCCACCCTCGCTCTCTGGCCTACCCCACACCACCCTCCAAGATCAAAGGCAGCACTTACTGTTTATAACATCCTGGGCAATCCGGGAATCAGAAGAGGTTTTTGTTACCTTTCCCATCCCTTGCTGTCTCTGTTCCAAAAATTATTTTCTAATGAGGCAGGCCAGCCCTGGCATGGTCATGCCAGTGAATCAGGCCTGCCCCAAATGATACTGCTCTGAGATGCCTTGGAGGCAGAAGGGTGGGGGAGGGGGTGCCCCTCATGAAGGTCAGAACAAGCTCTTCAAGAGCATGCAGATCCCCACCTCTATTTCCCAGCAACTGTGCAGCTAAAGAGCTACAAAGCAAGCTTCTCTCCTTGTAGGCAAGTGGCAAAAACAACCAAAATCAAGACACCCACAAAAGTTCTTGCTGGATATGTAAAACATCCCAAGTATCCTACCACAAAATCCTGTGTGTTTTCCTGCAGACATCAACGTGCCTCTTCCAGAGGGAGGCGCGACTGCAGGGAGCACACCACAACCTGAGCAGCAGTGCCAGGGCACAGCTCCAGTTACCTTGTTCCTTTCTCCCCTTGCCTTCTCCACTCACCTTTTAAACCCAAAATGCCAGCTATATCCTTTTGTTGTCCGACAGGACCCTGCACTTCAGCTTTTTTGTTGCAAACCCAAAGGCAAAGCAAAATCTGTCTGTGTAAGCCTTATTCTCACAACTATCATGTTCACTTCGGGGGGCATGCTCAGCACCCAGGAACATCAGCAAATCTCAATGCCAGAGAAAACAGACTTGCCTCTGCCTCCCTGTGCATTCTCACCTCACCTGCCCAGCCATGGCAGGAGGAAGGAGGCCTAAATACACACGTTTTGTGGGAGCAGGACTGGTACTGAAAACAAACCCGACAGGGAACACCTCACCTCCCTACTGGCCTCAGCCACCTCTGCACACCCCAGCTTTGTGTGGTCCCTTAAAGGAATAAATGCCTCCAAGGGTACACCCACGCTGGGGGTATGGGGTTGGTATTTGTCTAGAGCACACACCCAGGCAACCGTGGCATTTCCTCAGATTTGAAACTCTCAACAAGATAAACTAATTCAAACTAAAACCCTAAAAATGCATTCCAAGCCAACAACTCAGAGACTCAGAGGACATGTTCTGGTTATGATTCTTGGCCCACTGGCTACACAGTAAGCAATCAGGTAGGGAGATACCTTTGGAAAAACACCTTTACTGACCTATAAGCAGTGCAAATTTTAAGTTCAACAGGCAAGACTCCAGGTTCACTGAAGTAAAAGATAAAATTTCCTAGGGGGTTTTGGGGGAAATTACTTAGTGCAATGTTTGCTGAATATCTCAGATTTCAAACAAAAGTCTATCTTCACTTGCAAATCCATGCACCACCAATTAAATGACTACAAGTGACACCAAACCACAACCACCCCAGAAGCCAAACTATTATCCTAAGTGAGACTTACATTTTCAAGTGGAAGAGAAAAAACTGACAAGCTAACATTGTCTCTGGTCTGGTTCCAAGAGCTGTTTCTTCCCCTTTCTCATGGGGGTTTCACAGAAGGGTGGGAGTAAATTATTTCTGACTAAAAAATTATATTGCTAAATTGAGAGAATCAAGTTAAATATTATAACAAGGAACTATTTCTGATTATAAATAACTGGTAGGAAAAGGAAGTATAAAATCACAACCACTAATACTTAAAGAGTATATACAGGAACTCTTTCTAGACCCGACATACTCATTTAAACTCCACAGCAAACTTAAGTCAAAGGTACTAATAATATTATCCCCTTTTTACAAATGAGGAAACTGAGTCAATGATAGGCTGTTTAGCAGACTGGCTAAAGGACTTGACCAAGTCCATTACAATGGAGGCAAAGCTGAGATTCAAACCCAGTGTCTATCTAGCTTAAGCCATCCCCTTAACTAAATTATCCCTCTTCAAAGGTCTCATGGAACAGGAGCTGAGCTCTTTAAAGAGACTAATGATGTTCCAAAAGTGATGATGGATGAATGGGTAAATGGGAGGGAGGGAGGGAGGGAGAGAGGGAGGGAGGGAGGGAGGGAGGGAGGGAGGGAAAGATATATTTACAGTGAGGGAATTCTTCATTCTCTGCAGTCTCTAAATAGGAGATTCCCTGATTTCAAGGAGCAGCAATGGCACTATTATGGCCCCAAATTCACTTGCGTGCTCCTCTGAGAGAAAAGCGCCACACACCATCACTCTCATCAGTATTCTCTCCCTCTTTCTCTGTCAACTTGCCCATGTACACACCAAACTCTAAAATACGTGGTGTTTCTCTGTTAGCACTAATAGCTCTCTCCTATTACTTGGAAAGGGGAAACAGAGGTGCTCTCCTTTTTCCTGATACCACTACTGTCACTGGCAAGAACAATCCAAATGTCTTCACTTTTGAGGAGTGCAAAGCAGAAGAACCATCCTCAGCAACAAACCTAAAAATTATTTGAAAAAACTATCTTTATAATAAAATAGTCCTGTTACTTCTGCAGTACAACAGAATTTATAAACAGAAAACATGTATAGGCCCCCTCTTTGGTTGTACTTGCTGTATCAGTTGTATTTGCAGTGTCAGTTGAGAAAAGACCTAAAAAACTAACGTTTGTGTAATGGAACAAAAAGAAGAAGGGCCCCTGTAAATGACTTACGTTCTGAAGACAAAAACAAGATTCATAGATTTGGGAAACATTAAATAAAAATAGTATTTCAAAAGTCAGACATAGCAGGTACTGAATATGTCTTGATAGCACATCGGGCCCAGATGGCACACAACACAGGACTTGCTTCATTAAAGCATGTTCCCAATTCTGGTTACAGTATTAGACTGAAAACTCAAACTGAATTAGACATGAAGAACTGGGCACAAACTGCACTCATTTCTTCCAGTAACTCAGGCCACCATGATTAACGGGACCTACAAGTGACCTGAAGCAGTTAAAGACACTTCACTTCTCTGGACACATCCCAACCTAATTACTAAGGTTTTCCAGTTTCACTTGAGACACACTGCAGCTCCGAAATACACGAGTGGTGCAGGTCAGAACACCAGACTCCAGGGTTCACTAACTCTAGGCTGCTTCCCAGACTAATGATCAAAGCTAAGTTTGAAACTGGAGTTCTTCAAGACAGGCAACAAGTCACACAGTCATTCTTATGACCTTGTCATAAGACAGCTACTATCAGTGGGGGAAAAGTGAGGCATCAACTTTGCTAAATCACCCATAATGGAGTCAATCAAACACCACTCTCCAAGGGACCAACTCTCTGGTTCTGATCTTCTGTAAACCTATAGATTGTCCACTAGCTGGTGTCTTAAAGATGTGATGTTTGTAATAAAAATCCACCTAAACATTCTTTCTGACAGAATCAGTACACTTGGTAAGTTTTTGACAAACATGCCACACTTTCCTTTGCTTCTTGTGAAAGGACTTTACAGTGCAGCCAGGATCAAACAAACCAGGTCAGGTAGGTACATTTCCTGTTTTACCAAAGAGGTCTAGAAACTAAGAAGGAAAAAAGTAATTAATAATAATTCACAAATTATCACTGTCAATTCACCTCACAGTCCCCAAAGTTTTACTCCAAGATCTACTTCTAACAGCTGCATTCCATCATGTGTTTGCCAGTTTGCAAACTCAACTCTCCTCTTCCCTGCTACTGCAAGGCCTCAAATATATCATCAGGAGGCTGTCAGCTCAACACACAAGCAGCAAACTATGAGTTAAATCTAAAGTGTGGTTTTTATTTAGCATTCAATATCATGTATTAAATTAAAGCCCTGACTGTGAGAAATCTAACACCAAAAGTCAGAATCTAAACTACAGCAAATGTCAAATACTATTTATTCATTCATCCCTTCAAAAAATATGAACTACCAATTGCCAGGCACTGTTTTAGGTGCTTGAGGACAATGTGTGAACAAGAACAAAAAAAATCCTGCTTTCATGGAGTTTATATTCCAGTGGAGAAAAACAAAAACAAGTTACTAACAAATAAGATATTTGATGTAGTGGTGAATGCTGGAAATAAAAGGGTAATGTGACAGAATAACCGGCAGGAGCAGCAACTGAAATGGGGACAACATGACATGAGCAATGCAGAGAGCCACAGCCATAGTAAGTGGGGATCAAGAAGGAAAACTCTAGCCCTAGCCAGTTTGGCTCAGTGGATAGAGCGTCGGCCTGTGGACTGAAGGGTCCCAGGTTCGATTACAGTCAAGGGCACATGCCTGGGTTGCGGGCTCCATCCCCAGCATGAGGCATGCAAGGAGGAAGCTGATCCGTTCCTCTCTGAAATCAATAAAAATACTTTTTTTAAAATGGAAAATTTCAGTGCAGCCATTCACTACCTGAGTTACACCTAAGAGCACGCCTTGACCTCCAGAAGCCTCCGGGTATCCTCACCTGCGAATAGTAGCACCTGAATAACTGCTACCGTGAAGTAAAATTACTTGTCTTGGCTAGACCTCAGGCCCAAAAGCAATCTTTTCTCCCCCAAACAAGATAACAAAGAGAAAAACAAAAAGGGATGCCTCCCTAAGAGCTTCAGAGGCAGCCAGGGACCAGCAGCAGACTGGTGAAGGCTATTTGGGGAGAGTCAAACTAAAGTAATTACAAACTCTTACCCTATAAGGCCCAGGGCGCTAGGAGAAAAAACTTAGATGACCAATGTATTTGAGGTACTTCTTTGTCTATAAAATCCCAAGTGGGAAAAAACTAACTTTCTAATTATTCAGATTCTATATTCAGATTCTTAAAATGCTGTTAAGGTAATTTCTATACATCAGCCAGGGAATGTGTCCACCAAGTCTAGTTTCAGACTTCTTGTTCCCCAGATTTGCAAGTCAGAGAACTAGTGCTGCAGAGAAAGGAAAAAAAAACAAACACGCTTTTTGAGGGTTCATATACCACCCCACAACTTAAACGAACATGGTTCCGAACACTGCACTGGCACACACATTCTGCTCTAGCACCAAAAATCCTGCACACTTTGATTTGACCAGCAAAATGTGTCATTTCAGTTTTGACAGATTTAAAAAAAACTGGCTCTCTTCAAAATGTGAACCCACCAATGAAGAGGTACAAATACACCATTTATGGGAACTGTGACCCAGTTCCTACTGTTTGTACAGAGCCTCTAGGACAGGAGGAGCTGGAACACTGGTGATTCCATACCCAGGCCACCTCCACTGCCCCAGACGAGACACCTTTCTCAACACAGCACTTTCTTCAGACAAGAAAATAATGAGAAGTTACAGTGTGCACCAACCAGCCATACAGATCCAACAGAATGAGACTTTCTCATTAATTAAAACTACATTGGCAGAGATTAGAAATTTTTCTGTTTACTTAAGGTCATGGTTCCTCACTATTTGGCATGAGCACACTTCTTTTCTAACAAAAGAAGGTATATAAAGAGGCAGGTGACAGATGTCCGGTGCTGAACTCAGTGATATTCTGCATTGAATTATTTTCCAAAATAATAAAGTTCCAAAACAAACAGCTCACATACTTTGTGGAAATGGATGTTGCAGCCTGGTTTATGGGAAAGACACTGAACTGCACCTGAACACCATTTAGTCCCAGCTCTGATACTATAGAACAAAACTTGGGTCTGTGGATATGATTGCTTGTTTTTTTCCCTTATCTGGAGGGATGAGGTTAGAACCTAGCTGGATCACCTCTCCAGCTACTTGGCTTTTTGAGTCTCTGTGAAAGGTAAAAGTTACTTTAATGACCAGTTGAGAAATGGACTCTACAGGGACTAATGGAAGGGCCAGACCATTAGAGAGGAGAAAAGACAAAACAAACAAAACTTAAGAAAGGCAGAAAGAAAAAGATTAAAAGACTATTTAGCCATAAAAGAAGGAACTACTGGTACATACAGTATGGATAAATCTCAAAAAAAAGAAACACGTTATAATGGCCCTGGCCTGTTTGGCTCAGTAGTAGAGCAGCAGCCCACTCACCAGAGCACCTAAGGGTCAAGGGTTCAATTTCTGATCAAGGGCAATCAAGGGCACATAACTAACTGGGTTGCAGGTTCATTCCCCAGCCAGGGTGGGGTGAGTGCAGGAGGCAACCAATTGATATGTCGGATTGATGTTTCTCTTTCTCTCTCTCTCTCTCCCTCCCTCCCTTCCTCCCTTCTACTCTCTCTAAAAATCAATGGGGAAAAAATATCCTTGGGTGGTATTTTTGAAGAAGCACACTCCAAACAGTAAGGAACCACGACCTTAAGTAAATAAAAAAAAAAAACACGTTATAATGAAGGAACCTAGACACTAAAGTGCTTCCATTTCTTACAACAGTGCTAGAAAGCTGGTCAGTTTTGGACCGGGACTGTGGGAGGGGAGGCGGGAGAATGACTGCAAAGGGGCATATCTTAACAGAATGGTAATGCCCAGGTATACGCAACTCTCAAAACATATCAAACGGCACACTTGAAATGGCTGCATTTGTAATTTTTATTTCAATAAATTTGAATGTTTAAAAAATCTGGACTTACAATTGTTGTTTGTTTTTTAAAGAGGGGTAGGAGTGCAAAGGGAGAATGAATTGTGACAGCTTATTAGGTTAAAGTGACTTTTTTTTTTCTGGAAAGTAGCCACCCAAATTAAATACACGTCAATGCCAAAAGCCATACCTCTGGGTGATACAGTTCAGGGAACTGGTCCAAATGTGACTTATTAAAAACATATGTACAATACAAACTCCCTTTCAAGGCTTGGGACAGTTAAAGGCAAAGCACATTTTACCTTTAAAAAAAGTAAAAGATGAAAACTAAGAAGTCACTTTTTTACAAGCTGATTCAGCATACCATTTGTGGTTTGTGTTAAGGAATTTGCCTCTGTGTTGTGCAGAAAAGCAAATCCAGCATTAATCTGTGGAGAGAAAAGACTTGCTCACTAGTTTTCATACTTTTACAAACCCAGAAAACTTACATTCCCATGTATGACAGAGGCTGGCCACACTCAGAATTCACACTAAGTGGCAGGACACAAACGATGCGCACTCCTGTGGGGGGACCACCAGATTTGGGGTAGGGTTGTGAATCCCCTGCCCAGTCTGTACTCCACACATAAAAGTCTCTGAGCCCAACACCTTATTGTTAAAGAAATATGACGGGAACTATCCCATCGCAGCACAAAAAAAAGTGCTGTAACCAAGAACTGTGTAGCACTAGAACTCAAATCTCAGCATCCCTAAGGGGTCCAGTGATTGCCTTTACAATGTCAAGAGCACCACAGGTTTCCCACAGGGTACTGTAGGCAGGCACAGTATATCAGAACACATTCCCAGAACCGGAATTGGGAGATCACAAAACAGTCAGCTCAGTTCCTGGTACAAAACAATGTACAAGTTATCCTGGTAGGGGGCACAGCCAAGATATATTTAAAGACAATCATCTCGGTCTATATTACCCGCCAGAGGCAAAAGGGTGCTGGCTATTTTCTAGGTTGAAATCCCATCTCCTAGAAAGCATTAGTCAGAACTTAGGTCCTTTCCCTTTTAGCACCTGCAGACGTTTCTGCACATCAGTGAGGGCACCCCAATCTCTCTAGAACGAAATGCAGAGAACACAGGGGCCAGACACTGGGAGGGCAGTCATAGCATTGCTTGCACCATCTTAAAGATCCCTACACTATAATTCTGGGCCATCTTTGTTCCACTTAGCTAGTTTTTTGCTATGTAAATCACTGTCTCCGTTTTGCTTGGGGTAGCATGGGAGGGGATGACTTACTAATGCTATCTGCACATGGTAGTTCAACAGATGGTATTTTCCACTGTGACTTTCCATTTGTAAAGAATATTGATTTTCTTAATTTTATTCTGTAAAGTGGTTATGGCAGGAAGCATCACTTTTATACTGTTCTGCAGGGTTCTGATAAAAACTAATATTCATGTATTTTTACATAAATCACATGCTTGTTTGACTCTAACAAGTAGGAGGAGGGCAAAGGCATTTAAGCAGCACTTCTAGAAATTATATTATCTATCTGGTTCATCTATTTCACCAGACACGCCCAGCCCAGCAGCCTGGGAAAACATTCTTTGCCTCCATTCACAGCTAGGGGAGCTGCTTCTCCTTAAGACATGACAGTTTCCCCAATGCTTCTGTCACTCCCTCTTCTTTCCAAGAGGAAGACTCTAGATACCACTACTGTTTGTTTGTTGTTGTTGTTTTGTTTTTTTTATTTCATACAGGAAGGGAGAGGGAAAGAGAGAGAACATCAATAATAAGAGAGAATCATTGATCGGCTACCCCCTGCACACTCTGTACTGGGGATTGAGCCCACAACCTGGGCATGTGCCCTTGACTGGAATCGAACACTCTATCCACTGAGCCAAACCAACTAGGGCCATTATTGTTGTTTTTGTTGTGAATCCTCACAGGAGGGTATTTTCTCCATTGATTTTAAAAGGAGTGGAAAGAGGGGGGGGGGGGGGGGGGGAATAGAGAGAGAGAGAAAGAAACAGCCTCCTGCTCGGGAACAAATCTGCAACCCAGGTATATGCCCTTGATCTGGAATCAGTAACCCTTCAGTAACCCTTCAGTGCGTGGGCCAATGCTCTAACCACGGAGCAACACTGGCCAGGGCTCTAGATACCACTTTTGAAAATTACATTGTATTAACATTACTTCTTGAAGAAAATACAAATAAGAAGTCTTGCCGAACCGGTTTGGCTCAGTGGATAGAGCATTGGCCTGCGGACTCAAGGGTCCCAGGTTCGATTCCGGTCAAGGGCATGTACCTTGGTTGCGGGCACATCCTCACTGGGGGGCGTGCAGGAGGCAGCTGATCGATGTTTCTCTCTCATCAATGTTTCTAACTCTCTATCCCTCTCCCTTCTTCCCTGTAAAAAATCAATAAAATATATATATTTAAAAAAAAAAAAGTCTTATCTCTTGAACATCCCTCCCTCTTCCCAAACTTCTGCATGCTGTTTCTCAACTGGGACTACATTTGACTCTGAAACACACTGCTCCCCATCATCACCTACCCTCCAAGTAGTATAGTCCAGAAAGTCTTCTTTCATTCCCTCACACGTCAGTTGTCCCAAAGTGCACCCACAGAATCCTGGACACTTTGTCTATCAAAGTACTTGGCCCTCCCTCTAGCCTATCTAATAAAGAGCTAATATGCTAATTAGACCAAACAGCAGAATGACCATCTGGACGACCTTCCAGACGAAGCTGGGGCTGTGAGGGCCGGGGCAGCCGGGGCTGCGAGGGCCGAGCCCCTTGCACAAATTTCGTGCATCGGGCCTCTAGTTATAACATAATAGCCACTTTTCACCATTGATTGAACGTCTGGTGTTTGGCACATGCCAGGCATCTGGCAAAAGATCGACAAATACTTCTCAGATAAACAAAAAGAAAACTCAACTTATTCTGACCACTCAGAGATAAAACACTGTTGATTATGGTATCTATCCTTTTATAGTACTTTTCCTGAACAAATATACTACTTATTTAAATTATTTTATCCCCTATCCCAAAAAGATTATATAAGGTGTCCCGAAAAAATGTATACATACTTTGAATAATTATAAAGACAGTGTTTATTAAAATACATTTCATTTTCATTTAACACCTATCTGCTGGTAAAGTGTGTATACATTTTTTTGGAGACCCTGTATATACTGCACATACTATTTTCTCACTTGCTTTTTCCACTTACTACATTATCATCAGATAATCTGCTACGGTACCATTTTAATGACTACATGAAACAGATGTTCCCTAATTTAACTAATTCGTTACTGGTTACAATTTTTCACTGTGGTACCCAGTGAAAATACACTTGATAAACATCCCTGTGCCAAGTCTAAACAAATTCCTAGAAGCAGACTGGCTGAGTCAAATGGTATGTAAAATATTATACCAGTTATAGTATACACAGAAAGCTTAAAATATGGGTTATCATTTGTTAAGGATACTGGCAGGATCTCCACAACCAGAATAATGAGGCACCTAAAATCTTCATTTAAAAAATGGCAAGGGGAGCAGAGTATTGTTCAGCCCAGAGAAGATGAACAATGAACCTGCTGGATGGGAAACAATATTTAGTTACTCCTGAGGGTAAAACTGGAATTAGCTGGAAGAGATGGAAAAAGGTACTACTCTGTTAAATTCAAGAGAATGGCATTTTCCCAAAGAGCTATCCACATGGACCTTGCAGTTATTTTTACGTATTCAGGCTGAGGCAGGCAGGAATCCTGATTGGGTGGAAGGGGTTGGGGGAGTATGGGGTCAGAGACACAGAAAGGTCAGTAAATCAGTCAAACAAAAAGGTCAACTGTGTTCAACTACACTATTTCAAACTTCCAGAGGGCTCCCCACTGCACTCTTTAAATGAAACTGGAGAAAGCCATGATTAAACTTTCCTGTGTTAGCCTAAGTACTATAGAAGCACATGGCATACTTACTGCACAAACTGCTCATGAGAACCAATTTCACCAATAAGCAAAGAATCACAGTGGACCAACGGCACATTCAATCACTGGCCAAAGCACAGTAACATTTTACTGTGTGCGCCTCATGTCTTTCCAAAATGGAAAGTGTCTGACTTAATCTCACAGCTTATGGTCTTCACTGTAATATATGTAGTATGAATAAATTACTTTAATGATAACATTTCTTGTAATTGCCTAATCTCCCTGTTTTTTAAAGAAGATATTAAACAGATCAACTGTCACTATTTCTTCCTCAATTTTTACAAATTTTTCATATGTAAATGAAGTCATTTTCTAAAAGATAATTTGTTTTTTTAAAGAACAGTAAAGGAAGGAGGAAAATACTCCACAAATGAGGCTCGGAGTTGGATTGCCGGTGAGTTTGGCCCCTATTTCTACATCTCTGACACACAGTTAACCCATGCTGCCATGGTAGGTATAAGGATTAAATGAGTTAATATATGTAAAATGTTTTGTGCCTGGCATACAGGAAGTGCTATATAACTGCTAGACTCTTATTTTCACCAGCAATGTGGATAAAAACCATAATACAGGACCATAAGCAAGCAAGAAGTGCTGGTGAAGAGGTTATTTTAAAAATACAAGCAGCCCTAGCTGGTTTGGCTCAGTGGATAGACTGTCAGCCTGTGGATTGAAGGGTTCCAGGTTCGATTCCGGCCCAGGGTACATGCCTGGGTTGCAGGCTCGATCCCCAGTAGGGGGCGTGCAGGAGGCAGCCCATCAATGATTCTCTCTCATCACTGATGTTTCTATCCCTCTCCCTTCCTCTCTAAAATCAATAAAAATATATCTATAAAAAAAAATACAAGCAGAATCAACCTCAAATAGTCTACCTTTTAAAAGTTCATTTATTAACCAGCCATTTAAAACTAAGAATGCTTTTCATCATCGGGGAAAAAATGTATCAAATGGTGATTGAGTTCCTAAACCAACAACACAAATGAGTTAAAAAAATAAAATAAAATAAATAAAAACACCTCACTAGGATAATTCTTTTAAAGGGAACAGATTAAGGAAGATTATTAGAATGTGCTAGGGGGGGTGAAAAACAGAATTCTCTGTGCCAGTCCAGAAAACTGGAAAGGTTCAAGGAGAAAGCGCTGTTACCACTATGCTGTGGCATGAACATCAGAATGGAAACTCAGGTTTGAATGAGCAAACCCGAGTCACGCTTTATAGCTTAGTAAGTGCTTGTTTTAGCTGTCACTTGAATGGCTCCAGAGAAAATAATTAAGTTTTAGGCTACCGTGGCTGGGAGTCTGGATTTCTTGGATCCCATGAATTATGCACTATAATGAACTCTGCAAATTAACTGAAACCAGGCTCTGCTATACTAGCAAAGTTGAGCAATGAATCCATTTCTCACTGGCTACTAGTAATAGGCCTGAAATTAAACTAATCACATATTAAAGGGAGAAACCAGCTGAAGTACAGAAATATACTAAAATTTCCCCCATAAACAAAAGTGCTCTTGTTTTATGGAAGTGCTTCATCAGTAAAGGAAAAATATCCAGAGCAACTTACAAAGCCTTGAAAATTATGTTATGAAATTCCAAAATGGACTGTTCAAATTTCTTGCTGGGTGAGGTATGTGCTTCTTAGAAGCCACAATCCCTTCCCCAAGCAGAGCTCTAAGAAATTTTAAAGTTTGGATGTAAATGTAAGTTGCAATCTACTAAAAACAGAAGAAAACAGATATTTGAACTTCAAGGTATAAGGATGAGATCAGGAAAAAAGATAGCTGTCAATCTTCCCCCACCCTCCATTTGTTCCCCATTCCACTTGTCCCACATAGTTATCCCTACATTCCTTGAACCTGGTTCTGCCCTCCTCTTGTGAAACAATTCAAAACAAAAGTATGGCGGTGAAGATAGTGTCTAAAGAGGAGCTGGCAAGATTCAGTTTCTGGATCTAGGTGCTAGTTAAACAGATGTCTCCAGTTTGTGAAAATGCCAACTATACATTATGATTTGTACACATTCCTACATGTTACCTCAGTAGAGAGGGTTTTTTAAAAAATATTTTTATTGATTTCATAGAGGAAGGGAGAGGGAGAGATAGAAACATCAATGATGAGAGAGCATCATTGACTGGCTGCCTCCTGAATGTCCCACACTGGGGATCAAGCCCATAACCCAGGCATGGAACCGTGACTTCCTGGTCCATAGGTCGATGCTCAACCACTGAACCCTGCCAGCTGGGTGACCTCAGTAGTGAGTTTAAAGATTTTTCCAGCCCTAGCCTACAGACCAAAGGGTCCCGGGTTCGATTCCAGTCAAGGGCATGTACCTTGGTTGCAGGTTCCTCCCCAGCCCCAGCCCTGGTGGGGTGCATACAGGAGGCAACCAATCAATGTGTTTCTCTCACATTGATGTTCCTCTCCGTCTTTCCCTCTCTCTTCCACTCTCCCTAAAAATCAATGGAAAATTATCCTCGGGTGAGGACAACAACAACAACAAAAAAAAACACCTGAAAATAAGTTTAAAGAAGATAGTATTCTTTTCATTTCCTCAGAACTGGGGCATAATGACACAATCCCTAAGGTAAAATATTGCCAACCTAACAACCACTGCTTCATTATCAATGAGAAAGGAGGCAGAGGGTGGGTGGGTAGGTGAGAAATTATGACCAAGATTTTGTTGCTGCTGCGGGCAGTGAGGCACTCAACTCCAGAGGAAACTTAGGAGACACAGCATCACTCTCCCGCCTGACTCCAAAAACACTGAAAGGATCTGCCATTTGTGATCTCAAAGTATGAAAACTGAAGTTACTTTCCAGCAGAAACCCAGAACTGTTGGTCCAGCTCTGAAAAACCTGACATTTAAAAAAGGGACAGATTTGGTCCCACACATGGGCCTTTAGAAATGTAAACTGAGTTTTTCTTTACATTTTAAAAGTTTTAGTCATAATCACAATAGTGAATGCTTCCTCTGAAAAGTTCGGAGTAATGTATATATACGTATATAACATAATGGTGAAATCCCTTTAAACATTCATACTCTGTCTGTGTAATTCCTAAGACTTCATCTGAACTGGTAAACACCTCTCACCTACAGAATACTAGGTATTGAAGAAGTACTCCAAAGAGACCAGAGACAGGTGTAAAAAAAAAAAGAACAAGAGCAAGAACCCTTAAGGCATCTTGAACTCCATTTATTCTCAATCAACAAGGACATCTGCTTCTGCCTATTACCCAAACACAAAGTCACAGTGCAGCTTTACTCACACATCAGAACCCCATTCTAAGCCTGAACTTCAACTCATCTGCAGATAGAAACACCACCAGAGAATAAAAACAATTTTAACTCTAAGCTGAACAAAGTTGTAGGAAATGATGGTGAAAAAGAATGGAATTTAGGGTGATGAAAACTGTAAATCAACAACCAAAGGCATCCAGCTGTTTTGGAGCAAATAGTGGGGCCTCCCCCCTCTCCAAAGTGGAGTGATGAGAGAATGAGCCGATGTCAGCACTCTCCTGCATCCCTTTTAGCTCAGGCCCTGGGACTTGGGCCTGAATGGTGAGCCCAGATGCGAACGTCTCTCAGAACAGGAAATCCCCTCACATTACATTATACAGGGTGGGCTTTTACAGTTGTTTGCATGGAAGATACAATAATTAACAAATAAAAATACAAAAATAAACTCTGTGTTTCACATACTCATAACTGTAAGCCTACCTGTGCCTCACCTTGTATATATAAGGGGGACGGGGTTCAAGAAGACCAGCCAACAGAAGTTTTCAGTGGGCATTGTCTTTAAATCCTTCCTCACAAGTGCTGTCAACTGGTTAGCATTCCAAGACAGAAGACCTTACAAAAGCCTGCTGCCACCTCCTCAGCACCGATTCAGTTTCCAGCTGGGAATTACTGGCAAGACGCTGTCCAACCAAACCCCAGGCTTGTGCTCGCTCCCAGTGGGTGCCCCGCCCACCAAATGCCAAGGGGAAACTACTTGTGGTGGCCCCAACCAAAACACATTTCAGATGTTCCAGCACAACCAGTCATGAAAAGCCTTCAGCTGAGAGAATAGAGCTAATAAAAAAGGAAGAAACACCTGGTGACACACTGCGTAGCCACTCTCTCCACTACATCAAGAATGGAGATGCTGCTCCGCAAAGCTAGTACTGGGCGGCTCCCCTGCCGTCTCGTGCTCTGCGCACATACACTCACTCCAAGAACAAAACTGAGACTGCTCAGCTACTGGCCATAGTCTAAAAGAACAGACACCAAATAAACTGGCCAGGGCTAATTTGAGCTCCCTGGATGAGAGCAGGACTCAGGACAGAAATCACAGAGCAGCCTGTGGGCCTACAAGGAAACATTCAATAAATATTTGTTGATTGATTTTTTAAAAGATGATTAAAGGGTTTTAGGGTGAAAGGCCACGGTACAAAGTTCAAAAGTAAAGCATCAGTCATCTAGAAATGGGAGTCTGTGAAGGGCCATTTGATAACGGTCTGGCCACTACAGAGAGGGCTGTACACCAACTGGCTTCTTTGCTGTGTCTGCAACTGGATGGACTGGGAAGACCGCCAGGAGACTGGGAATTCTCCTGCATATCACCTCTCCGGGAGGTCACCAAAAAGTGCAGGTTAATGGACACAACTTATAGTGAGGAATCAGAACCCTCGTCCACTCTCCACTACCAACTCCAGGAAAAGGAAAGAGGAAGTGGGTACAAAGAGACCAGACAGCTCAAACTGGGAGCAGGAAAGCAGAGATGCAGACCAGAGGATCTCTCTGGGTTACTGGAGCTGATTATCTGTCCTGAGCTTATTCTAGGACAGCTTACAAACAATTGGCATTTATTACCTCTTTTAATTACTCCATAGCAACCCAATCAGGAAGATACTATGATCTTCTCAGCTTAAGAAATAGAGAACATAAGAAACTCATTCAAAGTCACACAGCTTAAACAAATGGCAGAGTTGAGATTTGAATCCAGTGCTCTAAACCAGGGGTCCTCAAACTTTTTAAACAGGGGGCCAATTCACTGTCCCTCAGACCGTTGGAGGGCCGAACTATAGTTTAAAAAAAAAACTATGAACAAATTCCTATGCACACTGCACATATCTTATTTTGAAGTAAAAAAACAAAACGGGAACAAATACAATATTTGTATTTGCATGTGGCCCGTGGGCCATAGTTTGAGGACCCCTGCTCTAAACCATAAATTATGCACTGGGTTTATACTGGGATCAAGGTTACCTATTACTAAACCTACAGCTAGGGTGCACCCCAGGTGAACTAAAAAGACACCTAATATCAACAATACAAAGTAACCCCTGCACCTGAAATACCATTATTCAAAACCTATTGAAAGCTTCTATTCCCTTCAACTACTGCCCTGTTCAACTAGCTTACCTTGTTGTTGTTTTTTAATCCTCATCTGAGGATAGATACGTTTATCGATTTTACAGAGAGAGGAAGAGAGAGAGAAATAACAAACAGTTGCCTCCCATATGTGCCAGGACTGGGGATGGGACCAGAAACCTAGGTATGTGCCCTGACCAGGAATCAAACTCGAAACCTTTTGGTATCTGAGATGACACTCCAACCAAATAAGTCACCGAGCCAGGACAACTTACCTTGTTTAATTGCAATTGGGTTTGGAGTTTTCCTTAGGGGGAGGATGTTGAAGACAGTATTAAAAACATTACCAAATAATTTTAATCCCAACCATTTAAATCAGTGGTTCTCAACCTTGGCTGCACATTAGAATCACCTGGGAATCTTTTTAAAATCCTGATTTCTGGGCCTCATCCTCCAGAAATTCTGTTTCTTTGTCACTAATGTTGTTGCCCCACCCCATAACAAAGAAACAGAATTTCCGGAGGATGAGGCCCAGAAATCAGGATTTTAAAAAGATTCCCAGGTGATTCTAATATGCAGCCAAGGTTGAGAACCACTGATTTAAATAATAACAAAAGAGGAGCAACTCTTCTCACAGTAGATCTTATTTGACTAGGCAAACAGGGCAATAAGCATTTTGAATATGCTTCCAATAAATTAGTAAAAAACAAACAAAACTGAATTTTAGGAAATCAAGCCCTAAGGATGAAAAGCATCCTAAAAAGTTAAGGCCAGCAGCCACTGCTGCAATTAGTATGTGAAGCTATGGCCACTGATACACTCCCCTTACCCACACCCACTGCTCAGGACCACATGGGAGCTTGCTTGAAATGCATCCTCTGGGCCCTAATACTCTCAAGCTCTACCCAGACATACTGAACCAGGGCAGGCATTCCTATGTAAGTTGGAGAAGGGCTGCCCTATCACATGTATGCCTTAAGACACGATCCTACCCTTACCAGACAGCAAGTGGAGCTAGGGAGGTAAAGGAACCAATTGCTATAAGGCTGTCAAAATAAGCCTCAAATTTCCATAACTTTGATGATTACAAATTATAATTATCTTTGTACTCTAATTCCTGCCATCAAGCGTGAAAGAGGAAATTTCTTGAAAATTCCTTGTGGTTCACAACTGTCACCTATTTTGAAAACTAACAGAAATCCTGTAATCACAAGAAATTTATTATTGACTGAGGTTATCTGTTATCCCTTTAGATTGTCCAACCTCGGACAGTAGGCAAGAAACCCTGTTTCAGACATATAAAAAATTCCCAGTTACTAAAAATGGATCACTATAAAATCAATGAAACAGGCAAAATAAGAAAATATGGAAAAGAGAGTAAAGAAACATGTACAGTAACTATGCTAAATCATTATAAAGCTTATATATAAACCATCCTGTCAAGGCCAAAAAAGAACTTACTGGTATATCATTAGGTTTTTAGCTACTAAAGCTGCAATGAACAGCTTTCTTCATCCTTCTTACCAGTAAAGTAACACATTTTTAATAACTGTAAAATGAATGATTTGGATGTCATGAATCATCTTTCATACAAAAGATCAAAAGGCATCACCTTTTTCTTCTATGTAAGAAGAGTTATAAAACGTTTTTCCCTTCAAAGATAGTACATATTCTTAAATTACCAGGACCAAAAAGAACACAAACATACAATTCACCAACACTGACAATATACATTAATCAAAATTTAACTACTCCAGAAAAAAAATGAGAAACTCTCCTTATTACAACCCTAGTCACTAAACCAGACAATGCCTTCACAGGCTAATAATAAAATGCGTCCAACACATCAAGAAGGAAGCCTCATTTCCTGATATGAATTTAATACTCAAGGATACATGCAATTTCCCTTATGTTTCATATACTTACAGGACAACTATAGTTCTGCATTTATTATTCTACCAAACCACAATAGGAAAGAGAATAGAATCATCCCATACAAACCAATCTTAAAGACTTTCAGGCTGTAGAGTTAATTCTATAATAGATATAAAATTTGACCAACATCCCCTCACTTAATGTTATGCTCTCACAATGGGAGATGGATTGCAATTATCCATTAGTGTAATCTAGTCTCCATAGTCAATAAATAAATGTCACTTCCAATCACTCAGATAAAACCTGGGTGAAAGGGCTAGAAAGAGATATAAACAAGATTCTGTAAACATCTAAGGAACACACTGATGACTGATTCCAAGCCAAAATGTCCAGAACTCATGACAGAAAGTGAGAAGTCCATGATTAATATGGTCTAACTTCTAAATGCATTAAAGTTATGCTAACACTCTTACCAGTTTCTGAAAAGAGAAACAATTTTAAAGTTAAAAAAGAACTCAAGTTCCAATTGGCTAACTCAAATCACATCCTATAAATGTGTAGCCTCCTTTCTTGACCCTGCTGTTCCTTTGGAATTTTTAAAGGCCTGGAATTTGAGTAATTATAGTCATTTCAGAAACAGTTACTGAAAACCTGATTACCTATACACTGCTTTACATGTTTGCTTTTCAGTCTTCAGTTTGAAGAGAGAGACTGTAGGGAATCTTGTTCTTTTATATCCAGAATCTTCTCACCCAATATATTCGGCTTCCTGGCTACCAAAATTCACTCACGAGCTAGCTAATAACAAATGACAATTCTAACCCTGACAGAGTCCTTCTGTAAAATCTATTTCAAATTAAGAATGAGAGCTTTGGGAACACCAGGGGAGGATTGCCTGCTCCCTTCTTGGCCTGCCTTCCTTCCCTCCTTCCTTCCTTCCTTTCTCTCTCTCTCTCTCTCTCTCTCTCTCTCTCTCTCTCTCTCTCTCTCTCTCTCTCTCACACACACACACACACACACACACACACACACGAAGACAAACACAGACGAACACAAACACAAGCAACAGCAGTAGTAAAAAAATGGGGGCGCTTGGTCTTTGCAAAGAGGCTCTACCATCTGGTAATTGGCTCATAAATTTCATTCATAATTTGAAAGAGAAAGGGTCCAAAATGAGCGATCTGTAATTTTAAATGTTGTCATTATTCTCCTGGCTGCAAGCGATTACAGAAGGCCTTGCAAGCTCATGAATTACGGGTGCAGTTTATTACTCTGAATGAGCTCAGAACAAGCACAGTATCTCAGGAAGCTGGAGATGAGAGGGGAAGGAGGTCATTTGCAAACCCAGATGCTTCCATGGAATTAACCTTAAATGTCACTTATCCAATCAATAGTGGAAGGATCCTTTCTGCTTCTAGGCCCGCCCCCTTCCCTAACTGCCTAAATGAACCAATCCAATCTTAAACGCTTTAAGGTGGAGAAACTTTATACATTATGCATCTTTCCTTGAAAGCATATAGAGCAGTGGTTCTCAACCTTCCTAATGCTGCGGCCCTTTAATACAGTTCCTCATGTTGTGATGACCCCCAACCATAAAATTATTTTCGTTGCTACTTCATACCTGTAATTTTGCTACTATTATGAATCGTAATGTAAATATCTTATATGCTATATGTGTTTTCCGATGGTCACGACCTACAGGTTGAGAACCGCTGATAGAGTGTCCCCACAAAAATGTACACACACACTCTGAATAATTATAAAGGCAGTGTTTATTAAAATACATTTCCTTTTCAAAATTGGACCTATGTGTATAGATTTTTTGAGACACCCTGTATTTCAGATCAAGATCCTTTAAGCAAGAGATTTTAAATACTTATGAGAGGAAAGAAACAGCAGTCACAAAATTAGGAAACCTTCATAGCTGAGTAGTTTCCCAACAGATTTCGGTCTGCATATAACAGCTCCACACCACTCCAAGCCCAAGTTGAGGGATAAATAAACGTACTCTGGAATCAATGATTTATTCTCACAAACACTGGACTAACTTGAAATCGCATTTCAGGTATATCTTCAATTCTGGGAATGGAGACATCTGAAACATTAGGTGGTATAAAGAGGTGGGTATGTTAGACAATTCAACAGTTATTCCGCAGCCCACACACACAGGGCCTGAGATCCTGGCGGTGGCCAGACAGAACTCCAGTTCTCTTAAAGGGCAGAATGCAAAAGTGAACATCAAGAGGACACTTAGCACTCATCCTCAAGGCAAGCAAGTCAGAACAGAAAAAAATGATTCAATACTGAATATCTTATCTCATTTGCCTACACCCACGTACCCCCCCTTTGACGCAAGATTGCCTCAATAACTTCCCAAAAAATGAGTATTGCTCTAGAAACTGCAGTGGGGCGATCTGTGTGGCCTCCAAGCTAAAGTGCATTGGAACAAAAGGGAACCCAGCCCCAGCCTGTTTGGCTCAGTGGATAGAGCAGCCGTGGGCAAACTACGGCCCGTGGGCTGGATCCGGCCCGTTTGAAATGAATAAAACTATTGAAAAAAAAGACCGTACCCTTTTATGTAATGATGTTTACTTTGAATTTATATTAGTTCACACAAACACTCCATCCATGCTTTTGTTCCGGCCCTCCGGTCTAGTTTAAGAACCCATTGTGGCCCTCGAGTCAAAAAGTTTGCCCACCCCTGGGATAGAGCTTCGGCTTGCAGACCCAATTCCAGTCAAGGGCACGTGCCTTCATTGCAGGCTCCTTCCAGGCCTGAGCCCTGGTCAGGGCCTGTGGAGGAGGCAACCAATGGATGTGTTTCTCTCACATCAATGTCTTTCTCTGTCTTTGCCTCTCTCTTCCACTCTCCCTAAAAAATCAATGGAAAAATATCCTCGGATAAGGTTTAACCAAAAAAAAAAAAAGGGGGGGGGGGGGGAGGAGGCACCTGAAGACAGAGATCACAGGTTTTGGCAGAGCTGGGAGGACTTGCTCTGTTTCCACTTAAAGGCCTAAGTGAATGCAGGGCAACCTGGTTTTGAATTCCAGCTCCACCCCCCTACCCAAACTTTAAATTCCTTACTCTAGAACAGGTGATAATACCAACTTCTGAGAGCTTAAAAACTTAATGAGGTAAAGCACAAGAGAACATGACAAAAAGGTAGGACAAATGTTTTCGTTGCCTCTATAACTGCCAGCCCTACTATCTTTCCCAAAGAAAGTATTTCATCAGTGTGCAGACCCTCTTCCTCATGACCCACGCCGAAATCAATGCCATTTCTTCCCTGTTGTCCACCTCACCTGCACCTCTGTTGTAGAGAAACCTGAAATTTTAGTTACCCTACTTACACCTTCATTTTTACAAATTAATTGTTGTCAGCAGAGGCATAATTACAATAGTTGGTGTGCTTTACAATACTTTGGTCTTTCCCAAAGTGGGTTCCAGAGAACCCTAGGTCCATGATATTACTCAAAATTGTGGTTGACTGATCAATTAAGTTTGAGAAATGTTGGATTTAAACAGGTTTCTTTCCTTTAGATTTGTTCATGTTCATTGTAATTTTCTAAAAAAGAATCCTAGTACCCCAAAATCATTTGACTGCTGAAACTTCCTCCTCTTGACCTCCAAAAGCAGAAAAGCTTTTCTCAGAACATACACACTATCTTGTCTCATTCAATTGTGTTGGTGGTTTGATTCAGGTCTTTATTTGTAAGGAGGATGTTTTACTAAGTAATATATGAATAAATGGTGACTGTTGCAATTTTACAAACAGAACATTATTCACAAAACATAACTAGAGAAACTTGTGGAATATCAAAGTTCTTGTTTTTGCAGTGAACTCTTAGGACCCTTAGCAGAAAGAACTATCACTTCATTACAAATTGTCTAACAAAGAGCAGTAGTCACTTTTTAAGAAAATACTTCGTTTTATTTGTACTATCAATAAAGATACTCGGAAAAGACAAGAGAGTCCTAGGAAGTTATCTAATAAAGCAAATAAACAAAATGAAAAAAAATCACCTGAGCTACAATTCAAATATAGTTATGATTAGACTTGATTACACTCTGGTTACATCATTATCTGTTGCTATATATGAAGAAAAAATGGAATTAAATATCTCCCCCAAAATCTCTTGGTTACTAAGTTCCTGCTAAAGAGTTATTACACTGTAAATATGGTCTGTCTTAGATCTATTTGTGCACAGATTTGGATTACTGTAAGAGAACATTAAGACTCTATTTCCCAAAAGAAGTAAAACCGTCCTTATTCGCAGATGACATGATACTGTACATAAAAAACCCTAAAGACTCCATCAAAAACTATTAGACTTAATAAATGAATTCGGCAATGTAGCAGGATACAAAATCAACGCCAAGAAATCTATGGCATTTCTATACACCAATAGTGAACTTACAGAAACAGAGACTAAAAAAGCAATCCCATTTACCATCACACCAAAAAAATTAAGAAACCTAGGAATAAATCTAACTAAAGAGGTAAAAGACCTTTACTCAGAAAACTACAGGACGTTGAAAAAAGAGATAGAGGGAGACATAAACAGATGGAAGAACATACCATGTTCATGGATTGGTAGAATCAACATCATTAAAATGTCCATACTACCCAAAGCAATCTATAAATTCAACGCACTTCCCATTAAAATACCAACAGCATATTTCACAGACCTAGAACGAATGCTCCAAAAATTCATCTGGAATAAAAAAAATAAGACCCCGAATAGCTGCAGCGATCCTGAGAAAGAAGAACAAAGTAGGTGGGATCTCAATACCTGATATCAAGCTGTATTACAAAGCCACGGTTCTCAAAACTGCCTGGTACTAGCACAAAAACAGACATATAGATCAATGGAATAGAATAGAGAATCCAGAAATCGACCTGAACCAATATACTCAATTAATATTTGACAAAGGAGGCAAGAACATACAATGGAGTCAAGATAGCCTCTTTAATAAATGGTGCTGGGAAAATTGGACAGATACATGCAAGAAAATGAAACTAGACCACCAACTTACACCATACACAAAAATAAACTCAAAATGGATAAAGGACTTAAATGTAAGACGGGAAACCATAAAAATACTAAAGGAATCCAAAGGCAACAAAATCTCAGACATATGCTGAAGCAATTTCCTCACTGATACAGCTCCTAGGGCATTGGAAACTAAAGAGAAAATAAACAAATGGGACTACATCAAAATAAAAACCTTCTGCACAGCAAAAGAAACCATCAACAAAACAACAAGAAAGCCCACTGCATGGGAGAACATATTCGCCAACGTTATGACCGATAAGGGTTTAATCTCCAACATTTACAAGGAACTCATGAAACTTAACAAAAGGAAGATAAACAATCCAATAAAAAAAATGGGCATAGGACCTAAATAGACACGTTTCAAAAGAGGACATTCAGAAAGCCAAGAGACATATGAAAACATGCTCCAAGTCACTAATCATCCGAGAGATGCAAATCAAAACAACAACGAGGTACCATCTCACACCTATCAGAATGGCTATCATCAACAAATCAACAAACGACAAGTGCTGGAGAGGATGTGGAGAAAAGGGAACACTCGTGCACTGCTGGTGGGAATGCAGACTGGTGCAGCCACTATGGAAGACAGTATGGAGTTTCCTCAAAAAGTTAAAAATGGAACTCCCATTTGACCCAGTGATCCCACTTCTAGGAATATATCCCAAGAAACCAGAAACACCAACCAGAAAGGATATATGCATCCCTATGTTCATAGCAGCACAATTTACCATAGCGAAGATCTGGAAACAGCCTAAGTGCCCATCAGCAGATGAATGGATTAGAAAACTGTGGTACATCTACACAATGGAATACTATGCTGCTGTAAAATGGAATTCTTACCATTTGCAACAGCATCCTGGAGAGCATTATGCTAAGTGAAATAAGCCACTCAATGAAAGAAAAATACCACATGATCTCACTCATTAATGGATTATAAAGATCATTATAAACTGATGAACAAAAATAGATACAGAGGCAGAGCAGCATCGAACAGACTGTCAAACTACAGCGGGAAGGCCGGGGAGGGTTGGGGGGCGGGAGGAGGGGCTAAGAGATCAACTGAAAGACTTGTATGCATGCATATAAGCATAACCAATGGACATTAGACACTGAGGGGTAGGGGAGGCCGGGGGAATGTCAAGGGGGGCGGGGGGGGAGGAGATATATGTAATACTCTTTGTAATACTTCAAGCAATAAAACAAAAAACAAAAACAAAATAAATAAATCTATAGAGACAGCTGCAAGATGGAAAAAAAAAAAAAAGAATCTATTTCCCCAGTCCTGGACAGTGTGGCTCTGTGGGCTGAACATCATCCCATGTACCAAGAGGTCAGAGCACATGCCTGGTATGGGCTTGATCCCCGGTAGGGGGCATGTAGGATGCAGGCAATCAATGTTTCTCTCTCCCTCTCCTTTTTTCTCTCTCTAAAAATCAATAAAAACATATTTTTAAAAATATGAGAGAGAAAGGGAGAGAAATAGAGAGTCAGAAACATGGATGAGAGAGAAACATCGACCAGCTCCCTCCTGCACACCCCCTACTGGGGATGTGCCTGCAACCAAGGTACATGCCCTTGACCGGAATCGAACCTGGGACCTTTCAGTCCGCAGGTCGATGCTCTATCCACTGAGCCAAACCAGTCAGGGCCTAATACTTGAGTTTTTCCACCTGCACTGACGAATCTTAAACATCAGTAGAGTGCTGTGTGGAAAGGATTCTGCCACAGCCATGGTCAAGAGGAAAGAAAGAATGAACCGAACTACCAACCCAGGTTACTGGGGGCCAAATATCCCTAACCTAACCAGACTTGTGTACTCGTGGAGAGGAGATTCTTGGAAAGGGTGTGACTTAAAGCCTAAGCAGATAAATAGTAGGTGGATGACAGCTGAAAAAAAATAAATACATAAAAACACCACCTATGAAGATGCCTTAATTTAATTTAGTTGAGGAATTCATGGTCATAGGATGTAAGCAGGTAGCCACGACTTAAACAAAAACCATGCCTGAGGTGCTATGAATACTGCTGTGTAAACCAAAAGGAAAATGAACTTTAATTTTAAAAAAAAGAAAACCTTTTACAATACTTGAAAAACTGTAAAATGGTCAAGATACCTAAGGAGCTAGGAAAGTACAAGATGAGCCTGGCACACGTTGAGGTGTCAGAAACACAGGAAGCAGTCAAGGAATGATGAGGACAGTTACAGAGACATCAGAGACAGCTTAAAGGGCTCCTGGTATTAATATTCTCACTGTCAACTGGACTGTGGTTTTCTTGTTTTTCTTTTTTGTTAATCCTCACCCGAGGATATTTTTTCCATTGATTTTTAGGGAGGGAGGGAGGGAGGAAGGGAGATCAATGTGAGAGAGACACATCAACTGGTTATCTTCTGCCTTCCGAACCAGGGCCAGGAATGGAACCCTCCACCCTTTGGTGGGCAGGCCGACGCTCTAACCACTGAGAAACACCAGGCAGAGCTGTACTGTGGTTTGTTTGTTTTTAAAGAAAACATTCTTACTTTTAGAAAATATATACTGAAGTATTTGGGAATAAGGGACAACTATGTCTGTAACTTACCTTTAATGGTTCAGAATTTCATAAGTATGTGGAGGGAGAGTGATATGATAAAATGGTAAAATCAAAAAAAATGTTTGTGCTATTTTTGTAACATTTCATTTAAAGATAAGCTTTAAAGCATACCACAAAAACTAAGAAAAAATGTATAAAAAAGAGAAGTAGGGGGAAAGTCACCAGGAATGCTGAGAAATATGAGAGGATATTAAAGTATCGCTGCTTTATAAAGATTTGCTGCTGCCCTAGCCAGTTTGGCTCAGTGGATAGAGCATTGGCCTGTGGACTGAAAGGTCCCAGGTTCGATTCCGGTCAAGGGCACAGGCCCAGGTTGCAGGCTCAATCCCCAGTGGGGGACATGCAGGAGGCAGCCAATCAATGATTCTCTCATCACTGATGTTTCTCTCTCTCTCTCCCTCTCCCTTTCTCTCTGATTAAAAAATAATAAAAATTAAAAAAAAAAAAAGATTTGCTGCTGTCTTCTCTGGAAAAATCTGCAAGCTCAAATACAATATTCCAAAAATGATACCATTAGAATGTACACTACACAAATACCCAAACGGCAGTAATTTATGCCAAGAATAATTTAAAAATACCATTTACTTCAAACTAATAAATATGTTACTGACAAAGCCACTTACAAAATTGCTACTGGCAAAGATATTGTTATTCTTAAATTACTTAAAAGGGACAGAAGAAAACTTTTTGACTGAAAAGAAGCAAGATCAGAAAATGAAGGAGACTGAATGAAAAACACCTTTCTGCATGAAGTTCGAGTCTCTCAAAAGACGCAAAAACCACAGATCTCGCAGAAGTGATTCCTCTTTTGCTTGTGGGTTGTTTGTTTGGAGCCCAGGGTGAAGGAATTTGTGCACTCATCCTTGTATCTCCTAATTATTTGTCCAAATTGTTAGGAAGTTTTATCCACGTCAGGTCTCTTATTTTTAATTTTTTAACAAAATAAAACACGCACACACACACAAAAAAAGTTCATCCAATTATAGTACCTCTTACCACTCAATTCTTAGTTTGTTCTCTGTATCTATAAGCTGGGTTTGTGTTTTTTGTTATACAAAAGATTCCACATTTATGAGAGATCATACAGTATTTGTCTGTCTGACTTATTTCCCTCAGCATAATGTCCTCAAGTGCCATCCATGTTGTCACAAATGGGAAGAGTTCATTCTATATATGGCTGAATAATATTCCATTGTATGTACACCATATCTTCTTTATTCATCCATCAATGGACCTTTAAGTTTTCATTTCTTGGCTTTGGTAAATAGTGCTTCAATAGGCCGGCTGATGTGTCTAAATGGTTAAGCATCAACCCATGAACCAGGAGGTCACAGTTCGATTCCTGTCCAGGGTACATGCCAGGGTTACGGGCTTGATCCCTAGTATTTCTCTCTCATCCATGTTTCTCTCTCTCTGTCCCTCTCCCTTCCTCTCTGTAAAATTAATAAATATATATGTATACTAGTGTGTGTGTGTGTGTGTGTATTAAATGATGCTTCAATAAACATGAAGTTGCAGATATCTTTTAAAATTAGTTCGCTCATTTACTTTGAATAAATACCCCAAACTGGAATAACTGGATCATATGGGAGTTTTTAATTTTTTGAGAAACCCCCCGGTACTGTTTTTCCATAGTGGTTGCACCAATTTACATTCCCTCCAACAGAGGTCCACCGGTCTGGCAGAAGTGGTCCCTCTTTTGTGTGTTTATAAGACATAAAACATATTTTAAATATAAAACCCTAAACAGCCAAAGAGTATTCAGTGATGAAACTATTAAACTATTTGTCATCATAGGGCAAACTCCTCTCACAACCAAGACTTGCAGCAATACCAACTTTATTTTCATTATACCACAAAGCAGGTACACCAAATAGTTAGCCTTCAACTACACAAGCTGAAAATGTCAAACTGCATGCCTATCTCTGGAATCCTACAGTCAGTCAGTTTAAAAATATTTTTTTATTGATTTCAGAGAGGAAGAAAAAGATAGAAACATTAATGATGAGAAAGAATCACTGATCCACTCGCTGCCTTCATTACCTCCTGGTTCATATGACAATACTCAACCACCGAGCCACACTGGCTGGGCAGCCAGTCAGTTTACTTAGTTAGATCACACAATCTTCATTTAAGGGCCAGAGTAAAATAATTAAATAAACAGCTGTGTGTGTGCGCGTGTGTACGCGCAAGCACGTGCGCACGCACTTTCAATTAAAAGTGCTAATTCTTCACATTTCTGAAGATCTTACTTTTTGTATAAAATAAACTTTATTACAATTAGAAACAGCACATCTGGTCATACCAAAAGTCTGCATAAGACAAAGGGATGGTTCTATATCCGGAGAATTCACAAAAGACCATGCTAGGCAAGTTCTAGTTATGTTATGGTGTTTTCCAGTTACCTAAATAGTTGAAGCAATTTTAGGTTTCTTCTTCCAAGAAATTGTGTTGATCCATCATAAAGAAAGGGTTCTCTAAGTTCATTACATTCTCCCTTAAAAACTTCTGCTCCAGGATCCTCCCTTTGTCCCAAGCTCCCAGACGTATCCCAGATGACACTCCCTCGCCGAGTCAATTCTCCAGTTAGGAAAAATCAGATTGAGGCCCTAACAGTGACAATGAAGCCACCACCACCACCCCCCAGTTCACCACTACCCCAGCTTAAACATCTTTAAGTTTATGATTCACTGACTCTTGATTACTGACAAGAGTAAGTTCTATCTTTCTGACTTCACCTCCTTCCATGCCCTGCATTGATCTCTACTCCAGCAACTGTACACACACACACACACACACACACACACACACACACACACACGTGCTGCTCTAAGCCCTGTGCTTTTACTCCTCTTCTCCCCTGGGCCTGCAATGTTCTTTTATTTTTTAATCCTCACTGGAGGACATGCTTATTGATTTTAGAGAGAGATAAAGGGAAAGGGAGAGGGAGGGGGAGAAGGAGAGGAAGGAGGAGGGGGAGAGGAAGGGGGAGGGGAGGGAGAGAGGGAGAGAGGGAGAAACATCTAACGGTTGCCTTCCATATGCACTTGGACTGGGGATGGAACACAAAACCTAGGCATGTACCCTGACTGGCAATCGAACCCACAACCTCTGGTTTATGGGACAATGCCCAAACCAGCTAAGCCACCAGGCCTGGCCTGGTCTGCAATGTTCTTTTTTTTAAATATCTTTATTGATTTCAGAGAGGAAAGAAGAGGTAGAGAGAGATAGAAACATCAATGATAAAAGAGAATCATTGATCAGCTGCCTCCTGCACAATCCAGGATGGAGCCTGCAACCTGGACATATGCCCCAACCAGGAATCAAACCATGACCTCCTGATTCATAGGTCAACGCTCAACCACTGAGCCACCTCGGCCAGGCTGCAAAAATCAGGCCAGAATGCCAAACGAATGCTAAGGACAATGGGAGGCCCCTGGAGGGTATTAAGGTGGTAAGAGATTCCTTTCACTGCCATCTGGGAAATGGGTGAAGGACAAAGGGGCAAGCATGGAAGATGAGACAGGTACAGGGAAATGAACTGGCAGGCTAATGAGTCCCAGTGTCAGTTGTGGTTCTGGTGGGCCATTATGCTAGAGACCAGCACTTTTAGAAAACAGTAATTTGAATATAAGCACTATACTAAAAAGAGAAACTCCAAACTTAGTATAACCAATAATCCTAGTTATACTTCTGAAGTTGCAGGTTGCCGAGTAAATCTGCTGTTCTTTCAGTACAGTGGGTTTTAATAAACAAGTGTGATACATAATGCATGTTTTACAGCAAAAATTCCTTTATAAGAGAATCCAAAGACTTTCCAAATTGTCTTACTGCAATTTTATGGAGGCAAAAGTTTATAAACACAGGATACTGCCTGTTTTTCTAGAATTCAGTTTTATCTTATAGCCTCACTTATTAGGGAATATGTTAGAAAAGTAGAAAATAAACAAAAGGTCTCTGAGGAATCAAAAGTAATTTCAAAGTTCATACACAAAAGTAATGACACTTTATTTATCACAGAGGCCCAGTCCCATAATCAGGGACTTTTTAGCTTTACTTTATACAGTAATAGCCTAGTTAACTGGTTTCTCATAATTAATTGCATGATGAAAATATACTAAGAACACATTCAGAGTAACAGTAAGTAGCAAGTGTCAACAAGACTCAGGAAGAGGGGAGTCTAAAATAAAATGCTTTTAAAGCAGTTCTATCCCTTAAAAGAAATCTGATGGATGGTAAATATGAACAGATAAAAGGCAAGCTACATTGAATTCAATCTAGGCAAAAAGCTCAGAGCCAGTCCTCAAAGTGACTCTTACCAATGCAAATCTGACCACAATGAAAGCTATTTTATCCTAGTTTTATCTGTTAGTTTCATCCATTTTCTACCTTTGATGTATGTAACAACAGTGCAATAGCTGTTGACCCCTTTAACTCCTATTTTGGTAGGAAGGTCGAGATAAACCCTAAGGTATCCATAAAATGTGTTTGTCAGAAGTCATTACTAGAAAGATACCAGAGAGCTGAGGTTTCATACCATTTTAGTGGCTAATGTGAAGAATGTAGAGAGGATTAAGAAATTGGAGGGTGGAATTTAACTAGATGGGAAATAATAAAGAGAATTTCTTGGAGAATATTTTCATATTCTTGAGATCAGGAAAGCATACTTCAGCAAGACCCAAAACCCACAAAGGAAAACAAAATTGAAATACAAAAAAAAATTTAAAACTTCTATAAGGAACTTCTATAAGAAAAGACACTATAAACACAATTAAAGGATAAAGGACAGACTAAGAGAAAATATTTGCAATTTGTTGAATTAATGTCCAGAACATAGATCTCTGACAAAGAACAGTAGGAAAAGGACAAACAAATCAATATAAAGATAGGCAAAGGTTATGAACAAAAATAACATGGATGGCCAATAGACTAATGAAAAATGTTCAATACAAAGAAATGCAAATCAGGTTCAATTCCATGGATGTTCCCCCTCTCTGTCCCTGCCCCTTTCCACTCTCTAAAAACCAATGGAAAAATATCCTCAGGTGAGGATTAACAAAAAAATAAAATAACTAAAGACGCTTTATAATACCAAGTGTTGGCAAGAAGGAAGGGAAATAAACACTTTCATACACTGTTGGGGGTGGTAAATTGATTAAACCTTTTAGGAAGAAAAAAAATCCCTTCCTACTATAAAAGCTGAGCATGTACCCTTGAACTCATTATTCCCAATTCAATCCTATGCCAATATGCCCACATGTGTGAAAGTTGTACGAAAACAAATCTATTTTTAGGAAACAACCTAAATGTCTACTGACTGCCTCCACAATGCCAGGCACTCTTCTAGGAAGCGAATCCTAAGGAAGTAGTTAAATACACTACAGCACACTGCAGCTGCCGGATGCCACGCAGCATGAAAAAGAACAGCATGGGAAGAGCTTCAGGACATAGTTAAGTGAGAAAAGGCCAAATCACACGTGACCCCATCGTTCCATTTATATAAACAAGACAAAAAAGAAAACCCAATATATTTATCTCCATAAATATGAATGTAAATACACAGAAAGTAGATTGAATGGGACAAAGTGGGTGGGACTGCATATTTTGCTCTGAAAACATCAGAATTTGATCTTGAATTTGAATTTTATATACCAGTATATAGTCACATTATTTTTTCTTTCGGACACAAAATTATTTCTTACTGGTACCATGTAAATCAAAATGAAGTGACACACAATCTGGGGCAAACCCAAATGGCTCTGCAGGCCACCTGGCATTTTGTAAGCCCATGTGTGCCCTCCAAGTCTTTGTACAGATTGACTGGAAGCCACCTCCCAAATGCATAGCACATTCAGCTCTCCCACAATACAAAACTCAAACCACTGACATCCTTAAAACTCTCTAATATACCCCCAAATCAGTCTTCCAAATGCCAGGTAGTACATAATAATAATACTGAGTTATCACTTATATATGGTGGCATGATTTGATATCGCTTGGATTTCCAGGTAATACACAGGTAATGCAGAAAAGCAAAACTCACATGTTAAAACCAAAGGGTACTTAGCCCTGTACTTAGCATTAATTGCTCAGAAGAAACTGCTGAATTAACTACCCTCAATAGAGGTTCAAACACCCTACTTGAAGATTATCACAACAACCTTCTATAAATACTGCACAATCGAATCTTTGTCTCTTCCACTGACAGCTAATTCAGGATCTTTTATTAATTCAGGAGGAGAAAACCAGGAGGATTATAGGAACAAGAGTATCCAAAATCTAATTTATTTCCTAACTTGAAAGGGAGAAAAAAAACAAGAAACTAATTTCTCAACTTGGCCCTGCTTAGTTTAACTTGAACAAATTGAGAGAAGCTATATTACTACAGCTGAAAGAGAGCCAACATTTACTTTGGCAGAAAATAACCAAAACCACTAAAGTTATTTTTTTATTACTACTGAAATGCTACAATAGGAGAAGGAGCATGTTTACTTTTATCCTTTTACAATGGATAACCAAGACAAACTTTCCAAAGCCATCGATCTGGGAGGAAGAAAGTAGACACTGGATAATGCACACACACAACATGATGTTAACCTAGACCAGCCGTGGGCAAACTACGGCCCGCAGGCCAGATCCGGCCCGTTTGAAATGAATAAAACTAAAAAAAAAAAAAAAAAAAAAAAAGACCGTACCCTTTTATGTAATGATGTTTACTTTGAATTTATATTAGTTCATACAAACACTCCATCCATGCTTTTGTTCTGGCCCTCCGGTCCAGTTTAAGAACCCATTGTGGCCCTTGAGTCAAAAAGTTTGCCCACCCCTGACCTAGACTCTAGGTGATGTGTGCCCAGGTGTTCATCATACTGTCCCTTCACCGTCTCTAGTGAACTTTTGCACAATGTAAGAAATTGGGGAAAGGGATTTAATCAAATTCATCTGGATGAACCTAGGGTTAATATGGGTTTCTATGGAAATCAGGATAACATTTTCTGCCTGACTGTCAAGTACCAGAGACCCAAGGATAAGCCATGCAGGTATTTGCCTATCAACACAACACAGTGCCTTGACACCCATGCTGGTCTCCCAGGACAAGGCCCAGTGCCCAGCACACAATAGATGCTCACTAGCCATGCATGGTGGGAGAACAGAGTGTTCACTGAAGTGGAACCTTTGTGGTAGGGGGCCCAGCAGTTCAACTAGTGGTGAAATGGAAGAAGGAAATGGGCAATATAACCACAGCCTTAAAGGACCATGACCTTGAAAGAAAAGAGACAGAGAAATTAACAGGAATGTTTGATGCAGCAGGGGAGACTGGGATAAGATTGATCTAAAAAAGTGTTTTAGTAATGCTTAAAGTTTAGCTTTTATACCATAAGCAATAGACGGCTATGATCTAAAAAAGGGTTTTAGCAATGCTTAAAGTTTAGCTTTTATACCATAAGCAATAGAGGGCTATGAAAGAGTTGAGCAGGAAAGTAACTTTAAAAAAAAAAAAAGGTAACTATGACAACAGCTGGGTGGTTAGGTTAGAGGGCGGTGCAGCACCAATAATGACCAATCAACACAAGTGCAAATTAATAACGATATAATTTAAGTACCACTGTACTGGGAGAGCCAAAGGAATGACAGCAGAATTTTAATAAAGTGGTGTTTGTAAAGGCTTTTATACATTAGCAAGAAAGGAGATAACGGTAATACACTTGATTTCTGACAACATAGAGGGTAATGGACCAAGTGATAATTCATATGATTTCACTTGTATGTGGGATCTAAAATAAACAAAACAAACAAAGAAGCAAAACAAAAACAGACGCAGATACAGAGAACAAACTGATAGTTGCTAATGGTAAAATTCTACCTCCACACAGCCGACCAACCCTAGAACTCCTTCCTTCTCCATCGGCTGTCCCAGTGCTGAGTACATAACAATGCCAAATCATTTGGGACACACTGACAGTGATTTACATAATTCCCTAACTGCACTGACAGATATATGCTCTGTCTCTCTAGGGACACCTTACACTCCTTTTTTGACAAAGATCATGTCTCCTGCTACCCTGTTAAATTTACCAGGCCACATAGAATGCTTAAGCATTTTAACAGGTGTACAAAATCTGATGGCTCTGCACTGTCCTGGTTTTTCTGCAAGTCAGCCAAAACTGGACACTCAGGGGGAGAAGAGGGACTAACACAAAATTAAATTAAGTAGGACATTTATCAAGTCAAACTTTTGTCAAGTTAGGTACCTTAAATTGGAAAGAAAAGAAGGAAACATCCGTTCAACTCCTTCCAGCATAGCCTCTCCTCCTCATTAGCATCATAGAGAAAGAAATGCAAGGCAAATTTCCCTCTAACTTTTCTTCAGAAAATTAAGGCAATTTTTTTCCTACAAGCTGCTTAAACATTCTGTTTCCACACAGTAGCAATAAACAGCCTCACCATAGCACTTGTTAACCTTTTTTTCTTCTAAGAAAATATCCCATTGCCCCAAAGCCCCACTATTCACAGCTTAATTTGTAAACCCCATTAGACGAAAAGTAGCAGAAAATTGTGTCCCACTTCATGCAGCACCTTCCCTGTAGTAGTGACACAAGCAATTAAGCTAATATGCCTGTGTCCCAAGAGGAGGAAAGGGGACAAAAGTCTCAACTTTTCTAAATGGAATGAAATTTTCCTTCACTACAGAAGCAAGGTTCAGAGGGTGAGAAAAGGAAATTGCAAAGCAGTTAAATTCACTCTTTAATAATACAAGACCATAATCAACTGCAAGTCCTTCAACTTACATTATGCCTTTCTACTGGGATACTCATGTAATTTCAAATGTATTACTGTAAAATCCTGGTCACTGGAGAGGCAAGAGACTGGGGGGATAAAACGGACTTTAATTAAAATATGAATAATCCAAGTCCAGCTAATTCAAAGCATCTGACTCCAACACCTAGTCAACTGGGAAACAGCAGCTGCTTCCAATTACAAGTGATTCTGAATTAACCGGTATCAGTATTTAATGAAGAAGCTGTGTATGTAGGAAATTTTCCAAATCAGCTGTGCACAGCACACAGCCTTTAAAAAAAAAACAAAAAAAAACCAAAGACCCAAAGGCATATCTATATAACCATATTCTAGGTCAGGATAGTTTTTCAGCTTGCTCTTGTCTTTGCCTCTGACCCCAAAGGCCAGTCTTTCTGTTGCCCCCTCTATTGGGCTTTCCAATCCCGGATCCTGGGAACACAGACACTTCACAGGCAGATATGACAGCTCTTCCTGCTTCCTGCACACCTCTTGCCTCTCTCTCTTCTGGCACCCACGGATGTGACCTCAAGTCAGAAATCCAGGTAATCCAGCAAAACCCATTTTTAATCCTAACACACAAAATGGGAAGCCTGAAAAACCTCTTGAAGTGAAGTGGCCTCTCTAGAAATAGCAAAACTATAAAGGCCTAACCTCCTTCACCCAGATCACTCCTACCAGCCTCTGTGGAAAGAACATTCCAGAAGGCCATCCAGCTTCTAACTGCAGGTGGAGCTTTAGACCATCAGATTCTCAATAGCATTTTTTCCCCCAATAGCTTTTTAAGGGTCCCACTGATGTGATAGGTGGGAGAGTGGAAAATAACAGGAAAGGAGAAGTGGAAACCTCTAAAATCTCCTTCTTAGATGCAGGAAAGACTAAAGAAGCTAAGCAGCAGCACTAAGAGAAAAACCCAGATGCAAAAGTCAGCCAAACAAATTGCTGGCTCTGGTCTTCTAAATCACCCTTTTATACATAAAAATTCAAGTTCTAAAACCTCCCTCTCATCTCCTGGGCTGATATATAATAAAGCACTCTGGAGACATCAGTTACTAAGGCTGTGTTAAATTATCTGAATTAATTTGGATCTGAGAACCCGACAATGCTTGCTGAACTGCCCTTTCCCCACACACGTCCTGTCTTACAAATAGAACATGTTTCTTCAGAACAAAATACTAGATAATACACAGAAACCTTCAGCTTTTCTGTGAAAATAAGAATCACTTAATTTTCTAGTTAATAGGCAAAAATCCACTGGGTTCTTCTTACACCTCCACAGAAGCACACAAAAACATTATGGCTAGCCCCAAAAGTCTCATAAAATGCAAAGAATAATATTTCATAATGCCCAAAAACCTTATTTTTAAAAACTAGGAAAGGAAAAAGAACAGAAAAACTTGGAGAAATACAGAAGGGGGGAAAAAATGAAACCAATAGGTTCTTCAGTGAGTCTCCCCACAAAATGAGATTGATCTTTAGGAATGCAGGATATTATTAATTTCTAAATATCATGCTTCAAAAAATAATGCCCTTAGAAACAACTTTGCAAAGAACACAATCATTATTTGAAGATCATTTCTTTACTTTTATAAGTAAGGGCTTGTATTGTCCCAGAGGAGGCACAGTGGGAACCTGTGCAGAAGGAGATTATAAACACTCATCCATCCCACTTATAAATCTTTAATCATTTGGCTATTCAACTCAATATATGTTTAGAGAGAACCCACAATGTGTATTCATTATTGTTAGCAAATAAAAAATATTTTTTAAAATAGTCTCAAGACATCAGTGCACAGCAGTGTGGGGAAGACTAGGACATGCAGTTACTCTTAATATGAGGAAGTTTCAATGTCTCTAGGCAGGATCCTCCCCACCTCCACCCCCGGAAACTGAGCGAGTAAAAAATAAAAAACCCACAAAATCCAGTAAGCACCGAATCTGAATAGACCAACTTCCTTCTCCATAAATAGTCACTTAATAGGTTTTATTTTGTATGCTGATAACAACACATAAATGCAATCTCTTAACCTATCACACCTTTTAACCCGAGAGAAAAATCATTAAGATACTGTTTAACACTTGGGAGAATAATTTTTCAAAACATTAGTAGGAGGTGGGACCAAGGGGGAGCTGGGTTTATAAATTCAGTGACATGTAGCAATAAAATTGCAATAGAAATCAAATGCACAGGAAGTGCCAGACATTCCAAATTATTTGGCACAGATACTAAACTTAGGCCCCCCATATAACAGATAAGGAAACTGAGACACAGAGAGATTAAGTAAATTAGGAGATCAAGTAAATGACAAGAATCGTAATTGAAGCCCAGGGATCTGGCTGCAGAACCTGGAGGCAGTACTCCTGCCAAGATGGGGAAGACAGCACAAACCTTCAAAGTGAAACAGGATTAGGATTCAAATCTCAGCTGAGGGGGGAGATTTGAATAGCCTTGTTTCCTCAACTGCAATTGGGGAAAAAATGCCCACATCACAGAGTTGTGGTTAGACCTGAATAGGTAAAATACTGTACATAAAACATTTATTTTTAGGTATGTTTTTTATCAAAGTACTCCAATAGAGAGCTTTCCTTTTTTTAAAAGACATACAAGCATAAACTCATCATTTCAACATGAGTTCTGGATAGAAACCAGCAAGACAGCAAGGACTCTACACAGAAATTCCTGTGACTGCCCTGTGTTTACCAAATGAGACATGACAGAGTTTGAGGAATCGTATAACACTATACAGACAGTGCATTATAACTAGTTGTCTGTAAGGAAACAACACCAGGCTTCCTTCCAGAATAAGAAGTGAATGGTCCTCAGAGAGGAGCATTCAAGACACTGGGCCAAAAGAGGTTTCTTCAAGCACTGCTTAGGTTTTACAACCCCATTATGGCTGTTGTGTTATTCCGCCCTCCCCCGCCCCATGCTTGTCTCCAAGACCTGAAACTGAGAGCCACCAGTCAGTCAGTCAATCACGGTTCACTGGGACTGCTGTAGCACTGGAATGGAACCTGTCAGCCACAGCAAGATTAACAGGTCACGAACAGTGCTTCCCATCACTGTTTTTATTTTATTTTTTAACTTTTTTGTTGTTAATCCTCACCCAAGGATATTTTTTCATTGACTTTCAGGAAGAGTGGAAGAGAGAGGGAAAGACAGAGAGAAACATCAATTGGTTGCCTCCTGCATGAGCCCCGACCAGAGACCAGGCCAGGGAAAAGCCAGCAACCAAGGTACGTGCCCTTGACTGGAACTGAAACCGGGACCCTTTGGTCCAGCGATCGCCAACCAGTGCTCTGTGAGGTCCAAAAGTTTGGCAACTGCTGGTTTAAGGAAACCTTTGGAGCAGCGGTCGCCAACCGGTGGTCCCTGAGATCTGAAAGGTTGGCGACCGCTGCTTTGGTCCAAAGGCCAACGCTCTATCCACTGAGCCAAACCGGCTAGGGCCCATCACTGTTTTTAAACATCATTCAATTGTGGGAGAATGACTACCATGATCTTCAGTCTCTGGTAGTTCAGAAATTTTTTGGTAGAGGAGATCTTTGGTAATGAAGCTACTCATGTTAGAACAAAGACATGAGAAGAGGAAGAGAACCACTGCACGAACTACCCACAAGAATAAAATTAGTCCTAAACCCTTGCTTGATACAGGAAGATCCCCAGAGAGACTGGGAGAAATACAGAATCTCAGGCCCCACCTCTGACTGCTGAATGAGAAGATCCCCTTTAACACAATCCCTGTGCAATTCCTATCACTGGTCTAAAACCCTCATATTTGGTCTCAATCCTGAATTTCCCTCTTCATGTCCTTCCACACCACTAGAGTAAAATATATGCATACTAGAGGCCTGGTGTATGAATTCGTGCACAGGTGGGGTCCCTCAGCCTGGCCAGCGATCAAGGCCTATCGGGGGGCCAGCCAGCTGGCCAACCGGAAGGACCCTGGGAGGTTGGCCAGCTGGGCCTCCCCCCATCAGGGCCTATGGGGGGCCAGCATACCTGGGGGGAGGGGGCAGCCAGGGGAGGGCTGGCAGGGGGAAGGGCCTGCAGGTGATTGGAGGGGGCCAATCGGGGCCAGGATCAGGATGGCTGGCTGCCACAGTGCCCGTCATAGTGACCGGTCATTCCGGTCATTCTGCCGTTCGGGTCACTGGGTGGCGATCACTGGACCAAAGGGTCCTGGTTTCGATTCCAGTCAAGGTCACCTACCTTGGTTGCTGGCTCCTCCCCGGCCTGTCTCTGGTCGGGGCTCATGCAGGAGGCAACCAATTGATGTTTCTCTGTCTTTCCCTCTCTCTTCCACTCTTCCTAAAAGTCAATGAAAAAATATCCTTGGGTGAGGATTATACTAGGTGTATCGGTTAATAATGCAGATTTTATAATCAAAGAAAACACAATAATTTCAAGAGAAACATCAAAAGTGTTTTATTAAAAGTAATGTCCATCACTAACATCATCAGCATTCACATTTCCCCCATCTTTCAAGTAATTTGTGGAGGCAAACCATTCAGAGACCCAATTTTCCACTTCTTCGTATGTTTTGAAATGCTGCTCAGAAAGTGCATGTGCCATCGATTGGAACAAGTGGTAATCTGAAGGAGCAAGATCTGGTGAATACGGTGGGTGGGTTAATACTTCCCAGGCAAGATCTTTTAAGATGTCTTTAACTGGTTTTAAAGTGTGTGATGATGCGTCATCATGAAGCAAAATTACTTTGCCGTGTCTTCTGGCACATTCTGGTCATTTCACGATCAAAGCGTGGTTCAAATTGATTATTTGTTGTCGGTAGCAATTAGTATTAACAGTTTCACCTGGTTTTAGAAGCTCATAATACGCCACACCTTCCTGATCCCACCAAACGCAGAGCATTGTCCTCTTTCTGAAGCAATTTGGCCTTAAAGTCGATGTTGACCTGGATCAACCCATGATTTAGTGCATTTGGGATTCTCCAAATAAATCCACTTTTCATCGCCAGTCACAATTAGATGCAAAAAAGACTTTCTTTCGTGCCGTTGAAGCAACATTTTATTGACTTTAGGTTTTCCATTTGTCTTTCGTTCAGCTGATGTGGCACCCACTTCCTTCCTTTAAAATCTTTCCCATTGCTTGTAAACGATCGGAAATTGTCTGCTGAGCAACGTTTAATCTTTCTGCAAGTTGTTTTTGAGTTTGGCATGCATCTTCATCCTATAATGCTTGTAATTGTTAGTCTTCAAATTTTTTCAGTTTACCTGTACGTTCTTTGTCTTTCACATCGAAATCATCACTTTTAAAGCATTTAAACCAGCGTTCACAAGTATCTTGAGCTGGAGCATGTTCACCATAAGCTTCCTGAAGTATTCAGCAGCACTTTTCTTCAAAATAAACTAATGAATTAAAACTTCCCGCAAATGCTCTTTTTTTCGGCACAAAATTCGACATTTTTAAGTGTATGATGTTAACACCTTCAGAAAATTTGACATACGAAGTTTTGAAGCTTGTTGTCAACACAACAAAATAGCATACATATCAAATCGCATATATATCAACATATGTGTAACTCCATCTATTGAAAAAAATCCGCATTATTAACCGGTACACCTAGTATAGATAATTGGAATATATAAAGTAGATAATATATATGTGTATAATTAAAACTGAATAAAGTAAAAGAGAAGTCAGGCTGCCAAAAAAGGGAAGTCTAGGAAGACAAAAATCATGTTCCAATCATACACAACTTCACAACTAAGGAAAACTCGACTGTGGAAAGGCAAAGTAAGTTACATGCAGAACAAAAACCCAAACCAGAACCCAATGCCTCTATAATACAATCACTATCAAGTCCAAAGTTACCTTTCAAGTTCTAGCTGTACAGCCTATTAGCTTGACAGGACTCAAAACCATTCAGCTTCTTAAAATATCAATTCCTGTGAAATGAAGAGATATTCAGACTACCTAACAAATGATTAGGACCAAATACACAAATCCCCAACATCCTGAGGAAACTATTTCCTTTGTCTGAAGAAAGAAATGCTATATCTACAGAAGTACTAAGGAATGAGTATAATTCCCTTTTAAATATTCCTAGTGTTAAAAAACAACAATAAAACCACACACACACACACACTTCTATATAACTTCTCGGGGGAAAAAGTGAAAAGGTTGAGATGAAGCTTAATCAATCTCCTTGCAAAACTCAATTTAAGGTCATGTCACAGAATATTAAATTTACCTATCTCCAATATGTGAGGTAAATCATATAAGCACCCTTTCTGCTGACAATCCAGGTCTGAAGTGACAATAGTTCATTTCTAGACCCAGACCGGACACTGGTCTATTCATCAGTGAAAACATAAATGCTGTACATAAATGCTGCCCGAACAACAGAGAGCATTTTCCTACATATCCAGAGCAGATTTTTGTGAACATCCAATAACAAGAAGCCAGTTAATCACCCAAATGTTCAGGGGGTATCTCCAAAGTGCACTAGAAGATTAAAATGCCAATATAAGAAGTCAGTTATCAAGTCAGAACCTGCACTTTTTAGATAAGAAGTTTTACAGCCCAGTGGCTTGGTCAGGGGTTGGGGGTGGAGCATGGAGTGCGGGTTGGGAGGAGACAGAAAGCTTATTATAAGGACTTTTCTCCTTCAACAAGGAAGCAACCAGCTAACAAAGCGGCAACCATTTTGAGGCCACCAAGAGATGTTGGCTCAGCACGTGTTTTGATAAACTCTAGGATATTCCCAAGAACAAACCAGACAAGGAGCCTTAAATTTCCTCACCGGGAACAGCTGCTGGCACTTTCCACCTTGCCTGCCACTGGCACATGCCTTGACTTTAAAAGATTTGACAAAAGAGTTATAGCCCTGAACTTCCTTGACTTTAATTAAACTTGGCGTCCACTTCTGAAAAATCCTCAAGTTTTAATTTTGTTTTGTAGTCCCACTAATGCTTTTAAATGAGAGATGCTGTGAAAAGGGGAAGCAAATTCTTTGCAGCTGTGTTTGAGCATCCTGCCAACTGAAGCACAGGAAGAAGCTCTCCCATGCTAAAAAATTTCCAACTGGGAGATTTACAAAACAGCAAGGGAGAATGGAGGGTGGAGAGGAAGACGTATGCAAGGGAAAGATCTGCAAAAGGCTTCCTTTTTTGTTTTTAAGTCCCAGGAGCCTTTGGAGGCTGTCATGCTTCATCGATTGCGACCCCCTCCCACTTTACCCCCTTTCTAAAGCCACCGTCCTTTCCATACAGGCTTGCAGACAGAGGTACATATTCTGCAGAACTACTTCTTTGCTGTTCCTTTATTTTACTCCCATCTCCCCAGGACTCCCCAACAGTTATTCTGTCACAAATGGATAATGGAAGGAAGCTTAACAAGGAGGTAGCAACCATTTTCCCCTGACTAAATGAAGTCCTGGAGTTAAGCTGCACTTCTAAGAAGGAAATGACAATCATTTTGGCAAATGAACTTTTTAGTTTCTATTAGCAGCAGCAAGATAACCATTGTCAACAATAGCAAAAGCTCAAAAATGAGCTTTTTGGTTGTGTTGTTAAAGTGCTTATGTGGGAAAATCTAGCTATGCCATTATGAAAAACTAATTCAGGTCAAATGCACCATCTGAGAGGGTTTGGAGATACTATTTTAAATTTCTGTATTGGTTATGGTAATGGGCTTTGCAGAGAAGAAAAAAGAAAGTAGTGGTCACCACCCCTTCTCACAATTTCCAGTAAGCAGGTAGGCAGCAGTTAGGAGCAAAGGTTTCATTATCACCCACCATCCATCCCCCCTAGCCACCAAGAGATGGGGTGAGAGGAGCAGGCCATATCCTCACTACGGCCAGAGTATAAATGACTGATTCATTTATACTAGAACTCTGGCGTTAAGTTCTGACTCACTAGCATTCTGGAAGGCTATGTCAATGTGCGCTCCATGGAACCAACTTTCCTCCTGCTGAATCCTCCAATGAATAGAGCTTATTCCCAGGGCCCCAAGTAACACATCATCATCCTCAGGAATGTAGGTAAAATACATAGCCCTCCAGGGATGAGTATGCACACAGCCCAATAACAGTCCTATCCCATATCTAGATGATTGTACAATAACAAAGAAATGTTAGACTAACAGCTGGGAGACCCTCGAAGGTCCTCAGTAATGAGATTAGAATAAAATCCCCTTCCTACGTCACAATAGACTTTTGAAGACAGGAGAGCCAATGAAATGTCCTCCCACAAAGAATTTCAACAACAACAAAAAAAGAATTTCAACAGCATGGGCTGAAACAATAACCAGAAAGCTCACCAGAACCAGTGTGTTCCGCTCTCAGAGTATTCCAAGTCTGTTTCCATTTTACTATCATTTGAAAACTGACCCTAAGAACAATTTTCTACCTGGACTATTTCACAACTGACACACTTACAGTTGGTTAGGATTTCCTAGTTGCTGGCATCCCCAGGCCTTTTGCTTCCCTTCAAGCAGATTTCTAAGCCAACCACTTCTGTGTCTATGTGGGAGAAGGCACTTGGTTCTACATCGAATGCTAGTGAGCTGCTCCCCCATGTTTGTGTTTCGTTTCGTTTTGTTTTGTTTTGTCTTGTTTTGTTAATGGGTACAGGACACTGAGGTCAGGAGAATGACACTCTAGGAAGCTCAGGCTCTCTGTGGACACATTTTTATGTTCAGAGTGTTCAGCTCATCATCTCTCCTTGCAGTCAAAGGAGAGCAACTGGATTAATAGTTTGCTATCCAGCAAGTTGTAATGTGTCTGTATAATTCCAAACTCTCCCTCAAAGCAGCTTAAGAAAGAGACACTGATACATGCAGGTGGAAGGGAATGCCTACCATGCAGGGGGCACACTTGTTAAACCCCTCCTCTTTGCTCAGTGGGACGCCCACACCCTACCTTACCGTGGAGAACACTGAAGCTGCCTTTAGAAGAGGCTCAGTGATCTCCAGGCACTCAGCTGGGAAGTTGCAGGGTGGACATTCAGGGGCCAGCTGCCATCCTTATTTAGAGCAGTAAGTCCTTATTTACAACAATAAGTCTCTGGGGGTCATGAAGTGACGGTCACGTGAATGAACACACACACACACACACACACACACACACCCCACGGGCATGCCCACACATACTTCCTTGCATATGTATTCACATAACTTTTTAAAACCCTGAGAATACAGTGCTTTCAAACAAACTAAAATTAAGAACACGTTTTTGCTTCAAGATAACTCAATAAAAGCAGAAGCAGCTTTGATAAAAGATTCCTAAAGCTCAAAATATACAACACCCTAGTCAGGAGAAGTAGGTTGGGCAATGGGGTTTCCTGAAGCGCAACCAAGCACTACTAGGTGGGGAACAATGACCATGAAACTGCTGTTTCCGTCTGAGCCTCTGCAAATTAGTCTTTCTCTCGGAGGGGGGGGGGCGGGCGGGGGGGGGGGTGGAGATGTGAAGCTCCCTCTCTGCTATTTCCCTGTTCATGGCTTCTATTCCAGGGTGAGTGTGTGATGATAATGGGATGGTGTCAAGAAGGAAGTAAAAAGTCTAAACTGATATTTGTATTTGTTCTCTGTTGGAAGTTCACTATAAGAAAGAATTAAAATATACTTGTCAAGAGACCATTCTCTCCCCTCAAAAGAGCTCTTTAAAAGAGACGCAGAAGAATCCCCAAATTCTGCTTAATCAGCACAAACACCACATGGGATCCACTGGACTCATTTGTCCTCTTGGGCTCCAGATGCTTTGTAGGGTAAAACAAGGAGACATAAAGGAATTAATAAGAGTATATATGGCAGATATTTCAGATAAATCTAATCAGTACTGACCTATAATTTGGAGAACCTGCACCTTGTGCCGTCTTTTTCATGAACATGGGAGAGCGCTTTGGGACTTTTCCAGCTGGGAGGAAGGAAACACCATTATTTACCCCCGTTGGCTGAGAGACCTGACAAGCTCCACTTTTAAAACCTGTACAGCCCGTCTCTGTCACTCCCAAGATGGCGGACCTACTGGGCTCCATCCTGAGCTCCATGGAAAAGCCACCAGCCTCAGCGACCAGGAAACGGCGCAGGGCCGAGAGCAGGCTGCCCACCTGAAGAAACTGCAGGAGCAAGAGAAACAACAAAAAGTGGAGTTCCGTAAAAGGATGGAGAAAGAGGTGTCCGATTTCATCCAAGACAGTGGGCAGAGCAAGAAAAAGTTTCAGCTGATGAACAAGATAGAGAGAAGCATACTATACAATGTGGTGGAAGTGGCTGGCCTGACATCCTTCAGAGAAGGTGATGAATGTTGCTATGTCATGATCTTCAAAAAGGAGTGTGCACCCTCAGATGAAAAGCTGGACTCCTACCATCATGGAGAGGAGTGGGACCCCCAGAAGGCTGAGGAGAAACAGAAGGTGAAGGAGTTGGCCCAGAGGCAGGAGGAGGAGGCAGTTCAGCAGGAACCTGTGATGGTGAGCCCCACAGGTGACTACAAGGACAAGAACAGCCACCTTATAGGCAAGGGGGCAACCAAGGATACAGCCCATATGCTACAGGCCAACAAGACCTATGGCCGTGTGCCCGTGGCCAAAAAGAGGGACGCATGCTCCATTGAAGAGGCTATGAATAAGATCCGAGCCAAGAAGCGTCTGCGGCAGAGTAGGGAAGAGTTGCCACCTACCTCCCAGGAACCCCAGCTCTCTGGGGCAGGGCAGGGTGGGACAGGATGCTGCTATTAAAACCCATTCTGGAGCACCACCTCTGAACCACCTCCTAACAGCCATCACTTAGGCTGGAGGAAGCAAGTGTTTGATTTGTCACTGTTAGAGTTTGGATCTCTGTGTGTGTGTGTGCGCGTGCGCACCTGTGTGTGTGTGTGTGTGTGTGTGTGTGTGTGTGTGTGTGTGTGTGTGAATGCACAGGTGGGTATTTAATCTGTATCATTCTGTTCTCCTTGGAACTTCCCCACGGGGCTGGGGTTACTTTACATTCAATAAACACTGTTTGACCCTCCCCCCCCCCAAAAAAAAAAAAAAAACCCTGTACAGACCGGCCTCCACCAGTGCCCTCCAGCTTCCATGAAGCATGACTTTCAGAAAGACCCCTGAAGCTGAGAAGAGGGCTGGAAATAAATCACATTAAAATAAAAGGAGGCCTGGGACAATTCCACACTATCCAGCAAAAGACCATGGATACAGGTCCCAAACACATGAGTGTCCAGCCCAAAAGAGACTGGACATGCTGCCATGGCTATCCCAGGTCAACAGCCACTGATGGGCCCTGCAGGGACACCCACTAATTGATTGGAAAGTGACCTGTCCAGAGGGTCTTTCTGCAGCCAAGAAGTAGCCTTAACCTCTGTCTGTCTCCATGGGTAGAAATGACGGCAATTCCCAAAGCAATATCACTTCACAAAATAAGTCCCATAGCACTGAATCCAGAATGTTACTGTACAGCTATTTGGAGTCCCAGCTGACAATCCCATATTTATTTGGAGCAGGGAGGATGATTAAGGCTTTAAAATTCAATTACAATTATGGAACTCTGAAAAACTTACTAAAAGAATGAATGCAAACCTACATTTTGAGATGCAGAACTAAAGAGACAAGATTTCAGAGCCCCCACCTTGTCCAAAAGAGGGTCAGTCCCTCAACACAGACTGGATCAGTGACTGTTAAAGACAAGGACTGGCTGCATTCAGCCAACATTATAAGAACAACCAAATGGTCCTGTTCCTTAGTCTTGTGTTTTTAAAGGACGGTCGATGTGCCAACTATTTTAAAGCTCCAACACACTAATTCTGTAAACAATAATGGCTACAGCCTGCACAATGCGCACTGGAATGGATTCCTCAACTTGGCCTCATCACTTATGCAGCTGATGAAACAAACACTGACAGCTTTTTTGCATTTGTAAAGGCCCCACAGCAGCTGTGGTGATCCCACCATAGAGCAATGAATTAAGCCTGAAACCCAGCTGGGTCTGAACAGAAGCCTTTTTTGCACAATACAGCAAGACTATCATTGTTAACCTAGGCATTATTAGGAAATATTCTGCATTACATTATTGGGCAGTTCTAACTCAATTTTTAAAATTAGCTCTAATAAGCAATTTTAGTAGGAGGTATACGGCATTTGCTTTTGAAAAACCACAAGTATGTGTACAGGTTATAGGTACACCACACAAAGCTCGGCAGAACACAGATTTCCAGTTAAACAATGCAAAGTTTAAAACAGTAACTCCTCCTTATTCATACACACATGCACGCATACGCACTCACTCACTCACATCTACCTTCCAAAATTGAAGAAGGTATGTAACCTTGAAACTTCCTGGTTATTTGACCACTACAGAAAAAATATGGAATATAACTCCCCATTAGGTAAGCCAAATCCATGACCTAAGCACAAGAGTCAATTTGGAACAGAATGCTGTACTGGAAAAACTGGAGTTTGACAAAGCATGATTAATATCATTGGGAAGGACATTTTTTTACACTGAACTTGAGAGCACTCTGTAATAAATAAGATTCCAAATGCTGACAGACACACCAGGAACCTCGAGAAAAGGCCTGGACATCCACACCAGGATGTTCACTCCTCCCAGAGATGCAGAGATGCACCCCCACTTCTCTAAAGGCTTTGGGGCACCCTCAGGCCACCTGAGTTTTTCAACACACAGCCTCTACTGCTGCACACTTTCCCTGAACACTTAAAAATTAGCAAACAGTGCCTGACTCAAACAAGAAGCCAATCTCATCTCAACAATTTCACACCAACTTGGGGAAATAAATCTGGTAAAAATCAGAAAAATCAAAAGAAAACATGGGCCCTAACTGGTTTGGCTCAATGGACAGAGTACCAGCCTGTGGACTGAAGGGTCCTGGGTTCGATTCCAATAAAGGGCATGTACCTTGGTTGCGGGCTTGATCCCCAGTTGGGGGTGTGCAGGAGGCAGCTGATCAATGTTTCTCTCTCATTGATGTTTCTAACTCTCTATCCCTCTCCCTTCCTCTCTGTAAAAGCCAATAAAATATATTTTTTTAAAAAAGCAAATAATACCAACCAAAATACCAAACATTAATAGTCTAAAAAAAAAAAGGAAAAGAAAAGAAAAGATGGCACCATCCCTCCTCCTTAAAAGAATTCCATTTCTTAAAAGAATTCACTATGAATGGCCTTTTTTTTTTAAGTATTTTTTCATTTAGGTAAAGCAGGTTTGGAGGGAGCATGAAAATCAGGGAGAATTTCTAGGTAGATAGTTCTCTTCCTCATAGTGCTTTGCCAAAGAATGACAACATAGCTAACCATAAGAAAGTTAAAAAAAAAAAAAAAAAAAAAAACTGAAGCAGGAAAATAGTTCCTCGTCCTTCTCTGCACTACCAGAGGAGCCAGCATTTTAAACTCTACCTCTCCCAAAACTATGTGGTAAATGCTGTGCGAAGATGCTTCTGAAGACCCACAACTACAGCCAAAAACACCTGAGTACCAACAAAAAGTAACTCACCCCATGATGAAATTCAAAGTCCCACCTTTTTTTCACACTTAAACAAATGGAGCATCTGGTTCCAGCATAACTGTGCGGAAACAGTGTTTACAGTGTACAGAAGGACAGAAGAAATAAGACCACTCTTGGGCACCCACACACATCGTGAAGAGGGAGAGCCAGGCAGGGAGGAAAATGAGAATCTGAGGCAAGGCAACTGCCCCAGAAGCAGAGGATTCAATACGGCACTGCTGAACAGAACAGAGGAGGCTCAAAAACAAAAGCTGAGAGTAACAGCTTAGCAGGTTGTAACACAGCGGTAAATAAATTCAGTAATAATGCATGTGCACAATTTTATAATTCAAGGTATTTCTAGAGTAGGGCAACCTCACAAAAACGTATACATAAATACTCATAGGAGCATTAGGTGGAAACAAACCCACATGTCCATCAGCTAATGAATGGATAAGCAAAACATGGTATGTCCATACAATGAAATATTATTCGGCCATAAAAAGGAATGAAGTACTGATATGTGATGCAACATAAACAAACCCTGAAAACATGCTAAGTGAAAGAAGCTAGTCACAAAAAGCTACCTATTGTATAATTCAATTTATATGAAGTGTCTAATGCAGGCAAATTCATAGAGCAGAAAGTAAATTAGTGGTTGCCAGAGACTGGGGGAACTAGGATGAAATGAGAAGTGACTGCCAACGGGTGTGGAGTTTCTTTTTTAGGTGATAAAAATGTTCTAAAATGAATGGTGACGATGATTACACAACTCTAAATATACTAAAAACCATTGAATTGCTAAGAGGAAAAAAATTGTATTTGCATCCAAAGTCACTCAGGGAAAGACTGAGATGCCTAAATTGCCTTTTGTCTTGAACTACCACTGAAACATGGAAAGAAAAATAGTTGAACTTCCGAAAGAACTGGAATAAGCTGGGGATATAAGAAGAGTTTTTTTAAAAAAGGCTAAAAGAACTGACACTTTGCTAAAGATACGGCAGAAAGGATACATACCAAGAATATATATACTGTTAGTTAGGCTGTAAAGTGCCATGCCATGAGGGTGAACTTTAATTTCCCAAAAAATAAAAACTGCAACTTTAGTCTTCCTATTTCCCTAAAGCTATAGTGTGAGCTTTAAATGCACGAGAATCAACCATTTAAACATATTTATTCAGTGTCACCACCAACTCATACAAGTCCCTTAGTTTTAAATCTATCTTTGAATTCATAAATTGGGCAGAAAGCAGTTAGAAGGAGAAAACTCCAAAGGCAAGCTTATCACCTTTTTTAAGGTATTACTTAACACCTTTAAAAAGCATTTGCCCTGGCCAGGTGCTCAGTGGTTAGAGCAGCCGTGGGCAAACTACGGCCCGTTTGAAATGAATAAAACTAAAAAAAAAAAAAAAAAAAAAAAAGACCGTACTCTTTTATGTAATGATGTTTACTTTTAATTTATATTAGTTCACACAAACACTCCATCCATGCTTTTGTTCCGGCCCTCCGGTCCAGTTTAAGAGCCCATTGTGGCCCTCGAGTCAAAAAGTTTGCCCACCCCTGGGTTAGAGCATCAGTCCACAGACCAAAGGGCTGTGGGTTCGATTCCTGGTGAAGGGTATGTACCTCAGTTGCAGTTAGATTCCCAGCCCTGGTTGGGGCACATGTGGGATGTGTCTCTCATGTGGATGTTTCTTTCTCTTTCTCTCTCTCTCTCTCTCTTTCTCTCCCCCTTCCCCCCTTCAACCTCCCTTCCACTCTCAAAATATATATATAATAATAATAAAATAAATGGAAAAAATATCCTTGGGTAAGGATTAAAAAAAAAAAGTTAACACCCAGCAGAGAGGATTATTTGCTGTTAATGGGAGAAAACAAAAGTGACCGTGATGCACCATCCCAGGCCTATACCTAATGCCTGTCCAGAGAAACAAGCAGTTATGCCTGGGCACGGTGTTCTGTTCTTTACTGAGATGACTTCTATATACAAAAAAGAATTCCTCTTACAATATGTACCAGTAAGGTCTTCGTTTGTATTAAACAACTGTAAGCAAACAATGTTTGACTGTAAAAGCTTTTGCAAGTCAAAAATAATGGCCTTACTAGGTAAACTGACTGTTCTTTATAATCATCATTTATACTCCCCCACGAGGCTTTGCCTACTGCTCCAATAAATTCTGGAAAGAAATAACATGACAACTGAAGCAAGTCTCATAGAAGGAGGAAAGGAAAAAAGGCCAGTTGAGTAGAAAATGTGTTTCATTTTAGGCCGTGTCAGTGTTGGAGTAGCAATCACATCACTCATTTGGAGCAGGGAGTAGAATTAGAAGGAAGAGAAAAACACCACTTTTTAGCTTCAGATATTTCCAAATCAGACTCATCCTCCCCAACTCCCATGCTTTGCAGCTTACCAGGGTCATAAGAAAACCCACTTTAATAGCATCATTAGAGTTCTGATTTATCACAAGTACAACAGAGTGTGCTTCTCATCTAGACAAGAATTTGGTATAACATGAAGCTTTGAAGTCTGTAGTAGTAGCAGGAATTTCTGTAGGACTAATTGATGTTGTTTATATTGAGCTGGCCTGTGGAGGCGGGTAGAGTCCAATTGAACTGAAAGAAGTATTCCCCAACCCCTTGACCAGGAGCCTTGGCCCATGGCTCAGATATGCCCAGAGTCTGGGACAATCAGGCAAGCCAAATGTGTTCTTCATTTTAAAGGAGTTTTCCATTCACCCTGTCAGCCAGCCACCTTTCAGATTCTAGGTAAGTTTAAACCACAATGGTCTGGAATTCTAACAGTAGTTTTGAGGATTATGATATAGAATGAGTATTTGAAAACATTTTTAAAGACACAGAACGCTGACTCATGCTGTAACATCTACCAATCGCCTCCACTAAAAAAAGAACTTCATTATTAAATCCAGATCCTCCATGGCCCCTTACACTATGGAAAAAAGTGATAAACTGTATTGGCATTTAAACAGAAATCTGATCTCTGCCACTTGAGTATGTCATCACCACTGGGGATTACTTTCATGCATCTTTAAAATTCTTTCAGATTAAAATTCTGTCGTGATGTCAATACCAATACTACCTAACAAAACTCACCTTTAATTTAAGTTTTAGGTCAACTTTTCAAAGCTAAAAACAAAAAGCTACTCAGACCAAACACTGCGGGGTTGAGAAGGACAACTGCTCACTGCCCATATTTTAATCTGGTTGCCACTTTTTGGATTTAGAAAGTGAACTTAAGTCAGGTCAAAGCAAAAATTATTTGCTCCAAGGATGACTGCTCATTATGGCCTTAATTCCTTTTTGGAATGGGGTGCGGTATATATAAGTACGTATATGAAACAAACAACCAGAATATACCCGAGATATTTAATTTAATGGTCTTCCAAGCCAGAGCCAAATGAAACTTTTGTAACCATACAAACCCCACCCCTCACAAATGAGGCCAAAAATCACATATGAGATTCTGGGTCACCTTAAAGTATATTATGCCCACACAAAAAAAGTATTCCATACATATAAAATATGTAATTATACAATTATACACTCTCTTCTTCCCTGTGCTACTACAAGCATTCTGACTAATAACACATTGTGTGTTTAAGGCAATTTTCTTTACACAGCGCTTTCACATATCTTATCTCATTTAGTTTTAATGCTCTGAGAGGACAAGGAAAGAAAACAGAAACTAAAGTAAAACTCTACTGACATCTTTACAACTCGTTACAAGTGCTTTTGTATTGGTTTTTAAAAGCCAACAAACAAACAAATCCTCTGGCTTCACACATACTACCTGTGGGACCATAAATTAGTACAGCCTTTCTCCAAGAAAGCAATGTGGTAAGAGGGTTCTGAACATAAACACAGGCACTTCTGAGTCAGTAATTCCACTCAGTAAATTGGAATTAAGTGCCAAAAGACACAGGTAAAGCATACTGCACAGGTGATTTTATACAACAGCCCCCAAACTGTGAAAAAGCCATCAAAATCAGACAAGGCAAGGAAAACTGTCAGGTACAGAGTCAGACGCAGAATCATATTTTAATAACTAAGACATAAATGCAAAAAGCACACAACAGAACAGCACTTAAGTATAAACCCATATATATAAACTATTTTTCTCCAAGTACAAGAATGCTGGTGTGCAATCACCATGGTTTTCTATCTTCGTGTAAGCTGCCTGATTTGAATGATTTCTTATCTATCTATCTATCTATCTATCTATCTATATATATATATATATATATATAAAAGCCTAAGTTACTGTTCAACCATTAGATGATTCGACCAGAACCTAGGACACCCACTGACCACCAGGGGGCAGACGCTCAACATACAGGCATGGAAACATAGAACAGACTGATGAATCTAAGAGGGAAGGTGGCAGAGGGGAGGGCAGGAAGAGATTAACCAAAGATCTTTTATGCATACTAGAGGCCTGGTGCACGGATTTGTGCACTGGTGGGGGGTCCCTTCGGCCTGGCCTGTGGGGATTGGGCCGAAACCAGCAGTCCAAAATCCCCTGAGGGGTCCCCGGATTGCAAGAGGGTGCAGGCCAGGCCGAGAGACCCCACCGGTGCATGAATCCGTACACCGGGCCCCTAGTAAATAAATTTTTGCAAAATGGAAAAAAATGAATTGGCCTAATTAGGTATGAGGATTACATGTAGCTTTTTACTTTTCTGTGAAAATCAATCAATTACTGCAATTATGGAGAATACACCTGGCAGAAAGAAACATCTCCGAAAGAGATGTCCACAGCCCTTCTGTATTTGGCTGGATTTCATGTCCTGGTGTGTCACTGATAAAACATGCAATCTCAGGCAGGTCACCTAACAGTACTAGACACCTCAGGCTTTCTCAGCTATAAAACTGATTAAACCCTAGGCTGTGTGGCTCAGTTGGTTGGAGATCATCCTGAACACCAAAAGGTGGCGGACTTGATTCAGGTACTGACACATTTTTCTCTTTCCCTCCCTTCCTCCCTCCCACATCAATTTAAAAAACAAAAACAAAAAAAAAAAACTCATTAGTTAAGCTCATCTTTTTCTTCTAGATCCATAGTAATCCCCTTGCGCCACTATTTTTTTAAATACCCCGTAATTGAACAAATATTCCTTAACTGTGTGGCGACTTATAAAACTGAGCCCTATTCTTGAGGGGTTAATAAGGTAAGAGACATGTAAACAATAATTCCAGTACCTAGAGGTAGATGTGAGGAGTCAGGTCAACAAAGGGAGCTTGGCTCTGCCTAACTTGGGAAAGGGGTGGAGGCTGTCCAGTTAGGCCTCAGGCAGGCGAGGTGGGCTCTTCAGGTAATCTGTTCAGTGAGCAAGTTGAGGAACCAGGACATGAAAAGACTAAGAGCCTGGGCTCAGCTGAACTGAAATGGGTGACAGGATAGGCCCAAGATAGATCAAGAAGGACTTTTTACGCTGTGCTGACAATAAAAGCTGATTTAGACTTGACCCTGAGAGTAACTGAAGGGATCATGATCAGATTTTCAATACCAAGGACTATTGCTCCAGGATCCAGTTTAAACATCTCTGTGCAGACTCAGTGCCACTCTAATCTTAATTCTCACTTTCTAATTCTCCCCCAGACAAGTATGCAAGTCAACTGTTGAATAATACAGAAGAGATTCAATAACGAACAAAGGGGTGCTGGCCCGGTAGCTCAGTTGGTTAGAGGTCGTCCGGATATGCCAACTTGTGCGTTCAATCCCCGGTCAGGGCACATACAAGAATCAACCAATGAGTGCATAAACAAGTGGAACAACAAATCGATGTTTCCCTCCCTCTCTGTCTCCTCTCTCCTCTCTCTCTCTTTTTCTCTCTCTCTCAAATCAATAAAGAAAAATAAAAAGTAAAAAAACAGAGTTTAAGGGTGGAAAGCGATTACATCACCTGCTAATCTTTAAAGCCTTGTTCTATATCCCAAAAAGCATTTTAGAATATCTTGCCATTCATTTGGTTAATTAAGAGGCAAAGTACAGCCCTGGTCAGTGTGGCTCCGTTGCATGAGCACTGTCCCATGCACCGAAGGGTCACTGGTTCATTCGCAGTCAAGCACATACCCAGCTGTGGGTTCCATCCCATTGGGGCTAGTATGGGAAACAATCAATCAATGTTTCTCTCTCTCCCTCCCCCTTCCTTTCTTTCTGAAAATCAATTTTTAAAAATTTACACACACACACACACACACAAAATAGAGGCAAAGTACAGAATTCAATTGATTCATTTATTTCTGAGTCAGCTAGGAAGGCTGTCAGCGGGCCCAATGTCTCCAGATTGGTGACTTCCAACTGTGTAATAATACATTAAGCATTTGTGTAGGAATATGCAGTTTATGGAGTGCTTTCACATCAAAAAAATCTCGCTGGCTCTCCCAGCAACAAGCCTGTGACAAGTTTTCCAATGAGGAAGCAGCTCGGCAAGGTTATGTGCCTTGCTATGGGTCACAGAGCCAGTACACTCACTGTGAGGCCAAACCTTGAACTCAGCTCATATTCCCAATCTTGTCCATTACCCCATAGGTACGCTATAAAAAGGGTGGGATAAAAGTAGGTTTACAGTTGTAGGTATGTAACAGAGAGTTTATTACTTATTAACTATCATTACTATTATTACTTATTAACTATTGTATTATTTTCCATAGGAACAACTACTAATATAAGCCTACTTTTGCCCCACCCTGTATTCAAAACAAGTCTGTTCACATCTGAGGCATTACATTTCTGAAGCCCATGCACTAGTAATAAGGCATCTACATAAAGCACAAAACTCTCCAAGTTTTAATAATGTCTATATCCAACTGCTGCTTAACAGAACAAATATTCATTCAGTCCCCTTTCTGTAAACCTATGGAAATAATAAATGCAAGAAACACATGCTCAGTCCTAATCCCTTCTCATTTCCTCCTGGCACCTGTTTCTGCCCCCACAGGCACCAAACACTTTAACAGCTGGCAGAAATGAGAACCAAGAGATAACACACTCAACCATTGTAGATGCAGCCCTAACCAAAATGTGGTTAGGAAATAATGGAGAAAGAACCACCCAGATGTAAAAAGAGAGCAATAACACAGGGTGCCAAAAGGTCCCCCACATTCTGGATGATTCCACCATTACATACCTGGGCTCCTGTCCCAGTAAACCAGAGGGTCTCCTGATGGGAAAAAGACACACAAAACCTACTCCTCTCACTCCTCCCCCCATCCCAAAAAAATACTGGTGGAAAAGAACTCCTGGTTGCATTGGAGGAAATATGTGCAGGAAAGGGCAAAAATGTGACTACTGTATTTCGTTTATTAACCTTCTAGGATTCATGGTAACTAAACACTGCTGTTGATAATACTTCAAAGCTCACTGGTCTTCCTCTTCATGGGTGGTGGAGCCTGACCGACTTACAAAATTAGAACTTAAAATCCAATTTAGGCTTTTTAGGCTGCACCAGCTCTCAAGAACAGCTCTCAAGAATTTCTACCAGTAGGGTTCCCTTTTCTAACACCCTCACACATCCTATGAATATGTGAGTAATTATGTATAATGTTCCCATTACTCATGCTGCCTCATTAACATATCTGGACAGCCTTTGTTTACCGGAAGGCCCAGACCCTGGTGAGGATTTGAGGGCAAACGATTTCCCACAGTGCCCCATGGTCCCCTAAGCAGCAAAGTCACAGGCAACAATGCAAATGCCAGAAAAAGTATTGAAGCCTATTTGTTACAGCCCTACGAAATCAAATGGGTTCTCAGAGGCCTGCAGAGCTGGTGCAGCCTACACTGGCCCTCAGGTACAAGGGAGAGGGTGGGGTGGTGGCCACCTATAAAAATACTGAGCACACAAGTATCCCAAGGGGTAATGGGATCTCAGTTCTTTTTCCAATGAGGACTCAAGGAGACAGCCAGCTGGGGACGAGAGGGTAGCTCCACCAACTGGTGTTTAAAAATTACAACAAATACAAACATGCTCTCAAGATGGATACACTCCTTCTGTTCCTGGAAGCCAAGAAACTGCCTTAACTTCCCCAACTTTCTCAAGCAAAAAAACTCTGCAAGGGGCTGCCAGAGCCCATATTATGGCCTTTTCTCACCTTCTGAGGGGCTACAGCCATTGACTATCTGGCCAATATCTATTTGCTTCTATCAGTTTTCTCTTCTGTAAAATGGTCTTAGCCTCTTTTTTTCATGTGAACTCACTACGGAAGTAATAAATGTGGATAGTTTTTCAGAACTGATGGGGTCTTCACTTAGGATTCTTTCAGGAGGGGTGGGTGTTATGTGGCCATCTAGAGTGTTTTCTACAATCCAAGCTCTTCTGGCATTTCTTCAAATGGCAGAGAGAACCCTAGGAGAGAGAGCAGCATCCTCACCAGAACAATACAATCTGTGACAAGACACGCAGTGATAGAAAGAAACTCAGACACCCAAGGCCCAGGGTTGTAGTCCAGTTGCCCACTCAGGTCACCAACACTTCACCCTCTGGGACAGGATCTCCATATACAAAACATAGGCCTGTCCCCATCCCAGACATCCTACAAGAACAAGAAAGATAAAAGCCACCTGCAAGGAGTGATAGGAACAGGAACTCCTGGAAGGAGGCAGGATTACTGGACTGGGAGAAGCAGGGTGTCCAGCCAGTGCCCCACTTCCTACAAGGTTCAGCTCTACTTTTAATGATTTTACTCTGAATGAGAAATGAAGGAAAACCCCTTTTTAAAAAGCGTGACCCTGTCAGAAGGCTAATAAGGTTGACTAAAGCCCCAATAAAGATAAAAAACTAGGAAAAGGATAAGAAAAATCTCACTCAAACTGTCTACAAAAAAGCAGACAAGTAGCAATACTATATCAAAACCAAAGCCAGCAGAGTTCCCACCTCCTAGGATGAAGGAAGAGTGCAATGATGAGACAAGTATGGAAAAAGTTTATGCAGTTAACCAGCGATTCTCTCTTATCATTGATGTTTCTATACCTCTCTCCCTCTCCTCGCCCTTCCTCTCTCTGAAATCAATAAAAAAATGAAAAAGAAAGAAAAGGTTTATGGAAAAAAAGGAACCAGAGACACAAAGACTGGGCCTGGAAAGCAACTGAGGCTTGCAGGGGTGGTCAGAGGAATAAAGAGAAGAACTACCTGAAAGATGGAAAGAAAAAAGTAATTGATTCCAACCACTGAGCCGGTGTGACTCAGTGGTTGAGCATCGACCTATGAACCCGGGAGGTCACAGGAATTCACAATTTGATTCCACAGTGGGGGGCATGCAGGAGGCAGCCGATTAATGATTCTCTCTCATCACTGATGTTTCTATCTCTCACTCCCTCTCCCACCTCTCTGAAATCAATAAAAACATATTTAAAAAAATAAATTAAGTAAATAAATAAACCGATTCACTTTGTCTCATTTCCATTAACAGGTAGGCTTAAGGATTTGAAATAGAACATACCTTCAACAGTATCTCCTAACTAAGAAAAGAAAGTTGCTGGATTACAAGATACAAGCTTTTGAATTCCATATAAATTAGGTGTAAAGTCACTAATCTTTTGGCCCTCTACTAGCCAGTGAATAGCACAAGTGTAAAAGTATTACACATTAACTCAAGAGGACCACTCGGAGCTATATTACAAAGCATGAACTACATAGGGTGTCTAGTTTAATGTTTTGGGATTAAGACTAAATACAATGGAAGCACTCTTATCAGAGGTGATAGGGACCAAAGTTGGTTAGCTAATGTAAAGTCTGTCTGGCAGAAAACCTTAAAAAAAATAGTGTACCATACGTATATAAACATTTCAACTTAAACACACGAGTGTACTTTTATTCTCTTGGGAAGGGAATGTGGGGATAAATGAAGTTTGGTTCTTCAAAGGGAATCAATGGCAATGTGCATGCAGAATTCTTAATACATTTTTCCCCAAGTCTTTTCAATGCTGGGTCCCCATCCTATATAATAAAAGGCTAATATGCAAATCGCCCAAATGGTGGAATGACTGGTCACTATGATGTGCACTGACCACGAGGGGGCATACGCTTAACGCAGGAGCTGCCCCCTGGTGGTCAGTGTGCTCCCACAGGGGGAGCACCACTCGGCCAGAAGCCAGGCTCCCCAAGCAGGCCTAAGCTGGCAGTCGGACATCCCCAAGGGCTTTCGGAATACGAGAGGGCACAGGCTGGACTGAAGGACCCCCCCCCCTCTCCCGTGCATGAATTTCATGCACCAGACCTCTAGTCTAATATAACAGCCTTATTTTTTAAGAAGTCACTTTTATCAAGTGTTCCCAAATCATTCATCTTGAAGTTTTCATAGAAACCAACTGTCTTTTCACACTCATTCAAAGGATTACATAATATTTAACTGTAATTGCAATAATAAGACTAACTGGAATAACTAGATTTGGAAACAAACTGACACTTGGCAAGCTTTCTATGGGTGGGAGCCAAAGGGGATACAGACACACACACACCCCAAGGCTGCCCATTAGCTAAGAGTTTCACAGCCAGGATGTTCTGCAGCCAAACAGGGCAAGTGGGTTGGAGAGGTAGTGGTTAGCAGAAGCTGTTACTGTAATCCTGGGGGACACTTACATGTGGACCAGTAACAGTACAATTACATTTCCAAAGTCTAAATTTCTTAAGACTACAAAACTTTTTAACCATTCATATAAAAATGTCAAGTCTGGGTCTTGAGACCACCATACTGAAGGACAAACCACTTTATTAAAAATACTGCAGCCAGGCCAGTGTGGCTCTGTGGTTGAGCATCAACCTATAAACCAGACAGTAACAGTTCCATTCCCAGTCAGTTCACAGGCTGCAGACTTGATTCCCAGCAGGGGGCGTGCAGGAGGCACCTGATGGATGATTCTCTCATCACTATGTTTCTACATCTCTCCCTCTCCTTTCCTCTCTCGGAAATCAATAAGAACATATTTTAATACTTTTTTAAATATTCCAGCTTAGCCTTTACCAAGTGTTTTAATGTACTATAAGCTTAATATGACTTTCCCATGTCATCTTTGAAAGGAAGAAAAGGAAACAGTTCTATTTTGAATGTAACAGGCACCTGTAATATACTCCAAAAGATTTTCTCTTTCTGAAGAAGGTAAATTTAAAATAACATTTAGGCCCTGGCCGGTGTGGCTCAGTTGGTTGAGCATCACCCCATGCACCAAGAGGTTGCCGGTTCAATTCCTGGTCAGGTCACATGCCCAGGTTTCAGGCTTGATCCCTAGTGGGAGTTGTGCAGGAGACAGCCAATCTACGTATCTCTCTCATTGATATTTCTCTCTCTCCCTTTCTTTCTCTAAAATCAATAAAAATATATTTTAAAAAATAAAATAACCTTTGGAGCAGGGAATATATAAGATTACACTGGAGTTATTTCCAAGGCACTTGGAAGTGAGTCAGTAGCCCTCAGCCCAGCAACATGAACTGGTTTAACCTAACTATGAGAGAAGAAACAGCCATTATACCATCAAAGTACCAAATACTTCTAGTTGGCTATTTGAGCCAATGGCTATGGGGATACACAAATCAGATACTTCTCCAGTAAAATAATAACCCAGATAACAATAACTGAAATTGGGTTATATTTGGACGTAACTTATTTTTCTTTCAAACTGCAGAGACACACTTTGGACTCTTATCTTTACAGTATTCCTTCCTTAATCATAGCTGCTAAGTTCCTCTGCCCTAGACTTATGTGACAAAGAGAAAATCATGTGAACAGCCCATGAAAAGAAAAACATAGCAATTAAATAATGTGTACAAGTTTTTGGTCCCCAGAACTGTAAAAAACTGACTGGGTGTAAAACAAGGTGGGGGGAGGAAAGGCTTATAAATCCTACCATTATATTTTGGTGTATTTCTTTCCTTTTTCTTTATAATTCTACGTAATTGTAATTATAGTAAATCCTGCTATTGAGTCTTTTTTTTTAATATGTTTTATTGATTTTTTACAGAGAGGAAGGGAGAAGGAGAGGGATAGAGTTAGAAACATCGATGAGAGAGAAACATCGAGTCAGCTGCTTCCTGCACACTCCCTACTGGGGATGTGCTCGCAACCAAGGTTCATGCCCTGGACCGGAATTGAACCTGGGACCCTTTAGTCCTCAGGCTGACGCTCTAGCCACTGAGTCAAACCGGTCAGGGCTTGCTATTGAGTCTTATAACAAACTTCCCCCATTTTTTAAGTCATGCTGCACTTTTAAATCAGAAAATTAGATACTTAGAACTTATGCGTAGTGGTACAAATTCTGCTTGAGCAGTCCTGGAAATCAAACTGGTAATTTGTTTTTGTGCTAACTGCATGAATCATATCTCATGTGGCAGAGACTTTCATTTCAAACTTATACCTGCTACAAAGAATCACCAATTACATGGTTTTGAAGCCTGATTATTATATGTATTACTAGGGGCCCAGTGCACAAATTCGTGCACCTTGAAAGGAACTGTGGGCCACCAGGCTGCGGTGGGCACAGGAGCGGGTCTCAGCCCATCCTCCACACCCTCGGCCAGCCCCTCCCACCCCAGCTCCCTGTCTGCCGGCAGCCCCGCTCCCACCGCCACTGCTCCCACACACTGACAGCACCAGCCCTGCTCATACCCACTGATGGCATAGAGCAATTGGGGCCGGTGCCAGCAGTGGGTGTGAGGGAGGCCGATGCTGTCAGCGGGTGTGAGCTGCGGCTGCTGCCCCAATTACCCCTCAGGAGCAGGGGGAGGTGGAGAAGCCCTCAGGGAGAATCGGGGCCAGCAGCTGCCACTCGCACCCACTGACGGCACCGAGTGATTCAGGCCAGCACTGGGCACCAGCAGCAGGTGCAAGCAGGGCTGGCATCCGGCAGCAGGTGCAAGCACCAAGTGGGACTACGGTGCACAGGAGCAAAGAATTTTCAGTAACCACCAGAGGCTCACCCTGATGACAGCGACCGGCGCCCCGCCTTGGTCTGGTGTCCCCACTCCCTGCTCCACCATTCTGCCGCGGCTGACACCCATCATGTTCCGTGTTCCACCGCCTGCTGTCGACGCCCGCGATGTTCCACGCGACCCCAGGTGGTCAGCACACGTCATAGCGACCAGTTGTCCAGTTGTTAGGTTGTTCTGCCATTCGGTCTATTTGAATATTAGGGTTTTATATAGAGAGACTAGAGGCCCGATGCACGAAATTCATGCAAGAGTAGGCCTTCCTTCTCCCGGCTGCCAGCACCAGCTTCCCTCTAGCACCCAGGACCCGGGCTTCCCTCTGCCACCGGGACCTTCACAGCCCCGGCTTTGTCCGGAAGGTCTAATTACGCTTTTATTATTATAGATGGGCAGAAAATACCTATAGAGCAAACTTGCAACTGTTTTTATTGTCCAAGAGGACTGGGGCTTTGAAAGGCAAATATTTTTGGTTATTGAAGGTATTGTAGTGGAAGTTGTCCCCAGCACAATTAAGAGAGGGTTACCCTGCAATTTATGAATTTCTCAAGGATGTCACTTAATATGAATTATAACAATCATTTCTCCCAAAGCCTGCCTGCCACCTACAATCCCATCCCCAAACTCTGCTCTGCTAAGGCAATAAACTAAATGGCAACACGGCAGGCATCTAAGGTTTTTGAGACCAATTGTAGGAAATGTGCTGCCTTCCACCAGCTTGAGTAATAATGCCACCTTACAAAGAAAGAGCATACTGTTTTATATCTTTCATGCACATCATCTCACATAATCTCCGAGAAAGTAAAGTGGAAAAGGCAGGTATTACTTTCTCCATTTTACAGAAAAGGAAATACTCAGATTGGGAGCCTCTTCTCATCTGGCTCTGAAGAACTAAACCCAGAACATCTTAAGCCTTACGAGTCCAGTTGCTCTTCCAAGCACACAGTATCAATGACAAGTCTTCCCTCATCTGGCCCCCTAAAAACTACTCAATAGGCATAGAGCTGGCACAGCAGAGGCTCCCCCAACGGTATTGCAAGACTACCAGAAAGAGCAACAGTTGCTGCTGTGCTCATCCAGAAAGGCATCCCACCACCTTCAGAGAAGACACGCCAAACATGACAAGGCGGCTGAATCCACAACATGGTCCTCCTACAAATGTAGCAAAGCTCTCCCTGAATTAAGTTTCCTAGCTTATTTAAAGCATTAATGAGCAGCCCCAACTACCACAGTTGTATGTAGTGCCACACCATCAGCAGATCTGCGGACAGACAGAAAGGAGCCATCTCCCTGCTCTCCACCTCTTCAATGGGTCAGAATCACAGGTAGGCGGGGGCACTAGTTTGAGGGCGACAGGCTCCTAGCGCTCACCTGGAGGGCAGTGCTGCCTTCGAGGCGGAAGGCAGAGGCCGAGCACAACCTCCTCCTGGAGCACACCCGCCTCCTCGTCCTCCTCCGGAGTGGCAGGCCCGCTCCACCTCGGCCGGAGGCCCCCGTCACCCGCAGCCGCATCTCGCTGGAACCTCCCACCCGACTTCTGACGTCACGGAGGAGGAAGAGGTTCCACCCGGGCCCGTCCCTTTGTGACGTCACAATGACAACAGACCGCGGCTAGAAGCGTCCGGGAATCGGCAGCAGGAGGGGGCGGAGGAAGGCAGGGGAGGCCGGTGCGATGCAGGGGGGAAAAACCGAGGACAGGGAGGGGGCGCGCTGACGTCTCACCGGCTTAACCTGTTGCTCTCAAGACTGCGCTGGAACAGGGCCGCAGGGAGCCGCCGGACCGCCGCCGCCAGGCTCCGCTGCGCGCGCCGTAGGGGGGCGCTCGTTGCAGCTGTGCGCCCCCGCCCCCTCCTGGCACGCCCCCACCCTGCGGCCGCACGCTCCCACCCCTCCCCCACGGCAGGCCGCGCCGTCCCCACGCCCCGCCCGCCGGCCCAGGGCCGCCAGGAGCCAGGAGCCAGGAGCCAGGAGCCCCGAGCCCCGAGCCCCGCGCCCCGAGCCCCGAGCCCCGAGCCCCGAGCCCCGAGCCCCGAGCCCCGAGCCCCCGAGCCCGCCCCCTACAGGCCGCGCGCGGCGCCCAGCCCCGGCCCTGCCCGCCGCGACCCCAACACGCCCTCCCCTTCACAGCCGTCTGGAGCTCGTCCGGCGCACGAGCTCAGCTCCCCGAACCTTAACTCGTGCTCGCCTCCTGCGGCCACAGCCAGCCACGAGCTTGCGGCCGGACGCCCGGACTCGACACGATCCGCTGACCACCAGCAACAAAAAATCCCACCCCACACTGCTCTCCAACTTAGCGAGGTCTGGGATGGGGGCGGAGGACGGTCCTAGTCCAAGTTCTACCCCATTTGCTTTGTCGCTGCACCCGAATCGGACGTGCCCTGGGAAGGCGTCCATGCTCCAAAGCAAGGGTGTCTCCATGCAGTTTCTACAGCCTGAATTTAAACTAGTCCTTTGCATTCTACCCGGCCCTCTGCAATGCGGATGTATTTTAATTCTTAAATTTTTAAGGGAACAGTTTTTTAAGTAGGACTTGATTATTTATCCTTGCATTTCTTTCTTAGTTGAAGTTTACGTGTCTACATTAGGATCAGCACTCTCAATAAGGCTTTTACATTAAATATATTTACAAAACCCGTGCCCGAAGGTCATCTCCCATTGCACACATCACACTGCTCAAAAAGGGAAAATATTCACACCAATTTGTCGTCTCGGGTCAAATAAAACTTTCTTATAACGTTGCATTATTTCTAATGTATGTTCACTTGGCCTTCTTTTTAAAAGGGGTTCTTTGATTTAAAGCACGCAGCTAATCACCAATCACTCCAGTGCATATTTGGCTAATCCCTCTCGGTCCCCCTTCCACGCTCCTTCCCCCCAAACTTAAAAAAAAAAAAAAGCAACCACACACAAAACAAACATTCCCCATGCCAATCAAAACGTAGCTGTACTATGTATAATACAAATTTAACTATTCCAAAACATTTAAATCTCTGAATAATCACCCAATTTCAGAAACCAGTTACAGGGAGAATTATTTGTAGTCACATATGCATTCACATGCCTACTTAAAAACATTAGCTATATTGTATGTCTTTTTCCCCTAAAACTGGAAATCATGAATTTTTAAACAAAACCAGTCCCATTATTAAAGTCAATCCCAACAAATGCATTCGCTGTAACATGATTCCCAACTGGTTTATGTTGTGAGCCAGATAAGCCAAAACGACCACATACATTAAATTTGATGTGCCAGTGCAAGGAAGGAGATCGCCATAATCGGACACTCGACTGCAACTTAAAGGGCTTCCAACACACACACGTTACACGATTTTCGAAAAACATTAATAATAACACACACTTCTTTGCATGCAAAGTGCAATATGGGGGCAAACCTGCCCGAGAATGCAGTTTAGTTACAGTACCACAGCCCCCACCCCACTCCCAAGCTCCACCAAAATCCCTTGCCTTTCATCTAAAACTAGATTATGGTTGTGTCATTCGAGGTCAATGTATTCACTTGAAGTATCTCTACACCAATACGTTTTTTCATCAAAACTAGGCAGGCACGACTTTGCTTGAAAAGCCCTCTGTCAGAAAAGAAAAGAAACAGCCTTATCGGACGCTGTGTTTAAAACCCTTCGGCTGCAGAATTATCTGTAAACTTGACATTCACAGCCATTGCTTAAAACTGCAAGTCAAAGGATATGTTGTTAGGAGCACTTACGTATTTCTTCTGAATGATATTCCTCTTGGGTCTTTCCTTGCTCATTCTGAGATCCAAATGCTGATTGCAAAGGGGGACAATTGCTTCATGAATTTAAAGCCGTCAGAAATTTGCAAAAAAATATCCTGGTGGTTTTTATTGTTGTTGGTGGTGGTTGTTCTTGTAATCCGACTTTTCTTCCTCTTCCCCCAAAGCCCGATTCGTCTTGAAATAAATCCGAAATTGGGAAGGAAAAAAAAAGAGCCAAAGACGAACGAAGCAAACAAACAAAACAAAACAAAAAAAAATTCACTTTAGTAAAACACCCATAATGGAAAATTTCCCCCGAAACACACACACACACAAAAAAAAAAAAAGAAACCGACGCCCTTCACTGCCCCCCCTTTTTCCTCCAAAAACTACATCAGCGAAACGTGAAGGTCCTTAGTGTCTGATCTGTAGTTACATCTTGGAGAAGAAAAGGCAAAGATAAATAAATGTTGGAAGTCACGTTTGTGCTGCAGCAGCAGTGCGAGCAGAAGAGTCAACTCCAGCGGCGGCGGCAGCACCACAGCGAGAGCTCGCCGAGTCTCTTTTTTCCAAGCCCCCTAACCAATGAGAGAGAGGCGATCCAGCCCAACTTTAAATGGACTCTGCTTTTATACAACTTAGGGCTCCTCGGGCAATTCCCCGCCGGGCGGCAGCCGAAAACTCCCACAGCTAAGCCACCGGGCTCCCGCCTACCCCGGCGCCGACCGCCGCCGGCCCCGTCAGGAGGACCTCGCAGCCCCGTCGCCGAGAGACCCCCGAAAGGCCCCGGTGAACCCTTCCCGGGCAACCCCTCAGGCACCTCTCCCACGCCGAGCCGAGGAGAGGAATTGAGAGAGGCTCCCTAGCTCAATGCATGGCACGCTCGGTCGCTCCACCTCACCCCCTTTCCCCAGCTTGCCGCTCACCCTGCGGCCGCCGGAGGCTGGCCCCCGCCACTGCCCTCACGTCTACCTGCAGCCGGCTGCTGGGGACGAGTGCCCCAGGACGCCCGGCCCCGGGGAAAGCCGCCTATTCCCGGGGCACCTTAGAATCGTCCCCTTGATCTTCTGGAAGTTGTAGTCCCCCGACTACAAAATGGCTATGGCCACGGGATCGAGGAACTACAATTCCCAGCCTGCCCCGTAAGCCTGTCACTCAACTCCCCTCCCTCCACTTCTTCCCCCCTCCCCCTCCTCACCGGCCCTGCCAACAAACGCTAGGACGTGTCCCGCGTGCGACAGACACCGCTAGGGGCTGGCTCCGGAATGGCCCGCAGAGCGTGTGGTCCACGAGCGAGGGACTCCCCGCGCCGGCCCGCCTCCGGCTCCCCGGGTCCGGCCCCTCTTCCCCGCCGCGGCGCTCAGCCCCCTCCCCGCGCGCCCCGCCCCCACCCGCGGCGCGAACCGCCTGTGGAATCGAGGAATCGCGCGCGCGCCGGGCCGAGCAGAGCCGAGCGGCGGGGGAGGGACGCGAGGCTTCCCCGGGGAAGGCCTCCGAGCGTGGCGGCGCGGGGGGCGGTGTCAGCGAGGGGTTGGAGCCGGTCCTAAGGAAAACTGGGCCACGCACCAAGAGGAATCCTCCGTGCGAACTAGTTGATCGGCGGCGCCTGCTGCCGCTGCCGCGCAGCCGGTGTCACCTCAGGACACCGCCTCGCGGAGCCGCCCGGAGCGCGCCGCGGCCGGGCCCGGGTAGTCTAAGGTCACCTCTGCCCGCTACCGGCTGCCGCACGCGCCCTCACGTGCGGGGCTGCGCGGACGGCGCTGGGGGAAGGCCGCCTCTCGGCGCGGCACGCGGCCCACCGGCGAGGACAGCCAGGGGGGCGGCGGGGGGAGCGAGAGGGGGGCAAAAAGGGGACCCCGGGCGGCTGCCTCCCACAAAGGACTACCAGCTTTAAAGGGATGGAACTCTCTCGTGGCCTTTTCGGGCGTGTGTGGCGTCTGGGGGGCCCCTGAGCCAGGCAAACGTTGAGGTAAAAATGAGTGGAATATGGAGAGCGAGCCGCAGCCGTGCAGACCGGGGCAGCCTCTGGAACGGCGGCCGCGCGAGGGGCCCTTTCCCCGCCTCGGCCGCTGTCGTGGCCGCGAAACCCCCGCCCCGGGCATAAAGGAAGCGTCGGGCCCTGATGTCTCTCTCCGGGCATTCGCCTTAGGAACAACTTTGTCCAGTCTCGCAGAGCCATTTTGCATTGTTAATACCCTTATTGTAGCTGAGGGTTTAGCGAGGTCCTGTTTTCAATGATCTCCCAGACTGCCGTCTGAATAAATGAAAAATGGGGTCAAGCTCATTCCGATACACTTTATTCTGCTTCCCACTCCTTAGATTCTCTCTCTCTCTCTCTCTCTCTCTCTCTCTCTCTATACATATATATATATATATATCCATACATATATATATCCATATATATGTATGGATATATATATACATACACACACACACACACACTCGGGTAACGCCATTGGATTTTTATTTGCATCGGTGTTGGAAGAGATTAACCAGTGGTTGGCAAACTCATCAGTCAACAGAGCCAAATATCAACAGTACAACGATTGAAATTTCTTTCGAGAGCCAAATTTTTTAAGCTTAAACTATATAGGTAGGTACATGGTTATTAACTTAATTAGGGTACTCCTAAGGCTTAGGAAGAGCCACACTCAAGGGGCCAAAGAGCCGCATGTGGCTCGAGAGCCGCTGTTTGCCGACCACTGGATTAAACCATAGTGCCTAGGAAAGTCTCGGACACTGAAGGAGAGAGGCCTGGCTTCGGATCACAGGTCGGCCACTTCCGGAAAGGTAACCCGTGGCCCCGGCGCTTGCCAGTTGCTTGCTTCCCCTGTGAGTTAGGGGTGAGCACACCTTGGGAGGATTAGGTAGCAACATGGATCTCGCTGAGAACCAGACCTGGTCTTGGAAACTTTCAGTACACGAAATACAATGTTTTTTCCTTACTTTTCAGTTAGTGCTTTGCTGTTTAAAAACTCTAAATTCTTCCTAAGCTGAAATAACTTGGTCTTAACATTCATTTCACAATCAGAAAATGAATGACCTTCTGTGCCTTAATATTGCAAAACGTACTGACTGGCGCCGTTCGCCAGGAAAGACCCAGTGAAGTAGGGCACGTGTTAGTACTGGCCACCCAAGTAACTGTAGGGTTGGGGTACAGCCGGGTGTTCCCCAAAGACCTTCTGGTCCTAGTGACCTGTATACCGGAGGTGTCCACTTGTCCATAATGCCGTGGTTCTCGCTCACTTTCTGGACATGTAATATCAAATCTGTCATTCTCCAGGCAAAACATTCAGGCACCAGGGTGGGTTTCTCAGTTCCCTCAGCCAGCGCGGGCGGCCGGGCCTCTCGGCCCAGTGACAAGTCACCACCCAGTGAGCACGGTCGTCCCCGTGGAGACTTGAGGGCAGGGGGAGAAAAGGAATCAGCTCAAGTCCAGAAGATCTGGATAGCTTTAGTGTTGTTTTCCCCTAAAAGTGAAAATAGATGGGCCTTTTTTCATGTCGAAAGCCTTTCCTGTTGCATAAGTAACTGTCTCCCGATGAACTTCCTTTTCCTGCCATCTTGGCAAGGCCACATATTACCTTTCCTTCCTTTTTCCTCCTCTTTTTTTTTTTTTTTTTATTTTCCAGACGCCTACTTCACTCTTTCTCCTGGTGATTTTAACTCCTCACAGCACTTCCCTTGACTTCCAAGTCTGAGAGTGAGGGATGGGAGACTGGAGGGAAGACCTCACTGGTACACGGCCTCTAGCATCACAAAGCTCAGCAGGAAAAGCGGATCTCAGGAGCCATTGTGACACCTCGAAAAAGTGCTAGATTAAGTGTATGTGGAAAGATTCTAAAGGGAACATCGCTGAGGTCTCCAGAAAGTAGAGTTTTGAAGGATCAGGAAGAGGTTCTGCAGGTTGAAGTAAGCTGAGCAATTTTGCAGCATGAAAGAAAACGAGGCCTAGAAAATACACGCGTGGATGGAATTAGATTTGTGTTTGGGAGTAACTAAAGGTGAGACAGAGGTAAGCAGGAGTCAAGACCAGGAGGGTTTTGTAGGCCAGACAAAGGAGTTTGGACTTTGTAGGCTAAAAAGAACCTGTGAAGTTTTTCCACTAGAGGCATAAGGCAGATTTGTGTTTTTGAAAAGTAATTCTAATTGTGTGAGAGGTGAGATTGAAGATTGGAGGAGGGAGAGACGAGGCAGGGAGGCTTAGAAACCAGTTGCAATATTATTGCGTAAGTGAGGTGAGAACTATGATCTGAATGCAATGGCAGAGGAAATACACACAGCAGAGAACAGGTTGAGAAATATTTAGAACATCAAAAGTTTATAGGACTTGTCTATCTCTCATAACCTCCCCAAAGCTGCTACAACTTCGTAGAATTTGGAAGTGTCCAATAAATGCTTATTGTTAAATATTTCCATTCAATTCATGATGTTTTGATATGTATATTCATTTTGTCATGACCACCACAGTCAGGCTAATTCACATATTCATCACCTCATCTAGTTACCATCTGTACCATTTTTTTTTTTGAACTTTAAAATTTTGTCCCATGTTGTCTTATTTTCTGATTAGGCCATTTGTATATCTTGTCTGTCCTAATTATATCAAACATGTCGTGGGGCTATGCTTTGTCTCATATTGAGGCAGCCTTTGGCATGGGAATCAGATGTTTCCAATATTAATTCTCCGAGGGGCCTTAAGCCATTCATTTGACCGCTCTGGGTCTCACGTGGATCATCTATAAAGTGAGAAGGTTAACTTCCATTATCGCCCCAGGCATTTCTGGGCGCGACGGGCTCTAATCCTACCTTGACCTTTTGTGCTTCCTTGTTCCCCTCTCAGGACTGGCCCCTAACCAGACAAATACACCGTTTTTTTATTAAGGATCGCTCGGATAAGTTTCTTTATTCTTACACTATTAATTTCCTAACGCAGCCTTACACAGTTGATGCTTGAAGGAGGCGTGAAGAACGGCCAGGTCCGCCCGCGCCGGGACTGTTTCGGTTGCCCGCGCCGAGCGCGTGGCGGGGGGTTGACGGGCGTTGGGAACTGGGGGGCGGGGGGCCGCAACGCCCACTCGGGCTTTCGGCTCCGCGGGCGCTTGCCCCTGACCCCCTCCCGGTAACCGGTCTACTGAGTAATTTCTCTGTGATCTCTAACAATACCTTTCAGTTGTATAACTTTGTATAGTGGTTAAGGGACAGCCGTAATATCACTTAATCCATAAAGCAAACCAGATTAAGATCGGGCTTGTCCTCACTCTTCCGACGTGAAAATTAAATACTGAGAGGCGGGCATTTGCTCAAGGCCATGCAGTTAGAGTGGCAGAGCCAGGCGTCACCCCGAGCTCCTGCCTCCACATCCCTGTGCCGACCACCTCCCTGGTTTTCAAAATGTGACCCAAGACATTATTTCAAGAAACGTTACTGGATATGGTTGGAAAGGAAAGAATGCTTTGATGAAAGAGACTTGGAAATTGCTAACTTACACAAAGATAACCTGATTACTTTACCGTAGGATTTTTTAAATCTCAAAGAGGCATATTATTTTCTAAACTTATTTGGCCAGAGAAGCCTTTTTTTTTAAAAAAAAAAAAAAAAAAAAAGGAACTGATATCCACGGAAAAGACTTAAAGATATACTCCACCCGGTAGGATGAATTTATGCTTCGTGAATGATTGCTGACAATAGTTCTTATCTAAGTGACTGAACACTTTATGTGAAGTCTGTGACTATATATAGGTCTACCTCCATATGTATGGGGGATGGAGGAGGGGTGTAAAAAATAATCTTTTTACATCAAATTTATCAATAACTATGAGCCTGTGTACTCAGAAGGTGGGGGGATTCTATTGCAAGAAAGTAGAACAACTATTTCAAGCTGACTGAGATTTGCAAGAGTATTTTAAAACACACTAGGAGGTACACTCAGAAGTAAACATCCTTCTTAAGAGTGGGCGATGTCAAGGAGACATTAGTTCTTTTTGTTATTCACTGCTGAGACATTAGTTCTTTTTGTTATTCACTGCTTCCTGTCTCTGAATTTATAGTCTTATTTGTCAAGCCTCACTAAAATGCCTCCGCACAAACCAGATACATACAATAAAATGTTGTTTTAAATCTAGATTGCGGACCTCGTTTATACAAGTCACTGAAGTCCCTGGTTCTTTGGATTATCTAAAATTTGAGGGCTAGCATTACTATTCTGCTTAGGTTGTGTCTTGTGTTATTGAAAGAGAGCTGGCCCTGATTCAGAAACTCTGGTAAGGCAGCCAAGATGGGAAACCTGCAGTTCCTAAGAATAGAAGTTACTGTTTACAATAATACTGTACTCTGTGTTTGGCGGTAAAATCTTATTAGTGATCAACTAATCCACGGGGGATCATTATGAAGAAACTGAGGCCCAGAGATGGCAAGGCTACCCTGAGTAGGCAGGGACAGGACAGACACCTGTTACAATTGAAAGAAGTCCAAATGGCCAGTGGAAAAATAAGGAGGGAGGGTAGTTCACTAACTGGGAAACCCAGAGTCCTAATTTCTTGCTACAAATGATGCCATCATTTTTCCCTCTCTCCTTTCTGTTCTCTTGCCATTCACTTTAGATTTTTTTCTTCTGTTAGTCTCTCCATGCAGCCAGCAAAGATAGCTCCAAAGAAAACTCCTTCCCGCCATGAATATGGGGGTGGAGCAGAATTTATTATCAGAAGAAGTGGGAGAAAAGCATTCTGAGCAGCAAAAAAGCAATAGCAATCACAGTCCACTACAAAAGTCATTAGTGCTTCAATCTGTCAGGGCCACAGAAATGAGAAAAGTACCCTTTCACCAGTCAGAAGCCTAAGGATTCCTTCAGAAAGGACCAGTCCAGCTCAGTCTGGGGCTACACTCTCATTCAACCCAACTTTCACAGTTTGGGTTTTCATAGCCACGTCACATGCCAAGATGCTGGTTGATCTCTTTATCAGACACTTCTGCCCACAGCTCCTATGTATACTGTTCAATGAAAACACAACTTATGTCCTGTAAAACTGTGACATCTGCAAAGTTCATATTGTTTTTTTCTGAAACCTTAATGTTTCTGAAACCTCCAGATTCACCTACACTTTACAGAAACCCTGCACCATCCTTCTTTCTGATTCTATATAGTTAAACAAAAGATTAGGAAATCAGTAGTTACACTATGACTAAAACTTAATGGATATTACTTTTCAGATGTTTTTCTCAATTGTCAAACATTCACTGAAAACAAACATTTGTTGAAAACGTAAGGGTGTAAATTAAATAAAATATAGACCCTGTCCTCAAAAATATGCACACACAAAGCACTAAGAATTTTGCCCCTGTAAAAAGAATGTCAAGGAAGAGAAAAGTGAGAAGATATTTGCAGGTAGAAGGAAACTTCTAGGCCAGTGATGGCGAACCTATGACACGCGTGTCAGAGGTGACACGCGAACTCATTTTTTTGGTTGATTTTTCTTTGTTCAATGGCATTTAAATATATAAAATAAATATCAAAAATATAAATCTTTGTTTTACTATGGTTGCAAAGATCAAAAAATTTCTATATGTGACACGGCACCAGAGTTAAGTTAGGGTTTTTCAAAATGCTGACACGCCAAGCTCAAAAGGTTCGCCATCACTGTTCTAGGCTCTACTCAACTCTGGGCTGGCCAGGAGCTGCTCTGGTCTTGAGCCCCACAGCAGTTTGCAGAATAGGTCCCCATTCCTTAACTCCAAACCTGTCTACCCATCCTTCAGCCCCAAGACTCAAGATGCCAAGGATCCAAAATGTCAGCCTCTTCACCATTTTTGTTTTCTCTCCTCTAGCTTTCATTTGTTCACTCATTCTTTCATTCATTTATTCATCCAAAGAGTACCCAGTGACTGCTACAATTCTCCCCTGTCTCTGCATGCTCTTTTCTCTGGATCCTTGCAGCCCTTCTGAGTGAGCATTCTTGGAACTTCTACTGTGTTAAGCCCAACAGTCCTCAGGTGGGAAAAGCAACTGGGGGAAAAGACAAGGAGGGACTGATTCTAGGAAGTCCAGGGAACTGGGACAAGGCAAGGAAACCTGGATTGTCAGAATCTTGCCTTTGTCCTCAAAAATGACAGTATTTATAGGTGTTCATATGTACATGTACCTAAGATAAGGGAAGGTGAGGGCTTTCAAACAGTGAATGGTATCTAGAGAATTGGGGCATTTATGATTCTAGATAAATAGATACAAAAAGAAGAACTATAAAATCAGTGAGATTAATACCATATGGTTTAATGGCAAGACTACACTGGAAATCTGAAGACTTGAGGTTTAGTTTTAGCTTTTTGTGACTTTAAACAAGTTACTTCAATTGTGAAAAGGGGGACTGACCTAGATGTGTCCTGGAGACCCAAATCTAGTGACCTATGATTATATACAAATCAAAACTAGTCTTGGTAATTTGCAATCATACCAATTTTATGCAACATCGTTAATGTTGTAAATCTTTAGTACAACAGTAAATTGTTAGATAATACAAACAGTGCATAAACTATTGACACAGTTTATGCTGTATTCATAAATTCATGCTATATAAACAGACATACTTACAAGAGACCTAGAAAAAAGATGATAGGTAGGTAGATGACAAACATTGGTCACAGCTTATGCATTTATTTCATTTTGCCTTGAGAAAGAGAGAGAGCGAGAGCGATATGAATTTGTTTTCCTACTTATTTATGCATTCATTAGTTGCTTGAAGTATGTGCCCTGACCAGGGATCAAACCACAACTTTGGTGTATCAGGACAACACTCTAACCAATTGGGCTACCCGCGGCCAGGGCACAGCTTATGCTTTAGGCACTCTGTTTAAATTAATATGTTTGAAGATGAGAATAGGGTCCCAGTTAGTAGGAGAATCCATATCTTCCAAGCAACCAAGGACCCAAAATGAATCCCAAGAGATTCTCTCAATCTGGAGGCCTTGAGAAACCAGGAGGAAGGAGGCTAGGTTTTTCCAATGTTACAATAGAGCAAATCCTTGGAGATTTCTCAGCCTGGTCAATATGCCCACAGCTTTCCCAAACTTTCCCAGGACTCTGATATAGATGGTAGGAATCACATTCCTTATACTCTCCATCTACCCACTTACAAAGCACCTAGTATTTACCTAGCACAGTATCTATTGCAGAGTAGATAAATGTTTCATAAATAAATGAATGGAATGTGGCACTGTGCCAATTATCATTTTGTTCACAAATAATTCTCTGCATCTGGAGTGCTCTTTCAAATAGGTCAGCTCCCACCAAGGAGTTGCAATTACTGAGGAAGTGAAACCGTTTGACAAGTGGCACTTAAAAGATCTTCGTTTTGCTTTCCAGCCAGCACTTCTCTTGTGAAATGTCCAAAGAGAAAGGACAAAATGAAAAATTTCCTGTTACGTCAGTAATGTAAAAGGCGCAGACATTTTCATATAGTCAGTCTAAAATTCAAGACCAGCATAGATATATTCATCTGACAAACGGTATTTGTCTGCTGCTGTTATAAACTGAATCGTCCCCACCACCCCCAAATTAAAATGTTGAATTCTTGACTTTCAATACCTCATAATGTATTTGTATTTGGGGATAGGGTCTTTAAAAGTTAAAATGGTGGACCCTAATCCATTATGATTGGTATCCTAATAAAAAGAGGAAATTTGGTCACAGACACAAAAAGAGGACAGAGAGAGAAGATGGCCATCTACAAGCCAAAGAGAGAGGCTTTAGAAGAAACCGACTCAGCAGATACCTTGGTTTTTGACTTCTAGCCTCCAAAATATGAGTAAATATGGCTTAGTGCTTTGTTTGGACCAAACATGCTAGAGTGATCAGAACTGTGTTGCTTGCTAACATCCCACTCCATCCAGTTCTATATAAACTGGCATCTCAACTACAGGACCTCTGCCCTCTGACTAGACCCTCTGTCAAGAGGTCCTCTGAGCCAGATGCAGAGCCTGGGTCAGATTCTATCTGGGGAAGGTTACCCCAAGGTTAGCTATTCACACAAGCATTTGGAAGAGTAGGATTTGATGAGACCAGAAAGGGAAGGCAAATGAATGCCAGAGATAATTTCTTTTACCTGAATCTTGCTTTATAGACTATCAAGGTTCTTTTTATTTATTTTTTTCTGGAAAGTACAATATATTAAAAGTATGGTTTATATCAGCTTTCTTGTCAATAAAAATGGAGAAGTTATCACATGTTCTAGTAAGGATTTTGATGAGGGGAAAATACTGGAAATATAAAAATCAACTGAAAGGAAAAGCATGGAAGCATGGAACAGTCTGATGAATATCAGAGGGAAGGGGGGGTGGCAGCAAGAGATTACTCAAAGAACTTATATGCATATATGCATAAACCATGAACACAGACAATAGTTCTGTGAAGGCCTAGGGGTGGGGGGCGGTGTGGGAGTGGGGTGGAGGGAATCAATGGGAGAGGGGGAAGGGGACATCTGTAATACTTTCAACAATAAAGATAAATTTTTTTAAAAGAAAAAAGCAGCAAGGAACACAGGTATCGTTGTAAATATTCTTTAGTGTGTGACAGATATCCTCCTGAAATTTTTATTATGAAGCAGATTCTGCATAAAGAACTTAATTTTCTTACTTTTCATTAGAATACTCAAAATGTGTTCTTCTGGAAAATGATTTCAGTTTAACATTTGCAATATATTTTTTTTTATACTTCCCTCTCTTTCTTACATTCATTTTTTCTTGATTTCTATCTAGCTTTTCTCTCAACACCCTGTATATCCAGAGCTCAAAGCCATATATGCTACCAGCAGTGGCTACCATTTTCAACAGCACAGCTCTATAGATTCAAGCAGAGTAATTTGTTATTTATGCACTCTTGAGCCCAAGTTCAGGAACAAGAAATGTGGGGTCTAGGTAAGAGTCTACTTTTTTGGTGTGCCTGAGATTTTCCCAGTAATAGCAGTGAGAGTCCCACATCCCATAAAACCCCTCAGCCCCTCAGTGCTGGACAAACTGTCAAGGTTGATCACCCCATCTTAGAAAGATATTTGAGACTGCAAGCTCCATGAGGGCAGAGTCTTTATTCTATCTTGACTGCACATCAAAGGCAGAACAGGCCCTCAATAACTAATTTTGGAATGATGGAATCAATGAACATCCACTGACCAAAAACTGCTCTCATTGTACCCATTCATCTGAACACTTGGGAGAGAAAGCATGACAGAAATCCCAGATGCCAGTAGCCAATAGCATTCTCTGGAACACAAAGGAGTAATGGTCCAACTGAATTACCTTTACAGGGCTCCCAGGAAATTCTTCCAAGTTTTGCCAGTCTTATCCAAAAGTTTAAGTCTCAGTACAGACCCGGAGGCAAATCTTTCAAAGCTGTGATTTAAAAGCCAGCTGCAGTGGAGAATCATGGGAGTGGCGCAACTTCCAAAATCCAAGGTTAATAGGCTGTGAATTGCCACTTTCTTCACTCATTGTTTGTGCTTCAGCAGTTCCTTTAACCTACTGTCATTCAGCTTTGGGAGGAGAAGAAAGTGGGACTAGCACCAGCTGCGAGGGGGCAGCAGACAACAATACTCTTTCCTCCCCTTATCCCCACCTCTCCCACCTCACTTGCTCCCCAAAAGCTTCAGGCATTCAGTTATACAGTAGATATTTATATAGCCTATCCAATGCAAATTCCAATTTATTTTCCAAGTCATTTAGAGCCAATTACTCATCTTTGGGCCCTGTAATATCATTTGTTCCCTGCCAAACTGATCATTTTTCCTGTCGAAAATATGATAAATCCTGCATAGTTTTTGCTCAATCATGTTTAAAATGTTTCTGATTGTTGCAGGGTTGAAATGAATGAATGACTGCACCGAATCATGAGGTGGAGATCTTATGGATGCTTCTTTTCATCTGAGAATAATTCAGTCTTATAGGGGGGAACTGGCTTACTTGGAAGGCACAAGTATGAATACCAGTACATTGATCTCCTTTAATTTGGACAAAACTTGAAAGAATGCAAACATTTTCTTTTGCCTTTATTTTTTGCCATTATGGATCCTATTTTCTTTCTCCAACTTTCACAGTTGTGTTAAATTGCACTTTGTGTATAATACTGCGCTAGGATTTGAGGATTTGGGGAGGCTGGGAAAACAATTATAAAATAGTTCCTTTCCTGTGGGAAATCGCGGTCTATTGAAAGAAAAGATAGACTCACGGGGTGTGGGTTAGGGGGGTAGCAGCAGATTACTCAATAATGTTTGCCATGAGATTCCAAAATAGTTTAGTCCAGGGGTTCTTCATGGGTGCTGCCCGAGACCAGCAGCATCAGTTACCTGGGACCTGTGAGTCAATGCAGATTCCTGGGCTCTGCCAGATTCACTGAGTGAGAAATTTGGGGGGAGGCCTCAGAATTCTGCATTTTAATAAGCGCTCTAGGAGATCCTGGTGCTCACCCAGGTTTGAGAACCTCTGGGGTAGAGGTTTAGTTAAGAGAAGGTTGGGAGAATGACGTGCAAACTGGAAAGGAGCATGAGTTCATCCTGACAACCCCTCTCTTGACTTCTGTTTCCCAAATTACCTAGTAAATCTCTGTATGAATTACTCTCTTTACAACTATAGTTCATTTAAAATCATTTAGGCATTTACTTGTGATTGTCTTAGCTTTCTCCCTTCATTAAGATGCCAACCCCATGAAGGACTCTCATTTCTCCTCCCTTCCCAACTCCTCACAGTATGTTGAAGATAAAAGTTTAATGTTTCTTGCTGGGCTTTATATTTTCATGATTTTAGATTTTTCCATGATTTCTTAAATAAAAATCAAGGGCCTGTTATTTCTGCCTCATATTGACATTGAGGGAAGTAAAAAATCATGTAAAAAAATGACCCTTGCCCATAGAATGTACTTGGAACAAAAAAATACATCCTCAAGAATAATTAAATAACAGCACAAGGTTAAATGCAAATAAATGATTTAGATTAGATTAATAAAGGCCATCGGATTCAGAAATGAAGGGAAGAATGATTCAGCCAGTTGAGAAAGATTTCTGGAAGGGGTTGGGCTTGAGCAAAAATTTCACAAAAAGACTGTGAAGCTTAGGCTGACCCAGAACAATGGGGGAAAGGGAGAGGAGGGCGGGAACACAGGGGACTGGGCAGCTGAGCAAGATCGGTAGCATTCAAGTAGCCTCAGGGTGACAGCGCTGCTACAGAGGTGCCCCTGCCATGGTGAGTGGGATGAAGTGGAGAGTGTGTAGCCTCTGGAGAGCCATGAATGTCAGATTCTCTTCCTAGTAGAACTTTTCCCTTAACTGTGTGCTTTGTTTTGTTTTTTTTTTTTGTGCTGAGGGAAAGGCAGATAATGAAAGAAAGGTAGATTGAGAGCCTGGTGTCAATGGAGTTGGAGGTGGGGAGGAAGAGAAGGATGTCCAGAAAGGACCTTGTAATATGCTCAGTTATTCAAACCCATCCAAGGGGTGCTCACTCTGATGTCCTGAGATAGAAGAGAGCAGCTTTTCCCTGAAGGAGCTCATAGTCCAGTGATGGGAGACAGAATATTCTAATGCGGTACCATGAACACTACCACAAAAGAGTTGGGAATTCCCAGCGTGGGCTAACAGGGAAGGCTTCCCAGAGGAAGGGACACAGAAAGACTAACTGGAGTTGGTCAGGTGCAGAAATGGGGGAAGGGTGATTCAGACAGAGGAAAGTAAGAGAGAATGGGCATTGTAGGAACTGTAAGCAGATTGGGTGGCTTTGGGCAAAGGTGGAAATGAACAAGTGACCAGAGGCAAGTCTTGGAGAAATGGGTGGGATTGAGACCATGAAGGGCTTTGGCAGGGCATATGGAGAGTTGAAGGGTGAAAGGCCAGACCCTGGGAGAAGAGGAGGACTGTGGGAAAGTCACGAAGCTTTGGAGTGAAAGAACTGCTAGGTCTGATCAAATAATTGAATCAATACCTCCTCCCCTGGAAACTGACCTTTAGACCACTTCACAACCGGCATTCCCTTTTCCTTAGACCACATTCCATTTGCTAAGACAATAATCCTTCCCCTCTGTACCTTCCCAAGATCCCAAACCCACCCAGAGAGTTCTCCACCCAGAAAAAGCCTGCCTAGAGTCCTTTGCAATTTCCAACTCCCAGTCCCTGGGTGCTGGTGCCATTTGGGGGCTCAGCTCATCTGGTTTTCCATATAACCTAATAAATTTATAATTCTTTACCCCTTTTGGCCTCATGCGTTCCACCTTTGGTAACCCTAACAAGAACCAGCAAGACTTGGTGGCAATGGTTATGTGGGATGAGGAACAGGGAAAAGCATTTTAAAAATTCTTTTTTTTTTTTTTTTTTAAGCTTGGGCAGCTCAGAGAATGCTGTTACTGTTGAAAGAAATAGGGAAGTTTGGAGGGGAAACCGGTTTTTGGAGGGGAAACTGGGGGTGGGGGAAAGATGATTATTTCAGTTTGGACAGACACATTGTTTTCACGCTTGCGCTGCTTTGTTTTGTTTCTATAATTGTTCCGTCTTTCCTTAAAAGTTAGTTTCAGTGCATAGAGGGCAAAACAGAGCCCAGTTTTGTGTCTTGCACAAGATCAAGGTGCATCTATTTATGCAACCTAAAATTACCCAAGAGCCTAAGGGATCAATAGACAACTGAGTTGTTCCAGAATTTCAGTGCCAAGTACCCAGGTGAGGAGGTACACTGGGAGAAGCTGTTCCACCCAGTGTTTCATTCTTGTCACCCCTGGCTGCAGGTGAAGGGAGGTGTGGGAAGCTCACTTCATTGGCTAGACTTTTGTTTTTCTGAGGAGTCCTTACTCCAAGAATCAGGGCTTCCCGATGGACCTGTCTGACTAGACTCACAGGTCTCTCATCACAGACCATCCTGGTTCAGCTCGCCAAAGATAAAGCTTTCTAAACAGATGCCAGCTCTCTGGGGACAGGAACGAAGGTTTCTGCAGCCTCCAAGACATTCACTTACCTCAGGTACTTTAGAGTCCTGCTCCAGCTGGTGACGGGGCTACCTATCAGAGGGAAAATAGGTCAGGCTGACTCTCCTGACCATTGAAGTGGAGCAACTCCCTTGCTACGGGGCCAGGGCAGGACAGAACAGCCTAACCTTGGCCTGTCTCCATGGGGGCTACAGGAGAACGGGTTGGAATGGGGCCAGCTGACCTCTCTGTGTCCCTTTCAAGCGACCAGCCACATTGTCTCCTTGACTCCCACCCAGGTGCTGGGCCATTGACTGACCTGTTAAGTACAGTACATTTAACTTGGATTTCTTGGTTGTTGTTGTTTTGTTAATCCTCACTCCAGGATATTTTTCCATTGATTTTTTAGGAGAGTGGAAGAGAGAGGGAAAGACAGAAACACATCAATTGGTTGCCTTCTGCACGAGCCCTGACCAGGGCCCAGGTCAGGGAGGAGCCTGCAACCAAGGTACATGCCCTTGACCGGAATCAAACACAGGACCCTTTGGTCCAGAGGCCGACGTTCTATCCACTGAGCCAAACCAGCCAGGGCTAATTTAGATTTCTTTGAGTCAAACTAACCTTACTTGAGTGACTTCCTTAGCACAATTAAAACATTGCTGAAAGATAAAATTCAGTGAGGAATAAAAATGACTTTCTTAAGTTGTGCTTTGACAGAACTAGGAGCAGATGCTCTGAAATCAAGGAGGAACTCTGGTGTCCTTCTTGACTCTTCTCTCTCCATTCTTCTGGCCCAACTGCCAGTTACCTGACTCTTCCCCTCTACTTCTCTCCATCTTCACCACCAGCCTAGAACTTTACCTCTTGCCTGTGCTATTGTAATACTCTCCAAACTGGCTTTTCTGCCTGCATGCTGCCTGCCCAACTACAGCCCATTCTCTGCACAGAAGAGAGATTCGTCTTCCCACAATGCAATCTGGTTCTGTCCTGTGTGATTGTCTGTGAAGGTGGTGCCAACATTTACTCCCATTCCCGTATGTATTACACCCTTCGCATGAAGAGGTAGAATCTATTTCCCCTCTTAAATCTGGGCCTTATGACTTGATTTTACCAACAGAAGTGTAAGTGGTGGGAGTGATATTTTGGAACTTTTAAACCCCAGGGTTTAGAAACTATCTTCTAAACTATTTTCCCTCTCTTGGGAGTCAGCTGCCATGGAAAGTAGTTCAGGCCAGATTACTGGATAAGAGCCAGATAAAGAGACACCACCCCACATTTTGCAGCATTAAATGAGTGAGGCCATATGAACATTCTAGCCCTAGAGATCTTGAATTCTCCAGTCCCAGTCAAGTAACCCCAGCCAGCAACACATAGAGCATAGAAGGGCCACTCCTGTCAAGCCCTAGCCAAATTGCAGAATCATGAACAGATAAATGGTTGCTTTTGTTGTAAGCCACTACATTTTGGCATGGTTTGTTACATAGAGAGCTGAAACATGTGCTACTCTTAAAGTCAATTTTCCTTACAATGGTGCTGACCCAGCCCTTACATCTTTAGCCTCATTTCTCATGAGCAATAGGTTGGAATAGAGCCAGCTGACCTCTCTGCTTCCTTGTCTTCCTCTCTAGGCCTTTGAACACTTATACCATATGTTTCATCTCCTCCTTTGTCCCACCTACTCATCCATCCATTGGGGAAATATCACTTCTTCCAGGAAATCTTTGATTTCATGAATGGATTGGGGGCCTTTTCAGGCTTTCTGTCGAACCTGTACTTATTTTACTGTAGCCCTTAACAAGTCATATTGCAATGGTCTGGATACTCATTAGTATCCACCATTATGCCTTTAGCTTCATGAAGGTGGGGACTATCTGCTTTTTTAGTAAATATATCCCTTATCTGGCACAGGATGTGCTATTCAATGTTTGATGAATGAATAAATGAATGAATGAATAGCCAACTGACTAAGGGATTATAACTATGAAATATTCTTTATAGACTTGATCATGTTATCCTTCCCTTATACCATCCCTGATCATCCCCAGCAGATATTATCTTCTAAAAACTCTGCTTCAGATTCTCTCTCTCTCTCTCTCTCTCTCTCTCTCTCTCTCTTTTTTTTTCTGGAGTATGTAAAAATAAGTGCCAGATGTCATTCCATTTTACCCATTAATTGCTCTCTCTCTCTCTCTCTCTCTCTCTCTCTCTCTCTCTCTCTATATATATATATATATATATGATCTTTTTTCTCTGTCTAAACTATAATACCACTTCACACCTACCAGGCAACTCTGAACTTCTCTAGAGCAAGTATTCACCTTTGTAAACCAGTTTCTAGCACAATGCTGGGCATATAACAAAAATAACTAACATTAATTGAGCATATACTATGTACTGTCTTTTTATTTTATTTTAATTAATCCTCATGATAGGCTTATGAGGTAAATACTATTATTATCCCAGTTTTACAAATGAGAAAATGAAAAAACAGAGCTGTTTCCCCTGCAAAAACTTTTCATCCCCTAACCTTCATCTCATTAAATGTTACCACTTTCCATCCAATTGCTTAAGACTTTAAGCTATGAGTCATCTTTGATTCCTTTTGTCTCTGTCCCCCAATAGCCAATCCATTGTCAGGTCCTGTAGTCTCACCAAAATGCACCTTGAGTCAGAATCTGTCCACTTCTTTCAATGCCTGTTGCTATTATCCTAGTTTAAGCTATCATCACCACTTAACTCTTAACTGGATTACTGCTTTCCTTGCTGTTACTCTCCCCTTTAATTTATTCTTCCACTGATGGTCAAAATTATCTTTTAAAAATGTAAGTCAGCCTGGCTGGTGTGGCTCAATGGTTAAGCATCGACCTATGAACCAGGAAGTCATGGTTCTATTCCTGATCAGGGCATATGCCAGGTTGCAAGCTCAATCCCCAATAGAGGGTATGCAGGAGGCAGCTGATCCATGATTTTCTCTCATTTATGTTTCTATCTCACCCTCTCCCTTCCTGTCTCTGAAATCAATTTTTAAAAAGTATCTTAAAAAAAGTAAGTCAGATAATGTTACTCCTCTGAGTAAAAGTCACCATGACTTCTCATAGCCTTTGCTAAAGTAATCACATTGGGCCCAAGATGGAGTTAGTCATGCTAGGCCTCACATCAGTAACTTAAGTAAGTTTCTATGCTTGGCTCTCCTAGGAAAGGAAGGCCTAAGTCAACAAATCAGCACTTGTTTGCTCAGCACAAGTTACCTGACCAGGCTCCAAGACTGCCCTTTGCTCCATATAAGGAGAGTAAACCTGCTTTAACCAATCAGCAAATGCCCAGTATAACTTCCCTATTCCTTCTCACTTTGGTCTATAAAATCCTCTCAAATTTTACAACTCCTTGGAGTTCCTTTCTATCTGCTAGCTTGAATGCTACCTAATTCATGAATTGCTGAGTAAAGCCAATAGGATCTTTAAAATTTACTTAGTTGAATTTCAGTCCTTTAACAAATTTAAACTAAAACTTTATCGCGTACTACCTGTTGATGTAAGAAACCTCCAAGCCTGTAGAGATGTTTTTTAAAATATATTTTATTGATTTTTTTACAGAGAGGAAGGGAGAGAGATAGAGAGTTAGAAACATCGATGAGAGAGAAACATCGATCAGCTGCCTCCTGCACACTCCCTTATAATTTCCACAAGGGTTGGGGATGTGCCCGCAACCAAGGTACATGCCCTTGACCGGAATCGAACCTGGGACGTTTCAGTCCACAGGCCAACGCTCTATCCACTGAGCCAAACCGGTTACGGCTGTAGAGAATTTTTATGAGTTTATTTGAGCCAAACTGACAACATATGCCAGGGAAGAAGAATTTAAATGCTTTGGAGAATATCAGTTTTGCAGCTTCTTTATTGCACTTGAAATTAGTAAGTTTACATGAAGGTGGAAGAAAGCAAGGTGGGAATTGGGTTACAGGATAGTTAAGATTATTTGCTATCTTGAGGGAGGTTACCACTCTTAGAGGGGTCTAAAAGGGTGGTGCACACATTAGAAGGAGGGGTCTGCCTGGCTGGTGTTGCTCAGTGGTTGAGCATTGACCTATGAACCAGAAGGTCAGGGTTTGATTCCCAGCCAGGGCACATGCCTAGGTTTCAAGTTTGATCCCCAGTGTGGGGCATGCAGAAGGCAGCCGATCAATGATTCTCATCATTGATGTTTCTATCTCTCTCCCTCTACCTTCCTCTCTGAAATCAATATCAGAAGGAGAGGTCTGAAAAGGCATTTCAAAGGTCTGTTAACCTAGATGCACAAAAACAATGGGCAGGGCTTGCTTACGGCAAAAGATAAAACTTTTACTAAAGAAGCTATATGCCTGGGGCTTGACTACTTACTGTGACCTGCCCAGTTAGGAATTTATGATCAGATTGCCCTGTAGTTACTTTCCATAGAGCCCTTCTTTTTTTCGTCCACATACCTCTCCCTTGCTAATAAGCTCCAGTCACCAGAATCTCCTTTCTGCTTGTAGTGGGACAAGTTCCTGTATTTGCACTGGTCATTCCTGGGAATGGCTCTTCTGATGTTCCCACAGATCTTAGCTAAAATGCTACTTTCTCAGCAAGAACTTCTCTGACTTCTATCCCACTTCTCACATATGACTCTGTTGATTTTCTTCATTGCAGTCATATCTTATTTCTTTGATTATTGTTGCTTTCCTTTGCCAGAATGTAATGTGGATGAAAAGGGGCCACATACTAAACCTGATAAAGTCAGGGAAGGCCTGCATGGTGGCCTTACAAACTCAGAGACCTAAAGTAACCACATAGGATGGTGTGAAATTAAAACTTTTTAACTAAAAGCAGTTTATGGAAGATAGTCACATCCTAGACTAGAATCTTCCTTGACAAAAGTCAATCTTTACCTTAATTAAGCCTGTCTATTGTCTTTATGCATCTACCATAAACATACCTTTTGAAAGTAACTTCCCTTTTCCCAGACCCTTTAAGGCACAACCAATGCACTGCACTAGGGTGGAGACCACAAATCCTCTAATTGTTATTGTTATTGTGTTAATTGTTGACTTAACTATCCTGTACCACCTATATAGAAGACAAATGTGTTTATCATTTTACTTTTTTTAGAAAATATTTTTTATTTTTAAAATATATTTTTATTGATTTCAGAGAGGAAGGGAGAGGGAATGAGATAGAAACATCAATGATGAGAGAGAATCATTAATCAGCTGTCTCCTGCATGCCCCACACTGAGAATCAACCTGGGCATGTGCCCTGACCAGGAATTGAACCGTGACCTCCTAATTCATAGGTCGATGCTCAATCATTGAGCCACGCTGGCCAGGCTATCATTTTACTTATTATCCAATCACAGAGGTTTTTCCCTCTTTGCTTTCTTCCACCTCCATAATTTATCACCAGTGGATTTCATATAACCCACTTATGGTATGTCTTCTCTTTTGATAGAGCCCCTTTCTGCTTGTAGTGGGCCAGAGTCTCCTTTCTGCTTATAGTGAGACATTAACTGGAGCATTTTCTCAACCAACTGAGATTTTGCTTCCTGGCAATTATTGATAGTTGGACTAAAATAACCTCACAAAAATTCTCTACAAGTTTGAATGTTTCTTACATTGACAGTAATTTCCACAAGTGTAGAATCCTTGTCTGTGGACTGCTGTAAACCCTAGGCCTAGAATAAATGCCTGTGAGCTGATTTAAAAAAATAACTAATGAGGAAAATAAAGGATCCAATCCAAGATTCCAATCCAAGCTCCAGAGCTGAGCATCTTGGTTAAATGGAAAGCCTTGGTTCAAACCAAGGAACTCTCTGGCCTCTCTTTGGAGGCAGTTGACAGGGAGGTTAGGGGAACTACCTTTATCCTGACCTTTGAATGCCCGAAGTATTAAGCTTTCTAAAATGGAGTGCCCCTCCCTTTCACCTGAAGGGTGGAGTAAAGGGAAGGCATACAGATGTGGCACACCCAAAAGTTCAGCTTTGGGAAGAGTTTTAAGGACAGTTAAAATACAGCCTGACTAAAATAAAGTGCTTAGAGTGAGGTAGGGAGGGAGACATATTGTTTATCTCTGAGAGGGTTTAAGATGAAAGGAATAGTTTAGAATTTAGATAATAACCATTGTTTTCTGAAAGAAGCCCCTAGGCTCTGCCTGTGGGTCAAGTGACTAGGAAACCTCACTAGACATGTTTCTTAGTTCTACCTGTTCTGGGGAAAGTTAAGGGGGCCCAAGATCTGTGGTATCTCTGAGGAAACATGCACTAGTGTGCCCAACAAAAGAGGCAAAGGGGGAAGAAGGAGAAAAAGAGATTTGGGATATTCAACCTTTTGGATAAGGTGCTGCTGACCATGGAACAAGATATTTTAGTTTTTTTTTTAATGATTTTGTTTATCATTAATTTTGCTAATCTTAGAGACTTCCCCTTTGTTGAGTTTCTATTGTCAGGATGTTTAGGGAACAATCTTAAGAATTTCCACTTCCCAAACCCAATTCTTTGATTTTTTTTCCTATTAAATACAGATAAAATCATTTACTATTTGGATATACTGTAATTAAAGAGAGGAAGAGGCAGTTTCTTAAACCTAAAACAGATTTCCTTTTTTTCTATGTGGGGGTTCAGAGTAATTTATTTTTTTAAATATATTTTTATCGATTTCAGAGAGGAAAGGAGAGGGAGATAGAAACATCAATGATGAGAGAGAACCACTGATTGGCTGTCTCCTGCACACCCCCCACTAGGGATAAGAGCCCACAAACCGAGCATGTGCCCTTAACCGGAATCGAACCGGGGACCCTTCAGTCCACAGGCTAACACTCTATCTACTGAGCAAAACCAGCTAGGACAAGGTTCAGAGTAATCGAAAGGTAAAGAGAGGACCCACTGAGAAGGGGGGTGGGCAATGGAGGGTGGTGGTGAAGGTGATGGTGTGGATGCTAAATTCAACAACAGAAAAAATTGAAGCTGGATCAAATTATAAAACTTTAAACGCCACAGGATTTAACATTAGACAAGTTTTTATAGTAAAATATTAAGTACTTAATATTTTATTTTTATTGCAGGTCATTTTTCATCATACCCCAAAGCTACAAATGTGCATATTCTTATTAGATTTAACAATCCACTGCACATAATCAGTAAAGGGGTTGGACTAACCTGACTCCCTTGAATGAATAATCCTCATTTGCACTTGTGGTGACAAAAACAGTTCTCACACCAAAAGGATGAGCTGGGGCTAGGGGATAATATGTGGGAATGCTGAATCAATCCTTTTTTTCCTTTCATATATTTTATTTTCCTGTGCCCCTGTGAGTGGAGATATTCTTCTCAAATGTGTATAAATTTGAGACTGGTTTATTATCTGAGAAGTAATCAAGACAGTTCTAGAACTCAAGACAAGTTGAAAAAACTAGTAGCCACTCAGACTCCCTTCTGTATCTACCTCTCTATAAGTGGTATGTATGTGTGTGTGTGTATGTATGTATATGTGTGTGTGTGTATATATATATATATATATATATATATATATATATATATATATATATTTCAGAGAGGAAGGGAGAAGGAGAGAGAGAAACATCAGTGATGAGAGAGAATCATTGATTGACTGGCTGCCTCCTGCACACCCCACACTGGGGACAGAGCCCACAACCTGGGTATGTGCCCTGCTCGGGAATGGAACCATGACCTCCTGGTTCATAGGTCAGTGCTCAGCCACCGAGCCATGCCGGCCAGGTGGCTTTTATTGATTATTGGATTAGGTAAACACCCAGAAAGAAGGGAAATAACTTAGTTGAAAATTAATGTTATTTAATCCATTCTACTGATTTTTATCTGTTCAAAGGATATTTGATTCACTTTTTCAGACCAGTAGTAATTTTTGAATTCTCTCTTTAAAAAAATAAAATAAACGTTTCTTGGGGGCCAAGAGCTGAATCACAAATTTAGTAGGAGGTGGACCCACCAACACAGTTGACTAACTAGCCTGTGCTTCCCCTGCTCTTCCAACCACCTTGTGACAGCCTTTCTGTGGGATGCGAGGGTGAAATGCTTCGTCATTGCTGTCATCATCTCAAAGACGAATCTTCAGTAATAAGGCATGACTGTAATTCCTCACCCTCTGGCTATTATTAATCATGATTCATTTCATGAGAGAGAGAATAAAAGCCTCCTAGGCCCAAAGCACATCTGAACTGGAAGGATTTCAGGTTTAGGCATGTGAGGCCTTCTCCTTCATAAAGGGGGAAATGAGTGTGTGTCCTCCTGGGAGAAAGTGGTCTGGCTCTAGCCAACAGAGAGCCAGATCTGCCTCTTGCATGGGAAAGGTTTTATTCATAATCAGGAGAAAATAAACTCAGCCTTTCTGACTCTTCATTAACAATCTGTATTGATTTAATATTCTGCAGTTATGTTATTTGCCATTTTTTTTCTACTTAGAAAACAAGACATGTCCAAACGCCTTGAGCTATCTACCTAGTTCTGATTTAGCCTGGAATTATTTGGGATTATTCATCCTTGCTAATGAATAACTCCCAGGACTGCAGAACTGGAATGATTCTTAGAGATCATCTTACTGTTTATCTCCCTGTTCAAAGATAAGTGGGAAACCCAGTTTGATAACATTTACAGGGACCTGCTCAAGGACACTACTGCTTGACCTCAGAATCCAGGCTACCTCCCAGTGCTTCTGGCCCTTAAGGCCTATGCTCCTTCCCCTGCAACAGAACTTCAGCTGAGGGGTAGGCTTTGGACAGTTCACATGGCACACGGAGCTCAGTAAGAGGTGTGCCTAATTATAGAGGACACAGGGGTAAGCTGTTATGGGATGGAGGGCAGGCTTTTGTGAATCAGAGGACCCAGTTTCAAAGGAAGACTATCACATTGTTTGCATAGTCTTGGGCAAACTATTTACCTTTATCAAAGCTAAAAAAACTACAAAACCTCAGTTTCTTCATCTATAAAATGGGCCCAATAACATCTTCAACAAGCAGTGATGGTTGTAAAAATTAACATAATGCCTGTGAAGTGCTCAGCATCTTGCATGGCATATAGTTAGCACTTGGTAAAAAGTGGCTTGTATTGCTAGTGTTAGGGGAAGAAATAGAATATTGGGAACTAACTAAGAAATAGAATAATATTAATCATGCTCTGTTAACTCTGATTAAAGAAAGTACATTCTAGCCCTGGCCGGCTTGGCTCAGTGGATAGAGCATTGGCCTGCGGACTGAAGGGTCCCAGGTTCGATTCCGGCCGGGGGTGCATGCTTGGGTTGCGGGCTTGATCCACAGTGGGAGGTGTGCAGGAGGCAGCTGATCAACGATTCTCTCTCATCATTGATGTTTCTATCTCTCTCTCCTCCTCCCTTCCTCTCTGAAATCAATAAAGAAATATATTTTTAAAAAAAGAAAAAAATAAAGTACATTCTAACCTGGCTGGGAGTTGTATATCCCTAGGACCTGGGAGTCAACCTTGGAATGTGGTCCATCCCCATTCAAGAAGTGCCTACTATCATGGAAAGATTAACAACCTTGTTGCCCAAACAATGGCGTCCTACCCCAGTCCCCTCCCTTCATCCCTGCAGCCCACTTTGCCTACTTCCCCATGCCTATAATTCCTACTTCCCCATGTAATCTTTGTCCTACCCAGTATAAGTAGCTGGCTTATGGGGGGCTGCAGAGCAGATTTTTGTAAGTGACCTGCTGCTCTCCCATACGGCCGGCAGTATTGGAATGAACGCTCATATATGATTCAATCCTGTGTTTAATTGGCTCAAGTAGTGACAGGCAGCCCGGACCCATTGATTGTCCACTTACATTAGGAATAAAGAGGTTTCCTTACTGAAGGAATCTGCATGCAGATTTTCTCTCAACCATGTCTTGGCAAGACACTCTTCCTTTCCTTCTCAGTGGGCCAGCTTTCTTTGCTAAGGAGACCTTCTGCCCTTTCTGTCCCCTGCCTGGCAATGATGAGCATGTACAAGGTGGCAGTTCACCCACTTTGGGAGAGAAAGGGTTCATCTTAAGGTTCATTTCTGCCCTTGGCCCAGCTCAGGGCCACCTTCAAAAGTCTGGGAATCAGAGAAGGCTGGTTATGGCTACTAGCCTCTCCCTCACCCTTCCTATTTCACCTTTCTTCTCATCCCTTCTCCTCCTCCTCTCTCCTTTTTTTTTTTTCTTTTCTTCCTCTGTCATCACATCAGCTGCTACCACTAACTCAGCACTGGGAATACTTCTATTGTGTGTTAAAAGTAAATTTGTTTTCAGAGACATGACAGACCTGAGAGGCACCTTGAAGAAGGCCAGACTGCCGGGCTGAGAGCCCCGCCCCTTCTCTCTAGGATCCATCTCAGCTTGAGGTTGGCTTCCCAGGGCTGCTCCCCCTACCTCCCACCCCCAGCCCCTGGCCCTGACCCTGATCCTGACTGAGCACAGGTGCTGGGAGGGCTGGGCTATTTCTGCCCCAGGAGAAATTCCTCTGATGGGCATGATTTGCTCCAGGCCTCCCTTGGTTTGAAGACTTAATCACATCTTCATCCTATTCTGAAGGCTCCCCCTGTCCCATCCTATTTCTACCTGTTTTCTTTCACAGGTATTTCCCGTGAAACCCCATTCCAGCCTGCTTCCCAGAGAACCCAAGAAAATATGCTAATCACAACCCTAGAGCCATATGTGTGGGGCACACGCATGTTGGGAAAGGGAGCAGATGACAGATGACATACGTGCAGAAAGGGCTCAGACCAGAAGAGCCCCAACTGCATGCTGGGTACTGAACCAGGCCCTTTGTATACATGATTTAAGTTAGTCTTCATAATGAAACTGTGATATAGGTTTTATTGTCTCAATTTACTGGTAAGGACACTAAGTCTCAGAAAGGTTAATACACTTGCCTGAGGTCACCCAGTTACTAAGGTTTGAGCCAGGATTGGACTCTAGACAGTTTGACTCCAGTGTTTGAGCTCTTTCTGCTGCTGTGCAGGGTGTGTAGCAGAAAGTAAAGCCAGCACAATGCGCCCTGCTCCTTTAAGTCAGTCTGTGAGAGCCAGGAGAATCATTCGAGGTGCTGTGCAGGAGAGAGAAATTAGAATCCTTCCTTCACTCTGCAAACATCTTCTGAATCTCCCACTCTTATCTACCCCTTTCCCTACATCCAGTTTCAGACAAAGAGCTAAGCCTAACAAAAGTAAAAATCATAGTAATTATTATAAAGTAATGATAATATAAAGTTAACTCTCACTTAATATGAGAGCTCTCATGATACATACCTTTCCACTCACACACATCCACACATTTTCTTGCTTAATATTTGTTCTTCCATCTGCCTTGCAAAGCACTATCTCCCCTCGTGAGTGTTCTTGCGGGGGTCTGTCCTCCTGCTGACCCTGAATTTCAAGGAGGAGGCAGATGCTCAGCTGCTGCTCAGCCCTCTGGCTATACTTTGAGCCTTAGAGAGACAAGCAGGTACATGATTTTCTGCCACGTTACAAATAAGGAAACATGAAGGAGTAAGTTGGGTTGCATGTATTATGTACGATGGCTATATGGGACTTACTGTCTTCCGGTGCTTTGGCTCAAAGGAAATTACAAACATTATTAAGCATTTGTTATACTGTGTCTCGTGGGAATGTCATTTAGCTTCTTGATACATAAATGTTAGATCTGATCTGCAAGAAGAATGTTAGTACCACTTACTGGTGATTTACTACATGTCAAGCACTGTGATAGGCACCTTACATGCATTTGTTCTTTCATAGCTTTTGCAGTAGGCATGACTGTCCCGTTTTACTTATGAGCACACAGATTTAGAGAGGTTAAGCAACTGGCTTAAGATCACACAGCTAGTCAGAGGCAGATTTAGATTCAAGTCTAACTCCTTCTGACTCCAAAGGTTGTCCTATGCATCATGCTATGTAGCTTTGGAAGAAATAGGCTTGTGATGCCCTGAAACTTAATATTTTAAAATAGATATTAAAGTGCCCTGGCTGGGTTGCTCAGTTGATTAGGGTGTTGTTCCGATATGCCAAGGTTGCAGGTACCTGGTCAAACACATACCAGAATCAACCAATAAATGGATAAATAAGTGGAACAACAAATCAATGTTTCTCTCTCAAATCAAATCAAATCAAAAATAGATATTAAAGCAATTTGATATCTGTTGTATTCTCAAAACAATTTAGTGAGATAGACAATATTTTTCATCCTAAGACATCCATCCCTTTTTACTCCTCTTTCTCCTCCCCTAACTACCTCTTTCAAGGCCCAATTTCTAAAATAAAATTAGTCCTCACACCCCATTCTCACCTTAGCATGCTTCCATTGGGCTTTCAAGCTCTCCTTGTCACAGAAACAGCTCTTGTCATTGTCTCTGATGGCCTCCCTGTTGCCAATCCCACTGGACTTCTCCCCCTACCCCTATCTTTTCCAGATTTTAAGGAATATTTGACCCAGGAGATTCCTCCTTCCTTGAAAGAATGTCCTCCCTTGGTTTTAGGGACACCACACACTGTCCTTGTTCTACTTTTCTTGCCACCCCTCAGTCTCCTTCAAGGGTTCTTTTTATCTGGGGGGCATATACAGACCAGCTGTTTCTGCAGCAGCCATTTCTTCCTGCTTCCCTTTGAATACTCCAGTGTTATTCGGGGCAGCAAAGTGCCCAGGTAAAAATGCTTCCTTTCTGGACTCACTTGGAGTTAGGGGTTGATGTATCAGAGTGTTACAGAAAGGGGACCTGGCCTTTCGCGGGTCTGCCTAGGGTTCTTGATTTTTGTGCAGTAAAAACTTTACAACATGAATTCAGGTGAATTTTAGAGGATGTTTACTTGTTTTTTAAAAGATTTTAAAATTGATTTTTAGAGAGAGAGGAAGTGGGGTAGAGGGCTACCTCCTATGACCTGGGCTTGTGCCCTGGCAGGGAGCTGAACCAGCAACCTTTTAGTGCCTGGGATGGCTCCCAATCAACTGAGTCACACAGGCCAAGGCTAGAGGATGTTTATTAAAGCTGGGGGCAATGAAACAAGAAAAGGCTGGGAAATGAGCCTGGGCTGGTCTGCTTAGCTCACTAGAAATCAGAGAAAAGAGGGCCTTGGGGAGAAGTTCAGAGGGTTTGCCTTTGATGAATTGCCACTACCCTTGACTGCCCTGGTTGCAAACCTCATGGGGTCCCTTAGAGTTTAGGAGATGCATGCCTGTGGGGCAAGAAGAGGGGGAGGGAGAGGGGAAAGACTGAGGGGAAAGGAGGGAGAGTGCACGCAGGGCCTTCGTTTTGAGAGATTTTAAAGGTTGGGCATTTATGGGAGGATCTCAATAGAATATTCATCAGGTTGATGCTGATATACCAAAATGAGATTTATTCCCTTAACTTCATCTGGCTTTGATTGTGGTGGCAAATGGCACTAATTGGATTTCTGTGTCTCACTGAGTAGGGTGATTTAAGCTATTTACCCTCTGGTTGGGTAGCAGTGTCCTTAGTTTAGAGAAAATAGAATTTACAAGATGGCTGCAAATTGCTGTTTAACTATCTATCTCAGTTTCCCTCTTCCGCTTCTCCTGGCTTACTAGCTTGTCTCAACAGTTCTGGGCAATGAAGAAGTCAGTTGAGCCCTAACCAGTGTGGCTCAGTTGGTTGGTGTTGTCCGTGTACCAAAAGGTTGCAGGTTCAATTCCCGGTCAGGGCACATACCTTGGTTGTGGGTTTGTTCCACGGTGGAAGGCAACCAATTGATCTCTCCATCTCTCCCTTTCTCCCTCTCTCTCTCTCCCTCTCTTTCTCCCTTCCTCTCTCTTTAAAATCAATGATGAAACATATCCTAGGGCAGTGATGGCAAACCTTTTGAGCTTGGCGTGTCAGCATTTTGAAAAACCCTAACTTAACTCTGGTGCCGTGTCACATATAGAAATTTTTTGATATTTGCAACCATAGTAAAACAAAGATTTATATTTTTGATATTTATTTTATATATTTAAATGCCATTGAACAAAGAAAAATCAACCAAAAAAATGAGTTCGCATGTCACCTCTGACACGCGTGTCATAGGTTCGCCATCACTGTCCTAGGGTGTGGATTAAAAAAAAGAAGTTGGTTGGTTGAGTAAAAGCTTTTCTAGGTCCTCTTATGTTTCTTGAGAACAGGGGGCTGACTTACCCTGTGCGCCTCCCCTTCCTACCTGAGTTGTGGTTGTGCACCTAAAAGTGCAATTTCCTTGAAGCCACAGCTCAAGGACAGAGGCCTACATATAAAGATGGCAGGAGGGGAGATAAAAGAACTTGGGTCCCTGAAAATATCACTGGCCAGATGCACCAGCTCCAGACTTCACATTAGGTGAGACTATGCCCTGTCTGTTTAAGACACTACCAGTGTATACTGTTGTTTGCCATCATATTCATTCTGAATTGATATACTACATGGTCTCTGAATGTTAGAATCATGAAGGATTTAGTCATTGGACTCTCTTATCTTTTATCTTTTTAATAATATATAGGTACTGGGAGAATGAAGCTCTCTCTAGGTGACTTTGTGCATTCCCTTAGCTTTAAATAATAATTGGACCTCATTATTCCTCTGCCAAAAACATTCTGTAGCAAATGCCTCCCATCCTCACCTCTCAGCCTTACATTAGTTTTCAGCTGTGGCTGGGGTGGGCAGCTTCAAGTCAATTCATAAGATAGTGGATACTTGCTGTGCACTGGATAAGAGCGGGACTTTGCTTCCTGTTTGGGGATTCCTTTAAATTTGCAGGTCAATAGGAAGCTTGAAGCAAAGGATAAACAGTCCCACCTCTAGTGCATCCGGACACCAATTCTGGAAAGCTTGCTTGATGCTTTTCCAGAGGTTGGATGAAGCCCCACTGCTTCTGCTATAAGTGGTAATTTACATACTGCATTTTCATCCTCCCCTCCCTTAATCTCCTCATCTCTCTCCTGGGGTCATTCCAAGTAAACTCCCTGCAGGTAGGTTTTCATTTTAGGCTTTGTTTTCTCCCTTTACCAAAGCTAAGGAACCCCGTACTGGCTTTCCCTTTCACTTGGAATAATCTGCCAACAAATCACTGCTCACCTCTTCTATCTCATTTCATTCTTCTCTCCCCTCTTGTATGGCATTGGCCCCCTCCTAGTTTCTTGCATATGTCCAAAAACAAAAACGCCAGTGAAGGGTGGCAGAATATGCCACCTCAAAATATGTCTCTTTGGCATAAGGATTATTTTGAGCTGATTATTTTTGAGAAAAAGCAGACAATAGAAATTGCCATTTTGTAAGGGCAATCTCCATTTGTAGGGTGTCTCCCTGTCTGTACCAAGGATTAACTCTAAATCATGAGGAACTCTTGTTAATAGAGAAGGCATCAGATATAAATCTGCATGCAATCTTATTGGACTTTTCCTGATAAACTCCCATAACTGGACTCCACACCCCTCAACAGATTTCTTTTATCTCTAGTATTTAAAGTGCTGGCTTGAGTCATTTCTGTGAGTTGCTTAGCTTTCTGGGTATCTCCCATGTATATATGTTATTAAACTTCTGTTTTTCTCTTGTTAATCTGTCTTTTATTGCTTCTCAGCCATACAATTTAGATGGGCAGATAAAATTATTTTTCCTCCCCTACACGAGTTTGTGAATTTCAGCTGGAATTTATTCTGGCCAGAGAACCAGGGTTGTCCATTTTCAGAATAAGTAGGTGCATCCAAGAGATGAAGGCTCAGTCCTGGGGAGTGCTCAAGAGAGGATAATAAGAGCAAAGGGGAGAAGGAGCGCCAGACCCCTAGAGGGGGACCGAGGCTTATCCCCTCTTCCCTCCAGGATCTCTCTGTATAACATGCAGCCCAGCACAATGGGACTCTCCCTTGAGCAGGCTAACCTGATCAACAAAGGCGTGTACTGGCATTCCTTGCTGTGGGAGTTGTGCAGAACTCCCTTCCCTCGATAGAAAGGGGTTCCTCCTCCCTGCTTCCAGTCTGTCTGAACAACCTTGTCTCAGCTATATTACAATTAATCACATTAGAATTTGGCACAGCAGGTATATTCTCATATGTTTCATGTGGGTTGAAACATATCCTAGTCTCCCTGATGAAAACTTTGTAGATTTCCTGGTTTCATCAACAATGTATTTCTAATTAGTTTTTGTAATTTTGTAATCCCTCATTATCAAATGAATGCAGTTCCTTGCAGAATGTTTGGAAAGTACAGAAAGAAGCAAACAGACAAACCACAATCCCACTAGGAAGAAAATAGTTTGGTATATGTCCACAGACATATAACCACCAACATGCTTTAAAACTCTCCTGGAGTGATTTGCGGGGATGACTGCTCTCATCCTGGCCCCTCCTAAGCCTGCCAATCACTCTGGCAACGGGAGTCCAATCAGAGTCCTTCTCAGGGAATGACATATGGACTCTGGGAAAAGGAAGCTTCCTTTTTCTACTAGAACTGCTAGGTTGGGATGTGAAATGACTGGCAGTATTGGTGGACATTTTCCTTATGATAGAAGGAGCCTATTGTAGAGAGAGAATGAAACAAATACACAGGATTAGGAATAGCCAAGAAATGAAGAGAGAAAAGGAGAAAAAGAGCAAGAACTATTGATCACATGTGAGCACCTGCATCTTTTCAAGCCCGTCATATCCATGGACTTCCCTGTTTATAGGAGCCAATAAATTCATTTTTCTTTCTTTTTTAAAAAATATATTTTATTGATTTTAGAGAGGAAGGGAGAGGGAGAGAGAGATAGAAACATCAATGATGGGAGAGAATCATTGATTGCCTGCCTCCTGCACGCCCCCTATTGGGGATCGAGCTGGCAACCCAGGCATATGCCCTTGGCCAGAATTGAACCTGCGACCCTTTAGTCTGCAGGCCAACGCTCTATCCACTGAGCCAAACCGGCTCGGGCTAAATTCATTTTTTAAAAATTAATTTTAACTTAAAATTTTTATTTTGAGTTTATTTGAGCCAAATTGTTGACATGTTGGGAAGCATGATTTTGAATGCTCCTTTAACTGGGGTTTTAATAGTTGAACCAAGAGAGTCATGACTAAGTACAGTGCTTGTAGACATCTCATTTAATTCTTCGACACTTCTGTGAACTGCATTTTTAACCATGTTTTACAGATAAGGAGACTGAAATTTAGGTAGATTAAATATCTTGCTTAAAATCCCTTGGACAGAGAATTTATCTAACTCTAAACCTGAATTCTTATTCTTATGTTACAGTTACACTTTTATTTTATTTTTAAGTAATTGTTTTAAAAGTTTCTGTTTTGTTGATTGAATTTTTTGCAACTGCTTAATTTAAATGTTAACCCTCACATAATGTTACCTCCTTTTTACTTTATCAAAGAGTGCCAGGGGGGCCTGGCCAAGTGCACTGAAGGGTTGCTGGTTTGCTCCCCAGTCAGGGCACATACTTGGGTTTCGGACTTAATCTCTGGTCAGAGCATGTAGGGAAGGCAACTGATCGATATTTCTCTCTCTTCCTTTCTCTCTCTAAGCATGTCTCAGGTGAGGATTAAAAAAAAGGGTGTCAGGGGTGGAACAAGACAGGCCACAGAGCTTAGAGAGGGCTCAGAGGTGTTTCCCTTTTATGGGAGGAGCCTGCTCTAAGTACTCTCCATTCCTCCCTCCAGCTCAACCATAACCCCCACACACATACACACAGCCTGGCCTGTGTCTCTCCATCATGAATGAGCACATGAACATGGCACATTCTGCTCATAATCAGTGAGTTGGTACAGCCAGGATGTGGAGAGGGGTGGGGATGAGGCTTATTCTAATCAGGGGATGGGCTTCAAGTATGATCCAGAAACACATCTCTAAAGTGGCAGGCTCCACTCTCCTCCAACCCTGAGAATCCACCTCTCCTCCTGGGAAATTCTGACATTACTCTCTGCATACTCTCCTCTCAGAAAGACAGTGATAGCATGGTAGTTGTACTAGTTTCCTAGTGAAGCTGTAACAAAGAACCACAGACTAAGCAGCTTAAAACAATAGAAATTTATTCTCTCACAGTTCTGGAGGTTAGACATCCAAAAATCACAGTGACAGCAGGGTTATGCTTCCTTTGAGGACTCTAAGGAGGAATCAGTTCTTCCTTCCTTCCTTCCTTCCTTCCTTCCTTCCTTCCTTCCTTCCTTCCTTCCTTTCTTTCTTTCTTTCTTTCTTTCTTTCTTTCTTTCTTTCTTTCTTTCTTTCTTTCTTTCTTTCTTTCTTTCTCTCTCTCTCTCTCTCTCTCTCTCTCTCTCTCTCTCTCTCTCTCTCTCTCTCTCTCTCTCTTTCTCTCTCTCTTTCTTCCCTTCCTTCCTTCCTTCCTTCCTTCCTTCCTTCCTTCCTTCCTTCCTTCCTTTCTTTCTTTCTTCCTTTCTTTCTTTCTTTCTTTCTTTCTTCCTTTTCTTTCTTTCTTTCTTTCTTCTTTTACCTTCCAGTGGCCTCAAATTTTCCTTGGTTTGTGGTAATATAACTCCAATCTTTGCCTATGTTTTCCCATGACCTTCTCCTATGGATATTATTAAGAAGTACCATCCCCTGCCCTAGCTGGTTTGGCTCAGTGGATAGAGCGTCAGCCTGTGGACTGAAGGGTCCCGGGTTCGATTCCAGTGAAGAGCACATGCCCAGGTTGCGGGCTTGATCCCCAATAGGGGGCGTGCAGGTGGCAGCCAATCAATGATTCTCTCTTATCATTGATGTTTCTATCTTTCTCTCCCTCTCCCTCTCCCTTCCGAAACCGGTTTGGCTCAGTGGATAGAGCGTCGGCCTGCGGACTGAAGGGTCGTAGGTTCGATTCCGGTCAAGGGCATGTGCCTGGGTTGTGGGCACATCCCCAGTAGGAGATGTGCAGGAGGCGGCTGATCGATGTTTCTCTCTCATCGATGTTTCTAACTATCTCTCTCCCTTCCTCTCTGTAAAAAATCAATAAAATATATATATATATATAAAATATATTAAAAAAAAAAGAAGAAGTACCATCCCCTTCCTCTACACCCACACCCCTTATGAGGCCTGGCTTAAATGTAGGAACTGTACGAAATAAAACTTTCCTCTACCTTGTTAGGTCCAGTAGTTTGGGGCCTGCAAATTAAACTGATAAAAACCAGTAATAGGAGAATAAAAGACAGTTTGTTTATACATGCTACACACATACATATAGAAGAACTTAGTGATGAATAAGTCAAGGGGTGGTTAGAATATGGGCCTTATATACCATCTTAACAAAGGGTGATAAATTTGTGGAGAAGTGACAAGACAAAGGAAAGGGTTTGGATTCCTAAGGGTGGTAAATTGTAGGAAGGTGAATATGCTAGGGAAACTAATAGAAGATAAGAGTTATTGTAGTAAGATTTGTTTACGCAGACCTATTTGGTGCTGACTTTCTGTCTCTAGTGATGATGGTGGTTTTCCTCCTCACATATGGGAAAGGGGAGGAGGACACCTTTACAAAGGGAAATTTATGACCTGCTTTTAAGTAGATAGATGAAGAGGAAACAAAAATAAGAATAAAAAAAGCTGCCTCTGCTTTTGCTACTGCTTAATTGCTTTCAGCTCCAAACAACTCTTTGGCCAAAGTGCTTATTTGAGGGTAGCATATTCTGATCCCCTGCATAACAAGTTAATTGATAAAGCACATAAATTATGAGTATGTTTCTTTAATAGAATCATGGACTTCTATGTATGAAAGGACTTGAAATTCCTACATACTAATTTTAGAGGTGAGGCAACTGGGGCCCAGGGACATCAAGAAACTTGCTACTATTTATCTCTTGCCTCATATCCTTCTTGGCTCCTCATCATTACATACAGGGTGGGGCAAAAGTAGGTTTATAGTTATATGTGAAACGAAGAGTTCAGGGACTCTCATAGCCAGTTAGCCTGGAGGTCAAATCACCCCCGGTATTGCCGACAACAATCAAGGCTTAACTACAACAAGACTGCGCACAAAGACCACTAGGGGGTGCACCAAGAAAGCATAAAAAATGTGGAGACAAAGAAACAGGACAAAACTGTCAATGGAGGATATTGAGTTCAGAACCACACTTTTAAGGTCTCTTAAGAACTGTCTAGAAGCCGCCGATAAATGAAGTGAGATCCTCAAGAAATCTAATGAGACCCTCGATGTTATGATAAAGAACCAACTAGAAATTAAGCATACACGGACTGAAATAACGAATACTATACAGACTCCCAACAGCAGACCAGAGGAGTGCAAGAATCAAGACAAAGATTTGAAATGCGAAGAAGCAAAAAACACCCAACCAGAAAAGCAAAATGAAAAAAGAATCCGAAAATACGAAGATAGTGTAAGGAGCCTCTGGGACAGCTTCAAGCGTACCAACATCAGAACTATAGGGGTGCCAGAAGATGAGTGAGAGCAAGATATTGAAAACCTATTTGAAGAAATAATGACAGAAAATTTCCCCCACCTGGTGAAAGAAATAGACTTACAGGTCCAGGAAGTGCAGAGAACCCCAAACAAAAGGAATCCAAAGAGGACCACACCAAGACACATCATAATTAAAATGCCAAGAGCAAAAGACAAAGAGAGAATCTTAAAAGCAGCAAGAGAAAGACAGTCAATTACCTACAAGGGAGTACCCATACGACTGTCAGCTGATTTCTCAACAGAAACTTTGCAGGCCAGAAGGGAGTGGCAAGAAGTATTCAAAGTGATGAATGCCAAGAACCTACAACCAAGATTACTTTACCCAGCAAAGCTATCATTCAGAATTGAAGGTCAGATAAAGAGCTTCACAGATAAGAAAAAGCTAGTGGAGTTCATCACCACCAAACCAGTATTATATGAAATGCTGAAAGGTATCCTTTAAGGAGAGGAAGAAGAAGAAAAAGGTAAAGATACAAATTATGAACAACAAACATGCATCTATCAACAAGTGAATCTAAGAATCAAGTGAATAGCCGAAACTGGTTTGGCTCAGTGGACAGAGCGTCGGCCTGCGGACTGAAAGGTCCCAGGTTCGATTCCGGTCAAGGGCATGTACCTGGGTTGCAGGCACATCCCCACTGGGGGATGTGCAGGAGGCAGCTGATCGATGTATCTCTCTCATCGATGTTTCTGACTCTCTATCCCTCTCCCTTCCTCTCTGTACCAAATCAATAAAATATATTTAAAAAAAAAATCAAGTGAATAAATAATCTGGTGATCATAATAGAATCAGGGACATAGAAAGGGAATGGACTGACTATTCTTGGGGGGGAAAGGGGTGTGGGAGATGCGGGAAGAGACTGGACAAAAATCGTGCACCTATGGATGAGGACAGTGGGTGGGGAGTGAGGGCGGAGGGTGGGGCGGGAACTGGGAGGAGGGGAGTTATGGGGGGAAAAAAGAGGAACAAATGTAATAATCTGAACAATAAAGATTTAATTAAAAAAAAACAGAAAAAAAAGAAACAGAGAGTTCATTCTTGTATTATTTAAAAAAAAATACTTCATCTGTATTATGTGTTCACCACCCTAAGTCAAGTTACTTTTTATTAATTATCCTATCTAATAATAGACCAACATGGTAATTGACCATACCTTTGCTATACCTCCCATTGGCTAATCAGCACGATATGCAAATTAACCACCAACAAAGATGGCAGCTAATTTGCATACTGCAGACAGGGCAGGACAGTGCAGCTGCCAGCGCGAGCTGCCATCCCAGGCCGCAGGCCGGCCCCAGAAGCCCCTGGAAGCCAGTGATTGGGGGGAGATGGGGTCCTGTTTCCAGGCCTGACACCTCTGGCGGAGGTGTCAGGCCTGGGCAAGGGGCTGATCCGGCGATCGGAGGGTGATGGGGTCGACGCCTCTGGCCAAAGCATGAGGCCTGGGCAAGGGTGGAGCCGGTGATTGGGGGAAGATGGGGGTCCCTTGCCCAGGCCTGACACCTCTGGCTGAGGCGTCAGGCCTGGGCGGGGGTTGGGGGCAAGCTGGCGATTGGTGTGAACTACAGAGGAAACACCCTTTTTGACCGCTCATTGGTTAAGCTCCCTGTATGCCACTGGTAATATTCTTAGTAACTTGGGTAATAAGAATCCAAAAAGGTGATCTAGGGTTTTTCACCACACTCCTGGCAAAAAAAACGAAGGTCTGCTGCTGGAGGGATAAGAAATGTCATATCCTGCCCTAGTTCGTTTGGCTCAGTGGATAATGCCTCAGCCTGCCGATGGCAGGGTCTGAGTTCAATTCTGACCAAGGGCATGTACCTAGATTGCAGGCTCCTCCCTGGTTGGGGCCCAGGTCAGGGCTCATGCAGGAGGCAACCAATCAAAGTGTTCCTCTCACTTTGATGTTTCTCTCTGTCTTTCCCTTTCTCTTCCACATTCTCTAAAAATCAATGGAAACATATCCTCAGGTGAGGATAAAATAAATAAATAATTTATTTTTATTTTTTTATTTCTTTAAGAAGTTATTATTATATGAAAGATACATCTTGAAAATGCCCTAAGAAAGTTGTCATTTTTTCATGGTGAAGGGTCTGCAGTCCGTGTTGATGAAAAAATCTTGCTGGCTGCGGTGACTGGCAGTGGCTGCAGCAGCGGGGTGATGGGGCTGGTGCCTTCCCCTGATCAGCCCGGTCACCTCCCACAAAGGAAGGCCAGACTGCGGGTTAGGCCCTATCCCCAAGGGGAGCAGGGAGCAGGCCTAAGCTGTCACTAAGACATCCCCTGAGGGCTCCCAGTATGTGAGAGGGGGCAGGCTGGGCTGAAGGACACCCCCCCCCCCAGTGCATGAATTTCGTGCACCGGGCCCCTAGTCTATACTTGCTGGGGTCCAACCCCAGCAGGTCCAGGGGTCCCCAAAGGTGTGGACGGAGTCGGCGAAGAAGGAATGACACGGAGACAGCGTTCAGTTGATCAGCAGCCTAGCCAGGATCTCTAGCCAAGTTCTGGTCAGGATCTCCAGCGAAGTTCTGGTTAGGATCTCCAGCCAGGTTCTGTGTCCATGTTCTCTTGCTAGGTTCTCCAGCCAGGTTCTCCAGGTTCTCCAGCCAGGTTCTGTCCAGGTTCTCCAGCCAGGTTCAGTCACCAGTTTCTAGTCATCTTCTCTTGCCATGTTCTATCCAGGTTCTGTAGCCAGGTTCTGTCTCTAGGTTCTTCAGCCATGTTCTCTCGCTAGGTTCTGTGTCCAGTTTCTGTCCAGGATCTATTGCCATGTTCTCTCCAGCGAAGTTCTTCTGTCTCTAGGTTCTGTGTAGGTTCTGTGTCTAGGTTCTGTGTCCTGTTGTCTTGTTACATCTGTATTTATACCAGTTGATTCCAATCCTATCAATCTCTATTCCAAAGGTTAGGGCGTTTCTTATCTCCATTCCAGGGAGTAAAGATTATGTAGCTTAAGCATGATTGTTCGTAGTTAAAGTGATTAATTACCCGCCTGGCACTTAGTTAAGGGGTTTTATTCCCTCCCTAACTTCAGGGGAAAATCCCTACCTGGGGAAACAACCTTTCTCAGAGAGGTGACCTTGGTTAAAACACATAGTGCCACGAAGGTGAGCAAACATATTAAGAACAGTATGCCATATATGCCAGGTCCCTTGAAACAGCAAGGATGGACCGGCTCCCGGCATATACTAATAAAATGGTAATATGCTAATTAGACCCGGTCTACCAGCCATCTTCCAGACATCCAACTTCCTTCCAGGCAAAGCCATGGTGGTGGGAGCTGAGGCAGAGGCAGTTAGGGGCGATTAGGCTGGCAGGGGGTTAGGGGCAATAAGGCCAGCAGGGGAGGGCAGTTGGAGGTGACCAGGCCGGCAGGGAAGGGCAGTTGGGGGCTTTAGGCAGGCAAGCAGGTGAGTGGTTAGGAGCCAGTGGTCCTGGATTGAGAGAGGTATGTCTGACTGCCTGTGGGATCTGGCCTAAACCGGCAGTCGGACATCCCTCGAGGGGTCCCAGATTGGAGAGGGTGCAGGCTGGGTTGAGGGACACCCCTACCACCATGCACGTGGGTGAATGAAACACTATATTCACCTAATTTTTATTAAATTAAACTAAATTGCTTTTACTCACAGGTTAATGAAAAAATCAAGATAGTTATTGTGCGTTATCTACTCCATCATACTGTAGTGTTAAAAATAATTTTAGTTCCAAAATTTACTTAATATTACTAAAATATGTGGGTAGACATTTCCCCCTGTTTTGCCTCTTATTTAAGAACATGCAGTTTCTTCCTTAAGCCTACAGACCACCTCATTAGGTTTCCCTTGAATCATGGTTATGTTTCTGGCCATTTCTAATTGGTTTACTACACAATTCAGTCCTAAAGAACACACATTCAGGTGGGGAACATCAGAAATTAGTAAGAAGGTTTCACTATTTTTGATCATTTTATGAGAAAACTTGTTTGGTCTAATATTTCTTGTAAAGCCATGATTTAGAAACAGAGAGATCTTATTACAAAATTCCCCCTCTTTTCTCTGTACTTTATCAATAACTAACAGCTAAAACATACAAGATGAACTCACCCTAACTACTGACAAAAAAGCACCTAAAATCCCTTCTCATCTAAACCTCACTATGCTATCAATTCTAGAAAGTACTTACCATTCTGAGATTTCACAAGCTATGGTAGTGAGAACACATTAAATAAGTATACAGTCTGCATGCTAAAAAATTATTGAAATCTTAGTTTAATTTAAAGTAATTAATTTTTATTGCCATTTAAGATAACAGCTATTGAAATGCAATAAAAATTTAAATAATAGTAAGATATTTTTAATTTCAACTAAAATATAGAAAACCAAATTGGAGTCTAGAAATTACAATGTTTGCTTTGCTACATATAAAGAGTAGCAAGAGCCTTCCTCCTAAATTAAGGTACTCAGAAATTACTTCAAAATGAATGATTTATCACTCTCAATTTTAAAAATAAAATTTAAAAAATGAAATAAGAAAGTACTATAAATAAGGATAATCGAAAAACAATTTTGGAACAGAGAACATTTTCTAAATATGCCACAAAATGTTAGAGCAAATAGGGAGAAATTTTTTGCAAAGTATGTGACAAACATAAGGCTAATATTGATAATACATAGAGAACTCTTTACAAATCAATAAGAAAAAGCAGAAGAGAAAAAAATGGCAACGGATATAAGTAGGCAGTTCACAAAAGAATAAAAAGATAACCAATAATAATCACACTTATATACTCATTAGTGAGAGAAATGACTTTAATAACCAAAGAATGCAAATGAAATGTATGATTTCTATCATATTGCCAGGGATAAAATTTTAAAAAATGTGTCAGAAAAGTAGAAAAGTGAATATCATATATTTATTGCTTGCAGTTGAAATTTATCTCACCTTTCTGGATCCCAGTGGTACAATATGTGCCAAGATTTAAAATACTTATTTTCTTTTTTTTTTTTTTTTTTAAATATATTTTATTGATTTTTTACAGAGAGGAAGGGAGAGAGATAGAGAGTCAGAAACATCGATGAGAGAGAAACATTGATCAGCTGCCTCCTGCACATCTCCCACTGGGGATGTGCCCACAACCCAGGTACATGCCCTTGACCGGAATCGAACCCGGGACCCTTCAGTCTGCAGGCCGACGCTCTATCCACTGAGCCAAACCGGTTTTGGCTAAAATACTTATTTTCACTGGTCTCTAAATCCTGCTTTTATTTTAATTTTAAAATTATTATTTTTTAATCTTCACCCAAGAATATTTTTAAAAATATATATTTAAGTATATTTTCATTGATTTCAGAGAGGAAGGGAAGGGAGAGAGATAGAAACATCAATGATGAGAGAAAATCATTGATTGGCTGCCTCCTGCATGCCTCACACTGGGGACAGAGCCTGCAACCCAGGCATACACCCTGACTGGGAATCGAATCCTGGTTCATAGGTTGACACTCAACTACTGAGCCATGCCGACAGGGCCTAGGATATGTTTTTATTGATTTGAGAGAGAGAAACATAGATTGGTTGCCTCCTATACATGCCCTGACTGGGTATTGAACTTGCAACCTAGGTATGTGTTCTGACCGGGTATTATATGGGATGATGGTCCAAACAAGTGAGTCCCCACCTGGCCAGGGCCAAATTCCACTTTTTATATATTATCACAAGTGCAAAGATATACACATGAATGTTTACTGTATTATTTTAATTTCTCTCTGTTCTCATTTTTATTAAAATTATACATGCACATAATTTTAAGAGAGAAATAGTTTTATAAGGCTTGTTATTAAAAACAGCTAACCCTGATCATCCCTACCCATTTTCTGCTACACAAACACTTCCAAGACTTTAGTTGATTATTTCAGTATTCATCTTCATAATTTTAAATAATAAGTTGCATGCTTATTTCTTGAGTTTTAAGTTTTAAGAATCATCAGTTGATTTCCTAGTAGGGGGCTGAGACCATAGCTCCCTCCCTTTCACAGCCCACCTTAGGACACACAAACAGACTCCTTGCCCTTCTCAAGTTCCCAATAGTTTTTTTTTTTTTAATATATTTTTTTATTGATTTTTTACAGAGAGGAAGGGAGAGAGATAGAGAGTTAGAAACATGGATGAGAGAGAAACATCGATCAGCTGCCTCCTGCACATCTCCTACTGGGGATATGCCCGCAACCCAGGTACATGCCCTTGACCGGAATCAAACCTGGGACCTTTCAGTCCGCAGGCCGACGCTCTATCCACTGAGCCAAACCGGTTTCGGCTAGTTTTTTTTTTTTAATATAAATATATTTTTATTGATTTCAGAGAGGAAGGAGAGGGAGAGAGAGATAGAAACATCAATGATGAGAGAATCATTGATCGGCTGCCTCCTGCATGCCCCGTACTGGGGATTGAGTCCACAACTCAGGCATGCGCCCTTGACTGGAATCGAGCCAGGACCCTTCAGTCCATAGGCCGATGCGCTATCCACTGAACTAAACCAGTTAGGGCATTTTTTTTTCCCCCTAAGAAAAACGATTTTAAATATGATAATGTGCCGAAACCGGTTTGGCTCCGTGGATAGAGCATCGGCCTGCGGACTGAAAGGTCCCAGGTTCGATTCCAGTCAAGGGCATGTACCTGGGTTGCGGGCATATCCCCAGTAGGAGATATGCAGGAGGCAGCTGATCGATGTTTCTCTCTCATCGATGTTTCTGACTCTCTATCTCTCTCCCTTCCTCTCTGTAAAAAATCAATAAAATATATTTAAAAAAAATAAATATGATAATGTTACATGCAATAAACACCAATTATTCAAGAGAAATTATCTTACATATAATAATATTATTTGCAATAAACATGAATATTTCAAGAATAAAAGGATTTTAAGTATAATAATGTTATCACAACTGTACTAACATAGTATGATATCACAAAAGTGTAGGAAATATTAAAAATCTGGAAATAACAGGATTACTTCTATTATATTCCAGTATATTTTCCCCCCTCTGGCTCTATTTTTGTTAATCAGTTTATGTTGTTCATTATATTCCACAAATGAGTGAGATCATATGATATTTATCTTTCTCCGACTGGCTATTTCACTTAGCATGATGCTCTCCAGGTCCATCCATGCTGTTGCAAATGGTAAGAGTTCCTTCTTTTTTACTGCAATGTAATATTCCATTGTGTAGATGTACCACAGTTTTCTAATCCACTCATCTGCTGATGGGCACTTAGGCTGTTTCCAAATCTTAGCTATTGTAAATTGTGCTGCTATGAACATAGGGGTGCATATATCCTTTCTGATTGGTGTTTCTGGTTTCTTGGGATATATTTCTAGAAGTGGGATCACTGGGTCAAATGGGAGTTCCATTTTTAATTTTTTGAGGAAACACCATACTTTTGTGAATGATCCATGTGCACTTAAGAAGAATGTATATTCGCCGAAACCGGTTTGGCTCAGTGGATAGAGCGTCGGCCTGCGGACTGAAAGGTCCTAGGTTCGATTCCGGTCAAGGGCATGTACCTGGGTTGCGGGCACATCCCCAGTGGGAGATGTGCAGGAGGCAGCTAATCGATGTTTCTCTCTCATCGATGTTTCTAACTCTCTATCTCTCTCCCTTCCTCTCTGTAAAAAATCAATAAAATATATTTTTTTAAAAAAAAGAAGAATGTATATTCTGCTGTGTTGGGGTGAAATGTTCTATAAATGTCTATTAAATCCATCTGGTCCAGTGTGCCCTTTAGAGCAGTGGTTGGCAAACTGCGGCTTGGCAAATGCTCGCGAACCACATGTGGCTCTTTGGCCCCTTCAGTGTGGCTCTTCCACAAAATGCTGACTTCTGCGCATGGGCCACGAAGTTTCAATCGCACTGTACGTGCGCGCCCGCATGTGGTATTTTGTGGAAGAACCACACTGAAGGGGCCAAAGAGCCACATGTGGCTCGCGAGCCGTGGTTTGCCGACCATGGCTTTAGAGTCTCTGTTTCCTTGTTAAGTTTTTTTTTTTTTTTTTAATATATTTTATTGATTTTCTACAGAGAGGAAGGGAGAGAGACAGAGAGTTAGAAACATCGATGAGAGAGAAACATCGATCAGCTGCCTCCTGCACATCCCCCACTGGGGATGTGCCCGCAACCCAGGTACATGCCCTTGACCGGAATCGAACCTGCGACCCTTCAGTCCGCAGGCCGACGCTCTATCCACTGAGCCAAACCGGCTTTGGCTCCTTAAGTTTTTGTCCGGAAGATCTGTCCAGGGAAGTCAGAGGGGTGTTAGAGTCCCCTACTATGACTGTATTATTGTCAATCTCTCCATGAAAGTCCTCTAGAAGTTTAATATATTTAGGTGCACCTATATTGGATGCATAAATGTTCCCCAGGGTTATATCCTTTTGTTGAATTGATCTCTTTAGTATTATGTAGTGACCTTTGTTGTCTCTTGTGATAGCTTTCATTTTAAAGTCTATTTTGTCGGATATCAGTATTACTACTCCAGCTTTTTTTTTCTTTTCCATTTTCATGGAAAATTTTTTTCCATCCCTTCACTTTCATCCTGTGTGTGTCTTTTGTTTTGAGGTGGGTCTCTTGTAGTCAGCATATAGTAAGGTCATGTTTTTATATCCATTCAGCTACCCTACACCTTTTGATAGGAGCATGTAATCCATTTACATTTAGGGTTATTATTGAGAGGTACTTATTTATAGCCATTTTAATTCTGTATGGCTAGGTTTCTCTCTCTGTTTCTTCTCAGCAATCCCTTACAGCAATCCCTTTTGCATTTATCGTAATGCTGGCTTGGTGGTAATGAACTCCTTTAGCTTTTTTTTGTTTGTTTGTTTGGGAAGCTCTTTATTTGACCATCTATTTTCAATGATAGCCTTGCTGGATATAGTAATCTTGGTCTTAGATCCTTGCTTTCCATTACCTTAAATACTTCATGCCATTCCCTTCTGACATGTAGAGTTTCTAATGCCATCATCCTGGGGAACAGGCTTCAACAAATGAATTTGGGGAGGGATATGAACACTCCATCTATAGCAGTTGATATTTTCCAGGTCTTCCTTTGCTCCTAGACTATGGTTTAAGAGGTGTTTCATGTCTGCTCCTTTCTTAAAGTGGCTGTCCCTAAAATGAAGACAAAAACTAATTAACTTCCTATATTAGACTTAATATTCTAAAATGATTTATGACTTTTTTCCTCTGGTTGTCCCCTTATATTAATTATGAAGGCTCCCCAAATACTGCTAGTCTTACAGTTTTGTATTTCATGAGTGACCATAATTGATGGGTTCTATGGGTATTGGTTATGTTCTTGAAGCTTTTCTCAAGGTAGCGGTGACAGACATTTCTATTCTGATAAATTATATCAACATCCTCTTGCTTTCCCTGAGCACATTTGAAGTTCCTCTTGCTCCATCTTTTTTTTTTTTTTTTTTTTTAGAATTTATCTTTATTGTTGAAATTATTAATGATGTTCCTCCCCCCCCCCCCGAAATTGATCCCCTCCACCCTGCACTTGTCCTCCTCCTCCCCCGCCTCCCCTCAGGCCTTCACCACACTATTGTCTATATCAGCGGTTGTCAACCTGTGGGTTGCGACCCCTTTGGGGGTCAAACGACCCTTTCACAGGGGTCGCCTAAGACCATCGGAAAACACATATATAATTACATATTGTTTTTGTGATTAATCACTATGCTTTAATTATGTTCAATTTGTAACAATGAAATTGGGAGTCACCACAACATGAGGAACTGTATTAAAGGGTCGCGGCATTAGGAAGGTTGAGAAACACTGGTCTATATCCATGGATTATGCATATAAATTGTTTGGTTAATCTCTCCCCTCCAGGTTCCCTCTGAGATTCATCAGTCTGTTCCATGCATCTATGTCTCTGGATCTGTTTTGTTCATCAGTTTATTTTGTTCATTCGATTATACATATGAGTGAGATCATGTGATACTCGTCTTTCTCTGACTGGCTTATTTTGCCTACTCTTGTTCATATCTTGTATATGGCGTCTTATTAAGTAAAAAGGAACATATTGGGCCTATCTTTAAGACTTTGATGAAAACATGTTAGAGAAGTAGACAAAGGGTTACTATTTCTACTCAATCTTGTTCCCTAGTTAATCAACAGTAAAAATTCAGTCCTTCTCTTATGCCATCTCAGGCTTGGAGACCACTTATGCTCAATTTAATATTTGAATCTGGCTACTTTTCTGATATTTGTATATACAGAAATACCACAAAAACACAATTAGACCTCACCTTTGTGGTCTGCTTTCATTTTTTAATAGAATATTAATGCTAGACAGTATTTTAAAGATGTGGTCAAGACCTCTACCCAGAACCTCTGAGAACAAAAATCATGGGAGGCATGTGGTGGGCCATCCTATCTATTGTTAGTGCTCTCTAGGGATGAAGATGCTGAACCTTTCCTTAGTAGCCTATCCTAGTGCGAAATGACCATTACTGTTAGTAGGTCTAATCTGTGTCTTCTTACCATCTTTGTGGAACGTAGAGGTGTTTTTTTTTTCTTTGTTTTTATCTTTGCTTTATTAAAAAAGTATAGTTTTATAACTTTGAAAGAGTAGAGTTGGTGATTGAAGTCTTGGGAGAAGGCCTGAAAAATAAAAACACTTGGGAGACATATTAGTTACATTATTTTTTGCTTTAAACTATTGTGATTTGCATTTCTGTTTCTATAGAGCAATCATAGATTAGAGTGTCACTTGCTTAAGAATTTTTGCCATTCTTTGAAATGGCATGTGTTAAACATAAATGATTCTTAGAGACAAAGAAAACATTGTATGAGGACTGGATGTCAAGAGTACATGGCCATGCCCTGACCGGTTTGGCTCAGTGGATAGAGCTTCGGCCTGCGGACTCAAGGGTCCTAGGTTCGATTCCAGTCAAGGGCATGTACCTTGGTTGCGGGCACATCCCCAGTGGGAGGTGTGCAGGAGGCAGCTGATCGATGTCTCTCTATCATCGATGTTTCTGACTCTCTATCCCTCTCCCTTCCTCTCTATAAAAAATCAATAAAATATATATTTAAAAAAAATTAAAAGAGTACATGGCCTTCTCTGATGAGGTCAATTATATTTTAAAAGGAACAAAATATTTTGTAACATTTGTTCTTCTAATGTGCTCAACAGAACCAATCCAGGATGTACAAAAGAATTTTTAAAAAGCAGCTGTATTACTATAATTTGTCAGCAAATGGACTACATAAAGCCTTTTATCCAATCAGGATTGTAGGGAAAATATCTTAGTTCCTGCTGATCAAAATGATAACATTAATCAGTAGTAATTTGTGGTGATCAAGATGCCACTTCTACTCGAGGAGCAGATAAGCAGCCCCAACACCATCTTCCAAGATGAGCTCAAAGGTGAGATCCTATCTCTGTACATAGATATCATAGCACCTCTCCCCAACCTGATCCTATACTTCACCCGGCATCTTCTAAGAAAAGGGATATTCTTGCCCTAACCCGTTTGGCTCAGTGAATAGAGTGTCAGAATGCAGACTGAAAGGTCCCAGGTTTGATTCTGGTCAGGGGCATGTACCTTGGTTGCGGGCACATCCCCAGTGGGGGGTGTGCAGGAGGCAGCTGATCGATGTTTCTCTCTCGTGGATGTTTCTATCTCTCTATCTCTCTCCCTTCCTCTCTGTAAAAAATTAATAAAGTTAAAAAAATCAATTGTATAAAAATAAAATAAAAAACATTCATGAGAATGTTTAAAAATTGGACCCCTCGTACATTGCTGGTGGAAATGTAAAATAGCGGGGCCACGTTGGAAAACGAGAGTCACCGGATGGCCCAGAACTTCCACTTCTAGGTACATACCCACAAGAAATGGAAACATGTTCACACAAAAAACTTGTACACAATGTTCATAGCAGCGTTATTCATAAGAGCCTCAAACTGGAAACAACCCAAATACTCATCAACTGATGAATGGGTAAATAAGATGTGGTATGCCCATACACTAGAATATAGCATACAGAAAACTTTAAAATGTTATGCTAAATGAAAGAAGCCAGTCACAAAAGACCAGATATTATGACTGCATTTATGTGATATGTGGTTCCCCCCCGCCCCCCCCCCCCCCCCAACTCATAGGCATATCCCTGGTGGCATATCCATTCAGAAATCAGATTAGTGACTGCCTGGAGTTAGGGCGGGAGGACAGGGAGGGGGCACTGGGAAAGGGAGGCGACTGTTAATGGTATGGGTTTAAAGTCTTACAATTGGCTCCTCTCTGAGGGGGCGTGGCTAGGCCCTGGGGGCGTGGCCGGGACGAGCCAGCTTAAAGCCCGGCTGAGGTGCAGGGGCCCATGCTGTGATGGCTGTTACCTGTGGAGGCATGGAGGAGAGCGCTTGCCTCTGCAGCGTGGGCTCTTCGCGGGGATGTAGGTGTCCTCAGAAGCGCCAGCGCCCAGCTGAGATGGCAGCGGCCGAGGGCAAGTGGTGTCGTCAGAAGCGCCAGCGCCCAGCTGAGAAGGCAATGGCCGCTGGCAAGCCGACCCCGGCAGAAAAGCACGTCCAGGGGAACGCGGCAGCGCGGTGCTGTGCGAAGAGTGGAGGAATCGCGAGCCCCATGCCGCCCCCGCCGGCCCCGCACTGCTCGCTGCAGGACCTGCCGGTGGAGATGCTGGTGGAGATCTTCGCCTGGGTTCCCGGCACCGACCTGCCCAGCCTGGCCCAGGCCTGCACCAAATTCCACCACATCCTGCACATTGACAGCATCTGGAGAAGGCGCTGCCGGGAGGAGTTTGGCGTTCGTGAAAACTTGCAGAACCTGGAGATGATGGGTATGTCTTATCGAGAAGTCTATGCGAAGCTGTTCCCATACAGAAACATTTTGGGATTGTGGCAGCTAGATGATACTGAGCACTACAGAATACTAGTGAATGTAGTGGTGGACGGCTTATGCATTACTGGTTGGACATACAGGGCTTCCCTTCACACCCATGTGGGTGGCCCAATAAATTTCAGGCCCTCGTTCAGAATTCGCCTGACGAAGAGGAAATCAGCCACGGTGGAGTGCATGGAAGGCCTCGACAGCAGGCCCCACAACCGCCACATGCAGATTCGGAAGGACAGGTTCACCACCCAGTGCAAGAAGACAGACCACGGAACGGATTCACCAACGCGGCTTAGGGAAGAAGGGGGGCTGGTGCTGGAGGACAGACAGCGGTATGACTGGCTGACCTACCGCCGCCTCTACCTCCCGCCGAGCCACCGGGACGACCTCATCAGGCCAGGGCTCTTCCAAGACTACTACGATGACTTCGGCCTAAAGATTGCCATGCTCAGCTTCCATGGGAAGTATGCCAGGGTCACCAAGATCACGGGAGACCCCATCCGGACGTTAGAGATCCACCTCATGCGCGGCATCCAGCTGCGAGATGGTGAGATCTTCCGCAACTTCAACGAGCTCTCCCGAGTGGTCCAGGAGATTGCTGAGCAGGTGATCCGGGAGGAGCAGCAGCAGCAAGAAGACGGGACTGAGGAAAGCGAGGGCCATGGCTGGCAGAGCCCTGCCCAGCCCAGCGTGGGGGAGTCCAGGGCTGCAGCTTCGGAGGAGCAGCCTGTCCCGTTTGTTCTGCCTGTGGGCGTGCTCTCAAGAGACCAGAACTACCCCGGAACCTGCAGGATGTGTTTCTATGGCGTGGACACTGTTACCTTACCTGGCTTAGCCTACCGCGAGTGCTTCCCTGGAGTCTTCATCCTCTTTGATGAGAACCACTTCGGGTTCATCCGGCTGGAGGCGAAATACTTCTTCCTGTGGGGCAGAGTCCAGAACACCTTCCAGAATGTGGAGGCACCATCCCCGCAGGCTTTCCTGGAGATGCTCAAGAACATTCAGTCCATGCCCTAACCGGTTTGGCTCAGTGGATAGAGCGTCGGCCTACGGCCTGAAGGGTTCCAGGTTCCATTCGGGTCAGGGGCATGTACCTTGGTTGCGGGCACATCCCCAGCGGGGGGATGTGCAGGAGGCAGCTGATCGATGTTTCTAACTCTCTGTCTCTCTCCCTTCCTCTCTGTAAAAAATTAATAAAATATATTTTAAAAAAAAGAAAAGAAAAGGTATATTTTTCTTCTTAATCACAATACTATTCTCATATTCAAGGTCATTAACATTTATTTACTGGTCATTTAATATATAGTCTATATCTAAATGATCCCAATGTAACCCAAAATATCTTTTATAGCCTTTTATTCCTGATTTAGTATTTAAAGTTTCCATATTACATATTATTATTATTATTATTACTTATTTTAAAAATCAATATGAATTTAAGCAAATTGTTTGCACCCATAATTGAGAATCTTGTGAACATCTTGACTTTTTCTGAGGTAGGACCTCCTTGGGTTTGGAAATAAAGCACTATTTATATTATAGTGAAAAGAGAACTGGGCTAAGCATTAAACATTCTGGATTCCAGGCCTTGTCCTGCCACTAATTGTCTGCACAAGGTCAGGTAAGTGACTTTGTCCTCTGGGCCTTGTTTTTTCACCTGTAAAAGGTGTATGGTATGATAACAACATAAGGGTTTGGAGACCCAGTTTTGGTCTTGGTTCTGCACTAATTGTATTACCTTGAGCACATCCTTTGACTTCCCATTCATTTATGAATTGATTTGAGAAATTTGTCTTGAGTGCTTACCAGCGACCCATGTGAATAACACAGATTCAATTCCTATCTTCACAGAGCTCAGTGTGTCATTCAGGAGGCAGACATTACACACATAGTCATGTTCATGGACTTCCCCACTTACAGGAGCCAATAAACTCCTTTTTAAAAAAATTGTTTTATTGCTTAAAGTATTACAAAGAGTATTACATATGTCTCATTTTTTCCCCCCACCATTGACAATCCCCTGGCCTCCCCTACGCCCAGTGTCTTATGTCCTTTGGTTATGCTTATATGAACACATACAAGTCCTTCAGTTGATCTCTTACCTCTCCCCCCCTACTCCTGCCCCCAACCCTCCCAGGCCTTCCCGCTGTAGTTTGAGAGTTTGTTCGAGGCAGCTCTGCCTCTGTATCTATTTTTGTTCATAAGTTTATAATGGTCTTTATTATCCATAAATGAGTGAGATCATGTGGTATTTTTCCTTCATTGACTAGCTTATTTCACTTAGCATAATGCTCTCCAGTTCCATCCAAGCTGTTGCAAAAGGCAAGAGTTCCTTCCTTTTTAGAGCAGCATAGTATTCCATCGTGTAGATGTACCACAGTTTTTTAATCCACTCCTCTGCTGATGGACACTTAGGCTGTTTCCAGATCTTAGCTATGGTGAATTGTGCTGCTATGAAAATAGGGGTGCATATATCCTTTCTGATTGGTGTTTCTGGCTTCTTGGGATATATTCCTAGAAGTGGGATCACACGGTCAAACGGGAGTTCCATTTTTAGTTTTTTGAGGGAGCTCCATACTGTTCTCCACAGTGGCTGCACCAGTCTGCATTCCCACCAGCAGTGCACGAGTGTTCCTTTTTCTCCACATCCTCTCCAACACTTGTTGTTTGTTGATTTGTTGATGATAGCCATTCTGGTGGGTGTGAGGTGATATCGCATTGTCATTTTGATTTGCATCTTTCGTATAATTAGTGACTTTGAGCATGTTTTCATATGTCTTTTGGCCCTCTGTATGTCCTCTTTCGAAAAGTGTCTACCTAGGTCCATTGCCCATTTTTTGATTGGATTGTTTATCTTCCTATTATTAAGTTTCATGAGTTCCTTGTAAATGTTGGAGATTAAACCCTTATTGGTGATATCATTGGCAAATATGTTCTCCCATGCAGTGGGTCTTCTTGTTGTTTTGTTGATGGTTTCCTTTGCTGTGCAAAAGCTTTATATTTTGATGTAGTCCCATTTGTTTATTTTCTCTTTAGTTTCCATTGCCCTAGGAGCATTACCAGAGAAGAAATTCCTTTGACATATGTTTGCTATTTCGCTGCCTATGGATTCCTCTAGTATTTTTATGGTTTCCCGTCGTATATTTAAGTCTTTTATCCATTTTGAGTTTATTTTGTGTATGGTGTGAGTTGGTGGTCTAGTTTCATCTTTTTGCATGTATCTGTCCAATTTTCCCAACACCATTTATTGAAGAGACTGTCTTGACTCCATTGTATGCTCTTGCCTCCTTTGTCGAATTTGGGCATAGTGCTTTGTTCAGTTTCTGGGGTCTCTATTCTATTCCATTGATCTATATGTCTGTTCTTGTGCCAGTACCAAGCTGTTTTAAGAACAGTGGCTTTGTAATACAGTTTGATATCTGGTATTGAGATCCCACCTACTTTGTTCTTCTTTCTCAGGATTGCTGCAGCTATTCGAGGTCTTTTTTTTAATTCCAGATGCATTTTTGGAACGTTCGTTCTAGATCTGTGAAATATGCCGTTGGTAATTTAATGGGGATTGCATTGAATCTAGAGATTGCTTTGGGTAGTATGGACATTTTGATGATGTTGATTCTACCAGTCCATGAACACGGTATGTTCTTCCATCTGTTTATGTCTTCCTCTATCTCTTTCTTCAGTGTCCTGTAGTTTTTCGCATATAAGTATTTTACCTCCTTAGTTAAGTTTATTCCTAGGTATCTTAATTTTTTTGGTGCAATGGTAAATGGGATTGCTATTTTAGTCTCCCTTTCTGTAAGTTCACTATTGGTGTAAAGAAATGCCTTAGATTTCTTGGTATTAATTTTTTATCCTGCTACATTACCGAATTCATTTATTAACTCTAATAGTTTTTTGGTGGAGTCTTTAGGGTTTTCTATGTACAGTATCATGTCATCTGCAAATAAGGACAGTTTTACTTCTTCTTTTCCAATTTGGATGCCTTTTATTTCTTCTTCTTGTCTGATCGCAATGGCTAGTACTTCCAGTACTATGTCAAACAGGAATGGTGAGAGTGGGCATCCCTGTCTTGTTCCTGTCTTAGGGGAAATGGTTTTATTTTTTTCCCATTGATTATGATGTTGGCTGTGGGTTTGTCATATATGGCTTTTATTATGTTGAGGTATGATCCTTCTATTACCACCTTGCTGAGAGTTTTTATCAAAAAATGGGTGTTGATGTATGATCATTCTGATGTACTGCTGGATCCGATTTGCTAAGATTTTGTTGAGGATTTTGGCATCTATGTCATAAGGGATATTGGCCTGTAATTCTCTTTCATTGTGTTGTCTTTACCTGGTTTTGGGATTAGGGTGATGCTGGCTTCATAGAATGAGCTTGGAAGTGTTCCTTCCTCTTGGATTTTTTGTAGTAGTCTGAGGAGGATAGGTTTTAGTTCTTCCTTGAATGTTTGGTAAAACTCCCCTGTGAAGCCGTCTGGCCCTGGGCTTTTGTTTGATGGAAGCTTTTTGATGACTGCTTCAATTTCTTCCATAGTTATTGGCCTGTTGAGATTTTTAGATTCTTCCTGATTGAGTTTTGGAATGTTGTATTTTTCTAGGAATATGTCCATTTCCTCCAGGTTGTCTAGTTTGTTGGAGTAGAGCTGACCATAGTATTTTTTAACAATCATTTGTATTTCTGTGGGGTCTGTTGTTATTTCGCCTCTATCGTTTCTGATTTTGTTTATTTGGGTCCTCTTTCTTTGCTTCTTGGTGGGCCTGGCTAGAGGTTCATCAATCTTGTTTATTCTTTCAAAGAACCAGCTCTTGGTTTCATTGATTTTATGAATTGTTTTTTTGGTCTCTATGTCATTTATTTCTGCTTTAATCTTTATTATCTCCTTCCTTCTGCTCACTCTGGGGTTTTCTTGTTGCTCTCTTTCTAATTCTTTGAGTTGTAGAGTTAGCTGATTTACTACCATTTTTTCTTGTTTTTTGAGATAGGCCTGTAGAGCTATAAACTTCCCTCTCAGGACTGCTTTCATTGTGTCCCATAGGTTTTGGATTGTTGTGTTTTCATTGTCATTAGATTCCAGGATGTTTTGAATTTCTTCTTTGATTTCATTGGTAATCCAATCAATATTTAATAACATGCTATTCAGCTTCCAGGTGTTTGAGTATTTTGGGTTGTTTTTATTGTAGTTTATTTCTAATATTATGCCATCGTGGTCTGAGAAGATGCTTTTTATGATTTCAATCTTGAATTTGGGGATACTTTGCTTGTGACCCAATATATGGTCTATTTTTGAATATGTGTCATGAGCACTGGAGTAGAATGTATATTCCGTGGCACTGGGGTTAAGTGTTCTGAAGATGTCTATTAAGTCCATCTGATCTAGTGAGTCATTTAGGATTGCTGTATCTTTGCTGATTGTTTGTGTAGAGGACTTATCCAGTGCTGTCAGTGGTGTATTAAAGTCCCCTACTATGATTGTATTGTTGTTGATCTCTCCTTTGATATCTTCCAGCAGTTTTTTTATGAATTTGGGTGCTCCTGCATTGGGTGCATATATGTTTACCAGGGTTATATCTTCTTGTTGAATTGATCCCTTTAGTATTATGAAGTGGCCTTCCTTATCTCTTGTTATGGCCTTCACTTTGAGGTCTATTTTGTCCGATATAAGTATTGCTACCCCAGCTTTCTTTTCCTTTCCATTTGCCTGAAAGATATTTTTCCATCCTTTCACTTTCAGTCTGTGTGAGTCCCTTCTAATGATGTGGGTTTCTTGTAGACAGCAGATGTATGGGTCATGTTTTTTTATCCATTCAGTCACTCGATGTCTTTTGTTTGGAGCATTTAGTCCGTTTACGTTTAAAGTTATTATTGAAAGGTACTTATTTGTAGCCATTTCTTTTTTTGTGTGTGTGGCTGTTTTCTTTCTGAGCTTTTTATTATTTTTATACCAGTCCCTTTAGCATTCCTTGCATTGCTGGCTTGGTGGTGATAAACTCCCTTAGCCTTTTTTTGTCTGTGAAGCTTCTTATTTCCCCTTCAAGTTTGAATGATAGCCTTGCTGGATAGAGTATTCTTGGATTCAGTCCTTTGCTTTGCATCACTTTGTAAATTTATGTCCATTCTTTTCTGGCCTGATGTGTTTCTGTTGAGAAATCATTTGACAATCTAATGGGAGATCCCTTGTATGTAACTTTCCGTCTCTCTCTTGCAGCCTGTAAGATTCTCTCTTTGTCCTGAACATTTGCCATGGTAATTATGATGTGTCTTGGTGTGGGTCTTTTCGGGTTCACCTTGTTTGGGACTCTCTGGGCTTGTGTGACTTTTTTCTTCCCCACCTCAGGGAAGTTTTCTGATATTATTTCTTCTAATAGGTTTTCTAATCCTTGTTCATCCTTCTGTTGTTCTGGTACCCCTATTATTCATATGTTGTTTCGTTTCATGTTGTCCCAAAGCTCCCTTAGGCTCTCCTCCTGTCTTTTAATTTTTTTCTCCAATTGCAGTACATTTTGGGTGTGTTTTGCTTCCTTGTCTTCTAATTCACTAATTCGGTCCTCCGCTTCTCCTAGTCTACTGTTGATACTTTCAATGGAGTTTTTCATTGCAGCTATATCACTCTTCATTTCTTCTTGGGTCTTACTTAAGTTGTTGATTTTTTCATCTGTTTCTTCTAGCTTCTTCCATATGTTATCGATTTTTTCATCTGTTTCTTCTTGCTTCTTGCAGAGGATGTCGATTTTTTCCTCCATCCGGTTTATGCACTCTAGGACCCTTATTCTGAATTCTTTGTCTGTCATGTTGCATGCCTCTGTATTACTTAGCTGCTTTTCTGGAGAGTCCTCCTTCTCTTTCCTTTGGGGGTTTCTTTGTCTACCCATGTTTGATCTCACTGACATATCTAGACGTTGAGTCGTTCAGTGGTTGCTCCCTTGGTGGCAGTGACTCCTTGGTCTGTGGTTGCTCTTCGGGCAGTTGCGGTAGCAGCTGCTCTTCAGTTGGCAGCAGCTCCTCTGGTGTGTGCTGTTCACAGCTGAGGTGGCTCTTCTGGCTGGTGGGGCGAGGCTTCACATACAGCTGCTGTTCCTCAGCAGAGGGTGTGGTGCTCTGGAGGTTGCTGTAGCTTCGATCTGCTGCATTGATTTAAAGGCACAAAATACAACACAACAAGGCACCACGTACCCGGCAGTATACAAAAATATATTCACGATATTAATAACCCCAAATAAAGGTGACCACCCGAATTAAGAGAATTAGGGGATAAGGAGGATGGAAGGGAAAAAGATAAAAGAGAAAAAAGAAAAGAAAAGTAGGGACCAAAAAAAGGAGTGCAAAAATGAAATTGGGAAAAAGGAGGGGGGAAAAAAAGCGAGAAAAGAAAAGACAAGAAAAGAAATAGAAAAGAAAAGAGTGAAAAGAGAGAATGAAGTGGAAGAGGGGAAGAGACTTTTTATATGAGGAGAATACTCCTATAGAACCGCCATTAATCCCAACAGATTCCAGCAACAGCTCCCTGGAGATGAATGCAAACTAGAAACAACCAATAATATAACGATGAAAATAGAATGAGAACACTAATCCCAAAATAAAATAAAGAGAAAATAAAATGGCACTTTAAAAAAAATGGTAAAATGGTAGCAGTAATAATACTGGTTAAAAATAAGAAGGTAGTAGTTAAAAGGGTAAAATGAGGTGATGAAAAAAGAAGAAAAAAAAAAAGAAAAGAAAAAAAAAAGAAGAAAAAAAAATTGGTTTCTTAGTTAAAAGGTGAAAAAAGAAAAAAAAAAAGAAGAAGAAGAAAAAAAAAAGAATTGCAGTAGTGAAGGTCCTTCGGTTCTTCTATTCTTCAGTGTGGCTCACCTTAGACCTGCCAGGTATTCAGGAGAGTGTTGGGTTTCCCTGCGATACACTGTTCCTCTGTGTTGTAAACCACAGTCCTTATTTTAAAGCAAGCCGCATTTGTTTCCCAGACTGCCTTATTTTGTGTTTAGCAAAGAGTCAGTTTGTGGGTCAGCCTCTGGGTGGCAGTGTTCTGGGGTTGGCCTCTGAGGCTATAGGGCCTCTCTGTCCAGTGGAAGTTCACTGCCCAGAGCTGGCTGCGTAATAGTTAGTTACCGGCGCTGTGTTGTTGCTGGGATTGAAAATCCCTCTATAGGCCAGACCCTGTTAACTCTCAGGGATTGATCAGATTATTTTAATCCTTGATCTCCTACAGGGTGGAATCTGGGTGTGGCTGTGCTCCTTGCCTGGGGGCTGGGGGGAGGAGTCTCACTCTCCGGAGAGAATGGCTGCCCCAGTCCTGGGCTCAGGGGTGTCTCAGCACTCAATTCGCTGCCACCTCTCCCGGCCCCCCTCTCTCTTCAGTCTCTCCCCAGATTCCACTCCTCCGCACACTCTCCCTCTCTTCAGCACAGGTGAGTATCTGTATCCGAAATGTCCCATGAACAGGATTCAGTGAAAACAAACAAACAAACGCCGGCCGCGGAAACGGGAAAGGCTCGGTTTCTGTAAGCTTCTTCTCCTACCGGGACTGCATGGTCTGGTCAGCTCTTCAGGCTGCCCCCTTTAGGTTCAGTCCTCCGTGATCACAGAACCCAGCTCTCAATTCCCCCGGCGGCGCCAGGAATCCCGCGGTTCTCCTTTCCCCCCATCAGGGGCTGTGCCTGTCCCAAGGGACGCGGCTGTCTGCCACGCGGTCTCACTCCGACTCTCTGGGCTCAGAGGTCTGGCAAACTTTCCTGCCCACAACCCTGGTTTTTTTTACCTTTCCAGGGGAGTTCTGCTCTTCCCGGCTGCAAACCGTCTCACCAGCTGAGCAATTTCGCCAATTCGGGGTGGATGCTATTAGTTTCAGCTGCTCTCTCCATTTGCTCCGGGACAGGACCTGGGACGCGTCTGCCTATATCGCCGCCATCTTCTCTCTCTCGGTACACAATTTTTGTCCAGTGTCTTCCTGCATCCCCCAGATCCCTTTCCCCCCAAGAATAGTCAGTCAACTCCCTTTCTCTGCCCCTGATTCTATTATAATCACCAGTTCATTCTGTTCATCAGATTATGTATTCCCTTGATTTTTAGATTCACTTGTTGATAGATGTGTATTTGTTGTTCATAATTTGTATCTTTACCTATTTCTTCTTCTTCCTCTTCTTAAAGGATACCTTTCAGCATTTCATATAATACTGGTTTGGTGGTGATGAACTCCTTTAACTTTTTCTTATCTGTGAAGCTCTTTATCTGACCTTCAATTCTGAATGATAGCTTTGCTGGGTAAAGTAGTCTTGGTTGTAGGTTCTTGGCATTCATCACTTTGAATATTTCTTGCCACTCTCTTCTGGCCTGCAAAGTTTCTGTTGAGAAATCAGCTGACAGTCGTATGGGTATTCCCTTGTAGGTAACTGACTTTCTTTCTCTTGCTGCTTTTAGGATTCCCTCTTTGTCTTTTGCTCTTGGCATTTTAATTATGATGTGTCTTGGTGTGGTCCTCTTTGGATTCCTTTTGTTTGGGGTTCTCTGTGCTTCCTGGACTTGTAAGTCTATTTCTTTGACCAGGTAGGGGAAGTTTTCTGTCATTATTTCTTCAAATAGGTTTTCAATATCTTGCTCTCTCTCTTCTTCTGGCACCCCTATAATTCTGATGTTGGTATGCTTGAAGCTGTCCCAGAGGCTCCTTAGACTATCTTCGTATCTTTGAATTCCGTTTTCATTTTGCTTTTTTGTTTGGGTGTTTTTTGCTTCTTCGTATTTCAAATCTTTGACTTGATTCTTGTGCTCCTCTGGTCTGCTGTTGGGAGTCTGTATAATATTCTTTATTTCAGTCAGTGTATGCTTAATTTCTAGTTGGTCCTTTATCACAACATCGAGGGTCTCACTAGATTTCTTGAGGATCTCACTACATTTATTGGTGGACTCACCAGTCTTTTTGAGGGCCTTACTAAATTTATTGGCAGTTTCAAGACAGTTCTTGAAACACCTTAAAAGTGTGGTTTTGAACTCTATATCCAGCAGTTTGCTTTCCTCCATTTCTGTCATTTGTGTCCTGTTTCTTTGTCTCTACATTTTTTATGCTTTCTTGGTGCACCCCCTTGTGGTCTTTGTGTACAGTCTTGTTGTAGTTAAGCCTTGATTGTTGTAGGTAACACTGGGGGGGATTTGACCTCCAGGCCAATTGGCTGTGAGAATCAGCTGTGTCTGCAGTGGGAGAACTTCTGTCCTGATCTCTAGGGAGGTGCTAATCTAGCCTCTGCCTGAGGCTACCCAGAAAATGCCTGCGTGCAAGGATTGGGCGGGGCGGGTCCCAGGGATCAACCAAAGGTGGGCAGAGCGAGCAATTATGGCTGCTCTCAGTCCTGCCTTCAGAGGCTCTGCTTCTCAGTGTCCCAGCAATGGCTGCAAGTACCTTGGAGAGAAAGCTGCCCTCGAGTTCTGACCCATGCCAGACAGTCCTGCTTCTCCTATTTGAGTCTGGGTACTCAGAGACTTGCCCGGAACTGGAGCTCAGAGCCTGAGACTCCCTCCCGATTGAAAAAGACAACTGCACCCTCAGCCGCCAGCCCGCTCCGCATGCACCTCCGCACCTTAGTATTTTACTTCCACACCACACCTCTTCTGAGTCTCGGTATGCTTTTCTCTTCCTTCTAGTTGTAGAATTTCCCCTGAGCCAGCCTTCCTGTGGTTCTGGGTGATGTCCGTTCGGTCTTTTAGTTGTATTTTTGAAGTGGCTGTGCGAGGCAGCAATCTCCCGTGTTTACCTATGCCGCCATTTTGTTTTCTCCCTCCCCTTTAGCATTTCTTGCATTGCTGGCTTGGTGGTGAAAACTCACTTAGCCTTTTTTTGTCTGTGAAGCTTCTTATTTCCCCTTCAATTTTGAATGATAGCCTTGTTGGATAGAGTATTCTTGGATTCAGTCCTTTGCTTCGCATCACTTTGTAAATTTCCTTCCATTCTTTTCTGGCCTGATGCGTTTCTGTTGAGAAATCATTTGATAATCTAATGGGAGATCCCTTGTATGTAACTTTCCGTCTCTCTCTTGCAGCCTGTAAGATTCTCTCTTTGTCCTGAACATTTGCCATAGTAATTATGATGTGTCTTGGTGTGGGTCTTTTTGCGTTCACCTTGTTTGGGACTCTCTGTGCTTGTGTGACTTTTTTCTTCCCCACCTCAGGGAAGTTTTCTGATATTATTTCTTCAAATAGATTTTCTAAGTTTTGTTCCTTTTTCTGTTGTTCTGGCACCCCTATTATTCGTATGTAGTTTTGTTTCATGTTGTCCCATAGTTCTCTTAGGCTCTCCTCCTGTCTTTTAATTTTTTTCTCCAATTGCAGTTCAGTTTGGGTGTGTTTTGTTTCCCTGTCTTCTAATTCGCTAATTCGGTCTCCCGCTTCTTCTAGTCTACTGTTGAAACTTTCAATGGTGTTTTTTATTGCAGCTATATCACTCTTCGTTTCTTCTTGGTTCTTACGTAATTTATTGATTTTTTTCATCTGTTTCTTCTTGCTTCTTGCATAAGTTGTTGATTTTTTCCTCCATCCGGTTTATGTATTCTAGGACCCTTAATCTGAATTCTTTTTCTGTCATGCTGCATGCCTCGGTTTCACTTAGCTGCTTTTCTGGCGAGTCCTCCTTTTCTTTCCTCTTTGCGGTTTCTTTGTCTACCCATGTTTGATCTCACCAACATATCTAGATGTTGAGTCGTTCAGGGGCTGCTCCTTGGGTGGCAGTGGCTCCTCGGGCTGTGGTTGCTCATCTGGCGGTTGTTGTAGTAGCTGCTCCTCAGTTGGCAGGAGCTCCTGTGGTGGGTGCTGTTCACCACTTTGGTGGCTCCTCTGGCTGGTGCGGGGAGGATTCACACACCATTGCTGTTCCTCAGACAGAGGATGTGCTGATCACAAGGCTGCTGTTCCTTGGATGGGGCAGTCTACACACGCAGCTGCTACTCCTTGAACTGGGGTGGACTACTCACGTGGCTGCTGATCCTTGAATGGAGGCTGGTTGCACGCTACTGTTGTTCCTCTGATGTGGTGGGCTGCTTGTGGGGCTACTGCTCCGAGGACCGGCTGCTGCTCATTGGACAGGTGCCGGCTGTTGTGACTCTGATCCTCGAAACGGTGTGTGCTGTGTAGAGCTGCCACTCCTCGGATGTAGGCAGTCTGCTTGTGTGGTTGCTGTTTCTCAGACCTGGGTGGGCTGCCACTGTTCCTCAAATGGGGCCGGGCCGCTCACAGAACTGCTGCTCCTCGGATGGGGGTGGGCTGCTCACACAGCTGCTGTTCCTCAGATTGGGCAGGCTGCTCATGCGGCTGCTGCTGCTTGGGCAAAGGCAAGACGCTTGTGCAGCTGCTGCTCCTCGGATGGGGGCGGGCTGCGCAGGGCTGCATCTCCTCAGACGTAGGAAGACTGCTCGTGTGGCTGCTGTTCCTCGGACAGGTCGGACTGCTCATGTGGTTGCTGCTCTTCGGACGGGAAAGCGGGCTGCTCACACAGCTGCTGCTCCTTGGACAGGGGCAGGCCACATGAGGCTGCTGCTCGTAGGCTTGAGGCAGGCTCCAATAAACTCATTTTTAAAAAATTAAGTTAACCCCAGCCAGGTAGCTCAGTTGGTTGGAATGTTGTCTGGATACACCAAGGTTGTGGGTCATCCTGGATCAGGGCACATATAAGAATCAACTAATGAATGCATGAATAAATAGAACAACCAATTGATGTTTCTTTCTCCCTTCCTCTCTCTCTCAAATCAATCAATAAAGCCCTAACCGGTTTGGCTCAGTGGATAGAGCATCAGCCCACAGACTGAAAGATCCCAGGTTCGATTCTGGCCAAGGGCATGTACCTTGGTTGCAGGCACATCCCCAGTTGGGGGTGTGCAGGAGGCAGCTGATCGATGTTTCTCTCTCATCGATGTTTCTAACTCTCTATCCCTCTCCCTTCCTCTCTGTGAAAAATCAATAAAATATATATTTAAAAAATCAATAAATAAAAATTAAAAAATATTTAAATTTTAGCTCTGGCCTGAGTGACTTGGTTGAGCATCATCCCTTGCATGAAAACGTCACTGGCTGAATTCCTGGTCAGGGCACATGCCCAGGTTATAGGTTCGAATGCCAGTCAGGGTACTCAGAGGAGGCAAAGGAATGATGTTTCTCTCTCTCTCTCTCTCTCTCTCTCTCTCTCTCTCTCTCTTCCCCTCTCCCTCTTTCCCTTTCTCTAAAATCAATAAAATCGTATATTTTAATAATAAAAATATTTTAAAAATTAATTTTAACCAGGGTTTTAATATTTAAACCAAGAGAATCATGATTAGTACACTTGTAGACATCTCATTTTAATCCTTCAACACATCTGTGAACTACATTTTAGCCATATTTCACAGATAAGGAGACTGAAATTTAGGGAGATTAAATGTCTTGCTTAAAATCCCTTGAGCAGAGAGTTTAACTCTAAATCTGAATTCTTATTCCTGTTATGTTACAGTTACACTTTTATTTTTTTTTAAGTAACTATTTTAAAAGTTTCTGTTTTGTTGATTAAATTTATTTTTTGCTGCTTAATTCAAATATTAACCAGTCCCTAGCATAATGATACCTTCCTTTAACTTTATCAAAGGGTGCCAGGAGTGGAACAAGATAGGCAACCTCTCTGGGAATATTAGCACAGTGCTTGTAGACATCACCTCATTTAATCCCTCAACAGTTCTTGTGGCCTGTGATGAATTCTGGCCATTAGAAGTACCGTTTTTGGGGTTCATCTTTTCAGCATCCTTTCACCTTCCTCTACTCTGTGGCTTGTAATAAGAACTTGGCAGTGGGCCATCTTTGGCCACGTGGGCAGGGCAACATCTGGGGTGTGAGGTGGGATGGTGACTGAGGCTCTTCTCCATCTCTTACTGCCTATAGTTGTGCTTATGTCTGAAAGACAAATAAACTACTGTCTTGTTTAAGCCATTTTGGACTGGCAGGGTGAGGTAAGTTGAATCTCTGTTATATATAGTTGAACTTAAATCCTAAGCAATATAGTGTGCCTATTAAAAATAGTCAAATTGAGTAAAAGGGAATTTAATGAAAATTCTTATCATGCACAGGCTTCAGAGTTGCTTTTAAGACTTCATGATAACCAGAGCTGAACACCAAACTTCAAGTGTAACTTGATCACTCCTTAACAGATTAGGACCAGACTGTCCTTTGCTTTGGTTATAGCATCTTTGTTGTGTATTTGGGGACATTGCTCACTTGGTAGGCTGCCAGTTTATATTGCTGACTTTAGCATTGCTCTATGACGTTAAGGTCACTGCAAACTCCACCTCCATTGACTAAGCCATGTTGCAGGATTTCAAGTCCAGAGCTTTGGGTTCATAGAATTTTCGGATTTGTGAACCATCTTACCAGCAACAACTGAAGTGACCAAGGTCGCATATCCCCACCTTACTGTACACCACCCCCCACACAACCCCCACCACATACACAAAACAAACTTCCATTGGATAAATGACTTCGGTAGAAAAGTTAATATAGTGGTTCTTGATTGTTACTATTATTTTACATTATAAACAAAAGGATAAACATGAATACCAAAATAGTTAACCTAAAGAACAAATGAACATTATTTATGGGTCCTCATGTGAGAACTGGTCACCAGAGTATCCAACTAATACACACACACACACACACACACACAGTCACATAACATGCCATCTAGTTCTCGAGAATGTAACTGGGTTCACATAGGATAAAGACTCTTTATAGGAATGAATAGATTTTGGGTTGCATTGTCATAAAATCATTCACACCTGTGTGGGCTCCAAGTTTACCTGGCACCAGTTTCACCACTGAAGGGATTCATCCTGTATTGCAGAGAAAGCAAGCAAGAGAGTTGAATGCAGATACTTATGATCGGATCTGTGCTCTGGCTTAGTTGATTCTGAAAAGAGTTCAGTCAAATAAAAGCAATACATTATAGGACATTATTTTGAGCAAGAGATTTTATAAAATAGCATATAATCATTGACCATAAATAGTCAATTGAACATTCCATTGCTTTTTATTTAACACCTGTAAAGTGAGGGGGACTTTGTGGGGGAAACATAAGACTGGAGTCACCACAATGTGTTTGTCATCTAGTGTCATTTCCATTAGGGCCAAAGTCTTTGCTGTCAAAACATTGTTTTTGAAGAATTGTTTAAAATTACATTGAAGAGGACCCTTTAAGAATATTAGTAAAATCAGGGACTCGGTCTGAGTTCTGCTTATAGCTTCCACTGTCCATTCCCCATGGTATGTGAGGCCCTTAAAGGTCTTGCCCCTGCCTCTTTTTGTAGCCTTACCTCTCACCACTCACTGCCTCTGCCTATTCTTCAGCTGCGGGGAACTGTAGCTCTCTGTGCCTTTGCACATGTTGTTCACTCTTCTTGGAATGCTTGAATTCTCCTTTTTGTCTAATCCCTTCTCACTCTTCAAGAACTTAACATAATATGTAGCCAAAAGAATTGAAAGTAGGGTCTTGAAGAGATGTTTGTACACCTATGTTTATAGCAGCTTCTTAACTATAGCCAAAAGATGGAAGCAGACCAACTGCCCATCAACAAATGCATGGATAATATGTGATATATTCATATAATGTAATATTACTTAGCCTTAAAAAGGGAAAAAATTCTCCACCAACAAACAGACAGCCTACTGAATGGGAGAAGATATATGTTAATGATATATCTGATAAGGGTTTAATATCCAAAATATCTAAGGAACTCATACAACTTAACAACTCAAAGCCAACCAATCATGAAAAAATGGGCAGAGGATCTGGATATGTACAACATGGGGAATATAGCCAATCATATTGTAATAACTATGTATGGTGCCAGATAAGTATTAGACTCATAAGGATAATCATTTTGTAAGTTATATAAATGTCTAATCATTAAGTTGTATACCTAAAATTAATAATATAATATTGTTTGTCAATTGCATTTAAAAAAATAAAAAGCTAAAATAAAATTGGTAAATATAAAGGAGGGAAATTCTGACAAATACTACAACATGGGTAAACCTTGAAGACATTATACTAAGTTAAATAAGTTGGTCACAAAAGGACAAATATTGTACAATTATATTCTTATGAGGTATTTAGGGCAGCCAAATCCATAGAGACACAAAGTAGAATGCTGGTTATCACGGGCTGAGAGGGGTGGGAGGATGGGGAACTATTGTTAAATTGGTACTGAGTTTCAGTTTAAGAAGATGAAAAGTACTGGCAAAGGATGGTGGTGATGGTTGAACAACAATGTGTATATACTTAATGCCACTAAACTGTGCTTAAAATGGTTACAGTGGTAGATTTTATGTTATGTATATTTTACCACAATTAAAATAAAGTAATAAAAAAAGACAGCAAAGACATTGTCTCCTTTATAAAACCTTCTCTGACCCCCTTAATCTGGGATGAGTGTCCCTCCTGCTTGATCCCATAGCACTCTATGCTATTTCTGTCATTATGCCATCTCATAGTTTTCTCATATTGTAGAGATATACAATATCAATAATGTAAAACATTTAGCATCTTATTTATTTAGTTATTGTTCAATACACAGCAGTTATTAAAACATTTATCAGTTGTATTGCAATCTTTCTTACTGGTCTTTTTTTTTTTTTTAAGGTGATAACAACTTTAACACTTTATGAAGCAGACAATCTCCATCCAGAGAACACTAGTCTTTCTAGATCATAAGCTCCTTTTTTTTTTTTTTAAAAAAAATATAATTTTGTGAAGCCCAAATTTATTTCTATTAAAAATGCTCAAGAGACTTTAAAAAGGCCCAAAGCCCAAAGGTGTCCAGGTTTAATTTAAGATCATCCTGAGGTGGTGTCCCTTGGTTTCTCCTTTTGATCATAAACTCCTTGAAGACAGGAGCTGTCTCCTCTCTCCCTATGTCTTCAGAGCTTAGCAAAGCATCTGGGACATGGGTTTATTGAAAAATGAAATGAAAGTTAAAGGGATAATTCCTGGAATACCAGAGTGGGAAAAAGACTTTAGACTCTAAGAATAACATTGTGTCTACCACTGAGATCATGTATATAAAGTGCATTTTGCAATTCCTGCATGTAGCAGGCATTCAGTAAATTTTATAGAGAAGGGAGTTGAGTCCATAGGGGTGAAGTAATTGGCTCAGAATTAAACAGCTTAGTCACAGAAGAGACAAGCTCTGCATCTTCTGGTCCAGTGAATCCTTTTTTTCTATAACATTGGAAACGTGAGATGTGGGAAGGACCCTTGACCCCAACAGTAATAGGTTTACAAATAACTTTTTAAATTATTCAAACGTACACAAAAATACAGATGATGGCATTATAAGCCCATCACTCAGCACCAAAAATTACCAACTAGTTATCAATCTTTTTTTCCCCCCAATCTTTTTTTATGTATATCCCTCTCCCCCAGAGTATTTTGAGGCTAATCCTAAACACCTTATCAAATTCTGACTGTATTTTTCATGAAACTATTTTTCATGTATTTAATCTCGAGAAAGAGTGGATATCAGATCCTCAAAGCAGGCCTTCAGAATGTTGCTGAAGTGCCAAAACATAAGTAACATCTGATTTGCCTTAATCTCTAGAGATCAGTAGATTTCTTCCAATTTTTATATCTCTGCTGGGTTTTCATGCTTCTGTATTGTCATTTCTAACTTTTGTACCCAGTTCCAATTTTGTGCTTTTCTTTGTTTCACTTCATTGAATGACTTCTTTCTTCCAAAATCTTATCAGTCCTTCACGACCCATTCAGGAATTTTGTCCTGCCTAAAACCACTTTAGATTATCTTACCCGTGGAATGTGATGGAGTTTCAGGGCACAGCTTTACACTTATTCTTATGTAATTGTTTCACATGCAACAGTTTCGCTTTAACAAAATTGCAGGTGCCTTGATGGCTAGAATTCTGTCAGAAAAAATTTTTTTAATATCCTCTCATTTTTCCTGCCCCCTTCCCAAGGTTACTGTCAATGGGGAGCCCATACTAAATTGCTCATCAGTTTGTTGATTAATCTTTGGGCACTCACATTTTGGGCTAATCATACACACTTACAGTAATATAGTTGAACCTAGGCAGTGGTCTTGCCAAAAATATCAAATTTAAATCTGATCTGTTTTCCTGATTCAACTTCCGATTTTTCAGAAAACAGAGAATAGAGGACTCCACAGAGATGCAAACAGCAAAATCTAGACTGTGGGAAACTACAGGAAAAGTTTCTTCAGTAGCCCTGACCTGTTTGGCTCAGTGGATAGAGCGTCAGCGTGCGGACTGGAGGGTCCTGGGTTCGATTCCGGTCAAGGGCATGTACCTTGGTTGCGGGCACATCCCCAGTGGGGGGCGTGCAGGAGGCAACTGATCGATGTTTCTCTCTCATCAATGTTTCTAACTCTATCCCTCTCCCTTCCTCTCTGTGAAAAATCAATAAAATATATTTTTAAAAAAGTTTCTTCAATAAATAAATTGCAAGGAGGGAAAAACATGAAGCGGGAACATATACATTTAAGAAGACCTGACAAGCCCTACCATTTTGGCTCAGTGGATAGAATGTCAGCCTATGGACTGAAGGGTCCCAGGTTCGATTCTAGTCAAGGGCACATGCCGGGGTTGCACGCTCGATCCCCAGTAGGGGGTGTGCAGGAGGCAGCCGATCAATGATTCTCTCTCACCATTGATGTTTCTATCTCTCTCTTCCTCTGCCTTCCTCTCTGAAATCAATAAAAAATATATATAAAAAAATAAAGAAATAAAAAAAATAAAAAGTCCTGACAACCAACCACAATGTGTGAACCTTAAGCGGATTCGGATCCAAAAAAACAAACTGAACAAAATTTATGACATTTGTATAATAACTAGAGGTCTGATGCATGAAATTTGTGCAAAGGGCTTGGCATTGGCAGCCCCCGGCTTCATCCGGAAGGTCGTCCGGACAGTTGTCTCGAGGTCATCTGGATAGTTGTTCTGCTGTTCAAGTCTAATTAGCATATTAGCTCTTTATTATATAGAATTAAACACTTAGTAAACAGTTTATGATGTGAAGGGTTTTATTTTTAATAAATTAAAAACTGTGGTAAAATACATATATCTAACATAAAATTTACCATCTTAATCATTTTTAAATGTACAGTTCATTGGTAATAAGTTTACATCGTTGTGCTACCATCACCACTATCCAAACACAGAACTCCATTCATCTTGCAAATTGAAACTGTACCCATTAACAATAATCCCATTATCTCCTCCCCCAACCCCCAGCAATCACCATCCCCTTTTTGTCTCTATGAATTTAATACTCTAGGAACCTCGTATAAGTGGAATTATGCATATGTCCTTTTGTAAATGGCTTATTTCATTTAGCACATTGTTTTCACGGTTCATCCATGTTGTCACATGTGTCAAAAAAGTATTTTTTTAAAGGAGTAATTGTTTTGTATTTGATAATAATATAAAGAACCCTTATCTTTTAGAGATACACACTGAAATATTTATGGATGAAATGATAGAAAGTCTGGGATTTGCTTCAAGATAGCATAATGGCAGGGAATAGATGGGGGTACAGATGAAATAAGATTGTCGGTAAGTTATTAATTATTGCATCTGGGTAATAGGTACTTAGGGGGTCATTAAAATATTATGTCGATTGTGGTCTACGTTTGACATTTTTCATAACGAATTGTTAAAAAATGAAAAAGTATCCGTGGGAGAATGTGTGGGTTATTCTGTCCTCTCCTGCTCTCTTCTCCTTAGCAATGAGGACGACGGCCTCTGTTCTCTGTCAGCCAGGACTGGAGCCTGTGCAGAACTGTTGGTACTGGCACTCTGTGCCCAGTGATACACTGCTGAGGTTGCATATAAATCAGGTATCCCTTAGCCACTCCTGTTGATGGATTGATCTGGCTTTGCTATTAGAATCCAGGGAGGTGTTTAGAATCCAGACACACAAGTCAAGGGATTTGTCCTTACGTTTGTTCCTTGCCTGCGTGGATTTACTCAGCATTACCCTGTCGCTTCAACTTACAGGGGCCCCACATGGAAGAATGCGAGGTGACCCTCCCAATGCACCCCATCTTGGGCCTGTCAACTGTCAGGGGGCTTTCAGTTTGGGGAGTGGAAGGGAGGGCTGGTATAAAACAGCTTCATTGTATTAAGCTCTGAAAGAGGCTGGCTCATCCTCCTGGGGAATAGAAAGTAAATTGCTTCCCTTTAGGAGTAGAATTAACTCTTTCAGGCCAATAGAATTAGTTTAGTAATGACTGCCCCGTTGCCTTAGGATTCCCCCAAGTGGTATTTTTAATGAGCTGTGTCTATCCATTACTACCAATGACACAATTTAACGGAATTGACTGGCAACAACAGGTTTGACTAATTTTTTCCTCAAAATACACCAGGTGTTCTTGTGAAGGGATCAATTGACTGCTTGTTTCCGAACTGAGAAGGCACAACCTCATTAGAGGCCGCCAGGAGATGAACTCTCTAATCCTTATTCATTTTCAGAACAAGGATTGTAGTTTCTCGTACCCCAGCCCGTCAGCAGGTCTTTTGTGTTGCTATCAAGTCTTAGTTCCTTGTTTCCAATTTGCTATATAATTTCTCTTCAGGCTTGTAGCTTCAGAGAAAAGGAGTAACAGTAAGCAAGTTTTAACTGACAGGTTTTGAAACCTGAAAGTTAAACATCTAGACAGGTTAGCAGATGCATTGAAAAGGCTTTAAAGAAGATTGTAGTTGATTTCCAACTTTGCAGGTGGCTGTGTTTATAATTGAACAGCTCTGAAATTTGAAGAGAAGGGCTCCTTTTATTTGCAAACTAGAGGCCCGATGCACGTAATTCATGCAAGAGTAGGCCTTCCTTCCCTCTGGCACCCCGGATCCAGGCTTCCCTTGCAGCCCCGGCTTTGTCTGGAAGGATGTCCAGTCTAATTAGCATATTATGCTTTTGTTATTATAGACATCTCTTCTCCCCCAGCAACACAGAAGGTGGGAGACATAGGAAAAATGAGAAATAGTATTTTTTCATTAAAAGTAATCTTGGAAAGTTTTAAGGACTCCTCCCACTTTCTATTAAGCAGAAAAGCAATGATCTTGTCTCCAAGTGGCCATTTATTTATTTATTTATTTTAAACAGTATATTCTTTTTTTTTTTTAAATATATGTCTTTATTGATTTTTAGAAAGAGAGGAAGGGAAAGTGATGAGAGAGAAGCATCATCAGTGGGCTGCTTCCTGCACACTCCCTACTGGGGATGGAGCCTGAAACTTGGGCATGTGGCCTGACTGGAAATTGAACCAGCAACCTCTTGGTTCATGGGTTGCCACTCAATCACTGAGCCACACCGGCTGGGCTGCAACTGGCCTTTTAAAGAAAAGCTACCTAGGCGGGAGAATTGATGCCTGAAGTAGCTTAGTCAATGGCTCCCACTTGAGAGATACATTTATTCTGTGAGACCATGTAGTGACATTTAGTAACCTGGAGAATTAATGAAACAAAATGTTAACCCCCTGAAAGAGTTAACTCCTCTCTTCTCGTTACACAGTTTATTTCTAGAGAGCGCGTTACTTGTCTCAGCCACCTCCCCCACCCGGTCGCCCCACCGAGGATGCAGCCCTGTGTCCCCAGTCTGCCTCTGAGGGGAGGCTGTGCAGCTGGAATCAAACAGGTGGGACTTCCCAAAGAATTAAGTGCCTTCAGAATCCAGTTCCCCCAAGGAGGCGAGAGTTTGTTGGACATAAGTGCACAGATTGTGATTTGCACAGCTGCCGTATGCTGGTTAATTCTTAATAAAATCATACAACCATAGTCCTGGCAGCGGAGGGGGTGGGGGGGTCAGTTGGTTGGAGCGTATCCCATAAGTTGAAAGGTTGAGGGTTCGATTTCAGTAAGTATTCCTCTTTTTCTAAAATCAATAAGTAAGGATTGAAAAAAAGCAAAGCAAAACAAACAAACAAAAAAAAACCTCCATACGTCCATAAACCCGGAGGGCACCGTGGGGTTCCTTGGAGCTTTGGCTTTGGAGTCGGGCACATTCTGGTTGGAATCCTGGTCTTACTAGCTGGGTGACATTGCTTTGCAACTCTAAACTGTGGTTTCTCTATAACGTGGAGTGGATAGGATACACACCTCTGGGAGCTGGAGCTCTCCGTGGAAGAAGACTCAGTGACGCTGTAGCTTAGGGCCTGGCAGCTATTGTCATCTTTGCTGCTGTTATTACAAAGTCCCTCCCTCTCTGGGCCCTGCCTCCTTTTCCACCAACGAAATCCTCCATATTTCTCTGGGAAGCCTCTACAGATTCCCTCTCTCTAGTTCCTGTCATAGTTTGTAGGTGCCATTGTTAAAGCCCTTATTCTATTAAAGCTGCTTATTACCCTGCTTGGACAGCTGTTGTAGGAATTAATGTATGTGCCTGCCACAGAGGAGGCAATCACGGAAATGTAACTTCATTTTACTTGCACAGTATCTGTCTCAGTAGGTACAATTTATCCAACAAATGTTCACTGAATGTCTACTATAAGCAATTATCTCATGCAACCCTTACCATTCCAGGAAGTAGCTCCTGTTACACAATGGAGGAGGAGGTTTGCAGTGGTCAAGTAAGTTGTAAGGATGAAGCCAACTAGAAGTAAGGATGAAGCCTTAGCTGGTTTGACTCAGTGGATAGAGTGTCAACCTGCAGACTAAAGGGTCCCAGGTTCGATTCCAGTCAAGGGCTCATGCCCAGGTTGCAGACTCTTCAGGAGGCAGCAGATCAATGTTTCTCTTCATTGATGTTTCTATCTCTCTCTCTTGCTCCTTTTCTCTCTGAAATCAATAAAAATATATGTAAAGTGCAAGTAAGGATGAAGAGCTAGGATTCAAACTCAGGTCTGTCTGTGAGAGCTGAGACAATATTTTATAGATCATAGCATTCTTAGAACCTAGAACAGTTCCTAACACCTGCTAAATGTTCCATTAATATCGCATGACTGCATTGGAGCCAGCTATCATTCTTCACCCTCCCTACCAAGATAGAGAGGGCCCAGTGAGGTTTCAGTCAGCACTCTGTGCTCGTTATTTGGCTGGCTGTTCTCAGATTCAGTCCTCATACTTCCCTATTCTGCTCTGGATCATGCACAAGGGGCTGATCTGCAAATGGCCTTTCCCAGACTCCCTTGCCAACTGGCTTCCAGCTAGGTTCAGCCAGCGGGAGGCTTCTCTGCAGGAGTTGCAACCATGGAGTTGGTGCAATCATGGCCAAGCATGCTGCCTCAAACAGAGACGAAGGGGAGAAACACTCTGACTTCTCCTTTCCTCCTGCTCCCCAATCTCTTCCCAGTGCCCCCCTTTGACTAAACCTAGCTGGATGTCAGTTGGCAAGGGACATGAGAAATGGACTTTGCAACAGGCCGATTTTGGTGATACAGAACGAGCGGCAATGAATGGATCTGAGGGCAATCAGGCAAACTCTACCACCTTGTTTCTAGGTCAAAGTTTCTTCCAATCAAAAACTTTGCTCAGGTACAAAAGGTCCTAAACTGGGAGCAGCTATCTGGGAAAGCAGATGGTGAGGGTGGGGTGAGGAGCAGAAAACCTGTCTTTTTGTTATTGGCATACTTAACTTTTGCTGGTTGATTGGGGCTTGTGGAGCAAGTGAAAATATATCTTTTTTTTTTAAAAAATGTTTTTATTGACTTCAGAGAGAGGAAGAGAGAGGGAGAGAGAGATAAAAACATCAATGATGAGAATCATTGATTTGCTGCCTCCTGAACACCCCACACTGGGGATCGAGTCTGCAACCTAGGCATGCACCTTGATTGGAAATCGAAACATGACCTCCTGGTTCATGAGTTGAGGCTCAACCATTGAGCCATACTGGGCAGACTCAAAATATATTTTAATATGTGCTTTTAACTTTCACATTAAAAAAAATGCCTTGTGAAAAATGGCCACTTATCCTGAAGATGTATTCACTTAAGACTCCCACTAGAGCCCTAACCGGTTTGGCTCAGTGGAGCATCGGCCTGTGGACTGAAGGGTCCCAGGTTTGATTCTGGTCAAGGGCATGTACCTTGGTTGTGGGCACATCCCCAGTAGGGGCTGTGCAGGAGGCAGCTGATCGATGTTTCTCTCTCATGGATGTTTCTAACTCTCTATCCCTTTCCCTTCCTCTCTGTAAAAAATCAATAAAATATACTTTAAAAAATATATATATAAAGACTCCCACTAGAGTGGCCACGGGAACATTGCTCATGGATTTGTGGCAGAATGAGACTTGTCAATAGCTTGCTTAATAAATATAGATTAAAAGGATATCCAATATCTGCCGTAAACCCACAAAGGAATATACATTTGCAGCAAGAGATCAAGACTTGAATGAAGACAGCAGGAGACATCTTTAAAGAGAATTCCCTGTTGCAACTTGATGATGAAAATCAGTCTTAACTGTGCATTTAATTTCTTCTGTGGGTTCAAAGCACATCCCTAAAGTTTTATTCCAGGAAGGTGGATCATGATAGTTTTTTGCTATAAACCTTCTAATATTGGGTAGAGTTATTAAAAGATATTTTTGTGAATAAGTGTTTTGCTTATTTTAAGAGTGGTGTTATAAAAAACAAAAATGAACCTGAAAAATTACCAACTTTGCAGAAACCCTTGGTAAAAACTAATGTGGGAAAATACATGGGATTCATAAGTACATAACATTTATTTGTAAAAAACCTTTCTCATTCTAAAAAAGCACACATATTTTCTTAGCAAAATTCTGTGCATTGAATAGGGAAAGGAATCTTTTTATGTAAAAAGGAAAGAAAAAGAAAGGTGAAAAAGGAAGAAAGGAAGGAAGGAAGAAGAAACAACAAAACGCCTTCCTTGATGAGGTAGCAGAGGCCTATTTAATGCAGGACAACATTTTAGAGGCACATGGCAGGTCCATAAAACTTATGCAGTTTTTCTTTCCTTTCTTCTCATTGATTTTCCCTTTTGGCCTTCTCTGGGCCTTCCAAGACTGGCTTAACTTGTCAAATAAGCCATACTTTATGAGTGTTTACCTTTGATTCCACACACAGCCCCAGTCCCACACTGTCTATTTTTTTTTAAAGTATATTTTATTGATTTTTTACAGAGAGGGAGAGGGATAGAGAGTTAGAAACATCGATGAGAGAGAAACATCGATCAGCTGCCTTCTGCACATCTCCTACTGGGGATATGCCCGCAAACAAGGTACATGCCCTTGACCGGAATCGAACCCGGGACCCTTCAGTCCGCAGGCCAATGCTCTATCCACTGAGCCAAACCGGTTGGGACGCCACACTGTCTATTTTTGCTTTCCCTTTATTACTCTCTAGCTGTAAACCAGAAATTCTCACACTTCACTATGCAGAAAGATCAAATGAGAGTTTTAGCTAAAATTCAGATTCCTGGGCTCTGGGGAAACCTAGAATTCTGTATGAATCACTGAATCTGAGTTTTACCAAACACCACACGTATTTCTGTTGTAGGTGAGGCTGATGTTAGGTTATCCAATAAGATGTGACTTTTCATCGGGGTGGTTCCATTTTATTGAAAGAGGAATGAGTCTTTAATTGTGGAACTATAGGCATCAGCCGTCCTTGTGTCTAGAATTTCTATGAGGAGCACAGCTTCCTGAAAGATCCTGTTGTCAGGCCTGCAGTTCTTGCTTTTCCTGCTACTTCCCCTCCCCTGTAGCAGGGGAGTGTGGTGGAACCCCTGCAGGTCTAAAGAGGTCATCCATCTCTGGTTTGAAATTCAAGGACTTGGAGAGACCACGACCCTCATTCTTTGGTAGACTACTTTCCAGCTTTGTTAGGTTTTTAAAATTTAAGGCAAACTGAAAAGTAATAAAAAAAAACAAAACACCTGTACTCAGCACTTGCCTCACATATAAGAAATTACTTCTGTAACATGAATTGAGGGAATCAACTCCAGTTTCAAAAATGACTCCCCCACTACCTGTCAACGTACCTGAAATTCTGCCATTACAAATGACAGCAGCCTTTTGACCCTGGCAAACTGTTAGGCCTCAAAGCTAGCTATTACCATGCACGTACTTCTGGGCCAATATCACCTTAAATTGGAGTCAGTGAGCATTTTGGTGATAGTCTCAGATGATTGAAACTAGGGGCCCCCCAAAATGGGGAGAGGGTTAGGAGAAAGGAGAGTTTTGCTGGAGCTGGCTATGCTCCCAGGTGAGAAGAAAGTCACCCTTTTCACCTTACTTATTCTTATCACTTGTACTGTAAGCAAATAAAAATTAAATTGAAGAGGGGGAAAAAATACACAACAAGTAGGAGTGGCTGTTTGGATAAATTCAAGACAAACAGAAATAATCCCTACAACATTGCTTATCAACCTTCCAAAACCTGACTATATTGAAGAGTGGAAATGTATTTTTATTTTGTATGTTTCTTTTTAATAAAATATATTTTATTGATTTTTCACAGAGAGAAAGGGAAAGGGATAGAGAGTTAGAAACATCCATGAGAGAGAAACATCGATCAGCTGCCTCCTGCATACCCCCAACTGGGGATGTGACCGCAACCAAGGTACATGCCCTTGACCGGAATCGAACCTTGGACCTTTCAGTCCGCAGGCCGACGCTCAATCCACTGAGCCAAACCAGTTAGGGCTTTGTATGTTTCTTGACATCAATGTACAAATACAGTAACAGTAGACATATTTTCATGTGACATAGTACAGATTGAAATAAATTTAAAATGTCGCTTTAAATTATTGAAGGCTACTGAATTAGGTTTGAAATATTAGGTGAAAGTACTCAATATAATTTAAAATTCTGAAGGGATAAAGGGAAACTTTCAGGATATAAGTATCTATTTATGTCATCAGTTGTATTAAATGATGCTGAAACTTTCTAAGACTCTGAAAAATGGTCTGGTTTTGAATAATCATAGAAATAACTTCTTTGAGGAGTCACAGATCAGCCTTCATTTTCGTCTTTTTTCTCTTTCCCACTTATTTCTTCACTTACTTCAGTCAACAGATTCTGTACAAAAGTTAGCTCTGACCTGTGTGCACACCTCATCTCTGAGCTGAGAACAAAATCGCCTCTAGGATGAGCTTGTCCTAGGGGCCTGAGGCTGCTGCTGGTGGCTCTGGAATCTTAGGACCTCAGCAATGCCTTGATTTCCCCACTGATAAAGTGGAGATAACAATGCCCATTATGCAAAAAGAGTTCGTCAGTTATTCATGGGGACTTTAATATGGTTTAAGGCCCTCTAGTATGCAGCAATGTTATAAGAAGAGGTGGGTTTTAACATTTACTGTGAGACAAGGGGAAGGGAAAGGAAAGTACCCCCCCCCCCCCAAAAAAAAAGTCAAAATTGAAATTTTCTATTAATGTCATTATCTTTGAGTTTAGTGAAAATCATTTGAGTAGAATCTCCTCTTTTGATATTTAAACATTTTTTAAAAATAGGAAATTATATATATATATATATACATATATATATATATAAAATTGATTTTATAGACAGGGAGAGAGAGAGCCAGAGAGAGACAGACAGAGAGACATATGAGAGAGAGACATGTGAGAGAGAGACATCGATCAGTTGCTTGCCTACATGCACTCTGACCGAGCATCTGAACCAACAACTTGAGTATGTATGTCCCCCTAATGGAAATGGAACCAGGAGCGTACAGGAGGACACTCCAACCAATTGAGTCACACTGGCCAGGACTGTCTCATTTTTTACCTCCACTCTCCAGAACTTGTTTTACAAGGAAACAAAAGTTGCTAAACTGTAAGATATGTTGAAAATGGCCAATTCTTATTCAAGGTATTAAGGCTGCAACAACCTGAACTACCTGTGTTGCATCTAATCAGATGGGGGTCTCCCCCATAGGACTATTTGGGGAGTTTGCGTTCTCATTGTTGAGGCTCTGAGCTATGGCAACAGTAAGTGCAAACAAGTGTTAACCTTGGATCCGTTTTCGGGTACTCTATCCAAACCAGCAAGTGTGTGCATTTTGCTTGGAGAACTGCACACTTTGCAGGAGGCATTTGCACATTTATATCCGTGCACGGCCTTAATGGGAAACATTTGAGTCTGGTTGCAGAGTTTTGCTCAGAGTGAAATCTGTTCCTAACACAATGGTCAGATCGAAAGGAGTTTCATTACATGGCTGGGCATTTCTTCTTTCTTTGGGTAATATAAAAGGTGAATGCAATACTTTCTAGTTTAAAGTTACCACAAAACTTCATAATCTTAACCTCAAAATCTACTCCTAAATTTATACAGAGAACCAGAGGCCTGGAGCTGGCTGCAACTGCTTGTTTGATCTTGGTTAAGTTCCAAAAAGCTAGGGAGAGTTCAAAGCAGGGCCAGGGGCAACTCCACACTTTAATCCATACTCCCCTTTTCCTTCCCTCTTTACTCACCCTCTATGCTCTGGTATGAACTACACTATATATACATTTCAATAACCCTGGACCCCATAGATTCTAGAACAATGAGGAAAGCGTCTTTCCTTATTGATACTGACAGGACCTTTGGTCAGAAAATGTCCCTCAACAGATGTTAGAGAATGTGGTCATAAACCAGAAAGATATGTGTTACAACTTTTAAGGCTGTTTTATTTCTACCTCTCTAAATTCCGCTGGATAAGGTGTAATTCCCCTTCCCCCCCCTTTTTTTTCCTGCAGAAACCCCTCTTGAGGGTTTAGGATAAAGGAAAAGTAGTTAGGGTTTTAGATAAGTTACAGACTTTGCTTTGCATTAGTCACTCTTTCCCCATCTTCCCAAAAAGAAATAAAGAGAGAACATAAAGAAGAGTTATGAAGCGATACCAGTAATGAAACAAGAATGCATTCTTTAAATTTGTTATTCAAGGTAGTGTATTTGGAAATTGAATAATGCCATTTTGTTTTCAGTCTAAGCACTCTGGATGTTATTTTAGTCCAATCATATTGTTGCAAGAAGGTTTTAGGTTATTTTAACTCTGGCTAATGAATATATCCATTGATAGTAAAAATAATTGAATTGCACCCTGACATTGAGGGCCCAGAATTGTATTACTGCCTTAGTACTGACCTAGTTTGAAATTCACTTTCTATCAAATGGGCCACCCAGCATAAATGAATTTAGCTTAAAGTTCCTAATGATGCCACCAGCATTGTTCATAAATAAATGAAACTGGAGTTTTAACATTGTATGGTAATGTCTTCTTCTTTCCCAAGAGGATTTATTCCCTGTAACATAAACCAAACAAGTATGATAAATAAACAATGAAAATGAGGAGTAAAACGGAACAGAAATTGTATTCTGACACAGGTGACATGACAGTGATGACAGTTGTGTGTGGCTTTGCTCCCAAGTCACCCCGAGCACAAGTGAGTTCTCTACTTGAAGAGATGAACAGTCCCAATGTCCCACTTTTGCATTCCCCAACCCCTCTGGCCCTTCCAGTTCTGAGAATGGGAAGGAGTGCTATTCTGTTCATATTTTTATTGCAGAGCTCCTGAACACTGCACAGAAAAAATGTGTAGGTGCCCTGGTCAGTATGGCTCAGTTGGTTGACTGTCATTCCATACACCTAAGGTTGTCAGTTTGATTCCCAGTTAGGGCACATGCAGGCTCAATCCCCAGTAGGAGGTATGCAGGAGGTAGCCGATCAATGTTTCTCTCTCTCTCTCTCTCTCACCCTCCCTTCCTTTCTCTCTAAAAATCAATACAAAAATCTTAAAAAAAAAAAAGTGAAGGTTAGGCTGATCATGTGAATGCAGGGTGTGGACGAAAGGGGCCACATGCTAACCTGACAAGCTCAGGGGAGGCCTGCCTGGTGGTTTTGCAAACTCAGAGACCTAAAGTAACCACAAAGGATGGTCTGAAATTAAACTTTAACTAAAAAAGCAGGTATGGTGGGTAGTTACGTCCTAGGCCAGTATCTTTGCAGACAAAGTCAACCTTTACCTTTGCAGACAAAGTCAACCTTTACCTTAATTGAGCCTATCTGTCATTTTGCATCTATGATAACATATCCTTTAAATGTCTGGGTATCTAGTAACTTCCCTTTATCTGGACCTCTTGGGGCACATCATGTGCCTGGGTGCCAGGACAGATACCACAGATTCCTTCATTGTTATGTTCTCATGTTAATTGTTGACTATCCTGCACCCACCTAAGTATGGGTCTATTATTTTACTTTTTATCCAATCCCAGGGGTTTCCCTGGTTTGCTTTCTCCCACTTCTCTAATCTATCGCCAATGGATTTCATGTGACCCACCTACGTCCCCTCCTTTGATTGCAATTTATAAAAATAGATGAAAACCCACCATTCTCTGAAGCATTACCCCAATCCGTTGAGATACTGCTTCCTGGCAATTGTCAACAGCTTGGCTCAAATAAACTCACAAAAATTCTTCACAGGCTTTAATGTTTTTACGTTAACAAGGGGAAAGTTTGAGTGTTATGGCAGATTGTATTTTCCAATATGTATGTATCTATGCATCCTCTGGAATATATAATATTGTTCTTTTTGCAATATGATGTTGACATTCCTCTATTGAGAAGGTATGTTCCCTTCCTTGGAACTTGGGGAAATCTTTGTAACTATCTCAACCGATAGAATAATGCAGTGGATGTGATACAATTTGATCTCTGGGCCTAGCTCTTAAAAGGCACTATGTCTTCTGTATGACTTCTGCTCTTTCAGGATGCTCACCTTTGGAACCCAGAATCATGCAGTGAGGAAGTCCTGGCCACTAGGAGAAGCACATATGCAGGTGCACCAATCCACAGTCTTAGCTAACAGGTGTTCCCAGGCTGGGGAAGGGTGGAAATAAGGGGGTAAAGGGCACATAAAGAAGAGTATAGAAGTGACTGCTCAGTAACTGACTCTAGGAAGACTATCGCGGTTCCCATGTGTACTAGGCACTGCTCTGGAAGCTGGGATATGGCTGTGAACAAAACAGACACAAGTAGTGCTGTTCTTAGCTCTTTCTGTAGACTCTTTAAATTTTACTTACTAGCCTTCTACAGCTGGGAGAACCAAGCTCAGATTTTACGCAATCCTGACCAAATTTTATAATTATAGTGAACATATTTCATGGGAATTAATTTGTTCTTTGAAATAGAGTTCCCCTTTGTTATAGACAAATAAAAAAAGCCTAGGGAAGTTGATGGTGATTCACCTTCATGTGACTACTGGAAATGGCACCTAAGTCATTTTTGTCCCTGTTTTACTTTTTCCATATGTCACCAGGGGTGTGCTCCATTGTAGATGGCAGTGTATGCCCAGTTAGTTGCATGGCAGGCATACCTGTCCAGAAAGCACTTAGGTGGGAAGATAAGAAGAATCCTGGGGAGGCCGAGGGATTGTCAAGGGGGCGGGGGAGGAGACATATGTAATACTCTTTGTAATACTTTAAGCAATAAAAAAAAAAGGGAGAAGAATCCTGGCCAGATGAGGTGCCCCTCCTTTGTCCCACAGCCCCTCTGTGTGCATGTCTGCCTACCCTCATTGAATGGATGGTGTTTGAGGACAGGGACAGTGTGAGTCTTGGTTCTGTTTCCACACAGGGCCTGCTAGAGTTCTAGGTCGAGGATAAGTGCTCCGTGAATCTTTGGGAATGATGAATGAAGAGGTGTTTGGGGGGCACCCCCCCTCCGTGACTCCATTCCCCTTCAGTACAGTGTGCTCCATTTTGTTGGCCACTGCTACTTGGGAAACACAGAAATGCACTAGCTTGCTCGCTCCTCCTTCAAGGCAAGACTTGCTGACCAGCTGCAGGGAGTGCGGTCAGAAGGAAGCCTGCAGTTGTCCACTCCTTCAGAGTCTGCTGTTTCTGCAGAGAACCACCTTGCCCACGGCCATGCCTTATCAGATCATTCTCAATCCTGTGACTGATGCAGGGAGTATATAAAGGTCTGGCCCTTTTGGCCCAATGGGGGCCAACTCAGATGGGTAATATTTACTCTAAAGCTCCCTGCCTGATTAGCTAAAACTTTATTGAGCCTGCATCACACTTCAACTTCCCTCTCTGTCCATTCCCTCTTCCAGGCTTCCTTTCACAGGTGTTGGTCCTTAATAAACATTTTAGACACCAAATCCATCTCAGCATCTACTTCTGGGGAACCCAACCTGTAAGGCTCTTTACCTTTGCTTACTAGACTGTTCACCAAGGTAACTTACAGTGTTTATTTTGCTAAGGTTTTAAAATACTCATTTCTGATTATGAGAAGATTGACAACTCCAAATGAAGGCCAGGCGCAATATCATTGGAGTGCTCGCTTAGAAGGTAGTGCCTTTCTCATAGATGCTAAGTAATATATATGACTTATTTTCATGAAATCACTGCGTCAATGGATAATGCACAGGTTGCTGATTTTCTTTTTTCTTTAAATATATTTTATTGATTTTTTTACAGAGAGGAAGGGAGAGGGATAGAGAGTTAGAAACATTGATTCAGCTGCCTCCTGCACACTCCCTACTGGGTATGTGCCCACAGCCAAGGTACATGCCCTTGACCGGAATAGAACCTGCGACCCTTCAGTTCGCAGGCTGATGCTCTATCTACTGAGCCAAACCGGTTAGGGCAGATTTTCTTTTTTCTTGACTACTATTCTGCTGTTTCAGATCATCAAATGCAGTGGTTCTCAACCTTGGCTGCACATTAGAATCACCTGGGAATCTTTTTAAAATCCTGATTTCTGGGCCTCATCCTCCGGAAATTCTGTTTCTTTGTTATGGGGTGAGGCCACAACATTAGTAACAAAGAAACAGAATTTCCGGAGGATGAGGCCCAGAAATCAGGATTTTAAAAGGATTCCCAGGTGATTCTAATGTGCAGACAAAGTTGAGAACCACTGATCAAATGCCTTGAAGAGAAAAACTGCTTCAGTTGACACGTATCAGATTCTCTTCTCTCTGGAATTTTGCCCCCTCAGGTGCTAGGTGTCTAGGTTCCTCTCTGGTGCCTTCAAGCTGACTCTTCTCCCCATCTCCATTTTCTCCCAGGTGCTCCTAAGGGGAGCACGGGTCTGTTACAAATTAATCTGCCACAGCTGGAGGCAGAGTCATCCAGGATCACCTTCCCTGGATGATTTGAAAAAGTTGATGTTATCTTTCAGCAAAGAAGAGAAAAATTAAAAGATTTTTAAAGATTAAAAGGTTATTAGAGAAAAAAATAAGATTGGGTAGATTCTGGAAAAGCATGTTGCTTTTTCAATAAGAATCGCGTTCTTTAATTCATCCTTAATTAGAAAAACATGACTTTCACTTACCCATAAACACATTCAAATTCTAATTCTTGCTGTATTAGTTTTTGTTTCCTTTTGGTAGCTTTAATTCAACCATTTTAATTACACTTAACCAAAAGGAAATTTATCATGTTAAATTTTTAAGAATTTAATAATTCATTTCTTTATCCTGAAAAAACTTTAAGTCTCCAGTTAACTCTAAATTATTTTACAGTAAAATGTAGGAGTATTTTTTTTAATCCATAATTCAAATCGATGAGTAATTTGAAAAAATGTATTGTTGGCTTTAAATGCAGGTCAGATTTTGCTTGTTAATGGTTTACCTTCCTGATTATATTTTACTTAAGCAAATATATTTAGTTTTAAATCTATCTTTATTGGCTAAACAAGTTCCTTTTCACTGTGTGTGTCAGCATTTTCATGTGCTTTTTAGACTGTGTAAGTCTTTCATCAGTTATGTGACATTCCATGGTCTTCATAAGACACCCCACAACAATTCACTATGGTACTTGGAGTCCTTTGTAAATATCGATGTTTTCGGCTATGCATGCAGTTAAAATTTCTTCTCCTCCTTAGTGTTCACTGTGTTTGTTTCATATTCAAGGAATTTAAGAGACTCATCAGTCAGTGCCAAACCCCCGCTGGCTAGTTGGTGAAGATCTCTACCATCAAGATGAATACGCAAAGAAAAATAAAACTACACACCAAGAGAAGCCTCTCTGGACAGATTAGAGTAGAATTCAGTCTATTGATGAGCCTGCTAGAATGACCTTCCCCCAGGTGCCTGCTGGATGTCAGTGCCTTGAGAAGGAATTGGAACAAGGGTGGTTAAGTTCGTCCTGTCCCTGAAGAAGAGTCTCACTGCTACTGTGACAGGGGAACTGGTTATCTGGTCAGCCGAGGCAGTCTTGCTCAACTGGATCCAACTCTTCTTAAGTTCTTTATTTTTGAAGTCTAAAATACTATGGCTTTCTAACTTATAGTCGGTTTATGTCCAGTTTTCTCATTCACTCATTCATGCATTCATTGACATATTTCTCTTGGTAGGTGCTACCCAATTACCAATGCCCCTTTGCATCTTCCCTTGTAAGACCCTCCCTCTGCTCCCTCTTTCCTTCACCAGTCTAACATCCACTCACAAGCACCACATCAAATCCTGGGGCAAATGACTAATGATGAGTCAAAAAAGGAAAGGGAAGGTCACTCCAGAAACGACTTCACTCTGATTGCTCTTGGTTCTCCAGCCTCTGTTTCAATCGGTTGTTCAGGCCACAGTCTGAAAACAGAAAAACTTCCCAAGCTTTTCTGTTGAAAAACCCAAAATCTATTATCTAATTTTTATTTGAAATGTAGATGAGTTTTACTTAAAGTCTTTAATGTATCCACACTCACCTTTAATATCTGTACTTGGCTTTGTCATACCATATACAAACAAATAAAGAGAAGTGAATAAATTAAGATAATTAGAGGAGAAAATGATTTTGTTCTTTATTTCTTTTTTCTTTTATTTTTTGAGAGAGAGATAGAGAGAGGAATGGAGAGGGAGAGAGAGAAACAATGATTTGTTGTTCCACTTATTTATATTTATTTATGCATTCACTGGTTGATTCTTATATGTGCCCTGACCAGGGATCGAACCTGCAACCTCTGTATTGGGATGACACTCTAACCAACTGAGCTACCCAGCCAGGGCAGTTCTTCATTTCTTCTTGCTATAAGCAGTAAAGAGCTTTAGAAAACTTTTTTTTTCTTTCAGCAGATTATATCAACATTTATTTTCTCCTTCGTGGGTCTATGGGGGACAGGGCAGCTGGTCCAGGTGGGCTCACCTGGGCCTGGCTAACTGGGTTTTACTCAAGGCTGCAGGTTGGGTTCCTGTCTCTTCATTCTAGGACCAGGAGCTACAGGACATGTTCTTCATTTCCTTCTATTTCCCTCTTCTTCCCACCTCTGCCTCCTCGTTCTTCCCACCTCTGCCTCCTCGAACTCCCCCATCCCAGTATCTTTCCAGCCTTTTCCTCCTCCTCCAACTTCTTTTTATTTTTTAAATTAAATCTTTATTGTTCAGATTATTACAGTTGTTTCTCTTTTTTCCCCCATAGCTCCCCTCCACCCAGTTCCCACCCAACCCTCTGCCCTTCCCCACCACCACTGTCCTCATCCATAGGTGTACAATTTTTGTCCAGTCTCTTCCCGCACTCCCACACCCCTTTCCCGCGCGAGAATAGTCAGTCCACTCCCTTTCTATGCCCCTGATTCTATTATATTCACCAGTTTATTCTGTTCATCAGATTATTTATTCACTTGATTTTTAGATTCACTTGTTGATAGATGTGTATTTGTTGTTCCTAATTTGTATCTTTACCTTTTTCTTCTTCTTCCTCTTCTTAAAGGATACCTTTCAGCATTTCATATAATACTGGTTTGGTGGTGATGAACTCCTCTAGCTTTTTCTTATCTGTGAAGCTCTTTATCTGACCTTCAATTCTGAATGATAGCTTTGCTGGGCAGAGTAATCTTGGTTGTAGGTTCTTGGCATTCATCACTTTGAATATTTCTTGCCACTCCCTTCTGGCCTGCAAAGTTTCTGTTGAGAAATCAGCTGACAGTCGTATGGGTACTCCCTTGTAGGTAACTGGCTGTTTTTCCCTTGATGCTTTTAAGATTCTCTCTTTGTCTTTTGCTCTTGGCATTTTAATTATGATGTGTCTTGGTGTGGTCCTCTTTGGATTCCTTTTGTTTGGGTTCTCTGCCCTTCCTGGACTTGTAAGTCTATTTCTTTGACCAGGTAGGGGAAGTTTTCTGTCATTATTTCTTCAAATAGGTTTTCAATATCTTGCTCTCTCTCTTCTTCTGGCACCCCTATAATTTGGATGTTGGTACGCTTGAAGCTGTCCCAGAGGCTCCTTACACTATATTCATATTTTTGGATTCTTTTTTCATTTTGCTTTTCTGGTTGGGTGATTTTTGCTTCTTCGTATTTCAAATCTTTGACTTGATTCTTGCGATCCTCTAGTCTGCTGTTGGAACTCTGCATATTATCCTTTATTTCAGTCAGTGTATGCTTAATTTCTAGTTGGTCCTTTTTCATAACCTTGAGGGTCTCACTAGATTTCTTGAGGGTCTCACTACATTTATTGGTGGTTTCACTAGACTTATTGAGGGTCTTACTAAATTTATTGGCAGTTTCTAGAAAATTCTTGAAAAACCTTATAAGTTTGGTTTTGAACTCTATATCTAATCGTTTGCTTTCCTCCATTTCTGTCATTTGTGATTTGTTTCTTTGTCTCCACATTTTTTATGCTTCCCTGTGTTGGTAGAGTGGCTTTGTGTGCTAGGTGTCTATAGGGCCCAGTGGCTCAGCCTCCCCAATTACCTGAGGTGGACACTCTTGGTGCACCCCTTTGTGGGCTTTGTGCACAGTCTTGTAGTTAAGTCTTGGTTGTTGTAGTTATCACTGGGGGGAATTGACCTCCAGGCCAATTGGCTGTGAGAATCAGCTGTGTCTGCAGTGGGAGAACTTCTGTGCTGGAGACAACCTCTGGGGCAAGACTTGCTTCAGTGGGGCTTTGGTGCTTACTGAGTCTGCCCCCTGAGTGTGTCCCTTATGGATCTGAGGAGTTGTAATTGGGTAGTCCCACTCTGAACACTGGGTACACTGGCTCTTGGATCTAAGGAGGTGCTAATTTAGCCTCTGCCTGAGGCTACCCAGCAGGAGCTATGGAGAGATCTGTAGATTCCTCTTCTTTGTTTGGGATTTGGAGGTGCCCAGATGAGGCCCAGCTGTGAAGCAATGCAAGCTGCTGTGGGGCCTTGGGCCTTCTTTTGGAAGTTCTGGGTCTGTCTGGCCCAGCTGCAGTTTGTTAGGTAATTTTCAGGTTGCAAAAGGCCAGGCCTTTCATATGCAAAAGCCTCTGTGCACAGCTTGGGTGGGGTGGGGTCTCAGGGGATCAACAGGTCGGAGCAAGCAGCTATGGCTGCTCCTCAGTCCTACCCTAAGAGGCCCCACGTCTCAGTGTCCTGGTAATCACTGCAAGCACCTCTGAGGGAAAGCCGCCCTCAAGCTCCGACTGCTGCCAGACAGTCCAGTTTCCCCCATATGAGTCTGGGTCCCCAGAGACTCGCCCGGAACTGGAGTCCAGGGTCGTTGGGAGCTTGTGTCTCCCTCCCGATCGAAAAAGACAGCTGCGTCCTCAGTTGCCAGCCCTTTCCACGTGTGCCTCTGTACCCCTGCACTTTACTTCCGTACTTCCTCTGAGTCTCAGTGTGCTTTTCTCTTTCCTTCTAGTAGTAGAATTTCCACTCAGCCAGCCTTCCTGTGGTTCTGGATGATGTCTGGTTTGTCTTTTAGTTGTATTTTTGAAGTTGTTGTGCGAGGCAGCAATTTCCAGTGTTTATCTACGTCGCCATCTTGGTTTCTCCCTAGAAAACTTTTAAGCGACTCTGTATTTCAGAGACAGGAAGGTAGGGAGATGTTATTGGACTATATTGTATCCTCCAGCAGGCCAGGGAGGAGAGAGTGTTTGGTCATAAGGGACAGATGGTGGTGATAGGATAGGAGGTCTAGGGCTAATCCTAGGACCATCAGAAGAAAATAAAAGGCTTGTGGAGTACCATCTGTATAGCTCACATACACATGATGTAATTTCGTGTTTACAAATGTCTTTCTTGAAACAGTAGTCCCAGGAGATGTTCTATAAGAAAAGGCGCCGGAGTTGAAATATGTTTGGGAAAAGTTACATATCACATTCCTGTCTTGAAGAAGTCCTGTTAAATAAGTCAATTTAATCTGTCCTCTCTATCTCATTAGCAGGATTGCTATATCAAAGGATAGAGGCATTTAAAATACTGGTGGACATTGTAAAGTAGCATGTATTTATATGTTCATCAATGACTCAGCATTGTGACCCAGCATTTCTCATTTTGGTAATATCTATTAATATCCTATGAAACTGGTATTCCAGAAAAAACAGGTTTTGTAACTGGTCAATTTTTAATTCTTCCAATCTGTGTACAGTGTACACAACTGTCTTTTTTATATGGACGAGGAACTGAGCTCAGAAACTTGACCACTTCTTGTGAGGTTGCCTCTCTCTCTTTACCTCCCACCTGCTGGGACCATCCCCTGCTTCACCCCAGGGCACAGATGCCAGCAGAGCCTGTACTTGGAGAAGTATCTACTTTTTTGCTGGCGATTAAACTCTGGATTTTCCTGGAGAAGTGTTAAGTATATGATGGTTAGGTTTATATGGATTTTTAAGCATTTTTTTTTTCTGGTAGATTGTAGGTTATTAGCTATTGTGGCTTCCCCCTGTGATTCCAACTGCCATATCCAGCAGGTTTTAAACAACAGTAGTAATAGCCATCATTTATTGAACATCTATTGCATGCCAGGTAATTGAGAGACATTATTTATCACAACAATCCTGCAATAGAGATATAAGTCTAAGAAGTCCTCATGTACATTTGAGGCTGGGAGAGGTTGTTACTTGCTCAAGGTTACGTGGAACTATGATTCACTCAGTTTTGTCTGCCTTCTCTGAATCATAATGCCTTTATTTGAAAAGGCATTTTCAGCCCCAAGCAACAACTAATGCTTGAAACACACCTTGTTGCATAATTTGAGACTGTCCTCAGCCCAAGTCTCATTGATAATGATTGGCTGCCTATCTCCAGATATGACTCTTTTGTGCTATTTGCCTATTTGATTAAGATCTATTTTGGTTTAAACAGAGTTAAACTATGAGATCACCTACAGTGAGATATCTCTTTACTCTTTCCCTCTCTTTGGTCTGTGCCTCTGTTCTTCTCTTACTTTGATTTTTCACAAGACTGGTGAGGTTTTGTATTCCCTCAGAATAAAGCACCTTTGCCGTCTGCCCTGTTGGACATCAAACAAAAGACCTTGTGAATTAAATCAAGAGGGGAGGGAAAAATCAGTGGTTCTCAGTGTTTTTATCCTGCAACCCATCTCTTCCTACACCTTCCTTCTCCTTGTTACTTCCCTGTTTCCCTCAAATAAGGAGGTATTTCTTTGAAGAGGTGAGGGATAGGGAAGGATGATAAAGGCATAGAGAAGATCAGGTTTAGAAGGGGTGCAAGGGGAGGGGACATTCAGGCAAGGCACTGAATGGAAGTGAGAGGAAAGGTCTTTACATTGCAGAGGGGGTTTGGATGTGCAGCTAAAGCTCCAGCAGTGACCATGCAGATGCAGAGAAAGAGCAGCACAAAGGGAAGGAGCCAGAGATCAGAAGGCTGGCAGGAGGAGCCTGCAGGAAAGGTAAGGCAGAGGAGCAAACAGGACCAGGTGGAGGCAGGTGACAGCACAGACATTTTGGAGAACAGAAGGGCATTCAGGGAGCAGAGCCAAGGCCACATAGGGTCGACGTTTTTTCTTTCTTTTCTTTTTTTTTTTAAAGGATTACGGATGAATCACTGTTTTCATAAGCATCAGTGCACACACCATATGTTAGGTGTTGCTAGAGTGGAAAACACGTTATGCTGACTTAGAACAGGCCCGACAGCCTTGCACTCCTCCCTGTCAGAGGCTTGGGAGAGAGCCCCGTGGGTTTAGATTCCCCCAGGGATGAAGTAGTGCTTCTCAGGCATCTCTTGGTGCATGACCCTTACCCCTGCCCTCCTGTAAAGTGAAACCCAAACCAACATAAACCCTGTAAACTGCCCTGACTGTTCACGGGTTAGAAGAGAAGCGGAGGTTCGCGGCACCACTAATGACAGATTCCATGGTAAAGGCTCAATAAACACTTGGTAATTAATTACAGAGGAAAGAGGAACAGGATACTAATTTAGGTCATAGACTTCTTTGAAAATCTGATGAAAGCTACGGACCTTCTTTCCCAGAAAAAAGCACATGTGCATGTACACACTCCGCTTTATTTATAATGTCAGGGTGCTCACTAGAATCCTGAGGCCAAGGCCCGTGGGCTCCATGGACCCTTGGTAAGAAGCCCTGACTGTGAGTATATAAAATACTTTTGCATCTGTGAACTATTTTATCCAACCAAAACGCTGGGGGAGATGCTACCCTTGTTGGACAGACGAGGAGACCTAGGTATAGAGGTGGGTGATTTGTCCCCATATCTGCTAAGAGGCAGTGTGGGGCTAAACTTAGCTTTCCTACCTGCAAGGCCAGACTTGTTCCATTTCCCACAGAAAATTTGGAACCTGCTGTTAAGAGGACAGAATTTCTATTTTTATTTAGTTTCACTTTTTGCTAGTTATCAGGGCTTTTAGAAGGGGGGAAATTAGACTGTACTTCTTCATTCTTTGACTGAGTCAATAGCACATTTTCCAGTTCTCTCTTCTGCTATACTCAAAATAGAAGATAGGGAGATTAACCACTGACTTTAAGATCAGTGAGAAACTACCCATGATGAAAAATAATATTAATAGCAGCTATACATATTACAATTGCTGCATCTTCCCTGTGTCAGGAATCCTATTTGTCATGGGGCCCATTTCTAATTGGATAACAAATATTAAGAGAGCAGAGTTAATAGAAACCCAATAATGCAATCTGGATATACTGTCTGTGCTGAATCTTCTAACCAATGCCTGGGCCAGGCAACATTGCAGCCACTTGCCAGTCTGAAAACTCTTCTTATCAAATAGGCCATTTGTCGCCTTCAGGGTTTAATAATGGAACCATGTATGTCAGTGACTGGTGAGTCATGGAAAATGAGTATGATACTGCATGGAAGTTTTATTTCATTAGATGATGAGCTACTGGGGATTTAGATATTGTTTTACTGGAATTTTAATAGTTTTTTGGGGGCTTTGTAATATCCCTATAATAACATACTGCATACACAAACCTCAAAAATTTGTGACTAGAATAGTACCTCTCAATATATCATGTGCATAAAAATCACTCAGGATGCTTTTAAAAAACTCCCGGGCCAAGAAGCAAGTGTTGGTGAGAATCTGGAGACAAGAGAACCCTCACATACCATTGGTGGAAATGTAAATTGGTGCAGCCACTATGGAAAACAGTAGGGAGTTTCCTCAAAAAATTAAGAGTAGAACTCCCAGATGATCCAGTTATTCCACTCTGGGAATTTATCTGAAGAAACCCAAAACACAAATTCAAAAAAATATATGTACCCCTATGTTCATTGCAGCATTATTTACAATAGCCAAGATATGGAAACAACTTAAGTATCCACTGATGGATGGATAAAGAAGTTGTGGTACATATTTACAATGGAATATTATTCAGCCATAAAAAAGAATGAAATCTTACTATTTGTAACAACATGGAAAGACCTTGAGTGTATTATGCTAAGTGAGACAAGTCAGATGGAGAGAGACAAATACCATATGATTTTACTCATATGTAAAATCTAAAACCAAACCAAACAAACAAAATAAAAACAAACTCATAGATACAGACAACAGATTGGTGGTTACCAGAGGGAAAGAGGGTTGAGAGAATGGAGTCAATTGTATGATGAAAGATGGTGACTAGATTTTTGTTGGTGATCATGATGTAGTGCCTACAGATACTGAATTACAATGCTGTACATCTGCAATTTAGATAATGTTTATATCAATTTTACCTCAATTAAAGAAAAAGAAAAAAAAAAAAACACCTCCTAGGCCCAAGCACTAGGCTAAATGCTTGATTCTATAGGCCAGGCATGAGGCTAGGGGTCTGAGACCTGAGAAGCTTGTTGCAGGAAGTCTGAGGATGTGCTTTGAGAAACACTGACTAGAGGATTAGAGAGGCACTTAGCCTGTACCTCTGGTATACAGATTCTCATACCACAAGTCCTGCTTTATTTCCCCTCTACCCACCCCCTGCCACACTCATCAAAGATGATGAGCTCCTTGAAGGCAGAGACAAATATGATGCCCATTTATACTCTTGGATCTTGGCATAATTACTGGTTATAGACGGAAAGAACAGGAATAGTAGTTGAAATGTCAGGATGAATATTAATATGTTGAGGTATTTCTACTTAACACCACAATCATGAAAAAAAAATCTTTATTTAACCAATAGAAATCCCCTACATCATAAAACCCTAAAATAAAGGAGTCTCAATTATTCACATTTTAGTGCTCAGGGTAATTCACTGCTTCCTACCCTTCACCCTACTTTCTGGATATACATCTTTGCTGCTTTGGAAAACAACAACAATATATAAGCAGGTACTTTGTATGTAGGTACTGACGAGATAAAAGAACAAGAAGATTTGGTTCCTGCCCTCCAAGAAATTACAATATGGTATGGGAAATACGATGTGCACACCCACAGGGTTGTCTACAAAACAAGGCAGAGGCACTGAGTGCCAGGAAGGGGAGGGGGGCTGGTATCCAGGATGCCAGTTAGAATTGCCTGGGGATGGAAGAGGTCCTTCCAGCTTTGAGCCAAAGCAGGGATGTGAGTTTATAAACATTTTTTCATTTTTTGTCACTCCAGTGATGTTTCTCCTTTTTCTGGTAACAGCACCTCCTTTTACTTTGGAGGACTCCCCATCTCTTCTGCATGTGGCCTAAGTGGTGTTGGCCTTTCTCTGGACAAGGAGTGGCATCCATTTAGACTAAGCAGACTCTGTTCCCTAAAATTTGGATCTTGAGCCCAGATTTTCTGAGCTAGGAAACCACTGGACCTGATTAATCGATGGCGGGATTGTAAAAATGCTGCACTGGTGCTCCTGTGGCCAGGATCCAGCTGGCCACCCTTCATAGGGCCTGATTCTTTACTCTTTCCTTCTGTTCTTCTAGCAGATTTCTTGCTTATCAAGGTAATGAGAGTTACGATCTGTTGCTTGAAGCTGAAAAATCCTATCTAGTGGGTGCATAGAATGAGAAAGCAGATGTTTTATTCGGAGTACATGCACAGTCTGTGTTTGGCTGGGGTGCAATGTTCTGGTACAGGAAAAGATGGAGATAAGGCTGCATACACAAGGTGAGACAAGGCTTGAACATAAATGCTTAGGGAGGAAATGGGTTCCTTGTTATTGGAGGTATTCTGATATTAGCTAGAAGACCACTTGGTAGGATGTTACCTAGGAGATTCAAGCATTAGATAAAATGACCTTGAAGTTCATCTTCGAAGTTCATCTTCAACCTGAAATTGTTTTTATTTTCATTTTTTTAAAAATTAAATCTTTTTTGTTCAGGTTATTACAGTTGTTCCTCCTTTCCCCGCCCCACAGCTCCCCTCCACCCGGTTCCCACCCCACACTCCGCCCTCACATTCCCCCCCCCCCCCCAGCACTGTCCTCATCGATAGGTGCACTATTTTTGTCCAGTCTCTTCCTGCATCCCCCACACCCCTTGCCCCCCAAGAATGGTCAGTACACTCCCTTTCTATGCCCCTGATTCTATTATACTCACCAGTTTATTCTGTTCATCAGATTATTTATTCACTTGATTTTTAGGTTCACTTGTTGATAGATGTGTATTTGTTGTTCCTAATTTGTATCTTTACCTGTTTCTTCTTCTTCCTCTTCTTAAAGGATACCTTTCAGCATTTCATATAATACTGGTTTGGTGGTGATGAACTCCTTTAGCTTTTCCTTATCTGTGAAGCTCTTTATCTGACTTTCAATTCTTTGCTGGATAAAGTAATCTTGGTTGTAGGTTCTTGGCATTCATCACTTTGAATACTTCTTGCCACTCCCTTCTGGCCTGCAAAGTTTCTGTTGAGAAATCAGCTGAAAGTTGTATGGGTACTCCCTTTTAGGTAACTGACTGTCTTTCTCTTGCTGCTTTTAGGATTCTTTCTTTGTCTTTTGCTCTTGACATTTTAATGATGATGTGTCTTGGTGTGGTCCTCTTTGGATTCCTTTTGTTTGGGGTTCTCTGCGCTTCCTGGACTTGTAAGTCTATTTCTTTCATCAGGTAGGGGAAATTTTCTGTCATTATTTCTTCAAATAGGTTTTCAATATCTTGCTCTCTCTCTTCTTCTGGCACCCCTATAATTCTGATGTTGGTATGCTTGAAGCTGTCCCAGAGGCTCCTTACACTATATTCATATTTTTGGATTCTTTTTTCTTTTTGCTTTTCTGGTTGGGTGATTTTTGCTTCTTCGTATTTCAAATCTTTGACTTGATTCTTGCGATCCTCTAGTCTGCTGTTGGAACTCTGCATATTATCCTTTATTTCAGTCAGTGTATGCTTAATTTCTAGTTGGTCCTTTTTCATAACCTCAAGGGTCTCACTAGATTTCTTGAGGATCTCACTACATTTATCGGCAGTTTCACTAGACTTATTGAGGGTCTTACTAAATTTATTGGCGGTTTCTAGAAAGTTCTTGAAAAACCTTAAAAGTGTGGTTTTGAACTCTATATTTAATCGTTTGCTTTCCTCCATTTCTGTCATTTGTGACATTTCTTTGTCTCATTTTTTATGCTTCCCTGTGTTGATAGAGTGGCTTTGTGTGCTAGGTGTCCTATAGGGCCCAGTGGCTCAGCCTCCCCAATTACCTGGGTGTACCCCTTTTTGGGCTTTGTGCACAGTCTTGTTGTAGTTAAGCCTTGATTGTTATAGGTATCACTGGGAGGAATTGACCTCTAGGCCAATTGGCTGTGAGAGTCAGCTGTGTCTACGGTGGGAGAACTTCTGTGCTGAAGACACCCTTATGAGGCAAGACTTGCTTCAGTGGGGCTTTGGTGCTCACTGAGTCTGCCCCCTGAGTGTGTCCCTTATGGATCTGAGGAGTTGTAATTGGATGGTCCCACTCTGACCACTGGATACACTGGCTCTTGGATCTAAGGAGGTGCTAATTTAGCCTCTGCCTAAGGCTATCCAGCAGGAGCTATGAGGAGATCTGCAGATTCCCCTTCCTTGTTTGGGGTTTGGAGGTGCCCAAATGAGGCCCAGCTGTGAAGCAATGCAAGCTGCTGTGGGGCCTTGGGCCTTCTTTTGGAAGTTCTGGGTCTGTCTGGCCCAGCTGTAGGTTGTTAGGTAATTTTCAGATTGCAAAGGGCCAGGGCATTCATAAGCAAAAGCCTCTGTGCACAGCTTGGGTGGGGTGGGGTCTCAGGGAATTAACAGGGTGGAGCAAGCAGCTATGGCTGATCCTCAGCCCTGCTCTAAGAGGCCCTGAGTCTCAGTGTCCTGGTAATCGCTGCAAGCACCTTTGAGAGAAAGCCACCCTCGAGTTCTGAGTTCTGCCTGCTGCCAGACAGTCCAGTTTTTCCCCGTATGAGTCTGGGTCCCCATACACTCACCTGGAACTGGAGCTCAGAGCAGTCGGGGGCTTATGATTCCCTCCCGATTCAAAAAGACAGCTGTGTCCTCAGTTGTCAGCCCTTTCCGCATGTGCTTCCGTACGTCTGCACTTTAATTCCGCACTTCAATTCTGCACTTCCTCTGAGTCTCAGTGTGCTTTTCCCTTTCCTTCTAGTTGTAGAATTTCCACTCAGCCAGCCTTCCTGTGGTTCTGGATGATGTCCGTTTTGTCTTTTAGTTGTATTTTTGAATTTGTTGTGGGAGGCAGCAATTTCTGGTGTTTACCTATGCCGCCATCTTGGTTTCTCTCAACCTGAAATTCTAAAACTCTTGCTAGTTATCTATTGGCAGTGACTAAGCCCCATAACTTATATGCTGCAACCCAGCACAGTCACAACACATAGTGATGTAGGATGAACAGATGTGAGTTATCCCAGGACTGTCCATGGTACCTTTAACAGGTACCTCAATTGTTATAGAATCTCAGCTCTAAACATGTAAACTACACCACAGGATTTGGCCTAGTACACATCTACTTGGAGAAATAGAATTTTGCTTTCCCTACACAAGGCAATAATTTGTAAGCCATATGCATTGCAAATGGCTTTTAAAGCAGCAGTCACTGTAATAAAAAAATTTAACTTATGGGAAATTTCAACCATGTTTCTGCATAGTCCTTTCATTCCCAGTGGGGTTTGGCTGGGGTCTTGGGGAAGAAGGAAAATTTCGTAGTCATAGTTATTTAAAACGGAGCTGTTAGAGTATAGTCATGAATGAGGTTGGGGTGAGAAGCAGGAAATAGCATGATGAATTTATGATTGATTTCAATGCCTTCAATTCCCAAAGAGTGTTTTAAAATATTTTTGTTTTTACTGGATATCAACTTACCTATCCACAAAGATTGTTGTTGTATGCTCCTGGACTGAGAAAGAAAAACTTTGCCAGAGCCTATTTTGGACCATTAAGGCTCCTAATGATGGGTTACATTTACACACTGCAATTTACAATCACCTGCCCAAGATGATCAGGAGCAAACAAATTTTTGTTTGTTTATTTCAGCACATTGATGAGTACATATGCAAAAACTTAATATCTTAAGTTTCTGAGTCAAGATGGCCTGTCAAAGGCGTAGCATTTTGCTGTGTGCTAAAGGTGGCACCACGTTAAAATTTGGTGGGATGTCTTACAAATGACATGGCTTCTTCTGGAACCTATTGAACATGTAAAAATGACACTAGTCAATATTTATTCAATGAACATTTATTGAGCACATATCTTACGCTGGATTAATAAATAAACATGGCCCCCCTTTGTTGAACAACTTAATCCTGCTGGAGAGACCAATACATTAGGCAACTAATTATAAGTACAGGTGGTTAGAAATGCATATGTGGAGTCTGAGAAACAATTATTATTAATCATTCTTTTTGCTTAGTGCAAAGATGGGTGCTCTGATGATTTATAATAGGAACTGAAATTGTGTAGAATTCACAGAGAGGTGGGCAAGAATATTGTAAACAGAAGGGATAATATGAGCAAAGGGTTGGAGGCAAAACCATGTATAACTTCTTTAGGGGATGATAGGTAATCTAGAGCCTTGCTACTCCGAGTATAGTCCCCAGAAAAGAGCATTGTCATCACCTGGGGATTTTGTTAAAATGCAGGTCCTTATTTAGTACATCTGGGGAGGGGCCTACGATTCTGCATTTTTTCCCCTGCATTTCTTACAAGTTCCCAGGTGATGCTGATGCCGCTGGTTCACACACACATTCTAAATGACAAGGAATTAGAGCATCTGAGCAGGTGTTGTGGAATGACAGACCCAGACTGTGACCATTGTCCATGCTGAGGAATGTGGAGCTGATCCTACAGGCAATGCCTTTGGGGTGAGGACACTTGAGTTCTACTTTACCTTTGTAATTCTCTCCCTTTATCCAGAGACATCATTTCATAGGACTGGTAATTATTGTCACTCACACAGAACTATTTTGAATTCCCTAGCTAAGAGGTATTATTGAATGGGCATGAATATGCCGTGCTTAAGAGAAACCCATGAAGTGTCAATATTCAAAGCAGATGGCCTGTGTCCTTGTACACTTGATACAGTGCCCAAACCTGCTGGAACATTTGTTCACTCAATTATTCAACCCTGTGCCTAGCTCTATATGTAAGTACTGAGGCCTTGGAAGGCGGTTGGTGGTGAGATGGCAAGGAGGGAAAAGGGACCATTTTGACCTGCAGTTGAACCAGACTTGGAAAGCAGCTTCCTTTAACTTGATAACTCTGAGACAGAGCAAAAGAAAAAGCAGGATCTGGGTTATATGTAGGATTTGAATAATTGTAGGACAGGAGTTCAATATAGGGGATTGATGAAGTGTCACTGAAATGTGGATAGATGAGGTACATAGTTATGGTCAAACCACAGTCTAAATGTGTACTTTCTGAGCAGTCTTCAAAGCATTACCAGAGGTCATCCAGATAAGACCTAATGTGAACAAGACATGGCCCAACAGACCATTTCAGAAGAATAACAAAATGTTAGCTTGACCCATACATGGCACAATTTACAATGGTAATAATACCTAGATAGATAAGAGTTTATTATTATTATTATTATTATTATTATTATTATTATTATTTTACCCATCACTTCACTCACACAAAAGAGAACAGGAATAAAGGCTAAAATCTTTTACCTTATGAGAGTCCTCCCATTTACTTATTGGACCAGGTACTTTTCATACGATATTTAGCAATTCTCGAAAAGCCTAATGATCACCTGCCATTACTAATATTTTACGATTAAATAAGTTGAGACTCAGAAAAGTAAAGTAACTTGGAAAGAAATTTTAATGAGAAGAATAAGTACCATCTTGAATCCCCATCCAGGTTTTTATCCCTGTAGGAAAAGGTTAGACTTGGTAGTGTCTGAAGTGTCTTAAATCCAAAGGAAGATGTGTTCAGCCCTCTAGGAATGGAGAATTCTTTGTTAGAGAAGGTTACACAAAAGGATTGGAAATGGCTCATTAAACTCTCATTAAAAATCTGGAAAATTTAAGCTGAATCAAAAATCTTGAGCCTTAGACTAAAGTCTTCCCTTTACTGGGATGGTTCTAAATAGATGTTTAGAGAAGAGTAAATTAAGCCCCTGTCACAGAGTATTCTATTTTATTTGGAAAAGGTTTGATGGTCCATTGGGAAGTGGTCCATAGGGGTGTGGTCCATAGGATTATAATCCTAAGGGTTATCTCTGGAGCTGGGAGAAGGCGAAGATATAGTGTAGCCTGGTAAAGAAAAACAAATAAACCAACAGAAATAGCTACAGAGCAAATAGACTTGAGTTTTTAATTTTCACTTCTACCACTTAGTACCAAGTGAGCATGAACAAGTTATTTAAACTCTCTGAGAATCAATTTCCCCAGCTACAAAATGAGACTAATAATATCTACAGTTCATGGGGGACACATGAGACGATGTCTATGTAAAGAGCCTAGTTCCTCCCAGATGCCTAGAACATGGTACTACAGTGAAAGATTATTTATCTAGGAGTTCAAACTTTGAAGTAGGAAACAATGAAATTATGAAGTGGTTCTAAAAGGATTTTAAAAACAATAATCTATTAAAAAATAAAAGCTCTATAATAACTGAATGAAGAACCATTTGTTATAAACATTTGGTTAAGGCGATGGTGAAGTGATGGAAAATTGATCTATGAAATGCACACAGCAGATGATACACTGATGTCATGGAGACTCTGGCTACTTACATGAGAGCAGGTCCTTGCTGACTAATCTATTTTGATGGGTAACACCTGTTTTATATTATTATTATTTTGCATCCTCTCTCGAGGACATGCTTAAAGAGAGGGAGAGAGAGAGGGAGAGAGAGAGAGAGAGGGAGAGGGAGAGAGAGAGAGAGAGAGAGAGAGAGAGAGAGAGAGAGAGAGAGAGAGACATTGATGTGAGAGAGAAACATCCATCAGTTGCCTTTTGTATGCATTCCAACTAGGGACTGAACCCGAAATCCAGGTATATACCCTGACCAGGAATTGAGCTTGCAACCTTTTGGTGCATAGGATCACACTCAACCAACAGCCATTCTGGCTGGGTGTGTAACAGCTGTTTTAAAGCTTTAAAGTACTAATGGGCAAGCATGAATAAGAAATGAATTTGCATTTGCTCCACAACATATGGATGCAGGAAATCTCACTTATTTAATTTTTCTAAATCAAATTACATTTGGCTTGTTGGCACTTACCTCCCAGGGCTGGTAATTTGACCAATATCAGTTGTCCAGGGTGAGCTTCTCCACATCCCTTGATTTGTAGAAGGCCTCTCTACCTGTTATGGACTGAATGTCTGTGTTTACCCAAAATTTATATGTTGCTATCCTAATCCTCAAGGTGTTGGTATTAGGAAGATGGGACTTTCATGAATATGATTACTATCCTTGTAGAACAGACCCCAGAATGCTCTCTCATCCCTTCTGTCATGTGAGGACACAGCAAGAAGAACCAGGAAGGGGACCCCACCAGACACTGAATCTACCAGCATCTTGATCTTGGATTTCCCAGCCACAAGAGCTATGAGAAATACGTTTCTGTTGTTTATACTCAGTCTATGGTATTCTGTTATAGCAGCCTACACAGACTAAGACACTACTCAAAGTGTGGTCCTCAGAAGCTTGTTAGTAATACTAGAATCTTGGATCTCACCACAGACCTAATGAATTAGAATTTGTTATTTTTTTTCTTTATTAATCCTCACCCGAGGATATTTTTTCCATTGATTTTTAGAGAGAGAGAGAGTGGGAGGGAGGGGGAGAGACAGAGAGAGAAACATTGATGCGAGAGAGAGGCACCGATTAGTTGCCTCCCACACATGCCTGTTTAGGGCAGGGGATTGAGCCTACAACCTAGATACGTGCCCTTGACTAGAATCGAACCCAGGACCCTTCAGTCTGTGGGCTGACGCTCTATCCATTGAGCAAAACCGGCTAGGGCTAGAATTTGCATTTTAATAAGAGACTCGGGCAATTCATATGCACATTGTAGTTTGGGAGTTACTGGTGTAAGAGACTTGGAGGCCTATACAGTCCTGAAAATGTAAGGAGGGCCATTGATCTTCAGATGTTCATGATGATGGCTGAAATAATTATTGTCCAGTCTTTTGAGGTTGATTAGGAGATAGGCGTTTCCACTTCCTCTGGGCTTGTATTGCTCCATCAGTGGAACCTGTGTGGGCAGGTCCATGCTACTCTCAAAGCACCACCATCCATTTCCCACCCTCTGGGAACCATCACACCCTATACCAGCGGTTCTCAACCTGTGGGTTGCGACCCCTTTGGGGATCGAACGACCCTTTCACAGGGGTCGCCTAAGACCATCGGAAAACACATATATAATTACATATTGTTTTTGTGATTAATCACTATGCTTTAATTATGTTCAATTTGTAACAATGAAATTGGGGGTCACCACAGCATGAGGAACTGTATTAAAGGGTCGCGGCATTAGGAAGGTTGAGAACCACTGCCCTAGACATTCAGGCCCCACTATCTCCTCCCACATCACTATTCCTGTTCCTCAGGAGGGAAGGCAGGAGGGAGTGCCTAGGTGGGGCCCTACCCAGGCTGGCTTCTCAGCAACCTGCCAGACACTTTTTTCTGCTGTGAAATGGGTCTCTGGTGTAGTTGGCTGGTGACTTCCCTTAGGAGGAAAGACACATGAACCAGAGCCAGAGGCTCCTCCACAACATGGGGAAACACTAGAGGAAGTCAGTCCTGACTCAGGTTCAAGCTGGACCAGCGAGGGGGTGTGGCTGTGTTTTGTTCTATGAAATAATCCAGATGTGGGTGGGCCACTAAAAATCTTTCTCGAGGCAATGAGTGCTTCCTGAATCAACATCAAGACAGGCTCTCTAACACAGGGTTTCAGTTCATTTGGATGCTCTTCTCCCACAACAAAAATTTAAGAATTTCCAGGACATTTTAATAATTGTGACATGGCAACAGAAAGTTTGGAATTACGGTGATTCAGGAAATTCAAAATGCGAGACTTTTTCGGGGGGTAGGTAATTGATGTTTTGGGAAAAATAATTTGATCAGAACCCCTAAGCCACTTTTATTGTAATTGAAAATAACAAAACAGATGCTGTCACCATAGTATTTAACTGACTAAGCTTTTGGGAATTCATTTATTGTTACGAGGTAGCACATCTTAAAGGAAAGAAAAAAAATCACTACAAAAGTTTAGCATGAAATAAGTTTCAAGATAAATATTCATTAAGTTCCAGGTTTTATTATATTTTTGCAAATAAAAGTGAGATCTTAAAAACCAGCTTGATCCAGATCTCAGGTGAATTGTGCCCAGATTTGCCCTGGTCTAATCTCTCCTGACCTTTTGTTCCTATAATTAGAATCATTGCCTACATCACTGTTAGCTAAGAGACCTAATATTTAGATAGAACTGTTTTAAAATTACTATTAAATTGGGTGCAGCCAAGTTCTCATGTGAGCTCATAAGTCTTCAGATGCAGGGTGAAGGCTGTTTCTCATTTAAACATTGTCAAAGTAAGAAGGATGATTCGATTGCTTCTGAGTTTTGCATACGTCAGCATAGTAGAAGCTTAGTCATGCAAATCCCTATTACTGAGCATGTCCCTAGCCCAGAAATACAGAGCTGTGTTTCCATATTTTATCTGTGTTTGTAGTTGAAAGCATGCCTTCTATTGTGTTTTTAAAGAACAGATGTCAGGACAATGTTTAAAGTACATAACCCAAGTATTGAAAAATGTTTGTTCTGCTTAAAAAAAAAAAAAAAAGAGAAAGAATCCACCATAATGAATGCAGTCTGCCAGTTTGTATTTTCAAGGAATATTTTAACTGTTGAGGGACTTTCCAGCTCCTACCCTTTAAAAATTGCCGCCAAACCGCCAAAGAAGGCCAAAGCCATCTTGAACTAACAGTCTCTTTTGTAGACACACCAAGACAGCAATAGATGTCAACTTTTCAAGGATTGAAACTCTCTTGAAATTTCAGGGCTCTGTGCCACGTTCTCATTTATTGAACCAACAACACATGAGGGAAGCAGTAATGGACACACTTTCTCTGAAGACCTAGATGGCAATGAACCAGAGGCACGCTAGTGCTCAGGAAAGAACAGTTATAGGGGCTGTGAGGGTTAGAGGAGAGATGAATGCAGAGGATGCACCACTTCTCTGGGGGAATGGTAGTTGCCTTGGCAGGAACTGAATGAGTAATGGATGGGACAGATGGTCCAGGGTCAGGAATCAAGTTCAATTCTGTGTAGGGTGGTGATGAAGGGCACTCAGACAAGGCAGCAAAGCGGTGGGCAGAGCATACCCAACAGGAGGGCATATAAAGGTCACAGCCTATTTGCTCATACCAACAAGCATTGGCAGCCATTTGTCTGAATGTCATGTATGGTAAGATTGGGCCAGTTCCCAGTAAGGAAAAGTAAGGTTCCCCATCTTGTCTCACAAGGTAAGAGTTTGGGGGTGGAGGGAGATAACAGGCAGGTAACTGCAGTAAAAAGCATGGGGCTGGAATAGACTTTTGAGATTGACTAGAACAGTTTAAAAAGTAGTTTGTTAAATGTCCCAGGGCTTCAGCTCGTCATCTGTAAATCAAAAGTTTTCATTAGAAGGGAATCATATTGCTAATGTAGCCGTAGGACCCAGAGTCAAACCCAGGTCACTCCACTCCACTATGTCCACATTTTATCACTCTTAAGACTATTTTTGCAATTAGTACTCACAGTAATAGGAGCCTGGAAGTCAGACAAGATGTGGTCTATAAAGAAGCAACATTATAATGATTTTAGAAAGAGACTCTAAACTCTACTTTCCAATTTATCTGGGTATTGAGTGGGTGTCAGGTGTGGGAGAAAAATTACAAGAAGGAGCAAACCAAAGTTTGGTGCTGGAACCAGGCACCTGTGCCCTTAATTATTCTTTGATAAGCAGTATCTGCGGATGAGGATATTAGTATGGAATTCCTCTGTCCAGACAAATAATGTGCCAAGGTCTTCGGGCACTTCTCACAGTTCTTTACACACAACTTTTTTGTTTTGTTTCTGTTGGTAGTGGATTCATGCACGTGATTTCAAGGGCATCCAAATGAATCACTGTCCTGGTAGAGATTTGTTTCAGGAGCAAGCTTCATAGGGGCAGGAGGTGTGCAGGGCCAGAAATGAATGGGCAGTGAGAAATACACCTGGTCGTGCAGCACGGCCATTTTTTTTTCTGTGTTGTCTTCTCTAGACCATTCACTCATTCAGCAAGAATGTGTAAGATCAGCAATCTCTGGAGCGCTTCCCAGCTCTACTGCAAGTGATGGGGCATTCAAGGTACATCCCTGCCCTTAAGAAACTTATGCTCTATAGAGAATCCAAACCATGCATTTGAAGTACTTGAGAGATAATTACAAGGTAGCTCACAATTTCTCCTCCTTTGAAGTAAAAGATCAAAGGGGCTGTGTTACAGTGTGCCATCACGTTGGAGCCTGTATGGATTGCCCAAGTGCTCCGGAGGCATTTAGACTGGAGGTGAAGAGGGGCCAGGACTAGGTTTTAGTGACTCGACTTTCCACTTCCTCCCCTGGGTCTGTTTCCTCAGCATGAGCCTGGGAATTAGAGTTCTGGCTCTGACTCACCAGGATGTTGTAAAGATGGGGAGACATGGTCTGTCCTGCACTTTCCGCCCTTTGACAGAAAGGCTCTTCTAGAGATGAATAGAGGGTGTTAGTGCTGAAGATAGCAGTTTCGATTTGCATTTCCGTGTGCTAGACAACCTAATCCACCCTGTCTAAACATGGAAATCCCATAACTCTGCCCGACTCATCACTCCATTAATCCACTTAACCCCTGGCCAATGTATAATCTAAATATTTAATCTTGTCTATTTGTTATCTGTGTTTATTCCATGTTAATTCATGGTCTGAATCTCTCTCTGTTTATCCGCATTGGTGGAATCTAACTTCAGCTAGGAGTATTGCAAGGAGGGGAGGGAGAGTGTCTTATCTATTTCTTCCTTTCCTGGCACCTAGTGCTGAACTTGGGCACATAGTAGGTGTTTATCAATTGTTTGATATTAAAGGGCAAGAAGCTTTCAGGGCAATTGTTCTTTCTTTTCTTTTCTTTTCTTTTCTTTTCTTTTCTTTTCTTTTCTTTCCTTTTCTTTTCTTTTCTTTTCTTTTCTTTTCTTTTCTTTTCCTTTCCTTTCTTTTCCCTTCCTTCCTTCCTTCCTTCCTTCCTTCCTTCCTTCCTTCCTTCCTTCCTTCCTTCCTTCCTTCCTTCCTTTCTCTCTCTCTCTCTCTCTCTCTCTCTCTCTCTCTCTCTCTCTCTCTCTCTTTCTTTCTTTCTTTCTTTCTTTCTTTCTTTTGTCATCTGCAAAGGGATCTTTTATTATTGCCATGGAAGAATCTTACAGTTTCAAATGCTCACCATAGTGCCTGGCACTTAGTGAGTATGCAGTGAGAAAGCTGGATGAGTGATCTTTGGTCCTACTATGGGAGCAGCAGAATATGAAGATGGAGGACTGCTCTAGAAGGCAGGGGCCTTGGAGTCCGTTTTCGGTTTTGCAGAGGCTGGTGTATGAAGTTGGTCCTCTAGGCACCAGTTTTCTCATCTGTCGCATGGACAGGTGACATTTGGTGAACTTGGAACTGCTCCGACGCTAACGCCTTCCTAGCAGCATGTCTGGGAGTCACGGTATAAAGGTAGGAGTCATGAGGAGTCACCACCTGTTGGAATGAGCATTTCTTCCCCCTGTTGGCACTCAGAGATCAGGGGACTGGGCAGGAAAACGGGGTGCCTGTTCTGTTCTCAGCCTCCTCCTCACTGTCTGTCCTTCACAGTCTGGGCTCAGGACTCCAGACATCTGCTCATTCCATCTGTATCAGGTAATGTTTATCCATTGCCCCTGGATGCCCGAGCCTGGAGTCACCTGGGGGAGGCCATGTGCAGAGGGGACTGGAATGGGTCTTGATTACAACAAAGCTTCCATGTGGACTGTGGGAGGTAGAAGGAGAATGAAGGAGATTCTAATTTATTGCTCAGTCATGTTTATTTTCACTCTGGGCTGGTTCAGGGCATTTTTCTTAATGTATTAGGGTCACAATTCTACCAACTTTAAGGATGCTTGAAAGCAGTGAGTGAGTGAGAGAGAGAGGGAGAGGAAAAAAGAGAGGTCCTCTTATTTTCTTATATTTTTTCAGGACAATTTTTTTATTTTTTAAATAATTAGACCTTCTAGCTAAATTGATTTCCTCCTCACAGATCACTACACCTGTCACTATCTAATCATGATTATTTTAATTTGTCTAGAGAAAAAATTAGGAACTGATGTAGCTATTTTTTTTCCCCCTTTGGTGCCCTTGACCCGATTCACACCCAGGACCCTTCGGTCCGCAGGCAGGCTGATGCTCTATCCACTGAGCTAGGGCTGATGTAGCTATTTTTATGTATTTTTATTTTTTTAATTGTCTTTATGATGTAGCTATTTTTAAAAGGCTTCCTCACTCTGGCCAGTATGGCTCAGTTGGTTAAGCGTCGTCCATGCACCAAAAGGTTGCTGGTTCAATTCCCAGTGAGGGCATAGGCCCAGGTTGTGGGCTGGATTCCTGGTCAGGGCACATGTGGGAGGCAACTGATCAATGTTTCTCTGTTACATAGATGTGTTTTTTTCTCACTCTCTCTCCCAACCTCCCTTCCTCTCTCTCCAAATATCAGTAAAAATATTAAAAAAATAAAAAGCTTCCTTTTTTTTTTTTTTTCCCCTCCAGGAATCTACATGACTGGGTCCTTAAGAATAATAGCACTACCTACTATTTATTAAGCACTGCACCAGGCCTCATGTCAAGTAGTTTACTTAACTTGAAATGGGAAATATCTCCATTTTACAGATGAGGAAATTAAGGTTCAGAGGAGTTAATTGGAATTAAAACAGGTTTGCTGGATTTGTTCCTCTCCTGAAAATTGAGTCCTCAGAAAATGGGATTTAAAGCATATTTTGTAGAGCCAAAGGCAGAGTGAAATGTGCCTGAGCTTAAAGAGGCAAAATTGGCAGGCAAATTAGGGCTCTGTGCTCTTAGGAACAGAGCAGCAAGAAGGAGGAGAAGGCTGTCTGCAATGAAGGGGAGTTAATGCTCCACTCTCTTTCCCTCCGATGCCTAGTGGTTACTAGAGTCAACTCAGGTTTTGGCAAACAATTGTTACTGCTGTTGCTGCCTTTTGCATCTTTCAACGTTGGAAAACTTACCCTCCGGGTGCAACTTTTGATAGTGTTTTAGTTCATTTACCCACGTGTTAGACCCTGTGTTAGGGACGGTAATTGCAAAGGTGAGTAAGGTGTACTCCTTATCATCCAGCGGTTCAGTTTAGTTCCTCAAGGTTTCTCAGCACCTGGCTGAATTGAGAACAAGGTGCCCAGTCATGGATGTGGGTCCCCTGGTCCTAAGTGAATCTTAAGTTACATGAGAACCATAGTCCAGTTCTCTTCCTAAGCACAGAGTTCTGCAATGACCCCCGTGAACTAAGTGAGTGATTTCAAGTGGTCTGCCCAGTGCAAACTCCTCAGAGGCACCGGTGGGGTTACTGCAGAGCAATGATTAACTTTCTGAATATGTGTCCCATTCAGTGGTCATTTAATAGTAACTTGTTCTGACAGCCCATGACAATGTTTTCTGTGTTAAATTTATGCTCTTGCAGAAAGAACAATGTCTGCCAAACTATCAAGGCATTGCCAGGGTGGTACTTACTTTTAAAAATCACGTTTTGATGGTCGCGGAAAAGATGTCAAAGTTTTCTAAGTCTTGAACTGTTTTCCTGATTTTTTTGTTTGTTACTGATCTTTTCCATCTGACTCCTTGGAAATAGCAAAAGGAGGAAAAGGATGTTAGGATAGCAATTTTAGGGTGATAGAGATGTGGCTACATGTAAAGCCAGTGAACATATGGACTCTTAAATAGAAATGATTCCGAAACATTGGCCAAAATATTTCCTGTTATTTGTAGTAGTATGCTTTATTTTTCAAAGTTGAATTTTATCAAGAAAGGTGAAGATTGCCCTAACCAGTTTGGCTCAGTGGATAGAGCATCGGCCTGCGGACTCAAAGGTCCCGGGTTCGATTCGGTCAAGGGCATGTACCTTGGTTGCGGGCACATACCCAGCAGGGGATGTGCAGGAGGCAGCTGATCAATGTTTCTCTCTCATCAATGTTTCTAACTCTCTATTCCTCTCCCTTCCTCTCTGTAAAAAATCAATAAAATATATTTAAAAAAAAAGAAGGGTGAAGATGATTTAACTTTTGGTTAAAGAACATATGATAGATAGTGTTTCATTATCCCTATATATAAACTTGTAGAGAATGGTTTACTATGGGTGGTATTAAAAACTATGGGTGGTTCTGCCTGGCCAGTGTGGCTCAGTGGTTGAGCATTGACTCAGGAACCAAGATACCCAGTCAGGGCACATGCCCAAGTTGAGGGCCCGATCCCCAGTGTGGGGGCTGCAGGAGGCAGCCGATCCATGGTGTGTCTCTCTCATCAATGTTTCCCTCTGTCCCTCTCCCTTCCTCTCTCTAAAAATAAATGAAAACATATTTAAAACAAAACAAAACTGGTTCTACAATGGGAATAAAAAAACAAAGGGGACAACTATAATACTTTTAACAATAAAGATATATTAAAAAAATAAAATAAAAACTGGTTCTAAGATATTGGTGGGAAATTTATTTGGACTAGATTTAGATGTTTATTTCGATTTTGTGTCTATGGGGATAGTTCGGAGGGACACTTGGCCAAAGGAAACTGACCTATATTTCTTCCTGCAGAGACTCCTCAGCAATAACAGGGCAGTGACCTAATGAGAGTGCCAGACATGGTAGGTTCTTGAGAAATTATTAAATAATTGTTTGGTTGAATGACACATTTTCCCCCTCCCTCTGTCCATTGATGAGAGCAGGTCTAGGTAGAGATTAGTTTCTGTGAATGAAAGTCTCACTGTACTTTTGAAAGCTCGGGCCCTATCCCCCCCCCCCCCCTTTTTTTTCTTTTTTATGTTCTTTCTTTGAAGTGCAGAAAGAATTTTTTTAAAATTACATTTTACATTCAATATTATTTTGTATCAGTGTCAGGTATACAACATAGTGGTTAGACAATCATATACTTATCTCTGGGCTTATTTAAAGATGGCTGAGTCTCACTCTGGGAAACAAAAATGTGCAGGTACATGTCAAAGCTTGTAACTTTGGTATACCCATCAACCCAGTAATTTTGCCTCTAGAATTTATCTTAAGAATAGATTGTGCCCTGGCCCGTGCAGCTCAGGTTGAGTGTTGTCCCTAGCACCAAAAGATCGCTGGTTCGATTCCCAGTCAGGGCACACACCCAGGTTGCAGGGTTTGATCCCTGGGCTGGGTACATGCAGGAGGCAACCAATTGATGTTTCTCTCTTACATCAATGTCCCTCTCACTCTCCCTTCCTCCTTCTAAAAATCAATAAAATTAAAAAAAAGAAAACAGCACGAAAAAACATTTAATGAGAGTCTCCTTTTAAATGAAAGCTCAAACAACTTTATAGTATCCACCTGCAGCTAAATTTGATTGTAACTCAAGTGGTGTAACATGTAGAGGGAAGCTGTTTGACCTTGGGGACTCTATCTTTTCTAAAATCCAGAGTTTAGTCTTGATTTCAAACAAAAAATGTTACCTAGAAACAATTTTTCCTGCTTACATTTCTGGAAAGCACCCAGGAATGAACTCAGCTCCAATCAGGCAGGCAAATGAGCATGCACAGCAACTCTCATGATTTTATCAAATGCAAATGTGATGTATGTAATATGACAAATGCTAACGGGGAGGCGCAGAAGAAACTTTGTTGTAACAAATGTGCTATTTAATTCCTTTATCTTCAAGGCATGAAATAGCAATCTTCCCAAGCATTTCTAAACAGAGAGCTTTTCCCGAGTCTACTATGTGATTCTGATGTTAGGTTTCCATGAAAAAATATTTTAGCAAGTGTCAACTGCTAAGCTAGCATTAATGGAACCTCTGACCTCTTTTGTTTCTCTCAGTGGGGGCTGCTGGGGGTGATTATACCCCATGCCCACACCTCACTCTGGCTGAGATTAGTTGTGGTTATTGATTAGCTAGCTGGACTAGAAGAATAATGGGTTGTGCACTGATGAACAGCTAATATTTTCGCAGCACTTTTGCTTTCACGTAGATTATTACACGCAATCTTTTTTTCTAACCTTATGAATATTACTATTTAGAACGGAAAAAGATGACTTAGCCCTATATGGAAACCTATAAGTGACATAGCTGAGATTTGAACCCAAGTCTCTGACACCAAATCCTATTCTTTCCCACAACTTTCTGCTGGTTGGAGTCTCGTGAGGGACAAAGTGCTACATAATACTTGGTCAGCAATTTCCTGGATTAAGTTGGTGTATTAGTTTTATAGGTTAAACAATAATCTAATAGAGATTTATTTTACATTACATATTTTAAAATATTTTAGATGTTTTTCAAATATTTATTTCTCTTTTTTCTTGTTTGCTCAGTCCCTCCACCCCCCTCAAATATTTATTTTACACTAGCTCTAAAGATAAATATTATGTGATATTACTTTACAACATGAACAAAGTTTTTAATTTATAGCATCCCTACAAATAATTGCAAACATTCTCACTGGAGTGAACTTTTAATTCCTTTTGCAACTTGAGAATCTGAAATTGGATAAATAGTTAAGATTCTAATGGCAGACAATGGAAATAGAAAACATGACCCTGAGTACCTACTTCTGTGTGAACAATTATCTCTTTGGCAGACTTACAATAGATTTTCTGTGATGAGCCAATCAGTTTGGATGCAGATTTAGCAAGTGGCAAGTTAGGGGTTACACTTGGAGTTCTTGAGAAAATTTGACATCATTAATGTTAACATCCTTTTATGAAATGGATGCCTTTAGGGAATGGGCACATATTATCTTACTGCTCTCAAAATTACCTTTGAGGGTTAGGCATTCCATTTGTATCACTTATTGCCATCATTATGACTAATGACGGTGTTAAGGAGAAACTGAGGCCTGCACTCAGATGAGGTATCTGGGGCCACAAAGGTAGAGAAGGCTCTTGGCACATCCTCTCTCTGCATGAGGGTGGGTAGGCCCTAGGTGGGCGATAACTTAAGCACTTAAGTCTTAGGAGTCAAAGACAGACTAGAGTAATGGCCCTCAAATTTTATGAGGGTGAGGACCCCTTGTTAATATGAAAGAATTTAATGAGCCTTGTGTGATAATTGTTATACTTTTAATTATCTTGTTGCTGGAAACTACTGGGTATGAGCATGAATTTGCAACCTTGTGATTACCTCCTGGGAACAGTGGCCCACAGGGTAGGAAGGAGCCGCTGAAGAGGAGCAAGGAACCCTGAAGTTTGAGGGCCTTACCTGGACATTAACACTTCAAAATTCTTGCTTTCAATGGCCTCTCTTTGCTTTTCCTATACTCTTTGCTCTGAGAGTCTGGGATTAGAACTATGAGAGTGAGTTTTCTAAGCAAATCTCCTATTTTGTGCGTCTGAAGCTAACCTCCAAGCAAACTCCAGTGGGTCCATCACACTAAATATTCTTGTTCTTGGTTTAGTTCCTGGTGAGACACTTTTTTGCTCAATCTCCCCCTGCCCTAATTCTCTACCCTGCCTCCCCCGCCCCTGCCAGAACTGTCTGCCTGCTATCTATGAGTCTGTCTCTATTTTGCTTATTAGTTCATTAAATTCCATATATGAATGAAATCATATGGTACTTGTCTTTCTCTGACTGAATTATTTCATTTAGCATAATGTTCTCTAGGTCCATCCATGCTGTCACAAAGGATACAATTTTCTGCCTTTTTATGGCCAAGTAGTATTCCATTGTGTAAATTACCACAGCTGTTTTATCCACTCATCTGCTGATGGACACTTCGGCTGCTTCCAAATCTTGGCTATTGTAAATAATGCTGCAATGAACATTGGGATGCATATGTTCCTTTGAATCAGTGTTTTGGGTTTCTTCAGAAAAATTCCCAGAAGTGGAATCACTGGGTAGTTCAGGAAATTGCTGACCAAATATTATGTAGTACTTTGAGGTAACCCCATACTGTTTTCCAAAGTGATTGCACTAATCTGTATTCCCACCAACACTGCACAAGGGTTATGTTTTCTCCACATCCTCGCCAGCATTTGTTGTTTCTTGATTTATTGATAATAGCCATTCTGACAGGTGTGAGGGAGACACTGTTAACGATGAACTTGACTCTTTTGTATTAGTGAACATTGAGGTAATGGTTAGGAATCTTGACAAGTTATCTTTTGATATAAATTATGCAGAAATATAAATTAGTTTCCAGACCTAGTGACAAATTCTCCCCCCAACCCTTACCTTGTTTTCTAAATTCCTCAAACCATGTGTAGTATATTTGTATAATAAAAATCAATTTTGCCCTGGCCTGGTAGCCCAGTTGGTTAGAGCATTGTCCCGATATGCCAAGTTTGCAGGTTCGATTCCCAGTCAGGGCACATAAAAGAATCAAACAATGAATGCATAAATAAGTGGAACAAATCTCTCTCTCTCTCTCTCTCTCTCTCTCTCTCTCTCAAATCAATGAACAAATAAAATTTAAAAAATTAAAATGAATTTTAAAGTATACCAACTTTAGTTTCTTTACTTGAAAATCCATTTACTTTTCTTTCTTCCTGCTATTCTACTCCTTGCTGACTAATAGAAGCAAGCATGCTACTAATTATGTTGCTTGTGTAAGACCACAGTGGCCTGGAGGACTGTGTGCCCTTAGGGAATGCTTGCATCTAATGGGATAAGACTGAAGAACATGTTTGTGGGTTGGTGGATGTTTTGGAAACTGTCTACCAAACTGATCTGGACTGTGTATAAGAACAATAATTTTCCAGGCAGGGCTTTTTGTTGTTATTTCTATTGTTAAGCTCAGTGGTGGCTCAGCATGAGCTCTGCCATGATAAGAGTAGTTGGCAATTGGGATAGAATAGGGGATACGTCACCTCTGCTATCCTGGCTCTGTGGGAGGTTGAGGGTTTGTGGGGCACTAACATGATAATCAGAAGCGAAATTTCGCCCATGTGATATAGATACTCTACCGGAGCTAGACTGGTTTCTCTCTCTCTGAAGGATAAATTAAGCTGTTTATTCTTCTGCTGTTTATTAGCTCTGCCTGACCTGATTTCCATCACCCAGAACATGGAAACTTGGTGTCTTAAGTTCTCTGGCTGAGGAGTCACCATGTCCTGAAATAAACATTGTTTCACACGAGTCTCATTGTGTTTGATTTATAGCACTTCAGAGCAGAGCACTGAGGGAGGGAGAAAGAAATGCCAGTGAGTTTACTCTATAGGCCAACTCCTGTGTTTTCCAGACAGGTCATGGATTTGATTGTCCAGCTGTCCAGTTTCTTTAGGAAAAATACTTCTAATCTCAAGAGAAGGCTTCCCAATGTCTGACACTAGTATCTAACTTGAGTCATAACTGCTATTCACTGACATAACTAACCTGAGTGTGTCTGTAGGTCGCAGGGGCGGGTGGATGTAGAGGAAATCCTGCCAGCTCAGCTTACTTGCCTCACAGCCAAGGTTACCACTTCACCTGCAGGATACCAGGAGGTAGCAACTTGAAGATCCCTTGGGCCATTGCGATTCCCCACACTCCTCAGTCTCTGGATTTGTCCAGAGAACATGGTGCACTCGTGGGAAGGCGTGATGGCTTAGTGGTTAAAGGCACAGCCCTGTTTTAGTCCCAGCGCTGTTACTTACCAGCTCTGTGAACTTGAGCAGTTCACTCTCTCTCTCTGTGCTTCTTTCCTTACCTGTTGCTGAACACTGTCTCCTACCGTTCCAGGTTCCCAGCGATCCTTTCTGTCTCATCAGTCGAGAAATGACCTTGCCTTTCCCTTTGTTTTCTTTAAAGAGCCCCGCAGCAGAGTGGCCAGGGTTCAGATGGTGAGCGGTCTTAGCTTTTGCCCCTCTAGGTCAGCATTGTCCAGCATGGCAGCCGCCAGCCACAGGAGGCTGCTGAGCACTTAAAGCGACGCTCGCTGATACGAGATGCGCTGTAAGTACAAAATGAATGTTGGAATGTCAAGACAGAGCGTGAGAGACATAATGCAAAATACCTTATCCATAGTCATGTTGACTTCATGTTGAAATGATAGGTTTGTTTTAAATATGTTGGGGCAAAGAAAATGTATTTTAAAAATTAATTTCCCCTATTTCTTTAAAAATTTTTTTTAATGTGGCTACTAGAAAAAAATATTGTGGTGGTGAAATATACATAAGATAAAATTTACAATTTTAGACAGTTTGGGGTGTACAGTTCAATAGCATTAAGTCCATTCACATTGTTGCGCACCCATCATCTTTATCTCCACAGCTTTTTCATGTTTCCAAACTGAAACTTTGTACCAATTTAACACGAACACCCCATTTCCCCCTCCTAGTCCCTGGTAACCACTATTCTACTTTATACCTCTCTTTTACTATGTAAGTATTTCTCTCTCTTTTTTTAATGCTTCAAATATTTTTGTTTGCCCAATATCAGTAAACAATTTGGGCATGCACTCTCAATATCTGTATAGCTATGCGTTCTACTCTCAAATTGAATAACCTACCGGTCAGATTAATTTCATTATTTTTACAAAGTAAAGTAGAATAAATACAATGGGAGTCTTACTATTGCTTTCCTGGGCCTCTGTGGATAACCTCATCTCACACACATTCTGGGCTGCAGGTACCTCACTCTGGAGTCAGCAACCTGCTTTTTAAAGTGGGAGAAGGCAAAACCCAAGAGTGTAAGCAATTTGTTCTGCTCTGATTAGTGGTGGGGCAGAATTATTACCAGCTGAAACTATCAGTTTACTTAAACCAAAACCTATGACAGTATCAGAAGTACTGCAAATATTGTATAAGAACTATCCAGAGCTGGGGCTTTTTTCCAGATGAGTATTACACTGGCAAAGTGACAAGATGTTGACAACAAACATTGTTTTCATTATATTTCTCAATGTATACACTCATTTACTATCATTAATAATCATCACGGTATGAAAACTTCCAGGCCGGTAACGTTACAAACAATACGACCCCGAAGATTTTCCTTCAGGTTGTGTTTGATGGCGAATGTACAAACTGTGGGCCTCATGGTGGGATCCAGGCATGTGGGTTGCTTGCAAGACATTGGACACATAATTCCCACACAGAAGAAAATGATTCAAACCTCTGTATGTCTGTCTATCTGACATTCATTTTTTGTGCTTAAAAAAAAAAAAAAAAAAAAAAGACATGACTCACCCGGGCACTTTTCCTGATTTCAGAAGTTTCTAGATGTGCCCTCAGCAGGGAGACCTCCCCAGGCCCCGGCAGGATCTGCTTAGACGGCGACTTGCAGGACTGGAGGTGGCCCTTGCCTGCTGCTCTCCGTGCGGGTTGGGGGATTAGTGTAATTAGAGCCTGTGCTTGTGCAGCACTTTGACATTCTCAGATGAAAAGTGCTAGATGAGCGTAAAAATTTATAACTGTAATGGGATCCAAGCAAATAGCAGTGTAATAAATGGGTCTTGCTGCTGATACTGCATTTAAGAGTCGCCTCTTTATTATCTCCTGTTTACTCTATGTGATGAGCTGAGGTGATGAATAACAATGATAATAATTACTCCTATAGCAGTTTATGCTTTCAAAGGACTTTACAATTTGTTCAGTGTGTAATCTTTAATCTTCACAGTTGTTGCTATGCTAAATCAGTATCATTTGTTTAAAAATTTTCCTAGAAATGAGGAAATCAGGAACAGAGACGGAGGCTGAAGTTTTCAAGTCCACACTGCCCAGGAACATGGAGATGCTGCTTTCAATGAGGAAAAGTCAAGATGTGTGATGAACTGGAAAAGAGGACCAGGAGGGAGAGGGAGAAGAAAGCTTGAGGGAACAGTGGTTACCATATGGGGCTAGGTGGTGGATCGCTGTGGTCTGGTTAAGCTAAAGCAAAGGGAAACTTGACTCAGAATTGGGAGGTTGAGGTTCCCACTTCACACCCCGCTCTGAGAAGGCCTGGATGCTCCCAAGGAATTCCCTGTAGCCTGTGTTCATTCAGCCGCTACTTTATACTTGGTCAAGGTTGATCAAAGGGAGTAGGGCTTTGTGTGGCAGCTAATTGGGTGCTATAAGGAACAGACCCCCAAACTGTAGTGTCAGCAACTGTGCATTGCATAATCAGCTTCTTCGAATGCCCACTTGGGGATTAGACCGAGATAAGCGAGTGCTGGAGGGATCTGCGAGATAAGCAGTGTGTCAATTACCCTGTGGATGGCCAGATTTATGTGCTTTTTGGCAGAGCTGTTAAGCTATTAATCATGTCTCATGAACAGGCCCATGTAAACCAACAGCAAATGGCACATCTCCTGGACCATCCCAGCAAAAAAGTCACATTTGTCCCTATATCTCCTGCTGATGTCTACGGTACTCAAAATGAGAATGGACACACAGAGGCACCAAGCTATCATCAGGTACGTCCTACTGGTTACTTCTCTCCTCTCCTCTCTTCTCTTTATTTTTCTTTTCTCATTTCTTCCCTTCCCTTTCCTATTCGTTTTCTTTAGAAATAAAGACCAAACTACATTTTCTGAGCTGAGGAGACCGAATTCCTGGTTAGCATCTGGAAATAGCTTATTTCACATAAATATACAACCATTACATTTTCTTTTAATGACAACATGAGGGTTTCATGGCTTTCCTTTACCTTTATTACATTGTCATTTAGATGGGCCATATATGTGGATTTCTTATTACTTGCTAAGCTACATATGTCATGAGGTGCAGTATATCTAATGTCATAATTAAGTGTCATCAGGCTAACGTGTATGAGTGTTTTGAGCTTTATCACTAATTGCTGCGTTAGCATGAATTAGACAGAGAAGTAATTAGAAGCCCAAATGCATGTGTGTCATGTGGTGCGGTTACGGGGGTGGGCTGTGGGTTTGTGCGATGGAGAGTGTGCTAGTGTGAACCGGTTCTCCCCTCTTTCCCCTTATCCTTGATTGCAGCAGAGTCCTTGCCAGTCTCTCCTGTCTGCGGAGAAGTCTCTGAGATGATGTCTGCCTTTGTCTGTAAAAGGAATCCCATGTTTCTTTAAATAAGCAATTTTCTGTAATCAGTCACCAGGGAAGGCTTCCCTGTGAAAACCAGAATTAATGGAAGGCAGGTTTTAGGGTTTAAAGAAAGCATGTTTATATTCGGGACAGACGAGCTGGGACTGGGGTATGCATGTGTGTATAAGGGGGGCTGGCAGTCGTGTAATGGAGAAAATACGGTGACATTTGTTTTTAGCTTGAGATCTTTTCTAATCTTCCCACGTCCATCAAATCCTCAAGGAACCATCCTGCTGATCATGTGACAGTTGAACTTTTCCTCTAACCTCCTCCCCAACCCCCACCGTGTCGGCTCTGCCCCACTTCTTCTTGGTTTTGTGCTAAACAGGAGTTAGAGAGGAGAGGCCTATAAAAATCATGCTCTGACTTCCTACTCCCTCCCCAGGGAAGTAAAAGGCACAAGGAGAGGCCTTCATCACCAAGGCTCTGGGTCCAGGAGAGCGGGACCCCGCCCTGGCCTCCTCCAGCCCAGGGCTCCTCCACGTGTCTTTATTCAATGGACATCTTTTTTGTTAGGGTCTGACTGTGTCCATCGCGCGGCTGATTTTAATCCACCATGGAGCTGAAGCAGACAATGTAGCAGCCTCAGGGAAAAGTCTATCCTCCGATAACTTTTATCTGCCAGAGAGGCCATTACCACCTGCTTGATTTCTCAGGCAATTTTCATTCATTGCTGCCCTGCATTAGGAAATCTGAGAGACAGAGAGTCCTTCAATCTGAGTTACCACAGCCCCAAGATACACTGTGTGCTTGGCCTGTACCTGTTTTATTCATCCAGATATTTTCTATATGAGGGATTTATGTGCCGGCCCCGCTAATGTCTGAGCAGCTTTGCACCACGGTTTTAGCTCTCATCCTCGAAGTGCTGGCATAGCCCACGGAGTCGTTCCCCTCCTGTGGTAGGAGGAGGAGGAGAATGAAAAAGCCTCTGCCGCTGCCTGACAGTTTTGACAAGCCTGTCAAATTCCCGTTCCCAGAGGTGCCTCTTGCCCATTAGGAGGCTGATTGCTTACCGGGGAGCCTCCTGAATTCCAACAGAGACAAGATCAAGGCCTAATGCGCCGTGTGAACATGGGCCTCCCCCTCCTTGACCAACACATTCTGACAGAATGGCTTGTCAACAAATAGGCCTGGGGTAGGAAGATAAAGAGTTGTCATTTAGAAATAAATGCTGCTATTTCTCTTCACAATTTGTAACCTTTTTCAGCTCTTTTCCTCCCCCTCTCCCTCCTCCTCCCCAGCCCCATATTTTGCACACCAGCAAAATGCTCATTCGGCTCCATCCAGACAAGCCTCCTGCTCGGCAGCTGTGCACTGTACGCCCTCCTGCGGGAGGCTTCTTGCTCCTGACAGTCCTGAACAACTCTCCGCCCACTTTGAAGAAATTCCACGACAGTGTGAAAGCATGGCAAAGGCAAATCACAAGACCCATTGTGTGTATCTCTAAAATGGGCAATTGCTTTTCTGTTCACCATTCCTTGTATATTGAGCAATTTCTAATTTAAATCATTTATATTTAATATAATTCCATGAACTCTGCTCCCCTTGACTACTCATCATCCATGCTCCATGTGTTACCTCCATAGCTTCTTCCTGTAGTTCCCAAATCAGAGTACTCAGCACCTAGCGCTGTTATTGGCTGATTTCTTGTCTATGTGCCCCATAAAGTTACAAACTTCACGAGGGCAGGACCTATGCTTATCTTGTTTATAGTTGCATGCCAATCTCTAACATTGGACTTGGAGTACAAATGATGCTCACCAAATGCTAGTTGAATGAATGAGTAGATGTGTGCTTTGCTATGCATAAGATGCTGTGCGAAGTTGCTGCAGACTGATTCTGACTTTTAAAAATTTATTCTGTGGTAGGGTAGGTGAGACCCAAGTTCACAAATCCTTATAATAAACTAGAGGCCCAGTGCACAAAATTCATGCATGGGGTGGGGGGGGGGGTTCCTCAGTCTGGCCTGCACCCTCTCCAATCTGGGACCCCTTGGGGGATGTCCATCTGCCAGCTTAGGCCCAATCCTGGAGATCGGGCCTAAACTGGCAGTCGGACATCCCCCTCACAACCCAGGACCGCTGGCTTCTAACCGCACGCCTGCCTGCCTGCCTGCTTGATTGTCCCTAACCCCTCTGCCTGCCTGCCTGATTGCCCCTAACTGCCTCTGTCTGCCAGCCTGATTGCCCCTAACTTGCCCCCCTGCCAGCCTGATTGCCCCTACCTTGACCTCTTGCTGGCCTGATCTCCCCTAATCGCCTCTGCCTCAGCCCCCAGCCTAAGCTGCAGTCTGGCTTCCCTCTGTGGGAGGCAACCTGGTGGATCATGGGAAGGCGCTGCCCCCATTACCCTGCTGCTGCTGCCGCTGCCAGCCTGAGCCTGGGCCCTTCATAGCCACCGTGGCTTTGTCCGGAAGGTTGTCCGGAAGATGTCTGCCCTAATTAGCATATTACCCTTTTATTAGTATAGATTGCTGTGTAAGAGAATTGCCATATGAGAGAATAAAACAAACTTCTAATGGTGCTGTGGTGGAAAGACAACAGTGGATCAGGAAAAGTTTCTTAGAAGATATAGAATTTAAGGTGGGTGAGGTCTTGACAGACCAAGATGGGGCAGGATATAGGTTGGAGGAGAAGGAGAATATGGTGGGCATTTATTCTTTTGGGACATCCAGCTTTAGTGACCTCACTTTTAGTAATAGTTCTTGGTTTTCTTTTGGATGTCCACCCCTGATGCCCTCACTGGGTCCAATGGGACTGATGCCTTGGGGGTAGCCTGGGACTAGGCCTGGCCAATGAAACTTGGGAGTAAATATGAAAGAAGAGATAGCAATAGCAAATAAGTACTTGAAAATATGCTTGATGTTGTAGGTCATCAGGGAAATGCAGATTAAAACCAGTGAGGTACCACCACATCTATTAGAATAAAAATTTTTTTTTAAAGAGTTTATGTGAGTTTATTTCTAGAATAAAAAAATTTAAAAGATAACCATACAAAATGCTGGAGAGTACGTGGAACAACTGGAACTTTCATACTCTCAGAACTTGCTGATGGTACAACCAGTTTAGAAAACCACTGGCAGTTTTAGTATCTATCTATAATCTACCTACCTACCTACCTACTTACCTACCTATCTTTATCTCCAACAATTCTTCTCTTTCTTTCTTAAGTATTTACTCAAAGGAATAAAAGCATAAATCTATAAGAATGTTTATTGCAGCTTTATTCCTAATAGCAAAAAAATTGGAAAAAAAAACACACAAAAACACCAAATGTTTATCAACAGCTGAATGGGTAAATAAAATGTGTCATGTCCATACATTGGAATACTACTCGGCAAATAAAAAAAAAAAAATACAATAACTTGGATGGATCTGAAAGACATTATTTTGCTTGAAGAAAGCCATGTCTACAAAATTACACACTTGATCCCATTTATCTGAAATTTAAAAACAGACAACATTTAAGGTAATAGAAATCAGAATAATAGTTGCCTCTGGGCAGAGCGGTGGATTGATAAGAAAGGGGCACTGAGGACTTGTTTGGGATATTGGTGTAAATATATTTGCTGAAATTCATTAATTATACATGAAGATCTGTGCACTTCACTGCAGGTCAGTGCTACCTCAATTTTTGAAAGCCAGACATTTACAAAAAATTAAAAGAAGAAAATCATTTTAATAGTTTTACCATCCAAAGATCACTACTGACATATTAGCATAGTTCCTTCTAATGCTTTTATTTTGTGTATGCTTATTTGAAAAATAGAGTTGTAACCATACTTATATTGAATATTTTGTCCCTTTTTCTGTTAATGTTATATTATAGGCAATTCTCATGTTAGAATATGAATTTCAAAGAAACAGTTTTTAATGGCTACATGCTTCCATGACTCACTTTATCACTACCTCTCGCCTACAGTCATTTCCTAACAAAATGATATCCAAGTTTCTAGCTTGGGTCACTGAATTATTGTCTGACAACAACTTCCCAGAAACAGAATAGGTAAAAAAGAATGAACACTTTAATGTTTTATGTGTTTGTGTGTGTGTGTTATTTTAAAGAGAGAGGAAGGGAGAGAGAGACAGAGAGAAAAAGAGAGAGAGAGAGAGAGAGAGAGAGAGAGAGGAGAGAGAGAGAGAGAGAGAGAGAGAGAACCATCAATATGAAAGAGAAACATCAATTTGTTGCCTCTCATTTGTGCCCTGACCAGGGATTGAACCCACAACCTAGGTATGTGCCCTGGTCAGAAATTGAACTCTTTTGGTGTATGGATGGGATGATGCTCCAACCAACTAAGCCATGGGGCAAGAGCTAATGGTTTTTAATATATATGTAGTTTAAACCTTAGTTGTAGTGCCTTATGAAGATTCAAGTACATACATATAGAGCTAAAACAGCTAATGGCAGTCCATTTTGCACTTTTAAAATGGGTTTTCTATATTAGACACAAACCCAAATTCACTTCTGAATCTCTACTTTGCTTTGTTGTCTATATTGGAGTCAAAGGAACACATATTCATTATGAACTAAATTATTCCTTGGCATGCGTAGGGATAGCTCAAATGCTCTCACAAATGCTGTCAATCTCATTTTAATTTGTGGACCTGAAGAAATGGGTGTTTTAAAGCTGTAGGACACCTTACTGAAATGTCTTACTTCTGTTCCCCACCCATCTGTGGGAAAAGCCATGGTCAAAGCCAGAAAGGGGAGGAGCAACTGACCTGTTATTCCGTGTCATGTGCTTGACATAAGTGTTCTCATTTAATTACCCTTGGGGGTGAATGTGTGATTCCTGTTTTACTGACCAGGAAACTGAGACCCAGAGAGTTAGGCAAGCTGCTCATTGCAGAAGTGGTTGTTCAAATAATAGATGTTTATGGTCTGAAGATAAAATAGCAAGTCCGATCTTGTGCTTAGCCCCACTGTAGTCATCACTCCCTGAAAAAGGCCCTGGGCTCTTGCAGCAGGAGATAAGATGCCACAGCTTTCAGCAGACCTGCTTAGCAAGAGCAATGTCAAACAGCAGTGTGTCTGGTGGGTAGATGTCTGAGAACAAAATATTTGTGCAGCAGGCTGAGACGTAGGCCCCGTCCGCACTAGTTGTTCATTGTCTTACCCTTCCATCAAACTGTAGTACCATCAAGAGGGCTGCACTTCCATGAAGTTACTTTATAATGAAGAGAAAACAGCAGACTCTCGATGCTGCCACTGTTTTTTCCTTTGAGCGGCCCCTACACAGTGAAGTGATGTTTTTTTCAACAGGAAGTTGGAATGGTGGAAGACTTTAGAAAGGGTCAGACCCAATTCAGAGAAAAGAAGGGACATATGGCAAGTTTAGTGACAATTTCATGTCTAGATTTCAAACTTTCTAACCCACATTTCCTAGAAGGGGATTGAGTATCAGTGACCTCTTTGGACACCTCTGGTCTTTTTGGGTGTGTTTCCAGTGATACTTCTATCAAATGACTTTTTTTTGCTGAACATTTGCCTCCCTGCTGAGACAAGCAGATCTCCCTAACCTTTCTCATGTGGAGGGACACATCGGAAATGATAACATTGGTAAGGGCTGCTCTTGGTTGGTGGTGTCAGATCCCGGGACTCTGGCCATCCTGTCTCCACCTGACTGCCCTGAGATCTGAGGGAATCATTGTCTTCACTGTGACCCATTCTTTCTTTTCTTTTCTTTCTAAAAAACTAGTTTTAAACAATTTATTTATTTTAGAGAGAAGAAGAAGAATGAGGAGGAGGAGGAGGAGGAGGAGGAGGAGGAGGAGGAGGAGGAGGAGGAGAAGGAGAACCAGAAGAAAACGAAATAGAGAAAAACATCGGTTTGTTGTTCCACTTACTTATGCAGTCATTGGTTGATTCTTATATGTGCCCTGACTGGGGATGGGCCCTGCAACCTTGGCATACTGGGATGATGCTCTAACCAACTGAGCTGGCCAAGACTGTGACCCATGCTTTCAACACACTGGTTGGAAACTGTGTAAAGTACCAGCAGAAACACTGCACGTACTACCTTAGCCTTAGGGTAAATGGTTTTCCGTACAAAATCCAATAGTAAACTTCTGAGGCTAAGGGATATATAACTGGCATGTTTTTGCAATATCTCTCTCCCTCCCTCCTCTCCTTGAACAATAAATAGAAAAATAATTTTGAACAGATATCTTGGACTTACAATCTTATCTTAATATTGATGGGGATACTACCGAATGGGGCAGGGAAGAGGTACAGAAAGAGACAGAACCAGAAAAAGGAAGGCAGATGGAGAGAGAAATTGCATTTTACCAGAATATTCAGAATCACTTATCCATGAATCACAAATCATTGAAAAACTTCCTTGGAATTGTTTAGCCTTAAATAATATTCTGGGTACTTTTAATACAAATCTAGTGTCTAAATCAATTAGGAAAAATAGGTAACAACATTGAACAGTATAGTATGAAGAAAGGACTTTGGGGTCAGTGAGATCTGGATGTGAATAAGACATGTCCAAACCTGTAGGGAATTTTTATGAGTTTACTTGAGCCAAACCTGATGACAATTTCTGGGAAGCAAGATCTCAAATGAATGCTGTGAATGACAGTTTTGCAACTTCTTTTTTTTTAAAATTAAATCTTTATTGTTCAGATTATTACATTTGTTCCTCTTTTTTCCCCCCATAACTCCCCTCCTCCCAGTTCCCGCCCCACCCTCCGCCCTCACTCCCCACCCACTATCCTCATCCATAGGTGCACGATTTTTGTCCAGTCTCTTCCCGCATCTCCCACACCCCTTTCCCCCCCAGGAATAGTCAGTCCATTCCCTTTCTATGTCCCTGATTCTATTATAATCACCAGTTCATTCTGTTCATCGGATTATTTATTCACTTGGTTCTTAGATTCACTTGTTGATAGATGCATATTTGTTGTTCATAATTTGTATCTTTACCTTTTTCTTCTTCTTCCTCTTCTTAAAGGATACCTTTCAGCATTTCATATAATCCTGGTTTGGTGGTGATGAACTCCTTTAGCTTTTCCTTATCTGTGAAGCTCTTTATCTGACCTTCAGTTCTGAATGATAGCTTTGCTGGATAAAGTAATCTTGGTTGTAGGTTCTTGGTATTCATCACTTTGAATATTTCTTGCCACTCCCTTCTGGCCTGCAAAGTTTCTGTTGAGAAATCAGCTGACAGTCGTATGGGTACTCCCTTGTAGGTAACTGAGTTTCTTTCTCTTGCTGTTTTTAAGATTCTCTCTTTATCTTTTGCTCTTGGCATTTTAATGATGATGTGTCTTGGTGTGGTCCTCTTTGGATTCCTTTTGTTTGGGGTTCTCCGCGCTTCTTGGACCTGTAAGTCCATTTCTTTCACCAGGTGAGGGAAGTTTTCTGTCATTATTTCTTCAAATAGGTTTTCAATATCTTGCTCTCTCTCATCTTCTGGCACCCCTATAATTCTGATGTTGGTACGCCTGAAGCTGTCCCAGAGGCTCCTTACACTATCCTCGCATTTTTGGATTCTTTTTTCATTTTGCTTTTCCGGTTGGGTGTTTTTTGCTTCCTCGCATTTCAAATCATTGACTTGATTCTTGCGCTCCTCTGTTCTGCTGTCGGGAGTCTGTATAATATTCTTTATTTCAGTCAGTGTATGCTTAATTTCTAGTTGGTTCCCCAATATAACATCGAGGGTCTCATTAGTTTTCTTGTAGATCTCATTAAGTTTATCGGCGGCTTCTAAACAGTTCTTGAGAGACCTTAAAAGTGTGGTTCTGAACTCTAGATCTTCCATTGACAATTTTGTCCTGTTTCTTTGTCTCCGCATTTTGTTATGCTTCCTTGGTGCACCCCCTAGTGGTCTTTGTTCGTGGTTTTATAGTTAAATCTTGATTGTTGTAGCTAATTCCAGGGAGGGTTTGACCTCCAGGCCAAGTGGCTATGAGAATCAGCTGTGTCAGCAGTGAGAGAAATTCTGTCCTCTAGGGAGGTGCTAATCTGGCGTTTGCCTGAGGCTATCCGGCAAATGCCTCTGTGCAGGGCTTGGGCGGGGCGGGTCGCACAGGATCAACAGGGTGGGCCGGAGAGAGCAGTTATGGCGGCTCTCAGTCCTGTCCCCAGGGGCTCTGCCTCTCTGAGTCCCAGCACCCGCTGCAAAGCTCGGAGAGAAAGCTGCACTCGCTCTGACCGAAACCAGGCAGTCCCGCTTCTCCCGTTTGAGTCTGGGTCCCTAAAGACTCGCCCGGATCTGGAGCTCAGAGTCTGCGACTCCCTCCCGATTGAAAACGCCAACCGCGCCCTCCCCTGCCAGCCCGCTCTGCGCACGCACTCCGCACCTCAGAATTTGACTTCAGCACTGCGCCTCCTCTGAGTGTCCGTATGCGTTTCTCTTTCCTCCTAGTTGTAGGACTTCCACTCAGCCAGCGTTCCAGTGGTTCTGGGTGATGTCCGTTCAGTCTTTTAGTTTCACTTTTGAAGTAGTTGTTCAAAGCAGCAAACTCAGGCGTTAACCTATGCCGCCATCTTGGTTCTCCACAACTTCTTTTATACCTTTGAGATAAAGAGGGAACATAAGATTCCACGAAGGTGAGAGAAAGCAAGGGATGACTGGATTACAGGATAGTTAACATGATTATGTGCTCTGTTGAGGGTGGTTGCACCTTAGAGAGGTATTACTCCCATTTCAAAGGTGTGTTAACCCAGATGTACAAGGACAATGGACAGGGCTTGCTTTAAAACCTTACACTAATGAAGTTATAGGCCTGGAATGTGGCTATCCACAATGACTTGCTGAGTTAGGAATTTATGACTTAGTACAGTACCCCTTTTTCGTCCACACCAGCAATACTACCTGTTAGTTCTGTGACCATGGGAGTTGTTGAAACTTTCTGTGAAATGGGGATAATAATACCAACCTTCTGAGGCTATGCTATTAACTGAGTGAGTAAGGCGTGTGAAAGAACTAAGAGCACACATTTAATAGAGTGCTCAGCCCACACGAATTCTCTGCATGTTAGCTTTATTCTAAGATGGTCTCATGCTGTGGCACCAGTCTTACAGCGAGTTCCTCTCGGCACTTTGGTAATGGTTTTTTGAATGGTGTCGAGAACACATCCATCTCCACATAAATTTTATGGTTTAACAACCAATGTTTCAATAAAGTATAACCTGACAGTATAAGAGGATAGAAGGTGAAGGTGTCATATTTGTAACTGTAGGCAAAATGCATTGCTCCCATGAATGCATCTGGTCATTTAGTGTATTCAGTCATAAATGAAAAGGGCTCTCCATGAATTATTATTATTTTATTTTTAAAAATACATTTTTATTGATTTCAGAGAGGAAGAGAGAAGAAGAGAGAGATAGAAACATCAGTGTTGAGAAGGAATCATTGATTGGCTGCTTCCTGCACATTGGACCAAGCCTGCAACCCAGGCATCGCCCTTGACCGAAATCAAACCTGGGACCCTTCGGTCCACAGGCCGATGCTCTATCCACTGAGCCAAACCAGCGAGGGCATCAAGCATTATTGAATCTCATGACAGTTTCGTGAAGTAGGTATCATTAATCTCATGTTACAAATATAGAAACTGAGGCTGGGAGATTAAAGTGACACAGGTGACTGCTAGTAAGTGGCAGAGCTAGGATTGTAGTCAGCTCTTCCTGACTCTGAAGCCTCCCCATTTTTCAGGCTTATGGATGAACACACAGTTTGAATACAACAGAATAATGCAGACAACCCTTACATTTAACTGTAAAACATGACATTGCTTGGAAGTCAGATGATGTCTTTCCTACCTCCTGCTCTTTGGGTATAACACTTGGCCTGGTAGTTGAGTATGCAATACACTTCTTGGTCTAAGTTAAAATGGAGATTTTAGCTCTGGCCGAGTGGCTAGGGTGGTTGGAGTGTCATCCTGTACACCAAAAAGTTGTGGGTTTGATTCCAGGTCAGGGTACATACCTAGGTTGTGGGTTTGATCCCTGGTCGGGGTACATGTGGGAGGCAGCTGATCAATGTTTCTCTCTCCCCTCCACTTTCCCTTCCTTTCTCTCTAAAATCAATGTAGGAAATTTAAATAAAAACATATCTTTGGGGGAGGCTTAAAAAAATAAAATAAAATGGAGACCTAGTGCAAGAAAAGTTAATAATACCACCCAACCCCCATTACTGTAAACATTTTGGCTCATACACATTTTTACTTAAAAAATTGTTTTGTTTTAGAGGTGATTTTATCATTTGCTACCAAGTGGGAAGTGGGACAACATAGATGTCCGAATCTTACAAGGTTCTTTCTTCTTTATCCATAACTGCTTTTCTGACTCCATTTCCAGATGGTGATTAAACCACCAACCCTCAACCCCCTGTCCCCACTTCTGGCCCATTGTCCCCGGAGTGCATCCCTCTTCCCGACATCGGCTGGAAGTCGCCCTCTTGGCTTATAGGACACACATCTCACTTGGCATCTCCAAGGACCTAAAAGCTGAATTCCTATCTGCCCAGGAGTCATTCCTCTGGACATTTACTAGGAATTTTCTATTTTGTAAGCCATGGAAGAATATCATATATTTTAGAAAAATTCCATTTAAAAAGTGTTTGGCTTTAAAGAGGTAGGTTTCTGATATCTCAAAGGTTTATTTATGCAGAACATTTCATTCCCAAGTAAAGGCAATCCACTCATAGAACGGGAAAAATTTGAGCTTTGTGTTCAGAGACCCGAGTCTGGAACCTCATTCTAGGCGTAGAAGTATTAGGCATGTCCCTAAACCAGTCTGTCTGTTCCTCCACCTTCAAATTTCTTGCTGCTTCAGGCCCCAGCAACTGCTCCAAAGACAGTCTCCTTTCTAATCAGAGTAAGTAGTTTAGAGGATGAGTCTGGCCGTTCTCTCTTGCTATGAAATACTTATGTCTAAGTGTCTGAAATGGTAATCATTCATTATGTAGCTCTCCCTGGAGCTCTGTCCAACTGTGTGAGTCTTACATTTGCTCTGAAGAAAGGACATGGAAGAGTTAAACAGGAATATAGGTTTTTTGCTGTTTTGGAGTTTTTCCTCTTTGTTTAACATCAAAGTAGCCTGCAGTCCATTTTGCCAGTTTATACATATTGTTGTACTCAGGGAAAGGCTTGGAGGAGCGGAGCTGGCTGCCTGATTAGCTGTGACTCCCTTGCTGGCTGGCTTAGGAGACCAAATGGATTCGACCCCTTTAAGGTTTTAATGATGGGGGTAGGTGAGGGGGAGAAGCTCCCTCCCTTTCTGAGCGAGACTTTGTGGAGGCTCCGATAATAAATCACTCATTCCCTGTAAATGCACTCTTGCATTCACATAGGCACATACTCACATGGTTCCCACTTGAAATTTCTCATCAACTGCAAATAGCTCCCAGCCCAAATGTTGAACTGCTTTTCAGCCTCCTCTTTGTGCAGAGGTTTCGGCTGTGACCAGCCCTGGGGACTCTGGGTGTACAGAGTCTGTGCCTCCCAGGAAACAAAGTCAGAGACTCACTTTGTCTCCACCCTACCCCATTCCACCACCCTTACCTCATCTTCCTCTCCTTCCCCCTCAACTCTGAATGCCATAGAGCAGAAAACCAGCAACATCAAGAATTTGGAAGTCGGACCTGCTTGCCCACTCGTTACCCAATCCTTGGAGTTGCCTTCGATGGGTCCTGTTAGCCTGCCCCTCTCCCAGGGCAAGCTGCCCAGACTCCACAACAAAATGAGCAGCAGAAAGTAACTCAGCTGGAGAGCTGGGCATTGCACTCCTGCCTGAATCCTGCTCTGCTCCTTCTTATCCTCCAACCTGGCCTGGGGAGAGCCAGGGTGCCACGTGGCCACTTTCGGGTTGGTCTGCCCCAGCCCTGCCTCCCTGCCCTTCCCGGAGAGCTGCTGGCCCACTCTGTCAGCTGGAGTCCTTCAGAGAGTGCCAGGTTCTCCCTTCTGTACAGGTGTGCAGCTGGGATAACCGATGATTAATGCCTGTGTCTGGTCGGGCCTTCAGGGTAATTTGATTTGCTTGATATCTAGAGTGATCACCCCTCTTTCCTGTCTCCTCCCCTTCTTTTCCTGAGTCTGTGGCAGTGTTTACCTTAGTTGGTGTTTTAAGTTGATGAATGACACTTGCTCCTGGTGTTTGTTTCCGCCCAAGTTTTAATTAGATTTTGCATGAGGCTTCTGTAATTATGGATCTGGAACTCTCTCCCTCATCTTACCTCTCAAAAGTTACTCAGCCTTCAGAACTTTCCCCACTTTTCCTTTCTCTCCTCCTCACCATCTATCCCTGGTGCCGATGGGCCAGCAGGAGGCCCCCATCGCTGCAGCCATTACCTTTGGGCTTTCTGGTCTTAGAGGGCCGAAGCCACATCCTGCTCCTGAGGGAATCCATTAGACTGGAGGGAGGAACAGACCCCAGAAAGATGAACTCGCCTGCTGGCAGAGAGCTGTGCTGTGCCCTGGGTAATGGGACGTTTGAAAAATAACCCTCCTAAGTAGATGCTGCAGGAGGGTTCTGTCTCCACAAGGAGTGAGATGGAAGCTGAGTTTTCTTTTTTCTTTTTAAGAGTTATGTATGTGGAGGAGGAAGCTGTATATGTTCTAACTAAAAGAATGTTCACATGGCCGGGGAAGCCAGAGCAATGGATTAATGGCCTAGGAAATAGATGAACTAAACCAACCCAGGCTTACTATCTGCCTGCAAAGTTGAGATAAAATTAGAGCAAGTACATCTGGTTCAATTTACGGTGAGTCCAGAGTTAGGTCCAAGAAGTAAACTGGACATGTTTCTGAGGCTGCAAAAATTGGCCACGTTTTTTTCAAATATATATTATCCACCTGCATTTGTTTTGTTTTGCCTAATTCATTCTTAGAAAACGTATATGGAAGATATTCTGAATTGGAAGAGGAGAAAAATATCTTATTCCTAAGAAACTGTTAAGAGAAATTTTAGGCCCAAGTGAATAAGGGGATGACTTAGAAACACTTTTATGATTTCAAAATGGACTTACTAAGACTGTGCTAGCCCTAACCGGTTTGGCTCAGTGGATAGAGCATTGGCCTGCAGACTGAAGGGTCCCAGGTTTGATTCCGGTCAAGGGCATGTACCTTGGTTGTGGGCACATCCCCAGTAGGGGGTGTGCAGGAGGCAGCTGATCGATGTTTTTCTCTCATCCTATGTTTCTAACTCTTTATCCGTCTCCCTTCCTCTCTGTAAAAAAATCAACAAAATATATTTTTTTTAAAAAAAGACTGTGCTGGGTGTTGTGAGGACACAAGTGACATGGTGGTCCCTGCCTATACTGATGTAGCTTCAAAACCCTGTTGGGGACAATAAGTGAAACATATTTGAAGTAGTGAAATAGAGGCAAGCTGGTGCAATGGAGAAGAGAATGGAATAGATATCAGGATATGGGTTCTGCTCTCTCCTCTGCCACTAATGAGTGCTGAGATTTCGGCAAGTAATCATTCAGACGTGGTGTCTTTTGATACATATGAAAGGAGTCGAATGAAATAATTTCCTGAAATTCCTTAGGGCCTTAATCTTCAGAATCTAGTTGCTATTACCGGTAGGCCTATTCTAAAAGCAAGCAATAAAGGGAACCATGCAGATGAAAGATGCTGGGAGAGAGAGAGTTCAGAAAAGGTTTGTATCACCAGGAACAGGAACTGGTTGAGGAGGGACTGCTGTTGGGCTCAGGTTGGACTTTGGACGGTGGGCAGGATGTCCAGGAGAGAGTAATCTCAATGTGTGTTTGGAGAATGGGGAGGATGCCAAATGGTTGGAGCAGCTGGCAGAGGTGCGTAGTGAGAGGGAAGGTAGAAAGTTGGATTTGGGCCACATGGGGAGGGTGTTGAACTCTGGCCTAAGGAGTTAGAGCTTGAGCTTGTGGGCAAAAGGCAGCTGTGGAAGACATGATGCAACAGAGGGGAGGCTGAACAGGTGTGTATTTGGGACAGTGTGGAGACAGACCAACCTTCACTATTGGCATCAGTACTGGTCTACCTTTAGTTTTAGAAGGTTTACCTCACCATACTCCACTTGCTCCCAGACATGGCTCTTCCCCCTCTTGGCTGTGCTCAGTCAATCAACAGAGGATTGGGTCAGAAGATAGGGAAAAGACAAGTAATAGCCTGTGAGAGAGTGATTTTGCATTAAAATTTTAAATTGTGTTTAAATATACATAACATAAAATTTACAATTTTAGCCACACAATTTGGTGGTAGTAAGCACATTTACATTGTTGTACAACCATCACCACTATTCATTCCAGAATTTTTTTTGTCATCCCAAGCAGAAACCCTGTACCCATTGAACAATAATTCCCCATTCCTCCCTCCCCCAGCCCTTAGTAACCACTATTCTACTTTCTGTTTTTAGAAATTTGCCTATTAGGTACCTCATATAAGTGGAAGCATATATTTATTTGTCCTTTTGTGTCTGACTTATTTTACTTAGCATAATGCCCTTGACATTCATCCATGTTGTGACATGTATCAGAACTTCATTCCAATTTAAGGCTGAATAATGTTCCATTGCATATGCCACATCCATGCATATGTTGATGGACACTGGTTGTTTCCACCTTTTGGCTTTTGTGAATGATATTGCATTTAACATTTGAAATTTTGTTGAGAAGAGTTTTATTCTCTATAAGGCATGCAATGCATTAAAAATTGTTTTTCCAGCCCTGGCCGGTGTGGGTCAGTTGGTCAGAGCATCATCTCATGCACCAAAATGTCACTGGTTCAATTTCCCATCAGGGCACATGCCCAGGTTGCAGGCTCAATCCCTGGTAAGGGGCGCGCAGGAGGCAGCTGACTGATGTTCCACTCTCACAGATCAATGTTTCTCCCTCCCACTCCTTTCCTCTCTCTCTCTCTAAAAAAAATCTTTTCTAAAAAATTGTTTTTCCACAGAGACCTTTAAGCAACTCAGGTTAGTTGGATGACTTGGAGAATGGGATCTGAGGACTGGAGGGGGTATGGAACTAGAATGGCTTTTCTGACAGCTACTCAAAACTCTGAATAAGATTATGGAGAAGGTCTCGGCAGAAGGGAGGAAGCCTTCATGGAGGCCTCCTCTGGAAGGAGGCAGAGAATCAATCTACTGCCCTTAGTACCTGTCCCTGGACTTCTCTGCTTTCTCTCCCGCCCTCAATCAAATCTGCTTGCAAAGGATTAAGGAGCAAGCACTGACTGAACTTAAAGGGATGTGCTGCTTTCTCTGGGAGTATTTGCATGGTAAGTCCCATCTCTGTTAGGGAATAAAATGAGATTTCGCTAATTGTCAAATGGGTCCCAGCACTTGACACTCAGATGGAAGCGGTATGTCCTGACCTCTGCTTTGCGGCCAATTTGGATCAGTTGCCTTTCCACTCAGACACCATTTGGGCTTGTGGAAGAAGGTATTGGCTCTTTAGGGAAGCTGTGGTCTTCACAGGAGCACTGGGAGAAGGAATCAGAAATCTCAAGGAGGGGAGGAGCAGTCACTTGCTTTTGCTCCTTCTTATTGCCAACCTTCGCTGGAAAGAATCCAGGCATTGCTCCAGGGATCTCTGCAAAACCTTGCAGGGGTAGTTGAGGGCATGGCTGCCTTTTTTGGGGGTATTTTATGGGAATATTTTCCTTAATGATTTTCACAAAGTGTGACCTTCCTCAGCTGTTTGCACGCACAGCTGCAGGTGATTCAGAGACCAGCTTCTCTATGTGCTCTGAATGCCAGCGCAGCCTTCTGCTGATGAGAACCACCTCAGGGGTTCCCACTCTGCCTCCACATGTCCTACCCCTGAGTCACAGAGAAGGCTGGGTTATCCCAGGTGACCTCACAAAGTAGAGGTGACAGCAGCCGAGTTTTTTTGTGCTACAGCATGGTGGAGTAGAAAGAGAGGAGCTGACTGAGTAAGCAGTCATTGTGGCAGGGTGTGTTCAAGGAATCTACAAAGGGTCCTTTCTCTTTGGATACCTAGTAAGGAGGACAAAGGTTGTAGTGTGGTTATCAAATATTCAGTCAGCCAGTCAGTCAACAAATGTTTATTGAGACCTTTTAGAGCACTGTGTGTAGGAGCTAAAGAGATATGAGGTCTGTTTTCTGTGTGCCCACAATCAAGTTAAGGAGGAAGGCAAGTTCATAATCAAGTCTCAGAGACTGTGGAAGATTATATTTCCCCCAAATTGCCACAGTAATTATCACTGAAAAGGTATTTGTTATATTCACAGATTCCAAGAGGATGAGGCATGCCATGCTACCAGGGGCCACACAGAGAAGCACCAGGGTTGGTCAGGAGGCAGAGAGGAGGGAGAAACTGCAGCAAACCCCTTTATAGTGGTTTCTGTGGGAAGGAACTGTGAAGCAGGGAAAGCAGCTTAGAATTGGCTAGCCTGAATGATTTCAGCAGGCTCTGAGGCATAGGGACTAGTCATGTGGGACCTGGCCTCGGAGTGATTAGGGCAGGGAGATAGTAGCTCAGAGTATGAAAACCCAATGAAGATGTTGGTTGTGGTGTGGGCTCTGGATTGGTTGGTTTGTACTTGAGAAGTGTGCTTGTGGGTAAGTTGCTTACTATCTCTAGGAATTGGTTAACCCTGAGAGGGGCAGTCCCTTTAGAATCAGCAAGGCCCCAGATGTCAAAGCATCAGAACACAGAAAATAAAAGACACAGAAACAGTTCTGGTTCCTCGTGCTTTCCTAGAACCTTGCCACTCCTCCATCAAGAAAACGACTCTTGGGAGGCATAGGTAAACACCGGAGATTGCTGCCTCGCACAACCACTTCAAAAATACAACTAAAAGACATAACGGACATCATCCAGAATCACAGGAAGGCTGGCTGAGTGGAAATTCTACAACTAGAAGGAAAGAGAAAAGCATACTGAGACTCAGAGGAGGTGCGGTGCGGAAGTAAAATACAAAGGTGCGGAGGTGTATGCGGAGAGGGCTAGCGGCTGAGGACACAATTGTTTTTTTCAACTGGGAGGGAGTCTCAGCCTCTGAGCTCCAGTTCCGGGAGAGTCTCTGGGGACCCAGACTCATACGGGAGAAACGGGACTATCTGGCATGGGTCAGAACTCAAGGGCAGCTTTCTCTCGGAGGCACTTGCAGCGATTGCCAGGACCTCTGAAGGCAGGACTGAGAACAGCCATACTGCTTGCTCTGCCTGCCCTGTTGATCCCCTGGGACCCCGCCCCACCCAAGCCATGCACGGAGGCTTTTGCATATGAAAGGCCCAGCTCTTTATAATCTGAAAATAACTTAACAAACTGCAGCTGCCCCAAGACCCCAGGGCAACTTGCATTGCATTACAGCTGGCATCTGCTAGGTAGCGTCAGGGAGAGGCTAGATTAGCACCTCCTTAGATCCAAGAGCCAGTGTACCCAGTGTTCAGAGTGGGACCATCCAATTACAACTCCTCAGACCCATAAGGAACACACTCAGGGAGCAGACTCAGTGAGCACCAAAGCCACACTGAAGCAAGTCTTGCCCCATAAGGGTGTCTTCAGCACAGAAGTTCTCCCACCGTAGACACAGCTGATTCTCACAGCCAATTGGCCCGGAGGTCAAATCCTCCCAGTGTTACCTACAACAATCAAGGCTTAACTACAGTAAGACACTGCACAAAGCCCACAAGGGGGTGCACCAAGAGTGTCCACCTCAGGTAATTGGGGAGGCTGAGCCACTGGGCCCTATAGGACACTTAGCACAGAAAGCCACTCTATCGACACAACGAAGTATTAAAAATGCCGAGACAAAGAAACAGGACACAAATGACAGAAATGGAGGAAAGCAAACTACTGGATATAGAGTTCAAAACCACACTTTTAAGGTTTTTCAAGAATTTTCTAGAAACCGCCGATAAACTTAATGAGACCCTCAAGAAATCTAGTGAGACCCTCGATGTTGTGATAAAGGACCAACTAGAAATTAAGCATACACTGACTGAAATAAAGAATATTATACAGACTCCCAACAGCAGACCAGAGGATCGCAAGAATCAAGTCAAAGATTTGAAATATGAAGAAGCAAAAAACACCCAACCGGAAAAGCAAAATGAAAAAAGAATAAAAAAATACGAATATAGTGTAAGGAGCCTCTGGGACAGCTTCAAGCATACCAACATCCGAAGTATAGGGGTGTCAGAAGATGAGTGAGAGCAAGATATTGAAAACCTATTTGAAGAAATAATGACAGAAAACTTCCCCTACCTGGTGAAAGAAATAGACTTACAAGTCCAGGAAGCGCAGAGAACCCCAAACAAAAGGAATCCAAAAAGGACCACACCAAGACACATCATAATTAAAATGCCAAGAGCAAAAGACAAAGAGAGAATCTTAAAAGCAGCAAGAGAGAGACAGTCAGTTATCTACAAGGGAGTACCCATACGACTGTCAGCTGATTTCTCAACAGAAACTTTGCAGGCCAGAAGGGAATGGCAAGAAGTATTCAAAGTGATGAATACCAAGAACCTACAACCAAGATTACTTTACCCAGCAAAGCTATCATTCAGAATTGAAGGTCAGATAAAGAGCTTCACAGATAAGAAAAAGCTAGAGGAGTTCATCACCACCAAACCAGGATTATATGAAATGCTGAAAGGTATCCTTTAAGAAGAGGAAGAAGAAGAAACAGGTAAAGATACAAATTAGGAACAACAAATACACATCCATCAACAAGTGAATCTAAAAATCAAGTGAATACATAAACTGATGAACAGAATGAACTGGTGATTATAATAGAATCAGGGTCATAGAAAGGGAATGGACTGACTATTCTTGCGGGGGGGAAAGAGGTGTGGGGGTGCAGGAAGAGACTGGACAATAATCGTGCACCTATGGATGAGGACAGTGGGTGGGGAGTGAGGGCAGAGGGTGGTGGGAACTGGGTGGAGGGGAGTTATGGGGGAAAAAAAGAGGAACCAATGTAATAATCTGAACAATAAAGATTTAATTTAAAAGAAAAGAAAAGAAAGAAAATGACTCTTGCTAGACTGGTGTGGCTCAGTTGTTGAGTGTTGGGGAGCACACGAGACTTGGTTGGAAGGTTTGTAAGGAGGACATTCTGAGAAAAGGGAAGTGTGTGGAAGGCTGCCTGCCCTGTTTATCTGAATTCCGACTTAGGGGAGTGCAGGAGGTGGTGCCCCTAATTATTCCTTGACCTTTCCAAACAAGTCTGTGCACATGTAGACCCCCGGGTATTTATGGAATCCTTATGCTTAATCTTTAGGGTGTCCTTGCTTAAAGGACATTACAAACACATGTGTCCTCCCAATATTACTTACCCTGCTGATTGTATCTAAAAGATAAACTTTGTCTCAAACTGCTGTGACTATAAAAGCCTAATGAGGCAGGCAATCAAAGGGGGCCTGGTTCCTATAGTCAGGCCATCCCTTAGCCCTCTCTTTCACAGCAAACATTGTGTCAGAGTAATCCATTCATCTGTTGCTCAGGGTCTGCTGGTCAGCCTGGGCAGTTGAATATTGGCCCATGAAACAAGAGGTGACTGATTCGATTACCACTCAGGGCACATGCCCAGGTTGTGGTCTCCATCCCCAGTAGGGAATGTGTAGGAGGCAGCTGATTGATGTTTATTTCTTAACTCTCTATCCCCCTCCCTTCCTTTCTCCCTCTAAAATCAATAAAACATATTTTTTTTTTTTTTAAGAGACGAGGACTATTTCCTCTTACCTTGAGCTTGGAGGACCTTTGCAAGTGCCTCCCTGAATAGACTGTGGGGGGAAGTAACACTGTGGCTTCCAAGGCTAGGTCGTTAGAGGTGATATGGCTTCCACCTGGCTCTTTTTCTCCTGGGACTCTTGCCCATGGAACTCAGCCACCATGTTGTGCTATGAGGAAGCCCAGGGCACATGGAGAGGCCACATGTCTGCAATCTGAGCAAGAGCCCCCGCTCAGGTCCTAGCTGTTAGCCTGCGTCAAATGTGCATGTGAGTGAACATGGCTTTAGCCCTCGAGCCACCTGGCTGATGCCAGCTGGAGCAGAAAAAAGCTGTCCTTGCTGAATCCCCCCAAGTTCAGATTTGTGAGCAAAATAAATATTATAATTCTTTTTAGTCACTAGTCTCAGGATGGTTTGTTATACAGCAGTAGATAATCGGGCACAGGATGATGCTGGGCAGGGGAGCACAGAATGTTTTGAGTATTTATGATGGGTGGGGACAGGGATAGGGATGGAGACAGGTCAGAAAAGGCATCCTGGATATAAGAGCCAAACTAGAGAGCTGACTACACACCCAGGCACTATTTTAAGCACTTTATGTGCTTCTGAACTGTTTCTACTCCCAACATGTCTGACAGCAAATATGTGGGATTTCCCCTCAAACCAACTAATTCTTCAACTCTCCAGATACCAGCTGGGTAGCTTGCAATTCAATTCAATTCCAACACCTGCTACCTGGAGTTAGTGCAGACACCACAGGTCCCACAAAACTGCCCCCTCCCCCACCCCCCACGCACTTCAGATGCCAATTTCAAGTCTCAGGTTGTGATCTGTACTTCTTCTGAACAAACAGTTAGAATGGCTCACAGAATTCAAGAAAGTGCTTTACTTACTGTTGCCAGTTTATTACAAAGGCCACAAAACAGGAAAAGCCAGATGGAAGAGAGGCACAGGGCAAGGGGTGGGGTGGGGGGTGTGAACTTCCATGCCCGCTCTGGGTGGGTAGTTCTCCCAGCACTTCGATGTGTTCACTAACCAGGAAACCCTCAGAACCCATCTTTGGAGTTTCCATTGTGTAGGCATGATTGATTACATCACTGACCATTGGGGATTGAACTCAATGTTTACTTCCCAGGAGGTTGGGGGTAGAGATGAAAGTTCTAACCCTCTAATCACATGGTTGGTTCCTCTGGCCATAAGCCCTGTCTGGAGGGGCCACCAGTGCCAACTCATTAGCATGAACTCAGGTATGGTTCAAAGGGGCTTGCTATGAATAACAAACCATGCTCCTATCACTCAGGAAATTCCAAGGATTTTAGAAGCTCTGTGTCAGGAACTGGGGAGACAACCAAATATATATGTCTATCACAGTGCATTAGCTCATGTAATCCTCATAACAACCCTCTGATGTTAGTACTATTCCTACTGGGATAAGGAAATTAAACTCAGGAAGTCACACAGCTAGAGGAATGTATAGAACTGGGATTTCAGTCAGGTAGTCTGCTTTTTACTGCTAACTTATGTTAGCTTATTAATTCAACAGCCTCTTCCTTTACCACAGAAATAACAGAGACGGTTATTTACTCATTTGGCAAACATTTGAGTGCCCACTTCATGCTGCCCAGTGATACACGGGCTGATTTGAAGAATGAAGAAAAGTTAGAAAGTATATATGAAAATGATAATGTTCTAACAGAAGAGATGAAAACATGAGAGAAATTGACTCATTTTATTTTAAACTGTTTATTTTGAAATAGACATCAATTTACACAGGAAGTGATAAAAAGAATGTACAGGGCAGTCCCATACACCCATTAGCCCTCCTCTCCCCAAATTGGCATCTTGTGTAACTATAGTTACAACATCAGCACCACAAAACTGATGCTCGTACAATGCACAAAGCTTCTTTTTTTATTTTATTTTGTTCACAAAGCTTCTTGAGTCTTTACAGGTTACATATGCCCTCGTGCGTGTCTGCCACTATGTGTGTGTGTGAGCTTTATCCCATCTGCAGTTTTATGTGTCTACCACCAAGATAGTTGTTCTATGTCCACATGCCTGGCACATTTGGTTTGACTGGGACATAGCGATGCTGGAGTAGAATGATGAGCTGGTGAGAGAAGCCAGCAGAGGCCATGTCCTGAAGGACTTCCTCACATTAGGGCGTGTTTAATTTTTTGTGGAAGCTTTTACACAGTGACAGGCGTAAAGTGGACGTGCCTAGAGAGAGCCAATGGAATGCCTTACATTTACCTCGAGGTATAAATACATGACTTTTGTTAGACGCTATTCTAAGAGTTTTCAGAGCTGAGAGGGAAGAGAGAAACCATGGACAATGGGTGACAGTGTGCGTGTGAGTGGGGTGCAGGCGAAGGTCACCCTGACCTAGGACTGACCTAGGACTGCCCTCTGCCAGTCTTCCTTTGCCTGCATGATCATTGCCTCCCGAGCTGCCCTCTGATCACCACTCACCAGCTTTGCTACTTAATCCCTCCACCCACTCTCTGGCCCATCTGATTCTGGGAACAACTGTAAAGGATTAGTGTGTTTTGGGTTTTTACATAATATTTAATGAAATACAGATCACTCCTTTGCAGTTTGCTCCCTTTTCTTCCTGTCACCAAAACAAAATGTAAAGAAGAGTGAAGTCATTTTACAGTTGCCGCAGTGGCTACTGAATTGAGATTGGAAAAATGATTTGCTTGAGTGGCGATCAGATAAATTCCATGAATTTGTTTCTTAAAAAATGTGTTTGTTACAGAGAGGGCTGCCACCTTGTTTTTTGAGTGGGCGAGTTCCAAAAACCTTGGCTTCATTTGGAAGGAATTTTGTGTTTGTGCCCTTTAGCATGTGATAAAACCCTGTCCTTTCTCATGATCTCATTTAATCCCCATTAGGAGATGGGTAAGGTAGCATAGGAGTATATTATCTCCAGTTTATAAATAAAGAGAATGAGACATGAACCTACAGATGCACAGCTAGTAAGGAGAGGGTACATCTCTCAGCTTTTTAATTCTTCAGAAGAGCTGTGGGTGAAAAAGTTTCTAGGAAAGTAACCTCACAGGGTGATCTGATCATAACTGCCAACTGGGCAGGTCACGGTGAGTAGTCGCACCGCAGGCATGTAACCTTTTTAGTACAAGGTTTATCTTTATCTTAAGCAAGACCTGTCCATTGTTTTGGGGCATCTAGGTTAATACACCTTCCATATAAGTATAACTATCCCCCAGAGCAGCGGTCGCCAACCAGTGGTCTGCGGACCACTGGTGGTCTGTGAGGTCTGAAAGGTTGGTGACCGCTGCCCTAGAGAGCACATTGTCTTGTTAACTATCCTGTAATCCAATCCCTACCTTGTTTTCTCTCACTTTCATGTAACCTTCTTTATGTTCCCTCCTTAACTCCAAATGCATAAAAGAAACTGCAAAGCTCTTTCTACAGAGCATTTGAGGTCCTGCTTCTGGGCAATTGTCGCCAGTTTGGCTCAAATACATTCTTATAAAAATTATCTGCGCTTGGATGTTTCTTAGGTTGACAGAGCCCATGCCATTTGGGTGGTACATTTAAATACATGTGGTCCATCTGATTTTCAGACGGGAGTCACACCTAGAAGAGAAGCAGAGGGAGACGCTGGCCATTTATTTTGTGCCAGAAACAGGGCGAGTTGGCTTACGTTTGTTACCTCACTTAATGAGAGCAACCAGAACCCAAAGCAAACAATAGCATTCCCCAGGCTGGCTTTTCATAAAATGGTAAGTGAGCTCAGTTGCTTTTGGTAACTTCGGCTTCCCTCCGAGGAGGCTTTCCAAGCTGTGTCCTGCCTGCTTCCCGGGGGGATTTGTTAATCCGGGCTGAGGCATGCGTCCTGTGGCCATCTTTCTGCAGCCCATGGTAAACATGAGGCCCCTGCAGACACTCACACACCATGGGCCCGTGTCCTCATAGGCTCACCAGGACCTCCAGCCCCTGCAGAACCTCCACCAGGTATTGCTGAGAATGCTCACGGGTGACCCACAGGTGGTACCAACAGCCTGTCCCCCCTGACTGCTCTGCCTCTTCCCCACGGGGGTGCCAAGCTCCAGGGTGTTCATGCCATACAGTTACCAGTGGAGGGGGTGGAGGCACATGCCTGCTCTCCTCCCTGTTGCACCTTGTTGCAGGGTGTTCAGTCGGGGCAGCTAGTACCCCAGTGTTTCACAGAATTTCAGCAACAAAATTCTCTCGGCTTCTCACAGAACTGGTTTCCTTAGGACACAGGTACAAGTGCTGGTTCCTTGTGAGGATTAACTTGGATCCGGGGTGTGCTTGGCACACACACTCCAGAGTGACCTCAAGGGATCCGCTTCTCTGCAGATGACCATGGCTGGTTACTGGGTCAAGCTCAAGGGCCTGGCTCCTTCTTTGCTCTGGGTGAGTTCTCTCAATATAATAGCTGATAAGGGGAGTGTCAGTTATTTGTACTCCCCCCACTCCCATTCAATACTAAAACGTGAGTCACTGATTAAAAAGCAGTCAGCATTTGTTGATTATTCACATCCACTGAGCCAGCTGCTCTGCTAGGAGCTTTATGTACCTTATCTCCTTCTAATCCCCAGAACAACCCTAGGACAGCACAAGCTACCTCCTATGGGGTCAGAGGCCAGTAGGGACCTGAGAGTGCAGGTGTAATATGTTGCCTAGTGTAAGGGACTGTACTTTTCTGTGCCTTGGCTCCTTATCTATAAAATTAGATAGACCGTATGTTCTTTAAATTCCTTTCTGAATCTAAAAATCACTTCTGTTGCCTTTCTAAGTAATATTGGCAACCTAAGAAAAGTAAAAATTTTAAGCCCCCAAAGACCCAGGGCTGACTGTAGAAACACATCTATATTTATGTATCAATGTACCAGTGGGCTATTGTTCTGAGGAGGGAGTTGTCTAAAATGATCAATTAAGGTTATTGTCCTTTAAAATTTCAAGTAACCGAAAGCTCATCTCAGACTTGGTTAGCAACTTAGGGAACATATTTCTGAAAGGTCTGGAGCTGACCATGGGCTTCTGCTCTTTATGTCCACAGTTTGCAGATTTTGCCTTTGCCCATGGTTCACCTTTGTCCTCAGGCAGGTTTCCTTCATTTGCAGGAAGATCTTCGGAATAGGGGCTTACTTCCATCCAGGGCAGGGGTGGGCAAACTTTTTTACTTGAGGGCCACAATGGGTTCTTAAACTGGACCGGAGGGCCGGAACAAAAGCATGGATGGAGTTTTTGTGTGAACTAATATAAATTCAAAGTAAACATCATTCCATAAAAGGGTACGGTCTTTTTTTTGAATAGTTTTATTCATTTCAAACGGGCTGGATCCGGCCCGCGGGCCGTAGTTTGCCCACGCCTGATCCAGGGGGAAAGCACTGCTTTCCAGAATCAGTGAATGGTTTTTACTTTCACTCTGATGGACTCATCTAGGAACCGCTCTGAACAAATACTAGGACTTAGTTAGCTAGAAAAGTGATGGCGAACCTTTTGAGCATTTTTTTTTTTCTTGTCTGAAACTAGCCCACAGACTGTAGGCACTGTGAGGCCAGCTTCACTATTACTTTTCCTCCTCTACGACCACCAAGATCGGTGTTCAGATCCGATGCGTGTCAGCATTTTGAAAAACCCTAACTTAACTCTGGTGCCGTGTCACATATAGAAATTTTTTGATATTTGCAACCATAGTAAAACAAAGACATATTTTTGATATTTATTTTATATGTTTAAATGCCATTTAACAAAGAAAATCAACCAAAAAAAATGAGTTTGCGTGTCATAGGTTTGCCATCACTGGCCTAGGTTATGACCGACACTTAAAACAATCGCTCTGGTAGAGGGATAACTATACCGATGGATTATGCCAATCAGGGTCTATCCCTTAGAGCTGGGGCTAGATTCAGTCCTACCTAAGACTGCTTGAGGCTTGGCAGAGTCTCCAAAGGAAATTCTGTGTAGTCAGGTTGGAATAGGTTATGCCACAGTAATAAACAAACCCAACGTTTTAGTGGTTTGAAAAAATAAAGACATGTCTTGCTCGTGTTTGGTGCAGGTCAACAGGAAGGCTCTGCTCATGGCAGTCACTCCTGGAACCAGGCTGATGGAGGCTCAACTGTCAGCACGTGCTCTCAGTGTAACTGTGGCAGAGGGAGGAGGCTGAGAGACCAGCCCAGCAGGAAAATGCTTCCAGCTGGAAATGACACGCAACCTTTCTGCTCACATTTCATTGATGAAAGCAAGCCAGATGGTGACGTCTAACTTCCAGGGGACAGAAAGCACAGCCCTCCTGCACGCCTGGAGGAGAGGGGACCTGTGCCAGTGACCAGCAATGACTTGGGACACAGCAAGAACAGATGCAGGTGGGTCTCAACAAAGCTCAAGGAGAAACTTCTGAAATCCTAACAAAAGGAGATGAGAAGTGGCTGTGAAGAACTGGAAAGAGCACCAACTTTGCGTCAGAACATCCAGGTTGGAGTATGAAATTTACTAGCTATTCCTCCGATTCTTATAGAACTTTAATATCAATCCTTGTCAGTTCTGGAATGAGCTTTTGAAAGGCAATTGCTGACTCTGCCTTTGATCTCTGTCCTTCACTCTGTCCCTACGACACTACCCTCAAATGTAGAAATGTGATGGGAATGGCTCTGATTTTTCAAATAGAAGCATTTTTCCCCCAAGGAGACTGTCATTTGTGCTTTCATTTCACAATCATGTCAGTGGTCTATTTCCTCATAGATGATAGTGTATCGTTTTTGTTCCACAAAGGTGTCAGTAATGTGAGATTTCTGAACTACACAAGAGGAGCAGTTGGACTGGGCCATGGTACAATGGCAATATTCCTTCTGGGAAGTCCGAAGATCTAGGTCAGTGGTTCTCAACCTTGGCTGTACATTAGAATCATCTGGGAATCTTTTTAAAATCCTGATTTCTGGGCCTCATCCTCCGGGAATTCTGTTTCTTTGTTATGGGGTGGGGCCACAACATTAGTAGATTCTAATGTGCAGCCAAGGTTGAGAACCACTGATCTAGGTTCTGTACAGGCTCTGCTACTTGTAAGCTGGCTTTGTTTTCTAAGGGACAGGGGCAATAACCTCCTTGGATTCACCCCTGCCCCTCCCAAAGGTTGGGGTGCACCCCATGCAGATTTCAGTATCAAATGGCTGGGTCTTTAAAGGACTAATTTGGGGTGTCACTGCCTATGTCAGAGGTTGTGACTCTCCCCGACTGGAGGATTTAGCTGGAGACTTTGCACCTTGTCCCTGGGCAAGCCACCCAACAAATTCAGCCTCATTTAGCTAATTTGTAAAGTGCAGATAAATATTCCAACCCCATCTTCCACAGAGAATTTTTGAGAGGATAAAGGAATTCATATTCCCATTATATATCCACAGATATGCATAGAATACTTTTCAGGTGGGGCTAGACGCTGAGCCAGTTGCCCCTGGGAAATCAGTTAATTGGATGTGCAAGCTCCATGTGTGTGGCTCTCTGCGGGGAGGCTGGGGCCTTAACTGGTAGGCAGAGAGCGCATGGAAGCAGTATGTAAGGTGGGAAGATGGGGATAGTTCAGGAGAAGACGGGCGCCTACGAGGAGATCACACTGCTGCTCCCCTTCAGGAACCCCCCCCCCCACTTTTGGTGGCCCCATTAAGAGAAGCTGCAAGAAGGTGGTAGAAGGGGTGGGTGGACACCCAGTGATGGAAAGGCAGAGCGAGAGTGTTCATCTTGAGTGGCCTGACTGGCATACGGTGGTGTACCCGGGGCTGGTGACTCACCTGTTCCAGCGGTGAAGGAATGCACCTTCTGGGGTTTTGCAAGTCATTCTTTTGACCCAGCTTTCCAATCCTGCAGGGAGCAAGGGCAGAGTTTTCAATAGCCTTTTCACCGGAAGTGGTGTCACCCCACCTCCTGGGTAAGTACCCAGCCTTATGCCCTCACGAAGAGCCCAGGATGTCTCTGTCCCTTCGCAGCTCCGAATCAGCGGTTCCCTGACGGCTTTGCTGGAGCAGGGCTTTGGGTGAAGGCTAATTAGATAATGTCTGGGAAGCACTTGGAGTTCCTTAGAGACAGGCTCGCTCTCGATGTATTATTAATAGTGGTGAGCATAGTGTTTCCAAACAAAGCTGGTGTCTATTTAAATACTCAGGGTGGGCCGAAACCGGTTTGGCTCAGTGGATAGAGCGTTGGCCTGCGGACTGAAAGGTCCCAGGTTCGATTCCGGTCAAGGGCATGTACCTGGGTTGAGGGCACATCCCCAGTGGGAGATGTGCAGGAGGCAGCTGATCGATGTTTCTCTCTCATCGATGTTTCTAACTCTCTATCTCTCTCCCTTTCTCTCTGTAAAAAATCAATAAAAAAAAATACTCAGGGTGGGGGTAGGAGGGAAGAGGGGAGGGCAGGACCAACCAAGAGAGTCCATCCTATGGGAAGGCCTGCAGGCCAGTCAGGTGAACTGCAGGATTGGGGCAGAGGGCAGGCATTGTCATGAGGAGTAGGAGATGGAAACTTTTGCGCCTTCACCCCCACCCTTTTGCCCCCTGATAGCACTTGTGTGGACACCATGAGCAGGACAAGCTGGTCTGTGATGGTGACCTGGGCACTAAGGAGGGAAATCAGTTAGCCTGAGTCTGGCCAGGCTATGCCCCACTCGGTACCGTGCTTGCTTCCAGGAGCACTGCCTGAGCTGGCCGGCATTCCCGAGAGAGAACCCTCTGCTCCAGCTGGCTCTGTTTTCTAAGGGACAAGGGGAAATAACCTCCCTGGATTCACCCCTGCCCCTCCCAAAGGTTGGGGTACACCCCATGCAGATTTCAGTATCAAATGGCTGAGTCTTTAAAGGACTAATTTGGGGTGTCACTGCCTATGTCGGAGGTTGTGACTCTCCCCGACTGGAGGATTTAGCTGGAGACCTTGCAACTTGTCCCTGCTGATGCCTGTGGCTGCACAAGTGGGTGGGTACCAAGAACAGTTGTCCCCCAAAGATATGTTGAAGTCTGTTATGGACCGTATATATGTATCCCCACAAAATCCATGTTGTGGTGAAGACCTGGGGTGGGGCAGGGTCTGGGTGGAGGCAGGCAAAGGGGGAGAAAATGGGGACATCTGTAATACTGAAAACAATGTAAAAGTGCATATGTTGAAACTGTAATCCCAAATGTGCTAGTGTTTGAAGACGAGGCATCTGGGAGGTGTTTTTGGGTAGAAAAGGTATGAGGGTGGGGACCTCATGGTGGGAACAGTGCCTATATGAGAAGAGACTCCAGAGAGCTCTCTCTTTCTCTCTCTCCACCTTGTGAAGACACAGCAAGGAGGAGGCCATCTGCAAGCCAGAAGGAGATTTCACACCAGAAACCAAACCAGCCGGCACCTTGATATTGGGCTTCCAGCCTCCAGAACTGTGAGGAAATGTTTTTCTCTCTTGTTTATAAGTCTGTGGTGCTTTGTTCTGGCAGCCTGAGTAAACTAAGACAAGGAGCTAACCTCCATCCCTCAAAATGTGTCCTCACAAATGGGGTTATTGCAGATCTAATTAAGATAAACTTACACTGCAGCAGGGCGGGCCCCTAATCCAATCTGACTGGTGTCCCTACCAGAAGAGAAAGATGTACACAGAGGGAAGACATGTAAAGACACACAGGAGAACAGCACGTGAAGGTGGAGGCAGAGATTGGAATGATGAGTCTATACGCCCAGAGATGCCAAGGATTGCTGGCAACACCAGAAACTAAGAGAAAAGCAAGGAACAGATTCTCCCCTGGAGCCTTCAGAGAGAGAGCAGGGCCCTATCAACACCTTGAATTTGGACTTCCAATCAGCAGAACATTGAGAGAACAAATTTCTCCTGTTTTAAAGCACCTAGTTTTGACTCTCTCTCTCTCTCTCTCTCTCTCTCTCTCTCTCTCTCTCTCTCTCTCCCTCTCCACCCAGGCCTTCGTCCTTTAGGTGTTTCTCTTTATTTACTCTCTCCTAAGCTCCAAAGGTCCTTCTTTTGCTTCTGTAACTTGTTTCCTGAGCCCACACAGCCTAGCTGACTCACTTCTTCTATATCTGTGACTTTCTAAATAAACATTTGCTTGTAAAAAAATAATAATATTTTTTAAAAAGCACTCAGTTTTGCTTTTTTGTTATAGCAGCCCCAGAAAACAAATCCTCTAGGGCAGCGATTTTCCACCAGACAATGTGCTACAAGAATTTGTAAAACATGCAATACCTAACTATTTAGTCAGGGGGACTGATCCCTTTTCCCTTAGATTGTTAAATAAGAAAATGACAACAGCTAATACAACAATAGCCGTCTGGGCAAATGAATCAAAAGTATACCTATTTTTTTTTTTTTTGGCAGATCAGCAAAAAATATGTTTTTTGGTGTGCCACAGCATTTTAGTAAATAGTTTTTGTGTGCCATGAGATGAAAAAGGTTGACCATCGCTGCTCTAGGTCTAAGGGTGTTCAGTCTCTCTTTCACACTGACCACAAACACCTTTATTGCCTTAGAAAGACAGCCAAGCCGAGCAGACCTCTGCTCTCTGTTTTTCTATTTCAGGAAGTCTGTGCACTTGGACTCCCAGGTTCTCTCATTGAGGCCGGTCGCTTGCTGCCAAGTTCTCACACAAAATGTTCCATGTTACAAAAGAGCTTAGCAACCCACAGGCCTGGGGCAGTGAAAGAGCAAAGCTGTCTTCCTGTTTAGCGAGAGGACATGCATCTCTGAATGTCAAAAATCACAAATCATTACTTCTCTGCTGGGAGCTGGTCCATGCTTGCTGTTTCAAGGGACCTGGCATATATGGCATACTGTTCTTAATATGTTTGCTCACCTTCTTGGCAATATGTGTTTTAACCAAGGTCTCTGAGAAAGGTTGTTTCCCCAGGTAGGGATTTTCCCCTGAAGTTAGGGAGGGAATAAAACCTCTTAACTAAGTGCCAGGTGGGTAATTAATCACTTTAACTACGAACAATCATGCTTAAGCTACATAATCTTTACTCCCTGGAATGGAGATAAGAAACGCCCTAACCTTTGAAATAGAGATTGATAGGATTGGAATCAACTGGTATAAATACAGATGTAAGAAGACAGAACGAAGAGAGAGACAGAAATTGGCACAGAACCTACACAGAACGTTCTCTAGAGACAGAAGAACTTCGCTGGAGAGAACATGGCAAAAGATCCTGGACAGAAACTGGCCTCAGAACCTAGAGACAGAACCTAGCGAGAGAACATGGCAAAAGATCCTGGACTGAACCTGACTACAGAAATTGGCAAGAGAACCTGACTAGAACCTGGTGACTGAACCTGGCTGGAGAACCTGGACAGAACCTGGCTGGAGAACCTAGTGAGGGAACATGGCTACAGAACATGGCTGGAGAACCTGGAGAACCTGGCTGGAAAACCTAGCAAGAGAACATGGACACAGAACCTGGCTGGAGATCCGAACCAGAACTTCGCTGGAGACCCTAAGCAGAACCTCTCTGGAGATCCAGACCAGAACTTGGCTGGAGATCCTGGCTGGAGATCCTGGCTAGGCTGCTGATCAACTGAACACTGTCTCCGTGTCCTTCCTTCTTCGCCGACTCCGTCTACGCCTTTGGGAACCCCTGGACCTGCTGGGGTTGGACCCCGGCACTTCTCCTTATGAATGAATCATCAGGTGACATTTTATTGGTGGACACCCAATCTCATTGTAGCTTACTCCCATACATTGCCATGGGAAATGGGCAGGTTTAGTGTGGGTTAGTAAAATCTCAACATGTTAGGTGACCTGGCATTGAAACACTTTTGCTGCACCTTCCAGTCACTCACTGGCCTCAAGGGTGGACATTATAGAGCTACCAGTGCCCCCTTTCTTCCTTACCCTCACCTCCCAGTAATTTCAGAACAAAGGGCCAATAATAGATAACTTTTAGGTACAGAATCCCCAGCTTCTGTTTGTCATGTGTGTGAACAAACCCAATAAAATATATCATGATGCCAAGCCAGTGGTGCCATGTTATTTAAACTAGTAATTAAGAGTTTTAAAGCTGGTTTTTCTACAGTGGCTTAACCATCAGCACCCCTTTCCTGGTTCTGGGCAGAGTGGGAGGCACACTGGGGGAGGTTGGGCCACAGACACCTAGCACTATCTTGGGTTAGCTCGCCTTTCAGAATAAGCATAAATCTCCAGCAACCTCAAGACCAGAATCAATCTCTAGAACTTGTTCAAAATAGCATCCTGAGGCTGTGCCTTTAGGGAATGTCCTCCCCCACTGGCATCTTTGCATCATTGGGAGGAGCTGATGCATTAACCCAGGAAATAAAGCCTTCTTTATTTGTGTCAGTTAAGCTACTCCTTTGACTCACATCAACCAAGCTTTATGCCTCGAAATGTTAGCAGCCAGTATAATTAAGGTTGAGAAGAGACACAGAAATGGTGTGGGAGTAACTAATCTTTAAATTTGAGCTGCCAAAGGCACAATGGTTCCAGAGTCATGACTTCTTGTTATTAAAAGTGTTCTCAGAGTCTGTGGATGCTAATATAAACCAGCCCCGATGTTAAAAACACAACTATTAATTAATGTGGGTAGATAAGGGTTTTATTTAGAACAGGCAGCCTGCATAGGTTTCTGCTGGTGTGGGCATTGAAAGTGTTCAGCGGAGGCATAAGTGGGGCTGGTCCTTGGAAAACTTAGGGCAGGTGAATTAATTGGGCAGACTAATTTAGGTGGGTACCGTGGGTGAGGTCTTGTGCCAGGCACTGAGGGAAATGAATGAGGAATCGTTTTTACTCAGGGCAAGGGGAAAAGCATGGCTTTTGCAGGGTATCCCTTAGGCATAGACAGTACTCTACTTGTATCTTATTGAATAGTTATTATTCCCACTCAGAGCCATCGAGTAATGTGTTGAATTCACCCAGCCAGAGAGGCCCCAGACAATTTTGACAGCAGGGTGGTTGATGGGTTGACTGGGAGAAGACAGACCCAGACAAACCAGTTAAGAAGCTAATGCAATAGGAAGGTGTGATCTGTTGAGAGCTAGAACCCGGGCACTGGGAGTGAAGGAAGGGACAGATTCCAGCAGAAGTTTAAATCAACAGGACTGGGCCAGTTGAAAGGCCGGGGAAGAGCCAGCTTCATGGTGTGTGATGTCCTGAGGGCCTGCGACCTTGTGAGGGCCTGCATGTAGGTGGATTCTCTTTTGTTTTATCTTGAAATTCTTGCTCATTTTGAACAAAGCACCCCCATATTTTAATTTTGTCCCAGGTCCTGCAGATTTGTAACTGGTGCTGGGCTTGGGTTTTACAGCTAGGGAAACTGGGTTTAAATCCCTGCTCTAACTCTTCCAGGCTATGAAGATTTCAGCAAGTCACTTAACTTCCCGGACTCTTCAGTGTCCTTATCTGTAAAACGAGAATAATAATAATTATTCAGTGGGGTTCTCATGAGGATTGGAGAAAATTACGTTAATAACAATGTTTGAGTACTTGCGTGCCAGGTTTTGGGCTAAGCACCTTTATATTAATGACAAATGTGATCGTTATGACACCTTATGAGATGGGTACTACTTTTATTCTGATTTTTACAGGAAACAGACTCAGACGGGGTCATGCCACTTCTAATAGGTGGAGCCAGGATCAATTTCTGGTCTGCCTACCTCCAAAGCCTGTGTTGGCACTATGCTCAATTATGTCATTATCGCCATTATTATCATCAATATTAATGGTGCAGGTGAGGAAGAAGGGAGAGCAAGGAGGCAGAAGTGAGCTGGGGTGACAGAATGAATGGAGCTGCCATTCTCTGCTGAGCGATAGCAATAATGGAATAATGATCTTGGCTTTGAGCAGCATGCAACAACTTTATCACTTAGGTTTTATTTGTTATGGTTCAGCTTAATGGGTAACTCTTCTAGGGACACTTCGTGTCACTGGGGTGACTGGGAAGATCAAAGTGCCTCCCAGATTAGGATGTAGAAATTAATACCTTCATATGCCAGGAGTCTTGCATGATTCCCATCATAATCTTGTACTGTGGTTGGTGACTGGGTCTAGCTGCATTCCCCCCCAAATACACATAAGAAACAATAAATGACATGGTGCAGGTGTCTTAAGGTGCACAGTTTCAGGGCACACATTAGTCTTCTCCATCTTCCTCTTGATTCATCACTTGCAGTTCAGTGAGATTGAACTCATTAGTTCCTTTCCAGAGAGCAGGGGAGGTGAGAAGCTGAGAGGGTGGATGAAAGGGGGAAGATTGGGGTGTGTTGGTGTCAGTGAAGAGGTAGGAGCAACACCCCACCAGGACAGGGAGAAAAGATGACCAGCTTTCTGACGTCACTATAGTGAACAAGGCTGGCCCATGTGACTAGAATGTCAGTGAGCCAGGGGCATCTAAGGGGCTGGGCCAACAGAAGAGGAAGTATTCCCGGAGGTCAGCATGTTCTTTTCTGAGGATTCTGGAGGTGCAGTGGGATCACCCTTCCCTGCCAGGTGGGAATCATTCAAAATACAGTCTGTTTGAGTTGACTTTTTACATGCTTGCCCTGTGTCAGGTGAGTTAGGATGTATCAGGGAGGGGGAGCATTGGGAAGTCCTGTTACTCTCAATGGGGCAGGTCTAGGAATGCTGCCCAGGCTTTAGAATGGTCCAGAAAACTGGGTGTGTAGCTCTTCATTAATCAATCACTTGCCCTGATCCAAAGGGGCAGGGCAGGGGCAGGGACTTCTGATTGCTTTTAAACAGATGAACCAGTTTCCTTGATATAAAAAAAGAAACTTTTCCATGCTCTGCAAATACTTCAGTCATTACAGGAATACACAGTGTAGATAGTAATGTCCCAGCTCATCTCCCCTCCCCAAGATAATCACTAATTATTTTGAAGTGGGAAGAGGGCACTTTGCCTCTTACACTCTGTAACATTGAGTAATTCACACTTGATCTTAGCCAAAAGGATGAGAAGTGATGTAACATTAAGTAATTTAGGAGGATTCTTTTGAATGTTAACAAAATAAGTGCCCATGAATAAAATTGAACTTGGTGTAGTGGAAAGGGCACTGGACCAAGAATAAGGCCTTGGTGTCTAACTAGATTCTGCTGTCTCACCCGGTTTTTAATTCAAGGCCTCAGCTGGATCCATTAGGACAGATTGGGATTGCCATTTGGAAGCCTAGTGACCAGGAGACTGACTCTGGCTCAGCCTCACTCCACATCACAAGGTATCTGATTCCAGCTCTCTTTCTTCTGTTTTGGGTTCTGACATTTTTTATCTCTAGGATTTTAGTACTTGTATCATCAACCTTCCTGACTTAACTTTCTGACTATTGGGTTGGCCCTCTTTCTGATTTAATGCATTTGAACTAATCTCACCGAACTTTCATTGGAAGTCTGTGTAAGTTTGGGCAGATAATCTGTAAAAAGAGAGGTTAGATAATAATAGTGACTATTTACTCAGCACTTATATGATTCAGGCATTATGCTAAGTACTTCATATGAACTCTCAAATTTACTCCTCCAGGCATTCCTATGACATTGGACTTGATGGGTTTAACAGTGAATGTGTTTTGGCTGCAACTAATGGAAAACCCAATTCAAAGAGCTTTAAACAATAAGGACATTTATTGGCTCACATAACTCACAGGAAGTTCAAAGGCAGAATGGACTTTGGAGTTAGTTGATCATTCATCTATAAGAATGACTTCAAGGACCCAAGTTCTTTCCACCTCCCTGCGCTGCCATTGGGAGTGCAGACTTCAGCCTAAGGCTGGGCCTCCTCATGGTTGAGGGTGGGCTGTCAGCAACAGTCAGTGCTCCTGGCTTGTTTCTTCTTTATGTTAAGCCTCAGGGAAGAAATTGCTTATGGAAATTCTCTTAGAACAGAGGTTCTCAACCTTGGCTGCACATGAGAATCACCTGGGAATCTTTTTAAAATCCTGATTTCTGGGCCTCATCCTCCGGAAATTCTGTTTCTTTGTTATGGGATGGGGCCACAACATTAGTAACAAAGAAACAGAATTTCTGGATGATGAGGCTCAGAAATCAGGATTTTAAAAAGATTCCCAGGTGATTCTAATGTGCAGCCAAAGTTGAGAACCACTGTCTTAGAGGAACTATCCTAGAGACTTTGGTAAGATTCCCTTGTGCCTTATTGTCCTGATTTGTATCATGTATCATGAACTGCAGAGAAGGATAAAACCATTTTGATTGGCTTAGATAAATCAAGACCCACTTCCAGAGCTAGAGAAGCAGGCAGCTTCCCCTGAGTCACACTGGCCACCTGGAGAAGAGCAAACTCAGGGCTCTACCAGGAAACAGGAATAAGGGACATGAATGCTGGGTAGGAAACCAACAGTATCTACTAAATTGAGGTTAAGTAACTTGCCCTTGGGCAAGTTAACCTTGTTCTTAACTGCTCTACCATATTGCCTAATGTCCCTCCTATCTCAGGCATTCCACATGTCTAAATCAATTAGGAACATTTCAGCCAGTATAAGGAAATAACGTAAATAAATGCTGTTTTAATACCTAAACACACTTAGCTTCTTCAATAGACATTTTCCCCCCAAAGGATATTTTACAAGTACCAGTTAATGTGGAGGAATACTAGTATTTTGGCATAAGATATCTGACTGTCAGTTTATTAGTGGGGTATTTCAGTTTCAAAGTTCCAGATCTCTTTCTGATTCTAAAATATGCAAGTGTACAGATTACATTCCAAATAAGTCATAAAATTAAATAGTTGATCCATAACAAAAGCTGAGAAAACAAAACCACATTCATTTTCCCCTGAGTTCAGATTTAAAGACAAACTTTCCTAATTCACTTACATTGGGAAAAAGAATCAGAACCAAGGTATCAGGCAGTTATCAGTCTCAATGACAGCTCACTGACTTAAATAATAAATGGAATATATTGACTTGCATCTCTTGAAAAACCCAGAACTCAGCAAGCTTCTTTTAGTTCAATAACGTCACCAAAGATCCTGTTTATTTCATTTTCTCCTGTCTTTTGTGGTTCTGTTTTATTTCAAGGCTACCTGACCTCAGGGTCACAAAATGGCTGCATGTACCCCTGGATTACACACTCCCCTATCCACATCTGTTGACAAAGGGTATCACTCAAAGAATGAAGAAACTTTATCCCCAAAGGTTTCCAGCAACATCTTGAAGTTCATTGGCCTGAACCAATCTGTGTGACCAGGGGGAATGAATGGGCTGCTTCAATTTCCCTATGTCATGTACCTCACCCCGAGAGCTGATCCTCAATGGCCAACCCATTCTCAGAGCCTGCAGGAAAGGGAAGGGAGCATGATGCTGGGAATGTAACCCACAAAAGTCTACTGTAGTAGCTATAGGAATTAGTGTTTGCCCTCAGTTGATCAACTATTCCTCACCAACTTCCCAGAAACAACGTACATGGTGGCAGTAAGAGGAGAGTGGAGAGAAAGAGCACAGTAATCAAATTACAGGCACGACTTGTTGGGGTATAGCAAGAATTCCCTAGCCAACCCCAAGTGTCTGTGGGTGGAAAGTTGAAAATCATGTCCTGACAAGGCTTGCTGAGTCATCCCTAGCCCCAAAGCCTCCTCCCTCTTCCCTATTTGTAGAGCATTGTCTCCCAAGCCTCCCTGAGAGCCTCAAACTCAATTTAATTTTCTTATGTCCTACCCACACAGTGAGGGTGGCCCTCCCTGGGAAACCTTCTTTAGAAGACCCCCATTGAGGGCACTTGGTCCTCAGCAGTGAGGAACTGGCCCAGTATCATTTTAAGCAGTTTCTCCCAAGTTCACAGCAGCCTACAAATAGAGAAACCTTAATTCCAGAGGGCCCACAGCTGTTTATTTTTCAGTTATTCATTCAACTTCATTCATTTGTTCATTCATTCACTCACTCATTCAGTCATTTTACAAGTGTTGAGTGCCTACCATTTATCAGGCATTATTTTATACACTGGATTTACAGTATTAAATAAAATTTTCAAAGTGTCTGTCACATGAAGCTTCATGGTAGTGGATAAAAATAGAAATAAAAAAATTTATACTATCAGGTTAGGAAATGATAAATGCTATAAAAAATAAAGCAGAATAAAGGCAAACAATGTATATGTGGGGTTGTTATTTTCAATAAGTTGCTAAGGGAAGTTCTCTCGAGGAAGAACCAGCACACAGTGCCTAACAGTATTCAAGACACTGGGGAATCTCTGAATAATTAGTTAATTAGCTAATGGGTTTGGTAGACCCAGAGTTGAGGCTCTTTCCACCCTTTCCCCAGAAGCAGACCTGTGTTGTTCAATCAAGATCCAGATCACGTACAAACACTTTGGTCTCCAAAAGAGGGATTAAACAAGTTATTCTACCTGAAAACTGAAAGGGCAAAAATGAAGATGAGTAAGAATATAAATATTAATTTGCCTTTGGGTTTAAAAAATATACATTTTGCCCTAGCTGGTTTGGCTCAGTGGATAGAGCGTCAGCCTGTGGACTGAGGGGTCCTGGGTTCGATTCCAGTCAAAGGCACATGCCTGGGTTCTGGGCTTGATCCCCATTGGAGGATGTGCAGGAGGCAGCTGATCAATGATTCTCTCTCATCATTGATGTTTCTATCTCTCTTTCCCTCTCCCTTCCTCTCTGAAATCAATAAAGATCAGCTGTCTCCTGCATGCCCCCTACTAGGGATTGAGCCTGAAACCTAGGTATGTGCCCTGACTAGGAATCAAACTGTGACCTCCTGGTTCCTAGGTCAATGCTCAACCACTGAGCCATACCAGCCAGGCGCTTTTGAGTTTTTTGCACATTGACAGATCGCTTTATGAGTGGAGAGGTGGTCCTTAGGGTTCCTCTGCTCATTTGCAAATGAACATTTTCCCAAAATGAGCCCAAAGGACTATCTTCCTCTTACTGGAGGGCCAGTTAGAGAAGCTTGTGTGGATACAGGGAATAAAAGCACCAGTTTGACCCAAGCCTTCTTTGACCTACATGTTTATGTGGGGATTAAGAGTGGAATGAGTTGTCACTGAAAACATGTGCTTTGTGTATTTAGAAGATAAGTATTTTTTTATTGCTAATTAGTGTTGGACTCACATACATTTGTCATGTTGGTATGTCAGATTCATTTGTCCTTTTAAACCCAAGTGCCGTAATTAATCTTTTTCCATCCACTCTCTGCTACAGTCTGGCTGTAACTCAGACTGCCAGACTCCCTGGTTATAGGTTTTCTATTTAGGACATCTTGAATTTTAAAGTGAAATTGAGTTTGAATCCTGTTGAAGAGCACACCTTTGGGTAAACCCAAGAGCTAGCCTTTGCTAGGGTAAACCCACGAAATGGGGAGATGGGGGAATATTGTACTACTCAGTGTTTTCTAAGTCTCTGCCTGGGTGTCATTTTCTCCATGGAGCATTTACTGAGCCCACCCTCTGCTCCCTTAGAATTGGACAATACCCCCTCCGTTGTGCCCAGGTAAGACCTTTACACACAGGTATCAGAGTGTCTCTGATTTTTATTTTTACTTTACTGCAGCTACTTTTAACCCATCTATCCTCACACCAACACTCTCCCACCACTCAGCATCTAGAATATAGGAATTGTACTCCATTCATATGTGTGTCCTCATTACTCAATATCTTGCCTGGCAAGATGTTCTTGTGAAAAGGCACAAAATGAAATGAAATACTTAATGATTTTAAATCAGATCTCATTTGATTCATATAACTATTAAGACAAGCAAAATTGGACCCCAATGTTTAAGAAAAACCTAATTGATGGGAAATTTAGTAATGAGAAAATTCTGTCATTGATTTGAGTTTTTTTCCTGAAGAGTGAGAAAGAGTGTCATTGTTCAATTTCAATAGCAGAACATCTTTTGGAATGTTATTGTCCCCTAGTAATAATTTGAGAAGTGTTGCCTTAACAAATAAGTATTCCAGTTTAAATAATAGTCTGACCTAAATAATAATAATAATAATCAACCGAAGGCCTTGTATGCATATGTGCATAACCCATGGACACAGACAATAGGGTGTTGAGGCCTGGGGTGGGGTGGGGGCAGGCTGGAGGGAATCAATGGGGGGAAAAGGAGGACACATATAATACTTTCAACAATAAAGAATCATAAAAAGAAAAAAAAACAATGATGTCATTTGTATATCATTTTACTGCTTATAGGGGCTATCATATCTATTCTATTACTTAACCTTGAAAAGAACTGTCAGAAGCAATTATTATAATGATAACCATTGAAATGATGAAGCAAGCAAGAATGAATTAGATTGTTTCCGTTCCCATATCTAGCAGGTAGAAGAATTGGGATACAGGCCCATGTGCTGCTGTTGTTGTGTGTGTGTAAGAGCTGGCACCAATGGATGGAGAAGGAATGTCTGAGGTTCTTCCCCAGGGCTGACCTTCAGAGAGCTTCAGTGGTTCTAATGAGCTGTGAGTATCTGCAGACCTGAGAGGTCTGAGGGTGTGATGTGAGGCAGAGCCAGGAGGTGGAGATTTCAAGTCCTTCCACATCTTGTCTTCATTGTAATTCAATCTGCATTGGTCACGACCATGTCCTTGCTGCTATATGGCCTCTGGTGGACCATGGTGATAATGCTGAGACCCAGGGGAGAGGAGGAGTTAGACTACATGTTAGTCTGTCATCTTCATCTGACTAGGCTTGTTTAGGTTGCCTGGAGCTGGTTATTTTACCAACCTCTGACAAAGATTATTTGGTGACCATAACCAGGCTGCTTCTGCAAATGAGCTCGAGCTAGCTCCATATATAAAAGCCTAAGCAACCATCTGACTGTCCCACCATTAACTATGATGCGCACTGACCACCAGGGGGCAGATGCTCAATGCAGGAGCTGCCAAGCTGCAGTGACTTGGCAGCTGCAGTTCTCGGGTGATGCACCTGGAACCAGAGAGGAGAAAGCCTGATTCCTGGGTGCATCACCTGAGAACCACCCTCTTGAAATCTGGGACCCCTTGGGGGATGTTGGAGAGCCGGTTTTGGCTTGATCCCCACAGGCCAGGCCAAGGACCCCGCCAGTGCACGAATCCGTGCACTGGGCCTCTAGTGATTAATAAATGCAGCCCTAGGGAATGTGGTCATTAAAAACACTTATGCAGCATCATAACAATCACAGGCCCACAGTCTCACATCCAAAATTTTGGGAGCCAGATGGGTTTCAGGACACAGAATATTACCTAACACCCCTTGTGGAGACTCTTGCAGCATTGTGCAATCAAGCATCTTATTAAATCTGCAGCCAAAGGGAGGGACTGCACTCTGAATGAAACAAAGACTATAAATAGGCTCACATCAGTTTAGGTCAGTCCTTGACACCTAGTGAGTTAGGAATTAACTCGTGGTTTGGAGAGCTTCTTAAATTTCAGAATTATGGGTAGGGAATAATAGACCCTTATCTTCTTTATGACACCACCACTCCATTTTCTCCTTATTATTCATCTCAAAGACAGAACATATTCTTTGGCTTGCTAGAGGTGACAATGGCCGATATTAGGTTTCTTGGAAAGATGCTATGTCATCACCCTCTGGATGCATCTTGGTCGACAGGTGAAGGCCAAATTTTTGAAGCTGAAGAATTGCCTTTAGATGTTAATAATTAAAGCTGATTTATGGAAGTTTGGCAAATGAGAAGATTCTCCAAGGTGTTTGGAATTTGGTAAATGGAGGGGACTTGGGGAAGTCCCTCAGGTGGCCGTTCCAGCAGAAGCCTGTGAGCCTCTTGGCAGGAGTGTTCACTCGTAAAAGGGACAGATGGGGACGGGGGGGGGGGGGGGGGGGGAGGGAGGTCTGCAGCACTGGCTTCGTACTGGGAAGAAATTTGAGCTGAGTTACCAAGGGCTGAGATTCTAACACAAAAGATTTGGGTTGTGTGTCTTAAGTTATGAAATCACTGAACATTTTTGAGCAGAGACTGATGGGATGAAAATGGGGCCTAAATAACAGACTGCTTATTGTCTGCTGAGCGTGCCAACCCTTTCCAGTGTCCAGAGCTGAGCTCCTGCTCTGTCCTTTGCCTGAAATGCCCTTCCTGGGCTCCTTCCTGCCTGGGCACACTCTCACTCATCTTTCAGGACTCAGCTCAAATGTCACCAGCTCTGTGAAGCCTCTCCCTGACCCCAGGCAGTGTTAATTACTCCTTTCTCTGTGACCCCACAAAACTTTGCACGCACCTGACATCATTTCTCTCATTCACTGCAGTTTGTCCTTGTCTCCCCAAGCTGAAACACAAGGTCCCCCAGGGAAGGCACTATGCCTTTTTTTGGGGTGGGTGGTGGGGGACTGGTACCTAGCACAGTGCCTGGCCTGCAAGAATTCTAAGCAATTCGTTGAATAAATGCTTATATCTTCTATTTATCCTTAATATTCTATCTGTTCCCTGTTATTCTTTTGTTTTCTTTTAAAGTTGGTCACATCTATGTAATTGCAGTGATAACTCTTATATGAATGTAGGAATATCCGCCATCCTCCAATATAGAACCATGGGATTTCCCTGGCCAGTGTGGCTCAGTTGGTTGTGCATTGTCCCATGTGCTGAAGGGTTGCTGGTTCAATTCCTAGGCAGGGCACATATAACAGGTTGCGGGCTCAATCCTGGGTTGGGGTGCATATGTGAGGCAGCTGGTTGGCGTTTCTCTCTCTCTCACTCTCTCTCTAAAAGAAAAGAATTAAATAAAAAGAGAACCATAGAATTGGTTGGAAAATGAGACTTGTGAAGAAAAGGTTGGGGTGAAGGTTGTAGGATGCTGTAATGAGTTGAATTGTATCCCCTCAAAAGACATGTCCATATCCTTAGGATCCAGTACCTGCAAATGTGACCTAATTTGGAAAAAAAGGTCTTTGCAGATGTCGTTGAGCTAAAAATCCCATGATGGGGTCATCCTGGACTGGGTGGGCTATAATTCCAGTAACAGTAACAGAGGGCTTTCTTTTTAAGAGGCAGAAAAGGAGACACAGTCGCACAGGGGAGAAGGTGATGTGAAGATGGAGACAGAGATTGGAGTGGTTCAGCTAAGCCAAGAAATTCCAGGAATTGCTGGACACCCTGGAAGTAGGGGAGACCTATGGAGAGGAATTCTCCATCAGAGTCTCCAGAGGGAACCAACTCTGCAGACACTTTGATTTTGAACTTCTAGCCTCCTGAATGGTGAGAAAATAAGTTTCAAGTTTGTGGTAATTTGCTAAGGCAACCCTGGGAAACTAGTACAGATGCCACTGAGGAGTTAAAACAGTGTCATCTAATGGCTGATGGGCATGTTGAGAAGCAGTGTAGCATCAGCTTTGGAGCTCAGGATTGGAGTCAGACAGTCTGGGGTAGTCCCAGCTGTAACCTCTGAGCCTCAGTTCCCTCATCTGAAAAATGGGGGGTCATGAAATATTAGTCCCTGCTGTAGAAGTCTCTAATTAAAGTAATTGAGACAAGAGCAGTCACTCAATAAATGTCACTAGTCAATTATTAGCTGGAGGCAAGAGTATAATTTACTGGCCTGCAAATGTTACCAGCACCACGATGTATTAGAAAGTGGAATTCAATCCTGAAACCTGAAAGCAGCCCACTTTCTTTTTAACTTTCTCAGAGGTGTACAGCCTGCTTCCTTTAGGTCGGGTTTTGGTACTGAATTGCTGGCATCTGTAAATTATCAGAATAATTGAATTTTAGGGTTTATTGGTCAGCGAGTGACCTGTTCTCCACCTGGGACACCCAGAGGGCTGGAGTTCTTGAGTGTAGAATGGGAGTCCTCAAGCTCTTTTCAATATTGCAGGCAGTCTAATAGAAGCTGTGTACCATTTATCTGTGGAAAGTGGGCACAACAAAACTGAAAAGAAAAAATATTCTCTTCTTTTACTGGAATAATATTTGCTAGGTTTGGTAGCAATGATTATCTCATGGAAAAATGAATTAGCATATGCAGTTTGTTTCAGATTTAAAAACTATGAAATTTGGAAAACACAGGAGAAATAATGAGTGTCTTTCTAATGTGTGCCAACGATTTAATGTTATGTTATAAAATGTCATGTTATATCATGTCCCATCATGTCCCATCATGTCATGTCTCTAGGACCAAATAGTGGTCCAGAGAGGTTCAGTAAATTGTGTATGGTCACAATTATGTAGTGGTAGAGACAAAATGATTAACACAGGATTTTGATTCTCAACCTAAGACTCTTTCCCAATAAATCTCTGATTTTCCATGTTTTCTGAGGAATCTGATGTTGTTGTTATTTTTGTGTGTGTTGTTGTTGTTAATCCTCACCCGAGGATATTTTTTCCATTGATTTTTAGAAAGAGTGGAAGGGGGAAGGACAGAGAAACATCGATGTGAGAGAGACACATTGATTGGTTGTCTCCCTCACGTGCCCAGACCAAGGCCTGGGAACAAGTCTGCAACTGAGGTACGTTCCCTTAACCGGAATCGAACCTGAGACATTTCAGTCCGGAGGCCAACGCTCTACCCACTGGGCCAAATGGGAGAGAGCAGAATTCTGATGTTCGATCTTTATTGCAATTCATTGTTCAACATACATACGTGAACTAGACAGACTGCCTCTCTATTCACAGATGTCCTGGGGCAGGTGCGGCCACAGCCATAGGACTTCTCCTTGGGCATCAAGTAGCAGAAACCCAGCTTTAGCAGGGATGGGATTTATGACGAAGTAACTCCAATTGATTGGTATTACTGACAGTAGTTCTGTGGCATCACTGTCCCTTTGAGGGTGGCAAATTGGAAAGTGTATACCAATTTTCCAATTATTATGAGAAGTATTTTTCAAACCCATCATTCGTTAAAGTTTTAAGTGCACAGTAAGAGCTATTTTTTTTTAATGTTAAAGGAGCATGGTAAAAGCCTTTCTGTTAAAGAATATTTCCCACACGGGCCCCTGGCCAAAATTCCCATGTGACCTTGTCTTCTCAGGCACAAAAGCCACAATGAAAATGCAATTTATAACTTAGAAGAATAATCCATACCATCATCTGCCACTACACTGAGGTCACATGTGGTTACTGGCATGGTCCCCATCCCCTTGAGCAGTCTGGCTACCCCATGTTCCCTCTCCAGGCTACAAGCATGCCTTCACGTCTGGTTGGTATGAGAGTGAGCAGCTTCCCTTTTTCCTAAGCCCATCTGTTCACCTCCCCAAGTGAGAAGGCCCATGTTTCACTTTATCTGTGGGGAAGAAAAGTTTCCTGCTCACTGGTTTAGCAAGCTCAAATTGACAGCCCAAGCCCAGCAAGAAGTGCTTCCTGGAGCCTCTTCTTCAGAACCTTGCCCAGGTGTTCTGCAGACCAGCCCCATCACAGTGCTGGCCCAGAGGGACAGGATCCTGGAGCAGTTAGACTGGGAAGGGGAAGCGTCACAATGAAGGAAGTGGGGCCACCAGCCGGCCTAGCCTAATGTCATGGAGCATCTTTGGGCCAGAGGAGCCCAGATCAAAACAAATGGGGCAGGTGGGGGAATGTAGAGAGGTACAGAGGCAGGGTACACCTCCCTTTTTCCATGATCTTGTCCCCACCAGCCCTGCGTTTATTTACACATGGATTCATTCGATACATTCTTTCCCCACACTGGAATTCCAGGCAGGGGGCTGTCTCATATTTGGAACCATACACAGTTGTATACCACATGGATGAGAAATGACCTTTGAAGACTGACGATTTCTGTAGTCCTGGGCAGACATCATTCTACAACCAATTTATGAAGTTTCAATGTTCCCTTTTCTCTGTCTCCCCCTCACATTTCTTTAAACCATGTTTTACATGATAATCCCTTGAGTATTCAACACTATTTTTTTAAGCCTGAAAGAAACCACATTCTCTTTGCTCTTTACTTTTAGTTATCAAAGCACTGAAGCATTTGATTCAAAAGCAAAACAAAAAGCAAACACATGAGGCCAAATTATGCCCTCCATGGCAAGGAACTGTGTGTGGGGATTAAAGAACTGAGTTGAATCACAGGAAGAAAATGACATGGATTTTTTAGAACAGACAGAAAAGAAAAGTAGGTCAAATTTTTCAACTTCTCAACCCTGTCATTATACCTTTAAAGCTCTTGCTGTCAGTGTTTGGTGATGTCTGTGCAAAGCCATGGGTACTGAACTCATGCTCTGGGAACATAAGGAGCTTAGCATTTGAGAAAGTGGGAAGGACATTATAAGGGAGAGTCAGTTTTTTTTTTTTATTTCCATATTTCAAATCAATGCTAACGGATCACCAAGTAGCACGTGACTATTTTGGTTGCCCTATAATAATACATGGTGGGAAGAACTCAAATATGACCATATGAAACTAGGGTTTAGAAAAATATTTTAATGAGATAGTCTCTTTCTGAATCAAAGCTAGTAGAACCAAGGACACAGTCATGTAAACAATTCTTTTTTTTTCCCCTCCCACAAATATTGACAAAGTGCCTACCATGTGTATCAGTTTCCTATGTATGTGGTAACAAAGTACCACAAAGGTGGTGGCTTAAAACAATAGAAATCTATTCCCTCCCAGTTCTGGAGGGCAGAAATCCACAATCAAGGTGTCGGTGGGGCCACACTCCCTCTTAAGGCTCTAGGGCAGAATCATTCCTCGCCTCTTCCAGCCTCCAGTGGCTCCAGATGTCCAGTCTCCGACCCCATCTTCACATGGCCTCCTCTGTGTCTGAGTTGTCTCCTTTTGTGTTTCTCGTCTCCCATTCAGACACTTGTTATTGGATTTAAGCCCACTCAGACAATCCAGGATGATCTCACATCAAGATTCTTAACTTAATTATATCTGCAAAGGCCTTTCCCCCAAGTAAGGTTACACGCACAGATTCTGGGACGTGCACATATTTTTTGGGGGCCATCTTATAACCCATTGCAATGTGTAAGACACGGCCTGGAACTGTAGCAGGAAAGGCCTAGCCCTTCAGGGCCTTATTTGCTCAGGCAGTAAGAGTAAGAGGACACGACCGTGAGTGTGTGCTTGGAGACAGATATAAAGGCCTACATTCAGGAGCAGGGATGGCATTTCTTGATGGGCTTCTCTCAACAGAATTTATAAGAGGATATCAACTGATCTGGGCCTTAGGTAGTATTTTTGTTCTGTTTTTTTTCTTCTTCTTCATAAGAAATGTACGCTCAATGCAGAAATTTAGAAGTTACACATAAGCAAAATCAAGTCACTTACATTCCCCCTACTTAGAGATAAGTTCTATAAAAAACCTTCTGGATTATTTTTCCTGTTTATGTAAATATTTAAAATATATTTCCCAACAGATGCAATCAGAATATAACACCCCATTTGTACCCCCATTCTCATATGGAAGCTGAATAAAATTCTGCTTTTTTGGGGAGATAATCCACATTCTTGATGTTAACCTTGATCTTAGTCCCTCCCTTTTCCCACTTCCTGCCAACTTTCAAATTTCTAGCAGTTGCCCACTTCCCTCATCTACACTGTGTCACTTCCTCCTCCTGTTTCTCCCCTCACTCGGCCCCAGTACCAAAGGCACCATTTCTGGTCAGTTGTGTACAGTACATGGTTTTATTAGTTTTATTTTTGTGCTTTTCATGATAATACAGACCCACTGACCCAACACTATTTTTCATTAACTTTGCCATGACAGAAATCCACATTTTACACATTGAAGTTTTTTAAAAAAATATATTTTATTGATATTTTACAGAGAGGAAGGGAGAGGGATAGAGAGTTAGAAACATCGATGAGAGAGAAACATTGATCAGCTGCCTCCCGCACACCTCCTACTGGGGATATGCCTGCAACCAAGGCACAGGCCCTTGACCAGAATCAAACCTGGGACCCTTTAGTCTGCAGGTCGACGCTCTATCTACTGAGCCAAACCGGTCAGGCTGAAGTTTTTTTTAAAAAAAATTGTTATTTATTGATTAGAGAGAGACAGAAAGCAAGAGAGAGAGAGAGAGAGAGAGAGAGAGAGAGAGAGAGAGAGAGAGAGAGAGAAATACCGATTTGTTCCACTTATCTGTGCTCTTCCTGAGTTGAATCACACAACCTTGGCATATTGGGATGATGCTCTGACAAACTGAGCTACCCGGCCAGGACACATTGAATTTTTTGGATCATGCTTATCTCCTATGTATTATGGAGGGATTGTAATATATTAATTCACTTGATTCTTACAGTAATATTTGAGGTGGGAACTACTATTGCCTCCTATTTTATAGATGAGTTAACTGAGGCAAAGAGATGTTAAGTAATTAGATCCAGGTTCGATAGTGGCATAACCAGGATTCCAACCAGGCAGGCTGGCTCTAGAGCTTGTGTGGTCATCTACTGCACCCAGGGTAGCCTCTAATCACACGGGTGTACATTCACTTTTTAATCCCACCACTTATACCTTTTCTTTTCTTTTTTTAAAAAAATATATTTTATTGATTTTTTACAGAGAGGAAGGAAGAGGGATAGAGAGTTAGAAACATCGATGAGAGAGAAACATCGATTAGCTGCCTCCTGCACCCCACCCCCTCCCCCACTGGGAAATGTGCCCGCAACCAAAGTACATGGCCTTGATGGGAATCGAACCCGGTACACTTCAGTCCGTAGGCCGATGCTCTATCCACTGAGTCAAACTGGTTTGGGCTACACCTTTTCTTTTCTGCCCAACACACTTATATTTTTTAACCAGGAGTGACTTCTATTTCATGGCCTACTTACTTTTCTCCCAACCTATTAGCATCTTTGTTCTATTTCCTTTTTTTATAGCCAGATCTCATGTTCCATCATTTCTATCCTTTCTCAGGTTATTTGTTTTCAAGCTAGAGTTTTAGAAATCTATCATCATCACACTTTCCCCCATATCCACATACCACCTAAATTATTACTTACTATTGCTACCATCACCACACTTTGCCCATCATCACTCTCTTCCTCTTATCTACATACTACCTACATTTTATTTATTACTAGGGGCCCAGTGCACGAATTTGTGCACCTTGAAAGGAACTGTGGGCTGTGAGGCTGCGGTGTACACAGGGGTGGGTCTCGGCCCTTCCTCTGCACCCCTGGCTGGCTCCTCCCTCCATGGCCCCCAGTCCCCTGTCTGCTGTCAGCCCTGCTCCTGCCACCGCCACCGCTGCTCCCACGCACTGACTGAGCCAGCCCTGCTTGCATTCACTGACAGCATGGAGTGATTGGGGCAAGAGCCAGCAGTGGTGCAAACGGGCTGGTGCCGTCAGTGGGTGCGATTGGCAGCTGCTGCCCTCATCACTCTTTAGGAGCAGGGCGAGGTGGAGAAGCCCTCAGGGGCAATTGGGGCCAGCAGCTGCCACTCACATCTGCTGATGGCACCGAGCAATCAGGGCTGGCGCTGGGCGCCAGCAGCGGGTGTGAGCAGCGGCTCTGGCGTTCGTAGTGGGTGCGAGTGCCGGGTGGGCCCATGGCACGTGGGAGCAAAGAATTTTCAGTAACAACCAGAGGCTCGTCCCAATGACAGTGACCAGTGCCCCGCCTTGGTCTGGCACCCCGCTCACCTGCTCCACCATCCTGCCGCAGGAGACGTTTGCCATGTTCCGCACTCTGCTTCCTGCTGCCGATGCCCACCATGTTCCTCACACGCCCACCATGTTCCGCACGTCATAGCGACTGGTTGTTCAGTTGTTTGGTTGTTTCACCGTTCAGTTTACTTGCATATTAGTCTCTTATTATGTAGGATTATTTATCTATTTTTTTCTTTCAACAAAACATACTCCTAATTGAACATAGACAATATGAGGGAATTATTCATTTTGTTTTGTGTGAGAATAAATATGGTTTTATAAATGAATATTCTTGTTTTCTGGAATTTCATGTTGAAATAGTTTAGGGATGAAGTGCATCAATGGCTGTAATTTACTTTTAATTTGTTGAACAAAACAGAATTACAGATGATGGTAATTTGGAAAATTTAAATAAGATAGAATCTCTGTGGTAGGGATCTGGATGTTTATTGTTCTATTCTTTCTATTTTTTTGTGTTTGAAAGATTTTTTTAAAAAGTAAAAATTAAAAAGACACTTTCTCTCACTAATAGAAATGGAAAACTTCTATTGCTTGCCATACTGTGCCTGCTGGCGGCCAGAGGGAAGCCAGTGGCGGTAGCCGGGGGGAAGGAAGGCCTACTCTTGCATGAATTTTGTGTATTGGGCCTCTAGTAATGAAAATAAAACAGAGCCTTTACCTTCTAGCTAAGTAGCCTTTGCCTGATCAAAGGCTCTGTGTCTATTCTTGCAAATAAAGGGGATTAGTAAGTACTAGAGAGGTGTTGAAGAAATCAAGCCCCAAACTAAGAATTCTCCCTAAATGATTAAAAGGGAATTGAAAAGGGAAACTCTTTCATTACATGTTTCAATATTACTTAGTGCCATGGTCTTAAACCTCTTAAGTCACCAGGGGTATTCATGCCATAGTTTGGGAAATGTTATCCAAATAATTTTTTCTTCTTTCCTTTCATTAAACTTGCCCTGCAAAATACTAATCCAAGATCAGTCCGACTTTCAGCCTCATAATCTTAGACTGTTTTGGCACTAGAAGAAGCACACATATTAATCAGGGTTTGATGCAGGAGACAGAAGATGTTCTAGAGATTTCTAGCAAATTAGACTTAATGAAAGGAGTTGGGTACTTATGAAGCTGTGAAGATGTGCTTGAGTAGAGATTGGGGCACTGCTGGAATTTTGGATTCACAATCACACTTGGAATTCATTTGGAGGAATTGCTACTCAGTCACCATGTCCCCCACTGCCTCACACCTAGCAAGCTCCTAACCAGATGGTGGAGCGTACCATCAGCAGCCACATCTGCTGAGCTTGCTTCTGCACTGCCCTTATCAGAGAAGCTGGCTTCTGCCGCCCTTCCACCTTTTCACAAGGGGCATCTCAATGGCAGAGCCTGAGTCACAGCCAGAATCCTATTTGCAAGTAAGTCTGAGGAATGTGGCTTTTAGTCTTTTAGTCCTGGTAACATGGGGAGAATGGAAGGAGGTGGGAATGGATGCCAGTGCAAACAACACATAACATGGTGGCCAAGTCACCTCAAATTCATGCCCTCCCACATCTAGGAGTGCTGCTGAGCCATCTCCAGCCATGATCATACTGGACTCATTATTCTCTCTTCAGATTTTGTATGTTTGGAGTATCCGTGTGTGTGTGTGTGTTCTTTTAATCCTCACCCTAGGATGTTTTTTTCCATTGATCTTTTTTAGAGAGAGTAGAAGGGAGGTAGGGGACGGGAAGAGAGAGAGAGAGAGAGAGAGAGAGAGAGAGAGAGAGAGAGAGAGATGTGAGAGAGACACATGGATTGGTTGCCTCCCACATGCACACCAACCAGGGCTGGAGATCGAACCTGCAACCCAGGTAGGTGCACTTGACCTGGAATCAAACCCATGACCATTCGGTGCCTGGGCTGATACTCTAACCACTGAACACACAAGCCAGAGCTGTTTGTTTGTATTTTTAATCTAGTCTTGTTCTTATCTTTAGCTATGTTTTGTAATTTTTTTGCATTAATCCCCCATCCAAATTCAACCACAAAAACTTGAGGACCTTTAATAGCAAATATATTTTAGCCATCGTTAATTTATTCCCAATAGCTAACACACAGAAGGTACTATATTTAAAGGTATATTGCTAAAACAGAATTTGCAAGTCCATTTGGTAAACTTCTCATTGAAAACTTCTGTTTTTTTTCAATGCATGAAAAAGAAAAAATCTTCTTTATATATAAAGAACAGAACAATAAGTTTTATGCAGTCAACTGCAGACAGGACTTACATTTTGGGCCAACAGAGTCCTGGCAGAAATGCAAGCCAGAGGACTGAGAGATGATTCCACAGAAAGTATTCGCCGAGGGAAAACAGTTGTTTATCCTGTAAAGAGATTGAACTCAATCACATTTTTAAATTCATCATTTTATATAATCTCAACTTGTCCATTCTCTAGCTTTGTTCTTTTTCCTGCATAGTTTGCCATGCAGTACCAGGAAGTGGATTTCCTGAGGAACTTAGTTAAGTCCCATCTCCTTTTCCTTTTACAATATTGAGTTTTGCATCTGGCAGTGGAGGGAAGCAAAATAGACGAGTGTCTGGTGCCTTATATGCTTTATTTGAAGTTTTTTTAAAATTAAATATATTTTATTGATTTCTTACAGAGAGAAAGGGAGAGAGATAGAGAGTTAGAAACATTGATCAGCTGCCTCCTGCATACCCCCTACTGGAGATGTGCCCGCAACCCAGGCACGTGCCCTTGACTGGAATGGAACCTGGGACCTTTCAGTCCGCAGGCCAACGCTCTATCCACTGAGCCAAACTGGTTTCGGCTTGAAGTTTGTTTTTTTTGTTTTGTTTTTTTTGACTCCTCAGTGGTAGGAAATAAAATGTGGGTAAGTTATTATATTTTGTAAAAACACATTCTTTCCCCTTTACATTTGTTAACCCTTGATGATTATATAGTAATGTTGTATATAGAGAGTTATATCTTTGGTATTTGTTTATATGTTATCTAATCTCTATACCTAAAATTAATAACAACAAAAAGAAAAATTTCTTAGGCGCTTGAAGACCTACCTCTTACAAAAGGATTCTTTGCTATGAAGATGACAATTTTACAGTTTCTGCCTGTACTTCCACTCATGCCAAACACAAAAAAATAGGAAACAAAATAATTGAGGAAAAGAACATGACATTACTTTACAGTTAATGGATAGGAAGCGTTAGAACCAGCAGAGAGCACACCCGGAATGCAGGTCGGCGGAGAAAATGTTAGCTCTGGAAATGAGGCTCAGAAAAAGGATGGAAGTAGCTGTAACTCATCCTCCTCTGCGATTTGGAGATAGCTTACTTATGAAATTAAAGTGCCAGGAAGCAACAACCCTAAAGTGTAACTAATGTCAGATAAGATATAATCTAGGAAATTGTAATATGCCTATCATGCGGTAATGTTGTAATGGCAGTAGCTTTGGGTGGCTGATAAGGAATATTGAAAAAGGTGCCAGAGACAGAGAATGACAATTTTTAGTTTCTCCAGCAGTGACCCAGGGTGTGGATGCCCTGACCGCTGCCTTAAGTATTCTTTTCTGGCTGGGAGGTGTCCAGCTGTGTAGTGGAGGGGGCGAATCAGGCTGTCAGGGCCAGAAGCTGCTGCTACAGGCCTTCCCACTCCTCTTAATCTGCTCCTGTCCTCCTCCAGCCTTTGAATCATCTTAATTGGATTTCCCAAGTGAATGGCCTATTGGGAGGAGAAAGCGCTGAGCATAGTGGAAGGCAGAAGCAGGAGGGAAAAAGAATGTAGTCAGAATTTGGGGGCAGGTAGCTTTAGTCACCTCTCCCAATCCATTTCCTCACCTGTAAAACCAAGATGATAATATTTTTCATGTAGAATTTTTGTGAAAGTTACATCAAGAAATATATTAAAAAAGCTCTTCCATGCTCGATTGGTGTGGCTCAGTGGCTGAATATCGAGCCATGAACCAGGAAGTCACAGTTCAAGTTCTGGTCAGGGCACGTGCCTGGGTTGTGGGCTTGATCCCCAGTAGGGCATGTGCAGGAGGCAGCCAATCAATGATTCTCTCTCATCAGTGATGTTTCTAACTCTTGCTCCCTCTCCCTTCCTCTCTGAAATCAATAAATATACATTAAAAAAAAAAAAGCTCCCCACTTCCATGCACCTGAGTATTTTAGTTAGCTTGGCACTTTCATTTCTCTATGTAAATGAATGTTTGCTCTGCTTTTGTTTATTAATTTCCCCCTTCTTCACCCATGCATTTATGCCATGGATGTTGATTAGGTGAACCTGATGTGAGTTTGGGGGGTGTGAACTGAACCTCAGGGGCAAATCCCTGCGGGGCAAACATGACCTTTTAAAACAAAATGAAGGCATTTTGCCACTATGTTGGGCATCAGAGGGCACAGACTCCTTGGGCTGACCTCCTTCTAGAAGCCTTTTCTGAACATCTTGGCTCTTCCTCTGTGCTTTCCCCGAGCTCTGTACATAGAGAGGCACGTCAGAGTAGAGTGTAGAGCAAGGATTCCGGGGCCAGAGTGCTTGCTTTTGAATCCTTGCCACTCCCTGGTGGTCACTTACTCAGCCCTCTCTATAAAGTGGGGTAGTCTCAATCCCCATGCCATGAGGTTGCTACGAAGATGAACTGAATTTGCTTGTAAAGAGCTTAGAGGAGAAGCCATACAAGAGTCAGTGATTGTTACATTAGGCTGAACTGTATAAAGTTTCTGCTTTTTTTGGGCAAAAATGATCCAATATTGGCAACCTCATTTGGTTCAACCCGATACTTGCCACTCTGTGCTGCAACTCCTTGCTTAAGGCTCTTTTGAGTTAGGGTTGTTGGTAGTATCTGTTGGCTCCATGGGCATGTCCGTGTGCTTCTGGCTTACCAGCAACCTTCATGGGGAAGATCAAGGTTAGCGTCACTTTTACTTGGGCCAGTTTGGCTACAGAGCAAGCAAGGAAGTCGTCACAATGCCCTGCCCAGCATAGTCTCACAAGCAGGGTAGTGGTGAAGCTGAACTAGTCAGTTAACAGGGATCTGAGTGATTCTGCTTCTTCAGGGAGTGGAGGGGTGTTCTGGATGGTGTAGCCACCAGAGTGGTTGGCCCTGGCGGGAGGCTGGGCCATCAACCCAGGGTGTCACTTGAGTCCCTAATCCTCTGTCTCTGCTCCTTGTCAGCTGCCTGATGGTTTCTCACTGAGGCGAGACTCTTACCTTAGGCATTCATTCTAACCTGGTAGTTTGTCACCTTAAGCCTGATGACCAGGAGTGTTAAAATATTACTCTGAGTTGGAGAAACAATCCAGTCCTTCCTCTGACTCATTGCAATAGGCCTATACCTCTCAGGCCAGACAAATCAACACACAACCATTAGTAATAAGTAAAATGTAAAACTTTTTATTTGTCTCAAGAGAACATGCACAGGACAGGTCTTTACTTGCAGACATGGGGAACCACCCATGATGCTTTGTCAGGGATGAGAGGAAGCCAGACACAGCCATGCCAGCGATCTCAGCAGAGTCATGTCTTTTGGTACCCCCACCTGTTCCTTGAGGGCAAGAGTATTTTATTCATCTTTTGTCTGCAGTGCCAAGTACTGTGTCTGGCATAAAATATGCAATCAATAAATATTTATTGAATAATGAAGAGCAGAGTCTCAGTAAATGTTTGCTTGTTGTTCTCTATGACCTCTAGCGTAGTTGCCTCTTCTTTGACCTGAACCCTGGAAACTTTTGGGTGTGTGGCCAAGGGAACCAATGAGTAACTGGGTTGTGCTTCATCCCAATGCCTGTGTCAACATTCTCGAGTGTGCAGTGCTCAGAGAATTGTCTCAGGGCATTGGGTATCCTCTCCTTAGACCACAATGGCTGCTCACTTTAGAGAGGTCTCCCCCTCAGCTTCCGGAGAGCCTGGGGAGATGAAGAGAAAGGTCAATCTCAGCCTGGCTCCACCCACTCAGGCCCTTCTCATAAACTTCCTTCTTCCAATCCCATGTCTAGAAGAAGTGGAGCCATTCATTCTTGCCATAAGCATTTCTTGAGCTCCTGGTTTGTGGCAGACTCTGTCGGGAGTTGACAAGAAATACGTTTAGCTCTCAAAGGGTTCATATCCTATAGTGAATGAACTTTGGATTTTGAGAAGTTAAGTCAGTGTAATGTAAATAGGAGAGGGGACAAAGCAAAACAACTGCCACCACCACCAAACTACAATCAGAATAATAATAGACATATTACCTGGATTCTGTGCTTGTCACTCGCAACTTTAGTACTTGCAAAATTATACCTGATCCTAGATTTTAGCTACAGAAGGTATTTGAAATAATCAATTTTTTAGTTGAAAGAACTTGGGTACATGTTATGGATGAAATTGTGTTCCCCAAAATTTATGTGTTGAAGCCCTAACCCCCAGTATAACTATACTGGGCTTAGAGACTTTAAGGAGGTAGTTAAGGTTAAATGAGGTCATATGGATGGGCCCTTACCCAATAGGACAGATGTCTCTATAAGAAGAGGAAGAAACATCAGAAATCTCTCTTTCTCTGTGCACACAGAGCAAAGGCCATATGAGGACACAGCAAGAAGCCAGCCATCTGCAAACCAGGAGAGTTCTCACTAGAAACTAACCCTGCTGACACCTTTATTTTGATCTTCTAGCCCCCAGAACTGTGAGAAAATAAATTATTGTTCTTTAAATTGCCCAATCTGTAGTATTTTGTTATGGCATCCAGAGAAGGCAAATACACAGCAGTTTCAATTTTTCCTTCAGTGCAGTTTCAGAAATACATACATTTAGAGGATGTCTTTTTCTCTGCAAAATTTGTTAAGTTTAGAAAGGTATTTGCTAATATCTGAAAGGTCACTTACTCAACCTAAATATTTAAATAACAGATGCAACTCAAAACCTTTTTCTCTTTCATCAAAAAATGCTAACTAACATTTCCCCCTGGCTCCTCCAGTCTCTTTAAGAGACTTTCATAACAAATGTATTTGGAAATAAAGATGCAATTTCTGCATCATATATGCATTTGCAGTGGTGTGTAATGCATGTTGATTTAATGCATGAGCACAGATTTATTTATTCAACACACTGTGGGATCGGGAGGGGAACAGGGGAGTGCTAGGTGAATAATGGGATGGTACTCAAATAACATCTGTTCCCCAAAGTCAGACAGCCCAATCCAGCTGCTGGAATTGAAGGGGGCCACTGTCAGGGTTCATATACACTGCCTGATTTTGACCAGCTTCTCTTCGTTTCGTTCTCATATGTATTGATACATATTTATACAATACTATGTATTTTCAATCAGTATTTGTTGAATTGAATTATGTAAATGTGTGCTAGCCGATAGTATAAAATGGTACTGCCAGGCGAGAAGCTCTGCGATCACACTGTAGGTCTTATTTATACACCTCATAAAGTATGCTAAGCTGTGAGGTATCTGTAGACTCACAGCTTTCATTTACTGCTGGGGAAAAATATTTACCAGCAGGAATGTGGAATTTCATTTGTTTTGACGCATTGTGGGAGGTGTTCTCAAAAAGGCATTTGGAGAAAGCGCAATGTCATCTATCATTGCTCTTATTTTGGTATCCCCAGAATGTGCGTGGAAATGAACAGACTGTCTTTAAGGAGCCCTGTCTCCAGTAAGCTCGTGGTGCTTTCCCATGCTGCATAGAAAATATTCAGTTCTGCTCTTTCCTCTCTCACTTCCCCTCATTTCTTTCTTTTCATCTCTTCATCTTCTCTCCGACTTTTTATTCTCTTCTTAAAACCTTTTATGTTCTTTCTGCAAAATGGAAAATTAGTTGAGTTGGTCAACCCAAGGGCGAATGTGTAGTCATGTCAGTGGGAAACAACCATGTGTTTAGTGATGACTGTTGGAAGAGCCACGTCTTGCTATTTAGCCTAATAGATGGGCTGAAAGGAAAAAGTAAAGCAGGAGTGTATGTAACTCTGTATGTGTAAGCTTCCTGTGAACTTCTTCCGGAGGTTCTGTTTCTTTCTGCTGGCCTGGCTGCCTCCAACCCTGGCTGATTAGAGGAAGCCTTCAGAGAACATGAGTAGCTCAAGTGGGGAACCCTGGGGCAGGGGGCTGAGAGGGGAGGGGAAAAGGATTTAAATAGGGTTTGCTGTACTTCCCTTCAGTGTTTTTTTTTTTTTTTTTTTTTTTTTTTTTACTTTTACTAGTAAATAAAGCCTGACAATAGATTCTAATTGCTTTTCAATTATTTTGGGAGGTCAGGCTGGGGTTTGTCAATCCGGACTCTGTTCCCACACTTGGCATGGCTGTAGCCACGGTTACAAGAGAGAAAGTCCCCTCCCCCAATCTAGCTTTTATGCCTGAAGCTGGGCACAAGGAGTGAAACAGATGTGATAGGGTGCCTCAGTGGATAAAGGACCTCAAGATTTTCTGAAACATCAGAGGAGGATCACCAGAGTCACTGAAGGTGCCAATAGTCTATTTATTTCTTTAAAAAACAACACTTTTTCAATTATAGTGTACATTCAATATTTTGTTTAGTTTCTGATGTACAGTATATCAGTTAGACAATCATATACTTTACAAAGTGTTCCCCCTGATATTTCCAGTACCCATCTGACACCATACATAGTTATTACAGTATTATTGATTGTATTTCCTACACTGTACTTAACATCCCATGACTATTTTGTAATTTCTCAATCCATTCACCTTTTTCACTAGTCCCCCAAATCCACTCCTCTCTGGCAGCCATCAGTCTTTTCTCTGTATCTATGAGTGGTACACATCTATACAATGAAATATTACTTGGCCATAAAAATAATTACAACATTTTACCATTTGTGACAGCATGGATGAACCTGGAGGGTATTATGTTAAGTGAAATAAGTCAGTCAGAGAAAGAGAAATACCACATTATTTCATCTATATATGGAATCAAAAGGACAATATAAGCAAACAGTCTATTTCTGCTTCAGGGAAGCTAGTGGTCTCTCCAAGGACCAGCTCCTTCTGACCTGCAAAGGGAAATCACGGTCTATTTGGCAAGGGGGAGCTGGAGGTGTGTGGTTCAACAACTTGACTGAAAAATGAACAAGACTGTCTTCTTTGTGGGATAGCTGCACCTCAGAGATTAAGTGTCTGTTTAAAACAAAACAAATAAAACCCTTTGTCCCTCTTCTTTATGGCCTCAAATGATGTGGGGCCTGGAGACTTTTTTTTTTTTAAGAGAAGAAGTGAGACAGTCCCTAAAACATACAGGTAAACCCAAACTCAGAGTTGTTTAGAATTTTCTGGGTGTATGTCGCTTTTGGCTATCCCCAAACCTTCTCAAGGTCAAGTCCTAAATGTGAAAGCTTAAGCTAGTGCTATGGAGAATAAAGGGCAGGCCTTGGCTCATTTTGGGGATGAGGGAAGGTTGCAAGTGAAGGTAGGAAAAGCTGAAGATATCTAAAAGACAGAGCAATGGGCTTGAGCCAGATGCTTGTTGGTGGCAAGCGACGGCCAAGGCAGATGTGTAGAATTTCTCTGCAATCCCTGGTGTTCCCAGAATCCTGGAAAGAAGAACTTCATAGATAATTGGACCATGATGGCCTGGCAAATTACGTGGCAGTAGAGCAAAGTATAATCTCACACAATTGAAATTTATTACTCTGAGAATGACTGCTTACTATGTCTCTGGTACTATGCTTTGTCCAAATTAACTCATTTAATCCTCACAACAACTTGTGAGGTTTCATACCTTCTTTATAGATAAGGAAACTGATCAGATGGGTTACTTAACTTGTTCAAGGTGACACAAACTGTAAGTGTTGGAGCCAGGATTTGAACCCCATTGGTTTGATTCTGGAGCCCATATTCTTGGTCATAATCCCATGGCTACCAGCCCAGCTGGTTTAGGACCACCAGGAAAGTAATGATCATCGGAGCACAAATTATATCTCTTGTCATTTTGCCTTTAATCCTTGCACAGTTCCAACCACATAGCAGGCACTTAATAAATGGTAGTTGAGTCAGACTCTTTGCTCAGGGAGTTATATTCTTGTTGGAGGGAAAATACTATCAAGCCTGAGAGAGAAAACTATTTAGAACAAAACACCCAATGCCAAAAAACCATGGGAGGGTCATAAGGGAAGAAAACACATAATCATTTAACAGATTGAATTCCATTAGCTCCTTCTCTTCCAGTGAGGAAACCATCAAAAATCAAATTAAGATCAGAAGGTTGCTTGATGAATATAGAACCCAAGGAAAGGAAATTGGATTTCCTAGAGGGTATATTTTCATCACATGGTGACTGCTCCGGTGAAAAATCCTCCTTCAGCAGGAATATGTTTGCCTGGTGGACTGGATGTTTGTGTTGGCAGGCTGTGGTCTGTCCTGGTCAGTGCTGGAAAAACACCTAGTGTCTCACCCTCCAGCTCTTTCTAGACTCCGTGGTAACTCCTAGCTTTCTGTTTGTACTTGTCATTAAGACATCCCCCTGCTTGGTTTCCACACTCTTCTCACATTACAATTTCCATGTCTACAGTTGACTTTACATGGATTAGAGTGCTTGCTCTTTAGGACAGTTGGCGATTTGTCTCCTGATCACATTTTAGGGGCGCCTCCTCTAGTAAATGAATACTTGTTAGCCTTGTTCACGGAGCTAGCCTGCTGTGGGCTTGCATTGCTTTTACCCTTTCTGAAGGCTCAGATTAGAGCCCGTCTTTCTTTTAAACCATATCTCTCTGAAGAGCTTAGGTGGATTCCTTCCATATGTCTATATTTATTTAGAGATAATATGGCTATATGTCTATATTTATTTAGAGATAATATGGCTATATTATATATTTTTAATATATATTATAATATATTAGAAATATAATCTTATTTATATATTTTTAAATAATTTTTTAATATTGAGATCATTATAGATTTACATGCAGTTATTACCAATAATACAAAAATAATGCCTAGTTAATGGTAACATTGCAAAAATACACTGAATGGCCAGATTATTATGACCACCTGACATTTGTAGGCAAATTAGCTATAATTTCGCACTGAAGTTGCTAGAGGGCCAGACCATTATAAATAAGGAAGCAGGTTGTTTACCACGACAGTAGAAGTGATTTTTTTTCTGAAGAGATGGGTAAACAACGTGATTTAACAGCCTTTGAACATGGGATATATATATATATATATATATATATATATATATATATATATATACCCTGAGTGGCCAGATTATTATGACCACCCCATCAGTACTTCGTTGGGCCACCTTTTGCTGTCAATACTGCAGCGATTCTTCTTGGCATTGACTCCACGAGATGTTGAAAGGTGATGCCAGGAATCTGACACCATGCCTGATGAATAGCACTGTCCAGTTCTGTGAGATTTGATGGTTGTGGAACCAGCTGCCTGATGGCTCTTTTAACTTCGTCCCACAAATGCTCAATTGGATTGAGATCTGGTGATTGGGGGTGGGGGGGCACCTAAGCAAGGTAAAGTCTCCCTCATGTTCTTGAAACCACTCCTGCACAATACGAGCACCATGGCATGGAGCATTGTCTTGTTGGAAGAAGCCATCTCCATTGGGATACACCATCAACATGATAGCCTGAACTTGATCAGCAACGATACTTAGGTATGTTATGCTATTCAGACATTGTTCCACATGAATTAAAGGGCCCAAATCATGCCAGGAAAACATGCCCCAAACCATAACACTGCCCCCACCAGCTTGAAGGGTTGTACTCATGCATGTGGGATGCATGCTTTCATGCTGTTTCTGCCAAATTCTCACTCTGCCATCTGCATGATGCAACTGGAAACATGATTCATCGGACCACATGACTTTTTTCCAATGCTCGACTGTCCAATCCTTGTATTCCTGTGCGAATTGGAGACGTTTTATCTTGGTAACTGCAGACACCAAAGGTGTTCTAACAGGCCTTCAGCTTCCATGTCCCATACGATGCAGTGTACGGCTAATTTGCCTACAAACGTCAGGTGGTCATAATAATCTGGCCACTCAGTGTATAGTATAATATCACAACCAGGATATTGACGTTGATGCAGTCAAGATAAAGAGCATTTCCATCACCACAAGAATCCCTCATGTTGCTTTTTATAGCCACGCCTATTTCCTTTCCACCTTAACCCTTCCTTACCCTGGTAGGCCCTAATTTGTTCTTCATTTCTATAATTATTCCATTTCAAAATTGTTATAAAAATGGAATCATACTGTACCTAATCTTTTGGGATTTCCTTTTGTCACCCAGCACAATTCTCTGGAGAATCATCCAGGTTGTTGCCTATATTGATAGTTTATTATTTTTATTGGTGGTAGTATTCCATGGTATGGATGTACCACCTTTTGTTTAACCACTCATCATTGAAGGACACTTGGGTTGTTTTCAGTTTTTGACTATTACAAATAAAGCTGCTATACACATTCAAGTACAGGTTCTTGTGTGACTATAGATCTTCATTTCCCTGTGTTAAATGAGCAGGGGTGCAATACTGGGTCTTATGGGTATGTTTTTAGTTTTTTAAGAAACTGTAAAACTATTTTCAAGGGTTGCTATACCATTTCACATTCCCACTAGCAATGTATGAGTGATCCAATGTCTTAATATTCTCATGAGAAGTTTGTGTTGTCACTATTTTAGCTATTCTGGTAGATGTGTAGTAATGTCTCATTGTGATTTTAATTTGCGTTTCCCTAATGGCTAATAATGTTGAGCATGTTTTCAGTGTGTTTATTTGCAATCTGTATATCTTCTTTGGTGAAATGTCTCTTTATGTCTTTTGCCCATGTTATGATTGGATTGATTTAACTATTAATTAATTTATTTTTTTATTTTTATTTTTTAAATATTTTATTGATTTTTTACAGAGAGGAAGGGAGAGGGATAGAGACTTAGAAACATTGATGAGAGAGAAACATCGACCAGCCGCCTCCTGCACACCTCCCACTGGGGATGCGCCCGCAACTGAGGCATGTGCCCTTGACCGGAATCGAACCTGGGACCCTTCAGTCCGCAGGCAGACGCTCTATCCACTGAGCCAAACCGGTTTGGCAATTTATTTTTTATTTATTAAGTTTTTAGGGGGGTGGGGAAGGGAGAGAAATATTAATGTGTTGTTCCACCCACCATGCACTCATTGGTTGATTCTTGTATGTGTCCCGACTGGGGATCAAACCCACAACTTTGGTATATCAGAATGATACTCCAACCAACTAAACTACCCAGCCAGGGCTTTACTGTTGAGTTTTGTGTGTTGTTTATATATTCTAGACACTAGCCCTTTGCCAGATATGTGGTTTGTAAATATTTTCTTCCACTCTCTAGCTTGTCTTTTAATTTTCTTAAGAGGGTCTTTACAGAGCATACATTTTTAATTTTGATGAAGTCTAATTTATCAAACTTTCTTTTATGGGTCATGCTTTTGGTGTCAAGTCTAATAACTCTTTGCATAGATCTACATCGTGAAGACTTTCTCCTATGTTATTTTTTTAAAGTTTTATAGCTTTTACATTTAAGTCCATTGTCCATTTTGAGTTAATTTTTGTATAAGTTTTGATATTTAGGTTAAGGTTCTTCACCCCCCTACACCCCCACTTTGGATGTTCAATTGCTCCAGCACCATTTGTTGAAAAGGCTATCTTTCTTTGTCAAAATCAGTTGGATATATTTTTGTGGGTCTGTTTCTTTCTTTCTTTTTAAAATATTTTTTATTGATTTTTTTACAGAGAGGAAGGGAGAGGGATAGAGAGTTAGAAACATTCATCAGCTGCCTCCTGCACACCCTCTACTGGGGATGTGCCTGCAACCAAGGTATATGCCCTTGACTGGAATCGAACCTGGGACCCTTCAGTCCACAAGCCGACGCTCTATCCAGTGAGCCAAACCAGTTAGGGCTGTGGGTTTATTTCTTGGTCTCCATTCTGTTCTACTGCTTTATATACCTATGGCTCTGTCATTTCTACAGTTTTGATTACTATAGTTATATAGTAAGTCTTGAAATCAGGTAGACGGATTCCTCATTAGTTTTCAAAATTGTTTTAGCTATTCTAGTTTCTTTGTCTTTCCATATACATTTTAGAATAAGGTTGTCTATATCTATAAAAATATCTTTCTGAGATTGTAATAAGAATTGCATTAAACCTGTATATCAATTTTGGGAGAATTGGCATCTTTGTTATGTTGAGTCCTTTAATCCATGAATTCAGTATATCTCTCCATTGATTTAGATCTTTGATCTTTTAAAAATCAGCACTGTTTAATTTTCAGTATACAAGTTCATGTTCTATTAGATTTCTACCTATTTTACTTTTTGAATAAATGTAAATGGCATTATATTTAAAATTTTTATGCCCCACCTGTTCATTTTTAGTTTATAGAATAATATTAGTTTTTTGTATGTTTATTGTATATCCTGCAACCTCGTTGAACCTATTATTTCTTTTTTTTTGGGGGGGTAGATTTTGGGGGGATTTTCTATATACAATCATGTCATCTGAAAATATAAATTGTTTTACTTTTTACTTTCTGATATGTATGCCTTATTATCTTGTCTTGTATTTTTGCACAGGCTAGAACTTCCAGCATTATGTTGAATAAGAATGGTGAGAGCAGACATCCTTACCTTGTTCCTGATCTTTGTAGGGAAACATTTAGTCTTTCACCATTAAGCATAATGTTAACTATAGGTGTATGGTTTTTTTCTTTTTCTTTTTCGTATGTTCTTTATCAAGTTGAAGTAGTTTCCCTGTATTCCTATTTTCTGAGAATTTTAAAAATCATGAATGGGTGTTGAATTTTGTCAAATGCTTTCTCTGAATTGAATATATGATCATATAATTTTTTTCTACTTTAGCTTGCTAATATGGTAGTTTATATTGATTGAACCAGTCCTGGATTCCTGAAATAAACCACATTCGGCCAAGGTAAATAATTCTTGGATATTGCTTAATTCTATTTGCTAATATTTTGGTAAGGATTTTTTTTTGAAACTATATTAATAAGGGATATGTCTGTAGTTTTCATTTTTTGTACTTTGTTCAGTTTTGATATCAGGCTAATACTAGCTTCATATAGTGGATTGGAAAGTGTTCCCCTATTTTCTACTACAGGCCCAATGCACAAAATTCATGCAAGAAGCTTGGCCCTCGAAGCCCCAGCTGCCTCGGGCTGGCCCTTGCAGCCCTGGCTTCATCTGAAAGGTCATCCCGACAGTTGTTCTCCTGTTCAGTTTAATTAGCATATTAGCTCTTTATTATATAGGATTCTTATAGAATTGATTGAGATTGTATAGAATTGGTGTTAATTCTTCTTTAAAGAAGAATTGGTGTTAGAATTGATTGTATAGAAGAGATTGTGTAGAATTGGTGTTAGAATTGATTGTATAGAAGAGATTGTGTAGAATTTGTGTTAATTCTTCTTTAAACATTTGGTAGAATTCCCTAGTTTGTTTCCTCTTCCCCCCATATTTAAAAATGCATCTTTAAAAGTATTTAAATACACACACATACACACACTTTGTGCACCAATAACAATTAACTAATTTTTAAAAAACAGAAACCAAATCTCCCAAATGAAATGTACTTTTAACGTTCTGTCTACAAAACACAAAACTGTCCTTCACAACTTTGGTTTGAAGCACCAAAGCTTCATGTTTCTTTCCTTTAGAACCTTTTGTTTGCTCAGTAGTTGGGTAGAAATGCAAGAAATATCTGTATGTGACAAGTTTAAAACTAAATTGTGAATGTTGGGAAGATCTCTTCCCTGCCTGACACATACATCTTTGTCTCAGGTTATCCTAGGCCTATCACTTATTGTCTATGTGACCCTGGCAAATTATTTACCCGCTCCAGGGCTCAGTTTGGTTCCTCCATCCTTAGAGAGGGGATGGTATTTAGACAGCTACTTGCCTTACGTGGTTGTTAGGAGCAGAGTAAGATCTCAGTAATTCCTAGTTGTTGTTCTGCCAACATAAAGAAAATGGCTTCCTTTAGTTGGTCCCACTCAAAAAAGGGGAAGCGAGAGTCACAGTGTTACCCCCTTTAGATGCTTATTGGCCTACAGCAGAATTTACTCAATCTCAGCACTCCCGGCATTTTGGGATCATTCCTTGTTGAGGGAGGCTGTCCTGTGCGTTGTAGAATGTTTAACAGTTTTCCCTGCTCTCAGACATTGCCAAATGTCCGCTAAGGGTGCAAAATCACCCCTGGTTGACAACCACTGGCCTATAGTTATGTGAACACTCCCCCACTTCCCCCCCCCCCTTTTAAAGTTAATAGATGCTGCTGAGGAAATTTGAAAAATACTTGTAGTAGAGGTAAAAACTATTTTATTTTTTTAAATTGATTTCAGGAAGGGAGAGGAAGAGAGAGATAGAAACATCAATGATGAGAGAGAATCGTCTATTGGCTGTCTCCTGCATGCCTGCTAATGGGGATTGAGCCTGCAACCCTGGCATGTGCCTGACCAGGAATTGAACCATGACCTTCTGGTTCATGGGTCCATGCTTAACCATGGAGCCACACCAGCCAGCAGAGATAAAACTATTTTTAAACCACAGCTGATGGCAGCTGTTTCTGCCCATCAAGGAGTGACAGAATTCCTCTCTAAAGTAAGTAGCCTTTTGTTAGGTAGAATAACAAGTGGGAGGTCATGACCTAGGTGAGTAGATGGAGACCCTGGAGACACAGAAAGTAGTTATGCTGTTCTACATAAGAATGTAGAGGAATTTGTGGGTGTTGATGGAGGAAGAAAGGAAGTGAGCAGAGGGAGGGATGTGAGGGTGGTGGAATGGGTTGACTGGGTGTGATGGGTGATAGCCAGGTGGTGGATGAGAAATTCACCAGGGCAGGGATGGCTGGAGAAATTTTAAGTGCTGTAATGAAATGTGCACCCCCCTCTGCCCCCTCGTCACCCGTTTCCTACACCTTCAGTAAAGTGTGTCATACCCAAACCCATGTGTAAATGGTGTTTTTTTAAAAAAGAGCAGGGAGAAGAGCTGAGGAAGGCAAGATGTCAGAGGGACTGAAAGTTAAGAAAAAACTGAAAGTGGGAGCAGCAGATCTGAGAAGCTAAACCCGCAGGGATTCTTGGAGATCTGAGGGAAGATCCCAGACAGTCTTGGTTGGAAGGATCCCAGACTTCCCTCTGGCTTGGATGAGACTTATGGACGTTTCAAAGGGTGCAATGATTTAGGCTGCTGTCTATATAGAAAAAAACCTCTTGCTGGGTTTCCTTCCAGTGTTTCTTTCTAAGTATTTTAAAAATGCAGTTATTTATTTATTTATTTATTTATTTATTTATTTATTTATTTATTTATTTTACCTTTCTAAATCCTTGGCTGAGACTTCCCTGACACCCATCCCTCATAACGAAAGACAAATTAACAGGAGAAAACAAACCGAAGTTTAATACACGTATACCTCATGCATACATGGGAGATACCCAGGAAAACTGAGCAACTCCCCAAAATGGCCCAGGCCACCACCTTAAAGTATCATTTCCAGCTAAAGACAAAAGAGGATGTTGGGGGGTTGAGAGACCAGTAATGGGAGCGACCCAGAAAAAGCACAGGAAACAAGGGTAAGGTTGTTATACAGATTTAATCCTTCCCCATTGACAAGAGTTTCTAGAGATTTAGTCATCTTTCTTTTCCTGGTACTGAGAGGAAACCACCCTTACAGATGGAGATTTCCCAATAAACATGTAAATGTCTCCTACAGAAGGGTAACTTCTACTTGGTTTTCAGAGCTTCTCCTGTCTGCTGGTGTGTGTGTGTGTGTGTGTGTGTGTGTGTGTGTGTGCGCGCGCGCGCATGCGTGTTTTAAATAATCAGCTCAAAATAATTCTTATGCAGAGAAGCATATTTTGGTGTGGTATATTGATACAGGATTTTTGGACTGGAACACATGGTGTCCCCCCTGGGCAGGATGGTTCCCAGGCTCTTTGTCCGTCAGAGTTGAAAAATGAATCCACGGACGGAAGATGGTGTAGCAAAGGTGGAAATTTATTGAAGAACAAGGACAGACTCCCACATGGGGAAGGGGAAAGAATCTCACACCACAGACTCCCGTGTTGGGGAGGGAGAAAGAGTCCCACCAAGTTCCTCCTTCCAAAGTTTATAAAGGCTGCAGGTCCCTGTGTCCTGATATCCCCTCTGATTGGCCACTATTCCCTTCTGATTTGGTCACTATAGCAACTCCTGAGCTCAAAGGTCAAACCTCACATGGGCCCTCCTTCTTTATTTTGTAAATATAGACCTTTGGCTACTCTCAGTTCCCTTGTCTTATGGAAATGTAACTTCTGCTGGCTCCCTGCTTCCTTGTTTTATGGAAATGTAACCTTTGTAGCTCTGCCGCCCTGTGTTTCTTCCATGGACCCCCTTAATTTAAAAAATCCCTTAAACTTACCCTTTTCACCCCTAAAAATTCCTATTTAAATATTGTGCTATCATTAAAAGCTATAACAATATTGTTTCAACCTTCTCTACCACCCTGTAACTCATGCATGTCAACACAAATACCCATTAGCCAGTGGAAAATACAGTCCTTTTAAGATAAAAATGGAAAGCTAATACGACTGGAGGTCGTGAAGACCCCAGGTAAAAGTGTGAGAGAGGAAGGGAGGCATGTGTCCATCTTCATCGGAGCTCATTGTGAGAAGAAACAAGTTGTCTTTTCTGTCAAAAAGCAGTTTAGACAGCCGCCATGTTGGACTGCGTGACTTGGCAGCCACTACGTTGGCCGCAGGCTTGCAACTCCCCTGGGAGCCGCCATCTTGAAAAGGCAAAGGCCAACCCCTCTCTTTGAATTAGCCAATTGGGAAAGACTGTGAGCCTGAGCTCCAATCAAGAGTGAGGACAGGTCATGTGCCTCAGGGATTATAAATCCTGAGCAGACCACCTGCTCGGTGTGCGTGTGCTTCCAGACCATGTGTGTGCACCCTTCTACGTAGAAGTAAAGGTATTTGCCTTGCTGCCTGGCTCCCCAGTATGATTTGTGTTCTACCTTGACCCCTGAATTTGGGGGCTCGCCTTATTTCTAACATCATCACCCCTCAGTCCCCTCCTATTCTCTCCTCATGGACACAGCTCTGCCCCTAGCTTGCTGTGTCTATTCTTCAAAGGTACAGTGGGGCCTTGACTTACGAGTTTAATTTGTTCCGTGATGGAGCTCGTAACTCAAATTACTCATATGTCAAATCAAAAGTGAACGAGTGAGACACGTGATGCTGGGCTGATGTTGTGACGTTCACTGTGACATTCGCTGCGCCAACTAGTGGTGGGGTATCTGAAGCTGGCTCGTAACCCAAATTTTAGCTCGCAACTTAAAGCAAAAAATCGGATGAGAGATGGCTTGTATCTCAAAAAGCTCGTTAGTCAGGACACTCGTAAGTCAAGGCCCCACTGTATGTGTAAGGGTTTGGTTGACTGAGGAAGCTTGAAGACTGTGACCCACAACCCAAATTCATATGTTGAAGCCTATAGGAAAGAAAAGAATTAAAATTTTTTTTATTGACTTTTAGAGAGAGAGAGAGGAAGGAAGAGGGAGGGCATCATTCAATGTTTGGCTGCCTACCAGGGGCATGTGCCCTGACCGGGAATTGAACCAGCAACCTTTTGGTTCATGGGATGACACCCAACCAACTAAGCCACAATGACCAGGGTGAGAAATTTTTTTTTAATCTATCTTCTACATTCTGAAAAAATGGAGGCCTGTGAATTAAACTGAAAAAAGGCAGATTAACAGAAAAAATAAAAGGTTTATTAATATGTGCATGGGAGCTGACAAAAGAAGTATCTGGCTGCTTAAATGGTTACAGCTACAGGCTTATATACCAAATTTAGTAGGGGCAAGGGAGAGGAGAGAAGAGGCTTTTATGGAAGAACAAATAGGTTTCTGTAGGAAAGACAAATGGGTTTTTAGAAGAACAAACAAGAGATAAGAAAGTTTGTGATAATCTTTGTCTATATAGGTATGAGTGGGCTTTCTGTCTCCTTCAGGGCCATTAAACTTTCATGGAGAAGGGATTTGAGGTAGGTTTTATTTCTATTTTTCCTTCTTGGAGTAAATTCAACCTAAAGAGAGAATTTATGGCAGCTTTTTCTCCTAGAACTTGCTGCTTTTCACCAGATAGGGAAAGTCTGAGAAGGTTTCGTTCTTTATCTGTTGATTGCCTTCAGCTCAAAATCATCCTAATGCCAAAGTGGCATATCTTGGGGTGGCATATTCTAATCTCCTTTAAGCTCTAACCCCCAATGTGACTTTATTTGAAGATAGGGCCCATAAGGAGGTAATTAAAGTTAAATGAGATCACAAGGGTGGGGCCCTAATTCAATAAAATTATTGTTATCAAAGGAGGAAGAGACACCAGAGGGCACCCCCAATGAGCTCACAATAAAGAGGTTTTATGACCTTGTACTTCTAGCCTCCAAAACTGTAAGAAAATAAATTTCTGTTGTTTAAGCCACCTGGTCTGTGGTATTTTGTTCTGGCAGCCCAAATAGGCTAGGATGAAGACTAAAATAATTTCCAAGAACTTGTTAAAAAGAAACGACAGGCTGCAAGTGAAGTCACTCATGCTAAGCCTTACATCACCAAACCAACACTTAATACCTCACCCAACTGCAGTTTCAGCCTCCTGGAGGAATATAATCTTAACTGGTCAGTCTAGAATTACCTGGTCAGCACTACTGCTAGGCCCCTTCCCTAAAGGAAGATGACCTTGTCTGAAACAATTTATTCTTTTCCTCCTCTGCCCATAAAAGCCTCCCATTTTGTACAGCTTCTCAAAGTTCCTTTCTCTCTGCTTGATGGGATGCTGCCCGATTCATAAATTGTCAAATGAAGTCAATTACGTCTTCAAATGTACTCAGTTGAATTTTGTTTTTTAACAGGCCAAAGAAATCAAATTTTAAAAATGGTACAATTGTTGGTTGGCTGTGGATATATTAGAGTCAGTCCTGGATGGACATTTCACAAGATAAGATAATGAGGGAAAGTGGGCACTTTATAAACTTCTAAGACCAACCCTGGTGAGGTATCTCAATTTTTGTCAGGAGTAAAAAGATCTAAGAGAAATTTGCAAATCATATATGTGTTCCTAAGAGATCAAAGTTGCATTCCTTGAAGTCCTACACTCTGCTGGACTTCCTCTCTCCCAGAAATGCCGAAGCCTGGTTCAAGGTAGTGTTACCTGCTGATGAGTCAAAACTTTGGACTCCAGCCTCAAAGCCTTCGGTTTGTTCTTTTCATTGGGCCCTGATGGAAGAGAGAGCTGTCAGAGGACCCTAATTAGATGCATGCTATCATCTGGAAATGATTAAAGTCCTAAGGACAGATAGAAGCCATGTTGATAGCATTGATTGGTTCCTTATTTCTGAGTTGGGCCTGCTTCATTGTTTAAGATTCCACTCTAATTTGTTGGGATTTTCAATTCAGCATTGTAAAAAGCAAACTGATTTTGCTGGATGAGAACAGAACCTTTTAAACTGGGCTTTGAAGTTTGCAGCTTTGTAATGTGTCAGCCATCTGAAAGCCTCTGCTCTCTTGCCAGCTCCAACCAACCCACAACCATGATTAGCATATCAAAGACTGGGGGTGGTGTCCTGATGGGGGCTGCAGTAGTGGGGTAGCTCAGGCCCAGGTTTAGGTTGTAAGGAGATACAGGGCTCTCTAACACGTGCCCTGCTGCCAGGGTGGTTACCCATTTAACCTATAATTCCATTTCCTCTCCTCTTCCGGCTGTGCATTTTAGACAAAAAAGAATTAGAGATGAAAAAAAGCAAAGCAAAGGGAAGGTAGGCATTTTAACGGGGCTAAAATCCTATTTGTGTTTCATCTCTTTCTAAAATCCAAACACCTCCTATAGATAAATACACTAAGTATTCAGTAGTTATTTTAGTATCTTCATTTTGACTAATTGCTGGGTTAAGAAAGAACCTTCAGAAAGGTTAGGAGAAGCAATTCAGAGTAAATTTTACCATTGCCCCGAGTTGCTGATCTGAAATTGCCACCTTCACTAGCCAAACTGAATGGTAGATGGTCTGGTTACTCTTATTCTAACAACAACTCTGGCACTGCCTAAGAAATTGTCCAGAGAGATAATTACCCTGTGGCTTCATCAGCAGCAGTAATAAGCCTTTGGTACTCCCAAACAGACATGTAGACATGGGTGATCTTGCATGAAGATAGGGAAAGAAGAGAAAAAATGCATAGAAACCAAAGCCTCTCAAGATAGCAGATCATGGAAATAAAAGGCTATAAAATGATAAGAGGGATAAAAGAGAGATCACTATAATGAACTGATTTTGAAAAAAAATTATTTGAATGCTTTTCATATAAAAATATAAGCAAATGGGAGAAGTGGGTGAAGGTGTTAAAAAGGTACAGGAAGTCCTAGGGATATAATGTACTACGTGATGACTATAGTTAAAGTATGTTATTGTATATTTGGAAGTTGCTAAATGAGGCCTTAAAAGTTCTCTTCCAAAAGGATATATACATCCCTATGTTCATTTTAGCATTATTTACAACTAGAGGCCCAATGCACGAAATTTCGTGCAAGTATAGGCCTTCCTTCCCCTAGCTGCTGGCATTGCCTTCTCTCTGGCCCCGAGCCACCTTTCTGCCTTCACTCCAGCCAGAGCCACCTTCCGCCTCTTGCCTTGTTGCATCAATTTGCATATACCCTCCCTATTGTTTGTGGGCACCACCATCTTTGTTGTAAAGTTATGGTCAATTTGCATATTCAATCTTTATTAGATAGGATAGTTGAGATATGGAAGCAACCTAAGTGTCCATGGACAGATGGATGGTTAAAGATGTGAGATACACACACACACACACACACACACACACACACACACGCATAAGCACATGCACACATACACAGGAATATTAGTCAGCCATACGAAAGAATGAAATCTTGCCATTTGAAACAACATAAATGGACTTAGAGGGTATTATGGTAAGCAAAAAAATTCAGACAAGGAGAAATACCACAGGATTTCACTTACTGTATGTGAAATCTAAAAACTCCAAAATAAATGAACAAACAAAACAGAAACAGACTTATAGACACAGAGAAAAAATAATGGTTCCCAGAAAAGATGGGGGATGGGGACTGAGTGCTACAGGTGAAGGGATTAAGAGATACAAATCTCCAATTATAAAAGAAATAAATCATGGGATGTATTGTACAGCATAGGAATATAGCCAATAATATTGTAATAACTTTGTATGATGACAAAGTTATCTATAAATTGATTTTTTTGTTTCTTTCTCTGTCCCTATAATGCAAGTGTTAGTATGCTTAATATTTTCCAAGAGTTAAAATTCTTTTTTTTGGTTTAAAAAAAAAAGATGATTTCTACTACCTTGTTTTTCAGATTGCTGATTCATTCTTCTGCATTATCTAATCTGTTGTTGATTCGCTCTGTGTATTTTTTCATTTTAGTTATTGTATTCTTTAGTTCTGATTGAGTTTTTTTTAGTGTTTTCCATCTCTTTGTTGAAGTTCTCACTGAGTTCATTCATTTTTCTCTTGAATTCGTTAAGCATCTTTACAACAATCACCTTGAACTCTTTATTTGGTAGATTGTTTATGTCTGTTTCATTTTGTTCTTTTTCTGGGGTTTTAGCCTCTTCTTTCATTTAGAACTATTCCTTTGTTTCCTCCTTTTGTCTACCTCTCTGGGTTTGTTTCTATGTATTAGGTAGATTAGCTATGTCTTGCAGTCTTCAATGAATGGCCTCATGTAGAAGGTATTCTATAGGGCCTAGTAGCACAATTCTCCTTGGTCACTAGAGCCAGGTGCTCCAGGGCTGTCTCCTGTGTGGGTTGTGTGCACCCTCCTGTTGTAGTTGGCCCATGATTGCTCGGGGCACAATAATGGGCAGGGATGGCCCCAGGCCAACTGGCTTTTGAGACCATCCATAACTGTTGCAGATGTTTTGGTGTGTGGGAACTGGCCTCTGAAGTAGAACCACTTTGGTAGGGCTCTGGAGTGCTGAGACTGCCTGATGGATATGTCAGAGCCCCAGGGAGGGGTTCTATTGGGGGTGGACAGAACAGGCAGGGTTGGACCTCAGGAAAAGGCTGAGGTGGGGCCAAAAGTATTAACCAGGTTAATGGAGACTGTCAGATCTATGGCCTGCCTGCCTGGGTGGAAGGAGAGCAAAATAAAGGAAACAAAGAAATCATGGCACCCATTAGCACTCCTGTCTTTAGAGAAATTTCCCACTGATAACTGCCTGGCTAGCACTCACCCTAAAATTAGTTAATTTCCTCACATATGACCAGGTGCTTTCAAACTGCTGGCTCTGCACTAGAACTCAAAGTGAGTGAGTTTATGCACAAGCCCTTTGAGAGCAGGTCTCAGTTTTCTGTAGCCCATCATCTCTCTTGTATGTTAGCTCAGCTGATTTTCAAGGCCAGATGTTATGGGGATTCCTCTTTTCAGTGCAGGTCTCCCAAGCGGGGGAGCCTGATGTGGGATTAAGACCCCTTGTGCCTCACAGGGACCTCCTTGGTTGTGATATCCCTCCTACTTGTGGATCATCATACCGGGGGTGGGGGTCCTGACTAAACTGACCCTCTTAGCCATCTTGATGTGGTTTTCCTTTATATCCTTAGTTATATAAAATCTGTTCAGCTAGTCTTCAGGTCATTCTCAGCAATAGTTGTTCTATATGTTGTAGTTTTGTTGTCCATGGCAGAATATGAGTTCAGGGTCTTCCTACTCTGTCATCTTGACCCTCACCCACCAGGATTACCTTTTTTTTTCTTCAGATATACTATTATACTGATGTAACACATTTTGCTTATCTATTCATCCATCAATAGAGACTTGGATTGTTTCCATCTCTTGGCTATTGTGAATAATACTGCTATGAACATGGGTGTACAAATATCTCTTCAAGACCCTGTTTCCAGTTCTTTGGGGTATATGCCCAGAAGTGGGATTGCTAGATTAGGTAGGCGTTTTTAGCCTTACTGTATGAATGAAAAAACTGAAGCCCAGGTAATCCTGTAACTTGCCTGTAGGTAGCCAGCTACAGAGCAAGGTTTGGCTTTAAACTCTAGCCTACCATGTTCTGAGGATCAGCCTTATCTGTATCACTGAAGTACAGCCAGGTTCAACTTGGAAAATTGGGGATTATATTTATGCATACATTTAGCAACAGCTGATTTTGTGGTTTACATAATTGGAAATGGGAGAATTTAGAGCTCTGTTTTGTCTGAGACTCAAGTTGCACAAGTGGTTGACACCATAAATTGGCTGAATTCTTTTCTGAACAGAGGTTCCAACATTGTTCTGCATTTGTGGCAGTTTTGTGTTAATTAATGTGCACAGAAGTCCAGGGTGGAATGTTTTAGAATTAGTTGACCCATTTGTAGTTTCTTAACCTTGGGCATGCCAATAATCAAAAGCAATTTTAACCTGAGCTGTTTAACAATGAAGTTGTTAATTTATGCCAATTATCATTTGACAAGTAGCTTTAAATCCATTTTAAGATTTAAATGGAATTTGATGAGTCTGGTTTTGTAGTAGTTCTGAGACTAAGATGTGCTGAGAGAAAAGAATTGATTTCTTTGTTTCCTTTCTAACTCTTATTGTCCTTTAGCCTTTATCTGTTGACATTTGGGATTTGTGTGGTGTGAATGGGGCAGCTATGCATGTGGGGAAGGAAAAGAAATCAAAAGAGGAAAAGGAAGGAGAAAGGGCAGAGAAAGTGAAGATCTGTAGAATGATCTTATATCATCAAGAAGAATGTTAAGATGTAGAGAACTTGGATGGCTTGTCGTGCCATGCAGTGGGTGAATGTTGGAATACTGCTAGAACTGCAGATCCATTTGCTCCCATTTCAGGACTCTCTGGACTTTCATGTACTTATTTCCACCTATTCAAAAGTTATTTTTGGGCCTGGGCAGGAAAAGAAAGGCACATTCCAGTTGGGTTGTGTGAAGAGAGTTTATAAAGTAGTTGCAAGGCAGGAAGTAGGGGAACCTTAAGGGAAATATCTGTGGGTCGCCATCACAATCAGTAGGGTAGAAGGAGTGAGGTAAGGAAGTGGTTACTAGAAATTCTAGAGAGACAGCTCTAGGAAGAGGGCTGCTGTCAGGAGCTGTGAACTTCAGCTGAGGGGCTCTGGCAGCTTACAGTGACCCACTAGAATGTAGACTTTGACTGTAAAGGATTGACTCATGTCCCTTTCAAATTCACATGTTGAAGCCCTAACCCTCAGTGTGACTGTATTTGGAAATAGGGTTTATAAAGAGGTAATTAAGCCTAAATAGGGTCACATGGATAGGGCGCTGACTTGATGAAATTAGTGTCCCTATAAGAGACACCAGAGAGTTGGGTCTTCTCTCTACCAAGTGAAGACATAGCGAGAAGGTATCCTTCTGCAAGGTAAGAGGAGAGCTCTCACCAGAATTGGCTGGCATCTTGCTCCTGGACTTCTAGCCTATAGAACTGTAAGAAACAACTTGATATTTTTTTGTTTTGTTTTGTTAATCCTCACCCAAGGATATTTTTCTATTGATTTTTAGAGAGAGTGGAAGGGAGGGGGAGAGATATATAGAGAGAAACATTGATGTGAGAGAGACACATTGATTGGTTTCCTCCCACACAAACCCTGGCTGGGCCCGGGAATCTATCCTGCAACTGACGTATGTGCCCTTGATCAGGTTCTCAAACTTGGCACCCTTCTCCACAGACTGACACTCTATCCACTGAGCCAAACAGTCAAGGGCACTTGCTATTGTTTAAACCACCCAATCTGTGGTATTTATTATGGTAGCTAGAGCTGAATAAAATAGATTCCCTTCCTTTATCACCTGCTAGTGCTCCCCTTTAGGCAAACCCAACCAAAATACAGGAGAGCCATTTGATATAGTCCTTATTGATCAGCCTTTTGGGTGGAGAAGGGTAGATCTAGAGGAACAAAAGGTATATATCCAGCAAAAAGGTTGAGAAGTGCAATTCAAACCTCCTAGGGAGAAAGAGAAAATTCTAGATGTGTTTCCTTCCATAACTCACCAGACCCTGTCCCTTTGGTTACTTTATTTTCATATGAGCAAGCCCATGAGTTTTGGTCTTTCTGCACCTAGCTCTGATTTGATCATGGTCTCTTTCAGCGATTTCATGGTGAGGCTGACTCTTGTGATGAGGTGGTAGCCTATGTCATTTTTGGGAAGACAGAGTGACCCATACTGAAATCTGACCTCTTTTCCTGTACAGTGATAGGCCTTCATTTTATTGAAACTATTTTGGGTTCATTCTAATTAGTACAATGAAATGTGGTGGATGCTGTAGAATTTCATTTTGGTTGGGCACTGAAACCATACATGAGACTTTGGTTGCTCTTGGTTTTCATCTAACGTCATGGGAGAATGCAGTTTCAAATGGAAAAAACGATGCTTCTCTGCAATTCTATTGTGAATAAACTATCGCCCTTACATGCATGAGCATTATTTACTGACAGGTGCAGAATATCTTCTATATGTCACTGCTGGCCTCTGCCTTCCTTTCCCAGCAGTGACACAATTCAGGAAATTGAGACTGCTACTGTTGTGAAGAAGACCAGGCTGGCAAGAAGACTTCATGCATAGAAACATGTACTAGGATGTCTTTGGAGGGGCACACAGGGTCTGAGCACGTCACTGGCATCCTGAGAAGTCTTTTCTGAAGTCTGGTGTGGGAGGGGCGTTAACTTTCACCATTAAATATTGGTTTTATTAACTTAGGTAGCAGATAAATCATGTGTTTAATTACTTAGTTATCTTAGAACATTGGATTATTAGAGAGTTCATCTTATTTTACCTTCTGTCATTTCTGTGCTTTTATAGCATTGTGTTGGGGCTAAATAAAAGTGAATGGACAGATGTTGTGTCTATTCTTCTTACTCAGTAAACTTAAAGTGTAAGTGAGCACTGAGAGGTAGGTATTTCTGATGTCAGATTGCCTGGGCTTGAGTCCTGGCTCCCCACTTGCCTAGTTCTTGGGCCTTAGACAAGCCTCAACTCTTTTATATGTAAGAATGAAGAAAGGTATATATAATGAGTTAGGTTTAGGTTCAAAAGTATAAACCAAAACATCCCAGATACTAGTGGCTTAGTTCTTATGAATTTAATTTTCTCTTATATAGAATAAGTCTGGTGATGGACAGGCATGGGCTGGAATGGCAGCTCCACATTTTACCAGAGACCCAGGTTTCTTTTATTTTTATCCTTTGCCATCTTTAGTTTGTGGTATCCATTCACAGATTACAATATGGCAGCTGGTGCTCCAGTCATCTCATCTAAATTCCAGGCAGCAGGAGAAAAAGGAAAGGACACAGGGGCACATGCATTCAATCTGCCCTCCTTCTTTTGAAAGTTTCACTGAACAACTCCTATTTATCCTCTCATTGGCCACTGCTACTTACAAGTAATCTGGTAAATTAGTTCTTTGGTTGGGCACATTAATGTTTCACATAAAATAGAGGCTCTTGACCAGCTGATGTGGCTCAGTGGTTGAGCATCAACCTAGGAACCAGGAGGTCAGGGTTCGATTCCCAGTTGGGGCACATGCCCGGGTTGTAGGTTCAATCCCCAGTAGGGGGCTTGCAGGAGGTAGCTGATTCATGATTCTCTCTCATCATTGATGTTTCTCTCTCTCTCCTCTCCCTTTCTCTTTCTCTAAAAATCTATAAAACATATTTAAAAAAATAAAATAGAGGCTCTTTTCTAAGGAAGAACGAGATGATGGATCTTTTTTTTAATATTTTATTGATTTTTTACAGAGAGGAAGGGAGAGAGATAGAGAGTTAGAAACATCGATGAGAGAGAAACATCGATCAGCTGCCTCCTGCACATCTCCCACTGGGGATGTGCCCGCAACCCAGGTACATGCCCTTGACCAGAATCGAACCTGGGACCTTTCAGTCCGCAGGCCGATGCTCTATCCACTGAGCCAAACCGGTTTCGGCGAGATGATGGATCTTAAAAGGCAATTTTCAGATTCTGCAATAGGAAATGAAGACAAGATATATCTCCTTGAAGTTGAGATAATAAATCCACATACTAGTAAAAATATTTAGCAAAATGGCTAGTAGTTGGGAAGCATTCATTTCACACACTATGTAATTATTATCTAACTAGAGGCCTGGTGCGGGGTCCTTTGGCTTGGCCTGTGGGGATTGGGCCGAAACCAGTTCTCCAACATCCCCCGAGGGGTCCTGGATTGCGAGAGGGCAGTTCTTGGGTGATGCACCCTGGAATTGGGCTCTCTGCTCTCTGGTTCTGGGTGCATCACCCAAGAACTGCAGCTGCCAAGTCACAGCAGCTCAGCAGCTCCTGCATTGAGTGTCTGGCCCCTGGTGGTCAGTGTGCATCATAGCTACCAGCTGGTTGGCCAGTTGGCTGGTCAGATGGTTGCTTAGCCTTTTATATATATAGACTAGAGGCCCGGTGCACAAAAATTTGTGCACTCGGGGGGAACGGGGGGTCCCTCAGCCTGGCCTGTGCCCTCTCGCAGTCTGGGACCCCTCGGGAGATAACGACCTGCTGGCTTAGGCCTGCTCCTGGGTGGCAGTGGGCAGGCCCAATCCCTAGGTGCAGCCCCTGGTCGGGCTCAGAGCAGGGCCGATTGGGGAGTTGGGGCACCGCCCCTGTCATGCACGGAGCAGGGCGGATCGGGAGGTTGCGATGCCACCCTCAGTCACGCTCAGAGCAGGGCCAATTGGGGAATTGTGGCACCGCCCCCTGTCACACTCAAGACAGGGTTGATGGGGAGGTTGCGGCGCCACCCCATGTCACACACAGAGCAGGGCTGATCAGGGGGTTGGGGAGCTCCCCCCTGTCACTCACAGAGTAGGGCCAATAGGGGAGTTGGGGCACCGGCCCCTGTCACACACAGAGCAGGGCCGATCAGGTTGGGGCGCCACACCCTGTCACACTCAGGGCAGGGTCTATGAGGAGGTTATGGCTCTACCCCGTCACACACAGAGCAGGGCCCGTTGGGGGGGTGGTTGGGGCGCCTTCCCCTGTCACGAACAGAGCAGGGCTGATAGGGAGGTTGTGGCCCCGCCCCCTGTCACACACAGAGCCGCAGGGCAATGAGGGGGTTTGGGCTCTGCCCCCTGTCACACTGATCCCGGTGCTGGGAGGCCTCGCGGCTCCGCTGATCCCGGTGCTGGGAGGCATATTACCCTTTTACTATATAGGATAGAGGCCTGGTGCATGGGTCAGGGCCGGCTGGTTTCCCTGAAGGGTGTCCTGGATCAGGGTGGGGGTCCCCACTGGGGTTCCTGGCCAGCCTGGGTGAGGGGATGATGGCTGTTTGCAGCTGGTCACACACCCTTCAGGGTGGGGGTCCCCACTGGGGTGCCTGGCCAGCCTGGGTGAGGGGCTGAGGGCTGTTTTCAGGCTGGCGGGTGACTGAAGCTCCCAACTGCTCCTTTTTTTCTTTTTTTTTTTAAATTCTGGGCCAGCTTTAGCTCTGAGGCTCCAGCTCTGAGGCCTCCGCTGCTGAAAGCAGGTTTCTGGCCTTTGTTTACCTTCTGTATTTGAAACAATGTTGTGATCCTGCTGGCTGAAGCCCGGCGACTAAAGCAGGTTTCTGGGGTTTTGTTTAGCTTCTATATTTGTAATGTAGTTGCTTAGAGTTGCAGCTCAGAGGCCTGCAGCGGCAGGCAGGGAACGTTGGAGTCCTCCGTCACTGAAGCAAGCAAGCCTCATGTTCGCTTCCAGCTGCCTGGCTGCCAGCCGCCATCTTGGCTGGCAGTTAATTTGCATATCGCCCTGATTAGCCAATGGGAAGGGTAGCGGTCGTACGCTAATTACCATGTTTCTCTTTTGTTAGATAGGATTATAAAGCAATGAGTATTAAAAAAAAATTTTAAAATTGTTTTAGAGAGAGGATGGGGGGGGGGGGGGTAGAGAGAAACATCAATGTGAATGAGAAACATTGATTGGTTGCTTTCTGAATGCACCCAAACTGGGGATTGAACCCAAAACCTTGGTATGTGCCCTGACCAGGAATCAAATCTGCCAGCTTTGAGCCACATTGACCAGGGCAAAGCAGTGAGAATTTTGTAAAAGAAGTCAAGTCAAATGGAACATCCACAAGTTTTTGCCTTCAAAAGTAGTCATCTTGAAAGGCAACATATTATTTTCATTAATTTTACATTGCTATTGTTAGAAATACAATCAGCCCTGACCAGTTTTGCTCAGTGGTTAGAGTGTTGGCCGGTGGACCAAAGGGTCTCAGGTTTGATTCCTGGTCAAGGGCACGTATCTCAGTTACAAGTTCAATCCCCAACCCCAGGAAGGGTGTGAGTTGGAGGCAACCAATTGATGAATCTCTCTCATGCTGGTGTCTCTCTCTCTCTCTCTCTCTCTCTCTCTCTCTCTCTCTCTCTCTCTACCTTCTCACCCCCATCCCTTCCAGTCTCTCTAAAAAATCAATGGGAGCCCTAGCTGGTTTGGCTCAGTGGATAGAGCATTGGTCTGTGGACTGAAGGGTTCCGGTTTGATTCCAGTCAAGGGCACATGCTTGGGTTGTGGCCTCGATCCCCAGTGGAGGGCATGCAGGAGGCAGCCAATCAATGATTCTCTCTCATCATTGATGTTTCTATTTCTCTCTCTCCTTCTCACTTCTTCTCTGAAATCAATAAAAATATATTTTAAAAAAAATCAATGGGAAAAATATCCTCATTTCTTGGGTGAGGATTAAAAAAAAGACAGAAATACATTCAGAGCCATTTAACTACATATATAAGAACAGCAGCTTTGTTGGTTATAACTCACCACCATCAGCTAGATCATCTATTGTAGTCAATAACGTTAACTTTGAATGACACTCAAAGGATGATGATTGTTGACTGATAAGAATGTTTAAAATATTCAGCAGGCTCTATAGGGAATTCTGGTTCAGTTATCTTTTATTTTCAGAAGCCAGACTTCTCTACTTCCCACACTAATGGGAGATAGTTATATGAACATAGCGGAGGAAAGTATGTGTAATACATATATACTCACTATGAAAATTAGTATAGTCTAAAGTACTTAATATGCTTTGTATTAACCCTTGGTAAAGTATTCATGGTAATTTTGCTTATAAATGAAATTAGGTAGTGTTCCACTAGAATTATACAGATATTCTTGTTTCTTTATTGAAGGTAGCTGTAAGTTTGTTTAAGAAAATAGAGCCCAGCTGGTGTGACTCAGTGATTGAGCATCGACCTATGAACCAGGAGGTCATGGTTTGATTCCCAGTCAGGACACATGCCCAGGTTGTGGGCTCGATCCCCAGTAGGGGGCATTCGGGAGGCAGCCAACCAATGATTCTCTCTCATCATTGATGTTTCTATCTCTATCTCCCTCTCCCTTCTCTCTGAAGTCAATATATATATAGTATTTTTTAACCTATGAGTAGGACTGGTGAATATTTCTGTAAAATTAAAACTTTATGATCATTCAAGATTCATTTACAAAAGAGAGACTTATTTACATACTAAAACATGCAATAATTTTCATAAAGTGGGCTCATTTTATATATTCCACTTAAGACTGAAAACTTGCCATGATGTAAGTTCTGGTCATTTACTGGTCAGCTTGAGGGGATAACATTACAAAGTCTACCTGTTTTATTGTCTACCCTGACATCACTAAGTGTAATATCTAGACATATCACCAGGTCCACTTTTTAAAATATATATTTTTATTGATTTCAGAAAGGAAAGGAGAGGGAGAGAGAGTTAGAAACATCAATGATGAGAGATATTCATTGATTGGCTGCCTCCTGCATGCCTGCAACCCAAGCATATGCCCTTGACTGGAATCGAACCCGGGATTCTTTGGTCTGCAGGCTGACGCTCTATCCACTGAGCCAAACTGGCTAGGGCTCACCAGGTCCAATTTTTAATTTCTGAGATTCAGAATTTGGATCACTTGCCCAAGATCACATAGCTAACATATGACAGAGCCGATACCAGAACTTAGTTTATCTAGGTCATACTTTCAGGCCTCTACATCAGACTCTTTCTAAGTCACTTTAGGGTTGACTTTGCTCTGTTTCTTCCCACTGGGTCATGGACGATGGAACACTGAATCTGAGTATTATAGATCTTTGCCTCTTAAGTAGTGTGACAAAGACCACTACTTCTCTGTCAATGTCCTCTCTTCCTTCCACAACTTCCAAATTTTCACTGGGCGTTTGGCCACCCAACCAGACTGTATTTTCTGGTCACACTTAGAGCTTAGTATGGTGACTGGGGTACAATATCTGTGTCATGTTCTGTTCCCTATCCCCTTCCTGCTTGTTGGGAATGATGAGACTGAAGCAGATACCTTGGACTCAAAAGATGGAAGCTGCCCTTCTAGCTGTGGGTTGTCTACCTCTGGACTATTATATGTGACAAAAATAAAGTTCTTTGTTTAATCCTCGTGTTTTTGGGTCCCCTTGTTTTAGGAACTGTGACTGTACCCTAATGAATACACTTAATATCAATCAAATAGTCCTGCATAATAGCAGGAAGCAGACTCTCCCCTCTTAAAGTCCAATTCAAATTCACCAAGGTCACTTTTGCTTGGGCTCAAACTTTAAACCTACACCCTTGTTTTACATCAGTTTAAGTCCATTCATACTATACAGCAAATGGTTCACTAGGAAGGGCATTGGACTGGGGAGTTTGGTCGAGGTTTCCAACATTAGCTTGCTACTAACTTCTAGAGTGCTTCCATGGCTGTTTGCTTCTTTAGTTATGGAATGGAGGTTATATTATTCATTTATCTCTCAGGATATTATGAATAATACTTCATAAAAAAATGGTTGTAAAGCGTCTGGCACATGCAAGCCTCCTGCCTGTAATGCTGAACTAATGCAGTAGCTTTCTTGGCACCCTGACGCTCTAATGATTTAGAGATAGGCCTTTTTACTAAAGGGGCTGGACTTTGGCATGACCTACCTAAGCTAATGAACTGTCTCCGTCTTAATCTTCAGAACTCACTGGAAGCATTATCCTTCCCCTTATCTCCTTGCTTAACTGCACCACGCTGAAGAAGGCATCTGAGCAATGGAGGGGGATCTGGATGACATTCTAGTCTTTTCCCAGGAGCGATGTTTGTATCCATGTTCTGGTGATTAGTTGAGCCTAGAAATGTTAAGTAAAGAAGACATTTCTGAAACCCTGCTCATGTAACCAAAATCATGTTTGCAAACAAACAAACAAACAAACAAACAAAAAACCCTCCCCAAAAAAACATCAAGTTAAAATCATGCTTTATACCAGTGACGGCGCACCTTTTGAGCTCGGCGTGTCAGCATTTTGAAAAACCCTAACTTAACTCTGGTGCCGTGTCACATAAAGAAATTTTTTGATATTTGCAACCATAGTAAAACAAAGATGTATATTTTTGTCCATTGGTTATTCTTATATGCATGCATACAAGTCCTTTGGTTGATCTCTTACCCCCCCCCCTCCCGCCCCCAAAGATATATATTTTTGATATTTATTTTATATATTTAAATGTCATTTAACAAAGAAAAATCAACCAAAAAAATGAGTTCGTGTGTCACCTCTGACACGCGTGTCATAGGTTCGCCATCACTGCTTTATACATTAAAAAAAAAAGCCTAAGGACAATATAATTCCTGTGTAAAGTCTTTGTTACCTACATATAATGTAGCTTGTTGTGATGGCTGAACCTGACTCCCAATATTTTGTCTTGCAGACTTAAGTAGATGACTTACTTAAGTAGATGACTTCTGACCCTTTTATATCCACACTTTCAGAAATTTGCCAGAAAGTGCTCACTTGTGCCAGGCAGTCCTTAACATTTTCCTCTGGGCAGCCTCAGCTCTTTAGTTAAGTTATTATTGATCATTAATCCTTCTTTTATTCTAAGCATCTCTATAAGGAATACATCTGGAGCACTTTCAAGATCAGACCTCTTTATCCAAGGAGCAGAAATCTGTTAGAATGTACTAATACTGTGTGAAAACACAACCCAAGCCCATTTTTCAAGTGAAGCATAAAAATATGTGTCAGGAAATGAGAGAATATTGTCACTATAATGGTCCCGTCTGGAAATGATTGGTTGGTATCAGAACCCACTTACCAAGTTGGCATTCAAATGGAATAGATTTGGATAAAATTACAAGGTGGTTATCGTTTTTATTTATTTATTTATTTATTTATTTATTTATTTATTTATTTATGAGAGAGAGAGAGAGAGAGAGAGAGAGAGAGAGAGAGAGAAACCATCAATTTGTTGTTCCACTTATTTATGCATTCATTGGTTGCTTCGTGTATGTCTCCTGACTGGAGATCAAACCCGTGACCTTGGTGTAATGGACGAAGCTCTAACCAACTGGGCTACCAGACCAGAGCACAAGGTAGTGATCGTTTAATGTTATGTACTGGCCAGCACCAATTTTAGATGTTCTGTGTGGTCTAGAAGGAAAGAAAGTAAGGGAGGGAAGGAGCATTGAAGGAAGGTAATGATGTTGGGTAGGAGCTGAGAAAGAGCATAAGGGTCTGGAATTCATACTAGGTATATACTATGCATGCTATACCATTTAATTCTCATGAATATTATGTCACTTAATTCTCTCCACAGCCCTATATGGTAGGTATTATCCCAAATGTACAGACGAGGAAGTTGGGATTCAGAGAGGCTATGTATCATTCAGTTAAAAGATGTTGAAGAGAAAATCTGAGTCTACATTTACCTGACTTCAAGGTCCTTACTCTTGTCATGATATCATATTGTTTTTCTGATGAATGGAAAATGTGCCAGAGGAAGGAAGAAAATCCAGGTAGGAAAGCCTGTTATTCTGGCCAGTGTAAGCAGACGCCAACAGAAGAATATAACCTGGAACACAGTCAACATAGACAGGAAAAAAAAGAGAGAGAATGATGAGCTACCTTGCAACATCCCTGGAGAAAACCAGATGCAAGAATAAAATAGTATGGTAAGAATGCTTGAGTTAGAGAAGGGAGTCATACATATAGAGTATGTGATGTCAGCTTGGAAATGCATGAGAGCCACAGCTGAATAGTTACTGGTATATCTGAGAAGTAACAAGATTTATTCTTATCTAAAAAGCCTTAATGCTTAGTGGAATAAGACCCTTGGAAACCTTGTGAGAGAGTGAACATGTTTTGCATTTAGGAAGGATATGAATATTTGGGGGCCAAAGGACAGAATCCAAAAATGGCCCTCCACAGGCCTGACTTTGCTGTTTACAACCCTTCTCCCAGTATGCAAGCAAACATTCATTTAGGTACTCCTGTAATGGGGTATTGCAAATATAATTAACATCCCACATTAGTTGAACTTAAAATACGGAGGTTTTCAGTGGCTGACCTAATTGCACAAGCCCGTTCAGAACAGTTTTCTCTGGCTAGTTGTGGAAGAGGAAGTCAGGCATACTCACTCTGGCTTGCTTGGAAGAAGCAAATATCCACGCTGTGAACTGCCCATGGAGGTCACATGGCAAGGAACTGTGGACACCCTCCAGCTCCTGACACTGGTCCCTGGCTGCGTGCATGGAGGAAAATGGGGACTTCTGTTCTATGCTCACAAGGAAATGAATTCTGTCAACAACTTGTAAACTCGGAAGACCAGAGCCCCAGACGAGAATGAGCCCCCAGTTGATGCCTTGCATTCAGTCCAGTGAGACTCTGAGCAGGGAACCTAGTTACTCTGTGCTCAGACTGCTGATCTACAGAAACTAAGCGATAATCAGCAGGTGCTGTTTTAAGTCACTAGTTTGTGGTGACTTGTTACACAGCAGTAGGAAACTAGTACACATGTACAGTTGATCCTTGAACAATGTGGGGATGGGGTTAGGGGCACCGACACCCACACAGTTGAAAATCCATTATAACTTTTGACTCTACAGCCAGACCTTCGCATTTGCAGATTCAACCAACTGTGGTTGGAAAATAGTTATTTTCAATCTTCCATTTCATATCTGTGGCTGGGAATCTGAGATTGATTGAGTCTGCCAATGCACAAACTGCATATATGCAGGGCTAACTCTATTTATTGAAGAAAAACCTGCATATAAATGGACCTGCACAGTTCAAACCCGTGTTGTTCAAGGGTCAACTGCATTTCATTTTGTTGGTTTCCTCTATAAGCCTCTGAAGAAGGTACGTCCGTCCCACACACCTATTCCACTTCTATATTTATGCTCAGCAAATACTTTTATCTCCACTTAATATTGATGAAATTGATGCACAAATAGATTAAATAACTGGATCAAGTTTATTTAACTCATTAATCACGGAGCCAGGAGGAGAGTGTTCTTTTGACCCTTACAGCAATGGACTTTTGGCTCTACCATATCCTGCACATCCTGCATGTCCAGGCATGTTCTCATTACCAGGGCAATGCGTTTGTCATGTTTTGGTTCAATGAAAGAAGTGGTAATAAGGGGGAGAATGTGGCAGGAGCAGCGCAAGCTCGGCTGCCGGGAAGTATTGCTCTAGTGACTAGAGTCTAGTCGCAGCACCATCACACCCACCACTGTCCCCAAGTCTCCACAGAAAAGACGCATCAGCCCACACTGCAACTGGATTTTTGGTTTGTTCATATGAAAATAACACAGCGAAGGAAAAAAACAAAAATAATTTATCACCGTTTATCTTAAGAATTGTGCGTTAACACTTGATAATAAAGGCCTCATTGTCTCTTCATAGGACTGCAAATCCGTTATCTTCATGCTCTCAAACGCAATTCTTCTGATAAACAGTAACAAATTCTGTGTTAAGATGCCTCAATGGCTGCTTCAGCGTCTTAGCCACAGACTTGGGTCTGACCTATGGAATGCTCTGATATATGGTTCTACAGTCTTTATCTTCTTTTTCTAATGAAATACTGATGGTATTACATTTGTATGTGTGTGCACATGGATGTGTATCAACTCCTCCAGTGGTTTCCTGGAAAACCCTTTACTATCTGTGGCTGCTTCAGACAGAATGAGAGGAAGAGGAGGGCTCACGAGTCCTTCCTAAATGCAGGGATGGCCAGTTTCCCCCTCATATCCATTTCCATTTCTTCTATGTAATACATGTCTTTAGCTATGTTCCTGGCTTCCCCGGATAAAGACGACATGTATTCCCAGAAAGAATAAACATCTATCTGCTTAAGCCACTCTTATTTTGGATCTTTGTTACATCAGCCATACCTAATTCCTAACTAATGCATATACTTACCAAGGCATCTGGGAACAGTATGTGTATTATTCAAATGTGACAGTGTGTGTTAGAGCTATACAAATGGGAGCTTTATTTTCTATTGTTCGTGATTTGGATGAGAACTTGCTGCTTTGCTCTTTCCAGTTTCTCTGACTGACTCCTGCTTTTTAAAAATGCAGTCCAGCATTATCAACTTTTTTCCCTGTGGTTTCTTACTATCTTCTCGTGTGGGGTCTTAGACCCACGGTGCATGCCTCTGCCATGGTACACACGCAGTACCCTGTGTTGAGATTTCTCCTCTCTTGGCCTTTGCCGCATTGGACTAAATGGCCAGAGTCCTGGGTGTCCTCCCTACAGGGCTGTGAACTCCCTCAGGGCAGGGCTGTCTCCTGGCCTAGCAGACACAGCCTGTTGCATATTAAGTCCACAATACATATTTGTTAAATGAGCATCTTTAGAAATAAAAGGAGGAATAGAAGAATGCATAAGAACCATGGTGAACTGGAGCACTTATAATGATGGCCTCCTTGTCAGAGTGGCAAACTCACTTCTCTGTATGTTTGATGTCAGCTCATGTGGGACTTTGCAATATGGATGTTTGCTATAAAATGAGCTTTCATTTGGAAGGGACATATTATACATTTAAAGTTAAATGCCCTTTATTCTTTGTACAATCAGAGCTTTCAAATCAAGTCATAGTCCTATAATTTTCCATCCTCTTTTTCCTTCTACCCTCAGGAAATCCCCCTATCTCTGTCCCTTTATTTTCAAGAAGCAATCATGTAGTAAATCCCATCCCACTGTGTCAAATTTAGGTCATCTTTTATTTGGTCAAAATATAGTCTTACTGGCAAGTGGTATCACTATTATTCAGGAACACACATATTGTTTTACTTACAGCTGTGTAGCATTTTATGTTCTCATATAAATGTTATGCCTGGATTATTGCTAAGGCAAACTGGACTCCATTTATTTGAAAAAATAATGGGAAATCAGGTTCATTCTATCCACCTTCCTGACAGTTTCCCATTTCTCAAAGGGGCCCTTGCATGGGCTCTGTGGTGCAGCTTTGCAAACTGGCTGTTCACAGATTCTGTGGGATGGCTTTCCTGTCCTGTTGCTGGGCAGGAAGCCCTTAGCGTAGTGGGGGAGGGCCAGGGAATCTGCCACAGGACAGGGAGGGAGGGAAAGCACTTTATTGAGCTACTTGTAGGGAGAGTGTTGGACAAAACTGTCAGGTCTTGGGTTAAGATCTTGGTAGGGAGCTAGAAAAATGGTGACATTTTCTTTGGGGCAAGGTGTGCAGAACAGATGGAAGAATCCAGTTCTGGTTATAGATGTGTGCATCATCATCGCCAGTATCCTGTAATTAAAGAGGCTCTGTTTTGTGTGTGTGTGTGTGTGTGTGTGTGTGTGTCTGTGTGTGTGTGTATTACTTTGCCTAACCTCCCCATCATTAGCAAATCATCTGCTGTACTTCTCAGCTCCTCTAAACATATGCCTATTCCACTTCTATATTTATGTTACCTTGTACTTAAATGTGTATATGTATATACACACATCTCTATTTTTTCGGGGATTTGTGCAGAATATAGTTCTGGAAATTTTTTTACAGAATTACACAAACTGGAATGGCATCCTGGAACCTTATTTTTAACAGAACTCAGCTGCCTGTATAATGAAACACATGCTACATACAGATGAAATTGAATGTTCAAATCAAATACAAAAATATGCTCATTTATGCAGTTTCCCTTATTCTGAAGTAGCAGGAGCTAAATTTTTGTCAGATTCTGTGTTTGAGAGAGTGAACTTTCTTCGTGGTCTGAATTAAGGCCAGCACGTCCCTTAGGCAAGCCCACTGGGGAACGACCAGGAGAGGAGAAGGAGAGAGGCGAGCAGCAGATTTAGGATTTATTGGATGATGACACCATATGATGAAATGGTAACTTGACCACACCATTCCTCCCAAATCCCCTTGTCTTGGGGGTGGTGTATGGATAACTCTCAACTCAGACTCACATTGCAGTGTCTACATTGACATAGAGAGAGAACCAGGGACAGAGGTTATAACTATAGGCAACATAGCAAGTGCTGGTGTTGGTTAGCTTGGGTTCAAAACCTGGGTCAAGCCTTGGCCGGTTTGGCTCGGTGGATAGAGCGTTGGCCTGCGGACTGAGGGGTCCTGGGTTCGATTCCGGTCAAGGGCACATGCCTGGGTTGTGGGCTCGATCCCCAGTTGGGGGCCTACAGGGGGCAACCGATCAATGATTCTCTCTCATCATTGATGTTTCTGTCTCTCTCTCCCTCTTCCTTCCTCTCTGAAATCAATAAAAATATTAAAAAAAAACAACACTAAAAAAAACCAAACAAACCTGGGTCCATTACTTGTGTGACTTTGGGCAAATTACTGCCAGTACCTCAGTTTTATACTTGTGTCATAGAGTTGGTGTGAAATAAAATGAAATAAACATATACATAATACCTGGATCAGTGTAAGCTTCCAGTGAATATTAGCTAATATTATTATAGAATCATGGTCAGATGTACAATTTCTCAAAGGTTATTTTTTATTAGGTACTATAAGAATGGATAGGACTACATGTTAAATGTTATTTATTAACATTCTTATTTGTTAAGTTAAAAATTAAATATCAAACCTCCAGTAATTTTTATTTAAACTAGTGACCCATCGCACAAAATCACATGACCCAGGACTCCTCCCCCTGCTTCCCTTTCCCAGCACCATGAGACCACCCCAAGTCCCAGAGTCCCGCCCTGCGTGGCCAGTGTGCCGCGGAACGGCCCTGAGTCTTGGAGTGCCGCCCCGGTGCCCCGCCTCCAGGCCTTGTGCAGTGGCCACCAGGCCCCACCCCTGCGGTGTGCATGCAGGGCCATGGAAACCCCGACAGAAGTCACGTGAAGTGGATGCAGGGACCCCTGTGGCGCATGTGTGCAGGGCTGCAGAAACCCCGACAGAAGCCATGTGAAGTGGCCACTGGGACCCCTGCGCCCCTGTGGGGCTGCAGGAACCTTGGCAAAAGCCACATGGATCGGCCACCGGCTCCACTCCCGCTCTGCGTGCTGCCATCTTGTGATGGCGTTATGGCGTGAGGGTCAATTTGCATATTACCTCTTTATTATATAGGATTGTTATATTTCATAGTATTGTTAAGAATCATGTATTCACAGATCATAGATATATGCATTTATATGTGTACGTACATATATACATGCACATAAAATTTACCATCTTAACCTTTTTTACTTGCTGCAAAAAGCTTTATTGTTTCCACTTGGTCCAATGCATGGGAGAGCGCACCAAGGTGGTTAAAAGGATGCCTAGTGGTTTCAGGGAGAGGCTCAGGCAATGACCGATTTCTAAGTAAGGTCACATTCTGAGGTAGTGGGGACTAAACTTCAACATATATTTGTCTGGGAGTTCACAATTCAGCCCCTAACACTATGTGTCAGGCAGTATGCTAGAATTTAGACATCTCCTTACCTCACCCTTATGAGATGACTGTTATTATCGTCATTATATGGATGAGGGCATTGAGCTTTAGAGGAATTCAGCAACTTGCTTGGTAGTTTACCAACTGAGGTGACTGTCCTCCAGTCACTTACTTGCCTTTGCAAGTAACCAGGCACTTTGACATTTACAGGGGAAACTACTTCTAGGAACTTCTTGCATGTTAGCATTTTAGCAATGGTTTCTGTTATGCTTCAGTTTGATCCAAAGATTTTTCAGATGGTCAGGTTACCTGTCTAGAAAGGAAGTTTCCCATAGACCAGAGCAGGCCTGTCTGGTTAGATATTCCCCATTCTTTCTGGATATGAGTACAATGTTAACCTTTCAAGGTGCTTTGTTCTTGGGCCTAGCAGTCCAGAAAGGTCCAGAATGCAGGACTTAGAGAATACCCAGAGACAATTCAAGACACACATGGGTAGTGACTTCCTGCTTGTATGGATGATATACATACCAACATATACACAGAAACATATAAGACTCGAGATGAGCACATTTTTTACTATCTTTCACGAAGGAGAGGGAAAATGGCCAGAAACCATTGTCTGTTACTATCCCTGGCTTTTCCCAGTCCTTTCTGTCCCTAGTCTTCCAAAGACTGATCAAGTTGAGGAAATGGAGGCAATTCTGTGTTACTTTCTGCCTTCACCTTAAAATTGCTTTCAGAAAAGAAAAAGAGAAGAAGAAGAAGAAAAAGCCAATGAAATCTGTCTAACTCTCTTCGGGAACATTTACATCTTAGTATAAGGCAAAGACAAAGGAATTGAATTAGATCAATTCATCTCATCCACTTTCTTAAAGCAACGAAGTTCTTAAAATTTTAAATTAAAATTTATATGGAAGTAAACAAAGAGGTCTCTAGGCTGGATCAGGGCTGGGGAATTTGGAGCTATCCTGTTCGTTCCTCCTTGCTCCTTGGGGCAGCCTGCAAGAACCCTTCTATAGAACCTCCAGGGCCCCGAGGAGCCTCATTATAAACCATTGGCCCAGATTACCTTTTAAATTCCTTGAATGAAGAAAAATCTTTAAGATACATTAAGAGACAAAATAGCTCATGTGGTTTGGTCCAATTCCTCTCCCCAATACTTGGCGTGTTTCTGTTACTTATGTGAATGTAAATATCCAGAAAAAGAACTAGAGAAATCCACAATACCTTTGAAAACAGACACTTCTAGGGAAGGCAGAGTTATTAGAGAGGAAATCAAGAGGCTTTCAAACCTGAATTATTTGAATTTTTTTTTTTGGTGGTGTTTATGCATTTAAATATTATTTGTATAAATAAAAATAAGTTGAAAAGAATGAATTAATGAAACCTCTCAATGCTTATATGTCTGTAATGAAAGCATTTCAGTTATCAGCTCATAGCATGTTGGGAGAGCATATTTGTTTGGATCAAATAAATATATTTATTCTTATTTATATACATCCATATTTGCACTTGGTATACCTTTAGTAGTTTTGAGATATTTGGTCCATACATTTCTGATTTATTTATACTAGTATATGTCGACATGGTGATTCTTTAAAGGATAAACTGATACCAAATTGAAGGTGGCTTTAACAAAAATACTCCTTTGCTTCTTCCTTCCTCTTTCCTTAATCAATAAGAAGCCACATTTTACCACAGGCAGACCCTGACCCAGGATGTTTGAAGTGACTTGATAGTGAAAGGCATTCATCTCACAATGAAAGAAGGTACTTTACTTTTCACTCACCTCGCTGGGTAGGTCCAAGAATGAGAGCTTCCCTCAGCCCAAAAGGAAACCAAGTGGACTATTGTTTTTTCCGTTTTAACATTAGATTAAATTAAATTTTATTATTTCCATCACCACTTATCGCCTCTGTGCCCTCTTCCACCTCCACCACCCTCCTCCCCACCGCAATAACCACGCTACTGTCCATGTCCATGAGTCCCCTCTTTTTTTAGCTCAATCTCTCCACCACCACCACCACCACCCAACATCCCACCTCACCCCACCCCCACAAAGGCTGTCTGTTGGCTCTCTATCTATGAGTCTGTCTCTATTTTGCTTGGTAGTTCAGTTTGTTCATTAAATGGACTATTGTTTTTTAAAAGATGGGTTTATGGCCTGCCATAGCTTTTACCACCTGCTGCCTAACACAAAGTTTCTATTTCAAAGAAGGCATGGAGGTGTGCAGGGAAAACAATCTTGCTGTTGCCCTGGCCGGTGTGGCTCAGTTTTTTGGAGTGTTGTCGTTGGTATATGAAAAGGTTGCGGGTTCAGTTCCCAGTCAGGGCGTATACCCAGGTTGTGGGTTCGATCCTCGTCAGGTGGGGCACATGTGGCAGGCAACAATAGATGTTTCTCTCTCTAAAATCAATAAAAAACATATCCTCTGGTGAAGATTTAAAAAAACAAACAAACAACCACACACACAAGAAAAACAAAACAAAACAAAACAAAACAAAACAATCTCACTGTTAATTCACTTTCCCTATGTTGCTTATTTGCAGTTAAAACCTACAATGATTCCAATTTGTTGTGATTTCAGTGGTACCTTGCCTCTGCCAAGCAAGGACTAATTTTCTAAGTTCTGGTCCTTTTCCCCATGCATTCATGTTAAACTGTCTTCTCAATGTCACTGTAGCCAAACTGTAAGAAGGCACAGAACTCATATCTGCAAACTAGTAGAGATGTGGAGGGGAGCAGAGCCTGCCCTGAGTGCCCAGGAAAAGCACAATTCCTGTAGTTGTTTATTGTGTGTCTGTTATGTGCCAGGTATAGTCATTAATTACTGCAGATGAAAAAAGATTGAGGCACCATTCATAAGCCTTAAAGAAGCCCACGGTTTGAACATGTTGATATTTCCAAGGAATCACAGACCATGAATTTAGAGTTGAAAAGAAATCTAAAGACACTTCTGTCCACTTCTTGGATGCTGGTCTTGTTCTGGTTAGTAAAATTGAATACAGCTACCTCGATAGTAGATACATATAGGTTTTTATTTGTTAAAAATTGATGCATCAGTATGTATATCTTGATAAATTATAAATGATCCTTTTTAAGAATTCTTTTCTTTTTCTCTGTTTCTAATGACGTGTGAATTTCTTTTTTCTAATCAAATGAATTCCTTGGCAGGGGAACATAAATTTATTGGAGTGTGTAGAAAACTGAAAACAAAACAAAACAAAACAAAACAAAAACAGGGATGTCCTCTCATTTAAAGAGCCCGGGCCCAGCTATCAAGACCAGTCTTTGGACAATTGGGGGATTTTGAGTGTGGGCTGCATATTATGTACTAGCATTGTGTTTGTGTTAACTTTCTTGATGTGATCATTGCATTATGGTTATATGACATTGTGGGGAGCCGATATAGGGTTAAGCCTCGGACTGACCTGTTAGCAAAATCACAAACAAGTCTTCTTCCGAGTCTTAAACAACCCAATCCGAGAGGTGGCCGCTGATTTACATGCACTGTCATTTAAAAAATAAAAATGGAGGAATTTGCCGGAAGCTGGTCCACCCTTGCTGCTTGACACAGTCGCTGCAGGGAGGAAACATCTGCACAGCTTATGTTTCAAGGGACCTGGCGTATATGGCATATGTTTGCCCCCCCCTCTTAGCGCTATGTGTTTTAAACAGGACCACCTCCCCGAGAAAGGTTGTTTCCCCAGTTTAGGGATTAACAGGACTAAGGAAGAGAATAAATCAGTAAATCACCCTAATGTTACAGAAATACCATGTACTACTTATGAAGAACTTGGACTAAGACTGTTGGCAATAAATGTGGGACTTGTTGGGCCCACATCCCCAGGGGTCTGCCCACCAGGGAAAGCACCAAAGCCTATACCTCTGGAGACCCACCGACACAGGGCAGTCCCAGGGAAGGCAAGCAGCGAGGCTGGGAGGACATAACCTTTACTGGGTAGGATAAACTCCTCTGTCACTTCCTTGAGGCCTATCACTAGAGCAGTGACCTTGGAATAGCCCTTGTAATGGAAACACAGAGATTAACCTAGACAGGATTAACATCAACAGAACTAGATAGAGATAGGATTTTTGGCAAAGGTCAGATAAGAAACAAGGAACTGTAGAACGTTACCCAAAACATACCATGATGTGACTATAGAGCAGGGGTGGGCAAACTTTTTGACTCGAGGGCCACAATGGGTTCTTAAACTGGACCGGAGGGCCAGAACAAAAGCATGGATGGAGTGTTTGTGTGAACTAATATAAATTCAAAGTAAACATCATTACATAAAAGGGTACGGTCTTTTTTTTCAATAGTTTTATTCATTTCAAACGGGCCGGATCCAGCCCACGGGCCATAGTTTGCCCACGGCTGCTATAGAGGCATGCTTATAGGATCAAATGGTATAAATATAGATGTAACAGGACAATAAAGGGGGAACCTCGCTATGCTGATCAACTGAACGCTGTCTCCGTGTCCTTCCTTCTTTGCCGACTCCATCCACACCTTTGGGACTCCTGGACCTGCTGGGGCTGGACCCCAACATGACATGATTTTCTTGTTCTTAGAAGTGATCAAGGTTTTGTGAGTCAAGTGTCATGATGCCTGCAAGAAACACTTAAATGAGTTTGTACACACTCAGCTGAAAAATAAATAAATAAAAATTTAAAGTAAATAGAAATAATTAAAATTATATATATTATCTATTTTACATAAAATTAGAGAGAGGGGAAGAGAGAAAGAAAGAGGAAGTGATAAAGCAAATATACAAACTGGTAGCAATTGGTGAACCTGAATGATCAACAGGTGGGTGTTTTTATACTATTTTTCTTTTCTGTTGGTGCAAAAGTTTTTAAAATTAACTCAAAGGTGGGTAAGAATGAAAATCCCAAGTCGCTGGCATAATGAATCTATCCCATTGATGGAACTTTTTCCAAGTCTGTGGCACTACTTGGACCTATGGGCACACTGTGCTCACCTCCAGCAAAAAACTAGGCAGGTTTTATAGATTCTGGGTCCCGCACCATTTTTTCATTCTGACATGCTCTGCTGGTTCCATTCTTAAGAAGGACTAATGTCCAGGTCACAATTTGAACTTTGGAAGTATCAGTTGGCTGTGGCTTTTTCTAAGCACTACTGATTCTAGGATGCACTTTAAAAAATATGTATTACTACAAATGAAAGGAATCTATCAATTATAGGATGCCATCAACTCTAAGATGCATGGTGATATTAAAGATGTGAACATTTAGAAAAAATGGCATCTTCACATTGATGAGTCTTCGTGTATCACCAGGATTATAGGCAGAAGCAAGGCAAAGTGTGAGTGAGGAGAGCAGACCAATTAGTATTACAGAAATGATCCTCAGAGGAGCAGAACTCCTGGTAGGCAGTGCCTAGGAATGAATGCTCATCGTTAAAATCTAGAGAAACAGAACATGCTCCTAACAAGAACTATCTTTATGAGTCTTGCTTTGGCCACTCCTAATCTTGCTCGTGTAATGAAAGGCAGGCACTTTGCATACATGACCTCATTTTATCTTCACAACAAACTTGTGGGGAATTTATTATTATCCCCTCTTTGCAGACAGAGAAACCCATGGCTAGAGAGATTGAGTACCTTGCCCAGTGTCACACAGGAAGGAGGAGGTGGAGCTGTGTCTTCCCGATGTTGAATCTGCACTCTAACCACTGAACTGTACACACTTCAAATATTTGAGGGAAAAAAGGATCAAGGAAAGGGCTGTGGTCATATAAAGTTTAAAAAATAAGGACACACATAGTGAAATCTGGGTCATCTCATCAATAAGGCCTTTCTAGATTGTCCTAAATTAAAAAGACACCCCTTCCTGCCCTCACACACCCTTTCCTTTTCCTCTACGTAATTTTCTCTATAGCATTCACCACCATCCACTGTACTGTATATTTGTTTGTTTAGTGCCTGCACCTACAGTTGTGTCTAACACAAAGTAAGTACTACTCAATATTTGCTGTATGAAAGGGTGAATGGGTTCTAGTCCTGTGTTTGTCACTTACTAAGTGGTCAGTCTGATTCCAAAATGCCTAAGAGCCTCCCTGCTCTCATCTGGTGCAGGCAGTGTCCTGACTACTGCTGAGTGCTTGCAGACTGTCCCCAGCTGGGGTCTCGGCGCCAACCAGAACTACCCTAGGTTCTCTAGAACGTCCCCTCTCCCTTCAAAGCTTTTCTCCCAAGTTATTGACCCCTCATTTTTCAAAGATGTCCTGCCTCCTACTTCTCAGAGCATGTAGCCCTTCCCCAACTTCCTGCCACCCAGTTAAGCACTGTTCTGTCCACACCCCATCCTTCCTCACTGTCAGGTCCGTGAAACAGGACCATTCATTTCTGCCTGAGGTTGGTCCTCGGCTTCTTTCCAGTCTGCCCTCAGCCCCGTCACTCGGGCTTTGCTCTGTCAGCTGTTTGCCCTGGGTCTTTCCAGTGTGTCATTTCCACCAGAATTTAAACCAACTGAGGTTTCTTCTGTTTTAAAGAAAACAAACAAAAAAAAAGAACAAAAGCCTCAGCATCACTTTTGAACCATTTTAAAATTTACATATACCCACATATGTCTGTGTGTGCATTTATATATATATGTGTGTAAATATTTTTTTTGAAAGGTTGATGAGGAACTATTTATTTTTTTAAATTTTGTTTTATTGCTTAAAGTATTACAAAGAGTATTACATATGTCTCCTCCCCCCCCCTTGACATTCCCTTGGCCTCCCCTACCCCCCAGTGTCTTGTGTCCATTGGTTATGCTTATATGCATGCATAAAAGTCCTTCGGTTGATCTCTTACCACCCCTCCCAAACCTCCCTGGGCTTCCCGCTATAGTTTGATAGTCTGTTCAATGCTGCTCTGCCTCTGTATCTATTTTTGTTCATCAGTTTATAATGGTCTTTATTATCCATAAGTGAGTAAGATCATGTGGTATTTTTCTTTCATTGGCTGGCTTATTTCACTTAGCAGAATGCTCTCCAGGTCCATCCATGCTGTTGCAAATGGTAAGAATTCCTTCTTTTTTACAGCAGCATAGTATTCCATTGTGTAGATGTACCACAGTTTTCTAATCCATTCATCTGCTGATGGGCACTTAGGCTGTTTCCAAATCTTAGCTATGGTAAATTGTGCTGCTATGAACATAGGGGTGCATATATCCTTTCTGATTGGTGTTTCTGGTTTCTTGGGATATATTCCTAGAAGTGGGATCACTGGGTCAAATGGGAGTTCCATTTTTAACTTTTTGAGGAAACTCCATACTGTCTTCCATAGTGGTTGCACCAGTCTGCATTCCCACCATCAGTGCATCATGAGTGTTCCCTTTTCTCCACATCCTCTCCAGCACTTGTCGTTTGTTGATGATAGCCATTCTCACAGGTGTGACGATGATACCTCATTGCTGTTTTGATTTGCATCTCTCGGATGATTAGTGACTTTGAGCATGTTTTCATATATCTCTTGACTTTCTGAATGTCCTCTTTTGAAAGGTGTCTATTTAGGTCTTTTGCCCATTTTTTGATTGGATTGCTTATCTTCCTTTTGTTAAATTGTATGAGTTCCCTATAAATGTTGGAGATTAAACCCTTATCGGTGATAACATTGACAAATATGTTCTCCCATGCAGTGGGCTTTCTTGTTGTTTTGTTGATGGTTTCTTTTGCTGTGCAGAAGCTTTTTATTTTAATGTAGTACTATTTGTTTATTTTCTCTTAGTTTCCAATGCCCTAGGAGCTGTATTGGTGAAGAAATTGCTTTGGCATATGTCTGAGATTTTGTTGCCTTTGGATTCCTCTAGTATTTTTATGGTTTCCTGTCTTACATTTAAGTCCTTTATCCATTTTGAGTTTATTTTTGTGTATGGTGTAAGTTGGTGGTCTAGTTTCATTTTTCTGCATGTATCCAATTTTCCCAACACCATTTATTGAAGATACTGTCTTGACTCCATTGTATGTTCTTGCCTCCTTTGTCAAATGTTCATTGAGCATATTGGTTCGGGTTGATTTCTGGGCTCTCTATTCTATTCCATTGATCTATATGTCTGTTCTTGTGCCAGTACCAGGCAGTTTTGAGTACAGTGGCTTTGTAATACAGGTTGATATCTGGTATTGAGATCCCACCCACTTTGTTCTTCTTTCTCAAGATTGCTGCAGCTATTTGGTGTCTTTTTTTATTCCAGATGAATTTTTGGAGAATGTAAATATTTTTATATATGTGATTTTGCACAAATATGATCATATTGTCATACAGTGCCTGAACATTTCACTTTGTAAAGGGGGTGCTATTTTTTTGCTAATAATAAATGGAGGCACCTACATTTCTTTATTATGTCATGTTTCTTGGCCTTTGATTTCTGAGATGGGGTTTTGAGGTTTATTGCTTCAGTGGAGGAAAGAGTTGGCTCTTTGCCTCTTTAACGAGGTGGTTGATTTGGTTGAGTAGACCAGTCCCATTGGTTCCTGCCTGCAGCCTCTCCACTTGCCAAGCTACTCCCTACACTGCTGACCCAGGGACCTCTCTAAAGAACCAATCTGATCACCTTGCTTAAAACTTTTCTGTGAATCATCATTGTCCTCAGAGTAACTACCAAACACCTTGATGTCATTTGTAATTTCTGTCTTAATTGGGTTTCCCCCCACCTCCTACCTCTTGGGACAGACTGTGTTATTGTTCTTAACACTTTTCTGCCCCTCCTCGGGGGAAAGATTATACTTGCCTGTCCCACTAATGTCAAGGTTGGCCACACGACTTGCTTTGGCCAATGAAATGTGAGCAGCAATGGCACTTCCAGGCAGAAGTTTAATAGCCAGTGTGTGGTTTACTTTCTGTCTCTCATGTGACCAGTAATGTTCCATATAGAGGTTAGTCCTGCCATCCTCTAGTTCCTGAAGTGACTATAAAATAAGCTGAACTCCCGCTGATTCTCAGTGGACATGAAACATTAGGGAGAAATCAACCCTTGTGGAAAACCACTGAGATTTGGGGATCATTAGTCACTGTAATATAACCTACTCTCTCCTACTGATGAACCTTTGCAACCTTATCTCTTGCCATTTCCTTTTTCATCTCATGCTCTAATCCAGTGGCTTTCAAATGTTTCTGAGTCTACCCACAGTAATAAATATATTTTGCATCATAACCTGATACTCACTTCACAGATATGCATAAACACATAATTTAAACAAAAGCTCTATAAAATAATTCTTTTGCGTGCAATTCATTCGGATGCATTCTATTCTATCCCACTTAAGTAAAAATGCTAGTCAGTACCCCCTAAGTTGATTTCATGATTCATTAATGAGTCACAACTATGTTTGGAAAACATTGATCTACCCTATTGAAAAACTTGCATTGCCCTTTACTCACTCCTAAATGTTCTTCAGGGCTCTCTTAGGGAGGCACCTATTTTAGAAAAAGCTCTTACTACTGCAAGGTAGCCTTGGTGGTCCCATAGTACCCAGCTCATTGTTTTATACTTGGCTTTTTTAAATTTTTCATTTTTAAAATTGTGGCAAAAACCCCATAACATGAAACTTACTATCTTAACCATTTTTAAGTATACAGTTCAATTGAAGTATAGATGCCACCCCTCCCCCCAAAAAAATATATACATACACTTCGAATAATTATAAAGGCAGTGTTTATTAAAATACAGTTTATTTTCAAAATTGAGCTATCAATTATTAAAGTGTGTATACATTTTTGGGGACACCTTGTATATTCATATTGTTGATAAATAGATCTCCAGAACTCTCTTGCAAATTCAAAACTCTATACTCATCAAACACTAACTCCCTATTTCTCCTCTTCCCCTGAGCTTGTGGCTACTACCTTCTACTTTCTGTCTCTATGCATTTGACTACTTTAGGTACCTCATATAATTGGAATCATACAGTGTTTGTTTTTTTTTTGACTGGCTTATTTCACTCAGCATATTGTCCTCAAGGTTCATCTATGTTGTCACATATGTCAGAATTTCCTTCCTTTCAAAGGCTGAAAATATTCCATCATATATACCACTAGAGGCCCGGTGCACAAAAATTTGTGCACTCGGGGGGGAGGGGGGTTCCTCAGCCCGGCCTGTGCCCTCTCGCAGTCTGGGACCCCTCGGGAGATAACCACCTGCTGGCTTAGGCCTGCTCCTGGGTGGCAGAGGGCAGGCCCAATCCCTAGGTGCAGCCCCTGGTCGGGCTCAGAGCAGGGCCGATTGGGGAGTTGGGGCGCCTTCCCCTGTCATGCACAGAGCAGGGCGGATCAGGAGGTTGTGATGCCACCCTCAGTCACGCACAGGGTAGGGCCGATTGGGGGGTTGGGGCACCGCCCCTGGTCACACTCAAGGCAGGGTCGATGGGGAGGTTGCAGTGCCACCGCCTGTCACGCACAGAGCAGGGCCAATCAGGGGGTTGGGGATCCGTACCCTGTCACGCACAGAGCAGGACCAATCAGGGGGTTGGGGAGCTGCCCCCTGTCACGCACAGAGCAGGGCCCATCAGGGGGTTGGGGAGCTCCCCCCTGTCATGCACAGAGCAGGGCGGATCAGGGGGTTGAGGCGCCACCCTCTATCACCCACAGAGCAGGGCCGATCAGGGGGTTGGGGAACCGCCACTGTCACACTAAGGGCAGGGCCGATGGGGAGGTTATGGCTCTACCCTGTCACACACAGAGCAGGGCCGGTCAGGGGGTTGGGGTGCCGCACCCTGTCACACACAGAGCCCCAGAATGATCAGGGGGTTGGGGAACTCCCCCCTTTCAGGCACAGAGGAGGGCTGATCAGGGGGTTTGGGCGCTGCCCCCTGTCACACTGATCCCGGTCCCGGGAGGCTTCTCAGCTCCGCTGATCCCGGTGCTGGGAGGCATATTACCCTTTTACTATATAGGATAGAGGCCTGGTGCATGGGTGGGGCCTGGCTAGTTTGCCCTGAAGGGTGTCCTGGATCAGGGTGGGGGTCCCCACTGGGGTTCCTGGCCAGCCTGGGTGAGGGGCTGAGGGCTGTTTGCAGCTGGTCACACACCCTTCAGGGTGGTGGTCCCCACTGGGGTGCCTGGCCAGCCTGGGTGAGGGGCTGAGGGCTGTTTTCAGGCTGGCAGGTGACTGAAGCTCCCATCTGCTCCTTTTTTTCTTTTTTTTTATTTTATTCTGGGCCAGCTTTAGCTCTGGCTCCAGCTCTGAGGCCTCTGCTGCTGAAAGCAGGTATCTGGTTTGTTTGGGTTCTATAATCGAAACACTATATCAACACCAGCTCTGAGATCCCGGAGGGCTGAAAGCAGGTTTCTGGGGTTTTGTTTAGCTTCTATATTTGTAACAAAGTTTCAAACTGCAAGCTCAGAGGCCAGCAAGGCAGGCGGGGAATGTTGGTTTCCTCCGTCACTGAAGCAAACAAGACTCATGTTAGCTTCAAACTGCCTGGCTGCCGGCCGCCATCTTGGCTGGCAGTTAATTTGCATTTCTCGCTGATTAGCCAATGGGAAGGGTAGCGGATGTACGCTAATTACCATGTTTCTCTTTAGAAACATGGATAGGATAGTTTGTTCATTCCTTCATCCATTGAGGAACATTAGGGTTGTTTTCACTTTTTGGTTATTTTGAGTAGTGCTACTATGAATATGGATGGATGTATAATATCTCTTTGAGATCCTTCTTTCAGTTCTTTTGGATATATACCCAGAAATGGGATTGCTGGATCATATGGTAATTCTGTTTAATTTTTTGAGGAAACTCTATACTGTCTTCTGTACCATTTTACATCCCCATCAACAATGTACAAATGTTCCAATTTCTTCACATCTTTGCCAACACTTGTTATTTTCTGTCTCCCACCCACTCCCCCTTAGTAGCCTTTCTAATGGGTGTGAGATAACTTGGCTAATTGTCTTATGTATATTTCTCAAATGGCCTATAAGGTCGTGAAGAACATGAATAATTCGTACCCTTTGTAGTGCCTTCAGTCTTAATATGATATTTGCCATATAGTATGTGCACAATAAATATGTGTAGCATGAAAATAGGTATTTCCTGAGTGGTGGTTTTAAAACACATCTGCAAATTCTTTATCACTCTTGCCTTCAAAAGGTAGTGACTAATTACTCCCCTGTTTTGTTTTTTTAAATTGAATTGATTACTCTTCTTTTGAATGTGGGTCAGGCTTACTGATCTTCTAACAAATAGAATGCAGGTGAAGTCATGCTATGTGACTTCTGAGGCTGGGTCATAAAAAAGGCTTCTGTGTGGCTCTCCCTCTTAGATCACTCACTGTGGGTGAAGCCAGTTGCCATGCTGGGAAGACATTCAAACAGGCCTATGAAGTGGCCCATTCTCAGTTTTTTTCTTGTTGCTCTTTGAAATGAGGAGACGGTGTTTTTTGCTTGCTATGTTAGTCCTCTCCATTCTCATTATGTGTAGAGGAAGGCTTCCCACCAACAGTCTGGGCAAGCCATCTTAGAAGTAGACCCTCAGTCCTCCAGCCCCAGTTAAGCCTTCAGATGACTGTAGCCCCAGCCAACATCTGTCTGCAAACTCATAAGCAACTGGTAAGCTCTCAAATTTCTGATGCAGAGAAACTATGAGAGATAAGAAATATCTAGTGTTGCTTTAAGCCACTCAGTTTTGGGGTAATTTGTTACACAGCAATGATCTACTAATACACTCCTACTTTATAGATAATCAAATTGATACTTATAGATATGAAGTAGGTGCTCTGAACCACAGAGCTAATAAGTGGAAGTACAAAAATATAAAATGCACAGCTCTAAACTCCTAGACTTCATGACCCTTGCAGTGTAATTGTTGGCTCTGGGGGAATGTGCTATCACTCTCAGTAGAAGATTCCCTCTGTCATGGCACCATGTAGAAGGGCCAAAGCATTGTTACTCTGGGTTTGACATCTTGGGCTGGGTCTTGGGTTCTCTTCTCATTACTATCCTTCAAAGAGTTGTAAAAAGGAATTAGAAATCTCATTTAAACAACAATGACAACAACAACAACAATGACAAATAGGTATTTGTCATAGCTTTCTTTTTTGGCCTTTTCTCCTTGGCCCTTATCTGGCTTTCTCTCTTCTCTGGAGTCATCTTTACCCTGGTCAGTCATTTGACAACAAACCTCACTTACTCCTGGCTGGATCTTGCCAATGGTTCTGTAGAACAATTAAATTCAATTTCAGGGTGAGCTAATTTTTTTTTAAAAATATATTTTATTGATTTTTTACAGAGAGGAAGGGAGAGAGATAGAGAGTTAGAAACATCGATGAGAGAGAAACATCGATCAGCTGCCTCCTGCACATCTCCTACTGGGGATATGCCCGCAACCCAGGTACATGCCCTTGACCGGAATCGAACCTGGGACCATTCAGTCCGCAGGCCGACGCTCTATCCACTGAGCCAAACCGGTTTCGGCCAGGGTGAGCTAATTTTATGACAGCTTTCTGCAGTGGAGAACCATTGTCTGTATGGGATCAGAGTGTTAGGGCTGTTGGGCTGAGATTTGGAAGTCATTCCTGATTAGTGCTCCTTTTATCTTCATGCTTTTGTGTCTAGATCTCCCTGCCCCTCTGTCCTCACTGGGGTTGGGTCATGCATTTATACTCTTCCCCCTCCTCTCCCATTGCTTTCCTCATAGTTTCAGTGCTTCACTACTGGCTCCTATTTCAGACACCATTTTGTTCCTGGGAAGTCAACCTGTTCTCTTCCAAAGTTCAGTTTACTTATCCATATAATGGCTATAAGGAAGCTTATCTAGCAAGATTGTTATGATTGTTAAATGATAGGACATAGCAAAAGCATCCAACATGGTATCTGGCACAGGGTCAGTGTTCCTGAATGAGAGCTTGTATCATGGCAGTATTGCTGTCCCTTCCACTATATACTCTGTTGATAATGGGAAATAGCTTTCCATACTTCTCTCTTAGCCCATCATGGGAGATCCTATTCTATTTGTCATGAGGTCTAAAGTTCCTTTCTTCTTTCCTTCCTTCATTCTTCCTTTTTTCTTTATTACTTTAGCAGCTGTTGTATTTTAGACCTGATATTTGGATTCAGTTTGCTCTTCTCTCCTAAGCCACTTGGCACCCTTCCATCTTTTGGTTTTTGTCTGGCCTCTTGTCTAGGTTTTCATTGCCCTCCCTAAGGGCCATGAACTCCTTTGCCATCTGCCCTCACCTGGTCCAGCTGTTTTTAGGTCACCTAATCCTTTTACATTATTCCCTTCCCAGGTAACCAACAAATGGCTATATTTTTCAAGTAACCCTCACAGATGCTTCCTCTGTCTCTGAAAAATACTAGACATTGATTTTTTTGGTTGTTGTTGTTAATCCTCACCTGAGGATATTTTTCTCATTGATTTTTAGAGAGAGTGAAAGGGAGAGGGAGAGATAGAAACATCAATGTGAAAGAGACACATTGATTGGTTGCCTCCCACACATGCCCTGACCAGGACCGGGGACAGAGCTTGCAACCAAGGTAAGTGCCCTTGACCAGAATCAAACTTGGGACCCTTCATTATGCAGGCCGGTGCTCTGTCCACTGAGCCAAGCTGGCTAGGGCTAGATATTGATGTTTTAATACAGTGGTTCTCAACCTTCTGGCCCTTTAAATACAGTTCCTCATGTTGTGACCCCACCATAAAATTATTTTCGTTGCTACTTCATAACTGTAATGTTGTTACTGTTACGAATCATAATGTAAATATCTGATATGCAGGATGGTCTTAGGCAACCCCTGTGAAAGGGTCTTCGCCAAAGGGGTCGCGACCCACAGGTTGAGAACTGCTGTTTTAATACAACCCTGGCTCCTACAGATGCTACCCCCTAACTTCTAAGCTCCAAACCCCTTTGGGAGGAAAGGGGATGTCTCACCAGCTCATTAAGGGGCACATGCTCCTGAAACACACCACCTGTAATTGAGTGCGATGGTTATGAGAGGGTTTTCGAAGTTTTATCTGAGCTTTTCATTAAGAAGTAAGATGCTCCCAGAAGTTCCCAGTGGCAGCCTGAAGGACACATCTGTTAATGTAATAAAACATTCAAACCTGTAAAGAATTTCTGTGAGTTTATTCGAGCCAAACTGTTGACAATTGCCGGGAAACAAAATTTCAATATATTGGGATAATGTTCTGGAGAATGGTGGTTTTATATATTACAATGCAAAGAGGAGATGTAAGTGGGTTACATGAACTCCATTGGTGATAGATTAGGGAGGTGGGAGCAAAGCAGGGAAATCTCTATGATTGGATAAAAAGTAAAATGATAGACACATACTTTTTTTTCCACTCCCACCCTCACCCTCACCCTATCTGACACGTATTTCTTTTACTTAGGTGGGTGCAGGATAGTTAACAGTCAACAATTAACTCAATAACCATGAGGGGATTTGTGGTCTCTGCAGAGCAGTGCCTGTGCTTTGAGGGGTCCAGAGAAAAGGAAAATTACTTTGACATTCCACCAATATGTTATCATAGATACAAAAAGACAATAGACTCAGTTAAGGTAAAGATTGACCTTTGTCAGGGAAGATACCGGCCTTGGACATGACTACTCACCATAATTGCTTTTAGTTAAAGTTTTAATTTCAGACCATCTTTTGTGGTTACTTTAGGTCTTTGAGTTTACAAGACTGCCAAGCAGGCCTTCCCTGAGCTGGTCAGGGTAGCATGTGGCCCCTTTTTGTCCATATATCTGACCATTCTGAATTTTATCACTAGTTTGCGAAGTACCTGAGGACGGTTCTTTTGTATCCATTTGACTGGAGGACCTCATGCATGACCTGCTAACATCGTAGACTGACTTCTGAAATATGTTTTTTTCCTTTTTCAATACACTATTCCTAGAATTAGAAGTTAAAGATGATACCTTAGAGAACAAAATATTTATCTACTCCCCCATTCCCTTTTCCCTAAATTCAAATTGTCAATGTAAGAAACACTTAAACCTGCAAAGAATTTTTGTGAGTTTATTTGAGCCAAACTGTCGACAATTTCTGGGAAGCAAAATCTCAAGGCATTGAGTTGATGCTCCAGAGAATAGCAGTTTTGCACCTTATGTTATACATTACAATCAATGGAAGTGGGTTATAGGAAACTCACTGGTGATAGATTAGGGAGGCAGGAGAAAGCAAAGCAGGGAAACCTCTGGGACTGGGTGAAAAATAAAATGATAATCTTTTACATAGGTGGATATAGGATAACTAATAGTCAACAAGTAACAATAAAAATAACAATGAATGGATTTGTAGTCTCTATTCTGGTGCATTGGTTGTGCCCTGAGGGGTCCAGAAAAAGGGAAGTTATCCTGACATTCCAAAGTATGTTACCCTAGATGCAAAAGACAATACACAGGCTCAGGCAAGGGAAAGATGGACAAGATTGACTTCTGTCAGGGAAGATTCTAGCCGAGGACATGACTATCGTTGATAGACTGCTTTCAGATAAAAAGTTTTAATTTCAGACCATCCTTTGTGGTTACTTTATGTCTATGAGTTTGCAAGGCTGCCATGCAGGGCTTCCCCGAGCTTGTCAGGTTGGTGTGGTCCTTTTTCATCCACAAAGTTGAGATACTTTCAAGCAAACAAAAAAGTCCCAGACGAAAATATGAAAATAAAAGAAATTCACTCATTTTTGGAGGGAGCTTGCTCCAAATGCTCCAATAACCCAGTGACCACAGGCCGCACTGGTGTTCTGAGGTGATCAGAGTGGATTAGTGGCTATAGGAAAGGGGGCACGGGGGCAAGGTTGTCATTGTCACAGGAAGGCAGTTGGACAGTGCTAAACCGCCTTCATTTTTGGCCTCTGCCAGACAAACTAGTTGTCTGATGTTGGGCAAGTTATTTAACTGGACTAAGGTTTAGATACATCCTTTGAAAGGGTGATAATGATTCCTCCTTCTCTTGGCTGTTTAGTTGTGTAGATGTAAGAAACATTCAAACCTGATAACACATGCCAGGGAGCAAGATCTCAAATGCTCCAGAGAGTAACAGTTTTTTGCAAATTTTTTCATTCATTTGGAATTAAGGAGGGGATGTAAGAAAGATTACATGAAGGTTGGAGAAAGAAAGGCAAGAATTGAATTACAGGATATTTAAGATTCTGTGCTCTGGCCCTGGCCTGTGTGGCTTGGTTGGAGCATCATCTCATACACCAAAAGGTTGCAGGTTTGATCCCTGGTCAGGGAGCGTGCAGGAAGTGGTCAATGTCTGTCTCTCTCTCTCTCTCTCTCTCTCTCTCTCTCTCTCTCTCTCTCTCTCTCTCATCAATAAAAGATTCTGTGCTCTCTTGAGGGTAGTCTAATTTAGAAGAAGGGGTCTGAAGAGAGGTATTTCAAAGGTGTGTTAACTTAGATTTACAGAAACAATGGACAGGGCTTGCTTAAGGCAAAGATAAACATTTCACTAAAGAAATTATATGCCCGGGGTGTGACTACCCACCATGACCTGCCTAGGTAGGAAATTTTGATCACTTCACTCTGTGAGGTTGCTTTCCTAGAACCATTTTTATGTGCACAAGTAGAATGATGTCACACACAAGGAGCACCTGGGCCTGAGTGGGTGCCCAGGGCATGGCTGTGGGAGTGAGGGTAGGTAGCTCCGAAGGGCAGGCAGAGTTCTCCTTTGGAGTTGCTTGGGCATTTCTGGTCATGGATGAACTGTGTTTGTCTGATCACTCTTGAGCTTGAATAAACAACGAATTTCAGACAAGGTTATATGATTCTGCAGGGCAAAGCTGAACAAAGCCCACTTTACTGCCTGTTTTATAGCCTGTGACTTTTAATGGCTCCTGCAGTTGCCAGTCCTTCTCCCTGAAGCCAAAGCGAACTTGTTATCCTGCAGTTTGTTCTGCATTCAAATAGCACTTAGCTTTTTCAAGGAGTTTGACAATCGTTAATTCATTCTTGGTCCCACTTTCTCTTCTGTTTATTTATTTATTTACTTAGGTTTTCAGAGTGGGGAGCTGGCAGAACTCAGAGATCTGCCCAAGGTCACACAGACCTGTTCAGGGAGTTGCAATCCTGTTCTTTTCCACATCCTGGTTCTGTGCTAAGTTTACTGTAGCGTGTTATTTCTCACTGCTCAGGGGTCATCAGGCAAGATCAAAGGACTTTTGGGTCTTTGGGGAAGGATTCCCAAAGTAAGTGTCTGCTAGTATTGCTCTTCCTTCATTTTGGGAACTTTGGGAGGAAATGTTCGTGTCCTGGCCTGCAGACCTTAGGAGCGAGAACTGCCATATTGATTCTAAGGGGTTATCTTCACCAGTTGAGGTCCTCTGTCTGATGTCACTTTGAATTAATTTGGCCATGGCTTAGATGTTGACCCAGCCATCGGGACAAAATAGCTGGATTAGATTCTTCCCTTCTGTCACAGAAAGAATCCATTTGATAAGAACATCCTTTTGTTACTCTGAAGTCAGAAATGATCCACCTGCTGCTCCCCAAATGCACCTACCCTCCTTTCCCCTTCTTCTAGGTCTACAGCCCTGCTGTCTCCCATTTTACCTCCCCTTCCACAACTGTCACAGTATTGGTCTCAACTTAAGAAATATTTAATATGCATATCAGAATCAAATTATTTTCCATGAACAGTCAGTTCAGAGGCTACTTTGCAGTTTCATCCACATGCCACTACTACCAAAACCATTTTAAGTATCTCTCTGTAGTTTCTGCTATTCAGTTTTGTTTAAAGTATTTCCTTTTGTATCATTTGCTCTTCTGGTTCATTCTTGCTTTCTCTCTCTCACCCCAAATAGTCTACACCAGAGACTTACTGAGGAGCTAGGAGCGGCAGTTAGGGATGGGCCATGGGAGGGAAGTACTGAAGGAGTAGTATACTGTAAAAGTGGACAGGATATAGCTAGCCAACCTCACCCTGTACCAGAGGGAACCTGTGAAACCATAGAGAAAAACAGCCCTGACCTAGCATTAACCCAGGCAGAGTAGGAAGAATATGTGGAAACCTTGAGCTTTAAACTGTATAAATGTTATTAGGGTTGACTTTTTTGAACCAACCAATGGAAAGTTAGCAGGGCACATTTTAAAATATATATATATTTTATTGATTTTTTACAGAGAGGAAGGGAGAGGGATAGAGAGTTAGCAACATTGGATGAGAGAGAAACATCGATCAGCTGCCTCCTGCACGAAAGACTAGAATTGAACCTGGGACCCTTTAGTCCACAGGCTGACGCTCTATCCACTGAGCCAAACCTGTTATGGCTAGCAGGGCACATTTTAACTCTTAGACAAAGGGACTGCCTCCGCAGCCCACTTGGGTCCCCTCCCTGCAACAGGGAACTTTTCTGTAATAAACCTTTACTTTTGCTCGTCTCTTTGTACATGAACTCATTCTTTGATTTTGTTAGACGACAAAGTTGGACCCGAGCAGACATTTTGGATATCACTACTACCTCCATTTTTAATAGTGAGAGCTTAAGAACCACATCTTAGTTCCTATGACAATCTGCTTCTGATAGGGAGAGAGAGAAGGAATCTAAGCCAGCCCTCTAGGCAAAGCTATCAGCAGAAATACTAAAATGCTAGAATGAGGGGCTCTGGCTACTTCTTGAATCTAGAATTGTGTCTTAACCTCCCCTTTGTTACTGCCATGTTCCCATGGTGCCTTTGCTAAGGTCCAGTATTACTTTCTATTGATGTTTTTATTTTCTGGAGATTATTCAGCTCTAGTTAGGAGAGTTGATCAATATCATTCACCAAGCACTTCAGGGTATTTGAACTGTTGTTTTGGTAGTATGTATTTTTCTCTCTGACAGCAAACTCCAAGGACAAAGGTGGGCATTCAGAGAATGACAGGTGAATGGTAGCAAGATAGGTTAGAGAGATAAATATAATTCTTGTTTTTCACAAAAGCACAAGGACACAGTCACATTGTTCCTGAAAAGGGGGTTAAATATGAGGTTACTACCTCCAGAATACCTAGTATTGATATGAGATTTAAAAAGATGTGAGAATGAAAATAATTTGGCTTATAAACTTGCAAGTTTTCTGAGCTGTGTTTAAAGATAACGTCCAGGTAGACAAAATGAACTAAGAAAGGGAGGAGGCATTCAAATGAACACTTCATAAACTGATAAACACTTATCAAGCAGCTACCATGAGTTAAGCATTGGGAACACTAAGATGAATAAAACAGAATTCCTGCCCTCAAGTTCTCAAGTAAGTGATTATAGGATGAGATAAAAATTATGATAGATAAAGCACAGGGTAACTCTTTCCGGAGAGGAAGGATTATCTACTTAAAATTCCTAGGGGGATGGTAATTCTGAACTAGGTCTTGAAGAATAGATATGAGGGCACCAGTTGGGCACAACAGGACATTATTTATAGGCACGGAATTTCATGTGACGTTAAGGACTCTATGACTGGACAGCATGGTGGAACGGGATGCGGGGGGAGATGAAAGTAAAGCCACACTTAGATATTTGTACTTGATTCCTTTAGGTGAAGGAGAATTAATGAAGGATTTTAAGTGATATGATTAAAATTTCTTTGCTTTAGTTTATAAAGCAGCTCTATACCAATGCTTGAAATAGAATTCATTTGTAGTTTTTGTTTAGTAACTTCTCATTCTGCTTTCTTGGTGATGGTTCTGTTATTAATAGTATATTTGAGTTTTTCTGTATACATACATACCCCTAATACCTTTATAGTCATGGACTGATATGAGCTTTGGGACTTTCCTTAGCTTTAATGGGGCATTTATCTAATTCTTAGTATCATATGAAGGTGAAGTAAATGATAGAATTTAATAGGAATTTAAGCTATATGTTATATAATAACAGATGGAGAGAAGGGAAATAATATTTATTATATTACTAATAAGTACATTTGATGGCAACCCTGCATATACTATACAAAGAAGGTGACGCATTCATTTTTTTTATCTCTGAAATAAAAAATTTCACCACTGTACTCTCTTTATAGTCTTCACAATAGCATGCACAAGAAGATGTTGCTGAGAAAATACTTTCTTTTTAAATTTCAGATAGGTTTTTAATAGATCTCGTAATCTAGAGGGTTACACATGACTTAGAGGTATATTGTCACATAGTGATCCGTTGAAAAATACAAATATAAAAGTGTACAGGTTATGGAGCAAATTCTTACCCCTAGATATAATGCCAAATGCACAGAATAACTGATTGATAACTTAGTTAGTTCCCTAGATTTTTCTTCGGTTAGGAGCCAGGCAAGTGCTACCTTTAAGTAAAAGTTAGCCCAATTGGCATGACTTAGTGGTTGAGCATTGACCTATGAGCTAGGAGGTCACAGTTTGATTCCTGGTCAGGGCACATGCGCAGGTTGCGGGCTCCATTCCCAGTGGGTGTGTGCAAGAGGCAGCCGATCGATGATTCTCTTTCATCACTGATGTTTCCATCTCTCTCTCCCCCTCCCTTCCTCTCTGAAATAAATAAAAATAAAGAAATAAAAGCTAAAATAAAACTGGAAAATATTATTCATCATGTTTCAAAAGGACTCAAGATCCGCCCCACCCCAACTTTTCTATGTTGAATAAAATAAGGCAAAATGCTCCTAACCTAGAGAAATGGACAAAATAAATAAAATTACGCCGATATGTGCTAAATGAAGTGGAATCAATGGTATCTAGGTTACTAGAAAAGCACATTGTAGGGGTTCCTAATCCACCCCAGGGAGGGTTCAGTTAAGGCATTAGTGAGAAGGTATTACTTAATTATTGAAGGGCTACTGCAATTTTCATGAAAAAATATGAGGAAGATATAGTAGAATGCCATGGTAGAAAAGAGAACTACTATTAAACCCAGCTGTATTATTATTATTTTATTGATTTTTATAGAGAGAGGAAAGGAGAGGGATAGAGAAATAGAAACATCAATGAGAGAGAAATATCATGGATGGACTGTCTCCTGCAAGTCCCTTACTGGAGATTGAGCCTAAAACCTGGGCATGTGCCCTGACTGGGAATCAATCAAACCATGACCTCTTGGTTGATAGATCCACAGTCAACCACTGAGCCACACTGGCTAGGCAAAGCCAGCTGTTTTATATATATGCAATCTTGGGCAAATTACCTCACCACTCAGAGCTCTGTTTAGCTCATCTGTAAAATGGGTATGAGAATACCTAGCTCATTGGAGGGTTGTGAAGACTAAATACATTATTATTGAGATAGTATTGTTAGGGGTCATGGTTGTGGGCTCTGGAATCAAATGATGTGCTGGCTTAAATAGTGTCCCTCCAAAATTCATGTCTACTCAGAACCTCAGAATGTGACCTAATTTAAAAATAGGATCTTTGCAGATGTGATTAGTTAAGTTAAAATGAGGTCATACTTTACATTAATAATAATAATAATAATAATAATAATAACTTAAAAGCTGCTTCCATATATGCATAACTCATAGACACAGACAATAAGGTGGTGAAGGCCTGAGGTGGGGTCAATGGGAAAAAAGGGGACCTCTGTAATACTTTCAACAATAAAAATTTATAATAAAAAAGAAAAATAAAGATTTTATTTTTACCTTCAAAAAAAAAAAACCCCCAAAAACCCTGCTTTCTTTAAGTGTTGACCAGCATGTGGAGAGATTGGAACCTTTGTGCATTGCTGGTGGGAATGTACAATGGTGTAGTTGCTATGGAAAATGGTATGGTGGTTCCTCAAAAAGTTAAATACAGAATTACCCATGTGGCCCAGGAACTCCACTCTTATGTATGTACCTAAAATAATTAAAAATAGAAATTCAGACAGATACTTGTATACCAATATTCAAAACAGAATTACTCACAATAGCCAAAAGGAGGAAACAATCCAAGAGTCCATCAACAGATGAACAGATAAACAAAATGTCTATATTCAGACAATGGAAGCAATAAAAAGGAACGTGGTTTTGATATGTGCTGCTTGGATGGACCCTGAAAACAGTACACTCAATGAAATAAGCTAGACACAAAGGGACAAGTATTGCATGGTTCCAGTGATATGAGGTACCTAGAATAGGCAGATGCATAGAGACAGAAGGTGGACTAGAGAATACCAGGGGCTGGGAGGAGGGGAGAATGAGGAGTTATTGCTTCATGGGTGCACAGTTTCTGTTTAGGGCGATGAAAGGGCTTTGGAAATAGGTAGTGGTGATGGTTGCACAACATTGTGAATATAATTAATGCCATTGAATTATATACTTAAAAGTGGTTAAAATGGCAAATTTTGTTATACAGTAGTCCCCCCTTATCCACAGCTGCCTCTTCCATGGTTTCAGTTACCTATGGTCAACCACAGTCCAAAAATATTAAATGGAAAATTCCAGAAATAAACAATTCATACGTTTGAAATTGCATGCTGCTTTGAGTAGTGTGATAAATCTCAAGCCGTTCGGCTCTATCCAACCCAGGAAGTGAGTCATCTTTTGTCCAGCATCTCCAGGCTGCATATGCTCCCACCTGTTAGTCACTCAGATCAACTGTCAGTGTATTGCAGAGCTTGTGTTCAAAGAAGCTCTTATTTTACTTAATAATGGCCCAGAGCACAAGACTTGTGATGCAGCCAAAGAGAAGCTGTTAAGTGCTTCCTTTAAGTGAAAGTGTATGTATGCACAGGAAAACACAGAATGTATAGGGTTTATCTGTGGTTTCAGGCATCTACTGGGGGTCTGGGAACATATGCCCCGTGGATGAGGGAGGACTACAGTGTGTACTTTACAAAAAAAAAGGGGAGGGGGTTATTCTGATTAAATCTAATCACTGATGTCCTCATAGGAAGAGTCAGAGAGACACGTAATGAAGCCAGAGATTGCAATAGGAGTGATGTGTCTAAAAGCCAAGGAATGCCAGCATTGCCAGATGCCACCAGAAGCTAGGAGAGGCATGGGAAAGATTTTCCTCAGGGTTCCACAAGGAACCAACTGTGCCAACATCTTGATTTTGGATTATTTGCTTTAAGAACTTTGAGAGAATACATTTCTGTTGTTTCAAGCCATCCAATTTTGGTTTTTGTTATGGCAACCCTAGGAAACTGGTACAGATGACGAAGGTCTAAATCCTAGCTCTGCCACTTCTTATTGTGAATTTAGGTGACTAACAACTTCTCTGAACCCTAGTTTCCTCATCTGTGAAAATGAAGATAAAGATACATAGCTCACTGGTTTATTAGAGAGCTCCAATGAGCTGGATGGTGAAGGTCTGCAGGAGAAAGACGTCCTCTGCAGTATGAAGGAGTGACTCCGCACAGGAAACTGGGGTGTCTGCCTTCTGAGCTCTAACCCCAGAGCCCCCAACCCTGGTTTCTGCTCATGCAGCTCCAGTTCACTCTGCCCTCCCTCGGCCAGAGCCCAAAGACAATTTCCATTGGTGTTCCCTGACCAAGAAAGAGCAGCCACTCCTAACCCTGGGGGTAGAGATACAGTTTCCGCACAGACTCATGAAAAAACAGACGCCCAGGATGAGCACATGCTGGCTATGCTCCACCATCCTCGCTGTGGAATAACTGACATGGCTAACTTCTCTGTCTTTCCAGGACGTTCCAAATGGAATAAGCACAATCTGACCTATAGGATTATCAGCTATCCAAAAGATATGAATCCATCTACAGTGAATGACATTATTCATGAAGTGGTTTCCATTTAGAGCAGGGGATCTCAACCTTCTGGCCCTTTAAATACAGTTCCTCATGTTGTGACCCAACCATAAAATTATTTTCGTTGCTACTTCATAACTGTAATGTTGCTACTGTTATGAATCGTAATGTAAATATCTGATATTCAGGATGGTCTTAAGCAAACCCTGTGAAAGGGTCATTCGACCGCCAAAGGGGTCGCTACCCACAGGTTGAGAACCACTGATCTAGAGCAATGTGACCCCCTTCATCTTACAGCAAGTGAAGGTTAGACATCAAACTTTCTTTCTGGGAATTGGACCATGGAGATGGTTGGCCCTTTGATGGGCCAGGCCATATTGTAGCCCATGGTTTTTTTTGTTTGTTTGTTTTTTACCAGACTCTGAAACTCCAGGAATTATCCACTTTGACAGGGAGAATATTGGTCAACTTTATAGAAAGGGTTTAATCTGGTTGCTATTCATGAGCAGGGTCATTCTCTGAGCCTGTGACAGTCCATGAGTCAGAACTCCATAATGTACCCCAGATATATGTAACAGAACCCTAGAACCTTCTACCTTGATGTTGATGATATTTAAAAAATCCAGCAAATGTATGGACAAAGATGTTCATCTCCAATGCCCTGATGCTGGCACAGAATAATCATTTAGCCTGGCATTTCAGTGCCTTCATTGGAGGATCAAAGAACTCAAAGCACTGACCCAGACTTGGAGACTGCTTAAACTAACCCTTGAAGAATGGAATTTAGACAGGCAAAACTCAGAACACTTCTGGGTCAAAATAAACATGGCTTATAAGAGTAAAAAAAAAAAAAGCTCAAATGCGATGCAAGCATAAACTCTCAATGTAGTGCATGGTGTGTGGTAATTGCTTGATAAATGTGAGTTATTCATAACAATTATATTAATAAGTAGCAACACAGGGAAATGAGAATTGACTCTCAGGAGAGGCTGGGTTAGCAGCCCCTATGCCAATAAAATTTGTTTGAAAACTAAAAGGATTTACTTTAAGGAAACTTTACTTTCCCATTCTCATCACAGAAAATATGTAGGGAAAATGTGTGTTATTTGAGCTGGCATCATTGAGATGGATATGAAAGTTGAATGATTTGCTTCTCAGGCTCTGAGAGGCTTAGAGTAATTGACAAGCTCATTGTCTTCCTTGTAACCACCTCCCTGTCTTGCTAATACACCTCCCCAAACACCCACGCCTGTCACATTTAGAAGAGAACTGTGTTCTTACAAGTGTGCTCTTTCTGCCCAGCGTCTCAGGGGAAGGTGCCTTAATTGCACACGTGTGAGCCAACTACCCAAGTGCTCTACACAAATCACAGGTCCTGCCTCAAAGACGAGCAAAGCTTGGTGTGAAATTAAAGGGGGAGTGTATTTGATTTTATTTGGTGATAAATTGGGGGAAAATACATTTTTCGAAGAGCAGTCTAACATCCTTGATGTACTATAAAATGGAGCTAAATCCATAGGTGAGTGGGAGGCTTTGGAAATGGATGGGTGGGATAGCAATAGCAGTTGTCTATTGCCTCTGGTTAGATTAGCTGTGATCTCCTCCAACACACTCATTGTCATCATCAGCATCGACACACCTGCCTCTTACAGGTGCTGTGTTGGGCTGGTTAAGTATATGTGCTCCTTGGCACTTGCAACAATTTACAGAGATGAATCCATAGGTCTCTCCAGGCCCAGCTTCTTTCCTTAGTCGTCTCCTTCATTAGTGGACTCTGTGATGTACAAGGGTGGTGGTCTGACCTGGTCCTCAAAATAGCCTTGGAGCTGTGATAGGACTGGTCTTATCATCCCCACCTGCACGCAGGCACTGCATCTTAGAGAGGTTAAATGACTCGTCAGGTTCAAAGTACTAGTAGTTGTCCAGTGTGTCAACAAGGTGGGCTTCCCAAGTCAGAGTCCTGGAGGCCAGAAGGCAGATAACAACAACCTCTCCTGAAGGAGAGTTGATTTTATAGGTAGAGGCACCAGATACACACTCTCAGTGATGAACAGTGGAGGCTCATATCTGGGCCCAGAGCAGATAGAGGTGAGAGCTGGCAGGTCAGAGTGGTCTCACAGGCGGGGATGGTGTAGGGCAGAGGATGGAACTGGAAGGGGAACTTGGAAGGCAGTGTTAATTCCTGAGTACTGTTTTGGACACCAGAGATGGAGGCTGTTACATTTTCCCATCATGGGTTTGCAGGGGCAGGTCGAGTCCACTGCAAAGGGCTGACTGATAGCACCAAAGTTTGGGCCTCCTGAGCCCTCCCTGGTCTTCTGGTGATCCCTCAGGTTCTGCACATCTGACATCCTGCTGTGTCCTCAGCATTGGTCCATTGCCCTCTTTAGGAGTTCTCCAGACTTCGGTTTCCTACCACATCATTGAGCACATTATTGGATATTGTGTATTGAATTGCTTGTTAACTGTCCCCCAGACACCACAACTTACATACATGTGGTCTTTACTCTCTCATTGATCATTGGATAAACCAAACTCCTAATATGCTTACCAGCCCCAGCCTTTTACTCTGGCTACCTCTGGCTGCTGCACCCTTCTCCCCTTCACTCCAGCCATCCTTGCTTCTTTCAGTTCCTCTTGGCCGTGCTTGCCCATCTTTCATCTCTTAGTTTAAAAGTTACTTGTTCAGAGTAGCATTCCCCAAATCCCTATGTTAGGATGTCTGCCTTAAAAATAAATTGTGATAAAATATATATAACACAAAATTTACCATTTTTAAAATTAAATGTATTGTGGGATAACATTGGTTAATAACATTATATAAGTTTCAAGTGTACAATTCTATAACACTAATCTGTGTTTGCATGCTTATCATATAGTCTGGTCTCCCTCCATCACCATATGTTTGACTCTCTTTACCCTCTTCATCCTCCCCCAGCCCCGTCTCTGGCAACCACCATTCTATTGTCTGTGAGTATATTTGTTTGTTGATACTTTCTGTTTTATAGCCCATATATGAGTGAAATCATATGATTCTTGTCCTTTTCCGTCTCCATTTTAACTATTAAGTGTACATACAGTTCAGTGGTGTTGTTTGTTTATCTTGTATAGCCCATCAGTAGAACTCTTCGCATTTTGCAAAACTGAAACTCTGTACCCATTAAACAATAATTCCGTCTCTCCTTAGCATCTGGCAACTATGACTCTATTTCTCTAAGAATTTGACCATTCTAAGTGCCTCATCTAAGTGGCATCATGCAGTATTTATCTTTCTGTGACTGGCCTATATCACTTAGCTTAATATCATCAAGGCTCATCCATGTAGTATAAGAATTTTCTTCCTTTTTAAGGTTGAATAATATTTAATTGTATGGATAGACCACATTTTGTTTTTCCATTCATTTGTGGATGGATATGAGTTGCTTCTACCTGTTGTCTATTACAAGTAATGTTGTTATGAACATGGGTGTGCAAGTATCTCTTCAAGACCCTACTTTCAATTTTTTTGGGGTGTATACCCAGAATGGGATTGCTGGATCATATGGTAATTTTATGTTTAATTTTTTGAGGAACCCCCTTGCTGTTTTCCACAGTGGTTGTACCATTTTTCATCCCCACCAACAGATCATAAGGGTCCAATTATTCCATATAGGGTGTCTGTCTTTTCCTTTTAAAATTTCTTCCAGAGAGTCTTCTGTTGCAGTTAAGGCCTGGGCAGAGCTGGCTTTCTAATCAAGAATGCACACTTAGTCAAGGCCACCACCAACACACAAGGTCAACCACCTTTCTCATCAGGGCCCTAAAACATTTGCAGGGCCCCAGGATAAGAGCATACAAGGAGGCCCAAGGACCATGTACCTAAATCTTTAAAAGTTATAGACTATAACTAACAAACTGCTAAATAATAATATTTTATCCTCTATCAAGTCAAATATATTGTCATTAATTATTAAATGTACAAAATTGTGGTTTTTATATGACTAAAAGTTGGCAACATATCAAAGGCAACTGAATTGAATTATGATTGCTCATGTCAGTGTCTACAGGTGGGCTGGAGGTATTTGGGTCAGCAATAACACAAAGATGTACATAATGCATAAACATGTTGTAGGTGTAGGGGTTCAGAACAAGTCACCCCAAGATGTGCCTCTGTGGTATGTGGATTATTTTCAGCTAAAGACAACCAAGACCCTGCTCAAGAGAAACTCCTATACTGTCACCCCACCTCCTTTAACTACCTAAGTGAATTTAAATTTAAATTAGGGGCCTTTCCCATAATAAGAGTTTTCACCAGAAATAACTTTTTATGACCTATCTATAGGGTGGGGCAAACTGCTAATTACTGAACATCTGTTCTTCTTATCATCCTCCAATGACCTTCCTCCCCTCTGAAGCTCCAAGGCACCTTACCTCATCCTTAGCTCAGAATGTCATGTATACCTCATTTTAATTTTCTCTCTCAGACCCTCTCATTTATGTGGGATTCCCACATGTACATATGTAATTAAATTTGGTTACTTTCTCTTGCTAATTTGTCTCATATGATTTAATTATTAGACTAGTTGAAAGAATATTCAATGGTAGGGAGCACAATTTCTTTCTACCCCACAATGTATTGATTCTTCCAAATTTATTTTTTCTTATGTTTGTTTCAGCAAAATCACTATTTTGTTCTATTCATAATTTTCACAAAATTTGTGTTTTGTGCATGGTGATACTATTTTAACATTTTGAATGTATTTTCATCAGAAAATCTAATGAAAAGTAATGCAAAAATTGAAAACAAGATTATTTTTCACATTTTCAAAACTTTCTGACAAAATGAAAATTTTCAAAAGCAAAAATATAAATTATAAAGTGCCTAAAAGCTTTAAAAATTATTTAAGTAAAGACACTTAAAATTTTTTTGTTGAAAATTTAAGTATGTCTCAATGTTTTTATAAAAGTAAAGCTATTTGCATTTCTAGTGTTCTATGTCCATCTGTTTGCCAATGTTGAAGATCAATACCATTGAATCAGTATCATGGTACTTATATCCTACAAATGTACATTTGTCTATTTAAGAGGAACATGACTTGTTTAGTATTGTAGAATGTTCCTCAGCTGTCCAGTGCAACAGTTGGAAAAGCCACACTAATTTTCGAGTAGCTTTGGAACCACCGGTTGGAACATAAGGAAAAGATACTTCATTGTGGAATAATCCTCAATTTGAGAGGAAATTTCTGACAAACTAATGGATTTATCTAAGTCTTCCGTCTCTCAGGTTCTCCCAGTACTTTGAAGCAGGGTCACTTGTTCATGTTGGTAGTGCCTCAATCCACAGATCTTTATGGTGTTGGGATACAGTCACCTTTTGCAGGAATAAGGAAGGATAGCTGAGAGGCACTTCTCTAGGGCTTGAGTGGGGTTAGTCAGGAGGCTGCATGGGGTTATGGCAGGGACTTCTGGCCCACACTTCTAAGTCTGTTTCTGATATGAGCTTATGCCAATACCTACTATTGCTTTTCTAATTATCATAGTGAATGTTGGAAATGGGGATGATTAGCTTGATTTTCCCAAGCAAGCTGGGGACGCTGTCCCATTACACTGATGTTGCCTTGCAACCAGATTGATGGGGCTCAGTGAACCATTGCTAGCATCATTATAATCTGGAGTCCATATTTGTCAAAGTGTTGTTTTCACAGAGTTTCTTGATTGAAGTATTTATTGCCCAATGTTTCTGTGTGATTTTATTTTATTTATTTTTTTAAAGCTTTTTAAAAAATATATATATTTTTTATTGTTTTCAGAGAGGAAGGGAGAGGGAGAGATAGAAACATCAATGATGAGAATCACTGATCAGCTGCCTCCTGGAGTGGGGGATTGAGCCTCCAACCCAGGCATGTGGCCTGAACTGTGACCTCCTGGTTCATAGGTCGACAACTCAACCACTGAGCCAAGCCAGCCGGGGTAAAGCTCATCCCAGCTTGAGGTTACTTTCTTCAGTGCTTCCTAGGATTTTGCATTTCTCTGGCTCTCTTAAAGCATCTTCATGTCTTCTCATCTGACTCTGGTCATTTTAAAAACATGGCTGCCTATGTACCTTCCACTTGAGCTTTCCATTTGAGCTTGGGGAGCACTTCAACCAGAAGAGTACCACAGAAGTGATACTATGTGATGGAAGACCATGCAGATTCCACTTTGTTCAACTGGAACATTTGCTCTTGGAGGTCTGATTCACCGTGTAAAGAGATCTGATTCCTCTGAGACCACCATTTGGAAGCCCAAGGTACATGGAGAGGCCATGAGCAGGTGCCTCAGTCAACAGGGCCCAGCTGAGCCTTGAATTCCAGACAAAGTGCCAAACATTTGAGAGAAAAGCCTCCAGGAAATTTCAGCCCCTCACCATTTGAGTCTTTCTAGCAGAGGCTCCAGAAATTATGGAGCAGAGAGAGAGAGAGATAAGTCATTCTTTTTGTTTACTATCTGAATTCCTGACTCAAAATCCTTGAGTGTGATAAAAATGGTTGTTGTTTTACTCTGATATTTTTGGGAAAATTGTCAGGCATCAGTAGATAAATGGAATGGGCACCAAAGACACTTTAATGACATTCTATCAGAGTCTTTCCTAACTTTTTGAACTTGTATTACGTGGATTGGTTTCTCCTACAGATGTGAAGATACCATTTGATAGGATTCTGCATATCTCTATGGCTTTTGTTTTATTCTTCAGTTACAACACCATTAATGACTGTAAAGATTGGTGTTGTAACTAGTCAATTTCTTAATCAGTTGCTTAATATTTATTTTCCTTACCATATTTTCTGCACAAAAGAAGGGCTTATCTCTATCTCATTACCAAGCATCTAGCAGAGGGCTTGGCAAACATTTTTGGTAAAAGGCCAGATAGTGCATATTTTAGATTTTGCTGACCATACTGCCTGTTGCAACTGCTCACCTCTGCTGCACAAAAGAATATATAAACAAATGAGTGTGACTGTATTCCAATAATACTTTACTTATGGATAATGGGATTTATTTTATTTATTTATTTTTAATTGATTTTAGGGAGGGGAGAGGGGAAAGAGAGAGAGAGGGAGAGAGAGAGAGAGACATCAATGTGAGAGAGAAACATTAATTCCTGCCTGGGTCCTTGTGTCCTGACTGGGGATTGAATTTACAACCTTTTCATGTGTGGGACAATGTTCCATTAAAAAATATATATTTTTTTTCTAGGGCTGCCATATTAAATTACCACAATTGGTGGCTTAAAACAACAGACCTTATTCTCTCATAGTTCTTGGATTCTGCAAGTCTGAAATCAAGGTGTCGGCAGGGCCATACTCCCTTTGAAGGCTCTAGGGAAGAATCCTTCCTGCTCGCTTTTAGCCCCTGCTGGCTCCCAGCAGTCCTTGATGTTCTTGGTGTGCAATTGCATCACTGCAATCTCTGCCTCCATCTTCATGTGTCCTCTCCTATCCCTAAAAGGACACTAGTCATTAGATTTAAGGCTCATGGGATGATTTTGTAGTATTATCCTTAACTAATTATATCTTCAATGACCCTTTCCCCCAAAAAAGTCACATTCAGAAGTTCCTGGTTAACATGAATTTTAGGGGTACACTATTCAACCCACTACAAAGAGTGAAAACTATTCTTAGCACCTAGCTATACAAAAATAGCTGGCATATTTTGCTGACTCCTGTTCTAGCACAGTCTTGAAGATAGTAAATGCTCCAAATCCTTATTGAAGGAGCAAGGAGTTCCTCAGATAGCCCTGGAAACATAGTAGGACCTTAAAAATTGACACAAAAGAAAAACATCAAAAAACCCTACCCATTTTTCATACATATAATTATTATCAAATACTACAGTAACACTTTGCAATATTATCTGATATATTCCTTATATCAACTCAATGAGGTAAGTATTCTTATTCCCATTTGTGAGTTGAAATAGATTTAACAAGTTAAATGACTTCCTAAAGGGTCAGTGGATGAGGTAGTGTAACCGGACAATCAATGGATCTGGGCTGCCTGTCACTGCTTGAGCCAATTAAGCAGAGATAGTCAAGACAGTCTCTTCAATAAATGGTGTGGGAAAATTGGACAGATACATGCAAAAAAATGAAACTAGACCACCAACTTACACCATACACAAAAAACACACTCAAAATGGATAAAGGACTTAAATGTAAGACGGGAAACCATAAAAATCTTAGAGGAATCCATAGGCAGCAAAATCTCAGATATATGCCAAAGCAATATCTTCACCGATACAGCTCCTAGGGCATTGGAAACTAAAGAGAAAATAAACAAATGGGACTACATCAAAATATAAAGCTTCTGAACAGCAAAAGAAACCATCAGCAAAACAACAAGAAAGCCCACTGCATGGGAGAACATATTTGCCAATGTTATCACTGATAAGGGTTTAATCTACAGCATTTACAGGGAACTCATACAACTTGACAAAAGGAAGATAAACAATCCAATCAAAAAATGGGCAACGGACCTAAATAGATACTTATCAAAAGAGGACATACAGAAGGCCAAGAGACATATGAAAACATGCTCAAAATCACTAATCATCCAAGAGATGCAAATCAAAAGAACAATGAGGTACTATTTCACACCTGTCAGAATGGCTATTATCAACAAATCAACAAATGACAAGTACTGGTGAGGATGTGGAGAAAAAGGAACCCTCATTCACTGCTGGTGGAAATGCAGACTGGTGCAGCCACTGTGGAGAACAGTATGGAGTTTCCTCAACAACCTAAAAATGGAACTCCCATTTGACCCAGTGATCCCACTTCTAGGAATATATCCCAAGAAACTACAAACACCAATCAGAAAGGATATATGCACCCCTATGTTCATAGCAGCACAATTTATAATAGCTAAGATTTGGAAACAGCCTAAGTACCCATCAGCAGATGAGTGGATTAAAAAACTGGTACATCTACACTATTCTGCAGTAGAAAAGAAGGAATTCTTACCATTTGCAACAGCATGGATGGAACTGGAGAACATTATGCTAAGTGAAATAGCCAGTCAGAAAAAGATAAACATCACATGATCTCACTCATTTGTGGAAGATAATGAACAACATAAACTGATGAGCAAAACTAGATCCGGAGACAGAGAAACATCCATCAGACTGTCAAAGGGAAGGTAGGGGAGGGTGGAGGTAAAGGGGAGAGATCAACCAAAGGACTTGTATGCATGCATATAAGTCTAACCAATGGACACAGACAACAGAGGGGTAAGGGCATGAGTGGGAGGTTGGGGTGGGAGGGAATATGGGTCAATAAGGACACATATGTAATACCTTAATCAAAAAAGAAAAAAAAATTAAGCAGAGACAGGGTTGAGTCATATATGAGTAGTAGAGGCCTGGTGCATGAAATTTGTGGGGTCCCTAGGCCTGGCCAGTGATCAGGACTGGTCTGGGCCTTCCTTCCCTGGCTGCTGGCTGCTGGCCAGGGCCTTCCTTCATTCTGTGCCACCCTCCCCCCCCCCCCCCCCCCAGGTAGTCAGCACACATCATAGTGAGCAATCAAACTCTTGAGGGGACACTTTGCATATTAGCTTTTTATATATATAGATACTGCTGGCAGTATGGGAGAGCAGCAGGTCATCCACAAAAATCTGGTCTGCAGCCCCCCCAAAACCAGCTGTTTATATAGGACTAGAGGCCCTTTGCATGAAGATATTTGTGCAATAGGCCTTCCTTCCCCTGGCTGCCGGCACCAGTTTTCCTCCAGCACCTGGGACGCAGGCCTTCGCTCCAGCTGCAGCGGAGAAGCCAAGCCTCCTCAGTCTTCAGTTGTCTTTAGTCTTCAGTTGTCTTCAGTCTTCAGTCTTCGCTGGGGCCGGAGCCTTCAGTCTTTGCTCTGTGCCTGCATATGCAAATTAACTGCCATCTTTGTTGGGTTAATTTGCATACTCATCCTGATTGGCTGGTGGGCATAGTGGAGTGACACCAATTTGCATGTTTCTCTTTTATTAGTGTAGATAGGACAAAGATTACATGGGGAAGTGGGGATTACAGGCATGGGGAAGTAGACAATGAGGGTTAGGGTGGGACCCCATTGTTTGGGCAACAAGGTTGTTAATCTTTCCATAATAATAAGCAGTTATTGAATGAGAATGGGCCACATTCCAAAGTAGACTTCCAGGTTGGGGGCGGTGTTGGAGGGGAGAGGCACGTACAACTCCCAGCTGCGTCAGAATGTTCTTTCTTTAACCAACACAAGGCAATCATGGTTAACAGAGCATGATTAATATTTCCCATAGTCATAGCTAGTCCCCAATATTCTATTTTTTACCCCTAATACTAGGACTTGAACCTGTTGCAAAGCAGCAAATATGGTAGTGTGTTTATGCAGGATGAAACTGTTATAAAGCAAGTTAGTGAGTCATGGTGGTGGGGAAGGGAAAACAGAGTAGAGACATCACATTATAAGGACATCAATTTATAAAGCTAAGACAACATTGTGTGGTTATTGGATATGCAACAGATCCTAAGACAGGGAAGACTACTGGTTGACCTGAGAGAGACTGTTGGAGGCACAGGTGCATTGTGGGAGAAAGCCAGAGCTTGAAGAAAGACAAATGAGTTCTGTCTGGAAGTGAAGGAGAGAGGCTGAGTCACCCTTGTAACCTGGGTAATGGTTTGAGGGTTCTGAACTAGAGTTATAGGGTACAGAGAAGATTTAATGACAGAAGAGATCAGAATATGCCACTCCCAAATATGCAACTTTGGCAGAAGGATTATTTTGAGCTGAAGGCAATTGAGAAACAGCAGACACAGGAAAAGCACTCTGCCCTCCCTGATCTGCCTAAAAGCAGGACATAAATTTGCAGTGAGAAGTCTGCCCTCCTTGTACCAGGAAGGGGAGAGCACTCTTATCACTGGAGAAGGCGTGTCAAGACTGAGGTAAATTTACATAAACAGACCTTACTAAAATCACCCTTATCTTCCATTAGTTCTCCCCCTATATTTCCTACTCACCTTCCCACAATTTATCACTACTAGAAGCCCATATCCCTTTCCTTTGTCTAGTTAGATCTTCACAGGTCATCATTCTTTGTTAAAATAGTGTTTTTAAAAATGTGAAGCCCCTGAATGCATTAAAAGTATTAACATCAATAAAACGTGTATGCCTTTTCTTTCATTAGTCTGCCATTTGTCAATTTAATTCGCAGGCTCCATCCACTGAACCTAAGAAGACAGAGGGAAAGTTTTTCTTTCCTTATGTGACTTTTCCTTAATTTAAGATTTTAATTTAAATGGCCCAAATTAATTGTTTTAAACTCTCAGATATCCTCATTTTATGGAGAATTTCATGTGTGGAATTAAAGAAGGACTGGATATTTGATGAATTAAAACGGAGCCTGTGGGCCCTATGATGTTGACTGGCAGGTAGTGATTGAATTTTTAAAGGCTTTATCAGTGGGAGTCAAGTGGACAGTAATCCAGGTGGGCTCCATGCATCTTAGTATATCCTTCATTGTTTTCAAACATTACAATATTGACTAAGATCTTGCCGTATCTTGGCTTAGGCTGGTAGTAGTAATCAATGGCACCAATTGATTAGAGGCCAATTTGCTGGACCTCCAGTCCTACAGGGACAGGCTGCAGCTTGTTCTTGCATTCCCAGGCCCTAGCCCAGTGCTGGGCACACATCAGGCTCCCTATTCAGATTTGTAATGTTGCAGTTGTGGCAAATTTGTCTTTTACTCCTTTCTACCCAGCAGCTCTCTCATACATGTTGGCCTTTCTCCTTTGGAAGTCAAACCCTTTGCTGCCCTATTTCTTGCTAAGGTCCTGGAGGCAGATCTCATTCAGTCCTTCTAATCCTTATCTTCTGGTTAAAACCTCCACCCCCGCTACCTGGGTAGGGCTGAGTTCAGTTAAGAGGACAGCAATCTGATTAAAATAAGTCACACCAAGCTTTCCCTTTGGGGTGGGGTAGTATTTGCATTTTAAAAGAGAGTTTGGTGTTCTAAAATAGCTTGGTAGGCTGTGGGTAAGATTGGCTATTGAGTTTGAGCAACTTCCTGGTGCACCTTATCTGACCCGGGCTATTGGGGTTATAAACTAATCATTCAGCTGTATTGAAAGCATTGGCGGTGGCAGGCAGCACCTGGAAGTTTATTAGAAATGCTGACTTTGCGGCCCACTTTGAGCTGCTTACCGCAGAAGCAAGTGGCTCAGAATGGCATTTATATGTTGTTTGAGAAGCAGTGCTCTAGCCTGGCTTCCCCAGGCGCATCTGTGGATGCACTCCTACAGGTGAACACAACAGATGTCTTGATTCCTCCTTGTGAGAATTCTGTGACCCTTGCCCTAGAGTTATATACTTTGTGTAACAGTAGTTTTCAAATTTTATTATACACAAGACTCATTTGAGGGCTTTAGTTAAAAATGCAGAAGCCCCAGAAACTCAGATTCAGAAGATCTGGGGCGTGGTCCAGGAATTTGCATTTTTAACAAGCTGCTCAGTTGATTTTGAAACACATGGTCCTTGTTTCACGTTTTGAGACGCCTAGTCCTTCCTCTGTTCCAGTGTTTCATGAGAAAGGCTGCGGAACACCAAAGATCAGAGCCTGCTTGTTCCACAGCAAAGAGGAAGTACTGGGATGAAAGTAGAACGTCATGTAAAAACCCTAAATTTAGAGTATAAAGTGCTTGTTATTTACATACTGGATAGTCAGTCTGTTTGCTGAATAAAGAAGGTAACTTAAATTTCAGGGTTCATTTAGGCAAGTAATTGGAAATTATGTTTACCACCTGGGCACCTGTTTCATTCTTTGCAAGAGAAATGTGATTTTTTTTCATCACTGTGGCTCCATCCCTCCATGGCTTCTCTTCCTGCCCATGGTACCCACTCCCTTGGCCCAGCCACACTTTCTGGAGTCTGGGGAATGGCTGCTGAACGCAGCTGGTGAAAGCTTTGCAGGTGGTTGATAGAGGAGATTGCATCACTTTCTCAGTCTCTTCAGAGTTATTACAGAAAGAAGTCATTGCTACAGGGAATTAATTGAATATGGTGAGCCCAGAACTGCTAAGAAAATACCTGTCCGGAGACTTTCTGGAAAAGAACACTGTAGATTGCTTTTCCAGTTTGCCATTCTTTCTCTAGGGTTTTGGTCTGTGGGGCTGGGGGCAGTCAGTGTAAATGTGGTCACACTTAAGGTTACAGCAGCATAGAGACTACAGATGGGCAAAAACATATAGACCACTTGTTCCTCAGGAGTTTCATCGAGGAATCGAAGTGTTAGGATTGTTCTGCTGCGATTTTGAAGGCTGTGGTTGTTTCCTAGGTTTTGGGGTCTAGGGAAAGGACTTGGCTATTCCAGAATGTGTGTTTTATTAGGAATGTGATGATTGCAACCATGTGTGATGTGGCAGTTCTTTCACCTGATGAGAGAGGCCCTGGGAGAACAAAGACCTTAGGAAGTACATATGCATTTGTTGTTCAAATGAATTAAACAAATTCCCAACATTCTGTCATGCCTCGACACCCAAAGTGCAGGCGTCCTGTGCCTCTTGACATCTGCCTGTATGTCTTTTTCCCAGTGAGACAGGTAGTTACTATTTTGTAAAAATGTCCTAGGTAGGGGGCGTGCAGAAAGCAGCTGGTCGATGTTTTGCTCTCACATTGATGTTTCTCTCCCTACATTTTCCTTCCTCTGTCTCTCTAAAACAAACAAAAAAGCCCACAAAACTTAATATAAATAAATAAAAATGTCCCAAATATCCATATTTTGAGGTATTCTAATACAGCAGAGAAAATCTTTCTCAGTCTTATTTGTTTGGACCCTTCTGCCCAATCTTTCCCTCTGAGCCCCAAACGTTGCCTTGGCCTTCTCCTTGATGGATTCATTGTTTTGATTTAAGCCCCTGTGGCAGAAAATCTGATGTCATCTGCAGCTGCTACACTGAGATTTAAAGAAGCAGTCATTAACCCTTAAAAAGATCCACATGAAGGCACTGTGGCCTTCTCAATATTCCACATGTCCAAGAAAAGCCCAGAGTAAGTACAAGGAAGGAAATAATAAAGATCAGAGCAGAAATAAATGACATAGAGACTAAAAAAACAATATAAAAGATCAATGAAACCAAGAGCTGGTTCTTTGAAGAGATAAACAAGATTGATGAACTGCTAGCCAGACTCATCAAGAAACAAAGAGAGAGGACCCAAATAAATAAAATCAGAACTGAAAGAGGCGAAGTGGCAACTAACACCATAGAAATACACAGGATTGTAAGAAAATATTACAAACAACTATGTGCCGGCAGGTTGGACAGTGTGGGTGAAATGGAAGAGTTCCTAGAAACATGCAATCTTCTGAGGCTGAGTCAGAAAGAATCGAAATCTGAATAGACCAGTGGCAACAAATAAAATTGAAGCAGTGGTCAAAAAACTCCCAGCAGATGGGGTTCCTGGACCGAATGGCTTTACAGGGGAGTTTTACCAAATATTCAAAGAAGAGCTGGCACCTGCCCTCCTCAAACTATTCCAGAGGAGCGAAGACGTCCAAGCTTTTTTTATGAAACCAGCATTATCCTAGTTCCAAAACCAGATAAAGACACTATAAATAAAGAAAATTATAGGCCAATAACCCTGATGAACATAGATGCAAAAATCCTCAACAAAATATTAGCAAATCAGATCCAGCAACATATTAAAAAGATTATCCACCATGATCAAATAGGATTTATATGTTTTCTTTTTAATTTTTAATTTTAGACAGAGAGAAAGGGAGAGGATAGAGAGATAGAAACATCGATGAAAGAGGAACATCATCAATTGGCTGCCTCCTGCACCCACTCCTACTGAGGGTCGAGGCTACAACTCCGCCTTCTGCCCTGAGCGGGAATTGAATCAGCCACCTCTTGGTTCCCAGGTTGATGCTCAATTGCTGAGCCACACTAGCAGGGCTTGACCAAGTAGGATTTATCTCAGGGATGCAAGGCTGGTACAATATTTGTAAATCAATAAATGTGATACATCACATAAACAAAATGAAAGATAAAAATCATATGATCATATCAATAAATGCAGAAACGCATTTGATAAAATCCAGCACCCATTTTTGATTAAAACTTTCAGCAAAGTAGGAATAGAAGTATCATACCTCAATGTAATAAAGACCATATATGACAAATCTACAGCCGACATCATACTCAACGGGCAAAAACTGTATAAGTGTTTCCCCTAAGGTCAGGAACAGGACAGGGATGTCTACTTTCACCATGCTTATTCAACATAGTACTAGAAGTCCTAGCCATAGTGATCAGACAACAAGGAAAAATAAAAGGCATCCAAATTGGAAAGAAGAACATGTAACTGTTATTATTCGCAGATGACATGATATTGTACATAGAAAACCCTAAAAACTCTACCAAAAAACTACTAGATTTAACAAATTAATTTGGCAAAGTAGCAGGATACAAAATTAACATCCAGAAATAGATGGCCTTTAAAAAAATATTTTTATTGATTTTAGAGAGGAAGGAAGAGGGAGAGAGAGATAGAAACATAAATGATGAGAGACAATCATTGATTGGCAGCCTTTTGCACGCCCCGACTGGGGATTGAGCCTACAACCCGGGCATGTCCCGTCACTGGGAATTGAACCATGACCTTGTGGTTTATAGGTCAATACTCAACCACTGAACCACACTGGCTGGGCATCAATGGCATTTTTATACACCAATAATGAACTCTCAAAAAGAAAAACTGAAAAAACAATCCCATTTACCATTGTAACAACAAAAAAATAAGATACCTTGGAATAAACTTAACCAAGGATATAAAAGACCTGTACTCGGAAAACTACAGGACACTGAAAAAAGAAGTAGAGGAAGATACAAACAAATGGAAGAATATACCATGTTCATGAATTGGAAGAATTAACATAATTAAAATGTCCATACTACCCAAAGCAATCTATAGATTCAACACAATCCCAATTAAAACACCAGCGGCATATTTCACATATCTAGAATAAATACTCCAAAAATTTATATGGAACCAAAAGAGAACCTGAATAGCCACAGCAATCTCAAGAAAGAAGAACAAAATAGGAGGGACAACAATACCAAATATTAAATTATACTACAAAGCCATTGTAATTAAAACAGCCTGGTACTGGAACAATAACAGGCATATAGACCAATGGGACAGAACGGAAAACCCAGAAATTGACCCAAGTCATTATGCTCAATAACATTTGACAAAGGATGAAAGAGCATAAAATGGAGTAAAGACAGTTTCTTCAATAAATGGTGTTGGGAAAATTGGACAGGTACATGCAAAAAAATAAAACTAGACCACCAACTTACACCATACACAAGAATAAACTCAAAACAAATGAAAAACTTAAATGTAAGCCATGTAGCCATAATATCCAAGAAGAAACCATAGGCAATAAAATCTTAGACATCTCTACATGTAAATATTGTACATGTCAATAATTGTGATGTGAGTCAGGTTTCTGTATTATATTTAACATTTTTTTTGGCATTGGCATAGGAGCTTTTGGCTCTTTCACACATTTAATAAATTCACATTAGACCCTTACAATGTACCAGGTGAAGGGGATCAGGATAAGAACCCCCAAATACACCACTTTGGCATAAGAATTATTTTGAACTGAAAGCAATTGAGAATCAATGTACGCAGGAAGAATTCTCTTCCTGTCTCTTTCTTGCCTAAGCTCAGCATAAATGTTTCATATTAGGAAGAGAGCAACTTATCACTGGAGATGGAGAGTTGGCACTGAGATGAATTTGCATAAACAAACCTTATTAAAATAACCTTTATCTTCCATTAGTTGCCCCTTCTATTTCCTAGTCTTTCCCCCATAATTTATCATCCCTTGAAGCCAAAAATCTGCTTCTTTTGTTAAAATAATATATAAGTCCTAACTTTCATCACTTTTTTGAGTTTTACTTCTTTTCTGTGAACTCCTGTGCATATAAAAAATGAATAACGTGTATATGCCTTTCCATCTGTTAGTTTGTCTTTTGTTAATTAATGTGCAGTTCCCCAGGCTACGAACATAAGAGAGTAGAGGAAAAGTCTTTCCTTCCTGATGTAGGCAAGCTTGGTCATGTCCTTAGTCTCTAATCTCTAGATGCCTTAAGTATTCCCAGCCTTTGGGAAAACTTTTGGTTTGTGAGCACTGACTAGGGAAGGAAATCTGCTTTCACAAAAGTATTGGAAACTTGAAATGCTGCCACTCCAGCTTCTGCCCCTCAGATCCACGTCCTCTGCTGGGGTCCAACCCCAGCAGGTCCAGGGGTCCCCAAAAGTGTGGATGGAGTCGGTGAAGAAGGAATGACACAGAGACAGCGTTCAGTTGATCAGTAGCCTAGCCAGGATCTCTAGCCAAGTTCTGGTCAGGATCTCCAGCGAAGATCTGGTTAGGATCTCCAGCCAGCTTCTGTGTCCATATTCTCTTGCTAGGTTCTCCAGCCAGGTTCTCCAGGTTCTCCAGCCAGGTTCTGTAGCCATGTTCTCTCGCTAGGTTCTCCAGCCAGGTTCTGTCACCAGGTTCTAGTCAGGTTCTCTTGCCATGTTCTATCCAGGTTCTGTAGCCAGGTTCTGTAGCCATGTTCTATCTAGGTTCTATCTAGGTTCTTCAGCCAGGTTCTCTTGCTAGGTTCTGTCTCCAGGTTCTGTCCAGGATCTTTTGCCATGTTCTCTCCAGTGAAGTTCTTCTGTCCCTAGGTTCTGTGTAGGTTCTGTGTCTAGGTTCTGTGTCCTGTTGTCTTGTTACATCTGTATTTATACCAGTTGATTCCAATCCTATCAATCTCTATTCCAAAGGTTAGAGCGTTTCTTATCTCCATTCCAGGGAGTAAAGATTATGTAGCTTAAGCATGATTGTTCGTAGTTAAAGTGATTAATTACCCACCTGGCACTTAGTTAAGGGGTTTTAGTCCCTCCCTAACTTCAGGGGAAAATCCCTACCTGGGGAAACAACCTTTCTCAGAGAGGTGACCTTGGTTAAAACACATAGTGCCAAGAAGGTGAGCAAACATATTAAGAACAGTATGCCATATATGCCAGGTCCCTTGAAACAGCAAGGATGGACCGGCTCCCGGCAGGCCTCGAGAGCCCAGCTAGAGTAGGAGGGGAGGGTTTTGGCATGGACAGTGATGCCATGAACAGGCCGTATGGTAACGGGAATCTCTCATGCAGTTGGAGTAATATCTGGGGAGTTGTTAGGATCCATCCTAGATATCAGGAGCAGGGCCCCAAATATTAATCTTTTACATTTAAGTTTTTGGATACCTTCAAGGGCTATTTATTTTGCTTATGAAAAAAAATTCTATAGTTTACTTCACTTTTATGAATTAACATTTTATTTACTGAAGTTACAAATTCAGAAGTCTAGATCCTTCTGAAGTTAAGTTCAATTTAAGACTCTTATTCGAGTTTTCATTCTAGGATGTTTTAGCACTTATTTTAAAGTGGCTTTTGAATTATGTTTGTTCCATATCATAAGCTCAGTTAATTGAACCCCTTTATACATTTTAAACAGCATTTATAAATTTAACATATTACATTACCTTTTTGTCTTAAATTATTTGACTGACAAATCTTCTAAGACATTTAAGTAATTTTATAAATCTAATAAATGTATAAATATGGCAGACTTTAAATATTCTTAAACCTTCCAATATTATATAAACACTAGGATTTCAATGTAAAACCATAAACTTAAATCAATTACGCAAGCACATGTTCCTAAACTGCAGAACTGTTACTCTAATTGGCCATTTTATCTGAAACTTTGCAATATTTTAAAATGCTGCTATAGACTAAATGTTTGTGTCCCCATATTGAAGCCTAATCTCCAAAGTGATGGTGCTTAGAGGTAGGGACTCTGGGAGCTGGAAACTTCATGCATGTCCTTATAGAAGAGACTCCAGACAGCTCTCTCACTCCCTCCCCGAGATGAGTAGGCAGTGAGAAGACAGCCATCAGTGAAGCAGGGCCTGGGGACTGAACCTGCCAATGCCTCAATCTTGGACCTCTCAGCTTCCAGACTGTGAGAAAGAAAATTCTCTTGTTTATATGCCACTCAGTCTATGGTACGCTGTTATAGCAGCTCAAGCAGAGTAAGATAAACACCAAACAACATAGCTTACAACCTAAAACAAACATATTAACAGTTTCTCTACTAAATTCTAAATTTTCTGGGATTGCAAAGTGTTGACCCACTAAGGAAACAATTGTGCACTTCAAGCAGTTTTGGGAAAACGTTCTCAAACACTTGATTCATGAAGACGAGAGAATTCAGTTGGAACCCTGAGTACAATTTTGTCTGTGAGCCCAATGGAACCTATGGACACCTATGCACCGTCCATGACAGAGACCCCACCCCTGTGATCAATGGACTGGATTTTGCATTTCTTTGGCTCTTAAGGTAACAGAAATGTCTTTTCCATCTAACTCCCAAGGACTTTTGAACGGAAAGTAAACCTGCCTTCTTTTCAAAAACTGTTGTTTCTTAGGATCATGCAGGTCTCAAAGTATTAAGACAATATCTGACTTATTTCTGCATCTCTCTTTGCTTTGCCTCATTACTTGACTGATAATTGTCTGAAAATTTGGCCACAACTTTCATTCTACTGACACATCCCAATTAAAAATGGAATATTTTCATGCATATAAAAGCATGTCCCTAACCTAGGGCCTGGCACCCAGTAAATGCTCTGTCAATGGTAATTATTATTATTTGAGATTTATGAGCAGGATCCCTAAGCCATTAAGAGGACCCAGTGGTTATACTAGGTCTTCAACAAATATTGGGAACTAGACAAGGTATAAAAAAAAGAAAATAGCTCCTAAATGGGAGGTGTAAAAACTTAACAAGAGGAAGGGGTTGGATAAGAGGGAGAACTTGGCAGAAAATAACCTATAACCATATAGGGATATTTATATTGAGTAAAATATTTTCAGCTTCAGCTTACACAAAAAAAACCAGTGAAGCATCCAGCTGAATGCACGAATGTGTCACTGCAGGGAGATGGTGATTCACAGAGATTTTCTTCCTAAAGAAATGGACCCTAGCCTATTCAAAAGCACTTCCATTTAATGCAACACTGCATTGAACAGGGCTCCTTTTCAAGGGGCTACTATTAAAGGCAAGATTATTATCTTCAGCATTTAGATGGCGTGCTGACTGGGGCCATAACACCAGGGCACTTAGATGCTCCCATTATCGATGTACAGTATGGTCTTTGGAAGCTTAAAAATAGCATTCACAACCTTTTGTGGCTTCCGTCACACAGGCGATACCTGTGTGCTCTCGAGAATGCTGGCACCCTGCAGGGAAGGCTGCTGTGTTGTAGAACCTTGCTAGCACGTGGGCCTTAGGGGGTCCAGCCTGCAGGACCACCCTGGTTGTATGACCCTGTCATAACAATGTCCTTTGAGACCACAGGTAGCTAGAGTTCAGAAGAAAGCAATGTCCCAGGGACATGATTCGTGTTCCAGCCATGACATTGGCCGCATCATTTATCTTCTCGCGGTGAGATAACCAGTTAGAGACATTGTGTGACTTGGAATTCTCTCTCTTTTAAAAAAAGCCTCAGTTCTGTTTAATAAATACATTTCAAACACCTACTATGTTCAAGACTTTACACCTGGCATATAAAGAGGAATATGACTTTCTCTGCCCTCTGGTGGGTTGGAGGTGGGAGAGGGACATATAACAGACCATTTCAATGTGATTCTTCAGTTTTTCCCCTCCAATGGGGGTCTCAAATGCAAATGCCCCTGGAGACCAGGCCCACCCTGTGAATGAGTGAACAGACCTCTAGGGACCGACCAGAGCACACCGACAGGGTGAGCTCCATCTTTCCTGGGGACAGTGGCTTGGTTTCAGCTGTTGCTAGGCAGGAGTGCAGGCTCAACATTGCCTGACTATCCCTGCCTGAGAGGGAGGCTGAGACCTGCATTTTTATGAGAGATATCTCCATTTTTCAATATTGGGAATTGTGCAGGCAACCCCCAATACATCTGCAAGCCAGGTCTGGCTTGGAGTCACCAGTCACCTCCCCTCTCAGTGTAGAGCAGCGGTTCTCAACCTTCTGGCCCTTTAAATACAGTATGTCATGTTGTGACCCAACCATAAAATTATTTTCGTTGCTACTTCATAATTGTAATGTTGCTACTGTTATGAATCATAATGTAAATATCTGATATGCAGGATGGTCTTAGACGATCCCTGTGAAAGGGTCATTCGACCGCTAAAGGGGTCACGACCCACAGGTTGAGAACCGCTGGTTCAGAATGACAATTGACAATTTTGCTCCAGTCTTTCCATTATTAGGCATTCCTTCAAGTTCTTTTATTTTGACAGGTTTTGCTTGTTTGTGAAGAAAAGCCTTCCTAACAGATATGTTGCTGGGTTCTTAGACAGATTTGAGTAGATACTGGCTGCTGCTGGGTGGGCGTACCTAGAGGGTCCTTTAAGAAAAACTATGCACAGAAGGAGAAAGAAAAAGCCATGAGAAGTGACCATGAGGGTGAGCTCAGTTCACAGTGGTGGAGCAGAGGAGCAGAGACAGAGTGTTGAGTCATGTGATGGTGGAGCCTAGAGCTCGGGGCAGCAGGCGCCTGCTCCCGAGGGCAGCCACCTGCTCCCGAGGGCAGCCACCTGCTCCCGAGGGCAGCCACCATGGTTGTTACTGAGACATCAGGGCTGCTGTGTGGTCCAGATAGGGCCTGGGGCCTATGGCTGTGCAGATCTCTGCTGTCCAGTATGCTAACCACTAGGCACATGTGGCCATTTAAACTTGGCACAATGCAAATGAAATGGAAAATGTAGCTCCTCAGTCACACTTGCTACATCAAATGCTCAACAGACGGGGGTGTGGGGGGTGGGGTTTGGGAGAGTATGGGAGGGGCAAGCCTGTCTTCCTTGCCATTGGAAAGAGACTCCCTAGTACAGTGACTCAAAGGTCCCCTCAAACCTCATATTCTATGAGAAAGGTATATATGATATGTCTGTTGTGAGGTGTTCTGGGTACCAAGGTGGTCCTCCCCCATCCTCCCCCACCCATTTATTTATTTTAACATTTTTTATTGATTTTTATAGAGAGAGGAAGGGAGAGGGAGAAAGAAAGAGAAACATTGATGTAAGAGCAGAATATCAATTGGCCGCCTCCTGCATGCCCCCCTATCCGAGAGCTGAGCCTAAAACTTAGGCATGTGCCCTGCTGCTATGAATAAGGGTGTAAATATACTCTTCACAACCAGGCTCTCAATTATTTTCAGTATATATATCCAGAAGTGGGATTGCTGGGTCACATAGTAATTCTATGTTTAATTTTTGAGGATCCTGCATACTGTTTTCCACAGTGTTTGCAGCATTTTGCATTCCCACCCACAGTACACAAGAGTGCCAATTCTACATTCTCACAAACACTTGTTATTTATTTATTTTTAAATAATGGTTATCTTAATGGTCAACGTTGTGGTTTTGATTTGTATTTCCCTAGTGACTAGTGATGTTGAGGACCTTTGTATGTGCTTTTTGGCCAAGGTGTTTTTGTGCAACATCAATGCTTAAAAGTAGGAAAATGCCATTTTTAAACTTAAGCAATTGTTTTTGATGTTTTGTTTCATTTTGTTTCTGTTTCTCTGGTTGGGGGTTTTACTTCACCTTGAGGCTAGATTGCTCTTTGTTTTTTAGAAAACTAATTTAAAGGCCTTTGGTTAAACAATAGTAAAGTAATAATCCTGTCAGGAATGCTAAAGTTTGAGATGAGAAGGACTAATGATATAAAAGTTTGTCTTTTTAGGTAGAAATACATTTCCACAAATTTTTCTTTTCTAGGAAGTCTTCCTTCTCCTGGATCTTGGGGAGGTCGGGGCTTGGACTTATGGGTTAGGAATAGGGTGGGGGAGAGCTGACTCCTGAAAAATAAGCTTGAGACCAGAGCTTAAGATCAGAACTTTTGGGTCAGAAATACGCAGCAGGTAGACTTCAAGGCCAGCAACGTGACTACCACTCCCACTCTCAGGGAAAATGTCTGGTGAACCACTAGGGTGCCCAAGCTACAAAATAGTGAGAACTAGTAGGGGGGAGGAGCACCTGCAGCTACCTTGAGTGTTAAAGAAGGGTAGATTAGTGGCCCAACGCACATTAGGGCTAGGTGGTGGTTGAGGTGGCCAGTGATGAACAGGACATATTTATGGAACATGCAGGCAGTCCCTGGAGATCCTCAAGAAGGTTTGGGGAGGGAACCTGGTAAAGGCTTGCTTTCCTGCAGTCAAGTGCAATGAGTCTCAGGCTGTGATGGTTTGGGTATAAAATGGAAGTGTTTCGTTTTGTAATCCCAGGCTGTATAGGTCTCAGATAGGTGGGTTCCATGTCCCTCCCACGTTCACCCCTTAGGGCTGGTTGCTCTGTGGCATTCTTCCCAGTTGCTCTTCCCCTCTGCTAGTCCTCACTTTTTATAGCTTGGGCACCTACTGGTTCACCAGACATTGTCCCTGAGAATGGGAGTGGTAGTCACTTGGCTGGCTTGAAGTCTCCCTGCTGAGTATTTTAGTTGTGTGTGATAGTACATTCTTTGAGGTCCTGTAAGAGAAAGTATGGGGGGCGGGGCGGACATTGAAGCACAGGCAAGGCTAGAGAAAAAGAAATTAAAAAGAGGAGGCTATAAACAGGGCTTTTCATTTATTTGTTTGTTCATTGGTATTAAAAATGCTTTGCTAAAGGTTGGATTTGTTGGCAAATCTTCATTTTGGCCAGAGCCTGGGGTCTCTCATCTGTAAGTGAGAGGGTTAAATCAGATCAGCTATTTTCAATCTGCTCTCCTCCTGATTCTGGGGTTCTGGGGAGTTCCCTGGAGGCCTCAAAGGAGGAAGCTGAACAAGTCTTTAACCAGAGGCACTTCACTCTTCTGACTTTCAAAAAAGGTTTCATTTTAACAACTAACAAGGTTTGAAAACCAGGCACCAGATACCCTCCAAACTCATACCTGGACACACTGAATTGATTTGTACATTGTATAAATGTTGTTGTTGTGTGAAATAATTATTTTGTGTTTTTTATCTTTCTATGAATTGATTTGTAAAATTATATTTAAAAACCATAAGCAAACATTTACAAATAACCTGCAATCTGGCTTCCCTTTTTTAATATTAGTTTTTCTTCTTCTCTGTACTGGAGATACCCAAGATCACCCCCATTTCAAGGATTTTCTAAGAGGACTCACAAGATGCAGCATACACTCATACTCATGGCTATGATTTATTGCAATGAAAGGATACCAAGAAAACTCAACAAAAGGAAAAGGTACTTGGATTAAAGTCTGGGAGAGACCAGGCATGAGCTTCCGAGTGGAGTCACGTAGGCTGTGCTTAATTCCTTCAGCAACCAGTTGTGACATGCAGTGTGGAATGGTGTCTATCAGGGAAGTTCAGTAGAAATGCAGTGTCCAGGGTTTTTCCTGAGGGCTGGTCACATAGGCAATTTTCGAATGGTATGTTCCCAAATTCCTGACTCCCAAAAGGAAAGCATAAACTGCATTGTTTGTGTAAATGATTCAGGCATAATGAGTCACTCTTCTCAGGGGATGGTGGAATCTCCAGCCAAGGGCCAACCTTGGGAGCATGCTTTCTAAATATAGCAGTCAAGCTTGTGTTGCTAACGCCTTAATGCATATTTTCCTGCTCCTTTTTTTTTTCTTCTTCTTGTCTTATCCTTTTCATTCTTCCTCTTTTTAAAAATATACTTATTGGAAGCCTCAAAAAATGGGAAACAGTCTTGGTTTCTCTCAGTTTCTGAGATGCCCAGTCATATTGGGTGTGTACAGTGCTACTCCTCAGGAACGCTACTCCTCCTGGAGATGGCTATGAGGAGGGTTGTAGCAGCAAGACTGTGCAGGAGCCTGAGGCTGGGGTTCAGGTGTGAAGTGACGGGCACACACCATGGGGTTGGTGAGGGTATAGAGAGGAAACAATTTTGGAAGTCACCTCCAAAAAAGGATGGGTGGATACTTCTTGGTGATGCTTTTTGGTTGTTTTCCCCATAATTTACCATGCTTCTGGGCTGTCTTCCTTGGCCTTAGATTGATAGTGTTCATGAAAGGTGGGTTCCTCTCCCTTCTCCAATAATAACACATAAAACTTTTAACTCAAACAACTATTACTTTTCCATATTTTCTATGTCACAGTTTAATATCTTCATATATATTTAAACATGGCTATTATTTTCTATGTTCTTGGGAAATAGGGATTGATGTCTTACTGAATGCAGAAAAACCTATCTTACCCATGAGGAAAAATTTACTTTACTACAACCTTCATATTCAGAAGCTGATATAAAGTAATAGTCATGAAAAGGTATTGTTTTTTCTATTCCCTATACTTTTCTTGATCAGTTGAATTTTTCCTGATTAGAAATTTCATATACTAGTACATATGAACTTGAACTAAAGATTACTCAAGGTAGGTAAACAGAGAAAGCTCCATTATAGAGTGGATGAACTCTTTGCTTTGAATTGGCTGAGTAATTATCCTGATGTCTCAGGTTTGGTTGGAGGCTGGGAGGGCTGATAAGATATTGGAAAAGTCCAAATGTGTGCCCATTAGTATGAATCTTACTGGTCAGGTAATATTCTTTAGTGTGAGGGTCCCCAGATAAGGTAGTTTGAGAACTGGAAGCACCTGGTTTGATTACTGAGGCTTACCTTGGTGGCTGTTTATGGGAGGTGCTTTCCACAAAGGGCACACCAAGAAGGAAGAAAGGGGAAATAAGAGCAGAAAATAGCATTAAAAGTCTAAATCAAAGAACTCAGTTTAACAAATTATCCAAAATTTAGGAGCTCAAAAACAAAAGCTTACTTTATATTTATCGTATCTTGATCCTTGATCAGTACAATTACTCCTCCTTACTTTTGGGCTTTGACTCTCTTACTTTTGTGGTATTTTTAAAAAAGTCTCTCCTTATTTAAATTCAATAAAGTAAAATTACTTTGAGAAATTGATTTTGAGAATTTGAGAAACTGAGGGTTCTTAATCTTTTTTAAAAAAAATCCCATAGACTCTATCAGGTGAGTAAAACATTTGCACTTCTGCTCAGAATAGTCTTTAAGTGCATAAAATAAAATACATTGAATTATAAAGGAAACCAATTATATTAAAGTGTATTGATAAAATATTTTTAAAAACCAAATTTACCATACAATAATATATGTGCTTCTCTATTAGTGCACCAAGCAACAAGATCTAGTGGCAGATCTAATACCTACTGTAACTTCAAAATAGTAGTATGTATCAGTGCTATTTGGTGATATGGAAAACAACTACCAGTATATGTACAGATGACATGATACTGTATACAGAGAACCCTAAAGATTCCACCCAAAACTACTAGATCTGATAAATGAATTTAGTAAAGTACTAGGATACAAAATAAATATCCAGAAATAAGTTGCATTTTAATACACCAATAATGAACTATCAGAAAGAGAAACTAAGAGAACAACCCCATTTACAATTGCATCAAAAGAACAACAATCTGGAAGTAAATTTAACCAAGAATGTAAAAGACCTGTACTTGGAAAATTATAAGACACAGAAGAAAGAAATTGAAAAATAAATAAGTGAAAGAATATACTCTGTTCATGGATAAGAAGAATTAACGTCATTAAAATGTCCATTCTACCCAAAGAAATCTATAGATTCAACACAATTCTTAAGGAGATACTAATGGTGTATTTCACAGAACTGGAACAAATATTTCAAAAATTTATATGGAACCACAAAAGACCTTGAATGGCCACAGTGATCTTGAGAAGCAGAGTTGGAGGAATCACGTTACCGGATAAAACTATGCTACAAGGCTACAGTAATCAAAACAGCATAATATTGGCATAAAAACAGACATGGAGATCAGTGGAACAGAATAGAAAGCCCAGAAATAAACTCACACCTTTATTGTCAATTAATATTTGACAAAGGAGGCAAGAACATACAAGGGGGTAAAGGCAGTCTATTCAATAAATGGTATTGGGAAAATTGGGAAACAAAAGAAAAAATAAACAAATGTTTTTGTACAGTAAAGGAAGTCATTAACAAAATGAAAAGACAACCCACTGAATGGGAGAACATGTTCACTAATAATACTTCTGATAAGGCATTAATATCCAAAAATGTGTAAAGAACTTATACAACTCAATACCAAAAAAATATTTAATTCATTTAAAAAATGGGCAAAGGGCCTTTATCTAACCTTTAGTTGCTGAGAGTCACTTCTCCAAATAGGACATACAGATGGGGAATAGGCATATTAAAAGATGCTTAATGTCACTAATCATTAGAGAAATACAAATTAAAATCACAATGAGATATCACCTTATACCTGTCAGAATGGCTATCATCAATAAATCAACAAACAACAAGTGCTTGCAAGGATGTGGAGAAAAGGGAACCCTTGTACACTGTTGGTACAACCACTGTGGAAGACAGTATGGAGTTTCCTCAAAAAATAAAAAATAAAACTGCTTTATGACCCTGTGATTCTACTTCTGGGAATATATTCAAAGAAATCCAAATGCTAATTAGAAATAATATATGCACTCCTATGTTCATTGCAATGGTATTTACAATAGCCAAGATTTAGAATCAGCTCAAATGCCCATCAGTAGATGGGTGGATAAAAAACAGCTGTGATGCCCTAACTGGTTTGGCTCAGTGGATAGAGCGTCAGCCTGCGGGCTGAAAGGTCCCAGATTCGATTCCGGTCATATACCTTGGTTGCGGGCACATCCCCAGTACGGGGTGTGCAGGAGGCAGCTGATCGATGTTTCTCTCTCATTGATGTTTCTAACTCTCTATCCCTCTCTTTTACTCTCTGTAAAAAATGGTACATTTACACAATGAAATACTACTTGGTGGTAAAAAAGAAGGAAATCTTACCTTTTTCAACAGCATGGAGGACCTGTAGAGTATTATGCTAAGTAAAGTAAACCAGTCAGGGAAAGACAAATACCACATTATTTCACTTATATGTGGCATCTAATGAACAAAATTACCAGAAGGGAAGGGGTTGGGCGATGAGAAAAGAGGGTAGAGAGGAGATAAATGATGACAGAAGGAGATGTGACTTTGGGTAGTGAACACACAATACAATATACAGATAATGTATTATACAAAAATAGACTTGAAATCTATATATTTTTATTAACCAATGTCACCACAATAAATTCAATAAAAATTTAAAAAATACATAACTGTATATAATATGTGATTTTAAAAAAATCTTTATTGTTGAGAGTATTATAGATATCCCCCTTTTTCCTCCCATTGCTCCCCTATACCCAGTTCCTGCCCCGCCTCAGGCCTTCACTACCCTATTGTCTGTGTCCATGGGTAATGCCTATATGCATATAAGATCTTTAAGTAACCTCTCCCCACCCCCTCCACCCCTCTTCCCTCTGAGATTAGTCAGTCTGTTCCATGTTCCCATGCCTCTGACTCTATTTTATTCATCAGTTTATTTTGTTCACTAGATTTCTTGTTCATTTATTTTAATATTTAGATTCAATTGTTGATAGATATGTATTTATTGCCATTTTATTGTTCATATTTTTCTTCTTCTTCTTCTTCTTCTTCTTCTTCTTCTTCTTCTTCTTCTTCTTCTTCTAGAATACTCTCTCTCTCTCTAAAAAAAAAAGAGTACTCTTTAACATTTCATGTAATACTGGTTTGGTGGTGATGAACTCCTTTAGCTTTTTCTTGTCTGTGAAGCTCTTTATCTAACCATCAATTCTAAAAGATAGTTTTGTTGGATAGAGTAATATTGGTTATAGGTCTTTGCTATTCATCACTTTGAATATTTGTTGCCACTCCCTTCTGACCTGCGAAGTTTCTGATGAGAATCAGTAGACAGTCTTATGGGAGCTCCCTTGTAGGTAACTAAGTGCTTTTATCTTGCTATTTTTAAGATTCTCTCTTTGTCTTTAACCCTTGGCATTTAATTATGATGTGCCTTGGTATGGGCCTCTTTGGGTTCTTCTTGTTTGGGATTCTGTGCTTCCTGGACATGTAAGTCTATTTCTTTCACCAGGTAGGAAAAGTTTTCAGTCATTATTTCTTCAAATAGGTTTTCAATATCTTGATCTCTCTCTTCTCCTTCTGGCACCCCCTTAATGCAAATGTTAGTATGCTTGAAGTTGTCCCAGAGACTCCTTACACTAATCTTCATATTTTTGGATTATTATTATTTTTGCTCTTCTGATTGGGTGTTTTTTGCTTCTTCATATTCCAAATTGTTGATTTGATTCTCAGAATCCTTAACTCTACTGTTGAATCCCTGTAAATTATTCTTTATTTCAGTTAGTGTATGCTTAACTTCAGACTGTTCCTTTTTCATCTTTGAAAATCTCACTAAGTCCTTTGAAGCTCTCATTAAGTCCCTTAAAGCTCTCGGTAAGATCCTTGAGCAATCTTATAACCATTGTTTTGAACTCTGTATCCAGTAGTTTGCTTGCTTCCATTTCTTTCATTTGTGACACGTTTCTTTGTCTCTGCATTTTGGCTGTTTCTTTGTATTTGTTTCTATGTATTAGTAGAGCTGCTATGTCTCCTGGAGTTGGTAGAGTTGCCTTGTGTAATAGGTGTCCTGTAGGGCCCAGTGGCTCAGCCTCCCCAGTCACTTTACCTGAGCACTCTAGGTGTTGGCAGTGTGCACAGTCTTGTTGTAGTTGAGCCTTCATTGCTGTTAGAGTCACTGGGAGAAATTGACCTCCAGGCCAATTGGTTGTGAAGATCAGCTGTGACTACAGTGGCAGAGTTGCTGTGGAGACACCCCTATGGAGCAGGACTTGCTTCAGTGGGGTTTTAGTACTCACTGAGCCTGCCCCTTGAGTTTGTCACTCATGAATGCATAGAGTTGTAATCTGGTATGGTCTGAAGCTGTTCACTGAGTGACCTGGGACCTCCTGGGTGGTACAAAGTCAGACATTGCCTGGGGCCACCCAGCAGGAGCTACAGATAGCTGCTACTTGTATTGGGCTTGGAAGTGCCCAGGTGAGGCCTACCTGTGAAGCAAGGCAGACTTGTGCTAGTGTGGGAAGCAGGGGAGCAGGCCTCTTATTGATAGGTATAGGGCATGCTGACATCAGCTGCTGCATATTTAAGAGATTTTAGGCAAGTCTGAAGCCTGAGCAGGGACAGGCCATTCATATGGAAAAGCTGCTGCAAAGAGCTTGGGTAGGGGCTGAAAATTGGATGGGTGGGGTCTCAGGAAATGTGGTATGTGATTTTTATTGGTGACAAAGTCATAGTTAATGCTCATACTACTGTGCTTTACTGCTTACATTTAAAATAGGAGAAAATGTTAAATTTCCATTAGAAGCTAGTGAGTATAAGAATGAATATTTTCCTTACAATATTTGAATCCCCTGAATTCTTTCAATGGGTTCATTGTGGGAAGAGGGAGTCCAAGGATCACAGGTTAAGAAACTTCGCTTTAGAAAATTGCAGATGCTTAGATTTGTAATCCCTATTTTGATAAAATATCTACTTCTCTTTTGGTATTTCTTTAATTGAGGTTCTAAGAAGAGGGTCCTGAATGTGTAGGGATCCTGTTACAGAGCTCTCAAGGTGTGACGCCAGCTTACCTGCAGCTTCAGTGTCAACATCAGTCAACATCAGCATCAGCATGAACTGGTCAGTTCAAATTCTTGCTCCCCTCCCCAGAACTAATCAGGTAGAAGCTCTGTAGTGGGTGCTTCAGCCATCCAGGCGATCCTGATGCAGGCTCCAGTTGGAGCCCCAGTACCTTGGTAGCTGAGTAAAGGACAGCTCTGATGCAGAGTTGGTTCAGCTGTAAATTCTAATCATACTATTCCCAAGCCTTGTTCTCTCCTGAGACGTCAGGTTATGATTGATGGCCAGATCCGTCAAATAGTAGCATTTAAATCAATGCTCATCTGTCCTGTGGTATCATTCAGCATTCAAATATCACCTACTCATTTGAGGACTTATATAAAGGAGGCAATTTTCAGTAGAAAGCATTCTTATTTTAGGAATGAAATTCTTCACTGTACTGAGCCTCAGTTTTATTATCTCTAAACTAGAGGCCCGGTGCACAAAAATTTGTGCACTTGGGGGTGGGAGGGTGTCCTTCAGCCTGGCCTGTGCCCTCTCGCAGTCTGGGACCCCTCGGGAGATAACGACCTGCTGGCTTAGGCCTGCTCCCGGGTGGTAGAGGGCAGGCCCAATCCCTAGGTGAAGCCCCTGGTCAGGCTCAGAGCAGGGCTGACTGGGGAGTTGGGGCGCCTTCCCCTGTCATGCACAGAGCAGGGCGGATTAGGAGGTTGCGATGCCACCCTCAGTCACACTCAGGGTAGGGCCGATCAGGGGGTTGGGGCACCGCACCCTGTCACACACAGAGCCGCAGGGCGATCAGGGGGTTGGGGAGCTCTCCCCTATCAGGCACAGAGCAGGGCTGATCAGGGGGTTGGGGTGCCTTCCCCTGTCACCAACAGAGCAGGGCGGATAGGAAGGTTGTGGCCCCACCCCCTATCACACACAGAGCTGCAGGACGATCAGGGGGTTTGGACGCTGCCCCCTGTCATGCTGATCCTGGTGCCAGGAGGCCTCGCGGCTACACTGATCCCTGTGCTGGGAGGCATATTACCCTTTTACTATATAGGATAGAGGCCTGGTGCACGGGTGGGGGCTGGCTGGTTTGCCCTGAAGGGTGTCCTGGATCAGGGTGGGGGTCCCCGCTGGGGTGCCTGGCCAGCCTAGATGAGGGCATGATGGCTGTTTGCAGCTGGTCACACACCCTTCAGGGTGGGGGTCCCCACTGGGGTGCCTGGCCAGTCTGGGTGAGGGGCTGAGGGCTGTTTTCAGGCTGGTGGGTGACTGAAGCTCCCAACTGCTCCTTTTTTTCTTTTTCTTTTTTTTTTCCTCTGGGCCAGCTTTAGCTCTGACTCCAGCTCTGAGGCCTCTGCTGCTGAAAGCATGTATCTGGTTTGTTTGTGTTCTATAATCGCAACACTGTATCAACTCCAGCTCTGAGATCCTGGCTCGCTGAAAGCAGGTTTCTGGGGTTTTGTTTAGCTTCTATATTTGTAACTATGTTTCAAACTGCAAGCTCAGAGGCCTGCAGCAGCAGGCGGGGAACGTTGGAGTCCTCCGTCACTGAAGCAAACAAGACTGATGTTAGCTTCAAGCTGCCTGGCTGCCGGCCGCCATCTTGGCTGGCAGTTAATTTGCATATCGCCCTGATTAGCCAATGGGAAGGGTAGCGGACGTATGCTAATTACCATGTTTCTCTTTTATTAGGATTGAGAAATCTAGATTTTCTTTCTAGCTCGACAGTCTGTGCATCTGCACAAATGACTCAGAGCAGCTAGTGGCAAGTGGTATGATTTTCTGGGATTCCGAGTGGTCAGACTAAACAACTTCGTCAGGCAGAGTGCCTCAAGTTAGAAGTCCCCAGAAATTCTCCAGCCGGGGCAAGAACACAGTAACAAGAGAAAAGCAAACACATTTATTAACATGTGCATGCAACATGGACGCCTGGGAGCACCCAGTGGGGAGTTACTCAAAGGGGTGATCAGAACTTGGTTTCTATGCCATCTTAGGCTGAGAACTTGGGGACTTCTAGGTGGGAGAGACAAGTTATGGAAAGGTGACCAGGAAAAGTATGATACACAGGGTGGTTTAGTTAAGATTGTCATTCAGATTTAAGGAAATGTCTTCTCCACTGATAAGAATTGTTAAGAGTTCTCTTCTTTCTGGTATGGGAGAGCATGACATCTTTACAGATTATCTTTATAAATGTATATTTTTGGAAAATTGTGCATTTCTAGAGATTTTCCTGTCTGCTAGTGCCCAAAGATTTATGCTCAAAATAATCCAAATGCCAAGGAGACATATTTTAGAATGGTATATTCTGGTACCCCTCCATTTGTCCCCAGTCATTGCTGTAAACCGCCCCCCCCCCCCCCCCGCTTCAGTCCTGGTTGAGTGCATGCATTGAGTGCTTGAAAAATATGGAAGATTTAGGTAAGAATCAACTAAATTGCCCCAAAGATCCCAAACTGCCTCAAACCCAAGAAATAACGTCGCCTTTGGGGGTGGCCTCAGCAGAATCGCCGGGCTCAGTGTTGCTACTTCATCTGCAGTCCTCACTATTGCGTTTCATATTCTTGGTGAGCAGTGCCATTTCTTTCTCATACGTAAGTGTTTTTTTTTTCATCTCCTTCTCACAACTTCATAAAGTAGGCATGCCCATTTTACTGCATTGTGGCATCCTTGGGAAAATAAACATTTGCCCAAATTCATAAATTGTTCAATGAAGAAATTAGGAAGAAAGCCCACTTGGCTAGTGCCAAACCATTCCCTCCCACCCCAAGTCCTTGTTTTGGGACTGGGAATAGGAAAGAGAAAAAATATACACAACAACCAAACTTTTTTTTTTTTTAAATTTATTGCTTAAAGTATTACAAAGGGTATTACATATGTGCCCATTTTATCCCCCCGCCCTAGACAGTCCCCTAGCCTCCCCTATCCCCCAATGTCTTATGTCCACTGGTTATGCTTATATGCATGCATACAAGTCCTTTAGTTGATCTCTTACCCCCCTACCTCCTGCCCCCCAACCCTCCCCGGCCTTCCCGCTGCAGTTTGACCATCTGTTTGAGGCAGCTCTGCCTCTGTATCTATTATTGTTCAAAAGTTTATAATGGTCTCTATTATCCATGAATGAGTGAGATCATGTGGTATTTTTCCTTCATTGACTGGCTTATTTCACTTAGCATAATGCTCTCCAGTTCCATCCATGACGTTGCAAATGGTAAGAGTTCCTTCCTTTTTAGAGCAGCATAGTATTCCATCGTGTAGATGTACCACAGTTTTCTAATCCATTCATCTACTGATGGGCACTTAGGCTGTTTCCAGATCTTAGCTATGGTGAATTGTGCTGCTATGAACATAGGGGTGCATATATCCTTTCTGATTGGTGTTTCTGGTTTCTTGGGATATATTCCTAGGAGTGGGATCACAGGGTCAAATGGGAGTTCCATTTTCAGTTTTTTAAGGAAACTCCATACTGTCTTCCATAGTGGCTGCACCAGTCTGCATTCCCACCAGCAGTGCACAAGTGTTCCTTTTTCTCCACATCCTCTCCAGCACTTGTCGTTTGTTGATTTGTTGATGATAGCCAGTCTGACAGGTGTGAGATGGTACCTCATTGTTGTTTTGATTTGCATCTCTCGGATGATTAGTGACTTTGAGCATGTTTTCATATGTCTCGTGGCTTTCTGAATGTCCTCTTTTGAAAGGTGTCTATTTAAGTCCTTTGCCCATTTTTTGATTGGATTGTTTATCTTCCTTTTGTTGAGTTGGATGAGTTCCCTATAAATTTTGGAGATTAAGCCCTTATCAGATATGACATTGGCAAATATGTTTTCCCACACAGTGGGTTTTCTCGTTGTTTTGTTGATGGTTACAACAACCAAACTTTTAAAAAAGGGCATGCCTTGGAGTGTCTGCTGTGAGTGGTCACAGCCCTGGGCAGTTTCTCTCTCCTGATATGATCAAATTTATTTTTAAACATGTTGAGTTGATTAAAGTGTCAGGTTGGGATGGAGTGGGCGAGCAGGCATAATAAGACCTGCTTGGATCCTATATTAATTTCCTGCTTATAGCTGTGGAAAATCCAACTGACCGTGTTTCTGGGGAAATTTAGAAGGCTACGGGTTATCCTTATTAAGAGGAATTGTGGCTTGGGCTGCATGGAAGGAAATCAATAGGAGGCTGAGGAACATTGTGGGCAAAGCTGGCTCTCCATGAGATTCCCATGAACAAATCCTCAGCATCATTACACGTATGCCTACAGGATAGCAATGCACTGGATGCTGTACTGATGGATTGCCTGTGTATTACTGTTAATTATTTAAAAATGACCATAACTGCTATTAACATGTGACTGTGCCTCATTAGAATGTGTAATTGTGTCTGTCAGTGATGATATTGTTATGTGTCTTTTAACAGAATATGGGACATTAATTCTAGTCTCTCAGACTCTTCACTACCAATTCTCCAGGTAGAATCCTAAGCCCCAAGCAGCAGTCAATTCATCTATTCTTTTATGTCTGAGTGGGGTTGTACTTAAGCCATTTTAGGAAGATGGAAAATGGTTATTTTATGTATTAAACACACACCCACACCCACACCCACACCCACACACGCACACACGCACACACACACACACAGACACCCTCATCAGTCTAAAAAGTCTATAGCCATTCTTTGGCAATTTGCTATATAGCGTTTTACAACTGACTCCCAAAAGGTTTCTGCCCAGCTCAAACCTAAATTCTTTTTGATGTGCATTAAGCTGTTCTTTCTCTTCTCTTTCCCAGAGCACAGCTATTCTCAAACTATAATATTGCCCTTGTGGTATCTGGTTCCAGTTTCTTTTTGGGGTGGTACTCCCCCAAGAAGGCATTTAAAACTAAGGGGGGTTGTTCTGATTTGTTGCTTTTGTTGCTGCCACAATATCAGGGGCACAATGGGCATTTCCTAGGCTGAGGCCGGAGCTGCTAACACTGCATAGTTCAGTCCCAGCACACAACATGTTGGTCAGCTCCACGCCCCAATGTCGAGAAATACCTCTTTATGCTTCTCTGATGCTGGGCTGTGGGCACCTTGAGTCTTTTCAGTTCTCTAGAGCAGTTCAGCCTCCTTCCTAGAACTCCTCAGCTTTGTGGGCAAACACCAGACAGGGGAGATTCCTGCTCTTGCAGAAAGTGTTCCTGTTGTTTACAAGGTGAGATTAGGAGTACGGGTCTCAGTTTTTTGTCCTAGGCCTTGAAATTACAGAGATGCTTAGAGGTAACCCCAGGCAAACATAAAAACTAGAAAACCCAACTCAACCCTATGTCCCGTGGCCCTGCCGGTGGAGCTTGTAACTAGTGACAAGATATCATCACCCTGACTTTGTAAAATTGGGAAGTCAATAAAACCGAAGGCTCTTGCTCAGTTAACCTCTTTCCTCTTCTCAATGTCTGGTTCTGAGGAAGCCTTCCCTAACTAGGACTACCTACATGAAGAAGACCATGCTGATTGGATCCAAGATGAATACGTGAGGGGAAGGCCCAGCCTGTTACCTCTGACTTGTATGGCTCGGTTCAAACAAATCTGAACCACAGTCAGTTCACTTTTTGGAAATTTGTGCTGAGACTTTTCCAGTTGACCGTGGGCCCTAGAACTAAAAGGTTATGGTGATGTAGACAGGGTCAGCATTCTGGATTAGGCTTCAGATGACCAAGCAGAGGAAACTTGTTTAGAGTGAAGAAAGGGAAACAGAAATGCAGAGAGAAACAGAAAGAGGCAGAGACCAGCTGAGAGGCTGAAGTGTGGCTTTCCTTTCCAGTTCCCAATCTGGGTCCCTGTGAGGACTGATTGTACCTTAGTTGAATTACATGAATGGCTGTCGCTGTTTTATTTTTACAGTACCCTGTCCTCTTTTCATTGGAGCCAACTTGAAGAATTTTGTTTGCAACCTCATGTAGTCTTATTGGAGACACTGCTGCAAAACAGGGAGTGGATTTGTATTCATTTTTCATTACTTCTGAAAAATGTTGTTTGTGTTCCTGAGGATATTTTGGGGTTCCCCCTCCCTTTTTAATTGGAAGAGGGCAGCTGAGAGGATGTATCAGAGAAGATTATTTCTGGTGCTTCCTAAGATTTTTCTAGTTTTTATGCTTGCCTGGGGTTACCTCTAAGCATCCATATCTCCCACAATTTAAGATTTCCAGTTGCCTCCCTGAAGCAACATCTCCTGTCATCAGTGTTTTCCTTTCTTTAAAACAGAAAAACAAAACAACAGTGTTACTCTCAAGATTGGAAGAGCTGTTTCTAAAAAGGATCTTGGTCCCAGGTCTCCTTGATGCTATCACAATATAAATGCAGAACAGACACCTACTTGGAGGAGAAAGAAAAATATTTCTGTTACATGTTTAAACACAGATACACTTCAGATGCTGTTGTTATTATTATTCTACATTGATGGTCTTGCCAGCCATTATGGTAGGAAGTAGAAACACCTGGCTTACATTATCAGGTCTTGTATTTAGGACTCGTTCACAGGCATTTGGGCGGTGGATGTATGCGTGTTCAGGAAAGCAATATCTGGTCCTTCCTGGAGATTTTTAAATTGATGTTTCCAGTCTTTTTCCTGTTGCATTTCCTTGAAATTGGCTTCTCTCTTCGCAGCTGCTGGTGCTGCTGGCCTGGGTTGGTGTGGTCTTCTTTCACCAAAAGGACACACCAAGCCAGATGTGTAACTCTTCTGAGGGACCCAGTGTCTTACAATGGCCTATTGCTTATGTGCCATTTTGTTTAATCTTTTAGTAATTAGTAATTTAGACAGGGCAGGATATGAGTATGTGCAGGTGGGGAGTTTCCAGCTCTGATCTTTTTCTCTGCCTTCTTTTCTTTGATGTTTGTGTCTATGTGCAAAACAAGAGAGAAGACTCCTGGATTCTGAGGAGACTTCTGGGGACGAATCATCCACTTTTTGGAATGTTCACTGGTTATGCCAATGGGGGGATTGTTGAGCCAGTCAATTTAGTGCCAATTAGAAAGCTACAGGGGTTCCTTGCTCTGAATAAAAAGGGCAAGAGTGTTTGGGGGACATGTTTTGAACTGGGTGTTATGAAAGTCTGTTAAAATATTCCATTAGTCTATGGTTGAATCCACTAAGGTCATGATTAAGGAATTCTGAGTGTGGCATCATTGACAAACCTGTAGGCCCCTGGCATCTTTCTGGTGCTAATGGATAATACTGCACTGAGGACGGTAAAACCATTTGCCTTGCACTGCCTGATCCCCAGCTGGATCAGTGCAGAAACTTTGTTTCATCAGATGATCATCCTCAGAGGGACTGATCCAATCTAATCTAACTCCCGGCAGGGTGATTTATGTCACAGAATACTGAGGTGTTATTTTGTGATGGGACTGTATGACAACTACCCAGAGGTTCCTTGCCCCTGCCTCTCTCCTCCGGGTGAAACACCAGTGTCCACTGCCCTCCCTCACTCCCCGCCCTGGATTGTACAACTCCATATGTAGTCTCTGCACCAAGCTGGATGCAGAGTTTAGAACTTCCTTTGGTAGCCTGAAAATAGCAGCAAAGACTTTATTCAGGAGAGATGGAGGAGGAGACTTAAACCATATACTCAACAGCAAATAACTTAAAATTCCCATTAAATAGTCTGTTCTCTCCAAAGTCTAATCTATCTAGTGTCCAACATCTTTGGCTGCCCTCTTCACTCTCCATCCACTCCCACCCCTGATTCTCTGTAATTTTCAAATTCTTCACATTTTCATCATGTTGAGTAATTCAAATGTGATCAAACTCATTGTCAAGTTTATAGACCCGGATATGTTGAAATGTTCACAAAATAAAGGATCCTAAGGTTTCGGGACCCACACTCAAAAGGCAGATCAGCATTAGCATTTATTTCTTGGGATCTCATTCCTCAACCCATGTGCTTAATCTATGGATTTCTTTCCAGTAAATGTAGGACTTTTCCCTAGAGGAAGTCTTATTCCAGCTTCTAAAGGCAGAAAATGTCCTCTATCCCATTATACTAGAAGCTGAAAGCAAAACTAGTCATTAGAATGTTGATCAGTATTCAGGAATCAGAGTGGAAATAGTTGAACGGCTCTCAGAGATTTCACTCTAAGTGAAGGGCAGGCCTGGCACTTTCCCTGTTGTGCTGGAGTGTGTCATTCCAATGACACTGTGACTGTGGCCAGATTCATGGGTGGGTGAATGCTAACCATCTCTTCCTTCCCAGCTCTTCTTCTGGGCTCCATTTACATTTTCTCCTTCTACTTAATCTGTCATTACAACATGTTTGTTACTTCAATACTTTCCCAATAGAGTCCTCTTCTAAATTTTGTGGATTGCATTGTGCATCAGTTGGTTGCTTTCTGATGGTAAAGAGAGAGGCACCGTTTTCTCACCAGTTAGGGTTGCCACATCTCTCTTGTAGGGCACATTCCTTTGGGAAGCATTGTTGGCAATCACCAGTCTGCTCATAGACTCATTAAAGTTGTTAGAACGGGGAGACACCTTGACAGCATCGGTCCTCCTTGAACTGAGGATGAAACTGAGGCTCAGAAGAATAAAACTGCTGTTCAAGTTCACATAGTTGGTGTTGGAGCTAGGACTAAATTTCGGGTCTTTTGATGTCTAGTTGATGTGTTTCTAACCCACCTGGCCGTCTTCTTATCAGCCTAACTTGTGGTTGTTCTTTTCCTCAGTGTCTCTGTAATTAGAGCTGAAGTTCCTTGATAACAGGAACTGTGTCTTCTCTAGGATAAGGTTAGGTTCTTCCTGGGCACCCAGTATTGTTGTTTATCCATTTCAACAGACATTTTAGAGTATTCATTATATTAGGATGTAACATTTTGCATATACATGTAAACAATGTGTATGCCTATACTAGTAGCATAATATATATTATTAGTAGAGTCTATATAGTATATGATATATGCATATATAAGTATATAGTGTATATATATATACACAAACACTAGTGTTGGAGATGTAGAAGAAGAAAAAGACATACTTTCTTAAGAAGGCCACCATCTTTGAGAGCTGCTACAATAGAAATGGAGAGCAAGCATATATAAATACTAGGGAAGGAGACAGACATTTCATCTAGGGGCTCTGAAAGCTTTCTGGAGAAGACAGGATTGGGGATTGGCCTGCAGAAGAAGAATTTTATCAGAGCAGTAGAAAGAAAGGCTTGTTAGTAGCAGCTTGAGCCAACAGAGGCAGGAGAGCACAAGGGTATAAGAATGGCCTGTAGACACTGTGGCTGATGCGTGTGAGCTGCCAATGGAAGGTTTAAGGTAGAAAAGGAGGACACGGTAGAGCACTTTGAGCATGAGACGTGGAACATGCAAGGACAGTGCAGTAATGCATGTCCCTACCATCTGCCTGAGACAGAACCTGGCTGAGAACAGACATGCTGTAAACATGTGTGTTTGTGGAATAGATGAATAATTATGCTGTGGTTCCACTGATGACAGAAGTTATGGTATCAGAGGCAGTACATTGTTGAAGAGCATACATTTTGGGTTAATTCCTAGCTTTGCCAATTACGAGCTATGCAACCTGGGAAGTTTTTTTTAACCTCTCTGGACCTTATTTTCTTTCTTTTTTAAAAATTAAATTTATCTTTATTGTTAAAAGTATTACACATGTTTCCTCCCCCGACTTTTCCCCCCCATTGGCCCCCTCGACCCCACACCTGCCCGTCCCAGCCTTCACCATGCTGTTGTCTGTGTCCATGGGCTATGGACCGCAGTTTTCTTGCCTCTGAAATGGAGATGACAATAGTATCTACCTCATATGTTTGTTATGGTGGTTAAATTAAGGAAGTTAGTAAACACAAAACACTAACAATTTACAATAGTTTCATAGTCAGCACTATATTACTTAATCATTTGTATTATTATAATTATTACTGGCTTTTGTATGCTGTCAAAATAGGGAAAACCTGTCTTCTCAAAAATGTCTTTTACTACATGCCCTATGTCTGAAATTCACCCATTAGGCTTTCTTTAAAAATTCAAAAGTCTTAACTAAAATACATATGCAATTAGAAAGCCAGCTATAGGTATATTAGTCATTAACACATTTGCAAAAATTCAGTTAGCTAATAGAGTCCAGAGGAAATGAGCCAAGTCAAGAGAATTAATAATAGTACAGCTAAATAAGCCACTTATCTAGAGGGAAAGAGACTTATGAAAAATACAGCTGCCCAGACTCTAGCAGTGTTTTACAAACTTTATGTTCTGGGAAGGCTCTTAAGAGGTTCCATTAATGTTTTATGACATTTCATTTAAAAATAATGTAAGCTATTAAAAATATGTCCTGAAAAATAACATAAACACAGTACCAAATATTAAAAAATTGGAAATTACCCATATGTTATCATTTGCTATCAAATTAATGCACTTTTGTGTAGACCTTATAGTACAGTTTCTTCTGAATCTACTATTGAATTGAAAAATTTCTTAGATTGTAAGGTACATTGGGAAGTAGTTGCAAATGGTGTCTCTTTTAAAACAAATCTTTTTTAATCAAAATTTTTTTTGATATTTTGTAACTAAAACAAAATACAGAAAGCCACTGGATGATAAGGTTTATAGAAGAATGCCAGTGTTTTCCAAACCTCCCCATTTAAAACATCATTGCTCTGACTTAAGACTGAATCTGATTTTTTTTTCTCTCTCCTTCAATTCAGCAATGTGAGTGTGGATTTGGCTTGTCCCCAAGGCCTGCCGTCCTCTGAAGCACCCAATTTTAGGGAGCCTTCACCAGTGCCTGAGATTTATGAGCCTGAAGAAAACTAAGCATCCTTGCAAATGTCATCTGCTGAGACAGTCCACACGAGACTGTCTCTCCTCTTCCTTCCTCCATGGGTCTGCTTATTCAGAATAGCTCTGATCCTTCCAGCAGTCCCAGAGAAATGCTACCCACTTCTGTAGAGAACAGTACAGGGAAGAAGAAAGCCCAGGTCAAAAAACAGAAAATCAGAACCACCTTCTCACAGACCCAGCTCTGTGTATGCCCTGAGAGATTTCAGAGACGGAAATGTCTCAGCCGCCAGCAGATTCAAGAACTTTCCAACATCCCGAACCTTAGCTACAAGCAGATTATGACCTGGTTCCAGAGCCAGAGAATGAAATGCAAGAGGTGGCAGAAATACAACTGGCCAAAGAATAGCAACCATGTGGCTTAGACGAGCTCAGCAACCACAGAGTACCTGGGCCTCTCTTCCTGTCAGCAGGAAGGCCCGGGGAACCTTTTGGAAGCCTTTCACTGTGGAGCAACCTGGCCTGCAGTAACCTAACCTGGAGCCACCATTCCTGGAATATCCCTTCTTGGACCTACCACTCCTGGAGGAGTAAGACCTGGTGCCCCCAAGACTGGAATACCCAGGCTCAGAACAACCAGGCCTGGAGCAATCAGTTCTGTGGTTATGGAGGGAGATCCCTGCAGCCCCAGATCCAGTTCCAGAAAAATCCTGTCCGTGATTTGGAGCCACCTTGGATGCAATACGGCAAACCCCTAAGTATTGTAGTATGTGGCAAGCCATGGATTTATTCCTAGATTCCTCCATGAACATACAGCCTGACTCCATGGACATACAGCCACGAACATGGTGTGACGATGGGTTTATTATTCAATCTCGGTTTGGTCAGTGGCTGTATTACCTCTCCTAGGATTTTTCTATGTATCTCTGCCTTGACATGCTGCGTCTCATTATGCCTATTGTGCCAATTGGAGGGGCTGGGGTTGGGGATATGATTGGAGACTAACCAAAGAGGTTTCTGTAGCCTTGCTGCTGTAGACAAATGATAAAGGATGTCTCTGGCTATAGATAATTAGATATAATACTATTCTGGATAATTCTAGATCTAGAATCTTAACTTCAAAAATAGAAAGTAAAAGTACAAAGGTATGTGATAAAGAGTTATTTGCATTTTCTGGGGTTGGGAAGTTTGTTAAAAGCTTCAGTTCAGGTGAGCTGTAACACTCTGCACTTATTTCCCCTGCCCCTGTTGCTGTTTTACTACAACCCCTAATTCATTTACTACTCAAATCTTTGTAAAAGTTGTTTTGTACTTTGCTGTATTATGATAATAATACCAGTTTGGATGGTTGGCTTATAAATTTAAATACAAATAAATAAAATATCTATTTAAAAATAAATAAATAAAACACCATTGTTATTGACTTCATGCTAGGTAAACGTCATTAATTTGTGATTATAAAACAAATGCCTATTAAAAATACCACTTTAATCACTTTCATGTGTTAAATTCTCTATATGATGATTTCATAGGAAAAAAGGGCTTCGTTAACAAAATGTTTAAAACCTATCAGTGAGGAAAGTGGCTTTGAACTTGGAGATGGGATAATGAGAGAAGGAAACTATCTGTGATGAAGCCTGAACAATGGTTACAGGAGAGGCCCGATGCTGCCCTGAAGCCCAAGGATGCTGACTCATAATGGGATGTAGAACAGAACAGGCAAGCAGGGTACAACGGCTGGAACATTGTGAGTTTTTGTATCTCTGAGTTTATCATTTGTGGTTTTAGCTATTTCTAAATAATTCTAGAAGGACCATGACATGTAGCATGTTGTAATTTTACTGAGGCATAAGTTTTAAAAATAATTCTGTACAAATGCATTAGTCAGAAAAATGATAAGATATTACAAGATAAAAGTTAAGGCATGAACTTGACAACTTGTCACCAGGACGCAAGTGGGGTGTGGTTAGCAAGAAGCAACCCTAAGGAGGTGATCAATCTGTGATCAAAGCTTTCATCAGCCTCTCCATTCAGCTTTGTTCTGGAATGGTCTTGTTTGTATTCTAACTCTTTTGTATTGTGATAGAACCTCAATTTCTCTGTGAAAAAATGGCTCTGGAGTTCCTAGGAGAAATGCCTGACTCTAGGGAAGTGGCAGAAAATACATAAGGCGAACTGGGAGCATATTCTAGTGTCAGCAAGTAAAAAAGTGCTAAACAAAACAAAATGAAACACCAAAACCCACCACAATAATGGGGTGTGCCAAAGGACCAAAGTTGCAACAATTTGGTCCACAAAAATAATAAAGTAGTATTGAAGTATAGCCAAAATATAAAATAAACATCCATGAGGCCATACTGATATAAACAAACTAGAGGCCCAGTGCACAAATCTGGGGTCTCTCGGCCTGGTATGCAGGGATCAGGCCGAAACTGCTCTCCGACATCCCCCGAGGGGTCCCGGATTGCAAGAGGGTGGTTCTCAGGTGATGCACCCCAGAATTAGGCTCCCTCCTCTCTGGTTCCTGGTGCATCATAGCTACCAGTTGGAATATCTGCCTCCTGGTGGTCGTTGTGTGTCATAGCTACTGGTCAGACAGTTGGATGGTTGCTTAGACTTTTATATATATATATATATATATAGATGATTAGATACATCAACAACTGGGGGTGAAGGCCAAATCTCCAGTCCATTAAATTCCAAATAATTCATATAAATACTCTGCCCTGCAGGAAGAGGAGCATAATTCTTTACTCCTTAAGTGTGGGCTGGGCTAGTGACTTCTTTACAAAGAGCATAATATGAGAAAGGGGAGATGCTGGGGTCCAACCCCAGCAGGTCCAGGGGTCCCCAAAGGTGTGGATGGAGTTGGCGGAGAAGGAATGACACAGAGACAACGTTCAGTTGATCAGCAGCCTAGCCAGGATCTCTAACCAAGTTCTGGTCAGGATCTCCAGCGAAGTTCTGGTTTTGATCTCCAGCCAGGTTCTGTAGCCATATTCTCTTGCTAGGTTCTCCAGTCAGGTTCTGTCCCGGTTCTCCAGCCAGGTTCTGTAGCCATGTTCTGTCCAGGTTCTCCAGCCAGGTTCTGTAGCCATGTTCTCTCGCTAGGTTCTCCAGCCAGGTTCGGTCGCCAGGTTCTAGTCAGGTTCTCTTGCCATGTTCTATCCAGGTTCTGTAGCCAGGTTCTGTCTCTAGGTTCTTCAGCCAGGTTCTCTCGCTAGGTTCTGTCTCTAGGTTCTGTCTCCAGTTTCTGTCCAGGATCTTTTGCCATGTTCTCTCCAGTGAAGTTCTTCTGTCTCTAGGTTCTGTGTAGGTTCTGTGTCTAGGTTCTGTGTCCTGTTGTCTTGTTACATCTGTATTTATACCAGTTGATTCCAATCCTATCAATCTCTATTCCAAAGGTTAGGGTGTTTCTTATCTCATTCCAGGGAGTAAAGATTATGTAGCTTAAGCATGATTGTTTGTAGTTAAAGTGATTAATTACCCACCTGGCACTTAGTTAAGGGGTTTTATTCCCTCCCTAACTTCAGGGGAAAATCTCTACCTGGGGAAACAACCTTTCTCAGAGAGGTGACCTTGGTTAAAACACATAGTACCAAGAAGGTGAGCAAACATATTAAGAACAGTATGCCATATACACCAGGTCCCTTGAAACGTATGCTGTGCAGATGTTTCTTTCCTGCAGCAACTGTGTCAAGCAGCAAGGATAGACCGGCTTCCGGCAGGGAGAAACAGTGGAGAAACTTGACAAACACAACCTTAGCCAGACAATCAAGGTCAACATCAGCAATAATAAGTCATGTTGATAGTAGGGACCATGAAATGATGTGATGAAATGGCACTTCACCTCTGTGATCTTCCCCCTCACAACCCATAACTATCATCTAATCTTGAGAACAGTGGCAGACAAATTTCAATGAAAGGATATCTTACCAAATACCTGACTGGTATTCTTCAGAACTGTCAAGGTCATCAAGGAAAAGGTGAGTCTGAGAAACTGTCACAGCTAAGAGGAGCCTAAGGAGACAAGACAGCTAAACCTTGCACAAAAAAAGGACATTTGGTGAAAACAAAGAAAATCTGAGTAAATATGGACTTTGGTTACTAATAATAAATCAGTCTTGGTTCACTAATTATAACAAACGTACCACACTAATGCAAGATGTTAATAATGAGCAAAACTTGGTGTGGATTGAGCATTTACTTTTTGTTGTTTTTTTAAAATAAATCTAAGACTGAACAATACTCTAGTTCTGCCCTGAAATAAATTCTAAAATATAAAATCCCTTAATTAAAAAAAAAGTCCATAGAAAGAAGTACAACCGCTAATGCTGCCTATGGAGTGCAGAGATCTAAGGAATATGGTTTTAAGTAGACAGTGGAAGTTTCATGGGTCAAATTATATCTGGGGATTCATGAAGACCTGGGAATAGATCCCTTTTGAATGTCAAGGGTTTATTGTTCTCAGTGGAGGTTCAGTAACTTTGACTTGAGTCAATACTTACCAGTTTCTTATTAACTTTCATCATGGATCCTGGCTTTTTCTACCCACTACTATATCCTTTTTATCATTTGTCATGTCAGAGAGAAAAAAAAAAAACTTTTCCTCTACCCTCTTAAATTTTGTACATGAGGCACTGCAAATGAAACTGACAAAAGACAGATTAGCAAGATAAAAAACAGATTTTTATTCACATACCTAAGTGGCTTCCCAGAAAAATGTGACTAAAAATGGCAATTACAATTTGGGGCTTAGGTACCATGATAACAGGAGAAGGGGAGGGGAAAGAAGGGCACTCAAGGGAAAACAAATGACTCTTAGGAAAGATAAAGGAGCCCTTAGGAGAATAGATGGGAGATAGGAGAATGTTGTGAAATGTCTCTTTAGGTAATTTCTTATCAGAGTTACAGGTTTCTTGTTTCTGGTGATAGGAGTCCATTTTTGCTGGTTGTGAAACTTTGGGGGAAGGGATTTATGGCAGCTGGATTCTTTGGGGAGCTTTCTTTTAGGCAGATAAAAGGAATTTAGGAAAGCAACAACAGAAAACTTCAAAGCCCTCCTCACAGTGCTGTGTTCTGGATTCCTTGTGTAGCATGCAGCGAATGAAGGCTTCTCAAATGTCTCCAACACAACCTGTATTTTCCCTCGTAAAGGAAACACCCTTTCGAGCTTTGGCAGGGTCTCTGGAGGGACCTGCAGGGTTGAAATGAATTGGGAATTAGAAATTTAGTTTAAGGCATGTCTTTCAATGTGGAGCCTTGATTAGAATTGGGTAAGGATCATGCTCCAACAGTGCAGGATTAGTGGAAAGAAGAAGTAAGGTCTTCAAAATTGGGGGGCTTATACTGACTGACTGTCACTGAAGAGTTAATGGGCTTTTCAGATGTTCCTGACTAGAGTCTGCATGAATTGTGAAGTCACATTAATGGAGACAATGGAATGCTAAAGCCAAATTGGGGTAGAAGGTTAGGTGGGGGTTGGTGGTTGTATTTGGGGGGGGTAGTTTTAGTGCTCCATGTCCAAAGCTGCATGTAGGGATAAGTGGTTTTGATTCTCAGATTTTACCACAAGATTTAAAGAAAAAAACAATCCATATATAGTGAGCAAAAATAGGATTCATGCTCACCATACTTTCGCTGCTTGCTCTTTTAACTTGGTGATCTAGCATGGCTTGCCTTCCAAGTCCTACATTCAGATCATGGTTCCTTTGAATGGCAGTTTTATGGCAAGACTTTGAGATCCAATGGCTTTGTGGCCTGTGGCTCTATCATCTGATCACTTACTTGGGGCAGAACTGGCCATGGGACAGATTCTTAAGCCATTATCTCCGTTGTCTTATTTTTATTTTTAAGCAAAACAAATAATTCTCTCCCAGATGATAATGGCAATTTTTCCAAAAGGAAGAAAATTTATTTTACCCAAATCTTAGGGAATCTTAGGTCAATATAGTCTTGTCCTGGGAGAAAGCTACCCCTCCACTGCTAGGTGCCCTTGGGTTGGGTTCCCTCTGCAGGTTTGGGGACACAGGATGGGGACACTAGAGGGCTTTGAAACTCCAAAGCTGGAAGTCACTTGGCCAATATCACTCAGGCAACACTCTAGTTTAAAAGTGAACTGCTAGATTAGAGTTGGTTAAGTTTACCTTTGAAGACATATTCCCTCCTAAGGAGTGACCATGTCAGCTCTGCCTTACTTGCTGTACCAGGCAACTTCTGAGCAATATTTTAAATTTAATTTCATTTAATAAAGTAATATATTATGATACAACATATGCATAATTTACACACATGGCTGCTCTCTGGTCACCCTGGGTGTGCTGTAGCCAGTCTGAGTATCATTTTTCTCCCAATCCTGCCGAGGGGGCCAAGGATATGCTGCCAGAGTTTTCCAGAAAGTTCCAGACAGAGCTTTTTAATTCAGTCACCAGGTCCCATTGCATTTTCTAAATTGCCACAGAACACCAAGCCTTCCCCACTCTTGCCTCCCCTACCCCAACACTGTTTTCGCCTTCTCTTAGCCCTTGGCAACCTTAAATCTTTCTCCTACCCTCATCCTCCCCCCCCTCCCCCCCCTTTTTTTTAAAAAACAGGACACAATATCTCTCTCCTAAGCAGGCTTTGCAAAGCAGCTGACAAAGAGAACAAGTAATTTCTTAGCCTTTCAGCTCCACGCTGCCTCTGTGTTTTGTGAGTGGCTTGTGCACCTGTTGTGATAAGCAATACTTCCTTCACAGGCAATTTGAAAAGAGGGCAAGTTCTGCACTCCACTCCCACCCCCTTTCTTTTAAGTGGGTGTTAATAATTTAAGAAGGAATGGCGGGGCAGGGGGCGGGGGGAAGAGACAAGTTCTTTGGATTGATTCTTTAGCACAACACTCTCGGTGTTGCCGTGAAAGCTAATAACGATGGAATGGAGTTGTCCTCACTGGTTACTGAGATGCAATGAGCTGGGCTCGAGAGGACTGAGCTGGATGGAGGTTGGCTCCATTTGCAGCGGGGGGCTTCCCTCTCTTTGCTCTCTGTGGGCTGTTTTGGTTGATTTGTTCTCTGGTTCTCTAAGCCTCTTTGTTTAGCCCTGGCTGGTAGAGAGCCTGGAGGCTTGGTGAAATAAATTTTGGCAAAAGGAGAATGAAGGGCTTCAATTTTTCCTAGGCTGGGTGGGAGGGCATGCATGTGACCTCCTAGTTTTTCTTTTCTTTTTAAAGTTCTAGTGAACTGGTGCTGGCAAAAGGTATTGGCCTGACAGGCTGGAGAGAGGCAATTCTCTACTTAGCTCTGGACTAGTGGCCCACTGGGCTGCCTGGTCATGCCTGCCTCTGTGGTCAATGATGGCACCACCTCTCAGGGGAGAAGGGATCCCAACATTCTGTCTGTGGAATTTAAGTGGGGCCATTTCCCTTCTGTCACCACCATCCTTTCCTGCTTGTGCTTAGCTTAGGTTGTGGGTCCTGAAGGCTTCCATGAGCCTGCACTTACTGTAAGGCGCTGTGACTCTCCCGTGTGCTGTGCCTGGTGGTGTTTGTGAGAGGGCTGAAGGTGCACAGTGTCTGGCCTTTTCTGCATTAACTGCCCTGCGTTGTTGTTGACTGTGTTAGGGAAGAAGTTTTCCTCTATCCTATTAAGTTCAGTATTTGGGGGTTTGCAAACTAAACTAACAAAAGACAGGTTAGCAAGGGGCGGGGGGAACAAATTTAATTACAATTCATAGAGAAATGTGACTCTGGAGGGAGATGGCATTTGGGACTTACATGCCATCTTAATAGGTGACAGGGACACTTCTGGGGAAGAACAAACAACTTCTTGGAAGAGGGATGTGGAGAAAGGTCACTTTTGGAAAAGCAAGTGACTTTTTGGATAGATGAATGAGCCCTTGTGAGAATAGATGGGATATAGGATAGTGTGTGATGGTTGTCCAGGTGTGACACTGACGTCTTTCAGAGAAGAGAAGATTAGTTTCTCCAGGGAGGGGGTTTTTGACACTTGAGTTCCTTGGGAGGCTCTGTTTTTAGGTAGATAAAGGATTTTAGGTACTCAAATGTCTTTGGCTCAAAGTAATTTTTATGCCACTGTGGCTGATTCTAGCTAGATAGACATCTTCACCTGTGTCCTTATCTAGACCTCTCAGTAGTTTGGGAAGTCTTTGAGGTCACCAGCCACCCTCTTTACTCCCCCTGCCCCCCCAAACACAGCCCCTGGCTACTCAAAGCCCTATAAAAAGATTTGGTGAATAAAATCTACATTATTCTGGGTAATAGCATTCAAATACAAATGGTCCTAAGGAATTTGTGTCTTAAGTCTTGAGAACCATGGAGAGGGTGATGGGGTTTTGAGGAAGGTGGGGGCATTTGGAGGGAGGGGGCCCTGTCTCTTTGTGCAGGTCTTGAGTTGGGATTTAAGATGGGGTGGGGCCAAGTTGCATGCCTGTTTGTTTGTTAGCAGTTTATCAGAAGTGTGCCTCACATTGTGATTCTAGGTGTGCTTCCTCTAACCTGGTGTTTCTTGGCCCAGCACTCAGTGGGCTGACCAGAGGCCATGAGATCTTTTCCTTTTCTTGTACGGGGCACCAGGGAGTTGTAAGGTTTTGAAACCAAGGGCTAAGTTCACAGTGTTTCGGCATTCAGTTACCTTTGGAAGGCTGTGATTTGAATCTTATTTCTGATCTGCTATTGGTTCTGCCACTGGCTATGCCCAGAAGGTGAGCTTTTGTCTTCATTCTGTCAACTTTTCCTTATGGGTTTGTACTGCTTAACCGCCTGCCAGTGTCAATGCCCTGATAATGCCAACTTTCAGATATTTTGGAAAATGGGGCTTTAAAGGGAGTTTATCCTATCCTACCCCAATTGATATGTAATTGTTACTGAACTAAAGAGGTTCATTTGTCTGGGTGTATAAAATCCCAATCAAACTCAAACAGGAGTTTGCAGCCAAGAATGTAAAGGCTTATTTTGAAGGAAATGGTGCCATGCTTGGAGCTACAGGAGACTTCATTCTCAAAGACCCCAGTGTGTTCCAGAGAATGGGTTATACAGAGGGGAAAAATCATTAATCTTGGTGGCTATAGGAGTTGGGGTCCTGAGGTCTACTGATTGGTTTAGGCCAGGGTAGAGAGTAGTTGATCACTGAGTCAGGTCCTGAGGTCAGCCATGACGTTGTTCTGTCTGGTTTCATGAGGGTGTGGTCCGTAGGGTTCTGCTTTCATGGGCCTGAGGGTGAAACACAACTGAAGTCAAGATGTTATCTTCAGCTTGACCGAAACTGTTTCTGTGGTCAACTGACCCGAGGCTTTGTTCTTAAGACAGTTTGATGATGACCAGAATGTGATGTCCTAAGGGTTTAACGATGAAGGCAGGGCGTGGACAGACAGAAAGGAGAAAGGGTCATGTTAAATGGAGTTTCTGTGGATTGCATAATCAATAGATATATTATTAAAGAATGTACAGCTGCAAGGGGATGGAGGTCATCTTAAAGGAAGATTTTCAAGGTTAAAAGTTGACAGTACTTATCTTAAAGAGTAAATTTTACTATTTCTAAATAGTCCTTGCATCTTATAAGAAAATGAAACTCTATAGTGGTTACTGTGGGTGACGATGAACCCACCCGCTCTGAGTATTGGGGGTGGATTGCCTTTCCTGTGAGGACAGTTCTAGGTTTTTCTGCCTGACTCTGGGGGAACTAGTTGTTTCTTGAAGAGGGGAGATGGTTGTAAGTGACAACCACATTTGGTGTCAAACAACACATTTAATTGCATAGTGAGGAAGCATTGCCTCTTTAATTCTGTTTCATGACCATTTATTAAGTCTAAGAGTCTCAGTTTGGTCCTAAAATATCTTGAATACTTCCCTAACCCTAGTTCTTCTCCATTTTCTTCCCCTCCTTCATTATCAATGTCAAACAAAGAGGGAGCCAGCCCCAGACCCCCAAACTTCAATATCCTGGTGGAATCCAAAACATTGTATTTTCTTTAATGGTTTCCTTCTGCTTAAGCAAGTGATTTTGGTTTTCAATTCACGGGTGAGTGTCAAAATATTATTTAACATAAAGAATATTTAGTCCTGGCTGGTGTGGCTCAGTTGATTGATCATCATCCCATGTACCAAAAGGTTGCCTGCTTGACTCCTGACCAAAGCATATGCCCTGGTTGCTGACTTCATGCCTAGTAGGGGGTATGCAGGAGGCAGCTGATGCATGTTTTTCTCTTACATTGATCTTTCTCTCTTCCTCTCCCTTTCTAAAAAAAAAAATCACTTAAAAAAGAATATTTAAGATGAAACATGAATTGATTTTTTGTTTGTTTGTTTCTTTATTGTGTTGGCTGTTGCCATTTTTTTTTTGTTTGTTTGACAATCTAAGGGAAAAGAGGTCAGTGCCCCTAAGTAACATGTTTTAAAAAATTCTTGTGGCACACCAGTTACATGAATTGGTTTTTAAGGAAGATATTAACTGGCAGATAGAACTTGAATGTGACATACATTTTGAAGGTGCTTTGCTGGACTGTGGATGGGAAACAGTGGCTTAGATTGTTTCTATTCTTTTCTGATGGTAGTATCTATTCACTTATCGCCTAACCGCTCCTATTCTTGAGGGATTATTTTTCACTACTACCAGCTTCTCCTCCACTATCAGTTTCTGCTGCTTGGAGATTTTCTTTTTTAAGAAGATGAATTATTACTGTATGAAAGAGTTCCTCTTTTTTCTTTTGCAGCCAGTGTCCATTCTCCCTGAAGTTTGCTGTGGAATGTAGACCGGGTAACAGGGACAACAATATCAGTGGAAGCAGGCATGCTCTCTCTCTTATCTGAACATTTTTAACATTTGTTTTGCACCTCCCCTTGAGCACTGATCACTGATTTGCCTTATCCTCTTTCCCGGATAGCCAGGCCTTACAAGTTTGGGCCCGTTTTACTCATCTCTGCATCTTGTACAGAGCACATGGGAGGTCTCTAATAGTGGAGGCAAACCGAAGGTGACATTTCAGCAACTGTCAGATTCATTGGGTCAATATTGGCAGCCCCAGGCAGCGAGCAACAGGTGAAGGTTAGAAAGCTTATTCCCCACAACCTCATCACTAGGTTGAAAGACAAGTCTTAGATCAAATAAATGCTAGCAAGTTCCTGTAGGCAGGTGAAGTGCTACTCTCTGTGCTCAGGCACGTGGACAAACACTTCCTATTATATATTCACTCTGAAGTGACAGTGGCCTTGTGTTGGGGTCAGGCGACAGTGTCTCTGGTGAACACAGGCCAAAGCAGACTTGAAGACCCACCACGCTGCTTCTAAAATATGATCAGGGCTTCCCGGATTCTTATGCCTTGTTCATACAGGGTGATAGTACCTGAGCAACTTTTCTCTCAACTAAAATATTGCACACTGAACACATCACCAAAAGAAATAGTCTAATCTTTCATGCTAATACTGACCCGTCTGGTGTACATTTTCACTAGGTGTTTAGATGTACTTCTGCAGCACTTTTGGTGGCTTCTAGATTGGGGAAGTTCAAATGGTAACTAACTACCCATAGACTGCAATGAACATATACACACCAATGTCCACTGTTGACATTGAAATATTGTAGAGCACATTATCACAAAAGCAATGCAATATTTTTGGACTTAAAAATATTGTCAGCAGAGGCAGATGTCTGAGTTTTAGCTGTTGTCCCACTGCTTAAACCCTGGAGGGAAGAGGAGTAGCACCTTCACGGTGCCTTGGTGTCCTCATAGTTCTGCTATGATCACTGGTACCAGCCCAACCAGTCACAGATGTGCACTTCTCATGAATGCCTTGGATTGTTTCCTTATCTGTAAGATGGGGATCGGGAGCTCACTTAAATCACAGGTGTTTTTCTCCTCTGAGGAGCTCACAAGGAATTTAATGTGTTAAATTGCCTTGTAAGCTGTAAAAATGTCAGATGCTCCTTTGTTACCACAAAGGTCCTAGCAGCATCAGAAAATGCTGGGAATTGTTTCTTACCTAAGATGGATAACTAAATCACCTGCACCTACTAAAATCACGGAGCAAACTTAAATCTTTCCTTCAGTGATGTTGAGCCAACACTAAGAAAATGATCAGAAATAGGACATTTTCTGTTTCAAATGAAGATCTCTGTTTTGCTCTGAGCTTCTGCATGTAGTCCCAGGTTTAATAGCCAGTATTACGAAGCATAGAGAAAAGATTATTTATTAAGGCTAGTGTTGAAGATATGGATGGTTGGTTGGTTGGTTGGTTTGTCAAAAGTGAGGTCATAATGTTGTGATCCTCCTGAGTCTGAAATTTGTACAGAACTCGCTTGGCCTATCCCAAACCAATGTGTTCTCTTCTTTCTGCCTTCATGTATTTCTGCCCACAATGCTTACTTTAGAAAACAGGCATCTGCCCGCCACACATGAACTAGGGAGTCTCCTATGGAATTCGATTCTCACAGAAAGCAAAAAAGGGGAGCAGAAGAAAAATAGATGGAGCACATTAGATTTCTTTTAGGCCAATGCTTATTTTCTTGGATGGCAAATGCTTTTTTTCTCACCTTTTGACATAATCCTAATGGTCCCATTAAAATACATTCAGCCTCCTCTCCCGGCTCCATCTGCCAGTACACTATGTCATGTGGTGAATGGCAGGCAGGTTTTAAGTTCCAAACGGCAGAGAACAGGCTAAGTATTGAAACAGGATCATGTGTCTCCTGTTTTTCTTTTCAGAAATATATCATTTTATTGCTGAGTGTTGCGTTGCAGCTGCATGGAGAAGGCTGGGACAGCAGGAAGACAGCTCTGCTTCTGAGTTTCTTGAGATACCAGGACGGGTTTTCCAAGGAGATTGAGGAATCTCTTTTATTAGGAATCTTCTGGAGCAAAGCATTCCGGCTGTGTTATTTTTGGAAATTCCGATTTAGCCTTGTTTAGATGACTCGCAACATTCCTTCCATTTCTTTGAGTGGGTGATTTTTGTGGCCATAGCTTAGGTTCAAGTTCACAAATAAATGTAAGTGTGCCACAGCCTCATACAGGCTTTCTGCCAACAGAGAGCTGGAAAGAGCTGAGGTGGTTGCATATTAAGGGTAAATATAGTTCATGTACAGTGAAAATGAGCTGTATTTACTCAGCCTTTTCTGACTCCAGCTCTTTGCCTAACAGTGGGCAGCAGCAGCTGGGTTAGGTAAGCGATACTACACTGGAGAGCCTCTTAAATTGCCTTCTTTGTCACCGAGAGTGACACACAATCTCTTCCAGGAAACAACGTGAGCCTGCCACAGCTGGCCAGGGGGAGATTTCTCTTCTGGTCGGGAGGGTTGCGCTGTGGTTTTAGCAACCTCACTGCAGCAGCCTGTGGTAAGTTTTACATGCTGCCCAGCGAAGCAGGCGGGAAGAATGGGCAGGGAAACTTCAAGGGCCCAGGAATCCAATCCAATTTCTAACTCAAGGATTGGGGTTGGGGCTTGGGGAAGCCTCAGAAGATGCCCGTCATGTCAGGCTAGAGCAGAAGTGGTGGAAGAGCTTTCCGGTAGGTAGCTGGTCCTGGGGTGGTTATAGATCAGAGGTAGGTCACAGAGACCAGGAGTTGCAGCTCCGACCTGCCTCAGAACAGGAGGCTCACACACTGCTGTCTTTAGGGCAGACAGAGCTGTGTTTTCAATGTTAGTGCTTAACTCAGAGCTGAGGTTCCGAGCAGCACTCGGTTCCTTGGTGTCTCAACATGGGCAGTGGTAGTGGGCAGGACAACGCTCTGCTGCAGGCCTGTTCTGTGCATTGTCAGATGTTTAGCAGCATCCTTGGTCTCTCTATCTCCTAGATGCCAGTAACATTCTCCATCCCATTGCGACAACCAAAAATGTCTCCATTTTCCCTGGAAGGGAAAAATCACTCTCAATTGAGAAGCACTGCATTATCCAGAGAACAATAAACACTGTCCAACCCCTTCCCTCCCTCCTCTTCTCCAGCCCCCGCAACCTACAAATTTATATGTACTGTTTAGGAGAGAGCAGGTGGGAAGCCAGATAATATGTTTTTAATATTTGGCTACCAGACTCCTTTATTAGATTGAAGCTCATGAAAGTGTTATTCTTTTTGGATGTCAACATGGTTGAATAACGACAATTTCATATGGTTCAACCTAATAGTAGCCTCTGAAATCAGATTTGTATAACGCTTGGTCGCACGGGGCCTCAGGACAGGGTCATGACCTATATTGTTTATTAAATGGGAGAAGTGCCCTCTCTGCAAGGAATTGCATTATTTGAGGCCTGTGGGTGGGGTGAGGGGAAGGAGAGTGGGGAGAAGGAGCTAGAGTGAGCCTGAGAATGGAGCCAAAAACATTTAAGAGTAGCGGAGAGGAGAGTGGGACCGGATAGGTTTACACGTCCCTGGCTGTGGGAAAGGAAGATTCCCACTGGGGTCATATGGTAGAAGGATCATTCTGGAGCCATGAGACACGAGGGGGCTTGGCGGAAGAATGGGATTTCTGGGAGGGAGGCTGACTTTAGTCTTAGAGCAAAAGTGAACTGGATCCTCCTTGCTGCCTCTATGATTTATGGGCAGTGGTGAAGCACAGGTGCAACTCCAGGGGCAATCAGGGACTTGCCCTAGAGACTTGGGAACAATCTGAGTTCACATTATTTTAGAAGAAAGAGACTGGCCGTGTCCGACTACGCCCTGCACATTTCCCCTTGGCTGGTTGGTGTTACAGGAGCCTGCCTATCTGGTTTGACAGAAGTTATCACATCCTGGGAAGGGCTTGGCCACCTCCTCTTGTCTTTGGCACTGGTCTCTTTGGGTGCTGGCCCTTTTGCTTTCATGTTACTTTTGTACTTAGCTGTCGTTACCCAATAGCACAAGTTCCTCAAAGAGGTGGACACTTGGTCGTTTTTTTCTCACCTGTTCCTTCATCCCTGCCTCTCTCTCCTGTCTCAGTTTGCCCTCTTGAAAGTTGGTGCCCTAAAAGCTGTTTTTCCATTTTATTACAAAATTGCTTGTTTGCAGTTTGGTCAGATGTCCTGTTTGGGGCAGGAGTGGGTACAGGGTGGTGGAAGCTTGGAGCTGGGGCAAGTGAGGTAGGGGCCTTGGTGACTGTATGAGGAATGAGATGGCTTGAAAATACAGTGAGTCCCAAGATGGAAATCCTACAAATTCACAGGAACCCCGGACACACTCATTTCTGCAGCCCCATTTCACAGATGAAATAATTGAGGCCCAGAACAACCTCTTGACTTGCCCATACCACACAGTTAATTTCAACATGGGGCACTTGAGTTTGTTTTTGGCCTAAGCCCCATTTTTCTCTGACGTACTTCAGCACAATGTGGCATGGCCAGGGCTTGCAAAGCTCGCTGGGCTCATGCTTCTCTAATGCCGACCTGGGCGAGGGACACCATTAGGCTGCCTCCTCCAGCCAGGAGCTCATCAGGAGTGCAGCCAGGCAGGGCCTCGGGACAGGGTCATGACCTATATTGTGTATTAAATGGGAGAAGTGCCCTCTCTGCAAGGAATTGCATTATTTGAGGCCTGTGGGTGGGGTGAGGGGCAGCGTGGACCCATTACAGCTTCTCTCAGGATGACAAGCACTGGCTCAGACTCAGCGAACATCTGCATCCATTCGTGCAGCATTTAGATGGGAGGGAGGAAGCAAAATGAACAAGGGAGATACTCAGAGGGTAGTTCCTCCTGACTCCTGTGAGTGGCTCCCTGGTACCCACCTGGCATTTGGGTCAGATTTACTTGGCCCCTTCTCAGGAAGCCTGAATCTGAGAAGAGGGTTCATGCACATACATCTATCTAGGTGCAGTTTACCAGGAAGCTAAGGAAACTAAAGCTTCAGGGCCTTTCACTTGCATGACCTCTTTTAAGACTCCACACCTAATTTGTATTCAAATTTTGCATGCGCTTTGCCTTTTAAAAACTGTACATGCTTCGGGTGGTGCAAAATGTGGACCGGCTCCATTTGCCTTTGCAATAAGAAACCACAGCCTTTGATAGACCAGTAACTCATGTTTTCACTACACCTGGCTGGCAACAGGCACAAGGCTCAGCAGGGCCTTAGGTTTAGGTGGGTGGATGATAGGGGAGCAGAAAATGTGTACTAGCAGGAGCCATTCTGCATGGGATCTTCCCCCCCGCCCCATCAACACACACACTGTTTAAACAAGTATCAGCTCTCTCAGTGAAGGCAGTGTGAGTCCCCTTGAATTTGGCTTCCTTTTTCCATCTTGGGATGTGGGAGGAGAAACCAATTGAGTGGGGACATCCAGAAGGAGCAGAGCCCAGGATGGGGATCCAGGCTGTATGAGACTTTGGGGGACTATGGAATATACAACACAAGATAGCTCTTCAGAAGAGGAGTGTTGAGAGAGCTTTGAGGGCTCCTAAAGCTGGAGACTAGCAAAGCTTGGGATGCTGGTACACAGATCCTGGGGTGGAGCCTTTATGTTGCTTTTTTTCTGTGTAGCACATAGGGGCACAATTCCAGTGTCCTCTGAGGGGATGGGGGCCACGCTAGGATTGCTTGGGAGCAGTTTTGATCCATTTCCCCTCCCTTCTCTGAGCTCCCCTTCTCCCTCATTTGTGTGTGTGTGTAATTAGGCCGCTGGCCTGCTTACAAGGGGAGGAACTTCCTCCTCCTCCTGCCTTTGTGGTAGTGTTAAGTGGACACTCTATTCTTCTGCGCTTCCTGCCTTGAAAGTACTGACTAGGGTCACTTGCAGGGCTGTTAAACAGCTGCTGCCCCTCACCCTGGTGGCAAACAAGGCCATCCCAGGCCCATCCATCAGCGTGGCTCGACAAGTGTTTTGGGACCTGCCTGGGTGAAAGATGGGAAGTGAGCGTAGGCGTGGCCCTTACTCACCCAACCTCCAGACCTAATTTGTCCAGGGGCCCTCTGTCCCCAGGAGCACAACCTACGCAAAGAAGCTCAGACATCCCCATGTTGTATCTGCGTGGTGGCCATGGTTACTCTCTGCTTTCTCATTCATTCATCAAATATTAATTGATTGCCAGCTTAAGACTGGATAAAAAGCTGCATTATCAACCTATTTATTTCAATAGCTAACATTTGGTGTTGGTGGATGTCAAAAATATTGCTTGAGTCTGGAGAAAAGAAGGGATTTTAAAAAAATTTTATGGTCTTACTTAACCCTTTGGGGGTGACTAAAATCCAACTCAAGGCTTTGGTTTTTTCAATAGAGGATGCGGACTATTGTACCAGACCATTACAGAAAAATCACACATCATTTCTATTTTTATAAAGGGAGAATCTCAGATTTTAGTTGGTCACTCTGTTCTTGAGAAACCAACATTGAAAACCCAAAGCCTTTATCTCCTTGGCCTTTCAGCCATTACTTCCTTGGAGGACACTAGGAAAGCATGCACATTTGGGACCGACACCCCCAGCCCTGGCACTGCTGGTGTCTGCTATACTTCCGGTCTCTGCTGTTAAGGAGAGAAGAGGAGGTGATGGGTGGAGATGAGTTATGGGTGGAATAATATTCCCTTCCCTCAAGCCTGTCTGCCTTGAGAACTAGTTCTGGGATTTGTGAGCTCTGGCCCTGGGACAACCTGTGAGGTTAATCCTCAAACAGGAGGCAGGAAAGAGAGGGGAGGCCTTGGTGAGGTGGGGATTAGGAGTTGGTGAATGAATAATGTCTTCTATATATAAGTTTTTCAGAAGTCTGTAGAGGCTGTTGTGTTATACATATTTATCATAAAAGAGTTACGTAATTTATACTAGCCTTTTGTCATTGTGTGTTTTCTCTATCAAAGGAAATTAAGATACAATTACTATCATGTGCTAGTCAAGGGCATTATTTCACTTTAAAGAGATCCTCATGGTTGAAAAGTTCACTCATCATTAGGAAATAAAATAAGAACATGCATTCTGTTTTATTTTTGTTTTGTTTTTTTTAATCCTGGGAGATAAAATAGAAACCATGGAAGCTGGCTGTGCTGTAAAAACTGCCTTAATCTGCCTTCCACATTCAGATCATTTGCCTTTCAACAGTGTGCACAAGCTCTGAGCTTTGTCCTAACTCAAGATTATCAGTACAACTGCTTTCAGAAGATCTCTCTGAGCCAGTTAGTGAGGCAGGACTTGGAGGAGGAAAGACAGAGAAGAAAAGTTAATCTTCCAACAGCTACTGGAGTGTAGAAAGCCCCCCTCAGATCCCTCAGCACACCTCAACTATTTGCCTTCTGGCCCAGTTGCCCTGGTTTGGTTGTTGGTTAAATATTTTCTTTGCTTTTCCTTTGGCATGATGGATTGTGGGTGTCTAAATGTGGGCCCTTTCCCACCTGGGCCTACCCTGCTTTTTTCCTGGGGATATAAGGGTTTGTTTGAAGGGCCTGACCTGGCATGGATGCCGGACAAACAGAAGCAGGGGCAAAAGCATCTCTATGTGCATAGTGCTTGGGTTAAGTAGGCCTTTCATTGCAGCAGTCAACACCTTTTGTTGGTGCCAGACCCTTCAGGATTGATCCAGTATTAGCTGTACTTTGAGGTGGGCTGGAGAGGGGTAAACGTGCCCAGAGCAGCTTCCACAAGGGATGTGCTGAACACTGCTTCCTTTTGGGGAAGGAAAACAAGCTTGTTAGTCTCAATTTTGGCGATAAGTAGAATATATAACCAGAAATAGTAAAAAACCTTAAGGGAAGTCCCCACTTAACACATTTCTATGATTCTTCACATTTTTATATCCTGCCCTTGATTTTCTATTTCCTTTTTATGAAATTTTCATGTTCTTTTTGAAAAATGAAAACTTAAATCACACATAATTATATTTACTCAGAATCCACTTAATGTATGAACTCCAGGGAACTGAGAGGGGACTGCTCTACTTGGAAATCCTAAGTTCAATCCAATGTCCCTAGTGGGATATATCAGAAGCAGAAGCCCATTGGGGCTAGGGTGTGGTTTTCCAGTTGTGAAGATGCACTTGTGAGCTGATTAGTGGTTGGTTGATTAAAAACACCTTTAGCCTGGCCAGTGTCACTCAGTGGTTGAGCATTGACCTATGAACCAGGATGTCACTCTTCGACTCCTGGTCAGGGCACATGCCCGGGTTGCAGGCTCACTTCCCAGTATGGAGAGTGCAGGAGGCAGATGACTGATGATTCTCTCTCATCATTGATGCTTCTAGCTCTCCCTCTCTGAAATCAATAAAATTATATATATAATGTTATATATATATAACAACCCCCCCAAAACAAAACAGCAACAAACAAACCCAGCACATCTAGTTACTGTTACAAGAGATAAAGCTGAAATATGTTGATGGAAACTATAAGAAAGAATTCTTAGGCCATTTATTCTACCCTTAAACTCTTTTCCTTTGCTAAAATTGTCAACATTCTGCCTCCACACTAAATTAAAACAAAACATGGCAAACCCCCAAGCAATTTTTTCTACAAAACACCTATCCTGAGTCCATGACTCCCTCCTGTATTATCTACTTTAAGGGGTTTTTGGTATTGTTTTTTTTTTTTTTAGGATGTCAAATAGAAGAAGTACCAGGAGGAATTTTGTATAAATAAATGCTTATGGTCAAACTCTCAAACTCATTTTTTTAAAATTGAGACATAATTGACATATAACATTATATTAATTCGATGAAATGATCACAGCAATAAGTCTAATTAATATCTGACAAATTCTCAAACTCTTGAACTGCTGCTCAAACTCTAAGACTTTAAAGCCCTTTCATTATTATATTCACTTTGTTATTAAATTTGCGATGAAAGCCAGTGAATCCCTTATAATGGACTTGGCCCTATCTCATAAGCAGAGGCATGGAAAGATAGTCATGGTCTCATCCTTAAGAAACTTACCATCTAGTAGTCCAGGAAAGACGTATGCATGAGTTGGTTGAAAAGTGATACTTGATGGACCCTAGTCTAGTCTCTAATTTAGCGCTCTGCACATGAAAGGGCTCAGTTGCTGTTGATCAGACAAACAAAGTGCTAAATTGTGGTGTTCAGACAATACTGCAATTGGACCTCAAGGAACGAGAAGACAATGTGGGTTGCCAGTATTTGTAGTTTGTGTATAGGAGGTGGGGGGCAGGAGCCAGGTAGGGAAGGGCAGTGGAAAGAGGTTGAGTGGATTAGAATGAGGGTATTTTAGGTAGTTGGCACAAATGGAGAAAAGACCCAGGGAACAATGCCTTGGTTGGATCAAAGGATATGCACTGAATGAGTCAAACCAGTAATAGATTAGAAGAGATTATAGTTGATTCTTGAATAGCTCAGGAGTTAGGGGTGCCAACCCCCAATGCAGTAAAAAAAAAAAATTATTGATTTCAGAGAGGAAGGGGGAGGGAGAGAGAGAAATAATATCAATGATGAGAGAGAATCATTGATTGGCTGCCTCCTGCATGCCCTACACTGGGGATTGAGCCCGAATTTGGGGCATGTGCCTTGACCAGGAATCAAACCATGACCTCCTGGTTCATGGGTGGATGCTCAAACACTGAGCAATATCTGCCGGGCTCCACGTGTAACTTTTGATGCTCCCAAACTTAACTACTAGTAGCCTATTGGTGAGCGGAAGCCTTACCAATAACATAAATTGTCAATTAACAAATATTTGGTATGCTAGATGTATTATATAGTGTATTCTTAACAATAACGTAAGCCAGACATAATCATAACTAAGAGAAAATACGTTTACAGTATTGTACGTATTTATTGAAAAAAATCTTCATATAAGTGGACCATGCAGTTCAAACTGTGTTTTTCAAGGGTCAACTGTAATTGTAAAAGGGGTTGAAAATCATCTAGAATTGAGACTCAGATTAAGCCAAATTAATAAAGCTATGAGGGAGCTATTGCGGATTTGGAAGGAGTGACATCCTATATAATAAAAAGATAATATGCAAATAGACCGAAAGTGGAACAACCAGAACATCCGAACAACCGAACAACCAGTCACTATGATGTGTGCTGACCACCAGGTGGTGTGTGAGGAACATGGCGGGCTTGGGCTGCGGCGGGATGGTGGAGCAGGTGAGTGGGGGCACCAGACCAAGGCGGGGTGCCAGTCACTGTCATTGGGGTGAACCTCTGGTGGTTACTGAAAGTTCTTTGCTCCTGCACACTGTGGTCCTGCCCACCGCAGCCTCACAACTCACAGTTCCTTTCAAGCTGCACAAATTCATGCACTGGGCCACTAGTGCTTATAATAAGTTTCTTAGGATGAAGCAAAAGTCATTGCCTTGAATCAAATGGAGCAAAGTGAATAGTTAACAATTTTTAAAAATAAAAAACCTTTTAAAATAAAAAATATTTTAATCTTGGTAAAGTATGCATAATAAAATTTATCATTCTAATGATTTTTAAGTTATTAATTTAGTAATTTTAACTATATTCATGCTATGCAACTATCATCAATCACCATCTATCTCCAGAACTATTTCCATCTTCCCAAACTGAAACTCTATAATCATTAAACAACTCCACATTGTCTCCCCTCCCCACCCTAGATATTGCAACTGCCATTCTACCTTCTGTTTCTATAAATTTTACTACTCTAGGCACCTCATATAAATGGAATCGTACAGTATTTGCCTTTTTGTGACTGGCTTTTTCACTTAGCATAATGACCTCAGGTTCTTTCACATTATATAGCATGTGTCAAAATTTTCTCCCCTTTTAAGGCTGATTAAAGTGTTCCATTGTTATTTATATACCGTATTTTGTTTATCCATTCATCTATAAATGGACATTTTGTTGCTTCCCACTTCTTAATTGTTGTGAATAATGCTGCTATAAACATGGGTGTACAGGTATTTTTTTAGACTCTGCCTTCAATTCTTTTGGTTATATACCCCAAACTTAAATTGCTGAATTATGTGGTAATTCTTTTTTTTGAGGAACCACCAACTATTTTTATGGTGGCTACATTTTACTTTCTCACCAACAGTATACAAGGGTTTCAATTTCTCCAGTCTTGCCAACACTTAATATTTTCTGTTTTTTAAAAAAATTCTATTTTACAGTAACTGAATCAATGTATATGAGGTCATATGTCATTGTGGTTTTGATTTGCATTTCTCTGGAAACTGGTGATATTGAGCATCTTTGTATATAACTGTTGACCATTTGTATATCTTCTTTGGAGAAATGTTTATTCAAGTCTTTTGCCCATTTTTAAATTGTTGGGTTTTTTGTTGTTGTTGTTATTGTTGAGTTTTAGGAATTAAAAAATATATATATTGGATATTAGTCCATTATCAAACAATGTGATTTGCAAATATTCGAGTCTTTGTTGTTGTTAAGTTCTAAGAGTTCTTTGCATATTCTGGAAACTAGACCCTTATCAGATATATGATTTTCAAGTATTTTTTCCCATTCTGGGGGTTGCTATTTTGCTCTGCTGACAGTGTCCTTTGATGCAAAAATATGTCCAATTTGTCTGTTTTTTTTTCTTTTGTTGTCTGTATGTGTGGTGCACTACTCAAGAAATTATTGCCAAATCCAATGTCATAAAAATTTTCTCCGATATTTATTCCTTAGAGTTTTATAGCTTTAGGCTTTACATTTAGGTGTTTGATCCATTTTGGGTTAATATTTGTATAGGGTATATATAAGGTAAGGGTCCAACTTTATTCTTTTGCATCCTAATATCCAGTTTTCCCAATACCAATTGTTGTCTTGGCACCCTTGCTGAAAATCATCTTTCTTTCTTTCTTTCTTTCTTTCTTTCTTTCTTTCTTTCTTTCTTTCTTTCTTTCTTTCTATTTCTGGATTCTCTATTTTATTCTACTGGTTTATATGTCTGTCTTTATGCCAGTACCTCACTGTTTTGATTTTGTAGCTTTGTAATAAGTTTCGAAATCAGGAATTGTGAGACCTTCAGCTTTGTTCTTTTTTTCAAGATTGTTTTGACTATTTGGGGTCCCTTGAGATTCTGGGAAGAAGTTTTCTATTTTAGGAAGAAGTTTTCTATTTCTGCAAAAAAGCATCATTACGATTTGATGTGGATTACATTGCATCTGTAGATTTCTTTGGGCAGTATTGATATCTTAACAATATAGGTCTTACAATTCATGAACACAGGATATTTTTCCATTTATTTGTGTCTTATTTAATTTTGTTTAGAAACATTTTATAATTTCCAAGTATATAAGTCTTTCACTTTGTGGGCTAAAATGTTTTAAAGTATTTTATTCTTTTTGGTGCTATTATAAATAGAATTGTTTTCTTAATAAAAGCAGACAGTTTTGCCTTTCATGATGGTTCGTCTGCCTCCGTTCCACTCTCCCTTTCCTGAAGACCGGCTGATACTAATTAGGATGAGAGTGTAGGCCACCCAGAGGGTCACCTTTGCCCTAGGAAGTGGCTACAGCTCTGAATCTTCAGAAGGAGAGAGTTGGGCTGATTTAGTGTGGACCTGAGGTTGTTCAAGGTCTGAGCCTTACAGACATGTTATCTAACGTGCTTTATTCAGAGCACAAGTACACATAACTTTCTTCCAAATGCTACTGCAAGCCAGGGGAAGAGAAATGTGGCAGCTGTTGGGAGGCTATTCAGTTTTTAAAGTTGACTCTAGTAAAATTTGGAAGAGGTAAACAGTGTGTCCTTAGCTGTACCATCTCCTTACATTCATTCTGCTTTGATCTTTCTCTTCTTTTATCTTGTTTCTCTATTTCCGGTTATCTCCCTGCCTCGCTCTTTTTTTTCTAAGTTCCCTTTCCTTAGCCTCCTTAACAAAATGTACCTATCCCACTTATTCCCTCGGGTCTTTGCTGGGCAAAAGCAAGCTCTTCCTGAAAAATTAACTCTTGCAATGCAAGAGTAGGTGAAGTCTTTGCATTTTACAAGGTGACAACATCTTAATCTGAGCAAGGTGACATGAATCAGTCTAAGTTGGTGACTTCAGGAGCCCACAGACTGGGAAGGGAAGTGATGTTTGGGTTTTGCCTAGACCTAGACCTGATCTGACAGTGGACAGAGAAGCCAGGGTCAGACGACTTGGAGGCAAGATGACATGCTGGCCTTTGAGGCAAAGCAGCTGCACCACTGAAGGGCCCAGGGGTTGACCTCAGCCCTGCCTTTGAGTGGATTGTCACAAGGTCTCAGCCAGTCCAGAGCTGTAATTGATATTGGTCTCTTAATGACCCGTTTCTAACCTTTGAGTTTCCTACAGGCTTGATGTTGGGAGGGGTTTACCCTTGAACTATGTGGTTGCAAGAACTTCAGTGTGCTCCAGCAGGAGTCTGTTAACTAAACTTCAGAAATGAGGAAGATTTGTTTACAAGTCACTGCCTGCTGAAAACTCAGAGGGCCCCAAACTGCTTGGACTGGCCAATTATCACAGCATGGAGGTGGGAGGCCTGCAGGCAACAGTCTCAGGTCACACCTATGGACCTCTGTCAGATGCCACCTATGTGACCACTGCGGGTGGGTAACAGGCCCCCATCTCCAGACCTCCTGGCAACTCTCTCCTCTGGAGACCACCCGAGACCAGGGCTGCACAATTCCTGGCTCCACAGCGGGAGGCAGGGCTTGGCAGAGAGCGGGATTTGGGATTCTGCTTTGTGTCCGGCTGCTTCACAGAGCTATTTGCAACGTGAATTTGATACAAAGTCCGCAAACATTTCACTGCATAAGGCACATTTTATCTCCCTTTCCAGAACCTCCAAGAGAGCCAAGCTTGGTGGCTTGCCAAACAGGCTCTACTCCTTATGTATGCTCCAGTGTAAGTGTTGTTGGTTGCCATTCACCTATTGAACCTCACGTCCAGAGCTCTGGATGCGAAACGAACGAGATTGTAGTGGGGGGAAGCTGGAGTAGAAAGATGGTGCCAACAATTCCTCAGGCAATGGGTGATGGGCTAAGTACACAAACAGATTAAGGTAGACCAGAAGAAAAAGAACACACAAAATCCCCAAACAAAGACAAATACTCCTTTCCTGCTTCCTTCCGCCCAGGCACCTACTTTGGGTTGCTGGAGGCTGAAGATTGATTACTGTTTTAGGGCTCTGATTATAATCCCATATGTGTAGGATTCAGCTGTAAGATTAGGACCTTTCTTGTTGAACCAACAGTTTCTCATGTTATTAAACCTTCCCTCTCAGCTTGCCACCTGTTCCTCCGTTTCCCTGGCCCTAAGACCTGAGCCCATTTCTCCTTTTATCTTTGTTGCCTGTTAATTCCTGTTCCATCAGGTGGAGGGCTTGTTCTGGAAATTCAGGTTTTGGGGGTGAGGTTACTCAGCTTCCTCTTTTCGGGGAGTCCTGAAGCTCTCAGTAATCACACCTTTCCCTGTGCCTTCTGAACTTACTCTCCTGCATGTGTCTGACGCCTTTAATTTATAGTCTTGAACCATAAGGATCTTGCCAGAGTATCTCCTTTGTCTCCAACCAGATTGTTGGACTGGGTGAAATGAGCCCGAGGCTACTTCCCAGCAGGTCTAGAATTTCCGATTCTAAGTATTTCCAGTGCTCTGACTGAATCTTGGTGACTTACTTTATGTGCACCCAGGCCCGTAATGGCGCCTGGCATTAAATACAATTACCACCCACTTGGGGCATTCAGAGTGATTGTCTTAGAAGTTTTCCGGTCAAGCATTGGGTGGGCAGTGACACTCTCTCCAGATTAAAGTCCAGAGGCAGATGCCGCAGTGACCAGCGCCTCCTCCAAGCTCCTTCGTAATAGGAGAGCCCAACTGCCACTTCTTAACAACTGTGAAGCCAGGATAATAGGCCTAATAAATTTTCTCTGCAGTTTCAGGGGGGTGTGCTATCTTTCACTTGCTGTCCCAAACTGCTCTGCATTGTTGCACGATGGAACAGCTGCTTCGTATCCAGGCATGGCCGATTCCAGCTGCGAGGGAGGAGTGCCATTTGGTGTGCCACAGTGACGCAGGGACAACTTTCAGAGTTGGTAGACTCTTCAGTCTCCACTCACAAGCTGCCTGGACACAAAGTCCAAAGCAGAACATTAAAATCAGACTGGGAGGAGACCAGACCTGCCATTCCAATATTGCAGATGAAACATGGGCTGCTATGGGGCGTTGAGACCTGCTGGCTGCATGCTAACCCACTGTTATAGGTCATGAATGCTTTCTTCTCATTTTGTTTTTTTTTCATAAAGAGAGGGCAGGAAGAAGAGGTAAAGGGTATGTGAAGGGGCAGGAGAGAAAAAGGTCAGAGATCTCTACCGTGCTCCCATGGTACTCAGTTTATACTTATTTTATTACACTTTGCTTGCACTGTGGAAAAAGTTAAACATGAACAAGTTGTCATTGACTTCATGTATAATAATAAAAGCGTAATATGCTAATTAGACCGGACAGCTGAATGACCTTCCAGACGACCTTCTGGATGAAGCCAGGGCTGCGAGGGCCAAGCCCCTTGCACGAATTTCGTGCATCGGGCCTCTAGTTGTAAAATAACAGGCCATTAATGAAATGGGAGGGACTCAGGTGGTCCCTGCAATGTCAGTGCTCGCTGTTCCCCAAAGGCATTCTTTATCCCTTCAATTCTTTGGCAGTGCTATAACGATGGGCTAATTTGTTTCATGTCTACACAGGAAGAGAGCAAAATTACATGAATCAGGGTTTAGTTGATTTGTTTTAAACTTTGAAATTTTGAAATAATTTTGGATTTACAGAAAAGTTTTAGAAACAATAGAATTCTTATATATCCTCTACCCACGTTCTCTGACTATTGAAGTGTTACCGTATTTGCTCCATCATTCTCTCTCTGAGTGGTGTACTGGAGTTGGTTCTGGCTTAGGAGAGCTGATTGTTAACCTTTTGAGGAATTTGTGAGTTAGATGTTTGATTTGGCCATTGCTAAACATGAAATTATTTTAGCTTACAATTAAGTTATAAAGTAAAGAGACAGGTGCCAGTGACTAATGCCTCCTCCAAACTCAAATCAATACCCAATACTTAAGATTCATGTCTTCCTAATTATCTTACTAATACTACACTCTCTGGAGGTGATTTCCTTCTATTCTCTCTCTGACGAAAATGCTGTATCATAGAGTGCTACTCAGTGCTCGGTGAGCTCCCAGGGAGATAGATCAGGGCTTGATTTATTGCTTTATTGTTGGTCTAGACTTAAGAAAGTGATGAGACTGTGCTAATAATGCAGATTATAGTGCATTTTGTCTGCAGCTGCTACACTGTGAATAGCAAGCTCAGGTTGGCTACAGATATAAGAGTTTGGCAAAAATCATTCTGGGAGAATCCATTGGTTATATGGAATTTATAATAAAGTGTACTGCACATTTAATTATTTTTAAAATTGTGTACTGCCCATTCTTTATATCAGTAAAATTTATACTAAACTTACATGTGTACATATATGTGCACAAGTCTTTGGAGAACTGGTTATTAAACATTTACCAACACACTGCTATATACACACTTTATTTTTTCTAAGAGTAAGTTGCAAAAATATTGCTCCATTACTTCTAAATACTGCAGAATGTATTTCCTAAAAAGAAAAAGAAAAACAGACATTCTTATAAACAACTGGAGAAAGCATCAAACCCAGGAAGTAAACATTAAGGCAAAACTATTATGTAATTACTGATCTTATTTGAAATTTGCCAATTGTCCTAATAATTTCCTTTCTTGTCCAGGATGTGATCCAGAATCACTCATTGCATTAAGTTCTCATGTCTCCATATATCCTTTAATCTGGAATAATTTCTCATTAAAAACATTTTTTATAACTCTAACATTTTTTAATTGTACAGGTCAGTTGCTGTGTAGAATGTTCTTTAATTTTCATTTGATGTTTTCTCATGTTTCTATTTGGATTTTGCATACTAGGTAGGAAAACCGCAGACATGAAATATCCTCTTAGTGTTTTACATCAGAGGTTGATAATGCCGTTGTGTCTCATTATAGGTGATAAATTTTAATCACTTAGTTAAAGTACTTGTCTACCAGGCTTCTCTACTGTAAAGTTATTATTTTTCCTTTGTAATTAATAAGTATCTTATTGGGAGAGAATTTGAAACTATACAGGTATTCAGTTTCTCAACAAAGTTATCCATTGATGATTTTTGAGTGTGTTAATTATTATAGCGGTAATTAAGTGCTTATTTTCTAATGTTATTATTCACATTTATGAATTACCTTTTTCTATACACATGGATTTCCCCCATCCTCCTATCTATTTATTTATGTATCCCAGTATGAACTAGAGATACCTTTCTTTTTTCAATAGGTTGTTATCCCTTATTATGATTATTTACTTTGGTGTTCAACTTATTTCAGATTTGGCTGATGGGAGTCCCTTCTGACTGGCTCCTGTGTCCTTCTACAAGTTTGGCTTATCCTCCTATATAATAAAAGGGTAATATGCAAATAAACCGAATGGCAGAACAACTGGTCCCTATGACATGCACTGACCACCAGGGGGAAGATGCTCAACGCAGGAGCTGCCCCTGGTGGTCAGTGCACTCCTACAGGGGGAGCGCCGCTCAGCCATAACCCCAGCTCATGGGTGGCAGGCACAGCGGCGGTGGCAGGAGCCTCTCCTGCTTCCTCGGCAGTGCTAAGGATATACGACTGCTGACTAAAGGCTCCTGGACTGCGAGAGGGTGCAGGCCAGGCTGAGGGAACCCCTGGGTGCATGAGTTTCATGCACCGGGCCTCTAGTTGTGGTATAATTTACATATAGAAAATTTCAGCTCTTTAAAGAGAATAGTTGGGTAAGTTTAGAGAAATGTATATGGTTGTGTAACCACCACCGCAATCAAGGTATAGAACATTTCTATCACCCAAGGAAATTCTCTCTTGCCTTTGGTATCAATCCTCTTTCTCCACTATCAGTTCCTGGGTATCATTGCTCTGATTTTGTCTCTACAGTTTGCCTTTTCAGGTGTATTCTTGTTTGTCTTCTTTCACTTAGCATAACTATTTTGAGATTCATCTATATTGTTGCATGTATCAATAGTTCAGTCATGTTTATTGCTGAGTAATATTACATGGCATGGCTATATCACTTTTTTTGTTTTTATTTTAACCCATTCACCTGATGATAAACATTTGGCTTGTTTCCAGTTTTTGGCTATCTATATATATAAAAGCCTAAGTGACCGAACGGCCAAATGACCAGTAGACTGGTCACTATGATGCACACTGACCACTAGGGGGCAGACACTCAATGCAGGAGCTGCCCCCTGGTGGTCAGTGTGCCTCCACAGTGGGAGTGCCACTCAGCTGACTGACCCGTCCTGGTGACCCACCAGACTGGCAGCAGCCACTCACTCCCTCAGTAGTCCTGCAGCTCCACTCCAGAGAATAGGCCAGGCACCGACAGACCAGCACCACTGGCATGATCCTGACAGTGCCACTGGCCTCCTAGAAGTTGGCCTCGGGCACTGCAGCCGCTTCCCCTCCCTAGATGCTCCACAAGGAAGAAACGATATAAAAGTGGTTGCCAGGTGGCTCCCGACAACCCGCATGGTCAGTGGGACGGATTTGGATCTTGGGCCGGCAAGGGCATCCCACCACCAGCCTGGAGGGCCGATTGCATCCTGGGCCCCTCCTCACCCCCCTTGGGGTGGGCGGCAGATGCGGGGCTCATGGCTGGGGAGCGCCGCTGCAGCGGCGTAAGCCTCTCTCCATCAGGACTGACTGGGCATGAGCCTGCAGCAGCAGGTGCAGTGGGGCTGGGATGAGCGGGAGCTGCAGGCAGCATTGGACTGCTGGTTTTGGCCCAATCCCCACAGGCCACGCCGAGGGACCCCACCCATGTACAAATTTGTGCACCGGACCTCCAGTTAAAAATAAAGCTGCTACTATAATATTTGAGTACAAGTTTTTGTATGGACATATGATTTCATTTCTTATGAGTAAATATTTCAGGGAATAATGTCTAGGTCATATAATAGATACATGTTTAACTTAAAAACAACAGCAAAACACTGAAACTCTTTTCCAAAGGCTTGTATACCCACACCAATGTATGGGAGTTCTAGTTACTCTGCATCCTTGCCAACACTTTGTATCGTCAGTCTTTTTTACTTCTAGTGATTTTAATAACTGTGCAGTGGCATCTCATTGTAGTTTTAATTTGCATTTTCCTGATGACTCATGATGTTGAATGTGTTTTCATGTCCTCATTTGCCATGCATATATCTTCTCTGATGAAGTGTGAGTTTGTGCTTCACCCATTAAAAAAAATTGGGCTCTCTTCTTATAATTGAACTGTAAGAATTGTATTTTTTATTTAACTTCTTTATTTTTTTTTATTGTGGAGCAAAATAACGTACTTGTCAATTTAAATAAGATTTAAGCCAAGGGTCAGCAAACATTTTCTGTAAAGGGCCAAGTAGTAGATATTTTAGGCCCTGCAGGCTACATGATGTCTGTTTCAACTACTCAAGGTTGCCCTGGCAGTGTGAAAGCTGCCATAGACAATATGCAAATGAATGAGCATGGCTGTGTTCCAATAAGACTTTATTTATAAAACAGGCAGAAGAATGGTTTGCCCATAGACTATCATTTGCCAACCCTTGGTTTAGGCTTCAGTTTCTAGCACTAGACAAGGTTGACTGAAGCTGGGCTTCTGCTGTGAAAGGCAATATTAAAATACATAGTAATTGTTCACTAATGAGAACTCTCTGGGGCCTAAGTCCAGTTCACTTCACTTAAAAGTCAGAACTGTAGAATATAGACAGAATTTCTATATCAGGCTACATGTTTTCTAAGTTATTTTCGGGCTCCAAAAGCCAAATAATTCTAAGGCTGCACTTTCAGCCTTAGAAGAAAGTATCCCCAGCACCCCAGTTGGTTTATGGTCCCCGTACTTGGGTGTGCATCAGAGTTACTGGGGAGGCTCCCCTCTACCCCGGTGTGGTCCTGGACTCTGCTCCCCGCACCAGAGTCTCTGGGGTGGACTGAGTTATATGTTTCTGGTTTAAAGCATTTTCCAGGTGTTTTAGATGAAGCCAGATGAGGGGCTGTCACTAAGCGCTGAATAGAGAGTCTCAGGGAGTTATCTTAATGAAGAGAGAAGAATAATCTCTAATTACTGCATTGAATTTATGTAAATAGATGCTTCTAAAGGGTTTGAAATATTTTAAAAGTTAATAAGTAGTTAAAATCCTCTTTCTAAGCCCTCTCTCTAAACTTGATTCTACTACTGAGCTTCATATCAAACTATTTTTTTTTTTATGTATAGATAACTTCAGAACAGCCTCTGCTGAATTTTTAAAAATACCAATTATTGGACTTTAAAGAGTCTAAAATGTGTTGTGGAAATTCAAGCCCATTAGCATTTATTCATAAGGACAAGTGGCTCAATTAAAACAGTATCTTTAATGGATTAAATATGTTTAAACAAATAGTTAACTATAATACTAGGGGATTAGTATTTTTGGAGGGCTTTATTTTTGATAGAGCTTTAGCTAATATTCTTTTGATAATTTCTGTTTTTCCCTGCTTTTCTACTTGCTTTGGAAATAGTCTCCCCCCCCCCTCCCCCCAAGTTTTATAACTTTACTCAATAACTAGAGGCCTGGTGCATGAAATTCATGCTTGGGTACGTACGGTCCCTAGGCCTGGCCTGCGATCAGGGCCATCTTCCCTGGCTGCCCCCCACCCCCACCACCCACCTCCGGTTTCCTGTTTGCCATTGGGAGATTGGAGCCTGCTGGCTGGGGGGAGGGTCCAAGAGGTTGGCTGTTCCAGCCTGCTCTCTGGCCCCACCACCTGCAACAGGTCACCTTCTGTGTGTGGGGTGACTGGCAAGGTGGGGGCCTTGGCCTGGTGCTTCCCACATCTGCCACCACCCATCCCTGGTTCCCTGTTCACAATCAGGTGAGCAGAGCCTGCCTGCCAGAGGAAGGGACCAAGAGGTTGGCCAGCAGGCCCTGATCCTGCGTTGAGCTTCTGCCCCTGGTGGTCAGTGCGTGTCATAGCCACTGGTGGTTCCACTGTTCCGTCGATTTGCATATTACCCTTTTATTATATAGCAGCGGTTCTCAACCTTTGGGTCGTGACCCCTTTGGTGGTCAAACGACCCTTTCACAGGGGTCACCTAAGACCATCCTGCAAAGCAGATATTTACATTACGATTCATAACAGTAGCAACATTACAGTTATGAAGTAGCAACGAAAATAATTTTATGGTTGGGTTACAACATGAGGAACTGTATTTAAAGGGCCAGAAGGTTGAGGACCACTGCTATATAGGATCAGCAGTTAGTTCTCATCCATGTTAACTGTTAGTAGAGTATTAAAGTGGTGGCAGATATGTAGGTGACCAACATATAGAGCTTGTTTGGTGAATCTTTATCCTCATTACGTTTTCTGGACAACTGCACCCGGATACAGTATGAGACATTCCTTATTCCTTTGGCCCAGCCAGCTTCGTTGAGCCTGGTGTTAATGTGCACATCTGGAGTTCCCCTCTCCTTCATGGCATGCTTTTTGAAACCTACTCCATGGATGTGCTTGTGAATGTTGATGGTGTACTCTCAGGTCACTACCTGGTTGATGGCAGAACAGCCTTTCTTCTTTTCACCACCATTCTTTGGTGGAGCCATTATGCTGGGCCCAAGTTGGGAAGTGGAAATAGTCTTTTAATATGTTGCATTTTAGCATTAAAATTGCAATATAGAAAATAAAATTCTGTTTGTAATATAAGTCTATCAGGTAAGCTTGGGAAATGACAAAATAATTGTTTGTCAATTGCTTTAGTCCTCAGATATAGTCTAAAGATATTAATTTAATTGTGATTTTTTGATATAAGACTCTAAGCAAGTTTTGCATAAAAAATATTACCTATTTGAAAAAAACTCTCTAAGACTTAAGATGTCATCCTGGAACATTGTTTAACAAGCTCGCCCAAGGGTTATTTAATTCTCTAGAGAATGAACTTTGGCTTGAATTACTATTTACTCTTGATTAGGGCTCAGATGTGGTCATGGTACATGGTAATGTAGAGACTTTTGTTCATTAGAGGTACAGTGGTCTCTGATTAATAGAGAACATAAACCCAGTGCTTATAGTTTTATTATCCTGTAGCTCATTATCATTTTTGTCTCAAACTCAGAAAACATATTTTGGCACACCTTTCTTGATGGACCATATTAACCTCTGTTCCTTAAATTCTCCTTGGAACGAGCTTGATCATCCTGCTGAATTGGATTCACATTAATGGGTTACATAAATTTTTGATACATGCTTTACATGTGTAGAAGTTTCATGTCTTTAATTTTTAAAAAATTGTCTTTTTTTTTCTTCAGTTATCCAAAATTAACCATGTTGTTTTTTGTATATAAATGAATTTTGGCCCTATATTTTGCAATTTTCTAATTTCAATGGTTTATTATATAAATTAAATAGTGTCTTTCACCTGTGAAGATGGTTTTTCAAACTGATCAGCAGCAAGACATTCAGTGTAATTAGAACAATAACTGTTATGTTGATACTACATGCGCCAGGTATAAGAGATACTGAGGTAAGTGAGGCACGCCACACCTTCCTGGTGGGAGAGACAGATAAGCAACGCCATGGGCTGAGTACAGAATCGGAGCTTTATACCAGGTATACAGTCCAGGTCCATCCAACTCAGCCTGGCTTTAAGTTCTCTCTTCTCTGGAGGAAGGAGCATAGAGCCATTCGCAAGCTTTACCGCATCCTTCTAGAGACCAATGGCCCACGAACAGGGCAGTAGCAGAGTAAAGTGCATGAATAAGGGCTCTGGAGCAGATGGACTGGAATGGAATTCTGACTCCTCTGTTTACCAGTGTGTAACCTTGCCATTCGGTTCAACTGTCTCAGCCTCACTTTTCTCATCTGTCATTTGGGGATAATAGTATCTGTGAAGATTAAATGGGACTTGCATTAAAGGGTGGCGTCAGCAGGTTTGGAGTGGTCCAACCCTGCACATTCCAATGAAACTGGCCCTTTATCAGCTCTTGGGAGATGGCCTCTAAACCCTTGGAATAGTATGCCTGTTAAGAGTATTGTTTGTGTGGGGCCTTAGGCCATTTCAGATAGTCTATGCCAGTGGTTCTCAATCTGTGGGTCGCGACCCCTTTGGGGGTCGAACCACCCTTTCACAGGGGCACCTAAGACCATCGGAAAACACATGTATAATTACATATTGTTTTTGTGATTAATCACTATGCTTTAATTATGTTCAATTTGTAACAATGAAAACACATCCTGCATATCAGATATTTACATTACAATTCATAACAGTAGCAAAATTACAGTTATGAAGTAGCAACGAAAATAATTTTATGGTTGGGGGTCACCACAACATGAGGAAGTGTATTAAAGGGTCGTGGCATCAGGAAGGTTGAGAACCACTGCTCTACATGTTGTCATACATACATTGTTGCTGAGATAATTAAGCATGGGCTGTACAATTTCAATGGGAGAGGGCAATTGGAGGCTCATGCCTTGTCTCTCCTGGACTCTGCCTTTTATCTTTGCTCTTTTTAATTTGTATCCTTTTGCTAGAAGGAATGGTGACTGAGCAAAACAGCTTTTCTGATTTCTGTGAGTCTGTCTAGAGAATCACTGAACCTGAGGGTAGTTGTGGGGATCCCAATACAGGGATAGAGTCTGCAATGTCAATACCTCACAAAGAGTAAATTTGGTTTCATCTTTGCCTGACTTTTGCTCCTTGGCCTGTCCATCCTTCACAAGCCTGCTATGATCATTTGGGTCCACTGACTGTTGCTTTCTCTGCTTGACCTCAGGACTGCTTGCAGGAGACTTTGTTCTGGAGAACAAAATATCTAACCTCAGATGGTTGGCTGAAAACAGCTCTCCTGAATGTCTGCTTTTTTAGGCCTAATAATCTGTGATCTATGCTGCTGTTAACTTCTTATGCACGTCTAGACGTGCCGTACCTCTCCCACTAGATTATAATTCATGTGAAGTAAATAGTGCCTCTTATTGCCTTGCCACCCACAGTGCCTGAGATGACAGCATGGATTAATGGAAAGGGCCAGGGTTTTAGAGTCAGAAAAAGCCAGGCTGGAATGCAGCTCAGCTATTTACCTGCTACATCAACTTGGGTGAGTACTAGCTCAACCTCTCTGAGCTCCAGTTTCCACATTTACACAATAAAACTCATATTACCTATTCCACAGGGTTATTGAAAGTTCGGTGCTATCCTGGCTGGCTCAGGCTTAAGACATGGCAATGCCAGCATTTAGAGTTAGGTGGCCCACTCATGGAGATTGTTTATGTGCTTTTTGTAGATAAAGTCTCTCTAGCTGGCCTGGAATGTTAGGGAGCACTTTAATGGAGGTTCAGCTCTATCCTCTGATTTGCACGGGCTCCAGGAGTTTCTTGGGAAAGAATATGAACTCTGCCCACAAGCAGGGTTCAAAAATAAACAGACATGACTGATGGACTGCAGAGCAGGACAAGCAATAAGAACAAGGTTGCAGCTCTAGCTGGTTTGGCTTAGTGGGTAGAGCGTTGAACTACAGACTAAAGTGTCCCAGATTCGATTCTGGTCAAGGGCACATGCCCAGGTTTCGGGCTTGATCCCCAGTGGGCAGTGTGCAGGAGGCAGCCAATCAATGATTCTCTCTCATCATTGATGTTTCTATCTCTCTCTCCCTCTTCCTTCCTCTCTGAAATTAATAAAAAATATATTTGAAAAAAAAAAGAGCTAGGTTGCAGGTAGGGAAAAGTGATCATTATTATTAAAATGGATTGAAATCATTTTACTACATGCCAGACTCTGTTCTAAGCAATTAACATGTATAGAGTATTTCAATCTCCCTAATCCCTATGAAGAAGGGCAGTTTTTCAATTAGGAAACTGAGACATAAAGAATGGAAGTAAATTGTACAAGGTTACACAGCCAATAAGTGGCAGAGTTGGAGTAGAGAGCCGAAAGTCTGGAGCCATGCTCTTAACCATTATACCATATGGCTCTCATTGAACTAACTCCTTGCCACGATGCCGACAACCTGGGGCAGGAGACATGGTGGTGGAAATAGAGCTCTTTATTACTGGAAACATAATAAACTCTCCAGGAGAAAGTTTTCTCAGAGAGTTGGGTGGTAAAACTGAAGTCATATAGCATGAGAGGCCCTTACCCCTGTATCAAAAGAACTGGACTTGAAGTGTAAGGGGTTTCTCTCTACTGGACACAGGGAGAGATAAATCCTAGAGAGCAGCAGCAGAGAGACTGTCCACAGGGGACCAGCACCTCTGTGGTGTGGGGTAGACTAGGTGGCCCCAAAGCAGTGGTAGCTCCTTATTACAGCTCCGTGTATAGTGGTGAGGAATTCAGGATGCCAGCAGCTGAGACCTGAAACCCAGATACTAGGATAGCTCATCCCCTTTCCTTCCTTTTAAGACTTCTGAATTGAGTTATATCAAAGGAACAGGAAAATGCATAAGCCATGAGTGTTGAGTTCAAAAATACTTATAAGCTAATCCCAACCCATGGCCAGCATCAAGAATCAAAATGTAACTGTCATCCCTAGACGTACCATTTTTGCTCCCTTCTTGTCATCCCTCCCCAAGGTCACCACTATTCTGACTTCTAAAGCCTTGGATTCATTTTGCCCAATTTTGATCTTTTTTCCCTCCCCTTTATTCTAATGCTTTTAGTGAGTTAAAATTTTTGTAAGCTGATGAAATATATATGAGAAAACAGAGAGACATAATTTTTAATGAAATTTAAGCTGAATGCTTTGGTAAAGACTAGATAAAGGCAGTTGCTAAAAAATTGTTGTCAAAGTAAGTGTAGGTAAGACAAGCATACCAGATTGGAAAAGTCCTGGCTTGTGTGGCTCAGTTGGTTGACCATCGTTCTGTGCACCAAGAGGTTGCCAGTTTGATTCCCAGTCTGGGCATATGCCCAGGTTGCATGCTCTGGTTGCGGGCTTGATCCCTAATAGAGGGCGTGCAGGAGGCAGCCAATCAATATTTAATTCTCACATTGATGTTTCTCTCTCCCTCCCTCCCCCTTCCTCTTTCTCTCAACAAAATCAATAAAAATCTTTTTAATAAAAGATTGGGGAGAAGAATAAAAATCTCAAGGGATGCTACACTCGGATTGCTTTGCAAGTATACTTAAACTTTTGTTCATCCTTTAAGAAGCCAAAAATAAAGCAAAGTAACAAACAAACAAACAAACAACCCCCCCCCGAAAAAACCCACACAAAGCAACTTAGAACATCAATGAATGATCCACATTTAAAATGACAAAATACTTAGTCCAACACCAAAATAAAATAAAATGTTAATGTTTGTATCATTTTGAATGATTAACCACTTTAATGGACTCTCCCCAGCTTTACTGAGATATAATTGAATATGACATTGTATGAATTTAAGGTGTGTGATAATTTGGATACACATATATATTGAGAAATATTTACCACAATAAGATTAGTTAACACATCCTTCCCATTAAATAAGTATCATTTTGTTTTTGCTCTTATGGTCAGGATATTTAAAATCTACTCTCATAGCAACTTTCTAGTATACAATATCATATTGTTAACTATAGTCATCTGTTGTACATTGGATACCTGGAAATAACTTCTCTTATAACTGGAAGTTCGTACCCTTTGACCAATATTTCTTCATTTTCCCCACCTCCTAGCCCCTGGCAAACACTGCTCTTCTCTCTGATTCTATGAGTTTAGCCTTTTTTGATCCCACATATTAGTGAGATCATACAGTATCTGTCTTCCCTTGTCTGACTTATTTCACTTAGCATAATGCCCTCTATGTTGTCCCAGATGGCAAGATTTTCTTTTTTTTTGGCTGAATAATATCATATATATATATATATATATATATATATATATATATATATATATATATATATATATTATTCTTTATTCCCTTATTTGTTGATAGACATATAGGTTGTTTCCATGTCTTGGCTATTGTGAATAATGTTGCAATGAACACAGAAGGTGCAGCTAACTCTTTGAGATATAGTGATTTCATTTTCTTTGGATATATACCCAGAAATGGGATTACTGGATCATATTGATTTTGATCTTTATATAAATGGAATCTTTCCTGTATTTTCACTTATGTCTTAATTTTGTGCACAAATTTATGTTTGTGCTATTTATCCATAATGTTGTGAGTAGATGCCATTCATCCACTCCCATTGTAACATAGTATTCCATTGAGTACATATACCACAATGTTTTCATCCATTTTGTTGTTGGTAAACATTAGGGCATAGTTTCCAGTTGGGTCCCTTCCCCTTTGAGGACTCATAGAAGGACACAAGAAGGGAGAGGTTTGAGAATTTTTCACTGATGTAACAGGAGGCAAATTCTTATGACAATCGCCTTAAGACTCACACCAGGGGAGTCTCAGAAATATTTCGAGAAGAGGACCACTGGAAAGCACAAATAAGGACCTGGAGTACTGAGTGTGAGTGGTTGACTATAAATTTTCCCTCATTTGTAGTCACTTGCTATCATTTGCCCTCATTTGGAGAAGGCTACTACATGTGTTTTATAAGGACTGGAAACAATATAGTCACCAGCCTGGCACCAAGTTGACACCCAATAAATGGATGCTGTGTATATTGTTATACACATGCTGAAGAGCCATCATTAACTTTATGAATCAATATTTATGTGTAAAAAATGGGATATGGTAACAAGAAGAGAAAGGTGTGTGAAAAGTTATAGAGTCTAAGTGGGTACTATTATTATCCTCACTGGAGGCCACAGAGGCCTACAGCAGACTGGGAAGGTTTTAGACACAGAATTGAGCCAAGAGGAACTCTATAGAAAGTTCCATCCAACCTCTTCATTTTTGAGATGAGCACACAGGGGCCTAGAGGATTCTGAAGCTTGTCTCTGGGAGCCTCTGAGTGACTGCTTCAGTGTAGAAAGGCAGAAGCAGGAGTCCCGGTCAAAGAAGAGAAGGAACCTCACCAAAAAATCCAGGAATGGAGGGTGGAGAATTCATTGGTTCACAAAGTCAATTTACTGAAGGTTGGGCTTCAGGATCATTTGGAACCAGGGTCTAGAATGTTCCAGGACTCTCCTCTTGTCTATCAGTTGGAGTTTTTCCTTCCAGAAGCTTTCTTCACACAGCTGGAAGTAGGGGTGCAGGTGGCTCCCGGCATCTCAACTTCACCATCAGTCCTGAAAATCAGGAAAAGGCTCTGCTTGGTCTGGTTGGGCCTTCCAATTCCCATTGTGGCTTGGGAAGTGATGATGGATTGTGCTTTTATTGGCAGCCTAATATGTTTTTTTTTGGGGGGGGACCAATTCCCCCAAAGAAAGAGAGCAGTATTTCCAAAAGAAGAAAGGGGTGAAAACATTAGGAATTCACTATTTTACCTAAGATGTTTTGGGTTGCAAGAAACAAATCCCAACTTGATCTAATTTAAACAATAAAAACAATTTGTTGACTCACACTACTTGAAAAGTTCAAGTAAGGCCTTGTTTCAGGAGCATTTTGATCAGGTTCAAGCTCCTTTTCTTCTTGATTTCCTTTTGTTGGATTTTTCCTGCTGTAGTGTTTTATTCCCAGGCTAGTTTTCAGAACAAGAAATATTATTCATGCCTTCAGTTGAAGTCCTGAGATTCATTCTGAGTGGACTGGGTTAGGTCACAAGCCCAACCTTAACCCCCCTTTTTTGTGGTCAGGTGATGGAATACACTAATCGGCCTTTCCCAGGTCACTTGGTTAACATCTGGAGCTATGGTAGAATTGGCTTTCCTAAAAGGGAAAAGCATGGATGCTAGGGTGGGAAAGCAACCAACAGGGACTCACTTTATCACTAAAAAGAAGAGAGGTTAAAGAAATTACCCCAAACCACATACCTAGTACACGTTGGTTATAAGATTTGAACTAAAATCTACCTGATCCCCAAGGTCATAACCATTAGACCAGAATTGCTCTGATTTAAAGCTGTTCTTGATATCTGTCGCTGCATTGCACACTACCCCAAACATTGTAGCTTAAAGCAATAACAAATTATTGCTCAGCAATCTGAGCTGAGTTCCTCGGCTCAGTTGTTCTGTTCTATGAGGTGTCTTCTGGGGCTGGAACATCCAAGATGGCTTTTTCACTTATATGTCTGGTGCCTCCGCTGGGATGGCTGGGAAAACTGGTACTGTTAGACATTTATCTCTCCACCTGGGCTCATCAGTAGGATATATGGATTTCTACACATGGTTGCCCAAGTCTCCAAGAACAAGTATTCCTTCCTAAAGGATAAGCCTCTACTTATCTTTTGTCAATTTTCACTGGTCAAGGCAAGTCACATGGCAAAACACAGAGTCAATGTGAGTGGAATCTACACAAGATTGTGAATATCAGGCGGCTTGGGATATTGGAGGTCACCCAATGTAAGGACCACTGTGGCATACTTTGTCTCCTTCCACCAAGGTAGAAAATATTCTGCCATAAGGCAAAGAGCAGATACCTCATTTCTAACTTTGCTATTCCTTGACTAAAATTACTTTTTCTAGTAAGTCAAATCAAGAATGCAATGTTCCATTGGAGGTCCCATCAATGGACCGTCAGAGGACCATTGGCTGCGTGGCTCTCTTACGGCAGTGACTGCTGGCAGCTCTGCAGCTAATGGCCTTTGTACTAGTAGTTTCCCTTACATCCTGACTTGCACAATATAAATTGTCCCAGATGTGCAGTTTGGAGTATGAAATTTTATTTTTATTTGGTTTTATTTTTTAAACATAGAGTGAACTTTAAAGTTGTTTGACCTGGGTTTTTCCCCCTTAGGTTTTATTTTGAAAGCTTCATATGTCTAAAACCGTGGTAGGATGCTCTACATTTTGTCATCTTTTTAGACACCAAAAGCATATGTTTTACTTCTGGCATTCTTCTGGGGAAAAAAGAGGAAAGTATTCCAGCGGGGAGGCATTTGTCACCCAGCCAGTGGTCCCCTAAAAGGCTGCCATGTGCTGTTCAACTAATGAATGTCGAACCTGTGCTTTCCCAAGGACTTGGAGAGTATGTCTGTTTTGGACCCGTTGTGGGTATTCTACATTTTCTTTGGTAAACATAGCAGCTTTAACATTGGTATCTTTTTTTCTGATAAAGCTATCTTCATCTATGTCTTTCCTTCTCCCCTTCTACTATAAAATCAGCTTGAATGTATTTAAGTTTCCAAACTGCAGGGTTAGAATTGTCAAGCCCAATATTTTTAACATCATATACTTTTTGGGATGCATTTTTATTTTCTGTCTCCTTTCATGGGACGTGGCAAAAACAGTTTTCTTAATTCAATTCCACTTTTTTCCACATGCGGATGCTGTTTAAAGCTTAGTATTTTATTATCTCCTCTTATTTCAAATATCTGAGTGTTGCTCTTTTATTTTCTAGCTTGGCATTTTTTTGGGGAACTAATTCTATTGATCTGTCCACCTTACTTTAGCTGGTTTTTCTGCTATTTCATGGCTTATAAAGAAGAAACAATTTGAGAGCATGACATTCCTGGTGACTCTTAGTGATAAATGTTTTGAAGTCAAATGTAGCTCCATTCAGTAGATGCTCAGACTATTTCCAAATGGTGAGTTAAATTTCCATCCTATTCTAGAAAATGAAAATTGGGTATCAAGTTCCCCTTTTGAGATAGTAAAGCGTGGAGAATGACATCAAAATACCTACAGCTTTTGGCATCTCTGGATTTACAGAATGTGTTTCCTGATTGTTCATTAAGGACTAAGCCTACAATAACCTCTATACTGCTACCAAACTTGGTGAGGTTGTTGGTTTCTGACTCAGTGCAATTGAGAACCACTGAAAGGGTAGAAGAACTCATGATGATGTGAAATTATTTAGGGTCCTTGCCTTATTTGAGCAAAGCAATGGAATGGTGTTTCAGCCTCATAGAAGTAAGACATGAACTCATGAACTCTCCCAAGGCAGAAAGCGATTTGAGATATCAAGTGTATTCTTATTTATTAAATGATGCTTTCCAACTAATGAGACTCTTTTCTGGATATTTAAGGCAAACCTTATACATCAGAGTTAATCAAGTCTTCATTCTGGTCTATCCTGGTTAGGACAGTGGGAGGCCCTGGCCAGGCCCATTTTTGTGAACAATTTTTCACCAGTCCTTCAATGATTTGTGTTTCTATTCTACAGTGTCAACTTGTTGCTCTTCCTTCCCATATAGATTTAGGTGGGGCCATCAGATTAACTAACTGAGTATTGGCCAATGGCATGTGGGCAGAAATGATGAAAGCCACTTTCACATCTGGCCTCCAAACTCTCTTGAGTGATGCTGTATGTGTATTCTCTCCCCAATGATGCCAGCTGATGTCACCGCCCAGATCTAGGGCATAGGTGGCGTGTGGAAGATAGCAGAGTCTCTGTCAACTGGGTCCACAGTGGCTGTGCGACCTGAGCTCTGAGTCCCCTGTCTCCCACCACATTCCATGTGCCCACCACTGGGCTGTATGTGAGAAAAATTAAATAACTTTATATTTTGTTCAGGCTTGAGAATTTTTAGTGTACTAGTTATAACAGATAGAATTAAGGAATTTCTTATCCTTCATGTGTTGCTGGCCATTCCCTCCACTTGGGCACACCCCCATGAGGAAAAGTCAGGACACTGAGAAGGCACATTCACTGAGGTCCCTCCTTGGTGTAAGCTGTTATTTCCTTTTCAAACTTGCTAAAACTTGTGAGTAGAAATGATTGATACCCAAGAGTTTCTTTTCTGCCTTTTCCTGAACAAAGGCCTGGATCTTTCCAACCTGGGCTTACAACAAAATTGCTTTCTGATGACTATTTGCTATTCTCTATGTAAGTGACAAGCCTTATTATCTGTCTAGCTCTGAACTGGGACTGAGAGAAATAGTGAAGAACATAGTTTACCTTCCCAAGGATTTTATAAATTAAATAGAGAAGCACGAGATCCATATGGAAATCAACAAGAAGATAATGTGATGCCATACGTAAACATATCCTATAGGAATTCAGCAAAGGGAGAGATGCATATGAACTGGGCTTCGTTGGAGAAGCTACTAGTAGATATAAGAATTCTTCTTGTCCTTGAGAGAGTCTGGGCCAAGTGTGATGAGTAAGAATGGGTCCTGATGCAAAGTCTCATATGCCCTGCTTAGTGCAGAAGAACCCATCTTCTTCTCTCCAAGTAGGGGAATCAGATTTGGCCAAGCAAAGATGAGGATTTGAAGTGACTGGAGAAGAAAATGACTGATACTGACACTGTACCACAGGGCTCCTGGGGGAGGAATACAGGAAGGAGAAGGAATAGCTTATGGGCTGGTTTATCTTGTTGTAGGCCTCGGGAGACACATAACTTTTCTTGAGGGCCCTTGTCCATAGCATGCACTCCATTCAACTGGCGGTGTTCTAAAGTTGGCTTGTATTGGCTTGAGAGGGTTGATTGACTAATTTTCAGAAGATTTATGAGCCAATTGTTAAGCACATCTATTATTATTATAAATTAAACTGTATATGTTTCATATGAACTTACAATGAAACAAATTAAGTTAATTAACACAAAGATAATCAATCCTCAAAACTTATCACTTCCCTGGTATTTGCTACATTTTTCTATTATCTATACTTTAGAATTTACTTACAAATATTGTAGATTCATGGTCTTATGGGGTGAGTGGTGTCCCCTCCCCATTCATATGTTGAAGATCTAATCCCCAGACTCAGAATGTGACCTTAGATGAAAATAGGGTTGCTTCAAAGACAATTAGTTAAGATGAAGCCATTAGGGGGGTCCAACATGCCTGGAGTCTTCATAAAAAAAAAGAAATTTGTACATAAACATGTACACAGGGAGAACACAGATCAGGGCAATGCTGTCTTAGTCAAGGAGCACCAAAGATGGCCAGCAAGCCACCAAACAGATTCTCCCTCACAGCATCAGAAGGAACTGACCCTACCGACACCTTGATCTGGGACTTCCAGCCTCCAGAACTGTGAGAGAATGAGTTCCTGTTGTTTAAGCACTCCCCCCCTCCCCTTTTGTGGTATTTCTTGATGGAAGCCCCCCAAAAGGAAAGCAGGTGAAAACACTATGTTGAGCAATGATGTGCTTCTCACATCCCCCTTCCCACTCCTCATTCTTTGACCGCCTGTTGAAAGCTTGAAATCAGCCACAGGGGGCTGATTTGTAAACAAACGCCACAAATCAGGGCTTAATTCACTGTTTAGGTGATTGTCTAGACAAGGGGTTGGCAAACTACAGCCTGTGGACCAAGTCTGGGCCCTGCCTGTTTCTGTAAAAGTTTTATTGGAGCACAGCTGTGCTCATTTGTTAATGGATTGTCCACGGCTGCTTTCACACTATAATGGCAGAGACTGTATGGCTCACACAGTTGACAATATTTATTATCTGGCCCTTTAGAGTGAAAGCTTGCTGACCCTTGGCCTAGACTTAAGAAAATGATGGAGACAATGTTAAAAATACAGATAAGACGTATGTGTTCATTACATTGTGATAACACCAATAATTGAAAAAAGATTCTAGTATTTGAAAACTGTTATCTGATTCTACAAAGATGTTGCTCTTATGAACAAATGAGTGAAGTTCTGACATAGATATTTGTTGGTTTGCTTTTCTCTTACTTGATTATGTAAATAAAAATAGCCAACATTCAGGTCAGAACTATACTTGTTCATTAATTGCAACCATAGATTGGCTACAGATATGAGAATTTGTCAAAAATCAATGGAAGCATCTAGGAGAATCAATAGGCGATGTGGAATTTATTTGTATGAGTTATATATAGGTAAAGTTTATGATAAGCTTATGTATGTTACATATGCACACATTTTCACCCACAGAGAGCCAGTTGTTGAACATGTACCAGCACACCACTTCTTCCAACCTCCATACAACACCCACAGCTGAGCAGATGCCAGCCCGTTCATGGGTCTGTTGCAATATGACTTTGGCCTTGGCTCAGTTTCACACTGTGTAGGTTTGGCTTGGCTAAGAGGGCACCTTTGGTGGGAGCACGTGCAGTAGAAAAGCTCCTGGTACCAAGGAACCTGTCCTGGCTAAATTCTGCTCTGGGTGAGGGAACAAGACAGGTGAAGGGGGCTATTGATAGAGGGCCCACCATCCAAGTTCAGGATCACTGGCAGCTCTAGGGCCTGTGCTCCTCTGGGGGGAATGGCTGCAATGTCTGCCCTCAGGCCAGGAAAGGCTGAAAGGGGATGAACTCAAGGTGCTATAGGAGCCTGCCCCTTTCCACACCCCCCACCCACCCGCAACCCCTGCCATGTAGTTTCCATGGAGCCCAAAGCCTTCCCTACTTAGTGCAAATACATAGTCTTGATTTTAAAGCAAGCCCTCCATGCTTATCTGTTTGTTGTTGAGAAAGCGTTACTGAAAAACTATTTCTTCATTTCTACTAGACACCCCTGAGCAGCAGGAGTCCCTAGCAAAGGAGTGACAGGGCAAAAGCGCTGGTTTAAGAAGACAGGTTTGGCAATGACAGGAAGGACGTACAGGGCAGTAAGACTCGGTTGGGCTGTCGCAATCCATGCTTTAGAAAAGGACAGATGTGGCTCTGTCCAAGACATGTGTTCTGGTGTTTGTAAGGAAAAACTTGCAAAATGTTAAGAAATGGGATCCTTGCTTGATCGTGGAGGTCTCAATGGACCTCCAGAGCCTGCAAAAGAGAAAAATAGGACAGCATTTCTGAGAAGCTTAGCCAAATGGCTGTTATGTGGCTTCCTACCATCCCTCTGTTGCTTTCTGGGTGTCTAGTAGAAATGAAAAAATAGTTTTTCAGTAACGCTTTCTCAACAACAAACAAATAAGCATGGAGGGCTTGCTTTAAAATCGAGACTATGTATTTGCACTAAGTAGGGAAGGCTTTGGGCTCCATGGAAACTACATGGCAGGGGTTGCGGGTGGGTGGGGGGTGTGTGGAAAGGGGCAGGCTCCTATAGCACCTTGAGTTCATCCCCTTTCAGCCTTTCCTGGCCTGAGGGCAGACATTGCAACCATTCCCCCTAGAGGAGCAAAGGCCCTAGAGCTGCCAGTGACTCCTGCCATCGACTCCTGCCAGCATCTTCTCAGACCACCCCCTCCCCCCAGGCTGCTATCCCTTGCCTCTTCCTTCTGGACTGTGATTTGATTTTAGGCAGGAAGGATTAAGGACTCCAGTTTGATGCTCTGGCATACAGACCCCAGACTTCACTGTGCTGCCTGCCCGCTGAGTGGGGTCCAGTACTGGTTACTGGGCTTGTGCCTTTCTCTCCATGCAGGGTGGGACAGGCCTGTCCCTGGGAGACTGATCAGCGCTACAGACCCTGGAGAACTGGGTGTGGGTTTCTTCATGCCAATCTCCCTGTAGCTTTCAGAAATGGATTCCTGCCCCTAGTTCTGAGCCCACTGGGCTTGGTTACTGGCTGACAGAGATCTAGGTAACAGCCTACTGCTGGCCTTCCCACATCTCCCAGTGTTGCTAGATTTTCCTTTTCTTCCTCTGAATTGGACTTCATGTACGCAGTAGAAAAGACGATAACTTTGAAATCCACCAGATTGGGACTCAAATATATGATTTGTCGCAAGGTAGCTGTGTGGCATTGGGAAAATTATTTAACCTCTTTGAGCTATAGTTCCTTTACCTGTGGAAAGGAGACAAGGGATAGGGTTGTTCTGCGGATTGAAAGAGAGAACATAGGTAGAGGGTCTATTATTTATTACTGTACTGTCAGATCCATTCACTCAAATATTGTTTGATTGCAGGTTCTGATTCAGTAACTTGGGGCTGGGCCTGAGATTCTGCCTGTTTAACAAATTCCCAGGTGATGCTGATGCTCCTGGGTCCCAGGCCACACGTTGGCTAGCCAGACAATGATACTGACTCCCTTCTAAACACTTGCAGCTTCCAACTCCTGCCTTGCCCAGGCCGGAGGCCGGAGACTCCTGGTCTGCCCATTCCTGGCCCTGTGTCCAGCCTGCTAGAGATATGTCCCTGACTTTCAGGACCCAGGGGACTAACAGAGAAGAGCTCTTATCTTCACAGAGGAAGAAAGGAAGCATGGCTGTTTGTGGCAGTGAATTTAAAATGAGAACAATAAACAGGACACGTGTAGTCACGGGTATTCAGCAGGAGCAGATGTGTGAGTGCTATTATATCTATTTAGGATGTATTGACATTTATGATGAATGCACCTTAGAGAGCTGGGATGTGGAAAAATTCGGAGGGAGGTGAAGGCTCTGTCCCTGAGTTGATATAAAGTATGGAAAACTGCAGAACACAGTGAGGATGGGTGTGTGTTTTTGTGAACTCACTGGTTTTCATTCCTGAAAATAAACTTTTTCTTTTTAAAAAATTTCTTTCCTCACTGAATGCTTTTGTGTAAAGTCTTTGGATGTGTGTCTCTCCATGATGCAAATGTTCAAATCCCCCTCCTTCTCAAGGCAAAGCTCAATTGCCTCTTCTTTCATGTAGGCCTTAGTTAACCTGCTGATTGAAGGGTAGTGGGTTTCTCCAAGCCATCCACCCCAAGGTGTAAGGCAGTCCTCATTATAGGAGCCATAGTGGCTGCCTATTTCACCCATCAGCTCCCTGCTGGACTCCAGTGCTGCCGGGTCCTCCTTCTGGTGGGAGGGGTTGGGACCGATGGAACATCCCTCAGTATTTGCAAATGGCTGTGACAATGATGGAGACACCACGGCAAATACCAAAACAGAACCCCCACAGCTGCTCTGGCTGGGTTGATGCATGTCTCCTTCAAGGAGGACTCATGCATGAAGAGCCTGTGTGGTTCTCTCTGTTCCCTTCCCTCAGGCTCTGGGTGGGTGAGTGGGTGGGGAATTACCATTCTTCCTTCCTCCCACACCAGGTCACACCATGCTTTAGGGCAGTGACAGAGCTTTCAATTGACCTGGTGTTGTGTGTGTGTGTGTGTGTGTGTGTGTGTGTGTGTGTGTGTGTGTGTTTAGTTCATCTTCCTTTTCTCAGGAAGCTGGCTGTGGTTCAAGGGAAATGAGAGTTGATCATTAGTTCTCTCTGTGATGCTGTTCTGCTGTGAGAGGGTCTTTACAAAGGACTCGTTGGCTTCCAAATGGGCAGTCATTTGTCCTTCCCATGAAGCTTCTCAGCCTCTCCTGCAAATAGAGCTGGTCCCTGTCCTTTGTAGGTGGTACTCAGCTTAGGCCTGGGAACTGCCTAGGAACTCCCTCTCACTCTGCACACCCTGAAGCATGTCCATCTTCTGAAATTTTTTTACTACGTACATCACTTCTGCTTCCCAGTCTAGTCTTTTGTACACATGCATTATCTCCAAGACTAGGACGGATTGTCCTTGAGGGCAGGATTCATGCCTGATCTAGCTTTAGGTTATTTGCATTGATAGTGTTCAAAAATACCTACTCAGTAGTGACTGGAAAATTGGTATGCCTTTATGCCATACCAGTCATATTAAGCCAGTCTCATTTAGATCTGGAATTGATCCTCTTGTACCATTCTTGTCTCTTTACAGCTACTGGAGACTCTTGAATCTTTTTTGCACAGTTGTGATGGGCGGTTACACCACATAGATTCTAGAAAAAATATCACCAGGCCACTCTTAAAGTAAAAAGCCAGGTATTTCAGGACCTAAAAATACAGGATTTTTCTCAAACACTAAGACTAGAAAAGCAAGCTGGAATGCCTAGCACTTGCTTTAACATTCCTTAAACATTGTAGTTGACATATCTTATTTTTCCTGTTTTGGAAACAATCCTCAGCAGAGCCTGAGAAGAGCTCCTTCTGTTCCTGACTCAGGCCACTGTGGCCATGGCCAGAGTGTTGCAAGAGCTGTCCTGCCCGAGCTGTCCTGATGATCGATAGCGGGAGGAGCTGAGGGGGACGGAAATGTAGAGTTTAGAGCAGTTAAAACAATCAATGACTTTGGCAGGAAAGAAAAGGGTGGGGAGGAAGGATAGTACAGATCATAAATGCAAGCATCTCTTTCGCTCATGGCCTCCCACTCCTTCCCCGCCCAGGGCTTCCACACAGGAGTGTCACCAAGAGCCGGTTTAGATTTGCCTTGCCTGTAAATCATGGGGCCCGGGTGCCGCAGCTGGGACTTAATGGGATTACCCTATGTTGTGACCCTGCTGAGCAGACTGACTGAGGACTGTGTCTGGATCCACTGCCGGGGACACTGAACTTGTCCTGCTCTCTTGTCAGCTGCAAAGGTTTCACATCACACGGCTCTTGTGTTGTCTTAGTGACTCCAGGAGTTCCTAGTTCAGGGCTCTTGGCTGGCCTTCTGGAGGGGAGAGCAGTGTCTCCACAGCTGTCTGCCCCTCCCCCTCCTGTCAGACTTAGCTTCCTGAGAGGAGTTGGGCAGCAGATTCAGTTGGTGGCTCTATTTGCGTATATGTGACCTTTGTGTTGCAGGGCTTCCTTTCAAGCTCTTCCCTCAGTGCATGTAGAGCCTCATTTTAAACAAATCTTTAGTCTTCTCTTTGTGGCCCAAGTGACCCTGGAGAGAGCCACCTCTCAGATCATAGCATTGAAGCTAGGGTGGACGCATGTGCTAGCCTGCCTTGTCATTTGAATTTCTGGTCTCTAAAATAGTTAATGTGTCCCCTAAACACAAAGAGAAAACATTTTTTTCCTTCTCTGAATTTGCCAGCTATACTTGGCCAAGCAGCCCATTTAATTAAGTTTAAATGCATCTCTGTCTTGCAAGGAATGGAGAAATAGAGGCAATTTGCTGGTAGTAGTGGAAGAGACCAGACACTTTCTGGGCCCTAGTGTTATCCGGGCAGTTGTAGTTCCCACTGGAGGCACATTGATTTTTATTTCCTATGCTGGGGTTTTTCCATAATGCTGTTTTAGAGTTGGGGGAGAGACAAGGTTTCCGGGTCATGTTACAATGAGATCCCTCTTGGCATATCAGCCATTTATAGGCCAATACAGACCAAGCGCCTACTATGTACACATGCTCTGTACTGATGAATGGCATGCTCCTTATGCCTGAGATGCACCGGAGCGGCGAGGAGAAAGTTATGTAAACTGTGGATTGCCCTGTAATGAGATAAGTGCAGGGGTGTGTCTATGTGTAGCATGAATGTTTCAGATCCCACAAACCCGCGGATACAGATGAGGTCAAATTCACCAACAGAACTCGAATTTCACTATTCGGTGCCCCTCCCCAAGAACGCAGAGCCCCAGCCAGTCCTGTGAGTCCTTGAGGTCTCTCTCATTTTCTTTGGCCTGGGCCCCTGTGATGTCCCTTACTTGACCTGCTTCTGGCCCTTGCCCTTCTACTGCCCACGTTCTGCTTACGGATGCGCCCCAGCCAACTGGTGCCACATCCCTCCCAGACTTTCCTGAGCCACGCCACCCCGTATTCTGAGAAGAGAGAACACTGCTGTCTATTTTGGGTCACATTTTGTCACCTGAGAACAAAGCAGCATGGCTTGTGCTTTTGTGCCTCACACCATCGTTTGAGATAACAACTGCTGTGGCTTCTGCTTGTGGCATTTCCTTTCACAGAACTTGGGTCTAAAGCCACAGGGCCAGGCTCAAGGACCAAAATCTACATCAAACACAATCCTCACCTCCCTGCTGACATTGTCCCATTGTATCAACTGCACAAGTCTCATCCTCTCCATGTGTCTAACACCTCCTTACAAAAACGGTGGTCAGCTCTCAGACATGCCCAGGCTGAATTCCTCTTAAGTATGTCCCTTCTTCCTGCTGTCACTATTTCATTTTGGGCCCTCATTAACTCCCCTGGGCAGTTGTCATAGTTTCTTAATTGGGGTCCGTGCCTCTGGTCTCTGCTCCCCTTCATCCTGTACCCAGAGTTGCTTCAGTAAATGGCCATCCTTGGATGCGGTCCCGTTGGAATCTGCCTTCTGCAGAATTCCTCTTGTTAGTTACCACAAGGTTTCAGGACATCATTAAAATTACATTGCTACTTCTTGGCCTATTAAATATTTTTACATATATTTTTACTTTACCCATTTTCAAGCAGAATTTAAAATAGTTCCCATTAATCTTCCAAATTATTCCCAACACATTTGTATCAAGGGGAAAATGGCCATTTAGAATCAACATCTTTCTTTCACCTGGATATCTATGATATTTGAAAGGATTAGAACATGTCCTGGTATATCATGTTTATGCATTGATGGGAACCGCTGGATAAATAGAATTGTGAGGTGCAAGAAGGCAGGGTATTAATTAGGCAGCATTGAATGAACTGTGATACAAGAAATCAAGAACCTGAGACTTCTTGAAGAGTTGGTTTTTAGCATTGACCACTACAAAAAACTATGACAATAAGAACATAAGCACTTCTTAGGTGTTAAATTAACAAAATTTTATCATAATGCAGTTTTTCTCTGATTGTTTTCATTTTGAAGGGAAGAATAAGCTTCTTAAAACTCTAAGTATATATTCCATCAAAGATGGGGACTCAGATATGGGGACTCAGGTGGGAGATATTGGGTCTAGAGGGAACTTTGCCTGTACAACTGGAAAGTATTTCTCCTGAGCCCAGGCATCCACAAAACAAGAGGACAGTGACGTGGTGGAGGAAACAATTGCCCTCTTAGGGACCTTGGCTGGGTCTGAAAATTAAACTGATGAAGAGAAATTAAGAGGAAAAAAGCTTACATATTTATTTATGTAATTTTATGTGATACGGAGCCTTTGTAAGGAAATAAAGACCTGAAGAAAGAGTTATATATGAGTATTGTTATGGGAGGTTGGATGGAGAATGCACAGTAATGGAGGATGTGACAGGTGAAGGGGTATGAGGTGAGTGTAGAAAACTGGGGGAGACTTAACAAGGCCTGTGTGCTTGGATTCTTCTCAGAGTCCCTCTGTCTTGGGGGTAAGGATGCTCCATTCCTCCGTGTATGGGGAGGGCACCTCTCACATGAGGGTCTAATGACCTGTTTCAGGGGAGAAGGGTAGTGGGAAGGTCACAGAGACCTTCTCGCTTCTGTAATTTTTTCAAATCCTTCAACTTTAAATATTCAATATGCCAAGGTGCCATATTTCGTGGTGGTATGTTCTGAATGGCGTCACTGAGGATATTGTTCAAAGAGAGAGAAGCCAGAATCTGCATAAAAGAGGCGACCACCTCCATCTCCTCTATCAAACAAAGACAATGTCATCATTTGATTTTTTTTTTAATCCTCACCCAAGGATATTTTTCCATTGATTTTTAGAGAAAGTGGAAGAGAGAAGGAAAGACAGAAAGAAATATCAGTGTAAGAGTAACATTGATTGGTTGCCTCCTACATGCACCCTAACCAAGGCCTGGGCTGGGGAGGAGCCTGCAACCGAGGTACATTCCCGGGACCTTTCAGTCCACAGGCCGACACTCTATCCACTGAGCCAAACTGGCTAGGGCTCATTTGATTTTACAATACTTAGTTGGAAGGTAAAGTTTGATTGTAGAAAGAGATCCAAACAGGCTGGATTAGACAAGGAAATCTCTACAAGGGAAAAGGAAATTGCCCTTATGTCTGAAGGATGGTCAGGATTTAGACAGCCCGGGGCAAGCAGGTTCCCAGTGGGAACAAGTGATGTAGGAGTAGAAAAGAGAATGATAGGTTGCTGAGACAGCGAGGTCAGGGCCTTGCTACTGAAGGAAGTATATGTTGGATGTGTTGGGAGAAGCCTAGACAGAGTATGGCTTTATTACAGAAGGCCAGGAAAGCCAGGAAAAGCAGCTTAGATTAATCTTACAGAAAACTGGAAGTCATGGAAACCATAATGAAAAAGATTTGAAGAGGAAAAGTCTGGTTTTGGGGGTGTTATAATTTGAGACATGAGGGATATGCCTAGGTGAATGTGGTCCCACTGGGAAGGACTCTGTGCAAAGGATAATTTACAGAGAAAAAGTGCTGAGACTTGGAGAACTGTTGAGGGAAGAGAAAGAAAGTCATAGAGAGGATGCCATCAGGTTTTGGGCCAATGGAGACCAGTGTGCCCAAGCTAGGATGAGGAGATGGTCTGGAGGTAGGCTCACAAGTTTGCTTTAGTTATTCGGGAAAATGATGAGAAATCCAAATGGAACTCAACCTGGGCTGCTGCCCGAACCCCAGAGGCAGAGATCTGCTCAGAGGTGATGACAGAATCTGTGATCATGGAAAAACCTCTTAAAGAAAGTGTAAAGAAAAAAGAGCAGAAGTCTGAGATGGGGCCAGGGACTGGATGCTGAAGAGGAAGCTATGAAGGAAATAAAATGTTTCCAGCCAACGACTCCTCCATCCTATAGGATGCCTTGCTACAGTATTTGACCTACCCACTTTGGTATTTAGTCTGGTTTTAATCTTGACAGAGATTAATCAGCCCCCGGTCAAGATTAATGTCCATATTATCAATTGCTTAAGCTGAGGCTTAAAAAAGGACCCCGTAATTAGCGTTGCCAGATTTGGCAAATAAAAATATAGGATACCCAGTTACATTTGAATTTCAGATAAACATGAAAATTTTTTAGTATGATATGTCCCAGATACTGCATGGTGTACACTTGGATGAAAATTGTTATTGTTTATCTGAAATTCAAATGTAACGAAGTATTCTGTATTTTATCTGGCAGTTCTCCTACTCTCTAATGAATCTTCTGTCTTCATCACTATGGGGGCCATGGTCATTCCCTTTCTTAGCTGAGAAGCCCCTTTCCCAAGACACCAACTTACTCTATTTTTTCCTTCCCTCCCAATGGAATTCAGAATCAACAAACAATTGTTGCATTCCCACCCTGTTCCTGACAGGACACAAGGCATTTCACACATACAATATCATTGGTTTGCAACTTGTTCAGGGTATAAAGCACTTGAAAATTACGTGGTTTTGGCAGAATATCCTTCACTTGAAATAATTTCACCAGCCACCTAGACAATATAGTGGTATTTGCAGGTGTGCAATAAAACATTGTCATAGAAAAATATACACAGTGGTACCATTATGTGTAAAACCATTATGTGTTTAAGTCTTTCCACTGGCAATTGTGAGGGACAATTTATTGAGATATTTATTTTTATTCTCTCTAATATATTTTCACTTTCTGTATCTTGAAAAACCAAACTTCTGTGAAATGAGTCCAAAGCACTATTTGCTGTTATCCAAGAGATAGTCCCACCTAGTGCCTTGTTTTAAAGACCCTTTGAGTAGGATTAAACTGGGTGCTCAGAAGAGGAGGAGGAAGGGGATGAAGAAAATGCATGTAATGGAGGAACTGAATTGGCTTGGTGGGTAGGGAGTGGGATTTCCATAAAACTAAGAGAAGGGGCTGACTTTGGGGTTTGCAAACACGAAAGGTCCTAGGCGCTTCTCATGCCAAGTGCCTCTTAAGGATTGTGGCCAACTGCCTGTGGAGCAACGTCGAGGGTTACATGGGTAGGTCTGTGGACACAATGACTACAGGGGCCATGTCTGAATCCTTTTAGGGTAGAATGTCTAGCTAGACTTTGCCAGGTAACCAGTGACAAAGACTCTTTTCTCGACTAAACATTAGTCAGGTTCCTCTAAGCCAACTAGGCTTTGATCTTGGGCTTCAGTGTCTGTCCTTGTTGGGCTTGCATGGGCCAGTTTTAACAGGAATCCTGTTAAGTCAGTTTAAAGAGACTGCCGCCATCAATATCTAGTCATCCTTGATATCTGATCAAATTCCTCATTCCTACCCTTGGTATCTGATCATCCTGGCCTGTCTTCAGCAAGAATCCTGTCAAGTCAGTTTAGCCAGAATCCTGCCTTACTCCTCATGCCTCCTCTGAGGAATTTTCCATCCACTGACCCCGGCTCCTGCTCCTTGGCTATTCATCCTATATTCGGAACTGAGCTCAATCTCTTTCTCTCTTACTGCAAAGCTCCACTGCAGAAATCTCTTGAATCAAGTCTTCCTTGTCGTCTCTAACAAATGTCAGAATGATTTTTCTTTAACACCAGTACTCAACAGCAGTGGGAAAGGAAGGAGTGTTGGCCATGATGGCGGCCCCTGTAGCTCAGCCTCCTGGCACCTTCCTTTCCCCTTCTCCCTCCTCCATGTCCTGGGACCAGGCAGCACTCATGTTGCCACATGGGTGGGAAAGAAGACCCAATAGTGATGGAGACTGCGTTTTCCACCAGCCAGGCAGATGGGGATTGGGAATAGAGTAAATTTGATTCAGAAAAAATTTTTAAAAAATTTGTGTTATTCCTGCTTCTTAGTATTGCAGATTAACATTTCTTCACAGTTTTTGTTTGTTCATTTTTTTTTTTTTTTAGTCAAAAGACTCACAAAAAACTACAAGTTTAAGGAAAATCTGGAGAAAAACCTAAAGTTGAGGAAATTCTATTCATGAACTTAATCCAGTCCTTTCCCACCACAGCCCCAGGGTATGAAAATGTCACCATTTAAAAATTTTTATTAGCAGTTGAACACCTCCGTCAGTTCAGTGTCATAGGAATGCAGTTAAAAAAAAAACTGTTATCTTGCCATGAAAGGCTGTGCGCAGGGTGCTGACATTTAAAAACCCAATGTCCAGCATAACACAATGATATTATTTATAGACCAACAAAGGTCCCGGACAAATGTGATGCATAAGGAGAAATAAAAAGAAGGAAGGGGCAAGTCATAGAAATCTGAAGTTGAATTGAGAAGGAAACACCCCCACCTCCTCCAGTAAAATCTGAGACACATTGAGCTTTTGTAGGGTTCCTGTGATTAGCAGGAAGTTGAGATGACTCACTGTGTCCTGTCACCCTTGCCCCATGCTCTCATATAGCCCCTCCAAGGGTTTTCAAGTCCTGATTTGTGTAGAAAAATTACACAACTTGTCAAAGAATGACTGTGTTCTGTTTTTCATATCCGTATTTTTAAAAAGCACAAAATGGTTGTACTTCTCAGTGTGTAAAGCTGGCTGTCTCCCCAGAATGGCTCCTGCCTGGAGGGTGGTACCATGTGTGGGGAGGGCACTGGGGAGAGTTCAAGGGCCTTCTTATGTCTCCCTGGGGAGACCTGGACAGAGAGGGGGACCTTGGCCTCCAACTCTTGCCATGCATGTTATTGAACAGAACTATCCTCAGCTAAATAGTCAAGAGTTTTAACTTTGTTTGGCTTTTCTACCTATCAGTCTTGTTAGGTCTTGAGGCCAGAGGGAGAGAGACAAGAGATGAGAAGAGAGAGAGAGAGAGAGAGAGAGAGAGAGAGAGAGAGAGAGAGAGGATCTCCCAACATAAGAGGGATAAGATCAGCAAGAGAAATTCTTTTTTGTTTTCCTTTTTGAATTTCTCCTAATTGCCACTTACTAGGATTATTTCTTTCTTGGATATCCCTCCACTTCACTCTCACCACAAACTATTATGATTTAAAACTTAAAGTGAGATATCCTGGCTCATCTATTTCCTTTTAATAAGATGGCCTCTGGTGATCAATAGAGGAAATGTGGGAATGTGAACAAATGTGTGGTCCCATTTGAAAGTATTGAATTAAGCAATATGTGTTCAAGGTAGGAAGACAAGATCATTTAGAAATGACTTTTTTTTTTTTTAAGTCTTTGGTCATTATCACTTGCATTTAGAAAACCAATTTAAAAAAAAAAATCAATGTAAAGTGGATTTTCCTCCCTAAATCTTTATCACTCCTTAGGTGACAGGATGCTATAGAGATTAAACTTGGAATTGGCTTTTAAAAGGAAGAAAAAAGGAAAGTAATCTGTTGCCTAAATTTATGGAAACAATCACAAAAAAACCCATTATTCTCCTGGCCTGCCACATAGGTTTAAGCAGTTTCTAATTTCTGCCCACCCTGACATTTGTTTATTAGTTAGAAACTTTCAATGATTATAAGTTCTGGTGAAATACCACAGGTGAATAAAGACTTTCGCTTAAGTTTAAGGGGTTTTCCTGGGAGATGATATATTTTGTGAGCCTACCCTTAACTACTTAGCCTATAGATCTGGCTTCTTTTGAAAACAAACTCAAAGTCTGGAACTTTCCATGCTAAGACTCCACATCAGTTTCAAGAAAGCCTAGAAGATTTAGCTGAGTGAAAGCAATACCGAGAATGAATGGTTACTGCTGTTTTTCTCACTGGGAAAGCCGAGTACGGCAAGGATAAAGTGAACTTTTTATGTAGTGGTAATGTTTCTTCATTTATCAGCCTTTTCATCAGAATGATTGTGGCCAAAGGAGGGGGAGAGAAAAAACTGTAGAAAACATTGGCAGCGTCATAACTGACGTCCAGTCATCTCAGGAGTCTTTACGTAATTTCCCACAGTCATGTCAGAGGGCATGGGAATATACGTCCACCTAACTTTTCTCTTTGGATTGTGCAAGGAAACAAATCATCTGTAGCAATTTCCAAAGAGTTTGAATTACTATCCCGGAGTATGGTCCCTGAGTATACTGTCCCCATCCTGTAGGACACAGGCTCAAAGAAAGTGCCTTAGAACTCTCAGACAGCTGGGCTGATGCAGAAGGGGCACCGCAAGCCTCAGGGATGAAGGCTCAGAAGGTGAGCCTGTGATTACTTCCTTCAAACATCCACCTGTGCCCACGTGTGCTAGGCCTTGCTTCACAGAAGTCCAACACCCTCTCTTTTCCTTTGGTTTTCTAATTTAAGTGTGGTAAGCAGCAGGCAGCCAAGTGAAAGAAAGACCTAGGGATTTCAGAGTGACGGTAGAAGGCTGGTGGTGAAAAGGAAGAGCTTCTCCCTTCATTCGGTTTCCTAGGTGGTTTTAACTGGGAGAGTCCCCGGAGTTTTACATCAGCCCTTGGTTCAATCCTAAAAGAAGTTGCATCAGGCACGGCAACTTTTGCCTGCTTTGTTGGTATTCTCTCTGGTGAATGAAGTATTAATAAATGGCTCCCCGAGGAAGTTTGTGCAACCCATACTAGAAAACAAATTGAAATGTATAATTATGGGGATGGCGTAGATGTGATACCATGTTTACTGGTAAATATCTACTCTTCTTTCCACAATTTCAAAAGAAAATCAAGAAAACTGTGTAACTGACATAATTTTTTTATTTTCTTTCACCCATGAACTCTTTGCTTTAAAACAGCAAATAAAACCATATTATTATTATTATTATTATTGCTGTTTTAAAGGTGGATACTTTAGTGAGGAGATTATATCTCTCCAAGGAAACATGAAGAAATTAAGGTGATAGTCAGTTGTTTGCACTGAGTAGGGAAAATTCTTATTCTGACGACTTCCTCTGCTCTTGGCCACCCACCGCGGGCCTGTCACCTGTGAGCTGGGAATCAAGAGATGCTGGCCTTTCATGGGCACTTCTACTCTGGAACAGATACAGGCAGGAGCATTGGTCTAGTCTCGTTAGGGATGGTAGCCTTTATCTAGTTTACTTTTACTTGATTAAATGTGTGGGAGAGACAAGAAACTTGAAAGTTAAGAAACATCTAACTGTAACAAATTTTCTCTTTGCCTTTGTATTTTTCTCTCAAACACATACAATCCCTAAAAAATTTCGCTTAAAGAAAATTTCCTCTGTACATAGCTTGCAGAAGAGAAAAACACACACACCAAGATCTGTGTATTTTATTGATTTGTACCTGATCTTGTTCCAAAATTGTTGTTAAAGGCATGCAGGATTAACTATGCCACTGAGTGCTGTGTTACTCCAAGTCCTTCTTATTGTAGTTCCATTGATGACCTTGGCATAGCCAAAGATTAATGAAGATGGATCCAAGTCTTCACTACTCAGCAAAGAGCCTCCAAGTAAAGGATAGTGGACTGAAGAGCTATCTTCAGAGCCATAGGCTGTTCTTTTCAAATAAGAGATGTGAAATGAGTCAATTGTGTGCTAGATACAGTAGGACATGAGGATCTCCAAGGGTGCTGGACTTCCTTACATGTTGTTTATGCATGAACCTTGGGGAGCTAGAGGTGACAAGAAGAAAGGAAGGGTGGGAAGCCAATAGCATGGCCAGCACATTGAATCTGGCCAAACTCCAAGTTATTACTGGACCTTGGTCATGGTATAAAGGGTTGGGCAATTCCAGGGCTGCATCCACTCATCAGGAGCTCTGCTGGGTGGTGCTTTGAGGATGACCCTAATCCCAAATCATACCAAGGTATTCTAGTCTTGATGTCTGGTTTTCTAGCTATCCAAAAAGATGGCTGCAATCCATGACTGCAAAGGCTATGTGAATATCGGCGAAGCTTAAGGCTTGATAGTACTTTCTCCTCCTACATTGTGACTCAACCTTTCTTTATCCAAATACTTATTTCACTTTCCTTCATAATTTATCCAATTCCTCTCACAAAAATTGCCTTGGGTTGAAATAGAATAGTATTTTAGAATTTTCCTGCCTTATATTTCTCTAACCATTTGTCCCCAAAAGATGTTTTTTTTTCTTTTAAGAGTACAGAGTGAAAAAGCAGTAACTGATCAAGAGGAAATGTCATTGAAACACTAAGATCCCCAACAATTTGGGTTTTTTTCTTGCTAACATCTCTATGAAGAATTTCCTCACAGAGTTACAGTAACATACATCATCAAGTATACAAGTGTCCTCAGCAGTTTCTGTTATTGGACAGCCTTGGTGATCATTTTGTTTCTTTCTGTAGAACACTTGACTCATTTAACAATCTCATTCCTGTGTCCTGTGTGCTAGAAAATCCAGCCACCTGTTAGTAGCAGCTTGGGTGATAGGCCAGCTCCTTGCTGGCCACACTTATTTACAGCAAAGGGGACAACATTGAACTAACATGAACAATGCCCAAGGAAGTCTCCCAGGAAGGAGCCAGTCAACAGATGGAAAAACGGTCTCTGGGTCCCATTTTCCACAGCGGCCTCCAAATAGCCGGAGGAGCTGTGCCCAGGGCATCACACACATGTGCACATATATCACCTTGTTTACCTTTGCCCTTGCTTACCCAGTGGTGATTTTTGACTATGAACTCCCCCCCCCCCTCCACCCATATTTGCAGAAAGAAGCTTAGTTTTGAGAAAACCAGGAAAAGCCCCATTACATTGGGCTTCAATTAGCCTCTTGCTTTTTCTTTATTTTCTCTGTTCTTGCCCACAAGCCACACAGCTCAGGTCTGAATTCAGGCTGGTGAATGTATTTTGCAGGAATTTCTATATATTTAAGGTACAGCTCTTCTTTCATTGTTAGTCACCTTTTTTTCATTCTTATTCACATTTTCTTTCATCTGCTTTTGTCTGCATAGGGCTGTAGATAACAAGGTGGACTCAAGTACAAAGTTTCATATTCTCCTTCTTTTCTTTTTTATTTCCCCCCAATCTTTATTGTTGAAAGTATTACATATGTCCCACCTTTTCCCCCATTGACCCCTTCTAGCCTGCTCCTGCCCCAGGCCTTCATCATGCTATTGTCTGTGTCCAAGGGTTATGCATATCCTACATAATAAAAGCCTAATATGCTAAGTGTCTGATCATTTGTTCGACTGTTTGACCAGTCGCTATGATGCGCACTGACCACCAGGGGGCAAACACTCTGACTGGTAGGTTAGCTTGCTGCTGGAGTCTGGCCGATTGGGACTGGGTAAGACGGGCTGGGCACATCCTGAAGCCCTCCTGATTGTGCGCCAGTGGGGTCCCTTGGCCTGGCTTGCACCCTCTCACAATCCAGGGCTCCTCGGGAGATGTCTGAGAGCCGGTTTTTGGCCCAATCCTCACAGGCCAGGCTGAGGGACCCCATTGGTGCACGAATCCATGCATTTGGCCTCTAGTATGCATATAAGTTCTTTGGTTGATCTCTTGCCATTCCCTTCTCTTCTTAGACTTGTGAAAGTGTGGACTAATTACTACTGAGAGAGTGATGAGTAAAAGTCTCCCACATCTTTCTTCCTGGAGAGGTATCTTTAGATTATTTTTGGAGACAGAGAATACAGGTTGTGCTTTAAATAGTGATATTTACACACATGTAACAAAGAACATATTTTGCTGACTATTTTTCACTCTATGAACAGGTGGTCTTGTTGTGCGAGCATTTCAAATCTTTAAATGTTGATTACTCATGAAAATGTCTTTATTGTAAGCAGAGTGACAGCACTCATAAAGATGGGATGGCATGAGATAACTGAGATGTTTTGGGATGAAAGTAGTTGGTGTGCCTGGAGCTTGGGGGAGGAGAGAGAAGGCTCACAAATGGTTTTGATGTGAAGAGCTAAGGCCATGCAAAGCAGTTTGGGCTTTCTCTTAAAGGCTAAAGGGGAACTCCTGAAAGATTTTAAGCAGGGACTAGATTCACATTTAAGAAAGACAATTACACCATAGATACAGACAATAGTGTGGTGAAGGCCTGGGGGTGAGGGTGGGGTGTCCAGTGGAGGGGGTCAATGGGGAAAAAGGGACACATCTGTAATACTTTCAACAATAAAAATAAATTAAAAAAAAGAAAGATAGTATAGCAGCAGTGTGAAGAATGGCTGCAAGGGGCACAGGTGGTGGGCAAGAAGTCTAATTAGGAGGCTGTTGAAGTCATCCACAGGAAGAATGGTAAGGTTCTGAATGAAATATGTAGTAGAGTATATATAGAATGGGGTGGTACTGGCTTCTATCTTGCCTTAATAATAGCCATTCTACCCTTTCACTTTATGGCTAATGAGATATAAGCCAAATAAAGTACCTTAATTGCCTCTTCCCTCTTTTTCATTATTTAGGCCTGGAACTTGGAAACAGCCATAATGTATCCATGATGTGTTCTTAAGGATGGGAACCTGTGAAAAGTGTGAGCAAAAGAACAGGAGTCTAGGGGACTGATAACATAGTGGACCCAATGGACCAGCCTTAATTGGTATAGTTCTGAACCTCATGCTATATGAGGGGGGAAAAATCTTTCCTTGCTTTAGCCACTGTGATTTCCACCCATTTCCACCCAACAGCCCAAAACAATTCCTGAGACTAATGTTGACCAACTGGGTATAGGGGGTGAGCGGGAGGATTTGAGGAAGGGCTCTGATTTATTGCTTGACTGATGGGAGAGATAATGGGCTATTGCAAAGGCAAAGAATGGAAGGGGAATTTAGGAACCAGTGTGCAATTCATTTTGTGCATATTGAGTTTGAGGAATCTCGACAATCAGGAAATAATGGGATATGGATAGAGATATACATCTGGAAATCACCCGTCAGGAAACAGTTGAAGTCATGGAGTGTTTTTGGTTACTCAGTGAGAGCATCAGAAGAAAGGATCAAGGACAGAACCCAAAGAGCCTGGCCCATGAGATTGACGTGCTCATGAGCAGGGCAGGGAAAGAGCATCTAGAAAGTTAGGGAGAAGAGCAGGAGAGAGTGGTATGAAATCAAGAACATTCAGAGGATAGAGTGGTTCCTAATGCCCAGTGAGGAAGTCCTTAGAAAACAGAAGAGGAGATTCAAAAGACAAAAGATCAGAAGATTACTTCCTTCTAGAAAAAGGCTATTCTCAGAATAATCTTCCCATAAAAGGTGGCTACAGGTACAATTTGTGTCCTGATACCACTGTGCCTTTGATTCCTTTGGAGTCTTGCGATACTCTATGATTCATTTCATTTTTTAGAAAACTATTCCCTCTTCCACCAGTTGATCACTCTCCCCAAATGTGTCAAACAATATATTTTATTTAAGACCAAAGTGACCCCAACTTATTAAATATTCATTTTAAGTTATTTCATTATAAAGAATTTTGGGGATCCCCTGTAGCCCATGGAGGTGCAACAACTGAGATTGGATTCTGTACTCTGTTAATTAAGCACATTAGAGAGTCTCTATGAAGGGCTCTGCTATAAGAGGAAAAGTGGTTTTTAAAGAAGGGTAATAAAGAAAAGCAAGGCAGAGGACTAGAATGCTTTGGTTTGCCTGTGTGCTTATGGCAGTGGCACCAACAGAATACTTACTGTCCACCGGCAGGATCCAGGCTCTCACGGACTCTGTCTTCTACTGGATGCTGAGCTGAGCTATTATGGGCTAGATCTGTCTTTTGTCTCTGAAGTCAATTAGTGTGGATATTTAGGGTTGTTTTCTTAAACTTTGAATTTATTTTCTTAAACTAAGAAGTGAGGAGTATGTCTTCTGGGGAATATCCTCAGATTGCATCAGCCAGGAGCTCTGAGGAGTAGCTCTCTCCTTGGTCCCTGTCTCTCAAGGATTCTCTGAGACCTGTCCTAGCTCTGGGCAGCTTCCTGCTGAGAATGATTAAAATAATTGTTTTCACATTTAAAGGGCAGTTGAGTGGGAAGCTGTGAGGTGAACTCATGGCTTTTAGCTCTCTAATAGTCAGTGTCCTCTCTGGGGAATAAGTAATTGTCCTCATCTGTAATATTTTAATTGGGAGGAAATCTTCCCTGATATCCTGAGAAGGACCTCAGACACCACTTTGATAAGGAGTGCTCTGTCATGTAGGAGTCAGGGCTGTTCCTTGGTCCATTAGTCAGCTCCGGGAGAATCTGCAGTAACAGGGTGTTGCAGACCACTCTGAACATTTACTGGAACTCTCAGTGTAAAATTTCTCTTTGAAATGTCACACAGTGACACTTAAAGATATGATACCTGCTCATAAGTTGCTTAAATTCTTGGGGAAGACATTGTAATTTGAACTCATCACTTTTGACTGAATAACTATGAGGATATGCATATAGAACACATAACCTATCACACATATAGAGATGCCATAAAACTTTGCTTATCTGGTGGTCACTTCCTCATCTTCAGCCAGCTATCAAAAAAAAAAAAATAAGCTGAGATCTCTGAGAAGGCACATTCATGTTAAAAAAAAAAAAAAAAAAAAAAAGGTATGTTTCTACCATGCACTTTACTTGTATTGGTCCAAATTCATTTCCCTTTATTTTGGATATATTCTAGATAGCTTTTCCAGAATATGCCAGATGAGAGTTAAGATGGGCTGTCACAGGCAATGACTATAGATCACCTATAAGGAGAAGTGATTTCCTAGATCTTGGTATTAAAGTAGTGGCTCTCAAACTTGTCTGACACACATTAGCATCACCTGGGCATCTTTTAATAATTTCTAAACCCAGGCCACAGCCAAGATGGATTAAATCACAATCTTCAGAGATGAGACACAAGTATCAGAAGTTTGGGGAGTTACTTGGGTGATTTTAATGTGCTGACAAGATTGGGAGTCACTACATTGAAGATTAAGAAAGAACAACTGATATTTAATTGCATGGTATTCTGAGATCATTTTGTGTAGAGATAATTGCCTTTTACATTTCTATACATAGCCTGTGTCTTCCTTGGGATGCATGAAGGTGAGACAATATCCTGAACAGGTAGTAGGAATATGCTTTCCTTTCTTAGTCATTGGTGATCCTGGGAGGCATCACTGTATTACCAATACCACATACATGAAAGATCCCTTTTCTGTTTTGAAGGATCCCCTGAAAATGGAAAAGATAGAAACCAGTGGGACGTGCTATAGTCTTCTCCATTTGGGTGATAGTCTTCAGGGAGGTGTTTTTTTTTTTTTTTTTTTTTTGGTGTGTGTGTGTGTGTGTGTGTGTGTGTGTGTGTTTATTTTTTTTTTTTTCCTGTCAATGACTGGCAGGAAAACAGACACCACCACTAGTCAGAGGGTACCTCACATGGACCTCTCACTCCCCATCCTATTGATATCGCTTTTCACTTTTCTCAACTTCACTCTTTTATTTCTCCCTGTTTTAGTATCTAGAGAAGCTCTGGCTGTCATTCCTCACTCCCTGGGACTTGGAATTCCTCTCTAAAGACATAAGGAGGCATCTGTCTCTTAATTCATTCTGAAGTCCTACAAATTTTTATAGCCTCAGACATTTGTTTAGTGTCCATCATTTTTCTCTTCCTTCAGGCTTCTGCTGTCACAGAGGATGGGATGAGCTCTGCTCCCAAGCATGGGGGCAAAAGCGGGGAGAGGGGTGGGGGAAACAGTGAGGGCCCAGGATTTATCTTCTGGTTGTGGGGCTGTGTGGGGAGGATGGAGGAGGCAAATGGGTAGGGAGAAGTCTCAGTTTACCCTGCTGCAAATACATTGTTCAACAAAAAATATTTACTAGAAAAATGTCTATATTATAATGTGAATTTCTAAGGCAGCAAACTGTGAACTTTTATGATCAATATATTACATTTTTATTAAGACAAAAATCCCTAAAAATTATTTGGATAAAAGCCCAGAAAGAGATACACAAATATGTTAGTGGTGCTTGCTTTTTGGATAGTATGACCATGGGTGATTAGAAATTTTTTTCAACTTTTCACAAGAAACATATTTTTTTCTAATTAAAAAAGAAAAACTATTCTTTTATAACAGGATGTACAAAATGATGTACCCAAGTAAACACAAATGTTTCAGATTTTGTTCATTCCTCTCTGTTTAAGAAGGCAGGAAGAGGGCAATCTACTTTAGTAAGATCTATCAGTGGGAGTAGTTAAGATGTAAATTTTTCATCCCCGCCCCCCCCACCCTCGCCAAGAAGGCCCAGGCTTGTTGCTTGGCCTATGGAATGAGTGCTTTCTCATTGTTTACTTTCACTAATTAAAATCTCTGTCATGCAGCAGAGTGGTTGGCACATAACAAGTAAGTGCTCAATAAATATTGGTCTATTGAATGAAGTAAATAAAATGTTGATTCTGGGAGGGGTAATAAGAGAGCAACCAAAGGACTTGTATGCATGCATATAAGCTTAACCAAAGGATACAGACAGTAGGGGTTCGGAGAGAGGCCTGGGAGAGGTCAATGAGGGAAAAAGGAGACCTATAAAATACTTTTAACAATAAAAATTTAAATTATTTAAGTTAAAACAACAACAAACAAAAACCTGGTACATGAGGAAAAAAACACTAAAAATAAATAAATAAAATGTTGATTCTTAGAGGTAGAGCTTTGGTTAACTAGAAAAATCTGCTTATTACCGTAAGTAATTATGACAAATAATATGATTTCTGTAAAAAAAAAAAAAAAAAGTGGACGGGACGGGGTGGGGGAGGGGGGCACAGACCAAGTCTATAGTCAAAGGACAGTAGGTGTGAGCCATATGTTGAATTCATACCAAGCAAATGAAGGGAAGCTTCATGGACTGGGTAAGACTTAAGCATGATTTTAAAGAAATCAATAGAAATTTTATAGAAAGAAAGGGATGTCCCAGTCACGTGATTTAGCTGTGCCCAGCTCTGATGACTAAAGGAAAGTGGGCATAGAGGGTGGTCACCAGGTTGCTGACTGGAGCAGATGGTGTGGGCAGGAGGAATCCTGGCAGGATCAGTGTTAGACAGGTCGGGCTTCGCTGGTGAGAAACCCGTAAACAAGGATATTAGATTTCCTTCTGTTTGTAAACACAGAGCTTTTGCAAGGTTTTGTGGGAAGTGTTCCTAAAGAGCTACCCTGCTCTCCCGTAGCTCATTCTCTGGCAAATAAGCAGAAGCTTTTTCCGGAGAGCTCTGCAGAAGGCCCTGGGCCAGCCTCCTCATCCTTCCCTCCTTCGCCCAGTGTTTCGGGCAGCCTTCCAGAAGGGAATGGAACAGAACAAGCATGGATAAGAAAACCGCCCCCCTCTAAGCATGCTGTGTGGCCTTGCGCAACTAGCAGGAGGCAGTATTTGATCCCCTCCCTGATTTGTTGAAGGGTTTTTCCTCCTTCTTATCTCTCAAACCCCCTCACTGCCCATGGAAATGACCTTTTTTCTGTTCCAGATCCCCATCTCATTTCTCTGCACCATCCTGTTTCTCTCGTCTGCCTCACTGCTTTCGCAGCACACTGCTCTTATAGTATCCCCATAGCTTCCCCTATGGCCCTTCCCAAGAGCTGCCAAGTCTGTCTACACCCTGACTTCTTTCCTGAACTCAGACTTTTATTCCCAGGCACCTGCTGGACACATCATTACCAGGTGTCTTTCAGGCAACTCCAACACAACATCGAAAACTGAACTCATTTTCTTATGCCTCAGAACTGCTCTTCTCTCGCTCCCAGTACCAGTACACCCCCACCATTCAAACAGAGCACACCTACTTGCCTGGACTTCCTCTCACTCATTTCCCATGCAGTCAATAACCATGTCTTGATCATTCTACCTATGAAATGTCTGCTAAATCTCTTTACTTTTCTTTATCATAATTGTGCTAATTTTGTCCCTTAAGCTCTTTCTTTTGGACCAGTTTAACTCTCTCCAATCCATCTTCCTCATTTGTGGTCAGAGTGATCATTCTGAAGTAAATAGAATCATGTCAGGTTTCCTTGCCTAAGGATCAAGCACAAGGTCCTGAGTGGGGCTTACATAGGCTTCTCGATCTGGCCCAGATAGCTTCCCAGCCTCACCTTACATCACCTGTGCACCTCCCTCCCCCTTTACATAGGTCTCCATCCACACAGAAACATTTTCATGACACAAGCACAACCTGATTTCATTCTCTACTTTTATAGCTGCTATTTTTTCTGATATGGCCTTCCCTCTTGCCCCACCCACAAACCCCTTATGCAGAATAACATTATGTACAAGGCTGTTCCCTGCCCAACTCACTCTTCCTAGCTCAAGGTACCTTCTCAATAAAGCCTGTCTGTTCCATTTCCCACATTTCAATGAGAGTTTGTGTAAAATAATTTATGTGTTATCTTTTTTATACAATATCAATTCTGTAGAAGGTGGTATCTGAATTTTATTTGTCTTCATAGTCCCTGATCCTAGACAGAGTCTGGAACAAGGTAAATCCTCAATCAATATTTGTTGAATAAGGTAATACATACATTCTTCACTCTTTTCACATGTAAAACGTTTTCCCCCCAGAAATCTTTAATTTTCTTGATAACTTCATCCCTGAAGGTTAAACAATTATGGGGGAATTCTTACCCTCCTTTCTTCCATTTGTATAGAGAGGTGAGAACTTCCTTGTCTCAGGAGGTAAAGATATAGGGAGGGACGATTCTGTGACTACATGTAACACATGTGGTGGTCTGGTTGAGTGGACCACAGGGCTCAGGCCTTCTGCAAGCTCCGGTGGGCTCGGCTGTCCTCAGGAAACCCATGCTCCTCCAAGGTTCTTTAATAAGTGGTTATTCCCGCAGAGACGCCTGCCCTTGTGCAGGCCTGTCTGTGACTGGGTGTGTGGATTTAATTGTGGCTTTTTGCGGTGGGGAAGTGTGTGTGTGGGGGTGTTTCAGGGCAGATATGAGAAAACCCATATGTTTCCTGGTCTAAGCTTTAGATTCCAATCGGCTTTATCAGATACACAAAGCAGATACTTTCATCTCCATCTGCCTGACTCCTATAGCTGTCTCTTGATTGGTCTCAATTTGAAGCTGGTGGGGTGGGAACTGGGAGAAAATTGGGACAAGAATATTGTTTAGTTGCCCCTTCCAAATCCCTATAATTCTTCTACTATTCTACAATGGCTATATCAGGAGTCACTCAAATCCCAGCCATCTGGAGGAATCTTGAGCTAGTATGATTTTGGAGAGAGGTTCTGCTTTATGGCAAAGGGGTGACTACGATAGAGCCCTGCGTGTGGGAAATGCCTTGTGCTATTTAAATGAATGAATAAACGGGTTTGTAGGCAGCAAGTTGTAATTTAAACTGGAGTAACCTGAGGCAAGAGAAGAAATGGATTTTCCATTTTCATCTATCAAATGGGCAAGGACCAGAAAGTTTAATAATCCACTGTATTGGAGAGGGTGAGAGAAAATAAACAACCTTATACATTGCTGATAGGCATGTACTTTGTTAAAAATAATCTATGTAGGGCAATTTGGGAATATCTATTAAAAATACATATGCACATGGCTTTTGACCTTGCAATTCTATCTCTGGGGATGTGTCTTATGGATATACTAACATGTAAAATGCCATTATGTACAAGGGTATTCATTGTCACAGCACTTACAATAACACACATTTAGAAATATTCTAATGTCCAGCAGGTAGGGAATCTGTTAAATAAATGATGGTACAGTAGATTATTTTTAGCTGGAAAGAAAAACGAGGACACTCCTTATATACCAATACAGAATGACTTCCAAGGTGGTTTATAATATTGATAAATAAAAACGAAGTGCACATATACCTAATATTGAAAAAAAGAGCACAAGAAAATGTACTTGTTTGTAATGTTTTTATCTGAAAATATATATACAATAGAAGTTGATATCATTGTTTGCCTCTGGGAAGGGAAACCAGATGGCAAGGGGAACAAGGTTAGGAGGCAGACTTTGCTTTATATCATTTGTACCTTTTGAATTTTAAACAATGTGAACACTTCATTAAGTTAAGAGATACATACACATATACACTCTGATTTTTATTTTTAATTGAAAGGAAATACTTCTATGCATTGGGAAGAAAAATTGGCATTAGTTTCCTTAGACAACTATTTCAGGAGGATAGTTGAGGAAGCCCGAATTAATGCCAGCTAAAGGGGCAATAATTGAGTAGTAGGCACAGTGGTTAGTGTGTAGGCTCTGAGGTCAAACTACTTAGATACGAATTCAAGCTCTGGTGCTTCCTGTGTGACTGTGGGCAAGTTATCTCTTTAAGCTTCAGGTTTTTTTTCAAATAAAGAATAATAATAGTATCCAACTCACAAGATTGCTGTGAGGATCAAATGAAAGATTGTGTGTACAGCCTGCATAAAAGTGGGTTCCCATGTGATTCTGTCTTAGCTTAGAATCACATTCAGAAAAAAAACAAGTCAACAGAGAAAATCAAAAGCAATTCGAGTGTTATTTTAAGAAAATTACAAGAGGATAGTATATGCATAGTAAATATCAAAACTTTATAAACATTGTCTGCCTTCAATGTGCCCACTTTCAACAGAGAGTAGCTGTGCTTGCAATGTTTCTTTATTCCACTCCCAACTGCCAACTAAAACTTCACATGCTCTCTCTGCCATGCTTTCTTGGAGCTATTCTTTTTTTCTGACAGCCATTTTCTCCATTTCTAATATAAATATCCTTGCCTCTCAGACTTCTAATATTTTCCCTCAATCCATAGATTAAGGCTCACGAACTGAGGATATGGGGAAATGCCAAGTGAATCAAGTCAGAATTTTACTGGTGGAAGTGGGCTGGTCAGATGTAGGAAGGGATGGAAAAAAGGCTTTAAAATATTCTTATAATAATAATTTTAAGCTCCTGTTACACATGTAAGGAATTTATAACATAGCCTGGCATATTATAAGCACTCAATAAATTTTGGCTATTAATAGTTTTCGTAATAATCACTTTCCCATAGCCTGATAGTAATAACAACACTACCATTTACTGAGAGTCTACTACGTGTCAAGTACTGTTCTCGCATTTTACTTGCATTATCTCTTCCTATAAGCTTTGCAACAACACTGTGAACATAGGTCTTTTATAACCTTCATTTTACAGATGAGGAGACAGGTGTAGAGAAGTTTAGTTACTTGGTTGGAGTGGCAAAAGTAGTAAGAGAGGGAGTCAGGACATGAAGCCAAGCAGTCTGACTAGTTCCCACATTAACCACCAGGTAGCATTGCTTCCAAGTCAGGGTTTCTGTTTTAATATAGTTAGCAGGAACCCAGTCATTCAGATCCATCTATACTGGAAGTTTTCTAAGGGGTTTCTTCTTCCAGTTTCCATAGCCCTTTGTGGTCCCAAGTGAGATATGCACAAATAGTAAGGAGAATGGACACTTTCATATTCCTGGGAACATAATGACTGTTATTGTTGTTGTCTTAGTCCTTTGGATGCCAATGGTTTCTGACTCTGGACCCAAGAAAGGTCGGTGCCAGTGAATTCTTATGGAATGCACTAGAGGCCTGATGCACGAAATTTGTGCAAGAGTAAGCCTTTGCAGCAGTGGCCGCTGCCTCAATCCCTTCCTCACAGCCTCAGAGGTTGCCTCGATCCTGCAGCTGCAGCCCCAGCTTCATCAGGAAGGTCATCCAGAAGGACTCCAGATGGTCATTTGGTTGATTTGCATATAATGCTTTTATTATTATAGATTTGATGACTCTTTCCATTGCCTCCCTAGTTGTCTATCTACTAAGAAAATAATGCCAGTGCTAACCAGATCAATAAATGTTTATAACACTAGTCAGCTTATTCTATCCTAGAATATTTGTTTCACAGTTGCTAGTGCTGCAGGAACTGTATTCTCAACATATCGAAGTATTTTTGTTCTTTGCTATCAGGTTGTCCTGGCACTAAATCTATCAAATCAAGGGAAGTGGGGAGACCACCCAGAATAAAGAGTCTTGGCTTAGCTTTGGGCTTCATGCTAGATTTGTTATGTGAAAAGTGAGAGAGTCTTCAAAGTCATGCTTTGCTGAGAGAGAAGACTGTTTCCCCAATTCCCCAAAGCTTCCATCTGCATATGAAGAGTAACCCTGGGAGGCCTGGGATAGAGTGTTACTATTTTGAGTCATGAGGTAAGGGAGAGAGAACATGATATAAGGCGAGTTCCCATACAGCTGGAAATAGAAGATCCTTCTAGATCAGGGAGGTAGGGCTGAGGAGACAGGGAGAGAAAGGGAAAAACAGATATGTTCTAGCTCTTTCTTCAGAGTTCAGACCTCTTGGTGAAGGGAGGAATGTGTGAGGTGAAGAAGTGGTAGGTAGTAAATACATCCCGGGGAGTATACATAGAGGGCCCTGGATTCCCACTCCACACTCAGGACTCAAAAGGAGGCCACCTCCTGTGGTGCCCCAGGCTGAGGGGGCCAGCCCCATGAGGAGGAAAGGGCACATGGTGCTCTGCCCTCACGCTGCTGCCACCAGGTGTTTCGGTGGGAGCTGTGGACAATAGCCGAGGGACTGGCTCAGTGAGCTTGCTGGTGGAGGGGAAGGTGAAGGAGAGGCTATAACGGTCATTGCTAGAGTTGAGGATCAAAAGGGAGTTGTAGCCAGACGATGGGGCACTTGTGAGGCCAGTGAGAGCTGGGGGAGAGCCTCGTCAGAAGGAGCTGGGGAGGCTGAGGTTCCTGGGAGCAACGACTGTATGTGGTCCCCTCCAGAACAGATGTTGAGTCACTGGCCTTGGGCGCTTTAGCAACCACAGCAGTGATGGCAGAGGCCCGCACCTTGACTCAGGCAGGAGAAGCTGCAACCAGAGGAGAGTGTGACCCAGGCCTTTCTTCCATTGCCAGGAGGACACTGTGCTGCCCTCCATACCCGGAATGTGCGAGTCCTTGAGAAAGGGAACAATTACTGAACATGGTTTGGTGTAAGCCAATAAGACCATTTGAAGCCACAGGAAACTGGGTTCTTACCGCATCTTCCCAGCTCCCACCATAATAGTTGGGATAAGAATATCTGAACAAGTTATACAAAAATGCAGTGTGTGTGTGTGTGTGTGTGTGTGTGTGTGTGCACATGCGCGTGCATATATGTATATGTTGCCCTCAGGTGATGCTAGGAGAAAAGAAATGTTATGGGCTGAATTGTGTCCTCCCCAACCCCAATTTATATGTTGAATCCTCCTGCTCAGAATGTGACCTTGTTTGGAGGTAAGGTCTTTAAAGAGGTAGTTAAAATAAAATGAAGTCATGTAGGTGAGCCCTAATCCAATGGACACAGACACACACAACAATGCATGACTATGTGAGGATACCAGGAGAAGATGGACATCTGCAGGCCAAGGAGAGAGTAGAAACTAACCTTGCCCACACTATGATCTTGGACTTCTAGCGTCTAGAGCTGGAAAGAAATGTGAGAAAATGGAATTTCTGTTGTTTAAGCCACCTAGTCAGTGGCATTTGGTTTCGGCAGCCCTAGCAGTCTAATACAGCAAGCAAACTTTATCTGGTGTATTAAACATTAGATGAAGCCAACAGTTGCGGAGATCCAGAAATAGGTTACTGGTGTACTGGAGATCAGAAACAAATGAAGCAACATAGCATGGCGGAGAGGCCTGGGTACTGAATAATAGTTGGTTTAGGGCTCAAAGATAGCTCAAGTACATACTGCCTGATTAACTGAGTGAACTTGGAATCTCCCCTCCCCCCCCCCCCGAGTTCCCAACCAATATAGGGCCAGGAGGCAATATAAAACAGTCCTCTCTTTCACCAGTTTTCCTCCTACGTTTGAAGAGTAATAATATTTTATGCAGGAAAAAACAGAGTGATGCTGATTTCATAAGTGGTGCTGTGACCCCATCAAGAGAGGAGGTGGTGACTGGTACTGATGTTTGGTTGGGGAGAGTGGATAGAATGATGGTGGAGAAAGACCAAAATAACAGCTCCTGCTCGCTCCCCAGTGAAAAAGAAATGATGAAATATTTGTGGCTAGGACCATTTCTTCTAGCTCTTGGGAAGTCATTTTCTCCCAAATACCCTTACAGTCAGTCTTGGTTTTATCTGTTCCTAAGATGCCAGTTGCTCTGTTCTCTTAGCACTGTGACAGACACTACTAGACTAAAAACACAATGTGATTTATGATGTCCATAAATCACAGAGCCAAACATTATGATTAAATCTCGTACTTGCAGCTAAGAAGTCAAGAGGGCCTCGTAATCATTTAAAATGTAAGACCGTGGTTCATGTGTCAAAAAATGCATGATTTTGCACAGCCCGAGGTCAATGTGAATGCATTGGTAAGACTGCACACTGTGCCCACATATCACCCAGCTAGGCCCCGCCTGGGCTCTGTGCTTCTGGTATATGATGAGGCTCAGAGAATGTTCCTGTCACCTTAACATTTTTCTCCATGGCTCCCCTTCAAGTCGGGAACCATATGGGTAAAGCAAGCATTGTTGTTGTACGGTGAATGTGGACTTGGATCAGTTACCCAACAAGAGGTCATTCTTACTTTGTCACAGAAGAAATGACATCTCAAGGCACCATTAATTAAAACTTCATCTGTTTTGTGATAATCCCCTTCTTTTGCTTTTTCTTCCCATCCCTGTCATATCAGCAATTAAACTATGCTACAGTGGTGATGCTGCCACTAATTAATTTCTCCTCACATTGATGGAGACCTTTGGCCAGTGGAGCGTATTAAAAATGAGAAGACCCGAACGCTAGCCTTCCATCTGTCCCTGATGCACCTGGGTTTCCTTCAGTCGCATTTTCTTTTCGCTCTTCACTGGAAGGTGGTGTTGCTGACAGGCTCGTAAACTATATCTTTTCTCTTTAAATAAATAGAGCATGAGATTTTTTTTTTTCGTAATAAAATCTCAATTTGATTCCTGAGGGTTATGCTGTATTTTGCTCCCATTTGTAATCTGTCTCAGTGGAGAGGCATGAGCATAAAGACACTGTGTTAGGTGCATTTTGAGGAGGGGACCAGGATCATATCCACAACTTACTTTTCCCCTGTAGGGATGAGGTAAATCTGACACATCTTTATCCAGCAGAGCTGAGCTATGTGGGTGCTGATCCAGACTACCATAACACACAAAAGCAAGAGTGAAAGGAGCTAAGAGGGTCCCTTCCTTTGTAGGGTAATAAGCCCTGACCCTGGAAATCTGTCTTTGAAATTTGGTGTTCAATAATTTTGGGTTAGTTGTCTGATACAGACCATGTGAACAATAAAGATTCAGAGAGAGGCAAAAGCTCCTGGAGCACAAATTAGCCAGGGAGATTCAGGGAGAGAAACAATGACCTTGGTAACCAAGAGATAAAACCCATTCACCTAGATTCATTTATGAGAGTGAATATTCTGAGCTGTTTTCTCTCCCTGTAAGTTTGAACTATTTGGTAAGGTTCATATTTCCTTAGGGATTAGTCAAGTGAATTGGGTACATTTTTTGGCAGCAAGATATTATCTAATCTCTTATGTAAGCGACACAATTTAATTACCAGTTCTGAAGGAAGCATCATAATGTTTTATGTCTAATGAGTATATTTCCCCCCACATGCAAATGCCTTTTTTGATTCAAATAATGTTGAATCAACTGTTCAAATAAATGAACCTTTATTGGTTAATTCTCATTTAGTTCCCTTATGTGTCGAAGAAGGGCAAGTAACATGATTCCCATTTTATGGATGGAGCTGAGACTTAGAAAAAAAATTGCCGAACTAGGGAGAAGAAAAATTTGTTTTCTGAAGGCAAGAAAACCCAGGCTAGCATGATTAATACTGAGACATAAAACTTGTTCCCCCCTTAATTGTTATTAATGTGTTCTTTGTAGAAAAATTGGACAATTCACACATGTTTAAAGAAGAAAATAAGAACCATCTATAATTTCACAATCCAGATCTCTGTATTATTATATAGTGGATTTCCTTCATTTATACATACAAATATGAGAGTATCATAAATACTTCTTTAAAATTGGATTGTGTTAAGTATACAATTTTGTATTCCACTTTTCTTAGTTACTACTATATAATAAGTAAAATTGTAGAAACTTTTAGTGCTGCCTGCATCTGACTCACCTCTCCTCCTGGGCACATAGTAGGATTACATTTTTTCACTCATCTTGCAGGCAGTTGGAGCTACGACTAAGGTGTGTCATTTCTGGACTGAACATGTAAGGCTGTGTGGGGCTATCCAATGGTCTCTTTCCCTTTCCCTGCTAAGACAGTCGTCATATGTTCCTCTGAGAGTCTGGGGCCTTACAGAGCCCCCTGTCCCTGACTAATCTCATTTGGATGTGGAATGTGAGGAGGAAAATTTCTTTGTTGTGCTAAGCTACTGAGATTTTGAAGTTGTTACTACATCATAACCTAGCCTATCCCAATTAACACAATATTTTTTTATGTTGGGAATTTTCTTGAAAACTTGATTTCCAACCACAACATTTTTTCCTATATGCATATTTAAAATTTTACTTACTTATCCTCCTATTGTTAAGCATGTATTTGTTTTACACTTTTTTCTTTCTTTTCTTTTTAAAAAAATAGTGCAGCTGTAAAAACTCTCAAGTGCTTATCTGATGTATTCTCACGAGAAATTTTTATAAATGGAGTTAGGTCAGAAAATATAAATGTTTTCAAGGCTCTGGATATTAATGGACAAATTTCTCTCCAGAGACATCCTTCAAGCTTACACTTCCTTTGGCAGCACACAAGAATGCCCATTTCAATGCACTGTTGCCAAAACCATGTCTTATATGTTTAAATGTTTTTCTTTTTTACAATTTTAAAGGAAAAGCAATTGCCATTTGTTTGAATAACAATGAGTTTGTGCTTTGTTTAAATGCCCCTTTGCCTGTTTGTGTGTTTGTGAATACTATGAAGTATAGCCTGACCTACTGGGGGGGTCTTTTTCTTTTTGATTTGTAACTAACATCCTAACTTTTAAGATTCTCATTGATTTAAGTATTTTGATTTAAGGGAGAAGAATGAGACAGACTAGTAAGAGATAGATGCTCCCTAATTGGAATTAATTTTATCATTTGGAGTGAGGGGAAGAGAGTTACATGTATCTTTTTCTCTATTTCTATCTCTATATCTATCTCCATCTCCATATCTATATCTATATCTATATCTAATCTATATCTATATCTATATCTAACTTTATATATGTTATATATATAAAGTATGGGACATTATATATATATGTTAATATATACAAAGTGGGGCAAAAGTAGGTTTACAGTTGTGAGTGCAAAAAAGAGTTTATTCTTGTATTATTATTTATTTATTATAATATTATTTTCCATATAAACAACTATAAACCTACTTTTGCCCCACCCTGTATATAAAGTATGGAATATTATTTTAAAAAATGATTCACTGTTTATCTGAAATTCAAATATAATTGGAATCCTGTATTTGCTACATCTGACAACCATGCTAGCAATGGATGGGGTGCTGACTCTGGGTGGCCCATATCCTTGGCCTCTCCATCCCTGGGAAGGGCATATCTGGGGGAGAGTGAAAATGGGGTCTCTAGAGTGAGGGGCCCAGAAGAGGGACCTCAGTTGTCAGGCGTAAGGACTGCTGTGATTAGAGATGCTGTGAGGATTACATTAGAAAACAAATATAAAATGACTTGACAAAATGTCGTTTTTATTATTGCGAATCTCTCCTGGGTGTGGTGAATGGTAAATTTACCTTAGGATCAGAAAAAAACAATTGATTGGGCCATAGGTTAGACAGAAAAGGATTAGTTCTTTTAAATTCTCTTTCTTGAATATATAGATGCTGTTTAGAATTCTTTCTTTTCTTGTTAACCTAAATTTTTTTTTTTTTGTCACATACTGCATGGATTAGCTTGCTTGGAAAGCTGGGCCTCAGATTCCCCAGTTCCATTGTGTGCATCCAATTGTTGGGGAATAAAGGATCAGGTTTCTGTAGCATCCTTCATTCAAACTCTGGCTCCCCTGAAGGGTCTCCGCCAGCTTTTGTTTTATGGAACTCCACATGCTCAATCTTTCTCGAATTGTTTCATGGTTGTCTGTAGAGTTGGCATTATTCACTGCAGAGGGCAGGGACCTTGTTTTGTTCTGCATTCCCCCAGCATCGAGCTCTGAGGCTGGAGAGGTGCTGGTGTTTGTCATTCAACAAATGATTGATTGAGTGGATCACCAAAGGAGCTGGATTTTCTCCTTGGGACCTCAGCTTCTATTATCAGAGCAGGTACTATAGACGGAATTTGTATAATGGATGCCTGGATTTCTTAATGTGCCAAGGTCTTTCCTACCATTATGTACTCACTTAATTAACAAATAGCCATTGGGCATATCCTAGGTACCAGGCACCAGGCTAGAACGTGGGACACAAAGATAGACAGTTCCTGCCTTTGAGGAGCTTATAGTCATCTTGGGGGTTGGAAATTTAAATAATTAAGTTGCAAGGAAATCATGCTATGATTGAAGGATGAGTAAGGTAAGAGGAAGAAGGCAGGGCTGGCTGAAAATACATGGGTATCCCAGGCAGGCTAAGCATTTGACATTCTTCAAACTGATACTCCTTCAATGTATGTTCAACCTGTAACTGATGTGGACGTAGAGAAATGATTCTCTATTAACAGAAACTGTTTACCTTTTTCTTTCTTTCTTTCTTTCTTTCTTTCTTTCTTTCTTTCTTTCTTTCTTTCTTTTTTTCTTTCTTTCTTCCTTTTTTTTTCAGAATATAAGATTCGTGATGTACACTGACCACCTCAGGACGTTAGCCTTTTTTGGCTCTGCAGATTTGAAGCCAGGCAACTTTTGAGGAGGCATATTAAAGTGCTTAAGATGATCCTAACCGGTTTGGCTCAGTGGATAGAGCATTGGCCTGCAGACTGAAGTGCTTAAGATGTATATAGTAATATGATCGAACTGTTCCTGTGGGCCAGAGTTTTTGCAAGTTCTAGCTATGACTTCAGAAATGGCCGTGTTGGTTTCAAGTAATTTCTCATGTCCAAGGCAAAAGCGCTGATGAGAGACAGGTCGGTGAGCTAGTAGAATGGTTCTGTTTGGATCACTGTGTACTTCAGCAGCCGTTATTAATTTATATTTCACCTGTTATATAAACAGTTGCCTGTAGAAACTTGAGTTAACTACCATTAACCACCCAATTTTATTCCTGTGACGTTTTAGCATCCCATGTGTGCTGGTGTCCTGAGCAGATGCCCAGCTGCCCAGCTGCCCTGCTTTTTAATCCAGCTCTAGAAGGAGAAGCCCTGCAGTCAGTCTGAGGGGAGGAAGGGAAGATTCCTCCGGGGAGGGAGTATTAGAGCCCTAATTTGAAGACTGTATTGCATTTTCCTGAAGGATAGAGAGGGAGGAGGTGGAGAGAGTAGCATTCTTGCTTAGGAAAATGCATGGGAAAAAGTGTGGGGACAGAGAAGATAGTGGCACATGAGCTGGATTTCAGCATTACCACGTTTGTAAGTCATTAGGTGATTAGAGTGGTTGGAGGACAAGAGAAGAGGCTGGACAGGGGGCCCAGAGCCAGAACACAACAGGCCAAGAATGGTAATTGCAACCTTCAGTTTTGGCAACACAAAGTGAGCTAACATTTTTTTTTTTCATACACACACACATTTTATTATGAAAATAGAAAAACGTGATGACTACTAGTAGCACAGTGAACACCAATATACCCACTGCCTACATTTCACGATTAGCCCCCGGCTCTATTTGCTTCACCAGTTCACTAAATTTTGGGGCGCAGGCCCTGGAGGCACCATGACACTTTCAGGGAATCCTTGGGTCAGAACAATTTTCATAATAATGCTAAAAATGTTATATGTCTTTCTTCTGTGTTGATTTTGCACCTGTGGGACAAAGCGAGAGTAGGTACAACTCTAGTGCCTTAGCATGGACCTAGGTGGCAGCACCCACTATACCAGTAGTCACAGTGTTCTTTACTGCCACTCACTCCTAGTATAAAAACTGGCAGCTTCCATATATTTATTCTTATATTTATTATTTAAAATAGTTTTTCTTGAAATATTAATGTTTATTGCATGTAACATATTTAAAATTGTTTTTCTTGAAAAAAAGAAAAAAAGAAGAGAGATTTGTCATTGAATTTAGGGCCTACCTAGATGACCCTCTTCTCATGATTCTTAACTTAATCACAACTTTTACTATATAAAGTAATATCCACAGGTTCCAGAGATTGGAAGTGAGTATATCTTTGGTGCAGGGAGGGCATTTTTTTCTGTGTACCACAATGACTGACAGATAAACTATAGTTGTTCAGACTTGGGTATTTGCCAAACATTTTCTTGGGAATGAACAAAGTAAGCCTATCACTTTAAAGAAAGCAACTGACATTTTTGTTACCAATTAGAAAATTTGAGCTTTCAAGTAAAAGGTAGAATTCTGGAAAACTTGTATTCATCACCATAAGCTTGACAGTTTCTCAATTCTTGAAGGCTTTTCTGATGCAATTGATGGTGATATGAATGTATGGGGCTTTTAAAATATATATACATAGCATAGTATTCCATTGTGTATATGCACCACAGTTTTCTAAGCATGGATGGAACTGGAGAGCATTATGCTAAGTGAAATAAGCCAGTCAGAGAAAGATAAATACCACATGATCTCACTCATTTGTGGATTATAGAGAACAACATAGACGGATGAAAAGGGATAGACCCAAAGACCCAAAGACTGAGAAACAGCAATCCCCAGAAGGAAAGTAGGGGAGGGCGGGGGTAAGGGGAAGAGATCAACAGAAGGACTTGTATACATGTATATAAGCCAAACCAATGGACATGGACAACAGGGGGATGGGAGCATGAGTGTGCGGGGCGGGGGGGGGGGGGAGGGAGAGGGAGGTTGGGGGTTAATGGGGGGGATGAGGACACATTTGTAATACCTTAACTAATAATAAAGAAAAAGGAAAAAAAATAAAATATATATACATACATATCTATTTTAATGAAATGTGTGACTATTTGGAAATTCTGTGTAACTCCATGAACCAATATTTTCCAAATGGTCAATGTTTAATGCAATAAAATTATAAATAGATAAAAGATCCATTCAAAGTACAAGAAAGACCAATGAATTTTAATATAAAAGAGTATGACAGTTTATTAATAAGGTTTCAGATTCCACATTGCAGTTAGCTTTTGAGAAACTGACTTTTTCAGTTTTGAATAGTATGAAAAAGGAATGTTTACAATGATCTGAAAAGACTATTAAAATTCTCCTCCCTGAACCCAATACAATCTCTCTGAGGCTGGATTTTCTGCATATGCTTCAACCCAAACAACCTATAATAGAAGATTTGATGCATAAGCAGTTATGAGAATCTCACTGTCTTCTAGTAAGCCAGATATTTAAAAAGATTTGCAAAAATGTAAAGCATTGGCACACTTTTTTTTTCCATTTTGTAAAATAGTTATTCTTTTCTTATTTCTTTCTATGATAACACATAATGTTTTTTGGAAATAATTTACATATATATATATATATATATATATATATATATTCCTATATCCTATACAATAAAAGTGTAATATGCAAATCAATTGAACGGTGGAACAGTCAGTCAGCGGGGGGCGAGTAAGTGGCTCCAGGCCAGCCAAGGCAGCATTCCAGTGGGCAAAGGGAGGGAATGGTGATGGGGGCGGCCCGACCCTATGGGGAGCAGGCCTAAGCCATCAGTAGAACTTCCCCTGAGGACTCCCAGACTGTGAGGGGGTGCAGGTCGGGCTGAGGGACCCCGACCCCAGTGCACTGGGCCTCTAGTATATATATATATATATATATATATATATATATATATATATAGATATAGATATAGATATATAGATATATAGATATATAGATATATAGATATATAGATATGTAGATATATGTAGATATATAGATATATATATCTACATATATCTATATATATCTATATATATAGATATATAGATATATATAGATATAGATATTTAGAGAGAAGAGGGGGTGGAGAGAGAGAGAGAGAGAGAGAGAGAGAGAGAGAGAGAGAAACATCAATGATGAGAGAGAGAATCACTGATGGGATGCCTCCTGAATACCCCCTACTGGGGATTGAGCCTGCAACCTGGGCACGTACCCTGATTAGGAATCAAACCATAACCTCCTGGTTCATAGGCCAATGCTCAACCACTGAGCCATGCTGGCTGAGCATTGAATATTTTTAATTTATATTATAATAAATTGATAGGTATAATCCATAAAATAAAAACTCTTTGTGGTCCTTAATAATTTCATTTGTATGTAAAGGGATCCTTAGACAGAAAGCTTGAAAATTGCTGTTCCTGGAGTTTGGACAGAGCAGTGGAAGTTAAGGATATGGGACTTGAGGGACTGTGGGTAGTGGGAAGGGAATTCCACATTTGCTAAATGGCAGGAATGAGGAATGAAGGCCGAAAGAGTGTGGTGTGTTTGGAAAAGCTCAAAGCAGGCCCAAGTACAAGAACAGAAATTCACGGTTGTGGAGCAATAAAAAAAATCAAAGTTTCAGGAAGGTGTGGGTCCAGGTTGTGAATTGGTGTGGATTTGGCACATGAGGTTCCTCTGGAAAGGGTGAGAAAGTGCCGACAATTCTGGGAGTGCCAGTTGATGGTGATGCTCAGGGGGCAGCTGAGTCAGAGCGGCGATCCTCAGCTGTTGCCATGACTCATACAGGAGGGAATGATGAGAATCATGTCCAAGTCTGTAGAGGGAAGCTGTGAGAATATAAAAGATTCATCACACAGGGCAGACATTTTACAGGAAAACATCAACTGTACATGCTATGCAATGATAAAGGAAATGAGTGAACGCAATGTGACAAAGATAAAGCCAAGAATATGCCCTGCATAGCAGTCATAAAACATCTGAAGCTGTCTTTTCAATGGTCAGGTGAAAACATGTCCACTCATTCCCCAACCTTCGTCTTCCTTAATTCTATGGACTCCTTTTGTCAAATGCACACTGATTTGCAAGATTCTTGGATGGGACCCGAGTCGCACTTTTTGCAATCATCAGACAAATTTTATCCTCATCACTAAGCAGTGTATACGTCAGAATTCAAAATGTATGTTGTGCTCTAGAGGGAGAAAGAGCCAGGTCTGTCTACTGAGAGAGAAAGGAGTTTCTTAGAAAAAATGCACACCAAAGGGAGCAAAAAGGGTCCCAAAGCTTTCAGAACAGTGGAGGACAGGGGCTTGGTCTAGGGACATTATTGCCATTCAGAGGTGACATGACTGAGAGCTCTAGGCCGTGTACTGTCCCATCATTCTCCAGCTCCCCACCAGTGACTGAAGCCAACGCCTCCTGATGACAGATCACCTCCTCTATGCCGTTTGTAGGCTGCTGTCTTTGAAATGCTCTTCTCTTTTGGCTTTTATATCGGCACTTTCTCTTGTTACCCCTCCAAACATTTTTATCTTCCTCCAGGTTTCTTTTCTATGTATCCCTTTTCTAGGTATCCCTATGTAATCTTTTGCCCTTGGGTGGTGGTTGTTTTTTCTCCTACTCTCTATAGTCTCTTTCTAAGCGATCCCACCCACTTAAAGTTATAATGACTAGGACACAAATTTCACATGGGTTGAAAATTATCTTCTTCTCAGCTGTGTTCCCAGCCCTGGCATATTGTGGCTGTTCAATAAATATTCAGTGAATGAATAAATTGCCATTCATAAGCAGAATATAAATGTAACCCTAGTAAAACCTGGCTGCCTTGAGTCCAGTTTAACAAAGCGAACATTCAAAAGAAACATAAATTTAATGCTAGGAAAAAAGTATTTGTAGTGCAGATTGGTGGAGCCATTCTGGAAGGCATTCTGTCAGCTTTTAGTTAGGATAACTATGTGTACACACCATGACTCGGTAATCACTTTCCTGGCTATCTATTACAGAAAAAAAATATCATCTGAATCCATAAGAGAAAATAAGTGAAGATGTTCATTCTAGCATTGCTTGTGGTAGAAAGAGTTGGAGGCAACCTAGATGTCCTTCACTGGGCAATGATGAATAAATTATGGCAGGTGCACAAGGGGGACTCTGAAGTAGTTGGAAGCAAATATGGAAGCACAGATGCATACATCAACCTTGAAAATGTGGTTCTGTGGAATGAGGTAAGAAACAGGATAATATCTACAATGTCACTTATGTAAATTAAAAATGTGTGCACAGAGCTGCAGAAAATATCTATGTTTTGATCTGGGTGCTGATTATATTGGTGTATATATGTGTATAAATTCAACAAGCTATATAATTACTTATTTCACTTTACTGCATGCAGTTATACCTCAGTAAAAAATCATGCACACAAACTAAGATACCTTGATAAGAACATTACCAAAATAAAAGGCTACCCACCAAACACATTAGAAAATTGCTTGTGGTGGGGAGGATGAGGATGGAAGGAAATGAGTGATTGAATGAAATAATTTTAAAACATCAAACAAAAATGGGGCATTGCCTGAACCAATGTGATAATGTACCATGAACTGAGGAGTTGGAGGTCCCTCTGTTTATTTTATGTACATATGGCTCTATCTCTCTATGGAGTTATTTATTCTGGCATCAATTGACATGTTTATGTGGACGGTTTCCAAAACATGATCCACATTATCTACTGTCTTCCTAAACTTCCATCCTACATCTCCAGTTGCCTTCTAGGCACCTCTACCTGGTTGTCTTTGTTTTCATATCTTAAACTCTAAAACAAACAAACAAACAAACAAACAAACAAACAAAACACACACACACACACACACACACACACACACACACACACACACACCCCTTTATCTTCCTTCAGAGATGGTCTTTTCCAGCACATTGAAATCCTAGTAACTAAAAGAATCTGTGTACCTCGCCAAATGCTTTAGATTGGAGCAGCATTTTGGATGGGTAGCATTGCCATTGCCTGGAAGCTTAACAGATATGCAGAATCTCAGGCCCCTCCCCAGGGGGGATTCAAGCTTTCATTTGAACAAGATCCCAGGTGATCTGTTTGCCCATTAAAGCTTGAGAAGCACTGCTCTATTTTCCCTTTACTTTGTTAACCTCTCCCACACTATCTGGGAGAAATAAGTGAGGACCCCTTCCAGGAGTAGCCAAGCAGGGTTAAATACACGCTCTATTTGGGCTTTGTATACCAGGGTCTGTTAGCTGAAGAGTAAGACATCCAGAGGTCTAGCCAGCCGTGGGCAAACTACGGCCCGCGGGCTGGATCCAGCCCGTTTGAAATGAATAAAACTTAAAAAAAAAAAAGACCATACCCTTTTATGTAATGATGTTTACTTTGAATTTATATTAGTTCACACAAACACTCCATCCATGCTTTTGATCCGGCCCTCCGGTCCAGTTTAAGAACCCAGTGTGGCCCTGGAGTCAAAAAGTTTGCCCACCCCTGGTAGCCTCTTCTTGGGTGAATGACTTTAAAGGGGCCACTCCTCATTATGCATTTCAATTGCACTCTGCATTAACAAAGCACTTCACCATCAATTTATTAGTGGCTCTCTCTCAAACTCTCTGCATCATCTTTCCAAGCAATAAATTGTGGTGAATTTTCTTTGTAGCCCATAAGTGGCCGATAAATTGTAAGCAAATGGGTTAAAAAAGTAACATAGTGGAAAAGTGTTTCAATTTCCCTTCAACCATCCCCCATGCATCACTTAGAAAGAAAGTGAGTATGCACAGGCTTGATTGTGTATGTAGAACAGAATTCTAAATAGAGGGAAAGAGAGTAGAACTTCATACTACATGATTTAAACTATTAGCCTAGGTTTGCGGAGGTAGTCTGTCAGTCCAATGACATTGGCTGAACTGAAATTCAATGCCAACAAAATTAAGCCAATGCCTTTCAGCCTCTGACTGTACTTATACCACTCTTGAGCTGCCATAGTCACACAGAGATTTAGTCTATTCTGCATTAGTTTATGAGCCCCCTCAGCTTGAATTGAACATAAAACATGACTATGTAATATAATTTTCTCCTGTATAAATTGGTTTTTCAAATAAGTTTCTCCTTGCCCAGTAAGAGCAAGGGGCAACTGTAATATGCCAGGAAACCTTTGAAGTTCTACCTTTCTGTCCTGTCTCTCTCTCTCCTCAGTTCTTGCATTCACATTTTAGATGTCCCCTTGGTTCTAGAGGTTTTCTTTTTTGGAGACAGAGCTGTCAGTTCCCTATTGGTTCATATTCAGTCTCATGGCAGCCTCGTCTATACCCAAACACAATCCAAGTTCTCTGCCACAACCAAGGCCCAGGAAAATAGTCCAGGCAGGCGCCATGGCCTGTCCTGACTCAGCCTCCCTCCCAGCAAGGGTTGGATGACCCCTATTTCATGCAGGCCATTGCCACACTTCCTAGGGTCACACAAGGTAAGAAGCAGAGTATGCAGACCTGTGACTTTCATGGACAACCTGTCTATTTCTGGGATGGTGAGGCTCTTGAAATCAATGTTTTTTGATTTTGTTTGTTTGACTCTCAGGATGAAAAGATTTCCATCAAGGCAAAATAAGGAAACAGCAACTGCTGGCCCATTGAGAACACTACACATTTACCATAAAAAGAGGGATTGGCTGTGAAACAGGTAGGAAAACAAAATTCAATAGCTAATAAAACTGGGGTGAGTATGGATGAGAAAAAAAAGGAATGGGTGAGAATGACACAGTCTTTTGGTGGGCAGCATCAGAGAGAGCCTGCTGACCCCTCAGAATTTCACTCGGGCCAGGTCAGCACTTGGTGGGGGAAAGCAATTATTTTAAGAAAATCTATTTGAGTTTAACATTGTCATTATCCTTTTAATGCTGCTGTTCCAACAACTCAGTTAAAAGAGGGTTTAAAAAATAAGAAATGCTCTTTTTGCCAATACAATTAAGGCATTTTTGGAGAGGCAAATGCTATTAGTTCAGCCTTTAGATGCTTTTTTTTTTTTTTTTTGCCATTTCTAGAAAAAAAATTACAAGTGTGGTACAATGCTGTAACCAAGTCTGGTATAGGCATGAACAGCCAAGTGATTATAGAGGCCTACCAGGAAAACACACACACACACACACACACACACACACACACACTCACACACACTAATGCAAAATGGAGCTTCCTCTAAGATTCAAAAAAATCTGTTTTACATCAGTAGAGAATTAGTGGAAAATTACCGTGCTTTCCAAACAACAAGAGAAGAGATAACTTTGGGGAACTAACAAGACATTTCTCTCTGTGTAATAAATCAGTTGCCCTGAAAGTGGGTTATCTCATTCTTCTTTTTCTCTGCATAGGGCAACTACATTTGCCTGACATTAGGTGATTCTAAGGGCTTGAAATTTAGCTAATTAAAAGAGTTTGAAGAGAGAGCTGGAGAAGCAAGAGTAGATAATTGAGAAGGTTAAAAGTTTTGGCCCAAGTTTATTTATTAGTTGAAATCTAAAATTAACTCATAGAACACTATGCCTGAAAATATGTGGGGTTATGAAGGCAGGACTATACATCTGCTATTGATGGGCCAGAAAAATCGAAATAGTCCCTTTCTAGCAACACACAAATGCTCCTATTTAACATTAAATAGGGTAGATATAAGCAAAATAAAGAGGTAATAAGGATTGCAAGAGTACACAGCCCGAATATTTTGTACAAACAAATCAATTCTAACTCGGGGCATGTGTGGAAATTGGCTTTGTGCTATTGACATAAAGATGACCACATTGCTATGCGGCATGTGAAAGAAACCCACGTTATTGAGGTTATACCTTTGGTTCCCAGACTGAAACTTCCAGACAACCGTGTTGGGAAACAAAACCTTTCTCCTTACTGCAAAATGCAATGCCAAGGGTGGTTCCTCACCAACCACTCTGTGCATGACCTTGAGTTCCTACCAACCACTCTGTGCATGACCTTGAGCGACTCTCCAACCATGAGATGAAGGGCTGTAGTAAATGATCTCTGACACATCCAAACTTTTATGTTCTTAAGACTCTGAATGCAGTATATGGTCCACTTGTTTATGGGAGTTTTCAGTCCAACAGAGAGATAATACATGCACACAATTTGTTAATGCAAGGTCGTGCATTTCAGGTAACTGCATAGTACAGGCATTCATGTATGTATGGCCATGCATTTCAGGTAACTGCATAGTACAGACATTCATGTATGTCTGTGCTTATAAGGCAGATCTTCCCATGACCCTCATCCTCCTCTAACTGTGTATGCCTTACCTTACTCCTTCCTCTCATGCCCAAATTTCTAGAACAATTTGTCTTCAGCTACATTCGCCATGACCTCATCTTCTATTAAATTCCCAGCACACTGAAATTTGGCTTCTACTTCCCCAGCTCCATGAAAACTGTTTTCTACCAAGGTCACTATCAACCCTCAAGTTGCCAAATCCCATAGACTCTTGAGGCACCTCATTTTGACTTCTCAGTATTTTATACCATTGACAAGTTGATCTTGAAACTGTCTCCTTCCTTTATTCCTGAGATCCTATTCTCTCTGGTTCTTTTCTTTCCTCACCAGCTGCTTCTTTTTAGTTTCTCTTACAGGCACCTCCCCTCTGCCAGCCCTTAAAATCCATGTGCTTCCTCAAGTTCTGTTCTGGGCTCTGGCTGCATACTCTACCTCTCTAGACAAAAGCTTTTAACATCACAAATGCTGCTGACTCTCCAATCTGTCTCTCTAACTGAGGCCACTCTATCTTGTTGTTTATTGGCTAATTCATCTGGTTGTCTCAAAAGTATCTCAAAATTACATTCAAAGTCCATCTTAGGATCATCCCCCCAAATTATGTTGTATCCTCCTAAAGTCAGTTCTAATCTGTTGCTCAAGGTAGAAATTTGGGAGTTACCATGAATTTCTCCCAGTCCCTCATCCTGCCCCCGCCATGTAATAAATTGTCAAAACTCATCAATTCTATAGTCCAATTGTCACTCCTCTTCACCCCCTCTATCTCTGCCCTGGTCCAGGACCACACCTCTCTCTCTCTCTGGAACATTGACTGGCCTCCCTGACTGTCCCCAGCCACCCACTGACATCAGTAGGTTCCTTCTCACACCCCAATTTGATCATATTCAACATTCTTTGTTGTATTGAACTTAGTTGATGTTTTAAATGCCTATGTGGTTAGGGATAAGCCTGCAATTTACTTTGAAATCCATTAAAAAATAAGATGAAATTGAATAAATCAGGAGACTGATAAACAACTGTGTGATGAACTAGAGTGCTCACTGTCCAATTACTGTTGATAATTGTTAAACAAAGGCATGTATCATCTTACAATGGCATTTAAACTTCTCAAGTACTGGACCACTGTAATGCAATTCTGTGCCATCATTGCTCCTAACACAGGTACAGGCAAAGCAGATGCCCTGCAAATATTTTGGCAGAAACAAATGGAGGATATAATTTCTAGTTGGCCTTTTGTCTAAGCTCAAAGCAATGACGGAGAATACTAGAGAATGAGTCGGGATATATAAATTAAACATATACGTTCAAATACACATTTTTAAAAATCATTGATTAAAATATGGTTTTTGAGGCATTAAGAATTCATCTACATACCAGAAAGTAGGGCTTCCCTCTCTATTTTTCTTCATAGATGAGATTAAAACAGCAGTAACCTTGAGGCACTTTTCATTTGAAGAGAGAGTAAAATGACAGATTATTTTGTCAATAGTAAGCTGTTAACATTGAGTTCAGTAGATATTTAAAAGGAATTTACTAGAGCCTCACTATGAAACATTACCTAAGTCTCATGCCTTGGAATAAACTATGAGACCATTTTGTAATAAGCCCTTTCTGCAACGTCAATAAATATATACTTTTGGATAGTGTCCAACACATTCTTTTTATAAAAATCTGCCCTTTTTGGAACAGTAATATGTTTAAGTTGACTAAAATTAAGAATTTCTTTTGCAAATAACACAGTTCTAGAGATATTTATAATCTAAAAATCAGAAGGGATTCATTTCTCACTGTACACTCCCGTTGTAAACTGGAACTCTTTTGTCACAAGAAATCGGAACCAAGCATATTCTAGTTCCAAGCATAATTTGGCATTACTTTATTATATGTGGTCCAATTTCTTGCAGTGAAATAAGTCCAATTTGTTTCCCATGAATCCAATTCAGAGTAATCTTTCCAAAGGAGTTTGGCATCAGAAGAACGTCCAGGAAAGCATGCAGGTAGGGGCGCTGCAAAGGAGGGATGGGGCATTAGTACCGAATTCTAACAGTGAGTACTCCGTGGACTTGCCAATCAGTTTTCATCACAACCTCATTTCCAGGTACCTTTTTAACTTTGTGAAAACTCCTTCAGGTATCAAAAAACATAAACAAAAAAGCAAAACCAGAAGCAAGATAACTTTTCCTCCCATTTTTCATGTCAGCATAGGAACATTTGGGGGAAATGCTACAGAGGAAGTCTTATGAGGATGTAAACAAAGATATACTTTTACCAAATGTCAAACTTATGTTGTCAAATTTGATATGCAATGCCACAAAAATGGATTTATTGCATAGATTTCCATGGTAGTGGGTCTCTGTGGGAAAGAGCATATTTGGTTAGGAAAATAGTTTGCAGTCAAAGTATTATTGCTTTGGGGGCAAGGAGGATGTCATTCAGAATAATATAGCAGTAAAACATGCTGATAATTTTTTTAGTTACCACATTGTTAATAGAAAGTAACATGTGTTAGAGTATCGACCATGTTTGCATTCTAACTTTTAGAAACTTTGGCATTAGATTTATGGAACTGGAAGAAAATGTAAGAGTTTGGCAGAACCAAAGCAAAACTAAGGATTCATGGATCATCTGGAAAATTAGCTCTACCACTAGGGTCTGAGGTTTGGTTACCAGAGATGAACTAGCAAAGGTGAAAACTACTTGCCCTCTTTGGTTAAAACTGCCAGTCTTGCCCGGCCAGTGTGGCTCAGTGGTTGAGTGTTGACCTATGAATCAGGAGGTCACAGTTTGATTCCTAATCAAGGCACATGCCTAGGTTGTGGGCTTAATCCCCAGTGTAGGGCGCACAGGAGGCAGCCGATCAATGATTTTTTTCTTACTACTGATGTTTCTCTCTCTCTCTCCCTTTCCCTTCTTCTCTGAAATCAATAAAAATATATTTTAAAAAGACACACACACACACAGAGATACACACACACACAACACCAAAAAGCTGCCAATCTTTAACCTTGGGCGTCCTTTATGAGATGACCTAAACTAAAGCAACCCATATTCCAATGCTAACCTCCAGTCAGTATATCTACTTGCTTCCATAACTTTGTGTCAAAAGCATGGACTTTGAATTGAACAGAAGATGGGATTAAATCCTAGCTCTCCCACGTACTACCTGCATGGAAGTGGATAAACTACTTGGTCTTTTGAAGCCTCAGTTTTTTCATCTGTAGGAAAGGTATAATGGTGCTTACCTTTTAAATGTTATTATTGAGGATTTCATACCATCTTGTTTGGCAGGTTCTCAATAATGAGGAGCTGTCATTGCTGTGAGAACAGCAGTAAATTTCCTTTTCCTCTTAGGGTGATGGTGACAGTTTCCTCCAATGACCTGAGAGTGAGGATGAAGGTTGGGGGCAGAATTTTGTCATGAAGACCAATGACATTTTGACTTTCCACTGTCACTGCAGTGTAGGTCCTCCTGGGAGCTGCTCCTGGTGGCCTCTTTTGGGGTTGCCCTGTTCTGTCCTGCTCCCCTCACCAGCAACCCTTGTGAGGCTACAGGCACAAAACCAGGAGAAGCAGTTGTAGCTACAACCCCTAAAGGGTGATGAGCTCTTTTTTTAAATAATATATTTTTACTGATATCAGAGAAGAAGGGAGAGAGAGAGATAAAAACTTCAATGATGTGAGAGAATCATTGATTGGCTGCTTCCTGCATATTTCACACTGAAGATTGAGCCTGTCTGTAACCCGGGCATGTGCCCTGACCAGGAATGAGCCGTGACCTCCTGGTTCATAGGTCAATGCTCAACCATAAGCCACACCAGCTGGGCTGATGAGCTTTTATAGAAACTCTATTTAGGGAGGTTTAATTTAAAAAATTAAAATGTGGCAATGAATAGCAGCTGCTTCAAATCCCCTGAGTGATCTCCCCGTTTTCCTCTCCCCCAAATCCCTCCTCACTGTGATGGTTATTCTTATGTTTCAACTTGGATAGGCCATAGTTAGTGTTCGGTTAATCAACCACTCTTCTGGGTGTTGCTGTGTGAGGTGTTTTGTAGATGCTCCTAACATTTACTAACAGTTGACTTAAGAAAAGGAGATTTCCTTCACTAAGGGGTGAGCTTCATGCAATCACTTGAAAGCCTTTAGAGTAAAAGCCTTAAGAGTTTTCTAAAAAAGGAATTTTGCCCAGGACTGTAGCAACAAAGTCTGCTGGAGTTTCACAGTGCCACAGATTTCAGACTAGTCAGCCCCTGTGAATTGCAGGAGCCAAATTCCTTAAAATCGCAATCTCTCTCTGCCTCTGCTTCTCCTATTAGTTCTGTTTCTCTGGAGACCCCTGAACAATAGATGTACCTTCTTTGCGGCCCTTTCCAGAGATCTTCCCATGAAAGCGTTACAGCTCACCTAACAGGAGTCCAGTCAGGGATGCTTTTCTGTTCTAATTGGTCAGTTACCAGGCTGCACTGGGTGTTATCTGTTTTGAAACCACTCTTGGCTGCACTCTGAGAGCATGTAGCCCAGGAAAAAAACACAGAGGACGGTCTTTTGGAAGATGGACTTCCCTTTCCGAAAGCTTCGCTTGGTGTCTCTCTCTCCAGCCTGATGCTCTTTTCCTTGCTATGTCAAATTTCTTGCAAAAGAAATTGTGCTGCTGATAAACATTAGTTATGGAAAGGTTTTCTTTCAAACCCAAGGGAAAGAACAAGATAATTTCCTCTGGTTCAGGAAAGTCAGAGTAGAATAAAGCTTCTTGAAATATGAGCTTGATAAAAATAATATTGTCAGTATGAAATAAAAATGAGGACTTGGAGACAGTTTCATTCAAACTCACTTGATCTTATAATAAAGCTGAGTGTGGGGCTGGGAAAGGGATTGGAACATGATGAATTGAATCCAGCTGAGCCCTTAGCTTCTGAGGTTTTGCTTGGGTGCTGGAAGAGTCACTTGGGCCAGAATTGTGCTGTTGATCTCTGGGCCTGGGTGGACAAAGAAGTCTACTGAGTCCTCAGGTGAAAATATTTCTCTGAGTTCAGGCTGACTTTGCTTTCTCCCACCCAAAAAACAGAAAACATTACTAATTTGTGTTGGTGGAATTGGCCCCTAGAACATAGGACATTTACACAGATAAAATCTGCGATAGCCAGAACCCTATTATATCCAGACACAGGAAGCTCAGCGTTTCTTTAAGGGTTCCTCTTATAGTTTCTGGGTATCTGATGAATGCCAACTTGTTCTACAGATTTATCCTGGTGGAATTCTGTCATTTAAATTTAATATATGAACAGACTCTTATTGGTTCTGCCGTTATGCTCTGCTGACCTCTCTTTTCCTCAATCATGGAGTTTTCCAGGTCGCATGCTCACTTGGTTTTCCTTCACCCCAGCAGTGGGTTCTCTGGTCTTAGAGTCCCTGAGCCTGGCTTCAGGTCCTTACCTGGCTTCCAGCACATTTCCACATATCTTACCTGCTGCTTCCATGTATCTGTGGAGAGCTCGCTGGGCCCTTCACTGGGCCTCTGTCCTGTGGAGCAGAGATGGTCCCCCTCCCCTCTGACAAAGACTCCCTCCTTGACCAAACTTCAGTCAGGCTCCTTTGAACCCTCTTCTCAACGAGGCCTTGTCCTTGGCCGGCTGAGCCTCGTATAGTGAGAATATACCCCATCCCTGGCACACACTGAATATCTGATCAAGTTCCTCTTAGTAATTTTCCATCCACTGACCTCCCTCACTCTGCCCATGGGCTATGTATCTGTAGCTGTCCTTGCTTTGCTTGGAGCTGAGTTGAGTTCTATACTGAGGTCTCTCTCCCCTACTGCAGTAGCTCAAATAAAATCTGTCCAGCCATTTTAAAACAAATGTTGGGTATAGTTTGATGCCTTCCCTGAGTTCAAAGTTCACTCAGTCTCTGTGGTCTGATATGGCTGACAATGGGGACATTTGTTTCCTTAATAAGAAAGTTTTATATTTATCCACAAGGTAAGTCTGGCCTACAAGGTCCACCAATCATCTCAATGATGGCATTTGTTTCCATGAGTAACTCAGTCTGGTCCCTCCCCAGAGTCCAAGGAGAGGGACTGTGTGATCTGCCTTCTGTCTCCTGCAGTGCCTGGCACACACCACCTTCATGCCTCTCCTCCTTCCTCATTCCGCAGGCTCCAGTTAACTCTTTTTCAGCCCTTGCCTGCCCTATGGCAATGACTTCTAGGCTGCCTGTCTTCAAATCTACCTCTGCAGGGTCACTTATCTGAGATGAAGGCCTCATGACTCCTCTCTGATACTCCTTAATGGCTCCCTGTTTCTTACAGCGTTAAGACAAAGCTTCTAAGCGGCCTGTATGGGCCTTCTCCATCCAGTTCCTGTTGACTTTCACCTTTACACTCATAATAATGGTCCTAAACCACTTGTCTTCCCTCGTTCTCATTGCAGCCTGGAGTAGCTACTATGGGCCTATCCATTATTCAGAGGAGAGGAAACTTGTAAAAGGAATATAAGGCAGACTTTCTCTACCCTGGAGATTTGCAATGTGTTTATTTTTGAATAAAGAGGAAGAAGGTGCTTTGGCCACTGGGTCTGTGCTTGAAATTTCCAAAGCAGTGATAGTGAGGTCTGCCAAGGAGAAGAAAGTGGTGACCAGTATGCAGCTTAAAATTTACATGCAGCTTGAATTTGTTGTTTATTACTTTGAATCCTGATGTCTCACCTGAACAACTTTTTTCCAATTTTCTTCTCTGTGGGTATTACCTGAAGACTCTGCAGATTCTCTTCTTTAGAGAGAAAAAGGGTGAGTTGGTCAATTTATATCATGATTCTCCCTCCATTATTTCAGATTTCTTCACAAAGTGGATTTGATGAGAAACTTACTGGTGAACCATCAGTTACTATTTTTAACATCTTGACATTAGGGCTATAGGGGCTTAAAAAAACAACAATTTTTCCTCCCATCTTCTAAGTTCTTCTAGCTGGGCTAATAATCAAATTAACCAAGACAGATTAAAAGGAGAAAATCAAATTTTAACACATGTGCATGAGGAATTCACAGAAGCATAACAATTCCAAAGACATTGAGTTAAAATTGGGTAAATATGTCATTTGGACAAAGAAGAAAGAGGAGCTAGGAGCCTGAGATTTCAAAGGGAGCGGGCAACTTACAGGTAGTTGAGGAAGGGCAGGAGCACACATGGCAGGTAAAATTTTACCAGGCAACCCAGAAACAATGAGACATAAGGCCATCTAATAAACAGAATTCTGCCTGGGGCCTTCCTATCCACCACACTTAATTCAAATTAAGTTGTAGAAGATTAAAAAAACAAAAAAAGTATTAATACTTTTCCCGCTACCTTCTAAGTTCTTCTAAGCTGAGTTAATAATAAAATCAACAGAGACAGATTAACAGGAGAAAATTGTGCATAGGGAATTTACGTAAGCATGAAATTCCAATAATTGTGTGGCAACATTGGGTATATAAGGCATTTTGAACAAAGGAGAAAAACAGGGGGGATTGAATAGGATCTTAAGAACGAGCGATTTACGGGTAGTTGAGGAAGAATGGGACATACATGGCAGATAAATTATTGTTTGGCAACTCAGAAACAATAGGACACAGGGTACCTAGCTAACAGATTTGGAGGCTTTCTGACTAATGCTAGGATGAAGATTCTTAAGATGATTAAGCCAACTGTCCCTTCCCAAAGCAGGTGTCTCTGACTGAATCTCTTGAGAAGGAAAGGGAGAATGTCAAATGTTCTTAGAGTCCCTTTAATCATCAGCTTAAAATCAGTATCCCAAAAGGCAAAAGCATCTTGGGGCTAGATCAGACTGTGACCAGTCTGGTTTCTGACAGGCTTACGAGTATCTATTTCCTGGTGTTGGGAAACTTTCATCTTATAAAAAAAGATGGGTGCTTTGTCTTTTTATTTCAGTGTCCTCTCTTTGCTCATTCCCCAGGCCAGTGTTCGCAGCTTCATGCTTCCAAGTCAAATGGACTATTTCTGGATGTCTTGCCCATGACCATGATCCTCTTTCCTTCTGAGCCTCTAGCTATAGGACAGGCTCATTTCATTTTCCCCTGAGTCCTACCTCTTTTTCTGTTTCATCCTCATTTCTGGTTAATCATCATAGTTAAAAACCCACTCTGTCTTTTTACTCCTTTACCTATGGACAATTTTATTAAGCTTTCATTATGCCTTGTGGTGGGAATGGAGATAAATGAGACAAAGTTCTCACTCCTGAACCAAACAGTAGTTTAAAAAATCAGCCTGGGCTTCAGAGGAAGCAACTTTTAGCCTGTTTTCTGAATAAGGATCATGCTGATAGAGACGTCATCCTCACATCCATACCAAGTCAGATGCTAGAAACACCTGTGACAAGCAGTTATTGGCACTGCCTGGATGAATCAAAGAAACATACCTCCCCTGCCCTGTTCCCGCTGTTTCTAGGTCCAAGGGTAGTGAGAGTAAGAAGCAGAAGCTCCTACACAGTGGTATTGAGGTTTTCTTCCTTTCATGTAATCTCAGGACAGAGCAAAGGTTCCGCTTCAAGTGTTAAGCATGCCCATGCTCAGGCCTTCCCACAGCACTGCTGTGCCCTCTCTTGGGCACACTGGATGGGATCCTCTCCTATTCTGGTCACTTGGCATCCATCCACCTTTTGCTTCTCTGGTGTGGAGACCCCATGTCTGTCTACTTGGCCTGAAGGGATGGGTTGGGAAAAGTTTCCATTCTGCCCCTTTGGCTTATGATCTTCCTACCCAGGAAGACCTATAAAATGCAACCAACGCCTCATTAATTTTAAATGAATCTCCCCATGTAACCACTCATCTCTGACGGCCACAATTAACCTCAACTCCACAGTCCTTTCCTTTTGTGTTTGGCTGGCTGGTTCCTCACCCATTTGCCCTCTCTTAACTTCTACCCCAGCAGTGTTGCAGGCGGTTCAGTAAAGCTCCAGGAGGGACTCTCAAGTTTACAGCCCCTTTTCTTCCTACAGCTTTTGGGCTCCCTCCCCCTTTCACTCTGTGCCTACTACTTCCAGACCATCTAATAATGCTTTAAACATGTTGAGTAATCAGACTTCCCCAGGAGGTCACGTTGACCTTGCAATTTCCTCCCCTACCTTCCTCTTGACGTTCAGATGTGAGTTTTCCGTTCTATGATGTGTGTGGGTCGTGCATGATGGAATGGGCTTTATCAACTATGCATTTCACAGAGCAGGAAGAAGGAAATTCAAAAGTTGGTCTTTTCTTTACAGCTAACAAACCACACTTTGCTTGTTGCTGGGGCCCCTGGATTTCTTTGTCTCACACTAGTTCTGGGTCCAGCTTCCTTGATCTTTATTGAGTGGGGAAAGCCTGAACATGTCACAAAGGGCTGAATATTCCATGGGCCTAGAGGAACGAAAGGCTGTGTTTTCAAATCTACTTCTCTATCTTGTATGCATTTGGACTTTACCCTCTGAAGTTTTCAAGGCCTTCTTCAGTGTGTCCATTCAGCCCTGTGGCCATGGACCCCTGAGGGAAGGTCTCATTACTCCAATGTTCTTTTCTTCACTTCCCACATTCTCCCCAGCTTTGCCTGCAATACAGGCTTTGGGGAAAAGGGAATCACTGCTGACAACTTGCAGGTATGATTTATATTCTGAATGATGGGAGGACCTAACTAGGGAGAGGGGGATGTGTGCTTCCTTCCTCAGGTGGGGAGAGACATAGCAATTATGGTAAATGCAATAAGGTGTCTAGAGAAAAGCAATCATGTGAATGCAGAGAGCCCAGGCTCTTGTTGTGGAACCTGAGCAGTGACCTTGCTCCCTGAGAGGCTTAGGGATGTTGCAATGATGATGCAATCTTGATCCTTAACTCCCTGTGTGCTGGAAAGTACTCCTAGAAGACAGACACCCACCCCTGGCACCTGGTGGCAGGAAATGGGTTTCACATCCATTCGTAAATGATAAGGAAATAGTGTAAGATGTGTCACATGCTCAGATAGCTTTTTAAACTATTATCAGGTAAGAGAGGGTCTCATCTCCCCCAGTTGTTTGTGGAAGTGGGGTTCTTGGGGTACCACAGGAATAAGAATTTCCAGAGGCCCCCATGGGAGGATGAGATATGGTAGAAAGCTTTATTTCTGTAGGATTATATACCTGAGCTTTCAAAATCCCATTTTCCTTTGTCCAATCATAGAAGACGTATAGCTGGGGCTTCAGTAGAACTAACATCAGAGTAAGTGTCCAGAGTTTCCTTTCCATGTTAGAGCCAGGTCCAGTTCAGTGTCAGCCTAGCTTATCTTGTATTTCCTCTTGCAGTCCATTAGTTCATTGAGTGTGGGGTCCACAGCAAATGCAAGGAAACAGGAGCAAAAAAACCTCCGTAAGCCAAGAATCAAGAGCAACAAGAGAGAGAACTCCTTTATTTAGCAGATTATGTGTCCCCAAATGTTTGAGGTCTTGTAGTGGCCATGCCCATTCTGGTCAATCATCTCTGTCCCCAAGTGTGATTGACAGGCAAGTACCTTCTTTATGTCATCCAACTTTACTGGGCATGTGTCTATTTCCCCATTGTCTATTCCCCTTTACCCAACGCTTTGCAGAATAGACTGGTGGTTCCCTGGGGAGTGCAAAGTTGCAGCTTCCTGGTGAAGCTGCCCAAATGACATGTCTATAATGTCTGACCTTTCCTTTGCTTCTTTCCTATTATTAACAACTAGCTAATTACAATAGTATCAAAACTAGCTAAGGAATTCTTTGTGTTGATTGCTTGCTTTCCTTCAGTCCTGCTATTCTTCCTTCCATCCTGCTTTCTTTCTTGATTTCCTTTTCTCCTTCTTCACTCCCTACCTTCATCCCAATCCTGGCTCTGTTCTTTCCCACACTTTTGTTCCTTTAGACTCTCTCTTCCCCAGCCACTTGATACTGCCTAGGAATGGGAGAGGTAGGGGGTGACATTCTGTAGTCAGTGCTAAGTTGATGATGGGCTCCCTGAATTTCTCTTTTTTTCTGACTTTATGAACAATATTTTGGACCTCTTTCTCAATTGCTTTGGTGAACCAATGATAAGGTTGTTATTGGTTCACCAAATAAAAATGGAGGATGTCCAGTTACATTTGAACATCAGATAAACAGCAAATAACATTTTTAGTACAAGTATGCCCTTGCCATAATTGGGACATATTTATACTAAGAAGTTATTCCTTATTTACCTGCAACTCAAAGGCATCTGGACCCTTCTCTGGTAATCCCTTCTGTGATATAAGCTGGCAGGTATTGCCTCCTTCCTTTCTCTATAAAATCCAGTCTTCTTGAGGGGACATAATATTTCTTTTCCTTAGATGTTTTATTTATTTTTTTCTAAATAACCAAAACAGCCAACTGATCTTTAGCTCTCCGTGACCCTCCAGAGCCAGTGTCTGGGTTGAGGGTGATTAATTCAGGGACACTCCATTCACTGAGTACCAACTGAGTGGTGGCCTTGTACCGGGCACTTTGGATAAATCATCTCATGGTATAGTCACAGCACATCTTGATATAGTTATTCCAACTCCATTTCACATATAAGAATCAGAGTGTAAGTTATTTCCTTGGAGACAGGCTGGATTTGAACCCCAAGTTTCTTTTGCTCTGAATTCCATAGGTTTTCACTCTGTGGGTGTACACATTCAGGTCTGCTAAAGAAACCTCTGAAAAGACGATTGCAATCCACTCATTTCTCTCTTATATATAGCCATTTCCCACTTGTCCTAAAATGGACTACTTCCCAAACCTCTGGAGGAAATTTCCAAAGGTAGATCTTATTTGGAGATCGTGTCTGTCTTAGATGAGAAATGAGTCCTATGCTTCTTCATTGGGGCCACCTGTTTTGATTGGAAAAATTAGGACAAACAGGTAAGAAGCTCTCCAAGTTTGGGAGCAGGCCAGTGAGTTCCTGATCCATGCCCTCTGGGAATATGTTACCTGGGGTGGGACTGCAGAAAAGAGGGGCCCCACCGCCAGGCAGTTTTCTGTAGGCACTTCCCCTGAAGCTTGTTTCCCTGGGCCAGTTCTCCTTCCTCCTGACTCCTTTCCATTCTCCCACCTTTTTCATTCTCCCGCCCGCAATCTCTCTTAACTAGCCTTTCTTCTGGTAATGCCTGCTTATCTCCTAGTGTTGTTTTACCTTAATGCTTGACAGCTCTCGCAGATACAAGAATTTAATATTATTTTATGTCGTCTCGTCATTCTGTGATTGAAAATTTTCTGAGCAACCCTAGCCTGTTTGGCTCAGTGGATAGAGCACTGGCCTGTGGACTGAAGGATCCCGGGTTCGATTCCGGTGAAGGGCACATGGCCCGGTTGTGGGCTTGACCCCCAGCAGGGGACAAGCAGGAGGCAGCTGATCAATGATTCTCTCTCATCACTGATGTTTCTATCTCTCTCCCTTCCTCTCTGAAATCAATAAAAAAAAAATATTTCTTTCTTAAAAAAGAAAATTGTATGAGCATTTTCCTCATTTGTGTTAGTGCGATCTTCTTATAAGCCCTAAACACGGAGTGGGAGATTTCAATGGATATGAAACTACTTAAAAGAGAGAAAGAAAAAAAAAGTGCTCAGTCTTTGTCCTTATCATGGTGCAAGTTTGTGTTCCTAATGGGGAATTTTCCAAGAGCTCTCGGTGCTGTGACTTTCCGGGGTAAATGGGGGAAAGGGCACACTTCCCATGCCGCATCCTTTTTACTCCCTTCTGCTCCTCTGAGCTTTGCTTCTGAATACACAAAACCCATGTTTTGACTGCCAGGAGGACTTCTGCTGTGAGGGAGACACGCTGTAAATTACTCTTTCAGTCAGTTAACAGGCAGTGTCTTTCTCACCAGTAATTACGGTTTTGCTTTGAGTTGGGAAGATTGTTTTGGGGACAATAAATTGTGATGTCAGTTAAACTTCACTGTGTTTGCATGTGATTCCTCAGTCAGAAATTGGTGATCTTAAGAGTTGAACCTCTGGGGTCTCCAAGGCTTTGCAGCTGAAAATCTTGGGGTCTTCTGCTTTGGAAAGGGGTGCAGTGGTGGTCGGGGAGAGATTCAGAGAAGAGAAGGCCCTTTTGTTTTCAACTTTGGTGACAGTACATTTGAAAATTGGAGAAGACAGCTTGGCTCTTCTTATTAAATATATTTTATGTTAGAGAATTTTAACAAGGTTTTAAACTACTAATAATTTATGTTGTTGTTACTGTTAATCCTCACCCGAGGATATTTTTTCCATTAATTTTCTTTTAGAGAGAGTGGAAGGGAGAGGGAGAGACAGAGAGAGAAACATCATTGTGAGAGAGACACATCGATTGGTTACCTCCCGCACATGCCCCAACCTGGGCTGGGGATCGAGCCTGCAACTGAGGTACATGCCCTTGATTGGAATGGAAACCACTACCCTTCAGTCCCAGGGCTGACGCTCCAACCACTGAGAAAAACTGGCCAGGGCAAGAATTTTTTATTTTATTTATTTCAAAATAGAGTGCATCTAGGTCATGACCATCTGATTATTCACAGTGACGTGTTTTTTTGTGTGTACACACGTCTCTTCTAAGAAGCACCCACACAAACATATTTGGATCATATTGTGTCACTGTGGAAGGTCATGAGCAACAGAATTTCAAGTAGAATAGGAGAATCAGAGCTCTTCACTTCATGGAAACTGTTCCCAAGATCCCATTTAATTTTACTGAGTGGCAGGTTATGATAAAATCATTTTAACATACCTTGCTATTTCGTAAGTCCCCTCTATAATTGTTTTATGACATTGTTGTTCTGATCTCTTTAGGTAATCAGTTATAAGGACTTGTTTGGCAAGCTCTGTAAGAGAGAAAGCCATTCACCCAGATTTTAGGCAATTGTGGGTGATGGGTAAGGCCTGCTGTGTCTGGGGCAAGAGCTTGTCCACGTCCAACAGTGTGGCTTTGGGTATTCTTTCCTGTAAAGGGGAGGGATTCTTTGAGTCATAAGGCACAATGCTCTTTCAACAATCTGCTAAATTGACACTGGGATCTGGCCTATTTTTATTTCATCTGTGGATGGGGCGGGGTAGAACTGGGACAGTCTGACCTGTGGAATTTCGACTTATGAAGCTCAGAGGTTTTCAAACTAAGGCAGTAGGGCAGCGTGGCAAAGAGGTTGAGTTCTCAAATCAAACCCTGCTTTGATTCTGGCTCTGCGTTTATTATCTGTATCATTTTGGGTAATATTACTCCACCTTTACTTTTCTTATTTGTAAAATGGGCATAATAATGCTAACACTAATGTAGTTCTCTCTGCCTTCCAAATGCTTCTGGAAGCTTGATGCTCCTCACCACTTCCTCTGTTGCTACCTTGGTGCAAGCACCATCATATTCCATCCGGATTATTACATGGTCTCCTAACCACCCCTCCTTCCCCATCTGTACAAATGGCAGACAGAGTGACTCTTTAAACATGGGATCTCAAAACCCGCCCATAACTGCCTTCCCTTCTCATTCAGAATACAGCCAAAGTCCTCACCCTGGCTTCACCATGGTATGGAACTTCATTTACCAGTAAATTTTAGTATATTTTGTTGCTTGGTCTTTTTTAGAATGTTTCTTTGTAGCCATATGACTTTTTATACTCTATCTAATTTTACTGCATAGTACGGTGTGTTTATACAAACATTTCCCCCCTTACCAAGCCACTTTAGAATTGCTTTCAGTGCCCGGCCGGTGTGGCTCAGGTTGAGTGATGACCCATAAACCAGGAGGTCAAGGTTCAATTCCAGGTCAGGGCATATGCCCAGGTTGGGGTTTGACCACAGTAGGGGACATGCAGGAAGCAGTTGATCAATGATTCTCCTTCATGATTGATGTTTCTATCTCTCTCTCTCTATCCCTTGCTGAGATCAATAAAAAGAATATAAAAAAACAAACAAATAAATAAAAATACAATTGCTTTCAGTACATGCATGATTAAACGTTTCCTAAAACGTTTCTTTGTAATATTTGGATGTTCTTATATACCTGCTAATATGGTTAATGACCTACCCAAATGGTACAACTAGAACTAAAATCAATATTTCCCAATTCTCATCCAGTACTGTTTCAGAGAATGAAGGAAAAGAAAATTGATGGCTTGCTAGGGTAATAGAATTCCTTTTCTTTCTTCCTTTCTCTCCTTTTTCCCTCCTCCTCCTCCTCCTCCTCCTCCTCCTCCTCCTCCTCCTCCTCCTCCTCCTCCTCCTCCTTCTTCTTCTTCTTCTTCTTCTTCTTCTTCTTCTTCTTCTTCTTCTTCTTCTTTCTTCCCCTCCTCCTCCTCCAAAAGGGTGAGCTCGCTCCAGGATATCTCTCATTCAGCAGCTAGTCTAGCCTCAGCTTCTTTACTTGGTGTCTGGCTTCCAAGAAGGCAACAACAAGCAGTAAGGCTTCTTATGTCTTAGGCCTGTCACAATTCACAAGATGCCACTCTGCTGCATTCTATTGGTCAAAGCAAATCTCAAGGAGAGAGCAAAAGAGTTTTCTTACTGTGAGGAATGGTGTGTGCGTGTGCATATGGAGTTGAGAGGTTGGTTGGCTGCCATCTTTGCAGATGATCTACGGCACTGTTTAATTCCAAATGAAGGTTTTTGTCTTGGACTCCCCATGAATTTTTATGCCTATGGAAGAGCGACTATAGTAGTCTCAGTACCTAGCTCTTTACTGAAGACCATAATCCCTGTTGTAAGGGGTACAGTTTTTCTCTCCACTTAGAAGAGAAAATCACTACTGATTAGAAGGCAATTACTTTGGTGCTGTATGCTCTGTAGTTAAGATTTTTTTTTTTTTTTTTTTTTTTTAGATTTCACAAGCATTTATTGAGCCCCTCCAAATGTCAGACACTGGCCAGGCTTTTTAGGCCATTTATTTGTGCCATTTAATTCTCACAGCAACCCTGGTGGGGATTTTGATGATTCAAATGGAAATTATTCACTTTTTTTTCCTTTTTTTTTTTTTTTTGTACAGGACGTCATTTACTCAGGGTCACATGGCTGATAAAGGGCAGAGATGAAAGTCAACTTAAGCTTCGTGTATCACACATTGCATGCTCATTCCACAGCACCACTCAGCCTGTCTTTGCATAAAGAAAGTCACAAAGGAATGAAGATAAGGAAAGACAACAATGCTTATTTCAGACCACTTAGTTGAAATGAGTCATGGATCCATTTAATATATAAAGGAAGGGATTGGCATATACATGGACTTTGGAAGCAAAGCTATTTATGTGCTTGTCAGGATTTTGTTTTGGAGTTTCAGGAAGTTATAAATTGAATTATGAGTTTTGATTCTCAGGTATGTCAGTTAAAATTGGGTCCAGCAGCACACAACAAATAGAAAGCTCCAAATAACAGTGAGTTAAATAGAATAGATGCTTATTTCTCTCCTGTGAAATGAACTCTGGAGGCAGGTACTGCAGGGCAAGCATGTCTGGTCTTCAAAAACCAAGAACCAGGCTACGTTTTTCAGCTCCTACAAGGGAGTAAGCATTAAATAATAATAACCAAAATTGCAAAATAATTGCAACAATTATTTAGTTTATCTAAGAAAGGTTGTTAATACTGAGTTAAGATATAGTAATGTGTGTTAGTCATGAAAAAAACACACACTGAAAAACCTAATCGTATGAAAGGGGTATTTAAAATGATTGGTCAGGGACTTTTTTTTGTCAATTTTGTATGCAGATTATGTAGTAGAAAGTTTAACATATTCCCCAAGATAAATATTTTATTTTCTCTTTTTTTTTGTAGAGAAGAATTGTAAAACCTATATGTATACAATCTTATTTTAGGAAATTAAGACCGATTATAGAATAGAGTTTAGATTGTTTCTAAAGGGCAAAATTCAAAGTTTGAGTAACAAAAATATGTGCTTTGTCTTGACAAAATATCTTCTTTTTTCTTTTTTTAAAAATATATTTTATTGATTTTTTACAGAGAGGAAGGGAGAGGGATAGAGAGTTAGAAACATCGATGAGAGGGAAACACCAATCAGCTGCCTCCTGCACACTCCCTACTGGAGATGTGCCCGCAACCAAGGTACATGCCCTTGGCTGGAATCGAACCTGGGACCCTTGAGTCCACAGGCTGATGCTCTATCCACTGAGCCAAACCGGTTAGGGCTTGACAAAATATCTTTATTTTAGATTATATATATGTATATATATACACACACATATATATATTTGAGCAGAATATTCGTGATGAATGCTAAACATACAAAAATAAGCCAATCTATTTACTCTTTTTTCATTTACAAATGTAAGAACGCTACATCCCTGCAAAAGAATTTCAAATGTTTAAAAAAAAATCAAGGACCAGGCTACTTCTGTTTGGCTACTCCACCAGCCTCCACAGAGGCTTCCACTCCTGGCCTTGGAGGGTCCATGGTTTTTATCTGTATTTAGTCATTGGGAAAGAAGAAAAGGAAAAGAAGGGAACACTCTTTTCCTTTAGAGACTTCTCAGATGCTGTACATGACATTTCTGCTTGTATCCTATTCGTCAGACATAATCACAGACCATATCTAGCTGAAAGGCAGGCTGGGCAGTGGGCAGCTAAGAACTGGGTGCACTACTAAACAGGCAAATGGGGGGGGGTGGATGGGGGTGACTAGCTGTTTCTGATAAAGTAGATGTGGTTTATAAAGTGATATTTTAATCAATGTGTGAGATAATAATAAAAGTTTAGATTAAGTTATTAACAATTAACAATGAATAAGAAAGATATTACTTTTTCCCTAGGTGCTTGTTTTCTCTAGTAGTAAGATACACCGGTGTTATCTTTAAAGCACAGTATTTGGATATACCTTGAAACCAAGATGCGGCATAGGTAAACACCAGAGTTTGCTGCCTCAAACAACCACTTCAAAAATACAACTAAAAGATGGAACTGACATCATCCAGAACCACAGGAAGGCTGGCTGAGTGGAAGTTCTACAACTAGGAGGAAAGAGAAAAACATACCGAGACTCAGAGGAGGTGCAGTGCTGAAGTAAAATACTAAGGTGCGGAGTGCATGCGGAGCGGGCTGGCGGCTGAGGGCGCGGTTGTCGTTGTCAATCAGGAGGGAGTCTCAGGCTCTGAGCTCCAGTTCCAGGCAAGTCTCTAGGGACCCAGACTCATACGGGAGAAGAGGGACTGTCTGGCATCTCCCAGAACCCTAGGGCAGCTTTCTCTCTCTGGGGCTTGCAGCGATTACTGGGACACTGAGAAGCAGAGCCTCTGAGGGCAAGACTGAGAGCAGCCATAATTGCTGACCCCGCCCTATTGATCCCGTGGGACCCGCCCCGCCCAAGCCCTGCAGGGAGGCTTTTGCTGGATAGCCTTAGGCAAAGGCTATATTAGCACCTCCCTAGAGATCCAGGAGCCAGGAAGCCCAGAGGTCAGAGTGAGACCATCCAGTTTGCAGCTCCGTGGAACCATAAAAGACACACTCAGGGGGCAGACTCAGTGAGCACCAAAGCCCCATTGAAGCAAGTCTAGCCCCAGAGGGGTGTCTCCAGCACAGAAGTTCTCCCACTGCAGACACAGCTGATTCTCACAGCCAATTGGCCTGGAGGTCAATTCCTCACAGTGATAACTACAACAATCAAGGCTTAACTACAACAAGACTGTGCACAAAGCCCACAAGGGGGTGCACCAAGAGTGTCTACCTCAGGTAATTGGGACACTTAGCACAGAAAGGCACTCTATCGACACAGTGAAGCATAAAAAATGCCAAGACAAAGAAACAGGACACAAACAACAGAATTGGAGGAAAGCAAACTGTAGGATAACCACACTTTTAAGGTCTTTAAAGAACTGTCTAGAAGCCGCCAATAAATTTAATAAGGCCCTCAAAAAGACTGGTGAGACCGCCGATAAATGTAGTGAGATCCTCAAGAAATCTAATGAGACCCTCGATGTTGTGATAAAGAACCAACTAGAAATTAAGCATACACTGACTGAAATAAAGAATATTATACAGACTCCCAACAGCAGACCAGAGGGTCGCAAGAATCAAGTCAAAAATTTGAAATACGAAGAAGCAAAAAACACCCAACCAGAAAAGCAAAATGAAAAAAGAATCCAAAAATATGAAGATAGTATAAGGAGCCTCTGGGACAGCTTCAAGCGTACCAACATCAGAATTATAGGGGTGCCAGAAGATGAGAGAGAGCAAGATATTGAAAACCTATTTGAAGAAATAATGACAGAAAACTTCCCCTACCTGGTGAAAGAAATAGACTTACAAGTCCAGGAAGTGCAGAGAACCCCAGACAAAAGGAATCCAAAAAGGACCACACCAAGACACATCATAATTAAAATGCCAAGAGCAAAAGACAAAGAGAGAATCCTAAAAGCAGCAAGAGAAAGAAAATCAGTTACCTACAAGGGAGTACCCATACGACTGTCCCCTGATTTCTCAACAGAAACTTTTCAGGCCAGAAGGGAGTGGCAAGAAATATTCAAAGTGATGAATACCAAGAACCTACAACCAAGACTACTTTATCCAGCAAAGCTATCATTCAGAAGTGAAGGCCAGATAAGAGCTTCACAGATAAGAAAAAGTTAAAGGAGTTCATCACCACCAAACCAGTATTATATGAAATGCTGAAAGGTATCCTTTAAGAAGAGGAAGAAGAAGAAAAAGGTAAAGATACAAATTATGAACAACAAATACACATCTATCAACAAGTGAATTTAAGAATCAAGTGAATAAATAATCTGATGAACAATATGAACTGGTGATTGTAATAGAATCGGGGACATAGAAAGGGAATGGACTGACTATTCTTGGGGGGGGAGAGGTGTGGGGGTGAGGGAAGAGATTGGACAATAATCGTGCACCTATGGATGAGGACAGTGGGTGGGGAGTGAGGGCGGAGGGTGGGGTGGGAACTAGGTGGAGGGGAGTTATGGTGGAAAAAAAGAGTTAACTAATGTAATAATCTGAACAATAAAGATTTAATTGAAAAAAAATAAAGCACAGTATTTGATGTAGTATTATTGGTTGTTTAAATTTAGATGCTTTAACAAAGCGCTCTATTTTGTAAAATAAGAAAAGTCCACTTCTCATTATTTCAGATAAACCATGTTGATGGCATAAGCCATCCTGTTTAGACCACATAGCCAAGTGTGATATACTGCTACTACCTAATAACAACCTACCTGAACCCTTCCAATAAGTAGGAGGAAACAAATAGGTCTACTTAGTACTGAATTTGTTAAGCTAAACCTATGAAATGAAAAATTATAATGTATAATAATAGACTTTATGATTACCAATGTCTGCAAAGGAAGCAATATTTGAACAAAAATTATGTCCTACAATTTGCTTGCTGCTATGATGGTCATGGCAAAAGGATGTAGAGGTTAAGTATATTTATGAAATAGATTTATTCAATACCTTCAATATATTTGGCTTTGTTCTGCTTCCATATGTCTATCATAGACTATGAGGGGATAAGACCCCTTTTCTGTTTTCTGTGCATTAATAATACAAGTGACAGAAGATGAGAATTTAGCTAGACTTTGGAATAGGAGTAAGATTTGCATAGGGAGGAGGAAAGTAGAAGGCATGTGGCCCAGGTAGAACTTTGGAGTTGATTAACACACTCATACCTACTGTCCAGGGAGGAGGACAGCAGCTTGGCTGGTGCTGAAGGGAAGAGTAAGAGACAATGTTGGTGGGGTGAGGTCAAGTGGAAGACCTCAATGGCTAGAAATAAGAGTTAGTACCTTGTTCTATCAACAATGAGGATCAATGGGCTATTTCAGAGCAGGCGGTTGATGAGGAAAGTATGAGGATGAGGCCTGGGGATGGATCATCCCCCTGCTCCCACCTTTGGAAGAGGATCCATAAAGGACACAGAAGGGAAACACCAGGTAGCCATAAATCCAGGAGGGAAGAGTGCTAGAAATTGAAATGAGGGCGGTTATTACCAAATCTTGAAATGTTCCAGAGAATTAAAGATGAATGAGAAATGAGGAGAGGTTATTATCCGATGTGGTCAAGGATTGCTGCTGACATTTGAGAGCTCATGGTTTCAAGGGAGCCACATGGACCAGCCTGCCTGAGGGTAAGAAATGAATGAGCTCTACAGAAATGCAACAGGGGGTGAGATTGCAAAGATTGGCTGAGAGAAAGGAGGTGATGTGGTTGGAAGGGAACTCCCCTACATCCACACCCTGAGATGGGGAGGATTGCATGCTTTTTTTTTATTTTTTATTTTTATTGATTTCAGATAAGAAGGGAGAGGGAGAGAGAAAGCTAGAAACATCAATGTTGAGAGAATCATTGATCGGCTGCCTCCTGCATGCCACACTGGGGATCAAGCCTGCAACCCAGGCATGTGCCCTTGCCCAGAATTGAACCTGGAACACTTCAGTCCACAGGCCGGCGCACTCTATCCATTGAGCCAAACCAGCGAGGGCAAGGTTTACATGTTTTAAGGCAGAAAGACATCAGCTGTAGAAAGGGCCAGAAGAAAGATGTGGGGAGGGAATAGTAAAGTCCCTCAGGTGTTAGGGGTTTAAACATCAGAGGAGGGCTGGTTGTCCTTAGATAGGAGGAAATCTGCACTTCTGGGGCCTGTAGGACACAAGACAAGCAAAGAGAGAAGCAGTCTGGAGCTGGAGGTGGGGTTAGCAGGTGTGGAGGGAGCTCTGGAACGCCCATGGGGAGGTGTGAGGGGAGACAGGCAGGCGTCAAACATGGTAAAGCAGAGGAGTGATTTCTATTGACTGTGCATCTGGGATTGGGAGCAGGGCTGCCTGCATTACTGTTTATTCATCAGGGGTCTTGGGCCTCAGTAGGAGTGGGGGAGATAAGTGTGGCGATGGCCTGCATTGGTGATAGGCATGCTGACCTTGACAGGGCCTAGAGGCAAAGAAGTCTCTTGGTGATGTGGAGGTCCCCACTTCCACTTCTTCTTTAGAAAGGATTCCACAATACATATTATCATTTCATAAATGTCTCCAGGTGAACATTTTATTTCACATGAGCAGATGGTGAATTCAGGGTTCCCTTCAGCCACTGGACTCTGTGGATTCTATGGCATATGTTAAGTGCTGCAGAAGTACTAAGGTACTAAATGTGGCAATAAATAACTTGGCCCAACTCTAATTGTGTGCCTCACAATCTGTGTGTTTGGGAAGTAGCCAGAGCCTCTTTTTATTCTTTCTTTTAATTCAATTTGAGGTCTTGACATAAAGTACCTCACAGGCATTTTCACATGGTCAAGGTGTTATTGGCCTCAAGAAATGGCAAAGCTCATAGATATAGAAGGTGCCTTTTAAAAGCTGAGTCATTAGAGCTTCTGTGTCCTGACTAGATGTGAGGGGTCCCCAGGTGGCTGGATGACATAGGTGTGGAACCTGGGTACTGTGGCTTCTGATTTACTGTCAGGGAAAAACACGCAGCAGAGACGGGAGGGGAGAAAACAGTAGAAGGTGGAACCGCCCCATGAGTGCCCCTTCCCTTCCTCATTCAGGAGAGAATAAATAGAATGTGTTTATTTCTCAGGTTCTCATTAGTTACCTGGGCACACAGAGCAAACCTGCACAGGCAAATGAGTCAGAGTTTTCGAGAACCCTCTGCTCTGGAAACCAGCATTTGTGCCAAGACTGAGACAGCTCTCCCCGAAAGCCTCCCTGGATGGCAGGCCAGCCTCGTGTCCCCTTCTCCAAGCAGAGAGGTGCTTCTAGGAGCAGGAGCTTCAATGGTTTGTGCTGTTGAAGAACAATCTGGTTACTAAGTGGAGAGGAGAGTGCTGGAAGCCGGGGGGGGGGGGGGGGCAGCAGTGGGGGGGGGGGGGGCAAGGGAGTCTTGAATCTCCAAAGTGAGCGGGGTGGTTCTGAGGGCATCTTTGGCATGAAGTACACCAGCACTTGCATCTCTGAGATCTGAGGTACCCAAAGCTGAGGGTTGATGGAGTCTCATATTCCTCAGAAATGTACTATAACTCTTCAGTTGACATACTGTGTTCAATTTGTACTTCCTCCACAGATTCAGAGGTAGTTTATTCTGTGCACAGAGGGTGGGGTGTTAGAAACCTGAGCATTTAGGGTTGGAAAATGTGATCTTTTTCTCTTAGCTCCTGTGTTAGGTATTCTGAGAACTCCAGGTTGGTTCCAGAAAGGCCAGTCTTGACTGCTCTTGGAAAAGAACTGTTTGCTTGTTTTTTTTTTCCCCCTTCTGTTTCCCTAAAAGCCACAGGCTGAGATAAAGAGTGCCTGAAAGATAAGACACAGGGCTAGGAGTTAGTGTTACCCAAGGTTTGGCCTCCATCTGCTGGGTGACCTTGAATAAATCCCTTTCTCTCTCACTCTGGAGTTGGTGTGTGGGCTGAAACACCCTGGTCGCAGGAGGAGCTCACTGAAGTGAGGTGAGCCTGGTGGAGGTCACTTCTGTAAAGGGCTTTGGGTTCCTTACACAGAAAAGCACAATTAACAAGGTCCAACAACCTCTCTTTAGGCTCCTGCCTTGCAGCCCCTGAGCTTCAGGCCCAGGGATGGCCAGCTTCCCCACCCACAGGCTCTGTATTAGGGGTTCCCAGTGTCCGACAGGCCCTGGGTTTGTGTCAGTGGACATTTAATGTGACTTATCTCAGTTTGGTTAAGGCCTGATGAAGTCAACTAGCCAACAGTTCCACCATTGCTTCTGAGAAGAGGCTCAAAGGCAGTTCTCTAACCACTTAATTACCCTCAGTTGCAGAAAAAGCAAAGCCTCGGTTTGCATAAGGTATTTGCATATCTGTACAGCTTTCCTTCTGTTCATGGTCTCCCCAAATTCTCAGAAGGCCCTACTGCATAGCTCGTCAAATTTCAGGAGTCTTTTTTTTTCTTTCTTTTTTTAACTTTGGCTAGGAAAAGGAAGTTATTAAGAAAGCCAGACTTTCTCAATTTTGGTTTCAGTTGCGTTCTATGCTTAATAACCATTGGGTTTGTTCTGCCATGTTCTTTAATTTTGTATGTGTCTCATGTACACATTCTTTTACAAAGCATCTGATGCCTCAGATATCAACAGGCATTGATAGTGTTCAATTTTGACTCAGAAAAAAAAATAGGTTCAATAACTTTTATTGCCCCGAGACCATCTCTCATCTGTATAAGAAAGACTGTATCTGGAGCAAGTTTCTGGGAGATTCTGTCTTCTCTATGGACTAGAAGAATTATTTTCATGGTCCTTTCTATAATCAGTATTACATGGAGAGTGGATATTGCAGACTGACTCCAAAGACCATCTGTCCTATTCCAAACAACAAGAGTTGGTTACTTTTCAGCGAAAAAGAATGCTATGGCTTGATGGTCTTTTTTTCCTGCAGTTCTGACAGTGAGGTTGTGCAGTTCTTGATCTCCCTGTACTACTATACACAGTGCTAATAACTCCCTGTCCTCATCTGTTGTCCTTTGTTCATGATGGGGGAATGGCTTCCAATAGTGATTTAGCTGTGTTCCTGACGTTATTTTTTGGGTCACAAGAAGATGTTCAATTTCTCTATCCCCTTGACACTTCTCCCCCCTTAGGCTACTCCAAGTCTTTTCATTCTTTTTCTTTCACAGAAACATCTGGAAAGAGGAGCTTATAATCATGACCTTCACTTTCTCTCCTCCCATTCATTCATGACTTAATTTTACTCTGGCTCGTGCTCCATCACTGCCTGAAATTGGTCTGGCAAAGGTCAGCTAGGATCTCATGGCTAATTCAGTGACTTGGTTAGGATCTATCATTTTTCATGGGGAAATATTAATCTTCAACAGAAATTTAGCATTTCCTTCAATTCTGAGTGTAGGCAGCAAACCACAATAGTACTAGTAGTAGCCATAAGTATTTCAAAATCACATTACAACTAATATAGATATCTGGACGTAGTTTTTTATTACTATTGGGAAATTACAATGGTTTATATATTAACTGCTAGATCTTATTACTTAATAAATGAGCAAAGAAGCATAAACATGATTTACAATATGTTTTAACATGCTGATGTATGTAGTTTTATTTATTATCATATGTATTTTATCTTGTATAAGTAACTATTATTTTGAGAAAGAGCCGATAGGTTTCACCATACTGCCAAAAGGCTCATGGAACAAAAAAGGGCAGAGAACCCAGTTTTAATCATCAGCAACCTGATTTGGCCAGAGTATTTCTTTCACAATGAGAAGAGCTTCTTACTAAAAGCTCTCTTCTCCTCTGCTCACACAATAGTAGCTTTCTTTCATGTTTCTCATTATTCCTCCCTTGGCTCTTAGTTCTTCATTATTTTATTTCTCACATTTGAGATTTCTCCAGGATTCTATCCTCTCTCCCACCATTTCTCCCTCCCTCCTTTCTTTCTTCCACAAATATTTATCGAGTTTCTACTTTTAAGTACCTCACAGTCCTGGGGGGTTCAGACAAGCAAGAAGGTCGTTATGAAATAGTCTGATGTGTGCTGCTGGATACTTGTAGACACTTAGAAGAAAAGCCCAAACCAGCCTTGGTAGAGGGAAAAACTTCTCATTGGAGCCACCCTTAAGCTAAGTCCTGAAGATCAGGTAGAGTTAGCCAAGCAGTGGTGGTTGGAGCAGAGTTGCAGCTATGAGGAACTGGTCAGTTGATGAGGCTGGAGAGATAAGAAATGGCCAGGGGTGCTCTTCAAGCATGCTAAGCATATCTACCAAGATAATTGATTTTTAGAAATATTTCTCTGGTTTGGAAGTCAGAATGGATTGGAAAGGGAAATGCTAGAGGTGGGAGACAAGTTGAGAGGCTGAGAAAGGCTAACCTTTGCTCTTTATTGAATGCATTATTCGTGTCCATCCCATGCTCATGCTTTCCTACTGTCTGAGATGCTCTTGCTCAACCCTAGTGGACAAGGGTGTTCAGCCTCCCAGGTAATGTCCTCTCTTCAGAGTCTTTGACTTCCCTGTTCTTGGAAGATATTATTTTTTATACATCTCTTATTTTTAACATCTTCTTGGAGTTATTTGAGGACAAGGAGGTTATAGAATTTGTTCATAGTTGTATAGCAAAGAGAGCCTACAAAATCCCTCAGAGCTCTCCATAGAATCATGAAATTTCAAAGTGAGAAGATCATTTAGTCTTTAAATATAAGCACTTTGTTTTTGTAAAGGAGAAATTTGCTGGGCTTACACCTTCCCTGCCACTTGCTGCTACCACTAGCCCATCAGTAGGTATTGCTAGAACTCAGAGGTGTTTAGATAGGACCTTGACCTTTTGTACTTTATTGATATGGATCTAATATGTTTTCAATGGGAAAGAGAGATTTTGTGCCAGGATGACAAAGTAGAGTGTAAGTAAGTAAAGTAGGTTGTATCTCAGCCAAGGGAAATTGTAGGGTTGAAAGCCAGAACTTTCAAACCCTGGACCCCAGGGTGAAATGCATTTGTGTGGCCCACTCTCTTGGGGGTGGGGAGTGGCAGCCCCAATTGTAGAGATTTTACCATGAACCTGGATGAAACCCTTGAGCTGCCTCAATAATTAGCAGAGGGTGACCATTCACATAGCTCCCTCCTTAGATTTCAGATTCTTGATGAAGGTTCTAGAGCAGTGGTTCTCAACCTTCACAATGCCGCGACCCTTTAATATAGTTCCTCATGTTGTGGTGACCCCCAATTTCATTGTTACAAATTGAACATAATTAAAGCATAGTGATTAATCACAAAAACAATATGTAATTATATATGTGTTTTCCGATGGTCTTAGGAGACCCCCGTGAAAGGGATGTTCGACCCCCAAAGGAGTCGCAACCCACAGGTTGAGAACCGATGTTCTAGAGGAAAAACAGGGCACGGATTATATATGTTTTTTCATGCTGACCCTTGCTATGTTTCCCAACTTTTCCCCATGATCAGAATGGAAAAAAAATGTTAATAGGTTCAGATTCATTGTTCTAGCAGGCGGCAGCCAGACACCAGAGAACCCTGGGAGTTGGAAAGAACATTATAAAGATTGCAAGTCACTCCTTAAACTTTCTGTGTCTGCAGGTCAAGTGGAGACAGGGCTGCTCGCTGGCTTGTAGAGATAATCATGTAATGGGCTCTTATTCTCTGGCAGAGAGAATGTTGATCAGTAGCAGAACCAATCCCCTTCCCATTCTTTGCAAAAGCAGGAATAGTGGGGGTGGAAGGTGGAATTATCAATTAAAGAAACAAACAAAATAAGAACTGAAGGCCCTACAAATAAATAGATACTTCTAATGGTGAGTTAGAAAACCCCAGTTTACATTGGACAAATGCAAATGATTCTTTTTTTTTTTTTAGTATGTTTTATTGATTTTTTACAGAGGAAGGGAGAGAGATAGAGAGTTAGAAACATCGATGAGAGAGAAACATCGATCAGCTGCCTCCTGCACACCTCCTACTGGGGATGTGCGCACAACCAAGGTACATGCCCTTGACCGGAATCGAACCTGGGACCTTTCAGTCTGCAGGCCGACGCTCTATCCACTGAGCCAAACCAGTTACAGCTGCAATTGATTCTTGAATAACATGGGTTTGAACTTGGTGGGTCAACTTATACTATGGATGTTTATCTTCTAGTAAACTTACTTCTTGTAAACTTGATAAATTTTTCTCTTCCTTATGATTTTTTAACATTTCTTTTTCTCTAGCTTACTTTATTGTAAGAATACAGTATATATATATATATATATATATATATATATATATATTATGTTATATTATCAGTAAGGCTTCTGGTCAATAGTAGGTTACTAATAGTTAAGTTTTGGGAAAGTCAAAAGTTACATGTGAATTTTTGACTGTACGGGGGGTGGCACCATAGCTCCTATGTTGTTTAAAGGTCAATTGTACTTCAATAAAGTTTTCTCAAAAACCTTGGACAAAATCTTGCCTTAGCCAGATCTTGGCAGGGAAAGTTCATTTTGTTCTTGTTAGGACTAACTAGCATTGGAAAATTTATCAAGTAAGTTGGTAAATCCTGTGGATTAGAAAAATTAAGAGTTATAGTTTTTGAGGTAGAATGGGAAAAAAAGGGATACATATTGTGTTTTTAAAAATCTTGGAACTAGCCCTAGCCGATTTGGCTCAGTGGATAGAATGTGGGCCTCTGGACCAAAGGGTTCCAGGTTTGATTGTGGTCAAGGGAATGTACTTGGTTATAGGCTCCTCCCTGGCCAGGCCCTGGTTGGGGATTGTGCAGAAGGGGTAACCAATCAATGTGTTCTCTCACATATATATTTCTCTGTCTTTCCCTCTCTCTTCCATTCTCTCTAAAAATCAATGGAAAAATATCCTTAGGTGAGGATTAAAAAAAAATCTTGGAACTAGATTGGACACCTGCAATGGATCAAAATCCATATGTTGAAACCCTAATCCCACTGTGATGGTATTTGGAGGTAGGGCCTTAGGAGATAATTACATTATAAGGGTGGATCCCTTATAAGTGGGATTAGTGCTCTTATAAGAAGAGAATACAGAGAGCTCTCTCATTCTTTCCACCATGTGAGGACACAAGGAGAAGTCAGCAGTCTTCAACCTGGAAGAGCTCTTATCAGAACGTGACCAGGCAGTTACCATGATCTCAGACTTCCAGCCTCTAGAACTGTGAGAAGCAAATTTCTGTTGTTTCTGTTACCTGTCTGTGAAACTGTTATGTTATAGCAGCCTGAATGGACTAAGAGAGCATTGTGGTTCTTGTGTTTTATCACTGCAGCTGAAACCCAGACTTTAAAAGATATGACTCCATTGAAAGGAATGCAGCACTGTCTACTGATGAAGCTATGAACTAGTAGCATTATACAGACTATTGGAAAGATGTTGAGCTAGTATAGATAGTTAGATAGATGCCGAATATGGCATGGCTTATTCAAATATAAAATATTCTATGAAATATTCTGTGGCACCCCTTTGAGTTTGTTGTGGCCCTCATGGTGCTTCTCTGCACCATTGGAATTTAGCATTAGGATGGGTATGGTAGACTAGATACACTGTAGAAAACCATGTGTCTAGTGAAAATCAATGTTGTTCTAAGAATCAATGAAAACAAAATCTCCAAGGAATCTCCATATCTGTCAACTTCATACAACAGATGCTCTTGAAGGCAGTGGACTATCTATACTAATAAAAGGGTAATATGCTAATTAGACCCAACTTCTTCTGGACATCTTCTGGACATCCTTCTGGACAAAACCATGGTGGCAGGGGCCAAGGCAGAGGCAGTTAGGGGCGATCAGGCTGGCAGGGGGAAGCAGTTAGGGGGCAATCAGGCCAGCAGGCAGAGGTAGTTAGTGACAATCAGGCAGGCAAACGGCTAGGAGCCAGAGGTCCCAGATTGTGAGAGGGATATCTGACTGCCAGTTTAGGCCCCATCATGCAGGAATTGGGCCTAAACTGGCAGTTGGACATCCTCTGAGGGGTCCTGGATTGGAGAGCGTGAAGGCCGGGCTGAGTTACCCCCCATGCACAAATTTTGTACACTGGGCCTCTAGTAGAAACATAAAATATTAGGGCCCAAGGAAGTGGCGAGAAATTCTAAAGTTGTGCTTGACCACTAGATGCGTGTGCCTATTCCAATTTAAATTCGCTGAAATGAAATAAAACTAAGAATACAATTCCTCAGTCACACTAGCCACATGTCCAATGTTCAATAGCCACAGCGCAGATAAAGAACATTTCCATCTTCATAGAGTTCTGTTGGACAACACCCATCTGACCTAAAGTGGGGCTCAGCAAACTCCATCTCCCCCACCAAATCCAGCCCACTGTCTGTTTAGTATAGTCCAGGAGCTAAGAAAGGCTTTTACATTTTAAAATGTAAAATTTTAAAATGGTTGAGAAAAAATTGTGAAAATGAATTTTCTTTCTTGTTATATAAGTACTTACAAATATCCTTGGTTTTGCTTCTTGGCCCATAAAGCTTGTAGTATTTACTATCCAGACCTTTCCAGAAAATGTTTGCCAACCTCTGGTCTGAAGCATTTTCTAACTACAATTGTGGAAACTGAGGTCTGGAGCCAGAAAGTGACCTGTGGTAGATCTGTCTGACCTCTGGTATTTGTTCAACCTGTTTCTTTATTGTGTCCTGAGCTCTTTCCTTCTGAGGGTTCTGTTGTCATTCACCCAGGAGGTAAAACAATGGGTTCCTTTAACTGTATTGTGAACTGGAGAGTGATTAACTCCTTGAAGAAAGCTTGATCACCATTGGTTTATGAGCCTGTCCCAAGTAGGTTCAGGAAAATCATCTGCTGGAGCCACCTGTTCAGTAAATACAGACACTGGGATTCTCTTCAAATGAGGTTACAGACAGAAATACCCAGATGGAGTAAAAGTCGATTGTCATCGTACAACTTAAAACTCATGTTCCTCTGTCAGCCCACACTGCCTGTGATGATCCATGAAGTAATATTTTAAAAATTTTTAATTATCTTAAGATTAGTGCCAGATGTATTGCATTGTTTTGGTATCATGAGTCATAGGCATTAATCTGTCAAATGTAAATGTTTACAATATGCAGTAATCCCCCCTTATCAGTGGTTTCTCTTTCTGTGGTTTCAGTTACTGTGGTCAACTGTGGTCTGAAAATATTAAATGCAAAATTCCAGGAATAAATTCATTAAGTTTTAAATTGCATGCCATTCTGAGTAGCACGATGAAATTTCACTGTCCCCTCTGAGATGTGAATCTGTCCAGCGTAGCCATGCTGTGCATCCCACTCACCCTTTAGTCACTTAGTAAGGGGTCTGGTTGGTTATCAGATCCACTGTCAAAGTTTCCCAGTACTTGTGTTCAAGAAACCCTTATTTCACGTCAAGATTAGTGGAGCTGGCAATTCAGACATGCCCAAGAGAAATCCAGATGGAGTAAAACACAACTGTGCTTCCTTTATGTGAAAAGGTGAAAGTTCTTGACTTATCAGGGAAAGAAAAAAAATGTTGAGGTTGCTAAGATCTATGATGAGAACAAATCTGCTATCTGTGAAATTGTGAAGAAGGAACAAGATATTCCTGCTAGTTTTGCTGTTGCATCTCAAATTGCAAAACTTACTGCTGCAGTGTGTGATTAGTGCTTAGTTAAGATAGAAAAGGCATTAATTCTGTGGGTGGAAGACTTCTGCAAGGGATTCCCGAAATGAGTGACACCAAGCCATGTACTGCAAGTAAGGGATGATTACACAGATTCAGGAGTAGGATGGGCATTTTGTCTTCTCACATCATCACAAGAAAGGTGAATACAGTACAATAAAGAATTTTGAGAGATAGAGTGAGAGAGAAAACACACTCACATAAATTTTATTACAGTTATTGTTATAATTGTTTTATTTTATTATTAGTTACTAGAGGCTTGGTGCACAAAAGTCATGCACAGGTGTGGTCCCTAGGCCTGGCTGGCAATCGAAGCGCAAGCATCTGGTGTGGAAGGGTAGGTTCCAGTTGATCTATGGACCGTGGGCAGCACCTGGGCCCCTAGGCCCTGCACACAACACTCTGCCTGAGTTATAGCACCTGAGTCCCCATGTGGAGATGTGGTGAGTGTGGCTGGACATGGCAGGCCAGGGCACAATGTGGGCCTCTGGGTCACCCAGTGGTGCCGCATCGAAGCCAGGCAGGCAGCGTGCTCTCTCCTGGCCGGCCTCGCAGACAGGCTCCTGTGCACTCACAGGTAGCCCGCCCAGCTCCTGTGGTCCCCGTGGCTGTGGCCTGGCTCACCCAGAAGAAGCTGCACGGGTGTGAGGCGGGCTCCTCACAGGCACTTGGCACTTGAGCGTGGGGGCTTCCCTGGCATACAAGCCCTGGTGTTTCGGTCTCACTCCCCCTGCAACCCTCCACCAAGAGCTCGGGGGACACCCCGCATTCTCACCGCACCTCCATCCCTGTCACCCCCGCCCCTAGGTAGCTGGCGAGAGGTCATGGTGTTTCACCAATGCCCGCCATGTTCCGTGTCAGCACACATCATAGCTAATGGTGAAACTTTAGGTCTCCCGGTTGAACTCCTGGTGGAATGACTGCCTGAGGGGACAATTTGCATATTGGACTTTTATTATATAGAACTGTTGTTTTCTTATTTTGCCTAATTTTTAAATTAAACTTTATTATAAATAAAGTATGTATATATAAGAAAAAATAGTATATGTAGGGTTCAGTACTATCCACATTTTCAGGCTTCCACTGGGTGGTCTTGGAACGTGTCTCCCATGGATAAAGGGGGGTCTACAATACTGAAATTTTAATAATCCCATTGGTCATTTTTTCATTTTTATTTTTGTTTTAAAAGATATACTAAAATCTAAAAAAGGGGAAAATGGCTTGAATAACCTTGCAGATGAATTAGATCTCCTACAGAATATCTAGGTTAGAGGAAAGAGTTAAAATACCATGTACAGCTATCCTCATTATTCACAGATTCATGTTTCAAATGTGCATACTGGCTAAAGTGTATGTGTAACTGCTAAGTCAATAATTACAGTGCTTTCACAGTCATTTGTGGACATGCACAGAGTGGTGAAAAATTTGAGTCACCCAGCACTCACGTTTCCAGTTGTTGAACAAGGCCATCTCTGCCTCTGGTTTCAGCTCTCATACTGTGAACTAATGTCTTTTTCATGGTCTATTTGTGCTACATTTCCACACTTTTGTGCTTTTCGTTGGTGATTTCACCATTTAAAATGGCCTCCAAGTACAGTACTGAAGTGCTGTCTAATGTTCCTAAGTTCACAATGTGCTTTAAGCACATGTGTTAGAGAATCTTTGTTCAGGCATGCATGATAGTGCCGTTGGCTGTGAATTCCATGTTAATGAATCAACAATATATATATTGAATGATGTGTCTTTAAACAGAGACACACATAAAACAAGGTTACCCTATCAATGGCTGATGGAACTGATTGGCTGATGGAGCTTGTGACCAGACCTTTTCAGGAACCTAACCTGGAAATTCCCCAGGAGCAATGGGTCAGTGTTCACTGAGACATCATGGAACATAACTATGATGAATAATGAGAGTCAATGCTGCTTGTAACCTACAAGATCCTGTGAACTCCTCACTGTGCCTCTTGCTGGGCAGCTCACCTGGGCTGGCCTCAGGGTTCAGACTGCATCTGAACAGGAGGTAGTTTAAAAGTTGGGGCAGTAACACATGTGCAAACTGCCCTATTCGCAGGGGTGGCTAGAACTCATTTCTCTAATAACAGGGATTCCTGACCATCATCATCTTAAGGATGAGCTCTTACAACCAACTTGTTGTACTAGTATAGTCTCATGAAAGTCTTTTATTCTCCCTATGGCCCAAGCCAGGTAGTAAAGTGACCAATAGGATTAACTTAATTCATAGGCAGGTCAGGTGGAAGATCAAGGTGATCAGGAAGAGACTTTGGCTATGCCACAGCCATCTAGGTTTGGACATTTTCCTGGCTTTATTTGTCACCTGGAACTTACAGTGTGCACCAGATAGAAGTGGATTCATTGAACTGAGGGCAGATGAATTGGTGTGAAGGTTCAATAAGTACTATTTGGCTTTTGAGGAAGCCAGGACTATAAGAGAAATACCTGAAGGGAAGGAGATAGTCTATAGAATGATCAGGATTTCTTGTTCAGAATCAACAGGTAGATGTCTGGTGGGACCATCACTGTGTGTGGGAAGTCTGCTTGTGATTCAGACCAAGCAGCTGAGCATAGCTAAGACTTTGATGATGTGTGCTAAGCAAGATTCTCTATTTATTATTTCTTTTCTTTTTTTAAAGGAGGAAAGTTTCTTTGAGGTTGCTGAGCGCACTGGGGATTCTTTCCGACCTCTTTGGAATATGTAAGAGAAATGATGTTTGAGCATTTTTCCCTATTTGAAAATGTTCCTGGAGTCTGCTATATCATAACTTTAGCTCATCAATGTAAGAGCTACCTTCTGATTGTGCACTGCTTTCTGTGGCATCTTCTGAATTAGCATCAGGGTATAACACATACAGAAATCTTAGGGGAAAGAGAGCCAGAGAGCGAGAGCGAGAGCGAGAGCGTGCATGAGCGAGAGAAAGAGCGGGGGGGTGGGGAGGGGAGGAAGAGAGACAGAGACGGCATGAGACTGAAAAAAAAATTGAAACAAACCCCCAAACAAACAAACAAACAAACAAAAACACACACCAAAATCCATTATCCACTGAGCCAAACCAGCTAGGGCCATCAGGTCTCTTTTTGATTAGAGTCTTCTGATGACTTCTCATCACCCTCAGGGTAAACGCTGCCTTCCTGTAAGTGATACATGACACTCTTAAGAATTTTGCTCCTGTGTCTTAGCCCAGGCTCTCTCTTCAGACTTTCCAACTTGTTTGGTAAATGTCAGGTTTATTTGCCTTTGTCTGTATCACTGCTTCTGTCCAGAATGCCCTTCCAGCTTGTCTGTTTGGGAAACTCACACTTGGTCTTTAAGATTCAGGTCCAGGGTCTCGGCGCTCTCCCTATGATGATGACCAATATACTTACCAACTGGTCTGCTTGGGTTCTCAGCAATTAGAACAGATGCCATGGAGAAATCCTTCTCTCAATGCACCAGGTAACTGTCACCTGGCTTTACCCCACCCTGGCAGAGCTGATCATCCTGCTTTTGTGTCGCCACTGTACATGTGGAGGCACCCATTATTCGCCCTGTCTTTGTCATTTGGCAAACATTTAATAATTTCCTACTGTGTTTAGACTTTGTCTAGATCATGGGAAGATAAAAATGAATAAGACAGCATATCTGCACTTGGGTGCTTATAATCTAGTCATACTAGTACAACATTTTTTTTCCTCAGGTGGTTATCTTTGATAAGACTATGAGCCCTTGGACAGTGGGACCAGCTCTGTCATCTCAGAATACTTGGTTCCTGCCTGGTGCTTGGCAGGTAACATGCTCCGTCAGTATTTGTTGAATGAGGGTATCTGGCTGGGATCTCCAGTATCTGGACTCAGGGGTTAGGGTATCAAGGTGTTAAAATGATTCAAGGGGTTGATTGGCCATGAGGCTAAGGGCTTCTAGCAAGAGGTGTTAGGTAAGAATGTTTATGTATAAAGTTATAACCCAGAGAAACAGTTCATGTGTCTTCTCTGTTCCTTCTAATTCAGCTTTCCCCCCTTCTTTCTATAATTCTTTTTTGAATGGAATAATGTCACCCACTCACTGGTTTTATATAGCACCTACTGAAGTAGAACTCAACAGAAATTGTGCCTATTAATTAAAAAGCCAGAACGTGGGCAGTTTTTGAACTGCTAATTAAAACTCTTACCAGTGAGGTTGCATTAGCAGTTTTAAACCTTTTTTCTTTTCCTAAACCTGGAAGAGAAAATGACTTTAAGAAAAGACAATTGCCAAGAATGACAGCATCTTGTCTTAAAAACTGTATATGTACCTCTAGTGAAATCATAGGGTCAGATATCTTCCTGATGCTTTGAAGGCTGTTACTGGGTTGAAGTTGTGAGGGGCTGGAGAGGACATAAGTGGCCTCTCCCGGCCACTCCCATCTGTCCTCAAATGATGGCTTCAGCTGTGGGTCTGTAGATAGCATGGCTGGTAGGTGAGGGCCTGAGAATGTTTCCCTCCTGAGACTGGTCAGAAGAGAATATCTTACCAATTTCTAGGAGCTACTGGGGCAACTGTGGCCTCTGCAGCTTCGGCTCACCCCTGCTCATCACCTTGGCTGCCTGTGGGGAACCGAGTGAACTCCACGGAAGGTAAATGGCAGAAGCGCCTCAAGCCTCAGGATCTGCTCCCTACTCGGCCTTTTTTCAGAAACTGGAATTCTCTGCCATGCCCACCAATGCCGGTGCTTGCATACGATGTGGCTTTCTGGGCATGGTGCCAAGGAGCTCACACAGAACTCCTTATTCAGCTGCAGGCTGCATCCTGTGCTGGCTTTTGGGGTGGGCAGCCCAGCAGGGCTCCCCTCGTGACTAGAGTCAGAGCTCATGTGGACTCTCTCGAGGTGGGCATGGGCGAGGGGCATGAGGCTGCTCCAACAAATGGCCCCATTGTATCCTGACCCGGGAGGCTGCAGCGAGAGGCTCTGTGATGACGGCTGAGCAATGGAGGAGCCCGGGGCGTGTCTGCAGGGTTTGATTCCACTGAACCAGAGGAAGCAGCCATGTGGTGAGCATGTGCTTGGGGCCACGCTTGGGTCCAAGGCCTGGCAATGTGCTTTGAGTTTGGTCTTTCTTTCTTTTTCAGAAGGTGGTTGATTCATGCAAAATGCTTAACGATGCCTGCAACGCACGGAGCAGGGATCAGATCCCCTTTGATGTGCAGGGTCTTTTTGGAGGTTCCAAAAAATAGTTCAAAGGTTTAGTTTGGACCCCACACCTCCAGCACATGTCAAAGGCAAGGCCCGGCTCCACAGGCAGCAGGGCGGAGAAAACACTTGTGCCGGCTTCTTCCTCTGTTTTGTCTTGTGCTGAGCACAGATTTCCAGGCCTCACACCGTCCTGGTGGCAGGAGGGGAGATTAAGCAAAGGAAAATAAATGGTTCTGGACTTTGTGAGGGCCCAGGGAAGCAAGGGTGCACTTGCTTTTCCCTCCTGCTGAAGTCGGGGCAAGCACCAGGCTGACATTTGCCTGCAGCGACAGGCCCTCTCACAACCTTGGAGCTGGAGCTGTCTGAGGGAAATGCATTCCTAGGCAGAAAGAGAGCCATCTGGCTGCCATGTGGGTCAGACCGCAGTTCTGCCTGGGTTTGTCTTCCCTGTTTCTTCTCCTTTGGGGTGTGGAACTTAGGGATGGGCTTGGCCACGACTAGGGTGCAGGTGCTGCGTGGGGGGCAGGATTGAAGGGACATGAAAGGGCAGGGCAGGTGCATCCAATGGGAAACCAGGCTTCAGTGTTCTGAGCGTTTCCTGGCCCTTCCCTGCCCACAAGGTGCGGGCACAGGGCGGGTGCCCCAGCTCTGCCCACAAGCTGGAGGCTGGTGGGGTGGGTGGTGTAGGGTTTCTGCCTCCTTCTTGAAAGCAAAGCAGAACCACACCTGATAGTGGGACTTGGCTGTGAATGTGGTTAGAGGTTCAGGAATGGGTTTCCTTCCCTTTCTTCCTCTCTAACTACCAGGAGCTCTTGTGTCCCTTGGAGGAGTCACTTCTCTGTTCTGTGGGCTATTTACCTGTCAGGCAGAGGTGGATGCTTCTGCCGGGACAGAACAGCTGTTTCCTTCCGGCTGAGGGGACACTGGTAGAATCCAGACACCCGATCCTTTACTCTGTTAGAAAAAAGGGGCAAATCAAATGACATCTCAGGCTCAGCGTGGGCAACAGTGGGCAGGCACCGGAGTATCACTGGACAAAGGGCCAGGCATACAGGCTCCCAGGGCCCACCTTTCTGCCTTTGCAGTGATGGCACATTTCTCTCCTCATGCAGCTTCGGGTCCAGCCCCGGCAGCCCCGCCCCCTCTTCAGAGCCTGTGTCTGTGAAACACCACACATGCTGTCAGCGTCCAAAGTGATTCCACACAACATATGGGAGTCTCCTGAGGTCAACACTCCAACAGTTTGGCAAATGACAGGAATATAGAATCTCACATTACTGTTTTATTCCATGTATCTCAGGCTTTTGAATCTCTTTCCAGTTCTCCAAAAGATTTTCCTTTTGTTTCTTTTCAACCTTGATTTCAGCGGAAGTTCCACAAGGCCCCCTCTTATGTGTGGCTGAAAATAATCCGCGTGCACCCCTCGAGTCTGTATTAGGCTAGACCTGCTCTGCTGTCCTGCTTCTAGGAAAGCTCAATGAATCATTCTTTTTCTTTCCTGGGTTCAGATCCTTGGAGATCCCCTCCAGTTTCAGAACATTCCTACACATTTCTCTGTCACTTCATGCTGTGTCTTTGCCAGTTTTTCAAAATCGTTCCTTTTCAGGGGATATAAGTTTCCTCCCAGGAATTATTTTCCTAGTTTTTTTCATATCACATTCTGGCAGCCCTTTCCTTCATGTCGCTAGGTTCTTATTTTCATTTTGGAACAAATGTTAGCTTTTTTAAATGTTCATTTCTGATCGAGCTAACAGCTACTGATTAATTTCTCTGGATCAGGCAGCGTGCTGGGCACTTTCTTTATCGGTAACTTTCAGAGAAATCCTGCATTGCTATCTAATTTTTATACATGAAAATACTGTCACTCAATAAGTTAGATTTAGTTGAGCAGCTCTTCTAACACAAAACAACTCTCTTCTCTATATTTCAAATGGTTCCCCTCATAGCCAGGAGGTTGGAGATTGCTTTCAACCTCACCTAACAGTTAGAAATTGCTCCAGTTCTCCCTCATAACTAGGTTGGAGATGTAATTAATCCAAAGAAATAGATGAGCCCTAACTGGTTTGGCTCAGTGGATAGAGTGTCAGCCTGCGGACTGAAAGGTCCCAGGTTCAATTCCGGTCAAGGGCATCTACCTTGGTTGCAGGCACATCCCCAGTGGGAGGTGTGCAGGAGGCAGCTGATCGATGTTTCTCTCTCATCGATGTTTCTAACTCTCTATCCCTCTCCCTTCCTCTCTGTAAAAAATCAATACAATACAATAAAACAAAATAAATAGATGAAACTCCACTTCATGTGTGTGTTTCATTTAATGTTGGTCAACATCATACACAGATACTACTCTCGCCTGTGGTGAACACTGAAACAATTTGATTCGTTTAAGAAACAGCTTTAGACGCACTTGCCAATGGCATATGAGAATCATTCCATATTCCTTCTCATCTCATCAATCCACCTCTTGATTTTGTGCAGTCTGCTTACCTTTTCCTTTTCTGGCTTTGGTCCTGGGCGTCTGGGCCAGTCTGCACAGCTACTCTTCTCTGGCTCCTTGGAAGGCAGCCACTCAGCACTAGGCACAGCAGCAGCCAGCATAGCAATGCGAGGTGTGCTCTTTGCAGGGCGCGGGACGAAAGGCATTGAGTGATTATTTTCAACATCCATGGTGCATGACTCAAACAAAATACTATGCAATGCCCCAGATCCACTTCCATGTGCCTTAGGACTGGAGAGGAGGAGGCCAATTGGAGGGGTTTGGGAAGCTCAAGTCATAAAGTCGAACGGATGAAGACATTGATAGTCACACTGGGACTATTTCATAATTGGAAAATTTGAGGTAGAGGAAAATGAAGTGATTTGGGAAGGGAAAACGTATTCAAACACCATCAAATCTTATTTCAAGTTGGGAGTGTCCTCGGGCCAAGAGGAGTGTTATTGATGAAGGTGGAAGAAGTGGGGCTGTCATTGATGCCACTGGTGTGGAGAGGAGGAATGCACAGGGCTGCTTTGTGGCATTTTCTATCTGTCTGGTCTTTATGGCTAGATTGTCAATTTCTTGGGGGCTGGATGATGTCACATATAACTATAGTGCCAAGCAGAGTGCTTGAATAGAGCACATGCAGAGAAATATTAACTGTTAGTAAATTGATTGACATAAACTTACAAACTCACTTAAACAGGAGACTTGATTAAATCACAGCTTAGATGGGTGCCCGCTACATACTACAATATGAAAGCCCCGAGTCTCTGTGTTTGTTAAGGAACAGGCTAAATTATTAAAACAGAAAGATCCTAAAATACATTGACGTTATCAGGATTGAAGCTTCTTCTCCTCTGTGACAGTCCAGAGGCCAGCAGGCTGGGTCTGGAGGCAGGGCAGCAGCTACAGCTGCAGTCAGCAGGGAGGAAAGGAGACTTAGAGTGACCTGGAAGCAGTACATACCCTTCTGCTCATGGACTTACCAAGCTTCAAGGAGGGCTGGGAAATAGAGTTTTCAGCTGAGAGGCTATGCCTAGGTACAACTTAGAACTTGCATTATTAAATATGGGGAGAATGAATATTGGTGGACAAGTAACCTCTGATATAGTCCCTAAGCTAAATTTTCCTTCAGAGCTTTCTCTCCTCTCCTCTCTTGTCCCCAGCTCCTTTCCCTCCTTTCCTTATTTCTTTCTTTTCCTCCCTTTCTACCTCCCTTCTTTCCTCCCTCTAACCCTGCTTTCTTCCTCCTCCTCCCGTCTCTCTCCTCCATTCCTACTCTATTTTCCTTCCTCTTTGCCTCCCTCCTTCCCTCCCCTTCTAATAAACATTAATGCAACCCTTATTACTTACAGATACTTTCCTAGGAGTTGAGTAAAACACCCATGAACCAAAATATTAAAATTCTAATAGAAGAAACAAATAATTAATCACCAATTGCTGGCAAACAGTTTTGGTCTCTGTGGGCCAAATCTATTTCTGGCCTTCCCTTTTGTGGGGGAGGAAGAATATATCCTCTACTCTTCTAGGTTCTTTTGGCTGGTCTAATAATCAAATAGACATGAGACAGATTAATAAGAGAAAAATAAAAAAATTAATTACATGTGTACGTATGGGAACCCTGCATACATGAGAGGTTCAGAGACAGAAAGGGAAAATGAAGTATACATGATATTCTGAGCTAAGGATGAAGTAAGGCACCTTGGAAGTGCAGAGGAGAGGGAGTTCATTGCAGGATGGTAAGAAGAGCAAATGTTCAGTAATGAGCAGTTTGCCCTGCCATGTAGATAGGGCATCAAAAGTTATCTCTGCTGATAACTCTTACTATGGGCAAGGCCCCAAATTTAAACTCTTTAAAGGAGTGGTAAAAATTTCTCATAAGCCCACAGGGTCTCGATTGCTTTTAGCTCAAAATAATTCACACACCCAAGTGGCACATCTTGGGGAGGCCTATTCGGAACCCTTTCTCTTGCTAGACTCATAACAGTACAGCTCTCAATGGTATTTGCTTGGTGATCAGTGAGGTAATTTGTTCTTTTTCAAGGCGTTTTCAGGGAGCAGAAGCTATGGTTGCTGAACATTATTTGCAAAGCACCTGTTGCCCTGTAGATGTTGACAATACAGAGCTCACCCAGAATCTGAATCCTTCTCCTCAGGAGGCATATTAGAAAGAGAGATGGAATGAGATGATGACATCCTCTAAAGGATGCAGAATCAAACCACCAGAGAACAAGAAGATTTTTACCCATGAGAACTTAACTAATCTTAGTTGGTTGTTGGGAAAACATTATAAATGGACACAGTATCGGGCAAAGAATTAAAGCTAAAGGAGAACTGCCTAATACATCATGTTTAGTACTTAATCCTCTTAGGCTTATGATGTTTTATCCATTTTAAAATTAGTTCATGTACGATTTCAGAAATGTAAAATTACTCTTTATTCAACTAACAATTCCTCAACTTGGATTGTAAATTGATCTGGCCTTGCTGAGATTTATTTGTGGTAAAATAAAAGAAACTTTAGAGTTTGATTCACAAGACTTGAGTATGAATCCTGTTTTTGAGTATTTTGGCCACAATGTTAATCTATGAAAGGAGGATTATAGTCAATTTAGAGAAATTTATAGGGATTTAATGTGATAGGTGTGAAAGCATTTGATCAACTCTCAAGCATTGTACAGATGGTAGATTTTATTATGACTTATTAATTAATTATGTTTAATTAATTTGTTTATTTATTTACTTATTTATAAAATGATCAGTTTACTTTTATTTTATTATTTTATTTTTTAAAAAAATATATTTTATTGATTTTTTACAGAGAGGAAGGGAGAGAGATAGAGAGTTAGAAACATCGATGAGAGAGAAACATCGATCAGCTGCCTCCTGCACACCTCCCACTGGGGATGTGCCCGCAACCAAGGTACATACCCTTGACCGGAATCGAACCTGGGACCTTTCATTCCGCAGGCCGACACTCTATCCACCGAGCCAAACCGGTTTCGGCTCAGTTTAATTTTAAATAACTTTGAATGGCCAGATATCTGCTTGGGTATTTTGACATTTATCCACTAATTATATAAAACTACAAATATAATTTCACTGTTTGGGTTGGGACAATAATAATCTCTACTCAGGAAAACAAGTTTTCTAGAGTATTTGGAATTATCTTAAGATGTCTTCAGGGTTCATTTTCTTTCTCAAAGCATAAGATTTATGCATTTTTTTTGTAATAAAATGTATTTTATAACTGGAAAAAAAAATCTGCAAGTGATGGTGAAAATACCGTGGGGGGGATTCCTGGCTAACAGTACCTATATGTGATTTCCTTTTCCCTCAACAAGAAGCCAAATTGTAGAAATCTTGTATTTGGGTGGTAATGTCTTAAAACAAATAATCATGTTCAAGGATTACTTACTTGAAGGAGTTGCCCAGGGCATTATTATGTTATCTATAGAATAACTTCAAGATAAAAGGAAATCCATGGTCAATACAAAAATCCATCTAAGAGGCTCTTCCTTTGAACTGCTCTTTTGTGATTGTCTTCCAGAGCTGGTAATACAGAACAAAAAGAGTCTGAACACCATGAGTGTGTCCCTGGACAAATGGCTCATCTTTTCTCTATGTGAGGTTCTTCCTATGTCAAATGGGAAGCCCACTTGTGGATTCCTACCTCATCAGGCTGCTCTGTGGAGGTGCTATAAGGCATTTCAGGGTGGAGGTTGCTCAAAACCACCTGGTCTTGGATTAGACACTTCCAGAGGAGTACACCCCTCCATGGGCTAAAAGAGACATATTTCAAACACAGAAATATATAAAGAAGAGCTCCTTTGCAGCAAATACCTTCTAGAAAGTAATATGAACTAAAAACCAATGATTCAAACCCTGCCAGGTAAAGAGCTGTGCCCTGCAAGCCAGATGCAAACTCTTCCTGCCACTAATGTACTATTTACTACCTAATAGAATACTCAGTTTGTTTCCAAAGAGCTGTTTTGATCATTAGGTAAGATAAAACAAAATCAGCTTGATTATCTTGTGAATTGGTCTGTTCTATGACAGATGATGATAGAATGTAATTGCTATGAGCTATAGATGTTCTTGTTATTGTAAACATAGGACTGTAGCTTTCATAGGATTGCTAAATGTAAGAATCATTCTCATTGTAGAGTCTGGACATCAAACCAGTCCTACTTCTACTGAATGTCTCAGATTAGAGGTTTAACAATTGGGACCTTTAATATTCAACTGATAGATTGACTGCTAACAAAGATCTGCTGTGTTCTGAAGTGCAAAGTGGGAGAGGAAGGGAAGATTACTGACCTGGATGTGCGACCAGGGCATTATTATGTTATCTATAGAACATTCCTGCTTGTGGCACTAGCTTAATTGGTCAAAAGTGGGAGTTGTAGGAATCTGGAGAGAAACACCACAATCAGCTTAGTTATTCAGGCAAGGATTAGGCTGGTCACAGTCAAGATAATTGGTTTCTGACCTGCTTGGTGAAGCAAAACCACCTACTCTTAGTTCCAAGAAAACCAATTACTAAATTTAGATCCAATCCCTGGTAAGACTAACTGAAAGTTTCACAGTGGCTGGTGAAACTGACTATTTCTTGCTCTCTGACTTGTCTGCCCTGGGTTCTGCTCTGCCTCTCACCCTGGTACTAAAGCATATATCCTCTGGCTTTGAGGTCACCCAACTCATGGTTTGACACATTTTGCGTATTTCTTGAAAATGCAAAGCACTTATGATAAAACATGGCTAAGGGACAGAGATAGCATCAAAATAAGTCTCACAAAGCATGTTTCCTAGTGCCTTTTGCCAATAAATAACAGTTCATCTCTGCCACTTCCATCCAGAGGACCCATGTGGGGGAAGGTCGGATATGGAAGAGAAATTAGAATTCATTTTCTAGTCTACCCTTCTCACATTTAAAGATGAGAAAAGGGAGGGCACAGATGGTCAGTGGCTGAGCTGATAGAACTTATTCCTTGTGTCTTCAGTGGGAATACCCTCCTGGAGCTCAGTCCCAGAATGCAGTGCCAGTGGACCCCTTGAAATTGTTAGAACTCCTACTTTACTGGCCTTCAAGGCCATGCACCTGGGATTGTGGCCTTTATTTCCTTTGCCATTTTTTGGGATTGCCATTTAATGTCACTAAGCCAGCTGTTTCCTCAAACCCTCAAAATAAGAAGCCCTCATAAATTTATAAGTTGGTCTGATGTTCACATGAACTAATGGATGGAAAGTGTTGCATATAATTTTAAAGCAATCTCCTGGAATAAAGTGTGATTATATAAATATCCACCACATAACATCATCAGGATTACCTTTTCTTCTTTGTTGGCCTGGAGCACCTTAATCCTTAGGTTGGCCTTAATTAATTTCAGGTGTATGAGTAATGTTAATGATGCTCTCATTCAGCCCTCAGCACTGAATTGCTTTACAATTTCTTGGACTCCAATTGCACTTTGTACTCTCAAGCTCAGCAGGGATTTTGTGAAGAGGGTATATCTTTACCACATTTTGAAAATCTCTATTCCAGCAAAAGATAAACCAAAGGATTGATCATTATTGTTGCAAATCAATTCCAGAAAACCATTAATAGGGAGCTTTGGTAGTGTTTAGAGAATGGCTCAAATTACAAAAATTCAGACAAACATGCAACTTTTGATGAATCCAGCTATTGTTTAAAATCAGGAGAAACATGATTTTAGTTTTCATACCTGCTGCAATGTGTTAATGACCAAAGGTTGCACAAAACACTCCTGATAAAGAGAATTAGTGAAAATACTTCATGCCATTTTCCATCACTGTTCTAAGATCACATCTGTTTGGAACTGAACCGTAGCATGTGTGCTGGGGAACCTGTATGAAATTAACTTTTATAGCTGCCTTTACAAGCAGAATCTTTTATTGTCTACAACTTGGCTGGGATTCAGGAAGTTCCCAAAATGATTTATTGTCATATGTGCCTATTCTATAGCGGCTGATGAAACTGATATATTATTTGAACATATGCAGTCACTCTGGCTAGAGAAAACAGATCATCTGAGCCTTTTATCCAAAAGGATAGAAGAATTCATATTATGGAAGAGAAAAAAAAGTTGAGTATTTTGTTTTAAGTGAAATAATTACTTGCAGGAGCAAAACATTTGTTACCAATCCTATAGGTCTTTTCTTGCTTGCCAACATAGTAAAAACATTAGAATCTAGAATACATTCATTAACTAAATACCGAAGGTAATATTTTCCCAATAAATGTTGGATCACATTTTTGTAATATTTGGAATGGTTAGTTCAATTTATTAGACCATGATATTAAGAATCAAAGATCATGAATTTAAATTTCTTTCATATTACTTAATGCAAATCCTCCTCCCCAGACAAAAACCTCTTTTAGTTTAACAGAGGGCCCCTTCAGTTCGACCAGTCATCTTTCTAATGGTTGCAAGAGGGATTTTGTGAAATGAAGGATGAAATAATGGAGTCTCAAGAGCATGGTTTTCTATCTGTTGATGAATCAGAACTTTCATACATGAAAGCACTATTAACCTATCAACAACGAAAATAATCACATTTAGTTAAAGTAGAATATGTGAAAGAAAAAGATTAACCATAATTCTAGGACATGCTTTAATAGCTATAATCCTATAGTAAAAATCTGGAGTTTCTGGATTCAATGTGAACCCTCTCAGCCACTAATTGACACACTCATATTTCAATTTGAAATATGTAGTCAAAGATCTGGGATTTGGAAGAGAAGCCAGAAGACTCCAGATCTTGTAAGGCTGTGTTAACCAGTGAGGCATTTAGATTCAGTTTTCTAGTTACAGTGTCAATTGAAAACATTTGATTTATAGTGTCAGTAGAAAACAAAACAAAACAAATTATATACTGTCTGTAGGATTGTTTATAAGACAAAAGTGGGGGTAGTTTCTCCAAATGGAATTACAGTCAGTTGTTTTTTGTCTTTTGAGAATATAGGTGCTTACTTTTTTGGAACACAATTTGGAGACTGGTTTTGGGATTTTGCCTGGTCTTCAATAATACGTTTCCCTTCAGAAGCACTTTTTCTTTAAAATGGAAGTGATTTATGTCATTACTATCTCACTCAGCATCATAAGGAATTTGGGTATCAACAGATGTTATTCACGTTCTGCAAATACAAAAGCAGAAAGGAATTTTAAGGGACTTAGCAGCATTGATTATAAAACTATTTAATCCTTAAAATTCTGGCATATGTTTCTGTCTCTGAGCTGACTGTGGAACCAGAATGAGTCCTAGTTGAGCTAAGTGCCTTGGTTATATTCAGAGTTTACATTCCCTCCCTTTAAAATTGGAGGTTGGACCGAGTTACATGTTAATAAATTTATTTCCAATCATGTGAGGTAGCTTCAAATAGTGAAATAATCTTTCATCATGGTAGACAATTGCTAATGACATCAGAACAGTCTGATCCCATTCCAAAATGGATTCTACTCTGCACACTCTTAAAAAAAACCCAAACCTACAAAACATGTTTATTGATTTCAGAGAGGAAGAGGGAGAGAGAGATGGAAGCATTAATGATGAGAGAGAATCATTGATCGGCTACCTTCTGCACTGAGCCTGTAATCCTGACCTGGAATCAAACCATGACCTCCTGGTTCATAGGTTGACCCTCAACCACTGAACACACCAGCCAGGCTACTCTGCACACTCTTAAAGAGCAAACAATTCAAAGTTCACGTCTAACTGTCAGGAGCATCATCTTTGCTTTTAAAGAGGATGCACATTTTCAAGGGGCTTGGAAACAGTCAAATGTGGGTAATGTTAATTTGGTGTAAACCTTCAAGTGGCATATTACTAATGCCAAAAGACAAAGCAATTGAGGATCTGGTAACTAATTACTAACAGCATTGTCACTATTTTGTGTAAGTGTGAACAAGAATCATATGTTTCTTATAGTTCATCCTTGTTGATGTACCAGTGTTGCTGGTGAAAGTGTGATAATGAGCATACTGAAGACTGCTGTGGACCCCTCTTGATAGCAGTATTTTGTACCCATGCTCAGAGGCCCTGAGGGCAGTGGACATTCTTTAAACAAATGAAACAATTTAGTAGTGTGAGTGATTTAAAAATGCTTTCACAGACCTGAATTAGGAGACCCTGTCATCATAATCTGAAGCTAATGACACTGCGATTGGTGTTGCAGGAGGCTCCTGTGACTATCAGAGGAGTAGTCTAGATTTCACTACGTGGCTTTGCTTTCCCCAGGGCGTTAGGTCTTGCTGTGGAAATAAAATGGAAAAATATTGGTAACTGTGGGGGAACTACAATAATTCAGAGAGTCCAGGAAGAGACAGGATGTTAATATTTATTCAAGATCAAATCAGCAGCTGTGGATACCTGTTTTGTTGTTGTTTTTTAAGAACCTTTTATTCAAGAATCTTGAGAAAATTTATCTAATGTTCAAGATAGGATGAAAAGGACCCACTCCAAAAACTGGATGATTATGGATGAAAAGAACCTGAGACCAAGGGCCAAAGTGTGTGTATAGAAAAGGATGCTGAAGATACAAAGGCAGAGTAATTTAAAGGGAAGAACTCAGAATCACAGAATCCTAACACATGAAGCTGAGAAGATCAAATGGTAATTATCTAATCTCTTGCCATTTAGTCCATGATGAAACAGAAGTCCAATGACAGTAAGATCTTGGGGTGGGAGAATTAGAATTAAAATCAGCCTCCTAACTCCCAATCTAATATTCTCTCCAGTACATCAATTTTTTTGAGAAAAATCTAACTTCTCATTCTCTAAACCTGTCAAGAAAGCATCCAACTGCAATTTAATAGTTGGGTAGATCTCTCTCTAGATAACCAGACTTGTGCCAGACACATCTCACTCTTCATTGCAAATTATTAAATTTACTCTCTGGTATAAATCAATCTCAAGTGCCTCTGGGAAGCCTGAGCCACCTCATAGGACCACTGGACTGGGAATCAGAAAGCGCAGGCTCTGCTCTTACTTCTCTGTTCTCTTATTTATAAAGTTAAAAGAGTGACTGGGGGATCTCTAAGTACCTTGTCTCAGTTCCAAATTACTAAAACTCTATTTAAAGAGGAGATAGTGGGGGCTGTATCCTGGACAGGATGATGACTGTCTTTTCACATGCAAATATATGGTAAATTCCAAAAGGGAGGGTGTTGATGAACTGCTAGTGGAGGAAAATGGACCCAGGTGGCTTGACAGTATCAGCAAGCAAAGTTGAGAAAGACCTGAGAGGTCTTTGAACAATGTGATATTTAGATGAAAGGAATGACCAATGGACCTGATAAACAGAGAATCTAGATCAGCGGTTCTCAATCTGTGGGTCGTGACCCCTTTGGCGGTCGAAAGACCCTTTCATAGGGGTCACCTAAGATCATCCTGCATATCAGATATTTATATTACAATTCATAACAGTAGCAACATTACAGTTATGAAGTAGCAATGAAAATAATTTTATGGTTGGATCACAAGATGAGGAACTGTATTTAAAGCGCCAGAAGGTTGAGAACCACTGATCTAGGTTAAGCTCATGGAAAGCCCATTGGCTGAGGACATGACAGAAACCAAATCATTGAGTTTCTCCAAGTGTGTTACAATAATATCATGGGAAAGAATTATCCTGTGTTCCCATACATTTTTGAAATAATGGGAAAAGAAAACTAAATTAGTTTCTTTATGAAGGACTTCTCATGCCTTTGATATGCTAAAATGCTTTGGGAGTCTCCAAGGTGCAGAATTTTCCAGATTCATTTGTCTATGAAACACACTGTTTTCTGGCACCTTCCTTGGGAAATGCTGCTCTAAAACATACCCGGAGAGGGGAGAGGACAGTTCAGGTGATACTTTTTTTTTTTTTTAATATTTTTTATTGATTAAGATATTACATATGTGTACCCTCTACCCCCCCCTCTCCCCGCTCACCCCCTCACCCCCCCGTTGTCCGTGTCCATTGGTTAGGCCTATATGCTTGCATATAAGTCCTTTGGTTGATCTTTCCCCCTTGCCCCCACCCTCCCCTACCTTCCCTCCAAGGCCCGACAGTCCAATCAATGCCTCTCTGTCTCTGGATCAGTCCTTGTTCATCAGTTTATGTTGTTCATTATATTCCACAAATAAGTGAGATCTTGTGGTATTTATCCGCTCTCCAGTTCCATCCATGCTGTGGCAAATGGTAAGAGTTCCTTTTTCTTCTTCCTCTTCTTAAAGAATACCTTTCAGCTTTTCATATAATGCTGGTTTGGTGGTGATGAACTCCTTTAACTTTTTCTTATCCGTGAAGCTCTTTATCTGACCTTCCATTCTGAATGATAGCTTTGCTGGATAAAGTAATCTTGGTTGCAGGTTCTTGCTATTCATCTCTTTGAATATTTCTTGCCACTCTCTTCTGGCCTGCATGGTTTCTGTTGAGAAATCAGCTGACAGTCGGATGGGTACTCCCTTGTAGGTAACTGACTGTCTTTCTCTTGCTGCTTTTAAGATTCTCTCTTTATCTTTTGCTCTTGGCATTTTAATTATGATGTGTCTTGGTGTGGTCCTCTTTGGATTCCTTTTGTTTGGGGTTCTCTGCGCTTCCTGGACTTGTAAGTCCATTTCTTTCACCAGGTGGGGGAAGTTTTCTGTCATTATTTCTTCAAAAAGGTTTTCAATATCTTGCCCTCTCTCTCCTTCTGGTACCCCTATAATTCTGATGTTGGTACGCTTGAAGTTGTCCCAGAGGTTCCTTACACTATCTTCATATTTTTTGAATCTCTTTTCTTTTTTCTTTTTCGGTTGGGTATTTTTTGTTTCTTTGCATTTCAAATCTTTGACTTGATTCTTGGGATCCTCTTGTCTGCTGTTGGAGCTCTGTAAAGTATTCTTTATTTCAGTCAGTGTATGCATAATTTCTAATTGGTCCTTTTTCATGACCTCCATGGTCTCACCATACTCCTTGAGGGATTCATTAAATTTATCGGCGGTTTCCATAAAATTCTTGACAAACCTTATAAACGTGGCCTTGAACTCTATATCCAGTCGTCTGGCCTCCTCCGTTTCTGCCAATTGTGACCTGTTTCTTTGTCTCCGCATTTTGGCTGCTTCCCTGTGTTGATAGAGTGGCCTGCGCGCCAGGTGTCCTGTAGGTCCCAGTGGCTCAGCCTCCCCAGTTACCCGGGGTGGACACTCTTGGTGCACTCTTGGTGCCTCGCTTGTTGTAGGATCACTGGGAGGAATTGACCTCCAGGCCAATTGGCTGTGGGAAGCAGCTGTGTCTGAAGTGGGAGAATGGTCCCCCTCTGACCACTGGGTACAGTGGCTCCTGGATCTAAGGAGGTGCTAATTCAGCCCCTGCCTGAGGCCACACAGCAGGAACTACGAAGAGGCTCAGCTGTGAAGCAATGCAAGCCGCTGCGGGGCCTTGGGTCTTCTCTTGGAAGTTCCGGGTCTGGCTGGCCCGGCTGCAGTTAGGTAATTATCAGGTTGCAAAGTTCTGGGGCATTCACATGCAAAAGCCTCTGCCGCAGCCCGGGTGGGGCGGGGTCTCAGGGAGGCAAAAGGCCGGAGAAAGAAGCTATGGCTGATTCTCCGCGCCCGGAGTCGCGCGTCTCAGTGTCCCGGCAATGGCTGCAAGCACCTCCGAGGGAAATCTGCCCCCAAGTTCGCCCGCTGCCGCCTGAGAGAGCAGCCTCTCCCCGTATGAGACCTGGGTCCCCAGAGACTTCCCGGAACCGGAGATCAGAGCAGTCGGGAGCTTGTGATTCAAAAAGACAGCCGCGTCCTCAGGTGCCACCCCCTTTCCGCGCGCGCGAGCCGCCGCGTACCTCTGCACTCAGCCTCCGCAGCTCCTCTGGCTCTCAGCGTGCTTTTCTTTTCTTCTAGTTGTAGAAATTACACTCAGCCAGCCTTCCTGTTGTTTTGGACGATGTTTGCTCCGTCCTTTGGGCTAATTTTCAATTGTTGTGGGAGGCGACTATTTCCCGGTGTTTATCTATGCCGCCATCTTAGTTTCTCTCCCAGGTGATACTTTAAAACCTCTGGAGGGATGTGGCTCAAAAGTTGAAAGGTGAGACCCAGGCACCCAGCAGGGGTCCTGCTGTTGGCAAAGAAGTGGGCTAAGAGCATATTTCAGTCAGGGGCTGGAAACTTCGCAGTAGTGATAATCTGTGGAAGAAGCTGACTTTGACCTTGAAGTGAGGGACCAGGGTAAAGTTCATACATGCCTTCTCAAAGGAGGGAGAGGGTAAATAAGAACTCCAGGTTGTCTAATGTTTTCAACTATACCAAATCTAAATGATTGCTAGTTATTTCCTGGCCTGTAAATGGTATACACAGAAGAATATCCTCATGCTAAAACAAAGGTTAATTTTTATATGATATTTTGGGCAAAGATGAATTTTTCAGTGCACAGTGTAAGTGAAAGGAGCAAGTTAGAGCCCAGAACGAAGTTTCAGATGAAGAAATGAAGAATCTCATTGCTGCAGGGACTCAGGGTTCTTAACTAGAGGTCCATGGATATGCACCAGAGCATCAGTGGGTGCATGTGCGCAATTCTGTGGTAATGTGTACAACTGCTGGGGTTTTTTGGGAACAATGTAAATGGCTTTCATCAAATTCTCAAATAAGTCTATGATCTCAAAAGCAGTCAACAATGCCCTATGGAGGCTCAGGGGAAGAAACTGAGGTTCAGACTGAGGAGCATATTTGTTTTTATCTTTGGTTGCTGACAGTAAGGTTCACCTGAGAGCTGATAGGCAATAGGTAAAATGGAGAATCCACGAGGGAGCCTTGACCATTGGTTTGGGGGTTGCCCTTGCCCCTAGACTGAAGGAGGCTATGAAATATACATTATACTTCCTATTTTACAGACAGAGCTCAGATCCAATTATTCATTGTGATTCATGACTTGAACATTTGTACGAGAACACCTGAGTCTTGACTCCCATAAGAAATGACTGCGAATTAATTTGTTAAATGTTCCATATATCTAAAACACAAAACAGTAGTGAATTTCAGTTTTAAACATGTCATAGTCATGCAGGTTTTTTTTTTTTTCTGTGTTCAGAATCACACTGTGCTTTTACCTTGAGAATCACAAAGATTTTGAAATCAAAGAGTTTTCATTTTACCTTTTAGAAACATAGTATAATTTATCTGCATGATTGCATTTTAATTAGCACTCCCATTGCCTATATAAACATGCAAAGATATAAAATGAGCCAACCAAACAGGAAGACATATAGCCTAGGTCAGTGGTCGGCAAACTGCGGCTCGTGAGCCACATGCGGCTCTTTGGCCCCTTGAGTGTGGCTACGAAGTTTCAATCGCACTGTACGTGTGCACCTGCACGTGGTATTTTGTGGAAGAGCCACACTCAAGGGGCCCTAGGTGTTTGCCACTGCTATTGAGCATTTCCTTGGGATAAACCCCATACCAGGCACAAGTTCAATAGTGTGAACTGGTTCAAAATAAACCTATTTGTATGCATAATATTTTACAGAAGGGTTAAGCTGCCTTAGCAATTGTTGATGATTATGGATCCTTGCACAGCTCTAAGGATCTCAGAACATTCTTAGGAAGTAAATCAGCCATTCCCACAATTTAAAAACAAATGTGTAAAGAGTTTTATGGGGGTATTTTTACCCAAGTCTTGAGTGGTTAGGCGATGACCCTTGGAAACCCCAAACCACATCAGTGTTCTACCAGCGTGCATGTTGCTGTGGCAGGAGGACAGGGGGAAAGATACAAACCACAAGAATGGACTTAATTTGGAGGAGGTTTTAACTCTCTTTACAGCACAGCAAGAGGAGGTGGTTTATCATGGTGTGTGCTGCTATTCTGGGAGCCCCCACTTTTCAAAATTCTAAAGACTGAGCAAGGCTATTCAGAAAGGAAAGAGAATTCGTCCTTCTGGACCCAATCTTGGAAGACCTGGCTTCCAACACCTTTCTAACTAAGACCTCTGTGGGTTTAGTAGATTGGTCCCGAGTCCTCCCGCCTTTTCAGCAGTGGCAACAAGAGGTCAGGTGAGCTTCAGCTCAGGCTAGTGGTCAGATTGTCATGATTATCCCCACAGCAATCAGCTCTCAAAATTAGGTTGCTAATTGGTTTAAATACTAGCCTGTGAGATTTCACAAAATATCTTCTCTCTGATAAAATGAAATATGTGCTACATGGCTTGCTGGACTATCAGCTAGTCAACCAAAGCCAGGATTTATTGGAATGAAATACCTACACTGTCTTCTTAATTCACATTGTAATCCAAGTCTCTGGAGAAAAATCATGTAGCGTCTATGTAGCTTTGAAAGAGAACCTGAAGCAAACTTAGAAGTTGTAGCTTTGAAGTAACACCAGCTGTTAAGCAGTTGTGGAATGATTTTCTTGTGATGTCTCTTTAAGCAGAACAGTTCATGGAACAGAACTGTCATTTTTTTTGGTAGAATTCAAAATCATACTTCTTGCAAAGTAGGGCATTTCCATCTTTATCATTAGAGCATTATAAGGTCCATTGACAATAAGTTTTAAATAAAATCTCAACTAATAATTGTAGATGTTCAGATATTCTAGGCCCTAGATAAACAGTCAGAGACACTTGACCTCTGAACTCTTAATGCCTAAACAATGCACCTCCAACTCCATAACTGACATTGCTGATGGCAAGGGCTCCTGGGCTGATGACTTACTTTTCCTCTCCCATTAAACTCCTCATAAAAGCGGGGAGGGGTGTGGACAACAAAACAAGGGTGACAAGCCAGAGACTTTATCCATCTTCACCTCAGCACAAACAAATGAGAATGAAAGCACAGACTTCCTGCTCTTTCTCTTTAAACCCATTAAGCCTTCCCTGGCAAGCAGGCCTGCTGTTGCTTTTGTGTAGTTCTCCCTTCCCCCATTTGCTTAAAGCTTTGAAAGTCCTACAACTGCTGGGGCCATCATTCTCCAAGAATACAACCTGCACAATGGCATGGTGACAATGGGAGAGGGAGGCTGGCAGCAGCTCCTTTGTGCCTCGGAAGGTTTCAATGGGTTTGTGAGGCTGAGGCAGCCACCCCCACATAGGTACTGAGGGCTGACAGGTGGAGCAGGTTCTTTCCAGCTGATCTGCAGGAACACATTTTTGCCCTTTTCAAGTGTCATAGAGCCTGGGTTAAGGAGGCTCTGGCAGAGTTCTCACTGGTTCCCATGCTTTTGACTTGAGTACTGTGCACAGTGCTTGGAGACACAGGGCTAAGTTCTACCTTCATTGACTTGCAAGTACCTCTAAGGCTTTGCTCATGATCAGGACCTGCCTCCACCTCTTTTGCTGCTGTGCATCCTTTGCCACCCACCTCCTTTCTCCCCCAGTACTCGGTGGTACCTCTCAGTCTTGAATTAATGGAGAAGGAAGAGGGTCCTAGGATCTTTCATATGTACCTATGAGGCAATAATTGGTAGGTCCTTGGCTCAGAAATCTTTGTAGCTATTTATTTCCTATCAATTATATTCCCCTAAGATCTGGGTTGGGTCACCATTAATTTGTATGATCTTATGTAAGTTTCTTGCTGTGAGATAACAGAAAAAAATGTATACATTGGCCCCTGCCCTTGGTTCCTGGCACAGAGCTCCTAAAACCTTTGTGATTTCCTGAATGATAAGAGGACTAGGAGTGTCTTTTGTTCTATTATTTGGTTTTTGACCTCAGTTGTCAACATATAGCTCCTAGATCTCTTGGAATTTCCTGGGTGATAGCAGTTTCTTTTGTTCTAATGAGATGATTCCTAGTGGGCTCCTGGATGGGGACTTGTCACCAGAAAGACCAAACCATGATTACAAGTTTGGAATTTTCATCCTCTATTTCCTCCCCCTCCTCCATTTTCCAAAGAGAGTGAAGGGCTAGAAATGAAGTTAATAATCAATCATGCCTATGGGATGAAGCCTCCACAAAAATCCCCAAATACTGGGTTCAGAGAGCTTCCAGCTTGGTGAACATTTTGAGGTGCTGGGAAAACAATACCACTGAAGAAGTCATGGAAGCTCAGCACCCTTTCCCAAATACCTTGACCTATGCATCTCTTCCATCTGGATATTTATCTATATCCTTTAATAGTAAACTGATAAACAGTAAGTAAACTGGTTTCCTGAGTTCTGTGAGCTGCTCTAGCAAATTAATTGAACCTGAGGAGGGGGTGGTGGGAACCTCCAATTCATAGCTGATTGGTCAGAAGCACAGGCAACAACCTGGCCTGGTGATTGGTATTTGAAGTGGGAGGGGGGAGCAGTCTTGTGGGACTGAGCCCTTAACCTGTGGGATCTAATACTAACTCCAGGTAGATAGTGTCAGAATTGAGTTACACTGTAGGACCTCACCTGGTGTTGCAGGATTCCTTGGTGTGGGAACGCCCTCCCCCAACCCTTCCTGATACACATACACACACATACACATATCCGGTGTCAGAAGTGCTGTGAGTGTGGTAGTGGTGTGAAGGTAAAGGAGACACATAGGAAGGGCAGTGTAGGTTTTCTTTGCACTTACATCCTCTGAGTTTCAGTTTCTTCCACAGTAAAATTAGAGTAGTTCAGTGGTTCTCAGAGTGTGGTCCACCGACCAACAGCATCAGCATTGTCTGGGAACTTGTTAGAAATGCAAATTCTCAAACCCCAACTGGGACTTTCTGACTCAGACCCGCTGAGTTGGCCAACACTCTGCATCATTTTCACAAGCCCTCCAGGAGATGTCAATGTGATGCACGGTTGACTTTGAGAGCTTCTGGACTATATTCCTAGCCCTGGCATTTGTGTGACTGCTGGATTCTGCTTACCAAGCCAGTTCAACCCTAACCCACACACTCATGATAACGCTTTCAAAAAGGCTTTGTATGTCAGCTGTGAGCATTCTTGCAGACCTACAAATGAAGAATTATAATCACGGGATGAACTATAGGAAGGTGAACCATCTCGGCAGGTTAAAAGCCTTTCCATTCAGAATTCTATATCCTTCTTAGTCAAAATGAAATGATTTCACAGGACAGTGATGCATGCTCGATTCCTGTTGGACTGTTCTAGGCAATACAGACTTGGATGTGCACACTTGCTTGCTCTAAGAAGAGAAGTGAAGGCAAGGAATCAGTTCTTTGATAAAGGTACCTCAAGAACACTAATAAATGTGTGCAGTTTCACCTGTTAAAGTAACTGCTATGTTGCATCTTAAGACTAAGCAGACAGGCCCTCCTGAATCAGATATCAGAGTTATTATAGTGAAGTTCTTACCACAGGCCCCATTGCATACCCGATTTCTCCTGCCTCTTATGCACCCCCCCTCATTCCCTCCTCCTTGCTTGTGTAACTTTTACTTATCTTTTGGGACTCAGCCAGGCATCAGTATATTCTGGGATGCTCTCCCTGAACTTCCACCATTGGATTAGGAGCCCCTCTGCAGTGCCCCCTTGCTTATCTGTATCATAGCTGTCAACACAGTGTGTCATAATTGCTACTTGACTCATCCATTTCCCCACTTAGCAGATCTCTATGAGGACAGGGACCATTTCCTTCTTCACTCATCTCATCTTCAAGGTCTAGAATGGCGCCTGGCAATAGGAGAGCTTCAGTAATTATTTATTTACGTAGAGTGACTCTATGTCTCCAAGGACCCTCCATTAGATTATTTGTTCCTTCTATTCACCCATGCTTAGGCATCCATCTATTGCCCAAATAATAGACATTGCCCAATGGTAGGATGTGATGCTGGCTGTGTTTGGGGATTCAGAAAGGCACTCATTGCATCCTCTCCTCAAAGACCTGATGATCCAATGGCTTCCCTCGCCCGTTTTTTGGCTTGTTTGTGCACCTCAGGTGCAGAAGGCCAGTTCATGGCACACCATACTCATTGATCTCTTCAAGGCTCTTCTCTCGATTGATTGAGTGTTTTCCTTTTTCCTTTCCCCACCCCCATGCTTGTCCTCTGTAGACACCCAGTTTAACGTATTTGCCTGTATCATTTTATTTGTCTGTCTTCTTGTAAAACACGTATTTCTGTGTTGTGAACATGTGTTTTCAGTTTACATAAATGGTATATAAGAAACCCCATTCTGCTTCTTTTCCACTCTGCATGCTAACAAGCGCCGGGTGTATGTGCAGCCGTCCTGTTTTACTCATTTATTCCCAGTGATGAGCATGTGACTGCCTCCTACTCCCCATTACCACAAACTCTGGATGAACACCCTCAAACATCCCCCTTGTTGTCTGATGGGAGACTCCCTAAGGGCTGTGGTATACACAGGACTCAGGGGCGGGAGTGCTGGGTCACAACAGATACATGTCTACGTTGGGTGAGGACTGCCAGACTCTCCAGAACGGCTGCCTGGATCTGTAGGTTGGCAGGAGTTCCTCAGATATACTTCAGATTGTAGTTCCTTGTCAGCTTTGACATTGCAATTTTCTTCTTCCAATGTTTTTAGCTCTGTTCATGGTGTCCTTTGTTTGTTTGTTTGTTTGTTTGTTTTTTAATTGTCCTAAGCATGCCATTTGTGAGCACCAACTGGTGTCTCTCCACCCCACCCCCATCCCATACCCACCCTACCCCTATCTCATCCCAGGGGCAATTACCTCAATTATTACACATATTGAGATGTCTTATACTTATTATGTGCCTACCTACCCCACCTCCCACTTAACAGAGCTTCTTGAGAGAGGAACAGGGTCATGTTCATTAAGTATCACCAATAGAATCTCAGACACACAGTGTCTAACATGAGGGAAATCTGCTTTCTCACACATTAAATACAATCTTCTCATACCCCAGATCCTGAAGATTTGAAAATATCAACTAACTAATCTGATGAGTAAATTCATGCTGTTGTGTTACTGGTTTAGTGTGTAAAATCGTCCATGTGATATTCACATCTCAGGAGGAAATTTCTGGAAACAGAGAATTCATAGCAATATAGCGGGGTGATTATAATAATGGAATTTACACATAGCAGCATAGCAGCTAGAAAGGATTGAGGATATCTGGGTTCAGGCAGTCCTTCCAATGCCACTCAAATGATCTCATCTGTGTAAATATCAATATTTAGGAATGTGTGGGGTATATTCACAGAGTTAGCCTTTCCTCCCAGGATTTATACTTACAGGTTTCTCAGTAATATGGGCAGATAAAGATATAGCACACGGAGTTTCTGAGTAGCTATTTTGATATGGGTTAAATTTTATCATAGCTGTACACTGATACTTTTACCCCGAATAAGATGTGTTTGATGATATACTTTGTTGCCAGAGGAGGTAGAAATAATACAGGAGGCATAGGAACATTTCTCCCAAGAAGAGTCCTTTCTTAGGATCCTCAGGGGGGCTTTCTTTTCTGACTTTTCTTCCCGCCCTGAATGTCCATGCCAGGGCCCTGGCTCCACACTTGCAGAGGTCAGACAGACAAGCCCAGAGACAGAGTGCTCATTTGTTGGGCCACTGGGTATCCAGACAGCAATCTCCTTCCATTTTGCTCTTCCATTCCTTTTTGCATGCTTGTTTTATTTTCCTCTTTCTTTCCACAGGATGAGTTCATTGTTACCTCAGTTCACATGGCAGAAAACACAGCCACACCCTGATGTCCACCTCTTAATTCCAATGTCTTGGGGTCTGGGAATTGGGATTCTCACTGGTCTGGAATGAGTCTGGCATCTATGCTTGTCCCAGTCAACTTGGCTGAGGCTAAATAACCACTTTGAACACTCGTGGCTACTGGGAGCTCCCTGCGACCAAGGCAAGTGTTAGGGTCAGAAATAGAATATTGGGGACCAGCTACAATTATAAGAAATATTAATCATACTCTATTAACTATGCTGGTTCTGTTCTGATTAGAGAAAGCACATTCTAACCTGGCTGAGAGTTGTATGACCTGGGACATGGGAGCTAACATCGGAATGCAGTCTATCATCCTTTCCTCAGAACTGCCTATCATTATGGAAAGATTTACAACCTCGTGGCTGAAACAATCTACTTCCAGAGGCACCTGCTATTTACAACCCCAGCCCCTATTACCTGTAATCTGGTCCCACCCTCTGCAACCCCACCCCCAAGCCCGCATGACTTGTAACCTGTAATGATTATCCCGTGCCTACTTTCCCATGCCTGTAATTCCTACTTTCCCACATAATCTTTGTCCTTCCACCCATATAAGCAACTAGCTTATGGGGAGAGGCGGAACAGATTTTTGTGGCTGACCTGCTGCCCTCCCATTCTGCCAGCATTACTGGAATAGACACTCATACATGATTCAACCTTGTCTCTGCTTAGTTCAAGTAGTGGCAGGCAGCCCAGACCCTTTGGTTGTCTGGTTACAGAGGTAGTTCCAGAAAAGAGCCCTGGATATGCAATCTAGTAGGTGTCTGCTATCACAGCCATCTTTATATAAGAAAGGGGTTTCTGGGCACTAACCTAAGGCCCACTTTTGAGAAATAGCCAATTCTTTTTCATCCCAAGATACACACAGAAAGGAAGGGAGGAAGGTAGGAAGAGAGGGTAGGAGGGAGGGAAGGAGAGAATAAAGAAAGGAAGGAAGAACATCTAACACATTTCTGTCTCACGTGGCAGGTACATGTGTGTGCCCATATACAGAAAGGCATGTTGTCAGAGACGCTAAAGTACAAACATGTGCTCTCTTGAGGATCCAGCATGTGAGCTTTTCAGTACACACACCCCACACAAAAATTTCCCTTGGAAAGCAAATAATGTCAGGTTTTAGGAAAGAGCAGAGATCTGTTATGATAATAGTGTTCAACAAGTATATCATTCTGGGCTCAGAGTAAATGCCTGGGTGGAGGGGGTGCTAAAATGCCTTGATTGGGGTTTTAATGAGAGATTTTTCTCCTCTACTCCACCCTCCACTCCTGTTCTCCTCCCCCAGGTATTTCCTCCAGCCGTCCAGTCTAGAGCCCTGTGCTGGGGAAAACTGAGAGAATGTTAGCAATTCAACTCGACCAATTAATTTGCGGGCACTTTCTGCATCCTGCTCAGCAGGGCCTCCCTCTTGCCGGCTGCTGAAAACTTAACAATGCGCCTCTCCATTGTGAATGTGTAATGGTGTGTTTACAAATCCTTGGGGCTACAATATCCGCTCCTCCCGGCACACTTTACGGAGGCTAGAGCAGGTCTCCTCCTCACATTCGGAGGTCAGTAAATTCTTATGTGACAGTAAAATTCGAAACAGGAATCCTCTCTTCAAAGAGAAAAGGCCAAACCCAGGGGATACAGGAAATGTTCAGCTCCAATGACTTAACTTAGGTAGACACTACCTCTGCCCCGTTCCTCTCTGCCCAGGAGGTTGCCATCACACCCTAGATCCGCACGGAAGGTTTTAGAAGGTGGCCCATTAGTTCAATATGTATTGAGAGCCCCTAATGCTGGATCTCCTGTGGGGGACCAGGAGAAATCGACCAGGTAGAGATCCTGTCTATGGAGCTCACAGTCCAGTTCTGGAGCCCAAGTGCAAAGGTGAAGTGTCAACAGATTTAAGGAAAGATGTGAGGCTGAGGATAATTACGTACCAAATAAGTATCACTAATAGTGAGTGCTGTTTTTAGCCACAGTTCAGAATGAAAGAGGAAGGAAAGAAGAGAATTGTTTTTTTTTTTTTTTTTTTTTTTGTGTGTGTGTGTGTGTGTGTGTGTGTTTGCCTAGTTGGGTGTGTTTGCCTGTGAGCCACACAGTGATTGAGTAGAGGAAGCAGGGAATTTTGTTGTGAAAACATGGGCATATAAAAGGCCCTGCAGGAGTCGGTTTTCAAAAAATCAGCTGAATTTCACTGTAAACTTTACAATTAGTTGTGTCACTAAGTCAGTGGTTCTCAAACCAGGGGTACTTTTGAATATGGAGGGTTGGGAGTCTGGTTAAAGGAGGGGAAATGGAGAAAAGTCTGACTGAAGGCACAGGAGCACGAAACAGCTATGAGAGTGAATGAAGCTGACGTCTTCCGCAAGTGAGCTGGTCGCCTGGGTTAGAGTGGTCCCAGCTCACAAGCAAATACCCCGGAATTTGGTAAAACTGTCAACAATCAACTTCCCTTACAAGGGAAACCTCGTTTTGACGCGTTGACCCTGGAATGTTCGGTGTTCTCACCACTGGCCCCTGCATACCTGTAGAAGTTTATCCAGGGAACAGACAGTCTTCCCTAGGTTGATCCTGGTATGGCAAAGAGAAAGGAAGTTTGGGATCCCATAATTTTCATAGTGTTACTAGTGTCAGGAGAGGGATTCTGGCAGTTAAACTGTCTCTGTTAGTTAACACTAACCCCACCTATCAGAGCACTCTTTGGCATCAAAACAAAACAAACCAGGAAACTTAATGGGAGCTGGTGCTGTCCATTGAGGATGATGGGAAGAGAGCCCTTGATAGGTGCTGTGAGGATGGTTGCAATATAGAAGCACAGGAAAGAGTAAAAGGCCCCATCACACTATCATGCCAGAGTTAATGATTTTGAAAGAGTGAAGGTCAAAGTGACATTTACTATAGGGATGTCTTTTCTTCACACAAAATAACATTGTGATGTCTCTAAGGAAAATCAGTGCTTGACTTGGCAAGGCATTCCTTGTGATTATTAAGGAAACAAGTTGGGTGTTGGCTGGAGTGCTTCTTGGTGCAGATGAATATATTATACTGGAATTGGGCACTCCGTTTTGTTCAGACCTGGAGCTCATCCTTAACCCTGCACACCCCCAACCTTCACTCTTTTCAGCTAAAGTTGCTCATTTGCAAGAAACTAGAAGAAATCAAAGTGATAGAGCCCTTCTTTGGTTTAGTGTTGGAACTTGAAGAGAGAAGGACTGGCTGTCCAGGTTGGGAGACTTGAATGAGAGGACTGTGGAAAAGGAGGGGTTGGAGAGAGGGAGGAATGTGCGAGAAGGAGCTTCCAGAGGGGGCATGCTCCTTGTGGAGGCTCAGCTCAGGAAGACAGCTTTCCCTTCTTAGTAAGAAGGAATAATTAAGTTAAACAAACTTACAACATCAGTTCCTGCTGTGCTATATGGTCTTCTCACATTTAACGCATCCAGAAAATGTAATAATAAATAAGATGACATTTCAATAGTAACAAACAACATAGTATTTAGGAATTGATTTAACCAAGATTACATCAGACCTCCATGGGGAAAAGCTTTAAAACTTTAATAAAAGACATAGAAAATGATTTCAATAAATGTCATGTTCTTGGATGAACAATTTAATATTAAGATTGCAATTCTCCCCAAGTTAATATATAATCTCAATGTACTCTCAATCAAAATCCCATTGGATGTTTTTTTCTCAGGAACTCAATAAATTTATGACAGAATGAAGATTCAGAAATAGATAAGTGCATATTAAGAAAGAAACAGAAAAATTAAAAAGGGAGACTTATCTATTAGAATATTAAAACATACAACAAAGCTGTGGTAACACAAATAGTCTTCAGAAACAGACATATAGACCAAATGGAGTAGAATACAAAGCTCAGAGATAGACCCAAGCTGCCCAAGTGGGAGAAGACGTTTGCAATGTCTAAAACTGACAGAGGATTGATATGTAGAATATTCAAAGAAGGCCTGCAGACCATCGAATAGTAGAACACACAAACAATAGAAACAGGCGTTTCAGGAAGGAGAAAACCTAAAAGGCAATAACCATATAAAGAAATGCTCATATGTACTTATAACCAGAGAAATATAATAAGAACAATGAAATTTTGCTTTATACCGATTTAGACTTGAAAAAATTAGAAAACTGTAAGATGTCTACTGATGGTGGAGAATGAGTTTGGGTAGCATCTCTCATACCCTGCTGACTGAGTCGAGATTAGAGTGTAATTATTTTCATGATTAATCTGGCACTACTTATGTAAAATAGATATCTGCATAAACTGTAACCTAGATATTCCATGACTAAGTCTATATCCCCAAGAAAATCTCACACTGGTCTGGATAGGGAAATATATAAGAATATTTTTATTAATATGCTGACATACTATTGTGTTGACCAAGAAAGTATTTGTCTGTCACCAGGAGACTTACCAGGTAAAATGTGGTAGAAGTACACCATTTATTTAAGTGCTCTACAGTAATTAGGTGCAATGGATTAAATGTACATTAACAACATGGATTCTCTTAAAAGCATAATGCTGATTGAAAAAAGTAAGAAAGAATAAAATGTGCAACAAACCATTTAAAATACATGCACATCAAAGAGCAATAAACACTGTGCAAGAAAACATACAGATGAAAAGATGGATGTTAAGCACATTAGAATAATTGCCTATGGGGAAGAGTTAATGGAGTAACAAATGAGGATAAAGGAGATAGATAAAACAAAACAACAGAGAGACAGACAGACAAAAGAAGGGCTGCCGTAGCCGTTTTGGCTCAGTGGATAGAGTGCCGGCCTGTGGCTGAAGTGTCCCAGGTTTTACTGGGGTCAAGGGCATGTACCTTGGTTGCGAGCACATCCCCAGTGCGGGGTGTGCAGGAGGCAGCTGATCGATGTTTCTCTCTCATCGATGTTTCTAACTCTCTGTCTCTCTCCTTTCTTCTCTGTAAAAAATCAATAAAATATATTAAAAAATATTTTTTTAAAAAAAGAAGGGCCTAAAGATGATAGTGTGCCCAAGAGCTAGCAAGTATGATTATATTCAACAGTGCTTGTTCTATATCTAAGGTTAAAGAAAGGTTTAACTGACCCGCCAGTAAGAAATTCCTTACTCATCAGAGTTGGGTGATGAAGACCAATAAGTCAGGAAGTATCTGAGGACCGATGTCCACCACCCCAGACATTTTTGGAGATAAAGAGAGAGAATAATCTGGGAAGGGGCTGGCACCAGACTAGCCATGAATCAGTGGGTGGAATCACCAGGGGTTGGAGCAGTAGTGAGAAAAATTTCTCCAATCATGAGGGGCAGTAAGAGTGAATTCCTTATCTTTGAGGCAGAAACAAGGCCACTCTTAGATGCAAAGTTTTTAAAAATCAGTTTATAGAGGAGAGAGCAGGAAGTATGATTCCCTCCCTGGTCGGGGGTATTGAGTAGAGGCAGCAGGTAGAGGGAGCTAGGCAGACACAGGAGGACACTGGGGGGCAGGGTGTAGTGTGGCGACCAACAATGACAGGGGAATGAGCCACAGAGAAGAAGGAAATGAGAGTATCTAAGGGCTGTAGGCTTACGAAGGGCTGGCTACTACGCTGTAGTCACTGAGCACGTGGGACATAATCCCTCCCTGCACCAGAGTTCCTTGCCCTGCTTTCACTTTTCTGTCACTCAAGAAGTGAGCAATTCCCAATAGACCTGACCTGAGGAACACCCTGACTGGACACTCTACAGGCCCATTTGGACAGCAGGACACTGTTCATGGGGCCTCCTGTCCCAGGAGAGGGTTGCTAAGAAAAACACAGCAAACACTCACTGTCTAAGGAATTATGTTTTCTCGTTCACCCCTTCCTGTGTACATTCCTGGATCTTGTGAAGGCCTCAGTCTCCTTACGGCTATTTTTCATGCACTGAGGATATTTTCCTATTGATTTTTAGAGAGAGTGGAAGGGAAGGGGAGAGACAGAGAGAAACAGCGATGTGAGGAAGACACATCAATTGGTTGCCTCCAGCATGCGCCCTGACCAGGGCAGGGGTGGGGTGGAGTGGGGGATGGAGCCTGCAATTGAGGGACATACCCTTGACTGGAATGGAACCTGGGACTCTTCAGTCCTCGAGGTGGCCCTCTAGCCACTGAGCCAATCCAGCTATGGCTCCTTATGGCTACTTGTAACCTTCCCCAGGCTCCCCATCTACTCAGCAAGCCTTCTTGTTTCTTTCCCTGCAGGGCAGGGGCCTGTCCACCATTCCTCAGCACTCAACTCTTCCAGAATTCTCTGCTCGTCTCTAATCCTCCAACTCTGCCAACCCACCTCCGTTTCTTATATTCACATTCTACTGCAGTTTGTGGGGAAGATGACAATGTTGATTCAATTACAATAACATCCTTCATGATGTTTTTGACCTTGGGAAAGCTTGGGAAACAAGGCTCATGACCTGTGTTGTCTAGAGCTGACATCTCCAGAATGTGTGAAAGGGCCACACTTTGGGCCAGCTAACGGGGAACGTAGTGTGGAAGCTGTATCTCGGCTTGGGCTCTGTCCTTCTGTTTTCTGCCCTGCCAGCTCTCACCGTGCTAGCTTCAGTGAAATGTAACTGTTGTCAAGTGCAGGAGTTCCGTGTGTCTGCTTATACCCAGACTTTGTGTATTTTTTGTGTCTCCCTGTTTCAAAAACATTTCATTTCTGTAACAAAGAGGCTTGTTTTTGCTAGGAGGTTTCGAAAATATATCACCGATGGAGACAAGCTCCACCAAATGCCCTCTTGTTTTTGCCGATGTGAATCAGGATGACCTTTTCACCCTCTTCAAGAGGATATTTATAAGAACCAGACACAGCGCACATGTTAGAAAGATAACGTGAGAGGAGGCCAAACACAGCTGGGAAGAGGCAGAAAGCACTGCTCGCTCTCTGGTGTTTGTGAAAACCCTCCTGTAGCTGTTAAATTTTTCTAGTGGATCTTTGAAAGAAAGGGTGTTCTCTGCCTAGTGTACACACACACACATACACACTTTCCTCGCAGAAGTCAGAAGCTTAATGCCATGATCTTTAGAAGGAAGGAAGTGAAGATCTGTTGGGCCTGGTTAAGGCAGGGATTATTTTTAGCAGCTGGAGGAAGGTGACCTGGAGAAACTGGCTGGCTGTAGGGGCGGAAGATTAGATGTGTCCTAGTCAGCTCAGGCTGCCATAGCAAAATACCACAGGCTCAGGGATCAAGAAACAGATATCTAGCACTGGCGGGTGCAGCTCAATTGGTTGAGCATCATTCTGTGCACCGAAAGGTCGCTGGTTCGATTCCTGGTTAGGACACATGCCCAGGTTTCGGGTTTGGTGTGAGGGTGGGTGGGGGCAGCTGGGTGATCGATGTTTCCTCTCTCTCTCCCCCTCTCCCTTCCTCTCTCTCAAATCAGTAAAAACAAGATATCCATTTCTCATCTGGAGGCTGGCAGTCCAAGATCAAGATGCCAACAAATGGGGTCCTGGTTGCTGAGGGCTTTCTTCTTGGTTTGTAGATAGATGGCTTCCTTCTAGCTGTGTCCTAACATGGCCATTCCTTGGTGGTCAAGGAATGGGAAGGGGGATAGGAGGAGGTGGGGAGAGAGAGAGAGAGAGAGAGAAGAGAGAGAGAGAGAGAGAGAGAGAGAGAGAGAGAGAGAGAGAGAGAAGAGAGAGAGAGAGAGAGACTTTCTTTTTTATAAAACCACTAATCCCATAATAAGAGTCCCAATCTCATTACCTAATCTAAACCTAATTACATCCCCAAAGCCCCTCCTTCAAATACTATCACACTGCAGGTTAGGCCTTTAACATATAATTTGAAGAATCACATTTACCTCATATTACCCTGGTAGCTGGGACGTTCTCAATGCCCAGCCTGCCAATAGCTGCCCGTGCTGGGTCAGGTCCAGCCTCAGGAAACTCCCCTTCCTGGTGTGACCAGCATCCCAGGGGAGGGTGATAGTTACATGAACTGAATGGAGAGGCAGGCAGAAGTACTTTCTAAGAAAGCTAGCTCAAGGGCTCTGCCGTTCTACAAAAATGTACTGGCCTTTGATTTTGAACCAAATCAGCAAGTACTGGAGTTTTCTAGTTGGCCAGCCCCCACTCCTCTCAATTGCACTTAAACATTTTTTTAAATAAAGCTTTTCATGATATTAACTTAACATCTAATATAATATGTAATGTAATTTCATGTCATTAGGGTTTTAAAAATTTAACTTTTTTATCTCATCAAAGTAATTTTCTTGATGTTATGTGGAAAACTTGCCTATTCACTTAAGCAAATCCCAATTTCTTTTGTATCTCTTTCCCCTTTCCTTTTCCCTGGTGGTAGAAAATATTGTGTAGAATTAGTTATTTCTTCATAGGCCCATTTTGTTGTAAATTATTTCATTTTCAATTTCTCTTTAGAGTGTATTTGAAAAAACAAACAAACACTGGACTGTGCTTATAGCAATGGTTGCTTCTTGTAGCCTTGTGTTTTGCAGAAAAAGAGGAGGGGAGACCTGCTCCTGGGGAGATGCTGGGGCATGCATTGGTGGTTCAGGAGGCTGCATGGCTCCTTTGGTGGCTCAGGTCTGGGTAACCAGCACACCATCAGCTGATTACCTCTCTATTCAAGGTGCTCACCCCTCTGAGGCTGGCTAAGGTGAGGAGGGGAAGAAGGCCTTCAGCATGAAGAGTTCATTTTCTTAGCAGCTGGATAAAAAGTCTCTTTGTTTTATTTTTCTCCTCTTTTTTCTTGAATTTATATAAAAGTTCCAAGATGTTTGTGAACGAGTGTCCACAGTAACTTCAGACCATATCCCGGTAGCTTGAACTTGAGGAGCCAAACTTCACCATCTCTAAAGACAAGTAGGCATGTGAGCGAGGCTGTCCACGCTCCTCCCACTGAGGGGGTTCTGTGCAACAGGCAGGAAGGTCTTTGCAGCATCAATGCCTCATTTGCTTTAAGAAGATACAGGGATTTGCGGTTTTTGAAAACAAGTTCAATTAACACCCCTTTCTTTGGGGGTATCCTTTTCCTTTTTCCTTCAAAAGTCACTCACCCATCGATTTATACCAGATTCTTCCATAGAGGCAGTGGGGGAGTTTCCCCTCAGCCCTGTTCTGCTCCATGGTGAAAGAGGTAGTAAAGTAAGCCTTTTTCTGTCTACATATTCAAATTAAAGAAGGAAAGTGCCAAATTATCCTTCAGAATGTTGTAAGACCTGATTTGACTCCAAATTGCACTGTGAGAAGAAACAGATGGGGAAAGAAAAGAGGTCCTTTTTAAATGAAATCCTTTTTTCTCTCAAGAGGCTTCTGCAGAAAACCTTGCCCCCATTCCCAGGGTTGAGGCAAGCCCAGGAAAGCCCCGCCCAGCTTATTGGTGCGAGCAGTCTGGTGCAGGAACAGATATGCCGCCTGATTATGGCACCCTAATTGGTTTTGAAAACACACTGGCACAATGGCAGGGAGCCAAATACTCCCTCCCCCGCGCTGCCTTTCATTGCAGAAGGCTGATTCCCTACTTAAAGTGTTTTTCCTTTCACGTTCCTCAAACTTTTTCTGAAGAGGCAAAATATCCCTGATGTTTAGGACTGGGTCCCAGCCACAACCAATCTGCCCGTTATAGAAACAAGACTGAGCCCAGCACGCTGATTTCTATAGCGGGATGGAACTGACCAATAATTCACTTGTCTTGCCTGGAGCCAGCTCAGACATGAAGCAGATTGAAACATCATCAGACTTTCAATGTCATGGTGCTGAATCCAAAGTCCAATAAAAATAGAGAAATATACCTTGTGAGGGCATAGGAAACATATGGGGGTATGAGTGTGTGTCTTATTTTATGGTTACATTGCAACAAGGGAAGCGATGGGGAACTTCGGAGTTTTGCAGCTGTAGGCGTTCGGGACGAGCTACCCCAAGATGTGCCTCAGTGGTACAGAGATTACTTTGAGCTAAAGGCAATTTTAGCTTTAGGCTCAAGTGAAACTTTGGCCCTTCCTTCCTATCTAAAGGGCAGGGTAAACTTTATTTATTAAATGTCTGTTCTTATCACCCTCCGTTACCTTTTATAACCCCCACGGTGCATCACCTCATTCCTAGCTCAGTGTCTTATATACCTCAACCCCTCTTTCTATATCTGAACCTTTCGTGCATGTGGGGTCTCTGACTCTCTCATGTATGCGGCGTTCCCATACATATGTATGTATTAAATTTGATAATTTCCTCTTGCTCATATCATGTCTATTTTATTATTAGGCCAGCCAGAAGAAGCTTGAGGGTAGAGGAAAGTTTGTTTTCCCCCCATGTTTCCATCCTGAAGCCTTTCCCCAACTCCCAAGCATTTCCAATCTATGTGGCATTAATGGATCCTTTCTACGTGACAAGGGGAAGAACGATGTGGGCGTGAGGCTGGCTTTCAGTCTTGGTGACTGATATCATTGTGCCGGTAAAGACACGACATGATGTTAATGTTGTACAAGCACAGGAGAGTTTTATTATGGCGGCGGCCGCGGCGGCGGTGGTGGTGGTGGTGGTGTGTGTGTGAGAAGAAAGATAAGAAACAGAATTCAGACTCTTCAGAATAGAAATTTGGTCTTTGTTTTAGCTTTTGCATTATGAAGAGCTGTGTACAGCTATAAAGATGTACATGATTGACAACACTGCAGATTAAGTGAAATCTGTAAAGGGTTAGAATGCTTTGTACACGTTACACATGGCAGTGTTTATTCACAGGATCACATTCCAGAATGTGTCCTCTCTCTCATTCAAGCTTACTCATTCTACTTTTTTTTTTTTTTAAATATATTCTATTGATTTTTTACAGAGAGAAAGGGAGAGAGATAGAGAGCCAGAAACATCGATGAGAGAGAAACACCGATCAGCTGCCTCCTGCACATCCCCCAACCGGGGATACGCCCGCAACCCAGGTACATGCCCCTGACCGGAATCAAACCCGGGACCCCTCAGTTCGCAGGCCGACGCTCCATCCACTGAGCCAAACCGGTTTCGGCTCATTCTACTTTTATGTGTACTTTCCTCCCCCTCTTTCCCCTTTCAGAAATCTTACTTGCAGCAGCCTACTGGAGATATTGTAAGCAGGGTCACTCTCAAGATCATATTTGTTTAGATCAGCAATTTCCAATCTTTTATATCTCATGGTATGCCAAAAAATCTTCGGCACACCAAAAATTACATTTTTTTTTTTTTTGCCACTCCAACAACAAAAAAAGATATAATTTTGATTCATTCACACTGGGTGACTATTGTTGTGTTGGCTGCTGTCATCTTTTTATTTGGCAATTTAAAGAAAACGAGGTCTCTGCTGTTCTATTAGTGCCTCTGCCTAAAATAGTCAGGGACAGTGTGCTTTAAAAATTCTCAGAGCACACGGGTGTGCCATACCGCACCAGTTGAAAACGGCTGGTTTAGATCAAAGGGTATTGCTATTCTCGGATGTTGGCAATGGGATTATTTAACAAGAAATCCTTGTTGGTGTCAGTGTAACGCATAGGATGTCACCACACTTGTGAAAAATCGGGATATAAGTCAATAGTTTCCTACCAGCTTCAAAGCTGGAAATGCTTTTACGTAAAATGCTTCTTGTTTCTTGTTACTTCCTGATTGGAAAGGACCCTGCAATTTCTCCTGCTAAATTCATACTGTGATTTTGCATGAGGCTGCTCATTAGAAAACCTTGGCTGCAAAGCTGCTTACCCTAACCACCGGAACCACCATGTCTCCCAGCTCTGCGCTATTCAAGACCCCCCTCCCCAGCAAGGCACAGAAGGAGACTGGTTGTGCTACAGAACTGGCAAGGTCAAAATATTTAAATCATTTCTGCTATTCATACTTTTCTGATTCAGGAGTGGCTAGAAATATTGAGAATATACATCCCTTCGGATTTCGCAAAACCTAACCTGCTATAGAAATTTTTGTGAATTTGTCACAGATGACAATTAGCCTGAAGAGTAAAGACCAAAACCCACAGTTCTGCTGTGAAATGAACTATTTAAAATGAATGTATGTGTTCCAGAAGCATATCCCAAGATATATTTGAGCATTTTAAAAACTTTGCAAGTCTTACTGAATTTTTAAATTTTGTTGGGACTAAAAAAAATATGTTTTCTCTCACCTTCTCAGTTCTGCTAGGTGGGCTAATAATCAAATTAACAGAGGCAGATAAACAGGAGAAAATTCAACTTTAATACATGCACACAAGATTCACAAAAGCATGAAAATTCCAGAGGATGAGATAAAATTGGGGATATATGTCATTTTGGATGAGGGAGAAAGTGGAGTTAGTGGTCTGAGATTTCAAATGAAGTGGGCAATTTACAGGCAGTTGAGTAAGAGCATACATGGCAGGTACATTTCTGCTAGGCAACCCAGAAACAATGAGACAGATGAGGTCCTAGTAAACAGGCCTCTGCTTGCTGCCCTCCCATCCACTATTCTCAGTTCAAATTAGGCTGCTAAGGCCAACATCCTAGTATTTCCTCCCTGGAGTAGGTCCTCTTTCCTTTATGTCTTAGGCAGGAAAGGGGAGGGATCAAAGGTTCTTCCTGACCCCCCCCCCCCCCTTGCTTTAATAACCAGCTTAAAATCAATATTCCCACAAGGCAGCTTTAGGAAGACAAAAATGTGGTCCTCTTTAATTCTCTGTCCTGTCTTCTTCCCTGGGCCTGGAAGGGAGTTTGTGACTGAAAGAGGAATACTTGTGAAGAAACATTTTTAATGCTCTCCACATCTAGTTGCTTCTCAAACTTTAATGTGAGGTGAATCATTTGGGCAGCTTGTTACCATGCTGATTCTGATCCCTTAGGTTTGGGATGGAGCTCAAGATTCTGCACTTTTAAGTTTCAGTTGATGAACCAGGAGCCACAGTTGGAGGCCTTCAGGATCAGCTCTCACCTCCGCATTGGCAGTGGAGGAGAATGGGCGTGAGATGAGCATGATGCAAACCTTCTGAAAAATTTGTTCTGACTGCTTCCACCCCCACCAGCATTCTACTCATTTGCAAGCCCTCTTCAAAAGTATTTAGAATAAATTAAATAACACTGTGCTCTTGCAGGAGCCAGCAGTGTGGGAGATAGGCTAGAGACAGACTACAGAAGAGAATGGGATCAGGCGGATATAGAGGAAGATAAAGACAGATGGGCAGACAGAGTCCTTCCTGTAATTCCTGTCACTCCCTCTTTCATCCTTTCCTCTCTGTTTCAATTTCTTTTCTTCATCTTGTTTCCCTCATTGCTTTTCAGTCTGTTGTGAGATAACAGAATCATTTCGCTCAAGTTCAGAGGCAAATGGGGGCTTGTGAGAAAAGTGGATTGGACCAGGAGCCAGGCGAGCAGAATCTGAGTCCCAGCTCGGCTCTTGGGTGCAACTGGGCCAGTAACTTGCGATTTCTGGGACTGTTTTATTTTTTGTAACATGAGCAAGTTTAAAAGATTACCATAATTATTATTCATATTACTCGAGGGGCAGATTCTTATCTTACATTCCTCAGAGTCAAAGCCTTGAAAGTTTGACACTGACACCTGTTTAGCATGTTTTAAAAATTATTTACTGTCGTTGCTATTTCTTGGGCAGGGGGAAGAAAGAAAAGAAGGGGCCTGCTGGTGAAGGGGGTGGAGTGTGGTGGAGGAAGGGTCGCTCACCCATTAACTTTCTTTTGCTTTTTTCCTTAAGTTGTTTGATTTACAAGTGTAATAGTCAGCAAGCCATCAGACATGAAAAGCCAAGCGGAAGGGAAGACAAAGGGAAGCCACTCAGAACTGAAGAGGATAAGACCTGTCCTTAACTCATTAGGTGACTGGCAGGTGCATGAGGGCATAAAAACAGAGTTCGTCACCTCCAAGGATAGTTTCCATTGGCTTCTACTCTTGTCTGGGTCTTGAGTCTGAAGAGGAAGTAATTCCAATGGTTGACAAGTTGAAGTTATTGTGAAATTTGATAATGATACAGAGAACAGAGTACACTAACATAGGTAGAGGTGTTTTGAGATGGCTTCTTAGGGCCGGGTGACCAAGGCTCATAGGTCTTCATGGGCTTGGCTTTGTCAAATTCACAGGTCAGCACCCACGTAGGGCCCTAGCCAGTCAGAGCCCCTTCTCTAGACTGCTCATGGTAAAGAACACATGAGAGATGGAGCAGCCTACACCTGAAAGGCCTCAAATTCATTGCCTTCTGAAGTCCCAACAGCTGCCTACTGAAATGGCAGCCCCTATTAGCTATGCAAAGCATTCCTGTGAGGATGGAATCATTTGCCTTTACTGGACTTTAACCTTGATCCTTGAACCTCAAATTGCATTCACAAATGAGTGGCTAGCCAAACTAAACATGCCAGTTGGGAAATCAGTTTCCCAGAATTGGCACTATAGAGAACTTTGAGTACATTTGTGGAGGTAGGTACAGTACAAATGAGGGGAGAAAACTGCTCTTGGTGGGGGTAGGGTGGGCCATTGTTTAGATATAGTTTTGTTGTGATTTTCTCTTATTTATTTTTAGGAAATATAAGGGTTTTCTATGAAGTCTTCTAAACCAGATGCCCTTGCTGATAATGCTTCTAATGGTCTCTAAATTGTCATATCTGATATGAGAAGGCTTGAAAATTTGTTGGTTAAAGGCACCATCCTGATTTATTTCTTGCCTATCTGCCATTCCTACCACCCATTTAATAAAATGAGTTGCTGTTTCTTTAATGCTGATGCCTTAAATGTAAAAACAGACTGATGACCACTCCCCCACCAGTCTCAAATCAGTTTGAGCAAAGGGATGACACTGTCCATCTCTGCCACCATCTCCCCAGTTTGAGCCTAGTCTATTTACAGTGTCTATTTACAGTGGCCTCTTGATGGACCTGCTTTCTTCCAGTCTTGCCCTGTTCCAAAAAAGTCTCCTCAATTCAGCCAGAGAAACTGTTTTGAATTGCAGATCAGATATCACAACTCCATTATAAATTACTGTAATGGCTTTGCTTTTGGGTCCCTGGATCCAACTTCCAACATGTTTGTGCAAGGTTCCCCACACCACCAGGCAATTCTCAGGTGCCAGCAGGGTCCCTGATAATTCAACTCAATTCTGATACTATCTACCTGCAGGTAGCGTCAGAATTCGCCGGTTAAGGATTCAGTCTCACAAGACTGATGCCCACTCCCTAACTTCAGATACCAGTCTCAAGCCCAGACTGTTGTTACTGTGCTTCTAACCAACTGGCTGCAGATTGGAGATTCCAACAACTCCCTTCAACTTGGGCTGCTACTTGCCAGTCAAGGTTGCTACCTGTACTTTCGACCAATCAGCTGTAGATCAGAGGTTCCAAAGACGCCCGCTCAGGTTTAATTAATTTGCTAGAGCAGCTCACAGAACTCAGAAAAAAACAAAAACAATTTATTTACATTTACCGGTTTATTATAAAAGGGCATGATAAAGGATACAGAGGAACGTCCAGATGGGAAAGACGCATAGGGGAAGGTATGTGTAAGGGACATAGAGAGCATCTATGCCATTTCCAGGTCCACTACCCTCCCAGCACCTCCATGTGCTCACCAACTCCGAAGCTCCCCGAATTCCATACTCCTGGGGTTTATGGAGATTTCATCACAATAAGTATGATGGATCACTAACTTCATTTTTAGCCCTTCTTCCTTCTTAAGAGAATGGGGGCGGGGCTGAGAGTTCCAAGCTTATAATCATGGCTTGATCTTTCCTGTGACCAGCCCTTATCCAGGAGCCACCCAGGAGCACACCCAGAGCTACCTCATTAGAACAAAAGACACTTTTATCACCCAGAAAATTATAAGGGTTTCAGAGCTCTGTGTCAGGAATATATATAGAAAAAAATATATTTTCTATTATCTCACACTTCTCATTACAATTTCAAAATGTTTAGTATTATGAATATCAATGAATTCATTGCCCATAAGAACTGGAATATTAACAAGAATGTTAGGCTACTTATGCATTGAGCTCCATCCCATAATGTTGCTAACTCACTGTTCTGAACCTTATATTTAATTATTACCCTGCTTTATTTAAAAAGGGCGTTATTTCTTAAATGTATTCCTTAAAAGTGTCCTGTTAAGTTTTAGTTACCTTAAACATTATGAAAATGTTATCCTACCTGTTATCTTTTGGGACTTGCTTTTTTTCATTTAATAATATCTTGCTAAGATTCATTCATACTGTTGCATTCAGATGTAGTAGATTTGTTTTAATGACTTTATATTATGAATATTCCCCTGCCAAACTCTGCGTCCTCACCTCATTTCTCCTTTTCCTCCTTTTCTGTGCTGTTGTCACCCCATCCCAGGCAGAGGTACAATAACAAGTAGAAGAAAATAAGAAGAGTTTGTTGAAGAAATTGGAATAGGTGATCTTTCTCTCTCCCTTCTCCTTGTTAACTTCAACATTTCCTACAAATCCCAAATCAATCATTAATCTATACTTTGGCATATCTTACTTGATATCCCAGAACAGGAAGTCCATTTTGTGCTTTTATAGCTCCATGTGCTTCCTCCTTAAACCACTTGCTGTGGTTATCATTTTTAGTACACTGCATCTAGATGACTATTTGATTAATACCTGCTCTCCAGCTGGACTCTTGAGCTCTGAGAGCAACGGTTCTTAATTGTACCCCCAGGACCTAGCACAGTGCCTGGCACATAGTAGGAGCTCAATATATATTTTCAAGTGGATAAAATAGTACTGCACAAAGAGTTAGGGGAGTGATTGAAAATGCAGAGAGACCATGTTATAGGACCCAGTAGGCTTCTTCCTCAAACCTCTAGAGCAGTACTTGGTAAACTTATTCTGTATAGGGCCATGTAGTAAACATTTCAGATTTTGCAGGCCATGTGGCCTCTGACAGAATCACTCAGTGTTGCTATTGTATCAGGAAAGCAGCTGTAGATGATTTGTAAACAAGTGAATATGGCTGTGTCTCAATAAAACTTTATCTACAGAACCTGAAAATTGAATTCCATATAATTTTAGTTTTTGTGTGTCATGAACTGTGATTGATGTGTTATAAAATATGATTATTTTGATTTTTTCCAACTATTTATAATTATGAGACCCTTTCTTAGCTTGTGGGCTGTGCAAAAGCAGGTGGTGGGTCAGCACTGACCTTCGGGGTGTGGTTGGCTGACCCCTCCTCTAGAGCACCCCTCTACCCTTGACTACCCATTGACATTGGATCAAGGTCAGCCCATAATCACTATTTGTACACCGACAACAGTGGGAATGGAGAATGAGAAAAGGTCCAGAGGTAGTGCCTTAGTTAAATAATTAAAAGATACCTTTAAAAAAAACCTACAAGTTTTCTTGAAAAGTTGCCCAATGGTTCTCCTATCCCTCAGTCCTTTTGTTGCCAACTTCCTCCTTTGATATTGAAATGAAAATCCAGGCACTTAAAAGTGCTTCTTACGACAGCCATGTCATCACCCCAAATTGCATAATAAGAAACTGCACACCCACTCACCTTGCTGCTGCTCTCCTGGCTGAGTCACTTGGCATGAGTGACTGCTCTAATCCGCTGACACTTAACACATATCAAGGTCCCGGCCAGGCTGACATCATATGGTCCATCTACCTTTGCATGGATGCAGCCGTGGATTCACCAACATTACCATGAAACCAGGAACACAAAGCAAAACCAAGCAAACAAAGGCTTCTGCTTCACAGTATTTGTTAACATAAAACCATGTTGACACACTTTTTAATCTGTCAGCACACAAACCTTGGAAGGTAGCCCACACTGTCGGCGTGTTAACTTGATTTGTTCACTGAGATGTGAATATTAATTTACTAGAGAAGATGTGTATCAGTACAGCTGTGGAAAGAAAGTGGGAGTGTGCAGCCCTGGCATACACCATCCTGGACTGGAGAGAGGAATGGAGCGATGAGGAGGCCGGGGCCCCATTGCTCTCTCATAGCCTGAGTGGTCAGGTGGCAGAGGCAGTTCCTTCTCTTGACTTATGATGAGGAAATTGTTAGCTATATACCCCTGAAGTTGGAAGGGTGCTTGAAAGACCATCTAATTCTGATGTATGAACTCAAAACCCGTCCAAGTCACATTCTGGTCTCTACTTGAAGGCTGATGGTCTTCAGGTTCCGACTGACCTCTTTTGGTGGACCGTCCCCAAATAGCTTTCCCACACTGAGCACCCCTTCTCCAGGGGAATGTCAACCCATACCCTGGTGCAGCTTTTTGAGAGGACACATCTGGCTAGGTGCTGCGTAATCCTGACCACAGGTAATAGCATACCTTCTTCCATGCCAGCATCATCTTTTGCCTAAATTTTTGTCCTAACTAGTGTCTCTGCTTCTACTCTTGCCCCAAATAATTCACTCTCAACACATAAACCCAAGTGATCTTTTGAAAGCAGAAATCATATTGCTCACTTGCTTAGAATCCTCCAAAAAGTTATATTTAGAATATTATCCAAATTCCTTGTCCTCTGCTATGGCTTGAACTGTGCCCTCCCCAAAGGATGATGAAGTTCTAAGTACTATGAATATGAACTTACTTGGATATAGGGTCTGTGCAAATGATCAAGTTTAGGTCAGTAGGTGGGCCCTAATCCAATATGACTCATGTCCTTATAAAAACAGAAATTTGGATACAAAGGCAGAGGGAAGATGATGTGAAGACATAGGGAGAAAGCCATAAATAAGCCACCTGAGACCACCAGAAGCAGGAGAGAGGCATGAAACAGATTCTCCCTCACAGCCCTCAGAAGGCGCCAACTCTGTCAACACCATGATTTGGGATTTCCAGCCCCCAGAACTGTGAGAGAATAAATTTCTGTTCTTTAAGCCACCCAGTTCACTGTGCTTTGTTACAACAGCCCCAGGAAACTAATACAACTGCTTACGAAGCCAGTGAGATCTGGGTGGGCCCACCTTCCTCTCTGGCATCCCTTGAACTATGCACACTCCTGACCCACTGTGCTTTATTGCTTCCTGACTAGAGCAACACTGTGGCTGCCCAAATGGAACTGGGAAAAGTGGGCGGGGGAGGTAATTAGAACCAGAGGCATTTAATAGAGGGGAGACCAAAGATGCTAGAAATCCTCAAATGCATGGAAGTGTCCCACGCAATATTGCCACTAATGGCCCCAGTGAGAATTGCTGTACTTCACTTGCCTTCACTGAATTCCATGAACCTGCCCTCATTACCCCCAGCCGAGGACCTTTGACAAGCTGTTCCCTCTGCCTGGAATGCTCCCCACCTGCTCTTCCCATAGTTCAGATCTCAACCTATATGTGATCCTCTCAGAGAGGCTTTTCCAGACTGTAGAGTTCCCACTTATTCATTTACTTTCACATCAGTCTTTAAAAATATAGGGTGTCTCCCAAGAATGTATGCATGCACTTTGAATAATTATAAAGGCAGTGTTTGTTAAAATACATTTTATTTTCAAAATTGAGTTATCAGCTATTACAGTGTTATATATATTTTTGGGACACCGTGTATTCCTCATCATTACTTGATTTTTAAAAAAATCCTATTAATTTATTTGTTTTTCTCCTCCCCTGGAATGTAAACTCTATGAGAGCAAGGACTGTGTTGTATAACCAGGATCTAGAGCAGAGCCTTGCACATAGTAGGTACTCATATAGAAATGTTGATTGAATGAATGAATCACGAGCCCTAAAGCTGGAAATCCATGAAAGCCTAGGAGTCAGGAGGAGATGAAGTGAAGATATAGGGGAAATACAGGGCAGGAGAAAAGACGGTGTTGGCAAAATCTGGTGGGAGACATGTGAAGGCACTGGTAGGGCAGCACATGCAACAGCAGATGGACTTTCCACGCTGTTGTCAGACCATGAAACAAGAGCACACCATTCCTGGAAGAGCTTTTGGTGGAGTACTCTTTCTTCTTCATACCGCATGGGATAGGCTTGTAGACACCAGTATCCTCAGAATGATGGAGACTGCACAGTGGAACTAGCTTCCCTCTGGTTTAGAGGAACTCACGGATGATGGATAACTCATTGCCTTTTAATAAGTTCTCAGGATAATTGGGAGCCAGACGGAGAAAACCCAACTGCAGTTGAAATGAAGAAGGACAAGCCCACCTTCCATGGAATGCCCTTTTGGGTCTCCGTGAGAGCCAGGCATTGGGCTGAATGAGACAAGGACTTCCCAAGTGTGGCCACTCTTGCTTTTAGAGGCTTATCACTTTGTTGAAAAGATACAGAACAAACATTCAGCAAGCTTCTACACGGACCTTGAAACAGAGTCATTTGAAACGACAAACAGTAACAGAAACAGTGCTATGTTTTTCAAGCCAGTTGTACTTTTACTTTTTCCCTTTGAAGTCCTCTATTTCACTTAGTTTGCTTTATAGTATGAAGTTTCATTTTCCATCTTGCTATGCACTCGGAACCTTGGAGGCAAGAGGCAGTTCTCCACTGGGTGAGAGATGGTCTGTCTTGTAATTCTACCTCTGCTGCTAATTTGCTGGATGACCTTTAGTGTTTTACTTAACCTTGTAAAGGCTTCAATTACTCTATAGAAAATTCGATGAGAATACATTACACTACAGGAGACTAGCGATGGTGAAAGAATGAGAGATACGTGTAAAAGCACTTGGGGAACTTTTTGTCTCACTTTTGTTTCCTTTATTTTGTTATTTCAACTTTTTGCCTGAGGCCCTTCACCTCCCAGCAGCCCCTCAACTTTCTTCTCACCTTCACCTCATATAGGGTTGCCAAACTTCAGTCATTCATGCACTACTGGAATATTTGAGTACCCACTGCACTATTATTTGCTTACTATTTTATTTAAATCAACTCACTTTTAAATTTAAATTGGTTTACTTGAAAAGGAAAAAAATGTGCATCAGTATATATAATGACAATGTTACTACATGATCATTCAAATTCAAAAAATAAAAACTATATTCATGGAGTGCTGGCTTAAGCACCCCTTCCTCAATGACATTTGGGGAACGTGTTAGCAAGCAGAGCACCGTGAGCTCTGAGGAAGCTGTAGGATACAGAGTTAGGAGTCTGGGTACTTCCTCTGTTGATCCAAATTAAGAACTGATGTGTGCAGGGAGTCAAGAGCTCTGAGCTATGGAATTCTCAAAGCTGTGAATTCTTGGGATGTGTAAGTAATGGGTAATTGGGAACTTACTTTTCTATCCCAACAGACTCCCTCCCATGTAAAACAAATTCCCACAGGGAATGTTTTGTTGTTGTTGATGTGTTTGTTAAGAAATGCCTGAGCGGTACTTAAATCTACATGGAGTCCCCAGAGGCAGCCCTGAACCGTATTTGCACCCGTTCTTCCCTTGACCCCCCACATCTGGTTCTAAGTTTCGCAAGTTTCTGAAGATCTGAGAAAGTGACCGCGCGGACGTTGTAGATGTCTTGGCAGGTGTCTGGTTCTGCATGGCTTCCGAGTCCTTGACAGTGGTTTTCTAGAAAAATGATGTGCTCCTTATCTGTTTGCTAATTCCTTCCACATATCACGTCTTTTCCGTAAATTCCCATCGGTCTTGACAAAGTTATCTTGTACACTCATGTAGTGATTTTGATGGCTGCGCAGAGCTGTTTGTCTTGTTCAGAACTAAATTAATAACACCATGATGGCACCTACTTTAGCACCAAACTTCTTAAACTCTCCTAATATACTAATCAGCATGTCAGTGAAATATTTTTTTTTTTCTGGATAAAGACAAGCCTCGTGAAATGGATTAGACATTCACATGCCATTGCATAATTCAGCATGCCAGTACGGTGCATATGATTTGCATTAATAGCCTGCACTGGAAGCTGCTGCTCATAGGTTTCTCTCATTAGGTCAAATATGGACGATTTCAGACTGTCAATCAATTACAGTAATTTCCTTTTCCATATTTATTCCATCACTATCATTGACAGCTACCATTAAGTGACATTAATACAATACAATATCATCTTGCATTTCTACAGAGCATCTCAGGATGCCTAATAGTTCCTCTCCAGCCCAGATATCACATTACAAAGGAAAAAGTGCCCGTATTTGCTAGGTGGAAAATGGGCTGCCAACTTGCTTGGCTACTGAAGGAGTTGCCCAGAATCTCTGGAGATGTTACTGAATTCTGGGCATGGGTGTTTATTTTTCTATTGTCTAAAAATACCCAAGGCCGTGACTCTGTCCAGTGGGGTGGCTTAGTGGGCAGTGACGGCTTTCCAGGGAGCCTACTGGACCACTTGCCTGCCTCCACTCAACCTTGATTTAAGACGTGTTTGCAAGTCAGAGCCAGTGGAGTCTTTGTGGAGGAATTCACATTCTTAGGAGGGCAGCAGTTGCTCTATGCCACTCTTTTGCAATAATTTTCACCTCTATACCTTCCTACCCTACCACCTTGCACCATCACTAAAATGCCATTGGCCATCTTGACTCAACAGAATGGGACGAAGCTCTCTTTGCCATGTAGATTATTTCTATGTGCTAAGATGCCAGAGTTGCTATATTCTCCTTCCCTTCTGTCTTCCTCAGTCAGGGATTGTTAAGAGTTGTGTTGCATAGAAGCCATCTCTGTTGTCCAAGTGCCACCCACTGAATATATGCATCACTCCCTTGCTCAGTTTTGGGTGACATATAATTAGGATTTCCAGATAAAATGCAGGATGCCTAGTTATATTTGAATTTTAGATAAACAATTAATTTTTTAGTATAAATGCTCCAAATATTGCATGGAACATATAAAAATTTTTACCCTTTATCTGAAATTCAAAGTTAACTGGGCCTCCTCTATTTTTATTTGCCAAATCTGGCAATCCTACCCATCAGGTGAGCCAAAAGCCTATGAATCCAGCCAATCAAACTACTGAGATCCTGGGAGAAGTCAAATCAAGACAATATATCTATATTGAGCTGAGGTATTTTGCAAGTGCTGTGCTCACAGCTGTGGGAGATGCAAACAGACCTGGAGAAAATTGAACAGAAGACTGGCCACCGACCAGAGAAAGACTACGGTGATAGTGCAAAATGTTTGGCTCAAGAACTATAGAAAAGCAAAATAGTATTAAAAAATAGTTTCTAGTGGTTTTCTTTATCTATAGTCTTTTGTGTTGACTTCTTGCAATCAGGGTCTTGCTTCAGCTCCAGAAAAGGCTGGAGAGACTGGCAAAAAAAGCTCTCTGACAGGCAAAAACAGCTGTGGCACAGCACTGGCCTTAGAGTTTTATTGCTGGGGTAGCAAACATCATCTTGATGATTGAGGAAGAGCCTGGGAGAAACAATCATAGGTACTCACGGATTGGATGACTGACAAATTTTCGATCAACAAGTGTGTGATGAAAGATATTTTACCAAGACTATTTTGGAGAACATGGAGACTACAGCCCTTCTGATAACTGGGAGAAAAATCAGCTCTCTACTCTGATGGGGTGGTTCCTGCCTCAGTATCTGCAGCTAACACTGCCATCCCTCCTCACCCAATAACCCAGCATCACAGAGCTCAGGGTGCCTTGAGAACTTATGATTATTACAGCAAACTAGAGGCCCAGTGCATGAAATTCGTGTGTGTGTGTGTGTTGGGGGGTGGTCCCTCAGCCCAACCTGAACCCTCTCCAATCTGGGAGCCCTTGGAGGATGTCCAACTGCCATGATCCCCTGTGGGATTGGGCCTAAACTGGCAGTTGGACATCCCTCTCGCCATCCGGGACCTCTGGCTCCTAACAGCTCACCTGCCTTCCTGCCCTAACCACTCTGCCTGCCTGCCTGATTCCCCTAACTACCCGGCCTGGTCACCCCTATTAACTTTTTTAAAAAAAAATCTTATCCCCTTTACACACAATTGTATCTGACTTCCTTACTGGCTTCTCCCTCTCACACAATTTTTCTCTCTCATTTATGTAACACTTTTTCCTACTGACTCATCATTTATAAACTTTCTTTCCTCCTTATTTCCTACTTCTGTTCCATCCTTCTTCCCATCTTTCTCCTACTTCCTCTCCCTCTCTCCCCACATTCTTTCTTTCCTTTATCTTTACCCCTGCCCTCCGTCCCTTTTTCCTTCCTTCCCACCTTAATTTTTTTCTTCACTTCTTCCCTCAGACCTACTTTGCTCCCTCCCCCATTTCTTCCTTCTTCCCATTCTCCTTTTAAGCTCTGCCAGTTCCCCTTTAAAACTTTTCTTCCCTCCCTCTTTTTCTCTCATCCTACCTTTCTCATACATTCTTCTCTACTTACTTCCACTGTTTTAATATCTATCATACCTGCCTAATTATTCACTATCATTTATCTTTTTTCTTTTCTGACTCCTACTTTTAAAATCTGTCCCCAGTACACAACTATACTTGATTTTCATTGTAGCTCCTACAGTTCACTCATACATCCTCTTTCCTTCTTTAACTCTGTTCTCTACTGACTCCTTTATAAAGTTCTTCACTCCCTCCTTCCCTTCTTAAAGCTTCCATTGGTGGGGGGGCATTAACCCCCAGCCCAGGGCTCAGCCCTGGTCCCCCCCTTTCCTGGCTTCCCTACTGTCCTGCTCCCATTCCCTGCCTGGGACGCCCGGCCCAGTGAGGGTGGCCGAGGCCCACACGGCCCGGGTGCTGCTGCCATGAAGCAGGAGCGCCTCCGCCCAGAAGGCCTCGGACCATCCACCACCCTGTCCTGGACCCTTGGGCAGCTCCCCGCCAATGGACTGCGTCGGGGGCCACTGCCCTCCTCCCATGTCTTGGTGGGGCTCCCTGTTCTGAGCCACCTGCACCCCACCCCTTTCTGGGAGCACCTGCTCCGTCCCACCATGGTTGCCACCCCCTCTCACATGCAATCCATGTTTCCTTCCCTTTTCCATTCCTGCGTCTTTTTATTATTCCCTTTCTGTATTTCTGTTTCTCCTCTCGGCCTGTCTGCATGCAGGCCTGCCTTCCTCTCCCTCTCCTTTCTTATCCTCTATCATATCCTATCCTACCCTGGGCCTTGCAGCTGCCTGAGGTGGGGATGCAGCCTGCTGATCCGGTTGTGACATGACGCTATAACAGACAGTTTGCATATACCTCTATTATTGTATAGGACTAGAGGCCCAGTGCACAAAAACTTGTGCACTCGGGGGGGGGGGGAGGGGGTCCCTCAGCCTGGCCTGTGCCCTCTTGCAGTCTGGGACCCCTCGGGAGATAACGACCTGCTGGCTTAGGCCTGCTCCCGGGTGGCAGAGGGCAGGCCCAATCCCTAGGTGCAGCCCCTGGTCGGGCTCAGAGCAGGGCCGATTGGGGAGTTGGGGCGCCGCCCCCTGTCATGCACAGAGCAGGGCGATCGGAAGGTTGTGATGCCACCCTCAGTCATGCTCAGGGTAGGGCTGATTGGGGGGTTGAGGCATCGTCCCCTGTCACACTCAAGGCAGGGTGGATGTGGAGGTTGCGGTGCCACCCCCTGTCACGCACAGAGCAGGGCCCATCAGGGGGCTTGGGGCTCTGTACCCTGTCACACACAGAGCAGGGCCCATCAGGGGGTTGGGGCACCGCCACTCTCACACTCAGGGCAGGGCCGATGGGGAGGTTATGGCTCTACTCTGTCACACACAGAGGCACAGGGCGATCAAGGGGTTGGGGAGTTCCCCCCATCAGGCACAGAGCAGGGCTGATCAGGGGGCTGGGGTGCCTTCCCCTGTCACAAACAGAGCAGGGTGAATAGGGAGGTTGTGGCCCCGCCCCCTGTCACACACAGAGCCCATGGGCGATCAGGGGGTTTGGGCGCTGCCCCCTGTCACGCTGATCCCGGTGCTGGGAGGCATATTACCCTTTTGCTATATAGGGTAGAGGCCTGGTGCACGGGTGGGTGCCAGCTGATTTGCCCTGAAGGGTGTCCTGGATCAGGGTGGGGGTCCCCACTGGGGTGCCTGGCCAGCCTGGGTGAGGGGATGATGACTGTTTGCAGCTGGTCACACACCCTTCAGGGTGGGGGTCCCCACTGGGGTGCCTGGCCAGTCTGGGTGAGGGGCTGAGGGCTGTTTTCAGGCTGGCGGGTGACTGAAGCTCCCAACCGCTCCTTTTTTTCTTTCTTTTTTTTTTTTTATTCTGGGCCAGCTTTAGCTTTGAGGCTTGGCTCCAGCTCTTAGGCCTCCGCTGCTGAAAGTAGGTTTCTGGCCTTTGCTTACAATGTTGCGATCCTGCTGGCAGACTAAAGCAGGTTTCTGGGGTTTTGTTTAGCTTCTGTATTTGTTACATAGTTGCTTAGAGGTGCAGCTCAGAGGCCTGCAGCGGCAGGCAGGGAACGTTGGAGTCCTCTGTCACTGAAGCAAGCAAGCCTCATGTTAGTTTCAAGCTGCCTGGCTGCCGGCCGCCATCTTGGCTGGCAGTTAATTTGCATATCACCCTGATTAGCCAATGGGAAAGGTAGCGGTCGTACGCCAATTACCATGTTTCTCTTTTATTAGATAGGATTACTGTAGCTCAGTTTCTTCTGAGAATGAGTATATAAGGGAGGAAGAAGGTATGGGAAAAATAAGAGATGGAATTGTGGCAGAGAGAGGACATTAAAAAGAGTGAGTTAGAGAAGAAAACAGATGAGCTGGGGGGGAGCAGTGTGTCAATTTTCTTTTTCCTGATCAATTGATATTGTGTGGCTGGGGATAAGGAGCTATGTGCTTGTATGATTGTTTCTGTTATCTGTAAGGCAGCCTTCATCTTTACTTTAATGACTTTTCAAGCAGTTAAGACACTTTCTCAAAAGTGTCCAGGAGCAAGGGCAGAGCCAGAACTGGAGAACAGGCCTTTCTTGCTCCAAGATTTGCTCCAGTTTCACTTCCCAGCCTGCTGTCTCCGTGTTGAAAAGCTGCTCTGCAAACTGCCTCTCCCATGTCACAGCTGCATGAGATGATGAAACCAACACATCAGTCTATTGCTTTCGTGCACTGTACCTTATTTATGTTACTGTTTGGTTCAAAAAGAAACTTACAGTCAGGATTCAGCATAAATAATAAGAATCTAATCTGTCTCTGTGATATAATTTATTTACAAAGGGATAAACACACAGATTCACTTCCATTTTTCAGCTTTCTAGAATGGCCAACCCTTCTGGAAAAAAAAAAGTTATTTAAGGCAGCAGCAAAGAGATTATCTGGTGATAATAGTTAACCATAATGTTTTACAAAGAGAGGAACAGTAATCAGATGATAACCTATAGGAAGAAGCAGCAACCGCACAACAGCAACATGGGTAATCATTTTAATGTCACTTGCATTTGTTTCCAAAGAGGATGAGAAGGCTTCTGAGACACTGGGAGGGGAGAAGGATAGTAGAGTTGAAAAGGATCTTCGTGATACTTAAAGCTGCATGAGGGTTTGGAGGGAATGAATCAGATAACACCCAGATAATATTCTTAGGTAAGAATGCCCTCCCAACAGAGCCTGTTTGGAAACCAAGAAAGAGTAAGTGACTAAAGAATTTAAAAATCTAGTGAAAGAAGGTACTCAGCCTACATTCTCCCCCCTCTCTTTTCTTCCCCTGTGCCTTGTTTTCCTCGGGTTCTTCATATCTTAAATGAAATAATGAATAGTTAATGAAAAGGTCACCACTACCGCCCCTGGTTTTGCCCTTGCACGGCCTTGAAGCAGGCAGGGCTCTCTGTGAAAATTCACTCCACCAGGTAGAGAATGCAGATTTTACTGAAGACTTTATAGGCGAGACTGAAGAGGAAATTTATAACTCACAATGCTCAGGCTTTATTTTCCAAATTGCCATTAGCTTTCTCTTCCCAGTTCTCCCAGTTCTATTCTCAGCTGTTGGTCTTTTAATCGTTCCACAGAGTAGCATCTCAAATTCTCTGTTTTCAGGAATTTTTCCCCTCCAGCCACCATGATACTTTTGTAGAAAAAACTAGTTTTTCCTCACTCTCTCAGTCCTTGGCACCAGCCACCCACAGGCCCTTCAATCAGGTTTATGAAAGCATTCTTTCTAAAAAGTGCACATCTCTGCTGTTTGCAAGGGATTTGTGTAAAACTGTTACAGAAAATTAGATTTTCTTTGTATTGCTGCAGGAACATAATTTATCAGAAAACAATTATCTGGCAACGTTTACCATGTGCTTTGCATTTCTTAATTTTTAGGTTACTTGCTGACTGACTTCCTGCCCAAGGTTAGAGGGTGGGCTTGGTGGCAGTGGAGATAAACAGGTTCCTGTTCAACCACATTTTCAGGATGACTTCAGTTTTGTCCCTACTGTGGAGAGAGTGTTTCCGAAGAAATCTGAGTTGATATTTACCCAGTAGCTGGAATAGAAACCATTATGTTGATTTTTAACTTTTCCATCCATGAAGAGTGGCCAACTATCTTTCTTCCTTTCTTTTCTTCTTTTAGGGGCTGCCCTTCTTGGGAATTTTCCAGTGGCTCTTATAGGAATCATAAACTCGGGTTTTCAATGCATGGTAAGAATTCCTTTATGACTACACTAAATTTCAGATTTTAAGATCTTAGAATCACTGTATTAATTTCCATATTTTAATATTATTGGTTGCTTATGCTCCTGGGATGTATTTTTTTAAAATATATTTTTATTGATTTCAGAGTGGAAGGGAGAGGGGAGAGGGGAGAGATAGAAATATCAATGATGAGAATCATTGACTGGCTGCCTCCTGCATGCCCTCTACTGGGGATCGAACCCACAACCACGGCATGTGCCCTTGGCTGAAATGGAAGACCCTTTATTCCGCAGGCCAATGCTTTATCTGCTGAACCAAACCAGCTAGAGCTTCTTGGGATGTTTTGATCCTGCATATGGTCCATAGCCCTGGTGGACTCTAAGGTGTTTGCGCAAAAGCTGACTTACAAACTTTCTTCCCTTACAGCAATTCACCCTTTTGCAGTTGTTACTTTTACAGGAACAGTGGTCATTAAGGTCATATTTCTGAAGTGAAATTCAGTCTGGATGTACGCTTGACATGTATGTACTAGGCTATCAAAGCTATTTATTAATCAATTTGAAAAATTCAGGATGTGTTGGTTTTAGAGCCGTGTAGGGCAGTGATGGCGAACCTTTTGAGCTCAGCGTGTCAGCATTTTGAAAAACCCTAACTTAACTCTGGTGCCATGTCACATATAGAAATTTTTTGATATTTGCAACCATAGTAAAACAAAGACTTATATTTTTGATATTTATTTTATATATTTAAGTGGCATTTAACAAAGAAAAATCAACCAAAAAAATGAGTGTCATAGGTTCGCCATCACTGGTGTAGGGGGACACTTTTCCAGAGTGTTAGGTCGGAGAGAGCCCAGGATCGGATACATGCAGACATGACAAGATAATGGACTTCCCCTGGAATTTCTCACAGATCAAGGTGCCAGACACAGATACAGGCTTCTTCTCCCTTAATCCACATACCCCCGCCTATCCCCTGCAGCAGAGAATCCCTCAGCTCATGTCCCCGCCCCTCACCCAGCAGCAGTATAAAAAAAGCGCCCCCCTCTCTGTTGGCGTGAATCCACGTGCCCTGTCCTTGGGGTACGTGGGTCTCCCGGGGATGCAGAATAAACCTTTTCCTTTCCTTTCTTTTCTGATTCACTGGACTCTATTTCTTGCGCCGTCTCCTGAGCCACCTAACCTAACACAGAGGTCATTGGGTTTTGCTGCACATTTTCTGAAAACCTGGTTTCTGTCAATTTTCCAAACCTGAGTGAGTTATTTTCTCCTCTCACTCACTTAACTGTTCTTTGATTAGCTCTTCATTATTTGATCAGTAATTTTGCTCTTGCCCAAGAATTTTGTCTCTTCTTTCTCAACTTACTAATTTCTATGGTGCATTTTCCTTATGAATACTTCTTTCTAGGTCAGACATTTCCTCCAGTTACACTTCTTTTTCTCATTTGATGTGTGTCACATCCTAAGCAATATCAGCTGTTATATCCACCCCCTCTGCAGCCCCCCACCCACCATGCAGCCTTCCTGCAGCTACTGCTGCCACAGTCACTCCCTGTCTTCTTGTTCACTGTGCTTCATTTCTACACTGGTCATTCAGGAGTAACAGTTCAATGAACTTCCCCCTTCTCTGTTCACTGAGTTCATTTGCAATTTACAATCCAAACAGTTTCTGGTTGTCAACTTGCCTGACTGTAACCTCTAGTATTTATTCTTGCTGTTACTTCCTCCAACTATTCCCTGTCACCTTTAATCTCTCAAGTTGTCTGTATTCATTTCAAATTGTTTCTTTTTCATTCTTTTTTTACTTCCTCCTTCATTCTTTTCTGCTCTCTTTACTTTTATATTTTAAATAGTTCTAGATTTGCAAAAAGTTCCAACGATAACAAAGATAGCAGAGTGGTCCTGGATACCCTTCACCAGTTTCCTTCATGGTCACTTCTTACATAAGCATGGTACCATATAAAAACCTGGATATTGACATTAGTACAATGTGTGAATAGAGTTCTGTGCCATTCTATCACATGTGTAGATTTCTGTAGCCATCAAAATAAAGAACAATTCCATCACTATAGAGATCTCACTCGTGCTACTTTTACAATCATACTCACTCAGCATTCTAACCCCATGGCAACCACTAATCTGTCCCCTAATTCTGTAACTTTGCCATTTTGAGGGTGCTATACAAATGATATTGTACAGTGTATGACCTATTGAGACTGGCTTTTTTCATTCACCAGAATGCCCTTGAAGTCCATCCGAATTGTTATATGTGTTGATAGTTGGTTCCTATTTAGCTCTGAGTAGTACTGTGAGGCATTAATATACACATACCTAGAGGGACATTTTGGTTTTCAGTTTTTGGCTTACCAATAATCTTTTCTCTCTTTTGACATTTTTCTTACAGGTTGCTACTTTCTAGCTGATGTTTTCAGGAAAAGAAAATCTTTTGAAAGAGAAAGACTTACCCATTGGTTCTCTTGCCTACTTGAGGCTTAGGTCCAAGCCAGAGTGATTGACAATGTAGATAAACTTTCCTTTTCAGAAACAGCCTTGGGTTTTTGACATCTGGACTTAAGCCTCTGTTCCCATTCATGCTTGTTAGTAAATGCCCTGCCTGGGGTGAATGTACTGGATTTCACCTCCAGTACATTCCACAGAGGTGTTCCAATATAAATTTTGATCACAAACAAAAATCAGATTTAGTTGCTTTAAGTTGGGATGTTAATTTGAAATGACTACATCATTACAAGGGCTTTGGTGCCCGTTCAGGAAAACCTTTAAGTTATTTCTGGCAAAATGTGTTGAAACCAGTGGTCTTTAGAACTCAAGGAAAACAGAACAGGCTGAGTTTCAACTGTTTAACTTGAAGGTGGGTCACCCAGTGGCATTTGCTAAAGAAAAAAATTCACAGGCTCATTTCCCAAATGAGTTTGAGGTTCAGTATACTGTTAGCCCTGCACCTGTTTTCAAGGGAGCTCCTGGCTCTGGTGGGCAGGTTTTGTCTTGGTTCTAGTAAATCACTGGATTTGCCTGGCATTTTTGGTGTCCAGTAATGAAAATTGACACAGGGTTTCCCTCTGTGAGTAACTTGGCTTCATTTTTATGTTTGAAGATTTCACATATTTGCATAAAGTCCAAGTTGAAGTGATTATGTGGCAGGGAAATGAAAGTGTAAATATTAAAATATCCCCAGTTACTTTACAGTCTTTCAGGGTTGAAAGGGGACTTAATAGAAATTTGGACAGGCACATCAATTCTTTCTTTAAGTTTGTGGTAAATTTTGAATTTTAATAGTTAAATCAACAATAAGAATTTCCTCCATTCTATGAAGCTTCTAGGGCTTGGCTTTGTTGAGGCATCCAGTTTTAGTTAACACCTTTGTGAAACTGAGATCTCACCCCTAACTTCCCCACCCTCCTTTGCCTGCATCTAAATGCTCCTTAACACATGGGAGATGATAATGCCTTGTGTTGATGTAACCTGCATCCGGAAGATCTGGAAGATCTGAAAGCATGCCGTATACTTTATCCGATGAATCCTTACTTTCCCTCTGGGTAACAGAGGACAGTGAGCTGCAGACAGGCCCAGTGGATGCTGTTGAGCTGTGTGACAAGCACTGAGTCACAGAAGTGAGTCACCAGCAAGAGGGGCGGGCACTTTCCACCCCACCTAGTGTTCTCAGACCAGCGTTCTGACATTCGTTTTCACAATGCCCCAAGGTATCTTCCAGTGTCTCTTAAATTACTGTAAGAGTCATATATCAAATTTAACCAAAGAGGCAAAAGGACAAAAACAAAACTGATTTCAGAAGGTCACTTAGGACATGTTATAGAATAGACCATTCTAGGGCAGTGTCATTACTCAAGAAAGTTTGAGACATGCTCTAAATGAAGATTTGTGCAACTTCTGATGGGCCAAGTCCCAAAACTAAGACATTCAGGTAAAAGGGAGGGGAAATCCGACAGTCTCTTTTTCTAAAGAACTTACTGGTCTGAGTTCTGGCCTCTCCATTAGTAATACTGCGAATGTTCTAGTAATGAGAATTCTTTATTAATCAGTCTTTCTGCACATCGGCAATGCGAGAATGGATACTGGCAACAATGACTCAGGTGTGAAATATCTTGAGCTGGCTCTGAATGATCGGAAACCAAATTTTACTGAGCTTATGTGGTGGTGGTGTTGGTGCTATCCCACTGATTCTGAATCCCTTGAAAAGTGACTCTCTGTGACTAGCCAAGGGGGCAGTCTGAAAAAGAAGGCAGCTCACTGGCTGGTGTTTCTGGATCACTGGATTCCCAGTTACAACCCTCTTGGGCAACGAGACTTCTCACCGTCCAGCCTGCTGGAGGCTGCTGGGAACTAGCTTCTAGCACAGGGCATTGCAGAAACAGTGGTGGGATCTGGGAGAGAGATTGCTCAGAGCTGAGAAGCAGGATGAAGTACCAGGAACTATCATTTACCTGGTGCCCATTGTGTGCTAAGTTTCAGGCCAGGGGCTTTAACAAGTGACACAGAAATGACAACTGACAAGTAACAGGAGCCTCACCAGGGGAGGTCTGGGGTAATTGGGTTTAGGAACAAAGTGTCAGAAGACACTGGAATGGGTTAGGGTGTTTACATTGACAGTTAATAGAAAATGTGATAGTGGCCTAAGTGATAGACATGCATTGACTCAGGAGAGGTGGATGCCGTGGTTGAGCGATGGTCATAGAACCCAGTTATCTCCATCTTTGTGTGCAGTGTTAACTGGATCCCAGGGCTGGCTCTCCTGGTGGGTACAGGAAGATGGCCAGTAGCACTGTGCTAGTGCTCCCTTATTCTGTCCAGAGAGCTGGTTTCCAGTACTTCGTCCAGAAAAGCAATGAACCTCCTTTCCCAGAAACCCATTAGCCTCCCAGCCCATTGTCCAGAAGTGGGTCACATGGCCGATTTTCAACTCTAATAAGAAGGTTGGACTTACCCTTAGAGGTTTAGACTAACAAGGGCATACTCTGGGATCTAGAAACAGGCCCAACTGGCTGCATGGGGGCAAGATGTATTAAAGTGGAAATCTTGCTCTTGATAAAAAGGAACAAATCCTGAGCTGTATAGAAGTGAAAATAGGTCATGTGTTTGATTTATAGGGTGCTATTATTTAGAAAGAGACATATTAAAAAAAATACAACAATTTCTGCTTTTTTTGTAGGAAAATAGCAATGATCTGGAATGTCCTCTCAAACTTCACTTTTAAGCTTAGACATATTTCAAATTGCCTTAGGCATCTTACAATCCAATCTGTTCAGAACGGCATCCATTCATTCGTTCCACCTCCTCAAATATGCTCTTACTGTTGGAACCTCTGGTTTGTCCAGTGATGCCACCATGTGTACACCCAGGCTACAAACTGAAACATTTTCTCGCAACCTCTTCTACCTCTATATGCCACAGGGTCTCAGAAGTTCTTTCATGCACAGGGATGAAGCTTAATTGGCAAACTGAAAGTTAATACTAACATTCTTGGTACAACTTTGAAGCATGTTTTAAGATGTCTACCCTGACATGTCTTTAATGCAATTTCATTTCATTGAGGCCAACTGCAGCATCCAGAATGTGCGACATCAAATAAGCAAACGTTATCCTTGTGTTTTTCTTTTGGGGCAAACGTTTTAGCAAGCGAAGATAAAGGCATAATTTCTGCAGGTAAATTGGTTTCACCCAGTTGTGCCATGAATGTCACATAGTGTTCTACACATCTAGAGGTGTAAATGTGGGATTTAAAAACTTTGCCACCTGGTTTTGGTCAATCTAAAACAAGTACCATTTCAACCAAGCACTACCTCAGCTCACCAAATAGGTTTGACACAGGATAAAAATGAATTGAAGTTTGGCCTCATCTTGTGTATAGACCAGACATGCCATCAGAATATGGTTTTCCTTGGTTCATTGCTGTATTTGTGTGCTACAGCTGCCATTACAAATGACCACAAACTGGGTGGCTTAACACACAGAAATATGTCCACTCACAGTTCTTGAGGCTGGCACTCTTAGATCAAGGTGTCTGGAGGCACCAGGAGAGAATCTTTCTTTATCTTTTACAGCTCCTGGTGACTCCGGGAGTTCGTTCACTTGTGGCTATAGTACTCCAAGCTCTGCCTTTATCTTCATATGTCCCTCTCTGTGTTTCCACATAGTCTCCCCTTTTATTTCTCCTAAGTACACTTGTCATTGGTTTTAGGGCCCATCAGACAACCCAGGATAAACTCATCTCAAAATTCTTAACTTTACATCTATCTGCAGAGACTGTTTTCCCAAATAAGGGCATATTCATAGGTTCTGGGACATGGGCATATCTTTTGGGGGCCACCACTGAGCCCACTACAATTGCCATGTTTTTTAGAATATGTTTTTATTGATTCCAGAGAGATGAAGGGAGGGGAGAGAGAGATAGGAACATCAATGATGAAAATCATCCATCAGCTGCCTCTCACATGCCCCCTACTGGGGATTGAGCCTGCAACCTGGGCATATGCCCTGACCAGGCATGGGTTGACACTCAACCACACTGAGCAACACTTGCTGGGCCAATCACCATGTTTTTTTAGATGCTGCATACATATTGAGATATTTGACAAGAATGGAAACACCTTTCATATGTTCTTGGCTTCCAAATACAAGCATTGGTACTACCATCAAAATGAACTGCTCAAAAAAAAGACAGATCTTAGACATCAGAAATTACAAGCTATATCTCACAGAATTGCCATGTTTCTTGGTTGTTTTATTTATTGCCTGGTGAACTGTACATGTATGAGAAAGAACTTTTTAGATCCATCAGTGAGCAACCATAAAGTTCTTAAATGTATCTTCTAAACATTCTCTGAATCTATTGCACCCCTTCCCTGCTGCTCTCTCCATCTTATCAAATCCCCATCATTTCTCACCTGGATTATGTCTGTCTTCTCCCACTTTCTCCACAGCTCCTTTCTCCATATTGCTGCCTGATGAGCTTCATACAATTCTAATATGGTATTACTGGCTCAGTCCTAATGGCTTCCATTTGTCCTTCTAGAACCATCCTTCTCCCTGCCTTCTTCCCCCAAAGCTCCTTTGCACTCTGGCTTCTTGCTGGTTTTGGCCAATGTGGGGGAACTGATGAGATGAGGGGGTGGGAGCAACGAGAAGGGGCATTTATCTCCTAACTCATTCCCTGGAGATCAGTGCACACTGACTGCCTCCCTCAACTGATGCTCACAGCACCCATCGCACAGCCCTCTCCACACAACTCCCACTTCCAAGTTTCAGTACTGCTCCTCCCCTCACCCTTCCAGATCTAAAGATAGCAACAGGCCTCCTCATGGTTCCCTACACCCTGCCCACACCTTTGAACATAATCCCTCTGTAAACACTTCTTTAATTACTGATTTCAGTGTACCACCTCATTCTTGCCTGGACGATGACTGATATAGCCATTCTTGAAGCATGTCACTGGCTCTGTTTGCCCAGAGGACAAATGCAGCATCCCACCGGAGGTGAATGAGATTTCAGCTTTGCTAGGTCCTGACACCCACTGTGCACCCCACACCCTGACAGACCTGTGGTTTTCTAAGTATGTTGTGTTCTGTTTCTTCTTGGGGATTTTGTAAGTGTTGCTCTCTTTCCTGATTTATCCGCCTAGGCATTGTCTCTTTCATCCTTCAAGTCTTTGCTCAAATGTCACCTGTTGACTTTTGCTGCCATTTCTGGGCTGTCTCCTTCTCTGTGCTCCCTGGCCACATTATGCACACATCTCATCGCTACAAGTATTGGTTCCTGTGTGTCTGTTATTCAACCAGTCTTTGAACCCCTCCAGTGCATGCATTGTACTCTGTTTTCCTCTGTTCTCCAAGTGCCTGCTCTTGTTTCTGATGGGCTTAATAAACATTTTTGAATTACTGCATTTTCTTTGTGGACTATATTATTTCTTGCTCCTTTCATATAAACGACATTACTGCAATAAAATACCATTGTCATCTGGGCGAGTGTGCATGTTGTTTTCTGCTCTGAAGAATATTACTTTGTTTTTTCTTCATGACAACTCTGAGAGATGGGTAGACGGGAAGCAAATTCTTCTCTGTCACCTAGATTGTTAGTGGCAGAACTATGCCAAGAATCTAGACCTCTTGATACAAATTTGGTGCTTTTTTCATTAGGCCATTCTGCCTTCTGAGATGTTAGATTAAAACAACAACAACAAAACCAGGGCAGGCTAGATGAATGTGCACTACCCCAAGGGCCACTTCAGATGGGAGGGCAACTTGAGTGCCATGTAGATAACTCCAAGTGATTATAAACACATGGCAGGAAGGCTGTTTAGAGAGAGCCCATTGTCAGAAGGGTTCTAACGAACGGAATTGGTCGCATTCCCGGAAATTAGCTTCCCATTGCCTGAGAATTATGTCTGATGTAGGCTCCAGGGACCATCAACAGAACAAAACAGTTGGATTAAAATTAGGATATGAACATCAAAAAGAAGTATTCCGTAAGCCTGGGGAAGGGTTGGCTACCAGTGGGGGAAGGAATGGGTTATTTCTGTAATTCAAACCATACACATCCCACGAGAAAGTAATTTATAGGCAGCAGCACAAATAAAGATAAATTTGAGAGCATTTGGGACAATTTCTGTTAGGCCCATAGAAGGCCTAAAGTTTCTTCCATTTGTCTGCCTACAGGGAAGGAGCATTATATTGAAAGCACTGCTGATAATGTAGCCCACTTGTGAGGAACATTTGCCGAGAGGACATGTTCATTCAGAGAATTTTAGCAGGAAAAGGGACCTTAAAGGTCATCTGATTTGGGGCTTTGAACATTTGGGTTTTCTCCAACAGGAAGGAAAAAGGGAAATCTGAATACTTCAGTTGTTTGAGGGTCAGGACAGACGCCAGGCTGGGTAGGTGAGTAGGCACTACCCCACGTGATCTTTGCAACACTGATAGAGTCAGAGCATCCGTGTAATTCCCATGGGTTTGTGTCGTAGTTTCATAGTCATCGTGACAAACCTTCAATTAACGTAAACACCTGATAGTTGCTTGTATTTTCCCCCCTGTTCTCCATTGAAGACAAAGAGGTAAATTAACAGAACATAGAGGAAATAAAAATAAGAAATTTCTATGCATCTAACTTTAGCTCTTAAACCTTCTACATTGATGATTTTCTCAGCCTTAAAATGTTCATATATACTTTTTTTAAAATTGATTTCAGAGAGGAAGGAAGAGGGAGAGAGAGATAGAAACATCAGTGATGAGAGAGAATCATTGATTGGCTGCCTCCTGCATGCCCTCTACTGGGGATTGAGCCTACCCCCCAGGCATATGACCTGGCCAAGAATTGAACCGTGACCTCCTCCATAGGTCATTACTCAACAACTGAGCCACCTCAGCCACGCAAAATGTTCATATCTTTTAACACAGTGATTTCCTTTTGGAAATTTATCATAGGGATAAAAATTGTAGACAATGATCTGAAAACAAACCGTACTGTCTAATAATAGGAAAAGCATTGGTTAAATCTAATTAATAGAATTCTATGCCATTATTTAAATCACTAGAGGACCAGTGCATGAAATTTATTCCCCTGGGGTCGGGGCGGGGGGCTCTCTCAGCCCAGCCTGCACCCTCTTGCAGTCCAGGAGCCCTCAGGGGAGCCAGCCATGAGCCTGGCTTCTGGCTGAGCAGTGCTCCCCCTGTGGGACTGGGCCGAAACCGGCTCTCCGACATCCCCGAGGGGTCCCAGATTGTGAGAGGGCACAGTTCAGGCCGATGGACCCCATTGGTGCACTACTGGGGCTGGGGAGGGACACGGGATGTTGGCCAGCCTGGCAGAAACCGGGAGAGAGCTCCAGGGCATGTCTGGCCCATCTTGCTCAGTCCCAATTGACTGGACCCCAGCAGCAAGCTAACCTATTGGTCAGAGCATCTACCCCCTGGTGGTCAGTGCAAGTCATAGCAAGCGGTTGAGCGGCCTCAGCATATCATTAGCATATTACACTTTGATTGGTTGAATGGATGATCAGACGACTAGACACTTAGGATATTAGGCTTTTATTATATAGGATGTGTTTGAAAAACATTTCATGATGTGATGGTACTTGTGATATAAATCACGAGAGCAAGATACAAAACTGTGCCTGTGATATAATCTGTCTGGTGTTTTTAAAATTTTTTCTCTCTGCCTATATATATATATCTCTCTAAATAGAAAAATAACAGAAGGAAAACCATTAAAATGTTAATTATGGTTATCTCTGGTGGTGGGATTATGGGTGTATTTTATTTTCTCCTTTGTACTTAATTCATTTTCCATACTTTGTGAGTATAAATCAGAAAACGAATGTATAAGCAATATTGAAAATCCTTCACTGGCTTCTTCCTTATTTCTAAGATAAAATCCAGACACTTAAATATATATATATATATATATATATATATATATATATATATATATACATATATATATATATATATATATATATATATATATGTATATGTATATGTATGTATATATATACTAGAGGCCCGGTGCACAAAAATTTGTGCACTTGGGGGGGAGGGGGGGGTTCCTCAGCCCGGCCTGTGCCCTCTCGCAGTCTGGGACCCCTCGGGAGATAACAACCTGCTGGCTTAGGCCTGCTCCTCGGTGGCAGAGGGCAGGCCCAATCTCTAGGTGCAGCCCCTGGTCAGGCTCAGAGCAGGGCCGATTGGGGAGTTGGGGCACCGCCCCCTGTCATGCACAGAGCAGGGCAGATCAGGAGGTTGCGATGCCACCCTCAGTCACCTAAGGGTAGGGCCGATTGGGGGGTTGGGGCACCGCCCCCTGTCACACTCAAGGCAGGGTCGTTGGGGAGGTTGCGGTGCCACCCCCTGTCATGCACAGAGCAGGGCCAATCAGGGGGTTGGGGCACCGCCACTCTCACACTCAGGGCAGGGCCGATGGGGAGGTTATGGCTCTACCCCGTCACACACAGAACAGGGGCCGTGGGGGGGTGATGCTTGGGGCGCCGCACCCTGTCACACACAGAGCAGGGCCGATTAGGGGGTGGGGGCACTGCACCCTGTCACACACAGAGCCACAGGGTGATCAGGGGGTTTGGGTGCTGGCCCCTGTCACACTGATCCCAGTCCCGGGAGGCCTCTCAGCTCTGCTGATCCCGGTGCGGCGAGGCCTTGCGGCTCCGCTGATCCCTGTGCTGGGAGGCATATTACCCTTTTACTATACAGGATAGAGGCCTGGTGCATGGGTGGGGGCTAGCTGGTTTGCCCTGAAGGGTGTCCTGGATCAGGGTGGGGGTCCCCACTGGGGTGCCTGGCCAGCCTGGGTGAGGGGATGATGGCTGTTTGCAGCTGGTCACACACCCTTCAGTGTGGGGGTCCCCACTGGGGTGCCTGGCCAGTCTGGGTGAGGGGCTGAGGGCTCTTTTCAGGCTGGCGGGTGACTGAAGCTCCCAACTGCTCCTTTTTTTCTTTTTTTAAAATTCTGGTCCAGCTTTAGCTCTGGTTCTAGCTCTGAGGCCTCTGCTGCTGAAAGCAGGTATCTGGTTTGTTTGGGTTCTATAATCGAAACACTGTATCAACTCCAGCTCTGAGATCCTGGCTCGCTGAAAGCAGGTTTCTGGGGTTTTGTTTAGCTTCTATATTTGTAACAATGTTTCAAACTGCAAGCTCAGAGGCCGGCAAGGCAGGCGAGGAACGTTGATTTCCTCCGTCACTGAATCAAGCAAGCCTCATGTTAGTTTCAAGCTGCCTGGATGCCGGCTGCCATCTTGGCTGGCAGTTAATTTGCATATCTTGCTAATTAGCCAATGGGAAAGATGTACACCAATTACCATGTTTCTCTTTTATTAGATAGGATATATATATATATATATATATATATATATATATATATATATTAGAGGTCCGGTGCATGAAATTTGTGCGGGGGGGGGGAGGGTCCCCTCAGCCAGGCCTGCACCCTCTGCAATCTGGGACCCCCTTGGGGGATGTCCGACTGCCAGTATAGGCCTGATCCCTATGGGATCCCTATGGGATTGCGCCTATACTGGCAGTCTGACATCCCTCTCGCAATCCGGGACACTGGCTCTTAACCACTCACCTGCCTGCTGGCCTGATCACCCCTAACTGCTCTCCCCTGCTGGCCTGATTGCTCCTAACCACTCTCCCCTGCCAGCCTGATCGCCCCTAACTGCCTCTGCCTCGGCCCCTGCCACTGTGGCTTTGTCTAGAAGATGGCTGGTCTATTCGATCTAATTAGCATATTACCCTTTTATTAGTATAATTGATTTCAGAAAGAGGAAGGGAGAAGAAAAGAGAGATAGAAACATCAATGATGAGAGAGAATCATCTATTGGCTGCCTCCTGCACACTGCACACCCTCTACTAGACTCAAGCCTGAAACCTAAAGCATGTATCCTGATCGGATATAAAACCTGATTCATAGGTCAACACTTAATCACTAAACCACATTGGCCAGGCTAAAATCCAGACTCTTTAGCACAGCACATGGAGGTCTTTATAACCTGGCTGCTTATTTTCTCAGCTCATCCCTCCCCATGCCTCTCCTTCGACCCTGCCTTCCACTGGTCTCATTGGTGTGCTGAATTCCTGGTAGTTTTTCCAAATGGACAAGGCTTTCTGGAGCTCCCTGCCTTGGCACATTGTTCTTCTTCCTGCCTAGGACACATTTTCTCTCATTGTCAGTATTTTAGACTCCAAAATGCAGCTCAGCTCTCCTCTCTTTTGGAAAGCCTCCTGTGATGGATGCTGTGGTGTACCTGAAGCTCTCGTATCCCCACCATCAGGGTGTTGCCTGTCACTGGCTCAGAGATGATACCCTCCCCTGGAATTCTCTTGGCTCAGGGAGCAGCCTTGCCTGAGCTCATGCCCCTCCCCCGAGATTGCCTACATCTATTGAGTGGTCAGTGTAGGGCACCAACACCTGCCCCTTGTCTCAATCAATCACAGCTTTAGCATTGCTGGAGCATCAGCCCAGGCCTCTTTGGTCATGCTCCCCTCAGCCCCTTGCAAGTGAATACTCTCCAGGAAACCTCTTGCACACAAATCTATCTCTGAGTCTATTTCTTGGGAAACATAATGAGGACCCTTCCTGTGATCCCTTACATTACTCCCTAAGTTGGAGCCCCATTCTCTGGGCTCTTCCAATGCTCTGTATCTGTACTCTAGCACCTCTCCCAGTGTATTGAAACAGACCACAATCCTAGTGTCTCCCCCACCTGACTGGGATCTCCCTGTAGGTAGGAGGCAGTGTATCATTTCTCTTGTGTCTGCAGCACTTGTCACAGTGCCCCTAGTATGTGTCTAATGAGTACCTGTGAAAGGGAAGCAGATAGTAGAGAGGATAACAGATGGAGAAATTGAATGAGACAAATGAAATAACACAGGTCCTTCTACACCCTTCCAACTGAAGTTACATTTCCTACCGAGCTTCCTGTGTATCCACCAATAAACAAAGCTCTGACTTTGAGAGCCCACAAAGCTTCTACCCAGGGGCACCTTGGGAAATTTTAATTAGGAGTAGAAAGAAATCTGCACTTCTTTTTTTCTCTTGTCTTTTATTTGCAAGCATAACCTTCCATTCTACTCTCCTTTCTTCCTTAACCCTACCTACTTTCTTCTTTCCTCTATTTTCCCACACCATGTTTCCAAACTAGATCTAAGGCCAATTTGTTGCCAAATGATTTACAAAGAGGTCCTGACCAAGGGCTAATGTAACAATAGTTACTCTTCTTTAAGAAGCTGCAGGGGAAAAAGTTGGATGCCTTTTCACATTCATACCATTCTCTGATGAATAACTCTTTGGAGTAGGGATGTTCTGGTCTCTTGTTCCTAAGGAATAATTCAGGTAAAGATTGCCTGAGGGGAAAAGGGAATCTGTCCCAGGTTTCGGAGTTATCAGTGTAATTAATTACAAACTCGTACCATGTGCTATCCAAATGGAGTCAATAACAGCTCTCAGGTTCAGGGATTACCCTAGTGTTCTACTTTCATGTGGTTCCCTCCTCAGTGAATTCCCTAGTGCTGAAAAGCTCTGAATGGCCACAGAAGGCTGCTTCACATTTATTCCATTTTTAAAGGAAAGCTATTTTGTCTTCCTATGGGACTACCTTGGTGCCTCTGTGGAGAAGGGCTGAGTTATTCAGTGACCCTTTCCCCCTTTACCTGCCATTTGACATATGCAGGACAGGTGCTCTGATCCTGAGTGCATAACTGGGGACAGAACACCTGGAGGCAAGTGGCCTTGGATAAATTATAGATCCACTTAATACCAGTGCTAGGACAGGAATTCTGGACTCCTGGTGTGGGTCTACAGCTCTGACACTCTTCCATGAGGAGGGCAATCCCTCACTTGGTAGATTTGCTCCATGAGTGCATTCATTCCCCTCAAACTTAAAGTTGTCACTGATCCCATAACTACAAAGCAGAACTACAACATTGGTAGCTGAGTGTGTGTGTGTGTGTGTGTGTGTGTGTGTGTGTGTGTGTCTTAGAGGGTTTAACCCTGCAGAGACTTAGCCTTGCCTGTTGCAGATGTTGCATGGGAACATTTATTCCCCACTGCTCATGTTTCTAGGGGACATGCTTCCATTGGGTGGATCCCATGGGCTCTCCACCTCGCTGGAGGAGAAGAAGAGTGGTCAGTCTCGCAGAAGCTACTAAACATGCATGCCTCATCTCTCCTCTCTCTCTGGGAATTGCCTGGGGAAAGTGAACATTCTCTGCTCCTTTAAGCCTTAAGTTTTAAGGGACAGCTCTCCATGTGGCAAAGTTTCTTGTCTTCCAGCTCTGGCGGGCCCTGACTAAGTGACTTGGGTTCAGTGGTACAATATTAACAAACCCACAGACCTGAAGTCAATAGTCTCCAAGTAAGACTGTCAGTTTAAAAAAATTATGATATTTTTATCTCTATCTGTCAAATGGTTATGCCTCTTAGTTGGTTTAGAACATGGGCAGGGAAGAGGGTGCTATTTACTGGGTTCCCTAAAACCTCAACTTCAGGGAAGGCTCATCTGCTTGGCCTCCAACAATGATTTGGTGTGGATAAAGATCTACTCTTGGTGGGTAGCTCGGAATTTGAGGGAGAGTTTGGAATGGGAATACAGACAAACTTAACTTAAGAGGCTTACTGGGTAAGAATGTCCTGTTTACAGTTTGCGTGACTGGTTTAATTATTTGCTTAGTTGTTGTGGTATTTGTTCTTGCTTTGTGCATTTTATCTCAAATCTCGAAGTTTTAAAGTTTAAGGACTTCAAATTTAAATATATATATATATATATATATATATATATATATATATATATCTACACTAATAAAAGAGAAAAATGGTAATTGGCGTACGGCAATACCGTTTTCATTGGCTAATCAGGGCTATATGCAAATTAACTGCCAACTAAGATTGGCAGTTAACTGACAACAAGATGGCGGCTAATTTGCATATGTAGGCACAATGCAGGGAGGCAAAAGGGAAAGCAGGAAGAAGCCCCCTGCCACTGACAGTGATCAGAAACCCAGAGGGGAGCTAAGAGCTGGGGGGCAGGGCAAAGGTGGCCCTGGGGCCGCCTTTGCCCTGCCCCCCAGCCATGATCGGAGAATCAGGCGCCTTTGCCGCCCTGGCCAGTGATAGCAGGAAGTAGGGGTGGAGCCAGCGATGGGAGCTGGACACGGTCGAAGCTGGCAGTCCCGGGAGCTAGGGGTCCCTTGCCTGGGCCTAAAGCGGAGCCCACGATCACGGGGCCGCTGCAGCTGCGGGTCCCCGCTGCCCAAGCCGGACGCCTCAGCCAGAGGCGTTAGGCCTGGGCAGGGGCGGAGCCTGCAACCGCGGGGAGCTGGGGGTCCCCTGCCCAGGCCTGACACCTCTGACGGAGGCCTCAGGCCTGGTCAAGGGGCCGATCCGGTGATTGGTGATCGGAGGGTGATGAGGGTCAACTCCTCTGGCCGAGGCATCAGGCCTGGGTTGGGGGCGGAGCCAGGGGTTGGGGGGATATGATGGTCCCCTTGCCCAGGCCTGAAGCCTGGGTCAGAGGCATCAGGCTTGGGCGGGGGTTGGAGCAAGCGATCAGAGGGAGATGGGGGTCCCCTGCCCAGGCATGATTCCTGGGCCAGAGGCCTCAGGCCTGGGCGGGAGCCAGAGCCAGTGATCGGGGGGAGATGGGGGTCCCCTGTCCAAGCCTGACACCTCTGGCGGAGGCGTCAGGCCTGGGCAAGGGGCCGATCAGGCGATCGGAGGGTGATGGGGGTCAACGCCTGAGGGCTCCCAGTATTTGAGAGGGGGCAGGCTGGGCTGAGGGACACTCTCCCCCCACACACACACACCCAGAGCACGAATTTCGTGCACCGGGCCCCTAGTATATATATATATATATATATTTTATTGATTTCAGAGAGGAAGGGAGAAGGAGAGATAGAAACATTAATGATGAGATCGACTATTTGATTGGCTGCCTCCTGTTCGCCCCCTACTGGGAGTAAAGCTCACAACCTGGACATGTGCCCTGACAGGGAATCAAACCGTGACCTCCTGGTTCATATGTTGACGCTCAACCACTGAGTCACACTGGCTGGGCAAAGACTTCAAACTTTAAAAATAGTTTTAAAGTTTAAGTGTAAGGACCATGTCTAACACCTCCTTATATTTTTCCCTACTCTCCAGGAGTCTAGCATATAATTTATTTGAAGTATGAAAATAAACAAACACCAACCAAATATGGACAATCAAAGGGTTTTTATTCAGAGCTTGCTCTAGCAAGGGAATCAGCTACCATGACTTGTGTTCTGGCAGAGACTCAGAGGCAGGCAGGAGCGGGAAAGCTTTATAGTGGAGAAAAGGGAAGGCTTCTTAACTAATTATGCCTGACATGACCCTGTGTCCAAATAAGGTCACCTTCTGAAGTATTGGGGGCTAGAACTTCAACATACTTTTTATGAAGCACTAGTCAACCCATAGAACATACTGTCATGAGCTACTTCCTCTCCATGGAACGCTGTAGTCGTGAGCTGCTGGCCTTCCATCACCTCCCAGCTGCTGCCAGCACATGGCTCATGACTCAACAGTGCTTTGCCAAGAACCCTGATGACGAGCAGTGCTGCAAACTGGAGTTCAGAGGGGGTGATGACTAAGAATAAGAACTTGTCACTTAAAATAAAGCTACCCAGTTCCTTTGTAAATACACGTCACAGGGTACTTAGAACCATCACAGCCAACCCACTGCTGCACGTTGGTGGAACTATTAAGCACACGTGTCTATTTTGGGAGCCTCTTACTCACAATTCTCCCCTGCTCCCAGTCTTATTTCCCTGCGGGCATGTGCTCAGCCACCTTCACTTGAGCATTTAACCTTGCCTGTTTCTGAAGTTCGTGTTGTCCTAAAATCCTTTGCATCAGCTCAGTCACCTGGGTTAGTCATCTTTTGTTACTTTTTTACTCTTTCAGGAAGTAATGTTTTGGCTGAGGTAAAAGAGTCATAGGAAGACTGTTCTGCCTTTCTGATGATTCATTCCTTTGTTTTTTTGCCATTTCTAAATGTTAGAGGGGGGAAAAGCCCTTTAGATAAGGGCTTTGATGAATGAGCATACTCAGTGAGGGTAAGAGAATGCAGTCATAAAATACTTTCAACTTAGAGGAGCAGTCCTCTCATTTATCAGTCTTTCTGATTATTTTGAGAGGTGGCATCAGTATTCTCAGGGCTCCTGGAATCCATGAGATTGACTTCCCTGCTTTTGAACAATATGACCATCCATTTCACTTCCTTCATGTTTGTTGTGAGTGAATCACTTTGCTTGTGGACCCAGGCCATAGGTCTAAATTGTGTCAGAGTTGTGATAGCTCTGAGTTTATTCAGTTGAATAAGGCCCACAAAGGGTATTATGGGCTGAATTATGTTAGCCCCAAATTCTTACGTTGAAGTCCTAATCTCCAGTACCTCAGAATGTGACTGTATTTGGAGATAGAGTCTTTAGAGAAGTAATCAAGTTAAAATAAAATCATTCGGTAGGCCCTAATCTAGTATGACTAGTGTCCTTATAAGAAGAGGAGATTAGGACCCAGACACATACAAAGGGAAGGCCATGTGAAGACACAGTGAAAAGGTAGTCATCTGCAAGCCAAAGAGCGAGGCCTAGGAGGAAACCAACCCTGCCAATACTTTGACTTCCTACTTCTAGCCTCCAGAACTGTGAGAAAATACACTTCTGTGGGTTAAGTCACCCAGTTTGTGGTACTTTGTTACAACAACCCTAGCAAACTAATACAGATAGGGACAGGCTCAGATATGTGAAGTGAGCCTTTAAGGTTACTAACTCCACCAATGGAGCTCCAGGTCCAGGCCCCAAAGATCCTTATTCCTGCTAAAGTCCTCATCCCAGTATGATGTGATACTGCCTTTGTTATGGGAAAGATCACAGTAGGCTACTTCATTTATCAACTCAATTAAATTGGTGTCTCACTGATGGTGTCAATTCTTTTGCCATTTTCTGCAACACCAAGGGAAAAATTTTCTAAGCTTCTTTTTTCTTTCTTTCTTTTTCTTTTTTTTTTTTTTGCTGCAAAGATGACAAATGTTATCAACGATATCCAACCAGAGTATATTTTCATCTTCTTTCTTTCCATCAAGATAAGCCAGAAGTAGTTGTTGCCAGGAATGGAAAACAGCTTGCTCATCGGCCAGATGATCACAGTGTTCAAAAGTTCCACTGGTTTGCCATGTGTGAAAAGTTAAGAATTGAAAACAGACAGGCTTACTCTGCTTAAACTGTGGGCTCTGTGAAGCAAGAAAAAGAGATGTTTGAATACTAGAAGAAGTGTTCTGGAGATGGTTTGATGGCAAAGTGAACAGGGTCTTTTCAAACTGCTCTGAGGTGGATCCCCTAGGTTGATTTGATAGTGATTATGGAAATTCATCAATGAGACGAACAATGAGCCTAAAGCTACCAGCCACTGGAGGCTACCTTTGTGTTCTAGAACAAATTCCAATGTCCTACACAAATATGGCTCTTGGGACTTCTACTATGTAATCTGAAACAAAATTTTCTAGGCACTTTAGTTAGCTTTCTTCCATATTACCTTGACTGAGATTCTCCAGGAGTTATTAGTAGAAGTCAGAAGTATGCAGAGGACCTGGGCGTCATTAGACACAGTTGAATTGTTCCATTATTTTTTCACTTATGAGGAAATAAGGTACTTTTTGTTGAATTTTTGTGAGATTGAGTTAAATTACCCAGTTATCACCCTGTTGTTACAAGGCATTGTGTTTGCTGAGTAATTTGTGGTCATTTTTATTAGTCTCTCTTTGTAACCATTTAAGGGACTTTTTGAACAATTGAGAGAGCCATTTTAAGAAATAGAAATTCAGGCTTACAGAGGTCAAGTGATTAATTCAAAAATGACCAAATATTTTTTTTAAAATAAAAAAGAACAAACCTGAATAACATCAGAGCTACATTCAGGGCTAATTGCTGCTCTGTGGGTTTCTGGAAGCTCACACAATCACATTTCTCATTGTTTATGTCTTTAGAAATCCTTTGCATTTCAACACTTAGATTCCTCTTCTACCTGATTCTCAAGGTCTTGGAAGTTAGCATGAACTTAAGGATTTGGCTAGCTAAAGAGAAAGAACAACGCCTGCCCCGATTCTTTTTTGTTAAGGCCAGCTCAAAATAGGGCAAAATAAGTCAGTTTCCACAGAGAGACAATGCCACATTGCATTCCACTTCCTATCGGTAAGTTCATGACTGACTGCCTGTTTGTCTTAACGGTGGGTGTTTGTAGCAGCAGGGAATTCTGGAGGCAAGAGAGTGAAAAGGAGGAGGGAGGAGAAGAGAGACAAACCTTTTAGGTGCACACAAAACTGTGCTGCTTTCAGTCCACTTTCTCCGTCCTCATTTGAGTCAGTGCTATCTTTTCACCCCACCCACCATGGGCCTCTCTGGGGGCTCGGGTTCTGAGTTGACTGAACGCTCAGCAGTAGGCAGCAACTCTCTCCAGATGAAAGGACAAGTCAGAAGGTACCTATTACAAGCCTGTGAGCAGAGAAACAAAGGCCGGGCTGCTGACACCCTCCCACTAACTTGGGTTTTAATGGTAGGTTTAATTTCCTCACGCTAGCTGAAAGAAAGGGAAAAAACTAAGCGGAAAGAACCAGGGTGTGGGTGGGTAGTGGTGGCAGTGGGGAAACGACAGCTGTTGTATTCATGGTTAATCAGGTGTGTCTGTCTTTGTGTTGCATCTGTCTGCTACTGTTGCCGGGCCACATGTGAAAGGGAATGGAGGGGAAGGGGCCATTCATGTTCCAAGCCAGCAGTGCTGACCTCTGCTTCGTTCTCCTCAGGGCAGGAGAGCTTGTCTATTTAACTTTCCCCATTATAGGAAGCTGTAATTCTACTCTATTAGCCCACCCTAACCATTTTGACCTGACAGACGCAAGCTGCATCCAGAATGCCATAAATCGGCCTGGAGAAAGAGGCCTTCCCTCCTCCCATGCTTTTCCTCTGGGATTCTGTTTGGTTTGTCAAACAAGGGAAAGCCGGAAAGAGAGTGAAAAAATGAGAACAAAGGGCATCTCGCTTCACCTTCCATCTTAAACTGACCGAGACACAGAATATATATTTTTTCCTAATGAGCTTCGGGGGCCGCATGGCCTCCCCACACTATGACTAGGACACCCGTCTGCCTCCAGACCTGTTTGTGTCATGAGTCCCACACATGCGAGGTGTTTGCATCAGACCTTAGTCATCTCCCTGGCACCAGATCCTCCTGCTGCTTCCCTCCACCCATGTACAGAGGGACCACAGCAGCACATGGGCGAGGCTTCCGGCTTCGCGTGGAGCGCGTTAGATATTGCTAGCCCGGCTCTGCCAGACAGGGCTCTTCTCTCTGGAACATGTAGAAATAGCTGAAATGAAAATAACCCCAAGGGCATGAGATTGTATTAAGGCTTAGAATCTAAGAGTTCAAAGATCTCCAGCTGGGGGCTCAAACTAACTCTTTCCTACCATGGTTTCACAGGCTCCATCTCACGCCCCATCTGCTTTGGGACTAGCCCTTGTGTTTCTTAAAGTAAATGGTAATCATCAGCATTTTGAAGATCAAGGAACTCTGGCTCAAACTTTGACTTTCCTTGAGAATCAGCGATCACATACTTATCACAGGGTTCAATAGAGCTTGCCACTTGCAAATGTGTTTTGGTTTAAGCCACTTCTCAATACAGGCAATAACTTTCACCCCATCATGTTAATTCTTCTCGTGGTGAATCAAGAGTTGACCCCTACTGACACTGTGCTTTTGGTATATGTATATGTATATGTATATGTATATGTATATGCATATGCATATGTATATGTATATGTATATGTATATGTATATGTATATGTATGCATTCATGCATATGTATATGCATGTATCTTTTAAAAATCAAAAGTGTTACTTTCCCTGGGTGTGGGTTATCATCAGTATGACTGTGCTTCCTCCGTCTGTGAGCTTGTGCTGATTGCTATGGCTGTATTGTTGACCTTCAGCTTTGGGGTCAGAAAGCTTTTTAAAAATATACATTTTATTGATTTTTAGAGCGAGAGGAAGGGAGAGAGAGATAGAAACATCATCTATTGGCTGCCTCATGCACGCCCCTTACTGGGGATGGAGCCTGCAACCCAGGCATGTGCCCTGACCAGGAATCAAACCAGTGACCTCTTGGTTCCTGGATCAATGCTCAACTGCTGAGCCACACCAGCCGGGCTCAGGACGCTTTTGTTTACCTAATGCTAAAGGGCTTTGGAAAACTATCCCACTGCTGTGTGCACTGCCCTGTTTCCTCTGATATCCCTGGATCTCCAAATGTCAATGAAGTCAGTAGGCAAATACGAAGCTCTAATGGAAGCCTCACAGTCTGATAGTCTCTGTGAGGCCTCGGGGAGCTCCTCATCTTGTGAGAGGCCAGGATTGTATGCATAAAGCAAGGAGTAACAAAATAGAGCAACATTTTTTAAATTGAAAGTCTGCCTTACAGAAAAGTGCACAAATCCTAAGTATACAGCTAGGTTAATTATCACAAAATGAACACATTCATGTAACCACCACCCTGATCAAAAAACAGAACTTTACAGCTGGAACCGTCTTAAACTTCTACCTATATGGCCACTCCATTACATCTGAAACTACTCTTCTATGACACAGTTTGAAACTGAGATTTAGTTCTTAATTGCATGGCTATAGAAGTTCGGAGACGGAAGGTTCCCATTGACTGGAAGGGAGTAGCTCATGACAGGATTTGAGTGTGACCTGGTGACTTCCTGAGGTTGGACCCAGGTAGGCTGGATGTGTGGGGCTTTTGGATCAAAGAGAGAACCTAGGAGGGTCTGGTATCCTTTTAAAAAATGTGGTAAAATATGCCTACTATAAAATTTACCACCTTAACCATATTTAAGTGTACATGTTAGTAGTGTTAAGCATATTCAGATAATTGTGCAACCAATTTCCAGAACTCTTTACATCTTGCAAATTGAAACTCTATGCCATTAAATAATAACACACACTTTCTCCCTCCCACCACTGTACTCTCTGTCTCTTTAAACTTGACTGCTCTAGATATCTCGTGTAAGTGAAATCATATAGTATTTTTCCTGTGGTGACTGGCTGATTGTGCTTAGTATAATGTCCTAAAGGTTCATCCTCAAGGTTGTAACATGTGTTAAAATTTCCTTCTTTTTTGAGGTTGAATAATATTCCATTGTATGTATAGGCCACATTTTTGTTCACCCATTCATCCATCTATCAATGGATACTTGAGTTGCTTCTATCTCTTGTCTGTTGTAAATAATGCTGCTATGAATATGAGTATACAAATACCTCTTGCTTTCAATTCTTTTGAGTATATACTCAGAAATAGAATTGTTAGATCATATGTTAGTTCCATTTTTAATTATTTGAGGAATTGCCATGTTGTTTTTCACAGCAGCTACACCATTCTGACATTCTTTTCATTTGGACTGTTTATTCCTTACCAGCCTCCTGGGGGCATTAGAGGGAGTGTGATGTGTGAATTGAGGTGGTGACCATTGTTAAGACGGTGGTCTGGACTCTTTATATGCCTGCCCTGGGGAATTTAGAGCAAATGAGGCAGGAGGGGCTGACAAGAAGGCAATCCATGGTGGATACTTGAAGACTCCAGTAAATAGAGTGGTAATAACTTATTTTTCTCAAAGATAAATGATTTTGCCTTAGTTTGTGGGAGAGTAAAGGGCATGTGGGTTCTTGATTACCAGATATTCAGAGGCCTAACACTTGTTCAGTATATCACCTCCAAATTTTTTTTTTGGGGGGGGACTGTAGGTATAAGTGCTGAAATATTTATAGAACAGACAGTGAAAAAGAGTGAAGAAAATAGCAGCCATCAAAACAATCATGGAAGCCATATATTTTTTGCTCAATAGAGATTTGAAGGATAAAGATGCTACCTGAATGAAAGGATAGTCCTTGGAAATATGGTGATGTGGTGTGGGTTTAGTGCTGGCCCCTAGTGCCAGAGCACCCTTCTATTGGATATTCAGGAACTTCCTCAAGCAAGTCTAAGTATTTGTTTTCTAAATCTTGACACTTTATTGCTAAGACCAACCTGGCATTGACATTTATTTGAAGTAGCATTATGTAGGTCACCAGAGTAGGGACTTCGGGACTATAGATTTGGGGGGACATATTATTTTATGATGATGATGATGATGATGTTTTTATTTATTTGCTGAGAGAGAGAGAGAGAGAGAGAGAGAGAGGAGAGAGAGAGAGAGAGAAGGAGAGAAAGAGATAGAGATGTGAGAAACATCAATCAGATGCCTCCTGCACCTGCTCCAACCAGAGATCAAACACGCAACCTCAGTATGTGCCCTGATCGGGAATCAAACCTGTAACCTTTTGATGTATGGGAGGACGTTTCAACCAACTGAACCATCTAGGCAGGGCTGGGACGACTTATTATTATTGCTAAATGAATGTCCTACTTATTCTAAATCCCTTGGCTCTGGCTTTTCCTCATTTAATCATGGTGAAAAAAAGTCAGTCACAGTACATAATTTTTCTTAATTTTAAAACTGATATATGACTACCACCTAAAACATTTAAAAAGGGGAAAAAGCTCTACCCCAAAGGGTAAGCATTATTTAACAGATTTTTTTCTTCCAGAAGGCCCGTGTACATTACATGTATATGTACATATACATATATACACACAAATGCTTGAGGTTGCACAGTTTAGTGTCTACTACTTAGCGCCCAAACACTACTTATTAATACAAACATACAGATAATACATTTATGCAACCCTTTACCATTATAAACTGCTTTCACATATTGTGGAACCTCTTCAAATTTATTTAAAGTTGGTATTATTTTAGTTTAACAGAAAAGAGCCTGAGGAGATCAGGACAATTGTTCAAATTTACACTACATGTTGGAAATGGATTTCGGACAAGAATTAAGGTCTTTTAAGCAAACCCTGTATTCACAGAGGAGAAGTAAATTCTCCTGAACCATAAGGTATGCAGTGATCTTGAAGACCAGACATCACTTTGCAGAATGACTCAGAGAAGGTACTACATCACCACCTTCCTAAAACTTACCTTGATCTCTTCATGGTGTCAGGTTATAAACCTCTTAATTTTAGACTTGTGGACACTCTGAATTCATTTAAATATACATCCTAATATATAAAAACCCTGGGTCCGTCATATCCACAACGACCAGAGACTCGACCTAACTCCCAGGCTGCGTGTGCAGCAGGCTCTGGTGGGTTGGGACTTGACTTGTGGCAGTGGGGATGGGGACGGGGGAGGCGGGGCTGGCACTCACGCTCACTCACAACCACATGCACACACAGACACACACAGTGCCCACCAGCTCACAGCCTTTTCTCCTTTTCTTTCCCTCCCTCCCAGTTCACTCTCGGAGCCTCTCTCAGAATGAGGAAACAAAACAGACTGGGCCTGAAGAGGCCTGGATGGAAGGGAGGGCCGGCAGAAGGTGGAGTGGCCCACACGGGCCCCGCCCCCTCCCAGCTGGGAAAGAGGAAGAGGGAGGCCTGGAGGACTGCTGAGAAAAACAAAGAGAGACAGACTGGGCAAGACCAGGCTGGCAGGGGAGGCCAGTTGGGGGCAAGATCAGGCTGGCAGGGGAGGGCAGTTGGGGTGAGATTAGGCTGGCAGGGAAGATAAGTTAGGGGCAATCAGGCAGGCAGGCAGAGGCAGTTGGGGGTGAGATCAGGCTGGCAGGGGAGAGCAGTTGGGGTGAGATTAGGCTGGCAGGGAAGAGCAGTTAGGGGCAATCAGGCAGGCAGGCAGGTGAGTGGTTAGGAGCCAGCAGTCCCAGATTGCAAGAGGGATGCCCGACTGCTGGTTTAGGCTCAATCTCACATCGGTCCTAAACTGGCTATTGGACATTCCCTAAGGGGTCCCTGATTGGAGAGAGTGCAGGCTGGGCTGAGGGGAACACTCCCCCAGTGCATGAATTTCGTGCGCTGGGCCACTAGTAATAAAATAAGATTTGAGGCTATTGAAATAGGCATGTCTCCAATAGAATCTTAGAGAAGACAACTGTTAGCCTAGAAAATATTTTTAGTATTCATGGGTGTGTTGGCACCAGCTTATTTATAATGTTGTTTTGCTAATGTACATGCCTTGAACTTCTACTAGAGGGATTTACAAGAAGTAATATAAGTAGTCTTCTTGTCTATCTGAGTTTTAGGTCAAATGGCAAAGAGGTCTTGATCTGCTTCTTTGATATAGAACAAAAACTTTTTATTTTTTCCTGCTGAGTTTATTTTTTAAGTACATTAGCTAGTTAAGAGCCATTTACCTAGAGATATGTTATTTTCCTTATCAAGTACATGCTGAGAACATGGCCATAGATATTAAATGGCAACAGAAGTGCTTCTGTGATTTTAGAGGTGAATTTTTTTACTTTTTTTAAATCTCACAATGGCTGTATAGGGAATTGTTGATGGTTCATGTTTTATTTCCTTTTGTTATAAAATTTTCATAGTTTGTAAAAATAAAAGTTATGTGCCGTATGTCCTTTATTTGCTACTCCCTGTGAGAAAGGTTAAGATAGAGCAAGAAGAGTCAGTGCTGGCCATTGTTGGTGGACAGTAATGCTGTTGGTAACTGGTAGATAGGAAGGTGGAGAAAAAAATTACTTCAGTACTATATTAATTAGGATCAGATTTGGCTTTATATGAGACAGAAACATGATAGTGGCATAGAGAAGATAAAAGTTAATTTTGCCTTACATAAAAGGTGTTCATAGTTGGCAGTCAGGGCTGGTATGTTCCTCCTGAGGTTTTCAGATACTCAGATTCCTTCTAGTTTATTAGTCTGTCATTGTTAGGATGAAGCTTGATCTTTATGGTGCAAGATAGCAGCTAGGGCTCCAGCCTTATTCCATTTAAAGAGGAGAAACTTCCAGAAATTTCTTATAATAAATACTGGGGAACATAGTATTTATTATGGAGGGAATAAAAATTGATATTCTATATTGAAAGGGGGAAAAATGAATATTGAGGGGAAAATTTCATTTTAAAAAATGTTTTCATTGATTTTAGAGAGAGAAGAAGGGAGGGGGAATAGAGAGATAAAAACATGAATGAGAGAGAAACACCATTGATCAGCTGCCTCCTGCATGCCCCTTACTGGGGATTGAGCCTGCAACCCGGACACGTGCCCTGACCAGGAATCTAACAGGTGACCTCTTGGTTCGTGGATCAATGCTCAACCACTGAACCACACTGGCTGGGCAGAAAAATTGCATTTTTTTTTTGACACAGTTCACCCATTTTGCTCTCTATGCTACCTTTCTTCACTTATTTTTACCTGGATTGCAGTGATAATGTCTGGAGCTTCAGAGTAATCTGAGGCAAGATGTAAACTTGGGAGTGAAAGCCACACACAGTGAGCAGTAAGATTCTAAGCCAGCCGTGGGCAAACTACGGCCCGCAGGCTGGATTCGGCCCGTTCGGCTGTTCTATCTGGCCCGCGGAGCCGAAAGAGCAGAGGGTTCTCCTCCTCTCCCCTCCGCTCCTTCACCAGCAGCAGTGTTAACATGGCAACGTCCGGAAACACGGCCGCAGCTCCTTCTTCTGAGTCCAGTTTAAGAACCCATTGTGGCCCTCAAGTCAAAAAGTTTGCCCACCCCTGATTTAGGAGAAAAGAAATGGGTTTTAGACTAAGCTGAATCCTTATTTACTTAATATTATTGGCATTACAACCAGTCATCACACCACCTGTGTGTTCCAAACAATTTGTATTTGATTTCTCACAGCCATTTCTATTTTATAGACCAGGGAACTGAAGTTAATTAGCGTCTAGGCAACTTACCTAAGGTCATGCCACTCTGGTGTCAGGATTTGAATTCAAGTCTGGAACTCTTTTTTGTGTTTCAAAAAAAACCTTATTGTGGAGATTTAGCCATGAAAGCAGAAGGAGGTGAAAGGTTAGCAAAGGCTGGAGAAGAAAAAAGGTTAAGCTCTTTTTGAAGTTTTCCTGCTCGGCTGGGAAAACATTGTGTAGTTATCAGGTAATTGAAGTGTCAACGTGCTGCTGTCAGGAGGGCTGCAGGAATGGGTTCCCTTGGCTGATGCGTGGCTGCTAAGTAGCGGCACAGTCACAGTTTTCAGGTGAAGATCCTCTCTGGCAGTCGTGGGAGTTCCTCTTTAGAAACAACTCTACCAACATGCAAAATCAATGTCACTGAAGTTTGCTTATGTTACTGTCTCCGACACTGTTTGATCCTTACATAAAAGAGACATTTGTCATTTGATGGGAAAGATTGTGGAGGCTTCGCCCAGCTTTGTTGCATAAATGTCTGCTTCCCTGGTGCATTTTTGTGGCAAAGTCTAGGTGACCCAAGGGGCCTCCCCTTGTCCTTTGATGTTTGTGAGTCACTGCTCCTGCTCCAGATGAGTTTGAAGAGCAGACCTAGATCATCTTCCAAACCCTGGTCATGAAGAATGCTGCACCTCCTTGGCTTCATTTTTATCTCTATCCTCCACCTTTTCTTTATCTTAATTCTTGTTCTTCTTCTTGCTGTGAGTATCAGGGGGTTGGGGCGCCGCCACTGTCACACTCAGGGCAGGGCTGATGGGGAGGTTATGGCTCTACCCCATCACACACAGAGCAGGGACCGTGGGCGGGGGGAGGTTGGGGCGCCACCCTCTATCACCCACAGAGCAGGGCCAATCAGGGGGTTGGGGCACCGCCACTCTCACACTCAGGGCAGGGCCGATGGGGAGGTTATGGCTCTACCCAGTCACACACAGAGCAGGGCCCGTGGGGTGGGAGGGTTGGGGTGCCTTCCCTTGTCACAAACAGAGCAGGGCGGATAGGGAGGCTGTGGCCTCACCCCCTGTCACACACAGAGCCGCAGGGCGATCAGGGGGTTTGGGCTCTGCCCCCTGTCACACTGATCTGGGGCCAGGAGGCCTTGCGGCTCTGCTGATCCCAGTGCTGGGAGGCATATTACCCTTTTACTATATAGGATAGAGGCCTGGTGCATGGGAGGGGGCCGGCTGTTTTGCCCTGAAGGGTGTCCAGGGTCCCCACTGGGGTGCCTGGCCAGCCTGGGTGAGGGGATGATGGCTGTTTGCAGCTGGTCACACACCCTTCAGGGTGGGGGTCCCCACTGGGGTGCCTGACCAGCCTGGGTGAGGGGATGATGGCTGTTTGCAGCTGGTCACACACCCTTCAGGGTGGGGGTCCCCACTGGGGTGCCTGGCCAGTCTGGATGAGGGGCTGAGGGCTGTTTTCAGGCTGGTGGGTGATTGAAGCTCCCAACTGCTCCTTTTTTTTTTTTTTTTTTTAATTCTAGGCCAGCTTTAGCTCTGAGGCTTGACTCCAGCTCTGAGGCCTCAGCTGCTGAAAGCAGGTATCTGGTTTGTTTGGGTTCTATAATCGAAACACTGTATCAACTCCAGCTCTGAGATCCCGGCTCGCTGAAAGCAGGTTTCTGGGGTTTTGTTTAGCTTCTATATTTGTAACTATGTTTCAAACTGCAAGCTCAGAGGCCGGCAAGGCAGGCGGGGAACATTGGTTTCCTTTGTCACTGAAGCAAGCAAGCCTCATGTTAGTTTCAAGCTGCCTGTCTGCCAGCTGCCATCTTGGCTGTCAGTTAATTTGCATATCTTGCTAATTAGCCAATGGGAAGGGTAGCGGACATACGCTAATTACCATGTTTCTCTTTTATTAGATAGGACTAGAGGCCGGGTGAAAGGGGGGTCCCTCAGCCTGGCCTATGCCCTCTCGCAGTCTGGGACCCCTCAGGAGATAACGACCTGCTGGCTTAAGCCTGCTCTCGGGTGGCAGAGGGCAGGCCCAATCCCTAGGTGCAGCCCCTGGTTGGGCTCAGAGCAGGGCTGATTGGGGAGTTGGGGTGCCGCCCTGTCATGCACAGAGCAGGGCGGATTGGGAGGTTGCGATGCCACGCTCAGTCACACTCAGGGTAGGGCCGATTGGGGGGTTGGGGCACTGCCCCCTGTCGCACTCAAGGCAGGGTCGATGGGCAGGTTGTGGCGCCAACCCCTGTCACGCACAGAGCAGGGCCGATCAGGGGGGTGGGGAGCTCTCCCCTGTCACTCACAGAGTAGGGCCAATAGGGGAGTTGGGGCACTGCCCCCTGTCACACACAGAGCAGGGTGGATCAGGGGGTTGGGGCGCCACACCCTGTCACACTCAGGGCAGGGCCAATGGGGAGGTTATGGCTCTACCCCGTCACACACAGAGCAGGGACCGTGGGGGGCGTTTGGGACGTCGCCCTCTATCATCCACAGAGCAGGGCCGATCAGGGCGTTGGGGCACTGCACCCTGTCACAAACAGAGCAGGGCTGATCAGGGGGTTGGGGCACCGCTGCCTGTCACACACAGAGCAGGGCCGATCAGGGGGGTGGGGAGCTCTCCCCTGTCACTCACAGAGTAGGGCCAATAGGGGAGTTGGGGCACCGCCCCCTGTCACACACAGAGCAGGGTGGATCAGGGGGTTGGGGCACCGCACCCTGTCACACTCAGGGCAGGGCCAATGGGGAGGTTATGGCTCTACCCCGTCACACACAGAGCAGGGACCGTGGGGGGCATTTGGGACGTCGCCCTCTATCATCCACAGAGCAGGGCCGATCAGGGCGTTGGGGCGCTGCACCCTGTCACAAACTGAGCAGGGCTGATCAGGGGGTTGGGGCACCGCTGCCTGTCACACACAGAGCTGCAGGGCGATCAGGGGGTGGGGGAGCTCCCCGCAATCAGGCACAGAGCAGGGCTGATCAGGGTGTTGGGGCGCCTTCCCCTGTCACGAACAGAGCAGGGCCGATAGGGAGGTTGTGGCCCTGCCTCCTGTCACACACAGAGCCGCAGGGCGATCAGGGGGTTTGGGCTCTTCCCCCTGTCAAGCTGATCCTGGTGCTGGGAGGCATATTACCCTTTTACTATATCAGATAGAGGCCTGGTGCATGGGTGGGAGCCAGCTGGTTTGCCCTGAAGGGTGTCCTGGATCAGGGTGGGGGTCCCCACTGGGGTGCCGGGCCAGGCTGGGTGAGGGGCTGAGGGCTGTTTTCAGGCTGGCGGGTCACTGAAGCTCCCAACTGCTCCTTTTTTCCCTTTTTTAAAAATTCTGGGCCAGCTTTAGCTCTCAGGCTTGGCTCCAGCTCCTAGGCCTCCGCTGCTGAAAGCAGGTTTCTGGCCTTTGTTTACCTTCTGTATTTGAAAAAATGTTGCGATCTTGCTGGCTGAAGCCCGGGACTAAAGCAGGTTTCTGGGGTTTTGTTTAGCTTCTATATTTGTAACATAGTTGCTTAGAGTTGCAGCTCAGAGGCCGGCAGCGGCAGGCGGGGAACATTGGAGTCCTCCGTCACTGAAGCAAGCAAGCCTCATGTTCGCTTCCAGCTGCCTGGCTGCCGGCGCCATCTTGGCTGGCAGTTAATTTGCATATCGCCCTGATTAGCCAATGGGAAGGGTAGTGGTCGTACGCTAATTACCATGTTTCTCTTTTATTAGATAGGACTAGAGGCCCGGTGCACAAAAATTTGTGCACTTGAGGGGGTAGGGGGGTTCATCAGCCTGGCCTGTGCCCTCTCGCAGTCTGGGACCCCTCGGAAGATAATGACCTGCTGGCTTAGGCCTGTTCCCGGGTGGCAGAGGGCAGGCCAAATCCCTAGGTGCAGCCCCTGGTTGGGCTCAGAGCAGGGCCGATTGGGGAGTTGGGGCGCAGCCCCCTGTCATGCACAGAGCAGGGAAGATCGGGAGGTTGCGATGCCACCCTCAGTCACCTCAGGGTAGGGCTGACTCGGGGGTTGGGGCACCTTTTTTTCTTTTTTTTTTTTAATTCTGGGCCAGCTTTAGCTCTGCCTCCAGCTCTGAGGCCTCTGCTGCTGAAAGCAGGTATCTGATTTGTTTGGGTTCTATAATCGAAACACTGTATCAACTCCAGCTCTGAGATCCTGGCTCGCTGAAAGCAGGTTTCTGGGGTTTTTTTTAGCTTCTATATTTGTAACTATGCTTCAAACTGCAGGCTCAGAGGCCGGCAAGGCAGGCGGGGAACGTTGGAGTCCTCCGTCACTGAAGCAAGCAAGCCTCATGTTAGTTTCAAGCTGCCTGGCTGCTGGCCACCGTCTTGGCTGTCAGTTAATTTGCATATCGCCCTGATTAGCCAATGGGAAGGGTAGCGGACGTACGCTAATTACCATGTTTCTCTTTTAGTAGATAGAATGTTCTTTATTATCCATAATGAGTGAGATCATGTGGTATTTTTCTTTCACTGCCTGGCTTATTTCACTTAGCATAATGCTCTCCAGTTCCATCCATGCTGCTGCAAATGGTAAGAATTCCTTCTTTTTTATAGCAGCGTAGTATTTCTTAGAAAATATGGAACACTTCATGAATTTGTGTGTCATCCTTGTGCAGGGGCCATGCTAATCTTCTCTGTATCATTCCAGTTTTAGTATATGTGCTGCCGAAGTGAGCATGGGACATTATTTTTTAGAGGTCAGTGTCTTTTATTCATAGAAATATAGCCAATGGAAGACTTGTAAAACATGTATTTGAAATAGCAGATCCTAGAGGTCATCTCATGTTATAGGAACTTAGAAAGGTGTCTTGTTTGTTGAGAAGGGCAGAGTGCTGTTTTAATATCTATCATGATGGGAGGCCATCAAGAAATATTTTAGTAAAAAAATAATAGCTATTGATATCCTCCCCCCTTCCTTTAGAGGTATCCCTCTTCTCCTTGCCTTAGGTATATTTTTAAGTAAATACGGAGATGAGCCAGTGCCCTATAGAATTTCCTAAAATCACATGACTTTCCACTCCTGGTATTGAAAATATTTTATTTCTTTACATAATATTTTAAACAATATCCCATTTAAAAAGTGATGGATGTTCATTAGCAAATTAGAAAGTATACAAAACCACAAAAAATAAAAATAGTTCATAATGATGATTAAGTTGTCATATATTATCTTATTTCCTTTTAGGTTGACAGAGCCTTTATTGGATAAACATACACTTGTTATTGTCACTGGAGATTATGGAATTTTCATGAATGTGTTCTGAGAAACAGGTGCCTTGATTCCTTCTGTAGTGCTGAAATCTTCTATGAGTCAATTAACAGTAGCATTTATTCTTTTTGTTCAGTTGTCAAACATCAACAGTTCTAGTGGTATGCATCTTAAGGTGTCTGAGAAGTCAATCTTCTCAACCATGGAGTTGGTTAACTAATAATAGTTGAAATATCAAATTTTTCAATAATTTACTTTGTTGATAAATTAAAATGCATTTCAGAACCCATAATAATGCTGTTCTTAGATTCTTGCATTTTAATATATTTTCTTGAGTGGGAGAGGATGGGCTGGGTATACATCTGGCCCACAGACATGCCTAGGGGGCCATATTGGTGTGAACATCATCTGGTTATGAGCTGGGTCATAGGAAACCACAGAGTTGGGTCATAAGAAACCACAGAGGCCTGCCATGAGAAGTCAAGCCTACTCATGCCTTCAGAGGATATGGTTGGTTTCCATTGGAGAGTGACCTACTGGACCAGTGGTGAGTAGAGAAAGGCAGTGGCAGTGAAGTATGGGTCTATGGACTTTAATCCCACTTTAATAATCTGAGTTTCAGAAGTTGAGACTCAGTTGAGATTATTACATATATAATTGCCATGTGAAGTGGATGTATGTAAGCTATATTCAGACATTGGTTATCCACCGAGTCAGAAAATTTTAACAAGAAAACAGAAGAGAAGCCTCCTTCAGAGAAAATAGCTGAAAATTGTCCTTTTAATACATCTAGCCATTTCTGACAGGAGGCAAAAGCTGGCATTTAGTTTTTGGCATCACCCACATTCAACAGAAAGGGTCACCCTTGCAGGTTGCCGGGGCTTTCTTTTCCTAGCTCCATAGCTTTCATTGATTCATTCTTTCTCTCTCTCTGACTTTCACAGAATCAACTTCTTTGTAGTGGTTTTGTGGATGTTTTTAGTCGTGTGTGTACGTGTGTGTGTGTGTGTGTGTGTGTGTGTGTGTGTGTGTTGTTTTTGTGGAGAATGGCTATGGTAGAACTAAAAATCTCTTCCCCGAACTGGGAAATTTCTACTTAACTTGAGAACTTTAAGCTTGACCATTCCTTAATTTTTCTGAACATGGGAGAACCTGGCAGTCACCTAACTGTAATTTGCAGATGCAAAGATGAGATGGCACCATTAGTGTGTTGGGGAAGGAATCAATAGCCTTTATCTTTACCACAGAGTCTTTTCCAGCTTTCTTTCCATGGGCCCCGGCAGATGCCATTCTAATTTAAACTGTCCCTTGCAGTTTATCAGCAGTGAGAAGGAAAGTTGAAATTCTTGATTTGGACAGTTTTTATGCAGTGTTTATTTTTGCCTAATGACTTATGAGGAACTATAGAGGAAATCATGCTAACACAATGAGCATAGCATAGAGGGCTGGGCTGGAAGGAAGTCAAACTTTGAGTGTGAGCTCTGTCCTCGAGGCTGTGAAGATGAGATTATGAATCTGGGTAAGACAGATTCCCTGCACCAAAGGGCAGGGAGTTGGGGAGGTGGTGAGGACCCTCGTACAGGAAAGCAGAGTTTGCACAGAGCAGGGGCCCAAATCCACTAAGGCTGTAAGGAGAAGAGAAGGCCTTGGAGTTCCTGTGGCAATGAGGACTGATCGCATGCTTACACAGGGAGTCAGCAGGCACAGAACATTGAGTCCGCAGCTGAGTAACTGAGCTATACTGGGAAGGTGGTGCTTCCTTTCACTCCAAAGTGCCTTGACTGGTCTCGTGGGGCTGTCCCTCTCCTTCTCTGCTTCAACCTCCTGCAAACGTTCCTATCTCTTCTGCACCTCACAAGAATGCTTCATTGTGCCTTCTAGGTTTCCCAGCTTCTGCTTATTGCCTCTTCTTGTGATGGCTCCTGGCTTACTTGCTGTGACACCAGTTGCTTCCACTGTTGCTGCTGGCTGTGACTGACTCTTCAAACCCAGCTTCCTGAGAGAAGCTCTGGTGGGACCTGATTGATTACTACACAGTGTAACCGTTCCCCCTTTGGCAGAGTTTTCTGGCCCATGGCCCCACCTCGTTAGAGGCCACTGGCCAACTCTTGTTTGACTCAGGTGGGATGGAGACAGAACCCTGCTGTATTATAGTGGCCTTTGAACAAAAAATTGCCTGAAGTGAGACTATTCCTCAGAGAAAGGCTGTGGGACATCATAAAGGAAGGCCTTTGTGCTGAACACTTGTGTCTACAAGTTTTTGCTGAAACTGGGGGGGGGCGGGGTCAATATGATGTGGCTTAGAAACAATATGTGAAGGTGTGAGAACCAGCAGCAGAGGGGATTGTCTCCCAAACTGGCTGAAATTGCAGGGAAGACTTTGGACATTAGTGGCCTAGAATTGGGTGGCCTATAGGTTACCTGAATCTTTAAGTGACAGGGTGGTCTTACTTAACTTACAGATGTCATAGGAAGGGCAGTGTCTGGGTGTAAACATGGTGTCCAATACCAAAGTTGCAGCACAAATGAATGTTTGATCCAAATGAGAGGAAAAACCGGGAGACCGGTGTGAAGGGGGCCAAGACAGAACTTCCAGTGGATACACAGGCAGAGCCACAAGGGCTCCTGAGCTGATGGAACAAGGGTCAGAACTCCCTGTGTAGGGATGGCTTTGCCAGTGGGTGGAAAGCATGCTTTGGGCCACTACTGTGACTGGGAAAAGGGAACCTAGAATGATGGAAGGAGAACCAGATACCAATCTCAACACAAGTCCCTTCCTAGCAGAGCTGGCTCTGGTAGATGTGACAAAATGCCTAAGAAAATGCTCTGCAAACCCCTGTCCTTCCATTCTCTCTTTTAGTTCAGTGTCTTCACTTCCCTTCCCCGCTGGGCCCGCTGTGAGAGATGAACCATTCTCGGAGAAGGCTTTGTTAAAACCCAGGCTTGATACATGCCATGAGGATAAATAAATGAGCATGAAGGAGGTAAGCTGTGCAGTTGAGACTGCGTTGGCATTGGTCACCTGCCTCGTCTTAGCTGTAATAGAAGTCACGCAGCTTAAAAACTCTGACTGCTGATTTGAAAATTTACCACATGCAGGTAATAGAAGCTATCAGGAAGGAATAAGAAAAGAAGGCAAGCAAGTGCCTGGAAACACATGTAGAAGAGGTTTGGATGCTGAAAATGAGGATGATTAAAACCCTAATTGTTCACCTTCACCAGAGTGGTGCTCAGATGTCTAGATTTCCCGTGTGTGTGTACAGGGAGGGAAACAGAGGCACAGGGAAGGAAAGGAGGCCTGCAAACTCGCAAGTCCATATTGGTATCATTATTTAAAGAGATGCAGTGACAGGTCACTGCTGGTGGCTTATTTTGAACCAACCATTAGCAGGAAAATGAGGTCTGGCCACTCACATAGATCTGTCTCCAGTATCTTCCTGCAGCTCCACCATTTGACCATTCCTAGCAAGATGTGGCTATGGACAATGGCCATTCAAAAAGCCAAATGAGGCAGAAGTTTAAAAAAGGCTTTCTGCCTGACAGGGGAATTCTCCAGAAAAGAAGGCATTGCCTCATCTTTTCCTATTAACCTTTGCACAAGGTCTTTTCCCTCACTTGGAGTCTTTCATCAGATTAAAGTCCTTTTCTAGATTTTCAGCTCTCTTAGGGATTTTCTTAGGGACCACGTAGTGGTTCAGATTTTAATGGAAAGATGGTAGATGGGACTTAGCATCCTTTATCCTGAGGCTGAGGTCAGGGCTGTGATCTCTCCTGTTCATTTTGTTGAGGAAGAAAAGAATGGAGGGAAGGAGAGAGAGGGGCAGAGGGAGGCAGGAAAGAAGAAAGGCAGAAAGAAGCTAATGCCAAATAGACATGATGCATTTTAGAAAGACAACCTAAGGGTCAGCACTGATGTTAGCAGACTGGAAGGAATTCGTAGTCTAGAACGGTGAGTTCTAAAATTCAGATGCACAGTCACAACACCTGGAAGAACTTTAACAGTAATGATGCCTGGCCGCATTGCCAGGGATTTTGATTACATTGATATATTAGTTTCCTAAGGCTACCCTAACAACGTACCATAGAATGAGGGGCTTAGACAGCAGGGGTTTATTATTTCATAGCTCTGGAGGCTGGAAGTCAGAGATCAAGAGGTTGGCAGGATTGGTTTCTCTTGAGGCTTTTCTCCTTGGCTTGCTGATGGCTGTCTTTTCCCTACATCTTCACATAGTATTTCCTCTGTACTTGTCTGTGTCTTAATCTCCTCTTCTTATAAGGACATCAGTCATGATTGGATTAGGTCCCATCCTAATGATTTATTTTTACCTTAATTACTTCTTTAAAGACCCCATCTAAATATGGTCACATTCTGAGATACTGGGGGGCAGGACTTCAACATATGCATTTGGGGAAACACAGGCAACCATCACAATTGGTGTGGGTATCAACACTTTTACAGTCTCCCCTGGAGACTCCAATTGCAGCCGAGGTTGAGAATCACTATTTCACATGGGTCTCTCCTAGTGTCCAGAAACAGCTGTCTGGAATATAATCCCTGGACTGTAGAGTTTTGTTTTTTTGTTTTGTTTTGTTTTGTTTTTACTTTGTAAAAGTGTTGGGAACTTGTGTGGGAAAGGCTGCTGTCAGCAGAATAACATGAAGAGCTTTTGATACCAAACAAGGTGGCCATGGGGCGGGGGGAGCTCTGATTCACACACTGGGGTGCAGTAGCAGGGTGCTTAGTACACTTGAGGAGAGCAAGCTCTGAGGAAAGTCAGCATCTTTTACTCCATTGCTGGATTTCTTAAGCTTTGTGATCTGCAGTTTGCTTTCCTAAATTGACCTACCCCCTAGGAAGGGAGCTCCCTGTGAAGGCAGCTGGTCTCAGTTCCTGGGCCAGGAATACAGTAGAACCTTACATAACCTTGCAATTGAGCTCTGGAAAAAAACGCCTGCCTCATGTGAAAATGCTTAATGAGAGGTGAACAATTAATGGGAGGAGAATGGGGCTCTGTTCCCAGGCTGAGTAGGAGCAAGTGGTGACTGGTGTGTGGGGGCTGAGAGTCATGGTGATGCACATCCTGACTCATCCACAGCTCACCCAGCTCACGACAGGCACACACTGATGTCACAATAGGTCATCTCCTGCCAAGGATTTTGTTTCTATGTGGGTCTTGCCCTCCTGCTCAGTTTTGGCATTTTAAAGGATCACTAAGTTTTTTCTTTTGAGAATTTTTTGTGTGAATCTGTCTTTTATTTTTCTTCATATCTGATGGTTGTCTGGTATCACCTCTTACTCCCTGGCCAGATATTCACAAGTAAGAGGAAAAGTTCTTTTACCTTAGGTACTCAGGTTCCTTCTCTACTTTCCTTTGTCCGTAGCTTTCTCATTGAAAAGAACAAACTCGATTGCTATCCATTTCTAGCTTAGAATGAGTATCAGGCACTGGCATAAGGGCTTTAATTGCCATATTTAATCCTCATATAGGACCAGTGGGGTCAGTATGGTTATCATCTCATTTTACAGACTAGAGATTCAAGGCCTAGAGTGGTAAAGACCTACCTGGGAATAGCCAGTGCTGGTAAAATTGAATTCAAATCTACATCATTCTGATTCCAAATCTTATTCCTAGCCTGTGAGTCTGAGCCATGTTGACACATCAGAGCTACCCAGGCTCAGGGCACATAGACTTAGTTTTGAGAGCCTAGAACCTCAATTAATTTTTTTTATTCAAGCAAAAATTTATCAAACATTTACTAGGTGCAAGGCACATGTTCTAAAGTCTAGGGGTATAGCAATCATTGATGTATAAAAAGTCTCTGCTCTCTTGGATCTTGTATTCTAGTCAGGAGGAGATAGGCAATTAATAAGTAAACAGGTAAATACTTAGACTATCAGATGGTGACAGTGATATTTCAGAGAGCCACTAAGGAGGTAGAGGAGAAGCTATGCAGAATTGCTATTGTTATTGCTATTATTAGAACTAAAAATAGTAAGGCTCTTCCAGCCATTTCAAGGACTTTGGCTTTGAATCAGAATATCAGTCAGGGCCCAGTTGAGAGACAGAAGCCACACCAGTTATTTCTACAGAACTAATTTAATATAAAGAAATATTAGCCTGGCTAGTGTAGCTTAGTGGTTGAGCATCAACTCCATGAACCAGGAGGTTGCCTGTTCTATTCCAGGTCAGGGCACATGCTCCAGTTGTAAACTCAATCACCAATGTGGAGCATGCAGGAGGCACCCAATGGATGTTTCTATCTCTCCTTCTCCAGAGGTATTCTCTCCCTCTAGCGCCCCCTACTGGATGAGCCCTACAGGGGCCAGCTGACAAAGAACAGCGGTTTTCAGGGGTTCGGCCCCAGCAACGTAAGATCAAGTATGGAAGGATGGATTTGGAGTTGAGAGGCAATGACAATAGCTGACACCCTCTGGCTGAGACAGGAAGTCACCAAAGATTTTGAACAGGGGGTGACATTAGCTGAGTCATTCTGGCAGCTGTGTTGAGAATAGACAGCAGGAGAGAAAGAGCAGTGGAGGTGGGAAGAGGTGGTTGGATTCTGGATATCATTAGTTCCATTGGATTTGCTGATGACTTGCATGTGGGCTGTGCAAGAAAGAGAGACATCAAGGGCCACTCCCACACTTTGGCCTAAATAACTGAATGGAGACAAATTTACAGAGAGGGCAGAAGACTATGCGGGAGCACGCTTATGAAGGGAAAGGGCCCTCTGAAGCTCTAAGTGGGGCACATTAGGTTTGAGGTGTTGATCAGCAGTTGGATACCCAAGTCAAGAGCTCAGGAGAATGCCTATTTAGTGATGCAAATTTGAGATTCCCTCATCATATAGATGGATTTTAAAGCCATGTGATTGGATGAGATCACCAGTGATGTGTCATCCTCAGAGGATGCTGGCTTCATAGGAAAATGACTATAGGCTCTTTCTGCACTAGGTTTTGAGGGAGAGCAGGATTGGCAGTGTTAGCACCCACAGTGCACATGGGCTTTTCTCTTTTACTCTCTTTTATCCCAATTGCTATTGCTAGATATGACACACACACACACACACACACACAGAGACACACACACACACACACACTCACAAACACACACACACAACTACAACAAAATTTAAAAGCTGCTGAGTCTATGGTATCTGAACTTTACCCTATTTTCTACTCTGACTGGCTTTTGAACTAATAGACACTGAGGGGCTGCCTTACTAGAATATGATCCTGAGAGCTTTATGGAGCATTCTAAGTCGTCACCAGCTCCTATGAGCTTAATTTATAATGAAGGAACTTGGGAATGTTGGTTGTTGGCTTTTCGTTGTCATCTGTATATGGACTGTTTGTAGGTTGCCATACCTCACTTCTAAGATGGAGCCTACCTCCCTAATCCAGGAGGGCTAACAACATTTTCAGAACAGGAAATGTCAAGAGAATTTCTTAACATTAGCAATTAGTAGAGGCCCAACTTTACAGGGGTGAAGGTTGAATCAACCCTAAATCCAGCATATTATAGGCTACACCCTTTCTGCTGGATTGTGGGTAAACTCCCTGGATTACAATGGCAACTGCTGGGTCTCACTGCTGTGATTCATCTGCTCAGTCTTGTTTGCCTTGGATTTCAGCCACCCGGGTTTCAGAAGGTGCTGAGCTGGCTACTTTTCCTGGCCCCAGAACACAGGTGTGATTGGTGCCATATTAAATGCTAGTGGCAATTATGGTTGCTGATTGGAAAGGAAGCTGAACATACTGGCTTTCATCAGGTCGGCTTTCCTTGGCCACAACCAACTTTCCATCTGGGCAAATGAGGACTGAGTTCTTGATCCAGACAGACTCTTTCAAGGTGCTGTGTTTCTGGGTTTGGATAACCAATCAAGACAACCCTGTGAAGTGGGTGTTGTCTACACCATCACTGAACTTGGTGTCCTGGGAAAGGAGATTCTTAAGCACAAAGCCCCTCCCTCTAAGGGTTTAAAGTTGTCTCACTTTGGGCTCAGTATTTTGCTCAGTGTAGAGCTACTACTGCCTTAGTTTACTGTGACATATTTGAAACAAACAAACAAAAGATCTGAGTTCTATTTTAACTTTTGAAATGTAGGTTGGAGGTAATTAATAAGCACCTTCAGAATACTTGGCACTGTGCTGGGTACAATGAGAAATGCAAGCCAAAGACTTGTTACTGTCCTTAGGAAACTCCCAGTCTATTTAGGGAAATATGAGGTACAGACACAATAAAGAATATTATGCTAAGTGAAATAAGCCAGTCAGAGAAAGACAAGTATCGTATGATCTCACTTATATGCGGAATCTAATGAACAAAATAAACTGATGAACAAAGTAGAGCCAGAGATATAGAAGCATGGAACAGACTATTGAATCTCAGAGGGAAGGTGGGGTGGGTGGGAAGAGATTAATTTATATGCATATGTGCATAACCCATGGACACAGACAATAGTGTGATGAAGGCCTGGGGGGACGGGTAGGGAGGGGAGGTAGGGTGGAGGGGGTCAATGGGGAAAAAGGGGGACATTTGTAATACTTTCAGTGATAAAGACAAATTTTAAAAATGTCTGTATAGACAGGAGTCTTATAGAAACTCAGAGAAAGAACAGATAATCGTGGACCTGTGTTTGCTGGAGAAGGGTCATTGGAATTTGAAGTGGCCTTGGGAAGACTGTGGATTTCCATTGATAAGGAAAAAGGGAAAGAACCATAAAGCTGGGGAACCTGAGCAGGGACTTGGTGGCAAGAATATGTGCAGCGTCCATGGCCATTACAAGTAGATGAGCTCTCTCCCAGGGAGTCATTAGAGCGGGAGCTAAGCAGATGGGAAAGGACAGAGCATTGGAGGACACCCAATCTGGTTGGGTAGACAGGATATGTGCATAAAAGATAAGTCAGACTGTTGTTTTGAAATTAAAATATTTTTAAAAGATTCAAAGTAAAAAAAAAAAAGATAAGAAAGACTTGGCAATTGGACCTTAAAAGGCAAATGAAAGTTATAAACAAGGAGTGCTTCAGGACTTCAGGGAGGGAGGAAACATCCCATGCAGGCTTTCCGAGGGGAATAGGTACCTTCTAGGAAAGGGAAGAGGGAGGAGGAGAAGCAGGAGGAAGATGTATGGTAGGTAAAGTGAGGGCTCAAGGACAAAACTAACTCTAGTATGTCCCTGGTTACTTGGAGCAGAAGGAGATAGGTATTTGGCCAGGATTAAAGTCGACATGAAAAGGTTTGTACCAGTTACACTGGGGAAAGGAGCCAGGAAGTGGATGAGAGACAAATAGCAGGATTAGATTTAGTTTGGAAACCCAGCTCTATCATTTCTTAATTGTGAGATGTTGTACAACTTGCTCAACCTTCCACTCTTTTAAAAAAATAAAGCACAATTTTTTAAAACTTGATTTCAGAGAGGGAGAGGGAGAGAGAGATAAAGAAACATCAATAATGAGAGAGAATCACTGAATGTCTGCCTTCTATACACCTTCCAACCGGGGATTGAATGCCCACAACCTGGGCATGTGCCCTGTTGGGGAATCAAACTGTGACTTCTTGGTTCCATAGTTATACTCAACCACTGAGCTACACTGACCAGGCTCAACCTTCGACTCTTGATTTTCTCACTTGTAAAGTGGAATAGCAAGACCTTTCTTATGGGGATTATTGTTATTTTAAAATTAGAATTTCAGAGGAGTTTGAGAGTTTCAGTGTTAGTTGTTTTTTCAGTCCTGCCCATTTCTACCACATTTCTTCTTTTTCTTTCTCAACTCTTCACACACTTAGTAAACATGTCTACTTAGATTTGTGACTGGAAATATGGAAGCTGAGCCCAAGTAACCAGAAGAAAGCTAGTATTTAGAAGTTTTTTTTTTTTTATTATTAAAGTGTAGTTGGCATGCAATATCCTGTTAATTTCAAGTGTACAACATAGTGATTTGACATTTATACGCCTTATGATGTGATCACCACATTAGATCTAGACTGTCATTTGCAGAGTCATTACAATGTTATTGACTATATTTCCTGATAAGCCAGTATTTTCTTTAACAAGTTGCTAATCATGCTGCTGTTAAGCACAAGGGAATTAACCCTATGAGTTGGGGCTGTTAGTCAAGTTCCAACAGTCTTCCAGGTCAGCTGGGATATTTCTGTCCTAGATTCACATAGTCAGTGATGACCGTCTCTTCCCACATGAACTGAATTAGGAGTCACTGTGTGCTGAGTACCGTGGCCCTTTGCTGGGGGGGAAGTGGGCAGCACTAGTGGGGAACACCGAGATGCTGGGGAAACTGTGGAGGAGCTTCATGGGCTCAAGGTATGGACCGAAACCACGCAGTCCCTGAGGCATCCGGGAAAGAGATCAGGGAAAATTAAATGAGTGTAGGCATAAACAAATTCAAAAATATTTGGAGGCTATTAAAGAAAGGGACAAAATTCTCTAAGAGATCTGATCTCACCTTTCATTTTTCATATAAAACATTTTGGTTCTCTGGTTATATCTTTTCTTGAGGCATATCAGCAATACTGTGTTCATTTGACAACTATGCTATTTCCTTTCTAGTATTGTACGTAGGGTGAAGTTTTATTTTCTAGTTCCTTGATAAGTTCTATTGCCTTGGCATAAAAAGCCTGTAATAGTCATGGGTTTGGCCAGGATTTTGTTTCCTCTAATTTTATTTGTCTAAAACTCAAGTGAAGATTTTATGGCAGGAATGGGGAATGTCTGGCCTGTGGGCTATATAAGGCCCACAAAATCATTTGGTCTGGCCTTGCCAAGGCATTAGGGGTGAGTTAATTAAATGTTTGACCAAATACCAGTAAAGCAGGCTAATTTTTAAGTTGATAATTGTGTATGGCCCGCAAATGATGTTATAAATATCCAAATGGCCCTTGGAGGAGAAAAGGTTAACCACTCCTGCTTTATGCGCTGAAGTCAAGAAATCATACTCATACTTGCCTAACACTTTTGGCCTATAGATCTCAGATTCTTAATTCATTGACAGAGTAGTTGAGAGAACACAGATTTACATTGAGAAAGTAATCCTTACTTAAGTATTTCTATTGTGTAAATTTTGTAAAGAAAACATCCTGTGTTGTTTTCAATGTATTTTCTTCTATGACTTGCCTGGAAACTTCCTTACTTTTTAAAGCAAACAAAATGAGGATGAAGTGTGCCATATGAAAGCACTGTGGCATAAAAGTTTTCCAAAGACAAACATTTCAAAACTAGTGACCCAGTGCATGGATTCATGCACATATAAAGGAAATTAGTTAGAAGACGTCCAGCAGGGCCAGGACTGGGCAAGATGGGCCAGGAATGCCCTGGAGCCAACCTCCTGTGGTCCCTCCCCAGCTGGCCACACCTGGGGTGGTGCCATGGCTTGAAGGGCATCTGTGGATTGAGCGGGGTCCCTTTGGCAGGTGGGATATCTAGACACTGGCTCTTGGACATCCCCCAAGGGGTCCCATAGTGCAAGAGGGCACTCTGCAAAGTTGCTGTTGTACAGGGTGTGGAACGAAAATGCAAGTGTGTAGTAAACCAGATTCGGGCTGACAGTGCCTCAGCAACAACATAACCCATGGCCGAAGGTGCAATCACCCAGCCCCTTGAGGAATCGGGCTCCCTCCTCTCTGGTGTCAGGGTGTGCAGCTCGGCAGCTCCTGCATTGAGCATCTGCCCCCTGGTGGTCAGTGCGCATCATAGCGACCAGTTGGACAGGTGGATGGACACTTAGAAAATTAGCCTTTTATATATATAGATTGCCCATTGAGGTATAATTTTGGTGCTTACGTGTAGAAAAGGGAGGGAAAAGGTAGCTTATTACAAGTTCATTATAGTCATCTCTTGCTATTTGATCTCTGGCCATCCAAATTTTCCCCTCACAACTTAGGAAGCAAATTGATTCAGATAAATGCATCATTATCTGAAATCTGAAATTTTAATTCTTGTTTATTGAAACTCAATAGATTTTTTCCTCTCCAAAGTCACTTTCTAAACACTCACTACCAGAATTTACTCATCAAATACATTTAGATAATGAGGGGTACTTTTCCTTCTTCTTGCTTACTAGAAACCACTCATTTATTGTAGAAAATGATGAAAATACAGAAAAGAATAGAGATCCTAAAGATGATTAATTGTCAGAGGTATCATCCTGAATGCTCATTTCCTGATAATGGTTTATGTCAGGGAGTGAGGAATACCTTTCCTTTGTTGCCTCCCTTTCCTTCTCTTGCTCCCCAGCTCAGAAACCCTCAAATCCATGGGATTTTTTTTTAAAAGATTGTTTGTTTGTAGATCTGCATGTTGACTGGAGTGACTGTATTTGGCCAGCAAGTGAGTGAGATTTTCCTCATTGTCAGGTTTCTGCACTTGACTCTGGATTAGGCCACTGGGCTTTCTCTTGGTGGCCTGATTCCTCTTGTTCATTCCAGGCACTGGAGAAGAGTCTACTAGCCTGTTTTATCAGGGTGACATTTGTAGCCACAGGAGTTGTGGTCATTGTTAATAACTAATTTTCCTACCAATAGATGAGGATGAGCATACCCAGTTAAAATACAGTTTGAAATCTAAGCATAAAGAAAGTGAGGAATGAAAATGATGAAGCACCAATGGCACACATTTACTTAAAAAATAATTTTTCTCCTAAGTGCTCAAAATATTCCTACCACTGCTGTCTGGTGTCCAATTGAGTGTGTGAGCAAAACAAAGCCAGATGCAGTCCATTAACTTCCAGGTTTTCTTAGGCAATACTGCCATGGCCAGTTTCCCCACCGCACTTATTTTCCCTAATGAGCTTCCTCAGTTTCATCCGCATTGCTTCTTGGGGTTACAGCTGCAAGCGGAGGGCAAAACGTGGTGATTCTAGTGACTACTAGTCCATTGCTTGGTAATGTGGCCATGGTGCAAAGGTGCCTCCCAATTCAATGTCTGCTTTTTTCCAGCCTCTGACCACAAATGTTCATTGTGAATATGACTCTTGCCAAAATAAATGCTTCTTTCATCTGGCTTTTTTCAAAATGACATCAACTCTGATAGCCGCTCCATTCCTGGTTTGGTGTCTTTAAAGGAATTTTAAAAAGCACCCCCTCTAAGCAGATGAGCCTTCTGGGCCTGGACGCAGACATCATCCTGTGTGAAGTCAAGGCAGTGCCCTTGGTTGGATGCAGCCTGCTCAAGGTGGGGAAGAGGACTGGACCTCAGCCCCTTCGCAGTTTGTAGACTGCACAGTGACGTGGCAGCCCAGTTAGGGGAACAGAGTACTTGGCAGAAGCCATTCTGTATGAATTTCTGATTATGCACACACACCTTTCTTGCACTGAGTTGTGAGTACCCTGCCTACTCTCTCACTTCACCACTCCTCTGCACTCAAGGCAAATGTTAGCTTCATAGACAGGCAAACAGAAGCCCAGTGAGAGAAATTACTTACCTGGGTACGATGTAAGCCAGTGGTCCTGCCAAGAGCAGAACTTGGTCTTTTAACTGGTTCTATAAATCCCCCAGTGGGGCTTGACTTAGATTTAATTTAGTTTTTAAATCTTGGCAAACTGGATGCTGTGTGTTTGTGTAGGCTTGCACCATTTAAAAGGTTCTTGGAGTTTAGATCTTGCATGTAATTTGCTACATTAGCTTTGGGCAAAATATTTGCTTTTTGGTCCTTTGTGGTTTCAGTTCCTTCTCAGCATTAACCTGGCATGTTAGAGAGAGCTGTACTGTGGAGCACTGAGGGGGCCAGAGTTCAGGGTAGGGTGAACACAGGAAGGCTTATTACTAATGGCAGCTTTTCAGACTGCAGGAGCTTATATAAGATTTCCCGGGTTTGGTTGGTTGTTTATGTATTTTGGACATTACACAGTTGTGATTAGGAAGCTGTAGCATTTCAGGTTTGGATGTGGAAAAAAATGATTTGGATTAAGGTTGGGAAAAACTTTCTCAGGATACATTACATTAAGTAAGAGCATCACTATGATGTTTGTCCTGCAAAGTGATGTTCATACTACCGTAGTTATGCCAACACATCAAAGTGTGGTTCATCTTTGAGGTAAATAGAACCAGAATGGGTCATTCTAACCAAATTTTGGCTGTCTTCTTGCATTCTCTTGAGTGCTAAATGTTTCATTATTGGAGAATGGATTTCCTAGTAATTAGATCTAATCCCTATATATTCTTTTGTGACAATAGGCAAGAAGCAGATACTCTGCCTTAATTTTATGAGAGGGATAGCTGGTATAGAGAAAGGAAGCAACTGGTTTAGTTATATGATGAATCTCAAAGCTATAGCTGGGTGTCCTGGGAACAGCCGATGAGGATAAATCCTGCAACTATAGTGATTTCCAGCAGTGACCTTCTCTCTCTCTCTCTCTCTTTCTCTCTCTCTCTCTCTCTCTCTCTCTCTCTCTCTCTCTCTCCCTCTGAAGCTAATTGCTTTGGTAGACTGTGAAACTACTTTTCTTCTCTTCCTGAACCATTACCAATCTCTCAACTGAATTTTCAATCCCAGTGTCTATGCACCAGGATCACACCATATAGAAGGGTTAAGGTCACCATGGAAAGAGAGAATCTATATTTTAAAAAATCACCTTTAAAATATCTTGATATCATTTTGTGCAATACACATAGTTTACTGCATGGGTATGTATAGTATATATAAAAATGTGTATATAGTTAAGACTATCTAAGCAACATTTAATTCTTCAGTACCAAGCCTTTAGACAATAGTGTCTCAGCAAGAGTCTCTGAGAGATCAGCAGGAACAATGATGGTCTTGGGGCAGAGTAAGTCACCTCTCTTATCTCCTGACCACTTTAGGGCACTCACTCACTGAATAAAATGGGGGTAGAATTGCCCACTTTGGAAAATTTCCCCTCTTCTCTCCTTACTTTCACACTGTGTACAACCCCCCTCTTTCAACCTTTCTCCCCTAAATGGATATAGATGAATTTGCATAGGTTAAATACACTCGGGATATCATTTTTCCTATAGGTTTCATAAATGTCATCTGTAAATCAATGTTGTTGTGAAATACAAGAAGAGTAAAAAGAAAGATTGTTGCTTCCTAGTGCTGGTTAGCAGGAAAACACACTGATGGATTTTATGTTTTTGTTGGAAAGGTCAGCCTATCATTGGAATACTAGAGGCCTGGTGCACAACATTCATGCACTGGGGGTGGGGTCCCTCAGCCCGGCCTGCACCCGCATGCAGTCCAGGGCCTCAGACATCCCTCTTGCAGTCTGGGACTCTCACAGTTCGGGACCCCTGGCTCCTTACCAGCAGCCTGCAGGGGAGGCCTGCAGCTGTGAGCCCGGCTTCTGGCTGAGTGGTGCTCCCCTTGTGGGAGCGCACTGACCACCAGGGGGCAGCTCCTGCATTGAGCGTCTGCCCCCTGGTGGTCAGTGCACATCATAGCAACTGGTTATTTCGCTGTTTGATCGATTTGCATATTAAGGTTTTATTATATAGGATAAGTTTATTGCTAATGTTAAATTAGTAGTTTACATGGGGGATGTTACAGTGTTTAAGCCAAAGAGATCAATGTCCCTTTGGAAAAACAAGGCTGGCATTCTACTCTGGGATGCACTGCTCCAGGAAAGCCCTGGTTATGAGCAAGTATAACCCATGTTAGAAAGCATCTAGGCAAGAATTCTGGGACTTTACAATTGAGTGTTACATGGCACGGTCTCTGCATCTAAACACCAATTTATCAAGACATTTGTAAGCAACTGTCCTCTTAGTTACCCCAAAGCATCAATACTTTACAGCAAGGTGTGATGGCAGCAGCTGGGGCAGGAGCTTCAAAGAAGTCACAGATCAAGAGGAAGCTCAATCAAGAAAAATCACCTCTGAAGCTATCTCCAAGACCGTCTGGATTGGTTAGTTGTCTATTTGCTCTCAGGTCACTACCTCATATTGTCCTGTTCTGTTTTGTATTGCATGGGGCTGATCCTACAGATTACATTCCCAGGCTCTCTTGCCAAATGTCTTATACTAGGTTTGGCCAATGAGAGTCATCAGAAGGTAAGAGAAATGGAGAAGCCAACGTATTTCTTTCTCTTTCTTTCTGCTTGGAATGGTGTATTTGGGGTAGCTGGGTCTCATCTGTGGTTGTAGCTCTTGCTGGACAATTCCTCCTGCTAAACCTCTCCAACCCTGGGCAGCGGCAACATAAAATCTTCGCTTTATTTCTTTAGCCCTACAAGGGGGAGTGGCTTTCTCCTCTTGCTAGTCTCTGGGTTGCCTCACCATACCTTTTGTTTTTATCTCTTTCAATACCTTTGTGGCAAAACCCCCATGTTAAAATTTCTATATTGAGCTACCTGATATGGACTATGTTTTGTTGCTGTTGTTTGTTTGTTTGTTGTTTTCATAGACCCTGGGTCTATCCATGCTCTAGCCTCCATTTTGGACCTTGTTTTTGGCTGGATAGGTTTTTCCTTAGGTCTGACCTTAGCCAGCCTGTTGCTCTTCACATACATCTTTCCATTGTTTTCCTGGTCTCGATCTTGATGTTTGGGTAATATTTAGTGGCTCTAGCTTTCCCCTTCTCCCTTGTCACTGTGGCTGCTGGTGTAAGACATTGTCTGATATATGAAACACTGGATTTACAACCAGAACATCCTTAGATATTGAAACCAACTCCCTATTTTCACCAATGAAGACACTGATGCATAGGATAGTTAATGTTTTCCTCAAGTTAATGGCAGGGAGTGAGGAGAGAAAGGAAGGTTCACATTCATGTCTAAGTAAACTTTGTATTAGCTTATTAATTGTAGCATGTGACAGGAATTGGAGAAAGAATGACTGAAATATTTACTACCTGATGGCCCTCTTCATTGCCTGGCCTTTGCCTTCAAGCAGACATTTTATACTAAATGGATAGAAATATCAATTAATTCATTCAACTCATATTGATTGATTGTCACTAAAAGCACGGCAAAATGCTGAATACTCTGAGAAGGACACATATAATAGTAAATTACTGCATCCTCAAGAAACACACTTTCTGTGAAGGAGTATGACATATATGCAAATGACTCATGTGTGTGTCATATATGCGATATACAAGGCCAAAAACTATAAGCTCCATAAGAAGGAGGCAAATATAGTGTTTTTGATGTGGAGGAGGAAGAAAATTGCTCTGGCTGGGAAGTGTTAGTGAAAACTCAGTAGACCAGGTAGTATTTACAATGGACTGAGAAGCACAGATAATATTTGACAACATAGAGCTGATGAGATAGCCATTGAGGAGGAATGATTAAATGCAGGTAAGGAGGCAGTGAGTGGGTAGTTCAGTGTAGCTGGAAGCTGACTGCCTGTTAATAACAACAACAGTTTTAGCTGACATTTAATGGGCTCCTGCCATATACCCAAACATTGTGCTATGTACTCTATGTGCTTTGTATTAACCTATGGGATGGGTATTGCAGATGGGGAAACTGCAGTTCAGAGAGAATAATAGCTTGTCCAAAGTCACCTAGCCAGCAAATGATGGAGCTAAGATTCCACATAGATCTGCCTGATTCTACATAGGCTGTTAGCCCCTAAACCAAATGTAGGCTATAAGAAAAAGTAAGGGATTTATATTTAGATTTAAGGGCATGAATAGTAAATTTAGTGCTGATTTCTTTTTAAAAAATCTTTATTGTTGAAAGTATTACATAGAACCCCCTTTTTTCCCCCACTGACCCCTTCTAGCCCGCCCCTGACCCCCACCTCAGGCCTTTACCACACTATTTCTTAGAGAAGTACTGGTTTCTTAGAAAAGTCATTAAGAAAATGAAAAGACCAAGATTCCTGAAAAATATTACTGCTACCACATCCCCACAGAGCAGAGAACTATAAACTTTTTTGAGCATATTTTCTCAATAGAAGTATGTTTATTTCTTTTTTTATGTGTGTATATTTATGCACACATGCATGTGCTGTGGTCCTAAATATTATGTATTTTATCAAACATATATAGAAATACATTTGAAATGGATGAAGTAAAGAGAAAAACAATTTAAATGATTTTTATTTATTAACAATTCAAAAAACCATTTTGCCTCCACAAAAAAAGGGGCTTTCACATATTTATCATTAAGCTTAAGCTTAGTAAAGTTTTGTAAGTCCTATTTGGGTTTTACATAACTTTAAACCTAGTTAAAAACATTGCAGATGTTTACTGTCTAGTTCTGTATTCTTTTCTTTTACTAGTAATATCTTGCTAATTATTAAGATTTTGTACAATCAATAGCTAATATTTAAGTCATAATAGTCACTTAGTATAAGGTTCATCATTAATGATTGTGGGATAGGTCCTTATTTTAACCAAGTTTAAAAATAATTTATCTTAATTGATTGAAATTCTGATCATGGACTCTTCAACAATTTTAACCCTTAATATGACTGATGAAGGGTTTAAGTGTGAGAGATATTATCTGTTGGCTCAGCCACTTTTTCTTTGTTTGCTTGGGCTGTGTTATTTGTAGTACTTTCAGTCTGTTTCTTCATGTGAATCTGTGACGATTTCTTTCAATGATCTGAGGGTTAATTTAGTTAAAGTTCCATTTTGTAATGCCTACAGCCACTTAACCAGGCATAAGAAAATAGCACAATGCTGAAAAATACTGAAATTTCTAAGTGGGTGAAGATAGATAACTGCTTTCAATTTCCTTGGGAAGCCGCACGCAGCTTGAATATTACAGATGGGGTGAAAGTGCTCAGTTCACCTGGACATAACATGTTTGTTAGGCTTAATTAATTTATTTAAAAAAATAAAAACACATAATGGTAACCCAATGGTTCAAATTTCTGCAGGATTCCATTACTGTTAAACTATCAAAACTGTACATATTGCCCATTTCTTCATATGACTTAGGCTTATGGAAAAAAAAAATGAAAGCAGGAGGGAATAAAAGTAGTCCAATAATGTCATTTCCTCTAAAAAGATCTGAGGTGTGACTCCTAATCCCTGAATAAATCCTCCTGGAGTTCTCTTGAGTAGGAGTGACTAAATGCTGCTCTAAGAGAGAGGTGTGCTTTACATGAATAAAAATATTCATTATTTCTACATATAAAGGCTGAAGAAATCAAACATTTGCAAGAAGTTAAACCTCACTTTTATTAAAACTTCCCTGTTTGTATCCTTAACATTTGAATTGGATTTCACTCCTTTCTTCATTCTGTTAACTAAAGTAAAACTGAGAAAATATGGAATTATCTGTTTACCAGAGTGATATCATTTATATCCAAGCACGCTAACCCAAACTCCAAAGCCTCCTGGATGAAATATCTGCCTCCTGTGTTAAGGCCATCAAGTTCAATTCCTGCTGGGATGGTAGCTTTTTCAATTAAATTTCCATTAACTTTTTGCCTCTATGTCATTAGACACTAATTCTTACATGCAGCAAAGATGAAAGAGTAGAAGGAAATATCTGATTCATGCATCATGTTGCTGACAAGTAAAATGTGACGATGACAACTTTTTAATGTGGCAGGTAGGGAAGCCAGCAAAGGGGACAGGTCTTTTAGACCTGACACTGACCATGGCAGAAGAGGGGTGGCAGCTGTAGCTCGGGAAGGCAATTTGGAAGATAGTGATCATGCAGTGGAAGCGTTCAGGATTCCAAATGCTGGCACGTGGGGGAAGAGCCGGGCGGAGAGAACAGGCCTCAGGAAGCCTGTACCCCTGGACAGGGAAGCACACGAATGGCACATTGGTAAGGAAGGGAGACAGAGGGTTGCTGGTTATTTGAAACAAGCAGGTGCAAAGGGGAAAGGCAAACCCCTTTCACTAAAGAAAAAGAAAAAATGAGACTCTTACAGGTGACCCATTCGGTTGATACATGTATTCCTATATGACCTAAAATTCAAGCAACGATATGGTAAAATATCTAGAAGAACAAGTTGCTAAGAGAAACAAAAGGATGGTTCACGCATTTAAACATGGAAATGGAAATGGTTCCCAGGGCACAAACACAGTGACACATAGGTAGAGATTATAATGACAATTTTGCAAGAAGGGAAAAGATGAAAAGACAACAACCAAACAAACAAAAATTAAAACATATGTTTTCTAATTGCTGCTGTGGAGAAATAGTAGTAGATGATGCTCAAGAAGGCTGGCTCAAGAATTAAAGAAGTGCCCATGTCCTTTCAAGTTTACATGAAAATAAGAATAAATGGTTTTTAGAGTTCCATAACACAAATCTAAACCAAATGAGCTTAGAAACAGACACAGAACTTTAAAAAAGAAAGAAGCAAAACATATAAGGACAACTTATTCACTAGGGGCTTGTCTGGGTTTACATTTGGGGTATCTAAAGGACTGGATGATCAAAATTTAAAATTATTATGTGTGCCCTGACTGATGTGGCTCAGTCGATTGTATCGCGTCCTGTACACTAAAGGGTGGTGAGTTCGAGTCGGTCAGGGCACATATCCAGGTTGCAGGTTTGATCGCTAGTCGAGGTGCATGTAGGAGGCAGCTGATTTATTTCTCTATTTTTCTCTCAAATCAATAAAATAATAAAAATAAATAAAATTATTGTGTTTTACCTGATAACACAAAGTAAATCACAAACAACTGTACTTACATATCCATATATATGTATACACACATATACATAGTATAATAGTGTATATGTATTTGTATATAAGAAGTACAGTCAACTTTTAAATATGCATAATCTATACTAATAAAAAGGAAATATGCTAATTAGAGCAGCTGGGCTGAGGGACTCCCCACCTCCAGTGCATGAATTTTCATGCACCGGGTCTCTAGTACCTAATATTTATCAAGTACTTACTACTTCATACACTGTTTTAAACATTGTATATCTCGGTTATTCATTGCAATTGCTCTGTTAGGGAGGTACTCCATCACCCCTTCTTCCATTTTATGGATGAGAAACTAAGGCACAGAAGTTCAAGTCCAAGTTCATAGGGTTGGCACATGTAAGAGGTAGGACGAGGAACCGTGCATTCCAACTCTAAAAGCCATGTTTATTACCACATGAAATGGCAGTTAATAAAAAAAAATAACTTCAGGAATGGGTTTAACATTTATATTTGAATATAGCTTTGGCTGCTGTTTGGAGAATATATACCTCAAAATCAAGTAGTGAAAGTGCTAATTAAAATGAAATAAAAAGGCTAAATTGAACTTTTTTTTTTTTTTTTCCTGCTGGAGAGAAACTATATCACCTCTCAGAAGATTGCAAAACATCAATTTAAAGTAAAATAGGCTTACCTCAGTAAGATTTCTGTTTAATTCTTGACCTTAGCTAATGCCCAAAGCCTCGCATTGTATGTGTGTGTTGTTTGTGACAGTCTGGGGTCAGCCTCATTACTTCCATCTATGCACTGACGGTTTGAAGACACCTTATGACTTTGGTTGGCACACAGTTTTGCTTTTGCTTCTTGCATGCAGGCACTGACATCTCCTAGAAACCCGGGCCCCCTATGCCATTGTGTTAGTTAAGAATGCACTTGGCCCCAAGTAACAGAAAATTCAGTTCACAGGAGCTTAAACAAATAAGGGTTTATTTTTCTCATGTAGTGAGTAGCCAGAAGCGAGGCAGCTGCTGGTATTGGTTTAGCTGTGCAACTTTATCAGAGTTGGAGTCTGCAGTGCTCTTGGCCTTGCCTTCATGTTTGCGATATGGTAGTTGCCCCTGCAAACATTCCAGGCAGGCAGCGTGGGGACAGGCAGCGCCAGCCCTGTCGATTTCTTTAAAACAACAGCAAATCTTTTTTAAAAATTGATTTGAGGAAGAGAGAGGAAGGAAGAAAGGAAAGGAGGAAGGGGGAGAGAGAGAGAGAGAGAGAGAGAGAGAGAGAGAGAGAGAGAGAGAGAGAGAGAAAGATCTGTTGTTCCACTTATTTATGTATTCATTGGTTGATTCTTATATGTGCACCTGTAACCTTGGCATATTGGTACGACACTAACTAACTGAGTTATCTGGCCAGGACAGCAAATCTTCTTAAAAGACCTTGTGTTCTTCCCCTCTCCCTCTGCCTTCCAGGGACTTAGTTGGGACTGGGTCACTATTGGTTATAAAGCAGGCTGGGAAAAGCATTTGGGCTGCATGGGAGTAGGAAGTTGAATATGGGTGTCAAGTAGCTAATCTAATCTAATAAAAGAGAAACATGCAAATTGATTGCACCTCCCCTATGCCCCAAGCCACACCCGCCAGCCAATCCGAGTGACTATATGCAAATTAACCCAACCAAGATGGCGGCCGGCAGCCATGGAGCTGGAGCAAGCAGGAGGCTTGATTGCCTGGTGATGGAGGAAGCCAAGCTTCCTGCCTGCCCTGGCTGGCTGTGGCCTCCACTCAAGGCAACAAAGTTTCAATTATAGAAGATAAATAAATCCCAGATACCTGCTTCCAGCCAGCCTCCATGGGGAGCTTGGGTGGCTGGGGTCATGGCCAGCCTGAAAACAGCCATCAGCCACTCACCCAGACTGGCCAGGCACCCCAGAGGGGACCCCTACCCTGAAGGGGTGTGGCCAGCCTGAAAACAGCCCTCAGCCACTCACCCAGGCTGGCCAGGCACCCCAGTGGGGACCCCCACCCTGAAGGGGCTGTGGCCAGCCTGTAAACACCCATCAGCCCCTCACCCAGGCTGGCCAGGCACCCCAGCGGGATCCCCACCCTGATCCGGGACACCCTTCAGGGCAAACCAGCCGGCCCCCACCCATGCACCAGGCCTCTACCCTGTATAATAAAAGGGTAATATGCAAATTGACCCTAACAGCAGAACAACTGGGAATGACTGGTCACTATGATACACACTGACCACCAGGGGGCAGACACTCAATGCAGGAGCTGCCCCCTGGTGGTCAGTGCACTCCCACAGGGGGAGCTCTGCTCAGCCACAAGCCAGGCTGATGGCTGCCAGCACAGTGGTGGCATTGAGTGTCTGCCCCCTGGTGGTCAGTGTGTGTCATAGGGATGGGTTGTTCTGCCATTTGGTCGATTTGCATATTAGCCTTTTATTATATAGGATTCATTTTCATTGTCATGAAGAAATGACTTCTTAAGCAAGAGTAAACTTTAATTAAGATCCTGTCTAATGATCTCAAATTCCAACATGTTGGGTTTCTAACTAGTGGGATTTTACTATACTCCACTTGTTCAAACAATGTTTGCTTCCACACCTATGCTCACTTGAACAAGATTAACATAGCAGAGCTCAAATAAAATTACTGTTTTAATAGAACTTAAAAAAAGTTAGCATTAACTATTATTATGTTTTATTCTAACTCACTAGCATGCATTCTTGGAAACAAAAAGCACATTTAAGATGGAATTTTGCAGCCTAATTTCAAATAGAAAAGTTAACACATATCTTATATAATAAAGAGCTAATATGCTAATTAGACTGGATGGCAGAATGACCTTCCAGAATGACCTTCCAGAACAACCAGTAGGTGGGGAGCCAGGGGCGGGGCTGGGGCTGCAAGGCAGCAGCCGAGGCGGCAGAGCCTCTTGCATGAATTTCATGCATTAGGCCTCTAGTGGTAGTTAAGTTTCTTCAAAAATTCAATCTGTAAAATAAGAGGAAAAGTTAAAATAAGTTGTGGAAAACAAGCAAATAATACTTTTAAAGGATAACTAATAATGAGAGATGGAGAGCATAGCATCCAACTGCTGGTGGTGGGTTCTCTTTGGGAAGCAGGTTATGGGCCAAGTTTTATCATCCATACTGAGACAGTTTGAAAGTGAAAGGGACACATTTAATAATTATGCCAGGATGCGAGGCAGAAATCGGCACCGTTTCAGGCAAGGCAGGAAGGGGTAGTCCCTTGAATTGGACTTGGGTTTGAATCCACGCTCAAAAATTATGGATTCATTAATCACGAGAAACTTTAATAATCTGCGTCATGTTTTTCTGAACTATTTCATTTTGTCCAGTTTTGTATTACATGTGTGATTTGAAGAGTCAGTAAAGATTTAAAAAATATGGACAATGTGAGACTTGTACTTTAAAAATATTCAGAAACTAAAAACCATTTTGTTTTTATATTAGTGCTGTAATTTTACATAGCAAACTGCCAGTTGATGGAAGTTTCCTTTTATAGCTTATTCATTCAATTTGAATAATAGTTTTTAGAACTATGTTATATATTAGATGTTATATTATGTTTCTTAATCCTTGTACTACCCTATGAAGTAAGAATTCCAAATCTAATTTTTTTAAAAAATTACCTCTGTGAGGGAAAATGACTTGCCCAAATCACATGGCTGGTAAGTGGTAGAGTTTAGAATCAAAGGCAAGTCCTTTGATTCTTCCCCTTATTATATGCCTATTTTGAATATTAATACAGATTATCTTTACTCTGATAAGTATGTGCTTAAAATATGTACTGTACTCTCAAGTGTGTTTTTTATTACATTTCTAATAAAAATCATTTCTATAAGAGTGCATCTCTAATTTTATAATGGTATCAGTGGGAAAATAAAAGAGGCTATATGAGCTTTAATGCCCATAAATGGCAGAGATGTCAGAATTATAAGCCCAGGATTTGAAGACAGGAAAAAAGTCAGCAATGCCAAAGTACTATTGTTATCAATCTAAGATATATCTCACAAGATTTCCTTGAACCCTGAACTTTGCCACAATACAGTTAATTGTAAAGTAGGTGAGATATAAGACAAGAAACATCCCATACCTACCAGAGGGGTTTAGTGCATTGCATAAGTCCCAGAGGTATTGTCATAAGTGATCTAACTTATAATGAAAGCATAATTTGAAATTTAATGATAAAGATCTCACGTCTCATTTACACATTTAGGTATAAAATAATTTTTAAAAATTCCAGGTCAATTTATCCAGTACAAAATAAAGATGCCAGAAATAAATAACAGCTGTTTAACCATGTACAACAACATTGCACCACTGTTCAGGACAGGAGGCACAGATGAATTATGCTGATAGGCTATGAAGTGGCAACATTATTTGTGCCTTTTCTTTTAGCCATCAGTCTTGAGTTCTCCATTACCCACTCCTTTTTAAATGATTCTACTGAAAAATGCAAAATAGCTCAATCCATTCATTTTCCTTAAGTTCCCTTAAAATAAAACACCAGAGCTGTAATTTGCTAATCATATTTCATCATTCATGACAATCACTGCAGAGAGTTATGGTTGGTGAAATTGCTGAGCGTCTGTGTGGCTGTTATTGTATGAAGGCCCATTTGGCAATGGAAAAATGTGTTGATCAAGAGCAATTCATGGCATCACAGATTTCATACAGAAATATAGGTCCTGATAGAGATTTATTTTTACCTCTAGCTGCTCTCAATTTTCTATGACAACAACAACCGTTATTGACCTAGATGTTCAAAACATTGAATTAATCCTTCCAGTTGGGTGAAGGCCATGAGAGTTGGATAAGAAGGAAACTCTTCCTTTTAGATATGAGTCAGCATGGTGGCTCCAATTCCAGTTGAAAATGTCTCTGTTGGTGACTTAGCAATGGTCCAACTGACTGGTATTGTTGCCGAGCTGTCTGGACCACATGACTCTTGATACACAACTAATCTATTGACTAATCTATCATGTTGATGCTGTAAATAAGTATTTCCAAGAATCCATTCATTTATTCAGAAAGATAAGTAATATTTATAAGCCAAACTATTTTGCTGAATGTTTCAAAAACACATCAAATATTTTGTTTAATCTCCCAACAACTTTAAAAGGTGGGTATTATTATTTCAATGTTATAAAGAAGGAAGCTAAGCCTCAGAGAGGTTAAAGTCACTTGCTAAAGTCATACAAGTAATAAATAGCTGAACTGAGTTTGATTTCAGGTCACTGGTTTCCAAGGTCTTTGTTGTCTTCTCTAGATTACACTGCTTCTCAGTAGCTGGGTCCACAAAAGAAAATTTTATGCATGGATGATAGGCTCACAAGCAGTCAGCAGCCTGGCTGGTGTGGCTCAGTGGTTGAGTGGGTGGCTTAGTGGTTGATTATCAACCTAAGAAACAAGAAGTCATGGCTTGAATTCTGGTAAGGGCACATGCCCTGGTTGCGGTCTTGATCCCCAGTAAGGGATGTGCAGGAGGCAGCTGATCGATGATTTTCTCTCGATGTTTTTATCTCTCTATCCCTCTCCCTTCCTCTCTCTCTAAAAAAATCAATAAGACTATATTAAACAAAAACAAACAAGCAAAAATCAGTCAGCAGATGAAAACCTAAATTTATTTAGCAGGCATGAAGAAGTATAGATCAATGATCTTTGGATCAACAAATTTCCATAAAAACATGTGCCATTTCAGAATTCCCATAAAAAAATGAGCTCTTGGTGGTAGCTTGTCCAAGCCTTCTTTTCCAGGGGTTCATGTTTGGCCTTCCCCCACTGCCTAACAGCTCACTGGCACACCAAACCCCTTTGCCCCCATTGTAGTGTGGGAGACTCGCTTTACAAACAGAGATGTTTACAGAGTACCTATTTCAGATCTTAACCTCACTGAGTAGACACCCATAATAAGGCTGGGGGCTCAGTCTCCATTTTAGATCTTTGGTTTTTCCTATGACTATTGTCATGTTGGAGTAAAAACGGTGGAACTAATGAATGGAAGAATGAGAAGTCCTTTCTGTGACATCTCTAGTATGACATCAGGTTATCTTCCATAGCACCTGAGTCTGTGTCTCATCTCTATCCCTTAGTGGCCGAGTAGCTTGGCCAGCCCATTTTATCTTTCTAGGCTTTGCTGAAAAGAGGCAGCCTTATAAGTGTCCTGTGAGAATGAACTGGGATGGTATAGATGAGAGCAGTCTAGAAAGTATAAAATACTCTATAGACTTAAGATATTAGGTTGTCTACTGCCTCCTTTTCTGCAGATACTCCCCACTGAGTTGCCTAAAATAAATAAATATGAAATGACATTAGGATTTGAAACTATTTGAGGGATTCTAACTCCAGTGATAGTGAAAATGTTTGCCCTGGAAGAGTAGGGACTTTCTCTTTTTTGTTCCCACAATAACTATTACTGATATATCCCTTCCTTGTAGAACTTACCCCATAGAATTGTGAATGTCTGTTTACATGTCTGTTTTCTCTCCTCAAGAACAGGGAGCCAATCTTAGTCATACTTTTATCCACAGTGCTTGACATTGAACCTGGCACACAATAAGGACTCAATAACTGTTTAATGATATGAGTAATATTTGCTAAGCCTTTACTCTATGCCACTGTTTTAAGTACACTACAAATATAAATTTATTTAATCCTCACAACAATAAAATTATCTACATTTTATCTATGAGGGAGCTGGGGTGAGGTTCAGAAATATTAAGTAACCTACTGAGTCATGCGGTGGTGGATCTGGGCTTTGTGGGATATGAACCAGGTGTTTTGACTTCAGACTGCTCTTAAGTCTATACTCTCCTGCCTTTAAGACATCATTGTCAAAGCTTGGACAATAAAGGAAACTATAGCTAAAAGAAAAATGTTATTTCTTCAATTATTTTATATATAAACATAATTCTATCACCTAAAGGTAGCTATACTTGATATTTTTCTTCATTCTGTAGGTAATATTTTGTATACTTAAATTTATGCTGTAAATGAATTTATAGGTTTGTTTTTACTTTTATCATATTGTGTTCATTTTAATGATAAAAATATTCTTGCATAAATGGGTAGATCATTATTTAGTCAAACATTCTCCCATAATTGGGCACTGTATTTCTCTTCCTAATTTAGGTGATTCCCTAATTAACAGTTTTGTGCATAAATCTTTTCTATAGATTATATTTTTGTGTGGTTCACAGAAGTGGATGTTATTGAGATTTATTTTATACACAATGCCAAATTGCTAGCTCCAAAGACAGTACTAATTTACACCCTTACCAGTAGGGTCTGAGCAGGCCTTTGATGCTGGAGAGGAGGTTTTGAGGGAGGAGAGTACAGAGATGGGAGGGTTCTGAGCAAGAAGGAGACCAGGAAGCACCAGGAAGCAGTGAGTTGCCTACTTCAAAGTGTTAAGCAGGACTGGTCTTTGACACATAGGCCCTTCATCCACTTAGAAGAAGTGGAATGAAACAAAAGCTTCCCAAAGAGGAAATAGAATTCTGTAGTCTTAGGCTGCACCTCCTTTGTCTGAGGATCTGAACGGCTCCATTCTTACTAAGTGTGGCAAGCCATTAGGACTTAGTTCATCAGCAGAATGATGATGTTGTCCTAAATTTGACTAACAGATAATAAAACATTTCAAAGGCAAAGCAACTCAAAGAAAATATTCTTAGAATTGTCTCTTTCTCTGAACACATGTGTGCATGTACCTATGTGTAAGTGGGATGGTGGTAGAGTGGGGTAGGGGTGTCAGTTTGAGAACAGTTGCCAGTACGAGAAATCAAAGGATCGACTTTGCCATTTTGCAGGTTTTCTGCGCTTGTTTTGTGAGGATTGGCACACTGCAGTGAATTTAGAGCACCATGCTGAGGTCTTTTCATTAATACCTGGGAGGCCTATGGCACTTCAGTAGAGGAATTATAAATATATAATTCACCAAGTGTCTAACTTCATATCTTGTAAAATCCCAGTTTTAATTATCTAAGAAAAGCATTTACTTTTCTCTGCCTTTATCTTATGCCTTGAGTGGGTTTCCTGGCTTTCTCCATCCTTTTTCTCCCTCCTTTTTCTCTTCTCTTTAACTCACTAGCAATTATGTCTTGACTGCAGGGCACTCATATTTCCAGTTAGGGGCTCCATTTTTATTGTTTGTCTTCACAATATCTATATTCACCTGTTTATATCTCTTGGCTTTTTTTTTTAGATCCCAAAGACCAAGTATGCTTTGCTTACCTAGGTTTGCCAGAAGAAAATGACCTCTATTGGTTTCAAAGCAGCTAACCTGGCCACAGTGGTAATGTGAGTTGTAGAAGCTATAGATTACTTGCAGTAAAAAAAAAAATTGCGTCTTTTGGCAAAAAGAATAGGAACCACTGGAGAGAACTGGTAGCATTTTCACTGGGCAAGTGAGAACTTCCTTTTGGCCAGGAGCATTTTAATTAACACCTCAAAATCAGATAAACCTAAACAGAGGACTGGCTCCACTTAATAGCTTATGAACTTGGCAATGATGTCTGAGTCTCAGTTGCTTCATCTGTGAAATAGGGATAATAATATTTACACCATCGAGTGGCTGGAAGGCTTAAATAAGATAAATCATGTAGATCCCTCATCACAAGGTCTGGTCTGTGTGCTCCATAAATGTTGACTGCAATTATTTTAATCATTATCCTTAACATCATCATTATTGATTTGATGCGAAAGTTCTCACTTGCCTTATCTTATACACAGAACTCTTTTTTTTCTAAATGCATCCTCTACTTTTCTGATAATCTTAATAGATGAAAGGGAGGGAATATTCTTCCCCAGCAGCCAGTTAATATTGTGATAAGAATTGCACGTTTGTTGTATTTCTCCTCTTTTTGCACATGTTTGGAAAACTGTTGTCTGTTCCCATGGATTGTGTTTGATTATGGGGTTAACTGATCCATAAATGGATAGGGAAGAGCATGAAGGCACCAGAGAAAATATTTATGAAGAAGCATCTCAGACATAAATATGTATTTAACTTGTAATAGAATCCTTCAAGCCAGTGCTTTGCACTGCCACCAGGATACATGGCTGAGAGCTTGCTGATACATCTTCCCTCCCACATACACTCTCCTATGGCTCCTACTATAAAAACAGTAGCATATTAATAATAATAAAAGGCCTTCCTAAGGATGCAGCATGTTATGACAAGTTGCTGGGCATTAACAGCAATTCTGTGATATGTAATTTGAGGCATATATTTCCAAAAACACATTCCTCAGATCTATGGCATGCTTGATTCAAATCGGCTGCCGCGGTCTGTGTCTCTTTGAATGTTTTCTTTCATTGCTCGTGCTCACTTGCACAATTTTTCCCCTTTCTTTCCTCCCATGATCAATTTCCCACTTGCACAAAGCATCAAAATCTCTTCAAGGCTGGTTCCTCAATACTTACCAAAGCTTTCTATTCTGTATTTTAGGGAGTGGGGTAAAAAGCAAGAAACCTTTAAAGTCAGCAAGTAATTCTTCTGTGTGTGTGTTTTTAATCCCTTAAAATAAAGATCTTAATTCTTTGTTCTTCTGGGCCTTGACCACTTTAATAGATCAGCAACTCACCCTCTTGGGCTTTTTCCTCGTGTAATGAACTGAGTAGAGGACAATAAACCCACTTGGTTAGAACCCAGAGCCTCAGGTTAAGTGTCTGCTTTCCATGTGGGCAGCTGGCCTTGCTGGCTTCTGCCATCACAGCCTAGAGAAATGCTGGTCAGAAGCAGGAGGAGACTGTGAGTGGGCCCCCCATAAAGTTACCACCCCCAAGCCCCCAAGGACTGAAAGTGCTTGTCCTTAGGCAATAGTGAAATGAGTTCAATATGCAGCCGTTTAGTGGGGGTGGAGTGGAAATAATAATTATTTTTATGAATGTGTCTGCTGCTAACTTTTGAATACTTGGTGGTAGTGGGTGGGTGTGGGGTGGGTGGGTGGAGAGCACAATTCATCTTGTGGGTGAGAGACTCCTGGGAAAATGGCTTGGGAGAGTTTATGTGAAAGAGAAGACATTTCAGACTCAGTATAGCCAGGAGAGGCTAAAATGCTCTGCTGGAGAGAAAACAGGTTTGGGGAATTAATGCTGTTCTTCTGGTTAATGGTTAGAGGGGGGAAATTTGAAGAGAGACTGTTGGAAACAGTAATACTGTCTAACTTTTATTGAGTGCTTACTATGTCTCAGTGTGTGTATGTGTGTGTGTGTGTGTGTGTGTGTGTGTGTGTGTGCAGATGTTCCTTGACTTACAATGGGGTTATGTCCCAATAAACTCACTGTAAGTTGAAAAATGTTATAAATAAAAAATGCATCTAATGCATTTAACCTACTGAACATCATAGCGTAGCCTAACCTACCTTATATGTACTCAGAACACTTTCCTTAGCCTGCAGCTGGGCAACACCAGTCATCTAACACAATGCATACACTGTAGAATATCAGTTGTTGACCTACATGAGTGTGTGGCTGACTGGAGCAACAAGAGAGTATCATACTGCATATCACTAGCCTGGGAAAAGGTGAAAATTCAGAATTCCAAGTACAGTTTTTACTGAAAGTGTATCCCTTTTGCACCATTGTCAAGTCCCGGTATGGCCAGCAGTCCTTGGTTATCCTTGGCTTCCAGCTGAGTCATCCCACCCTCGGGTTCTGTTTCCCAGAGGTGTTCTTCCTGTGTGTCTTCACATTGACTTGCCTCTACCTACCACTCCTTGTGCCCAGATTGCCCCTTTTTACAAGGGCACCAGGCAGATATTGGATTAGATGTACCCTAATCAGTTTGTTTTTACTTGATTACTTCTGTAAAAAACCTATCTCCAAATAAGTTTACATTGTGAGGTACTTGAGGTTAAGACTTCAATCTATCTTACCCCCCCCCTTTTTTTTTTTAACACAATTCAACCTGTCACACCCATTAAGTGGTTACTCCTCATTCCTCTCTCTCCCCGCCCCTGGCAACCACCAATCTTCTTTCTGTCTCTATGGATTTAATTACTCTGCACATTTCATAAAAATGAACTCATACAATATGTGACCTTTTGTGTTTGGCTTCTTTCATGTAGTATAAATGCTTCTGAGGTTCATCCATGCAGTAGCATGTTTCAGCACTTATTTCTTTTTTATGAGTGAATAGTATTATACTTATTTCTCAAATGAAGAAATGAGGCACATAAAGGTTAAACAATACATCCAAGATCATACAAGCAGGAGATATTGGAGGTGGGAACTGAACCTAGAAGACTGCTCACAAAGCCTGTGTGTCAGAGAGAAATGAGCTCAGAGAGACATGAGCACTAGAAAGAGCATGGGCCAGCCACAAGGAGAGGAAGAGGGTGGTTGTGGCATGTCCAAAGGCCTCTTAAGAATGGTGCCTAATAGTCACCAGTAGACATATGAAAAGATGCTCAACATCACTGATCATTAGAGAAATGCAAAAGAAAACCACAGTAAGATATCATCTCCCACCTGTCAAAATGACTCCCATCAATAAAACAACAAACGAGTGTTGGTGAGAAAGTGGAGCAAAGAGAACCCTTGTCCACTGCTGGTTGGAATGCAGGTTGATGCAATATGGAATTACCTCAAAAAATTAAACATGGAACTGCCTTATGATCCATCAATTCCACCTCTGGGAATATATATGAAAAAAAAAACCTGGAACATAATTTAAAAGAATATATGCACCCCTATGTTCATTGCAGCATTATTTACAATAGCCAAGATTTGGAAGCAGCCCAAGTGCCCATCGGTATATGAGTGAATAAAAAGCTGTGGTATATTCACACAATGGGGTACTACTTGGCCATAAAAAGGAAGGTAATTGTACCCTTTCAACAGCATGGATGGACCTGGACTGTATTATGCTAAGGGAAAAAAACAAGTCAGAGAAAGACTAGTACCATATGACTTCATTCATATGTGGAATCTAATGGACAAAGTAAACTAACAAACAAAACAGAAACAGACTCATAGATAGAGAACAAATTGACAGCTGTCGGAGTGGAGGGGTGCTGCAGAGCTGGGTGAAAAAGGTGAAGGGACTAAGCAACACCATCCCCCCCGAAAAAAACCCAACTCAGACACAGGCAATAGTAGGAAATGGGGGTGTGGGAGGTGGAAGAGGATAAAGGAGGGATAATGGTGATGGAAGGAGACTCGAATTGGGGTGGTGAACACACAATACAATATGCAGATAATGTATTATAGAATTGTACACCTGAAAATTCTATTAACCAATGTCACCCAAAATAAATTCAATAAAAAAGTAAAAAAAGAAAAAAAAAGAAAAAAGAAAAAAAAAGAAACCATGCCTAGTATTCAATTTTAAGTTGTTTTCCTATTTTGTGCTGTGCAGCCACCTCCTACATTTCCCAGGAAACCTTTGGTAAACTTTTCTCACTTGACTGTTTTGTATTAAGTATGTGCTGGGAAGAACATGAAGGATTGCATCCAGAGAGGAGGTGGGAATTTTAAGTAAAAGATGACCTGGGAAATGTAAATTCACAGGTATTTGGCTATTTTGTTGGAAAAGTAAGGGAAAGAAGGATCCCACCCAGGCTGTCGGATTTGGGGACAAGCCCACATAGCTTTGTGTGATCATATTGATGCCACCTAGAAGCTCTGATGTACCAAAATTTATCCTTTTGCCCTCACCACCTAAACTCATCACATCCTCTTATCTCTGCTTTGGATGAGTGAATACCAAAGTGGTGTGTGTCAGAAGTGGTCTAAGAATTGTTCCTCTGGAATTCTCACCTTTTGAAACAGCATAGATGGAACTGGAGAGCATTATGCTAAGCGAACTAAGCCAGTCAGAGAAAGATAAATATCACATGATCTCACTATTCATTTGTGGAATATAATGAACAACATAAACTGATGAACAAAAACAGATCCAGAGACAGAGAAGCATCGATCAGACCATCAAACCTCAGAGGGAAGGTAGGAGAGAGCAGAGGTAAGGGGGAGAGATCAACCAAAGGACTTATATACATGCATATAGGCCTAACCAATGGACACAGACACCAGGGGGGTGAGAGCATGTGAGGGGGATTGGGGGGGGATGGGGGAGATAAGGACGCATATGTAATACCTTAATAAATAAAGAAAAAAATATAAAAAATTATTCCTTTGCTAGGGCAGTTTCAGAACAGTCCAAAAAATTAAAAAATTGCAAGAGCCAACTTGCCAAGCCAGGGAGATGTGGTTCTCCACATGCAAATTAAGACTGGATTTTGAGGACTGGCATGGTCTCCTTTCAGAAACGAAGGCAGTATACTCATTTCCTAGGGCTGCTTCAAACAACAGAAATTTATTCTCTCACAATTCTGGAGGCTAGACAAGGTGTTGGCCAGGTTGATTCTTCCTGGAGGACTCAAAAGGAGAGTCCATTCCCACTGGACATGAGTGGCCAGGGACAATTAACTCCTGGTCTAAGTACTCATGATGGGAGAAGTATTCCACTTCTGCCACCCCTGCTGGCACCTTGGGCTCCGAGCCTCAGCCTGTGTGAGATCCTGGAGCCACCAGGATATAGAGTCATCCCAGTCAGAAGAAAACATGAGACATGTTGGGTTTGGTGGATGTGAATGTGTGGCTGGAAACAGAGTTGGAGCTGACTGTCTTCTTGGCAGTGCAGGCAGAATGGTCTGAATGCTCTTGGAGTTGCTACCTCAGAGGTTTGTCATCTACTACATAGTATAAGTCTTGTTATGTGATTGAACAGGACCAAAGTTTTGCCACCCTAAAACTGCCATTTGGGATATTGATTGTAAACTGATTATTAAGAAACAAAAGACTTGCCCTGGTCGGTGTGACTCAGTGGTTAGAGCACTGGCCCACCCACCAAAAGATCATGGGTTTGATTCCATGTCAAGGGCAAGTGCCTGGGTTGCAGGTTTGAACCCCAGCCTCAGTCGGGGTGTGTGTGGGAAGCAACCAATCGATGTGTCTCCCTCACATCAATGTCTCTCCCTCCCTCCCTTTCTCCCTCCCTTTCTCCCTCCCTCTTTTCCACTCTCTCTAAAAATCAATGGAAAAAATATCCTCAGGTGAGAACTAACAACAACAAAAGAAATAAAAGACTCATAGAACCTTTGACCCTCTCCCCTTTCCTGCCTAAACAGATTTAGATGGAAAACTTGCTCCAGGAAGGGAGCCTCAGCATAATCACTTAGCATTAGACAGGAAGACTCCAAGCCTGCTTACTAGATCATCTCCAACCTGGCCCATTGTTTCTGTGTTGCCAACAAAGATGTACCTGCCAGGTGTCTTCTACTCTTCCTCAGGTATTTGCAAATCCCCCGTTCTCACTTTTGAAACCTAACATCCCACCGCACCTTTCTCCTTTGTCCAAAATGAAGTAAGTACCCAATTTTACCTAACTGATTTTGGGAATTTCCGTGCTTATGTAAATTCCCCATGTTCGTGTATTAAAATTCTCCTGTTAATCTGTCTTTGCTAATTTATTAGTCCAGCTAGAAGAACTTAGGAGGTGGGAGAAAAAGTATTATTTTTAGCCCCATATGATAATACTTTTTTTTTCCTTTTTCATTTTGTATTGAGCTTTAAAAAAGTGTATGTTTAGTGAAAAATGAAGTCCTAGAATCCTTTGCTCAAAAACGTTGATGATGAATGTGAAGACTGCACAAATGCTTATTAACATTTGCCATGTACCCTGGGGGCTGTAATAATATCACTAACCACTGGAAACCCAGAAACCAAAGTGTTTTTCTTCTTTTTTTTTAAAGAATCACATCTATTTAAAAAATCAGCTATTTTAAGACAATTATGCCTGGTGATGACAATTTCACACATGTAGTGTGTGTTCTATATCACTCTAGGAAGTATGACTTTTCAGTTAGGTAAAATGATTATTCTTGCCAGTTAATTTTGCTTAATTTCTATCCCATTTTTTCTTATGCACAAAGTGATGTTATTAGTGGGATGGCTCCATCAGCAGAATAAGGGTATCACAAATAGCCAGATGATGCAGTTTTATATCAGTTTCTTCAAGAGAAAACCAGATAATTTAAATAATGGTTTGATTTCTTTTCATACAATTTATGGACTCAGAGTAAAGCTTTTGGAAGTTCATTCTGTCAAAGATATAGTCTCTGATGTTATTGTAATTTATCGCTTCACTTAAGAACCAGTCAACAGTGGAGATGGTCCTGGTACAACACACAGATTTTAGTGGAGCACAGCATCATAGGGAAAATGGTGTTATTACTAAATTCAGAAACCCGTGGAGTAGAAATGTATTTGGAATTAGGTGTAGTGCGTTCATAGTTTATATCTATATCCAAATAAGCTGTGATATCTTACCAACAAAACGGGAGCTATAGGTGTCAGACATAAATGTTTTTATTTGTACACTGGGAAACTCAAGTACAAAATACTCGGGGTAGAGAAGATGTTGAGTAAAAAAGTGCTTAATCCTGGCGATAGGACTCTTCCTTTTCTGCATGCTCTTAGATTTTAGAAATGTTTGAGCCTTAACTGGGCTACTTTGCACATCAACTCAAGTGTACTACAATATATATTGACCTTTTATTTTATTTTATTTTTAACAAATGAATCTTCTAAATTTTGTTACATTTTGTTCAAAATCAATTGGTAATCTTTAATCAAGTATTCAAAGAATGATGAGCCAAAAGCAAGCTTTTAGGAAAATGTAATTATTGAAAACAAAACTCATACTTACAAAACCAAAGGCAGAATTGAGTGAATTAAATAATTTAAATTAGAGAGTAAATAATTATGCTTTGAAATATCTTACTTATGAGAAGAATACTTCGATGAAGTTTTTAAATTTATTTGGGTGAATTTATATTCTGTATGGAATGAAATGAAATTGAGAAGTTATATGATTTTGTAGCATTTAAATTTGGCAAACATTAAAAATTATAAATGGAGACAACCTATTTGATGTTTTATCTCATAAAATATTTGTCAAAGAAAGTTTCTCAGAGTGGAAAAGACTGTGAAAATATTTGACCTGAAATATTAACACATATCAATAAGAAAAAAATTAGAATTGAGAATATTTTCTGTTTATCAGAATTAGTTCTTCACTTACCAAGTGTCTTAGCACCTGTAGAGAGAATATTTTCTTAATTAAAAGTACTATGGTCAACAGAGAAGTTGAAGATGTCGATAATTCAAATTCAAAAGTGATAAAAAGAACTTTGAAGAAGATTGTAGGTAATTTTATGAAAAATAAAATATACATATTAAAAATATATTAGTTATCAAAATACCTGTGACATGGTATTTAATATAGATACAACTCCAGAACTAATTAAAATAGTGTTTATGAACTAATATTTAGCTTATATTATTTTAACTGTACAGACAAATTAAGCTAAATTTTTAAATTTCACTTTAATGTACTTTTTCAATTTTTAGAAGTGACTTTGTTATAAAAAAATAATTTTTTTACAAGAACTGCTTTTTAGACCTATCATTGCCTGTAATGCCAACCTGTAAATGTATAATGCATACCTTTAAAATTACATACTTTTATTTATTTTGCCGTCTTTAACTCAAAATTGTCCCAGTATGGGTAATAATTATATAGTCATGTAGTTAAAACAAATTCCTATTTTGGGTGTGTTTCTTTTAAGTTCTATTGCCTCATTAATGACTTTGGATGATGTTTCACAGTCATCTCCCCACTTATAGACTACCGAATGCCAAGAAATGACGGCCTATTAATTGCTCGATTAGAAGATGGATGTACCTTGAGTATTTGATGGCTTCTCACTCCTTCCCCAGCTCACTTTGATCTCTCGTCCCCACAACCATACACTCACTAACAGTGATTTCCAGCTCAATTCACTCAGTAAGCATTTAAAATTTATTTTGTTTTTATAAATAAAATTTTATTTGCATTTATTATGTATCATTAACTAATCATTGTATTGTTTATTTACATTACAATATATAGTTCTTTTCTATGTAGAAAGTGTAATTCTTTCATTATTATAACCTACTACACACAAACATACTCACTAATGAGTTCATTAAGAGCTAAATAATTAGGTAATTGGTGTTTTAAATGCCTTATATCATGCAGAAATCCACAGTGGGTTGTTTCATAGGTAATTAAGGGATATAGGTAATAGAGGGAACACATTATTATTTTCCCTTTAGTGTAATAGAATATAGGCTATCCACTGGAATTTCAGGAAAGGATTAGAGTCAGATAACAAGGGACATCTATACTTTTGTGTGACTTTTATATTTATTATTTTTTCCAGCTTTACTGAAATATAATGGACATGAAACATTATGTAAGTCTAAGATGTATAATGTGTTGATGTGATACACTTGTATATTGCAGAATGATCATCTTCATAACACTTCCAGTCACTTTACTAGGCCCTGGGATTTAAGAATGAACACACTAAACAAAGTTTTTTTTTTCCTCACGGAGCTTAGGTAAAGGGCACTAACTACACTGAGTGGCCAGATTATTATGACCACCCCATCAGCACTTCATTGGGCCACCTTTTGCCTTCAATACTGCAGCAATTCTTGGCATTGACTCCACAAGATGTTGAAAGGTGATGCGAGGAATCTGACACCATGCATGATGAATAGCACTGTCCAGTTCTGTGAGATTTGATGGTTGTGGAACCAGCTGCCTGATGGCTCTTTTAACTTCGTCCCACAAAAGCTCAATTGGATTGAGATCTGGTGATTGTGGGGGCCACTTAAGCAAGGTAAAGTCTCCCTCATGTTCTTGAAACCACTCCTGCACAATACGAGCACCGTGGCATGGCGCATTGTCTTGGAAAAAGCCATCTCCATTGAGATACGCCATCAACATGATAGGCTGAACTAGATCATCAACGATACTTAGGTATGTTGTGCTATTCAGACGTTGTTCCACACAAATTAAAGGGCCCAAATCATGCCAGGAAAACATGCCCCAAACCATAACACTGCCCCCACCAGCTTGAAGGGTTGTACTCATGCATGTGGGATGCATGCTTTCATGCTGTTTCCACCCAATTCTCACTCTGCCATCTGCATGATGCAACTGGAAACGTGATTCATCGGACCACATGACTTTTTTCCAATGCTCAACTGTCCAGTCCTTGTGTTCCTGTGAGAATTGGAGACGTTTTATCTTGGTAACTGCAGACACCTTTGACTTCCATATCCCATACGATGCAGTGTAAGGCTAATTTGCCTACGAACGTCAGGTGGTCATAATAATCTGGCCACTCAGTATATATATATATATATATATATATATATATATATATATATATATATATATATATATATATATATATCTCCCACGTTCAAAGGCTGTTAAATCGTGTTGTTTACCCATATCTTCAGAAAAAAATCACTCCTACTGTTGTGATAAACAACCTGCTTCCCTATATATAACGGTCTGGCCCTCTAGCAACTTCAGCATGAAATTATAGCTAATTTGCTTACAAACATCAGGTGGTCATAATAATCTGGCCACTCAGTGTATATACACAGTATAAACTATGTCAGGCAGAGATGCATGCTTAAAGAGGAAAAGAAATCATGCTAAGTAGACACAGGCAGAGTAGGAAGGTGCTATTTTATTTAGAGGAAGTCTTTTCTGTGTAATGCATGGGCTGGAATGAGGGGCTGAAGCAACTACTTGGACATCTTGGAGAAAGAAGGCTAGATGAGGCTGGGACAGGAGGATGCCTGATGTGCATGAGGAAAAGTGAAGGGGCCAGCATTGCTGGGGAGGAGGAAGCCATGGGGAGAAGGAAAGAGAGGAGATCAGAGAGGCTGGGAGCAGGGAAGATCCTGGAGGACACTGAAGACCAGAGTAAGGATTTTGGATTTTATTTTCAGTGAGATGGGAAGCCACTGAAAGTTTTGAGCAGAGGAATGTCATCCCCTGATGTCTCAATTTTGAAGGGTGTTTGCTAAAAATTCAAGGTGATTTCATGTTTACCAAGGCTCTTGCAGTTTTAATCTTCAGAGAGCAGGGAGGCAATTGAACCAGAAGAGATGTCTTGAGTGAGAGTCACATGCTGTTTAAAAGACTGAGATGTGGGAGGAGTGCTTTCTCAAGTACAGCCCTCAGGGGACCAGGCCTCACGTTACTGAGGAGAAGGAGTTCATGCACTGGCACTGGCAGTCAAACACTGAGAACTGTAGTAGAGAATATTGGCTATTTTATTATAAACTAGAGGCCCAGTGCACAAAATTTGTACACTGGGGGGTGGGGGGGAGTTGTCCCTCAGCCCAGCCTGCACCCTCTCCAATCTGGGACCCCTCAAGGGATGTCTCTGTGGGATCGGGCCTAAACTGGCAGTCGGACATCCCTCTCACAATCCGGGATTGCTGACTCCTAACCACTCGCCTGTCTGCCTGCCCGATTGCCCCTAAATGCTTCTGCCTGCCAGCCTGATCACCCCCTAACTGCTCCCTGCTGTCCTGATCACCCCCAACTGCCTTCCCCTGCAGGGCTGAGGGGACTGGGGGACTCTGGCTGGATGAGGTGGGGATGAGGGGACTGGGGGACTCTGGGTGGATGAGACGGGGCTGAGGGGACTGGGTGCTGCCATCTTGTGGCTGTGGGCACTGCCATCTTGTGAGGGTGTGATGGTCAATTAGCATATTCCCTGTTTATTAGATAGGATGGTGCCATCCAGGGGAAGGGAAGGCTAAAGCCCAAACTCCCCTGCCCGCCCAGGGTTCAGGGCAGGTTTTTGAAGGTATAGGGCCATGGTCGGCAAACCGCGGCTCGTGAGCCACATGTTGCTCTTTGGCCCTTGAGTGTGGCTCTTCCACAAAATACCATGTGTGGGCCCGCACATACAGTGCAATTGAAACTTCGTGGCCCATGCGCAGAAGTCAGTATTTTGTAGAAGAGCCACACTCAAGGGGCTAAAGAGCTGCATGTAGCTTGCGAGCCGCGGTTTGCCGAGCTGCAGTTTGCCAACCACTGGTATAGGGGAACAGATATGTGGAAGTGCTGGCTCGGCACGTTTTAATTGGAGGACGGAGGAGCTTGGCCATTTACAGTAAGGGGTGTTAACACAGGATCTCAGGACAGGACCATTCTGAGCTATCCTGGGGTTACACTCAGGAACATGGGCCTGGCTAGCTCTTTTCTTTGGTGGAAATATCACATGATTAGCTTCTTCAGTCACAAGGGCCTGTTCAGCCAGAGGAAAAGGACAAGATAAATGTACCTACTGTAATTGCCCTTGGAAATGCAGATGTTTCTAGGACTCTGTATTTTATTGTCATCTAGAGGTTCCTTTCCTCCCCACCTCACCACATCTCCCTTGCCCACCAGCCCCCAACTTCCAGGTTAATGCTGCTTAGCAATTACACATCTGATCTTTCCCATTCATTCTGAGATGCTGATTAATACATAATTTATTCTTGAGCCCTTTGGAGAGTCTGAAGTTTCTGCAGAAGGGCTTTGTGGCGGGCCTGGAAATGAGGACGTGGGGTCGTTGGCCATTAAGGCCCGCAGCGGCTGTGAGTGCCAGGGAGTGGAGGGCTGCGGTCTCCCCAGGGCCTCTCAGTCTTCCCGGAGTGGCCACTTTTCACTAACATCCGAACCAGAGGAAATGACCAACCTTTCCCCTGGCCCGTGGGAATATGCGCTCCGCCAATAATGCTGATGATCAAGAGGCTCTCCCACCCGAAGCTGCTTCGCTTTGTGGTGTAGCCCAGTACATCTTAAAGAGCAGGGAGTTGGTGGCGGGGAGGCGCTGGGCAGCTGCCTTAGGCAGTGCTCATTGCGTGGGAGAGGCCAGAGGGGCTGGACTTGCTCAGAGCCTGCACCCAGGCTCCCTACCAGTATCCATTCTCCTCCTCTCCCTTGGTAACATATGTTAATTTGGTTTGTAGCAGGAATGTTTCAAGTGCCTAATGAGTCAGTGACATGGAAGAGAGGCCTTCTGAATGGGGTTTTGGGGAAAGCTATTGTTTTTTTGATAAAAAAGAACAGCAGTCTGGCCCTAGCTGGCTTGGCTCAGTGGATGGAGCATTGGCCTGCGGACTGAGGGGTCCTGGGTTCGATTCCGGCCAAGGGCACATACCTGGGTTGCGGGCTCGATCCCCAGTGGGGGGCGTGCAGGAGGCAGCCAATCAATGATTCTCTCTCATCATTGATGTTTCTCTCTCCTCCTCTCCTGTCCTCTCTGAAATCAATAAAATATATTTTAAAAAAGAACAGCAGTCTGGAGTAGGAATTTTGATCAGGAAAGTGAAAGTCTCATACTAAGGACGGTAAAGCACAAAGACACCGGAGCTCGGGACTGTTGAACCTGCCAACGTGCCTACCAGTTCTTCACTTGGACCTATTGCTTTGTGAGGAAAAAGTCATCCCACTGACTAAGCAGGTGCAACAGTTTTGTTACAGCAGGTGAAAGCAGCCCTAACTGCTGATTGTACCTCACCCTTACAGGTGGCAGCTGGGCTCTGACACTTACCTGCTGTGTAGCCTTAGGACAGCACTTAAACCCTCGAAGCCTCAGTTTCCCCATTTCTAAAATGGAGACAGTAACATCTTCCCCCATGGGTGGGTCCTGAGGGAACCCCAGGGACTCTACAAGTCAGTGGTTCTCAACCTTCCTAATGCTGCGACCCTTTAATACAGTTCCTCATGTTGTGGTGACCCCCAATTTCATTGTTACAAATTGAACATAATTAAAGCATAGTGATTAATCACAAAAACAATATGTAATTATATATGTGTTTTCCGATGGCCTTAGGAAACCCCTCTGAAAGGGTCGTTGACTCCCAAAGGGGTCGCGACCCACAGGTTGAGAACCACTGCTATAAGTCCTGTATGGGTCTGGAATCACTGCCGTTGTTGGTAGCCAATGGACTCTGGCCCTCTTGGGGACGGGGAGCGATGTGGTTTGACATGGTAAGTAAGTAAGGAAAGAGTGTTTAGAGGGGCAGGGAGTTAACTCTTAGGGGTAATAAACAGGCCAAGAGGTGAAAAATCTCCCAAGAACAGATACACCCAGTCCAGCCACCAGGAGGTAGCACCCAAGGGTGTGAACTTGCCGAGGTCAGGTGCTCTTGCTGAATCAGGAAACCAGGGCCTGGGTGTGGCTGGGCCCAGTGTGCAGGGGTGAAGTTTCAGTGGCTGCAGCTGGTGAGGAGTAAGGGCCTGTGGCTGCAGGTAGATCCTCAGGAATATGAGGATGATGCTAGTGATGTGTGTGTGTGTGCACACGCGTGCACGTACACATGTACACACACCATGCCATGCCTTGGGCAGTGGTAGGCCAGGGAGTAATCCTTTAAAAATGAAAGTCTAATTTTTCATTTCTCTGTTTTAAAAACCCTCTACTGCTCCTAGGCATATACCCAAGAGGGATTGGGGAGTGACAGCTAAGGGGAGCAGCGTTTCTTTTTGGAGTAATGAGAATTTCCCAAAATTGTTTGTGGTGATGGCTACAAAATTCCATGAATATACAAGCCATGGAACTGCACACTTTAAATGGATGAATTGTATTGTATTTGAATTATGTCTCAATAAAGTTGTAAAAATATATAATTTATTAGTTTCTTACTGCCAGCAGGATAAAGGCTCCTCCAGAACTGCCTTCTGTTGGCCCCTCTGGTCTGACGAGCATCTGCTGCCCAGGTGCATCTGCACCTCCAGCCACGGGGAATATTTGTATTCTCCTGGCTGCATCACGCGGCCTCATGCCTCTGGGTCATGGTGCCTGTTAGAATCCTAGCTCTGGTTCTGTAAAGTGAAGCTCCCCTGGCATTTCTTTGGGAGAGCCTTCCTTGATGCTGATTAATCCCATGCTATTCATTTATTTAGTTGTTGTCTCCCCTGCTAGACTACAGGCAACTCGAGGGCAGGAACCATGCTCTGTTTGACATTGTGTCTCTAGCCAATGGCTTTCTACAGGCTGTGGGGAGTGTCTGGGGACTGCCTGGGCAGGGAGCAGGGAGGAGTTTTCATCCTGGCTCTGTTTCAGATTGCCTTCACAAGGTGATGATAAAAAGCAGACTGACTGCTTCATCATCATGTTTATTTTCTACAGACAATGTGCCCTGTTGTTGCTTTGTATCAGGGCAACCACTCCCATTTTCCCTGCCTTGGTAAAAGTTAAATGTAGTGCCTGGCACATAGTAGGTAGTTTATAAATGAGTGTGGCTGGATCCAGAGGTCAGGCAAAGGCTAGAAAGGAAGGATTACTCTAGAAAATCACTAGAACAAGGAGGTGCTCAACAGACCACACCAGAGGGAGGGGCTCAGGACCTGTTGTGGAGTCAGGGACTCAAGGAAGCTCGCAGACTCAATGGCGTATTTAACAAATCCAGGAAGAAGTCAGATGAGAAGATGTACAGTGACTATTGCTATATCGAGTTCTCCCCATGTGGCTTTTCTTCAGTGACTTTTCCTGTAGGTTTATCCCTATGTTTTCATTGGCCCTTCCCTCTGCGTACAACTTTCCTCTCATCAGCTATGCGGACTCCTGTTGACAAAAATTCTATATCAGGGCCTCCAAGAAAACCAATCAGCTTCACATAGTATAATCCTCAAACATTGAGCACCTACTGCATTTATAGCACAGAACTAGATACTCTAAATGTGTTCTCTCTTTCAATATGTTAGTGACACCCATGAGTATGTCCAATAAAGTAACATTAGGCCGGTGGATGTGGCTCCAGTGGTTGAGCATTGACCTATGAACCAGTAGGTTATGGTTTAACTCCTAGTCAAGGCACATGCCTGGGTTGTGGGCTTAATTCCCTAGTAGGGGGCGTGCATGAGGCAGCCAGTCAATCAATAATTCTCTCTCATCATTGATGTTTCTATCTTCTCTCCCTCTCCCTTCCTCTCTGAGATCAATAAAAACATTTTAAAAATAGTGTAACATTAGCAGCTGTGACAAACAACCCTAACATCTCAGTGGGTTAACACAATAAAATTATTTTTCTTCATATCACAGTCCAATGTGGCTTGTATCTCTGTATGTATTTGTGTGTGTGTGTGTGTGTGTGTGTGTGTGTGTGTGTGTGTGTGTGTGTGTTGGGCTGAAGAACTTTGCTCTTTGTAGTCTCTTAGGGAGCCAGGGTCCATCACTTAGTGGCTCCACTTTCTATAGGCCCTCGGAGTCCTCTGCTGGGTTTTTGCATCCAGATGGCTAAGGAGGAAGAGACAATGCATGGAAGGCTGTATGAAGGTCTCAGAGGCCAGGCCTGGAAGCAGCAGTGTTCCATCCTTCTCTCCATGCCCCATTCACAAGAGCTCATTCATGGGGGCACTGCAGGCAATGCTGGGGGCTGTTCGCTGTGTCTAAGAGAGGGAATGAACTGGATTTGGTGAACACATGGCATTGTGTCTGTCACAGATAGTTAGTATTGTTACTATTTCACAGATTGGCTAACATTAGCTATTTTACAGCCAAACAGTGAGCTTTTTCCCTGAGAGGAAGTTTGTCTGCTGCTCTAAAGTCCCTGAACCTTGCATGAATTCTGGGGAATTGAAGAAGCTAAATCTTGCAGTAGGGTGGTGAGTGATTCCTAAATACGTTCTCACTTCTCTGAGACGTTCTGGTTTTCCACTTTTGCTGGCAGCCCTTCCACTCTGGTTGGAAGTTGACAGCTGACATCCCTGGCTCCCAGCCCAGGCTGATGTTGCACAGTAAGATCTCTCTTGCCAGGTGGGCAGCCTCAGGTCCTGTGGGATGTTCCCTTCATATAGTTTCTTCAGTGGTATAAGAAAAGGCTAAGGATACAGAGATACAAAGGAAGTGGCATGGAGGAGGAGAAGCAGGAAGGACTCTGTTGAGCTTGATAGTTCTTTCTCTTTAAGGAGAGATAGATGATTATCTGAAAGTAGGGGATTGTCTACTTGTGATGAACTGGTTACTTCAGATGGACATTTTCCCCTTTCCCTATACCAAGCAGACTCAAGCGCAGGTTCAAGGGTGGGTCCTGGAGGGTTCTCCACCATCTCCATCTACTTCCCCCTTTGCCCTATGCTAGATTCTTTAGGGCATTTCTTCTCCTTCTCCTTCTCCTTCTCCTTCTCCTTCTCCTTCTCCTTCTCCTTCTCCTTCTCCTTCTCCTTCTCCTTCCCTTTCCTTTCACTGGGGGAAAATAGCCCATGAAATTTCATGTTGTTCCTCACCCAAACCCTCCACTCAGCAATACCTAAATTGTCCTTTCTTTTTTCTTTATTGTGTTTTGTTTCTTTTCCCCCAGTGACCTAGTTGGTGACTATCATTGCGGTTATCTGAGAATGGATACAACTGAAGGAGAGATGGGTGAAGGACTTACCAGAGGGGGAGCAAAGGGCCTCAGAGAACAGAAATTATCAAAAACAGAGACTTGAGATACGGTTCAAACAGCCTCATCGTTATTAATCTAGGAAGCTTAAAGAGGGTTGGCAATAAGAAAAGGGCAATAAAAAGAAATCCTAATGATGAGCCTGCCAAGGATGTGAAGGTTATCCAGTCCTCTGAGAGCCAGAAGGATTTCAGGTCTTTCACTTCCTTTGTTCTTCATTGGGGCCAGAGAGAGTGTATTGTGTAGGCAACAGGCCCTGAGGGACAGGGGGAGGAGAGCAAGCAGCCTGCAGCAGATGACCTCTCCCTGTGGGTTGTCGGCTGGGTTTGAGAGGGCTCCACGGTGCTGGGCAGCCTACTGGGCATGTCTAATCAAATATGAAAACTATTTCTTAAGGGTCTGGCCTCACATTGGCCAATCAGAGTGGAAGTTGCCTACCATCCTGAATCCAGGAGCAGGCAGGCCCTTCTCGAGCCAAGCCTTGCCCACTCAGTAAAGTTAAGATGTATGGGTGGAATAGGGGCTTTAGGTGAAGGATGGAGGCAGCTGAGGCAGTGGGTGGGGGAGGGACTTTGGGAGTGTGTTCTTTGTCAACTAGTACTTGGTATTTCAATCTTTAACAACTAATCCAGCTGTCCTGATGTGTGCCCACTGTATTCCTGCCTTGAAAACATCACCCCTCTGATTGGCGCTGCTGAGATGGTTGAGCCATGACATAGAACTGGAGCTCTTGGTGGAACCATTCGCTGGCTCTTTTGGAGAAAATTACTCAGGCATTGTAGATGACAACTCCCAGAGTGCAAGATTCAAGGACCACCAAGGCCATTGGCCTTGACTTACCTGACTCTCCTCAGTGTGCTGTTCCCGAGGATGCCTGCTCCTTCCCTCCACTCAGTCACTTTGGTCTCTTTGCCTATTGGGCTCTTTCTCTCAATTCCTCATGCAGGTCCCACGGATTTTAATCAAAGGCAAGAAAGAGGCGGCTCATGGGTTGTCATTCGGATGATGGGATGTGAAATGACCACTGTGTTGTTTTCATTTCTCCAAGACAGCAGCCTGGTGTTCTCCGTTGTCAGCTCATTAGAGGATGTCACTGAGAAATGCAAAATAGCCCAACTCCAGCACTATCAGCTCCTTCCAATTCCCTCAGCACGGAACATCAGAGCTGGGGCATGCTAATCTGATTTCATCACTTGGGCAGTGGAGTTTTTACTGAGCTCACTCAGAGGAGGCTGCAGGGCTAAAAAATTTGGGCAGGGGGGAAGGGCAGACAGCAGGTATATTTCTATAATCACTTAAGGCTATTTTTAATCTGACATCTTCAAACCCAAGATAGGTAGCTTCAATATACTAAGCCATTTAAGAAAGGAGAAATCACTGAATATTGATTTCTTATAAGACTTTAGGCAAATGGCATAGCTTCTGATTTTTCAATATAATTTTAAAAAAATATTTTTTATAGATTTCAGAGAGGAAGGGAGAGGGGGAGAGAGGTAGAAACACTGAGAGAGAATCATTGATTGGCTGACTCTTGCATGCCCTCCATTGGGGATTGAGCCCTCAACCCAGGCATCTGTCCTGACCTGGAATCAAACTGTGACCTCCTGGTTCATGGGTCGACGCTCAACCACTGAGACACACCAGCTGGGCTCAATATAAGTTAAACTACTCAAGTTTATAATAAAGAAAGCAGCCCCTTTATTGAAGCAGAGTGGTTCAGAATTGCTTCACAATGCTTCTTACACTTTCCCCGAAAATACCCTGACACCTGAGAACCAGAACCCTAAAGGTAAGTTCAGAGAGGCCTGCAGGAAATTGAAACTTCTTCAAAGTCACAGATTCTAAATTTAAATGATAAAGCTTGCATGCTACTCCATAACCTAGCTGTGTTTTAATGTAAAATTATATATCTGATTTGTAATATAAAAAAGATTCTCTCATCTCCCTAAGCCTTTGGTAATATCATACTGCTCGTGGCACACCCTGTGCCCTCCTGTGGTATCTGACTGCAGAAAATGCCAGCTTGCCCTTTTCATGCTGCTGCAGCCAAGGAAAGGGGGGCTGGGGGAGTCCTGGCTTGGAGAGACCAGAGGCTGGTAGGTGTAGACCGACTCTGGCATTTCTAGGCCTTCTTGGTGCCCAAGATCCAGTCTAGTTTGTCATTGCATCCTCATTATTAGGCTTTTGGGACAGTCTGTTCCACTCTCAGGTCTATTGACTAAAAGAGAATCTAGAGATGGGGGTGGATGTATGTCTCCAGTTTTCAAAATTTTCCTTGTGCTTTACGTTTGAGTTGGGATAAAGCCACTCTCTTGAGTCTAAGTTTTTTTATGTGCAAAACATAGCTCAGAAAATTCCATCCTTAGAGAGAAATATAATATTATAAGGGTTATTTATGTCTTAAGATGTAGGATCCAGATGGTGATCACTACATTCCACCGAAAGGGCCCAAGTCTCCTTGGAGAAGTGGTTGGTTCTAGTCCAGAAGAGGAAATACACAAGATGACCCTAGTGGGTCTTGTCATCCGGAAATGCAAGCAAACTTTTAAAGGCACCAGGATGTGTCAAAAAGACCCAGGAACCAACCTGAATAAGCTCCTATTGTCCAAAGGGGGGAATAATTCAGACATCACTGCCATAGTTGGATCACTTTCAATCTCTATTATAAAAACCCCGTGGCTGTGACACCGTCACGCTGTAACGACCAATCGCCAAAAGGCACATGCTGAACGTCTCATGATTCCTTCATGGGAACAACTAAGTGTTGCATATGATTTCTTCATGGGAACAAGTAAGTGTTGCTCTGTTCAATTCTCATCTTCCATCAAAGGTCAATTTAAGTGCTCCTGAGAAGGCAGGGTTAGCGCAGGAAACTTCTTATCCTGTCCACAACTGTTTTCAAGGTGGGCGGGGCTGCATGTGCAGTGAGGCACCTGCTGGTGGGAGGGGACTTGACGTTGGGTCCCTCCACGCTTGGGGTCTGGGTCTCGCGTGATTTCACATAATGGGCCTCTAGTATCTTAATAACCTTGAGTTAGTTCATAAAGGATTCATGTGAGAAGAAATCTTACTGATCGCCATTATAAGAGTCTCAGAAACTACCTCATTACTTTGAAAACTGATAAATGAAAGAAGTATTTACTTGTTTCGACTCTATGAATTGTGCCTCAGAAAAGCCCAAAAGTTAATTAGGAAGTTTTTCTTTATACAAGTAGTTCAGCTAATAAAAAAAAAATGAACAATGAGATTAGAACACAACAGTTTATAACCCCAAATGAATATATAGATCCAGGCCAGGGCTTCTCAAATGTGCGTTATTGGCATTTTGGGCCAGTTAATTTTCCTGTGCATTGCAGCAGCAACCCTAGTGTATATCTACTAGATTCCAGTAGCACCCCTTCCCCAGCTGTGACAACCAAAAATGTCCCCAGACATTGCCAATGTTCCCTGAAAGGCAAAATCACCTTAGTTGAAAACCAATGCTCCAGACCAGTGATTTTTAATCTTTCTCATCTCATGGCACACATAAACTACTTACTAAAATTCTGTGGCACACCAAAAATATATATTTTTGCCTATCTGACAAGAATAGGTATAATTTTGATTCATTTTCACCAGACAGCTATTGTTGTGTTAGCTGTTGTCATTTTTTTTTTTTAATTTGACAATTTTAGGGAAAGAGATCAGTGCCCCTGATTAAATAGTCAGGCATTGCATGTTTTAAAAATTCTTGCAGCACACTAGTTGAAAATCACTGCTCTAGGCAATAATCATTAATAGCTGATAACAAAGCATCATAAAAAGAGGGACAACTGGACTTCATATATATCTCTACTAATGAAAGTACACACTACCTTCCACCTTTGAAATTCTTACAAAAACAAAACAAAAACAAAAAACTGATTTGAATGAAGCCTCTATAGCTAACTTCCTCAGAAATATGAGACATTTCTACACCCACACTCACCCTCCATCCCCCACCCAACCATTCTCTCTCTCTCTCTCTCTCTCTCTCTCTCTCTCTCTCTCTCTCTCACACACACACACACACGCTAGCAATCACAGCATTGCAATCAGTAAAATCCAGACTGTGTCAAATGTTAAGAACAAATGACATGGTTAGTTCAACAAATTGCAAGGAATAAGCAATGATAGAGGGAAAACCTATACATCCAAAGAGTATTATAATAAAGGGCATATCCACCAGTTGCATTGTCTGGACCTTATTTGGATTCCAATTTAAAGAAACTGTTAAAAAATTTTAAGTTTCATGAGGAAATTTAATGGTATTGAGGAATTGTCCACTTTTTAAGTGTGATACTGTTATTATGGATATATTTTTTAAAAGTCCTTACCCTTTAGAAGTATGTATTGAATAATCATATGTGTGTGTGTGTGTGTGTGTGTATGTATATATATGCATAATATGCAAATCAATGGGACGGTGGAACAACCTGTCGCTATGATGTGCACTGACTACCAGGAGGCAGATGCTCAATGCAGGAGCTGCTCCCAGCCAGCTGGCTCCAATCGCCCGATGGGGAATGGGGAATGGGGAACCAGGGGTGGGTGGCAGAGGACACAGGCAGCTCCAGGCCAAGATGGGTGCAAGTGAGCAGGACCCAGATCACCCTACTGGTCACCCCACACATAGAGGGCGACCGGCATCAGTGGCAGGGGGTGGAGCCGGTTGCTGGCAGCCAGGGAAAATTGGCCCTGATCACAGGCCAGGCCTAGGAACCCTACCCATGCATGAATTTCATGCACCGGGCCTCTAGTTATAAATAATATGTCTGGGATTTGATTTAAAATAACCCAGAAAGGGGGCACATAGGTGAAATAAGATTGGCCATGTGTTTATAATTGTTGAAGGTGGATGGTGGGTACATGAAATTCATTGTGCTATTATATACTCTACATGTTTGACTATTTTCATAATAAAAGTTTTTTTTTTTAAGGTGTGGGCTTGCAGAAAAAGTCCCGATATTGAAAGAAGACTGCACTTAGTCCATTTTATCAGCTTTGCTCCTCAGGGTCTGATTGGACTACACTGTAGACAGCAATGGGAGGTCCATTTTCTGCCCAGAAGCCCATGCCTGCACATGGGTGCTCAGAGTGAGTGGCAATGAAGAGAAGGGTCAGCCCCTGCCCTCATGTTAATTAACTATTAATCGTTCTCCATAATGAAGTAACTGATTCATGGTTCTCATAAATTTGTTGGCCCCAGTTAATGAAGAGGCTAATGCAGTACCTTTTGGTATATGTCATTCCTTTGGGAGCTTGAATGTCCTTTTTTTGGCAAATTGCAGAGCTTGGCTGTTACAAGGAATGACAGCTGCTTACATTTTGGGCTTTAGGAAGTGGGTGTGTCCTGCAGGGAAGGCAGAGAGAGTGGAGAAACCTGGGGTTCCAGGCTGAAAGGGAAACATGTCCAGGTGAATGAATAATGCATATGTACTTCTGGCTGCGCACAGGCAGGGGAGTGCTGTTGTCTCTGTCAGGGTAATGGTTTTAAAAGTTAACCTACGTCTGGTCCCTTCCCTCCCTGAGTCCATCATTCTCCTTCTGTCAGCCCCTCCCTCCTCAAAAGCCCGGACATCTTGTGCTTGTTGCCTCAGGGGAAGGATGTGGTAGGATGGAGAGCAAATGGCCTGGGTGCTTTTGCTGTTTTTCACAGGCTTCAAAGGACTATGCCCTTAGGGAGCAATGCCAAATGAGGTTGGCTCCCTACACTCATCATTACCCCCAAATCCAGGTAAGGTTTCCCCAGGGGTTAAGAAAAGAGTAAAAGCAGTGGATAGGTGATGATCATATGGAGAGAGGCACCCTGCATCCTATTTCAGGGGCTGACCGCAGAGTGACACCAGGCTTGCGGCCTCAGCAAGCATAGCAGAGACTTCCATGGTCCTGTGTGGGACAGGCCAGACCAGGATGATCCCCTGCCCCTTACTCGTCTGTGCAGAGACTATAAAGAAGAGCCAGTGGAAGTGCCTGGTGGACAGTACTGAAGGCTGTCTCAGTGGACCTGTGGGCCCATGGCTGCCTTAGCACACACCTGCACAGGCTGACAGCATCCAGGCCTGGAGGCCAGCCTTTCTCACAAGATCCAGCTCCATATAACTGCTCCAGCCAGGGAAAGGGTCTCCAGAGTTGAGTGAGACAAAATTTCTGCCCCTCAAGAAGGATGGGGATGCAGCAGGCCTTCTGGGTGGAGGTTCATGCCCACCACAGCAAAGTCACCAGATTAAAGTCACAACAATAGACTAGTTATACATGATTATCTTTCTTTTTTTTCTTTCTTACTTTTTCTCATCAACAGCACAAGAATTGCTTTCCCTTTTGTTGCACATTATGCTTTTGTGTGCACATGCAAGTGTTTCAAGGGTCTATGTGCATAATTACAAATACTATATTAAAACTGAGATTTGTGTTTTTATTATAAGTAGCCTTTCTACATAAATACTTTTGCCCATCGCTCTATCTTTCTAAAGTTGTGAAATACAGGGTGTCCCCAAAAATGTATATATACTTTAATAACTGATTGCTGAATTTTGAAAATAAAATATAGTTTAATAAACACTGCCTTTATAATTATTCAGAGTGTGAGTATACATTTTTGGGGACACCCTATATTTTTGGAAGAGCTGTTTATCTTTGTTGTCTTCCACTTACATTTCTCATTATCTCTTCAGTACACTGACATTGGTCCCCATTGCTCTATAGTAATGGACAGGAGTTGACCTCCAAGGTACAAAATCCAGTTCCAGTATTCTTTTCCGAAATGCCTTCTCTCTTGACTTCAGTGACCTTGGGCTCACTTTACTTTTCTTTATTTTTCTTACACTTTATTGCTCCTCTTTCAATATCTCCTTTGTTTTCTTCTCTTTCCTCGTATTCTCTTTACTTGAGCACAACCCAACCTTCTGTCATCAAACCTCCTACTCTTCCTCCAAAAGTGTGCCCTCTCCCCTATGGGCAAATAACTGTAGGTACTCCATGCCTTCCATTAGCTGAGGACTTGTCTATTGCTCATTCTGAAAGCTACTCTGACCCAGTGTGCCCAGGGAAACCAGACTCATGGGGTTCACTCTGGAAGGCAATGCTGAATTCCAGGAAGCTGTTGACCTCCAAAGGAACTTAAGAATAACTCTAATCCTATATTCACATTTTCTTTTTTTAAGCATTATATTTATTGTTGACACTATTACAGATGTCTCCACTTGCCCCCACCTTTGTCCAACTTCACCCAGTCCCTGCTGCCCCTCTTCCCTTTGGCCATCACCACACTGTTTTCTGTGTCTGTGGGTTATGCATATACATTCTTTGGCTAACCTCTTCACGTTCTTTTATTCGGTCCCATCGCCTTCCGTTCTAACAGCTGTCAGTCTGTTCCATGTATCCATACTATATTCACATTTTCAAAGGCCATCAAAAAAGGAATCCAAGCATGGAGTTTATAGCCACTGGTTCTCCAATTTGATTCTCTATTCCAACCTCCTTTCAAATTATTCAGACTCTTACTCTCCAAATCCTAGAAAACTCTTTTATTCTCCCCCTCCATTGCTTACTCTGATTACTTCCTTCTCATAATTGCAGGCTCCTTACCAACCTGCATGCCCAGCTGTTCTCAGTGAGGCTGAACTGATAATAGAAGTTTCCTCATGCTGTGGGAGTAGCACCCTGAGAAATGGAGTAGACAGGAACAGAGGAGTTAGAACAGTTAACAAGCTCTGCTTTCCAGTACACACAATCTCCTTTACCACACATTTGTTTTTTCCCCTATTGCTCGTCTCTGTTTCTCCAATGACACAATTCCCAAGTTAGAAACTGCTGTAGACTGAGTATTTGTGCCCCCACCCACCCCACCCCAATTGTTATGTTGAAACCAAATCCCAATGTGATGATTTTGGGAGGCAGGGCATTTAGGAGGTGATTAGGTCATGAGGGCAGATTCCTCATGATGAGATTAGTGCCTTTTTGAAAGAGGCCCATAGAGCCTCCTCCCCGATTCTGCCATGTGAGGTTACACTGAGAAGAAAGAATTCTTTGAACCAAGAAGAGGGCTCTCAACAGAAACCTAACCTTAGTTGGGTTATTTCTGAATCTATGAGCTGATATTCCTGACACTCATCTCTCTGACCCCCAATCTACCATTGACATGCTGATGCTGAGAAGCAGGTCTGGTCACCTCACTCTATTGCTTGACAATTGCTCATGGCCCCTCTTTGTGTGCATATAGTTCAAATTATTTCTCTGGCATTCATAGCCTCTATATTATTCTTCCTTTATCATCACTCTCCTCAACGACCCTGCACAGTCTGGCTATCTCACCTCATCTTATTCACTGTCCCTTGCTTTTTCCTTGGCTTTCACACTTAGATTTTTCTCAAAATATTCTATTTCTTGGAACACCTTCCTGCACTCCTCTAGTCGAGCAACTTCTGCCAACCCTCCAGGTCCAACCTCACTGCATGAAACTCCCAGCTTACTGTCCTCAGCCCACTGCACATGTTCTCCACTTGGTGCTCATAGGAAGTGGTCCATCTCTTTATGATGTCACTTCTCACACTCTGTGTGCCCTTTTTACTACATTGTAAGCTCAAGGGCAGGGGCATTATTCATTTGGAAAATCTTCAATATCTAACCCACAGAAGTTGCTGCATCAATGATGCCTTATCCACATGGCACAAATTAGTATTTGCTCTCGTTCACTGTGTCTCTTCATCTTGTTATTGTGTAAAGCCTAGAGGAGCCTCTGCTTTCTGCCTATAAGGACTGACGGTGAAAGAATTTCACTCTAAATCTAGGTATCTGGCCCAGCAGCTAGGGTATTTGAATGAGACAGTGAAGCAATTTATTGGTATAAAGAGATCCAGTTGAGTCAAAGCTTCTGAGGAACAGATATTTACTCAGTTGTAAACAAACTTGCTGCATGTGAAAACAGAGATTTACAAAGCAGATGCATTAGTGTATTGTTATTCACTTCGTAAAATAAATCACCTTTGCATCTGCTCCTCTTCCTATTCAGTACCTTATCCTCCTAGCACAAAGGAAACAGTCAAACCCTGAAATTCTATATTTTTAAAGAAATTAGGTCATTCAACATTTTTCTAAAATATCTCTAATTTGAGTACATTTTTTTTCATCTTCCTTGCCAAAACTCTGCTCAGGCTATTTTCATTTCATTTCTAGATTATTGCAATGACACTGGCTAACTTTATGCCTCAGCTTAGATAGCACACACCTTAGGTAGCCCTACCTTTCAAAGCTTTTCTCCCCAAGATTGGGTTAGGTGACTTGCCCATATGTTCCTCTGCATTGCACTTTAAATGTCTTAACTTTTCTGTACTCCCCCCCCCCCATCAGATTTTAGTTATCTCTAGTTCCTCCACATATTGAGTAGTCAATAAATTGTTATTGCAAAGGAGTTACAAACAAATGCATCCAAATATTTTGAGCACATATCTTTTTTGCATCAGATCTACTAATTGAAGCAAGACACATTTATATGTTGGTATAAAAAAAAAGGATACTTAGTGAATTGAATTTAGTTGGATTAGAAACTTTATCTTTTATTTTCATCTTTGTCTTGGACTTTTCAATACGAATTAGGATTTGTCTGATTTAACATTTATTGAGGCATGGGCTAGGCCAGCCGTGGGCAAACTACGGCCCGCGGGCCGGATCCGGCCCGTTTGAAATGAATAAAACTAAAAAAAAAAAAAAAGACCGTACCCTTTTATGTAATGATGTTTACTTTGAATTTATATTAGTTCACACAAACACTCCATCCATGCTTTTGTTCCGGCCCTCCGGTCCAGTTTAAGAACCCATTGTGGCCCTCGAGTCAAAAAGTTTGCCCACCCCTGGTAGGCACTTGCACATACTTTGCCTTTCTCACAAATTTTCATCAGTTAATTGGAGATAGTAAATAGATTTGCTAGCATATAGTTCTGTAAAGAATGGATTTTCATCTTGAAAGAATGTGTGTGTTTCTGTAAGCACCAGAGTTTCTACTAGAAAGATATTTGTTCCCTGGGAAGACAAAGCCAGGTGTTGAAAGTGGTTTTGAAGTCTCCTAATTAATACACATCTATCCATCCATCTATTCATAATATCAAAGCTTTCAAAAGAAACTGAAATTTCATATTTTAAAGAAATTATGTCATTTTACGTTTTTTATACCTTACTAGAGGGAAGGCATAAAAATTCATTCAAGAGAGAGGGGTCCTTCAGCCCAGCCTGCCCCCTCTCATAGTCTGGGAGCCCTCAGGGGAGGGAGGCGACCTGGTGATCAGGGGAAGGCAATGCCCCATTACACCTCTGCTGCTGCCACTGCCAGCAGTGCAAGCCTTGGCCGGCCCTGGTTACCTGAGCCTTGGGCGGCTTCCCAGCCACCATATGAGGTTTGCCTGCACCTCAGGCCAGCCCTGGGTTGCGGGGGCTCTGAGGGGACTGGGGGACTCTGGAGGCAGGCCTTGCTCCATGCCTGCCACCCCGGCAGGGCTGAGGGGACTGGGCACTGCCATCTTTGAGGGTGTGGCAGTCTATAAGCATATTCTCTCCTTATTGGCTGTAGACACTGAAATATTTGAGGGTGTGCAGTCAATTAGCATATTCCCTCCTTATTGGCTGTGGGTGCTACCATCTTTGTGATGGCATGAGGGTCAATTAGCATATTCTTTCTTTATTAGATAGGATAATGTGATCGTCCCACAAATTGTAGCAATCATGTCACCATGCAAAAATGTCAAATCATTATATTGTACATCGGAAATTAATATAACATAGAATTATATACCAACTACGCCTGAATTAAAATGTTAAAAAGTTTAAAAAAATTTAAATGAAGCCAAATTTAACACCTGTAAGACTCATTCCCAACAGTATGTCACTTTCTTTCTATGACCATGGTTTTCAGCAATTTGATTCTGCTTTCAAATTAAGCAGGGGGAATTCTTATAGGATTCTGAGCAGATGAAGAAGCTTCTTGAAATTGAAGATCAATTTGAAGGGAAAGACTTCATGAGAAATAAGATTGGAGACAAACAGAATTTTTTTAAAAATGATATTTCCTGCAGGAAAATGAAAATCAAACACTGACTCTCCTCTCATTTAACCACAGGTGAAATCCCCTGGATTCTTGTACCCATCCAAAAAGAGAGACAGTCTAGGATCCTTGCGAGCAAGCTGTTCAATCTCTGCTTGCCTGGCAGCAGCTTCAAAGGCAGGATACCTGGAAGAGAAATTTGTGGCCCCAAGAAGTTGAGACATTGAACTGGGCTGTCAGTGACAGCTATTTTGAGCTACTGAAAAATTGCTGATAGAAGGAGAAAGTACCCCTCCCTCTTCCTTCGTCAAATCATGTAAAACAAACTGGGACAAGATGCTGTCTGTTCAGATGATGTGAGTGAGAAGCAGCTGTCACAGAAGACTTAAATTGAGTGAGATCTTAAAAGACTGCTCATGCTGCAGAGAGAGAGAGGTGAAAGGAGCTGGAGTGGCATCAGCAAAGGGAGGGAAGGATGAACCTGCATGGAGTGATGAGAGGGGTCCGTCCTGTGCTGAGACCATCGGGTGTGAGAAGGGGGATGGGGAAACAAAACTAGAAGATAGATTGGTACCTGATTCCTTTGACCTCAGGAGACCCTGACAACCAAAACATCATTCCTTGTGGTGATAAGATAACAGAAGATTACAAAGAATTTGGAGCTGGGGCGGTGTCGAGTTCACCTCCTCTTCTTCTGTAAGCTTATTTGGTTGTGATCAGAACATGTAGTGGGTGGACCTGGATCCTGGGAAGAGCAGAACTGATTGTGTGTTGGGGAGAGAAGAATGAATTTTTATAGGAGTCAGTGCTATAGGTTGAGTTGAAGTCTTAATCCCTTAGTACTTCAGAATGTGCCTTAGTTGGACATAAAATCTTTACAGTGGTAATGAAGTCAAAGTCAGGTCTTTAGGATGGGCCCTAATCCAATATGACTGGAGTCCTTATAAGAAGGGGAAATTTGGACATAGAGACATACACATATGGAGAACAATATGAGCAAAAAGATGGCCATCTACAAGCAAAGGAGAGAGGCATGGAACAGATCCTTCCCTCGTGGCCCTCAAAAGGAAGCAACCCTGCCAACACCTGGATTTTGGACTTCTGGACTCCAGAACTGTGTGACAAGACATTTCTGTTTCTGAAACCACCCAGTCTGTGGTACCTTGTTGCAGCAGCCATAGCACACAAATATAGTTGGCCAGTGCTAGCACCCTCCCTCTTCTTTCCTTCAGGCGAGGGTGGAGAAGATAAGATAAGGATATTCAAGACTCTGCAAAGCAAGATGGGTTTCTTCCGGTATAATACCTGGAAACCCCAACAGTGTTTACATAAATGAAATAACTGGCCCACAGCTCAGCTGACCCAGTGATTTCTGCCAGCTTAACAAGTCATGTTCATCAGCCCATGGTTACTGTGCATTTTCTGTGTGATCAGGTGCAAACTGGCCAAATAATCTAGTAGAAATGTGTCATGGTCAATTCTGTGCCTGCCTGCAGAAACACTCCAGTGAGCTAGGGTGAGAGGCAGTGAGTGTTGAAAGTCATCCTTGAGGTTCCTGCAAGTACTTCTGTGGCTGGGTTCTCTGAGTCTCTAGCCATAGTTATTACTGATTATATGGGTTGAGAAGGAGGCAAGGCTTGGGTCAAAAATGTTGCCTAAGATGCTTTCCTTTGGGTTGAATGGAATCTTTTCACTGGATTTCCCTCCACTTGAGGACAAGTTGTTCAGAAGAGAGCAATAATTCATATTTCCTTTAGTGTTAAATGATTCTTTGAAAGTGTTGTTTTTCTTTCTTTCTTCCTAAAACATGTAGAAAATGAATGCTAATTAAGATACAATTATCCTACTAGTTGATCAGTTTACTTAATGTGCCAAATTGATGCTTATTAGAGGAGCAATCTGGCAACAGCATAGTAAACTATTGGTAGGAGAAACATTAGAGTGGAGGAGAATGAGCCAATATGTGACTTAGAGAATACACACATGTGTGTGCACATACACATTGAATTTGGACGTGCCCCACACCCTCTTTCACTTACGTATTCATTGAAGCCTTCACCTTCCTGTGGCTGCTTCTCTAAGCATGTGTCTTACAACATCTCCTCTAAGTCTCAGGTGCAATGGTGTGTTTCCAGTCTCTGCTACTCAGTCAAGTCTCACAGTGCTTCAGATCCCGATAGGCCTATTGGAACAGTCAATCAAAGTAATAGGAAAGGGAGAAAGTGATATATGAGAATGAAAGGCAAAGAGACATGTCTAAAGGCAATGAGCTCTGTAGAGGTGGGCGAATTTGGACTCATGTCACGTTACTCACATATCCTCTTCTCACAGGCCTCCCAAATTATTTCTTCAAAAGATCTTTCAACCCATCAGGGAGAGATCCCTGCAAACCTAGCTTTCTGAAAGGCAATACAGCGTGGACGTTGGAGTCAGGCCAACATGACTTGTAATCCCAGATCCACCATTTACTAGCTTTGTGAACTGAGGCAAGTTGTTTTTAACCTCTTGAGTCTCAGTGTTCTTAACCTTAACCATAAACTTTAACCTCAACCTTAAAAGGGGCATAAAACCCATCTTCAGTAAAGTGGAAAGATAAATTGTTGTATATTCACGTATTGGAATATTCTGCAGTTGTAAGGATGACAAATCTACAACCTCATACAGTACATGATACAATTACACAGTACAACTACATACAACAATATGAATGAATGTCACAAGCATAATATTGAGGGAAAGAAGCCAGATACAAAAGGTACATATTGTATAATGCCCCCTATATAAAGCTCAAAGCGTGGTGAAACGAATTTACGTTATTTGAGTTGAAGTAGTGGTTACCCTTGAGGGGGTGTGACTGGGTGTGGGTGGGAGAGGGCTGGAGGAGTTCTGGTTTTTGTTCTGGGTGGTGGTTACGTGGGCGTGTTCAGTTTGTGAAATACACTGAGTCCCATACTTAAAATTTGTGTTAATTATCTGTATGTATGTTATACTTCAATAAAAAGTTACTAAAAAAAAAACACACCCAGATCATAACAGCATCTTGCTCATAGAGTGTGAGGATTAAATGAAATAATAAATGGAAAATACTTAGTCATAGTAAGTGCTTGCTGTATGCTAGAAATTTATTACCTGATGAAGACGTTGGTGACAACTTTAGTTGCTGTGACATCTGGCTGTGCTGTGGCACTCTGGGTCTTAAATAGGAAGGCCCAGTTCTTCATTAGAGGCAAACCCATAGCATAGTGTCTCATTCAGAGGCATGCATTTCAGTGCAGGGTGAGGGGAGGGGTGATAAAAGAAAAGAAATCGGCCTTGAGCACTCTAATTTGGAGTAACATAGTCCTTTAGCCATTTTTTAAACATTGATTAACAAAACAAAACAAAACAAAATCCACCCCATGTCCTCCGAGCGAGCGTGCAAAAATAACTTGGCAGAAATGAGCAGGCGTTTTCTGCTGTTCTCAAACTGGTTTCCACTTCCTCTGGTTTCCTCCTTTGATAAAAATAGCAGTTTAATCTATTGACAGATAAAAGCCTTTCAAAGCACTAACTCCATTTGGAGCTGTTGCTCTTCATTGTTGATTTTCTATAATACAGATGTTTTTGGCATAATGTATTCTCCCGAATGTCCCCTGTCAGCTCAGTAAAGAAGACAAACAGCAGCCTGATCCTGAAAACAGGGCCTCTCCAGAAACCAGCTGACATAGCTCAATGGAGCTTCACCCCACATAAAGATTTTAATAAACAGACCTCGCTGGTCAGCATATTGCTCCAGCATATTTAAACACATCATGTGCTTTCTGCTCCTCTTTACAATTCTGCAGCTTTTGCACAAAACCAGTTCTGGGTTAAAAGAATGTAGTGTGTCTCGGGGGGGGGGGGGGGGCGGGGGAGGGGAGGGGAGAGAAATGCCTCTTTTCCACATGTCACTAGAGAGCCACAAAGTGACAGCATTATACAGCAAAGCCCAAGGTTAAGTCTGAGGGCTCAAACCTGTAACTTCTGCAGCTGAGTTCAGCATAAAGAAGCCTGTTCCTGACCCACTGGTCTCCTCAAGTGTGTCTCTTCTTGGTTCTCCTTGTCTTCTTTCCTTTACATGCTATGCTAGAACCTCATCTGTTTTTCATGCATCCATGGAGTCTATCTGGCTCTTGAGTCAGATTCCCTCCATTCCAGTCCTGGCTGAGCTGGGCAGTCAAGACCTCTGTGAATTAAACATCTCATGTAACTTTTCTTAGCCTCAGATCTCTCATTTGAAAACAGGATCATAGGGGATCTACCTCTTAGGGCTCTTATGCGGATTAAATGTGGTCATGTGTGTAGAGCTCTTAGAACAGTGCTTGGCCGACACATAGTGCTCACTGCTCATAGTTCAGTAAATAATGGTTATTCTCTAGTTCCTTTCCAAACCCATATCCATCTCTGTGCAGTCACTCACCCTACACAAATTAGAGAGGTAAACCCATCCAGAGAGAGGTTACCTAACTGTATTCAGGGAGTATTAAACCAGAAAGATAATTCCTCTATTAAGAGCAGAGTTTGGGAGCTATTGGTTTTCTCAACTTTGGCAGCTCTCACTGAAATTTGGGGCCAGATAATTACGGTGGCAAGGGGCTATTCAATGTAGGGTGTTCAGCGGCATCCCTAAGTTCTACCCACTAACTGCCAATAGCAGGCCCCAACACCCAAGGGTGACAATCAAAACATCTTCAGACATTGCCAAATGTCTCCTGGGGGCAAAAGTGTCACCTGTGGTTGAGAACCATTGGGCTAAACCAAGGCTCCTATAACAAGGAAGGCATAATAAGTGAACTATCAAGAGTGGGTGGAGTGAGTTAGCCGAAAACAAGTGCCTTCCTTATCACTATGCTGATCTCCAGGTGGTTTACTACTCTTTCAGCAGTGCCCTCCTGAAAACTTCCGCTCCACGGGAGTGTGGGAAAGAAGAACAATAGAAGAGGAAGGGATTCCATTCCCAAAAGCCTCTAAAAATGTCTGATGTTAAGTGAAACAAGAACCGTGTTACTTCGCTCATATGTGGGACATAAAGCAGGAAGCAACAGATGAACAAACAAACAATCAAAAATCTCATAGACACAGACAACAGTATGGTGGTTAGCTGAGGTGAAGGGAGTATGGGGGGAGGTATAAGAGGGTAAAGGGGGTCAAATACATGGTGACAGAAGGAGACCTGCCTTTGGGTAGTGAGCACACATGCGGTAACAGATGATATATTATAGAATTGCACATTTGAAATTTATTTAATGTTGTTGACCAATGTCACCCCAATACATTTATAATTTTTTTTTAAGTTTAAATCTCTACCATATCTCTGCTTTTCCATTTACTCTTGGAAGATATATTTACAGAATTTCATCAAAATTTCTTAGTTTTTTTCTTTCACCTATTTCCAGCTTCTCGATTGTGTTAAGTTCATGAGAATGACACTTAAGTATTTTCACTTTTCCATCTCCCCACTTATTTTTATAAACCATAGGGGAAAAATGCAATAAAAATTTCCAAATAATTGCAGAAACATTGCTGTGCAGATAAAAACGGCAACACTGCCAAAAACTCATCTCTTGGCTGACAGCACCACCATGCAATAGCTCAAAGTGTTCATTCTCAGATGATTTATAGAGATCTGAATTTGGCATACAAAAACTAGTTGAGAGGTGTTGGTGTGCAATGTGTGAATGGATGGGGTATAGAGACGTTTTCAATTTATGCAAGTTGAAAACTACCAGTGATTATGAGAAGGTGAGTTATGGGCACTAGGTCATAGTATGTATTTTATATTCTTAATTAGGTCATAAGTACTTTAAGGGAAAGAAAGGACTTTCAAAAAAAATTGTTCAGAACCCTCTCTAGTATTACTGCCTGCAATAAACACTTGTTAAATTCTAATTTAGTGAGCAACGGGTGGAATAAAATTAATAGTGTCTTTAAAGCAAGGATGCAAAACTTAAGAATTTCTTAAATTTTTAGATCCAAAAGTATTTTGTGGGTGGTTAAGGAATACTGTATGTATTGTCTGTAAATATACATACATACATATATATAAATATATATTTATTAAGTATATATATAAATTTATCTCTACATATGTTCATTGTGAAATGTAAATCTTTATACATTAGTTTTATTTGTTGTGATCATTTAGGTCTTTCTTAATCAAGTTTCTCCTGGTTTCTAACAACAGAAATCAGCTTGAACTGGTTTGAGCAAAACTGCAGATGTAGAGAGGATATTGGAATGTTGCAGAGTCTAAGGGCTATAGGGCTTCTTGAGAGATTGTAATGAGGGCTTAGGGGTGCCAGGAGGAATTCAGGGAGGTCCCTCTTTGTGTTTCTGATCTTTGTTTTCCTCTGGCATCTGTCCCATTTTTCTCTCTCTGTAAAAATGCAGGAAGATGGCCTCTCTTCCAGTTCCCACCCAGCCCAGTTAGCTATCTTGATCCCAATTTTAAGTACCCAGGAGAGAGAGTGTGATTGGTCCAGCTTGTCCATCCCTGCCCTAGTCAATTATAACCAGTCTAATAAGGGGTGGCGGGGAGTCATGCTATCCAAGCCTGTCTTGGAGCTTAATTCTGTGGATGTGGGTATGATTTTCAGAGAAAGGAGATTAAGTTGTTGAGGGCAGACAACCTCAGAGGTGTATCACACTTATGTCTATAATGCATTGTGGTGAAAATCTTAAGCAAATGTCTAGCAATATTTTCTAGTTCCATTGTTTTTTTCTTGCTACAGAAAATTAGTAGGTTTTAAATGTGTTTATTGACTAATTGATTAATCTGCGATTTGCCCAATTATAAAATGAAAGCAACCTGTGAGGTTTCAAGTTTCAGACCAGTGAGTTTGATAATAGTGTGACTAGGCCTTTGGTATCATGAGAATGTGATTTGTCTTTGAAAATGAAGTAAAGTATTTGTGAGTTTTCCAGGCTGCTGTTAACAAATCACCACGAACTGCAGTGGCTTAAAATAGAAGAAATTTGTTTTCTCACAGCTCTGGAGGCCAAAAGTTTAAAATCAAAGTGTTGGCAGGGCCTGGTACTTGTTCAGAAGGTTCTAGGGGGAAAAAAATCCTTCTTTGTCTCTTCCAACTTCTGGTGGCTCCGGGCATTCTCTGGCTATAGGGCCATGATTCCAAGGCCCTCCTTCTTCCACGGCTTTCTCTTCTTCTCCATGTGTCTGCTCTCTGTGACTCTTACAAGGACACTTGTCATTGGATGTAGGGCCCACTGGGATGATTCGGCTGTTTCATCACCAGATTCTTAATTACATCGCAAAGACCCTTTTCCCAGGTAAGGTCACATTCACAGGGTCCAAGACATACTTTACGGAGGCCTCCGTTCAGCCTGCTATGTAAGGTGAAAATGCACTGACCAATCAGCCTTCCTGCATTTTGCTTACAGCATCCACATCTTGCTTAGGACGGTGCTACCCAAGAGGTGCAGCTGCACTGGTAGACCTGAGATTTGGAACCCCTGGAACAGGATGGGAGGTGATGAGGTACCATGGACAAAGTCTGGGGCAGCAGGAGCCCATAAGCTGGTTACCCTAGGCCAGTGGTCGGCAAACTCATTAGTCAACACAGCCAAATATCAACAGTACAACGATTGAAATTTCTTTTGAGAGCCAAATTTTTTAAACTTAAACTATATAGGTAGGTACATTGTTATTAACTTAATTAGGGTACTCCTAAGCTGGCCTTTGCTAAAAACGTCCTCAATCTGATTGAGGTACGTTTGCTGAGGTCAACCCCTTCCTACTCTCCCATCCACACTCGTCTTGTATACTTGTTTCAGATAGACGAGTGTGGATGGGAGAGTTGGAAGGGGTCAACCTCAGCAAAAGTACCTCAAAACAGTGTACCTCCCCTGCGCTGCGTATCCCGCGGCCCACTTGTGCCGCGTCTCCCGTCCCCTGACTGACCAACACCCCCCACTTCTTCTAACACCACTTCTTCAAAATAGACTCGCCCAGGCCAAAAACCGACTTCTGCGCATGGGCCACGAAGTTTCAATCGCACTGTACGTGCACGCCCGCACGTGGTATTCTGTGGAAGAGCCACACTCAAGGGGCCAAAAAGCCGCATGTGGCTCTTGAGCCGTGGTTTGCCCACCACTGCCCTAGGCTAACAACCAGTGCATCATGCTGACATCTCCCCAAATGAGACCAATAGAGAAAATCCACCATCTGCATTTGTCCCTATTCTTTGAAGGATGGAGTTTCTTGCTTTTTCTGGTAGACTGAATTAGGAAGGAGAAATAAATTGAAACCAATTTTTGTGGTGAACTCGCTTGCATAATATAACTGAGTATTTGGCTGGGGTCACCCTGATCTTTATGAGCTAGATAAGGTCGGTATAAATCATCCTTTTTTTATTAAAGTGTAACCTGGGAGTTAGCCAGGCCACCCCCTTTCATAATATTTCTGAGCTGTATGAGGGGGTGTAGGGAAGTATTCTCCTTTGTGGTACTAAGGATAGTATAATAATTATGACTATAATTGTTTTTACTTGTCAAAATATTACTCTCAGGATTCAACACTGGTCCTTTTTAGAGCAAAAAATTGGAATCTGCAGCATAGTGTTTTCTGTCACTTACCTCCTGCAGAAAAGGTTCTTCACGGGACAGAGTTGCTATAGTGTGGCTTTCTAGAAAATTCTGCAGTTGTGCTTTTAACTTATTTGGCGAACCGGTGGACCTTTGCCAGTTTTCTTAGAAACTCTCTTCCAGGACATACTTCATTTTTAAAGATAATTGCAGGCATTGGACACAAGGGCTGATTTAGGACGATTATGTCTTATTCACTGAGTCTTGACTATGAAAAAAATCAGAAGAAAGGTCATTTTACTATAAGATGCTACTTGAAAAAAAAAAGCAACGGAGTTGCTCTAGCAAACAGAATTGAGTTTTATTTGATTCAGAAATAAAGTCTGCACATTGCCTACTTGCCCATCTCCTTTATATCTGTAAGGATCATCTCTAGGGTGTAAATATTACCCACAATTCATCTTCTAAATTGCGGAAGGCTTTGCTACAGAAAGAAATATCTGCTCTGAGCTAGGAATCCTCTAGAATCTCTTGACAAGACATTTATTTGATTTCTCTCTACCTGGCGTTCTTATCGTCCTGAATGAAATTTCACCTCCCATATCCCACATCCCCTTCCCCTGCCCCTTGGGAACTAGGAAGCGGCTCCAGGACTGTCTCTTTGAAGTGGCGGAAGGTGCCTGCCTGTGTTCCTGGCTGTAACGCAGGCCGTCTCCTGTGCAGAGCGCTGCACAGGCGAGGTCTCGCGTGGGAGCTCAGACACGGCCCTGCATAACCACGGCGTTAAGATGCTTAAACAGTTCCACAGCGAAGGAGTGCGCTTGCTTCCTGGCATTCATCCAGGCTGTTGATTTGTGCACAGATACGTGGAGGCCTTTTCAGGGAGCCGTCACTTCTGTCCAAGTCTGAGCCGCTTCTGACTCTGAGATGTTCTCCGTTCCGTCTTCCGAAACATTGCGCCCCAGTGCACCGTTCCTACCAAATGTCCGCCTTTTTTTTTTTTTTTTAATATTCAGATGGATATATCTGTGGCCTAGACACATTTCTCCAGGGGAAAAAAATCTCCCTTGTTCCCGCGGACACCCCCGCTCCTCCACCAGTTTTCCTTTTTCTGGTTAAGCAGATGCGGTGGTGTGTGAACAGAAAGAGAGCGACACCGCTTGGCGTGTGGCAGTTACCGGGGAAGTGGGCCACAGGTTCCTGGAGGGATGGGGCTTTTCCAGTGGTGATTTCACGTTGAATTGTAATGATCAGCCTTGCTTTTCTGCCTGATTTACCACATTAAGAGCTTCTAGAGAGGGTGGAAACCATGCCTTACTCGTCTTGTATCTCCAATGCCTCACTAATATCCTGCACCCAGTGCACAAGCAGCACCCCACACTTGAATCGTTCCTGTCTCTAACAGCATTGCTAGAGGAGGGTAAATGGGTTGAATGATGGACTTCAAAGAGATACACTCATATCCTACTTTGAGAACCTGTGAACGCAGCCTTACTTGGGAAAAGGACCTTTTCAGAAGTGATTAAGTTCAAGATCTCAAGATGAGATTACCCTGATTATCTGGATAGGCCCTCACCCCAGTGACGAGTGCCCTTATAGAGACAGAAAGAGATCACACGGAGACGAGGAGATGGCCATGTGAGGAGACGGAGGCAGGGACTGGAATCATCCAGCCATAAGCCCGCATCCTCTGGAGCCACCAGAAGCTGCCAGAGGCAAGGATGATTCTCCCCTGCAGCCTTCAGAGGGGGTGTGGCTTTTAGAACTGGGAGAGAGTAAATGTCTGTTGTAAGCCTTGCCAAGTTCACGGTAATGTGTTATGGCAGCCCTAGGAGATGAATGCGAATGCGGAGGGTAACCTAACTTCAAGAAAAGCCATTAAACCCCGCACACACAGCTTGGCTGCAGCACTGAAAAGAAGAGACAAGGCAAAGGCGAGGTGAAGGAGTCCTGTTGGCAGAGCCCAGGGGGCAGGAACTGAATTGTCGAGAGAGGCTAGGGAGGCAGGAGGAGGAGGGATCTTAATCTCCAGGGCCTTTGAGGAGCAGAAACAAGTTCCAACTCAGGCTAAAGAGCTGCAGTAGCAAGAGCACATCGTTTACCACAATTGCGGAAGGAAGACAAGAGCAGGCACTGCAGCCAGCACTTCAGCCGACCAGGAAAGTACCTCAGGTCTTGCACCTGAGGAGCGAGAAGCACCTCAGTGGCAAACAGAGGGGAGATGGGGAGGACTGTCATTTTTCTAAGCCAGGCCTTTGAGAAATCATTTTTTGTCAGCACCCAGGGTTGAAAGAAAAGGACCCAGGCAGGCAAAGTTTTGTCCTCCCAAGTAAACAATGATTGTTTTGGTTCGGGCTGCCTGTTCCCTGCGGTGTCCTGTGCTGTCCAGCCTGAGGTCACTCTGCCTCATGGGGACTCAGTCCTCACCTATACGGGTGGGGGCCTACGTGGCACTTTGGAGATCCCAGCATCCCTTCTTCAGAGGCAGGAGTGGCACATAACAGAGGATGTCAGAGATGTCTGCAGAGCCAGGTCAGCAAGAGCAGCCTGTGTTTCTCATTACGGAAGGCAAATGGGGGATGCTAAACGGTGTGCTGAATTGACCATCAGTAACCTGGGCTATTGTCCAGTCCACCTCAAAGCAGCTCAGTTACTTTGCAGGAGAAAATTAATCTCCTCAACTTTACCCTGAGAAGGTTGGTAGATTGCTTCCAAGGTCTGTAACTGAATCTATGATTGCTGCCTGGATATGCAATGAAATAGATTCATCCTGTGGATGTTTAAATCAATATGAAATGTATTCTGTTATGAGTATACCCTTTCTACCAAATATAGGAGAGGATAGAATAGGATAGCCATGAAAAGTTTGTTCCTAAGGAAAAGGACTACAATAGCCCCTCTTATCCATGGGGGATATATTCAAAGACCACCTGTGAAAGTACCAGACCCTATGTATATCTTTAAAAAAAAAATCAAACAAAAACAAAAAAAAAACACTTTCTTTATTGCTGCTAGAAATCTCACTTGTAAGAACAGGCAAAAATTATGACACTATACATCTTTTGGAAGGAGATTACTAGTCTTTTCTTAGAAGAAACATTACAAATCAGAGAGAAAAAGCTCACAATGATGGAAAAGGGCCAGGCCAGGTAGCAGCAAAACCCACATCCACCTGGCCTGACATGGTGAAGGGACATGGAAGAAGCTGGCTTGAAGCCAAGCCTGCCTTGCTTTGATTGTAGACAGTGTCATTTCTGTGTCAAATTCTCAACAATCACATTTACAAGCCATTTAACAGATGCTATTAACACCCTGACATTCGGGTGTGCATCAGATTTCTCCTCCAGTGACAGGCCCTGAATGAGCGTTAAGATTTAATGTGATTGGTTTTGGCAGGCCACCTCTCCCCATCTTCCTGGCACACCCCTCCATGCCCTCCATCATCACTGAGACCTACTGGAGGGACACCTGTTATTGAGGATGCTGCACACACCCGCACTCACACATACTTTAATTATGCTCCTGGAGAAACAGAAACAAAGACAGCAAAATAGTGCTTTTGACTGAGTGAGATGAGGCTTTCACTTCTTCATATTCTGTATGTTTGTTTAATGGCCTAGAAATAACCACCCTCTACATATTATGGAGCATGAGGAAATTTACTTCTTGTCTGGATTGGGTCAAGGAAATCTATGTAGAGGATAAGAGAGCTTGGAAATGCATTCTTTCATTCCTTCATTCATTCATCTGAAAAGTCCCAGATATTGTGGATATTTGAAGATGTTAAATAATAGTTTCTGCCTTTTCTCCCTTTACTCTTCCTCTTTCACAATAATCTAAAGAATGAAGCAGAGGTGCCTAGAAATAACTTTAACAATATGATAAATTTTGTAGTCTAGAAACAACTCCCAAATTATCAGGGCATAGAAGAAGAAGCATGTCCTTGCCTACAGATGACCAGGAAGCCGTTCTCAGAGGACAAGGTCAGATCTGCGTCTTAAAGAGTTAACAGGCATTTATCTATCTGGGTATAAGTTAACTTTGCTCTCTGTCATTTGTCCCCTTCTTTCTGATTGTCATGTTAGCTTATCAAAATCAAGAGTTGTGTGTCCGGTTTCTTTATAGAGCAAGAACCTGGCCCAGTGCCTGGTGCATAGTAACCACCTACCATATTTTAGCTGAATAAATAAACAAATCTATAAATGGCAAGTATTTGGATTCTTGATGTAACACACATTGGTGAGTCAAGGTCAAGACCTTATTTTGGCTTTAGGTGACAGCAGACAGGGTAATGTGGTAAAGATACAGAGTACACAATGACTAAGGTGCCTAGATGCTGTCCACGTGAAGCATGATGGAAGGTAACCCCAGATCTAACTACACAGGTGCAGAGTCAACTGTTGACTATTCACCTGTGGATATTAGAAGACCACCACTAATTCACCCTGCTTCCTGGGGATGTGGATTTCTATTGGGAAGAGCTGCCTAAGGGGTGGTCCCCTGAAAAGCTGCCTAGTGGCCTTGCCTCTCTTTCTCTTTTGGTCTTAGACAGTATGTGGATGACCAGGGATCAAGCACATTGTGCTATGGATTAGAATGATGGAAAAGGCAGCAACAACTAATGATTATTTCTAAGTTTTCCTTTTTTCTGTATTGTCATTTTATCTGCAGAGCTTGGTCTGATAAGTAGAAAAGGCTCAGGAGGCCCAGAAATGTGGTTTGCTCATTCAGCCTTATTTCTTAGCCTATTTGCCAAGAAATAGAACCTTGGAAGGGTCCGTCTGAAGCTTCCCATCAGCAAGAGGTAGTTAGATTTGCCTGGGACTTGAATTAGACAATGTTGATGCAAGAAGAGCCCAGGCAAGGAATCAGAAACCCTCTTTTCTCATTCACGCCCTACCTTGACCAGTCATTTAACTTCTCTGGGATACACTTTTAAAAATCTGTTTCCAAAATCTATCACTCAAAATCATTACTCATGTTTATTTATCAGACACTCCATATACAAACTCAACATATGCATAGCAAATACAATTTTACAAGTAAGAGTAAAGAATATAGTTTGTCAAAAGCCCTGGGCCAGTGAATATTTTTGCAGATGACACATGTTTTCAGCCATCCCCATATTTAGCAGTATCCTTGGAGTGTGTGCTGTTTTAAAGGGACCGAGATACTAAATGGTGATTTCTATAATTAAAGTGGCATTTAGTGCAGTCAGTCATGTGACTGGTCCCAGGGCCTGCCTTTCCCATAAACAGAGCCAGGAACCTAGATATCTGACCTCAGAGATACAGAGAGGTGATGACCTCTATTGATCATTAGCCAATATCTTTCATTATACAATTGGATTTAGAATTAAAATGTAAATATGTACTTATAACACTGAAGCTAAATAAATGCTGATTATTTTAATTCATACTAAAGTGTCAATGACTGGTACCAGACTCAGAGCCTGCTTTAAGTAAAAGGAAGGATAAAAAACAAAACAAAAAGTAAAACAGGAAAAGTAATGGGAACTGCAAGGGTGGCAGGGGCATGGAAAGAAGGATAACAACATGGAAAGGGGAGAATAGAGTTTCCAAGGATAAGCGTCCTTACTTACTGCTTGATCATTCAGGTTCCACAGAAACCCGTGGTTTAGGATCCAATTTCAGAGAATGTCATAGTCTCTGTCTTTTATAACTCAGGCTAATTTTCAAGACCAAACTACCACTTCTGTAAAATCAGATAAAGCTGCCCAAGTAAACCTCAGGATCTTGAGGGTTTTATGAAACTAAAATAATTCTTTTTTTTACATCATACATTGTTTATTGAATATAACACACATACCCATACTCTAGAACATTTAGATGCCACAACAAACAAATATTAAAAAACAACAACCCATCCTCAGTTCCATCACTGTTAACATTGGGAACATTTTAGCCTTTTTTATTTTCTAAGCCCATAGGGAGTTTCCAGGACAGCATCCACCGCAGTTTAGACTGAGGAGACTGCAGAAACAGAAGTGGGCCTGGACATGCTACCTCAGTAGAACCTGGGGCCAATTTTCTGATGGAAAATGAACTCACCTAACCTGGGTGTATTCAATGAGGTGTGTATATGTTAGGCCAAGGGCTTGGCACATTCACTTATCATTTCCTTTTTCAGCCTATACTCCTAGGAATTCAGTTACCTGAAGGGCCCATTTGCTGCATTCAAATCGAAACTGATTTTTAAATTAGGTGAAAACTGTGAGTAATGCATATTAGAGAAACTGTGTGTGTGTGTGTGTGTGTGTGTGTGTGTGTTCATGTATCTGCATAGAGCTCAACTAACAACCTTAGGGAAGGGGTGGGCTGAGAAAAACTTTGTATCTGCTTACACTCCTGTTTCTGTCTTTATAACTTCCAAAAAAAAAGCCTTCCTTCAAAAACTAAGTCAGGCCATTCGTGAAACATCCAGCAGATTGGAGGGTGGAGCTTTTCCTGCACTGCATGCTCAGCCCCAGAGAAACTGGAGGATGGTTGGCTGTGCCCCCCGGCTCCAGGTGAGGCCTGGTTCTCCTGGTGGTTTCAGAAAGGGACCGACCGGGATAATAAATATCATTTGCTGACGTGGAGCCCTGGGGCTGTGCTGACCACAGGAGTCGCGGTCCCCAGGACACTGGGATCGCTCACAAAGCAGGCATTTATGAAGTGGTTGGCTTTGCATTAATCATTTCCCTAGCCATTCACCAACAGTAACAATCCCTTCAATTAAAGCCCCGGCCGGGGAAAGCCCTGGTGTTTATTGGAAGTGACATCTGCATAGCAAAGTGTGACTGTGTTAATATGGAACAGCACAAGGCACCTAAAGCCCCACTCCTGCCTGGCGCCTTCCTTCTCTTTTGAGAAAGAAAGAGGACTGGCTTGTTGAGGAGTGTTCAGTTTGTACTTTTCCTCTTCGGTGGTCAGCTTGTCAGCTGAAGTTTTCTCATCTGCTTCTCCTCCAGAGATGGGTTAGTTCTGATGTGGAAAGTTCTGCCTTGTGTCCATGGAGTTTTAAGGTGCCTCAAACACCCCAGGATCTTGGCAGGCTGCGGGAGGCTGATGGCCAGGGCTGAAATGGATGGGAGCCCACTGGGAGGCCTGGCAAAGCTTGGCAAATTTTCTCACCATAGTGATAAGAACTTGGGTGCCAGGCCCTGGTTGGGTAGCTCAGTAGATTAGATCATTGCCCCGATACACCAAAGTTTCGGGTTTGATCCCCTGGTCAGGGCACATACAAGAGTCAACCAATGAATGCAAAAATAAGTGGAACAACAAATTCTTCTCTCTCTCTCTCTCTCTCTCTCTCTCTCTCTCTCTCTCTCTCTCTCTCCTCTCTCTCATCAACCAATCAATTTAAAAAAAACATTGGGGGCAGCCAAACTGGAGACTTGGACTTCCATGTGTCTTATACTTAGTACTGTAAAAACTGAAAGAGTAGGGATGAAATGTAGAAAGTGGAGCTGATTGTTAATTCCAGAAGGCAGGGAAAACATCCATTCTTTAAGAGTAGTTCTATGTCATATACATCACAGGCTTTAAATAAATGTGTGATGGTTGGCTGACTGATGGGTTGATTAGATACCTGCCCTTTTTATCCTTCAGTTTGTTAAACTGCCTGACTGCACAGTCATTCGGCTTCTTTCAGTTCCAGTTCTCTCAGTACTTTGCGAGTATCTGTGCACATGTGCCGGGTGGACATCCTCCTGTCACCTTCCTGGAGCTGCAGAAGGTGCTGCTGCAAATCACTTGGATCCGTTACAGGTTTTGCTACTTATGTACACATCTTAGCAAGTGTTCACTATTGATATTGTCATTTATCACTTTCAACGTCTTTTTTGCTTTTGCTTTTGCTTGTACTTTTAGAAAGTAGACTTTTAAAATGCTTCACCCTTTTCTAGATATACACTATGCTGATACCAAAATGATTAAGCGTTTCCTCTTAGCACTAGAAAAGAGGATTAAACCTAAGCATGTTCACAAATAACTGTAAGGTAGGCTTAAGACAGACTAGTGCTGAAAGAGACATATAAATAGGGTAACGGGGATTCCAAGGAAAGAACATCACAGCTGCTGATCAATCAACAAGGGCTTCCTCAGGCATTTGCAATACGTCTTGAAAGATGGTCAGGGTTTTGCAATGTAAAGGGAGGGCATCCTTTCCTAAGCATGTGTGTTCTGGGAAGGGTGAGGAGTCTACTATAGGATAAAGTATAGATTTGGACTGGAGAAGCGGGTGGGACCAGTCACTGAGCACATTGTCAGCAGGTTGGTAAGTCTGTTGTCATTTTGACAGACAAGGGGACTAACTCGTGGATTATTCTGGGGGAGGAAGGAGCAGGGCTGGGACCAGGGCAAGGCAAGTGAGGCACACAGGGAACAAATTTAAGGAGATGTTCGCTCCCAGGTGGGGGCTCTGTACTGTAGACCCTGAGAGTGATGCCTCCTTACTGTAGCTCAGCCTGCCCAGGGAGATGGTGAGCATTTTTTTAAAAAAATAAATCTTTATTGTTCAGATTATTACAGTTCCTCTGTTTTCCCCCCAGAGCTCCCCTCCACCCGGTTCCCACCTCACCCTCTGCCATTACCGCCCCCCCCATGTCCTCATCCATAGGTGTACAATTTTTGTCCAGTCTCTTCCCGCACCCCCCACACCCCTTTCCCCCCTAGAATTGTCAGTCCACTCACTTTCTATGCCCCTGATTCTATTATATTCACCAGTTTATTCTGTTCATCGGATTTTTTATTCATTTGATTTTTAGATTCACTTGTTGATAGATATGTATTTGTTGTTCATAATTTTTATCTTTATCTTTTTCTTCTTCTTCCTCTTCTTAAAGAATACCTTTCAGCATTTCATATAATACTGGTTTGGTGGTGATGAACTCCTTTAGCTTCTTCTTATCTGTAAAGTTCTTTATCTGACCTTCAATTCTGAATGATAGCTTTGTGAGCCGGTTTTATGATTAAAGCTGTATGGTTAGCAAATGACTGAAAACTCTCTTTAGAAGAGATTGGCAAAGTAGGTGTGGTGGGGTGAGAGTGTGTAAGTGCCTTATCATAAGAGTTCAGTCAGACAGAGAGGACATGGAACACAGGAGGCGGGGACCAGTGTAAGAGTCCCATGAATGAGTTCATATAGACGGTGACTGGCAGCAAGAGCTGACAAAAGCACTCCCACTTAGGGAGCATTTACCACCAGCCAGGACTGGTTCCAAATGCATTTCACATATTAATTCAATGATGCCGGGAGTAGCCTGAGGCCCAGAGCTGAGTTCTAGGCTAGCTGTGCTCTAATTAGTGATGGGAGCCTCTCTGACCTCAATTCTTCCACCTGTACAATGACTGAGTTCCGGTGGACAGTTCCAGAGGTCCGCTGGAATGCATGTAACTCCTGACATACGTTCGTGTGGGCTCACCTCGTGACAGAACCCAAACTGTGGGGAACCTCGTCTCGGTCTGTAAATCCTTCTGTCTGGACTCTTGTCTTTCACTGATTCACTTGTAACCACTTCTAGCACTTCTAGGTTGAGGGCCACCCGCCTGAAGACAGATTCCAACAATCTGATGGTCAGTTCTGCCTTTCCTTTCAGATCCTCTCTCCACTTTTATCCAATACCTCAGTCTGGCCCACATTTCTCTCCCCTTTCTATTACTGTGGTGTCATTAACAAAACTCCCCGACGCATGCAAAGCCCCTACAGCAGAGCTGTCCCATGAGAAAAACAGTGGATTTAATAAGCTTCCCCATAAATGGCCACAAATCCCTTCTAGTGATTAGGGGGGAAACAGCGACACACAGGACAGTCTCCTGGTGCAGGCGCTGAGACAGGGAAAGAATAAAGAAAGTTCGCAGGAAGCTGGGCCTCAGGGACCAAATTAAAAAAGCAGCACCGCTTATTCAAAATCAGATGAATGTCAGTGGGATGTTTGTCAAACAAACTTGTCATTATTTGTCACAATTTGAGGGAGTATCAGTCAGTAGTCACACTTGAGCATGCAACAGCGTTATTTATAGCTGCCAGTCTACAGATTTAACTAATGCAGGGCCAAGGTTGGATGTTATAAACAGCTTTATTTATAATGATTGTGCGGCTATAAATAGTTTGGTTCGCTGGGTGTAACAGAAAGCTCCTGAGCCCGGCCAGGAGGAATGTGCAGCAGGGAGGTGAAGCCTCCATCTTCTTCCTCTTCTTGGCGGACCCTCAGTGAGCACGTGGTCAGGGCATTTCATCCTCTTCCTCAGTGTCCCTTTGGATCCAGAAGTTATGCTGAACCTTGTTCCCAGGAGATGGTAGAGGTTGCTCAATTAATTAACACCTGCCCCAGACCTCCCGGAAAGGAGCGGGTGAGAGCTTCGCCTCCTCTGTGCCTATTCAGGGACAATGAGCTAATTACAGTCTCCATGCCCGTGGGTGGAGGGAGATATCCTGTTATTCTCAGGAACAGGCAAAGCTCTGAGGTCTGTTTATAGCTTCAAATTTAATTTGACCAACAGCGGTAGCCTCTCCTAAAAATAAGCGCTTGTCAGAAATTTGGAAATTTACTAGTTTCTTGTGTCAGCAGTGGGGGGAGCAGAAGAGAGGAAGGGGGATATGTGTACATAAATTTAACATGTAAAATACATAGGAATGTCAGATTAAAAACTGATCATTATACTGTTTGGCACAGGGGCAGTATTTTTACCAACCGTTGGATAGCTTTTATCCCTTCCTGTCAAAACACTAATTTATTTATCCTATTGAAACTTCTGGTTCTATACATATTCTCACCCCACTCCCTCAAAGAAGCCTTACACTCAGTTTTCATACTGTTAGGCTAAATCTTATTTTGCTTTTTTTTTTTTTTTTTTTTAGGAAAACGTGTGGCTATGAAAAGAAATTGATTGGATCTTAATTTACAAAATTAGTTCTGGTTCATTTTATTGCTGTAATTTAATACTCATAATGATTTTCTGACACATATGTTTTAGCAGCAAGATCTACTTCCTATTCATTTTTCATTTCAGTGCAGCTGAAGTATATTAGGCAGGATGTACCAATCAGAGAAAGGGCTCCCCGCAAGCAACTGACATCATGCTGCCTCCTTGGCATCCGCTCAGACTCGCACAGAGCCCAAAGTGTGCTTGGGAGTAGGCACTTCCAGGGGTTTGGAGCAGGAGATAAGCAGGCAATACTTCTTGAAAAGGGGATCACATTTTTGCATTATTTGTCATCAACATCTTTGCTGTCCTCACCATTATTACTGCAATTCTTTGTCGAAGGGAGCTTTGAACCTCTCCTGCAGTGAAAGCCAACAATTTCACTACAAGGGTTGTGGAGCATGGATGCCTTGGACCCAATGCCAGGGACCCGGAGATGCTTCTAGTCCTGAGCTGGGTGCCAGGGGAGCGTCCTGGAAAAGGTGGTGCACAGGTTGAGTCCTACAGGAGGTCCCTTCAGCAGTGTTTTTGACACCTCCTGCCATGGTCAGTACAAATATTTGTAGAGACAACAAGTGAAAGTTTACTCTCTTTTGGAATTTGACTCTCCCTGGGAACATGTCTGCTGTGCATTTGTAATACACAAATTCAAAATGGTTAAGAAATATTAAAGAGAGGAGGGATTTCTGGGCTGTGTGCACGAGAGTGGAACAAGGAGCCCCTTCTTACTGGTGCCTGGCATTCCTAATCAAAATGATAAACTGCTTCCTGAGTTATGACGAGAGATCCAAGGCTAAGGTGTAGAGAATAAAATAGAACAAGGTGCTTGTTGAGGTGAACTGATTTCAGGGGCTGGACAAGCATCTCCAGCTTTGCCTCCCTGTTTTATGTTGGGAAGAACCTTAACATCGGGCATGAGTTCCAATTCTGTGCTCATGAAGGAGGTGGCATTGAGCCAAAAGGAAGACAAATGCAAGGAGGTGGAGGCTACTCAAGTTTCTCCCTCATTCTCTTTTATTTCTTCTCCAACAGTTTTTCTGGCTATACTTATCTCTATGATTATTTTCACCATTTGAAAAAGAGAACTACTCAATGTTTATTTTAAAATAAAAAAAGACAAATGTTTTCCAGATCACTTATTGGGTGAAGGATATTTTTTTAAAAAAAATATTAGCATTACCAAGCATGCGATTTCAGAGAAGGTTCTCGGAACTGGAAATGCTTTTGGCCAATCAGTAACAGGACCTGTCTCAGCACTGTTATAACCATAGGTCCTAGCCCTAGATGTTCCCATTCCAAGAAAAAAGGAAAGCACAATAAATTTTGTAACATGATATGTAAATCCGATAGACAGCTTCTACCTAATATTTTTGTTTATTACCGTTTCTAAGAATTTTCCCTAGTGCGAGCATCAGTTGAGGAGGATGTGGTGTACATGTATTAGCTTCGGTGCTCTGGCCACTAATTCTTAGAATTGTGAATGTTTAGAGCATCAAGGCACCATTAGCTTCTCTTAATCCATTTCTCTCCTTTCACAGATGAAAAGTGAATTATAGAAGAACTAAGTGATTCTCTCAAAGCCATGTGACTTCTAAGCCGGGGTAGAACTAATGTCACCTGTCTCCTAGAAAAGCTAACAAATATTTGTAGAAAATAGATAGGCACCCCAGTATAAAGGTACAGCATAGGTTCAGGATGAGGGTTCTGGAGTTAGACAAGTGGAGGTGTGACTCCTGGTTTGGTCACTGCTTGTGAGACCCTGGGTCGTCGTTGCTGCTTTTCCTTGAGCCTCATTTTTATCGCCCACAAAGTGAGAACAATCATGATGCAGTAAGAGAGGAGTTGGGAGGATGAAATGAGATAATGCAGGTCAAGTATTTTACCACAGTTCCTAGCACATGGAAACTCTCCAATGTATAATGGAAACAACATTGAAAAGCAAACAAAAAACAAATAAATAAAACAAAAGCTTCCCCCCAAACCCTGGACAAACTAGGCTCCTTGTTCTTTTGGCCTGTCAGGATGTCACAGGGTTGTTACTTGCAAACTTTCCTCCTTCTGCATGTCCTTGTGCATGCTAATTCTCTTGGGGGTGAATGTACATGCTTATTTCCCTTAAGAGAGAAACACAAAAGTCCTGTTTCTCAGCAGGCTGTGGGCATAGAGACACAGATCTGATAGACAGGTGAGTGGTAGGCATGGGGACAGTGAGATTAGGGCCCTGGGCTAGCCATTCCCATGAACAAGAGAAGTCTGATATGATTAGCTGGCCCGCAGAAGCCCAAAGCAGGAAGGTGAGTGAGGGTCTGGGACAGTTGACCCCGTGTTGAAACTCAGCATGTACCTGTGGTAGGTACAACTGTGTTCAGGATGTAAGTAGCTTTGATCAGCAAGAGTAACTCAAGGTGGGAGTGATCTCTGCCAATGGGAACCCTGCCCCCGAGATGGACACAGGTCAGTGGCTTTGAGGAACCAAAACAAATTTAAGAGAGTTAATTATAGAAGATTGTGTGTCTGGTAAGTCAAGCGCTTGAGGGCTTAGAACATTTGAATTTGGAGCAGTTGACTAATCACACAATCTATGTGATTTCACTCACTCACTGGGAAATACTGTTTGCATATAAAATTATCCAATTGAATCCCCCAATAACCTTGCAAAGTTTTTATGGTACTTTCCAGATCAGCCAAATGGAAGCCTAGAGAGATTTAAATCACATGCTCAAAGCGACAGATCTAAAAATGACGCTTAGATTGCAAATAACACTTGTTGATTTCTAAGTCAGTTCTGTCCATGTTCACTGACCCAGCTAAATTTTACTTGAATACATTTTCCGTCACCCTCCTCACTTTAGTTTGTGGAGATGGGGCTGTGACTTTCTGTGGCTGAGAGAAGCAGCAGGGTCTGCATAAGTGGGAAGATACTGGAGCCAGGATGCATGCATTTCTATCCTGCCTGCACCCCTTACTGGCCTTGAGACCCTGGTCAAGGGAACTAACTACTCTGGACCTCAAGTTCCTCATCTGCAAAGTGAGATGCCTTAGTCAGGGTTCTCCAGAGAAATAGAATCAATAGTGTGTGTGTGTGTGTGTGTGTGTGTGTGTGTGTGAGAGAGAGAGAGAGAGAGAGAGAGAGAGAGAGAGAGAGAGAGAGAGAAATTGATTTATTTTAAAGAACTGGCTCAAGTGTTTCTGGAGGCTGACAAGTCTGAAATCTCCAGGGCAGGCCAGCAGGCTAGAGACCCAGGGAAGGGGTGATGTTGCAGGTTGAGTCCTAAAGCTGTCTGGAGGCAGAATTTCCTTTTCCTTGTAAAACTTTAGTCTTTTTTCTCTTAAGACCTTCATTTGATTGGATGAAGCCCACCCATATTATAAAAAGTAATCTGTTCTACTCAAATTCTGTTGATTTAAATGTTAATCTCATCTAAAAAGTACTTTTGCAACAATATCTAGACTCATGTCTGACCAAATATATGGCTACTGGGGCCTAACTGAGTTGACACAGGGGGCTAACAAGATTTTACCTGATAAAATTGATGGGATGAGTTAAATGAGCTCCATATACCTTAGAACTTGCCCAGCACGGGTAAGTTTTGGCTAAGTGTTACTGTTACAGTAGGCAGGTAGTTAGATATTAATGAAAGAGTACGGAGCCAGCCATCTAATTAAGCTGGATTAACTAGGAAGCTACAGCTTCACAGACACCCCAGGGGACAACTGCATCCTCCACCAAACAGACACTAATCCCTGAGCAGGCAGGAAAGACCGGCTTTCCAATTTCCCCTGGGAACAATTGGTCCGTTCCCCCAAATTACTGAGGGGAGGAATAAAACAGTGAGGGGAGAATTCCTTTGCTGGGTGCATGCAGTAGAAGCCAAAATGGCACAGGGAGCCAGGCCAGTGTGGCTCAGCCATTGAGCATCAACCTATGAACCAGAAGGTCACAGTTCCATTCCCGGTCAGGGCACATGCCTGGGTTGCAGGCTTGATCCCCAGTAGAGGGCATGCAGGAGGCAGCTGATCAATGATTCTCTTTCATCACTGATGTTTCTAACTCTCTCCCTTCCTCTCTGAAATCAATAAAAATATGTTTAAAACAAACAAACAAACAAATGGCTCAGGGGGAGGTCCTTCTACTAAGCATGAGTGGTAGGAACCAGATGACAAGGCAAAACTATGAGACACGTGTAGTAGAAGCCAAAATGGCACCATGAGGGGGAGGGGTCTAGCCTGGGAAAATCTGGGGAAAAGATCACATAGGATAAGGGCAGAAACCCTGGAAGACTCCAGAAAGGGATTGGATAGGGGGAGGGCCCAGCACAGGCCCTCGAAAAATTAGGAAGGAGATTGGTTAATTTGAAAGAAAGTTTTACTCTTTCTCAAACCCAAGGAAACATCGAAGGTGAGGGGTTTGTGCTCTCTCTGCATAGCAGTCAAATGGGTCTGGGTGTGGCAGCCATGAGGGCCAAAGCTCATGCTAAAAGCAGCTGGCCAGGAATAGAGACTATGCTGAACTACTAGAGCCTCGGGTGCCAGGCTAATGGCTCAGCAGGTCAGGGTCCTGGCCCTCCTCCTGGGCTTGGTGAGGACAAGTGTGGGCCTGCGGCCCTGGGAGGCTGGGCTTCCGCAGCAAGATGAAGCTGAGCCACCTGGTCGAGGATGAGGCAGCACGGCACCTCTCCAGGGGCATCTGTGCCCTGCACGTCCCTGTCATGAATCTTGCCACTATAGCTCCAATTCTCCTACACGCATGAGTTTCCAAAATGCTTTTCTGTAATTTCACAAGGACCCATTTCCACACTGGTCCAGCAGACCTGCCTTAGTCCCGGTCCCTGTGCAACATTGCCTATCATTACCCCCCAGAAATGGACATGCTCTCTCTCCTTTGACTTGGGCAGATCATTTCCATCACTGGGCAATGCTCCTACAGTCAGCAGTTTTTGCTTCTCTTCCATTTACTCCTCCTTGTGGCTGTGAAAGAGTCCGCGTGCCTCCTGTGTGGCCACCGTGTCTGGGAGGAGATTGATCTTTCCTGATCCCCAGGATAAATTAGGATACCGGATGCCCTCTGTAAAGGCCCAAGAGGGAAACTGCTGCAAAGAAGGGGCGGCTGAGGACAGCTGACTGAAATCGCAAGGCGAGAATTCCACTGAGAGAATCTCTGTTGTTGTTTATAGTTGTGGCAAGAAGCAAACACATTGCTCTTTAATTTTCCTTGGCAGGCCTGCAGCGCCGAGTTCCTGCCAGCCTGTCTGCTGTGCTGGTGTAACGCCCCACCTCCCCAGCCTCAGGTGGATGGTCCTGCAGCAAATGCCTTTTTGGGGAAAAATGAAAATGCTGCAGCTCCTCCCGCCTGACTCCCTTTCAGTCATCCTCTGCTCTATCTCTTTTGCCCAGCTGCACCTTCAGTGGCCCTCCCCTACTTGACTAAGGGAGATACCTTTGAGAGTCAGGCGTGCCTTGCCAGCGGAACGAACAAGCGCTCCGTTTGGAAACAGGAGCATTTTCATTTTGCTTTGGTTTATGACTGGGGGTGGGGGTTAAAACTGGGGTAAACGCAAAAGATCCTGGAGGACCAGGGGCCAGGAAAGCTCTGGGAGGAAGAGGTGGAGGTGGCAGATGGGAGGGGCCAGCAGGACCAGTGAAAGAATCAGCTCAGCTTTCATCTTCAAGCCGTATCCTTTTCTGAACCCTGATGGGAAAGGCCACGAATTTTAAAATGTGTCTCTCCAGCTGACAGCTCCAGTCATAAAACCAGTGCTCTCTGAAGCTCTAGATGGCTGTGGGAGACCTGAGAGGGAGGGAGCCCAGGGCCAAGGCATTGTCAGAAAGCATAGATTAGGCCCAGTTTGAACACACTGTCCTGGGCAGGTATTTGAGGTTGAGGCCTCCTCCCTGCTAGCTCGGGGGCTTTCCACAAGGCCTAGTACCAACAGACAACTTTCAGAGCTGGCTTGGCGCTGCTGGTGGCCTGTGTCACTCAAAAGGCATATGGGCACCTACTACAGTCCTTCACCTGCCAGAGGACCTCCAGATCCTGGATTGTGGGGGTGACTTTCTCACCAGGGCTTCGAGGGCTGTCCCAGAAGGGAAGGTGGGTGGCTCCAGTTGTCTCTGAGGAGGTCAGAGACCACAGGTTAAAGGCGGGTCCTTGTCAGGTTGCTGCCTGGCTGTGGGAGGGCCGTGAAGGTGGCTGCTGTCTTTTGTGGGCTGGAAGAGGAGGTGGTAACTATCAACCTTGGAGCCCTGGGAGAATTGTCAGTGTATCTTACTTTATGAAAAGTGCATGAGTGCATGGTCTTGAGAAATGGAGTATGAGTGTTTAAAAAATGTGTTGCTATATCTAAAATAGAAGATATGCTCTTTTTTAAAATTTTATTTTGGAAAGAACTCTGAAGAAGTGCAATCATGACTTATCTGTTTGTAAGAGGAGAGTTGGGAGTATTGAGTTTTCTGAAAGCAGTGTGTGGTAACAGAAATGAGATTGCAGATATTTTCAGAGCCACAAAGTAGCTAGGAGCAGTACCCTGACAGCCTCCTGGATGGCTGAGCCAGGCAAACAGAAGCTGGTGGCCCTGGGAAGAAGGACACCACACACAGCCAATCCTGTAGAGACACTGGGGGCTGCAGCAGCTCTGTGAGAGTCCTACCCCTCTTAGCTGCTCTGTGTCCTGCCTGGTCATGTCTGTCACACACTCAGGAGCATGGAAGCCCTTCCCAGAGGTTGGAGGCAAGTGGAGGGGAATCACCTATTTTAGCACCAGAACTCAAGTTGGGAGAAACTTAAATGAGAAGCAGCTTCCTTCTCATTTAAGAAAAAAAAAAAAAATTCTATTGTGATAAAATATCTATATATATAAAAGCCAAGTGACTGGTACAACTAGAATGACCTGTCACTGTGACATGCACTACGGCCAGCCAACTGGCCCGATTGGGGGAGGGGCCAGCTGGCCAACCTCCTATGGCCCCTCTCCCTGGTCGGCCCCACCACCAATTGCCCCCCCCCCCCCCCCAATCAAGGGCGAGGCCAGCTGGCCAACCTTCTGCAACCCTTCTCCCCTCCACCCACTGGCCCTATCCGGGGCGGGCCAGCTGGACCCCACCAGTGCTCAAATTCATGCACCAGGACTCTGGTACATAACATAAAATTGATAATTTTAACTATTTTAAGTGGAAAGTTCAGTGGCATTAAATACATTCACACTGTTGTGCAACCATCATCACCATCCATCCTCTGAACTTTTCCATCATCTCAAATGGAAACTTCGTGCCCTTCTTCCTATTCCCCCTTTGTCCCAGCCCTTGGCAACCACTAATACTAACCTTCTGTCTTTGTGAATTTGACTACTCTAGGTTCCTCATATGAGTGGAATCATACAGTATTTGTCTTTTTCTTATTTCACTTCACAAAATATTTTCAGGAGTAATCCATGTTATACCATATATCAGAGTTTTATTTATTTTTATTGTGGCAATATATACACAACATAATATTTATCATTTTAACCATTCACAAGTATACAATTCAGTGGCACTAAATGCATTCACAGCATTGTGTAACCATCACCACTACTATTCCCTAAGCTTTTTCATCATCTTCCACATAAACTCTGTGACCATTAAACACAAATTTTCCCTTCTCCCAGTGCCTGGTGGCTACCATTTTATTTTCTGTCTTTATAAATTTGCCCATTCTAGGAACCTCATAGAACTTGGAAATTGAGAATTAGAAGAATCATACAATATCTCCCTTATTTATTGTTAGAATATAAATGTGCAAAGATTCCTCAAAGAGAGAACAGCAACATGGCTATGTTGGCAAAGCATTCCTCAGAAGCAACGGGAAATAGAAAAAGGAGAATCACAGAGCAGCCTGGACAGGACAACCACCCCACCCCACCCCACCCCACCCCACCCCACCCCACCCCACCCCACCCCACCCCACCCCACAGTAGCCTGGACAGGGTGGTGCTCTGTTGGGAGTGACCTGGCAGCTATGCCTAACCAAGGAGAGGGCTGCAGCCACCAAGGGAAGCCTTGAAATTCTCAATCACAGAGCTGCCCTAGCCTTGACTTCATGAATAGTGAGCAACCTTCTGAAAATCTGACTCTCCACCAAGCGTGCCTGCAAGAGGGAAAACATGGGACAGGGTAGCATGAGTATCTCTTTGGCTTGACACTTATACTCTTCTTGGTAAGAGAGAGGAATTGTCAGAGCAAGAATATAGGAGAAGTTTGAGAGTTTGAAGACCAGCTCCTCCTTTTAGAGTATGTCAGAACGAGAGCAAGTTCATGTACTTGGGAGGCTCGGCTTTCACTTGTGACAAACAAGGATGAGAAGAGTCCCTGTCTACTAAGGTACTGAGAGGAATTAAAAACACACACATAAAAAAACCAAAAAAAACAAAACAAAAAAACCCACCCCACATAACTCAGAAAAGTGCCAGTTTCCTGTAAATTTTGTTAATATGACTCCTTATCCTTGAGTCCAAACAACTTTAAGATATTGAAATTGAGTTTAGGGGTATGCATACCTGAGGTCTGGGCATTTCTGGGAATTTGCTGGGATACATAACACCTGGTGAATCTTGAGATATCAGTAGTTTTTCTCTCTGATGACGTCTCAGTTTCACCATTCATTTTCCTTGCTAAGCATTGGTAGAAATAGAGAATGCGGAAGTGTGAGTTCACTTGTGAGGAAGAAATATTCAAGTGCAATGTGATTTTAATTGGTCATATTGTGCAGTCTTCAGGACTGCACATTGGTAGATGGGAGACCTGGTTAAAAAAAATGAGATGAAACAATTTAAATTAGTCCCCATACAGGCAAATTCACCTGTGGTGGGATCCAGGGTGGAGATGTGGGACAGGTCTGTGAATCCTGTAGTTTGGATACACCTATCTGTCCTGGACATCTTTCCTGGTGTCTACAGGGTCCTGCTCAAGGAAATGCTGGTGCCATTACAGCTGCTGGTAGGATCCCTACGGTGCTCCTTATAATTGAAGAGGAGTCTATTTCCTTGGGATATGCTCTGCAAGGACTCAGGTACCCTCAGGTGAGGGCAGTCTCCTTGCTGACCCAGAGCCATCACCTCCCTGACTCAAGCCTGGCCTTTGGAGTGGAAGCCCACCCACTGGTTCTATTTTTTTCTCAAAAGCCTCCTACTCCCATTTTGCCACCTTACTCAGGTTTATCCCAAGATTTTTATTAATAGCAGCTTCTAAAAAGCCAGTCCCAAAGCGTAAGTGTTGTAGTTTTGATCTCTTTCCTCTCAGGTGCTCCGAGTGCTGTATGCATTTGCTCAACCCCAGGCTCCATTTAGCAATGGGTGTGTCAGGGGGTTGGTGAGCGTCCATCTGCCCACAGATCCCAGTTGGGTGGATTAATTAATGATTATAGAGTACTTTGAAGGTTGGAGGGCTAATTATTTAGCCAGTTTCCTCCCTTCCCCCAAGTCCCCATGACTGCCTTTTGTCTCTTTCCCTCATGGGGCATTCTTTGAAGTGAATAGGAGAGAGGATGAATCAGGGGTCAGTTAATAGAGCTGGCCATTCCAGATGGCTGGACGGGAGAGCCCTGTCTGGAAGCTGCTCCATTTCAGGAGCTGAGGTTTTCTACGAGAACTGCAGCACCAGATAAGGCCAAAGTTCGAGAAGACCATGGCTTCTCAGACTCCTAACTGGGCATAACAAATAGCAGGTCCTCACTCACTAAGGTGTAGCCTGATGCCCTTGTGCATCTAGAGTTTGCATCCAGCTTTTATGTGAAATGCTTTATTTATTCTCTCTCTCTCTCTCTCTCTCTCTCTCTCTCTCTCTCTCTCTCTCTCTCCTTTCCCCCTCTTATTACCTCTTTCCTGGGTTAGTACCAGGTGGGATAGAACTGATTCTAAGCTATATTGTGGCAGCAGTGAGTTTAGGCTGCCTTGTAGAGTGAAGAGATCATAGTTTCTCTGCCTCCCTCTCACCCAACAAGCTAAGATTTTGAAATAAAACATATTTTTCTATTATTTAAAATCTTGAATTGTGCATGCTTTTTTAGTTGGAGGAGCCCAAAGTATAATAAATATTGTAGGTGGTGGAATTGTACTTATACATCCCTTACCTGAGCCCAAGATAGAGTCTTTGGTGCACTTATGTATATATTAAAGGGAGAGAAGTTTGGAGCTGAAAAATCCTGAGTTGCCTTAATTCATGCAGTCATTCATCCATTCATTCATTTACATTTACAGTGGTTATTGAGAAGATACCCTGGTTGTAGAGATGTTAAAGATACAAGAGGAGACAACACCCATTTCTAAACACAGGTCCAGTTCAGTAGGGAGAAAAGTATGAACACATATAAACATGGCAAATGATATTTGAGCAATTGTTTTGTATTTTGCTCTGTTTTTCTGTTCCCTCAGATCAACAGGTAGGTGGGTTCTTTGCTGGTTCTTGCCTCAGGGTATTTTCAAGGCAGAAAACAGAAGCTGCTTAAAGTCAAAGGCTTTTGCAGAACTCCAAGATTTTTGAAAAAAGGAAACTAAGGGTCCCAGGGGTGGAAGTGAGAGAGAGGAGGCCTTTGAGGGCAGCCACATGAAATAGATGGTTCTGGTGGCAAGGGGCTGAGTGAGAGAGGGATTTGAGGGTGATGAAAGAGGAGAGGGAGGAAGAGAGAGAGGCAATGAAATGTGAAAAGATTATGCAGGTGTTGGTCTAGCAGACCTAGAGAGACTGGTGAGATACAGGGGATCCCAGCTGCAGCCCAAACTCCCCAAATGGCACCCCAAGGCAGAGGAGCTGCTGGCCCTGGAGGTCCATATGGGTGGGGAAGATGGGGTACTCTGAGGACCAGGAAGGGCTAACCACTGGGGGAGGGACTTCCCAGTGCTTTGGTGATGGAGGAGGCTTGGTCACTGCACAACCCCCTATTTTAGGTGGGCCTGGTTATGACTGTGTTGGGATTCTACTGCCCCAGTAGGATGGGACCTCAGAGTGGGACTAAGATGCTTTAAAATAAAAATAACATATTCTGCACATTGAAGTGATAGAATCTGATATTAAACCCATGACACAACTATACATAAATAAAAGGAGGGTTGGAGATACCTAGATTAATCAAATTCATAGAGACTGAAAGTAAAATGGTGGTTGTCAAGGTCTGGGAGGAGGAGTTATTTGGAGTTGCTGTTTAATGGTCAGAATTTCTGCTTTGCAAGATGAAGAGTTCTGGAGAACAATGTGAGTTGCAGAACAATGTGAATGTATTTAATGTTGTTGAACTGTACACTAAAAGTGGTTAAATGGAAATATCACTTCATACCTGCTAGGATGGCTATTATAAAAAAATGAAAGATAATAAGTGTTGGTGAGGATGTATAGAAAAGAGAACCCTTATACACAATGTGTGTAAGGGTTGGTAGAAATGTAAGTTGAAACAGCCTTTATGGAAAACAGTATAGTTTTCTCAAAAAAACTAAAAATAGAACTGCCATAGAACCCAGGCAGGACACACACACAGTCCTGGACTGGGAAGAGCAGAGCAGCCTGGGGACAGTGCGACAGTGTGGCTGGGTGGTGGGAGAGGGGGGAGAAGATTGGCCTAGTTTAGATTTTATCTGGTAGGTGATGGGAGTCGTTGAGTATTTTTGGCAGGAGGGTGACATAATCAGATTGGTGTTCGAGAAAGATCACCCTGGCGGTTGGAAGATGGAGTTGAGCCCAGAGGCAGAGCCTTGCCTTGGTCCCTGCTTCACCCATTCCACGGTGGCTGAGGAAGAGGGCCAGCATCTGCTTGTCTTTCCAGCTGCCTAGGAGCATGGCGGTTGACATCACTTCCCTTATTTCCACATTCCATCAGCAACTCAGCCATCTGTGCACATCATCTCCTATGAGCTTGGCCATTTTTTGTCATTTTGAGAGTCTCTGCTCTGATCTCATAACCTTAATGGAAGGAAAGAGCAAGCATCACAGACAGACTTTTCCCCAAGCTTTGCTATTCCTCCCTGCTCCCTTTCTCCACTTCTTTTTATGTGCAGAGACTCATCTCTATGCCCCCAAATCTACAAAAGTCTCCCTCTATTGTAATTAAATTGCACTGAATCTCATTCCCATCAGTGAATGGTTTCTGGCTTGCTGGGGCCATCTATTGCTGTTTATGGAGGCAAAATAGTGCCTCCTGGGGGTGGGGCAGACTCAAGAGTCCCATTGACTGGGTTGAAAGCTCAGCTATGACACTACTGGACAAATTATATAGTCTTATTATATGGGAACATTAATAGCATCACCTCACTGGGTTGTTTTGAGAATTAAATGAGCTAATATTTGAAAAACACCCTAGAACAGTGCCTAGCATGGAGTAGGTACTATATAAGTGTTAACTAAACATCTGCTTCAACAACTAATTATGGGAATTAAATGAGATGCTATTCATAGGGTGCTTAGCCCAGTGCCTAGTAAAGGGTTAGCACATAATAAATGTTAACGGCTGCTGTGACTATCATGGCATTTAGAATTGTGTTGGAACTTGCCATATGAGAGGTGGGAAGGAGGAAATGAGGTTGGGTTTGGGGTCATGTGCATGCACATGCACTATGAGGAAAACCAGAGCAGTTGGCCCCAACTATTCCTGGAGTCCCAGTGGTTGTCTATCTCCAGGCTCTCTGACCTCTCATCCGTCTCCCACATTGCTGCTGCTCTGGTTGTCTTTCTGACTAAGTGTGGATCTAGTCAGGTGACTACCTGACACTTAAAAATCTGCTATTAATCTTGAACGAGTTGAATTGTGTCTCCCTGACTTGTTCTAACCCCTAGAACCTCAGGGTGTGCCCTTATTTGGAAATAGGGTATTACAGACGTAATCAGTTAAGAAGAGGTTATATTGGGGTGCGCAATATGACTGGTGTCCTTATGAACACGTGGCCACATGAAGACACAGAGACCCAGGGAAAATGCCAAGGTGGAGGCAGAGATTGGATGATGCATCTACAAGCCAAGGAAGGCCAATAATTGCCAGCATCACCAGAAGCTAGGAGGAAGGTATGGAAAGGATTTTCCCTCACAGCCTGCAGGACACAACCCTGCTGACACCTTGATTCTAGAACTATAAGACAATACATTTCTGTTGTTTTAAGCCACCCAGTTTGTGGTACCTTATTACAGCAGCTCTAGGACACTAATACAATCCTTTTCACCTGTCGAAACCAACCAAATTTTTTAGCATAATGTTTGAGGTCCACTATCCTTTTCAACATACACACACATACACACACACACACACACAAACATAATTTTAGTCACACACTATGCCACACCAGACTATTTGTAATCCCACAAATAAACAGGAACAAAAAATTACTTGTCATAGGAAGACGTTATTTGAATTTATAATTATTCCTCCCAATCTGCTAAGATCCTAGTGCTCAAAGCTCCTCTTTGGTTGTGGGGCATCTGCACCCCAGAAGACAGTTGAGGCAAGAGCGTGAGAGGGTGTAAGAGAAGAGAAAGAGTGATAAAGTAAACCAGCTCCAGTTGTGAAAGGGAGTGTGTGATAGCATGGGCTTGAGGAAGTTTTCAGGGCTCGGGGTTTGGGCCTTGGCAGGCTGTGATCCAGGGCAAAAATGAGCTGGGTTCATTTCCAAGGAACTTTAGAGAGGGAGGACAACAACGTTGAAGGGAGATTTTTGGAGAGGAATGTTGCCTGCTCTGTGCTGTTAATCATTCCTATTCTCTCTTCCTGTAAAATATTAGATAAAATCAAAGCCCCATCCATGCTAGTGGTATTCATCTTTCCCCCTCCCCTTCCCTTCCTCTCTTCTTTCCCTCCCCTCCCCTCCCTTCCCCTCCCCATCCCCTCCTCTCTCTTCCCCTTCCCTCCTTTCCCCTCCCAGCTTCTTTCAATGGGTAGCAATGGAGGTACTTGACTACAGATGGCTCAAGGTGAAATCTGGGGCTGAGTGATCCAAGCCATATGACTCAGAGGCTGAGTGTTCCAAACCCATGCCTACCTTCTCTTGTTCATGCTGTTCCAGATGCCTGGCACACCCTTTCCTTTTATTTTTCTGCCTGGCAAAAACCAACCCCCTCATCTTTCAAGTGTCCTCACTTTTGTGAAGATTTCTGTGACCCCCTCTCCCCTCTTCCTACTTCTAGGCAGCAACACGATTAATCACCACCTCTGAATTCCCACAGAGCTTCTCAGATGCTTATCTCATCCTCTTTGAGGCTGGAGCCTGGGCCCTAATTTATCTCTGACCTCTCCACTGCACCCACACTCACACAGAGTCGGAGGCTGTGTAAGCACTCAATGGCTGGCATGGACTGAGTGAATGAATAAAGAGATAGGGTGTGGGGTGACAGGATTAGACAGAGAATTGGCAAAAGGTACGGAGAAGAAAATGAGATTAAAAATATGAGGAGTTTCATCAGGGAGAGAGGAGTTAAATGGTAGCCTTCTTTTAAGCACCCCTCGGAGAAGTCTAATTTACATAATTAAAATCCAAATAACTAGGAGAAGGAATGGTAAGCCAAGTAGTAGGTAAGATTGTAGAGATGGAAAGGAAGCACAGAACCAAAGACGAGATGAAAAACAGGGATTAGAGATATGTTTGTACTCGCTGGAGATGGGAGAAATACAGCAGGAATGGGAAGAGTAAAAGGGGGTGGAGGAAAGGAGGGTGACTGAGTTAATGAAAGGTGTTGGGTGTGGGAGTCCTGGGACTGGAGAGAAACAAACAAAATCATGGCTGTAACTCCAATATAAAGACAACTGGGGCACTGTTTGTATCAAGCAGGGTTTAAAATCTAAAGGGTGATATGTGCGGCTGTCAAACCTTCGAGGCATAACATTGCTGAGCAGAGTCGAAAATTAAAGTAGGAAACTGGCAAGATTGGCCCAGAAAGGACTAGAAACACAGCCGAGAAGCTCAACGGCTGTTTCTGTGAGGAGGTCAGGAATGGTGGGTAATAATATACCGTAGAGATAAATTAATAATACTAAGCCACCTCGCCAGGGTGTTAGGAGTGTTAATTAATTAATTATTGTTTGCAAAGCACTTTGAAGGTGGAAAGGCTCTATAATTATTATGAATAAAATGTCAGAGATAATAATCCGGCAGAACACGGTGACCTCCTCAGCACCTCATTTGCATGGCACGAAGTGGAGCAGATTCCGGGATTCTCTGCCAAGGGGGAGACCTGCTGGGGACGACAGATGCCCGTCTCAATGCCCTGCCTCCTCCTTGCCACCTCCCGTCAGCCCCAAAGCTGTGGCCTCTGCTCCCGGGGCAGCAGGTTCACGGGAATGGTGTGAGGTGATATTTTTCTGAGTGTGAGAGTGGCATCTGTAATCAGCGGACGACTGGCTACTGTGCTGGGCAGCATGCTAATGTCCTGGGCCCGCCCGAGGAGCACTCCTCACGCCAGCAGCTCTCCATGGCGCTGTCAATTCTGTTTCAGAGATTAAAGCTATGGTGGTTGGGGCTGCTCTTCCAGACTGGGCTGGGCAGGGACTGTTAGGGACAGACAGCAGGGACTCTGTGGGACAATGGTGTGCCTACCTGCTGTGTGTCAGGTTTGGGGAAATTGGCTGTGAGCAGACCATGTCACTAGCTCATGGAGGTGACGTTCTAAGTGAGGGGTACACAATAAACAACAAACAAGCCCCGTTTATATCTGTCACGTGTCTGGTGGCAGTAAGGCAAAGGCGAAGAGAGAGCAGGGGACATGCTGTGCCAATGGAGTACAGGGGAGACCAGAGCTGGGAACACCTTTAGGATCGGTGTGAGGTCTTCGCGGCACTCACCCGGGAGAAAAGATGTGTGTGGACAGTCGCCTTCGAACTACTCCCCCACCCCCATCCCTCAGGCTTGGATGATGAGGAAAAAGAAGGGCGGAGTATTTCCCAACCTTTGCTCATGCGCCAAGGACACAAAGGGTCCTGCCGTTCTGCCAGCAGATCCCCCTTCCTGCCCACGTGGAAGAGAGAGAACAGCACAGCAACCCCGGGAAGCACTAGCAGAGTTGCAGGCATGGGAGGGAGCACGGAATTCGGTAGTCTCTCGCCAATGTACACCAGAAAAATAGAAGAACAAACCATGAACACTCCTTTTACCTGCTTGAGACAAGAGGACTCACCTTGTCTGTCTCATGCACACCTTGTGAGAGATCCCAAGCTAATTCCAAAACTAAGTGTTGGCAGTAGAAGGGTCAGACGGCCCACAACCTGGCGCTGTAAAATCAGGAGGGCTGAGCTTTTTTTGCCCAGCCTGGAATGTTCTCAGGGAGATGTTTTAACCAGAAGAGGGTGGGAAGGAAGTGGCCTCTCTGTCAAAGGAAATGTCATCATTGTGCCCTGACACCCCCATGGCCATTCATTAATCTCCTGAAACCTCAGCTGCATGAACCATTGGAATATTTTGGTTATGAGGATATACCCGTGTCTCCACAAACAATTGGCTCCTGACTCCAATGTACTGTGACTGTGATCTTAGGAAAACCCACACTCAGCTACAGGTCACTTTTTGCTAAACAGTGATTCTCAAACATCAGCTGGTCTCACTCCCAAAGTTTCAGATTCAGAAGGGCTCAAGGGGGGCCCAGGCATTTCATTTCTAACAACTTCCCAGGTGGCCCTGATGCTGCTGGTCCCAGGCCCACATTTGAAAAACCACTGTTTTGAGAACAAACGAACTTGCCTTTGGAGAAAGGCATTGGGGCAAAGGTAGTGCATCCATATTAAAGGAGATAGAGGTAAGGGGCAGATGAAGAGGGGGGCATCCAGATAAAGAGACCTCAGAGGTAAACACTGAATGAGACTCAGGGATGACTGAGAGCTGGAAAGGAGGTGATCCCTGGTGGGGAGTCTAACTTCTCCTGACTCACACTCTGGGTGTGGCTGGTGGCCCTCACTTCGGTTTCCCCTCCTGCTAGAAATAGCACCTGCTCGTGCAGGGATATGCTCTTCATTCTCCAGCCTCTCAAGTTTTGCCTTTTCCTGCACCTTGCAGGTATTTCCAGGGCTGGTAGGTGAATTCATTTTTTAGGGCTGCTGTAACAAAGTCCCATAATCTCCATGGCTCAAGCAACACTAATTTATTTCTCACAGTTCAGGAGACTGGAAGTCCCAGACCAAGGAGTTGGCAGGGCTGGTTCCTCCCGAGGGTTGTAAGGGAGTCTGTCCCAGGCCTCTCTCTTGCTTCCCGTGGCCTTAGGCATTCCTTGGCTTGTCCATGACCTTCTCCCTGTGTCTTCACTTTACCTTCCCCTGTGTGTGTCTGTCTCTGTGTCTAAACGTCCCCTTTTTATAAGAACAGCTGTCCTATTGGTTAAGGACCCACCCTACTGACCTTTCGATCATCTGCAAAGATCCTACCACCAAATAAGGCTGCATTCATAGGTTCTGGGGTAGAATTTTTATCTCTTTTGAGATAAGTAGGTTTTCCTCTCCTCTAAGATAGGTGCTGGTTGTGCCCTGGATGGCCTGATTTCCACCTGGGAGTGGAAAGATTGTGGCAAAATACTCCCTACTTCAAAAGCAGGATCCCTTTCTCAGGATCTACAAGGCCTGTGTCGAAGGCCTGCGCATGTGAAATGGAGCGATTGCTGGGAGACAGACCCGTGCTATTGATTTTTCTTTCCACCCTAGCCCCTTCTTCTGCAGCTTGGTGCTGCTAAGTCCAAGAGAACTGGCCATCGGGTCCATGTGGCGACTCAGCCTGTGTACAGTGATGACGGGCTGGACTTCCGTGGGATGGAGGCTGAACCTGGTTTGGAGTCGGACTGAGAGGTGGTGATTGGACCCCTTTCCTCACTGCTCAGTTGACAATATCTACAGCCCAGACTTGTCAGTGTTAAATGAGATAGTCTGCAGAAAGTGCCTGGGAACCAAGGGGGCACTTGACTGGGATGGTTGCTATTATTAAGTGGGAGCTCAAAGGAAATCTAACCAAAAAATTGTCCTGGAGTACCGAGGTACTTATTTGCACTGAGAGTTTGCTAACGGCCTCCCAACTTCCCTTCCCCTGCCATCCCCCACTATGGCTGGGAACCCGGCATGTCACAGGCTTTGAACTGGGACATCAAAGGGAAGCCTGCTCTGTTCTTCAAACAGGTTTATAAAGAGATTTTGATACAAGACAACAATACTTGTCAGCAGTGCCCAGTTATCGTTCTTCTCTTTGTAGTTTTATTAGGAAATAATTTCCCAGCTGGTGAGGCTCCTGCTGGCATGCCTTGTTTCTCTATTTGCGATTGGATCTGCCCACCAGAGGGGCTGCCTCATGCGCTCCATCAGTTTTGCCAGCTGGGGGCCCAGAGAAAGACATCACCGGAAGGGTCTCCGCAGCCGATTTACCATCTGCCCCTCCCCTCCCCCTCCTCCTCTTGGTAGCAAAAATGCAATTTGTTTGACCTCTGGGGATGTTTAAAATCTCAGCTTTTTCATCACCCCTCCCCCACTTATTATTTTTTTAAGAGGGAGGAGGAAGAGGAAACCATGGCCAGATAAAAAAAGAACCATTTAAGCCTTTCTTTCTATCACACCCTGCATCCTAGGCTGGCAGTAAGGATCCCCAACAGATGAAAACTAGGGAGCCCAGTGCACGGCAGGGAACAGAGCAGTAGTTTTGGGCAGGAGCCACCTTCTACAAGCAGAGGTAGGGTGTGGATTTCTAACAAGGATTATTCCTTGGTGCTGTTGTTTTCCCATAACTCAGAACACGTGGCAGGAAGTCTACTACATGCCTTCAAGCACTGTGGTAGGTTCTGAGATACGGACTTGAGGAACACTGGGTCCATGGGGCCCTGGCTCCCAGCATGGGCTGCGTAAGTTGGGTTGCAAAACACTTTTCAGGGACTTTTCCTCAAAGGGTTCTATGCCGTGGCAGAGGACTTCCCCTGGGCACAGCACCCCAGGACCACTCGCCAGATCTATTAGAGGCAGCTCTTGACCTGTCATCTTGAGGGAGAGGCAGGGTCAGTGAGAGTGTTTTGTGATGGTGGTTTAAGAAAGGGGTGACTGGCCTTGGTCATTGTGCTCAGTGGTTAGAGCATCATCTGGTGCACTGAAGGGTCATAGGTTCGATTTCAGTCAAGGGCAGGTACGTGAGTTTTGGGCTCACTCGCTGTCTCCTGGTGAGGGTGCATGCAGGAGGCAACCAGTCAATGTGTATCTCCCTACATCGATGTTTCTCTCTCCCCACCCCCCCTCTTTCTCCCTCCCTTTCACTCTCTGAAAAGCAATGGAAACAATATCCACTGGTGAGGATTAAAAAAACAAACAACAACAACAAAAAATGGGTACCTGGGATGAATTTCCACATGAAGAAAAGGGGACAAATAGAGGGGGAGAGCGGAGACGCGGGCCGGAGGAAGTAACTGATGCTGGGACAGAGGGAAAGAATGGAACTGAGGCAGAAGGGAACATTTAGCCACAGAGGAAAAGACGCTTCACTTCCTTCCTATGAAATTAGGGAATAATCATGAGAGAGGTCAAATTTGGAGGGAGGAAGAGCAGAGGATGTGGGTAATTTCAACTTTCCTGCCCTTTATTCTTTCTGGGAAATGGGAATTAAAGGCATCCACTGGGGATGGGATGGGTGGGTTTCTTTAGTGGGACTTAGAAAGTTAGAGGCAGAAGTTTCTTAGAGATCATTTAATTCAAAGCCCTAATTTTCTTAAAAGAGGCTGAGAGGAATTGAGACATTTCCTAAAATGACATGGTGATGAGAGATGGGGCAGGGACTCGAACCCAGCCCTGCCAGCTCTCAGGTTCAGGCACCACTGCCCTGCAAGATGCTCGCTGCCTGCCTGAGGACGCATCACTGTTCTGTCTCCACCTTGGAGGATAGAGTTGCTGTGGCTGCCTGGGCCAGGCGCTCTGTGATTCCCAACCATCCGGGTGATGAGGTTGGTTTCAATGCCTTTGGTCTGTTTAGAGAAGAGGGGTCAGTGCAGAGGGCAGCCTGGTGTGGTCAAGGGTCGCCTGGAGTCACCCCAGATCTCTGCACAATGTGTAGAGCACTCCAGGGGTGGGAGTGGCAGAGCCCCTGCTACCTTTAGACTCTGAAGTATTTTGCTGACTCAGGATTACTTACCTTCCCATCAACAATTTCCTGCGGTCGCCAAAGGAAGTAGTAAATGCTTTCACTAAAAAGCCAGAGGATAAAAAATGACCTACAAACTAAGATTCTGAGCAGAATGTTCAGGTCACCTATTGCTTACTGCCCGGGATCTGTGCCAATGTTATTAAACCCATTGTACGGATGGGGGAAACCTAAGTGGAAAGATGGATGATTTCCAAAGGTTCACCCAAAGGAATAAAAAGCTCATACTGTAATGTTTGTCACACTTATTCTTAAATCTCCCTCCTGCGGATTACTCTACATTTCCATGGAGTGGCAGGAAGCATGGACCAGGAATAGACCATAGGCCTTTCTCCATGAAATCTGGCTGGGGTGTGATGGACCTCAATCCCAGCTATATATAGGTGTGTGTGTGTGTGTATATATATATATATATATATATATATTTCTTTTTTGAGGCAACCAGTAAAAAAAAAAAAATGAAGCTGTAATGAAAATGGTTGTAATATGTTTTATGTGTTTGAGTTTGGGAGATGGAAAACTATGGCTTGCATAGTTTGGCCTGAAGCCTGTTTTTGAACAGCCTGTGAGCTAAGAATGGTTTTCACATTTTAAAAGGGTCATAAAAAACAACCCCCAAAACAAAGTGGAATATGCTACAGAGATTGTGACCACACAGTCTAAACTGTTTTCAAACTGGCTCTTATAGAAAAAATGTGCTGACCCTCATAATAAATGAAAGCTCTTATCACAAAAAGTCAATGATCTGGAATTGCATTATAAAGAAAATAATCATAAAATCTATTAAAATATTTATTTATTGAATACACTAAGAGTAGCTGGCCTTGTAATGAGATATAAATCCCAAGTAGTTTGACCAACACTATTTTTCCCATTTGTCAGCTAACCTTATTATGTCCACTTGGACATAAGGCCAGTGTGAACAGTGGTGGGCTTCATGATTCTGAGACTTGAACACGCAGCCCTCATGACCTGTGATCTAGGGTAACATGCTCTGGGTTTTTGAGCTGGAGAGGAAAGACTACAGGGCTTGCCACTCAGGTGTCTTCTGTGCATCTTACTTTGCCTGGTCTGCGGTATGAAGTTCAGCCATCCATGGGTGAGGCTCCTTCCTTAGTCCTGGGGCAGCTGAGCTGTGGAGTGTGGCAGATGTGGTCAGGTCTGTCAGGCAGGCCCATGACTGATCAACACCCTGACTCCCTCACCAGCATACGCATCAGCCTTGGGATGTCTGTTGTAAATTATCTGTGAGGCTATGTATGTCACTGCAGACAGGGAAAGCTGTGTTTCTGAACTGCCAAGCCTGCTGGGCAGAGGTTGCCAATATGTTCTGGAACTTCCCCAGGAAGATTGCCAGGTGAGCTAACACCTGGACACCCAGCAGCTGGCCAGGAGATGCCTAGGCACAAGCCCACTGCATCAGGGTCATGTGCAGGCCACTGGGTCACGGAGGGTGCACGCCTACCCCTCTTCTTCTGGGAGCCAGAAAGGCAGAGCAGCAGAGGCAAACAAACATAGAAGTGAAATCGCACTGAGCAGGATTCAAATCCTGTCTCTATCATTAACTAGTCTTGTGGCCTTTGGACAAGTGACTGCAGCTTGCTCATCTGTCAAATTTGATAATAATCGCCCTACTTCAGGGAGTTATTGGGAGGCTGAAAGAGGTATGGGATGCAAAGAAATCAGATGAGAAGGCAAAGTCAAAGTCATCAGGGTCTTGGTTCTATTCCATCCTCTAAACATTGGGCTAAACGTTAATGCCTCACCCAGGGTCTGAAGGTCTGAGGGTAGTCTACATGAAGATAAAGAGAGAGACAGATGGAGAGAGAGAGAGAGAGAGAGAGAGAGAGAGAGAGAGAGAGAGAGAGAGAGAGAGAGAGAACTTGAGAGTTTCATGGTGTAGAAATGGCACAGAAGAGACAAATTCTGAAAAGGAAAACTGTAACTAAACAATGCCAGTTAATGAGCATTTCTTAACAAATTATAAGAACCAGAGAGAAACAGCTGGCAGGTACTGCAGCAATCATGCAGCCCAACTATCCTTAGACATTTGAGAAGATATGTTTGGTGGTCACGTTTCCCAGGCAGACGGCCCTGGGCTCAAACCCCAACTCTGCCATTAAGTACCTGTGACTGGGCAGGTGACTGGAATTCTCTAAGCCTCAACTTCCTTGTCTGAAATAGGAATAATAATAGTACCAACCCACAAGGTTGTTGTGAACCTTAGTTGTTGGCCTCAAGGCCACAGTATGAGTGAAGTTGAGGACCGGGTGACTGCATGTGCCAAGTGTGACCCTATATGGGGGTTGGGCCGTGGGCCTCCACTGGTGTCCCTCCTGATCCAGGTCTCCACTTAATGGTGCTGTATGGAGGCCCAAACAAGGTTTTTCTTTGTGCAGAGCCAGCAGATCTTGGGAGCTCGAGTTCCAATAAATGACGACAGCAGCAACTCAGAAGAACTACCTCGTCTACGTCACTGAAGTCAAATCCATGCAGTTAATTTCCTGTTTCTCTTATGAGCTGATTTCCCTTGCTTTTGGGTGGGGAAAAGTCAGTTTTGAAAACAGCCCTTGTAATAGGTGTCTGAAAACCCTTGAGCATCAGTATGAGCCTATTAAATTTTAACAGCTCTGTTGGCAGGTAAGGCACATTTATAGACTTAAAAAAATAACCATGCCGTTTGCCTTTCAGACTGCTGGGACCATTCTGAAGAGATTTCATGCTCAAGGTTTCAGGAGTGGATTTTGTTTCTCAAATTTGCTCTCCTCCTGATGTCCTTCTACGCAGTATAAATTGCAGAATTGTTTTTCTGCCTCTAGCTAAAGCTGGTCTTACTAAATTCACTGCTCCTCTTCAACCAAAAATATCTATTTTTTAGTTGTCAACATCTCAAAGGGATTATGCTACCTCTGGGCTATTTCTATTCTAACTTTATCCAAATATTTGTATATTCAAAAGCTGCTGATAAAAAAAATCAATTCTGAGATCCCACAGGGTGGGATTCTGGCACCAAGTAAGGCTATTTGATTGTACAAATAAATATCCCAGGCCCAGAAATTTTTACTGAGGAAGAAGGGTCTAGAATAGAAGATAGGTTAAAACAAGGTCTAGTTTTCTTGGGCAGAAGGAGAAGAAGAGGAGAATATGTTGAGGAAAGAAAAGTGCTTGCAGGGAGTCTAGGTTAGACAGAGTAAGGGAGGAAGAGGTAACAATGGCCGCCAATATCCAAGGTAATCTATAACGTTTGGCAAAATGATCTTCTGGGGTGAAGTATTTCAATGCATTCCAGAGCCAGAGGGAGTGGGGGCAATGACGTGTGGACTGTAAAATGTTGGGAGTTAGAGATCTGCCTCCTAGGAGACTCAGATAGTTTATCTATCATGTTGACCTGTGGTTTTCAGACAGTGGGGCAGAAGAATGGACCATCTGAATGCCAGTTGAAGTTTTCAACATGCGGTAGAGTCATAAAATGAAGTCAGAATTTCAGAAAATGTGCTTGGCCTCGACTCTGTTTTAATTTGTGGGAATTCAGTTCAAAGAATCATTAATTTTTTCATATGGTTAATGTCATTGACTTACAAAGAATTCTTCTCCCAGGCAAACATAAAAAGATACAGAACCCCATAATTAAATGCCTGGTCTGACCACAGAGTCAGACTGTCTTAAACCGTCTCTTTCATGAACACAGAAAGAGGCATCTACTGAAAATGTGTAAAATCGATTTTCTCCCTTCCTCCCTTCCTGACACTGCTGGTAAACTAGGGTCCACGTCAGAAGACAAGCAGTGGGATGAATTCTGAGTCAATTCTTTTTACTTTGGGAATGTGTTCTGATTTGTAAAGTAGGCTGCTAACTTCTTCTCCTCTCTCACCCATGCTAGGTGGTCCAGTACAAACTAAAAGCGCAACATGGTGAGTATGAGCAAGTGATTGGGGGAGGAGGGTCCTTCCTTTCTGATTCCACTTCTTGGAGTCAGGTTGCAATATTGTCACCTTTATGTTGTAACTCTGAGGGTTATAAAGGTTCCAGCTCTGTGAGATGAGAGGGAGCCAGGGTAGGTGCCTGAAAGTGCTCTTCCAGATGGCAGATAGGCAACCTCCTGAAGTTCTGGCTGCTTCCCAGGAGTTGCTGACACTATATTTACCCACATGTCTGAAACCTAATGGCAACAGGCTGAATAATGAGCCCCCAAAATATCTACATCCTAACCATGTTATTTTACATGGCAATATTTTGAAGACATGATTACATTAAATACCTTGAGATGGGGAGATTATTCTGGATTGTCTGAGTGGGCCTTAAAAGTTATCACATCTATTTATAAGAGGGAGGTAGAGAGGCATTTGACCGCAGAAGAGGAGACATCAGTAGTCTGGTGGGAGCAGAGATTACAGTGAGACGGCCACAAGACAAGGAATGCTGGCAGCCACTGGAAGCTGGGAGAGTCGAGGTACAGATTCTCTCCTGGAACTTTCAGACAGATCTAAGCCTGACAATACCTTGATTTTTGCCTCATGAAATTCTTTTCAGACTATTGGCCCCAGACTGCGAGAGAGTAAATTTCTGTTTTAAGCCATTAAGTTTGTGGTAATGGGTTACAGCAGTAATAGGATACACACATGTTGTGCCTATCAGATTTGCTGAGGGGAGACATCTCTCTGGTTCTCATCTGATTGCTATTGACACACTAAAGAGCTGCCTGCCATATGGAGAATACCTTACAGTGTGGACTTGGGGAGATAAAAACAGGGGTTCCCAATCAATACACTCAGGCTGTTTCTCAGAGCAGTGTTCTATTGAGAATAATGGCAGAATTGAGCAGATGATGGCTCCTCCAATAGAGTTAGTCAGTATTTGTGCTCCTACCTACTTATTCTGGTCCAAGTAAAGGGCTAAGATGTTCAAACATATCTTAGAAACAAATCTAATTTTAAAACTAATCTCCCTGGCTGGCGTTTCTCAGTGGTTAGCACCACAGGGTCACAGGTTTGATTCCCAGTCAAGGGCATGCACCTGAGTTGCAAGTTTGATCCCTAGTCCCTGGTCGGAATGGTCAGGGCACAGGAGGGAGGTAACCAATTGATAGTTTCTCTCACATCGATGTTTCTCTCTCTCTTCTCTTTCTCTCTCACTCTATCCCCCTTACCCCCTCCTTTCCAGTGTCTCTGAAAATCAATGGAAAAAAAATATCCTCAGGTAAGGATTAAACAAAACAAAACAAACAAAAATAAATAATACCAGGGAATTTTTCCAAAATACAAAAACAAAAGCCCCAAAGCTTTTCAGAGAGCCTGTCAGTGGGTTTAAGAGTCACCTATATTTGAAGATGCTTCATAAACTCTGCTAACCCTGTCCAGGAAGGCACTTGGACTTTCCTGGGAGTGTCTGAACTTTGGTAAGAAGCTGCTCACAGGAGTTGCCATGTACAGTCATTTTTGCTTCTTTTCCAGCCCCACCCTTACTCCCCAACTCCCCATAGCACTGTCTGGTTCTGTGTTTCACTGACAGAGACCAGCATGATTGGCTAACTTAGTCAACCAGTCTATGGAGTGGAGTGAAGACCACTATGCCCTCTGCCCATCCTGGCAGCTTCTTTCTCAGCATGTTAACCATGCCCGTTACCACTTGCCTTTCAGAGGTGGGGTTATCCCTCTTGCTGGTCAGAGTCACCGAATTTCAGAGTTAGAAAGGACCTTTAGTAAGCATGTCAATTCCAACTCCAGTGAAAGAACTAAGATTGGGAAGTCAATGGAGTGGAGACAAGTAGTTGGGATTTTCATTATTTGGAACAAATTCTCCATGCATCCCTTTCTCTTTGTTCCTGCAGAAGAAGAAAGAAACCCCAGATGACTGTCATAATCTGCCTCCTTTGGCTTGTGCTTGGCGGATCCATGGTTATGCTTAGTTAAACCATGACCCACAGGAAAACCTGGAGGCTCACTACACTTGGGAAAAGCAGCTAAACTGCAAGAACACTTCATTGAAATGCTGGGCTATTTGAGAAAGGAACTAGCAGTCTGGCGAACCAGAAAGACCATTTAACCAACTTAGAAGATGGGCACTTTTGATGAGAGCATTAACCTTCTCCAGTCTGGCTGTCATTTCCAAATGACAGCTGCGTGCATGGCATTTCCAAGAAGTCTTTCATCCCTAAGAGAAGAAGGGGAAGCAAGGGTCACATCTAATATATTAAAAGCAGAAAAGACACCTTTAAGCAATTTGGTACCCTTTGACCTGTGCGCGCACCCCCCCTGATGTGGTGCATATTTTAAAAGTCTAACCTAGAAGATGTTTTGAAAGAACAGATTTAAAACAAGTAGCCAAGACTTGCCTTAGAATGTCAGAACTGCCTGCCCTGGTGGTTAGTCAGGGGATAAGTTCTTTGGGGGAATTGGGTCCTGAATCATTTAGAATTCCTTTGGTTGTAGGTGACAGAAAGCCAAATTTCTGTTGCCTTCATTATGTGTCTCAGGTATCTGAACAGTCTCATTACAGATGTGACTTAAAGGCACAGGTAAATATAGAGGCTTAATGATGAAACAGGGTCTAGTTGGTCTCTCTCTTCCTCTATGTGGACCTGATTTTCATGCAGGCTTTTCCTTTCTGTTTGCAAAGGACTGACAGCAACTGGGAAATACACACTTCCAGGTTCAAATCCAGTCACTGTGAGAATCTACTTCCCTGTCTGTTAACACAAAAGTTGGGAAATGAGAGCCCACTGTTCCTAATTGGCCTTATTTGTCATCTCTGGGACAATTACTATGAAGATGCATGGGAATCATCTGTGAATTTTGTTAAAAGGCACATGCTGACTCAGGTGGACCTGAGAGTCTGCATTTCGAATAAGCTCCCAGGTGATGCTGATGCTGCTAATCCAAGGACCGCACTCAGCAATAAGAATACAGAGTAGGCTTGTTGGCTTAATCTAGGTGTATTTCCCACCCCCGTAGACTGAGGGTAGACTCAGGTTCAACTGAGGACAAGAGCTGGGAGTTGGGGCAGGGAGCAGAGGGAGCATTTCTTCAAAGCAAAATAATGTCACATGAAGGACAGGTTGGATTCTGGTGGCAAAACAAGTTTCCACTTTGGGCTCTCTGAACTTCTTTGTCAGCTGCAATGTACAACTTAGCCAGTGATATTTGGGATGTCTGAGTCATGTGTATAGCACATCTTGAAGCAATGAAAGAAATGACCCTTAGATGAAAGACGGAAGATAGAGTCTTTTAAAATATGCTCATGATTATCATCATTACTATTTTTTAAATATATATTTTTATTGATTTCAGAGAGAAAGGGAGAAGAAGAGAGAGATAGAAACACCAATGATGAGAGAAAATCATTGATAGGCTGCCTTCTGCAGGCCCCCCACTGGGGATTGAGCCCACAGTGGGGCATATGCCCTGACTGGGAATCGAACCATGACCTCCTGGTTCCTAGGTCAATGCTCAACCACCAAGCCAAATTACTATTAATTATTAGTTGAAGAAGGACTAGCATGTTCTTGACATGGTAGAGATTTTGTTTAAGTGCCAGCCCAGAGAGACCAGGAAAGAAAACCCAAGAAGAAGCACGAATTATAAATAGAGATCCTGCCATCGGAAGCTGATGGAAGCCTGAGCTCCTGGAATGGAGAAGGGTCTGGAGACTGTGGGCTCCGGAACTGTAAAGTGGCATTAATGTGCAGCACAGGAACCTTGCATGCATCCTGTGTTAATCCTTGTTGGGGACCAGCATTCATGCTGCTTGTGACAATCAACGCAAAGGCAAGAACCACAACTTTGTGAATCATTGGAGGAACTTACATTTCTTCGGCACCTATTATATTTTACTTTTCTTTAATTGCTTTAAGTATCTTAGTAAAGAGGTAAGTGGACCTGGGATCCTATATAATTAGCTGATAAACAATGGTTACATGAGATGGTATTCTGGAAAGCACTTAGAACAGTGGTTCTCAACCTTCCTAATGCCATGACCCTTTAATACAGTTCCTCATGTTGTGGTGACCCCCAATTTCATTGTTACAAATTGAACATAATTAAAGCATAGTGATTAATCACAAAAACAATATGTAATTATATATGTGTTTTATGATGGTCCTAGGTGACCCCTGTGAAAGGGTCGTTTGATCCCCAAAGGGGTTGCGACCTACAGGTTGAGAACCGCTGACTTAGAATATGGCATTTAAGAGAATTAGTTGCATAATTTAGATATTTGAATATCAAAATGTAATACATAATGTAACAATAGGCATGATAATCCCCACTTAATGGGGGCCCTGTTGATCATAGAATGTTCTAGTTAGGTTTCCAGATGGAGTACTGTATTTAGGCTCATTCTCTGGTAATTTAAGGACTGAAGACTGCATCACTTTTGGCCTCTCACTACCTTCCCTTTGCCTTTATTTCTCCACATCCTGATGCCTTTTGGCTGTAGCAAGAATCTCTCTCCCTCCCTCCCCTTCTCTCCCTTTCTCTCCTGTCTTCCACACCCCACTTTTATCTCTCCTGGAGCCTAAGCTGTCAGTGCTTTGCTGCTGGGAATCCCGGCATCCTGCAAGCTCCTAACGTGTATCTTATCAGGTGAGCCCCGCGCCAGCTCTGAAATCCCCTTGGTGGAAGGATGTCAAGACATTTGCTACCACAGATGAGTTGTCAAACAAGTTTCTAATGCTGAAGATATGTGTTTGGAGCGATTCTTTCCTATCCCACAAACATATCCTGGTTTCCATAGGAGACAAGTTAAGCCAGAGTAATATTTTTCTTGTTTGACTTCAGTTGAGAGGGTACTTGTAAAGCCTCCTTTTACAGGTTCTGAAAGTCCAGACCGAGCTCCTGGGACCCCCCCCCCCCCCCCCCCCCGCAGGCTGCTTTCCTCTGACACCTTGAAGCAGTGATGTTCTCTGCTTCTGCCTGCATCTCAGCAAGGCCCCCACTGTTTCCTATTGAAAATTCCCTTTCTTTATAGATGTTTCTCCCTACTTCCTCCCTTTCTCCTCATTAGGTATTTTAAATGATCCAGTTCTTGCCCAGAATGAAGTCCAACAGGAGATGCAGAATCAGACCAATTCCCTGTGCTCAGGTCGGGGTGGCAGGTTAAGACCAGAAAACAATTAGAGAACAACTGAATGCTCCCCCTCTGTGGCACTGACTGTAAGTACAGCTGGTCCTCAAAACAGGAGAGAGAAGTGTGGTCCCAGAGATGGGGGAACAGACAGCCATCCTGCTGTGTGACATCCGATCTTCACTCGCCACAGCAACTCTCTAACAACTGCTTTTAGCTGTGGATTTCCCTCCTTAGGCAGTAAAGCCCCGAGGCCAGGACTGTGTCTGCCCTTTTCACCTCTGTATTTCCAGAGCCCAGAGCAGTGCCTGGCACGTGTACATGATCAAAACACATGTATTGAATTAGTTCATTAATTCATCTTTTCAGGGCAGGAGCACAGGATGAGGAGAGCCAGCTCTTCCACATTTACTATAGCACAGTGGTTCTCAACCTTGGCTGCACATGAGAATCACCTGGGAATCTTTTTAAAATCCTGATTTCTGGGCCTCATCCTTGGAAATTCTGTTTCTTTGTTATGGGGTGGGCCCACAACATTAGTAACAAAGAAACAGAATTTCCGGAGGATGAAGCCCAGAAATCAGGATTTTAAAAAGATTCCCAGGTGATTCTAATGTGCAGCCAAGGTTGAGAACCACTGCTATAGCAACACGTTGTAATGAAACTTGTTGAAAAATAGTGAGCAAATTTTTAATCCCTTCAGAATCTAGAAAATAAACTGAAAAAAGGAGGAGGGCGGTTAACAGAAATACTGAGACACGAACGGATCCTAAAATGCTACATAATTAAAAATTAAATTACAATATTCTTTTTACAAGTAAATTTCTTATTGAAACACAGTGGAGTGCACAATACACAAAGGTGTATAGAATATGCACATCTTGATGAATTTTCAGAAGAGGAACAAGCAGGAGCAAAACCTCTCAGTCAAGGAACAACACTGCCAGTGTACCAAAGCCTGCCTTGAACCCCCTCCAGTCACTTCCCTACAAAGATAATTCTTACCCTAACCTCTAAATTGGTGTTGCCTATTTTCAAACATTATATAAATGGACTTATACAATATATATTCTCTTTTGTGCTTAGCTCATTTTTATTCATGCCATTATATTTAGCATATGGCTAAATATGCTAAATTCTTTTTCATTGCTGTATAGTTTTTCATTGTGTGAACATGCTACTATTTAATTGTCTACTTTATTGTTGATGGCATTTGTTTTGTTTCTATTTTTTGCCTGTTAACAGTAGCACTATTATGAACATTCTTGAATGTCTTTTGATGCTCATACATTGAGTATATACCTAGGAGTACAAATGCATTTTTAGCTTTAATAAATATTCTTGGTCTTCTGATTGGTTATGCCAGCTTGCACACCTGCCAGCATTTAGTAAAAGTTCCAATTTTTCCATTTTCTTGCCAACAAATTAGTCTTTTTAATTGAGCCAATCCATTGGGTGTGCAATAGCATACTTTTGTGGTTTTGATTTGCATTTTCCAGATACCTAGTAAGTCAAACCCTTTTTATTGCCTATTGGCTATGCATGTCCTCTTTTATGAGGTGCCTGTCACTGTATGTTATTTTGAATATATTTTGGCATGTAGCAATTGTTCATTTTTTCTTTTGAAAGTTGGAAGAATTCCTGTTGAGGGACTTTAGACCTTATAATCTTGGCTTTCTTACCTAAAAATGTGTCTTCTACAGCACCAGAGCCCTTTCTTCAGATGAAATCTTAGGGAGAAAACTAACATGCAAAATAGGCGAAGGCAGAGAAGTTCTTGTAGAAGGAAGGAGGAGGATCTCGGGTCCTTTCCCACCCATGACCCCTAATGGATTCCATTGAACCTGAAATCATTGCCTTACAGCAAAGATAGTTTTTAAGAACTAACATAACAAGTAACCCATAAAAGTCCACATAAATACTTTATACAATATTTGCTAGCACTAAACAATAAAGGTAACAGGAGAAATAAGAATATGAAAGGCATTTTCACAACATGAACGGGTTATAAGGAGACATTATACTATTAATTTTCATTACACTCTCTTGTTCAATGGAGACTTTTCATAATTTCTTCTCCTGACAGTTACAAGATGCTTTCAAATTTGTTTTGATTCATTGCAGAAAATACGCATGCCACGAGATAATGCACGTGTGTGCACTCCCACACTGGTTCATCCAAATGCTCAATGCTTTTCTGATCTTATAACTTAGAACTTTGGTTATTCCCATGTCCTGAATCTTTCCTTGGTCTCACAAGCACAAAAGTACTTGGATATTTCAAGTGGAAAAATTTCCAGTAAGCTTTATTTAACACAGCTGGGTAGGCATTCTTTCTGTTTCCAATATCAGAACCCAACAGTCGCTAGACTGAAGAACATTTACTAGTCTCTTTATAGCCACCTCATCTCCCTGCTTCAGTAGACCCTGGGCAGCCATGAAGGGCTCTGGCTTCCTTCTCTTACCTTCCTTTTATTTCTCCCAGAGCTTCATGCCCAAACTTCTGCTTCTCCACAGCCATCTGCTTTACCTCCCCCTTTTCCCTCCTACCCCCAATTTTCTTTCTCCTAATTATCCCCAACAGGAGTGACTGGCAATCTGTAGATATAAGACGCTAAAAGAAATATGGAAATAAATTTGCATACATTGGAATTTGGCAAAGCTAAGGAGCTTGATGATAGGAAGGGATTATTTTGGTCTTTCAAAAAGTGAGCTGTATGGAATACCAACGGTAGTACCTGGAATGATTTTAGGTGGTACACTTGATGAAAAATTCTTTAAAAATTTGAGTAGTTATATATTTACTTTAAGGGTATTAATATATTTCTTCTACTTGTGGTAATATATCCTTATTTTTCAGTTTGATAAAAGGCCCTTTTAAATATTTAAGTTTAAAAATGACCACGTGTTTCTGGCAAAACTTGTAAGTTAGACATTTGAGAAATATTTGAAGGTCCATGCTCAATAAATCAAAATAATAATTTTACTAGAGAATTTTCTTCTCCCACCAGATCTAGATAAGCAGGAGTGAGTACACAGTATAATGAATCTTGTTTCCTCAGTGTAACAATGACTTAGAATTTTAGAAACCCCAATACAAAATAGTCTGTAACAATGGTTTTCAAGGTATAGTCCATGGATCCTGGCGGGGGGTGGGGGGGGTGGTCCTCAAAACATTTCAAACGTGTCCATGAAACCGAAACTATGTTCATAATAATATTGAGGGTCTTTTTCTTTTCTCACTACGTTGACATTTGCATGGCGTGAGCTGCCCTGTGAGAGGTCCATGGGGCAAGGCATGAGGAGGTCCCCGCCTAACAGCCCATGCGAAACTGCATCCTGGCAGCAATCACATGAGTGAGCTGAGAAGTTGTTTTCCTTTTTTAGGGCCTTGGATGGGAATCAATTCCTGACTGACACCTTGATTGCTGCATTCTGAGAGGCAGAGGCACCCAGCTCAGCCACGTGTGATTTCTCACCCACAGAAACTACAATGATAAATTTTTGTTGTTTTAAACTGCTCCATTATGGAGTAATTTGTTACACAGCAATTGATAACATGTGTATATGTGCATATTCATGCAAACCTCGCATATAATTTCAAGAGAGTTTGAGAAATCCCTGAAGCCCACTAATGGATAGTGTATGGACCTTTTTCTGTTCTATGAAAACATGAAAAGACAGCAAAGAGCAGAAATAAGAACAGAGAGTAAGTAGTGGAAGGGAAAATGTAGACAGTATAGAGATAGTTACAGCAGGGAAGTAAAACAAGAACCCAGTGCCTTAATGAGAAAAGGTTTCACTAGAACTTTCCAGGGGATAGATTCCTGAGGACAGCAGCTAAATTGGTGAGGCAAGTACTTTCATCATGAAATAAAATTGGCTGGATCTGTAACCAAGAAAAGAAATGACCAACACTTTGTATTTAGGTAAGTGGGAAGGAATCTTTAACCCAGCCTGTGGTTAGAAGTGTTGAGTAACAAACTGAGGAGCCTAAAAGTGTGATCCATGGACTACAAAATGTGAAAGGCATAGAAAGTTGCACAAGGTTTGTAATGGCCCATGTAATTTGGCAGTCCAGAGGTTGAGCTGGCCTCAGGCATGACTCTATCCAAAGATTTAGATGATGCCATCAGGTCTCTCTATGTTTTTGTTGACCTTCAAACAGAAGGCCAAGGTTGGGTGTGGGGTACACAAGTCTGGAGAAAGAGAGAGAGAGAGAGAGAGAGAGAGAGAGAGAGAGAGAGAGAGAGAGAGAGAGAGAGAGATTCAGGTTTTATAAAGCCACAGAGAGTAACACTCAAAGAAAAAAAAATTGTCTTCTCTCAGTGTCCACATGTAAAAATCCAAGAAAGGTCTCTGATGGTTCTACCTGGGAAGCCTTTTATCTCCCCAGATACCTCAGCCACGTATGGAGTGGCAGAAGGATAATTACCTACAGGAAAAGGAGGTCCTCTTGTCAGAAAGGGAGAAACAATGATAATATGACACATGTCTACTGGAGTGAGTGACAATAACCAGAGGCTGGGAAGATTGTTTAATATTTAAAATTATGCCAACTAATACAATAACTTGAGTCATAAGTTATTAAGCTGTATAGTGTTTGTGTCTCAGCAGTCCCTCATTACAGGAAATGTGTGTTGTGTATTTGAATTGACTTGGGATGATGGAGTCTAATGAATAGAGTTCTGTCTGGCAGGCGTGGCACTGGAGAAGGGGTTTTGGGATGAAACCATGAATTCAGAGGCTCAGATTTTTAAGGAAAAATTTAGCCCTTCCCCCTTGTGTGTCAGCATCTGTTGTTTTTCTTCTAGAACACCAAGTTGCTTGCAGAGCCCATATCCATTTGAATAAAGTCTGAACAACAACAGCAGCAAAGGCTTAGCTGCCAGATGCTCTCTGATGTGACTCAGCTGAATCTCTACTACTCTAGAGTCCCTGGGTGAGGACTTGGCTTATCTGGGGACTCCCGATTTTTTTGTAATTGGGAATTTGGTTCCAAATGGCAGAGATTTAATTCCTAAACACACAAAAGAAGTGGTGCCTACTATTCAATTTAGATGTTCTTCAGTTGTAAATAAAGACTTATGATTTGCTAAATTAGGAATCATTGTGAAAAAAAAAAAAAAAGACAGGTCAGCTGAGACCAACAGTAATGCAGAACTTGGCAGGAGAGATTGCTTTGGTATGCCATCTTTCTTCCCAATTTGCCTCTAAACTGTGTCACAATGGGGTTTGGTTGAACATGGGAAAAGGCTTAAAAATGTTAAATAATCAACATATAAAAAGGTAACAAATTTCTAACTTTTGTAAAGCTTTTCAAATGTTAAGTATCATCATCATATATGATACTTATATATAAATGTTATAGTCAACCTAAAAAAATTACATTGTACTGAATTTTCGTACTTCAAGATATAAAAATTTGACTTTTAATTAGAAAGATATGTTCTTTTTTGTGTATGTTTGTGGTACTGGGAATATAGTAAGGTATATTTATGTTGCCTTTCTTGTTTTCAAGTTTTTTTTGTTTATTACACATTTATTAAGTGACTGCTATGTAAGGATTGAAGGACAAAGAAAGATCTGAAACAGACATGAACCCTCATGTTAAGGAGTCATAGACAGTAGGGTGTCTGCCAAAAGTAACAGTATACAACAGTGCAAAGCAAAACTTTAAAAAATGTATAAAGAATAATCCAAAAACTGTTCTTAATTATATCAATGGCCTTTTCCTGAGGCCAGTCCCTTCAGTAAGCATGTGACATTTCACTACTAGCCCTGTTTATGGTCTTTCCCTTACACTGCCGTTCCCTTGATGGCTAAGGCACATTGTAGGGACACACTATTTTATCTATTTTCTCAACACTCAGGTTAATCATAAGTCCATGTGTATCCTGATTCCCACTTGACATGTTTATCTTGAGGATCACATCAGATATTAATGATGTTCCTTTGCCCTTTCTTCAATACCTATGTGCCATACTCTATGTTTGTGTTTTTTCCAAAGGTCTACCCAGCTTTATCGTTCACAAAATTAATATTTTGAATACCCATCATATTTGTGTTCCATGCCCTGCCTTACATTTTCCATGCATGAATATCCCCAAATGACAAGAGGAAGAGGCCAGAAAAGTGAAAGAGATTTTTTCCCAATAAACACACTTTCAAGGCTGGAGGGATTTGTCTTGAAGCTTCTGAAATATTCCCTCTGATTTCTGGAAATGACTGCCGTGGCGATTCTCTCCAACACTAACTTTTGGGAAGGTGGGTAGGGAAACATTTACATGTTCCCCCAAATATTCTTTCGGTGGCTTTTCTGGCAGTTAATTTTCGATCAATCATGATTTATTGAGTGCCACCGCATTGCCAGGCACTAAAGATACAGACACAATTCCTGCTTCTGGAACACGATGGTCTTTAGAACCAGAACTTGGATAAGAGGTTGAGGGAACTGGCACTTACTGATTGTCTAACACTAGGAAGACATTCTCTCAAGCACACACATGTATTACTTTGTGTCACCTTCAGAAACATACTATGACCTTGCACATTCTTGTTCTCATCTAAGAGGCTCAGAGACACTAAATATTTTCCTAGGTCACACAACTAATATGTTGTGAATTAGGATTTGATTTCATGCTTATTTTTTATAATTTTATATTTTTCCTTCCAGTGATATTTAGTTTGCCCTCTAATTAAGTCTGCGGAATTCTATTTCTCTCTCAGTGCTTAAGTTGAAAGCTGATAATGTTAAGAATGGTTAGGAAATGTGCTTTCTTAGAGCCTAAAAACTGATCAATTCTTATAGGTTGTGAATTTCAAATCTCATGTGAACATTCCGGGATTTCAGTTAATTTAAAGCTGACTTCCTATTTTTGAAGAAAAGATTATAATGATAGCATGCACACAAATGGCTTTTTAGTAACATATCTTTTAAAAGGAGATTATTATAGAATTGAGTTTGTTGGGTAATAAATAGCTTTTTGCAAGGTAATATTTGGAAACATTAAAAAATAAATAGGTATTAAGGACATAGGTGCTGAAAAAATTTTCCATATGTTCTACAAATCTTAACTCACATCTGGATTTGCCCCGCATTATCAGCGGATCTTCATGCAAGCCTGGTTTATCCAGTAGATTTTGTCAAATTAAAGGGCTCAGTCACATGCCTTAGAATTAACATTACAGAAACTATTTCCAACTGGGAAAGGCAAGCAGAGCTAGTGCAGAATCTCGAAGAGTTCGTATAAGTCACTGTTTGATTTGAATACGGATTAATCAGCAATTTGTACGAGTGAACACAAAGCTAACATTCATTATTTAAACGCCCAGGAATAATTGTATGAATACAAGTACGTAGCATGATGGGCAATTGGGCTATTTCATGAATAATATATTAGTGAGTGCGCATTTAGTTTTATTTATCGTTTAGGCTTAGGAGTCCTGGTCTGCTTCTCTGAGTCCAGCCTGCAGCTGGCACTCATCCATAACTGTCACAGTGTCAGTGACAAGTGTGTCCAGGCTGTGGGAGGCAGCCTGTGTTTGTTTAAGAAAGGGGCGGATGACATCATGTCGGCCTCCCACTCCAGAAATCTCAGGAACTGGTGAGCACGGCCCCCCAGCCCAGTTAATGCAGACCTACTGCAAGAGTTCCTGTCTTCAGATCTGATTTCAAGGTGAACCCGGTTGGAGAATCCAAGGGGAGACTATAGATTTTTTTGCTTCCCACGTTGGTTGATTAGCCCCATACGTGGTATTTGATTAATGTCTGAGAGCTCTAATTAGTTATGGCTAATCGGGTCTACATACACCAGCATATTGATTCCTGTCTCCAGAAAACTAATCTAATTGTGCTCCTTATCATTAGCAAATGGTCGGCGAATTGGAATGAAAGCCCATCTGCATGTCGGAAGTGCTTCTCTATTTCGACAGCTTTGGAATGGAAGCTAGTCCAGGAACTGCCATTCAGTGGAGTTAGGAAAAACATCCTATTTTATCTCTTTGGGACTGTTCAGATCCCCAGACGGGGAAAAGCCACAAATATTCAGGATGAAGTTTTCTTTTTAAAGTCTTCTCCGGAAGGGAAAAGCAGGATAAGAATCAAATGTGCCGTTTAAACCACAGAGAGAAGGAAGCAAAGCAGAGACTTTGCTAAAATCTCTTGGTTTCTGAACCAGTTCTCTGTTGATCTGTGCCTGCCTCCCTGCCACTCTCAAAATGACGGCATTTATGCGCGCATTTATGCGACAGTAATTAAGGCCCCTCCACTGCTCCCTTTAGTGGCTCCCTGGTTTTCAGAGATTGTAATGAAAAACATACCCTCACCCCCAAAATACTATTAATACTATCAATACTATCAATACTATCAATGCTATCTGCTATCAATGCTATCAATACTATCAATACTATTAATACTATCACTATGGCACCAAAAGATGTACACAAAGAAACACCTCACATTACTGGGTTTTATTTTCCTTTATAAAAATTGCGAATGTATTTTTAGTGGCACTTTTACATCAAGAGCACCATCTAGGAAACATGGTTTGCTTTGTTTCTCTAAACACAGCACTGGGGTCTTTCCCACCAAAATATTGACATCTAAAATCTGATCATTTGGAAATTTTCTCGGGAAAAGCCCAGAGGGACCATAACTCCAGCCACAGCGGAATAATCCTCTGACAGCCAAGCCTGCTTAGTGCCGCCCTGGAGCGAGGATTCCCTGCGGCTGCCTTTGTGCCATCGTCCTGACTAACATCTAGTCCTATGAGAACACTTATCACACTGCATTGCAATTATTTGTTTATCTGTCTGTCTCTCCTACTAGGCTGGAAAGTCCTGGAGGGCAGGGGCTCTATCTGATTCATTGGGGTAAAGACTGAATGTCTGAGGTGCTTGTCACCAAGTGGGGAGGTCACCTTTCTATTAACACTATAAATGAGTGTATGGGTAAGAGCAGCCTCCCCCACTCCTGATGTCCCCTGGCCTCTGCAGTGCTCCCAGGGCATCTCATGGGGCCCCACGTTCATGGCCTTCAGCTGAGGGCGTCTGTGACCCTGCCTCTGTCTCACCTCCCTCAGGATCTTCACTGAGCTCCTGCTGTCACCTCCCAGTAGTTTCAGGACCACCCACTCTCATTAGGACAGTTTGACTACTGCTATTAGGGAGTGGGAGGCACAGTGGTGAGCTGTCCTCCCCTAACTGGAGGACATTATGGCAGAAGTGAGGGTGGTATAAAATGGAAACAAATGTCAAGAGTCAGGTAGGAGCTAGGCTTGCAGATGTGGCAAAGAGTTTGGCTTTTAGTCCAAATGCGGCAGGAAATATTATTCAGAGAGAGTCATGATTTGATAACATGTATTTAGAAGATTACTCTGACTACTGAAAATGAGTGCAGTAGCTCAGCAACACGGTCAGCAGGGACTTGGGTGGGAGACCCCTGCAGCAGCCCTGTAGGCTGGTGGTGGAGGTAGAGATGGAAAACAGTGGGTGTGCATTGGAGATAAAGACTGATGCAACCTCTGAGTGGTTCTGCATGTGGAAGAAAAGGGAGGACTCTATTTGAATCCCAGTTTTCAGTTGAGCAAATGAGTGGGAAAAGGCACCATTTCCTTAGAAGGGCAAAACTGGTGGAAAAAATGGGTTTGGAGCCAAACCAGGGCTTCTTTTCAGATGTCTAGTTTGAGATACTTATTGGGTATCCAGTGGCTATGATGAGAAGGCAGTGGATATGCACATTTTGTGTTTAATGAAAAGGACTAGAGATTTGAATTTAGGGGGGGGAGGAGAGAGAGAGAGAGAGAGAGAGAGAGAGAGAGAGAGAGAGAGAGATCTGCAACCAAGCTCTGAGATAATTGAACTTGAGTGGATGATAAGGGCCAGGAAGCAAATTTGGACAAGAGCATGTCGTTATGGAGGAGGAGAGCTCCCAAACAGTGGTATTTTGGAGCTTGGGAGAGTGGAATGTTGGAAACTTTAAAGAGAAGACAGAGAAATGTTCATTCTTTTCCTCTTCAGCCCAGATTGGGGCCACTTCCCAGGCTCTGGTTTTGTATTCTAAGGTAGTGGAAATAGCCCTAACAAGGCTAGCGCATAAAACACACAGTATCCCGACACTGATGAGTTTCCCAAGGTGTGTTTTATTTGGTCTTAAATAAAACAGTGTGCAGGACACCCACATCCCAGTACAGCCTGAACTACAAAGAGCCCTACCTTCTTTTATCCTAGTGTTAGAATCGTGCCTGGATGTCCTTCTCTCCTCAAGACAAACAAAGATTTATTGGCACAGCATATACTAGAGCCATGGAGAGAAAACACGCATTCCTGCCACTCAATCTCTAAAAAAATAGAAAGAACAACAACAAAAGAAAAAATTCAACAAAGGCTTTGGCTCAACCATAGGTAAAAATTTACAATTACGAAGGCTTTTGTTCTCATTCTAACACATAGTGTTACTCTCATTTCAGGGCCTTGGCTCTGAATAATGAGTGTGTGTTTTGCTTTGCATTCGGGTAATTAAAGAGTCCACCCAGGTTGTTTATTCCAAACATGGGAACAGTCAGACTCAAAGGTGACTGAATCCATGTCTCTGGCTCTTTTGCTGAGTTTGAAAATGACAGATTTTGCAGCTTTAAGCCATGTCATTCACTAAGATAGTGCCTGGAGTCTGGTATGTAATCGGTTGCTATGTGCTGAACGAATGAATGAACAAGGAGGCCAAGTGATAAAGTGGGGAAAACGCTTGATTTAATTAGAAGATCTAAATTCCCGGGAAGGTCATTTATATTCTCTACACCTGAACATTCTCAATGTGCCACCTCAAAACTCAGGAGTTTTCAAATGATGTGTTGAAAAACACAGTTCAACAGGCCAAAGTAATTAAAACAAATCCTAGTAATTTCTCACATCTTTCGAATGGATATGAGGGAGATGCAAATACACTGCCCACGAAATACGTTAAAACCCACTTTCCTCTCACCCGACAGCTGCTCCAGTGTCTTTCTCTCCTTCATGGCCTCTTCTCGTGAGACCTTCTCTCCCGTCCTCCTTCACTGTAGCTGTTGAGAGACTTTCCTTCATTCAACTTGCCCATCCTTAGCACTTCAGTTGGTGCCTTTTCCCAGAAAGAATTCTACATCTTTAGGAGGGGAAAGGAAAGGAGACCTTGGGCTTGCGCATGGAAGGGTATTTTTGGCCGTCTGGAAGAGGAGGCTAAGTCCCTGACGATTTTCACATTAACAGTTTCTGCACCATCACATATGCACAATGGGAAACGTAATGCCCACTCTCCAGGTTGGCTGGGAGCTTGAAATGAGGTCAGGACATGAAACTGGGACCTCCCCACAGTGCAGGGGGTCATGTGTCTATGCTGCGTGAGCAGAATCAAGTATCCTGAGTGCATTCTCTCAAAAGGTTAAGTTTTGTTTTATAATAAACATGCATCTGCTTTCTTTTTAAAAAATAAATTTATTAAGTTAAAAGAAAAGTGATGCCCTTATAAAAAGGAGTCAATACAAGTGTCTAGAAGAAGATTTAGCTGCATTGTTAAGAAGTTTCTCAGTGTCAGCCATGCATGGAACACAGATTGAAGTAGTGAAAGTCTGTGCTTTTACCACACATTTAAACATCCTTTCAGTTACCATGCGAATTTGTTGAGTATACATAGTACCTTCAATGAGCAATTGATTTAAGGGGGCAGATTCAAGAATTGTTTCTTAAGTAAAATTCAATAACAAAAATCTGGGAATGCTGCTCTTTAGATTCAAAAAGCAAGATGCATGTTGATTTCTTGAGTATTGTTGATTCTCATAATAGACAGAACATCTGTTCAATGTTATATTAATTCTCTATTATTGCATAACAAACTACTCTGAAACTTGGTTAAAACAACAGACATTTGTTTATACATAGTTTCTGAGGGTCAGGTGTTTGGGAGTGGCTAAGCTGAGTACCTCTGGCTTGAAGTCTCATCGCAGTCAGACTATGCACTGGGGTTTCTATCATCTGAGGCTTAACTGGGGCTTCCTGTATGGCTTACTCCACAGGACTGCTGGCAGGAGGCCTTCGCTTCTCACAGTGCGGGCCTCTCAGGGCTGCCTGCATGATCTCATGACATGGCAGCTGGCTTCTTCCAGAGGGAGTGATCTGAGACAGGGTAAGGGGGAAACCATGATGGCTTTTTGTCCGAATCTCAGAGGTCATGCACTGTCCCCTCTGCACGTTCTATTTGCTAGAAGTCAGTCACTAAGCACAGCCCCCACTGCAGGGAAGGACAATGGGACTCCACTTTCTGGAGGGGTGAATATCAAAGAAATGTGTGCACATGTAAAACCAATACAAGTTATTTTGTAAAAATTGCATTTTTATTGTTTATACTTCAAACAAAATATAAGTTTCTCACAATAGTGGTTGCTACTTACATTATTGGATTTTTCAGAACACAATACAAAGATCTTTTTATTGATTATAAAGAAATTGAGTTCAGTTCGGCCAGCGTGGTTTAGTGGTTAAGCGTCAACCTATGAACCAGGAGGTCACAGTTAACTTACTAGTCAGGGCACATGCCCGGATTGTGGGCTGGATCCCCAGTGTGGGGCATGCAGGAGGCAGCTGATCAATTATTATTTCTCATCATTGATGTTTCTATCTCTCTTTCCCTCTCCCTTCCTCTCTGAAATCAATAAAAATATATTTTTTAAAAAAGAAAATGAGTTCAGAGTCATAAGTAACTTCTCTTAGGTATAGGGAAGTTCAATGTCCAGATTTAGACTTGAATCCAGATATATATATATAATACTGTGTAGTCATCTACTATCTAAATAATAATAGCAAAAACAGGACTCCTTTACTACATTGTAATTTACTTACTTGATCTCAAATACCTGGGTTTAAACTGGAAACATCTCAAAAACTCCAAATGTTTTCAAATATAGTAAAAAAGAAAAAAAAAAAAAAGACTTATCAAACCCTTTGGTGAATAAGTAATTCTGCATGCTGAATGGCTATTCTGCTAAAGACTTGACTCTCATCCCCAATGTATATTATTTTATGTGGTAAGTTTCTAATGTAATCAAGTGTTAAATTGGAGATTTGGACTGCTAGATATAAGATAGCACAGTGAGGGCTGAGACAGGGCACTGAGATGCAAATGCTGAAAGAAAATATCTAGAAACTAATTGCACAATCTTTGTGTCTCTCTTCCAGGGCCCCTCACCCAGGTGAGTCAGGGGGATACAAGGAGTATAAGGCAATCAAGCAAGGAAGAGCTTCAGTGAGACCACTTAAGGTTGTTACCTGTCCTCTCAGGCAGAAGACCCAAGAAACTGGTCCCTGGCTCCTGAGTCTAAGATTTTACCTAAGAGAACTAAAAAGCCATGGAGATTTCCTGAGGTTTCCTCCAGAAGAATAAAATAATTATCCCTCAGAACAGGTCTAAAGGAGTAGTGGAAAATAAAAGTAAAGAAGCTTTTATGATTAACTAGCCCTTGTGGATTCTCTGCTTAGCATGAGGCATCACTAAAATAAATCATAGGCATTTCCTGCCTTTTAAATAATGCATGGTGAGTTATTAGGAAAGGGTTAAGTTAGCTTTAATGTTATCATGGATAATGCAATAATTAAAAAAAAAAGTAAACTCGTATACCACAATGTTTAAAAGAAATCAATACAGCGATGACCCCAAGATTTATGGAACTATATGAGGTATTTACCCCAAACTCACAATTCTTATAAATTTATTTTCAGTTTTCCTGCCATCTCATTTGGTTTCTATATTGCCAGTAGTCACTCCTCACTGTTTTCTGTATGCCTCTCTATTTTATCCTCTCTCTTCTTTTAATTGATAGTTGGTGGGGAAATAAGCTTGTTGGAATTATGAATTAAATAAAGTTAAATAGGACCACATATTTTTTTTCTTTGCTTGCTCACCAAAGTTCTACAGAAAAATTTGATGGAGAATTGACTTATGAATACAGAGTTTTGACTCAACTTATGTATTACATAAACAACAGAAGCAGAAAGACATTAGGTAGACACTGATATTAAGTACTTGTTGAATAAACTAGCCTTTATTTTTAATGGGATTTTTCCTACATGTTTTGTATTAATTGATGCATCAAGTGTGTATTGCATGCCTACAATGCGCTAGATGCTGAATGTGGATCAATGAATGCAGGCATGAATTGAGCTGTTTAGTCAATGGATAAACATTGTGCCTTGTAACTTGGACCAAGAAATGGCTCTCCCATGTCTTTTGAGAACAGCAAGTCTCATGTGCCACCTAAACAGATGAAGAAGCAGTGGGTTAAGTACCAGATGGAGAGTGAATTCTAATGCCACAAAGGGCAGAGAATTTACTGGGTGGCCTGTTAGTAATAAAACTAAACAATTTACTTTAATATAAGGTTTTAATTTTCCCCATTGCTTTAATAATTATGTTCATATTGTACTTCTACAAGTTCCTTCTGAGTGAGGGAAGATAACTACTCTGAGCTCTGTTACAAGTGAGGCTAAGGAACCTAATGTCTGAAAGCTAGTGGCCCAGTCAGGGCTAGAGCCCATCTTTATTCTCTCAAATCCAGTCTTTTCTCTCTCCAATCAGGGCTCTAAGCAACACTTCTTTGTGCCTTAATTTCTGCTAACTATAGTATTGGGCTGATTTTGATGCCACGTGGGCTAAATATTGGGAGATGTGACTGAACATCTTTATGGCCAATGGCTTCCCTGGTGCTTGAAGTGTATCATAGGTGCCTCTGTTTTGGAGCTGATGTATTTCTGACCTTCGTCACTGCTTCATGAAAGATACCCCTGCCCTTTACATGCCTAGAAGCTGAGGGAAAGGCCTGCTGCCAAAGGCTCCATGCTTTGGGAAGAATTATTCCTCACCATTGGATCCTGTAGATGCCTCTTCTAAGGCAACAGGGAATGGCTGAGCCCGGTGAAGGCTGGGTCTCCTAACTCCCCAGCTCCAGAAGTCCTGGCTTCCACAGCAGAGCACAGATATTGGGAAAAGAAAATTTGCCAAATAAACTCTGGTCCATCCAGACAATGGGACATTATTCAGGGCTAAAAAGGAACAAGCTATCAAGACATGAAAAGACATGGAGGAAACTTGCTTATTTCTAAAGTGAAAGGAGACAATCTGAAAAGGCTACACACTTCAGGATTCCAGCTTTATGACATTCCAGAAAGGGCAAAACTTCGGAGCCAGTAAAAAGATGAGTAGTTGCCAGGGCTTGGAGGTGGAGGGATGAATAGGTGAAGCATGGAGGTTTTTTTAGGGCAGTGAAAATACTCAGTATGATGGATGCATGCCATCATACTTTGTCCAAATCCATGCAAGGTACAACACCAAGAGTGAACTGTGTTGTAAACTATAGACATCCAAATTGTGGTGATACTGACGTGTCAATGTTGGTCCATCAGTTTTAACAAATGCACCAGTCTAGTGGGGGGTATTGAAAATGGGGGAGACTATGCATGTGTGGGAGCAGGGAATTGATGGGATGCATCTGTACCTTCCTCTTAATTTTGCCATGAGCCTAAAATTTCTCTAAAAGTATAAGAGAGAGAGAGAGAGAGAGAGAGAGAGAGAGAGAGAGAGAGAGAATGAGAATTTGCCTGTCTTATGGCATCTCCACTTCCAGAAGCTCAGATTGTACCTAAGAGCTCTTGGGCTCCCTTTTCTGGTCATGCTTTGGGAAGAAGTCAGTGATGAGCAAGCCATGGAGGCTGAAACACGCTTTGGGTTTGCAGCCAATTCCTGCGTCTTCCTCATTGCATGTATTGTGTGGGGACAATGGTCTGATCAAATGTTTCCTAATTTTTCTGTGGACTTTCTCTCTAATGAGTCCCTTTCTCCAAGCTCTAAAAAAAGATGCTAAAAACGTGACACACACTACAGATGGGTCACCCACATCTGGGCTTTTCATTTTAAAGGCGGGTGTGAGGGTGGGAAGGAAAGTAAAGCAAGATGTGGCTGGCTTTTCATACTAAGGGGGTGATTGGGGGAGGAGGTTAAGAGATGAGACAGAATCACCCACCATTGTTACCAAATGGCAGATGTATCCATTGGTACTAATTATAATAATGATCTGAGTGCATAACTGACTCAGAGCTGGAGTGGCAGGTTCTCAAATTTGGGCACCTAGATTGCACCTATGAAGTTGGCATTTACGAAAGAAACCATGTGCAGATGGATATTTGCATATGGAAACTGAGTAATTGTGTGTGAGCAGGAGCTCCATGCACAATTATTGGCCCCTCCTCAAGATGTCGGGAGCAGCTTCTGGTCCTTTGGAAACTAGCCTGCAACGTGTTGGTACAGGCTTGAGGTCTGTGCATGTACGAGGTGCTTGCCCTGGTTCCAGAGAGGTAGCTCTGATGGGTCGTTATGTATGTGTTGGCCGTCTGTGATATGCCCAACACTGTGACATAATAAAAGCTCAGATTGTGCCATCAAATGGACCTGAATTAAAATCTCAACTCCACTGCAGCATTCACCAAGGCAAATCAGAGGGAGGCGGTGGAGTTTGAGGAGCTGCAAATAACTGAATATTCTTGAGGAGCTGCAAATAACAATCTGCATGTTATTGTGGCAGATTCACGTAGGCCTCTAAGAAACTGAGGCTTGGAGGGGTGAAGTTAAATCTGTGCAAAGATGGATCTGAACAGACGTATCCATTTGGATTGTCCCTTTGAACTATCCTGTGCTCGGCCATATCCCAAGGGTGCTAAGTAGGTACTTAGTGAAGGCAGATGGAATCCAAAGGTTTAGGGTTTTTTTCCTAAAAGATGTTCACCTGTCCACCATCTTCTGCATGAGAGGTTTCCTCTTTGTGTATGACCTGCATCGGGTCCCAAGGGGAAGACATCTATAAGGCCAGCACTAGAGGCGTGCACGCAGTTCCCACAACCAGTGCCTCCTGCGGTCAGCACTGGGGACCACAAAGTCATGAGGTGCCAAATGGAGTCTGTTGATCTCCTACCTTGGATTTGACTGTGCCTTTGCCTGACCCCTTTGCATGGAGTGCTCCTGTTCTTCTCTTTATTTATATGTGTTCTATGCTTTCTTCAAATGCAGATCAAGGTATATCTTTTTTCTGGAAAAACTACCCCATGAGAGAGGGACTAGTCCTATCCCCATTATGTGGATGAGGAACTGAGTCACAGAGAGGTTACATGACTGATCAAAGAGCATAGAGCCAGAAAGTGACAGAGCTGCAGTCTGAATACTGGCAGACTGTGTCCAAAAAACTAATTTTCCTAACCATTACACCATGCAGCTGCTCAATGAGAATAGTCTCACTTTTATATCTGAAAAACCAGCTCTCGCCCCCCGGGGTAGTCCTGAAGCCTGCTGTGGAGCCAGACATTCAATGCACTCAGTGAATTCCCATGAAGATGAGGAGTTTGCTCAGGCCTAGGTTTAAGGTGATGTAGACGGTTTTATAACATTACTAGAAGAATTCAGTCAACAACCGGGAGGGTGGAGGACCATGGGCCTTGTAGCATTTGATGCCATCAGCAGGCTACGGACAATCTACCAGCCAAAAGTAGTTCTTGGCAGAGGAGCAGCAAAGCCCAAGGGGAAATGATGATTATTTGTGCTGAGATGTAGGAGATGCCACGGCACCAAATGCTCTGCTACCAATTTTGGTGCAACTCCAGGATGTATTTTCTGTTGCAGCCCTGGGGTTTTTTTCCTAAAATTCTATTCAGTTTCTCACGCTCTCTTTCCCCCACACCTCTCTCTCTCTGCAGCATGGTCCAGGAAATCAATCTACTTCCTTTGCCTTCAGAAGCTGCCACCATCCTTTAGAGATTTTCCTTAATACCTTCCCAAGATAAACACAAAAGACCTTTTTGTTTTTAAGGATTTTACTGCTAATTATGAAGGGAAAACAGAACATCAAAAAAATAATGAAGATGGAGAAGCAGTAAGTAGTTCAGCACCTCACATAGTCTTCACTGTATTGACCCCTAGGACACAGTTTTAAGCTCCATCGAGATCATGAATGGAGCTTCCAAAGTACTTGGCCCTCTTCTGAAAGCTGAGCTCTCTGAACCTTCTCGCTGTCTTCTGACTTCTCAATTAGTCACATTATAGGGACCATTTCCTTCATGTGATCCATTCCCAGCCTGAACATGCAGCCTATCACTTGGTTTCCAGTAGGGGTTTGACTTTTCTGAGACCTCTACAGTGAGTTGCAATGACTAGTTTAATTGACTGTTGACTCTCTGGGTCTTTTCTGTCCTCACATGAGGCCACTATGGACAGGAACCATCTTTCTGCTCTTCCATCTCCCTGTTTGTTGATGGGTTTATTGCCTGGATCCTGTGCTTATTGTCAAACAAGCAATGTAGAAGTAGTTTGACTTAGGGGTTTACCACTGAAAGGCACCTAATTCTCTGGTGACAAATTTACAATGTTATCCTTATCATGAACCAAGGGCTTTTAGGGAGATGTATTTATTTTTTTATTTTTATTTAAAAACCATCTAGTAGATAGATGTTAGCAAAATCCAGGGATAGGCGAGTTGGTTGAGGTAGCCTGGCTGTGGTGAAGGTCTGCTTGGAAGTGGCTCACTAGGATACCCTGTCTTGAGTTGAGTAATGAAATAGGGAATTCCTTGGAGTCAAAGGAAACCCAAAGATAGGTGAGGAAGTGCAGGAAGAGGACATTGAAATGTTCTTATTGTATTTACATAGTTCTACTTACTTTGATGATTTGGTGCCAGAAAAGGAGAGAGAGAGAGAGAGAGAGAGAGAGAGAGAGAGAGAGAGAGAGAGAGAGAGCGCGCTGGGAAGAGGCAAGAGGGTCAGAAGACTGAGGGAAGTTGTATACAGATTGGAGAGGCATGGTTAGGGCCCAAGCATTACACATGGGTTGGGAAAGAACATTTAATAAGGCAACAGAAAGGGGGAAATGATTGAAATGTGACCTGAGACTGAAAGCACATCAAGTGAAAGCCCAGAGCCGTGTGAAGCAAATAAGGAATATCAACCCCAAGATTAGCTCTCCCCTCAGTATGGGTGGCCTTTCCTGTTCTCTTGTCTGCACTTCCTCAGGCAGTTGTGAATGATGAGGCCACCCGACAGAGGCAGTAAGTCCCCCAAACCTCGGCATTGTTACACCCTTTTCCAGCTAAGAGATTCCTTCATGGTGTGGGGCAGAGGGTTGTGGGAGCTGTTCCCAGCAGACCACCATGAGCTTCTCCTGGGAGAAGCTGCTCTGAAAAGATACAAGATTTACAGCAGATTATGATAATCATCATCATCATTTTGGCAATCATGGAGGATCACATATATATGACACTAAAAATCTTATGGTGTTACTGATTTATTTTATGGGAATCTGGCATTGACTCAGAAGTTAATGATTCTGGGCATTTTGCAGGCAATTCTAAGACTGTTATTTCAACAATTTAAAATATGTACCCACTAAAGAATATTTTAAGACTATAGTAAATGTAATAATAATAATAATAATAATAATAATAATAATAATGTGATTGGAATGTGAATTTCTTATCTGCTTAGCACAGGGTTTTAGTCCACAAAGTGCATTAACATAATCTGTTGTGCAGATGATAAAGTAGTAATGCAATGCGACAGGAGCCACTTTGTAGATTTCTCATTAGTATCATTAGATGTCCATTAAGTATATGTAAAACCAGTTAAGTGTTTGTTCACTGCCTTTTTTCCTTAAAATAGTCCATATTTTAAGTTGGTCCAGTTCTGCTTCATTAGGATCAACATCTTCCCTAGAATCCTTCCTGGAGGGGTTATGAAGCATGGTCTAACATCTTCTGGTCCTCTCCTTAGCCAGTCTCCTTCTTTTCAACCTGGAGACTCATTTCTTATTTCATGCTTTAAATTAGTCTTCATGTTGCCAGGGGTGTTTGGCCCTCATTACCTGTTTTGGATGTATGGCTCAGCTCTGACTGGCTATCAGACTCTCCTCCCTGAGTATCTCCACCTAGAATCCCTGGACTGTCATCTTAGACTCCCTTTTAATATTCTTCTTGCCAAATCAAAGAGTCAGGGACTTACTTCTTTCTGAGCAAGATGGTCTCTGACATTGGGTCATGTAGGAAGGTCCATGAAAGTTGCTTTTGAAAATTTTTATTTCATAAAATTGTGGTATGTATATAGTTTAAAATTCAAATATAACTCTTACAGTTGCTAATAAGATTCAACCCCACCCTCCACTCTTAATTTTTGCTACCTTGAAACAAAACATTTTCCACTCTTTCAGATGTTTCTTCTTCTGTATTTCAGGTAATATATTTATGCCTCTGTAACCTGATACTCAGTTTTCTATACTACTTTTTTTACTTTCTTTCATGAAAAATAATTATTTAGCTTTTTGCACGTACAAAGCGCATGCGCGCGCGCACACACACACACACACACACACACACAACACACACAACACATTCTCTCCCTCCTCTAATTTTCCCAATTTAATTATGTATCAGATATCTGCTACTGTATAACAAATCACTATAGAAGTTAGTGCCATTATATAATAAACATCTGCTATCCCACAGTTTTCATGGGTCAGGCATTTGGGGGTTCTGGAGCTAAAGGATCTGATTTCAAGGTCACTCACATGGATGGCCACTTGGTGTTCATTGTTGGCCAGAGCCCTTGTGCCTCTCTACAGGCTGCTTGAGTGTCCTCATGACATGACAAGTAGCTTCCCCAGAATGAGTGCTTAAGAAGTGTGAGCCAAAGCCCCAGAGGTCACACACCATCACTTCTGATATCTCCTATTCATTAAAAGTGAATCACCAAAGGGAAGACAATTAGGCCTTTTTGAGAAAAAAGTATGTCAAAGAATTTGTGGACATATTTTAAAATCACCATAAATTCTTCAAAAATGTTTGATTAAATAATATAGTGGTAGGCAAAAGCAGGTTTACAGTTGTGAGTACACAAAACACAGATTTTTTAAAAAATATATATTTTATTGATTTTTTACAGAGAGGAAGGGAGATGGATAGAGAGTTAGAAACATCAATGACAGAGACACATCTATCAGCTGCCTCCTGCACACCTTCTACTGGGGATGTGCCCGCAACCAAGGTACATGCCCTTGACCGGAATCGAACCTGGGACCTTTCAGTCTGCAGGCTGACGCTCTATCCACTGAGCCAAACCAGTTTGGGCCACAAAACACAGATTTTATTCTTTCATTCTTATTTATTAATTATTGTATTATTGTATTATTTTCCATATGAACAACTGTAAACCTACTTTTGTTCAACCCTGTATTATTGAATTATTACTATGCCTAGTGTATTAGTTTTGTATTGTTGCTGTGACAAATTACCACAAAAGTACTGGCTCAAAACAATACAGATTTATTTTCTTATAGTTCTAGACGTTTGAAAGTCTGACATGGGTCCTCCTGGACTAAAACCAAGATGTTGGCAGGGCTGCATTCCTCCCAGAAGCTCTAGGGAAGAGTATGTTTCTTGTCTTTCCAAGCTCTTAGAAGCTCCTGCAGTCCTCACCTTCCTGCCTCTTTTCATCTTCAAAGCCTGCAATGGTGCGTGGAATCGTTGTATCACTCATCATATCTCCTTCTCTGACTCTCACCTTCTGCCTCCCTCTCTCACTTGTGATCACGTTGGGACCAGCCATATCCTCCAAGACAATCCCCTCATCTCAATATTAATTTAATCACACATGCAAACCCCTTTGCCATGCAGATAGCATTCACAGGTTCCGAGAACTAGAACATGAACCTCTTTGGTGGCCAATGTGCTCCTATGTAAATATTGCTTTTCCTGTTGTACTACAATGTATGTTATAATAAATCATAATTATAGTTCCTTTATATACAGCTTTTAATTTTCTTTGGAGTGAATAACTGCCACTTTCCTCTCATTTGGTTATTTTTAAAACTGCATCCATCATTCATTTAGCCCTAAACTGTCAGATAAAGCTAATAATCTTTTAATTCCTAAACATGCCAACTCTTCTTTCAAATTCATCTTTCTTTTCTTGGCACCACTCTTCAAGAGCACTCTCTCTTCTCCCATTTGGAATCTTGCTCTTTTGGGACACAGCATAGCTATTTTCTAGGAAATTCCCTTCGCTATTATTCTGAGATTTTTTTCTTTCATTTTTTCTGTTTTGTTTCCAGGATCCTGTGTCTTTTCTTCTTTGGTTTATTCTCCCGTTGTACTGAATCGTATCTTTCATTGGCCTCCTTAGCAAGAGTACATACAGGGGTTCTCCAGTTGTCATTCCAGAGCTCTGTGCCTTGGAGACTTCATCAATAGGCTCCTTGCCTTCTACCTTCCAGTTGACTTTGGTCCATGGAAATTACAAAAGTAGAGTGGGAGGAAAAGGAAAAGGAAGTAGGGGTGTTTATTCCCCAGCTCATCTTTGTAGAGCTGTGAGTTGGCGATGCTTGTCATGTGGCTGTCTCCCGGCTGCAGCTGTCTCTCCAGGTTCAGGAGTAGTTCCTCCCCCTGTGCCTCCCCATTGCTTGTTTGACAATGTCTTTATTCTACCTCCACATTGGGGTATAGAATTTTAGGTTGAAGGTCATTTTTCCTTAGCATTTTGGAGATGTTGTTTGTCTTCTATCTTTCAGAGTCCCTTTCGATGACACAAGTGTGAACGAGTGTGATCTTAATGCTTGTTCCTTTGTATGTGACTTGTTTTTGCTCTCAGAATACTTGAGAGTCTTCTCTTTATCCCCAGCACTCAAAAACGTTCTGGAGAATCTCATTTTGTTATTCCTTTAGCAATTTTCTTCCTCCGCTTTGTTCTCTCTCTCTCTCTCTCTCTCTCTCTCTCTCTCTCTCTCTCTCTCTCAACTCTTTTTAGTTGAAAGACAAATCTCATGGACAGGTATGTTACTTTAGTTTCCTCTTCTATTTTCAACTCTTATTTTGTTTGATGTCTCAAGAGACTTTACCATCTAATCCATTCCATTCATTATTTGCCTACCATATTTTCATACTCTCTTATTTTTCTTTCATGGATAAAACATATTACCTCCTTATGTCTTTTCATGGTTGGGAATTTCCTCATTCAAACTTGCCAATTTATCTTTAAAAATTAGTCACTGCATTTCAGATTGGCAGCTCTGTTGGCATGAGTGGGTCTTGTTAACTGTTAGGTTTCACTCCGGATGATAAATGAATGTTAGTCCCTGTAGGTCTTTTCTCAGCCTGGTCAGTTTCCTCAGAGTGGGTTATTTAATTTACTCTTGTCCAACAGAAACTGTGTGGTGATGGAAATGTTCAATATCAGTGCTGTCCAAAATGGTAGCCAGTAGTCACATGTGGCTACTATGACTGAAAAAAGTAAGTTTCAAATTTTATTTAATGTTATTTATTTTAAACATAAACGGCCATTTGTGGCTAGTGGCTACCACATCAAATAGCTCCACATTAGCCTTTTACCTTGCTGCCAATCTTATACTAGTCAAGGTGGAGGAAAGCCTGTGCAGAGGGCACACTATCATCTAAGTGTCCTTTTGCAATCAAGATCTCATTCTGCACTCAGCTATTTGGAGTCCAAAATCTATCTTGTTTAACCTCTCTAACCTTCCAGTCTTTTGAGGCAATGGGAGAGGGATCCTCATCTGATTGTAGAAAGTGGGGGACAGAGTCTGGGGGAGCAGATGCTCTTTACTAAGTTTTCCAACCAGGCTTCCTATTTTCCTGGCCTTCTGAGGGTCCGGTAATGAAACACATAGGTTTCTCCAGGATTCTTCCTGGGAAAATAGCTAGTTTTGATGACTTACTCTGCTGCAGACTGAAGTGTCTGCTTTCCCTGGTCTGCAGAGTCAGCTGAATTCTACCTTCCAGCTCTTAGTTTTGTTGTCTCCTCTTCATGTCTCTTTGGCCATATGGGTTTGAGCCACATTTTAAAAAATTCTTGCCTGCATTTTAGTGAGGTTTCGACAGGGCGAGAAGAATGGGTGTGTCAACGCCTTCATACTGGCGGCTGATTACTTGGTCCAACTTCTCTGCCAAAGGCATGGGGTTGTTTATTTTCCTACAGATGTTTTTGTGATGTTCTGAAACGGAGCTATTGCACTAGTTGCCGTTACATTATTTATTTTAGCAAGTTGTGAGATATCTGGTGAGGTAGCCAGAATTTATAGCTCTACTTTTTTATTTTATCCTCAGACTTCATCTCGTGGCTCTAGCAAAAAGGTCTATGCTGTTTGTTTAACAGAAATGTCTCAGTCTCACTTGCATGCTCATACAAGTGAAACCATGGTTGTAAAAGTAGTCCCCTAACTGCAGAAAACTGAATTGCTTCCAAGATTCTTTTCTCAAATCCTGCACACACACACACACACACACACACCCAACCCTGAGAATCCTTAAGGGTTTTCACATGTGTCCAGAAATCAGTTCTGGTCATTTAAGAAGTTATCTCTGGCCAGGCCAGGACCACACAATGGCTCTGAGTGGGAAACTTCCGCTAGGGTGTCACCTGCAGTTAGAACCTTTCTCACACCGCTGTTGCAGGTAGAGGTGACATTGTTGGTGAAAACAGGTTCACCCTCTCCCAAAGGCAGAGAAACTGGAGCAAGCATCTCCCTCAGCCCCAACACCAGTCACCCTTGGGAGGTAAGAGGCAGTCCTAGGTTGGAGCACTTAGGACCGGGAGTTCTTGGATCTTTCTGTGTAAAGACTTACCTGGTGCCCTGCTGGGGCTGAGCTTTGACTTCCCAGATCAAGCCCTAACAGATCTGTAGGGATGGGCTCCCATCAAGCAGTGACCCCTACATGCTCTCAGTAGATCTTTGTCGATCTGTCTAGATAATGTCTCCACAGTGAGGTAGAATACTCCCTCCCCCAGTTCTACATTAAATTGGCAGGAATTTTGCAGTAAAACTGCCTGGGCTGAATGTAGTCTGGCTCTATCAACTCATACTTATGCCTCCACCCCAGCATTTACCCTTTTCTCACCCTTTACTCTAAGTTCCCTCTCTGAGACTCACTGCTCTCTCTTTCTACCCAGCTTCCATCTGGAATTGCTACTGATCATCAGACATTCTGTTATATTCCACAAATCCACAGATATTAGAGCTCAACCCACTCTGTCCATAATGGAGCTCCTTCAATGTTCCTATACAGATGGATATTTAAGTATGAACAGATCTAGGGGAGAATCCCCCTCCTCCAACCCCTTATCCCAATTCCACCTGCTAGACATGTCCCAATGGCAAGTCCAACTGAATAAGTGGAGGGTAATTTTGTCTAAGGCGATGGTCTCCAAAGTGAGCTTTATAAGATGTTACGGGAATGAAAAATAGAATTTATATTTATTTTTAATCTTATGTTTTTAAATTTTCTACATGCATGTATATAAAACATATACAAATGTTACAATTTAGAGTCAAATATTTTTCCTAATAGGATATAGTTTTATTAAAGTAGGCAAATCAGTAGTGTTCACAATATGGAGTTGTGGGCCTCAGAGGCCCCAGACACCTCATTATGTTAGTGTACTTAATAATTTACATTTGAAGGTTCTCTGTGGTACAGTTTTTATGTGGATATTATGCCTGTTTGCCCTTTTTTATTTATCAATAGGGTGGCAAAACTATTTTGCTTTCAACTTTCAGAAAATGGACACAATGTTTGCTTACCAAGACTTTTAGATCCATACAATAACATTACAACTTAAAACATATAACATTGAATTTATATTAGTATTACTGTTAATACCAAAATCTTACTGCCTACCTTGAGATAAATTTTCAGTATTTTTTCAACTTGTGAAACAATTGTTTCCTTTATGTTTCTTTATAATTTCTGCTTGGTTAATACTTTTCCGTTTCCAAAAGCCTAGATGTATATAACTTCCTCTTTGAATTAGAGCTTCAGAAAATTGAGAAAAACTTGACAAACTGAACTCTATTTTTACATATCAAGGCTCACTTATGCACTGTCGGTGGAGGTTGCTGACTTATCAGACGTTGGGGCTCACTTACTGAGATGACTCTTGTGAAGTGGCCCTGAAGCATGCAAGAAATAATTAAATAGCATGAACACTGATACACAGAGTCAGTGGGACAGGAAAATGTATTTTCCAAGAATGGGAAGGGCTTGACTTTGTTAGTTGCATAATATCTTAAAGTCAATGACTTATGTGCCATCAAGGACTACATGATTGTTTCCTCTGCCTAGAGGTATTGTATTCCATTCCTTATCAGCTTCCAAGACAGCACCCAAGAATCCCCACCTCCTGAGACTCACACCTTGTGTTGTCCCCTCCCACACTGGACCAGGTGTGATCTGTGCAAGCAAGAGAGCATATGGTGCCCTAATCGGTTTGGCTCAGTGGATAGAGCGTCAGCCTGCGGACTCACGGGTCCCGGGTTCGATTCTGGTCAAGGGCATGTACCTTGGTTGCAGGCACATCCCCAGTGGGGAGTGTGCAGGAGGCAGCTGATCAATGTTTCTAACTCTCTATCCCTCTCCCTTCCTCTCTGTAAAAAAAAATCTATATATATATATATATTTTTTTTTCTTTTTTAAAGAGAGAATATGGCAAAAGTGATAAGTGCATCACTTCCAAGATTAGGGTCTACAAGACACTGTGGCTTTTGTCTTGCTTGCTCTCTTCATCATTTTTTCCTTTTTCTGGCCACCCAATCCAGGGGAACCAGGCTGCCATGTCATGAGTAGTCTGTGTCAGAGCTGTGCTGACTATGAGGTACACAAAAGGAAGACACATGCCTTCTTTTTATAAAATCATTCAATCTCACAGGAGAGGCCACATGTTCTCAAGTAAGCGCAGTGCCATGGAATGGACAAACTGCCCACGGAGTCTCAGGGAAGCCACATTTCTGCTTTGCTTCACTGAAGAACTGCCTGCTGAATGGGAGAAGAACATGGGTGTCCTTGAGGCAAATGGAGAAATGGAAGGGGGGCGGTGTTTCTCAGGCAGAGGCCTGGATATGAAAAGGCAGGGAATTGAGTTCAATAAGTATTAATTGGGGGGGGGGAATTTTTATTGAAACTTTCTTTCATGAACCCCACGGAAAAAAATAAAATATGTGAGAAAGAAAATGGCTGTCCTCTGAATTCATGCAACTCGCCAAGACTTAAAGCCATGAGATCACTAGAAAGTCTTCGATTGATACTGTTCAGTATGGTAGCCATGAGATACAGGTTGCTATTCTCTTCTTGAAATGTGGCTAGTCCTAATCCAATGTGGTGTAAGTATAAAATACCCACTCAAACTTGAAGGCTTAACCTAAAAGACTAAACTATCCCATTAACAACTTTTTACATTGATTGCATGTTGAAACGAATTTTTGATAAGTTGGGATAAATAGAGCACATCATTAAACTTCACTTTATGTGTTTCTTTTCACATTCTTAGAAGGGGGTGCTAAGTATAAATTTCTCTGTATGGTCTGTTTTTGTGACTCCCACCATCTCCCTCTTGGACAGCACTGGTTTGGAGGATGCTGGCATCAGCAATGTGGATGAGAAAGAAGGAATGGGTCAAGAGATGCTGAGAGGACCACAGTCAGTGTGCTTTCCCCACACCCATTCTGTGCTGAGGAGGTCTAGTGTGAGGCCTGGGGAAGGCTTAGCTGGAGACAAGTTGGTGCCAAGGTTCAAAATCCACAGGAGCGTTTTGTGTGGGCTGAGCAGCCCTGTGACATGTGATGTTGACATGCATTTTTAAAGTATAGTATGTGATAATGCTTTAATCATACCCCCCCCCTTCTAAAGCTTTTTAGTTCAGAAATCTCTGCCATGTCTGCGTCTCTTTTGCTTCTAATACTATAACATGGATGGGAGGGGAAGTGTGGAGGGATACACACCTGACAATAGGGAAGAGGTCTGTCGTCTTTAGAGGAGTTGGGTCTGTTTCTGGACATACTACATTTGCTCTTCTGGAGGTTCTGAGAGTCTAGCAAGTCTTTATCACTCTGTGATTTCAGACCCTTTCTAGGTAAGTTCTGGGTTAACCCATACCTTGCTTAAATTTTTAACTTGTGAGAGACTAGAATTGGACTTCACTGAGCTGTCAGAGACAGTAGAGGCTTCCTGGGCTGGAAAACTCTACCCACTGGCCCTTACCTCAGAGTGAACTGTTGGAGGTCCCCTGAGCCCTGGACCATGCTCTGCTGTGAAGTCTTGATTCTATTCCGGTCTCTGGCACAGTTGGCTGTGGGACCTGGCTGAAGCGTCTCTCTGTGTCTTTATGTCCTTATCGGTTAACCAGTCTTTGGATCTTAAAAGCCAGAGCTCTGCAGATTGACTTCAGAACTTTTTAAATGTGCAGTGTCAATGGGAACATTAAGGTTTCTCAGGTAGAGAGCACTTTGAAGGAGAATAATCAATGGTATTCTAGAACCTCTCTGTGAAACTGAAATAGTAATAGGAGAGGACATTGCTCAGTTCTGGGAGTGTTACAAGAGGTAGAAATAAATTTCAAGTCATAGGATCCCTCTCCCCTGCTCCAGTTTATTCAAAAACAGTTCAGGAATATGTGGTCTGACCTAGCTCCACACAGCACATCCAGGGGGCTCTCTCTACTACTGTGAAGAGTGGAACTGCATTAGGTAGTTAAGGCTGCCATAGCAAAGCATCACTTGTTGAGGGACTTAAACAATAGAAATGCATTGTCGCACAGTTCTGGAGGCTAGAAATCTGAGATCAAGGTGTGGGCAGGGCTGGTCCCCTGAGGGCTATGAGGACAATCTGTGCCATGCCTCCCTCCCAGCTTCTAGTGGTTTGACATTCCTTGGCTTGTAGATGCATTCCACAGATCTCTGCCTTCATCTTCACACGAGGTTCTCCCTTTGTGCATGTGTCTGTGTCCAAATTTTTCCTTTTTATGGAATCCAATCAGATTGGATTTCAGCCTACCCTAATGACCTAATTTTGACTTGATTACCTTATAAGGATTACCCATCTTATATAATAAAAGGGAAACATGCAAATTAACCGTTCCTCCACTATGCTCAAGCCACGCCCACCAGCCACGCCCACCAGCCAATCGGGAACAATTATGCAGATTAACCCAACTAAGATGGTGATGGCCACCGAGCTGGAGCGAGCAGGAGGCTTGGGTTGCCCCGGGGATGGAGGAAGACAAGCTTCCTGCCTGCCCTGGCCTGACCTGGGCTATGCTCAGGGCTACAAAGTTTCAATTATAGAAGATAAATAAATCCCAGAAAAGAAAAAAAGGAGAGGCTGGGAGCTTGGGTCGCCAGGGGGCATGGCCAGCCTGAAAATGGCCCTCAGCTCCTCACCCAGGCTGGCCACACCCCCATGAGGTGAGGGCCCTCGCTGGGGGGCTTGGCCAGCCTGCAAACAGCCATCAGCCCTTCACCCAGGCTAGCCAGGCACCCCAGTGGGGACCCCCACCCTGAAGGGGGTGTGGCCAGCCTGAAAACAGCCTTCAACCCCTCACCCAGGCTGGCCAGGCACCCCAGCGGGACCCCCACTCTGATCCGGGACACCCTTCAGGGCAAACCAGCTGGCCCGCACCCGTGCACCAGGCCTCTATCCTATATAATAAAAGGGTAATATGCAAACTGACCCTAACAGCAGAACGACTGGGAATGACTGGTCACTATGACACACACTGACCACCAGGGGGCAGACACTCAATGCAGGAGCTGCCCCTGGTGATCAGTGCACTCCATTAGGGGGAACTCTGCTCAGCCACAAGCCAGGCTGATGGCTGCCAGCACAGCGGTGGTGGCGGGAGCCTCTCCCGCATCCTCAGCAGTGCTAAGGATGTCTGACTGAAGCTTAGGCAGGCTCCCCGCTGGCAAGTGGACATCCCCCGAGGGCTTCCGGGCTGCCAGAGGGATGTCTGACTGCCAGCTTAGGCCCGATCCCCCTGGGGATCGGGCCTAAGCCCACAGGTGGACATCCCCCAAGGGGTCCCAGACTGCGAGAGGGCACAGGTCAGGCTGAGAGACCCTGCCCCCCACGTTGAGTGCACAAATTTTTGTGCACCCTGCCTCTAGTCTCTAAATAAGGTCACATTCTGAGGTATGGGATTTAAGGCTTCAACATAGGAATTTTCAGGGGACAATATTCAACCCAAAATAAACTCTATTCAAGGCAAGTAGTGAACTTTTTTTTTTTGGTCTTATGTAATTTTTATGTACAGATAGTGGGTTTGATTAACTTCCCTTTGTTGAAGGATAAGTCTGAGCTGACCTTACTTTTCTATCACTGCTACCATTTGTGTTCTCTCAAATGTCCCTTCTGTTCTGGGATCTGCTTCCCTAAGCACATTTTACTCTGATCCCCTAACATTTTACTTATTAAAATGGCCTCATTTGGACTTTATTTTGGTGGTATGGTAGTTATGGTAGATTCCTTACAGGGCTCTCCCTAATGAAACAACTAAAATATTGATTAAAAAAAGTGAAACATCTTTTTAAATGTACTACTGATCTGGGATAAAAGAAAGATATAATCAGAGGAATTTTTTTTAAATAAGCTTTTTAAATTTATAATAAATTCAGGTTTTTAGATATTTGCAAAAAAATAGTAAAGAGTTCCAGTTTCAGTTTTCCCTAGGGTGTCATCTTACATTCCTGTGGTTCATTTGTCAAAACTAATATGATGACACTGGTATATTACTATCAGCTAAATTTCAGGCTTTGTACAGCATGCACCACTTTTGCCCATCCCAGAATCCATTCCAGGGACCACAATGCATTGAGTTGTCATGTCACGTTAGTCTACTCTTGTCTTTCATGACCTTGGCAGTTTTGAAGCGGACTGGTCAGGTAGTTTGTAGAATGTACTTCAATTTGGGTTTGTCTGATGTTTTTCCTGGGGTTGTAGTGAGTTAAACAAAGTAAATAAGGGGCACTAGAAAATAAGTGAATACTAAATCTCCCCAGAACTTACTGCTAAACCTGGAAAACCTGAGCTCTTATTTTTGATGCCCTCACAGGGTTTGGAGAGCAGAACATAGAATCTAGGGCTTCCCCATGGTGAGAAATACACTGGGAAAACACCATTCACTCCCTGTCTCTACCCTCCACATGTTCAACTGGGAGCCCAAGGAACTATAGGTTCCATTAGATTAATGCAAAATAATCTTTACCACACAGAAAGGGGCAACTAGAAAATGTGTCTGTCACAATCCTAGGTGCTGGGTGGAGGAAAAGAAAGTTTTCCACAAGATTTGTAAGTAGAAGCCAACCTTTATGAGAGTTTTCAGTCTGAATTCACACTATCTGTGGGGGGCTGAAGAAATTTCACACACACCAAAATGTAATTTAAAGGAATCCTGGGATAAAATCACCACTAGGTATATTCTGTATTATATTTAGTAGTTATTAGTATTTATTCAGTATTATATTTAACTAGAGACCTGGTGCACAAAATTTGTGCATGCGGGGCGGGGGCAGGTGGGGTGGTCCTTCAGTCCGACCTGCGCCCTCTTGCAGTCTGGGAGCCCATGGGAGATGTTCAACTGATGGCTTAGGCCTGTTCCCCTAAGTGGACCTAAGCCATCAGTCAGACATCCTTAGCACTGCTGTGTAGGCAGGAGAGGCTCCACCACCACTGCTGCACTCATCAGCCATGAGCCCAGCTTCTGGCTGAGCAGAGCTCCCCCTGTGGGATCACACTGGCCACCAGGGAGCAGCTCCTGCACTGAGTGTCTGCTACTTGGTGGTCAGTGCATGGTCATTCTGCTGTTATGTTAATTTGCATATTAACCTTTTATTACCTACTAGTAGCCTGGTGCACAAAAATTTGTGCACTTGGGGGTGAGGGTGAGGGCTGGGGCCAGACCCCTCAGCCCGACCTGCATCCTCTGTCATGTTCCGGGACCCCAGCCACTCCTGGCCTAGGCACAGGCCTACAGGCTTGGGGAGGCCTGGCTCCTGAGGCCCCATTTTATCAAGAAAACAAAGTTGGTGTTAGTTACAGCCCTCACTGAACCCAGTACACTGCATCTGTGCATACAACTGCCTCATTCATGTGCCTGCTTCGCCCTACTGAATTACTAACATCTTGAGGACATAGCTCTGTCTTATCCTGCTTCAACTTCAGTGCCTGGCCTGGTGACAGGGACCTGAGAGGTTTGCTAAGTGAGTGAATAATGAGTGAGTGAATGAGTGAATGAATGAGCGAGAAAGTGAATGAGCAACAGCTAAGGGGCGAGAACTTGAAGTTCCGGCCCAACTCCCGGCTGCCTAAAGCCCATGCGGGAAAGTTCCTGCACTGCTCCCAGCACCTGGCGCCCCTCTCCTGGCTGCATGCTGAATTACTAACATCTTGAGGACATAGCTCTGTCTTATCCTGCTTCAACTTCAGTGCCTGGCCTGGTGCCATGGACCTGAGAGGATTTGCTGAGTGAATGAATGAGCGAGTGAATGAGTGAATGAATGAGCAAGTAAGTGAATGAGCAAGCAGCTACTGGTCGGGATAGTTCGCACTCCACTCTGGGCTGCCTGAGGCAAACCCCGGGCAGTTCCCACCCAGCTCCCAGGGGCCCCGCTCCCCTCTCCCAGTTGCATAGTTTGTGCAGGGCAAAGGTGGCCAGGGTGTGCGTGTTGGCAGATCCATGCATTAGCACCTGCCAACCCGGGATCCCCGCAGGAGGGCTGTTTGTGGGTGTGGCCAGTGGCTGATCGGTGCATTAGCACCTGCCAACACGGGATTCCCGCATGAGGGCCGGTGGTGGGCGTGGCCATTGGTGAATTGGTGCATTAACACCCGCCAGCCAGGGATCCCCGTGGGAGGGCTGTTTGTGGGCCGGTCCGGTGATGGATTGCTGTGGTCCCGCCGGCCAGCCCTTGGTTGGGTCCCATACAGGCTGCCTGCCACCTGAGTCGCAGATAGCAGGCCCAGATGGCAGTGGGGCAGGTGGGATGGCGCTGTCCTGCCCTGCCTGTAGTATGCAAATTAGCCACCATCTTTGTTGACAGTTAACCGCCATCTTGGTTGGCAGTTAATTTGCATATCGCCCTGATTAGCCAATGGGAAGCATGTCAGAGGTACAGTTAATTACCATGTTTGTCTATTATTAGATAGGACTAGAGGCCCAGTGCACAAAATTCATGCATGGAGGGGGGTTCCCTCAGCCCAGCCTGCACCCTCTCCAATCCGGGATCCCTTGGGGGATGTCTGATTGCCTCTTGCAATCCTGGACTGCCAGCTCCTAACCACTTGCCTGCCTGCCTGATCTCTCCTAACTGCTCCCCTACCAGCCTGATCGCCCCTAACTGCTCCCCAGCTGGCCTGATTGCTCCTAACTGCCTCTGCCTCTCCACACACCCAGTACCCTCCTCTGGCTATTTTCAGGCGTTGGGGACCCAGGATTCCCTCCCTCTGGCTGGCTGCAGGCACCCAGGACCTGGGCCAGCTTCACCCAGGCCACAGCCACAGTGCCCAGGACCGCAGGGTGGGTGGCTTGTCCCACTCCCAGGCCACAGCTCCAGCCACTCATGCCCAGGACTGCAGGGTGTGCAGCTTGTCCCTCCCCTGGGCCACAGGTGCAGGCGCAGCCACTGGTACCTGGGATCGAGGGGTGAGTGGCTTGTCCATCTCCCAGGCTGCAGCCTGGCTGGTCCCAATTCCTCTCCTACGATCTCATGTGTGCCTGGCTGCTCCGCATTCCTCTCTTGCAAGCTCATTTGTGCCTGGCTGGTCCCCATTCTTCTCTCCCCAGTGTTGAGTGTCTGAGCAGTTAAGGCATGATGGCATGAGGGCATGATGACATGAGGGCATGATGACCATTTGCATATTAGCTCTTTATTATATAGGATATACTAGTATATAAAACCCTAATATCCAAATATACTGAACAGCCGAACAACTGAACAACTGAACAACCAAACAACTGGTCGCTATGATGTGCGCTGACCACCAGGGGAACATGGCTGGGATCAGCGGCAGGTGGCAGAGCATGGAACATGGCAGGCGTTGGCCGCAGTGGGATGGTGGAGCAGGTGAGCAGGGGCACCAGCCAAGGCGGGGGCGCCAGTCGCTGTCATCATGGAAAGCCTCTGGCGGTTACTGAAAATTCTTTGCTCCCACACGCCACGGCCCTGCCCGGCACTTACACCTGCTCCTGGCAATGGCCCCACTCACACCCACTGCCAGCGCCAGAGCCACCGCTTGCACCCACTACCAGAGCCTGGTGCTGGCCCCAGTCCTGATTGTTTGGCACTGTCAGCAGGTGCGAGCAGCGGTTGCTGGCCCCAATCACCCCTGAGGGCTTCTCCAGCTCCCCCTGCTATTGAGGGGTGATCAGGGCAGTGGGTTTGAGCAGGGCCAGCACCATCAGCACTTGGGAGCAGCAGTGGCAGAAGCCGGGCTACTGACAGACAGGGGAACTGGGTCTGTGGTGGGAGGAGCTGGGCAGGGGCACAGAGGATGGACCAAGACCCGCCCCTGTGCCCACCACAGCCTCACGACCCACAGTTCCTTTCAAGGGGCACAAATTTGTGCACTGGGCCCCTCGTATAGGATATTTATATAATATATAGCATATTATTTATATAGAATAAATAGTTTAACAAATTATAATAAGTGGAATTTTTAAAAAACAATGATTAAACAGACTGAAGAAATTGAGAAATTTAAATCAGAAGATTAATCTCAAGAAATCATCCAGTCTGTGGTCCTGTGAGACAAAGATTTAGAAAATAGGACAGAAAGGTTAAGAGAAAATAAGAACAAAATGAGAAAGTCAGCCAGTACTGTCTAAGAGAATCTTCGCCAATAATGGAAATATCCTAAAGAGCCAATGTGGCAAGTGGCTATTATAAGTGGACATCACAGGTTTAACCTTTGTGTGGTCGGTATGCCAGAAGAAAGTTTGAATGGGAAAGAGATGTACTCAAAGAGATAATGGCTGATATTTCCATTATTGAAAAACTCCAATCTTTATTTTAGAAATGCCCCACATTTAAGCAAGACAAATAAAAAGAAATATATACATGGTCCACCGTAGGCCAATTGCAGGACAGCAAAAGAAAAAAAAAAAGGTTTGGGCAGAGGAAGTAGCCAGTGAGAGAAGCCAGACCACCCACATAGCAGCTCCTTGTCAGCACTGGTGGAAATTGCTGGATAAAGTAATAGCATCCTCAGTGTGTTCAGGGAACACCTGTCAATTTACAGCACTTTCTCCTGTGAAACCACCTTTTAAGAATGAGGGCAAAATAAGACACTTATAGACAAACCATATCTGACAAGAGTTTACCTTGGAAAGATCTCCACCAAAGGAAATTCTGAAAGATTATTTTAGACAGAAGGAAAATTATTCCTGGTTAGAGGTCTGAGGTAATAAATAGGAATGATGAGCAAAGATGCTGGTTAGTCTAAATGAAGATTTTAAAACCATAAAAGTGATGTCTAGCTTGTGTGGAAAATTAGGTGAATGAAATTAAAATATTAAAGAAAAACAGCATATAAGGTGGGAGAGGCTTGACCAGAGAAAGCTAGGGATATAAGGCCTTTATCTTATTTGCATTGAAGAACAGACCACCTTCTTTAACTTTCAAACATTTAGAGGGTAAAAGTAGGATAGAAAAAAATGACTTATCCAGAAGAAGGGATACAGAGGATTAGGACAGGACAATTAGCGACCTTGATCAAATAGACATACTTAAAACATGGCACCCAGCTGTAGAAGAAAATACCTTGTTTCCAAATACATGGAATATTACAGCTGATTGCTTAAGTGCTAGGCCCCATGACTGGATTTCAAAAGATTGTATTCACCCATATTGTGGTCTCAGACACAAATAAATATAGAAATAATATACTAATTATAAAATCTAGAAAAAAGCCATTCACTTGGAAATTAAACATATATATCTAATATATATGTTTAATATGTATAATACATATACATATAATATATACTAGGGGCCCGGTGCACGAAATTCGTGCACTGGACGGGGGTGGGGGGAGTGTCCTTCAGCCCAGCCTGCCCCCTCTCCACATACTGGGAGCCCTCAGGTGTTGACCCCCATCACCCTCCGATCACCTGATCGGCCCCTTGCCCAGGCCTGACGCCTCCGCCAGAGGTGTCAGGCTTGGACAGGGGACCCCCATCTCCCCCCGATCACTGGCTCTGGCCCCCGCCCAGGCCTGAGGCCTCTGACCCAGGAATCATGCCTGGGCAGGGGACCCCCATCTCCCTCTGATTGCTTGCTCCACCCCCCGCCCAAGCCTGACCCCTCTGACCCAGGCTTCAGGCCTGGGCAAGGGGACCATCATGTCCCCCCAATCCCCGGCTCAGCCCCCCGCCCAGGCCTGATGCCTTGACCAGAGGAGTTGACCCTCATCACCCTCCGATCACCAATCACCGGATCGGCCGCCCCTTGACCAGGCCTGAGGCCTCCGGCAGAAGTGTCAGGCCTGGGCAGGGGACCCCCAGCTCCCCGTGGTTGCAGGCTCCTCCCCTGCCCAGGCCTAACGCCTCTGGCTGAGGCATCCGGCTCGGGCAGCGGGGACCCGCAGCTGCAGTGGCCCCGTGATCATGGGCTCCGCTTTAGGCCCAGGCAAGGAACCCCTAGCTCCCGGGACTGCCAGCTTCGACCGTGTACAGCTCCCATCGCTGGCTCCACCCCTACTTCCTGCTATCACTGGCCAGGGCAGCAAAGGTGCCTGATTCTCCAATCATGGCTGGGGGGCAGGGCAAAGGCGGCCCCAAGGCCGCCTTTGCCCTGCCCCCCAGCTCTTAGCTCCCCCCTGGGTTTCCGATCACTGTCAGTGGCAGGGGGCTTCTTCCTGCTTTCCCTTTCGCCTCCCTGCATTGTGCCTACATATGCAAATTAGCAGCCATCTGTTGGCAGTTAACTGCCAATCTTAGTTGGCAGTTAACTTCCAATCTTAGTTGGCAGTTAATTTGCATATAGCCCTGATTAGCCAATGAAAACAGTATCGCCGTACGCCAATTACCATTTTTCTCTTTTATTAGTGTAGATATATATATATAACCCAAAAAACTTATGGGTCAGAAAAGAAATACTAATGAAAAATTTAAAATATCTAGGACTGAATCTTTAATATATTATAAATCAAAACTTGGGAATGCAATTAAACCAGTACTTAGAAAGTTAATGTTTACATTAGAAAAGCAGGAAGGATGAAAATTATTGAGCTAAACATCAAACTTAAGAACTAAAAGAATAGCCCTAACCAGTTTGGCTCAGGGGATAGAGCGTCAGCCTGGGGACTGAAAGGTCCCAGATTCAATTCCAGTCAAGGGCATGTACCTTGGTTGTGGGCACATCCCCAGTAAGAAGTGTGCAGGAGGCAGCTGATCAATGTTTCTCTCTCACTGATGTTTCTACCTCTCTATCCCTCTCCCTTCCTCTCTGTAAAAAAATCAATAAAATATTTTTTAAAAAAGTAAAGGAATAGATAACGAAAATCCTGAAACAGTATGGAGAAAAGAACATATATCTATTAATATAACATGGGATGATTTTGATCCTCACTCATTCAACCAATATTTATTGAGCATTTGGCATATACTAGAGAAAACATAAAGTCCCTTAACCCTCAAGCTTCTCTTCTGATGGGAGCACAGACAGGACATTTAAAAAATGAATAAATGAATGCATGAACAAATAGCATAATTTCAAGTAGTGAGAAGCACATGAAAGCTGACGAACATACAGCAGAGTAAAAGAATAGAGGACGAGTTAGAGGTGGGAAGTTGGTGGTGGCTATTTTAGACTTCAGGATTTCTTCCAAGGACGGGAACTCATATGGCCATTAGGAAATGGAACAAGTCCACATACTAAATAATAGAATAATGATTGGCTCCCAGCCTGATGACTCTGCATTTGACAATTTGTGGCTGGGCTAGGGCTATGGATAAGGAAGTTGCCAATATGGACAACAGGATGGGACAGCAGATAATTGCTCTCTAAGACTTTGGCTCCTGAGTTTCTGGACTCTTTCCCTGCTCTAGACCCATGTCCTGCTCTAGACCCTGCCCCTAGCTGCCCTGACCTCTTGGCCACCCCACCAGCCTTCTTGGAAGCCCTTCATGCTCTTACTGCTGTCCCTCCACCTATCTCTGTCAGGCTCTGTCCTGTCCTCTAGGAGCATCATGGAATGGACAGAACATCAGACGGTAGTCACAGCATCTGGTTCTAAGTCCAGCTGCGTGACACGGGCTAAGTGGCTTGCTAGGCCTCTGTTCCCACATCTATCAAATACATGGGTCAGTACATGACCTCTAGGAGTCCTTCCAGTGCTGTGAGCCCACAATGCTGGAAACTTAACTGATGCTAAGGAAAACCTGAAAATGAAGCAATGTGGGAAAATGTCCCTTCCAATGCATATTTGCATTTTTAACAACGTATTTCTATACCTTAGCCAAGAGAAATGGAGTCCTGTCAGCCTTACAGGCAAAGTGAAGAAGACAGGGAGGGAAAAGGAGATACTGCCATTTGAGTAACCCAATGGCATCCCCAGAGAAAAGAAGCCAAGTTTAATTGCAGAAAAAATCAGCAAATATTTCATATAGAGGTGCCATTTGAGTATGGTTTTGAAGGACACGTAGGACTTTGATAGACAGGGAAAGGCCTTCCAGAATAGGGAGCAATGTGAGCAACATTAGGAGGTAGGGAAGAGGGTGGCACTTGTGCCCTGTGTATACTATCCCTGGACAGGGCAGGAAGCAGGCAAGTGTTAGACTTGAGAGTTGCTTGTAGGGAGTGTATGATAATAGCAACACTTATTTTCATTCCAGGGACGTCTGTGTGATTTACATACTTTTAAAAGTTTAATCCTAAACCAATTCTATGAGGTTGGGAACTATGACCATCCCATTTTATAAATGACTAGAGGCCCAGTGCACACAATTCATGCAAGGGCTTTGGCCCCAGCCCTCGCCTGCTGTGGCTTTGTCCAGAAGGAAGGATTTCCAGAAGGACATCCAGTCTGATTAGCATATTACACTTTTATTATCCTAGTATATAAAAGGCCAAGGGCCATCATGACCAAAACAACCAGACGGACGACTGAACAGCAGGCTGTGTGGGGCAACCAGGCTGGCAGGGGGGTTAGTGAGGGACAACCAAATGACTGAACAGCAGGCTGCATGGGGCAACCAGGCCAGCGGGGGGGAAGTTGGGGGCAACCAGGCTGGTGAAGGGGGGCAGTTGGAGTCAACCAGTCTAGCAGAGAGGGCAGTGAGGGGTGACCATACTGGCAGGGGGTGGGCAGTTGGGGGTGGCCAGGCTGGCCGGGGGGCAGTTAGGGGCAACCAGGCTGGCAGAAGGGGGCAGTTGGGGGCAACCAGGCTGGCAGGGGTGGCAGTTTTGGGCAGCCAGGCCGGCAGGGGGGCAGTTGGGGGTGACCAGGCTGGCAGAGGGGGGCAGTTAGGGGTGACCAGGCTGGCAGGGGGGGCAGTTGTGGGCAATCAAGCAGTGGCAGGTGAGCAGTTAGGAGCCAGCAGTCCCAGATTGTGAGAGGGATGTCTGACTGCCAGTTTAGTCCCGATCCCTGGACATCCCCTGAGGGGTCCCGGATTGGAGAGGGTGCAGGTTGAGCTGAGGCGACCCCACCCCCCCATGCACAAATTTTATGCACTAGGCCTTTAATTATAGATAAGACTGAGGCTTAAAGGGATCTCTAAAGTGATGAAGCTGGGATTCAAATGTAGGTCTAAGTATGTATAACTGACACCAGGGGTAGAGATGACAGAATTGAGAGGGATGAAAGAGCCTAAAGTGGGAGCTAGGAATTTGGGGAGAGTGTCAGCAGATGTGAAGAAATGCTGGATCTGTGCAGGATGTGACCAGCAAAGGCACGAGTCAGCTGACTTTGGTGGTTTAGTGCCTTTTTGGAGTGAAAATGTTCATAATGAAAGTTCTGCTTGACAGATGATAATGGCTCTGGAGGGAACCACAAGGGAAGACAAGTATGTACTCTGCATTATTCTAAATGCAGTTACTGGAGAGAGAGGAATGGTGCAAGGCTTGTCAGTCTGCCTCTCAGGGAGGCAGCCTGTGGTATGTGCAGTGGTGGGCTGCTAAGCCACTCTCTGAAAGATCACACACACACACACACACACACACACACTCCTTTTGTAACATCTGCTGACTTCATGGTGTAAATTCTCTCCCATAGCTGATTTCATAGCCAGCATGATGTTACTGAACATGGAGTTGGGAAGACAGGTGCATGGTCACCCAAGAGCCTCTACAAGCAGGACTTAGCACACCCTGGGGATAGGCCATAGGAATGGAGCTAGGTCTGGGGTGAGGTGGTGGAAGAGTGAGCAATACTGTGTATTGCTCTTCACCCCTACATCTTCTTATCTGAGAGAATGACACTTTTCTTTTATGGAAGGATTTACTGGGGATATAAAAGATGTAATACTGCAAAAAAAAAGAGCAATAGTGTAAGAGATCTGCTCTCCTGGATCACAAGAAGGCCCATCTTCTACAGCCTTCACGAGATGCTCAAGAAATAGGAGTTGAGCCTGGCAGGTGTGGCTCAGTAATTGAGCATTGACCTATGAACCAGGAGGTCGCAGTTCAATTCCCAGTCAAGGCACATGCCTGGGTTTCAGGCTCCATCCCCAGTAGGGGGCATGCAGGAGGCAGCTGATTGATGATTCTCTCTCATTATTGATATTTCTATATCTCTCTTCCTCTCTGAAATCAATAAAAATATCTTTAAAAAATAGAAATAGGAGTTGAAATGAATGAGAGAATGAACAAAGGAACCTGCCTCTGAGAGAATCAACTTCTCCTTCAATGTGCATCTGTGCCAAATCTGGTGTTTTATTCCAGAGCTTAGGGATGTGCTTCCAGGAATTGGAAGAAACAGTACACCATGGTGATCAAGAACACCGTCCTGGTGGAGACTTCCTGGGTCTAAGTAAAAGGTCTACCACTGATTTTTTCATGTGGCCTCTTTCAGAGTGACTTAAACCACTCTTTGCCTCAATGTTCTTATCTATAAAATGGGGGGAAAGTGCTTATGTCACAGGGCTGTTGTGAGGGTTAAATTACTACCTGTAAAGCCCTTAGAATGGTGCCTCATCATCATTATTTGTAATTATTACTCTCATTTGCTGGTTTTCTTCTTTTAAATGGAAGCTATAATTAGCTTGCATAAGTTACCGTTTATTGTCATGTTTGCCTGCCTTAAAAATACCCCTAGTTTAAAATAACTTCTCAAGTTGAATATTCCTTAAATATAACTTCTTCTTTCTGAGGCTCAGAATTGGCCATCATAGCCCGATGTTCTATCCATTTGATACGAACATTTGGGCGGTGAATGAGTGATTAACATTTTAGCACAGAGCATTAAGTTCAGCATCATTTAATAAATGTGCAGACTTGCCCATTCCTCGCGTTAGTGGGGTCTATGGGGTAATCTGGATAAATTAAATATACCAATAATCCCTAGGCCTTATTTGGCCAGTACTTCACTATCTTCCTCCTGCTAGGCTTTTTGATTTCTTAACCCAGAACTCCAGACAGATGGTGTAATGACTGACTTTGTAGGCTCCTCCCCTCCCTCCACTGCTGTGTGTTTTGGGGCTGCTCTGACAAGCAGCAGGCAGCTGGGAGATTTCCCACCTGGGACAAAGAGCCATTGGGCAATGGAAGGTTAGTTTACATCTGACGAAAACCCTGTTTCATTACCAAGATACCTGGAGGATGCTCTCATGTAAGTGAAAAATGTAGCTGGATCCTGTTCAAATGAGCCAGGGTGTTTATGACACCCAGAGACCTGGGGATATCAGAAAGAGCAAGTGCCATTTTTCCAGATTAGATGAAGCAAACAACCTCATTTTAGCTAGAGATATTTCACACCTTCCACCATGACAGAAGTGTGCCTAATGTGCTATTCAAGTCTATTCTATATTCTTAGAGTCATAACGTGACAGCATCTAAATGTCCTCTGAGGTCATCCAGTTTTATTTGTTGCCTGATTTTTCTGCATAACATCCCTTGTAGTGAGTACCCAGCTTCCACCCTAATATAGCCAATGATGGAGAACTCAGCTTCCAGAGGAATCTGGTTCTCATTTCAAGTAGCTTATTGCTAATATTTGATGCTACATGTGGAAAGTCTTTCAGCCTTCCCAAAGATTCCTGGTACTTGTGCTTGTTTTATCACTTTGGAGCATACAAGATAAGTTTAATTTCTTTCCATAGACTGCCTTTTAATTATTTGAAGACAGGCTTCTTATCCCTCTATGTCTCCTTTCAACAAGCAAGATGATTCCTTCTTCTGCTGCTGATTCTTCTCCTTCTCCTCCTCCTCCTCCTCCTCCTCCTCCTCCTCCTCCTCCTCCTCCTCCTCCTCCTCCTCCTCCTCCTTCTTCTTCTTCTTCTTCTTCTTCTTCTTCTTCTTCTTCTTCTTCTTCTTCTTCTTCTTCTTCTTGTCCTTCCTCCTCCTCCCCACCCCCCTCCTCCTTTTTCATTTCCGGGGTGTGTGTTTATTTCACCTTACTGGTGATTCTTCCTGAAATATATTCCAGATTTCATACCTCACTTTAATACGTGGAGACCAGAAATGAATGCAAACTTTCAGGTAAGGCCTGAGCAGCACAGTGTGCAGGGTGTTCATGCCCTCCTTAACTATAGGTTTTTTATTTTTATTAGAATTGTAGTAGGTCACTTTCAGGATCTTTGGCAACCATATTGCTTTTAACTGATATTAATTATTTATGAAGACTCTCAAGGCCCTTAAAAATGTCATCTGCCTTCAATGTCGAATTTCGCCTCTGTGTACTGTAAGAGTTTAGGACTCTAGTGCTAGAAAATTAACCTTATTAAATCTAATTATTCTTAGATTTTGCTTATCATTCCAGTCCATCAAAATTCCTTTTAGACTCTGGCTCTGTTATAAAATATCTACATTCTCATGCCAATCTATGTCTCCTGTAGAAGCAATGAGATATTCTTTGAATGTTCATCTAGGTCACTGGCATAAACATTGAGCATGCACAGAGCTATGAACTGTTTCTTTGTCAGATCACCAGGATTCTAGGAAGCCCTCACCAGGTATGACATCAATCCATTCTTTGGATATGACTTCTGAATGGTTAATAACACACTAAAATATTCTAGCGTCCAACCCTTTTTTCTCTATCTTAACCCCAAGTATATTATGAGAGACATTGCCAAATGTTTTGCTGAAGTCCAGCTGCCTGAATGGAAATGTGCGCACATTGTCTTTATCTGCCAGCTCCCCACTGAGGAATGGAAATGCAAGGGGCTTGTTTCTGTGAACCCATGCTGGGTCTTATAATCACTTTTTTGTCATTTGGGTGCCTATTATAGCATCCTTTTAGTAATCATTCTGTAACCTTGTCTGAGATCCATATCACGCTCAATCATCCATAGTTTACAGAATCCATTTTCTATCCATTTTAGAAAATTCTAAAGATACTTTCCATTTCCAGCCTTCGAAGGTCTCCTGGCTCCTTCCCAGGCAGCAGGCCTAGCCTGTCTCTGCTCTGCAACTAGTCCCAAATACAGCTGAAAATATTTTGTTTTTGTGTTTTTGTTTGCCAGCTTTAGGTCATTTTGATAAAATTCTATCAGTGTCACTTTCTTACACACTTCTTTGGTTTGTGTCCTTCACAAGCTTAGCTTCCAGAGCAGTAGTTTGCAACCATAATTGAATATTAGAACCACTTGAAGAGATTTTTAAAGTGACTCATGCTGATTTCCCTGGGCAAATTGAATAAAAACTTCGGGGAGTGATGGAGGCATTTGTATTTTTTTTCGAAGTCCCCTAATGGACAGCCAATGTTGGAACAAAAATGGAGTGACATATTAGTTTTGTTTGTTTCTGTATTTACTTTCTGGGTTTTGTTATTTGTTTTAAATTTTCTTTCTTTTTATCATTTGCATCACCTGCATCTGCATTGTGAGACTGACATGTTGGAGGAATTATGCTTTTCTTTACCTTTGAGTTTTATCTCTGGATTATGCTATCTCTGTGTCTTCTGGCTCACACGATGTGAACTCAGTGACTGCTTCCCTAAGCCCCCCTTCTCCTCTTTGATGAATATTATTCTAGTAGGTCAGAATTAAATCTAGGAGAGTAGTTTTTGCATTTGTGTGCTTGATCTCTTTAGAAACTTAGCAACCCTAGTTTTATGCAGCTAAATGGGGTTTCTAGTAGATGATTGTATAGTTGAAACCCCCACATCATTACCAAATATGCCTACATGCATTTTAAAAAACTGTGTTAGGAATATATCATCCTTTTTATTCACCTGGCCCAGGAGCCCAGTCAGTATATTACAGAGTCACACACATAATTGATTCTCACAACTACTTGGAGAGTTGTAAAAATACAAATTTTAAGATCCAACCCCTGAATTTATGATGTAGTTGGGGATCAAGAAATTGCATCTTAAAGGTCCCCTAAACAATTTTGATGATTGGATAAATTTAAGACACACTAATCTGTAGCACAACAATATCCTTTCTATTCCTGTCCCTTTATCTCTGCTCATCAGCATGCATCCATCTACAGGTTCATGGATTTGCACAAAGATGTCTGTCTTCTTGACATCGCATTCTAGTCAATCTCTTCTTTGAGCAGGCCATTTGTCTTGAATAAAGCATATGCTTCCATCAACATATTTCAATTTTGTGTCTCTTCTTTCCCAAGCTTTGTGAAACAAGTTCATGTTTATTGCACCATGCTATAAGAATTTCTTTTAAATTATCTCCAATTCATTTTGTCATGCTCTGCTGACTGGCATAAAGTAAAACTTCTAAGATAGAACAATTTTTTCTGTTTCCCTGCCTTGACTCAATTGCTTTCTAGTTAAAAAAAAAAATAACCAGACACTTTACTAATTTTTATTTATTTTTCTGTGCTATATCTTCTAATTTTCACAGCAATTAGTTTTATAGATTTATCTGAGCATTTTTCTTTCTTCTCACCTACAGTTAATGTTTAAGACATTCTTTTCCCCATTTCAATTATCTTTTCTTTTACAAATCTTTCCATTGTAAAAATGCTAAAAAAATTTTACAAAGTAGAGAGACTAATACAATGAAACTTCATGTATATCACTTGGCTCTAGATGGATGTCAGTTATTTCCTTTGGGAAACAAATATTGAGATGGAGCTAGGAAAGCAAAAGTCTCATTGAGAAGTTATACCCATGGAAGAAAATGGGGAGAAGCAGGATTGCGCAGAGGTGCCATCAGATCTGACAAAGTTTGTCACAGTCCAATGAGGAGGTATAGGACCAAGACTGTCTTAGCAGGAGCCTGGACCCTTTGGACCACAGTCTTACTTAATCATTGGCTGTGGCCACCCTCATAAGACTGTGATGTCTGATGTACCTGAAGGAATTAATAGCTAGAAGATGTCAGCTGACCACACTCCTACAAGCTGGGCAAAGGGTTCCTTGGTAGACATATCTTTCTTCAGTCAAGTTTGCTGCACGTTTTTATTCACAATCACAGTTGAGCAAGAATGGACCAAGAGGTACTCAGGTGGAGCACCTGGGTCACATGTGTTCCTCTCGGCTTCCACTATGTAATGGCAGCTTTATTTCATCCTGCTGATTAAGGCCAATTACCAATGCCAAGGTGGTAACTGCTCTTCTTGTCTGCTGGTCCCTGGACACAGGAGTTCAAAGTGCCCAGGCAGTAGCCCTAACTTGTAGCTTAATGGGAACCTGTGGGAACCATGACTTTTAACCCTGAAAAGCCCAGAATTCCATGGACAGGAGGCATAAAGATTCCCAGGGGTCATTGGGAATAATGATGAGTGGGCAACTCCTGGTTACATTCCTTGTTTTCCAGATCCACTTTTTTTTTTAATTGGGGACACAGAGTCCTACAGAAGTATCTGATTCACTACATCAACTGCATCCTAGAGGATCTTTGCTTCTTGTCTTTGCAAATGGCACTTAACTGCTTCTTCAGCAGGCCATTCCAAACAGTTTCCACAGGGGTCAGACTGATGAATTAAGTAGAGCTATGTTACTACCACTGCACCTTTAGATATTTAACAAGGGCACTAACCTGTCATCGTCTCTCCCCAACAGTGCTGAGGATTATTTTTGGTCTCACTATTTTTCCCAGAGGAAGTAGGGAGGGCAGTTACAGAGGCTTCTACATTTTGCCCACTATGCCAGATGTTTCTTCAGACCAAGAATCTAAATTGGGGATTGTCCCAATTGCGGAGTATGTCAATCCCATTTGTACATTTGAGGACTGGAGAACAGGCTACTGGGTGTGTTCTTAGATCTAGTAGACATAATATAAATTGCACTTTGGCCAAGACTCTGTTTATTACCTCACCCTGCTTACTGTAACAGGGGGCAGGTCTCTGAATATAAATGTCAACTCAGATTTTGTGTTCAATTGTTCTCAAAATATCTAAGTACTTTCCTTTCCCTAGTGTGCAGTGAGGGAACTTGTTATACCATATACTTGCCATGGTGTTCCAGGGTCCCTCCTCCTTAGGTCCCAGCCACCTTTGCAGTTAACAAATTCTGGCTCTGAAAACTGGCTCAGGTCTGGGAACTGGGCAAGGGATCATGACTTTTATTGGAGTGAACTTCCCCAGACTCCAACTCACTTATTCTCTTTACTTTGATTATATATGTTAAGCAGTGTCCTTTTGACTGCCCTAGCATCCATCTATTTTGCCCTATGGATGCTATGCTCTTTTAATCATCTTCACAATTCTCCAACTCTGTTGCTGCCATTCCCATATTGCTGGTTATTTCAATAACTTCAACTCCTGCCTTCTGACATTCAAGACCGCTGCCCCCTAGACTCTGTTTCATGAAGGTTCCATTGTTTCCATTGCTATCAATGAGTCAAGTTCTGTGACAGCCTCTCCTTCCAGTGGGTCAACCATGACCTGCAGAGAAGAGCCAATACTGAACTTCTTAGTGATGCTGGTGCTCCTCACCAGCGCTTTCCTGATGGCCTTCCTGAATAGTCTGCTGTCAGGTCCTTCTTGGTGCACATAAAGCTCAGGTGAGTCTTCTGACCTTTTGTAATACTTGAGCACACCCACTTCTCTAAGCCTGTATATCCTTTTCTCCACAATCTGCTATGACAATTCAGGCATGGCAACTTTGTTCAGCAGGGATCACAGCTTTCCCCAGGTTTTTAGTAGTCATCCAGTACATAGTTTACACCTTCTCCTGGGGGTTTACCCCACTCCACCCAACCTGCAGCAAGCACCTTTCTGCTTTATGTCTCTGTGAATTTGGAAACTCTAGGTATATTACAGAGTGAAATCATACAGGATGTGTCCTTTCGTGACTGGCTTGCTTTTATTTAGTATAATGTCTTGAAGGTTCATTCATATTTCAGCATGTATGAGAATTTCCTTCCTTTTTAAGGCTGAATAATATTCCATTATACAGATATACCACATTTGTTTATGCATTCATCCCTGATGAACACAGCCTAAACTGCATAATACTGCCTGCTTTTTTGGATCTCTTCTGGTACCATCTTTGAGATGCTGAGGTGGAGTTAGGAATGCAACACACCCATGAAAGAAAAATAGTAAAAGCAGGAAAGGGTAGAGAAAAGCTGTCAGACTTGCACGCCCATCTGATAGACTCTCTGCCAGCCCAGTGGAGAGGTCTGGAGCAAAGATAGCCCATTATAGGAGTCTCGAGTTATGTTTAAATAGATAAATCCTTGGGCCATAGTCTTGCTCAGCATTGGCTGGGACCACCCTGAAAAGAGTGTGGCCTTGGCTCAAAAGCTGAGTTGGAACAAAAGTAGTTAACATCTGAAGACTGTGTCTGACCACCCTCTTTGCAGCTAGTCCAAGCATCCTTTCTTAGCAGCAGTCAGCCTATCTCTGTGTCTGCCCAAAAATATTATCATCGTTTTTCCATTCTTAAATTATTAAAACACTTTTGATCAGGTCAGTGAGGCTCAGGAAAAGTTCTTTCTCATCCTCATGAAATGCATTCTATCCTCAGGCAAGATGACATGCTTTGGGCATCTTAAACTATGGTCCAGCAATCTTGATCTAGCCCACAATACCATCTGCAGAGCCAACTGATCAGCTCCTCCGCTTCCCTCTCTCATCTTGAGCCCCAGCTGCTGATGTGAAGGAGCAATGAAAACACCACCTGGACTTTAAAATCCTTCAGTTGTTGCTTCAAATTTCATAACCCTTAAAAATATATTCCTTGTCACTTCAAATGACATTATACATACCCTAGGATTAATAGAAATGGATGTGGTTTGTGAATTTAATAAATCTTGGAAGGCTTTTTGTCACACCACATACTTGATCCAGGAAATTCACTCATGGCCATTCTACAGGAAAGTTCCTTCATTCCTCAGTAGAGTTTCAATACCATAGCATGCCCTTTTTATCTTAAGCTATAAGGGAATTCACTTACATTATCAAGGATTGGTTAGATTCTTTACCATTCCACTTTTTTGCCCCAGAAGTTTGGGTCTTACCTTCATTGGACAAGTCTCATATCACCTGCAAAACTCTAAGAGCGAAAAATGTCTTCCCTCAGGCATTTTCCCTCAATGTCACATTTTCCTAATCTCTTTCTCTTGACTCCAGTTCGCCCCCCTCCCAACATTTTAAGCTTTCTGGTTTTGTTTTTCACTATCCCTTGCATTTTCCCTAAGAGTACCCTTAATATGTAACATACAAAGAGACAGTTCTTGCACCCTTTCCATGAGTCTCAATTGTGAACAGTGGTTTGCATTTGCAATGAATGCTGCTTTCTCTTGCAAACATCTTCCACACAGTAGGGATCACAGGGAGACTGCCTGCTGGTTTCACTCTGCCTGGTTAGGATTGAGACTCCAAAGGGAAGGTCCCAGACTCTGGAAGACCTTGCTCTCATTGCTACTTTTTACAGCCACCCCATTATCCAATACCTCTCATGACTGCGCTGGTCAGAGAGAATCACTTGGTGATTCTGCATCATCGAATTACCACCAATTATAAGTGTTTCCTTAATGTTTATTGAATTGTCAATAATTAATACCACTCTGCTACAGCCACCAGATTGCAAAATGCTGAGGACCCAGAGGGAAAATCTCTGAGGATTTTAGTGATTCATTCCCCTTCTCCCACATGCTGCCTCTGCTACAGTGTCAGATTTAATCTCTGTCTCCCTGGGCTCAGGCCAGCAAGAACAATTCCTCTAAATTGACTATCTGCACATGCAAAATGGGATCAACATTTTTGTCTGAGTTGAACAATCAATTCTTAGAAAAAGGTAAAACAATCAGTTTGACTCTTTTTCGTCTCACTTAATTGTTGAACTGAATTGACTGATCAAATAGTGACAGATTCTAAAGTAATGAAAAATACCTTTGGCATCTACTCACATAATGCAGGGAGCTATTCCCCAGGAGTCCTGACAGATTCTTTATTATCCCGCCTTGTCTACAGGCTATTTGAATACTTCCAGGGATGGAAAAGCTCTACTGACACTTTACTGAGTCCATTTATTAATAATTCATCTAGGTCAAGTTGCCTTGGACTTGGTATGGAGACATTTAATGGACACAAATGTTATTTCATTTAAAAAAGGTGTTCCCTACAGCTTAGTGTCCTAGAACAAAGTCTAGAAACTGCAACTTCACACCTATCTGGGCATTGCCTTCTGGATCCACAATTTTGCTTTGGAGTGCTCCTCCTACTGCCCCATGGCCTCTGCCCCATCTCAATGTTTCCTAGGACCTTTTTCCTGTTTCCCAGAACCATCTGGACTCCATGAGGGCCTGTTCAGTATCACTAAATGTTCTCTACACTTCAAATCTTCCTGTGTTAGAGGGACGCCCAAGGATTGCACTATCTTCAGGTCAAAGAAGGGGGTCATGGGGCTCTATAACATGATGGCATCTTTGTACCACATCACCAGCAACCACCAGCAGGCTTATCTTACTATTTCATTCATCCACCCATTCATTCTCTGTCTTATAATTTAAGGCAACATATATAATGCATATAATAAGAAAAGAAAAATTAAAAGTGGTTATAAGAAAATATGGGGACTATAATCCAAACAGGTTGAAGGCTAAGAAAAAATACATAGAACAATAGCCTATACTTTTGCTTATAATTAAACCACAAATTTCTTTCTAAGCTTTCCTGTAGATACTTAATTGATTATTGCATACCAAGTGTTTGCTAGGCATCGTGTTAGGCAGTGAATGACATTTGAGTTATGAGTCAATTACAAAAACAAAGCTTTCTATTTTTCCACCATCTGATCGGAACCACTAGAGAAGAATGGTAACACCTGGAGTGAGGTGTGGGAATGGTCCCAATCAGGCTCAGCTGTTAGGACCTGGAAGTACTCCAGCCCTGCATCAAAAATGCACACACCTTTGGCCTAGGAAGTGCATTTCTAAAAGTGGGTCCTAAGGAAATAGTGTACAAGTATACAAAGACATATGTCAAATAATAATTATTGGTGTCTTGCTGTTAATAGTAAAAATTGAAAAGAATCTAAGTGGTTGTACAAGCAGACAACTATGCAATAACTAAAAATAAAATGTAGCTATACTTACACTGATCTGGACAAACATTCATTATAATCCAAATGAAATCTGTGCATGTGGCGGGGGGGGGGGGGTGTCCCTCAGCCCAGCCTGCACCCTCTCCAATCTGGGACCCCTCTCACAATCCAGGACTGTTGGCTCCCAACTGCTCACCTGTCTGCCTGCCTGATTGCCCCTAACCGCTTCTGCCTGCCAGCCTGATCACCCCCTAACCACTCCCCTGACAGCCTGATTGATGCCTAACTGCTTCCCTGCTGGCCCAATTGCCCCCAACTGCCCTTCCCTGCAGGCCTGGTCTCCCCCAACTGCCCTCCCCTGCAGGCCTTGTCCCCCACAACTGCCCTCCCATTCAGGCCTGGTCCCTCCCAAATGCTCTCCCCTGCTGGCCATCTTGTGTCCACATGGGGGCGGCCATCTTGTGTGTTGGAGTGATGGTTAATTTGCATATTACCTCTTTATTATATAGAATATATGTTTTAAAGGTTAACAGATTATGTATAGTGCAATCACGTTTTTATAAAAAAGGAGGAAAACTATAAAAGTATCTCAAAGAATATCTAGTTAAAAGTTAATGACTATTTGAAATAATTTTCTCTTTATACTTTTCTGTATTGTCTTAATTATTTTACAGTGAGAATCTACATTACTTTTATGATCAGACACAACAAGAAAACCTAGTTTCCAGCTCTGAGAAGTGGTAGAATTCATCCAGCTGGACCTCCCTACTTTGTAGATGAGGAAATTATGATTTAGAGAGCTGGTGATAAGGCTTTCATTAAATATCTGTAAGACATTCTAATTACTATTTATAGTACTAAAAAGCTATACATTAAAGGGGAACTCTGGGTTACAATTATCAGAATTCACACAATGACAGATTATGTTCAATTTTGGTTTCTGTGCCTGATATGGGGAGGGACTCAGGAGATTTGATAGAGTGTCAACAATCATTTGTAGCTTGGTCTCAGTCCAGTAATTAACAATCATAGAACTGTAGTTCTCCCCAACAGTGGCCACTCCCACCTCTGACCCCCCTCCAAGGTCACTGCTTTCTCTGCCCATCTGAACAGGGCCCCAGCTCCCAACTTGCTATTCATCTCTGGGCAATGCTATGTCTCCCCAACAGTAATGTATGCTCACATGGGACCAAGCCCTGCTTTCATATCCCTGTGTTCTCATTAATATATCATGCTCGTGCTGAACAACAATAATAGCGAGAACACTGACTTTTGAAATAGAAAACCCAAAACAAAAATCCTGTCACAAATTGTAAATATAAAATAAAAGTTAGCAAGGTGTCCCTATGTACTGTGATCTGTGAGAAATTCAGCTTCTAGGTATTGGTGGTCACTCAGATTTCAAGAAATTGCTTGAATTCTATAAAAATGAGTTGGGTTGGGGGAGAAGGATGAGAAGGGACAGTTCTTATACTCCCATAAACCTTGGCTTGGAAATACAGGCAATTTTTTACTTTTATAATATTGGTGAATCATTTATTAGGACAACTTTCCACTCTCTTCCACTTTTAAAAACATGTCTCCATAAAGCATTTATGACTAAATAAACTGTTCTTGGTGCACTGGTACAGGCACTGGGCCCCACTGATAATGCATTTTCTTCTTCCTGGGCTTGGCCTTGGGAAGCCTAAGTTAAAGGGAGTTCAGGAAGGTTCAGCAATGGCCTTTGCTAACACAAATGTGCTGAGGAGCTGACGGGTCATCTCTGAGCTTTCGGAGTGGGACCAGGCTCCAGGCTTGACAGGCTGGGATGGGTTAGAGCCTAAATATCATGTCAGGGCTCCTGGAGGAATGTGGGAGACCCAAACAGAACGTTGCTTTGCCCTGTTCTGGAGGGTCTGTGCAAGTTGGGCCTATCTGTGTGCAATATCCAGAGTTTGAAGAAAAATCTGGAAAGAGCTCTGAGTTTGTACAGACCCTTGTAGACCAAAGTCTATGCCTTTGACTCCCACTCCCAAGAGCACGGGCAGAGTAGGGCTTCAGCAAGTTTTGCACCTTTTTTGCTTCTACTCTCCACTAGCCTTGGCTTTGGGAAATTATAGCCATTGTGTTTACAAATATCTCTGCTGATTATTTTTAAGCATGAGGACTAGAATCAGGTCTGTTTCTGCCAAATCTCCAGCCGTGTAGCCCCTGGCATCATAAATGGTATTCCTTTTTTCTGTGCAGAAATGTTTTAGTTTGATGTAGTTCGATTGAGTACTTTTTATCTGGCCACTTGTGCTTTAGGTGTCTATCAAAAAAGCATTGCTATGAGTCATGTCAAGGAGCTTTTTTACTATGTTTTCTTCTAGGAATTTTACAGTTTCAGGTTTTACATTTAAGTCTATAGTCCATTTCAAGTTAATTTTTGCTAGTGGAGTAAGATAAGGGTCTAGTTTCATTCATGTGAATATTCAATTTTACCATCACCATTTATTGAAGAGACTGTATTTTCTCCATTGAGTATTCTTGGCTCCCTGGTCAAATATTAGTAGACAGTATATGCTTAGGTTTGTTTTTTAGCTCTCAGTTCTGCTCCATTGGTCTATGTGTCTGTTTCTATACCAGCACCATAAGAAGAAGATATTAACCAGAGGATTGCAGCAATGCTATATAATAAAAGGCTAATATGCAAAATGTCCACTCGGGATTTCAACTAACCAGAAGTTTGAACACTCGCTATGATGTGTGGTGACCACCAGGGGGAGATGCGGGATGAAGGAAGGCCTCGGCCAGCAGCCAGTAGCCGGGGGGAAGGAAGGTCCTATCAGCTCGGATCACCAGCCAGGCCTAGGGACCCTACACATGCACGAATTTCCTGCACCGGACCTCTAGTAGATATATAATGTTAAAATACTGTAACTGCACAGTGGAGAGGTCCAAAGTACCATGGGTTATACAATGAGGGTATAGACTTTCACATAGGGGTTGGAAGAAGGGCTGTCATTAGTGCTTGCTCCCTTAGTTCAAGGAGTTGATTCCAATTGAAATCAATAAGGCCTGGCTGTGTGGCACTCAGGAATGAGGGAGACAAGTCTGTGATTTACTGGGAGTTCACCCTATGCCAGAAATTTCACACACCTTGTTCACTTGAGTCTCAAAAAGCCCTGTGGGATGGAGCCCATTATTCCTCACTGACAAATGAAAACCTGAGTCAGAAAGGAGTGACTTGCCCACGGCCACATCTCTTGTGAATAAAAGCCAGTGTTTAAGCCCAGCACCCTATAGCAATGGGATCCCTAGTTAATGGGAGATTCTTTCAGTGCATTAGGGAGGACAAGGAAGCCTGAGGGTGGGAGAAGAGAACAGAGTTCCCAAAGAAGTGGGGGAAGGGAAAGGATACAGAATTGGGACTTGATTACTTTAAGTTATGAATTGCCCAGCAGGGTCAGTCCTGCCCTATCTGCCTGTCTGAAGGCAAAATGTAAAAGCTAAAAGTGTTGCCATCAGTAGAACACTGCAGTGGGGTGAGAGTAAATATATTTACTCACAGGTAGGACACAAACACCAACTAATCAGAAGAGACGGCAGCCCAGGGGCAGAGTAGGCCCCACCTGACTTGGGGGGACTTTGGTTGCTGAACCAGGTGAAGTTCTCAGGCCCTGAGGAAGGGCAGGCACCTGGAGCTGTGGCCTGAGAGAGGGGAGGCACTGGAGATCATGGTGGGACAGGGAATAGTATCCATTTACCACATGGCTCACGTACATGTCAACATTTTGACAACTGTACCCAGGCCCACCTGTTAGTACTATTTTAATGACAGCTTAGCGGGAGGTAAAGAATAAAAGCATGGAAACCAACAAATATATCAATGTTTCTTGGGTGGAATCTGGCCTGAAATCTTGTCTTGTTTACCCCATAGGGCAGTGGTTCTCAACCGGTGGGTCGCGACCCCTTTGGGGGTCGAACCACCCTTTCACAGGGGTCACCTAAGACCTTCGGAAAACACATATATAATTACATATTGTTTTTGTGATTAATCACTATGCTTTAATTATGTTCAATTTGTAACAATGAAAATACATCCTGCATATCAGATATTTACATTACGATTCATAACAGTAGCAAAATTACAGTTATGAAGTAGCAACGAAAATAATTTTATGGTTGGGGGTCACCACAACATGAGAAACTGTATTAAAGGTCGCGGCATTAGGAAGGTTGAGAACTACTGCCATAGGGTAATAAAAAGAAATACAGACCAACCTTCAAAATGGGGGAGAAAGTCTATTTTCACACAGCCTGGCATCGGGACACCCCAGGGCCCACAATTCCCACCTGGCAATAGTTGACTGGAGCTGAGTAGCAGCTGCCTTCTGTGTACAGGGCTGGCTTTCCAGGGTGATCGCGTGGCCAAGCATGGGTGGCATTTCAGCCTGCACGACCATCTCATTGTCAGGAACAATTTCTCCATGTCTATGTCTATTTCAAAGTGGAAGGCAAAAGAGGGACAAGAGCAGGCTATCTCAGGAAATATAGGGAAAGCATATTTCTTTATAGAATAGAAAACACTTCCTATACATTTTTAATACTACAAATTTGTGTCTGTGCCAAAACAACAGACTTTCCTACTTATTCACCTGTTCCCTGCCTGGTGTCTGTGGGTGCTGAGTTTGTGACCCAGCATAGACTAAGTTCCAGACAGTTCTTTTGATGCCCCCTCTGTGGCTGAGCTTGGATGGAGCTAGAGATGTAAATCTGCTTTTCAACACTGTGATTCTCATGCAGGTGGCCCAGATATCACACTTGATCAAGGTTTCTGTAAAGGGCCAGAGTGTAGATATTTGAGGCTTTGTGGACCATGTGCTCTTTGTTACAACCACGCACCTCTGCCACTGTAGTTAGAGAGCCACTGTAGATGGTTACATAAATGAGCCTGGTTGGGTTTCAATAGCACTTTATTTACACAGTAGGAGGCAGGAGGGCAACATTTGGCTCTTGGGTTGTAGTGTGTGGACACTGCTAGAGGATAGAATAAGATAGCTTATGGCAGCGCTGGCACATGGTGGTGCCTTAGCTCCCCCAGGAGGGCCTGAGACAGACTGCCATGCCGGGTGAGTGGTTTATTCAGCAATGGATCCCAGGAAACAGGGCTGGGACAGGGCACTACAGGGAGAAAGAGATTCCATACAAAGTACATCATTGATTTGGCCACCACTAGGGCAATTAGAGGCTTACTTCTCAGGACTATCTGAGAAGCCTGATGGAATGTATCTCAAAACTACTTACTCACCATGGCTGGGGGGCTCAATTGGTTAGAGTGCTGTCCCATACACCAAAAGGTTGTGGATTCAATCCCCAGTCCGGGCATCCATCAGTCCAGGAGGAAACTGATCGATGTTTCTCTCTCTAAAAAAAAAATCAATAAAAACATATCTTCTGGTGAGGATTAAATAATAATAATCATAAATAACAAAACTATTCACTATTTAAAAACAACTACTCACTCAAGAGATGTTCATTTATTGGACAGCTCACATTCCCCACTGGCCAAGGTTTGCCCCAGGAGTTTTGAACTCTCCTGCACTTCTGGGGTTACTTGTGGATGTAGAGTGAACTTTGCAGATGTCCTGGGGTTAGAAATGGCCAGGGATAAGAAGCATGAGGCATGTATGGGTCATTATTGAGGAGGTGACTGGGATTAAATGCTGAGGCCAAAAGGATATGAAGCAGTAGACAAGTAGGGTTTGATTCAGTGACCATTCAGTTATCCTGAATTTTAATTCATTTACTTATTTTAGTTAATTATTAGTATTTTAGTTTATTATTCTTAGGAGGGAACCTAAGAGGACTTCAATGATGTCCAGACTTGTCACACCTGGAAATGGTACCACACTTTGACGCCACATGGAAATCTCAGCTATAGAGTTCTCCACTTTTAAGGGTCACAAACCACTAGTTGTTTAAAATATTTAGACATTGCCTGTATCTTTTTCAATTTTATTGTTTTATTCTTTACATAAATATCTATTAAGCATTAATCACTACAACAATCCTGTTCAACAGCTATCATCACCCCCCATCTTACCGATAAAGCGGGAGCACAGAAAAGTGAAAGAACTTGCTCTATTTAACAGGCATTTCTTTACTCCTTATGTGCTAGGCCCTTTAGCTACTAAGTGGCAAAGGAAGATTTTAAATCCAAGCATTTCGATTTATACTCCTTGTTCTCTCTACTATAGATTTAGAAGGAAATGAATAGACTATTCACTTCAACCTTTCACCCAGTAGAATAATTTCTCTTGGGGCACCCCTGGTGTTGAAGGGAATGAAAAACTCACCTGCCAGCTTATTTTTTCTTTAAAATGTATTTAGTGTCCATTTACATTCTTTATCAACCACTGATTAGAACTAAGCTGGACATGAGAGAAGATATGAGGTCCAGAGGGCGAACCATCCATCCGTCATTTACATGGCATGTGTAGGGTCCTTACAATGAGGCCACTCTGTGGAGAAGGAGCCTGGGAAGCTGAAAAGAAGGGAAAGGAGGGTGCTGGTACTGAGCAGTGCTAGCAATGGCCTCAAACGGTCAGATGTCCTTTGATAACTGTTGTCTCTGTTAAGGGCAACCTTTGAAAGTCTCCTCAGTTGAGCTTGGAATAGCCCCTGAGAAGAGGATTCTGCTGGAGTCACTCCACTCAGGCTCTCTGAGCCACGCTGAAAATTACATGGGGTAGAAAAGGGCAGTTCGAGGGGACCAGCATCTGTGTGAAAATTAATGCCGACCTTGTTGGAATAACTCGCACTCTTCAGCGTTCGCAGCTGTGGAGTCCCCAGGGAGTTGTCTGGTTACATGTGATTTTACATATCTGACAGCTAAATCAGAGATCCAAATGCCAAAACCGGTGCTCGGGAACATTATGTGGATTTGTGACACTCCCAAGGGGACGTTGGATCCATAAAGCAATGAATGGATTACAAGGAGGCATAAATATAGCATTTTCATCTGTGACATACAATCCCGCTCTTTTATTTCTTACATTGTTAGATGAAGGAAATCTATACCCACTCCTTCAGGTCTATTCTCAGAAATTAAAATTTTATAAAAAAAAAAAAAACGAGCTTTAAGAAAAAATGCTCTCAATGCATCAGAAATAAAATAAGAATGAAATATCCTGTGGAATTATTCCATTGAGGTAATTTGCAATATAAGGTAAACTCCAGAATTATACACATTGTCAGTAAACAGCAATTTCAGACCAGTGTGTAGCCCCATCACCAACTAGCTGCATGGCTTTGAGCAAATCACGTCATCTCTCTGGGTCTCAGTTTCTTCATTTGTCCAGTGGGCTCCAATTTATGGGTACACGTTCTCATGGGATTGTCAAAATGATTCACTGTGTGGTGCAGGAGGTGCATGATAGAACTTTCTTTGAACTTTAATAATTTCTAATTGCAAATGTTTTTATAATGCACATGATACATTAGTGTAGTAGCGGATGTCTGTTGCTTATAAATGAATAAATATGCATATGGTGTAAGGTTGTGCTGAAAATGTTTTACTGATGGAAACATGTGGACAATATGTTTGGAGACCACTGATTTAACCTATCCTGGTCATTCCACTGATCGCCGGAAGGTCCCTTTGGATTTGATAGTCCATGAGTCTCTGTGTTTGAGAAGCATCCTCAGTTGTTTTCCTCAGATTCCCCCGGTAAAGCTGAGTGCATCAGCTGTCCAAGGAAAAAAGTTTGAGCCCACTTGTGTTGGGCCGCAAATGTGTTGGCTCTGAAAGCACACGATGCAGTTAATGGGCCCCTCAGAGCTGTGCTTGCACGGTTAAGCACGGCACTGCTCTATCTTTACAAATCATCTTAATCCCTTTATGCCTCACACAGTAGAGTTCACAAATCAATATCAAAAGTAATTTCATATGTAAGTACAAGATAAGTAATAGTTTCCTATTTTACATGTGAGAAAAGAGGTTCAGAGAGGCCCACGGACTTCCCCCGTGGCCACCCGGCTAGGAGGTGACAGGTCCACGGGCAAAACCACGTTCTCCTGACAAGAACTCCAGGACTCTTTGCACTTATAACTAAGTGCAAATGTGCTCCCTGGGTCCCAGGGAGAATTACGTGACAGTGTGTGAGGGGGCCAGTGTAAAGGCAACCCCCAGCTCTTTGAAAAACAACACAGAGCTTGGAGCCTACTGTTGGCAGATCAATAGCACCATTCTTGTGTACACAAGACCTGCCATTATCCGGGGAGGCCTGGCAGGGAGAGGAAAGCAGATGCGTGGGCTCCTCGTGCCACCAGCTGTCGTGGCTCGCTCTGCTGCAGTTCCTGACACATGCTGTTGTGACAGTCCTACGTGGTTGCAGGGAACAGCTTGATGGGAACAGGAGCAAAAAGCCTTGTTTGCAGAGGTGCAAGGGAACAAAGAACACCTGTACTTAAAAATGTCTTTTAAGGAGGCCTTTAGTCCAGCCTGGTGTGCCAGAACTAGAGGATGGCAGTGCAGCCACACCCCTGAGCTGGCCACCTTGTGCCCCACCAGGAGGTAGGACTGACACCCAGGAGAGAAGCCTTTCCCATTGCTCCTCTTCTCTCAAGCATGTGATAACGACCAACAGAAACTTTTTATCCTTTTACCATAAAGTGGCATCACTGTGGTAAGACACCGATACTGTTTTGCTAACCATGATGGTGTTGATGGTTGTAATAGAATTTAAATGGTTATTTGTGTTTCTTCCTCTATATTGAAAATCTCTTAAGGGCAGAGATGCTGTGTGGTTTATTTCTGTATCCCTAGACCAGTGATGGCGAACCTATGACACGTGTGTCAGAGGTGACACGCAAACTCATTTTTTTGGTTGATTTTTCTTTGTTAAATGGCATTTAAATATATAAAATAAATATCAAAAATATAAGTCTTTGTTTTACTATGGTTGCAAATATCAACAAATTTCTATATGTGACACGGCACCAGAGTTAAGTTAGGGTTTTTCAAAATGCTGACACGCCGAGCTCAAAAGGTTCGTCATCACTACCCTAGACCTTTCCCCATGGAGTCTAATCCATACAAGAAATGCAACATTTGTCAATATTGATCAAATAAATTGTAATCCACATGTTGGCTGTCCATCTGGGAAACCTCTCTTTTGCCAGGCATTAGCCTTAGAGCTGGACTCAAAACCTCCTAAAATTCACCACAAAGGATTACTTTATTTAATACTTGCATGATGCATATCACCAGTAAAGAATTACTATCATAATATGTAAAGAAGGTTTACAGATTGACAGAAAAAAAGACAAATAATTCAATTGAGAAATTGATGGATTAACAATTGGACAGAAAATTCACAAAGAGGGAAACGCATATAGTCCATAAAAATACAAAAAGAAAGGTTTTCTTACAAGTGATTGTGGAAATGCAAGTTCAAAACACCCATATTCTATTTTACTCCCTTCAGAGTAATGAGCACTTTAAAAATATGACTGTTGCATTTGTTGGCAACACCATGGAACAGTGGACTGCTTACATTGTTGGTGTGAATGTAATTGGTATAGCCACTTGGAAGAGCACGTCTAGTACCGTCAGTATCAAGGAAAATTGAAATTGTACAAACCCACAGCAGTCTTGCTCCTAAGCTATATCCCAGCAGTTTCCTCAACCGTTTATGAAGAGAATTAAGCCCTAATATCCTGAGGCATCATTGAATAAAATGAATTAACTTTTCATTTATGCATCTAGAATGGTGCTTCTCATGCACCTTCCATAGGAATGTGAGAAAGTAGTTATTCCAATTACCCTCTTTGTTCTGTGGCTCAGAGAAGGAACCCTGCTTGAGAAAGGCTGTCCACTTGGCAAGTGCACAAGAAGACATGAAGAATGTCATAAGAACATTATTTGAAAAAAATTTTTTTTCAAAACAACCTAAATGTCCATCAAAATGAGAAAAATATCATGACATATTCCTACAATATGTAGGAAAGCTATATTATTAAAATAACATCAAACAAACAGATGACCTAGAATCATGTATATTAACAAGGGCAAATATTAAAAATGTCTCATGGTAAATGTAAAATCAAATTGCAATAAAATATATATTGTATGATTGTACTTAAATGAAATTTTAAAATAGGCAATATACCATTATATCTTGCTCCTATATACTTACATACATAGTAGAAGTTTTAAAAAAGTGTATGGGAATGATAAACTCAAGAGTCAGAAGAAAGGTTACCATTTATATTGTTCTTTATAGTATAATACTAGAGGCCTGGTGCACAAAAATTTGTGCACTCGGGGGGTGGGGGAGGGGGGTCCCTCAGCCTGGCCTGTGCCCTCTCGCAGTCTGGGACCCCTCAGGAGATAACGACCTGCTGGCTTAGGCCTGCTCCCGGGTGGCAGAGGGCAGGCCCAATCCCTAGGTGCAGCCCCTGGTCGGGCTCAGAGCAGGGCCAATTGGGGAGTTGGGGCGCCGCCCCCTGTCATGCACAGAGTAGGGCGGATTGGGAGGTTGTGATGCCACCCTCAGTCACGCTCAGGGTAGGGCGGATTGGGGGGTTGGGGCACCGCCCCCTGTCACACTCCAGGCAGGGTCGATGGGGAGGTTGTGGTGCCACCCCTTGTCATGCACAGAGCATGGCCAATGAGGGGGTTGGGGAGCTCCCCCCGTCACTCACAGAGTAGGGCCGATAGGGGAGTTGGGCACTGCCCCCTGTCACACACAGAGCAGGGCCAATCAGGGGGTTGGGGCACCGCCACTCTCACACTCAGGGCAGGGCCGATGGGGAGGTTATGGCTCTACCCCATCACACATAGAGCAGGGCCCGTGGGGGGGGGGGGCAGGTGGGGGTTGGGGTGCCACACCCTGTCACACACAGAGCCGCAGGGAGATCAGGGGGTTGGGGAGCTCCCCCTTATCAGGCACAGAGCAGGGCTGATCAGGGGGTTGGGGTGCCTTCCTCTTTCACGAACAGAGCAGGGTGGATAGGGAGGTTGTGGCCCTGCCCCCTGTCACACACAGAGCCACAGGGCGATCAGGGGGTTTGGGTGCTGCCCCCTGTCACGCTGATCCCGGTGCCGGGAGGCCTCTCTGCTCTGCTGATCCCAGTGCTGGGAGGCATATTACACTTTTACTATATAGGATAGAGGCCTGGTGCATGGGTGGGGGCCGGCTGGTTTTCCCTGAAGGTGTCTTGGATCAGGGTGGGGGTCCCCACTGGGGTGCCTGGCCAGTCTGGGTGAGGGGCTGAGGGCTGTTTTCAGGCTGGCGGGTGACTGAAGCTCCCAACTGCTCCTTTTTTTCTTTCTTCTTCTTTTTATTCTGGTCCAGCTTTAGCTCTGGCTTCAGCTCTGAGGATTCTGCTGCTGAAAGCAGGTATCTGGTTTGTTTGGGTTCTATAATCGAAATACTGTATCAACTCCAGCTCTGAGATCCCGGCTGGCTGAAAGCAGGTTTCTGGGGTTTTGTTTAGCTTCTATATTTGTAACAATGTTTCAAACTGCAAGCTCAGAGGCTGGCAAGGCAGGCAGGGAACGTTGGTTTCCTCCATCACTGAAGCAAGCAAGCCTCATGTTAGCTTCAAGCTGCCTGGCTGCTGGCTGCCATCTTGGCTGGCAGTTAATTTGCATATCGCCCTGATTAGCCAATGGGAAGGGTAGCAGATGTACGGCTAATTACCATGTTTCTCTTTTATTAGATAGGATATTATTATGTAATAATATATAATCATATATTAAATCCTATCTAATAAAAGACAAAAAGGGTAATTGACCATACCTTCACTATGTTTCCCATTGGCTAATCAGCGCCATATGCAAATTAATCGCCATCAAAGATGGCGGCTAATTTGCATACTGCAGGCAGGGCTGGCCAGCGTCAGATGCCATCTGGGCCCCGTGTGCTGCCCTGGGCAGCCAGGCTTAGGCAGTGTGATCACATCACCTAAGCCCCACCCCAGCTGGGACCCCCGTGTGCCACCTAAGCCCCCGCCACTTAAGCCCCACCCCTAGCTGGGACCCCCATGTGCCGCCTAAGCCCCGCTGCCAGCTTGGACCCCCATGGTGATCCCAGTGTAGGCAAGTGCGGAGGGCGGCCCGCCCCCAGATGGGTCTGCTCCTGGGATCGCTATGGAGATCCCAGAGCAGGAAAGTTCCCCACAGGCAGCACCCAGCAGGGCCTGCCCCCTGTCTCTGCAGTGATCTTGTGATCCATGAGCAGGAAAGCGCAGCCTGCAGGCAGCACCCCACCCTGGCCACAGCTCAAGGGAGAGAAAAACACATGGTGGAGGCCAGGAGCCTGAGAGATCAACAAAGAGGGGCACCTGCTCCAAGCCTCCACGGTGTGGCTGGGGGCAGGCCCCCAGCGGACACACACACTCACACACACACACACACACACACACACACACACACACACAAACAGCGCCTGCTCTGAGCCTCCAATGTGGCTGGGGGCAGGCCCCCAGCAGACACACACACACACACACACACACACACACACACACACACGACGCCTGCTCCAAGCCTCTGCTGCCAGACTATGGCCATCAGTAGGACACCCACTGAGGGCTCCTGGACTGTGAGAGGGGCAGGCTGGGCTGAGGGAACCCCACCCCCCAGTACACGAATTTCATGCACCAGGCCTCTAGTATATTATATTTTACATATGATATAACATACAAAATATACCCTATATAATAAAAGGGTAATATGCAAATTTTCCCCTCTACCAGGAGTTCAACCAGAGTTCAACCAGAGGGCAAGGCGGCCCACCAACTGCCCGGGGCCCCTCCCCCTGGCTAGCCCTACACCCAATTGGCCCCCCACACCCTGATCAGGACAGGTTGGCTAGACCTCACCCATGCACAAATTCGTGCACCAGGCCTCTAGTCATAATATAAAATATGATATATAAATATATGTTATCAATATATTATTCTTTGTATTATTTCCTATATTTTTAATGTATGTAAGTAGATGATTTTAAGAATGTACCATGTTAAAAATATAAGTAAAATATGTACTAACCCCCTCCTCCCAAGTCCATCTGCATGAAATTAATTGAGATGAAAGACACCTCTTTCAGGAGACAGAATAAGTTTTCTTGAAATTATTTTAGACAGAATCTGATCTTTTCATTTCTCAGTTCAAAAATATATGCTGGTTTTTGAGTGCTGCTTGACGAAGTCTGAATTCTACAGTACGGCATTCAAAGCTCTCCACAAGCTGGCTCCAGACCACTTTAGAGGCACCTCTTCAATCTCTCGTCTCCAAGCACTTTACATTCCATTCAGATTGGAGTGTTTGCCATTTTCCAGGTATACCCCCATGCTTTCCATTTCATGCTTTAGCCAATTACATTTTTACTTCTTGAGGACTCCTTCACTCATTCTTGCAATTTGACGTTATGTACCAAAACTTTAATAATAAGCCTCTTCTTTGACACAACAATTCTTTTACAAGAAAAATAATCCAGAATGTGCACAAAGATTTAACTTAAGAATGTTTACTATAGCACTGTCTCTAATGTTAAAATATTTAAAATAACCTTGCACAAGGAAAGTTTAAATAGATCTATTTTGCCTGGGACACAGCACATTAAAGTGAAGACTCTGGAGCCAAAAGGCAGACTACCCAGATCAAGTCACCATTCTGGAACATTCTGGAACATTCCACCTCTGTGATCTTAGCCTTTCTGTGCCTCCTTATTCGAATCTGTGAAATAAGAATAAACTAGCACCTCCTTTACAGAGTTGCTAGAAATATGTTAATATTTGTTAAAGTACTTAGTATCTGGCACACTGTACATTGGTTTACAAATGGCTAATTCTGGACATATCTCATCTGCAAACTCTTGAAGTAAAAGAATGTCACAGTACCCTTTGGTGTCCTAAACCTGTGAATGGTACTTAGTATTTAAACCTAGCATGGTACTTAGCACAATGAAGGGCTTATGACATGTGTGTTGAATGTTAGAATCAATACTGTTCTAGCTGAGTGCTTTTTAATTTTGGATTCTAAAGTAGTGAATACGTTTTGAGAGGGCAAATAGAAGAACCTGGGAGTTGGGGAGTGAGTCTTACAAGGAAAATAAACAGGAATAGATTATGATAGAAAGCAAAGTCACACTAGAAGGAATGTGGAGTGATGGACTAAAAGAAGTATGTGGGTTCTGGAGTCACCATCTCCCACTCCACCACTCATTAACTCAGTGTCTTACACCGATTTCCCTAACCTCCAATACAGGTTTCCTTCTCTGTCAAAGGACAGTAATACTCACCCTTATAGGAATTTACAAATAATAGTAATATTATGTTGCAATGTGCCAAGCACTGGTCTAATCTCTTTTCACATTATTTCATTTGATTCTTACAACAAACCCATGGGGGTACTGCTGTGGGTTGAATTATGTCTTCCAAAAAGATATGATGAAGTTCTAACCCCAGGTACCTGTGAATTTGACCATTTTTGGAAACAAGGTCATTGCAGATGTAATTAAGTTTAGATGAGATCAGACTGGAGCAGGGTGGGCCCTTAATCTAATGCAACTGGTGTTTTTAATATATATATATAATTAATTTCAGAGAGGAAAGGAGAGGGAGAGAGAGATAGAAATATCAATGATGAGAGAGAATCATTGATTGGCTGCCTCCTGCAAGCCCCCTACTGGGGATTGAGCCGGCAACCTGGGCATGTGCCCTGACTGGGAATTGAAATGTGATCTCCTAGTTCATAGGTTGATGCTCAACCACTGAGCCACACCAGCTGGGCCAACTGATGTCTGTATAAGAAGAGGAGATTAAGATTTAGACACAAAGAGAATGCCATGTTATGATAGAGAGGATTGAGTGAAGCATCTCTAAGCCAAGAAACACCAAGGATTGATATTAAACACCGGAAGCTGGATGAGACAGGAAGGGAGTTGGGAAGTGAATCTTACAAGGAAAATAAACAGGAATAGATTATGATAGAAAGCCAAGCCACTCTAGAACAGTGGTTCTCAACCTTCCTAATGCCGCAACCCTTTAATACAGTTCCTCATGTTGTGACCCAACCATAAAATTATTTTCGTTGCTACTTCATAACTGTAATTTTGCTACTGTTATGAATCGTAATGTAAATATCTGATATGCAGGATGTATTTTCATTGTTACAAATTGAACATAATTAAAGCATAGTGATTAATCACAAAAACAATATGTAATTATATATGTGTTTTCCGATGGTCTTAGGTGACCCCTGTGAAAGGGTCATTTGACCCCCAAAGGGGTCGTGACCCACAGGTTGAGAACCGCTGCTCTAGAAGGAGTGTGGAGGGATGGCCCTGCTGACAGCTGGATCTTGTTCTTCTAGCCTACAGAACTGTGAGAGAATAAATGTCTATTGTTTTAAGTCACCAAATTTTAAATCACAAAATTTGTGGTGACTTGTTAAGGCAGCCTTAGGAAACTGACATAGGTATCATTTCGACAGATGAAGACACAGCTATGCAGACAGCCTCAGTGGCCTGAGTCGACACAGACAGGGTTGCCTTCCGACCCTGCTTAGCCTGTGGAGAGCTCTGGAGCTTTGACACCAGGGCTGACTCAGTGTCTGTGCTCTTGATTATTAGATGCTATTCAGCTGGGTTCTGGGTAACTTCATTGTTTTTTGGGGGTGAGCACAAATGTTTTTATTTTCAACTTCTACATTCTGATATACTGTACCGTACTCCATTCCTAAGAAGCATTATTTGTTCGGATGGTTATCTGAAGTTTTGTCCTCCTTACCCCAGCTGAGTCTATGCTCAAATCATGCAATTTTTACAAGCTTCACATAGCAAGGCCCCCAAGCTCAGCTGGGTATAGCAGGCTGGTACTGACATCCTTCCTCCGTGACCCTTGGGGAGATTGTTCAAACAGCGTATGCCTCTCAAACCACAGCAGAAGCAAACTGCTAGATGCGGTTTATTCCATAGCTGCACTTAGAGGACCCCACTGACTTAAAGAGAGAAGAAGGAAGCAAATAAGAAATATGAATTACCTCCAAATTTCGCCCAAGAGCTTTACCTTCCTCTTCCATTGAAATGATTTTTCTAATTGCAAACAGAAAGATTTTCAGATTACTTTTTAATTTATTCCATTCTCTCTCCCCTCCCCCTCTCTCTGCCGAGAAATAAATTCCTGCGAAAGAAGACTAGATGAGCAGAGGCAATCCAAAACTGGATTTCCTAGCCAAGGCTTGTGTAGTTAGCCATATCTTAAAAGACACAGAAGTTTACTGGGCAGCCACAGTCTACCTCCCTGGTCTTTTCACCTGTGACCTGCAGCTGCACCCAGAGCCTCCCTGACCTGCTTCCCCAGAGAATGTGCAGCAATACAATCCATGCAGGAGTGCTGGCTCTTGGTTCTCAGACGCAGGGCAAAGAGAAACCTATTCATCAACTTCTGTGGGTTCCAAGCTGCTGCACGTTGTTATTCAAGTGGATAAAAGCTTCCATTCCTGAGGGAAAACTCCTCCGTCCCGGTAACCATGACCCTGATTCAGAGCGTAAGCTGAGCCCAGGCGCACCTGGACATCTGACAGACGAGCCAGGCGCAGAAAAGCCTCTGCTGACAAGCTTATCGGACAGCAGACACCTGCAGAGGGCCCACACCTTTTTCATGAAGGCCTCACTGGCAGTCTTGATCCAACAGGTCTGTGCGCACAGTCAAAGGGAGATTACCTGGAGATGCACAAAGGAGTTGGCTTATGCCAAGCCTGAACGTCATGCTTGGAAGGAAACACAGTAGCCCATTCATAGCACAGGCTTTGATCGGTGGAATTTGTTGTACACCCTTCACTGGTTTTGTTCCAAATCAAATCCTCTTTGTCTCAGTGAGATAAGGGTGAGGGCAAAGACAATTTAGCTTTATTAAACCTACTGTGTGCCCTCATAGGAGCAGGAGCATTCGATTTAACATCCTGTTTAATCCTCCCCAAAGTCCATGTGATGAAAGAGTGGTTACTGTCATCGGATTCTACAGAGGAGAGAGTGAAAGTCACTTTGCAAGACTGTACAACTAATTAGTGGCCAGAAAGAATTTGAAAGAGTTCTCCAAAGGTTTTATTCCACTAGCAGCTATTCCTAAGCACAGCAACTCTGGAAACCCAAGGCCCAGGTGTTTGGGGCAATCCATTCTGTGTTGGGTCCTTCATTAGCGGGCTCATGTTGTTATGCATTGACTCCATGGAGAGACAACCTGCAGGCATGATCCTGTTACCCAGAACACCAGGCAGATGTGCAGATGGCCTCAGGGAACCTGAGTAGACACTGACAGAGTTGCCTTCAGACCGTGTGCTTAGCTGGAACTATAGGCAAGTAGTACCATTGCATCAATTTAGAGACACATCAGTTTATACTTTAAAACAGTGGTCCTCACCTGGGGCAGTTTTGTCACCCAGGAGACACTTGGCAATCTGGACATCTGGAAGGATTTTTGGCGATCATAACTGGGAGTGGGTATGCTGCTGGCACCTAGAGGGTAGGACCCAGGCGTGCTGCTGAGCATCATAGAATGCGCCAAACAGCCCCACAGAAAGGAAGAGCTGGAACAAAATGTCAGCAGAGTTAGGGTAATTCTGCTTTGAAATCATATCCTGCCATGGATGTGAAGTTCTCAGCACAGTGGCTGGCACACAGCCAACAACAAATGTTAGCTTATTTATCATCAGCATCACTATGTCGGCGATCCTTGATAGGCAGCCCCCAGGGCCCTCTCAGGGGTGAATGAGGAAGAACTGGTTGCTGTCCCCTCTCAGTGACGGCATAAGCCACTAGAGCCAGCACACACTGGAATCTGGCCGCCCAGCTGCACCTCTAGCACTAGTTCTCTCATTAGCCTGTGTAACTCCTTATAAATTGATACATTCCGTGATGCGGTTTTGTTCTTGCTTTTTAGAGGAGACAAGGGATGTGACTAGCAGTGGGTGACATGAATTGAGTCTGAACTCCAAGACTTGGGTGGGCATAGGGGTCGGAGGCGCTAACGGCTGTATTGCCAAGGGGAAAGAGCGCAATTGTGGGCGGTCAGAACTGGTTTTTGAATCACGGTTCAACCCCTCCTCAGAGTTACCGTTTCCTAAAGTGTAAAACTAGAGCACTAAAATTAGAGTACTAATTCTTACATTCAAGGCTTGGTGTGAGAATTAATTGAAATAATAAATGTAAAGTGCCTAACACAGCAGGTGGCATAATAGACACTTAAATGGTTCTCTGCTTAGGACAAGATTAGGACGGGCTGGCCTTGGAGGATTGTCTGAAGTGTGGCCTATTTGTTATTCAGTGAGCTGAATGCTGATTGGAGAGCTTCACCCACCTTTCCGCTGGTCCCCACACATCCAGGCACATGCCTACGCAGTTTGACTGGTGCCATGAGTTGAGATGGCCACTCCAGGGCTGCCTGAGAGTTCTCAGCAGTAGACTTTAGCCAGCCCTTGCTGAAGCACGTCTTGAGGATTGTTAAACACCTTGAGGGCCTGAGGGAGCATATGGGAGAATGCTGACCATGACCCAATTCTCCTGCCACCTGGCCAGGGAGGCAGCTATGGTGCAGAAGATGGTGTGTGACTCTCAGTTCCACCTACACACCAGCTGCATGTCCCTGGGTGAGTCTGTTATATGGTTTGAACTTCAATTTCCTTCCCTCTAAAATGGATCATATAACTTCATGCTATTTCTGTTATTGGTAGATGGTGATGATGATGATGATGATGATACATAATTGATATGAATGTAACTGGCTATAGTGGAAACTTGATAAAAGTTAATATATTTGTTTTTGTTTTACTTTTCTTTAAGGAACAAATAAATTCTTTATGCAATTGAGGATCTGGTTGTACTTAACCTGACTAAAGATACTCCCCTCACCCCCTTACTCATAGTCATGATCCTTCTGCCCAAATAGGCTAGCCACCTCCCTTTCTCTTTCTACATCCATTCTCATTGCCACCTCTACACCTTTGCCAGTAATGGGATACTCAGAGTGAGTAGACTTGTTTCTCTTTCCATCCAAATTCTCTCCTTCTCTTGAACGACAGCTCTGATCTCATCTTTCCTGGTCATTCCATCTTCCCTAACAGTCTCCATCAGGTTCGCCTGAGGACCACAGAATGACCTCTTTGCCAAGTAGAACCAATATGCCTGTGTGGCTGCCATGAAGGGCCAAGATGTAGAATTTATGGACTTCCTGCTTAGTTTAGAATGTTTGTATCTAGGGATATCTATTAAGCAAAGACAGTTCACCTAGTATATCCTTTAAATATTCCTTGCCCAAATTTCAACACATAAGTTTTCTTGCTATAAAATACGTTGACACTTGAACAACATAGGTTATAACTATGCAGGTTCACTTATTTATGAATGTTTCTCACTAAGTACCTGTACTGTTTTCAACAGTGGTTGCAAGTCTGCAGTGTGGATGTAGAAGGTGAATGTATGCATTGATCCATGCCATTTTATATAGGGAACTTGAGCATCTTCAGGTTTTGTTTCCATGTAGTGTCCTGTAACTAATCCCCAGTGGATACTGAGGACAGCTATGTTTTGGGGGAGTTCAAAGTGATACATAGATTTTCAAACTCTGCAGGCCTCTAACCCTGTGTTGTTCAGGACTATTTATTTAACAGAATGAAGTGTGCCTACATAGCTCTTCCCTCCTCTAAGCCTCAGGGGCCATGTGATATTGGGCTTTGAATCTCCAGACTTTGACAAAGAGTCAGAAATAGAGCAGGCAAACTTAGCAAGCATGGATAAACATGTAGCCCATGTGTAGTTTTTGTGATAAACTTTCCTCCGCTCTCCTCCATGAAATTCTCCGACTTGTAAGTTTTATGAAGATGACAGGAGATGTGGACAGGAGGACATTTAGGCTTCCTCATGGCATTTCTGGGAACCTCTGGCACCTATAGTCCACTCAACAGCATGCTGATCACAGGCACACCTCACTATTTTCACAGGGGGTAGGGCACTGGGCCTATTTTTCTTCTGTTCTCCTGAGTATTCCCTAGGCAGACAGGTATTCTGCCTTAAATAGATGTATTTTTCTTCCCTAGCCAATCTACTGGCTGTCATCTTAATGAAATGTCCCACAATGCCTCCAACTCCAAGGACTCGTTACAGTTACCTTGCCCATGCATTTTAGCCCCTCGCCTATTCAGTTGAGAGCTGCATGCTGACTTCAATTATTCCTCAACTGGTTTTGTTTATTTGTTCTCTGTTTCATTTTATTTTTTGCTTTTCTTTTTAAGAGCATTCTTCCTGATTGAGGATACATTCTCAGGAGGTATTCGCTGGACGGTCTGTCTTCTTTCGAGTAGAACACAGGCCCAGGCAAACAACAGGTGTCCATCAAGTGTTGCTGAATCCAGTGGAGTTAAACTCCTATATTTCTAACCCATCTTCCTTTGAGCTTAGCCTGATGACTAAGGCCAGAGTGTAGCAAATAGTCCTGAGTGGGGATTTTTTAAAAGGTAAAAAAATGCAGGTGAATTGAAAAGTAGAAGAGGATGGCCCGCATCGGATGAAAACACCAAGACTGACAACCACCCCACCTGCTCCTTCAGCTCCCAATGAAAAGAAACCAAAGCCATCGGATTCACTTCAATTGCTCTCCTGGCCTGAAACGGCTCCCTCCCCCAGGCCTGTAGGAAAATTCAATTAAAGGGTCCATCTGCGAGGCAGCAGCTGAAGAGGAATGACTGTGGGGAGGCCCATGTTTTTATCAAAAAGATCCCCTGTCCTACTAGTCCGCTCCCCTCCTGCCTGTACTGCTCCCCCTCTCGCTTATTAGGCCCAGCCCTTAGCTCATAACCACAATTCTCCCCAATTAGGCGGGCTCAGAGAAGCAGCTTTCATCTGCTCCTTTCAGATGCATGCTCGGTAAAGACTTGGTACATCCCACAGACACTGGCCTTGCTGAGAGAGAGCAAGAAAACCCACAAAAAAGCCCACAGAGATTAGGGATTGCAAGGCTCTGGCCCAATTAATCCCATTGCATCAGCTCACTTAAGGCCACCCTGCTGCTAGACATGAGTTCTGCAGGCTCCTCCAAACCAAAAGGCAGGATGTGATTTTAAAAAATAAAAATAATGACCAGGCAACCTTTCTGGGCTAGAAGCAAAGAGAAAGGCAGAAGAGAAGGGTTAAATGAAGTGACCTCCACAATGAGGCTTCTCACACATGGGGCTACCTCCTTGAATTAGTATTTCTTTCAGAAACTGGGAGTGGGTCACACTGCTGGCTGCTGGGACCTTGGGCTTGGTGGCCAAGGGGCAGGTGAATTGCTCTGCCAGGATTCGCTGGGGCCATCTGAACATGAAGGATGGTCCTTCCAGGGACTACTGCCTCTTTCTTCACCCCACATTCCCTTCAAAATACTCCTGACAGTGTCTGTGGGGCAAGACTGGGCAGAGACCTCACAGAGGCCACTCAGTCCTGCATCCAACAGTGTCCTATTGTCCCCTGAAAGGACTCCTTGTTCACCCCATGGTCTTCTCAGATTTCTATCCAGCATCTTTCTTCAACCTTGTGATTATTTTTTATTAGAGAATATAGGGAAGAGGATAGCTCACTACCTTTCTCTATCAACTCAAGTGAGAGGAAGTAGCATCATTTCGATATTGATGCAGACTCTGGATGAGGCTGAGTGCTTAGAATTCTAATATGTGGCTGAGAAATGGCATCTAGTCCTAGGGCTGCCATAGACTGAGGGCTTAAACAACAGCAAGGCGTTTTCTCACAGTTCTTCAGGCTGGAAGTCTGAGATCAAGGTGCTGGTGGTTTGATTTCTTCCAAGGTCTCTATCTTGGCTTGTAGACAGCTGTCTTCTCCCTATGTCTTCACATGGCCTTTCCTCTGAGTGCATATATGTCCTAATCTGATCCTCATATAAGAATACCACTCATATGAGATTAGGGCCCATCCTACTGATTTTATTTTACTTAATTATGTTTTTTAATGTATTTATTTATTTTATTAATTAATTTTTGTTTAAGTTATTTATTATTGAAAGTATTACATATGTCTCCTTTTCCCCCACTGATCTCTCCCTGGCCACTCCCACCCCCCCAGCACATGCCCTCACCCCTCTACTGTCTGTGTCCATTGGTTATGCTTATATACATGTTAGAAGAGCAATTTACAATAGCTAAGATTTGGAAACAGCCTAAGTGCCCATCAGCAGATGAGTGGATTAATTGTTTTCAAACACCCTATCTCTAAATCTGGTCACATTCTGATATACTAGGAATTAGGTTTCCAAAATAAGAATTGGAGAGTAGGGTGGGGTGGAGCACAATTCAGCCCATAACAGAATGCCTTGGTAGTTCTGCCTAAAAGTGGACTTGTTATTGGCCAGTTTATTTGTTTGACATCGGGACTTATAGCACTTTGAGGAGATATCAACTATTCAAAGGACCAGAACCTTCTCAAGAAAGGCCTTCAATAGGTGGTACTAGTGTATTCCTACTTTATTCAATATAAAATATATTTTATATATTTTAAAGTCTGGAGTTTTAGAACCTATAACTGTATATAATATTGGGTTGGAGAGATTCTATTACACAAACATCATTAATTTGATTAAGATGGGGTCTGGAAAATCTATTTTTTTAAATTTTATTTTATTGTTTAAAGTATTACAGATAGTAGTACATATGTCTCCTTTTTTTCCCCATTGACCTTCCCCCGGCCTTCCCTACCCCAAGCACATGCCCTCACCCCATCCCCCCAGTGTCTTATGTCCATTGGTTATGGAAAATCTATTTTTTTACCCTGAGATGGTTAATGCATCCCACAATTTGTACAAATCAAGCCAGCGGCCTCACTTCCCTTTCCATGTCCCTCAGCCCCACCAACCTCGCCAGACCACCATCATTCTTCAAATGTGGTCTCCTTTGACATTTCTCTGCACAGATTGTTCCCTCTTCTTGAAATGTCCTGTGCCTTCTTAAACTGCAGAGTATCATGGAAGGAAAAGAGAGAACCAAGTAGTTTTAAAAACATTCTTTGAATTCCCTACTGGGAGAAATGGTGCTGGTACACAAGTCATTGGGTGCTGCAAACTCAGGTTTCTTCCCCTGTCTCTATTCCCTCTTCCCTGCTCCTAGTAACAAATGACACACTGGTGAGTGGAAAGACATAAAGATTCATTACCATGCTATAGTACATGTATAGTGTTGTGTGCATTCTTAGGCAATGTCCCCGGGCATAGCTCCTCTTGGGAGACTGAGTAAAACTCTTCAGCTCCCAATTTCTTTTAAAAGCCAAAACCACACAAGCCTTAAATCCAATCTAGCACACTTGTCTAGTTGTCTGCTATACTTTCAATTAGATGTTGGATAAGATAGATTTAAACCCTTTCATTCTTCTAAGATTGTCAGTGGCCTGGTGTCCCAGGGAATGCCTGGCCCATGCTTTTCACATGCAACCTACTCTGTTTTGGGTGGGAAGCTTATGCCGACAGGCCACTGATGACCATGAGTTTCAGCATCTTGCTCACTCTCCTCTTTCTTTCTTTTTCTTTTTTAAATATATTTTATTGATTTTTTAGAGAGAGGAAGGAAGAGAGATAGAGAGTCTGAAACATCGATAAGAGAGAAACATCCATCAGCTGCCTCCTGCACATCTCCTACTGGGGATGTGCCCGCAACCCAGGTACATGCCCTTGACCGGAATCGAACCTGGGACCCTTAAGTCTGCAGGCCGATGCTCTATCCACTGAGCCAAACCGGTTTCGGCTCACTCTCCTCTTTCCACACCCTGTGCCCCAGGCTCCCTGGAGCATGGCTCTTTCTGTGAGTCAGGGCAGCAGAATGGCTAAATACTTAGGCTCTCTTTTATATTGGGTAGGTTCACCTGATTCTGCACTTTTTTATTATATGACCTTACTCATTCCTTAGATAATGAGAGTCAACTCTGTGTAAGGACCTTGACTAGGGCCTGAAATCAAGCATGTATTCTATGTTTTCTTATTGCTGTTAAAGGTAAAAGAGCATCAGGAACTCCTGGATCTCAAGGACTTTAAAACAAATCATAATTGGAATGTTTGGGGATAATGCCAGAAAAAGAGCAGCATTCAAAGTTCTCTAATGTCATGTTCTATTTATTTGCCTTCAATAAAAGCAAATTAGGCATCCCTTTTCTCCCGCAATATCAGACCGACTCTGTATTCAGAACACACTGGGAGCCCAGGTACTGAGGGGCATAGCTGCACTCCCCTGAGACTGAGTTGGGTTATTTGCTGAAGGGGTCAGTCAGGAATCCTCTGGGGATGTGTTTGCGTGACTGATCTACCCAGTGGCATTTGGTGGGAGTGGGAGGGATGGGAGGAGGAAGGAAGAGTTGTGTGGCTGTGTGATTTGAAGGCAGGACCACTGAGGAGAAGCATGGCATCTGTCCCTTACTACAGTGTATTGACTGATTGGGGGATGTGATCAGGAGAGGGGATAGAAGCTGAAGGAACTGTTTTCATGCAAGACTTTATACTTTGGGCCGAGAAACAGCCAGCAGTTGGGAAGGAAACCATTCTCAATGCTTTTGCATAGACCACCTATTGCAATGGCTGCTCAACGATGACCAGCTGAGAGAATGTGAGGAGATTGAAGCCTCGACAAGAACAGTGATCATCTGATGATGGCCACAGTGCAGTGAGGGTAGGGACTGTCCCTCAGGACACTTTGTGAGGCACAGTTGTGGAGAACCTAGGAGGTGAGCAGAGCAGACAGGCAGGTTTGTAAGGGGCTCCTAGTGATATATGGAGAGCAAGAAGGAATTTTTGATAAAACCCTGCAGGTCCGGCATTCCTGACTAAAGAGGTTGGAGATTTTGGTTAGCAAAACTTAACATGACATATTTGAACTTAGAAGCTATGGAATCCTAAAGATACTTGAATTACATGTATTTCTTTCTTTTTTTAAAAAAATATATTTTATTGATTTTTCACAGAGAAGAAGGGAGAAGGATAGAGAGTTAGAAACATTGATGAGAGAGAAACATCAATCAGCTGCCTCCTGCACACCTCCCACTGGGGATGTGCCTGCAACCAAGGTACATGCCCTTGGCCGGAATCGAACCTGGGACCCTTAAGTCCGCAGGCCAATGCTCTAGCCACTGAGCCAAACTGGTTAGGGCTACATGTATTTCTGATGGCATAATCTTCTCCCTCTAAACCCACATTAGAAATATATCCAGGATAGAGTGCCTGCTATGACTGAATCTCAAATATGAAGAAAAGAGGAATGGTGTGCTAGCTGCTTAGTTCATTACCCCAAGAATGAGATTCACAAGTGCTTCTTCGTCTGCGTCTCTGTGATCCTGACCTTCAGCGTCCATTGTTCTGTTCTTTCTAATCTCCCTCCCCCACTCGGCCCCATAATTAGAAAAAAGGACATATCAAAGGTAAAGAGGAGAGACACTCACCACCATTTTGGACCAGCTTTTTACCTGATCAAAACGAGACACAGAGCTCCTATTCATTTACTTCCAGCATTTTGAGTTACCTACAAAATGGCTTTAACATGCTGTAGGTAATAAAAATATACTAATATATCCAAAACGTGCTTGACCTATGGTTTTGTAATCTTGTATTCAACCTCCATCCACACCAATTCTACTCTTAACTTTTAAGTCATTCATTTCAGGAAACACACAGTGAGCACCTGCTGGATGCTAGGAACTATAATAAGCTGGGTTTTTTAACAAGCAATTTATTTAACTAAGCTGAGTTTTTCCATCATTTGCTTCATCACATTCTATGCAGCAGAGGCATTAATGTGTGCAACATGACAAAGAGCTAGGTATTAGTTTATAAAATGTAGAGAAAAAATAGTCATGTAAAAAAAAACAACAACAACCTGGATTACCTGTGATAAGTTCATGGGCCTCTGAGTAAGTGAGAGTGAGAGTTGACTATGTTTTTTCTTTTAATTGATGCATAATTTACATAGAGTGAAATGTACAGATCTTACGGGTAGAATGATGTGAGCTCTGACAAATGACACACCCATGTACTCCACACCCCTGTCAAGCTATAGAACACTTCTGTCACCCCAGAAATGTTTGTGTGCCCCTTCTCAATCAACACCCACCCCGTGTTTATTTTTAAGATTTCTAAAGTGCCTTCATATATTAATCAAGAAATATCCTGGACACTTAACGTGGCCCTAAGGTAGTGTGTTTTTGTTTGTTTGATCATAGTTAGACATTCTGAATGAGAGTCTCGCCAAGTGTTGCTAGACCTTTCCTCTCAGGAAGGCAACTCATAAAATTGACCTATTAGGAACTTAGGAGGACACCACTTTTCTCTTCCTGGGTTCATTCAGCAATAATCCCTCAGCTGGACTCTTTCTTAAAGAGTCAAATATGCCGAAACCGGTTTGGCTCAGTGGATGGAGCGTCGGCCTGCGGACTGAAGGGTCCCAGGTTCGATTCCGGTCAAGGGCATGTACCTGGGTTGCGGGCACATCCCCAGTGGGAGATGTGCAGGAGGCAGCTGATCGATGTTTCTCTCATCGATGTTTCTAACTCTCTATCTCTCTCCCTTCCTCTCTGTAAAAAATCAATAAAATATATTTAAAAAAAAAGAGTCAAATAAACACATTTGGTCACTGCTGAATGCTGGCCTTTGAGCTTCTCTCTCTGTGAAAAAGGTGAAAAGTTAACAGACTGCTACTGGGAGCCAATTCTCCATGGTCCTCTCGTCATTTCAAAGATATGTGCGTAGCAGACAGCCTTAGAAGATAGAGAGATGGTGTCTTATTCCAAAGCAAAGGGCAGAGCTGTCCAGTATAATAAAGACAATGTCTTTTTCCAGGGCAGAGGGCAGGTTGTTGGCAGCCTATTATGAAAGATTCAGATTTCCTAGGTTGAAGTTCCTCTTAGTACAACCACTGTGTGTGCAGGCATCCCCTGGCCTTTTGCACACTATCCTGTGGGAATTGGGGCTCAGGAAACCGGAGCACGATAATGATGATCCTCTGAGTACTGGTAGTGCCATGAGAAAAAAAAACAAAAACTGTTCTTTATCTGACCTGAGGGTCTCATATCTTCTCCCAGCATCCAGGGAGCAGTTGCAGACTACCTGGCTAGCTTGCAGGGAGAGTTAAATCTTAGATGCCTTGCAGCTCCTAAAAGCTATAAGCCAAAACTGTGTGTGTGGCATGTTCTGTTCTATTTAGATCCTAACTCTGTTTTAACAGTTGGCCAGAGAGGATGGCACATGGACTCAGAACATTCACTTCGAGTTTAAGTCTCAGCACAGGTGCAGGTCTTCTTCCTTCTAGAGCAGAATGGAGCCCAGCACTTGGCTGCAGAGATGAGAAGTACGTGGTCTGGGTGGGTAGTTAGCTCCAAATAACCCACGTCTACCTTCCCCATCTAATCTGCCCTCTGCCTTACTTCTGTGAACTTGTCACACCTGACATCACCCTCACTGTATTTTCCTGTCACTAGGTCTCCTGGGAAGTCATGTCAGTGAACTGTGAGCATTGAAGAAGTACTGCACTGAAACCATGAGTTGAATTTTTATTTTGTAGTACAATTTGTGTAGGTTCATTGTTTTATATACTTGTAAACATAATATGTGATGATTGTAAAAAAAATATCTAAGTTTTAGAACAAGTACAAGAGAGTAATATAGATTGTTTATAATCACACCCCATAGGATATCTTTTCATCTCAGCAGTTAAAACATGTAACATCATTTTAAATAATTGTATAATATAAAGGTATCCTATTCTTATTTATTTAACCAGTGTCTTTTCAGTAGATATATAGCTTATTCATCATTTTTTGCTATTATAAAAATGTTTTTATGACCTGTCTGTCTCTGACTTTCTCTTTGTATCTATCTATCTATCTCTATCTATCTATCTATCTATCTATCTATCTATCTATCTATGTATCTCAAACACTAGTTTGAAATTTTCATTAGGATTAATTCACAGGAATGGAACACACTCCTATAGCACAAGCAATCTACAAATTCCCTCCTATCACCAGGATGACAATATAGGCATGATTTTTCCCCCTGTGACACTCAGCCTTTCATACATATTATCATTTTTTATTACACAATGCATTCATTTTAGTTAGATGACACTAGTGTAAAACCATCAGCAAGACAAGAGTTAAAGAATGAAAGTTAAACCTCTGTGTTTAGGAAATGCTTGCACATCACCCAGCACTTAAGTGTAGTAACAAAATCATAGAACATATTTTTTGTTAATGATAGCAGATTAAACTCATGCATATTCTTGTCCTCTCTCATTAAAATTACAAAAAAAGGTTTTAAAAAAGCAAGCATTGGGAAACAGAAAAGGGAACACTCAAATAGAAAGTAGGCAGGATTAGATCTGAGTTTCTTTAACCCAGCACTACTTACAATTTGGATTAGATCTTTCTTTGTTGTGGGGACTGTCCTGTACATTGTAGGATGTTTATTAGCATGAGCTTTACTCACTAGGTACCAGTGAAAGCCCCCTAGTCATGACAACTAAATATCTCCAAACGTTTCCAAATGCCCCATTGGGAACAAATGGCCCCCAGTGGAGAACCACTTGCTTTGGTGGTTTGGGGGAATTGGGAGTAAGAGAAATTTCAGAGCCAGGTACAGATGGAGCAGGAGTGGGCTGTGGAGGTGACATGCAAAGTTAGTAATGGAAGAAGACCTGTCTGCAGAACAGCTGGGACAGTCACAGCCTTCTCCCTCCTGGCCCACAGAGACTGACTAGCTGAAAGAGATTTGCTTCCAAACCAAGGCTCATAGAGCTACCTTTGAAATAAACAGAAGGATCTGGGAGGAAGAGCTTCTAGTTTACATACTGAGAATGGAGAGAGAAGCAGAGACTGAAATGTTAATAACTGCATGGGAGGAAAAAAGCCAGAAAGATAGCTCTGTCTAAAAGGAAAATGAAGACCCCAGCACAAAGCCATCTTTCCTTGGAAAAGGTGCAGCCTGTAGCCTTTGGGCCAGCTTCCCACTATGGACTGCTTACCCCCACCAGAGCTTTCCACAGGGGAAAGGCTTATTGAGAAAAGGAAGCTTATGGCTGCAGAAGAGATGCAACCCAGCTGCTGACACTGCTGTACTTATTAATTCATTCATAAAGAGGACTGATCAGCCGAAACCGGTTTGGCTCAGTGGATAGAGCGTCGGCCTGCGGACTGAAAGGTCCCGGGTTCGATTCCGGTCAAGGGCATGTGCCTGGGTTGCGGGCATATCCCCAGTGGGAGATGTGCAGGAGGCAGCTGATCAATGTTTCTCTCTCATCGATGTTTCTAACTCTCTATCTCTCTCCCCTCATCTCTGTAAAAAATCAATAAACTATATTTAAAAAAAATAAAAATAAAAAAAAATAAAGAGGACTGATCAACGAGGGTTATCAGGTATTGGATAAAACCAACAGGTATAAAAGAGAAGACAAAATTCAATACTAATAAAAATACTATCAACTAGTAATATCAGGTAAATGCAAATTAAAATATCTCATTTTTACCTATTAGAGAGGCAAAAAATAAAAAGGATAATAACATTCAGTATTGGTAAATCTGTGAGGAAATGGACACACATATACTGTCAGTGATAGGAAGTTAATTTGAAAATACCCATAAAAAATAAAAGTATGCAAAATTTTGGACTCAGAAGTTCTTCTAAAAACTTTCCTACAGAAATATTCATATGCACACTCAAAGATGTATGTGCAAGAATGTTCACTGAAGCACTACATGTAATATAAAAAAAAATAGCCCAGCCAGTGTGACTCAGTGGTTGAGCATCAACCTATGAACCAGGGGGTCACATTTTGATTCCTGGTCAGGGCACATGCCAGGTTGCAGGCTCATTCCCCAGGGTGGGGCATGCAGGACACAGCTGATCAATGATTCTCTCTCATCATTGATGTTTCTCTCTCTCTCTCTCCCTCTCCCTCTGTGAAATCAATAAAAATATATTTTAAAAAAATAAGGCACCATTCAAGTGGCTTTCACCAGAGGAATAACAATGCTTATATAGAATACTAGAGGCCCGGTGCACAAAATTCGTGCACAGATAGGGTCCCTAGGCCTGGCCGGCAATCAGGGCCTATCAGGTTCCCCGTCTCCCTGCCTCCCTCCCTCTCCTTCCCTTGCTTCCATTTAGGGCCTGCTGGCCAGGGGGAAGGGCCACAGGAGGTTTTGATCCCCAGTTTGGAACATGCAGGAGGCAGCTGATCAATGATTCTCTATAATCATTGATGTTTCTAAGTCTATTTCCCTCTCCAAAATCAATCAAATATATATTTTTAAAATGCAAGGTTTTTAGAGGAAGAAAGGTAGAGTAAGAGAGCTATTAAAAAAAAAAAAGGATGGGGGGCATTAGAGGTCTTGCTCACATTTCAAATAGGATAACATAATTAGGTGGTCTTCATTGGGTGACAGGTGAGGAGTGGCAGTGGGTGAAGCAGGGCACTGCGGGCTGAAGGATGGGCTGTAATGACTGAGAATGTCTGTGACACTGAGCATGTGTTGGGGCCACCGCTGCAATCATTCATCCCCAAGAGGTTTTGATTCCAGGCAGGAGGAGAAACATGGAGATCAGTGAGCCTTTCTTAGCAGGGCAGGCAGCAGGAGTGGGCTGCCCTGCTTCCCTACAAATGTAAACAGTGTAACTGGACATAGATGCCAGTCACATGGCCAAATCAATGCCCAGCCAGCCATGGTGGCTATGTCCAGCCACTCTGGCTGTGCTGCCCCGCTATTGGCAGGGGAGGCCGAAGCCATGCCCCCGAGCACATGTAGTATACAAAGGGGAGGGCAGGAAGCTGGAAGCCAGAGCTGACATAGTGCAGCCCCGCAGAGCTGTGTTTGGAGTCGGAGGGGCTGCGCTTTTTGCACATCACCGTGAGCCATGTGACCAAGGGGCAGCAGGGTTGGGGGTGCCGCCATGGTCAGTGCATGGTCCTGGGGAGGCTTTTCCCTCCTGGAGCCACTCTTCCCAGGGTGGCAGCATCCAGCCACTTTTTCCCCCCCCCACTTTTTTTTTATTGGAAAGCAAGCTCTGGGCTTGCGGTTCCTGAGATCCCTGGGCCATAGCATGCACCTCCAGGCCTCACTGTGTCCCTCTCCCCCTCCTCCTACATTGAGCACCAGCCTGGCCTGTGCCCTCTCGCAATCCGGGACCCCTCAGGGGATGTAGCAGTGTGCCAAGCAGCAGGCGGCTAGGGAGGAGCTTGAACCGGGACCAGGTGCAACGAGGCTCACACTCATCCCAGCCGCTGCGCCTGCTGCCACTTGGTAGTGCTGCCACAGGTTGCCAGCCATGAGCAGCACTCTCCTTGTGGGAGCACACTGACCACCAGGGGTCAGCTCCTGCACTGAGTGCCTGCCCCCTGGTGGTCAGTGCGCATCATAGCAACTGTTCTATGGGTCATTCTGGTCGTTCTGGTGGTTCAGCCATAATGGTCACAGGGCTTTTATATATATAGATTATGTACCCCATTAGTGGCATAAAACAGATCTGACTGTACAGATAAGAAAAGAAGAAAGTTATTAAGTGAAAAGAGCAAAGCTTTGAACAATATGTGTATTATTATTTTTAAAAATATATTTTTATTGATTTTAGAGAGGAAGGGAGAGGGAGGGAGAGATAGAAACATTAATGATGAGAGAGAATCATTGACCGGCCTTCTCCTGCACCTCCTTAAAGGGATCGAGCCCAAAACCGGGGCATGTGCCCTGACCAGGAATCAAACTGTGACCTCCTGGTTCATAGGTCAATGCTCAACCACTGAGCCACAATGGCATGGCACAATAATATGTATATTATGATGTCATTTATTACTAAAAATTCCCTGCATGTTCACATGCACACACATGTGGTGTCTAGAAATGCATAGGGGTCTGGCAGGAGGAGTAATAAAGAATGGCTATTTTTATAAGAGTCATATGATACCTTATAAGCTTGGGGACAACTTTTACAAAGAAAAGTAAGCAAGGAATGTTGAATATTACAGAATTCATGAAGATCATACGCAGCCCATTTAAGACAAGGAAACTGAAGTCCCAATCTGAATCAAGAACATCAATGTTCTGATTCCTGATCTCATACTCTTTCCATTTATCTTGTTCCTTTTAAACTTCTAAGAATTTCACCATTTATTTTAAGCCATTTATCACAGCTGTTATCGTAATCGTAACTTTGCTTATTTAACAACCACTATGGTTTATAATGTATTTATTTAATATATTTTATAAAATAAGCATGCCCTTTACATCAGATTTCAGGTATTATGAAAAAAAAAAATCCTTACATAATTTGTTTTTCCAAGCATAAAATTTTCACATGATTTTTAATGATGGATTTTCTGTAGCAGATCAAACGATACATTCATTTTGGTGGCTAGTGCAGACATTCAGAGTGAGAGAGTGAGACAGTGGGAGTGCTGGGAACAAATGGGGCCAGAGTCCTGCCTAGGTGCTCTGGGGGAAACCCAGGCTCTTTTCAAAGACTGCCTTCCAGCAAGGGTGAATGGTGTGCACACCTGAGAGAAAAATGCAAAGATTCTTATAAACCACAGAATAAATGTAAAGATTCTTATAAACCACAGGATAAATGCAAAGATTCTTATAAACCAAAGGATGACTAAGAGCAAGCTAATATAATCCTGTCCGAAAACATAAGAGAAAGGGGTAGGAAAGATGGGGATTTCATTTCAAGGGTGTAAGATATTCAGAATTGGCTCCCAGGTAGGAAGGCAGGTTAAGTTTGAACCAGACTTTGAAGGGATAGAAGCAACTTCAGGAACTCCTGGAAGAATGTCAGGTAATTGGAACAAAATCTCAGATCAGATTTCTTTTGCCTCATCTTCACTTACTCAATATGGTTGGTCCCTAGAACCTCGTGAATCTGAGCTGAAACAAACAAGCAACACATAAAAACTACAGCTGACCCACCTTGGGGAAGTGGAAAATTAGTAAATGATACTTTTCCTAAGACATTGACTAACATTTTTTTCAAGGCTAAAAATGGATCCTTTTTGGCCTTAGAAAAAAATTACTCAATATCTTAAAATAGATGCAATTTCACATAATCACTTAGAATTTGACCCAAATGTCTAATACTTATTTACTACCTTTGATCAATCTTTAAAATGACGTGTTTATTTTTAAATATGAACTGTTCAAGGTTTTATGTAAATGCAGACAAAATATGCTCACACAGATGTGTATGTTTCATGTTGTTTAGAGCTGGAAATCTCTCTGAGAGAGGGTCAGTACAACACACAGCTGTCAAAATATCACCAAAATGTTCCATAGGGAAAATAGCATGTATACATAGATGTTTTTAATTTTACTCTTTATATCTTTTGCATTATGTGGAAGAGCTATTGAGACACTCCCTTCAAAGGCACAAGGCTTCTAGTCCCTTGCAGAGGTGCTGTTTATTTGGGGGTTCGGAATCTTTGCTAATCGGCGCTTGTTGCCCTCACAAGTGCTTTCTGCATTGGCAGCAAGAGAGGGAAGCGATGGAAGCGCTGATGTCACCAGCTAATAAGGCCAGGAAGCAGCCCAAACCTCCAGATCAATAGGGATGCAGACAGCTGCCGGGCAGACAGCCTGGTGTCTGCTCTGATTTCACTTCCTCCTTGGTCAGAGCCCATTGCTAGGGCAGTGGGGTCAAAGGAGAGAGCTTGTCTAGGTTTCAGATACATAGAGCTGCTGTCCCTATGGATGTTGACTGTGATGTGAACTTCAAATGTACAAATGAAAAGCCTGGGCCTCCACCCCCATCCAGATGGCATTCTCACCAGTGTGCAGCCACCAGCCTTGCTTTTGTTGGGAGTTGGTGTTAACTCTGGGCCAGCTCCCTGGGCCTGAGACCCTGTGCAGTCACACAGGACTCTGGGTGGTTTCATCTGCTGTCTCTGTCTTGAAATTCTCACTATTTCTTTAACAAGGGGCCCTGCATTATCACCTTGGGGAAACTGGGTTTTGAAATCATGCACCCAGTTCTGACTGCACTCTCAGATCCCTCACTGTGGTTGGGGAATGTGTGTGTTTGAAGGGTTTTGATGATGCTTTCTGTCGGTGCTTGAACGGAAAAGGAAAGACCCGGTTCTCCCACTGCAACTCACTTTCATGTCAAAAGAGCATTCTCCAGGCTGCCCTTTTCCCACTATGTCTACCAATGAAAAGTGTTTAGCAGGAGCTTCAGAGGGAGGTTGGAGGGCCAGAAGCCTTGAGCATAGAGGCTTGTCTAACTGCTGACTTTGGTCTTCCTTGGGTGGATACTGCCAAACCCCAGTCGTGGGAGCATGGAACCATCTTGTAGCCTGCTAGACATTTTATTTCTAAAGTAGATGATTTCCACCCATCTGGATGAGCTGGGGTAAGCAATTGAATCTGCGTTAAAAGCTTCTGGGTTTATAAACAGAGTTTGAAATAAACACCGCCCAAAATCTCTCACCTTTAGGTCTGCAAAGACATCCTTAGCTTTAAATTTCCTACCATTCAATCAGGGAGGTGAGACACAGGACATTGAGAGAGCTGTGAACTCTTCTTGTTCACTGCTTAGTGGTGCTCGCTTAGAAACTTAATTAAAATCCTTTACCCATCAATACTGTTACCTTGTCACCCCGATCTCAGGTTGAAGAAATGTCAACCCCAAGTGCCTGTGTAGTTCTGAACACCTTGGGGCACAGGTTAACAGGGCTGAGGTAGAGAATAAATTAAAAGAGAATACTCTAAACTTCTCTAAAAGAGATTTGACCATATTTCAATTTTCATCAAGGTAATATATATGCATGATATACAAGGTCAAAGAGTACTACAAGGCATTTTTAAAAAGTATTCATTTCTTTTGCCTTCCACACTTCTCAATCCCTACCCCCAAGTCAACAATTTTAATTCTTTTAGTGTTATTTCTAGTATTTTCCTCCACTTTTTAACTAACATGCTTATTATTTCTTTACTTTTCTAACTGGGATATTATCTATTGACTTCTTATATAACATATATATGGGAAATCATATGTGGAAAAATTTCATAGTTACCCATAGTCACATACACCTGTACTTGTTCTGTCTTGCCATCCTCCCAAAACAGCTATATGATAATACATGGTCAGATTAGATGTTCACATTATTATGACTAGAAATTTTGTTCACAGTGGAGATATGTATTTGTAACACATTTTGATTATTTTTTTACTTCTACAAATTTGTTTTTCCTGGCATTAATAATTAATTTCTTTATTATTTAATTTTATATGTTCCTATAACTAATATCACTTTCAGACTACTCAACAAAAGAGACCTTTTGATTTTCTTGGAAATATCCTCCTCTTGGAGCCTTCTGCCCATTCTGACTTGATGCACAGCTGTCATGCTGGTATCTGTCTTTATCACCTTCTAGAGACTTTCATTTGCCCCTCTCCCTTCAGGGACTCCCTGTTTCCAAACCCCATGTCTTCCTTATTCAGTTTATTCTCTTGTTTTTGGAGAACGTATTCAGCAAGGCATTGAGGGTAAAGTGTCAGGCATTGCATATTTGAAAGTGTCTTTATTTTAACACTTTCACTTGTTTGATCATTTGGCTGGAATAGAATTTTTGGCTGGAGTCCTTTCCTCTCATAATTTACACGGCGCTGCTGCACCATTGTCCTGCTCCCAGCATTGCTGTGGAGAAGTCCACTAGAGATCTTGAATCTTGATCCTTTATAACTTGCTTCACAAAGCTTTGGGGGCCTTCAGAGTGTCTGGTTCTGTTGTTTCTGTCCAGCATCTCACCCTATCCTCCTTTGGTCTGCTTTCCCCAAGGCCAAGGCTCCTTTGCTTGAATTTCTCAAAGGACTAAACCTTTTTTCTTCTACAAGAATGAGGCAATGCTGTAAGACGTTCCATTAGTCTTCCTGCTGACACCTTGATTGCAGGCTTCTTGCATCCAGAACTCTGAGACCATAAATTTCTGTTCTTTTAGCCACCACGTTGATGGTGCTTTCTCAATGTAGCCCCAGAAAACTAATGCACCATGTGAAATTTTACCTGTTCCACAAGGTTTGTCCATAAGAATTATGTCTGTGTTCATAATAAGTTTGACCAAATTCTGTTTTAAATCCATATTAAACACTAACCAGGGCATACCGATGAGGGTTGATGGGCAGGCACTGCTTTCTGCTTGTCTGTTTGCAGGGTTTTGATCACCAGAATCTTGTGCATAATTCCTGCCCAACTGAAATTGCTCTGACACAATGACCTCTGAGCAACTGAGGGTCCCTCCACCTGGAATCGGTCAAGGTGCTACAGTATGTATCGTTCACTGAGCCCAAGGGCCGGGCAACAGGTGAGAGCAAGGTAGGGTGAGGATGCTCAGGTGGCTAAGCCATGAGTCTTCTTAGGATGAACAGAAGCGCATCAAGACACGGCAGCATGGCAAGATGAGGAATGTCTAGTGGAGAAGGTCCAAATGAGAGCCCTTGGCAGCACACACATAGGAGAGCAGGCAGAGATGATGAGGCAGCGACGGAGACAACGGGGTCCTGTGCCCCAGAGAGGTCATGCCATGGAGACCAAGACAAGGTGTCGAATTTGTGAATTGGGAGCTGCTGGCCTTTCAACACGCCATCTCTGTGCCATGGAATCTGGAGTAAGTTGCAAGGAGGAGAGAATGTGAGTAGATACTTTAATGGTACAAGGAATGAGAGAAGATGGTAGTTTGAACTGGAGGCAGGACTATAGGAAGGGTTTATTCTCATTGCTTATTAGTTTATTTTTAAGGTTGGGAAAAGAATTACATTTTTGTGTTCTGAGGAAAGGAATTTGTGGAGGGAGAGAGCGTGAAGCTGAAAGAGAGAAGAGATCATCAGAAAGGAAAGTCTGAAGCAGAAGCAGGGGTATGAGATTAAAATACCATGTCCACTGAGCTGAGGAGGAAGTGCATGTGGATACAGATTCCTCTGCAGGGCCTGGGCGGGGGTACAGGGGTGGGCAGGAAATGGGCTTTACTTTGATGGGAAAGTAGAAAGAAAGGTCGAGGGAGCTCTCATTCCCTCCAACTGTGATTTAGCAAAACTGCAGGCTCCCTTTCCAAGATCAGTACTGGAGAAACAGAAAGGAAGACAGGGAAACAAGGAAATAAAATTTATTAATGAAAAGATAAATTTTTTAAAATTAGCATTTTGCTTAAAAAGCTCCAAGTAACTCATGGGTGAAAGAAGAAATCATAATGGAATATTTAAAAATACTCAGGACTGCATAATAATAAAAACACTAAATACTAAAACTTGTGTATGAAATGAACATGGAATCACAGTAAAGCAAAGCATTCAATGCTTCTAGTAGAATAGAGAGGCTGAAAACAAATGCCCTACGTTGTCTAGCTTAAAAACCTACAACAAAAGCATAAACCCAAAGAGAGGAGAAGGAATAAAATTACAAAAATGAGAGTAGGAAGCAAGGAAGCAGAAAAAATAATTCAATAGGAAAGAGTAATAAAGCCTAAAGTTGATTCTTTGGAAAGATGAGCAAAACAGATTCATCTCTGACGAGCCTGATCAAAAAACAAAACAAAACAGGAAGTACAAGTATTAAACCATGCATGAACAGGGACACATGGACAGGTAAGTAGAATCCAGAAAGTGGAGAATATCATCAACAAGTTTATGCTAAAAAACGGAAAATGTCGATAAAGTGGGCTAAATATACCTTTTAGGAATACAGATAAGTGGGATAAAGACTGTATTTTTAAAAAGCAAAGCAATAATAAACACAAGCTTCAGTATAGCAGTTACCTGTGGTGAGGAAGGTCAGGGAACAGGATGGGAGAGGAGGACATAAATAAATGTAAATTCCTGTCAGTGTTTCTTATGTTGGATGAGGGGGTCCAGGGAGCCTATATTCTAATTAGTTATTTAATTCTTTTAAAAGAGGGTCATGCATGGGCCAATGGTCAGAGTGTCTCAAGAACCAAGGATTATAATAAACCCAATTCTGTGCACTTGAGGCTCAAAAAGAAAATTCAAGAAAGAAAGTAAGGTCCTCCCATCAGACCCGGGGAGAGTGGTAGAGACTGTGCAGCTGCAGTGAGGAGAAAAAATAAACATACAGGGTAGAGCCAGAGAAGAAAATGGACGTGTGCGGAGTGACTGCTCTGCGACAAGCGGGCGGTAGTGTTTTGCAGTGTAGCAGGATGCTGTTCTGGAGGGTACTTGCATTTCCTCCTCTGCTCAGGGTAGTGAGGTTTCCAAAAGTGACCATCATCACTATTCAGAAGGAAAGTTGTCACCGAAGCAGTGAATGGAGCTGCCGATGGGAGCCCACTATTGTCCAGGAAAGGGTGCGTAAGCAGACTTTTGTGGTTTAAGGATCCTATGTCAGTTTGCTAGGGCTTTCATAAAAGTGCCATAAATTTGATGACTTAAACAACAAAAATTTATTTCTCACACTTCCTGAGGCTGGAAGTCCAAGGTCAAGGTGTTGGAAGAGTTGATTTCTCCTGAGGCCTCTCACTTCGGCTTGCCGACGGCACCTTATCTGTGTCCTCACATAGTTTTCCTCTGTGTGCGCACCCTCCTAGAGTTTCTCTCTGTGTCCCAATTTCCTTTTCTAATAAGGACACAAGTCAGATTGGATTAGGACCCACTCTACTGGCCTCATTTTAACTTAATCATTTTTAAAGATCCTATTTCTCAAAACAGTGACATTCTGAGGTGCTAGGGGTTAGGGTTTCAACATTTGAATTTTGGATAGACACAATTCAACCCATAACCAATCTGAAGGAGAAGCATCCAGACCCCAGGAGGAGACTGAGAAGAAAGGAGATTTGGGGTGCCCTGTGTCTGTGAGTTAGCACATGCGTGGAGGTTCTGACCAAGTACTCAAGGATCAGCATACAACCCAGAGGGTGAACAAGAGTGAGTGAATATGGGAATGAGAAGTGTCTGTAATGAAGGAACCAGCCAACTGGACCAGCTCCCCAGTTCGCTAATCCTTTACTACCAATGCTCCCATCATAGTCACAGTAACAGGAAACAAACCCTAATCCCCCAGACCCCCATGGACAGAGACTGGTGATTCTAGTATTAGGCAGTTCCATGGGCAAGGGGGCATGCCGGCTGCACCTTGAAGCACACAAGTGACAAACATAGTGAACTGGGCAGATAATGATTATGGTCCACGGTGGGTCATTAAGATAAGTGAGACTCAGAGAGAGCATGTAAATTCTCAGAGACCCAGACCTAGTAAGTGAAGGCACCAGATTCTAGTGCATATCAGCCTGACTCCAAACCCATGCACATTCTGTGGCATGCAGAGAGGTGTTGCTTTAAATACTGTATAGATAACCTTATACTCTGTGATGGTGAATTTTATGTCAACTTGACTGGTCACAGGTCCTCAGATATTTGGTTAAACATTATTCTGGGTGTATGTGAAGAGGTTTCCGGATGAGATAAACATTTAAATCAGTAGACGGAGTAAAGCAGATTGCCCTCGCTTATGCTTTTCTGGAAATACAAAGAAGGAAAGGCAAGCTATCTTCTCCTTCATGTCTTCAGGAATGTTTCATAGAGAAATTAATATTCAATTTTGCCTTTTTTTTACTTAAAAAAAGGACGCCAAGAAAAGGTGCCAATACATACAATTTGGGGGTCAAATCAGGTGCATTCCAAATCAGGTGCCTCACCCAATCCAATGAAAGCCTGAATAGACCCAAAAGGCTGAGAATTCTCTCTCTGCCTGTCTGGGAGCTGGGACATCAGCTTTTTCCTGCCTTTGGACTCAGACAGATAAACTGGGTCTGCAGCTTTCCAACTGCAGAGCATGGGACTTCTCACCCTTTATCACATGGGCCAATTCATATCTATTTTCCCAGAGAAATAAAACCAAAAAAATATATATATTGGGTAAGAATGAATATATATATATATATATATATATATATATATATATATATATATATATAGTTTCTCTGGGAAACCTAGACTAATACAGACTCCTAAACATTTTACAAACATTTTTCCACATAGATAGGTTGATAAGCTATTTACAAATTATTCTTACTTGCCTGATAAAAAATTAGACAAAATGTAATTTAATTAGCTACTTCTACTTACTAAATCTAATTGAAAATAACAAAGTTGCTCTTAAAAACTGTTCTCTAGTTCCAACTTTTATGATGTAAGGTTGGCTTTTTCCTAAACAAAGCTGAATGAAGGAGCTTCTTACTTTTTATTTTTTTATTTTTTTTAATATATTTTATTGATTTTTTACAGAGAGGAAGGGAGAGAGATAGTTAGAAACATCGATGAGAGAGAAACATCGATCAGCCGCCTCCTGCACACCTCCTACTGGGGATGTGCCCGCAACCCAGGTACATGCCCTTGACCGGAATCGAACCCGGGACCTTTCAGTCCACAGGCCGACGCTCTATCCACTGAGCCAAACCGGTTTCGGCTACTTTTTAATTCTCAATATCAAATTTGTGCTTGACAGGAGAATGAGATTGACATTTGCTGAGCAACTACTTAGTGCCAGACAGTTTCGTTAACTCCTTACATGTTATCTGTCTTTCGATCTTCACAAGCATCACCTTGTCTGCTGTCTTTCTTGATGGCATCTATGAAAGCAGAGTAGCAGAGTGAGGCAGGTCCTTGGTCTGGAGGCTGCTCCAGTTGGCCAGAACTTTATAATAACCCCACAGAATATCTTCAGCAGACTAAGGGCTAGATTCCAAATAGGGCTGGACCAGATGAACTTCTAAGGACATTAACAATTGGACACGTGGGAACGAGCCGCACATGACGTGCAAAGTATCCTGGCCAAGCGATTTCTCCCAGATGTTCCCTTCTCCATCCTGCCCAGCTATCTGGTCTGGGAAGCAGCAGTCCCATTAAGGACCTCCAACTTCAGATGGCAGCCCAGGAACTGTCTGAGCGCTGTGCTTGTCAAAACCCTGAGGTGTGCGTTCAGCCTTAATCACAGTTCTCTTCAGTAGCACTTAAAAGTGTAGTTGATGAATTTAACAAGAAACACATGTTTTCGTTTAAATTACAATTAGCAATTAGAGAGTTAAGTGTGCCCTAGATAGAATATATAATTGTTGTCGAGTTTGTGGCATCGCTACTTTACTGTTGCTATTTTCCTTTTATGTTTTGCTTTATGATTTTAGAGTAAATTTATGCAGGAACTGTGAGAGAAGCCCAAGCTAAATAAAGCTGCTGGGTTGGAGTTATTTGGCTCCTGAAACAAGGTCACCAGTTTAGGCCCACTGTGGACTCATTGTCTATGACGTGATTCTCTTTGTTTTAGCAAATGTGATAAGGGAAGACAGTTGACTTGCCCTCTTAGCAACTGAGGTTGGATGATTTGCGGGGAAGGGTTCCAGGGTAAATTTTGTATTTCTGAGCTCTGTCTACCTACTGGTTGGTATGCTTTTCTGGAAATCCAGAGAAGGAAAAGCAAGCTATCTTCTCCTTCATGTCTTCAGGAATGTTTCATAGAGAAATTAACATTCACTTTTGCTTTTTTTTACTTAAAAAAAAAGGACGCCGAAAAAAGGTGCCAATACATACAACTTGGGGGCCAAATCAGGTGCATTCCAGATGGCGGGACCCTGGCTAATGGCCTCGCCAGGGGGAAATCCTCAGGGCTGCATAGCCATAGCTCAACCTCCTTTGATTCATAAAAGGTTTCTGTTGCCAAGCACGTTGGCGATTTTAACGAAGCCATGTAATGAGAAAGTCATTCCTGGTGAGGAGTCCCTCCCTCCAAATAAAATGAAAGGAGAGAGATTTGATTTATGGTGACCACTGGGACTGGGTACAGTACAGATCACAGCCAAGACAAGTAATAGTAGGTGGCTCGGAGACCTGACTACATAACTCCTTGGCACCATTTAAGGAACCACAGCAGTTTCTAAATGTTAACAAACCAGACACAGAGGTGAGGGGAGATTGCTCCTCATGGAGATTGTCAGGAACCGGAGACTTTGGGCCGTGTTCGCTGTAGCTGGCAGAGTAGATGGCCACCGGGCCACCGGGCCACCGGGCCACCGGACACTGGAGAGCATCATTTCTGGATTTCTTTACAGGAAAGGCAGGTCACGCAGGCTGAGGGGACTGTAAATAATCTCTGGCTTCCACAAAGCAATATAGAACCTGCCCCTCAAAACAGCCCCAATGGATAGTCTTTCCTTATTTCCCAGCAATGCTTCCCGGTGAAAATACCAGGCTAAAAAAGTGTCCCTGTCTATTGTTGCAGGAGGAGACCGGCTCATGAGCATTAATGCTATGGAAGTGCGCCCTCCACGCCTGGAGCACACTTCCTGGGGAAGACTGAGAGCCAGGTTCTACTTTCTCCGCCGTGCCGTTTTTCATCGCGTGGAGTTGTTTGTCTCCAGCATCAGAGACAGGGAGTAAATTTCCTCCACGTGCTGACAGACCCCGAGGAACATCTGCATAAGGATGGAATTTATTTTGTTCATTACAACCACGGCAGAGCGCAGGCTTTATTTCACTCCCGCAGACGCATTCTGCTCTCGTAAACTCTGCAGCGTGTTCTTCGCCTAATGGCCGGTGGTCTTGGGAAAACTGGCAGATAATCTGAGTTGTCTCTGCTTCTTCAGTTTGGTGATTTCTCTATCATAAAAGTTATGACATATCAGACAGACGAAGGATCAAGAAGGCCTCAAGTAAATGCTTTCTAACAAACTCGAGACAAATCGTATAATAGAGCTACCGAGGCTTCGAAAACATTCTAAATGCTTCCCCAACCCCAAGAACTCAAAAGCAGATGCACCTTTCTCTGGGGAAGCCGGCACCCATCGCTGCTCCGAGCATTTTATTTTACGTGTAATGATGGAAACTTCATCTTGTTCTCTTGCTAAACTGTCCAGCTCTGTAATTATCTGTATGTTCCTAATGATGGATCTTCCCTTTGATTTTTTGAAAACATAGCAGATATAAATAGAAGCAGCCCTTAAGTGCAAAACCACACAATGGCCACCAGTTTGGGCCAAAAGCATGACCCACACAGGAGCTACTTCAGATGTTCCACATCAATCACGGCCTCACACACCATTTTCTTCCCCCTCCTGCTCTCATTTATCTTTTTCTTAGGATTTGGCACAAAAACACAGGCCTGGAACCAGAGTTGCAATTTCAGGCTACTCTCTGAAGGGTTTCCCAGTGTTGTATTACTGAAAGATGTATAGTCCCCATGGAAGGCAAATGTTGGATGCAGAGGGAGCAGGACTTTGGGAACTGGGGGAGAGGGGGAGAGGGGATATGTTAGTCAGAGTTTTCCAGAGAAAGAGAGAGAGAGAGAGAGAGAGAGAGAGAGAGAGAGAGAGAGAATAAAGAAGTGGCTCAGAAATTAGGTAGGCAAGCCCCAAGCTCTGCAAGGTGAGCTGGCCAGCTGGGGAGCCAAGTTCCAGTTGGAAGGCCAGCAGGCTCAGGACTCAGGAAGAGCCAATGTTTCCATTCGAATTGAAAGGCAGAAACAAAGTCACTGTCCCAGTCCTGAAGGCAGTCAGGCAGGCAAAAATAATTTTCTCTTGCTTAGGGGAGGGTCCACCTTTTTGTTCCATTCAGGCCTTCAACTGATAGAACAAGGCTTACCCAATCAGGCCAAATGATTTGCTTTACCCAGAGTCTACCAATTCAAAGGCTAATCTCATTTCAGAACACTGTAATAGAAACATACAGAAAAATGTCAAATGAACTGTCTGGGCACCCAGTGACCCCGTCAAGCTGAAATATAAAATGAACTTTCACAGGGGGTGATGTGAAATTAGGCCCCAGGGATCATGCTCTGTGTGTTGTTTATCTGAGCTACCCTGAGAACATAACCAATGTCAGGATAAATTGGGAAGACTTTTGTCTACCTGGAGGTATTAGTGAACAAGAAATCATTCTACCCACCCCCACGCCTCTGTGCCCACCAGAAATATCTAAGCTCTTCTATCATGAAAGACTCATTTTTGTATGGAAGTTTTCAGACTGCTGGATTATGTTTTCAGACTGTGTTCTTATGGTCTCAGGATTCCAGGAGGGGGTAGAAATAGACCAAAAGGGAAGTCAGGGAACAGGGAGTCTTGCTTCTTTGTCTGTGTTGGTCACAATCTTCAGTGCTGTTGGCTGAGGTGTGATATTGTGTCTTCACATCAAAGGGGCAATGCGTGATACCACGGAGACCTTCACTGTGGCTCCCTGGACCCACAAAGAGTAAAGGCCTGTCCTCCTGGGTAGCCACCCAGCTGGAGCCATGCAAAGGCATGCCACCTCCCGGGTGTTTCTCAGAGCAAAGCCCAGTATGCCACCGTAGACATGATTGCCTTTGCCCTTCCAGCCTCCAGATATCCATCTTTAGGGTCAGTCCTGTGTGCTATTCAACACAAAGATGAATTCCCCCAGCTGAGCCTTGTCTTGCTAAGTAAAAGTCTGGCTGCCAGTTATCTTTAAACACAGTTCCTGAAACACATGAAAATCCATTGACTCCTCTTGGGGCAAGGCAGCCCAGAACTCAAGGTCTCAAAGACTCACAAAGATTCACATTCACAACTGTGTGTGAGGTCAGGGGTGGGGCAGGGTGGACTATAGAAATAATAGCAAAAACAAATATATATATTCCTTATTGAAATTGTAGAGGTGATGATCAATAATAATAATTATTATGTAAATATATTATTATTATTTCTCAAGCTCACCCTATGAAATCTTCTATATATCAGAAACAATGCTTGATGCTTTTATATGTTTTTCATGGAGTCCTCATAACTTCGTGAGAAAATATTTCCCTCCTGTTATGGATTAGGCTAGGGCAGGGGTGGGGAACATCCGCCCCATAGGCCATTTAAGGCCCTTGAAATCATTTGGTATAGCCCTGCCAGGGCGTTAGGGATGAGTTTGACCAAATATAGCAGGCTAATTTTTAAGTTGATAATTTTGTATGGTCTCGAATGATGTTATAAATATCCAAATAGCCTTTGACAGAAAAAAGGCTCCCCACCCCTGGGCTAGGGAACAGAGTTACATTTTTCATTCCAGGTACTGTGCTGAGTGCTTTAGATGTCTTTTCATTAAAATCTCACAGCCCTATAACATATGTCAAATTATATCGACTTTATAGACAAGAAAACTGAGGCAGCAGTCCTGTTTAGGAATAAAGCAAAAACTTGTCTATTTAGTGAATGCCAAGGAGAAGGGTTCCTAAATACTGGATTTGGAGACCAAGGCTTCAACATCAGCTTTTTGGGAATGTCAGCTCTAGGCTAAGGTGCTTTGGATCTTCCACGCTCCCCCTGGGTATTCTTCTGGAAGTTTCTGGGAACCAATAGTCCTGGAATCTTCCAATGTGAACCCTCAGGCCTCTAGGTATTATTTGAAAGGAAGGAAGGAAAGTAAGAGGGGAGGGAGGATTAACTTCATAACCCAAAGACAGGGTGCTTATTAAGTAGATCCAAGTCTAAGACAAATGAATTCTAAATGAGAAATTTTATTTTTAGTTCTCACTTCTGCCTGCTGGACTGCTCTACTCTCCCTGAGGTAGCAATGGCAATATTATATATAAAAAAAGACTGCATAATTTCCATTCATCGTCACTGAGCACTGTATTGAATGTCTATGTGGACGTACCAGTTGCCGTGGGAAATCATGGTATCTGCTGATTGACGAATTCATAACATGTGCATAACATGTGCCCTGGGTGCCTGGTACAAAGCCGCAAGTTTTGAAATAAGTATTTTGGAATTCCTTTCCCAGTGCACCATGCTGAGCCATCTGTCTCTTGCCAACCCCAAAGCAGACAGAGCACATCCCCCTCCCCACGAAGCACTCCCCCTCCTCCTTTCCCCCACTTCAGGTCCAAGGCATAACATTGGGCTATTTGTTTCCCCAAAACCACAGCATGAACTTTTCCAGCAATGGCAGGAAAAGGTTTCCCATTCTCTGCCTCTCAACCCCATCTCCTTCTCCAATTAATACTAAAGGTTTCAATTATCCTGGAAACCTGAGCTCTGGGGTGTTATTAGAATCCTGTTCAGGAAAACGCATTCCCGAGCCCCCAGGTCCTATGGACAGTTTTCTGGTCTCCAGGAGCCACTGGCAGGACTGTTCTCTGAGACACTCATGAGGGTGGTTTGCCCTTTTTCTGGGAAGGAGCAGAATGCCCATCCGATGGGGTCAGGGCTGCCTGGTGGTTGGGAAGCGCCAGGAACTTGATATTCCCTCCTGATGCTTGGAGCCAGGAACATCAGAGAACCTGCTTCACCTGGCTGCCACCTGACACTTCACCTCCCACCAATCAGTGTGCCGCTCGGGGGTACGGCTTTGGGAAATCAGACTTTTGTCTTTGTTTTTTTATCATCTTATCCATAGTATAAATGCCTTAAGGGAAAGATAAAATACTTCATTCATTTTTAAGAAAAGTAATAAAGAACTAAGCCCGAGAGACATGAAGTGGAAGAAACCACGAATCCCAAACTAGAAGGAACTACACTCATTTGTCCAAGGGGGAGCTTAACCTGAGCACACACTGAACAGGTTTGCTTACATAGTTACAACTCAGCACTGGACAAACCTAAACTTTGTTTTGATTTTTCAAACAGCTGATATCAACTTTGCTCCTCAAGCCCTTATGGGTTGACCAGGAAAAATGGAAATTTTCTTAGTTAAAGGTATAATACTCTCTTCATCTGACCTTCAGTCCTATTTGAACTTTCCAGGCTCTTCTGGTGAAATCAATTACTTTTCTGGTATTTATTAAGTCAACTCAGAAATAAACTCAAAAATGCCAGCCTTCGAGATGGCACTCAAGGATTCCCACCTCCTGGGAGGCACACTCCTGTGTAGTCCCCTTCCACATTCCATCAGGGCTGCTCTCTGTGACCCACAGAATATGGCGCAAGTCCTGGTGTGCGGCCTCTGAGATTAAGCCACTTAAAGCACCGCTGCTTCTGTCTTGCTGCTTCGGATCACTTTTTCTGGAGGAAGCTGGCTGCCATGTCATGAAGATACTTAAGCAGCCCAAGAAACTATGGCTTCCTGTGGACAACCAGTGCCAACCTGCTGTACAAGTGAACGAGCCATCTTTAAAGTGGATGTTCCAACCCCAGCCACGCTCCCAGACAGCTGTTACCCTGGCCACCATTGTGACTGCAACCACACGAGAGACCCCAAGCCAGAACTATGCAGCTAACTCACTCTCACATTCCTGACTCACAGAAACTGTGTGAGAGAATAAAAATTTATAGTTTTTTAAGCCTCAAGATTTTGGAGTAATTTGTTACTCAGAAATAAATAACTGGAGTGCTGCCTCAGGCTTTCACTCTCACAGCACCACACTGTCTTTTCAACTTTTGTTCAGCAGGCTCATTCCATGGGAAAGTCCCCTATGGGGGCCCAAAGAGGGGGCAGGGAACTCAACCCCCTGCCTTGGGCTTCCCCATGAGCTCTGGCTCGCTGGAAAGTCAAGACACAGATCCCTCATCATTGGCTTCAGCACTACTGCCTCTCCTCTTACACTTCACAAGGGATAGGGCAGGATTTCCACTTCTGTATGCTACTCCTTTCCTGCTACCTCCACCTTCTTCCCTCGGGCAGCAAACCTCCGGGCCTGGCAGTCCTGTGCAGGAATCACCTCTCCATCCTGCAGACGAAGAGTAGGAATGGGCCTGCAGGCTGTGCTCTTGATTTGGGAGCTTCAGTGCAGTGAAGAACTAGGCTATTAAAGATGAAAATATAAGGATTTAATATGCTCAAATTCTCCTCCCTATTCATTCATTTATTTGAATTATAAAATACAACCTAGATTTCCTCAATAAACAAACTGCACACGTGCATGAGCACACGCATATACATACAAACAAACCATGGAACCAGTTCAAACTGGAACTGTACCAACAGATTTTCTTTAACAAGTTTTTCCAAAACAACTAAATCTAGCATATCAAGGTCACCTCCAAACTGAACCTGAACTTGACTGTAATTCATTCCGTTCCAAACCTTGTATCTTAAGTCCCACTAGTGTGGGGATAAGCAGAGTCAGAACGCATGTGGCCTATGGCAGAGGTAAATGCCTCTGTAATTTGGTTCACCCAATGTGTCCTGAAATATTTGATCACAACCACCTTTTTAAAAAGTACACTTGTTTATATACACGGCACTATTTTTTTTCATGGCACACACTGGGAAATAAACTAGAGTCTTCTGCTCACAGGACCTGCCAGGAAAACAATTAGAAACTTGGAACTAATCTCTTTGACTCCGGGGCTCCATCTTTTGAATGACACCATGATGCCACGCCAAGCTGTTATTCAGGCATTCTTCTAGATCAGGGGACGCAACGCAGCAGCCCGGAGAAAGCCAGCCCTGAGATGCATCTTGTTAGCTTGAGCACAATCATTTTAGTTCTTGTGCATGTGAGAACATTTAGGCTGTGCAAGTACTCTCCCGGCTACAGGGACAGTCACTCATATGTTATAGGGACTAAAAGGTAGTCTCTGCTCAGAGTGAGAGAGAAGGAAGTGGCAATGTTATCTGGAAAGATCATGAAAGGATTCATCAGGGTATGATACTTGAATTGAATGTAAGAAGATGAGTCAGGGTTTGCCTGGAAGCAAGAGTCTGAAGTACATTTCAGGAATAGTATTATTATGGAAGTCAGCTTTTAAAACTAATATAAAGAAAGGGGGAATTTAATTTTTAAAAAAGTGGATGGTGGTGTGGTGGTGTACGTGCGGTGGCGGGGGGCTGGAGGGAGGGGAGAGTCAGCAGAGTCAAATGTTTCAGAAAGGGAAACTAAAATAAGCCCTAAAAAAAATTTGGTTGGATTTATAATATAAATTTTATCAGTGATATCCTTTGTCAGTGCAAGGTAGGTTCTGTGGAGTGTTGGGAATTAGCCAGGATGATAGAATGTCATGGTGGAAGACGAGGAGATGAAATATAGGCCCATTTTCCTATAGGCTTGGTGTTAAGAGAAGGACAGACATAGGATGTAGCTAATAAAAAAGTTAACTGTTTTCTTAAAAAGGGAGAGGCATTGAGCATGTTTGTAGGCTGTGGGGAAGGAGTGAGGGGAGAGGGGAAGGTTGAAAATACAGATAACTAAGGGAGTTACTTCAGTGGGCTCAAGCAGAGCTCAGCAGTGCTGCTACAGGCACAGAAGTGATGGATGATTAGGTTGGTCTAAGGATCTAAGGGTTGTGTTTGCTGAATAGGATTCATGGAAAGGCTAGGGGAGAAGGACGCTCAAGGCAGTGAGGGGTTGGAGCCACAGACTTGAGATCCTAAGTTGGACAGGAAAGTGAGCAAAGTGTGAGGGGAACATCGTGGTCTCAGCAGAGAGCTCTAATAATCATGGCCTCAGCAGAGAGCTCTAACAGTAGATATTTTGAGGTCAGTAAATGGAAGTCTATTCATGTTTAGGTGCACCTAAATAAAATTTGGTGAAGCTCATTTACATCTATTAGGTTTATTGGAATTAATTTCAGAACAAAACAGAAAAAACAGTCTACTCTCCAAGTGGAATGTAGTTCTCTGATTTTTCTATGCCTTTTTGAGTAATCCAGTTTTCTCAAGTCAGAAATAATTTTATATTTCTACTAGGAGCCCAGTGCATGAAATTCATGCACTGGGAGGGGGGTGTCCCTCAGCCCAGCCTGCCCCCTCTCACATACTGGGAGCCCTCAGGGATGTCCTGGTGACGGCTTAGGCCAGCTCCCTGCTCCCTTTGGGGATAGGGCTTAAGCCTCAGTCTGGCCTCCCTTTGTGGGAGGTGACTGGGCTGATCAGGGGAAGGCACCAGCCTCATCACCCCGCTGCTGCAGCCACTGCCAGTCACAGCAGCCACCAAGGTGTTTTCATCAACACGGACCCCAGTCCCTTCACCATGAAAAAATGACAACTTTCTTTAGGCATTTTCAAGATGTGTCTTTCATATAATAATTTCTTTCTTTATTTTTTTTTATCCTCACCTGAGGATAAGTTTCCATTGATTTTTAGAGAATGTGGAAGAGAAAGGGAAAGACAGAGAGAAACATCAAAGTGAGAGGAACACTGTGATTGGTTGCCTCCTGCATGAGCCCTGACCTGGGCCCCAACCAGGGAGGAGCCTGCAACCTAGGTACATGCCCTTGGTCAGAATTGAACTCAGACCCTGCCATTGGCAGGCCGAGGCATTATCCACTGAGTCAAACCGGCTAGGTCAGGATATGACATTTCTTAGCCCTCCAGCAGCGGACCTTCCTTTTTTTCACCAGGAGTGTGCTGAAAAACCCTAGATCACCTTTTTGGGTTCTTATTACCCAAGTTACTAAGAATATTACTAGTGGCATACAGGGAGCTTAGCCAATGAGCGGTAAGAAAAGGTGTTTCCTCTGTAGTTCACACCAATCGCCTGCTTGGACCCCCGGCCCTGCCCTGACACCTCTGGCCCAGGCTTCAGGCCTGAGCAGGGGACCCCCATCTCCCCCTGATCACCAGCTCCGCCCTCGCCCAGGCCTGACTCCTCAGCCAGAGGCGTGATCCCCATTACCCTCCCATGGCCGGATCGGCCCCTTGCCCAGGCCTGACACCTCCGCTAGAGGTGTCAGGCATGGGCAGGGGACCCCCATCTCCCTCTGATCACCGGCTCAGCCCTCTGCCTAGGCCTGATGCCTCTGGCCCAGGCTTCAGGCCTGGGCAGGGGACCCCCATTTCCCCACGATCACCAGCTCCACCCCCCACCCAGGCCTAATGCCTCTGTCCCAGGCATCAGGCCTGGGCAGGGGACCCCCCAGACCCCTCCGATTGATGGCTCCACCCTCCGCCCAGGCCTGACGCTTCGGCCAGAGGCATCACCCTCATCACCCTCCGATCGCAGGATTGGACCCTTGCCCAGGCCTGACACCTCCTCCAGAGGACCCCTATCTCCCCCCATCACTGGCTCCATCCCCTGCCCAGGCCTGACGCCTCTGGCCCAGGCATCAGACCTAGGCAGGGGACCCCCATCTTCTCCCGATCACCGGCTCTGCCCCCCGTCCAGGACTGATGCCTCTGGCCCAGGCGTCAGGCCTGGGCAGAGGACCTCTTTCTCCCCCCGATCACTGGCTTCTGGGTGGCTTCTGGGGCTTCTGGGGCTGGCCTGCTGCCCAGGATGGTGGCTCATGCTGGCGGCTGTGCTGTCCCGCCCTGCCTGCAGTATGTAAATTAGCCACCATATTTGTTGGTGGCTAATTTGCATATCACCATGATTAGCCAATGGGAGACATAGCGAAGGTATGGTCAATTGCCATGTTTGTCTATTACTAGATAGGATTATTACAAGCCTTTGAAAGATGTCATCTGGAGAGTGACATAGGAACATCCTTACTCATAAAAGATAGTATTCATCTGGATGTTCAATGGCCTGAACTTATGGCCCACATCTCCTCAGGTCTCACCAACACCTGTGTGTGGATGAGGTCACGCCAGCAGCAGCACCTGAAATTTCAATGGCATATCACAGCTGCTGGTGCGATGTCCTCAAGACCTCCAACCTTCCTATCTATACCGTGTCACCTCAGAAGCCTCTCCTATGGACCTGTAAACATTTCTTCCAGATGCCTTGCCTACAGTAATGTCTCCCAGCATCTCCCAGCTGTAAATCCACCTGCTGCCAATGTGATACAGTGTTTATTTCAGTCCTGTAGAAGCAGAGAGGGAAAATGCCCCTCCCTTACTCTGCCTGCCACTTTGTCACCTGGGCTATGAAGCACAGTCTCTCAGAGAGCCCCTCCCAAGCCTCTCTTTCTTCAGGGGCTCAGATGAGTTTGGTGTCAGACTCGATCTACTCTTCCTGTGGTTTTCCGCTCTTCCCACAGATAACCACACACAAATTATCCTTCTCACAGGCATCCTTTCCCTTAAGACAATCTACACTCACAAAGATTTCCACAGTCTAGTGGCCCATCAGGGCACCTCACAGGATGATTTTGATTTCATTCTAGTCTTACCCAGAAACCCTTGCTAAATTCATAATGTAGTGTAGATATGCCTATAAGGCCTTTTAAGTTGCAGCAAATCTCCCTAATGAGAAATTCTCATAGGTGTAGTGGTATTTTTTTTTCCTAGTATATGTTTTTCAGATCTGATAATTTTAGTTTGATTATTCACAAATGGCTGCTTGTATCTGATAAAATTGATTAGAAGAAGGAGCTTGTGGTGGGAAGGGCAAAGACAGGTGAGTGAAGAGCAGAGGCAGGGAGAGAGAGGCTTTGGAACCTGATTATATTAGTTTGCTATGGGGGGGAGGGGGAGGTCATAAAAAAAAATATATCACAGACTGGGAGTCTTAAACAACAGTGTTTTATTTTCTCACAGTCCCAGAGGCTGGAAGTCCAAGATCCAGGTGTCAGCAGGGTTAGTTTCTCTCTTGGCTTGTAGATGGCCATCGTTTCTCTATATCTTTACATAGCCTTTCCTCTGTGTGTCCTCTTATAAGGACATCAATTGGATTAGGGCTGACATATTTGACTTTATTTTTACTTAATTACCTTTTAAAAGGATCTATCTCCAAATACAGTTACATTCAAAGGTACTGGGGTTAGGATTTGAACATATGAATTTGAGGAAACACAATCCAGCCCATAACACTGGCTTGGGGTGGCCAAAGAGAGGTGAAGGCAGGGAAGGGCCTTTATGTGAGGCCCTAAGGTCTACTGGGCTGAGGAGGCCTGCGTGGGCTCAGTGGTGGGTTGAGCTGGGAGTGTTTTTCCATCCTCCACCCTGTCTGCCTGCCATGTTATCGTGGGTAGAACTAAAAGCGCCTAACTCTATGTCCGAGTAAGGGTTCAGGACATCCCTGTAGAATCATGAGTTTTTCTTAAGTAAAGGCTTCCCAAAGATTTATCATCCTTGATCAAACAGATGATTCTCTCTTTGTGATCACGGGGAGCCCTGAAGGACAAGAACTGACTAGTGGATATCCATAACCTCGAGACTCAGGACCAGAAAGGCATAAAATGTTTGGACAGATACAGAACATGCAAACCTCTCCATGGCACTAATATCCTTGAAACTATAGGAAGGGTTTGAAGTGAGCGAGGAACGGTAAATAAAAACTGTACGTAGACTATATTCTCATTTAAGGACTGATAAATGCCAACTCCAACCTATTGATTTATTGTGCTACCTTTACTGTTTTATTTTACTGAAAAAACAATAACAAAAAACAAACAAACACATGTATACAGTTAAGTAGGTTGACTTGGTACCCAAATCCTAAACTCTATTTTCTCTATGAAAACCTTAGTTCCAAGTGGCACATGCTCATGTGTAGCTATGGCTGGGACAGGGTTCAATGGTACATTTGAGACCCAAGTCCAAGATACTATTTTGGAGGAGAGTCACAGGCTTGAGATATATGATCTCAAGTGAGGAGTGAATACCAACCCAGTATTCACCCCTGACTCATTCATTAAATCAATTTCATGAAGTAACTTCTATATACCAGGCACTGCATCTCCAGCCATGAACACAACAGGCAGGCCTCTCCCCAGGGGATTTATAGTGTTAAGAGCCCAGGGTGACATGATAGGGAGGGGAGGCAACATGGAGAACAGTATGATGAGATGGAGAAGTGAGCAGAACTGAATCATGCAATGGGAACCCAGGGTGCTTTAACACCTAAGAGTGAGAAGTTTCATTTCCTATTTTCAAAAATCATTTGGACTGCTGTGTGGACAAATGATTGTCTGAGGTCAATGCTGAGCAGGGGAGTGAGTTAGGAGACTACAGAGAGAAAATGGGCATATCTCCCATGAGGGCACAGGAAAGGGTCTAGAAAGCCAGTCATGTGTTGAACGATTTGGGGTGGCCCTGTGAGGAGAAAGGAGGTTGGAACGAAAAACCTGAAGTTGCCCTGGGAATTCATTCCCATCTGTGGTATTTTATGTGTACCCTGGCTGAGCTCCTTCCCAAGGTGTTGTCCCATATGGACATTCACTAACCACATGTGGCCATTGAAATCTAAAATTGTTAAGTTAAATTGAAAATTCAGGTCTTCAGTCATGCTAGCCACATTTCAAGTCCTTAAGTGCCACATGTGGCTAGTGGCCACTCATTGGTTAGCATTGCTGCAGAATGTTTTCATCATTACAGGAAGTTCTATTGGACAGTGCGGCCATAGAAAGTTCTCATTTTCTTAGATCAAATATCTCCGGGAATACTTCTAGACATTACCTGATAATCCCACCTTCATCTTACTAGTTCTCTGTCACTGACCTTTTTGCTTTGGAAGCTGGCGTGGTCTGAATTCATATGTTGAGATCCCAACTCCCAAGGTGATGACATTAGGAGGTGGGGCTTTGCGTGATTAGGCCATGAGGGTGGAGCCCTCATAAAAGAGACCTCAGAGGCCTTCCTCACCCCTTCCACCACGTAAGGACACACCAAAAGCTGGCCATCTATGAGTCAGAAAGTGGAATCTCACAAGACACCAAATCTGCCAGCATCTGCCTTGATCTGGGACTGCCAACTTTCAGAGTTGATAAATAAATTTTTATTGTCCATTACCCATCCAGTGGTATTTGTTACAGCAGTCTATCTGAGCTCATACAGGTGTCCTGCCTGCTTTCCTAAGCCACCCATCCTTGACCATATTTAGTGCCTGACTTGCCCTCTCCAGGGATGTAGACCCCAGTTCCTCTTTATTCCAAGTCCCACAATTACACACCAGTTTTGTCTACTCCCAGGCCAAGAATCAGCTCTGGCATCTCCCGGGCTCAGCTGTGAGCCCCATTTGCAAAGTCCAGCAGGTTACACATTCCAGAAGATGCTGTGATCAGGAAGCAGAGAGCTTGGACTGAGTGGGACTCACATGCTGGTGCTCAGGCTCCAGGGATACTGGCTGGGTTCTTCAGGGTGAGTATCGCAAGCTGGAGGCAGCAGCCCATAGAGCAGTGATGGCGAACCTTTTGAGCTCGGCGTGTCAGCATTTGAAAAACCCTAACTCAACTCTGGTGCTGTGTCACATATAGAAATTTTTTGATATTTGCAACCATAGTAAATCAAAGACTTATATTTTTGATATTTATTTTATATATTTAAATGCCATTTAACAAAGAAAAATCAACCAAAAAAATGAGTTTGCATGTCACCTCTGACACGCATGTCATAGGTTCGCCATCACTGCCATAGGGGGAAATTGATGGGAAGGAAATGTCATTCTCTAGGTTGTAAAGAAGTTTGGGCCTCAGAAGAGAAACACTAAATAAAAGAAAAGGTGAAAGAATTCCGTGCTTTCTCTGTACTTCAGAGAGCAAGCTTCATATATATTTCAATACCCGGTGTCCTCAAGAATGGAGCAGACATGCACGTGCCTGCAAAACCAAAACACAGCTGGTGGCTCTAATTTTAGGTCCCTAAGCATTGGCAGTGTCCCTCTATCCAGTGAGCTCTGTGGGATCTCCCAGAGGCTGTGCCAAGAGCTGGACTCAGCTGAACGTCCTGACAGTCCTGTGGGCCAGTGGTGGGTGGCCCCTTTCTGAGCCTGAGTTCCCTGGGACAGGGCAGGAGGCTAGCCCGCTCAGGTGTGATCTCTTAGGACCAGGGGAAAAGACAGCTCTTCTCACAGGCCTGCTCCCAGGCCTCAACTTGTTTTGAACACCTCTGAGAAAGCAGTCCAAAAGGGAGTCTTAGAAAAAATACACAATACCAGGCTTGTCTGGTGGGCTGAGTGGGGACATTCAGAGAGAGAATGTTTTCCGGGAATAACAGTTCCATGGAACATTATTCTCCATTTTGCCTGAATAATTAGAGAAACAGGGGCCTGGCGACAGAAGCTTCTGGAATCATGCTGCTTGGGTTAGAATTTGGTTCTGTCCTTATATTAGTTATATGACTTTGGGTGAGTTACTTAACCTCTCAGTGTCTTAGTTTCCTAATTTGCAAAATGATGCCAATAATATAGTACCTGCCTTGCAGTGCCACCCTGCAGGGTTGTTGTGGAGGGTAAATGAGGTGATGCATGTGATGTTAGATTACTGCCTGGCATATAGCAAACAGTAACTGTTGGCTAGTATAATTAACTGATTATTCTGATTTGAGGCCCTTGGCATTAGTATAATGAGACAACAAAGGATAGTGGTGAAATGTGTTTGCTAGGATCAAAGCCCACTTCTACTCCTAACCAGTTATGTGAACTTAAGCAAGTTAGTTAAGCTCTCCTTGTCCCAGTACTTTCGTTGACGAAATGAAGTTAATAATATGGGTATATTAATAGTACCTTCTCCAGACCATAGGTAGGAAGATTAAAGGAGCTAATGTATGTGAAACAGAAGAATGCCTGATATAACAGAGTAGGAACTTGATAAGAGCAAGTTGCTATTATTATTATTATTATTATTATTATTATTATATAGATTCTCAACTTTCAAAGAAAAGAATGCAGTAAAGTTCCCTGAAAGCTGAAATGAGTCTAAGCCTCATGTACTCTTGCTTTGAGGAAGCAGCGGGAACTATGGGATCTTCCAGGTACCAGTTCAGTTCATCAGCAAATATTTGTAGAACATGTACAATGTGTCCAGAACTAGTCATTGTTGTAAACATCCAATAACACTGTGCTGGCAAGTTGCTGACTAATGAAGCTGTCAACATTGCTGCCAACACAGAGTTCAATTTAGTCCTGCGTTGCTTGCCAAGGCAAACTGTTCCTGATGTACAAGTACTGTGTTGTCTCTGAAACATCACTAGTCTCAAAACCAAGAACAAAATAAGGAAGACCTAGTCTTAGACTTTTGCACACCCCGAACTCAAAGTGTAGCCAAGGCCCTGAGCAACCCTGACTGCAAGTGTAGACAAGGCCCCGCACAAGGAGACAGAATCAAGTTGAGACTGTGATGTTTCCTGGGCCTCCCGCTCCCACCCCCATGCCTTTTCCTGCCACAGTGACGTCCTGTTGTATTGCATAGATGACAAAACAAAGGCAGGAGACTGAAGGGGCTAACGATGATGGTGATCCTCACACTCCTGTGTCATCCCTCACTAAGGATCTGTCTACACTCAGGAACCCTCATCAGTGGCAGGTAATGCAGCAATAAGACAGGAGGCCACGAAGGACCCTTCCTCCTTCCGCATGCACAGCTGCCTCACCCTGCCCCGTGCCATGCTCTTGACTGGCTGAGAGATAGGTTTATAAATCATGATACCACCTTCACATGAGCCTATGATGCTCACTCGGTGAAGAAGTGAAAGCTAAAGGCAAGAACACAGGTGTGTATTCTCTGCAGGGTCCTTGATGGCTTCGGCTGCCCTGTCCCACCTACACACCTTCCTTTTTGTCAGTGCTCTCCTTTCTCTGGGAACAGCGCCCCATGTGGGGAGGACCTCCAACGTGGCTCCATCATCTGGTTCTGAGGGAGAGGAGGATGGGAAGGGAAGCTTGCCAGGTAAACCACAGGAATGAATGTAGCTGCTGGCACTTCAGATGCAAATATGACCCTAGAAAACCCAGTCCCAGCCCTCTTTGGTATTTTTGTTCCCCAGTTAGGCCAGCCCCACTTTCTAGGGCCTTCACACCCCCCAGTACTATGAGCCTCAGCTCCAAAGAGCAAGACTGAACAACCAGAAAGTGATGGCCAGGCACAGAGACCTGTTAGATTCCCAAGCCCATCCTCTGCAGCAGTTAGGGGAAACAAGGGAATGGACTTGGGGTTTCCCTTTCTGGCTCGGAATGGAAAAGGAAGGCCGTTTCTCAGGCACGGGAGTGACATAGAAATAGCACCCTTACCGCTCTTTTTCTCTTTTGGTTGCTTTCAATTTAAGTCAATTAGACAGAAAATAAGATTGCAGAGCCTATAGCTGAGCATGTCTGGGGTTCTTATTTACCTAGTTATGTATTTACTTATTTGCTTTTTTTTATTTCCTTCTCCCCCCAGCACCTTGTTCTTGAAACTTGTCTGGTTCAACATTTCACTGGCTTGGTTAAGTCTCTTGTAAGGAAATCATTTATAATAAAGCTGGGATGCTCGGGTTTATCGTTTCTAAGTGTGGGTCAGGGTTTAGTTCGCTGTGTTAAACTCTCCATGCTGCATGTGATTTGTCAAGCTTTGTCAGGAACAAAAAGTTCCGGGATGTGCAAAGCAGGACTGCTTGGTTTCCATGGAGATACTGCTAGTTAGGCTATGGAAATCCTGAAAAGGCCAGAGGATGAGTGACAATACAAGGATTTAGCGGCTGATCTGAAGAGCCAGACTGAATTAATGAGATATTTCACAGAGCGTTATTAGCAAGGCTCGCACCGTATGGCTCTCTGGCCCTCCTTTTCTCAGCCGCAATCTTGGAAAACAGAAATGGAAAGATTTAATTGCTGTTTTTTTAAACCCTTTAAGATTATTTCAACCTATAACATTTTAAGGTCATAATAAAGAAAGGTTGTGTGGTTTGTTTGTGTGTGTGTGTGTGTTTGTGTGTGTTTTTCATCACTCGGCTACTGTTATCACTGTGTTTTTGGTGGCAGTTGCCTTTTATCTGCATGGAGATGGGAAATTCAATAGCACTTATTATATTGAGCAGTTAATTCCCACATACTGTGAACACATTACTGTTCAAAGTAGGTTATCTGGAGTTTCATTTAGAGCCGAGGGAGAGATACCTTGTCACTGGCTTTACATCTCCTAGGGCTATATTAATTATTTATTATAGACTGCTGATGTAAACTGTTAGCTCCGGCAGGTCACGATTTGTTCACGTATCTATCCGGCACTCAAGTTTTTGGAATTTGAATGTGGATTTCTGAAAAGGAGCAATTTGTACAGTTTAATTCCACGTGCTGCTGGTGCACGTAACACCAAAGGAAAGAAGCTTAGGAAGGACCTTCCCGGCCATCATTAGGTGGCAATTTCATCTGAAGTTTGGGAGCCACACTGTCGTCTCCCTGTTCTTTGCAAGAACTGAGCGTAGACATGATGGGTGTGATTAGCCAGGTTGCCTTGCCTTTTCGTCTCCAACATGTTCCCTGCACCAACTCGGTAAAATGCCAGTCTCTGCCACCTCTTGCAGCCAGACCGTCTGGTGCAGGGGAACAGCAGGCCAGGCGCTGCTCTTTCCTGCTGGTCTGCGGAGGGGCACGTGTCCATATGTTCCTGGGAGACGGAAAGCCATCCTGTTGCTGCTGAGTAATCACAACAAAAGCACATGCAGCCGCATTCCCCGGATTCCTGTACAGTAGGCTAATCCACTTAATCCCACTGTTAGCTTCCCCGGACGGGAATTTCACAGTCTCTTTTGATTTAGAGGTTTGTAAAATCTCTGATTAAGTGCCTCTGCGCTCTCATTATTGTCTCTCTAGTCCCTAAATGATTTTGCGAAGAAGATACCCGGGAAGTTGAAACAGGGGTCAACATGCCCTCTTCCTTCTCTCTTTGGTGTTTGTTTATTATTGCTGTTTTTGAATTTTAAGCTTTTTTTTATTGACTCTACTATCAGATGACAGTAGTTTATTTTTTAAATGATCAAATGTGCCATCTATGCAAGGTCCTCCCAGCTAAGCTGATCTCAAATTTAGCTCTGTCTGGATTTGTATGTTAGCAATTTCAATTGGCATCTAAGAATCCACTATTCTGTGTGTCTTTAGAAGGGCAGTGTTAAGAGGAGGGGTGATGAAGTCAGATAGACTTGGCCTTAAGACCTCGTCCTGTCATTTGCTAGCTGTGTGGTTATGCACAAGTCATTTAACCTCTACGGTCTTAATTTTCTCAGCCAAAAGTGAAAATTAAATGTCATAGTATATATAAAGCACATATGTACCTACACATAGTAAATACTCAGCAAATTATGGCAATCATAGCTATCATTCATACGCTTGCACATATTGTGCACAGCAATGATTTGTTTGGGGCATTGTATTAAGCCCTCTGATGTGCTTTTTCTGGTATGTCTATTTAGAGTAAGCTTTTTGAAGTTAAGAGCCTGAGTTTTCTAATTATTTTGTAATTGATAATTGCATTTAGTTTGTGCTATTGTCTGCCTGATTCTCTGCCTCTTAAAAACGCTGATCAAAACATTTGGGGAAATTTAACTTGGACCAAGTAGTACAAATTATAGAAATAATAGATATTTAGTTGAAAAGCTCCTAGCTATATTGAGGTTCCTACTGAAATTTTAAGTTGAATAGGAAAACAGTTGAATTTGTGCCCACCCAAAAGGAGAAATTCAAGATTCAAAACAAGCAAACAAAATAACAAAAAAGACAAAGAACAAAAGCCAAAGAAAAGGGGGTTTTGCTGTTGTTGTTTGTTTTGTTGTTGTTGTTTTTCTCATGTAATTATCTTCCAGACCTTCCAGACTAATGAAAGCATTTCTACTGCTTCTGGGAGAATCTTTCCTCCTTTTTCCATATCTTCACAACAAAGGGAATTTGGAGTTTTTTCCATTGACACTGAGGAGTATGAGCAGTCCTATCATAAGCACAGCTCTGCTCAAACTCACTCCAATCCTACAAATAAAGCTCCAACCTCACATCAGGTAGTAGGAAGCATACAGTTCTTTAGTCTTTAAAATCAAATTACATGTGGCTCCAGGCTCTCACCCAGAGGGAGGTCCAGGACCATCCAATGCAGGTCTGCTGGCTCTGGGCTGTATCACTAAATCACCACTGGATGTTGGCAAGTTGCTGAACCATTCTGTGCTCAGCCTCTTCATTAGTCAAATGAGGGTATTACTGCCTCTCTTGTCTATAGAAGGTTGTTGTGGAAGATTGAATTAAACCATATGTGTAAGTGCTTAGAACAATGACTGTCTTATATCAAGTATTCAGAAAGTATCATTCTGATAATAACTTTGATGATTATTATTATGAATTGAGAGTCTTATGTGACACCAGTGAATGGGGAAGTAGCGTGATTCTTGGTCTATAATTGTGACCCTCCCTCTCCAATTCACTCTTCTGCTCTTTGATGCTCTATCCTGTGCTGGTCCTCTATCACCAGTTGTGCACCTGTATGAATTCTGTGCACGTTACAGAGTGGTCGCCTAAGCGAAGCTCAGTCCAGGTGGACCCGCATGTGGAACTGTACTTCAACAATACAGTCCCCTCAAATTCACAGGCCATCCCCACCAGAGGACTAGCTGCCTCCCTGTAGCAGAATGGGGGACAAAGTTTTTTCTACCCACACAACTGCCTCTCTCTCTCTCTCTCTCTCTCTTTCTCAGCCAATGGCCTCCTGGGCAACCCAGTTCTATAGTTTGAGGGCCATAGTCTTTAAGCAAAAGTCTGTTACTTCTCCCCTGCAGCAAAAGATGTCCCACCTGCAGATATGGCTAAAGAGTTTGATACAACCCAACCATTTATTACATGTTCGCCTGCATGTAAAATGATGCTATTCCGAGACAGTGGCTGAGAGCTTGAAACCCTAACTCTGTTTGTGACTCTCGACTCTGTTAAAACTACCCTGCTCCAACTAACTACCCTGCAGCTGCACATTAGGCAATTTTTTTGGATTAATTTCGGTCCCAGACATTCTTTTGTTTAGCTTCAGCAGCTTGAGGCTGTCAACCAACACATAAAATATAGCTCAAAAACCAGCTTAAAACTGTCACTTCTCTCTTGCACACCCAACAGTGGGAAAGAGCTACCAATCTCAACACAGATCCTCTCAGTAAAGGGGGAAAGGAAACCACCAGTAGTATTTCTGACTTTCATGGGACTCTATTCCAACTTATACAAATAAAAACTAATCTTCGTTGTCTTCACCTGTGCTCCAGGTATTGTTCTAAGTACTTGAAATGTATTAACTTTTTCAATAACATAATAATTGTGTGAGGTACTGTTATGGGTTGAATGTTTGTGTGTCCCTAAGTCCTATGTTACAACCCTACACCGAAGTGTGATGGGATTAGGAGGTGGGCCTTTGGGAGGTGGTTAGGTCATGAGGTGGAGCCCTCTTGGTAAGATTAGTGCCCTTGCCTAAGAGACCCAGAGAGCTTGTTTCCTCTCTCTCTGCTCTCAGCCAGGAGAGGACACAGCAAGAAGGCATCTGCAACCCAGGCAGAGTCTCTCACAAGAACCCAACCCTGCGGGCACTCTGATCCCAGACTTCCAGCCTCCAGAACTGTGAGAAATAAATGTCTATTGTTGAAACCACCCACTCTATTGTGTTTTCTTATAGCAGCCCTGACAGGCAGAAAATGTTATCTGCCCCACGTTACTGATGAGAAAACAGGCAGAGAACAGTTGAGTTTTCTGACAAAAATCACACTAGCAGGGATGCCAGCAAGTAGGGCTCTTCCCAGAGCCCTGCCTTTACACATAAACCTTAGACAAGACGCACACAACAAATGTCATGTCACACACAGCCTTGGCGTCTTCAGTTTTGGAAGGTCCAGAAGGGCACCTGCAGTGCGGAGATTTCTCTGCAGCACCGGCTCGGTGTGAGAGATTGGCTGTGCAACAGAAGGAAGCCCCGTGATTCAGTTCTCAGGTCTGGGGCAGTGCGGGACAGGGAGGGCGGTCCCTTCTTTATCTCTTGGGGATAGTGCCTGGTTAGCAGAGTTGTAGATTTTGTTTGTGGAAAAAAATAAAAAGCATCACAGAGAAGTATAAACATTGGTTAATTAAGGTTGAAGCAACATTGACAAACTTGTTTTTTAAAAAAGGAAGCCTCACTTCTCTCATTACCCAGTGATTCCCCTGCTCCCACCTCGTGCCTTGCATCAGAAGGGCCATTTACTGAGCTCTAGCGGTAAACTTAATAAAGATTGATATCAGCGACAAATTCTGTCAACTTCCATGCTGCAAAACTTACTCACTGTGCAAAATGGACCAAGGAAAATAAATAAGCCGAGAATGACGGAGTGTGTAAATATTGATGTGGACGCTGGGTGCAGGGAAGTTTGATGAAGCAGAAGAGACTTAGTGACTGCAAGTTCCTGCGCCCAGACTGAGTGCGGAGAGGTCTCGTCACATCCATTTAATTCTCTGGCAGTATTTCCAGGGTGGGAGTGCATGCTGGGCTAAGCTGTAAGTTCTCAGATTCCAAAAGATCTCTCTAAAAAACATGTTTTAATTGGATAAAAATTACTATTACAAAAATAGTATTGTATACAGAAAATTTTAAGTATTACTGGAATAAATAGAATAATAAGTGATACCCACAACTCCATCACCCAAAATACTAGCTCTGAGCATTTTCCAGACTTTTTCTCCATGCTTAGGGATACATTTCCTAATTTCTAAGAGGCAAGTTTTTCAAAGTTTGGTATTTCTGAAAATAGATAGAATATATGATTACAGACACTGAGTGGCCAGATTATTATGACCACCTGACATTTGTAGGCAAATTAGCTATAATTTCTCGCTGAAGTTGCTGAAGGGCCAGACCATTATAAATAGGGAAGCAGGTTGTTTACCACAACAGTAGAAGTGATTTTTTTCTGAAGACATGGGTAAACAATGCAATTTAACAACCTTTGAACATGGGATATATATATTGAGTGGCCAGATTATTATGACCACCTGACATTTGTAGGCAAATTAGCCATACACTGCATTGTATGGGATATGGAAGCCGAAGGCCTGTTCGAATACCTTTGCTGTCTGCAGTTACCAAGATAAAACGTCTCCAATTCGCACAGGAACACAAGGACTGGACAATCGAGCATTGGAATAAAGTCATGTGGTCCAATGAATCACGTTTCCAGTTGCATCATGCAGATGGCAGAGTGAGAATTTGGCAGAAGCAGCATGAAAGCATGCACCCCACATGCATGAGTACAACCCTTCAAGCTGGTGGGGGCAGTGTTATGGTTTGGGGCATGTTTTCCTGGCATGATTTGGGCCCTTTTATTCGTGTGGAACAACGTCTGAATAGCCCAACATACCTAAGTATGGTTGCCGATCAAGTTCATCCTATCATGTTGATAGCGTATCCCAATGGAGATGGCTTCTTCCAACAAGACAATGTGCCATGCCATGGTGCTCGTATTGTGCAGGAGTGGTTTCAAGAACATGAGGGAGACTTTACTTTGCTTAGGTGGCCCCCGCAATCACCAGATCTCAATCCAATTGAGCTTTTGTGGGACGAAGTTAAAAGAGCCATCAGGCAGCTGGTTCCACAACCATCAAATCTCACAGAACTGGACAGTGCTATTCATCAGGCATGGTGTCAGATTCCTCACATCACCTTTCAACATCTCATGGAGTCAATGCCAAGAAGAATCCCACAGTATTGAAGGCAAAAGGTGGCCCAACGAAATACTGATGGGGTGGTCATAATAATCTGGCCACTCATCATAATATATATCCCACGTTCATAGGCTGTTAAATCGCATTGTTCACCCATATCTTCAGAAAAAAATTACTTCTACTGCTGTGGTAAACAACCTGCTTCTTTATTTATAATGGTCTGGCCCTCTAGCAACTTCAGCACAAAATTATAGCTAATTTGCCTACAAATGTCAGGTGGTCATAATAATTTGGCCACTCAGTGTATACTGAGGCAGCATTCCCTCTTGTCCAAAAAGGCTGTTATTAAGTTAATGTTGTTTCCTACAAACGATGACATCTTAAAACCAAAGAAATATGTGGGTCATATATTTGTAGAAAATATATTGTACATACTAGTTTTTTCTTTTTTGTTGTGATAAAGGATATATAACATAAAATTGATTATTTTAATCATTTTAAGTGTATAATTCAATGGCATCAAGAACATTCACAATGCTGTGTGACTATCACCAATGTCTACTTTCTGAACTTTTCACCATCACGAACAGAAACTCTATATGCATTAAATAATAACTCCCTATTCTCCCTCCTCCCAGGCCCTGACAACCTCTATGCTACTTTCTGTCTCTATGAATTTGCCTATTCTGGGTACCTCACATAGGTGGAATAATAAAATATTTTCCTTTTTGTGTCTGGCTTCTTTTACTTAGCATAATGCTTTCAAATTTCATCCATGTTGTAGCATGTGTTATAATTTCATTCCTTTTTACAGTTGAATAATATACCACATTTGGTTTATCTGTTGATGGGCACTTGGGCTAATTCCACTTTTTGACAATTGTGAATAATGCTGCTATGAACATTGGTGTACAGTATCTGTTTGAATTTCTGTTTTCAAGTCTTTTAGGTATACACCTAGGAGTGGAATCACTGGATCATGTGATAATTTGTTTAACTTTTTGAGGAGTTGCCAAACTATTTTCCACAGTGGCCGTACCATTGTGCATTTCCACCAGTGATTCATAAGGGTTCAGATTTGCCCACATCCTCACCAATACTTGCTATTTTCTGTTTTGTTTTATCTTTAATAACAGTTATCCTAATGGGTATGAAGTAACTATTCACACTATTTTGAAATATGCGTTTTCCTGTTAGTGATATATCCTGAACACCTTTTCATGTCAGTTAATATTCTTCTATAATCCATATCAATTGTCATTTTAGTGGATGCATTCAGTTGTATGCATGTACATACATACATTTTTTAAAAAATTATCTATTGCTGAATTTTTGGCTTTTTTATATTATTAATTGAGACAAAAATGAATACTTTATGGCTATTTTTTGCATTCGTTCTTAGTTATTTTATTGATATAAATTTCTCAATATGTTATTGTTGAATCAAAGATATTGTTGTGTAAGGTTTTTGATGCATAATCCTAAATGGCCTCCACTTAGTTTTAAAAGGAAAAGTCAACAGCACTTCAGTGAAGAACCACTCATACCACCACCACTGACCCTGCAAATTTAACTGGAAAATAGCCACACTGATGAGGAATAGAGAAAGTGATATTATTGAGAATGTGGTGGGTGAAATAGAAAATGTAGTCAGTCAGCTCTTTTTCTAGATGGCCTGACAATTCTGGAAAGATGAATTTCTTTATAATATTCATCTGGGGTCTGAGATAAACTTTTTCCAAAGAAGTGTGATTACTTTCTTTTTAACCCCATTTGCAGATTTCTCCTCTGCCAATTTTGCCTGGGATGCAGTAGGAGAATAAAAAGAAAATCAAGTAAAAGTAGACACTTCACAGAGAGTTTGTCTAGCAGTAACTTAAACTTGAAATTCTAGATAATATGTGCAAATTTTCTGTAGAAAAGAAACAAAAACTTTTTGATAGGTATGTATAACTAGTACATACAATGCACCACGCCTATATTGTAGTAATTCTCTGGAGTATTGCGTGATTTTACCTCTGAAAAATTGCATGATTTTACTGAAAGCATCACATTTCATCCCTCATTGCGCATTAGGGTAGATGCTGCAACACTGATCAGAGGACAGGTACGAGAGCCTTCATCCTAGGATTAGAATTACCTGCTCCAGCTAATTCACCTGTCTTGGTCCATTTGGACTGCTGTAGCAGAATATCATAGACTTCCCACAGCCCTGGAGGCTGGGAGGTTCAAGGTTAAGGCTCTGGCAGGCTTGGTTTCTGTTGAGAGCCTACTTGCTGCTTCAGAGATGTCTGTTTTTTTCACTATAATCTCACATGGTGGAAGGGACAAGGGAGACCTCTAGGTATCTTTTATAAAAACATTTATCTCACTCATGAGGGCTCTGCCCTCCTGATCTAATCACCTCCCAAAGGCCTCACCTCCTAATATCATCGAACTGGGAATTAGGTTTCAACATATGAATTTGGAAGAATACAAGCATTCATCCTATAGCATCACCATATTAAAAACATTGTGGTCCTGCCCCATCAGTGTGGTTCAGTGGTTGAGCGTTGACAAGAACCAGGAGGTCATGGTTCGATTCCCAGTCAGGGCACATGCCCAGGTTGGGGGCTCAATCCCCAGTTGTGGACGTGCAGGAGTCATTTGATCAATGATTCTTATCATTGATGTTTCTATCTCTCTCTCCCTCTCCTTCCTTCTCTCTGAAATCAGTAAAAACATATTTAAAAACACGTAGTAATGCTGATAACTAAATTGTGCATTGTTTTTCCTTCAGTGGTTCTTCTGACTAATATTTTCATCATGTGCGTAAATAATGCTGATGGATGGCTTAAAAGCTTTTCAAAGATGTATATTGCACGTCCACAAATGAAATATATAGTCCTTGCGGCAAGGATCCTATTTTCTATAACTCCAGAGTACCTGGCATCTGGTCAGTGTTCAATACTTGTTGTTGATCAATTCCAGGTAAGGGAGTCAATCTCTAAGGTACGTTAGAGCCATCAGAATATGAGGCAAGGAAATTTTATGAAGGATGGGAGGTGTATAGATTGTTACTTGCCCTTATGTGACTCTGGATTGGCCATGTGACTTGTTTTGGCCAATGAAACAGCAGAGATGTGATGGAACAGAGGCTAGATAAATACTTGAACATTGGGGCTTGTCCTCTTGAAATTTTTCTTCTTGGAATCCATCTGCCATGCTATAAAGAAGCGTGGGCCAAATCACTGATTGATGAGCAACTCCATGGAGAAGGACCTCAGAGGATGAGGCCACCCAGGATGTTCCAGCACCACCTCTCAGCTATTGCACTTGGTGCTGAAAAACCACCTACTGAACCTTGACAACTACAGACTCACAAGAAATTAATGGGGGGGGGGGGGAGGTTGTTACAAAGTAATGGGTAACCACAACAGGAGGAATGCAAGAGCAGTGTATTTTAAAATCTAAAAAAGAATTAAATGATCACAAGTGAGGAGATTTCCCTCGGGTCATTTCTGTGATACTTGTACAATGTTGTCCTTTGTTGAAATCTGAGGGAGAAAAAAAAACAAGATGTCATGAAAATTTCATTCACTTATTTGTTCACTCAACAGTCTCCTGTTGACCTTCTATTACAAGCCAGGCTCCATGTGAATGGAGAAGAGGGGGAGGGAGGAAGAGACAAGGAAGCCAGTAATCGGGTGCAGTGTGATAAGTGCTGTGAAGGGGGAGGATGGGGAGAAAGGGCAGAGCCGAGGCAACTTCTCAAGATAGGCAATCCCAGAGGGGAAGATCTGGTTGGCTAAGGACTTCTATGAAACCCTGACTTGGGGTGATTTAATTCCAGATGTCTTTATGTAAACTCAGGATAAAAATAAAATAAAAATAAAAATACCTGGAGAGGCAAACAAGGAGGAGAGACAAGATTCTGTTATTTATTTAAACATTTCAAACACAGCTCTTCACAAGATATGAGCAATCCTTTCTGGCTTCCTTAAAACACATCCTGGATGTGTGGCCAAGAAACTGTTTCCTTCAGTCCCTCGGTGACAGAACGCCTCATGTGCCGATGCAATGGCCCCCCCTTACCCTCCCCAGCACAGAAAGCCAGAGCTCAGATTCACACTCCCTCGTCCCTGCCCCTGATACTAACAACCTGGGAATTACCCGCTGGAAAGCCAGGCACCTGTGGGAGCCACCATGAGAGAAACTGTCCCAGAAGAGAAGAGCTAACTAGGTGAAGACATATGACTCTGAGTGCCGTGTCCTAATTCGTAGGGAGGGAGCTTCTGGCATTGAGCCAGGAAGCAGAGCCGGCATGAAAGGAGGAACTCGCTTGGAGCTGCTGAAGTGGGTGTTTTCCGGCTTATTTAAACACAGAGATATGGAATTCAAGCAGGGAGGAGAAATCTAGGGGACCAGATGGAGCTGCCGAGTATCAGCGATGGAGTCAGCAATGCCTGGCTGGGCACAACAGGAGGCAAGCAGGGAAGCCATAGAAAGAACAGTGCTTGGACTGAGTGGTTTCACCTTGTACTCAGTATTTTATTTCCATCCCGATCTTTCCAAGACAGAGGTTGAGGTTATTGGCTTAGCCCCCACATTAAAGAAAAACCACAATCCAGCCCTTCGTGGACCTTCAGGGCACTAGGGAAGCAAGTCAAACACACAGGTAACAGGCAATAGAAGGACCTTCACTGATGAGAATTTACTGAGTGCCTATTATGAGGCAGACACTGCTGGATTTTAGGGACACATTAAGGAGTGTCACTGACAGATTTCCTGCTCTTAGGGAACATCCATGCTAATTGCCATGTAACATGTGAAAGGTACGGAGGTGCGCAGAGCACAGGGAGGTCAGAGGTGAGCGATGGTATAGCAAGAAGCTACGGAAACTGTCTTGGAGCGCCTCTCAGCAGCTTACCTGCTCTCTGACCTTGGACAAACCCCTAAAATTCTCATTTTCCCATCTGCAAATCAGTAATAATAATACAGACTTTGAGGGATCCTACTGAGGAGTCAGTGAGGCAATGTCAACAGTTTGCAGGAGAGGGAGACAAGCTTCATGTTGCAGAGAGACCCTGTGTGTGGTGGCTCTCAGGGGATGTGACTGCCCATGGATAAAAATGTGGGAATCAGGCAGAAAAAAAAAAAAAACAGCCAGGAAACTTACAGGAAAGAGAGAGAACAAGTACACTGTTCACTTTCAGCATAATTCTGTCGAGTCTGGAGTTCATTGCTTCTCCCTCAACGTGATTTTGTGATTCATGTTTCTCTGGACATGATGTAAGGTGCTCCGTGATGTTTACTGCACTGCATTTCAGGGATGGTGTACTGAGCCATGTTCAATGTCAGAAATCCTGGAAAAGAGTCCTTGGTTTAATTTTAACTCTTTATATAAACAGTGTCCTCATTTGAGGAAGGCTCAGGCATCCAGGCCCCTACATTTCCTCCTCTTCACCCTCGTCGTCTGCCTAGTCCAACCGTCTCGCCTTTATCTCACATATGGACTTTGCAAATAAGCGTGGGGTGATCTGTGTGCTCAGCTAACTCGAGAGGAGAAAAAGAGTGTCAGCAAAGCAATCCAGCCAAGTCATGAACCTCTGCAGGAGGGAACCACCTCCTCCTTTCCCGTTGTGAAATGTTATCACAGCAGAGGGATGGAGGGCCAGGCAGGGACTCGCTCAGCACAATGCAAACAACAGGCTGTCCAAACGAGAGCCCCTCTTCTGTCCCTCCCAGGCCCAGCTCCAGCTATATTTTTTTCTCTTAAACAGTAAGACAAGTTCTCTCTTTATTCTTTGTGTAAATTAAGTGAACTAGGAATGATGCTTGTGGCTGAAGACTACCCTCTGGTTGTTATGGCTTTTCCCTCCTTAATTCCACACACCATCAAGGAGGTCAAGCCTCATCTAAATTTACAGGTGTGCCCCACGTTGGACCACAGAGGAATAGAAACCACCCTCTAATTGCTCAGGCACAAACAAAGGATCTAAACTTCCTACTGACAGCCCACTCATGAGAGATGAATTTCAGTTACTTAACCCATTGTTTGGGTGGGAGTATGTCAAGAGGGAGGGGAGAGGAAGAGTCATGTGTGGGAGTGGTGGGATGAAGGGATGGGCAAGAAGCACGGGTTAAAGTGTCCTGCCAGGTTTTGGGAAGCAGTAACCTAGGTCAGGGTTCAACAAACTTTTTCTGTAAAGGGCCAGATAGTAAATAGTTTGTTCTCTTTGTGAGCCAGTTGATCTCTGTTGCAACTACTCAACTCTGTAGGACAAAATCGGCCACAGACAATTGGTAAACGAATGGGTGTGTCTGTGTTCCAATAAAAGATGGTTTACAACAGGCAGCTGGTTTACAACAGCCTGCCGAGCTCGGACCTAGAAGAATGCCCCTTCCCTTTGGCCCTTTCCACGGCTCTATTTAGCTAGCCTTATCAGGCAGAGGAGACCAGTTTGCCTCCCTGGCCCCCAAACCTTTCTCTGACTCTGCTTTCTGCGCTCTGCTCCTTCAGTACAAACCCCAGTGCTGGAATTGGCCGTTTATCTCCACAGGGCGACAGGGTGGCCTCCTAAATGAAAACCAGCAGGGGTGCTGACTCCAGGTGTAATGATTTTGTTGATAAATTTCCCACCACTTGTAGGAACCAGACAGGTAGATATTATAGGTGCTGAAACTCACCCCACCCCTTGTCAATTCAGGAGGTGTAAGGACATTCCTTAAGCAATCTGCTTTGGAATCATAGAATTCTCTTATTTTCCACCTCTTTTTCTCTTTCCAGTTCTTTTATAATCTGAGTGTTGACACTGACTTTATCTTATCTACTAGCTTTTCTTTTATATTTTCTATTACTTTACACATTCCTCTTCAGCCTAATATTCCAACCCACGGTTCCTTCTTTAGCTGCCTCCATTCCACCACTTTCTCCTTCCACTGTGATCTTTAATCCAACATGAGAACAGGAATAGTGGTCAAGGCTCGACTCAGAAACAGACTGTTCGTCTTCAAACTCTACCTCTGTCTATAATTACAGGCAAGTTACTTAACCTCTCTTTGTCTCAATAACCTCATAGCACCTATCTGCCCGGCTGGTATTGCTCAGTGGTTGAACATGAACCTAGGAACCAGAAGGTCACCGTTGGATTCTGGGTCAAGGCACATGCCCAGGTTTCAGGCTCCATCCCCAGGAGGGGCGGTGCAAGAGGCAGCCGATCGGTGATTCTCTTTCATCATTGATGTATCTCTCTCTTCCTCTCCCCTCCTCTCTGAATCAATAAAAACTTAAACAATTGGAAAAGAATAGCACCTATCTCATGTTGTTCTGAGAAATAAATGAGTAATGTGTGTGGAGCACTTAGGACAGGGGCATATCTGAACCCATGTTCTTTTTTTTTTTTAATATATTTTTTATTGATTTTTTACAGAGAGGAAGGGAGAGAGATAGAGTCAGAAACATCGATGAGAGAGAAACATCGATCAGCTGCCTCCTGCACATCTCCCACCGGGGATGTGCCCGCAACCCAGGTACATGCCCTTGACCGGAATGGAACCCGGGACCTCTCAGTCCGCAGGCCGACGCTCCATCCACTGAGCCAAACCGGTCTCGGCGCGAACCCATGTTCTTTTCATACCTAGTGCTTCAACTTTTCTTACCTTTCTTCACACTGTTTTATCTTGTTAATACCTTCCTTATTTCACCACTTACATTTATCATGATCGGTTTGAATCCCAGCCCTTCTAATACTTCTGCAACAGAGAGCATTTATTGTGCGGTGTACAGTCTTTTTCGGCAGTAGGGTTCCGAGGTCTATCTGTGCTGGGGGAGCTCACAGTCCCCGGGAATAGCGGCTGCCGTTCTCCAAGGCCGTGTGAGGTTAAGAAGGCATCCCATGAGCCATGGGGAGCCCCCATCACCCCAGGACCACTGTCTGTCATGCCACAAGAACCTCTCTGGTTAGACTTGACTTTGACCAGAGTGAATCTGCACCGGGAGGCGGAGGCGGCAGTCTTCAGGCTGTCCCCCTCACCCTGATGGGCTCGAGGTGGGGGAGTGAGAGCCTAGGGGTGGCTGCTCAGACATCATTACTCCCTCTTCCTTTGGGGTTTCTTCTGCCAGCACTGAGCCAGTGCAGCCAATCTGTACTGTAAGGGCAGTCAGTCTACTAGAGGTGGGGGCGGGGTGGGGCAGCGTGGAGCAGAATTCCAAAGCTTTCTTTCAACCTCTTTCCCCACTGCCTCTTCTGATCACTCTCCCCAGCACCCAGACTTCAGCCCCCTGCCTCCCACATGAACACCAAACGAAGACGAGTTTCGTCACCCACTTAAGGTTTTATGCGGTTATTACTGTCTTCATTTCCCGGAATCCATCTTTCCCTTCGTGTCTATGGTTTTTTGAGGATTGATTTTGGTGGCAGGAGCTTTCACACAGTGCTAATTCCCTATCTTAGGAAGAACCAGAAAGTAGAATCATAAAGTCCAAGGAAACTGAGATGCTGCCCAGCTCTCTGTCTTAGGTATGAATCTCCCATGATTGTCCAAATAAGACGCCTCTGGGGCTCTTCCACAGCTCACAACAGGAACATGAACCTGTTCGTTTTTTAAAACCATTTACTTAAAAAGAACACTATACATAACAGTGCACAGGCCATTTTTCACAAACAGAACACACCCAAATAATATGCATCCAAATTTAGAAACTTGACAAGTAGACTCGCTAATTTTAATTCACTAACAGTTAGATAAGTCTTCCTTATTTTAGCCAAAAGCTCCCTTCCTCCGATTTCCACCAACTGTTTCAGCACTATAGAGTTTCATAAAATAAATGCAATATTTTCCTACATTTAAGCATTTGAAGTTAAATATCGGGCTCCCCATAAGTTTTTCCTTTCAGTTATAATAATCTTCTTTCAACCAATTTTGCTATGACAAGATGGTATTACCATGATGAAGTAAGGAAATGTACAGGGCAGAAGACTCATTTAGGCAAAGAGATGTTTAGAGAACAGATGTTTGGGGACAGGGAGTGACTCTCTGGTCTAGTCAGGAGCCATATAAGGAGAAAAACAGAAACAGGCTGGTGTCTGCCAGCAAAAGGAATCGAGTGCCTCTCTGCTGTGTCACTGTGGGGGTTTGGTGGCCCTGGGCCTCCCAGGTGGGGACATGAGGTGGAGAGAAAGCAAGGGACCAGCTGCTGTCCAGGCAGATGTCTTTCTGGAGGCCTGATGGGAGGCAGTTGAAGCCCAAGAACCCAGACAGGTGTAATCAGAATCAACAGTGGGGAGATGATCACTCAGCTGAGGCAGAGCTGGGCGCGTGCTCCAGCTGTTTCCAAAACTCGTCAGCCACTCAGCCGCTCTTCTGGGGGCTACAAAGAGGCAAGTGGCTTTAGTTCTCACTGGACAGCCCAGGAAATGGGATAAAGCATTCAGTTTTGGGGGTGACACAGATTTAAATTTACAGAATGGGGTACCCACGGAATCAATTCTCTGGGTATAAATGCAGCCTAAATGCTTGTGTGGACAACATGCAGTCTGTTTTGGGGCCTTTTGCCAACACCGGGGGCCCTGCAGTAGGGCCCTTGAGCCGGTGAAGGGACTGGCCACGTGGGTCTGCAAAGGGAATGTACTCATCCAGGACCTGTCCTCCTAGCCTCTCTGTGCCTCGCTTGCAAAGGAGCATGAAGTTATCTGCTCCATGAGGGCCTGGGGAAAACCAAGGCCATCTTCTTGTTCTTCTCCCTTCCTCCTTCTTTTCAAAAACACTGGGCCAATTTAATACAAGGTATAAAAAACAGGGGAAAAGAGTACTTTAAGTTGTGTGTTCCCAGCCTCCCATTATATGTATGTAGATGTTTGGTATGTTCCTTTTTATACTATTTCTCCTTAAGTTTAATTGTTCTTTCTATAGGCAGGGGATGACTGAAAATGATAGTGGTGGGATTAGTCTCTCCCACGTACAGAAAGTACCCTGTGTTTGCTAGCAGGATAGGTGTTTAAGATCCTCTTATGTATATACTTCTGGCCTTTGGTCTCCTGAATTGTAGCCACTCTTGCTCAGAGGAACTATCTATTTCTTGTTGCCATGTGCTTAACTTGCTGCTCATGGGTGTTTCCCCTAGCATTCCACAGCCAGACCACACCGTTTAAAGTGTCACGGGCATTGGCTATGGAGTGTCAAAAAGGCTGCTAGAAAAAACAATTGCTGGTTAAACAAAGCTAGTTGTTTTTGTCTGTTTGGGTTTTTTGTTGTTGTTGTTGTTGATTGTTTTTTTTTCCGTCTTGAAATAAAAGAAATATCACTTTGATAGAATTTATAAGCATCTCATAAGGGAGAGGTCAGGGGTAGGGTATTCAGGGTTCAGAGCCTGTGCTGGGAGATTTTAAGGTGGGTCTTGCAAGGCAGAAAATTGGTTCGGATTAAACAGAATGTATGACACAATAGCTGTGGATTGGTAGCACACAGAGGTGAGAATCTAAAAGTGAGCTATGATGAGTGACCTGCTAGTCTCCCTAAGGTAGCTATTTTAATAGTTTCACAGTCTAATTTTTCAAGAGCAAGTATTTGTTAGAACAAGTAGCTAAGTTATTTTTGCATGGACCCAGCATTGTTCAGCTCAAAACCGGGAAACTATACTTTATCCCAGAATTGTTTAGCACAGGAACAGGAAAATATGCTAGTTTCAGTGCTTATGGGTTTGTAAATTTGCTTATAATATAATTTACACATGCAGAGAAAATGCAGTTTTAATATTTTGCTTATAACTGGTCTGCTCTTCTGGGTGTGCTGGTTAGTGGAGAAATAACAAAGTCAGTGATGCAGTCATTTAAACAGCCCTTTAGCTAATACTCAGCCTCTCTAAGTAAAAATGCCCAATCTCTTTAATTGTCACACTTCCACTTTTCTCTCCAGCTCTGCTTCAAGATTGTGTCTGGGTGTCTGAGGAAGGGATTGTGACTTGGGTATTGTCTTAGACAGCTAAGGCTGGTTCCTGTGGCCTCCAGAACAATGACCCTTGGCCACCTGCTTGCTCCCCGCTCTGCTAGACTTACAGCTAAGGTTGATGGGCCAGGATAGCACTGGTTCTGATCCTCTCATTTGTTTCAGAACTGGTGGCTCTCTCTGGGTGAATTAGTCTCCTCTCAGCATCGGCCATTCCTAACACTTATAATGTTTATTCTTCATGGTTTCCCAGGAATGATGGCCTATACCCTGTGTCTTAGTCTGTTGGGGCTACTATAAATACCACAGACTGGGTGGCTTATAAACATAAATTTATTTATTACTGCTCTGGAGGTTGAAAATCCAAGATCAGGGTGCCAACATGGTTGCATTTTAATGAAAGCTCTCTCCTGGGTTGCAGACTGTTGACTTCTCACTGTGTCCTCACATGGTGGAAGGGGCAAGGGATCTCTGTGGGGTCTTTTTTATAAGACCAATCACATTTATGAGGGATCCACCACATGACCTAAGCACCTCTCAAAGGACCCCCTGCTAATACCATTGCATTGTCCATTAGGATTTAAACATATGCATTTTAGGGGGAGGTCACACACATTCAGCCCAAGGCACCCTGACATAAGGCCCTAGATTAGACCAACTGCTCCATTTTAAGCATCTCTACTATATAAATAAAAGCCCAAGCAAATGAGTAAAGCAAAGTCTATTTATTCTGAGCTTGCTGGGGAGCCAGCCACTATCGCTTGCATTTTAGCAAATACTCAAAGACAGGCAGGGGAGTGGGGGGAAGGGGGAGGCTTCAGGGATGTCCTGATTGGAGGAGGCGGTTGGCATGGAGAAACTGTAGGCTGGCTAACTAGAGGTAAGGTTTGCTATGTGATTGGTTAGAGGTGCATACTTAGCTTTCCCTGGTTGGATCTAAGTTAGAAAACAGAAACAAAAATTAGAGAAACTGTCAGTAATAAATCAGGTCTTGGCCATTTGGGGTTGATTGTTACAGAAGTTATTGTTTGGCTTCCTGGATTGTTACTAGAGATAGCAATCTAGCTTCCTACAATACTGACTCATAGCAGGCTGCCTTTCTAGGCTGATTATTATGGATAAGGGGTTGGTTTTCTGGGCAGACTGCTGCAGATGGTTGGTCAGAGTTCTATTTTTAAATATACTCTGTCCATTGTCTAATTGTATATTCTATCTCTCACTAGGGGCTGACATAATCTCCCAAAAGTGCAAAGTAGAGCCTGTCCTTAGGCCCACCCCATCCCCTTAACAAGGTGGCGGGGGGGGGGGGGGGGTCTTCTATATCCTCTCAGCGCCCCCTGGCCCTGGACATATGCATCAACTCCTTTTGGATATTCTTGAATCAACTCCTCCCCTCTCCTCTCCTCATTCTTCTCATCATTTCCTAGGACAAGAAGGGCAGGACTTTCCTGCCTTCCCCATGGCATCTCCTCCTTCCATGGAGTAGCAAGCCTCAAGGCTTATGTATATCTTCAGAGGAATAACTTTCTACCTGCAGGAATAACTTTTCTAAGATCCTGGGTGCCTCTGGTCGGTACTTAATAGGCCAAAGGAGGAAATTATCTCAGATAAAAACTAGTCTTCTTGCAAGACTATTAACTTGCTTAAAATTTATGTTGAATATCAAAAGCTGAATGTCAATATTTTCTTCTCTTTGCATATCATATATGACACAGACCTCTGGGCAGATGACCCTGGGACCAATTAGGAAGAAGGACCTATACTTGCAAACTGAAACAGAAAATTATATTAATATTTGTTCAAAATATGGCTCCAATTCCAGAAGGCATTCTTCATTATGTTCCTATAGAATTCTTTTGTCCTGCTTGCTTCCACTTATTTTCTTTGGGGAAACAGAGGTTAATAGGGAGAAATGAAGCTATTTCTTGAGCCTGGTTCAGAAATGATCTCTTTCTCTTCATTTTCAGTACTGAAATATAAAGTCTCTTTTATCTTCTCAGTACAGGGCTCCATCTTCTCAAAAGGGTCTCCACTGGCATTTCTATTTCTTCCCCATTATTTGAGCTCCCCACCTCCACTTGCTTGAATCTTAATGGAAAATAGATCTGCAACCCACCACTTTTAAGGATCTTGTTCTTAGGGCTTCCCACTTACCTCCCCTTTACTGCAAACTCCCTTTAAAGTTTGTGTGCACATGTGTGTGTGTAATAATAGGCTCTCCATCCCTTCCTTGTCTTGCTCGCTCTTATAGACTGCATGTAAGAATAATTTTATATCTGAGTTTGGCTGTTACTTCATTCCCTCTAGTTCTAGCCCATTATTTTACATTTTCACAGGCTCATTATGACTCATTGGGCAGCCGAAAAAACATAATGAGTCCAAGATGATTGCACATGGTGGTGCTCCACAAATAGATATTAAACAGCTCATGAAATCTATAAAAGTCCTCACTATCCTGGGTGCATTATATAGCTATGAATCAATAATTCAGCCAAGTTCTTTTATCCTCTCTAAAAATTTAGCCTTCTGGACTTTTTTTCCTCCTAGAAATGGAAGCTATAAAAATATTTGAAAAAGAAAGCTGAGAGAGAGGAGGGAGGGAGAGAGAGAGAGAGAAAGAGAGAGAGAGAGAGAGAGAGAGAGAGAGAGAGAGAGAGAGAGAGAGAGAAAGAGAGAGAGAAATATTAAGAAAAAAAACAAAGTATTTTAATAGGATAAGACTTTTTTTTCCACAGCTTTTCAACAGTTATCCACATAAATAATAAACAGTGGCAGGCACAAGCAGGCACTCAGAAAGTATTCGTTGAGTGAGAAAATAAGTTTTATGACTACTTTGTATTGAATTTACACACATTGGTTTTGATAATAAGCTTTATTGAATATTTATTCTGTGCCTATAACCATGCATGAATTTACTCATTAATTCTTAAATATGAGGAAGGAACTGATATTATCGCCATCAGCTGAGTAATAAAAACAAAAGCCACTGAAGGAAGAGCAATATACAAGCCAAATGTTTGATGGAAGCTAATAATCAGAGGGAATTCATTAGTACACTGAAAAGAATGAATAAAGAATGAATTTAATTTGAACCCCCCTTTAGGATTTCCTATTAATAAAATTATTTCACCATCAACTTACCTCACCTCTAAACCTGAGAATCATTCTAGACTCACTACTACCATAAGCAGTTCCCCATCAAAATCTCACTATTCCTCCTGGTTCTCATATGCATCCACTTATACCCCTCCACCACAGACAAATAACAAATTGTCATTTATCCTTGCCTTGGTCATTGAATAAACTTGCCAACCAATCTTCCTGCTTTCTTTCACACTTCTCACCCAAAGTAATCTTCTAAAATACAAACCTGATCATGTTACTCTTCTGCTTAAAATTTTTTTTCAATATTTCCTATTGTCTTCAGGGTAGAATCCAAACTCACTAACATGTAAACCAAAACTCAAAAGAGATGTGGAAAAGGAGAGACTATTCAGTGAAACAGTTTGCAAATGGGGGAAATGCAGCCTCTAGTCTAGTGGAAACTGAAAGTGCACTCCACAAGAGACAAAGAAGAGGTCATGTTTTAAATAAAATGTTCCTGCCCAGGGACTCAATTAGACCCATTTTATGTAAATGAGGTATTCAAATTCATACTGTTCTGATGAATTGTGCAGTCTAATTTATTGGTATTAATGCATTCTTATTGGTTGTTATGGAGCAGTTCTGATTGGATGGCACAGGGTTCAGTTCATTGGTCAAAAGATAAAACCAGGTCTTTCCTCAGATGGAGTAAATGAGCAGGGCACTGTGTGCGAAGCCAAGAGTTCAGTCTGACCTTCCTCCTGGTGTACAGAGTACATGAGCCCCTGTCCGAAATTACTGCTAGACTCTAATCACTCATAAAATATGGACCCTCGGTTGGCTATCTCAGCAGATAAACTCCTTCTCAGGTTCACACCAAATGAATCTTTCTTCTTAGGGTCCACAAACACAATATACAGAATCCTTCATGATCTTGCCCTTTCCTTTCCCCCTCCCCCAGTTTTTTAATTTACCTTCTCCATACCAGTTCTTTTTTCCGGTCATCTTGAATATTGCTCCTTCCCCAGAAAACCCTCATGTCTCTGAATATCCACAGTTTACGCTCTTAAATTATTTCTCCCTTCTCATCATTTCTTTAGTGGGCTGGTTGTAAGACATCTTTCAAGACTTAGCTTGGTTTTTCTCTGAGACATTTTTTTGTTCATCTGTCCTGCCATTTCCCTCTCTTCATCTCACTATTGCTCTGACTACCTCTAATGTACACAAATCTCAAAAGTGGGTTTTATGCATGCATTAGCCAGGGTCCCAACAGGAAACAGATGGCACACTCTGATCAGTCTAAATTTGAAGAGGACTTATTTATAAGGGACTACTTACGAAATTGTGGGTGGGTGTAAGTGGAACCACAAGAGCTGATGTAGAAACTAGGCCAGTAGCAGCCACAAAGCTGCCACCACTCCTGGTTCAGAAGGGAGTAGGTGAGGGAGAGAGTAGGTCATTCAGGATGAATAATAACTTTTGATTGAGTTATCCTCCCAATGAGGATATTTATTTAATACTCTGAGCTCCCATCCTCTCTCCCTCTGATCTTCTGAAATGGTCCTTACTGATGGAAGCCAACAAGAGGCCAGAGGGTCCAGGAGCCTTGTTGCCATGGTCCATGTAGACCAGCCTCCAAGAGAAGACCAAAAGGTAGTAGGGAAGAGGAAAGACATTTCCTCTATCCTTTTTTCCCCACTCTTCCACCATTTCAAAAAATTGAATTTATAGAGGTGATAATAGTTAAAAAATTATATAGGTTTCAGTTATACAGTTATACAATTCTACAATACATCATCTGCATATTGTATTGTGTGTTTACCACCTCAAGTCAAGTCTCCTTCCCTCACCATTTATCCCTCCTTTACCCTCTTCTACCTCCCCACCCCCTGGCAATCACCATACAAATTCTGTGACTGGCCCTGAGAATTACACTGACAAAGGACAGATTAAGAGGAGAAAAGCATGCACATTCTATTTGATGTTAATATCTTTACATGACACAGGAACATTCATAGAAAAGAAATGAAGGCCCAAAGAAGTGGATAGGCCTGAGAGCTTAAATACTATTTTCACAAAGAACAATAAATTGAGGATATATGACAATACAAGGAAAAAAGGATCTGGGCTGGGGTGGTAAATTAAGGGAAAGTGACTAGAAAACTATATGGGGAAAACAAATGGAAGAAAGGGGTTATTTTAATAGGTTTGCTTGTACAGATGCATCTCAGTGTCATCACATTTGGGGTGATGAAAGTATTCACGTCCTTTTGTGTAGGGAAGGCACTTTTCTCATGGGAAATTTGTATCCTACCTTTAAGGTAGAACTTGAAAACAATTGATATGCCAAAGCTTAAGGTAGCTAGCCTGCTTGCTTTGCCAGAAAGCTATAGCTTTACACATTCCAGTGGATCAAAGCATTGCCCCACCAGGAATTAACACCTCTCTATTCCCCCTGGTACTGGAGGGGGAAGTAGGGAGGTAAGGACATAGGCAATAGAAGTCAAAATGGTACAAGAGGATGTGCTAGGCCATAGAGGCCAGTCAGTCTAACGTGAGAAAGGGGTTGTTGGCTAGGAAATGGACCCATCAGAAGCCTGGGAAAGCTTGAGAAGCTGATTGGTTATTTTGAGAAAGCTATTGGTTTTAACCCCAGGGGAACAAATAAGCGCTCTCTCCCATCCAATAATACACTCATCTGTTCGTTCCTTCACTCTCTTGCCCAGGAACATGACCACACAGGCCGAGTAGCTACCAGGGCCCTTGGCAGGCCTCTAGGGCTCCAAAGGGCTAAGCTCTGGTATGAAACAGAAACTCTGGACCCTGGCCTTTGTTCTGGCCTCAGTGAAAACAAATTAGACTTTCCCATGGTGGGACAGAGGGAGCCCAGGGGACACGGGGTGCCCAGGAGAACGCCTGTGACTTTGCATCACAAATAAACCTTGCTGCACCACAATCTCCCTGAGGACGGAGGATGAGTGCTTGGGATGCTTTCCTCGAGATCCTGTGGAAGACCCTGATTTCTACCGACAATAGCATGTTCCAATCCCCTTCAGTAAAGAAAGGTCAGGAGTGGATCAGGAGGGACACAGCATCCTTCTGTGACTGCTTGGGGTTACCAGCTGGAACCCCAGTTCGTTTCACCAATGCAGAAAGATTTTAAGGTCCACAAAAATAAAAGTAAACCAAGATGAGGTTTATTGAGGATACATTGCAGACCAATTGAGTGAGTGACAAAATGGCTGGACTGCTTTAGCTTACTGGGAGGTCAGAAAAAGGGGGTGTTGGAGACAGGTTCAGGGGGTTAGCCTAGGGCGAGCTGCTGCTGCCCATTTCTCCCTGGTTGCAAGTCTCATGGGATGCCTCAGAAGTTGGGGGATGTGTGCCTCTGAGGGAATGAAAGGGGAAAGGGAATGGCATGGCTGTACTCATTGGAGGTAGAGCACGTGAGAAAGAGCATGGCCCCCAACTCTTGGGCTTAAAAGAGGGATTTTCTGGGTGGAGCCTTTCATTTGCATTCAGGGATGATTGACAAAAACTATCTTTCCTCTGGGCATGCCCTCACCCATAATGTATACAGAAAAACCCATGGGGGTGGAGTTAAAACTGAAATGCAAATTTTATTATAATTAGTCTAGGACCATAGTAAGGTCATATTGTCATTGACCTTGTGCCAGGAACCAGCTGGCTTCCAACCTGTCTGCTGGGCCACCCATAGAGAGGTGGTCTGAAGGCAGTGTTGGCCCAACCCCTGTTCAGGCCCCAACCCAGCCACTTATGTCTAACTTCCTACCTAACTCTTCTTGTGTGCCCCACAGCCTCTCATGCACACCTCTGCAATCCCACACCCCCTGTTGAACTCATTGTTTAACTACTTGAATCTAGTGAGTCTGTTGGAAGGGAGTTGGGACTTTCATCTCTTTACCCCAGTACCTACCACAGTGACTGGCATGTAATACACATTCTATAGTTATTCTCTGAAATGAACTTAACAAAATTTTAAATGTATACAGTGCCAGAATTGTTAGAAACCTTAGAAATAATTTACTCCACTCTTCTAATTTCAAAGATGAAAAATAAGATAAAATTAAATTAATTTGGACCAAAAACAAAAATAGAAAAGAGAATGATAAAAAGAAAAGAAAAAGAAAACTCAGAGGTAAATGGACTTATCCAAGGGTTGCTATTAATAAGTAGTAAATTCAGGACCAAATACTACTCCCAATCCCAGTCTTCCTCTACTAGATAATTTTAACTGCAATCTCAGGCTATTTATAGGAAGGAAAAAATTACATGAGTTTTTCATAAAACTAAGAATCTTATGTTTTGGCAACAAGATAGAGACAGTGAGAAGGGTTGGATCTGCATGCTTTGAGCCCTTTGCCAAAAGCAATCTTGGAGCTCTCTGAATAATCAACACTCTCAAACCTAGCAAGGTGCCAGGAGCTGGAGTTGAGAAATGAAGCAGGGCTCAGGAATAACGCGTTTATACAAACTACCTCTGGGGGTGGGTGGTGAGGGTGGTTTTGCTTTAACATCCTGTTAGCACATTATCTTGAGTTTCCAAAGCCTTTCTTGGTTCCAAACCTACAGGTGGTGATGGTGGGTGGGAGGGGGATTGGGTGAGATGTTCCCTAGTTGAGAAGCAGAGCTGTTGGTGCCTCCTCACACGATGATTCAGTGATTGGCTGGTGCTGCTGCTGCTACTGCCGCTGATGTTTCCCTCCTGGGAAAGGCAGCCATTGCTTCATTGCTTTGGAAGTGATTGCATGCCAGGAACATAAGATGGGCGCATTTATTATACTGGATTAGAATCATCTGTTTATGTATCTGCCCTCAGAGAACTGTGTGCTTTTATTTTATTTTATTTTACTTGTTAATCCTCACCAGAGGATTTTTTCCATTGATTTTTAGAGAGTGGAAGGGAGAGGAGAGAGAGAGAGAGAGAGAGAGAGAGAGAGAGAGAGAGAGAGAGATGTGAGAGAGACACATTGATTGGTTGCCTCCCGCCTGATGGAACCTGCAACCAAGGTATATACCCCTGACCAGAATCAAACCTGGGACCCTTCAGTCCACAGGCTGACACTATCCACTGAGCCAAACTGACTAGGGTGAGAACTGTGTGCTTTTAGAGGGCAGAGATTACGTATTCTGTTCGGGTAACCCCGGACCCCAGTCAAGTGTCTGATGCATAGTTGGTGCCCAAAGAAAGAAGAAACTACTGGGTGGGCTTAAGGTGGTGGATTTAGTGATGAGGGGCACTAGATCCTAAGACCTGGCATTCTTCTTAGTGCTCCATTGTTCCCTCACATCTTTAACAGAGGTGCGTTATCACTGTCGTGTGGCTGTGATGATTCTGGAAGATCACGTGCTTGAAATTCCGTGGGACGTGAACTGCAAAGGTTGAATTCAGCTTAATTTTCCAGAAGCCACCCTGGCCAATGTGGCTTAGTTGGTTGAGCATTTTCCCATGCACCGAACAGTCACAGCTTCAATTCCTGCTCAGAGCACATGCCTGGTTACGGGCTCAATCCCCAGTAGGTGGCGTGCAGGAAGCAGCTGATCAATCTCTCTCTCTCTCTCTCTCTCTCTCTCTCTCTCTCTCTCTCTCCCTCTCCTTTCCTCTTGAAAATCAATAAAAACATTACAAATTTTTCCCCCAGAAGCCATTGTATGACTTTGGACAAATTAAACCACCTATATGAAACTCAGCAGTAAAATGAGGAGTTTAGAAACGATGACTTATAATGTCCTTTTTTTCTCTGAAATTCTCTTAAATTGCCCTGCTGTTAAAATACTTCAGTTTTCTTCTTTGGCAGGTAGAAGCCGGTCTGTGAAGCTCCCACTAAAAAGGATGCAGGGTGAACTATGGATTTATGATCATAACCAGTTTTGTGACCGCCAAAAGGAAAGCAGCACGGTTTTTCTTAGTTTCTCAGAGGACATGCAATGTTTGAAAATCATCTTCCTTCATCCATTTTCAACAAAGAAAAAAATGGAAGAGCTATGACATCCTATGTATAACTTCTCTACTTATAGACAGAATTTTTAATGCATTTCTTCTTTTCTGGAGGTGTAAGGGAGAATTCCCATAGCTGGAGGAGTGTGGAAGTCAGGGGACTGTGGGAGAATGCAAGTGTGACTGTGGGAGTACACTTAATTCATTAAAATGTGTGGTTTATGAAAACCATTTTGCCAAAAATGAGCTTTGTGGGAAGGAGAAGGCAACAGGGATATGGATGTGTCAGGGTAAAGAGAGGAGTAAGAAGAGCTCAGAGAGCAGGAAGTCTTATTTGTTACTAAATGTTGAATCCCACATAAGAATGTGTCATGAGCCAAATCAAGGAAATTAAAATGCAAATTGGGGGAGTGCAAATCTATTAGGCACAGTTATTATGTAGTGGCATTATTGTTGTTTCATTTTTATACTAATTGTGAATATCCTCCAATGACTTAAGAAAGCTTGGGGAAACTTCTTTTGAGTTATCCTCCCTTCTCAGTTTTTTTCTTTTCTCAAATGAAATGGCAGTAATAGAATAGCATGGTGCTTTATTCCTTTCTGCCAATACTATGAATTATTTCAGAAACTAATTGCATTAGTTGGGGTAACTGTAGCTGTGGTAACAAATAAACTCAAACTCTAGTGACTTACACAACAGAATTTTATTTCTCATTCACAGAACAGTCCAATGTAGGTGTTCCTGGTGAGCACACAACTTTTCTCGATGAGATAACTCAAAGGTTGAGGCACCTTACATCTCACAGCTTTGCTATCTCATAGGAACTAGATGTCCTTGGTATCTAAACACAGAGAGAGCCTGGCTGGCATGGCTCAGTGGTTGAGTTTCAACCTATGAACCAGTAGGTCATGGTTTACTGTATTTTTCCATGTATAATACACTATTTTTTTTTTCTAAAATCATTAGACTGAAAATTGAGGGGCATCTTATACATGGAAGCCAGACGAGGAGGGAGCCGCTGGGGTGCGTATCTGCCCATACCTTGTCAAACAGGCTTCTTCCAGTCAGGAGCCTTATTGTTACTGATGTCAGCTAATGCCTTAATTCAGTGGTTCTCAACCTTCTGGCCCTTTAAACACAGTTCCTCATGTTGTGACCCAACCATAAAATTATTTTTGTTGCTACTTCATAACTGTAATGTTGCTACTGTTATGAATTGTAATGTAAGTATCTGATATGCAGGATGGTCTTAGGCGACCCCTGTGAAAGGGTCATTCGACCACCAAAGGGTTTGTGACCCACAGGTTGAGAACCACTGCATTGGAGGTAGAGGTGGAGAGTGCGCGGATGCAACAGGGACCAGAGCATTCTGAGCCCATAAAGATGTCAAAAAATAATAAGATAAATACCAGTAAGCGATTGCCTTACTCTGCAAAATTCAAACTGAATGTAATCAGCTATGCAAAAGAGCATGGGAATAGAGCTGCAGAGAGCCAATTTGGACCTCCTCCCACTGAGTGTATGATCAGACAGTGGAGAAAACAGGAAGAACAACATCTTAAGATGCCAAAAAAGAAGAAGGCCTTAAGAGGAAAACCAACAAAATGTTTAAAAGATTGATTTCTTAATTTTGGGTTGAAAAGGTGGGGGGCGTTTTGTGCACGGAAAAATACGGTAATTCCCCATCAGGGCATATGTCCAGGTTGCGGGCTCTATCTCCAATGTGGGGCATGTAGGAGGCAGCCTATCAATGATTCTCTCGTTGATGTTTCTATCTCCCTCTCCCTCTTCCTTCTCTGAAATCAATAAAAATATATTTTTAAAAGAATAGCTCCCCTTTATTAAAAAATAATAATAAAATTTAAAAAATAAACACAGAGAGAGAAAATGAGAGTGAAGAAGCTATTCTTACTTCTCAATTGCCTGGACTCAGAGTGACAAATACTACTTCTCCATTCTTTAGTTTGGTCACATCCACTCGTATGTGTACTTTCACATCAGTGACCTGTGAGACCTGCAACCAGGGTGGAGCAGTGGCAGGGGCAGCCAGCCGTGGGCTAAGCTCTTGATTCTGACTTCAGGAATCTGCACCACAGCCTCTTTTTCTCTACCTGAATAAAACTTCCTTTGCTCTCACTCAGACTCATTCTTGAGTTCTTTCCTGCACAAGTCAAGATCCTGGAGGGACCCTGGCTCAGAACTGGTCTGGTAACACTGAGACTCCACTGTAGTTCTTTTCATGCTATGGTGCAGCCTTAAGAGCAAACGGGCATGTGAGCCAATACCAGCAGACATTCAACCCCCATGGAAGAGATACTTAAGTAAATACATTTTTATGTAATACTATGTGTGCTTTTTTCTTTTTGGTTATCCTTGCATTTCTCTTTCCCATTTGAATCTTTTTATTTCTTGGGACATGAAATATCAATTTAGGTTCCCACAAATTTTTATTAGGGCATGGTATTTGGTGGATGACTAGTCAGTAATTGATTCCTCTTTTCCCCCACAAAACTAATGCTGAAAAAAAATATAACAGCATAAAATACCTAGAAATAAACTTATTAAATATATACAAGGTATCAAAGTCAGAAAATGTAAATATTATTGAAAGAAATTTAAAAAGACCTAAATAAATATAAAAATGCATCATGCTTATGAACGGGAAGATGTATTGTAAATAAGTAAAATCTCTCCAAATTGATTTACAGAGTCAGCCAATTCAAGTCCCAGGAAGCTGTTTTGAGGAAATTGTCAAGTTGACCACAAAATTTACATGAAGATGCAAAGTTTCAGGAAAAGAAAAATAAAGTTAGAGGGTATAATGACTTGCTGGAAAAAATGCACCAACTTAAACAGAGTGGCATTGGTCATTGCTAGAAAAATGGACCAAAACAGAAAGAAAAATGACACAAAATGGAAAATCCAGAAACAGATACATGCATGTCCATATATGTGACATATAACACTATAGGGCCTGGGAGTAGATAGCCTTTCAATGCATGGTACTGGCTTAATTGAATATACATATAGAAAAAAGAATGAATCTTGGTCTGTACCACATACCACACAGAAATGCCAATACCAAATGTGAAAGGCAAAATAATAAAACTTCTAGAACAAGGTTTGGCAAATATTTTCTGTGAAGAGCCAGATAGTAAACATTTTGGGCTTTGCAGGCCACACTGTCTGCCATTATAGAGCAAAACAGTCATAGAAAATATGTAAATAAGTAAGAGTGACTTTGTTCCAATAAAACAGGCTTGGACCATCGTCTGTAGTTTGTCAATCCTTGTCCTAGAAGATAACATTAAGAAGATTCTTAAATAGACACAAAAACTTCTAATCATAAAGAAAAAGATACATTGTACAGTATTCCTCTAATTTGAGATCATCAGTTCATAAAAAAAAAAAAAAAACACTAGAAGAGTGAAGAAACAATCTGCAGAGTGGAAGAAGCTATTTGCAATACATATGACACGTATCAGAAATATATATCTACAAATCAATAAGAAAAAGACAAATACCAGATGACATAATCAGACACTTCACAAAAGAAGGTAGCCAGATTCACAATAAACATTTTAGAACGTACCCAGCCTCATTAATCATCAGGGAAATGAATATCAAAACCACAATGAGATACTATCATATACCTACCAGAATGATCATAATTTAAAAGACTGACAATACCAAATGTTAGCAAGGATTTTGAGCATTCACACTATGGTGGAAGTGTAAATTGGCACACTCATTTTGGAAAACTCATTGGCAAGTTTCTCTAAGCTGAATGTATGAATTATCTCTGCCTCAGAAATTTCACTCTTAGTCTGTTCCTCCCCAGAAATGTGTGCCAAAAAAACATGTATAAGAATTTCATGGCAGAATTATTCATTAGAGCCTCAAACTGTAGACAACCTAAATGTCCATTAAATGAACAATAAGATAAATATACTATGGTATATTTAGAGAATGGAATATTATATAGCAATGAAAAGAAATAAACTCCTATAACACACAAATACATGGAAACTTTCAAATATAATGCTAAATAGAAGTAGCCAAATCAGAAATAATATATAACACTTAATTCTATTTGTATGTGGCCCAAACACAGGTAAAACTCACCTATCCTATATAATTAAGAGGTAATATGCAAATCAATCCTCATGCCCTTACAAGATGGCTGCCTACAACCAGGCTGGCAGGGGGGTTAGTGAGGGACGACCAGACCAGTATGGGGGGCAGTTGGGGATGACCAGGCCGGCATGGGGAGCAGTAAGAGGTAACCAGGCCAGTGGGGGGGGGGCAGTTAGGGGCGACCAGGCCAGCAGGGGGGGCAGTTGGGGGCAATTAGGTTGGTGGCAGCGGTGGGGGGACAAATTATTTAATTTATCAGATTCAATTTCTTCAGTTATACTAGTAAAATAAACAAAATAGTGCTTACTTTATACAAGCCCAGTATATAAAACATAAGACAATCTATATAAAGTTCTAAGTATGATGACTGACTCAGAGTAATAATAACAATTACTACTACTAATAATAACGCTTAAATAATATTTATTATACACCAGGCATTGTTATATGTGCTGTATGCATGTTAATTCATTTACTTGTCAAAAAAAGCCCATGAGATAGGTCTTGTTAATATTACCAATTTATAAATGGGGAGCCATAGCACAGAAAGGTTAGCTAACTTGCCCGAGGTCAGACAGCTTGAACGTGGCAGAATGGGGATGCTGACCCAGGCAGTCTGGCCACAGAGACCATGTTCTTATCCACAATACCAAGCTGGCTTCTTGTGCCTCAAAGTGGAGGCAATAGGCATGGATTACATCTATCTCACAAATCTTAACGAATATAATCCATTTTTATAGTTACAAAGGGAGAAGTAAAGGAGATCCCTACCTGTTTTCCTCCATTTAATAGCTCCTATATCTTGTTTTCTCCTCCTCAGTGAAAAATTATAGAGAGTAGGATTGCTTTGGTTAGCTCCCCTTTTATTAACAAGCAAACAATGACCACCTGCTACACTGCCAAACACTGTGCTAAGTGATAGGGAAACAGAGGGTCGCTCAGCTGCTTCCCCACTCGCCCCACTCTCCCAAGATCACATGGAAGTGCTGCGTTGTAAAGACTGAAGAAACAGCTTTGAACTATCGATGGGCCACTGCAGACAGCCTGGCCTCCTCAGTCAGCTTTCAGAGAGGCTTGTGTGAATCCAGACCAACCCAACCCTGAGTTATGTCAAGAGAGCCTTCTCCAGCCTGGATTTGCTTTGCTGGTTTGCCCCCGAAACAGCAAGCACATTGTTCCTAACTCCTGGACAAATTTGCCAGCCACAACTCCTGACCTTCCAGAAATTGCTTTGCTTTTGTATAACAGGCTTTGATTTTAACCCCCATCCTCTTTTTCTTTTCCATCAAAAATTAATTAAAACACCACTGCAAGCACAGAATCCACTCACTCTGATGGGCAAGAATGGAAAGAGAAAAAGAAGTAAAAGCACAGCCCTTCGTTTGCCATACCTGGGTTGGCAGAGTCCTCGAGAATTTTGCTGAGGTTGGAATTCAAGACAATCCCTCCTCCAACCCAAACACTCCCCCTGAGGGCATAGGTGCCCCCTGCAGGTCTGGGGGTCAAGGGAAAAGGCCAGACTCTGGGGGTATCCCTGGCACAACTTGAATAACTTACTACAAGCACAAGGCAAATTTTGTTGCTGCTCACAGCCGCCTTCTTTCCTCTCCCTCACTCCATCTTTCTCCTTCCCACATTACTTCTTTCCCTGACAAACCTGGGAAACATCCCTAGAAACAGAACTTTTCATGACCATCCAGGTTCCAGTCCACCTTTATGAGGCCACCTGGTTTTGACAGATGACACTCAATATAATAACTGGGACTTGGAGAGCTTTCTCCACACCTCTCTTCCTGCCTTTCTGCACCCCTCCCCCGAGCCCTAATGTAAGTGGTGTGTATCAACATGGAATAACTCAAAGGACTTCTGAGTGTTTGCCTATAGGCTTCCAAGCCAAGTTTATATCTGCAGAACTTCTCCAGCGATGGGCCAAGAGCAACAGTGATTACAATAAACCCAGACTCTGCTTAGTGATCTGTGGCCAGTTTCCTGGGGTGCAGGTGATGTTGAAACAAATGTTGGTGTTTCTTCTGCACTTGATGCTCTTAGAGTTTAGGTAAAGGGAGAACTGTAGTTCTCCCAATCTGCACCATTTGCTTCCCTCATTGCACCCGGTCCACTGCTGCTTGCTCTGCGGAGCAAAGGAGTTAATTCCAAGGCAAAGGAGTTAGTTCCAAGGCTCAAAGGGCTGGGAGGCAGGAGAGAGTTGACAGCTCCCAGCAGGGGAGCTCGAGGGGTTTCTGCACAGCTTTCTTGAGCTACAAGATTGATTTTCTGCTGGACTCCCCAAGTGTCAGGGAATCTACAGTCCTCCTTCCAGGAAATAGCAGACTCTGGGGGCATAGTAAGAAAGGAACTAAAACCATATTTGAAAAGTTTTTCAAAGTTGGTAAATGCCCAATAAGGTCCCCATTGGATTTGATTTTTCTTGGACTAGGGGGAGGGGAGCACAAGGTGACTGAGTGGTTAGAAGCTTTGGCCAAGACTAGTTAGTCTGACTTAAAGCTACAGAGGCAGAATCTCCCCCAGGGCCCTGGAGCTGACTTTGAGTTGATCTCTGGCAGAAGGCTCTGTGGAGTGGGGAAGCAGTTGTCTGTTATGCTTGTGCAACAGATTGATGGGTTCTTTCACGCTGAGACTCTTTATGAGATGACATAGGAAGCCTGAACTTTAAAGAAATGAGAAGGGAAGCTGGATGGATTCTGGGTCTTAGAACAAATATTGCCTCTTGTGCCTTGTCTTAAGTCCTAGATTGGATTCCCAAAAGCAGCCCTGAGGGATCCATTTAAGAAATGTTCCCAGGAAAACCCGCTAGATCACTGGTTCTCAACCTGTGGGTCACGACCCCTTTGGGGGTCGAACGACCCTTTCACAGGGGTCGCCTAAGACCATCGGAAAACACATATATAATCACATATTGTTTTTGTGATTAATCACTATGCTTTAATTATGTTCAACTTGTAACAATGAAAATACATCCTGCATATCAGATATTTACATTACGATTCATAACAGTAGCAAAATTACAGTTATGAAGTAGCAACGAAAATAATTTTATGGTTGGGGGTCACCACAACATGAGCAACTGTATTAAAGAGTCGCAGCATTAGGAAGGTTGAGGACCACTGCGCTAGATGGTTTGGGTAGTTGGCTGCTGAAAGGAAGAACGCCAGGAAAGGTGAAGCATCATGCATAGCCCCAGGGAAGGAAGTGGTGAAGTGTGACTTAAACTCTCTCTTTAGAGCTTCCTGTGGTCCTGATTGGGGACCAGGGAAGCTGGAGTGTTATTCCCCCCTCCCACCTGTCAAACTGGTTGAGGGCTGTCATCCCTGGAAGAATGCAAATACCCATTGTTGCTTTCTATAAGCAGGCAAAGTCACTCCTGGTCCCTCAGGGCAACCCTCTGACCAAGAGACACAGCTGGGGCTGGTGTGCGCAAAAATGATAAAGGTTCCCAAAGGATGTGGAGAGAGCACCAGTTGCATCGGTTCTCGCTTGTCTCAACCCAATAGCCTAGGCTGGGAGGTCATCCCTTGGGATCAGGTGTACACAGGGTAGGTACAATTATCTGTAAGAGAAACTCTGCTGAAGCAGTGCATGGGGCCATAGGAAAGGAAGGACCCAAGTGGCCACCATGAGTGCCCAGACCTTGTCATTGATCCCAGAGTCACTGCCAACCAGTGGTCCTCTGGGTTCATGACCTTCATCTTACCTCAACATGTTCTGCTCCACACACACACACACACACACACACACACACACACACACACACACCCCTGTTTGTACGGATGTGTATGTGTATGGGGGGGGGGGTCACACTAGGTGGAGGACAGCAACATACATCTCTGTTTTCTAATCTCTACATGGAAAGAATGCATAAAGCCAGATACCAAAGAACCAGTGTATCTTTCTAAACTTCCTGGCCATCCCTCAGTCTGGAGTTTCTACAGAGGAGTAGGAAACATCTGGACTAGAGACGTCCAGCCGCCTGTTCATGTGACCCGAAGGTGAGACAGGAGCTCAGTCATTAGCACTGCAGCTGAGACTTCTGAAGTCACAGACCTTGTCACTTTACAGCAAGAAAGAGCTTCTTGAAGCCTGCAGCTCAGCTTTGGCCTCTCAGTGGTGGCATGCCTCGTGGTGGTGGCCTGTCAGCCTGGACAGGAGCAGAGGCATCAGATGAAAAGGCAGGTCTGCGATCCGTTTTGTACAGCATTTGGAGATTATAAGGGAGTGAGAGAAGCGAGGCAACAACCTAGAAGCAGAAGCGCCCAAGCTGCTGGTTTTGTGCAGGTGTGAATTCTGCTGGTTCTGCCAGGCCACCATGGAGCCCCTCGATCCTCCTCAAACCTCTTCCTCAGACTAAAAATAATCGCTCACATATAAACAAACATAAACATATTTTAACCTGCCTCAGAAAACCACCTTCCTTTGGGGTTCAAGGCTCTCTGCAAGTCAACTGGCAGATCACAAAAGCAACTGCAACTGCTTGGAACTTTCCACCACAGGCGGGCAATTGTGACCCCAGGTGACATCTGATTGTGGGTGCGAAAGTGACTTTGTGTTGGGGATTAGAATCTCTAACTGCTTTGTGGTTTCAGAAGGCAAGAGAGGCAAGAGAGTTTTCAGAACCTAAGAGCGGGGTGAGAGCTTAAAAATGCAGGGTGAATAGCTCCCTCAAGGCCCACATACTTTGAGGGTCATTTGTGTGGCTTCCTGAGGAAAGTTTCACCCACCAGAGCACGATTCCGTTGAAACGTTTGCCAGCGGAAGCACAGGAAGCCCATCACTCAGCCTGCCCCTCGCTGCCTGGCAGCTTCCAGATGGGGGTGGTGTGTCCCCCTTTGAGGGCAGGCAGAGATGGAAGAGGAACTGACCAACTGACATCGCTCTGAAAGAATTTGACATTATAAAAAATGTATTTCTTTTAAAGGCATACCCATAGCAGATGATCCCTAAGGGACAGCTTCTATCTAATAAAATACCACTGTGTTCCTGCCGAGGAAGGCTTTTTCTAACTCACTGATCAGATGTCAGACACCTCTTCCCTCTTCTTGACACTTATCATCATTCCATGAAAGGAAGAGATTGGCTCAAATAAGGATTTGCAATGAGAGGACATTGTGTGCATGCATGGTCCACATCCCCAGGGGGCAAGGATAGGAATAATTAATTATAAAAACGTGTGGGAGAAAGAAACAGACACAGAGAGGAGCTAAGACATGTTCCCAAAGGCAAATGGCTCAGAGCTAGTTAAGCGGCCCAGGCATTTTGCTGGGCACCAAAGGTTAGGTTGCTTGACCCTTGGGGGCTGCCTTGATGATGGCCTCACGCTTCCTGCTCTGATGAAATGGTGGAAGCTCAGTCCAGCGAAATAAGCAAGAAGCATGCTCAGGAGGACATGCTCTGACCTCCCAACTCCAAGTCCCTTCTCAGCCTCCCACCTCTGTTTGGGAGGTTCCCCCACTTTGGACCTTCAGCCCCACGAAGGTAATTTCTTTGTGAGTAAAAGAGGAATTCTTTGCACAGTGCCAACATCACCCTCCTTTTTCTCACCTCAAGGAGAGAACAGGGAGGAGGTGAGACCGGGCCTGGGCTGCCCAGAGTTGGAGTTTTGAGACGTGAGGTAATGTTGGTTCCCCATCTATGGCTGCAACCAAGGGGAGCTTGGCAGGGCCGTGAGGGGGGAGAGTGCAGGCTTTAAGATTTCATTATGTTTGGTCTGGATGTATTCCAAATACAAATTAAACTCAAATGAAAACTTTATAAATTTTACATTGCCAAAGTGTGCCTGTGTATATTTTGGGGGAGTAATGATAAAGGGAAAAGGGATCGAGGGCAGGGGGAGAAGGGAGCAGCTGCGATACAGCTAAACAACTACACCTTAACTACGATGGCGCTCAGAGCATCCGGGTGCTCAGGGCCCCCACTACTAGTAAGAGGAGGGATCTTTACCACCCATTCTCTGATTTTGTGTTTCAATCTCACACCAGTCCAGGAGTGTGACTGGAGCACCTGAGCTCCAGGTTGCTCACCTTCCTCATCTCTTTACTTCCCTGACCCTCCACTTTTCCAATTGTAAATTGGAGGTATGAGTCAGAGAACAGGCCTATTCCCATTCAAAGAGTTTGGTTCCAGAGCAGTCAACAGAGCATGTGATTCCTAAATATCAGTTGCCCATGCTTCCAAGATGGATTTGAAAAATGGAAAACGTTGAGTGGCTCAGTGCATTTCATTTCTGTCCTTTTCAAAGGATGCTTCCCATTTCAGGCAACTGCCTCTGCAGTGAGTATGTGTGTGTGAAAGCATATGTTTGCAAAACAGATGAAACATTTGCGTATAATAGCATTTCCACAGCAGTTAGTATAAACTTATCTTCTGCAAGTGATTAGGAGTGGCTTTTGGTGGATGTCTGTGAAATGACAGATTGTGCAATTTTTAGGGCGGGGGGGGGAATGTGTGTAGGAAAAAAATCCTACAGGCAATAATATTTTGACCTTGAGGGGGAAAATATGCTAGTTTGTTTATAGAAAATAAATTTCGCTCTAAAGTTTACATTCAGAAGAACCTTGGTTGCTTGCTCATAAATAAATTGAGAGCAGAACTGTTGATTACTGAGGTTAATGTTCTTTTACTAAAGTGAAAATATTGTATGTAATTAGGTTAAGAAGAGATTTCAGAAGAAAGGGTGATGATTTGAGTAATCTCGAAGTCAATGCAAGCACATTTGGATTTTATTAGCTAGCTATTAGAGCAGTCTTTGGCGTTTTATGCGTGACACGCAGTGTTAGGATGTTGCTATTGAAAGTCATTTGTGTCCGCTGTCTGGACTAATTGAGCGACAATAATAAAACGCTGTTTTTAGATAAACAATGGGTGGTGGAGCTCCATTGGTCCCTGCAGGGAGCGTGTTTATGCCTTTCAAAGAGCGACTGACTGAGCTCACATGCCACAGTCATTTCACAGAGGAAAGTCAAGTCGTTTAAATCAAGTAAATTGAACACAGTTTTGAAATGGAAATCAGTAATCGCAGTTTGAAGCTAGCTGCCTCGCTGTCAATGGGAAGCTAGAGGCACAGATTGCCGTCTGGTTCTATCCCAAATCTCATTCAAAGGCAGGAGGCCCCAGAGCAACATAGATGGCAAGTTAGCAATACAAGGGAATAAAACACCAGGTCATACTTTTTGTGTAGTGTGTGGGTGCCGAAGAGGCTGATGTGAAAATAGCGTCATAAACCCAGCTGCCCACTTTGACTCCCCGTCTCCTGTGCAGAAACAAGATGGGCCCAAGACAGATGGACAAGCAGAAGGCTCCAAGGAGGATGGAAGTGGGTAGCTTGCTGCTGCCCTCACCCAACAGGAAGGCATTTCTCTTTAGGAGCAAGAGTGTTTACCTACCTTCTCTCTCCCCCTCCTTCCTTCTCCCTCCATGCCCTTTGGAATAAAGCACGTCTAGAGACGAATCTCAACTTTGTGTAGAGATTAAGATCTGTGGTTACACACTAAGAAGAGAAAGGCATTTGTAGTTTGGTCTCCATAAAAGCACTTTATCTCAACGCAGGCTCATAGAATCTCAGGCTTGTGTAACTGCCACGGGGCGTGGGGCAGCGGGAGGGGGGGGGCATGGTTAACATCTCCCACTTCTCAGCCATCAGACTTACCCAAGCCAACTCAAATAACCACACAATCTAGGTAAGAGCAGCACGCTTGCTTGGCAAACACACCACACAAACGAAATTGTATCCCCTCCCCCACACTATACAATTTTGTTGTCACCACTGGGCTTTAGGAAGTTGGGTTCAGTCCACTGTCCACTGGTGGACAGTGTTTTATGTTTTTATTCAACAGCTATTGCTTGAGCACCTGCTAGCACCAGGTCTTATGCTGGTTGCTGAGGAGACATCTGTCAAAAGACCCGTCTATGGACCTTGAAGTTGTGTGGGGACACAGAGAGGCAGAGAACAGTGCAGTAGGATATTGCTCTGTGAGGCATGCTCGGGAGGCCACGAGGGGCTTCCTCTGTGTCTGCACTCAGGCTTCTATAACAAAACACCACAGTCTGGGTGGCTTAAACAACACACACTTACTAGTATTTCTCACAGTTCTGGAAGCTGGAAGTCCAAGACCAAGATGCCAACAGATTCAGGTTTTGGTGAGATTCAGTTCTAGGCTGCCTTCTCACTCATGTGGCAGAGAGAAAGAGAGGGAGAGGGAGAGAACGCTCTGGTGTCCATTCTTCTTCTCCCAAGGGCACTAATCACATCATGGGGCTCTACCCTCAGGCCACATCAAAACCTAATTACCTCCCAGAGGTTCCACCACTACCCTGGGGGTTAGGGCTTCAATGAATGAGTGCAGGGAAAGGCATAAAAACATTTTCCCTGTACGACTAGTGTACCTACCCAACCCCAGATCAGCCAGTACTCTATTAATGTTCCTCCTTGTGTTACTCAGAGCCAACTTTCTAGTCACCCCTGTTTCCTACCATATATGGCAGAGCAAATGTCCTTGCTTCTAGATTGCTGACTACGCAGTCTTTCTGTCCATTCCTCTGACCCAAAACCACTGTGACAGATTAAGACTACTCTTTACCCAATCATCAGTTGATGACCCCTGTGTGTCTTGCCGTACTGATACATCATTGTCGAGGACAAACAGCCAAGAAGACTTCACCTTCTCTGATAAGTGCCTCTTTCCGACTTTCCCCCATTCTGGACACATTATAATACTTATTCAAAAGTATCTGTGGTGGCTAATTTAATGTGTCAACTTGGCTAGGCTGTGGTACCTAGGTGTTTGGTCAAACACCAGTCTAGATGTTGCTGTGAATGTGTTTTGTAGATGTGGTTAACATATAAATCGGTAGACTGAGAGAAGCAGACTGCCCTTGATAATATGTATGGACTCAGAGGACACAGCATGGAGCTAAAGAGGATTCTTCTCAAGCCTTAAAATGTAGTGGAATTTATTCTGCTAGTTTCAAACTTGCTTGGGACCCACAACTCTTCTTCCTTCTGATCTCTCTCTTTTGGAATAGGGATGTCTATCCTACAACTGCATTGTATTTTGGAAGCAGGTAACTTGATGTCTGTTTCACCAGATCACAGATGAAGAGGAATTTTGCTCCTGGGTGAATCATACTATGAGTCTCACATACCTGATGTAGATGAGACTTAGGACTTAGAGTTGATGCTGAAATAGGTTAATACTTTGGGGACTGTTAGGTGAGTATAATTTTGCATGTGAGAAGGACATGAATTAGGAGAACCAGAAGGTGGACTGTTATGGATTGAAATGTATCCCCCTGAATTCATGTGTTGATGCCCTAACCTCAGAATCTGACTGTATTTGGATGTAGGGCCATTACAGATACAATAGTTGAGGAGGTCATACTGGAATAGGGTAGTCCCCTAATCCAATATCATTGATGTCCTTATAAAAAGGGGTAATTTTCACTCATACACACACACACACACACACACACACACACACACACACACACACATTTGAAGATTGGAGCCATGCTGCCACAACCCAAGGAACTGCTGGAAGGTAGAAGAGAGGTCTGAGCAGATTCTCCCCTACTGCTGTCAGAGGGAACATGGCCCTTCCAAGACCTTGATCTCAGACCTTTAACCTCCAGAACTGTGAGACAGATTCTGTTGTTTAAGTCACCTGTTGGTAGTACAGGGTGGACCTGCCTCTCAGCCCCATGTCTCTTGCCCCAGTGGATTCTCCATCCTGCCCCTAGAACAAATAGATGCAGATGATTGCTCTGGCAAGCACTCTTACAAAATTAAGACAAAAAGTGTTAGTGGCTTATGGACATTAGTATCTGAGATATGAGGATCACATTCCTACTGAAACACACATTAGTATAAAAATAGTGAAAGGAGAGAACACAGCCTCAAAAGTTATTGTCTTTACTGAAAATGCTGGCAACTTTAGGCCCAAGTTGCTCAAAAAGGCCCAGGTGCTTCTTAAATTAACTAGCCCTGAAAAGGAAGACCCAGTTCGTTCTCTCTTCAAGTGAATGGTTGTAATAAATTAGGAACATGGAACAGGACAAAAGCACCAGTTCAGGCCTTCAGGAACTAGGTTCACATTCTGGTTGGATCTCTGACCAGCTAGTGATCATATGTAAATGACTCATAAAACTCACTGAGCCCTAGCCGGTTTGGCTCGCCCTAGCTGGCTTGGCTCAGTGGATAGAGCATCAGCTTGTGGACTGAAGGGTCCCAGGTTCGATACCGACCAAGAGCACATGCCCGGGTTGTGGGCTCGACCCCCAGTGCGGGGCGTGCAGGAGGCAGCCAATCAATGATTCTCTCTCATCATTGATGTTTCTATCTCTCTCTCCCTCTCCCTTCCTCTCTGAGATCAATAAAAATATATTAAAAAAAAAACTCGCTGAGCATCATCTTTTTAAAAAAATCTATAAATGGAAGCAAAAAAGCCTAACTTTGGGCTGTACAAACTTTTCCTTTAAGTTGCCTATTCTCTCAGGCCTCTGGCTCCTGGGATAGAGTTGGTATTTGGTAGGAAATATTCAAATTCTGCCAGGAGAACCCATCACTATCACATGAAGAAGGTTTGCCTTACAGATGCTCCACTCTGATGAATATCCCAGACCGTGGGACCCACCGCTGGTCTCCTGAGGCCTAGAATGCCTGTGGCCACCCAGAAGAGCATCCATGTTTTGTGGGGCCCTGAGCTTAATCAAGTTGGGAGCTCTTTTGAAAAAGTAGAAATCCTAAATACAAATACTGAAATAGGCACAGGGCCTTGAAAGGATGAATCCAACCAGTGTCCATTCAGGACACCAGGAGAATAGCGCCAGGACTTTGGGCCATGGAAAGAGAAGGGAAAAGAAGAGCAATGAAATTAATAACCAAAAAAAACAGCCTTCTAAAGTTGATTCAGTGTAACGGGAGAGTCAACAAGCGTCTGCATTCCAGTACTTGTCACTACTAGCAAGATTACATTCCTTGTCTGTTTGTTTGCTTGTTTCCTGCTAACTGACCAGAACTAAATGCCTGCTCAAGCTAAAAATATTTTGTCTATTTATTTCTTTCATAACATGATACTAAGGGTGGGTTTGATGTGATAAAACTCCCTCGTGTGGTCAGCGCTCCACTTATGGACCCTTCCCCACTGGTCATAGTAAACCTGGGCTGACGACCCAGGCCTGTTTGCAGGAAGCCTGGGGCAGTTCCTCCTGCACAGGAAGGAGCCAAATGCTGAGAACTTGACCTGTAACGACGCCGGTGTGGGAAGGAAGGAGCAACACAGACATTGATTCAGCACATGTTTACTGAAACATGCCTATGTCCACAATCACATTTCTGAAGCCCAGGAGGCCAGATGAATTTCAGAATCCAGAACGTTTCAGATTTTAGGAGACAATACGGTGTACATACACCAAAGATTATATAACATCCCAGAGGGGTCTGAGGCAACACCATGTGAATCAAACACAATATTTCCACAGTCCTGTATCAGTAAAATGTATGAATATTCACACTAAGTGGGATAAATGGAGCCTTATAGCACTTCACATGGTTATTTTTATAACCAACACTGTTATAAAATCTTTCTGTTTTCAGAGACTTTTGGACTTCAGAATTATGGATTCAGGACTGTGGACCTGGGCCAGGTGCCAGGTGGCATTTGAAGTGCTGAGGAAACATGGACCAGGTTCCTGAAGAAGCTGGAGGTTCTGAATGGGGAATGGTTTCCTAGCCGGGCCACATCAGATATAGCTTTAAGCCCCACAGGGAGAAGGCAGATTTTAAAGAGAAGAAAACAAAACAAAATAATAGAAACAGCGTTCCATTAAAAGCTTTATAAAACAGTGTAGCATAAGCTTGAGTGCCTTTAAAAAGTCTCCAGTCCAGGCAGCATGGTTCAGTGGTTGAACATCGACCTATGAACTAGGAGGTCACGGTCAGGGCACATGCCCCGGCTGTGAGCTTGATCCCTAGTAGGGGACATGCAGGAAGCCGCCGATCAATGATTCTCTCTCATCTTTCTCTCTCCCTCTCCTTCCTCCCTGAAATCAATAAAAAAATATTTAAAAAATAAAAATAAGTCTCCAAGAGAGCCCTGGTCAGGTAGCTCAGTTGGTTAGAGCATGGTCTGATAGGTCTCCAGTCAGTGCACAACAAGCAAGAAGCAACCAATGAATGCATAAACAAACCCATGTTCTCTCTCTCTCTCTCTCTCTCTCTCTCTCTCTCTCTCTCTCTCTCTAAATAACAATAAATAAAATGTTTTTTAAAGTCTTCAATAGAAAATCACACAGAAAAGTCACATTCCCCCATCCTGTCAACAATAGAAGGCTCAGTGGTTCTCATATCCTGAGGGCAAGGGCACCGGCTGTGGTTGGAGATGTGAGTGCCCGGCAGACCAGGCAGGGCACAGCTGATGCCGGACAGAAGTGGACCCCCATGGGAGGAGACCCATTTCTAGTGATGTGTGCACAAATATGAGTGTCAGGGTGGGGATGACAAAAGGGCGTTGTGGGATGGGTACCAGAATATTTTCAAGTCTGAGAAGGCCTGCAGGTACTGTCAGTTAGCAGAATGTGTGTGTGTGTATATATGTGTGTGTGTGTGTGTGTATGTGTACTTATATATCTTAACTGTTTCCATATAAATGTTTATTTATATACATAAATTTATATGTATATATTTTTATATATAAACTCTTGGGAGAAGATTTTCTCTCTACCCACTTTGGTTTGAGTGGTCAGGGAATGCAAATTGCCTGCCAATTCAGATTCATAGGAGGAGAGAAAGGCCCATTTGCTTCTCAGTAACGAGTAACTCAGTGAATCCTCAGAGGTAAAGGTTTATATACTAAATTAATCAAAAGTGTGTGAGGGATATTTAGGGGTTCAGTGAGGAAGTAAGGAAGGTCTGTTGGGTTTTTCTTGATGTTAATGGGGATGGGTGGTCTGTCTCCTTCCTGGAACTGACAGGAAACCCTCTTAGAGGGAGGGAGGTGGCAGCTGTATTTTTCAGAATGCTCTGCTTTTGTCAGATAAAGGAAGTTCAGATAAGGTTTCAAATATTTTCACTTTAAAATAATCTTTATGCCAAAACTGTGATGCCTTTTATACATACATATACATATATATGTGTGTGTGTGTGTATATACATATATATATATATATATATATATATATGTATATATATATATATATATATATATATATGTATATATATCTACACTAATAAAAGAGAAAAATGGTAATTGGCGTACGACGATACCCTTTTCATTGGCTAATCAGGGCTATATGCAAATTAACTGCCAACTATGATTGGCAGTTAACTGCCAACTAAGATTGGCAGTTAACTGCCAACTAAGATTGGCAGTTAACTGCCAACAAGATGGCAGCTAATTTGCATATGTAGGCACAATGCAGGGAGGCGAAAGGGAAAGCAGGAAGAAGCCCCCTGCCAC